>NC_072398.2:56395000-58895000 GCF_028858775.2 Pan troglodytes | reverse complement strand
CTTTGAGAAATTCTTGCTATCTCCTGCAAGAATCAGCTCATCTAAAGTTTTAATTAGTGTTTTTCTACGAAGGGTTCTCAAACTTCAGCACCTATCAGAATCACCTGGAAACTTCACAACAGAGATTCTGATTCATTAGGTATTAGATAGGAGTTAGAATCTGCATTTTAAACAGACATGCTAGTGCTGCTCTTCTGGTGACCATACTTTGAATAAAACAACCGATCTATATAATTTGCTATATTGTCTTTCAGATCTCTTCAAAGTGTCATCTTTTCAGTAAATATAGGGCTTTTATAGGCTGAATTTATTATAATGTTCCCTCAAAATAGAGTAAGAATGTCTTTATCTTTCCAAACCTAAGTTGATATCAATAAATTTTTATGTTAGTCACTTCTACAATAAATTTACTTAAATCTGAATTGTAGGTACATAATGTATGTATATGTATAATATATAAAATATATAATATTAAATATAGGATATATAAATAAAAATTTAAACATTGACAAAAGATCATTTGAAATCAAATTTTTAAGTCCTAAATTTGATGATATATCTCAGGATATATAGTAATACAAAACTTCTAAGAAGTTATTTTTATACCATGATCAAAATAATAGTTGCTCATTAATTCCAAAATTTATAGGCTTATGCTCAAACATTTAATTTTTTAACTCCTGAAAAATGCTTGTAATTTAATCAATAGAGTAACCTAACTTGACTTTAAAGCTGTGACATGTATTTTTCAGTGGTTTACACTGCTAAATTTGTTAACTCAAATGTATTCATAGATTAAGATACAATCTAAGTGAAATAATTAGACTAAAAAATCCAAGATGATTGATTCAATGGTAATATTTTATATCCTGTATAAATGCTTTCTAAAATGCTGAAAGATTTTCGATACATGACTGAGAGTAAACACATGCTAGAAAAGTGCAATTCTATGTTTTTTAACAACTAGTAAATATGCAAATATAAATCCATGATCTATTCTGACCTGATGTATTTATGACTGCCTTCATTTTGTTCCTCTTAAATAAGAACAATAGACATATTACAAAACAACTAAAACAAATTATGTATCTTATGAAATCAATTTATAAGGCTCTATAATACTGTAGAATCAGCTATTCAAAGAAAATATTGTTTACTCTTTATTATCAACTAATATTATTGTCCATGTTGCTGGCAATACAGATGAACATAAGAAAATCTATGACCTCAAGGGCTCAAAAATTATACAAAGATAAAATATGTATGAATAAATTGCCATTCAAAGGCTTTAGAGTATTTTTCTGTGTAAAAATACAATTGTATAGTAGCTTAGTTGGCCCAACTCCTCTACCCATTTATCATTGTTCTTTGATATGAATGGATCTAACCCAACTCACTTTGGATATGTTTTCTCTGAATAGCCTAAGAAGGCTTCCTGGACAACTTTCCAGAGAGCTTCCTTCAGCCATCAGGTACTTTTTACTCACTCAATATGTTAAATTTGTAGTCTCACTTCACCTTCTAATATTTCAAATGATAAAACACTTTGACACCCCATCTATTAATCTATTATCTCTGTCATGCAAAAAACAAAAAGAAAGAAACTCTTTGGGGATATCACCAAACTAAAACTAATTAAATAACTAAATAATTATAGTTATTGTTAATAACTAAAGAAAAATATTTTCTTAATTTCAAGAAACTTAATCTTCCAGTTTTCTCCCCATATTTTCATATAAAGAATAAAGCAAAATACTACACCATTGTGTATATCCAAAAGAATAAAGCAAAATACTACACCATTGTGTATATCCAACAAGGTTAGTTTGTGTAGACAACATAAATTTCAAATTGAAATCTAAGAGAGCTCTTATTTCCTCTCCACATTTGGTTTGTACTGTCGTGAAATATGATCACTGTTATAATCTTTATAAAGTTTTTCTGGAAACTGAGATAAAACAACAAAATAATCCTAAGAAGTGGTGATAAGAGCGCTTTAAGTAAAGACAGTCATCTCTGGAGAACCACACTGTGAGTAGTAAACATTAGATATGAATCGAAATTCCCAGTGTCCCTTTTTCCCGAATACAAGATAAGACATTACTGATGACATTTTAAGTCACCGTGGCCATGTGGCTTACTTTGACAGATGAATTGTGAGCATGTATGTATAACCTGGTCCATAAGCCCGGACATTGATTAGCAACTATAATCAGAATTGCTATGGTCCACATATATCCCTAACGCTTAACAGGATGAACAAGTGAATGAACTGAAAGTAAATTTTGTCATGTAAAGTCATCAAGATTATGGGAGGCTGAGGTGGGAGAATCACTTGAACCCAGGAGGCGGAGGTGGCAGTGAACCGAGATCATGCCACTGCCCTCCAGCAAAGATTACGGGATTATTTGATTTGCTTATTTTCTAGTAGTATAATCTAGTATATCATTATTGATGTAAAGTTTTTTGACTCTGGGAAATCTTAGGAAGGTAATAAGGAGCTAATGTCTGTATATAAATTGGAATCTAAGGGGTGGGGGTTTGTTTTTTTTTCCTTGTTTCCTGAAGATAAGATTCACCTCAGTTACAACTAGATCATGCATTCATTAAATGTTGGAAAAACAAAGCAATGGAGCGCTGAATTAAAAACATGCTGTTGGATGTAATTACCATAATGAGAACATTTTACCTAAAGGCATCTCAGGATTTCATCCAGATGCTTTATGTTTATATTAAATAAGAACATTGTTGTATCTAACTAAGTGTTGTATTCTACTTGGAGCCTTCACAGAACGTAACTATCTTCCCATCATAATGTTTGCAAGTCTTTCAATTAAATAGGCACAATCGTTAGTTTAATGTAACTCAGTCCTTTTCAAGACACCACTGTGATATAGAACACACATATGGGCTGTAACCAGTTTAACCAGAACATTACTTTGAAAATATTTTTGGGGATCATACTCTAAGGAGCCTCTATTTGTTTATTAGAGTTTTATGTTTGTCTGCTAAAAATTCTGATGTGCAATCATCTACTATGTATGTCCATACAACGTTAATTTTTCTACAATGTTTATTATAATTTTATCCCTACTCAGCTCATAAAAAGGCTAGAAAATAAGAATGACATCATCAAATTTCAGTTAAATGCTGGTCACATAATTGCCACATTGCCATTAACCTTTCTTATTAGCATTTAAATATATACAAATACACAAATGTACTCAGTATATTTAAAAGATATTAACTGTCATGATTTCTTTAAAAGTACACACATATGTTTGGCTTTCCCAAAACACAGAATTTGCCACTCTTCATATTAGAAATTTTGGATTAAATACCAATGAAAAAGAAACCCAAAATATATTGACAAAAGCAGATGATGCAGTAGCTGAAAAGATTTACCTTTAACTTTTAATTTCCATTAAATGAAGTTGTCTAAAGTCCTAAATGCTATTATTACATTACTTTTCACATTACTATATTTGTTGGCTAGTAATTTTATCAATAACCATTAAAATTTTCAGACACAATAGAATCTTAAAATAAATATATTACCTAAGCATTCATGTCTACTGGAACAAATTCAAAACAAAAATCACAAATTAACTTGCCAAACTTTAATAACGATAACATTCTAATTACATGTGTAAAATCATATGGATCTTAAGAAATGGCACTAATGTCAATATTGGCTCCCCATAATTTTATTGAGAAACTGTGATATATAAAATTGACTTTTAAAAGCATTTTTACTGGCTGGGCACAGTGGCTCATGCCTGTAATCCAAGCACTTTGGGAGGCTGAGGCGGACGGATCACTTCAGGTCAGGAGTTCGAGACCAGCCTGGCCAACATGGTGAAACCCTGTCTCTACTAAAAAAAAAAAAAGAAAAAAAAAATAGCCGACTGTGGTGGTGTGTGCCTGTAATCCCAGCTACTCAGGAGGCTGAGGCAGGAGGATCACTTGACCTGGGAGGCAGAGTTTGCAGTGAGCCAAAATTGTGCCACTGTACCCCAGCCTGGGCCGCAGAGCGAGACTCCATCTCAAAAAACAAAAACAAAAACATTCTTACCATATAGCTTCAACATCTCACAAATGACACTGTTTTCCATTTGGCTGGTAAAAGGAAAATGTTTTAAATGGCCTGGATGCCTGTACCACTGAAGCTAGTGTTTATAAAACAGCTAAATGCTCAGCAATTGGCAAGATAAAAAAGTCCACTCTCCCTTTAGCCCCTTGATACATCAAACTTTTAAAAATAAATTTAATAGTAGTAGGGTTTAATTTTTTTTTTAAGCTTGGGAAAAATTTTTGGATGATGCTGGAAATTTAGCAGAATGAATCTATTCCAATAAAATACTGGGGATAAAAGTCCAATCACAAATACAACTTATGTAAAGTGTTTATATGTAGGATTTCTGATAAGCACTGATTAATGACTGTTGTATTTTGAAAAAGCTGCCAAACTCAAAGTAGACTACAGAAGACAATTGGCATGACTGCAACAAAAACAATTGCCATCTCAGTAGAACAACAAGAATTAATTGTAGCTGTAACCTCATGACTATCATTGAAACAAAAAAGATGAAGGTGGGGCTATTGAGAAATTTTTAAAGGATGGTCTGGTTTATGGCTAGTTATGCACACTTCAGATTTTTAAAATATGTTATATTTTAGGGCTTTGAAATTACTGAAAATAATTTAATTTTATGTTACATAGTTTTAAATCACTTTCGTAGCTTAATAGGGTTTTATGCAAACTTTAAGAGAAATACAACACAGATGCAGGTATATATGATAATACAGAAATTGATTATGCTTGTTTAAATTAAATCACATTTTGAACACTTGTTAGCAAAAGCTTTCTGTAAAAACATACAAACATGCTGTTAATGATCTTCTCATTTGAATAAAGGAAAATATGTAAGAATTTTGCTTAAATTTTGCTTTCTAAAGTTTGAAAGTATAGTTTAATTTCTATCACAAATATTATATCAACTTATCAAAATTACTCCTTAATTACATTCATATAATAATACAGATTAGGTAACTATTAATAAGTGTAGACAAGTCAAGAGGCATAGACATATCTGAGCTAAAATAAAATAAAATAAAATAAAATATTTAGTCTGTTTCTGATAAAAAGAGATACATGGAATGTTTTTATTTTAGCATTTATACTTACAGAAGTAATTCATTATCTTCATTAATAGATATAAATATTGCATTTGTTAATATATTTTATTATTTTAGATAGGGAATTTTAATTTTTAAAAGGAAATGGAATTTGGAGTGAAACAGCTGAAGTTTCAAATCCTATACTCACCAATTTAATTCACAAAATGTAAAGCTTTCGGAATTTTTGCAAGTTCATAACCTCGGTGATGTAAACACACCTCATCTATGATCATGGGTGTAATAAAACTGATACAGGAGACATTTTGAAGTAAAATTTGTAAAACTTAACTACAGTAGTACAGATAACATGGATTACTTCTTAGTAATTTTTGGTACATGTAAATTTGTGAAGTGGGTTTTTTGTGCCAGGATGTTAATTTTTAAAAATGTATAAATATTATTGATTAAGGTAATGCGATTTTGTGGAATTAATAAGTAAAAATTTACAAAAGAATTTATAAATAAAATCACTTAAAGAATATGCACCACACCAGTGTTGTTCCAGGTATAGACTAATAAGTTTAATGCTCATAAAGATAGGTAAATGTGAAATAGATATCTGTTAATGAAAAAATAATGTTTGCTGACAATTTCTTCAATCATTTAGGCAATATTTCCACTGAGATTTCTTTATGATGATACAACATCTACCTTAAATTAAACATTGGATTTTTTTTTTAAACCATGGATTATGTGAAGGTAACTAACCAATTATATATCTGAGGTTACAATAAATTACAACTTCACATATTGCTTCATTTCAAGTTACATGAAGTAAGAAGGCAAAATGAAGGATTTTTTTAAAGAATAACTGCATTTCTAGTGACAATAAATATAAATTGCCCATCTTTTAAAGAAAATTTTTCATAATAAAGATGAGTTTTGAATAATAACTCAATTCAGTAGAATTTATATTTTTCCTGAAATATGTCTTAAAATGTCTTAAAGGGAATTCCTTTTAAAATGTTAGATGATTTTTCCCACATAGTTGAGGCAAATGAAAACATGTTGCTGCAGGTCATAGGCTTTAATATACAAATAATTTATTTCAACATGCTCTTAATTTTATGTCTTTCATATATACATCAGATAGGGAGACTGAATATGGTACTTTGTGACAAAATAAATTTTCAGAAAAAGTATAAACTTAAGTTTACAAGGTATAAATTTTTTATTCCCCAAATTATAACCTTTCAGTATGAATCAGGCTAGATTGTTAGAATACAATTTTACACACAAACACTTTATAAAATATTAACAGGTAATTTCATCTTTCTGTGGATACCACTGTCTTGTATGGATTACAAATTGAAACTTGTTATCTAGCAAGCACTTGGTCTTACCATCTTCTTTTGGGGATTTATATAATATAAACTTCTTAAATATTACCTGCTTCATATGAACTTCAAAGACACTAACAATATGTGGGAACTGCCATATTTTCTGCTCTACCATACCTGTCTCCAATTAATTCAGGTCCTCTTGTTATATGCACTCGTGGCACAATTTTCTTTTCCTTCTGTGAACTTACTTGTGTCACTCTTTGATTCATGTTTCATGTAGATGTGAATTATTTTTTCTTATAACCATTGTATTTTTAAGACTCAAATGAATGACCCATAGTAGTCACTCATTAAATACACTTGGAATCATGAAATGAGTAAATATTCTCATGTGAGCTAAAATGAAATAGCTACCTAAGTATGAAAAAGAATGAGGTTTCCTACTTGTTAGTATACACCCTGACTAAAGTTCACAGAAAATCAAGCTCAGTAGAGGAATATATTTCTCAATTATCCTCTTTGAGTGTTCATGTAACTAGGGCAAATTAAAAGTTAACTATTTGCTCTAAATTGAGAAACACTAACCGTATGTAAAAACCTACTCCCACTGATATCTAAAATATATGTTTGGAAGTTTAGAAATATGCTATCATTTCCTGCTAGGGCAGTAAAATGTATAGTTGTGGTACTCCAAGCATCTTACGGTTAATACACTTTGAGAACAGCAATCCAGATATTTCAGCTATAAAAAAGATTTTTAATTTCTCTAATCTATGCCAGCCATAAGGCAGGGGAAGCACATTGATATAGACAAATTCAGTTTTCATCTTTTATGGGCAAAATAAATATATTTGACTAGTTTTCTCCTATAAACTTTAAAATGTAATTTTTCACTGATTAGCAGTCAATAAGTTTATACGCTTGGTAGGCAAAAACAACTTTCATACTAGTGTTCATTAAACATTTTCTGCCAGATAACTTTTACCTCATCATTGAAATTGAAATGATAATTTAATTAGACTTGTTTCTAAGCGATCAACCTATGAATTTTAAACTATGGCACTGAGGTGTGTGCTCTTTTTATCTCCTTGTGATAAATGAGAGAAGATTGTTAGAAATAAATTCTCCGAGGCTGTATACCTAGCAAGAATTTGAATCTAGGGGGTGAGACCTCAAACCTAATGACATTAACTCATTTACAGATTGATAGCAACTTTGATTGAAAGGTGGCTGTTACTGGTAATGTATATCTGTGAGTGTTTGTGTGTGTGTGTGTGCACGTGTGTGTGTGTGTATTTGTGTGGGAAGCATGGAGGATGCATGGGAGAGACAGAAAAAGATATGGAGTATAGAGAGAGAGAGGAAAGAGAAGAAACAGACAAGGTTGAGAGAAGTTTATCCATTAAATGGGGAGGAATGTGAGAAATACTAATAGATATCAAACAGAAGCAAAAAGCCAAGTATAGATTAATCTTTTATTGTCCTGACTAGCCACCCAGGAAACAGAGAATGTAAACCTCTACATGGTAGAAGGACTTAAAGGGCCTTTGAGAGTATTTCACATTTCTTAAAAGATGAATTGTAGGAAGTGAATGATTAAAGAGGTTTATAATCAGTTACTTTAATAGGTGATATAGTATAGTCCAAACTCTGAGCTCAGGGAGCAGAGAACACAAGCACAGACAACAAATGCATAAATAGATGCATTGGATTACAACAAAGTTAAAAGCTTCCAAACAACAAAGGAAATAATATACAGAATGGGAGAAAATAAGGGGTTCATATCCAAAATATATAAGGTGCTAAAATAAATCAATAATAAAAAGTAAAACAAATAAAAATACCCTGATTTGAAAATGAAAGAAGGACCTGAATAGATATTTCTCAAAAGAAGATCTAGAAGTGGCCACCATTTTAATAAAAAATATTCAACATCACTAATCATCAGGGAAATGCAAATTGAAACCACAATGAGATATCACTTCACTCCTGCTAGAATAGTTACAATTAAAAAGACAAAAGTTAACAAACTTTGGCAAGGATATGGAGAAAAGGTAACCCTTGCACACAGTTGGTGAGAACGTAAATTGAAACGCCATTGTGGAGAACAGTTTGGAGATTTTTCAAAAAATAAAAATAGAACTACCATATGATTTGGCAATCCCACCACTTGATATATATACGTATTTATATGTGGAAGAGATATCTGCACTTCCATGTTTATTGCAGCATAATTCACAGTAGCCAAGACATAGACCCAACCTGTGTCCATTGGTGAAAGAATGGATTTTAAAAGGTGTTATATGTACACAATGGAGTACTTATCAGCCATAATAAAGAATGAAATACTGTCATTTGTGGCAATATGGATGAACCTGGAGGAGAGGACATTATGTTAAGTGAAATAAGCCAGGTATAGAAAGAAAAATTCCACTTGACCTTTCTCATATGTGAAATCTGAAAAAGTTGATCCCATAAAAGCAGAGAGTAGACTGGTAGCTACCAGAGGATGGGGATATGGAGCCATGGGAGGGTTTGGAAAATGCTGGCCAAATGATACAAAATGACAGAAGGAAGAAGTTCAAGAGGTCCATTGTAGAGCATGGCAATTATAGTTAATGGCCATATATTGTATTCTTGAAAAGGAAGTGATCAGCAAACCTAAAATACTGATGAACTGTAAAACTTATTATGGAGAGTCACTCTACATGACAAGAAAAAATATAAAATAAAAAAAATGACAACTGGGCACAGTGGCTCATGCCTGTAATCCTGAAACTTTGGAAGGCTGAGGCTGGAAGATTGCTTGGGCCCAGGAGTTCGAGAGAAGCATGGGCAACATAGCTTGCTCTCTACAAAAAAATAAAAAACAGCTTACTCTGGTGGCATTTGCCTGTAGTCCTATCTACTCAAGAGGCTGAGAAGGGAAGGGAGAATCACTTGAGCCCAGGAAGTCTAGTCTACCTTGATCTGTGATTGCACCACTGCACTTCAGCCTGGGTGACAGAGCAAGATCCTGTCTCTAAATAAATAAATAAACAGAACAATAAAGTCTATTTTTGATGGGAGAATTTTTGGTACTTCTTTAATCTTTGTACTCACTATTGGTTTATTCAGGTTTTCATGTAATTCGTGATTCAGTATAGGTAAGTTGTATTTTTCCAAGAATGTATCCATTTTTTCTAGGTTTTCCAATTTGTTAGCATATAGGAATTCATAGTAGTCTCTAACAATCTTTTGTATTTTTGTGTTATTTATTGTAATGTCTTCTTTTTATCTGTGATTTTGCTTATATGTGTCTTCTTCCTTCTTATACTAGATAAACGTTTGTTCATCTTTTTAAAAATATTATTTTTGATTTGTTGATCTTTTGTAATATTTTAATCTCACTTTCATTTATTTCTGCTCTAATCTTTACTATTTCTTTTCTTTTACTAATTTTGGGATTGGTTTGCATTTACTTCTCTACATTTCTTGAGGTGCATCATTAAGTTTTTATGTGAAGTCTTTTTGTTGTTGTCTTAGGCATTTATTGTGATATTCTTCTTATTCCTGCTTTATCTATATTCCATATGTATTGTTATGTTTTGATTTCCTTTTTATGCATTTTAAGACATTTTAAATTTTTCTTTTTTAATTTTTTTATCGATACATAAGTCATTCAGTAGCATGTTGTTTTATTCCCATGTATTTGTACAGTTTCCATCATTCCTCTTGTTACTGATTTCTAGTTTTAGTCCATTATGGTCAGAAAAGATACTTGATATGATTTCAATTTTTTTGAATCTCTTGAAATTGTTTTGTGTCTTTACATATCATCTATCCTGAAGATATTCCATGTGTTGATGAGAAGATTGTTTATTCTGCAGCAGTTTGAGTGAAATGTTCTGGAAATGTCAGCTTGATCCATTTGGTCTGGAGCATAGTTTAACTTTGATGTTTCCTTGTCAGTTTTCTGCCTGAATAATCTAAACATTGCTGAAAATGGGGTTTTGAAGTCCCCTATTATCATTGCATTGAAGTGTATCTTTCCCTTGAGATCTATTAATTTTTGCTTTACATATTTGGGTGTTGTGGTATTAGTACACAAACATTTACTATCATTATATCGTGATACTGAATTGATGCTTTTATCATTAAACAGTGAACTTCGCTCACGCTTTTTACAGTTTTTGATTTAATGTCTATTTTATATAATGTAAGCATAGCTACTCCTGCTCTTTTTTGGTTTTCATTTTCATAGAATATATATTTCCACCTCTTCAATTTCAATCTATGTATGTCTTTATAGGTAAAGTGGATTGTTTGTAGGCACCATACAGTCATTTAGCTTTTTGTTCTTTTTTAATTCATTCAGCCACAAAATTTTAATTGGAACATTTAGTCTATTTATATTCAGTGTTGTTATTGGTAGGTAAGGACTTGATACTGCCATTTTGTTACTAGATGTTCTGTAACTCCTGTCTTCCTTTCTTCACTTCTTACTGTTTTCCTTTCCTGTTAAGTTATTTTCTCTGGTGGTATTTTTAATTCCTTAAGTTTTACTTTTAGGGTATTTATTATAGTTTTTGGCATTGTGGTTGTCATTAACTTTACAAAAACATCTTATAGCTATCAGAAGTACCTCAAAATACTTTTTTTTTTTGAGTCAGGGTCTCACTCTGTTGCCTAGACTAGTCTGCAGTTGCACAATCATGGCTCACTGCAGACTCGATTTCCCAGGTCTCAAGTGATCCTCCCAGCTCAGCCTCCTGAGTAGCTGAGACTCCAGGCATGTGTTACCATGCCTGACTAATTTTTTGTAGAGATAGGGTCTCACTTTGTTGCCCATGCTGGTCATTAACTCTTAGGCTCAAGTGATCCTCCTGCCTTGGCCTCTCAAAGAGCTTGGATTATAGGGATGAGCCACTTCACCTGGCCCTCAAAACAGCTATTTTCAGTTCCTGGCTGAGAGGGCAAACCTCACCTCTCCAGGTTTGGTGACTGGCACTTTATTTAATCAATTTTGTTAGGTTATATTTCCTTGAATATTTTGGATACTTGGAGGCATGCATCAATAACTAGGCATTGAAAAATTAGGTATTTATTTCAGTCTGGCCTTGTTTGTACCTGTCCTTCTTCAGAGAGTCTTTCAGTAGTTTAAAGGGGACTGCCTGTTGAGCTCCGTAAGCCAGTGGTTGCTCTTGGCATTTTAGCACTAAAGGGTGCCCTGAGCCTAGGTTTGTTGTAAGTCTTGCAAACTGCTAGCTCACCAACCCTCCAACCTGAACATGGAAAAGACATGGGACAGTTCCCTGGGTTTCTAGGCAAAGTCCTTTGCTCACCTCCCACTTTCCCTCAAGCAGAAGGATTCTCTCTCTACTCTGTACTTTCTGTAGTTGAAGAAGGGGTGACGCAGGCCACCAGTAGCCTCTGCAGCTTGTAAGGTACTGAATTGCACCCAAAGCCTCTTTGACCAGCACAGTGTAGGGGCTTGGTCAAGGCCTGTAGTCACTGCTGCCTGACTGACACTGACACTTATTCAAGGCCTGAGGCTACGTTAGGCAGCCAGTAGAGAAGAGGGCCAGAACTCCGGTTTGTTCTGCCAGGATGGTGGATTCCCTTCTGGCCCAGGATGGATCTAGAAGTGCCAAGCAGCTCACTTGGTTCTGTTCTTTGCTGTTTTAAGTGGCGCGGTTGGTACTTGGGTCTTAGGCAAAGCCCCTGTACTCTTCCCTCTTCTTTTCCCAACACAGGGATTCTCTCTCCACACTGCACTGCCTGGGGTTGGGGGAGGAGTGATCTGGGCACTCTAATGGCTGCCACAACTTACATGATGCTAGGTTGCTCCCCAAGCCATCAGCCTCCCAGACCAGTGCAGTACTGGGACTTGCCCAAAGCCATGGTCACTACAGCCTGCTTGCCACTGAAATTTACTGAGGGCCCGAGGCCACTGTAGGCAGGTAGTGGTGAAGCAGGCTGGGACTCAGGTTTCTGTTACTTGGGTGGCAGATTCCTCTCTGGTGCAGAGATGTCTAAATGCCTCTTCTGTGGGCACCTTCTAGAATCAAGGACTATGAGGGCCCTGCCCTGTGTTGTATTCCACTGTGGCAGGGCCAGCACTAAGTTCCAATGCAAATTCCCACACTCACTTCCCTTTCCCTCCCCAAGCAGCCAGTTTCTCTCTCCACACTGCTCTCCCTGGTAGCAAGAAGGGGTGGTTTAGACAATGTGGTACTGTCCTTTCTAAAGTCTTCAATTCCCCTCTTTTGGTTATTATACCAAAATCAGGCACTGTGATTAATTTTGTTCTTTTGAATGTGATTTTTAATCTGTATAGTTATTCAATGTAATGTACCAGCAAGGTAACAATCACTGGGAACTTCTAATTGGCCATCATGATCTGGCTCCTCATTTGTCTATATTTTTGTTTGTTTGTTTGTTTGCTTTTGTTTTTGTTTGTTTGTTTGTTTTTTGTTGTTGTTTTTTTTTGGTGTCTGGGCTTTTGGTGTTATATTTAAAAAATGTTTGCCAAAACCAGTTTTAAGGATCTTTTCCCCTATATTTTATTCTTGAAGTTTTACAGTTTCATGTTATATTTAAATCTTTAATATTCCTAGGATGTACCCACAAACATTAAAAATTAAAAAAAAAAACATGGGATGTAAGGATGATTTGATATACATGGATAATAAATATGACCCATCTCATTAACAGAATGAAGGACAAAATCAATATAATTATCTCAATAGACGCAGATAAAGGGTTTCACAAAATTCAACATTCTTTTATGATAAAAACTCTCAACATATTAGGTATAGAAAAAATGTACCTCAAGATAATAAGGATTATATATGACAATCCTACAGCTAACATCATACTCAATGGTGAAAAATGAAAAGCTTTTCCTTTTTAAGATCAGGAACAACACAAGGCTGCCCACACTCACCATTTCTATTCAGCATAGTACTGGAAATTCTAGCCAGAGAATTTAGGCAAGAAAAATAAATAAAATACATCCAAACTGGAAAGGAAGCTAAATTGTCTCTATTGCAGATGACGTAATCTTACACAAAGAAAACCCTAAAGACTCCACTAAACCAAAAAATAAAGTCAGTGAAGTTGTAGGATACAAACTCAACATACAAAAATCAGTACCATTCCTATACACTAACAAAGAACTATCCACAAAAGGAATTAAGAAAACAACCCCATTTGCGATAGCATAAAAAAGAATAAAAGGCTTAGGAGTAAATTTAACCAAATAAGTGAAAAATTTGTACACTGGAAATCATAAGGCACTGATGAAAGAAATTGAAGAACACATAAAAAAATGAAAAATTATCCAATGTTTATGGATTAGAAGAATTCTTATTGTTAAAATGTTCATGCTATCCAAAATGATCCACAGATTTAATGTAATTCCTGTAAAAATTTCAATGGCATTTTTCACAGAAGTAGAAAAGAGAATCCTAAAATTTATGTAAAATCACAAAAGACTTAAAATAGATGAAACAATATTTAAAAAACCCCAGCAAACCTAGAGACATTATACCTCCTGATTTCAAACTACATTACAAAGTTACAGTAATAAAAATAATATGGTACTTGTATAACAAGACACAGAATAGAGAGGCCAGAAATAAACCTATTCATATATGGTTATCTAATTTTTGACAATGGTGTGAAGAACACACAATCAGGAAATAAACAGTGTTGAGAAAACTGGATATTCATAAGTGAAGGATTAAAATTGGACCTTTGTCTCATACAATACACAAAAAAAAAACTCAAAAAAGATTAAAGACTTAAATGTAAGAACTGAAATCATAAAACTCCTAAAAGAAAACTGGGGAGAGAAAAGCTCCTTGTTTACAACCTTAATGGGAAAACACTATTTTTCACCATTAAGTGTAATGTCAGCTGTGGAATTTCATAGATGCAATTTATGAAGTTGAGGAATTTTTCCTTGATTCCTATTTTTCTCAGATTTTTTTCTCATAAATAAATGTTGAATTTCACCAAATGCCTTTTTTCTGGAACAACAGGTATGATCATTTTATTTTTTCTTCTTTACACCGTTCATATTATGGATTATTCTAATTTTAAAATGTTGAACCAAACTTACAATGCTAGAATAAACTCCACCTGGTCATGGCGTAAATTCCTTTTATATGTAGCTGAATTCTGTTTTCTCGTGTGTGTGTGTGTGTGTGTGTGCGTGTGTACCTGTGTGTGTGTGCATGCTTTTTCTTCTGGTTTGGTATCAGGGTAACAGTAGATTGAAAAAAAAAATGAACTGGAAGTGTCATTTTCTGGGAAATAGTCTGTAAAATTATTGTTAATTCTTATTCAAATATTTGTTAGAATTTTCCAGTGAAATCATCTGGGCCTGAAGATTTATTTGGAGTTTTTAAAATTGCAACCACAAGGTTTTCAATAATTATAGGGCTAGTCAATGATATAATCTGTGGTCGTTTGTGCTTTTTAAGAAATTGGTCAGCTTAATCTGAGTTGTCAAATATACGTGTATAGAGTTTTCACGGTATTCCTTAGTATCCTCTTTTTTTTTTTTTTATTTTTTATTATACTTTAAGTTTTAGGGTACATGTGCACATTGTGCAGGTTAGTTACATATGTGTACATGTGCCATGCTGGTGCGCTGCACCCACTAACTCATCATCTAGCATCCTCTTAATTAATTCTTTATATCCACGAGTTGTGTAGTGCTAACCACTGTTAAGAGTTCTGACTTTGGTAATTTGTCTACTGTCTTTTTTTCTTGCTAGAATATTGCCAATTTAAGTTTTATTGTTATTATTTTCAAAGAACTAGGTTTTTGTTCATTGATTTAATCTATTGTTTCTCTTTTTTCAACTTCATTGATTTTTGCTATTATCTTTATGTTTTCTTCATTTGTGTGGGTTAATTTTGCTTTTTAAAGATCTTTGAGGAGGGAGCATATTATTGGTTTGATTTTTTTTTCTTTTCTACATGAAAGTTTTTTGTGCTATACATTTCTCTCTCAGCACTGCCTAAATCATGTTCCACAATTTTTGATATTTGTGTTTTCATTTTTACTCATTTCTGGGTTTTTTTAAAAATTGGTCTTGGGACTTTGTCTTTAACCTATAGTAAGTTTTGAAGTGTGTGGTTTGGTTTCCAAGTGTTTGGAAATTTCCTTGTCATTCTGGTATTGCTTTCTTGTATGCTTGAATTATGGTCATAGAATATACTCTGTGTGATCATTATTAGTTGAGATTTGTCTCATGACTCTTAATATGCTCTATTTCATGTGACCTGGGGGCCCTGAAAATGTCTGTGCATTTGGTTAAAGAGTTCTATATGTATATTGACTAGATCATGTTTGTTGACATTGTTGTGTTCCTCTATATCCTTGCTGACTTTTCATCAAGTTGTTCTAGCAACTGATGAGAGAGGCGTTGAAATATCCATCAATAGTTCTGAATTATTTCAGTTCTTCCTTCAATTCTATTAAATTTTGCTTACAATATCCTGTAGCCCAGTTGTTTGGTGCATGCACATTTAAGGCTAATATGTGTTCATGTTGTATTAATCCTTTCTCATTATAGTAAGTGACTGTCTCTGTTAGATTTCTTTGCTCTGAATTCTGCTTTACCTTATACTAATATAGTCACTACTTCTTTTTCTGAAATTAATGTTTACCTATTATGTCATTTTCGAGTCTTTACTTCTACCTAACCTATATTGTTATATTTGAAGTGTGTTTTTTTCATAGACAGCTTACATAGGAGCTAAGTTTTCTTGATCTATTCCACCAATGTCTGTATTTTAATTAGTGTATGTATACCATCTCTATTTAAAGTAATGATTAACATTGTAAAACTTAAGTACAATGCTTTCTTTTGTTTCTGTTTTCCATTCTCTTTCTCTTTTTTCCTATCCTCTTGAGTTACTTGAATAGTTTTTTTTTCCTAAAACATATATATATTTATTTATTTATTATTATTATACTTTAAGTTTTAGGGTACATGTGCACAATGTGCAGGTTAGTTACATATGTATACATGTGCCATGCTGGTGCGCTGCACCCACTAACTCATCATCTAGCATTAGGTATATCTCCCAGTGCTATCCCTCCCTCCTCCCCCGACCCCACAACAGTCCCCAGAGTGTGATGTTCCCCTTCCTGTGTCCATGTGTTCTCATTGTTCAATTCCCACCTATGAGTGAGAATATGCGGTGTTTGGTTTTTTGTTCTTGCGATAGTTTACTGAGAATGATGATTTCCAATTTCATCCATGTCCCTACAAAGGACATGAACTCATCGTTTTTTATGGCTGCATAGTATTCCATGGTGTATATGTGCCACATTTTCTTAATCCAGTCTATCATTGTTGGAAATTTGGGTTGGTTCCAAGTCTTTGCTATTGTGAATAATGCTGCAATAAACATACGTGTGCATGTGTCTTTATAGCAGCATGATTTATAGTCCTTTGGGTATATACCCAGTAATGGGATGGCTGGGTCAAATGGTATTTCTAGTTCTAGATCCCTGAGGAGTCGCCACACTGACTTCCACAATGGTTGAACGAGTTTACAGTCCCACCAGCAGTGTGAAAGTGTTCCTATTTCTCCACATCCTCTCCAGCACCTGTTGTTTCCTGACTTTTTAATGATTGCATTCTAACTGGTGTGAGATGGTATCTCATTGTGGTTTTGATTTGCATTTCTCTGATGGCCAGTGATGGTGAGCATTTTTTCATGTGTTTTTTGGCTGCAGAAGTGTCTTCTTTTGAGACATGTCTGTTCATGTCCTTTGCCCACTTTTTGATGAGGTTGTTTGTTTTTTTCTTGTAAATTTGTTTGAGTTCATTGTAGATTCTGGATATTAGCCCTTTGTCAGATGAGTAGGTTGCGAAAATTTTCTCCCATTCTGTAGGTTGCCTGTTCACTCTGATGGTAGTTTCTTTTGCTGTGCAGAAGCTCTTTAGTTTAATTAGATCCCATTTGTCAATTTTGGCTTTTGTTGACATTGCTTTTGGCGTTTTAGACATGAAGTCCTTGCCCATGCCTATGTCCTGAATGGTAATGCCTAGGTTTTCTTCTAGGGTGTTTATGGTTTTAGGTCTAACGTTTAAGTCTTTAATCCATCTTGAATTGATTTTTGTATAAGGTGTAAGGAAGGGATCCAGTTTCAGCTTTCTACATATGGCTAGCCAGTTTTCCCAGCACCATTTATTAAATAGGGAATCCTTTCCCCATTGCTTGTTTTTCTCAGGTTTGTCAAAGATCAGATAGTTGTAGATATGCAGCATTATTTCTGAGGGCTCTGTTCTGTTCCATTGATCTATATCTCTGTTTTGGTACCAGTACCATGCTGTTTTGGTTACTGTAGCCTTGTAGTATAGTTTGAAGTCAGGTAGTGTGATGCCTCCAGCTTTGTTCTTTTGGCTCAGGATTGACTTGGCAATGCAGGCTCTTTTTTGGTTCCATATGAACTTTAAAGTAGTTTTTTCCAATTCTGTGAAGAAAGTCATTGGTAGCTTGATGGGGATGGCATTGAATCTGTAAATTACCTTGGGCAGTATGGCCATTTTCACGATATTGATTCTTCCTACCCATGAGCATGGAATGTTCTTCCATTTGTTTGTATCCTCTTTTATTTCCTTGAGCAGTGGTTTGTAGTTCTCCTTGAAGAGGTCCTTCACATCCCTTGTAAGTTGGATTCCTAGGTATTTTATTCTCTTTGAAGCAATTGTGAATGGGAGTTCACTCATGATTTGGCTGTCTGTTTGTCTGTTATTGGTGTATAAGAATGCTTGTGATTTTTGTACATTGATTTTGTATCCTGAGACTTTGCTGAAGTTGCTTATCAGCTTAAGGAGATTTTGGGCTGAGACAATGGGGTTTTCTAGATGTACAATCATGTCATCTGCAAACAGGGACAATATGACTTCCTCTTTTCCTAATTGAATACCCTTTATTTCCTTCTCCTGCCTAACTGCCCTGGGCAGAACTTCCAACACTATGTTGAATAGGAGTGGTGAGAGAGGGCATCCCTGTCTTGTGCCAGTTTTCAAAGGGAATGCTTCCAGTTTTTGCCCATTCAGTATGATATTGGCTGTGGGTTTGTCATAGATAGCTCTTATCATTTTAAGATATGTCCCATCAATACCTAATTTATTGAGAGTTTTTAGCATGAAGCGTTGTTGAATTTTGTCAAAGGCCTTTTCTGCATCTATTGAGATAATCATGTGGTTTTTGTCTTTGGTTCTGTTTATATGCTGGATTATATTTATTGATTTGTGTATATTGAACCAGCCTTGCATCCCAGGGATGAAGCCCACTTGATTATGATGGGCAAGCTTTTTGATGTGCTGCTGGATTCGGTTTGCCAGTATTTTATTGAGGATTTTTGCATCAATGTTCATCAAGGATATTGGTCTAAAATTCTCTTTTTTGTTTGTGTCTCTGCTCGGCTTTGGTATCAGGATGATGCTGGCCTCATAAAATGAGTTAGGGAGGATTCCCTCTTTTTCTATTGATTGGAATAGTTTCAGAAGGAATGGTACCAGCTCCTCCTTGTACCTCTGGTAGAATTCGGCTGTGAATCCATCTGGTCCTGGACTCTTTTTTCGTTGGTAAGCTATTGATTATTGCCACAATTTCAGCTCCTGTTACTGGTCTATTCAGAGATTCAACTTCTTCCTGGTTTAGTCTTGGGAGACTGTATGTGTCGAGGAATTTATCCATTTCTTCTAGATTTTCTAGTTTATTTGCATAGAGGTGTTTGTAGTATTTTCTGATGGTAGTTTGTATTTCTGTGGGATTGGTGGTGATATCCCCTTTATCATTTTTTATTGTGTCTATTTGATTCTTCTCTCTTTTTTTCTTTATTAGTCTTGTTAGTGGTCTATCAATTTTGTTGATCCTTTCAAAAAACCAGCTCCTGGATTCGTTAATTTTTTGAAGGGATTTTTGTGTCTCTACTTCCTTCAGTTCTGCTCTGATTTTAGTTATTTCTTGCCTTCTGCTAGCTTTTGAATGTGTTTTCTATTGCTTTTCTAGTTCTTCTAATTGTGATGTTAGGGTGTCAATTTTGGGTCTTTCCTGCTTTCTCTTGTGGGCATTTAGTGCTATAAATTTCTCTCTACACACTGCTTTGAATGTGTCCCAGAGATTCTGGTATGTTGTGTCTTTGTTCTCCTTGGTTTCAAAGAACATCTTTATTTCTGCCTTCATTTCGTTATGTACCCAGTAGTCATTCAGGAGCAGGTTGTTCAGTTTCCATGTAGTTGAGCGGTTTTGAGTGAGATTCTTAATCCTGAGTTCTAGTTTGATTGCACTGTGGTCTGAGAGATAGTTTGTTGTAATTTCTATTCTTTTACATTTGCTGAGGAGAGCTTCACTTCCAACTATGTGGTCAATTTTGGAATAGGTGTGGTGTGGTGCTGAAAAAAATGTATATTCTGTTGATTTGGGGTGGAGAGTTCTGTAGATGTCTATTAGGTCCGCTTGGTGCAGAGCTGAGTTCAATTCCTGGGTATCCTTGTTGACTTTCTGTCTCGTTGATCTGTCTAATGTTGACAGTGGGGTGTTAAAGACACCCATTATTAATGTGTGGGAGTCTAAGTCTCTTTGTAGGTCACTCAGGACTTGCTTTATGAATCTGGGTGCTCCTGTATTGGGTGCATATATATTCAGGATAGTTAGCTCTTCTTATTGAATTGATCCCTTTACCATTATGTAATGGCCTTCTTTGTCTCCTTTGATCTTTGTTGGTTTAAAGTCTGTTTTATCAGAGACTAGGATTGCAACCCCTGCCTTTTTTTGTTTTCCATTTGCTTGGTAGATCTTCCTCCATCCTTTTATTTTGAGCCTATGTGTGTCTCTGCCCGTGAGATGGGTTTCCTGAATACAGCACACTCATGGGTCTTGACTCTTTATCCAATTTGCCAGTCTGTGTCTTTTAATTGGTGCATTTAGTCCATTTACATTTAAAGTTAATATTGTTATGTGTGAATTTGATCCTGTCATTATGATGTTAGCTGGTTATTTTGCTCGTTAGTTGATGCAGTTTCTTCCTAGTCTCGATGGTCTTTACATTTTGGCATGATTTTGCAGCGGCTGGTACCGGTTGTTCCTTTCCATGTTTAGCGCTTCCTTCAGGAGCTCTTTTAGGGCAGGCCTGGTGGTGACAAATTCTCTCAGCATTTGCTTGTCTGTAAAGTATTTTATTTCTCCTTCACTTATGAAGCTTAGTTTGGCTGGATATGAAATTCTGGGTTGAAAATTCTTTTCTTTAAGAATGTTGAATATTGGCCCCCACTCTCTTCTGGCTTGTAGAGTTTCTGCCGAGACATCTGCTTTTAGTCTGATGGGCTTCCCTTTGAGGTTAACCTGACCCTTCTCTCTGGCTGCCCTTAACTTTTTTTCCTTCATTTCAACTTTGGTGAATCTGACAATTATGTGTCTTGTTGTTGCCCTTCTCAAGGAGTATCTTTGTGGCGTTCTCTGTATTTCCTGAATCTGAATGTTGGCCTGCCTTGCTAGATTGTGGAAGTTCTCCTGGATAATATCCTGCACAGTGTTTTCCAACTTGGTTCCATTCTCCCCATCACTTTCAGGCACACCAATCAGATGTAGATTTGGTCTTTTCACATAGTCCCATATTTCTTGGAGGCTTTGCTCATTTCTTTTTATTCTTTTTTCTCTAAACTACCCTTCTCACTTCCTTTCATTCATTTCATCTTCCATCGCTGATACCCTTTCTTCCAGTTGATCGCATCGGCTCCTGAGGCTTCTGCATTCTTCAGGTAGTTCTCAAGCCTTGGTTTTCAGCTCCATCAGCTCCTTTAAGCACTTCTCTGTATTGGTTATTCTAGTTATACATTCTTCTAAGGCTCCACCTCTGGGGGCAGGGCACAGACAAACAAAAAGACAGCAGTAACCTCTGCAGACTTAAATGTCCCTGTCTGACAGATTTGAAGAGAGCAGTGGTTCTCCCAGCATGCAGCTGGAGATCTGAGAATGGGCAGACTGCCTCCTCAGGTGGGTACCTGACCCCTGACCCCCGAGCAGCCTAACTGGGAGGCACCCCCAAGCAGGGGCAGACTAACACCTCACACGGCCAGGTAGTCCAACAGACCTGCAGCTGAGGGTCCTGTCTGTTAGAAGGAAAACTAACCAGCAGAAAGGACATCCACACCAAAAACCCATCTGTACTTCACCATCATCAAAGACCAAAAGTAGATAAAACCACAAAGATGGGGAAAAAACAGAGCAGAAAAACTGGAAACTCTAAAAAGCAGAGCACCTCTCCTCCTCCAAAGGAACGCAGTTCCTCACCAGCAACGGAACAAAGCTGGATGGAGAATGACTTTGACGAGCTGAGAGAAGAAGGCTTCAGATGATCAAATTACTCTGAGCTACGGGAGGACATTCAAACCAAAGGCAAAGAAGTTGAAAACTTTGAAAAAAATTTAAAGAGTTACTTGAATAGTTTTTAAAATTCCATTTTTATGTATCTATAGTAATGTTGATTATATCTGTGTATATATTTTATTGATGGCTTTACATACATACATATATACATACATATATACACACATACATACATATATATATATACACATACATATATATATATCTTATCACAGTCCACTGGGGTCAATATTTTACCAGTTCCCATAGAAACATTACCTCCCTTTACTTCATTTTATCTCTGCCATTTATAATAAAATTGTGTTTAATATTTCCTCTAAATTCCTTTTGAACAGTGAAAATAGTGTTATATTTTCACTTCACCTGTCAAAATACTTTGGAAAACTGTAGTGAAAAGAAAAAGTTTTATATTTATCATATTTTTCCTTTTTCCATTCTTTCTTAATTCCTGTTATTCCATAATTCCTTCATTTATCTCCTTCCTTCCTTCCAAACAATTTTATGTAATGTCCTGAAAATGTATGAAATAAAAATTTTTAAAGTATACACAATATTGAAAAGTTTTCTAGAGTTTTGGAATATACAGACATATTAAAGAAGTTGTTGAGAAAACAAAGCAAGGTGAGAAAACTATTTCTATGTAATTACATAACTATCTCTGTGTTCATTCAAAGGTAGAGTTTTCTAAGACTATAGAGAAAGATTACATAACTATACAAAAATGTTATTTGTTGAGAGAAAAAGTGGACAGTAAAACCAAGCATTATTTGACAAAATTTATCATTTAATCATAAATAATATTTAAACAGATATATAGTTATAGAAAAACATTTTTTCAGCAAATATTTGTAGATACAATTTATATGTCTATAGTTCCCTATATTTCTTTGCTGAAAGTGTTTTGGTACTACTTGTATATAGATAGAAGCATTTTTTAACATACTTTATTTTCTGAGTACTTTTATGTTAAAAGCAAAACTGGGAGAAAAATATAGAGTTAATCCACATACTCCCAAACTCCACAGATGCACAGCCTCCTAAATTATCAATATCTCCCACCAGGTAGCACATTTGTTACAATTATTGAAAGCAAATGACACATTATTATTCCCCAAAGACCACAGTGTATGTTACAGTCCACTTTGGTGTTGCACATTTATGAGTTTGGACAAGAAGTGTATATATATACATAAATTTATATATTATATATATATATAAATGTATATATATATATATATTTTAAGTGATGGAATGTTGTAGAAGTTGTCAAACACACCTCTATAACTCTAAATGTATCACACTGTGATTTAAAAAGATAATGTTTATGACAAATATATCAAAACCCAGTTACAACTAAAATAATTTTTAGTTAATAGTAAATATAATAAATATTTAAAATGATAATAAAAATCCAAACTAGCAGCACCAGTAGTAACTGTTCGGTATGTTAATTTTGGATTTGTATGAACTCTCACTGCAGAATATTGGACACCTCTCAGTTACACATGATTATTCATATTTGATCTAACTTTGTCCAACTTAATTATTCAACCTTTCCTTAAAAATCCCCTCATAAATATTTTATGCAGTACATGCACCATGGCTTACTTGTTTCTGCTCACATTTTAAAAGTACCATGCCTTCTGCAGGTTAGACTAGTTTTGGGTTGCTGAGAGCATAAACGTGAAAATAGGCAGGAGTTACAGAATTACAGAGTTCCTCTACATTAAGAATAACTTTCAGGTAAGTGCTGTATATATTTAAATAGAATGCGAATATTTTCACAGAATATAGAAAATATTTATTTAGCTTCTGTCTAGTGAATACTACTATATGTCCTTGTTATAAAACATAACTAATGATGATAATAATAATAATCTTTAAAGTATAGACATTTATAGTTGTGTTTCACTTTGGCAAAAAGATAAAAATATTAGTTTAAAATTTAGCATTTATAACAAGTTGGTATATCACCTTCAAAATGAATGGGGGATGCTAAGGCCTTACTTTACACTTATAAAAACATAACGATAATTCTTATAATTAGATAACATATTTTAATTTTCCAAGTTTCTGAATACAGAGCAGATGGAAATCAACTTTTTAAAAATTTAAAGGAAAGATAATCTCAAGATGATCTCCAAAGAGTAATTAAAATTAAATTTTGTAGAAACAGTAATGCTTGGATATCAATGTAAACATAAATTAAATGATATAATGACTCATAGTGATAATTTAAATCCAATGTTTTATAGAAAAGAAATAATTCAGATAGGGATGGGGTGACTATGAAGATGAGGGTAATCATTCTTTTTGTAAAATAAATATATTGTAATCAGAAGGCTCTAAATAGGTAATACAGAAGTAATATTCAATAAAGATTGAAAAAGGAGAGAGTAAAAGCTATAAATTAAATATTGAGAAATCAGGCTGCTATATGACATAATTATCTGACAATGAAAATAAATAAGCTTTTAAGCATCAGTCATTTATTTCATTTGTTCCATTTTTAATAAAATTGCAATTAAGTATTCTGTCAAATAGCCTTACTTATTCTGGTTTAGGCTTGAGTAAGTATTTTATAAATTAAGTATGAGGACACTTCTGAAATAACTAGGTCAGTTAAAAGTCAGTAAAGCCAGAAGTCCAGATGGCACTGAATTCACTCAACTAAAATTAACTACTTTGAATTTGGCTCAGTCTCAATATTCAATTATTAATGTGATATATGTGAAAATCTGGCAAATTGGAAAATGGAAGATGATTCAGTTCTTCTAATTACAGGGTTAGATAAAATAAATATTTTTATTTTCCCCCTAGGTATTTAAAAATACAACTGATGGTTTAATAAAAAATTTAACAATCAACATAAAATCATAAATAATTTATTTTTTCCATTAGGTAGTACTTCAAATTGCCATTCATATAAAAGTTAGTCATCTAATGAAGAAAAAACACTATACATCAAATAAAATAAATGTTTAATTTTAAAAAAATGGAAACCTGAAGAAAGTAAGAATTCTATACTTATGCAAGTCTGCCACTAACTCGTTTTATGAACTTGAAGAAATTACTTTGTCATTTGTATTCTTTATTTTCCATGCTATAAAACCAAGAACCTAGGCTTAAATCATTAAAATGTTTCTTTTTTAGATTTTTGGCTTTCAATTATATAACATCTATAATAGAAGAATATCATGCATTTACACTTTTCAATAAACATATAAACATATCCCTAGGTAGCTAGTATGTGATTCACCATATTATTTTATGAAGACTCACATATTAAAAATTATCCTTCACAAATCATCACACTATATGACTTCAAAGCATACTATGAAGATATATTAACCCAAACTGATACTGGTATAAGAACAGACACATAGACCAATGAAACAGAAGAGAGAGCTCAGAAATAAATCCATGTAGTTATAGCCAACTGATTTTTAACAAAGGTGCTAAGAACACACTGAAAGGACAGTTTCTTCAAAAAATGGCACTGGGAAAACGATATTATCATGCAGATATATGAAATTAGATATTTATCTCCAAGCATATGCAAAAACAACACAAAATGGATCAAAGATTTAAATTTAAGACTTGAAACTAGGAGAAAAAGCATAGGAAAAAAGCTCCATGTTACTGGTCTAGGTTAGGATGTTTTGGATAAAACCTCAAAAGCACAGACAATAAAGGCAAATATAGATAGATAAGATTACATGAAAGTAAAAAGCTTCTGCACAGCAAAGGAAACTTCCGACAAAGTGAAGAGACAACCCACAGAATGGGAGAAAATATCTGCAAACCATCCACCTGGCAAAGGATTAATAACCGAAATATACAAGGAGCTCAAACAGCTCAACAGCAAAAAATCAAATAATCCAGTTAAAAACTGGGCAAAAAATTTGAAGAGACATTTCTCAAAAGAAGACATACAAATGGCCAATAGGCATCTGGAAAAATTCTCAACATTATTAATCATCAGAGAAACACAAATCAAAACAATAATGAGATATCACCTCACTCCAGT
Organism: Pan troglodytes; assembly: GCF_028858775.2. NCBI lineage: Eukaryota > Metazoa > Chordata > Mammalia > Primates > Hominidae > Pan > Pan troglodytes. Next base: position 58,869,098 of record NC_072398.2, on the reverse strand, counting down.
TAGAATGGCTATTATAAAAAATTAAGAAATAAAAAGTGTAAGTAAAGATGTGGTGAAAAGGGAACACTTATATACTGCTGGCATTAGTATAGCAATTGTAGAAAAAATTTGGAGGTTCCTCAAAAATTAAAAATCAAACTACAATATCATCCAGCAATTCCACTCCTGGGTAACTATCTGAATGAAATGAAATCAGTGTGTGGGAGAGAGATTTGCATTCTTTAGTTTATGGCAGCATTATTGACAATATCCAAGATATGGAATCAATCCAAATGTCCATTAATTGATAAATGAATAAAGACAGTATGGCATTTATACAGAGTAGAATACTATTCAGGCATAAAAAAACTCCTGTCATTTGCAACAATATGAATGAACCTGGAGTATATTACATTAAGTGAGCTATGCCAGGCACAGAAATGCATATACTGCATTATCTCACTAATATATGGAATCAAAGAAGTTATTCTCATGAAAGAAGAATAGTGATTATTAGAAAGCAAGGAGAAGAGGGGGAGATGGGGGTAAATTGGTCAATTGCTACAACACCCCAGCTTCATAGGAGCAATAAGTTCTGATGTTCTATTGCATAGTAGGATGACTAGTTAACAATGATGTTAACATAGAGATATTTTGAAATATACAGATATTTGTAAATATAAACATATTTTGAAATATTTGTAGATTTCAAAAAAGCTAGAAGAGAGGTTTTAAAAGCTCATTGGAAAAAAATGATAAATGTTTAAGATAATGGATATGCTAATTATCCTGATTTGATCATTACATAATGTGTACATATATCAAACATAATATTGTATCCCATAAATATGTACAATTATGTGTTAATCATAAATTAATGAAGAAAATTATTTTATACTATATGTCCTATCACATGCACATACTTATAACAATAAAATATTGTTTCTTTTCTGTTTTGTTCGCAATATTCAACTGATACCCTGTAAAAACAATGATAACTATATTCAGCCATAACTTTATATCAATGTTCTCATTCTTTGAAGACTCATAATAATTTGTAAGGCATCTATAAATACAATGATCACTCTTGTAGAGATGATAAAACAAAGACTTAATGAGATAAAGATATCTGCCCAATATGAAACATTTCATAAATTAGTGCTGTCCAAAAAAAAAATTGTGAACCAAAAATGTTATTTTAATTTCTGAGCAGAAGAGCAACATACTCTAAAGGAAATGAAAGAAGTTTGTGAGCTGGCACTGTGGTTGAAAAGGAGTATCTGAATTTAAATAAGCGATTTTGGAGGGCACTGAAACATTTTGATTGTAAGAGTAGGGTGTCCAAGGGCCATAAAGACAGAAATGAAAGGAGTTTTAGAGAAAATAAAACTATATATTTTAAATATTTATTTGAAATATTAACTAATGAAAACTGTATATTACCTCTTCAAGGTAATAGAATTATTTGTTGAATTAAAGACTAAACTAGGTGTGGAGGTGGGGGTATAACTTTAGATAAAATGGCCATGACCTAGACCTAGTTGTTATAAGGATTAAGTTTGAAACATATCAACATTCTCTGTAGTCTAGATGGATAGATCAGTTTTTTTTTAATTCCATGTCCTAGAGCACAACTATTTTAGCACAGATAATCAAGATTTATTGTACAGCAGGCACATTTACAGTTAGACACAAGAATGAGGTTAAAGAGACCAGGGAAAAGTGGGTTATATAAATGTCACATCTCAAAGGTAGATGGAGTAATTCTTATGCATAAAATTCATTGAATAGTTTAGAATATTTAAATAAAAGATACTATTGTAAAACAATATAGTACCTCAATATTTACAATTGTTCAAATTTTATAGCTTTGATTAGCAGTAAAAATTACAATTGACACTACTAGTTTCTCCAAAAATAAATCATTTCCATGAAACTCGTGTAGTTCTGAGGAGCACATATTGTTTAAACTCTTGAGTGTCTACTGAGTGCAAAATACTCTGTCTTGTATAGTGCGTTTTGTCACTTTACAGATTTGGAAACAAAATCCTAGTTGGGATTGGTTCAATGATATTGCTAAAGTTAAAGAGTAATAATTAGGAATGAAATTAAATATTTTAAGTTTTTTTTAATGCCCTATGATGAACTGAGCTCCTCATTTAAAACACTGTTTTTTTTTTGTTTTTTTTTTGAGACAGAGTCTCGCTCTGCCACCCAGGCTGGAGTGCAGTAGAGCTATCTTGGCTCACTGTAACCTCTGCCTCCCAGGTTCAAATTATTCTCATGACTCAGCCTCTCAAATAGCTGGAATTACAGGCTTGCACCACCACACCTGGCTAATTAAAGCATCTTTAAGTTGTCTCTACAAATCTAAGGCAAATCTAAGAAAAGTCTGGGCTATTAGTATTTCATGCTCTTATTTCCATTTGTGTACACAAATAGCTTTGTGCATAGATGCACTTAATATATGTTAATAGAAAGCAAGGCCATATTTTCACTCAAACTAGTTAAGTTATTCTAGTCTATCATTCAGTCTTACTGCTTTTTAATTTTTTTCAAAGTGTAGATTTTGCTCATCAGTAATGTGAAGCACTGTTCACCACCTCCCTCGAAAAAAAGAGCTTCCATATTAAGAAGTAACTTTCTTTTTTTCATTTTCCTTCCATCTGTACTTTACAACACTAACAAAAGACAAAAATAATGAACAAGCTTCCATTTCCTGAAAGATGGTGGATTGTCCTACCATAAAAATAATTAAATGTGTGACTAAAATAAACATTTCAAAATACGTTGAACTGGCAAGAAAATTAGGAAACTTTAGAAGCAAAAATCTGAGAAAGCTAAGTCATAGGAATGTGAACCAAACACTGAAGCAAGATTTGCTGATGACATTTGCCTAACCCAGATGAACTTAAACTTCAGTTTGTATGACCTTTCTGTTTGATATGGTATAAACATATATCAAAGGAGTCAAGGTAATAGGGAACCTCTAACTTCTTCCACACCCTCACCTACACCTAAAACTGTGGCTTCGATAGTTTTCAATTCTATTTAAGGGCAACGTAGACATAATTTTGCTTTTGAGAAGACAAGAACACTTGTATATAGTTTTCAATTATATTTAACGGCAACCTAAACATAATTTTGCTTTTGAGAAGACATAAGAACACTTGTATATCTTGAATTTTAGCACTAGATAAAAGAAAATCTCTCATGAATGGCAAAACTGAAAGTGTAACAGAGTAATGATTGTATAAGAATTGTTGTTCTTGCGACAGTTTGCTGAGAATGATGGTTTCCAGCTTCATCCTTGTCTCCACAAAGGAGGTGGGAATTGAACAATGAGAACACATGGACACAGGAAGGGGAACATCACACACTGGGGACTGTTGTAGGGTGGGGGAAGGGGGGAGGGATAGCATTAGGTGATATACCTAATGCTAAATGACGAGTTAATGGGTGCAGCACACCAGCATGGCACATGTACACATATGTAACAAACCTGCACATTGTGCACATGTACCCTAAAACTTAAAGTATAATAATAATAATAAAAGGATTGTTGTTAAAACATTTAAAACAACTAAACAATAGACATATAATTAAGGAGGAGAGGAAATGTAGTTAAAAGATTCTGAAGTCCTTGAATTTTCTGAAGAAAGATATTAATAAAGGTTAGACTTTATAGCATTGCCATATGTTAAAATGTATATATGTTTATATGTGTTAATATTTCTAAAGTTACAACTAAAATGGTGCAGACACTGTGGAAAACAGTATGGCAGTTTGGGGACATAAAATTAAAAACAGAATTACCATATGATCCGGCAATTCCACTTCTAGATATATATGTAAAATAATTGAAAGCAGGGTGTCAAATAAATATTTGTATACCCATGTTCATAGCAGCATAATTTACAATATCTCAAAGGTCTAAGCAACCCAAGTGTACATCAACAGATGAATGAATAAGCAAAGTGTGGTATCGATACAAAATAAAATATTATTCAGCCTCGAAAGAATGTTTGAACTCATACTACGGCATGTGTGAATCTTGAGGACATTATGCTAAATGTAATAAGTCCACAATAAAAAAACTGCTAAAAATATTGTATGATTCCACCTATATGAGTTGTTTAGAGTACCCCAAAATTTGAGAGACAGAGTAGAATGGTAGTTGTCGGGAGACAGGAGAAGGAGAAATGGAAAGTCATTTTTTAATAAATAGATTTTCACATTTGAAGGTGAACAGATTTCTGAAAATGTATAACATTGATAGTTGTACAATATGGATGTATTTAATACAATTGACATATACACTTAAAAATGGTTAAGATGATAAATTTTATGATATGTCTATTTTACTGTAATTTTTTAAATTTAAAAACATGATTTCGGCATATATTGAATAGTTTTAGAGAAGTGTGATTAACTTTCTATAGTTCCAACAAAAACAATTTTCAAATGACTGGTATTAACCTCATGATCGAAGATTTTTATTTTACAAGTCTCATTGTGTTATACTCTATATTGAACCCTAAGAAAATTCACACTGGGTATGACAATTTTGCTTAAAGTTGATTCATAATGCCAAAGAATCATTTGTGAGAAATCCAATTTTATTTTCCCTGATTATTTATATAAGGAAAAATAATCCCATTTTACTTAGGAAATAATTCTTTCCAGGAGTGTACACCACTCTAATTTATAATTTGCTAATCTGAAAATATTACTTAGTTAATTCTAGTTATAAAAATAACATTTAAATCTCAAAGATTCAGAATGAAATCCCTAAAATTAATCTAATTTATTTTATTTTAATCTTCTAGTGTAATGGTTTTGGAAACTTCAATTACCAGATTTCATAGAGATCCCTTCAGAGTCTGCAGCTGGAATACATGGAGTAGGCTACAATGGCCAATCTCTAGTGTCTGTATATTTTCCCTTATTTGTAAGTTCTGTGTTTTAGTATATATGGACTTACCTCTTTTGTGGTTGTTTTTTTTTTTTTTTTAAGTGCAGTTCTAACAAACTAAACTGATGTTTCCCCTTTCAAATAACACCAAGGAAAGAACCCACAGGAAACAGATAAGGAAGAGGATTATGTATTGAATGCAAAACATTTGCAGTTAATTGCATGAAAAATGTTCTGCACTTTCTTGACTTTCAGTGTACCGAGAAAAGCTTTTAACAGCTCATATTCATGTTTACTGAAAATATTCTACCATAAGGCATACAGGCTTTCTGAAAATACTAATTTGTGATCAAGATTAATTCAAGTGCTAGTCAAATACAACAAAGTTAAACTACATATTTTCTGGTATTTCTAAGGCTAATATGTTTTTATATATGCTTAGAAATGATTACAACAGCATTCTGAATTGACCAAAATTTCTTTCTGGAAAAAATATGATAGATTATGTAAAATATCCAGGATAGATTATGTAAAATATCCAGCATACTGCATGCCATTTTTTAAATAAATGAGCTCCTCTAAGAGCCAAGATCATCAGTTATGGCCAACTTAATGCATTATTATCATCTTCTCATATGTAATTATCATAACTTTCTCCCTTTGTTACTGTTTACTCAATCTCCCTCCCTTTCTCCAGTTTCTCTAACTCATTAATTATATATTCATAGAACAGTTCCCTTTGAAATACCTAAGCCTCCACCTTTTCTCCAAGGCTTTTAATTGCTCATCTTTCAAAATCAGAGTCACTTATTACATATTTCTTCATTCTATAATTATCCAAATCCATGAGGTAAGAATAAATTAAATTAATAGATTAGCCCATGATGCATAACAAAGCAGCTATTTAATTTTAAACAAAAACAATATAATTCAAGTGAGTGAATACCTGCTAGTGCATGTTACTTAATTCCATAACCAGCATGTAGGGTTTCATATTCCCTAGATAAATCATTATTGAATGCTAGAGCCAGGTTTGAAACCCTGATAACTATTACTTAAAAACCCAAGTAATTTAAATTATGTTGTACTTTCTTTCTGACTCTGGGTTGGAGTCAGAATTCTAGCAAGAGTGCCAATGAACTGAAACAGCAAGCACAAGGTCCCATGTGCTTTAATCATAAATGACTGCAGTTTGAAAAAGTAGAACATTTATTTTAATTTCAATTATAAAGAAAGGCTTCATAGAGGACACAGCATTTAAACTTTGCCTTGAAAACTGACAATGATTTTTATATATGAGAAATATGAGGAAAGCATCCAAGGCTACAGAAAAGACCTGAGCACAGACATGGATAAATGAAAGTGAGGAGAATGTTTATGAAACAAAGATTAGTCCTAGTGTGAAAGGCAGAATGTAAGGAGATATATAATCAATTTTGAAAAACAGTGGTTGGCAGCAGAGTATAATGATTAAGAATTTGATGTTAGTAGCCAAAAAAAAGTAGAAATTAAATACAAATAATGATATGGGTTTGAGGATTCAAAAAGTAATATTAATAAAAATTTGATCATAGAATCTGGGAAGTGATATAAACCAAATGCCAACCAAAAATACTTATTTTAATGTTATCTTCAGTTAATATGGAGGTTGATTTTTTCTGTGGGAAAGTTTATATCATCACAGTGTTATAAAAAACTTTTCCTATATGAAAAGAAGTTGATTAGATCTTCTAAATTGTATAAGAGTAAAATAACTGGTGACACTAAAGGTAGAGAAGAAGAAAGAAAAGCTGCATCTAAAGAGAGAGTGGAGAAATAAAACAATCGTAAAGTCTATTTGCACAGATGAAAACGAGTTTATAAAGTTTAAAAACAACACAACTTATAAGAATAGTGCCAGGAGAGTAAATACTCACATGCCTAGAGGCATGTTGATCATATTATTAATATAAATTCAAAACATGTTATCTTAATTAGACAAAATATTTAAACTCAACACTGTCTAGAAAATATAAAAAATACATGATATTTGAAAAGTCAAATATATATATATATATGTATTTCTAAGGTCACCTTGTAGATAAAAACATTTAAAAATTAAAGTATATTTATATTGAAGTAACTGGCAACATTTGAAGTGGTGCCAAAACTCAATAGCAAATGATGATCTTTTGTAAATTGCGAATTTATGTTATTGCAAAGTTCAATATAAAAAACTCCTAAAATTCCTACATAGTTGAAAATGAGCTGTCATTTAGAAATATTGTTACAGAGAATATGCATGTATCTGAAAAAGCCAAAATAAATTTTGAATGACACTAAAGCATCAAGAAAAGTCAAAATACAGCATTTCTAACAATATATTTATGATCTCAGTGATATTTGAAAGAAAAAATACTTTATCCTTCCCAGTGATCTCCTAAAATATATCTATTCTACCCTGACATATTGAAATGAATAGAGCAGGCTTTCCCAAGAGTTCAGAGTACCTCAGTTGTGGATCCAGTTATATTACAAGTTGTCTTTCTGCCTCAAAATAGGAAATGAAATAGACCTTAAGATGTGTTATCAATATTCGCAGGCTTTCTTATGATTTTTTCCCCAAAGTTACTGAAAGCTTTCAAATATGAGTGGTTCAAAGGTTTTGAAAAGAAGATCAAGATAAAATTTCTTAAATTAAAGTTCCAAAATAGTAAGACCAAATCTTAAATTAAATCTCATTTTGTATCATCCGATAATAGGAGATAGCTAAGGATATGGGTGATATTTTTCAGGAAATGTCATGTCATATGTGATGGGTTATTTCTTTCATAGTCTCAAACATTTAATTGGAAATCTTTGCCAATTTGTGGTTATAATAACCTGTTCTGGGAATATGTGGCTTATTTCTTGAGCAAGATTGTCATTCTATTCAATTTGATTTTAAACATGCATTTCAAATTCTTCAATGTATCCTTGTAATAGCTACCATTAATGTCATCAACTACAAACTACACTGCACAGTAAGTTTTAATTTACAAATTACTTTTAACCAATACATTCTTAAGATGATGACTACAAATTACAAGTAATTTAGAGCAATTTGAAAAAAATAAGTAAAATTATAATTGAATGGACCTATTTCAGAACACTACAATTAAATATGATAGATAAAATTGGCTAACTACATAAATACAGGGGATTGGTACCTGCAGATTTTTATGCCTTTTTAAGAGAAGCTGATAAGGTGCTGAGTAAATCAGACCAACAAAATTTGGTAGTGCCTTTTTTTTGATGCATGTATATCATGTTAATAGGAAACATGTAAGTTAAAGAAATAGATAGCATAGATGATACAGGAAGAAGAAAGGAAAGCAGAAGTCAGCGTGAAGGGTGGTGGGGCAGGCAGTATTCTGCAAGTGGTAAAAATGGTAAAAGCATTAGCAGGAATTTAAATTTGTATTTAGTAGGGAAGCCTCCCTAAGTATAGAGTACTATTAAAGCAAAATTCTGCAACCTATGTGATTTTAACAATAATCACATGTAATGTGTAAGTATCTGTTCAGTTTTACATTTTGCAAATTTTTATTCTTACAACATCATCAACAATAATCAACACTTACTGAGATCTCAATAAGTTCTGGGCACTCTGATAAGTACTGTCTGCATTATCTTATTTTATCCTCAAAACAACCCTTGAGATAGCTACTTGGATTCTTCTTATATTTCAAATGAGAAAACTAAGGTTTAAAGAAATAAATGAATTATACAGACATATAGCTATTAAGACAGACAGAATTCTAACCCATATTGACCTGACCTTGGTGCTTTCATTGCTTCAGCTTTGTCCTCCTCTTATGTGGATAGTTGTTGAACTAAGTAGGTAAAATATATTTCAACTTATATTTTCAAAATTAGAAAAACTACAAATAGGTATTTTAATGTCTTGACTAATCTTTCATACATCAAATGCAATTCAACAAAATAAAATATGGCTGAAAGAGATGTGAGGAGTCACCCAGCACACTTAAGGGCTTTGTATTTTTTTGCAAAATTATCTAATTTATTTTCAAAATATAATGAGTGACTTGTATATGTAGAGTACTATGATAGATATTTTGAGATTAAAAAAATACTTCATAGACCTTGATGTCTATCAAGGGATCAATCTGTACCAAAAATTGTAATTTTTTAATGGAGAATAATAGAAAAGTAGGAACAGCTTTGGAAACATATTGGAAAAATAATAACGTAGCCTGGGGAGTAAAAGAAGGTTTCCTGGAGAAGTAAATATTGGGTAAGCAGAATAATTGCCTTCCCCAAAATGCCTACATCCTACTCCTTAGAATCCATGAATGTCTTGGGTTACAGGACAAAGGGGAATTATAGTTGCTAATTACCTGACTTTAGAATACTGAGGTTATCCTGGATTAACTAGGTGGGCTCAATATAATCCAAACAGTCATTTGAAGTAGAGGAAAGGAACAAAAGAGAGAAGCAGAGACATTGCAAAATAAGAAGGAATCAGCTTAACCATGCTGTCTGAAAGCTAGACTAATGGGGCCATTAGCCAAGAGATGTCAGTGGCCTCTAGAAGCTGAAAAGTTAGGAAACTATTTCTCTTCTAAAGCCTCCAGAAGGAATTCAGCACTGACATATTGATTTTAGCCCAGTGAGCCTCCTGTTGGACTTCTGGCCCCCAAAACTATAAGATAATAAATCTGTGTTGTGTTAAGCCACTAAGCTCGTGGTAATTTGTTAGTACAGCAATCAAAACAAATCAAATCCCTAAATGGAGACCTTGAATGTACGCATAAGGATTATATAATATGGAGACTCTTGTCACCAGTACAAGGAAACATATGTGCAAGACCCAGAGCTGAGAGTATGCTGAAGGTAAAACAAAAACAAGAAGTACTTCCTATAGGGGTTTGTTATTCATGGTCAGGTTGATGGACTTTATCAGGGGGCTAAAATAGAAGTTAAAATCAGATAAGTGACATAAGGTATGTGTTTAAGACAGGTGACACTAGCATTATGGTGAAGTTTTATAAACTCAGATTGAAGGGAGAGGGTAAACAAGACTGAAGGGCATATTAACAATGAGTTGCCTATGAAGAAAGTTATTGAAGACTTTGATAAAATTAAAAACAGAGTCACATAAGATTATGTGCAAGAAAATGTAATAAAGGAAGCACAGATATACAGGAAACAGGGAGGACTGAATTTAAGATTAGATGCCATGGAAATACTTTGAGAAACAGTGATGTTTGAGCTTAAAACAGCCCCCAGAGTCCAAACTAAAATAAGCAAGTGGCCTCTGGAAACTGTGGTGTTCCCAAGGAGGAAATTCGACCTAGTAGAATGGCCATTTCAGATATGGTCACAGAGAGCAATGGATAAGAACAAACTTTCAAAAGGCAGGGGTCAAGGACTGCAGATAACACCAGACAACTAATTTCCTCACAGAGAGCACAGCAAAAGCCTAATCAAGAGACATGCCCTACCCATAAATTCGGAAGTCTTCAGCATGCATAATATTTTTATCAATAATTGTTTTGTGTCTTCTATTCTTCCCTCTTCTACACGAGAAATGCAGTTATCGTGGCTATCATCTGTCTGGGCTGGAAAATGTTGTTGCTTTAAGTTCATTCATTGATAGATGTGAGGAACCAATCCAGAATTGATGGACATAACTCTGCTAGATCCAAAGATCTTGGGTACAATGATTGGAGGGAACTTTGGTTTGTCTCTCATGCAGTGGATGTAAGTATATTCCATATTTTAAAAGAAAATTACATTTATATTTTCATGTCCCAAATAGTAGAATTTTACAGAAATTACAAACTCATCACCTACCTCATTTCCTCTTTTTTCTAAACACACAGGCAAACAATACTTCCCAGCCTCTCATGTTGTTAGAAGTAGACTTGTGACAGTTTTAGCAAACAGAAGATATATGGGAAACCATGAGAAACATTTCCAAGCATGATACATCAAAACTCGTTATGGTTGATTCCCCATGATCAATTCCCCCCCCAAACAACTGGACACCGGTGCAGCTGAGGATGACAGAGCTGTCAGCAACGTGGGGCCCAGAATGACTGAGAGGTCAGTCCTATCACCCCCAACTCTGAAGACCAGGAAAATCAGCATTGGAAAGTTCAGAATGACAAAAAAAGTTGACTTTATTTTGTTACTGAAACTTCGTGGTTTGTTTGTTACAGTAGCTAATGTAACCCTAACTCAGACATTCTTACAATCCAATGAGGTGGATTCAATTATTGACTTCATTTTAGAGGTGAGAAACCTGAGGCACTAAGAAATTATGTTACTTGTCCAAGGTTACGCTAGTTAATGTGTGGCAGAGTCAGAATTGAGCCAAAGAAGTGCGGCTACAGATGTTCTTCTCTCAATTGCTATTCTGAGACAAAATTATTGGGTTTGAACAAGAATAAGTTGCTGCTGACCCTGGAAAGGTGTATTTCAAAGTAGCAGTGGGATTAAGTTATGATTATACACAGATAATATTAATATGGTTAATATAAACTATCACAGTATTTTACTAAATCTCTCTGAAACTCTCAATATTTTACTAAATGAGATTTATAATTTTCACACATTCTGACAACCTCAGTGCTATAATGCATAAGGGTTGCAGAGACCTGTGGGACCTCTAAAATCTCAAATCCATTTCAATTCTAAACAAAAACACATCAATAATATTCAGCATGAATGTAAGTCCTGAAAGAATTGTTGAGTTTATATTAAACTAGTTTTGAATTCACCAATTTAAGCACTCATTAATTCAAGACAACCAAGAAAAAGAGTATGAAGGACTTCTAGATTTTATAAAGGTTGGATTATCATTTATTATGCTAAAAATGTGGCCGGGTGTGGTGGCTCATGCCTGTAACCCTACCATTTTTTAAGGCTGAGGCGGGCGGATCACCTGAGGTCAGGAGTTCAAGACCAGCCTGGCCAACATGGTGAAACCCCATCTCTACTAAAATAGAAAAATTAGCCAGGCATGATGGTGGGTGCCTATAATCCCAGCTACTCGGGAGGCTGAGATGGGAGAATCACTTGAACCCAGGAGAGGGTGGTTTCAATGAGCCGAGATTGGGCCACCGCACTCCAGAGTGGGTGGCTGAGCGAGAGTCATTCTCAAAAAAAAAAAAAAAAAAAAAGTCTCTAAAATACCTTGCCTTAAAAAACAACAATTACTCTCAGCAGCAGCTGATGTAAGGGATCTTCTTGAGAAGAAATGGGGCACGTAATTGCTGCTAACACCTACCCCAAACTCAGCCATTATCAAGGGCAGCTATTCAGTTTCTGTCACTCACATCAAACCTCCATGAATAGCCTTGTCTTCAATTTCATGGTATAAACTGAGGCCATTATGGAGAAGGTTCTTCAAATTTTTGATCTCCATCTCTCAAGTTGTCTGCAATACATCCCATATGTCCCTTCTTCCCTCTTGCCAAAGGGAAAGTGTTGATGTCATTTTATGTTGCACATTATGCTTGAGACCCAATTCCCTGTCTCATATTCATCATTCCCTTTCTCTTGGATTTTCAATTATGCTTTTTCTAATTTATTATAATAGCTTCCCAGTTCATAAGAAAGTCACATTGAAAAAAAAATCACAATGAACAATTATCATATTCAAAATAAGCATATATTTTTTCATACATCTATGCCTTTACCCGTATTGTTTCCCCTGCTAGAACTCCCTGTTAATTATTTTAGCCTGTTGAACTCACACTTATGCTGTAAGATTTTTACTTTATCTCCTTCTTGGTAAAATCTCTACTAGTTTGAATGAGTAGAATTGTTCATCCATGTTATGCACTCTAGCTGCAATTGATTGATCTCTAGGTTACTTGTGTAAAAAATAAATTTATCTGTTACATGTTGATTTTCCTCTTTGACTAAAGGCAAAATTCGTGTGTAAGCATAATCAGTTCCTGAGCACAAAGACTAGCATTTAAAAGTTCAATATATATTTGAATGAATAAATAAAAATACTATTCCAAGGAAAGAAGCAAATCAGATACACCTTTCCTCTTTCTTTATATTGGTAAATAATTGAACAAGGAAAGGTATGCTCAAATTCACTGTTTTAAGTTTAATCTTAACAGTAGCCCAAACTACCTTACATTTCAGGTTTATAATCAATGTAGAATTATAATACCTGTATTTGCATCTCTTCCTAAGAATAGTCTCATTTATTTATTTCCTCCTGAGATCCCATTTCCATTCTAATTTTATTTAACTTTATCTAATATTTTCAGCATTGGGGGCGTGTAATGATTCTTGATTTGATTCTTTTATTTCTATAAAGAACTTATCTCAGATACAATAGTTTGATTTGTACCAATTTCCCTTTCACTTGATTACAGGAGTTAGACTATGGAAAGCAATATATCTCAAGTATTCTTGATCCCATCTAGTTCTTGAAAAATAGGTGCTTGCATATTGGCAGCCCATATAACTCAATCTCCCAAACTGCTTCTCAGGGTAATGCACTTATAGGCTAAAGCTTCTTCTGAAGTCTGGTGATAAATGCAGGATTAGGGAAAAGTTTTGATTATTATAATGGGTCCCTATTTTTTTTCCTCTTGTTTAAAAAGTAAAGACAAATAGTAGATCAGAATTAAATTTCACAGAGATTTTTTTTTCCACTTGATCCCTGAATTATGAAGCTGGGACATACTCCTGACTGGTTCCTCATCCCTAAAATGATTATATCAGATGTAGATCTATATAATTCATTCTATCTTTCACTTATTTTGTAAAATAAACAGCTTTAATTACTTTATCTTCTTAAATGAGTGAAAATTAATAATGAGAATAAGTGAAACACTTTTCTGCTTAGTATGTAATAACAAAGCACAGATGTAGATCTATATATTTTGTTCAGATGTAGATCTATATATTTCATTCTATCTTTCACTTATTTTATGAATTGAACAGCTTTAATTACCTTATCTTCATGAATGAGTGAAAGCTAATAACAGGAACAAGTGAAACACTTTTCTGCTTAGTATGTAATAATAAAGCTCAGACCTGGTTGTGCTTATTCACCTTAATATTTCATGCTCCTACTCACTAGCAGAACTTTAGGATATTCCTTACATGTGCCTGACTCAAATATCGCACCTTCATCTAAATCCATCCTTTAGGATCTAAACCCAGGATATTTATCTTCACATTCTCTTCTGAAGCTTGGAATACCTTACGCTCCCTTATTCCCCTTTCTCCTCTTTACATGGTTATGTCCTTCTCCTCTGGCATATCTTCTTCCTTCACTGGCCTCATTTTGGGTTTTGGCACTTTTTCACACTGTGTATTCCTGTGTTATAGCTCTTATCCCAAAGTTGTTGTTGTGTTTTTGTTTTAAATTACTTCCCTGTTTCCATTATTAGAGAATAGGCTTCTGTATTAGTTCATTCTTGCACTGATATAAAGAAACATCTGAGGCTGGGTAATTTATATAAAAAATAGGTTTAATTGGCTCACTGTTCCACAGGCTGTACAGAAAGCATGATGGCTTCTGCTTCTTGGGAGGCATCGAAAAGCTTCAAATCATGGTGGAAGGCAAAGGGAGAGCCAGCATGTCTTACATGGCCCGAGCAAGAGCAAGAGATTGAGGGAAGAGGTGCCACAGCTTTTAAACAACCAGATCTAATTAGAACTCACTATCACAACAACAGCACCAAGGGGGATGATGTGTGTCAAACCATGAGAAACTGCCCCCTTGATCCAATCACCTCCCAGCAGACCCCACCTCCAGCATTGGGGATTACATTTAACATGGGATTCGGATGGGGACAAAGATCCAAATCCTATCAGCTTCCTAGTAAGTGCTATATTATATTTATCTTTGCACATTTGACACCTAGCACTAAATCTATCACTTATAAAGATGTCATTTTTAAATTTTAAAAATAGAGAATGGAATAAAGAATATTCTATAAGTTTTTTGTTTAAATTTTGATCTTTGTGATATACCTGTGTGTGTGTGTGTGTGTGTGTGTGTGTGTGTAAATGTATGTGCTCACTTAACTTGGTGGATAGGTTCTTGGTAACTTTGACTTTAAGCAATACAATGTATAATGATGAAACCAATTTTACCACAGGGTGATTGATATACACAGGGTTAACTTCCTACAGTATATTTCTGGTCATAAAAATACCACCAAACTTCCAAATAAATACCCAAAACACTCCTAATATTAAACACTGAAATAAATATCATCTATGCATACAGGTAAGAAAGATTAATAATAAATAAGATAATTATTTACTCGATTTTTAGTGAACCAGTGAGTGATGGTAGTTGTAATTGTTGTGAGTTAAATCAAGTGAAGTTTACACAATGAACATTGTTAGGAGACCCTCCTACCACTACACAGTTCAAAAGCAAACAATTACTAATAGGAGATCCCACTGGGCACTTTTATACCACATTGCTTATTGTTGTGCATTTGTATAATTATCGTATACTTCATGAATATTTGTTTTATAACAATTTGTATTTATTCATGCATTCATTCATTTTCTAACTCACTTATTCCAATTTAGGGTGGTGGGTGGCCAGAGACCATCACAACAGCTCAGGGCACAAGATAAGAACCAGCCCTGGACAGGACACCATTCCATCACAGGTCATAGTCACCCCCACCCCCCAACACACACACACACACACTCACTCACTCATACTGGGACCATTTAGGCAGGCCAGTGAACCTAATGTGCATATCTTTGGGGTGTGGGAGGAAACTGAATTACCTAGATAAAACCCATGCAGATATGAGCATGTACATACATGCTCATGATATGAGAACGTACAAACTCCATACAGACAGTGGCCCTGGCCAAAAATTGATTTTGTTACTCATCAACATTTTCATGAAACAATATTACCTGATGTCCTGCTGTGTGTGTGTTTGTATATATGTATATATGTTATATATATACACACACACGTATGTATATGTCTGTATATACGCACATTTCCAGATTAAAATGGAGTTTTATAATACATAATCCTTTAAAATAAGAGACAGATGTTAAGAAAAATAATGAATGATCTTACATTTTTTATGCTGTATAGGGGCAGGGCCAGACTAGTTAGTTAGGCAACACGACCCTACCATCTAGTGGTCAGAATACTGAAGAATAGAGTTGAGTCAGCAGACGGGGAAGAATTAATCAAAGCTAATCTCTACCATAAATCCAATACCCAATAGCATGCATCAGAAATGGAAAGAATTCATTACCACTCTATTTATTATCCTGAACTGAACACATAACTGTAATTTGAATTAAGTTAAAAATAATATACCTCCTAAAGTACCATTCATGTATGTTTCTAATTCTCTTTGATAACTATTTATAAACCATGCATAAAAGAGGAAGCAAAGGGAGAAATATTTTGAACATGAAGTGAAAATTATAAGATTCTGATTTATAGAAATAAAAATGAGACTTCTATATATTTCAAAAATTTTTTAAAGTTTGTAGAACCAAGTCAATGTAATAAATGTTTTATTAAGTAATAAAATTAGCCAAAAGGTCTCTTGATTAGGAAACAACAAAAGCTTTTCAGTTTCACTGGCTTTATATTTTGACTGATTAAACAAATTTGGGTATTATTTACTCATCATCATTATTCATTAATTGACGTTTTATTATCTTTGCTTTGGAAACATCATGATGGCAAAGAATCTCTCAATGTATTTGTTTTTGAAAATTATTATACTGCATATTTTCATCTGAAGTTGATAGAACAGGTAATATTTAAATATAGTTGATTTTTACCGTGTGGTATGCAAACCTCACACCATTTGGAAAAATGGTTGCTCAACATAACAAGAAGTAGTCTTTGTTTTAAAAATGATGTTGTTGTTCATGTTACATGCAGGAAAAAGTATAAGCCTACAATTATTAAGTGAGTTTTCTCTAAAATTAATGAAATGATTTTTAAAACTATTGAAATATATATAAGATTTTTTCATAAATCTATTTTTATATATGTGTGCATATATATGTGTGCGTATATATATGATTATTTCTCATACATATATGGGAAATAATAGTATTTTAAATGAAAGGTAGTTCATATAATAAACCAAGAGATTACATATAATGGATCAAAAAGCTGAAGAATATGGTATTTCCAGTAAATACAGTAGTTGATCCTAAAAATTTGTTTTGTACCTTACCTCTAGAGACAAGTTCAGGAAGGGGCTGGGAAATGAGAAGAAGATAAAGTCCTGATAGGTTGGTTTGTGCATCTGAGAAGAAAACCAGTTCTTTGTCTTTAAATACAGTCCAAAAATATTACAAGGCCTGAGGATTGCTTTGCTCTCAGTTTTGCCTGAGAACAAAATAATAGTCTGCACCCTGTGTTAAGACCGGTAGGCCTAAAATGTGCTCCACAGAGATGTAGAATATTTCTCACTTGTGACAGAACACCATGGATTGAGTATACACATGATTGAGTACACAGACAGACCTGAAGAAAAAGTGCGGCTGAGAAACGGGAATATCCTAGAATATTCATCACCTAAGACAGGGTAGTGATGAAGACATTGCAAAGGCCGTGAATTTGAATAAAAAATGAATCCGAGGACCAGAAATGGTTTGACAAACCCTTGCCAAAGGCACCATGTCAATCTTCCCAACATACTTCTCAGAAAGGATGGAGGAATCTTGAATTAGGGAATTTACATGTCTACCATCCAATCAAATAGATATGCATATGAATATTAAATTTTCTAATAAAGTTACATTCCTTTTAGTTCTACACTGCATGATTTTTAACCAAATCACCATCATCATCATTATCAATGTTCTGAGTACTCATTAAGTTTCAAGCAGTAATGATTTCCTTCACATTAATTATCTCGTTTAATTTGATCAGCTCTTTTAAAGAGCGGGTGATGCAACTCACATTTTTACACATTCAAAGCACAGAAGGATTATGTAACTTGACCAAATTGTACTTTGAGGATTCAAGGTCTTAACTGGGGTTGTATTAATTCAAAGTGTAGGCTACACCAAAAGCTTCTTATTTAAAATATAAATTAGTTATGGGTGTCTGGGTTATCTACCAATTGAAGTATATGCATAAATAATAGGCTATCATATGATAGTGACATCTTTCACATACCTGGCCTAGGTAGTGCAAATTTAATAAGGATCAAATAAGGAGAAAAGTGATTTCCACCACAAATTTATATGTTAAGTTGTCAAATTTTTATTATTTTAATTTTTCTTGTTAGCATAACTGGATAGACAATAGAGAGGTTACTGGGTCTGCTTTTTCTCAGTCTCAAAAAATGTTGCATACCAAAATGATGACTTGATTTTCAAATATAGTTGTCATATTTAGTGGTCAAATGAGAACAAAGGAGATGATCATTAAGAATCATAACATTTACAAAAGAAGATATGAAAACCCTTTAACGATTGTAATTCTTCTCTTGAGGAATGAAGTGCATTGTACCTGTTTAATTTTTTCATCTAATGAGAGTTATCCATCGGAATGAATAAAATAATAATTTAATGTCTACCTCAGAAACATGCTTAAGAAAATACAAAAAAAATTAAATAAGAATTTTTTTCTTATTTTGCATTAAGGCTGCTTATTTCACAGTTCTCTGTGGTTGAATATGATAACTTATACTCTGAGATTACATGGGAAAGAAAGACAAACATGACAAGCATGACATGATCATGAGATAGGTGCACAATTACTGCAAATGAAAAGCTTTCAGTTACACCAAAGATATTGTAAGAGAAAAAACCCTTTTCAGCTTCATAGCTTGAAAGCATAGGAGTGATGAGTGATAAAGTCTTAGTCTTTTATTTTTTAAATCTACAGTTATAAAACCTGAATCTCTCTAAAACTAAATAAATTGTTGTTGAAAAGAAAACAAATAAAATATTGGAAAGGTATGCTTCTGGCATTACAGAGAGGAACACTAGACAAAAAATAGAAAAATATCGATGACTGCTTTTTGTCCATTTACAGGGTAAGAACAATTAAAACTGTTTTAAACCTGTTTCAGATTGCAAAAAGTAGGAAGAACACTAGACATTTTGAAGAAATTTCTAGATCCAGTCAAACCATGGTCTTAATTGTAATGCAAGCTTCTAACTTGTTTTGGTAAATAGCAAAAAAGAAAGATCATTTTCTAAGACCTATAGCTATACAACGTGTGTGTTGTCTCGGAACACGAAAGCTCAATGAGAAAGAGGACTTAAAAATAAGTTGAAAATTAATATGGCAGTTTCCAAAATTATGTTCTATAATAATTTTGGAGATTGAGATCACACATGCCTGTCTCCAATACATAAAGCTGGGTTCAGAACCAGTGAATTCACCACAAGCCACTGAACACAGACATTTCCCCCTACAAAAATTCCCAAATTTTATCAATAATCAATAATAAGTTACCTTGGGAGAAAATGTAGTGTTAATAAATCACTGATAAATGAATATAGATAGGTAAACATACTGATATGGTCCTTCATTCTGTTTATACAATATGATGACAAATATTGCTCTTGAAATATTTGCTTAAGTTTGGTAAGTGTTCTTCCTGATTTATTTTGGGGAAAAGTATTTAAATGGTTTTATTAATAATGATTACTGCTACTAAGAAGCACATTTGTCTAAAATATTATTTTAGACAAATATTATTTGTAAAATAATATTTTAAATAATAGATATCCATGTTTATATAATGAGATAAATAGAAATACTTTATAATCACAAAGCAATGATTGTCATGAGGATATTTTTGTCATAAGTTTAGTGAAATAAATTACCCGTAATTAATTGAGGGTAGATGTATGGAAGCAGAAAAGCAATATTGATTACCTTAAAATAAGTGTGATACCTTGTAATCATTATGATTCTCAGAGGGAGTAAGAGTCAAAAACTTGTGGAGCTCGATAAACAAAAATCTAATAAAAATGTTTTCATAGATGACTAAACCAAAAGATTATAACCTTAATAAATTTATATTTCTTCAAAGTGCTTGAATTTTCAAATAAATATTAAAAACTAAATAATCGCCAGCATAGTAGGACAAATACAGGACAGTTACAAACAGCCAGCATTGAAGGTTGAAAGACTGATACCCAGAAAAAAAGCTTGCTCATATAAAATGCTGAAGGGAATAAAATAAATTGTGTATTTTCTGTAATAAAAATAGATTAATTGCTTCAGACAGTAAAATTTTTGATTTGATTATAATTACCTGAAAATGATATTTAAATAAATAATTTGTAGATTCAAGAGAGCATTAAGCTCAGAAAAGTAAGCAAGAACTTAGCTACTTTACATTTTAGATCTGGAATATCGCTGCCTATACTAGTGATAAATTGACTGACAGAAAGTTAAAACCATATTTAGCATACATTGAAAAATGATAAAAGTCAGCAAACTTACCAGAAAGGATTAAGAAGAAACTTAGCCTTATTTTAAATGTAGGAGAAGTCATCGGAAGTAGATATTGAAATTACATACTGAAGAGTTCATATCAATTTTTATGAAAATGTACTTGTAAGTGATAGCTGATGTGTGGAAAAGGAGCACTCATCAAGGGCTGACAGAAAGCCTGGACCACTCGATTAAGTTGTCTTGAGTTACTTGACAATATTAAAATATTTAGGTATGTAACTATTCAGAAGACAGTTGTATAATATGTCTGTATAACTGGCAGACCAACAATAACACTTCATATGCTGATCTGACACAATCTTTGTCATTTGCACTGCCCTTATCCAAAAATATTTTTATCATTTCTGCATATACATAACAATTATAAAATGATTTGTCATTTTCACATGTTGTGATATCTAATTTATACTGCTCAAGTGGATCCTATTACATTAATATGTTAAAAACCAATAATAACTGTTTTATAAAATTCACCTGTGTGAGTTCCCTGAAGGTCAAATAACTCATTAAAAATAATGTATTCAAACAATAAATTGCAAGGAAGCTCTATGAGATCCAAGACAAGGTTGAAAATCGACACAAAGAAACTTCTAAAGTAATCCAGGAAATTAAGGAAGGTCTAAACATCTTTAAAAAAATCAATCAGAGCTTCTTGGATTGAAAAACTCACTTAGGAAATTTCAAAATACAATTCAAAGCTTTATCAATAGACCAGACCATAACAGAAGCATTTCTGCACTTGGAAGTCAGGTATTTTGAAATAATCCAGTCAGACAAAAATAAAGAAAACAGAATTTTTAAAAATGAACAAAGTATTTGAGAAATATGGAGTTATGTAAAGTGACCAAAGCAATGAATTATTGGCATTCCTGAGAGAGAAGGAGAAAAAGCATATTTGAATGTGCCACTTTGAATATGAAAAATATATTTGAGGGAATAACACAGGAAAACTTCCCTAATCTTGCTAGAGAGGTAGACAGTCAGATAGAGGAAATCAGGAGACCACCTACAAAACACTATACAAAATAATCATCACCATGACATCACCAGATTGTCCAAGGTCACCAATAAAGAAAAAAATCTTAAAAGCCGCTAGAAAGTAAGGCCAGATCACATATAAAGGGAACGCTGTTAGGCTAACAACGGACTTCTCAGCAGAAACATTAGAAGTCAGGAGAGATTTGGGGGCTTATTTGAAGGATTTACAAGGAAAAGAAAATCCAGTCAAGAATTTCATATCCTGTCAAACTAAGCTTCATAAGCAAATAACAAATAAAATATTTTCCAGACAAACAAGCACTAAAATAATCTGTTACTATTAAACCCATCTCACAAGAGATACTTCAAGGAGTACCAAACATGGAAACAAAAGAATGATAGCCACTACTGCAAAAACACGCTTAAGTACATAGCCCACAGACCCTAAAAAGAAACCACACATTAGAAACTACGAAACAACCAGCTAAGAACTTCACAATAGGTTCAAAACCTCACATATCAGTATCAACCTTGAATGTAAAAGGTCTAAATGCCTGATGTAAAACAGACAGTGTCAAGTTAGAAAAAAAAAAAAAATACACAAGCCTGGCACGGTGTCTCATGCCTGTAATCTCAGCACTTTGGGAGGCCAAGGCGGGTGGATCACTTGAGGTCAGGAGTTTGAGACCAGCTTGGCCAATATGGAGAAGCCCCATCTCTATTAAAATACAAAAATTAGACAGGCGTTTTGTTGGGAACCTGTAATCCCGGCTACTTGGAAGGCTGAGGTAGGAGACTCACTTGAACCCAGGAGGCGGAGGTTGCAGGGAGTCAAGATCACGCCATTGTACTCTGGCCTGGGCAACAGAGCGAGGCTCCATCTCAAAAAAAAAAAAAGAACAAAAAAAAAAAGAAAGAAAGAAAGAAAAGAAAAGAAGACCAATCTGTCTGCTGTATTCAAGAGACCCATCTCACACATAATAACAACCATAGGCTCAAAGGAAAAAGTTGGAGAGAGATCAAGGACACAAGCAAAAAGAAAAAAACAAAAGCGAGCAGAGATTGCTATTCCTATATCTGATAAAACAGGCTGTAAACCAACAACAGTAAAAAAGGAAAAAATATAAAGAATTCAATTTAACAATTAGAATTTGCTATCTAAACATATACACATCTAATATTGGAGCACAGAAATTTATAAAACTACTTTTTTACTTACAAAGACTTACACAGCTACACAGTAATAGTGGGGGACTTCAATACTCCACTGACAGCATTAGACAGATCATATAGGCAGAAAACAAACAAAACAATGTTTGCTGAATTTAAACTGACCACTTTAGCAACTGGATCTAATAGACATGTACAGAATAATCCACCCGTCAACCACAGAATACACATTCTTCTTAGCTGCACATTTAGCATACTCCAAGATTGATTACATTCTCAGCCATAAGGCAAGTCTCCATAAATTCAAAAAAAAAAAAATCAAAATCATACAAACCATACTCTTGGAGTAAAAACAGAAATCAATACCAAGAAGATATCTCGAAACCACACAATTACATGGAAATTAAACAACTTGCCCCTGAATGATTTTTGGGTAAACAATGAAATTAAAGCAGAAAGTTTTTAGCACTAAATGCCTACATCAAAAAGTTAGAGAGATCTCAAACTGATGAATTAACAACACAGCTAGGAGAACTAGAAAAAGAAACAAAGTGACCCCAAAGCTAGCAAAAGAAAAGAAATAACTAAAATCGGAATGGAACTGAATGAAATTGAGACCCAAAAATCCATTCAAAGAATCAACAAAACAAAAGTCGGTTATTTGAAAGGATAAGCAACATAAACAGACCACAAGCTAGATTAGCAAAGAAAAATACACAGAAGATTCAAATAAGCACAATCAGATATGACAAATATGACATTGCAATTCATCCCACAGAAATACAAAAGATCCTCTGAGACTATTATGAATACCTCTACACTCAGAATCTAGAAAATCTAGAGGACACATAATCTCCCAGGATTAAATCAGAAAAGAATGGAAAAACTGAACAGAATAATATCTAGTTCAGAAATTGAATCATTACCAACTGAAAAATGCCACAGGGCCAGGTAGAGTCACAGCTGAATCATACCAGATATACAAAGAAAACTGGTACTAATTCAAATGAAACTATTCCAAAATATCAAAGATGGGGGATTCATCTCTAACTAAATCTATGAAGCCAGCATTACCCTGATATAAAAACCTGGCAGAGACAATGAAGAAAAAAAAAAAAAAAACACAGGCCAATATTCCTGATGAACATAGACACAAAAATCCTCAACAAAATATTAGCAAATTGAATCCAACGACACATGAAATTCACAACAATCAAGCAGGCTTTATTTTGAGATGCAAGGTTGGTTCAACATACAGAAATCAGTAAATGTGATTCACCACATAAACAGAATTAAAAATAAAAACAACATGATCATCTCAATGCCTGCAGAAAAAGCTTATAAAATAATCCAACATTGCTTCATGATAAAAATCCTCAAGAAATTCACTGTTGAAGGCACATACCTCAAAATAATAATAGCCATATGTGACAAACCCACGGTAAATATAATGCTGACCAGGCAAAAACTGGAAACATTTCCCCTTGAAAATTTGAACAAATAAAGGATATTCACTCTCACAATTCCTATTCAGCATGATACTGGAAGTGGTAGCCAGAGTAGTCAGGAAAGGGAAAATAATAAAAAAGAATCCAAATAGGAAAAGAAGTCAAACTACCTCTTTTTGCAGACAATGTGATGATTTAATTCTATACCTAGAAAATCCTAGAGACTCTTGCAAAATTTTCCTGGAATGGATAAATAACTTCAGTAAAGCTTTAGGATATAAAATCAACATACAAAAATCAGGGACACTTCTATGCAACAATAACATTCAAGCTGAGAGCTACTTCAATAATACAATACCATTTACAATATCTGCACACACACACAAAAAAAATACCTAGAAATATGTCTAACAAAAGAGGTGAAAGATCTCTACACAGCTACAAAATACTGCTAAAAGAAATCATAGATGACAGAAACAAATGAAAAAACATTACATGCTCATAGATTGGAATAACTGATATTGTTAAAATGAACATATTATCGAGCTACCAATATTATTTTTTTCACAGAATTATGAAATCTATTCCAAAAGTCATATGAGATAAAAAAATGAGCCTGAATAGCCAAAGCAACCCTGAGCACAAAGAACAAAGTCAGCAGCATCACGTTGCCAAACTTCAAACTATACTACGAGGCTACAGTAACCAAAAAAGCATAGTACTGACACAAAAACAGACTAATGGAACAGGTTAGAAATCCAGAAATAAATCCACATACCTAGAGCCATCTGATCTTCAATGAACTCATTAAAACTAAGCAAAAGATAAAGGACACTCTAATATATGGTGCTGGGACACCTGGCTAGCCATCTGCAGAAGAATGAAACTGGACCCATACCATTCATCATAAAAAAAAAGCCTCAACGTGGATTAAAAATTAAAATATAAGATCTAAAACTATAAGAATCCTTGAAGAAAACTTAGGAAATATCATTCTGGTCATTTTCTGTGGTACAGAATTTATGACTATGTTCACAAAAGCAATTGAAACAAAAATAAAAACTGGCAAGTAGGACCTATTAAAACAAAATAGCTTCTGCACAGTAAAATAAACGACCAACAGAATAAATAAAAAAACTACAGAATGAGAGAAAATATTCAAGAACTATGCATCCGACAAAGGCCTAATAGCTAGAATCTATAAGGAACTTAAACCAACAAGTAAAATACAAGTAACCCCATTAAAAATGGGCAAAATACATGAACAGACACCTCTTAAAAGAAGACATACAAGTGGCCAACAAATATATGAAAAAATGTTCCACATCACTAATCATCAAAGCAATGCAAATCAAAACCACAATGAGATACCACTTCATACCAGACATAATGAGTTTTATTAAACAGCAAAAAATAACAGCTGCTGGCAAGGCTGTGAAGAAAGAGGAATACTTACACACTGTTGGTAGGAATGTACATTAGTTTAGCCACTGTGGAAAGCAGTTTGGATAGTTCTCAAAGAACTTAAAATAGAAACACCATTAGACCCAGCAATCCCATTACTGGGTATATATCCAAAAGAAAACAAATCATTCCACCAAAAAGACACATGCACTCACATGTTCATTGTCCCACTATTCTCAATAGCAAAGACATGGAATCAACATAAATGCCCATATGGTTGATTGGATAAAGATTATGTGGTATATGCAAACCATGGAATACTATACCACCATAAAAATAAAACAAAATTATGTCCTTTGCAGCAATGTGGATGTAGCTAGAGTCTATTGTCCTAAGTAATGCAGGAACAGAAAACCAAATATGGCATGTTCTCATTAATAAGTGGGAGATCACTGGGTATTCATGGACATAAAGATGGCAACAACAGAACCTGGAGACTACTTAGGGGAGCGGGGAAGGAGTGGGGAAGGATTGAAAATCCAAATATTGATCACTAGCATCCGAACTTCAGGATCATGCAACAGACTCAGGTAACAAACATGCATATGTACTCCCTGAAACTAAAGTAAAACAAAATAAAATTTAAAAACTCTATATCCATTAGAGAGTCATCTCACATTCTCCTCTCCTCCAGCTCTTGCAAGCTGGCATTATGGCGTTCTCATCATTCTATAGCCTATTAAGTTTTGAAAAAATAAAATAAAATATTTAAAAGATATGTAAGTATATAACATCAGAAAAAATAATGCAAGCTTTTCCTGGTTGAACAATGTATATACCCAAAGACTTTTTTTTAACCTATGCATAATAACCACTTGAAAGCTTGAACTTAGCTATGAAAACTTACTGTCGTCTTGATTTCACACACCATATTTAGTCCATTAGAACAATAGTTTACCAAGAACTCTTCATCACGCTTTTAACAGGTCTGATTCTCATGCAGTGTATGGTAGAGTCTGTTAAATGCTTTTGAAAAGTTGTTTGCTGTTGTTGTGTTCATCCTCAGAAAGCACATAATTATTTGTAGTACGAGGTGGCCATGTGACTGATTTTTGCCATCAAGTGTAAGCAGGAGTGATGTGTTCCTTTCAGACATGGTTTGTGAAAACCCAGCATCTGAACTTCTCCATAGGCTTTTCCAGCTAGCAGAAATGGGATTATACATCAGAGCAAACATAAATACCACTTAATGGAAACAGTAGATCACCTACACAGTTCCAATGCATAGGTAAGAATTAACTCATACTTATATTTGAATCATTAATTGTGGCATCTATTACTTGCAGCAGCGAGCCTAACACAATTAATAAATTATGCTTAGCAATGTCACTAGGCTCTTTCCATTTTATAGACATGTCGATGGCAGAAATTCCCATAATCTCAAGGAAATTCATTTTGTTATCAATGCGTCACTAGTATTTTCTTAATATGGTTGTGATTATTAATTATCTTTTCATGCTTTTTATAATTATTAATACATTTTAAAAGTTATCAGATTATTTTAATCTAATTTTTTGTTAATCTGGCCATTTACAATAAGACAAACTTACATCAACCCTATTTTAAGCTATTTTTTCCAATAATTATATATGTCTATTTTGTTCACAAATTAAATACTGATACAATGATACATGTCAAGAAGAAATATATGAACACGTGTGTGAATTTCCTGTAAACAATTTGCATATATACTGCCAACTCTTACTTATCTTTCATTTCTTTGACTGATAGAAAGTAGGAATATGTATGGTAAATGGGTGCCAAAGGGCAAATTGCCCCAATGAAGCAGCACATCATCAAGAAAACTTGAGGGCTGTTGCCGAAGAACTCATATATGGCTGAACTGGTATACTGTATGGCAGCCAAACGCTAACTATTCTTTTCTCATATTTACCACTGCATCTGTCCATTCTGACAACTTCTCCAAGTATTCTACATGTATGGATTTCAAATACCTGTTCACCTTTTCCAGGGTCTTCTCCTCAGTAGGAACGGTGGCCAAGCTGAAATACATGGGTCTCAGAACTCAGGCGTGTCTACCGTTACAATGCCAGCAGAAAGACAGTCTTTCTCAAAACAACAGGCTCCTTCTCTCTGCTTTCTTTTATTCATATGTTCCTTATTTCCTTTTTGGCAATACCTGACTGACTGGAAATAAAGGCACATTTCTACATATGTCCAAGGCAAGGCATGTTTGCACTGTGATTTAGAGTACTACGATTTCTCCAAGGGCAGTTGTTAAGAACAAATCAGATGATCTTTCTCTGAATAAAAACATAAGAGAAAGACAATAAATATTTGTTTCCTGATTTAGAAAGATACTTTAGGCTATTATCAATCCGGGTGTGTTTCCATGTTGAGTGGCCCTCCAGTGATTTATTTCACTTTTCTTTTTCATGCATCTATGAACCCATACACCTATTTTTTAAGCTTTATTTCACATCTGTTTTGCACTTAGAATTGTGAAAAAAAAATTCAGTACAAAGATGAAAACCTTGCTTTTCTCCTCCAGCAAATTTTAAATATATTTGTTGATAATAGTAACAAGTACTACCAACATTTTTGGATGCTTATAATATACCTGACCCAACACTAATTGATTTGCAAAAATGATCTTATTTAATTCTTACAATTGCTAGGGTAGATTTCTCCCCCCCTGCATAAAAATTTATAGATGAGAAAATCAATGTACAAAAAAATTAAAAATGATCTCTAGGTATACAGCCAGCTACTGAGTGGTGAACCTACGATTCAATCATAGAGAGTTTTCTGAAGCCCTTCTTCTGAAGCAAACACATGAAGAGTATAGGTACGGTGATCACATTTGTTAATAACACTAAATTTAGTGGAACATATACTGCAGTGAGTGGCCAAATCGTAATTTTTTAAGATATCAAGAGAGTGAAAAAAATCAAAATCAAAATAAAGTTAATAGAGTAAATGAAGCATATGCACATCTTAATAACATCAAACTAAATATGCATTATTAACGATGAAATTATGTGTTCAAATATATTAATGATCAAATTATATATTAATGATCAAATATATCAAATTATGGCATCACCTTGTAAAGACAAAATTTTAAATTTTACACTATTTTTATCACTCTGTTTATGAATAGCTTGTAGGACTGAAAGTGAATTTAAGTTGCATCTTGCAAATTATTTCCCAGTGTAGAAATTACCTTAACAACATCCATACTAATTGATACCAACATCTACTGAAACATTTCCTGGGAAAAGGAGTTCAATTTCTTGTAACAGAGCCCAATCTATATCTTGTGATCTTTTTGAGTCCTAGGCTGCTGCTTTTTAACTTTAACTCATTGATCCTGATTCTGTCTTTTGAGTAACACATAATTAATTTACTTGCTCACTCTATTTGACAGCCCTTCAAATATTCATAGGGCTCTTAATGACTGCAATAAGTTTTCTCAGTTCCATAATAACTCCAATAACTACTTAGTTGAGATGCATTGCATCAAAATTTGCACAATGCTATATGAGCATGCACTTCCTTCCCACATTTTCTCCTCACATTTATACGCATAAAGAGAATCAGATCTTTAGTTAAATAAAATTTGTTTAAATAATAAAAAAGTTAAAAATCATGAAAATTTCAGGTTAAGTTCAGATAATAAGTTAATTATACAAATGGGTGGAGTGGCAAATAAAGCAGCTTGATTTTGTCTTCTGATTTCAATCTTTTTTCAAGTTTTCTTGTTTTTGAAGGCCCCTGCCCACGCTACGTTCAAGGAACACTCTTGTCCATTTGAGCCTATGCTGAAAAATATGTGAATAATTATTTCCTTTGGTTTCCCATCATAATGTGGAATTTTGCAAGTCTTGGCTAAATATGCATGAATTTTTTTAAAATGGAAAAATCAACACGAGAAACTGAAAAAGATGCAATTTTTTTCCATTCTTATAATTTTCAGGTTTTGTTGTATTTTATATATTATCGCTGAAGGAAGATGGGTGTATTTCCCCTTATTTGAGGTGCATGACTCTTATCCTTGAATAAGGTGAGATTATATTCACTATATATCTTATAAAAAGAAAAATGGGCTGAAAATTGACTATGACCCTTTTTGCATTCTACCTAAGAGCACAATTAGTTTCTAAGGTAAATTATATTTTGCTTAGAAGATGATTTGTCTGGGTGTTTAAATGGCATGTAATTAGGTCTCTGAAACAAGCTTAAACTGGGAAGTATAAAATAAAGTTCTATAGATTGCAGGGTATTGAAATAATAAGGTGAAAATGCTGTAGTGGTTCTTGCAATATGAACTGATATTTGATTTCCTGTGGGCAGGCTCAGATAGAAAATTTCTTAAGATTAGGAACATGCAAAAAAAGAAGTGGTGGTAGTCTCTATAAGAAGAAAAAAGCATGAAAGACAGGACACAAATATAATCTAGAAAGAGACTTCTTATATTGGGTGTGGTAAATGAGCTTGATGGATTTTGATGTTTGACATCTAGTTTAAAGATATTGCCTATTTTATATTGTAATTACTCCCTATTGCTTTTTCCCTTCATTTCTACAAATCTCCAGGAAAATTTAGTTAGCCATAGTTAGTACTGGGAAAGCAGGGAGAATTCTTTTAAAGACTTGGGTAAAGTGGAACAAAAAGATCTTCATCAATCTTGCCAAATTATGACAAAATAGGCTGAAGTGAAAATAGAAGCAGAAATCAACAGCATGAACTGAAGATTAAACAACTAGGACCACTAAACACTTCCTAGGCACATTTTAGGATATTTCTTCTGTCACTTACCCGATAGAGGCTAAAGTTAAACTTTTACTACTTGCCTTAAAAGATGGAGTGACTCTAGAAGAAGAGGACTTCTAATTCTTGAAGTCATAAATAATAGGATGATGTCTTTATTTTATAAATACTATACTAAAAAATGATAATTTTTTACTTACATGTAGATGTTTAAAATAAATGTTTACATAATTGAAAAGTTTGAACCTCAGATTGTTAAATAAAACATTGTTAAGTTTGATGAATATTTAGTATCAGGTGGTATAAATATATTTATTTTCTGAAGTTTGTATAAAATCTTAACCCCAAATGGATGTTTAGACATTTTAAAGAATATATGACTCATTAACACTTTATATATAAATTCAAATATTTTTCAAAAAACCTCAAGATATTCTCAGATAAATAATCTCAAGAGAAGTAGATCATAACATTACCTGAAAGAAATCATCATTACAATGGAGATTTTAAAGTCTGAATGAAGCTAGCTCCCGTAAAGTTGTCTAGTTTCATCTGTAACATGTACATTGCCAGTTAAAGATTTTACTGTTTAATATTGTGGTAGACAAACTCAAGGAATAGTGTAACCTATTATAAAACCTTTTCTTCCTCTCAAATGTGACATCTGATAACAGAACTTATTTGTGATCCCCAACAGTAAAAAGATTATAAGGTAGCGTGGTAAGCCTATCAGTGAATTTCTACAAGTGGGAAGTCTGCCATTTCCATCTTTTGGAATACTACCATGTGATATATATTAAGGCAAGTGCCTTAGTTCCTCTGTTTCCCATAACGAAATGAAATGGTTACAATAAGTCAGTATTACAACTCCTTGGAACAGTCACTGGTTCCATCACTACTCTCCCTCATTCTTCTAATTGAAAGTATTAAAGCTCCAGTAATACACAAATGCCTAACAGTTCTATTTAACAATATAATTGCAGTTGGTGCCTTGAGATACTTGGAAGATTAATCTATGTTTTACTAAGATCATTTTGATGTTGTGCAAAGTTTCCA
The DNA here is from genome assembly GCF_028858775.2 of Pan troglodytes. Lineage (NCBI taxonomy): Eukaryota > Metazoa > Chordata > Mammalia > Primates > Hominidae > Pan > Pan troglodytes. The sequence continues at coordinate 58,837,891 of NC_072398.2, read as the reverse complement.
TATCTACCTTCTTCGACAAGTGAAATTAGAATAGTTACATAGTTTTTTGTTTGTTTGTTTATAGTAAACTATATATGAGTCAAACACTGCATGGATTCTAGAAGAAAGCCATATAGATCTATGTTAACATCAAAAGAATTAAAATATCACAATGAAAAAATCCCAAAATCAAGCTACTATATTGGTATGAAAATGCCTATTCTTCCACTCAAGAAAACGTAAATCTTATCAAACCCCACACACCTCTAATGAGATTTTTAACCCAGGACAAATATCACTATGTATGTTATTTACACAGGGAGAATGAATTCCTGAAAGTATGGGTGTAAATTAAAACTGGTGTAGACAAAATAGCATGCATCCAGCACTGCAAAACGTGCTCTTTCTACAGAATCTATGGCTCATTTCTTAAAGTGAATACTAAGTAATATTCCACTAAATTGAATAATAATTCACATACTATCTCCTTCCCTCCCTCCCTTCCCTCCTTCACTCCCTCCCTTCCCTCCCTCCTTCCTTCCTTCCCTCCTTCCTTCCTTCCTTACTCCCTTCCTTCTTCTGACTTTACCTAGAAAGATACCCACCAAGAATACTAATGAATATTTGGTGAAATAACTAAATAACTTTAGAATTTAATGAATATCATCACAAAACTATAGCTACATACAATATTATATAATACTAAACTAACCTAAGGCATCTTGGAAAGAGAGAAAGATCCAAGTGAGAAACCAGTCAACATGGACCATATGTTTGATGTTAAAGGTATGTTTAACACTCAAGTCTGCATACCGCCATGGTAGATACCTAGATAATCAAAGGAAACCCAATTTTCTCTATATACCCCACTCCTACTCCCAGAAAAGAAATGGATGGAAACTGAGTAGTGTTCTCCAGTTCCCTATGCTTTGGTGGCTTTTGTTGCCTTCTGTTGACTTTGGATTTGGACTCTGTGATGGTTACTATTGTTACTCAACTTGATTGGATTAAAGGATCCAAAATATTGTTCCTAGTTGTGTCTGTGAGGGTGTCGCCAAAGGGGATTAATATTTGAGTCACTGGACTGGGAGAGGCAGACCCACCCTCAATTTGGGTGGGCACCATCTAATCAGCTGCCAGCATGGCTAGGATAAAAGCAGGCAGAGGAACATGGAAGGGCTAGACTGGCTGAGTCTTCTGGCCTCCATCTTTCTCCCATGCTGAATGCTTCCTGCCCTCGAACATCAGACTCCAAATTCTTCAGCTTTTGGACTCTTAGACCTACACCAGTCATTTGCCAGGGGCTCTCAGGCCTTCAGCCACAGACTGAAAACTGAGCTGTAAGCTTCCTTACTTTTGAGGTTTTGGGACTCAGACTGCAGATGGCCTACGATGGGATTTCACCTTGTGATCATGTCAGTCAATTCTCCTTAATAAGCTCCCTTTCATATATACACCTATCCTATTAGTCCTGTTCTTCTAGAGAACCCTGACTAATACAGACATGGACTTGGATAGTATCTAAGGCCATGCTTGGGTTTTATTGTTGTTGTTGTTGTTGTTCTGTGTTTTTTAAACTATGATAGTGTCTACCTCTTGTCATACTTTTATACATGAAATGGGTCCTGTCACATATGAAAGATATTTTGCTTAGTGTTGACTTAATTTCTTCAACTATACTTTAAAAACTTGAAGTGTAGTTATTCCATTTAGTCTACATAATACATCCCTCCCTATTCCAATGATTCAAGGATAACAAACTTGATCTGATGTCTAGGAAAAACATTGCAAATCTAAACTTGACATTTTAGTAACTTAAGCAATTGAAGAAGCTTTCAAGAAATCAAACCTCAGAATGCAATGCGAATGACATCTTTTCTTTTGCTGTAGTGTCTAAAGCTAGTAGGAAACTAAATAGAGCAGACTATCTAAGCCTAGCTCTAGAGGTAATTTGTCATCTTGTTTACACTATAACAGAGTTAAGAATTACTTAATAAAGGACCTTATGTCTTGGATATTGAAAGAAATGTAAATTTGTTATTTTTTCTGAATATTCTAAGTTGACTCTATGGTTGAAAATGTAAACTTTAAGTACATGGTAATCTAAGGGCTACTTATCATTTCAACTCCTATTGTCCAGAGGAGAAAATAGTTTATTTGTACCGGCACTGCTACTAGTTATGATATGTGCATATATTTTATTAAGAAATGTTTGTAGACCAGAATATGGAAAGAAAACAAATGATGCATATCAAAACATAAGTGATGTTAAACGGAAATACACTGAACAAATTTTAGACACATGCCTGTTTTTGTCTATCAGTTTATAATACAATTGCTGTAATAGTATTTTTTTTTCCTAGTGGGCTGTGTCTTGCTTACCTGTACTATCTTATACTATCCAAGACCTCTGTAGAAATAATGACAGTTGATCACATTTTAATGTAAGATAATGTAATTTTAGACTTAGAAAAGGTAAGGAGTTTTAATTAAGAAAAACTATCATATAGGACCTTCATTTCACAAAGGACTAAAAACATAGTTAGCAATATATTCTTGTTGTCAGTAAAAGGGAATGTTTCTTATGCATAGTTACAAGGTGTGATGGTGTAAGCAAGTATATATGAGAAAGTTTGCTTTTCCCCCACAGGCAGAGTATAGCTGATTGCAAATGCAAAATAAATAAATAAATAAATAAATAAATAAATAAATAAATAAAACAATCTTTTTTCTTCAGCTTTCAGTGCAGAAACTAGGCAGCACGCCCATAATATTGAAAGAATGCTCAGCACAGGTTAATTTGCCTTACCCTCTCTAGGACAGTGGCCTTTCAAAAGCCTCACAAAAATAGTTAATCTGCTTTGTCACTGTTGCTCTTAAAGCTTCACAGGATACTCTGCAAAGCAGTGGCTGCACTGCAGATAGCTCTAAAGCTTCATTAAAATCAAGAATATCTTTCAAAAAGGATTGTAATCCTAGACTAGAAAAAAACAAAGTCAGATTTTTCCCTTTGTGGCTGGTAGAAACCCTGATAACATTGAGAACTCTTACACATCTTTCTACAGTATCTGTACAAGCTGCACTAGAATCACATCTCAGTTCACTGAGTTAGTGACCTAGAAGAAAATAAGTAGGTTTCTCAGAAATTAATGCTTAAATGTAATTGAAGGTCAGGCAGATAAATTACGTTAAAACAGTAAATGAAAATCCCTGAAGAGGAGATCTTCTTTTTCTGTCCAAACAGAAGTAATTATGGACATATTCCTTGGGCAATGATTTCATTCAGAGTGGCTCATACAATGTTATTCATGTGGCTCCTCTAGTATTGCCCACCTGCCAACTGCCTCCCGTACTATTTAAAAAATATTAAAATGAGCCAAACCCTTTTTCTAACAATATAATTCATTTAGGCATTTATTTCTGTTATCGTATGGGTGTGTTTTGAGTTCTTCATATCTTATCTTCAAAAGTGAGTTTTTACTTAGCAGAGACACACAGTAGATCAATACTTTATAGACATTGTCCTGATTTTATTTGTGAATTGTAATTTAAGATTGCAAAAGATGTTGATTTATTCTTCTGTCAAAAGGCATATATTTTCAACTAGGCTTCTATGTCCATTTGTCCAATTTATTAGACAGGTGCCTTATGACAGCACTAGTGAAATTTGATTGATTACACTTACTACCTATGACTGAGTATCAAAAAGAGGAAAGAAAAAATAGCTATTTCTATAGCCACACTTAAAACTGACTCATATTTTATATATTGAGCCTATACAATGTGGGGAAATCAAAGATAAATAAAATACTTAGATAAGAAAAGCTTTCAATTCAATGTATCATAGGAATCTCAAATGACCTCTGGGTTATGTTATCTGCTGGCAGCAAACAGGTAGTGGTTTTACTGAGTTGTAAAGTAATCAAGGAATAGAAAAATGGAGGACACTCCCCAAAAGACATTTGCCAAACTGGGTGAGGCTTAAAAGTCTTTATTTGAGCTGCTCATCCGAAAGCTCATATTTTCCATCTCATAATCAAATCTTTGAAGACTCTGCTGCAGTACAAAATCTTTTATGACACTCCTTTTGGGTCTAGCTCAGTATATACTCTTCCTTCTTATTGATTGATTTATCTCTCCATGGGTTTATTATGGGTCCCTGGACTCAAGAGGAGATAGTTTAATATCTCTGGAATTATGAACAATTTATCCCAATCTTTCTAATATTTCAGATTGACCAAGCAAGTCTGTGTTCCTGACACCCACATTTGAAAAATAGAAGACTATTTACTGGAACTTCAGTGGCTATAATGAGTAACACCACACAAGTTCTTAATTTATTTCCCCACATGCATACTAGAATAGAACCTTTCTTATGAATGAGAAAACAAAATCTCATAGGCCCTGTCAAAAAAAAAAAAAATCTGTGTAATGTAATGTCAGCCACACTTCTCAATGCTAAGTACTTGGTCCTCAGCTCAATCCTTATTCTCTAAAAGAGGATCAAGAGTACCTGGATTCTAATGTAGAGAATACTCTATGTGAGCAGATATAAGCAATGAATTTGTCTGATACTCATTCTTTTTTTTTCCAAGAAATACTTTTTAAGGCTTAAAGATGTATCATTTAACAGGAAAGACAAAATTTTCTGCTCTTGTGCAGTTTATACTCTGTTGAGTAGAACTTATATTCATCATGTTAGGGACAAAGAGAAAAACTAGCACTAATTATCTGCTTGAGATAACTGCTATGCTCCAGTAGTTTAAGATGAAATCCGTGGTCCAGTCATCTGGAATTTAGAAGCTCCATTACCATCACACTTCACAGAAAAGCAATCAGCCACTAGTTAGTAATTTTTGTTCTTCACATTGGTTAGTCGAACAAACACCTCTGTCTTTTTCAATGCTAATCTATGGTGAACACACCTACAGTAATGTCAGCAAACAAATTAAAATGTAGTAGGACAAATAATCACTTTTAATGTTTTTCATGTTCTGTTAGTATAAAATCTCTAACTACTTTTATTATACATGATAATATATGATGTTTAATATTTATTCTATATTTATCATGTTTTATTTGCACAAGAGCTTTAAAATGTACTTTTCTTTCAGTGTGTGTTGCCTGGTACAAAGGCACTTCAAAACACAATTTTATTTTTAATGTAAAAGTAATGCCACCCATTTTGTAAGCACATATAGCATAATACTTCCAATGGACACACCAACAAAAAACGTGATCTATGAGTAAAGACCACACATATATTTACAGAAGGAAACCATGACTCTAGATTTCGAAGAGTTATCTTTTGACTGGCTTTACAAGATGACATTATTTGGAGATGACTATAAGATGGGAAAAAGAGGCAGAAATATCAAAGTTCCATAGTTGAAAAAAAATTACATGCACAAAGACAAATACACAGATGTAAAATCATACACAGACACAGACATATATATGTGTGTGACATTATCAGGAAGCAATACTAACACTTTCATGTTTCTGCAGTGTATTTGTTTCCTGTTTCTACCTAACAAATTATCACAAATTTAGTGGCTTAAACATTATACAATTATGTTAAAGTTTTGCAAGTCACAAGTCCGATGGATGTCACTATGCTACAATCAAAAAGTGTCAGCAGGACTGAGTTATTCCTGGACACTATAGTGGAGGCCCTATTTCTGTGTTTTTTTGCAGTTTCTAGAGTACCCCACATTCCTTGCCATGTGACCCCATTTCTATAACTTCAAAGTCAGCAGGGTTGCGATGGGTCTTTTTCTCAGTCTTCCATTTATCTGGTTCTCTGTCTTCTGCCTCCCATTTCTACTTATAAGAATTACTGTGATTATGTCTGGGTCACCTGGATAATCCAGAATAGTCTCCCCATTAAGGAGGCTATCATATAGTATTTTTTAATTAGCAACCTTAATTCCATCTCCAAGTTTACTAAGTAACCTAGCATATTCACATTTTCAGGCATTAAAATGTTGACATTTGGGGGGCCACTATTCTGCTTACATATTCATGGTTAGGGCTTTCTGTGCAAAAAAAAAAAAAAATGATGGGTTATAAAGATTCTGAATGTTTTTCCACAGGCCCATTTGCTTTTTACATCCTACTGGTGTTTAACCTGGAGTCTTTTGCTATTTTACGAAGAGTATTGAAACATGTCTCTCTGGAGTCAAATATTTCATTTCAGGTAGGCACTTGCCTATATATATATATATATATATATGTATATATATATATATATATACATATGTGTATATATATATATGTATATATATATGTATATATATATACATATATATATATATATATTTCCAAGTAAGTTGTTTATATTAGGGATATAAGATTTTTCTTCCTCTCTCATGAGGGCTACTGTTGGCAACTGGGCAGCATGTAGCCTATATAAACTTCCAGAATCATAATTTTGGGATTATTCTCTTGCAGACACCTCCCTTTATGATGTCAATCTAAGGGTTGAGCTAAGGGAAATAAATGTGATTATTGTAAGTAACAATACTTCTGATCTCAGCTATATAAACTACATGTACATTTTTAGGAAAAAAAAGAATAAATATAGATGTTTAAACATATGAAGTATATCTCAAATGATAAATGTTTGTATTTAGCTGTGGCCTAGAATAAATACAGAATTTTCTTATGGGCCAAAGACAGAAAACGGTGTTAAGATCAAGTGATGAAAAGCTTTGAATACAAGTTTAAGGAGGTAGACTTCATTCAGTAGGATTCGAAGAACTATGGTGGCTCTTTAAACAGAACTGCGGCATAGCCATTAAATGTATCTAGGAAAAATATCTACCATCAATCAAAGTACAGGTTGAAGTTAAGATGAACAGGCGATGTATCAATTATTGATTTACTAAACTGAGGGAAACTGCTGCATGTATGATGAGGAAGAACCACCCAGGGTTAGATTTTGGGAACAGAGGAAGAGTGAATTAAAAAGTTGACAGAAAAATAAAATGAGTTAGGTTTGAAGAGGTAAATATTTAAAATTCTGTGGCAGATATAGTTGGAAGAAGGTGGCTGTTTAAGGCTAGAGTTTGAGAGAGAAGTTAAGACTACAGATGAATAAATGCAGAAACTTTGCACAGTAAAGTGAAAACAAAACCAAATTAGCCTGATTTTGAATCTTGATTCTGCTATGTACTATGGTGAGCTACTTGGGAAAGTCAGTTATCCTTTCCAAAACTCAGCTTACTTAACTGTAAAATTGGAAAATAATAAGCATTCTGCACAAGTATTATAAAGGAAGGATGACATATAAATTAAGTGCATATTTGAATGCCTTGTATATAGTACATGCTCAACAATCATTTTTACTTTCATTACAATAATAAAAACCATTACTAGTATTATTATATTTAATCTCTAATTTGTTAGCGGTGTTAGATTAAAGAAAATTGGTAACATAGACCAGGGAGAGTACGTCTTCTACCAATCAATAAACCGACTCTGTATGTACTTCAATTACACTAATAAGGACAGAAGAATCATAATAAAATTATTTTTACTCAAAAATGAAATGGGCTGTATCATACTCAGATATCAAACAGCAAGTAGATTTCTTCTTATAAATATCTATAGTCATAAGCTTATTCCTATAGACTTGTTCCTAAGTCCATGGTGCCAAAAAATTGTCTTCTGAAGCATTTTACTGTCATAATGTATTCATAATAGAAGGACAAAGCAGACAGCAGCATTATACACAATATCATGAGTAGACCTAGTGCTCATGAAAAAATATACAAAAAGTAAATATCAGTGGAGAGCTATATAACATATATGTGATAAAATGAACTATGTTTATTCACCAAGATAAAATACATTGTCCTTCAATTTCAGTAGAAAAAAATCTTCTTCTATTACTAATATAAAAAATAAGGCTGTTTGTTGAAATATCATTAGATAGTAACTAAATTTTTTGAGACCTTTATATGCTAGGAACTGTGCCAATTGTTTAACGTACGTTAATTTCATTCTCCTTTGAGTCTGTTACTTCAATACTTTCAATTTCGAGCTCAGTAAAGCGATAGAGGGAGGCTGAGTAAATTCTCTAAGGTCAAATAGTTAGAAAGTACTAAACTTGATTATTGCCTAGGCAGTTTGACGCTACAGAGCTGTACTTCAACTATGATTGCTGAATTGGCCATCAACAACAGTACCCTCTCAAAACTTTTCAGTGCAAACATAAGTAGCAAAGATTTGATTGTCTATTACTATTTTCAGTTCACAATTTTCTACTCAGTATAGCTCTGAATCATTACTAAATATTAATGTCATCATCATGACTTTCTTAGAGAACACTTTTTCTGATAATCATGGTTTTTTCTGATAATCATGGTTTCTTCTTCCATTCATCTTGAAAAATCTGACAAGAATCAGACCACAAAGGAAAGAATGTGCATAATATCAAGTGTTCACTGATAATCAGTCATGTTTGAATCTCTTAGCTAGGAGGTAGTTGAAAAGTTTAACATAATAAATAATCTAGCTAAATAATGATAGTGGTAGACACAGTATTAAATTATTGCTAGTCAGAGTATAAAGTTCAAATATTTAAACAATTTAGCATTATTTTAACCTATATGCCATCAACGACCTTAGGGAATAGACATTCAGAGGAGATTATTACTACAGAATGATGAACACTCACTTAAAGCAGAAGTACTGAGCACTGTGAGAACTATATAATTGGCTTTAATATAATTGTATTGAATATGCATTACGTACATTGTCAAAAAAACTGTCACAAATGATTAATAAATTTTAAAGTCATGGTATAAATTTCAGAACATTTTATTAAATCCATTAACCTGCCAAGTAGTTTAGTCAGGGTCCTTGTTCATGTATGCACACCTTTAATATCAGATCTACTGTAAAAGTTGTTAACATTGAGACTCATTGGTCTGAAAATGACCTCAATAAGTCTACTGTCTCTATACCATTCATAACCAGTTGTGCATGTTCATAATCGTTCCAGAAAAGAGACACTTAGATTTTCTCTGGAAGAGCGATTTGAAAGATCTAAATCCAGATTACTTAAACTTAAAAAAAATTAAATTCCAATTTGCCCATGAAATTGAAGCAATAGTTTAGAGCTCAGAATCGAAATAAAACCAAGACCTGGAATCAGGAAGAACATTGGAATCAGTTTCTCTGAGCATTTCTTTCTGCTTCCTCTCTTCCTTCTTTATATTCTTTTAATCAATTTTTGCTTGGAAATACAGTATTATTAGTAATATTAGTCATATATATCTATTTCATCATATTGTTATATGGATTAAAATAGAAAATGTTAATATTAGAATTAGGAAAACATGACAAAATTATGCAAAATATGCATGTCAAATTATTTAGAAGATTATTGCTAAAACTAGCTAGCCTAACTTGAAAAACCTGTCATGGAAAGAATTAAATTACTGAAATCAATGACCAAATAGCCATTTACCTTCAGAAAAAAAAAAAAAAGAACACTTGTTAAAATAGGTGGAACTCCTTATTAATTGTCTTCTTAAAACAGTAAACAGTGGAAAGACAATCTATTAAACAAAATATGTTTTTTCTTTAGAACATTCATTGGAAATCATTGCCAATTATCTTTCAGTCCTAAAATTGATTCCAAATATAGAAAGATGCATCCTCTCTGTAAATGATCAAAATAAAGATAGCTTAAATAGTTTAATTTTAAAATGTCCATATTTAAATAAATTATAATAGTCACAACCTGCATAAGTGAAAGATTATATAAAATGGAAAATAGTGACATTTTAGAGTATCAGACATGAGAACAATAAAAGGGTTAAGAAAATGTAGCATTTCTAGCAGGTCTGTCATTTTAATATGTTTGCAAAGGCAAGTACAGATATTCTGAGAATAACCATCAACTGTAGTAAAATGATTAAACATACAACAAATTTTAAAGACACTTAAAATATACCAAAAAACTGCAAAAGCCTTATTACCTAAGAGGTAAGAGGATATTGCCAAAATATATAATCAAAAAAGTGAAGATTTATTTATATGTGAAATATAACTAATATAGGAAAATAATGGGAACACTCAAAGCTATGGCAATAGGCTGCTAAACTGAAGGCAAGTGCTTTGTTAATATATAGTTAGTTGTATGCAAGACATTCTTACACTTTTTTCTCTTTAAATAATAATGTATCCTTTTTATCTTTGGTATTTCTGTACTATTTTCTCTGAATCTCAAACAGTTTTTCGTTTTTAAAAAAACTCTTAGGTCTTGAGTGTTCCTGTGCTTATTCCTTGCCAAAGGATGTGCATTTCTTGCCAATATCTACCTAATTGTGGTTGCAATGAATCTGAGAAATCTAGCTAATCTCACTTAATCTAGATCATTTTTTAATACAAAGTGCTACCTTTCCTTAGAATATGCATTTATATTTTTCACCCTTCTTTTGCCAACAAACTGCCCCTCATTCTTGAGTACCCAGTTTAGACTTTATCCTCCCTAACAGCGATCTCTGAAATGCCCCAGACTAGTATACTTACATCTTCTTAGTTAACCAAAACATTTTGCATATTCTTATATCACAGCATTTGTCACAGTTTTATTATTTTCTGTTCATTTGGATATCTTCCACAAGAAATAGTGAATACCTTAAGGATAAAAAGTGTCCTATATTTGTATGGTTGTTCTCTTAGTAACTAGTACTCAGAAGCCTCTCAATAAATATGATTCATTAAATGATTTTTACAGTCAACCAGTAATAAGAAAATAGCTTATGGAAGGCAGGAAAACATAGTAACACCCCTCACACACACACAAAGTCAAAGTCAGTAGCAGTTACCCTAATAATAGCTATCATTTGAGTGCATGTTATTTATCAAAGGCTTATAGACACTATAATTATTATTATTATCTTTTTCTTTAGACGGAGTCTTGCTCGGTTGCCAGGCTGGAGTGTAGTGGTGCAATTTCGGTTCACTACAACCTCTGCCTCCCAGGTTCAAGGGATTCCTCTGCCTCAGCCTTCCCAGTAGCTGGGACTTCAGGTGCGTGCCACCACGCCCTGCCAATTTTTTTGTATTTTAGTAGAGACGGAGTTTCACCATGTTGGCCAGGATGGTCTCAATCTCCTGACCTCATGATCCACCCACCTTGGCCTCCCAAAGTGCTGGGATTACAGGCACGAGCCACCGCGCCCAGCTGACACTATAATTCTTAATATTCACAAACATTATGCAAAATTGGAATTTTATATCTGAGGAGATTGAGACTTTAATGGACTAATCTGTTTCTCCAGGATTTTGTATCTTGTCTGCCTAACTCACCTCATGGCCTATATGCATTCAGTAAATACTTGCTTAAAAATAAATGCAGAAATACCAATTTTCCCAAAAATTCACAATTTACAGAAATTGGCAGAAAATATAGTGAATTTCTCATTGTACTCACTAATGCTATAAATTTTTATTCTTATTTTTTTCTCCAGTAAACATAAGGATCATTGAAGTCTTGTGTTCGTGACCCATAAGATGACCAGATGCTTGGAATAGAGCTTGCTTTATTTCTTTTCTGTTACTTAGAACTTTCACAATTATCAATGAAAGAACTAACATAAACATGGAAAAATGTTCCCTTTATCTTTTACAGTAGGTGGCCAAGGAGCTAGATCACAAAGTAAAGAATAAGGTTATGCATTGAAGACTTTCTATATAAAATAGAAATGCAATCATAAGTAGGAGCATAAGTTGAAACAGCAATATTTTAATACAGAAAATGGAGTAGAACAAACTACAGACTTAAACCTAGGAAGCATATGCAAAGTATTACTCACTTCACTTTTCCTTTATAGAGCCTTTGATAAAATTCTAATAGGGAAGAGAAGCTTTTGTTCAACAGATAAAACAGAAGTAGCTGTTCAGAAAGAGTACATTCAGAGAGGAAAGAAATGACTCCCCATGGACCTAAAATTTAGAAAGTAAAATAAAATAAAAGATTTTTATCTGAGATATTATTGCCTTAGTCCTTTTTGGCCTGAAGACTTTATAAATATTTGGGCCATTTGCTTTGAACTCTGCAAATTGAGTGGAGTGCTCTCTCTGTGTGAATTCAACCAATAAGTGCTATTTGATTAGTGTCAAAATGTTCTACTAGTAACTAACAAATCTGAAGAGAAAGCCAGTCACCTCCAAATAATTCAGGTCTGTGGTCAGATCCTTTACACGAAATAAATAAAAGCCTCACAACTTCTTAAATTCAGTTTGTTTCTGTCTGTGCTGATATGTCTAAAATTATCCTGATATATCTGAATGGTTGTATAAAGAATTCTAATTTATGCACAAATTATTGCTCTGTTAACAATGTCTCACTATGGCTCCATATTTTCATGATCTAAATGACCCTGGAAATATATTAAGCACTTTTACATCTTCCAAAGAGTCTACTATTTTGACTTGCACTGCACAGGTGTACTATTAAATTGTAGGTGCATGTTTAGTTTTTGCCTTCACATACCCAGAGTAGGCAATTTATATTTATTCAGGTATAGCAGACACACTTCTTCAGAGTTCACATTAACCTTATTTAACACAGCTACTTAGGATCAACCTTGATTTAATCCAGTGTAAAATTCACTGCCCACAGTAGATGAAAACAGGCACCTATTTTATAACACAACACAACTTGTTCTTCAATAAATACCAGATTATCTTTATTTTTGTTTATTCTTATAATTTGCTGAGGCGCATTAAAGAAATTATGAGGAACTTATACATTGAGTTCACAAAATGTAGTAGCTGAGCTCACGGAAGCATAATACTTTGATGAGATGGTATGTTGATCGGCCAGTGCATGGGATCATAAATTAAACAGCATAACCAGTTCTACTAAGCTTGGGTATATCTGGCATGTGAGGGACAACTGACACCAGAAAATGACAGCTGCCTTAGTCTAGAGCTTAGTTTGGGGCTGATTCAAATTCCTCAATTTTTAAAGAACACACCAAAATTTGATTTCTCTATTTTTATTTTCATGAGCCACTAAATTTCACCAACTTTAAATTTATTATTTTCCAATAGTTTACAGAGATAGTAGGCAAGATTAAGAGTGGAGAGTGGGTCAGTAGGGAAGTGAAGAAGGAGAAACAGGCGATATTAATTTAAAATGTTAATTTTTGAAGTATCTTGAGGTGAATGAATCCAAACCCATATGATAGAGAGTTCTAAAAAAGTTAAAATTAAGGATATAAATCTGTTTCTGCCTGGGTTGACAATGTGCTTTCTATTAGTCATTTAGGAAAGATCAAAGGCTATTGGAGATTGTAGGCATATAGAAGCTAATGTCTTTTTCTTAGAATGTAGTAGGATCATTGTTATTAGAATTGATAACAGCACAGTTCTAAATAGGCTTCTACAGCCAGTTTTGAATTAACACTTTGCATTCTTCACATAACCTACAGAAGCATGTGACACCATTTCTTCATACAGCATTTTATGGACATTCTAAAATATGAAAAGTAAGGATTTCATGTTTTGGAAAGCAAATAAAGAAAAATGTATATATTCCAGCCTTCATAAAGGGATAATAGAGGAAGAAAGTGCTTATCATTAGATATGCCTAATTTGAAATTAGCATTTTAAAATTTAGTATGATAATTATGAAAGCCATAATTAGTATCTCCTTGTGTGTGGACAAGGAAATGCTTTTTTAGTACAGCACTTGTTCTGCTGTGATATAGAGTAGTGTTAGGGTGCAGTCAAATAGTCTTTTAGGAATAAAAGGAGAATACAAGGAAAAGTCAGAGGCCAGAATTAGCATTAGCATTTGACTAGAAAACCATGAGGTTTCCAGATAAAATGGCAAGGAGGTACAAACAAAACCATGCCCTTGGTCAAAAGGATTGTGTTCATTAAGCATTAGAGCTTATAGGATCATTGAAACACAAGGCTAAAGCAGACAAACAGATGAAATAACATGAATTTCATTCAACGCTCTACAAATCTCCTTAAATGTATATCCACAGCTATGTTCTGGAGGTAACAGGCCCAGAAAAACAGCATATTTCTCAGCTAACAGTCACCAGAGGATGTAAATGCTGATGACTTAGATTCCCAGAAAAGTTCCTAAAAAGTACAAACTACTGGCAATGCTGATTTTCTTCTCTCAACATTCTTCATTTTGATGCTTGGAATAATATTATTCCAGCCAGAGCTCCAGTTACACAATAGAAAATAAGAAGACCTTAAAAATGGACATCAAATACTAAAATGCTAAACTCAAAAGACAAAAGGAACTAGGTCACTAATAACCATGTGCATCCCTGGATTCTCTAGCTTTACTGAGAGAAAGAAAAATGAGCTAGTTTTTCAAACCACTGTGAAATTGAGTTTATTTTTTAAACATAGCTATGCCTAATCTAAATCTAAATGCCTACCTTTTCTTAATAGTTTAGAAAATATGGCAGAATTTGGGTCTGTATAACCCAAATGACATAGCAGGCAGGATCCTGATGGCCACCTGCCAGCATTCATTATGTTCCCCACTATAGTTTAAATGGGCTTCTGCAGCCAGAATCAATCAAGTTCACCTTGTTTTTTTTTTTTTTTTTTTTTTTTTTAGACTGAGTTTTGCTCTCGTTGCCTAGGCTAGAATGCAATGGTGCAAACTTGGCTCACCGCAACCTCCGTCTCCCGTGTTGAAGCGATTCTCCTGCCTCAGCCTCCCAAGTAGCTGGGATTACAGGCATGTGCCATCATGCCAGGCTAGTTTTGGGGTTTTTCCATGTTGTCAGGCTGGTCTCAAACTCCCGACCTTGGGTGATCCACCCACATCAGCCTCCCAAAGTGCTGGGATTACAGGTTTGAGCCACTGCGCCCAGCCCTCAAGTTCACATTTTTTGGTATTTTAGTTTGTCCTACATCTACGAAGTAGACAAAGAATGTCACTTAAGAGAATAATAACCTTTTCTCATTTTAGAGATCTTACACATTGTGTATGTGTGTGTGTGTGTTTTGCATTGCCATTACTCATCAAATTTCAGATTCTCAATCCTTGCAATTGGACACAGCAGGAAGAGTAATTTACACTAGAAAGATTGCTAACATATGCAAAAATTATTTGGACTCTCATTTTGCTTGCAATATAAAAATACTTGTAATTTTTTCAATAGTTAGTTCCACTAATGGATAGTATTAACAATTTATGAATATTTATAAATTCATAGGAATGAAATTCTGACAAAGCAAAATCTGGAAGAGAGGTACCTGTATGACATAAATTCGCCATTTGCAAATATTCATATATAGAACACTACTAACATATCCCACTACAGGGCAGAGAAAATTCAAATTTATAAGAAAAATATGCTTTTTGACCTGCTGAAAATACAATGGTCGTTCCAGGCTTTTCACCCTGTTTAGCATCTATACAAGAAACAATCATAGAACTAAGGTTTCTATTAATTTCTATGTAGGCTATCATAGATTCATGCAGTTTGGTTGAAGAGTTTTTAAATGGGTCAGTAATTTCTTATGATACAGATATAAATTAACAATAATATGCTTTAAAATGTATACTTCTGCGCTTATCCAATTTTCACCGTTTCTAAGATGAACAAATCAGTATAAGTAATTTTTTGTAAAAAATGCAACTAAATTATCTTTATTATGTTAATATGGTTGAAAGTTCTCTAGGAAGAGTTATTTGAATATGCTTTGAATAAGTGAGAGGTAAACAATTTCAAACATTTTAAATTTTATACAGAAAAAATTCTTTATTTTTAAATGCCAGATGTAAATCTTTATTTTTTTCTGTATCCAACCAACATAATATACCCAATAATAAAAATAATTGCATTTTGCTCCAAAATTCAGGACAATGTATCAGACTAGTAACTTAAAAAACGAAAAAAAAATTTTGTGTAGAAAAAATATATATGTTCTGTGGAAACCATAAAAGTTTAGATGATCAGGGAATTTAAAATATGGTTCATCTATCATTTTGACTACAGAAAATTTGTTTTAGACCAAAAATATAGTTAAACACAATTCACAGGAATCAGTAAACCTTAATCTGTTTGGGTGATCCTGTTCCACTGGGGGAAGCTTAGAAATATGTGAGACTACTTTTGAGTTTCAAATGCAAAGGGTAAATAATAGAAGAGTTTAATGTTTGGTTCATAGGTGCTAAATATTCTGCAATGAGAAAGACAGTATCACACAAAGTAAGGTTTTCTCATAAAATTTCTATCCTGCTAAGAAAATAGGAATCTAGGTATTATCTATCATGAGAATATTTAAATTCAATGATTAAAAATAAAGAGATTGAAGCTCTTAATTGAAGTAAATATATCATATTTTCCTACTTATAATAATGAATTAAAAGGATGCAGAATGTATTTTTCAATGCTAAAACATATTTATTGAAACATCGCAAGACGTTATAACCTAATGCGTACTCCGTCCCACTTAACATATTATTATTTTATTCTATCTTATGCTGAAATCTTTCCATGACATCCCACTATACCTCACAACAAAACCTACCCATTCATTAAATTCATAAGAGAAAATACTACCATAATTTTTCTTTCAGAGTGATTATACTGCAACAGATATTCTCTCTATCTCTCTCTCTCTCTGTGTGTGTGTGTATGTGCATGTCTCTCTCACACATGCATGCACACATGGAATTCATAGCTATGAAAGTTAGAATTGTGTCTGTATACTATTTTCTGTAACATACAGAGCTTCTACCAGACACATGGGTGTTTGCTATTTAGGAAAGATGCCTTATCTTTGTTATCCATCAGCAAGCTGGCTTAAAAAAAAAAAAAAGGAAAACAAAATCTTCATTTACTAAGCATTTTAACAAAAATGATATATGCAGGCTCTCACCAGAGAACATGTTTTGTTTTAAATCTATTTCATGTTTTACATATTTCTGGCCTTTTTATAATAAGGTCCATGGCTTGTCAGGGTAGGAAAAACTATAGTAATCTGAGAATCAAAATTGTCTATAATTAATAATACAAAATTCACAAAATGAAGAGCCAAAAGGTTACCATCTTTTAGTATTCCTCAGCATGATGCAGAATGTGGGAATAATGACATTGTAAGCCAAGAATTCCTCACTAATGCCACTTTGATTAGTGACTAAGTAAAAGTATGGTTTTTGAAAGTGAGAAGATGCTAGAAGTATGTCAGCAGCATCACTTCACATTAAATGATACAATTTGGTTTAATTAAAATTTGACTATCACTAGTATAGAGAATAATCTTGAGGACTTAGTTAAAATTAAACTCTTTGTTTTTAAAGCTACAACTGAAACACGAATATTATAAAAATAATTCAAACAAAATTTTGGCTATCAAAGTTTCTTGATTATCCTTGTTCAATGCTTGTACTTATACATGTGTATGTATGTATATTTTGGAGCATATCATTTCTCTCTCTTTAAAAAGGAACTGGATGACACACCACAAATCATTAGTAATCCTTCCCAGAAACCTCAACGTATTGTCACTCCTCCATCATGCCTACATCACCAAATCTTGTGTATTCCACCAGATATGACTATCTTATATTTACCCATATTACACCATCTCCACATACACTACCTTTAGTTTAATGGGGTCAAGTCTCTCCCTTTAACATCCTCTAAATAATCACCTTACCTTCTCTGTTTTATCAGCTGACGCTTTCACTCTTAGTTTTGCTTTCTAGAACACAAATCTGATCGTATACTTTCTTTCTTGGAATCCCTCAACGACACCTTACTGCTGTCACAACAAAGTCCAAATTTTTGAACTTAACAAGCCACTTAAACACTCTGTCTTGGCTTACTGATCCAGTCTCATTTCTCTGTCACCATGTCCCCTTCCCTCACCAGATGTTTGAGTTCTCTGTGATGCTTGCTACCAATTTGACTAAGCTATACTTTCGTGGCAGGCTTCCTAAGTTACTACTATCAAGTTATAGTATTTTATTGATTTGTTTATTCTAATGCTTTCTCTTAGTGGTTTGATTTAGGGCAGTTTAGCAATGTTTAATGTTTAATTATCAAAGCTGAAAATGGGGTGCTAGTGGCATTACATAATAGAAACCAGGGACTCTTCTAAACAAACTACGATGCACGGACAGCCCCACGACAAAGAATTATACAGCCCAAAATGTCATGGTGCAGGGGTTGATACATCTTGTTTCAGGAAAGAATGGTATCATCTATGCTGGAATTTTTAGCAACTAGCAGAGGGCTTGTCGCTTAAAAGGTGTTTCATAAATGCATACTAAATGAATGTAAATAAATATATGTTCTTTGTACTACAGAAATTAAATACTACAGTGAACTATTTGGTTAAGAATTTTAAAATTAATTTACCACAGCTCATTGTCTCCTCTGTTCCTAAGTGCACAATATTTTCTTTGCTGAGATTAATTGCCACCCTTGGTACAGTCGTGATACCTCACTAAATATTTTTTGTTCTACCTGTAAATACACTGCAGATCTGGCCATTTCTCACTGTTTCCACTGCCACCATCTCTTAAAAGGTCTTCTAAGTGTTTTTTTTTTTTTTCCTATTTAAACTCTTGCACCCTTTCATCGATTTTTGTACAGAAACCAGTGATCATTTAAAAAATATATTGATCCTGTATACCTCTATTTAAAATTTGACAATTTTTCCCATTTCATTTTAGATAATAACAACTTTTAATAAAATTAATATATTTGAGGCTCCATATATTTGGATATCTGCTTATTTCTGCATTATCTAATTCAGCTACCTCTATCCTAGTCTTTCTAAATTCTTCAGATTTTATGAATAAGAAATCAGAATTCTCAGGAATACTCAGGAATCCCTTAAATCATATATGAGTATCTAATATTTTATACTTTCCAGCCATTATTATAGAAACAATATATACTTAATAAACAGATAGTATTAAGTTTTGTAGCATTTCTAAAGAACTATAAACTATGCTAAATATTCAAACACTGGAAAACATCAGGGAACATTACAGGGTAGCATTCAAATAATACAACCTTTGGATCTCCTAGTAATGTAAATAAGAATGCACAGAATCACTTACAAAATTGCCAGATTAAGGATTTATTTTACTTCCAAACTTGACATGTCATGGAACACCACTCATAAGATTTGTATAAAGTATGTAAATTAACTTCTTTATATAGATTATATTTACAAGAATATTCCACCATTAGCAGTAGATGTGGCCAAAAACCAAAAACAAACATTATAATGTGACAACAGCTAAAACTAAGCATGATATTTGATTGTGGCATTTCTTTTTTACTGCTATAAACCTGTTTCCCTGAAATGTAGATCTTAATTCTTCCACTTGCCTGTCAGTATTTTCTATTAAGTTATGAAAATTTTTCTTAATGTTTTAATTTCCTAACTGATTGTTCCTAGAACTAAAATTAAGAAAAACATTTAAGTTTCTCAAGAAATTTCCTAGAAATAATTCATATATGGGAACATTAAGACACACGGTTATTCTTTCTGCAATTCCTATGCACCAAGTTTTTCCCAGAACAGGGAGCCATTTATTTGCTGCTCCTCCTGCATAACATGCAACGCCTTTCAATCTTTATAGAACTGACTTCACTCATTCTTCAAGTTTCAGGTTTCAGATAGAATGTCCTTTCTTTAAAGGAGTATAGGACTGCATTTCTAAGCCAAATCCCTAGTCATATAATTTATATCTAGCGAGATAGCTAGGTAGCTAGCATCTGTCTATGCATATGCCTATGTCCCATCAAGATATAAAGCTATATATTCACCTACATGTTTACTTGTTCAGTATCTGTTCAATAGGTGTCAGTCACTCAAAATGTTGGCCAGTAAGAATGGTCTCCATTTAAACTTTGATTTTCACAAACAAAAATCTATTCTACTAATATTCTGAACCATTTTAAATTTTAATTGAAAATCATATGTGCTCTATGAGGAGTACACATTATGATCGTTTGGGTTAACTCTAAATTTGAGCAGAATGCCTGGAACTTGAGATGAAGTGTATAGCTATTATTTAAATGAATGGATGGTAAATAACTATCCTCTTTTGTAGTCTGGCTATAATTAAATAATAGAAAATTGAATAGTGTCATTTTTCTCCTATGACCCGATAAGAAGATCAGTGTTTAACAGAAATGACTGTAAACAACAGTTCTTCCATTCAGGCTCTGTGAGAAGGTATTAGAAAGGTAGATGAACAGCAGTACATCCCAAACGTATTAATTTCCTATTGAAGCTATAACAAATTACTAGAAACTTGTGGCTTAAAATAAGACATTTCTCCAATGTCAGGAGGATAGCATCATCAACTACACTAACTTTCCCTCTCTTATCTCTGTTTCTATGGTCACATCTTTTCTCTGGTTCAGACCTCCTGCCTCTCTTTTTTATATTTTGATGAGAATGAGCCTAACCAAATAATCCAGAAAAAAATCTCCCAATCATAAGGTTCTTAATCTAATCAAATCTTCAAAGTCCCTCTTGCCATGTAAGGTAACATATTCCCAAATTTAGAATATTAAGACATAGACATCTGTGGGGAACCATTATCCTGTCTACCACACCAAGTAATCCAGGTCTCCCATTTGAATGAAAAGTAATCTTTCATTCATTTAACTGTTCATTTAATAAATATGTGGTTGACTTCAGTAATTTCATTAGGCAAGGTTCACTTAAGAAGTTGGAAGGAGAAGGGTGACTGAGGAGACAACTAGTGTTAACAGGTACTCTACAGAGGGACAGAGTGACAAACGCTTTCACAGACACATGGAAATGATTTGGGGGATGATGATTACCACTTGGCATACTGATGTTCCCCCATTTCTTTTTCTTCCTCCTTTTTAAACCCCAAGGATTGTAATTTACTTTCATGACCAAACTTCTATTTTATATCAGTCAGGTTAGAAGTGATAATGTAGCTATAAGTTTTTTCAGATCAGTTAGTTGCAATAATAAAAGGAAAACAGTCCTATGCACCTTTTTTAAAAAGACATTTTGAAATTGACCGCATTGAGTGAACTGCTAAACCTAGATTTTAATTTGACTGATGTTTGTGCCTACAAAGGTTTTGCTTGTAAAGAAATTGAATTTTAAAAACAATTTCCAGAGGAACTTCGATTATAGCATTGCTTCACTACTAATTTCATTTACTTAACTGTCTACATTTGATAGAAAATTTTGATTATTATTAGTTTAAAATTTTCACAGTTTGGGTGCTGAATTTATGGCTTTGGTATACTGCCGAATCTGTACTCAGCATGGTATCTTTTAATAATATCCAAATACAAGAGCTTTTTGTGTAGTAAAGAATTTAACTTGGGCCTGTAGCCTTGTAGTATAGTTTGAAGACAGGTAGCATGATGCCTCCAGCTTTGTTCTTTTGGCTTAGGATTGTCTTGGCAATGTGGGATCCTTTATGGCTCCATATGAACTTTAAAGTAGTTTTTTCCAATTCTGTGAAGAAAGTCATTGGTAGCTTGATGGGGATGGCATTGAATCTATAAATTACCTTGGGAAGTATAGCCACTTTCACGATATTGATTCTTCCTATCTGGTACCAAAACAGAGATGTAGACCAATGGAACAGAACAGAGCCCTCAGAAATAATACTACACATCTACAACCATCTGATCTTTGACAAACCTGACAAAAACAAGAAATGGGGAAATGATTCCCTATTTAATAAATGGTGCTGGGAAAACTGGCTAGCCATATGTAGAAAGCTGAAACTGGATCCCTTCCTTACACCTTATGCAAAAATTAATTTAGGATGGATTAAAGACTTAACTGTTAGACCTAAAACCATAAAAACCCTAGAAGAAAACTTAGGCAATACCATTCAGGACACAGGCATGGGCAAGGACTTCATGTCTAAATCACCAAAAGCAATGGCAACAAAAGCCAAAATTGACAAATAGGATCTAATTAAACTAAAGAGCTTCTGCACAGCAAAAGAAACTACCATCAGAGTGAACAGGCAACCTACTGAATGGGAGAAAATTTCTGCAATCTACTCATCTGACAAAGGGCTAATATCCAGAATCTACAATGAACTCAAACAAATTTACAAGAAAAAAACAAACAACCCCATCAACAAGTGGGCAAAGGATATGAACAGACACTTCTCAAAAGAAGACATTTATGCAGCCAACAGACACATGAAAAAATGCTCATCAACACTGGCCATCAGCAAAATGCAAATCAAAACCACAATGAGATAACATCTCACACCAGTTAGAATTGCGATCATTAAAGAGTCAGGGAACAACAGGTGCTGGAGAGGATGTGGAGAAATAGGAACAATTTTACACTGTTGGTGGGACTGTAAACTAGTTCAACCATTGTGGAAGTCAGTGTGGCGATTCCTCAAGGATCTAGAACTAGAAATACCATTTGACCCAGCCATCCCATTACTGGGTATATACCCAAAGAATTATAAATCATGCTGCTTTAAAGACACATGCACACGTATGCTTATTGTGGCACTATTCACAATAGCAAAGACTTCGGACCAACCCAAATGTCCACAATGATAGACTGGATTAAGAAAATGTGGCACATATACAGCATGGAATACTATACAGCCATAAAAATGATGAGTTCATGTCCTTTGCAGGGACATGGATGCAGCTGGAAACCATCATTCTCAGCAAACTATCACAGGGACAAAAAAACAAACATCGCATGTTCTCATTCATAGGTGGGAATTGAACAACGAGAACACTTGGACACAGGAAGGGGAACATCACACACCAGCTCCTGTTGTGGGGTGGGGGGAGAGGGGAGGGATAGCATTAGGAGGTACACCTAATGTAAATGACAAGTTAATGGGTGCAGCAAACGAATATGACACATGTATACATATGTAACAAACTTGCACATTGTGCACAGGTACCCTAAAACTTAAAGTATAATAAAAAATAAAAAAATAAAAAATGATAAAAGGAAAAGCTATTAAAACAAACAAACAAAAAAGAATTTAACTTGGGCCAGAAAGAGGTCTAGCCTTTTCTCATCGCTCCTGGGAGGTATTTATTTCCCTTGGTGGTTTGGAATAGACAGATATTAACACTGATTTACCATGGGGACTGACCATATCAGAAAGACCAACGGTGTGATTTAAGGTACAGACATTGAATCATGGGGTACTAGTAAACCTAGAGATTAAATCAACCATGTAGACATTTATCAATTATGCCTATATAATGAGGCCCCAGTGAAAACTTTGAGCCTCGCAGGGTACGATGGCATGCACCTGTAGTCTCAACTACTTGAGATGCTAAGGGGGGATGATCTCTTGAGCACAGGAGATTGGGTCCACCCTGGGCAACATGGCAAGACCTGTCCCTAAGGAGAAATCAACCAATCAATTAATCAATCAATCAATCTCTGAACCTCAAACCTGTGGGAGCTTGGCAATACCTCTTGCATACTGTCATACATTGAAGCTGGGAAAGTAACAGGTACTTTCTCAGATTTCACCCTATGTACTTCATCCTCCTTTGTCTAATTTTAATTTATAACCTTTTCCTTTAATTAAGCATATATATGGGTATAGTAGCTGTCAGTGAGTTCTTTGAATTATTTTGTCTAATTATCAAACTGAGGATAGTTAGTTTCATAGTCAGTGGAGGACTGTACTCCCTCTAACAGAATACTGGGCTAAACTCTTTTCACCTCCTAATATATGTGTGGGGGTGACATACAAGCTTATTTGGGTTTATTACTAGAACACTAAAAAGCTTTCATTAGCGAGAAAAAAGATTCACTTCAGGCTATAAAGGATTAAATTTGAAAAAGGCAGTGACACAGGTATCAAATTGTTAATCATTTCCACTATGTAAGTGGCATCTAAACTGTAAATTTCCCTCACTCTACTATTCAGATTCTTTTCAAAGCCAGTAAACATCTTCAACAGATATAAAGTAATCGATGGTGGTTATTCAGCCTTTCTAAAGTGTTGTCCTTCAAAGGTCTGTGTGACACTTTATTTAAACCACTAATGTTCTCTGTAATTAGAGAAACCGCATAATTATTGTCCAAACCAGAATACTTTTGATATTGAAAGGGGATATTGTTAATAATTTATACTAGAAAAGCATGTAGGAAGCAGGACTATCTCAACAAATTGTGATATATGTCTCTAGCTTGCTGTGGAGGCAGATTTGCCTAGGAAAATTGTTTTAGACAAAATGAAAACAAAACAAGACTGAGGTGTATCATGAGTAAGTTCTATAAATCATATCTAAGTGTGAACTTTAAAATGTGAGAGTGTGTTACATATGAATTCTTTCATTAACTTTTTTTCTGAATAATTCAAATTGCCTTTTGAAATTATGAATTTCTCAAAGAATCATATTTTGCCCATGTAACAAGAATGTAATAACATATGACAATTTTAAATGGGGAAGTCAATGGCATTGATTTTTTTTTTTAACCAGGCTTTATCGTTGCCTTGGTGGAAAACATGTGACTTGTATTTCAATCTATTCCCAGCTGTGTTTTTCCTGTTCTCAAAAACAACTAGGCGGTGTGTTGAGCACAGCAGTTATAAAGAAAAATAATCTGCAGTTTTCTCAGGGAACTTGCAATCTAGAGAAAGATACAAGGAAGAAAACAAATCATTATAATTTAATGTGGCAAAAGTTATACATCTACACAATATTAAAGGGGCATCAATAAAGACATATCTAACTCCGGAAGAGTAGTCAGGGAAAGTGTCACCAAACACTTGAAATGTATTTGTTCAGTATGTGGGAAGAGATAACAAATATTTCAAGGATGAGAAAATATGTGAAACCTTTAAAAGTCGGGGTGGGGAGGTGGTTCAATTTGCTCAGAGAATAGTGAGCAGCTACATTTGACTCAAGCATAGATACCATGGCGGTTTGACAGGGACAAGCAGGAATAAGACGCAAGGAGGCTGTAAGAAAGAGACTGGGGTCAGTTGATGAGGGCATTAAGGCTCAGAGGAACCATTGAAGACTTTAAAGTTAGGAGATATTAATCAAGTAGGTTTTTGATGAAATAACTCTAACATAATTTCCAAAGAGATTAGAGATATCAGGAGCCAGGAACCCCATGGTGTAGATCATATAAGAAAAACAGAATGAATATGTAATTTAGGAAAATATAAGACCAGTTTTTGTTTTTCTTTTGTTTTTTGTTTTTTTTTTGTTTTTTTGTTTTTGACGAAGTCTTGCTCTGTCACCAGGCTGGAGTGCAGTGGCAGTATTTCAGTTCACTGCTACCCCCACCTCCAGGGTTCAATTGATTCTCCTGCCTTAGCCTCCTGAGTAGCTGGGACTACAGACACCCATCACCACGCCCAGCTAATTTTTGTATTTTTGGTGGAGACAGGGTTTTCACCATGTTTGCCAGGATGGTCTCAATCTCTTGACCTCGTGATCCGCCCACCTTGGCCTCCCAAAGTGCTGGAATTACAGGCATGAGCCACCATGCCTGGCCAAGACCCAGTTTTTATAATAATAATATTCTAAATACAGTCAATAATATTCTGAAGACTTCCATTAGGCATATTATGTACAAGGCGGCTACATGTAAACTTCATCATCCACAAAGTAGGCACTGTAGAATTTATGCATTTCTTATATTTTTGACAGGTGGCGGTAAATGTTTGAGTTCTCCCAAAATTCGTATGTTGAAGGTGTAACCTTCAACGTGTCTGTATTTGGAGATAAGGCCTTTATAGAAGTAATTAGGGTTAGATGAGATCATGAGCTTATGGTCTTCATGATGAAATTAGAACTCTTATTAAAAAAGATACCAGATAACTTGGTCACTCTCTTTCTTTTCTGCCCACACATAGGTTATAAGGGCATACAGTGAGATGGCAGCAGCCTATAAGCCAGAAACAGAAGCATCACCAGAAACTGACCATGCTGGTACCCTAATCTCAGACTTCCAGATTTCTGAAGAACTTCAAAGAAACAAAAGTCTATTGTTTAAGCCACCCAGTCTGTCACATTTTGTTATGGCAATGTGAGCTAACTAATACACTACCTTTAAAATATAAACTAATAAGCACGGTCTTAAGTTAATATGACTCATGCTAGGGGACCTACAGACATGGCATACTCTAACAGCAGAGCAGAGAAAAGCTTAGCCGATTTTGGGAATAAAAAGAAAACATGTGTTTTGTAGGATATTATGCCTAAGCTATATCTTAAATGGTAAGAGTTCACCAGGAGCAAAATGTTAGGAATTTCTTGTCAGAAGAAATAATGTAAGCAAAAGCATCACTATTCACAGCAAACCCAAACTGGCTGATATCTGTGATAGGCAAAATTCTAAGATGGCCTCTAATGTGGTTTGGCTGGGTCCCCACTCAAATCTCATCTTGAATTGTACCTCCCATAATTCCAACATGTTGTGGGAGGAACCCGGTGGGAGATAATTAAATCATGGAGGTTGTTTCCCCCATAGTGTTCTCACAGTAGTGGGTTAAGTCTCACAAAATCTGATGGTTGTATAAGGGAAAACCCCTTTTGCTTTCCTCTCATTCTGTCTTGTCTGCTGCCATGTAAGACATGGCTTTAGGCTTCCACTATGATTGTGAGGACTCCCCAGCCACGTGGAACGGTGAGTCCATTAAATCTCTTTTTATTTATAAATTACCCAGTGATGGGTATGTCTTTATCAGCAGCATGACAATGGACTAATACAACCTCTATTTTTTTAATTTTAAAATAAAATCTTGATTCCAGAGAGAACTGTGATCATGATAGGATATTACTTCTATAAATAGGTTATTAATCACTTGACTTTGAGTTAAATATAATGATACTATCTGAGTGTACCCAACCTAACCAGGGAATCCCTTGGGAAAAATCTGGGCCCTGCCTAAAGGAAGAATGACTGATGTTTGAGAGGGCCTATTGGGATAGTCACATGGCAGGGAACTACGAGTGGCCCCCTGGAGGAGCTAAGAGCAGACCCTGGCCAACAACCAACAACAAAATGGAAACCGCAACTGCAAGAAATTAAGTACTGTCTACAATGTAAGCTTGAAAGAGGACCCTGAGATTCAGAGAGGAATCTAGTCAACACCTTGATGCTAGCCTTGTGTTACTCTGAGCAGAGGACACCATTCACCCCTGCCCAAACTCCTGACCCGCAGAAATAGTGTTTGTTGTTTTAGGCAAATAACTTGATGTTCATTGGTAGACAGCAATAGAAACTGAATACATTATTAGAGATCATAAAATATATAACCAAGAGAGGCAAGATATGAACGAGAAAGATTGAATTTTCATGAATCGTCTGATTTTTTATAAGAAACTTGGAATTTTTATGTGAGGGATGGGAATCCTAGAGTGACTATAAGGAGGGGCATAACAGGTGAGATTTCAAGATTTCATGTGCTCAAGACTGCCCTGACTGCATTTTAGAGGACAAATATGACAATGTTGCTATTGATCATGTAAGAGGCTACTGGGATCATCTGGGAGATAGCAATGGAGAGTCTGGGCTAGAGTAATCATAGTAGGAATGGAGTAAAAATGAATGCATTAAACAAAATTAGGAGATAAATGCACTGGTGTGGAGATTATTTGCATGTGGAAGATGACAGAAAATAAATGTCTGAATGACTCCCAGATTTCTACTTAGGATGTCCCGAATGATGGGCTACAACTTTCAATGGGAATGCAGGAGGAGGTACAGATTTGAATTGATGGATGAGAGAAAACAAATTAAATTTTGGAAATGCAGTGTTTGGAGTATCTATAGAACAAAATATGAAGAAAAATGATATCCCAAATATTAGAGTACACTTTTATGTGAAATGCAATTCACAATCTCCTTCTTAGAAAAAAAAAGTAGTATCTCTGATAAAATTTTCAAGCAATTTCAAAAGACATTTTTAAACTTTTAATAATATTCAGACTGATTCTGGGAAAGTAATCCCCTTCCCACCCTGCTGTCAGTCAATAGTTTAATAATGTAAGATTTGTGGGGTAATTTTTGAGTTTTGTATAAGTATTTTATAATTTTTTTTCCAGAGATATCTCTAGTAAGCGTAAGTTGGAACTGGTCTGTATCAGGAATCTACCCTTGTATCAAGATTGAAATGATACTTGAATGTGTGGTCTTATCTAAATGTTCTGAAAATTTTACTTCAGATAATATAAACAAATATTTCTGGTAAGAAGTTGGTATTTTCAGTCTCTATATCTGATATCAGTATCAGACTATGCAATAAACAATGTGGAGCCCAGGAAAGAGACAGAAACGTGGCAATCAAAAAGCTAAGGAGCAGAAGAACATCAAACAGTCTTGCCCTATGAAAATATGGATCAAACTCTAATGGTTACACTTTGGAACAGTTATAATGGTAAATTATAACAAGCTATATTAAATATATATTTTATGTAAAATTATAATAAATCATAGTAATCTAACAAATTGCTCTTCCAGTAAAGGTTGGATAATTCTAAGACATCTTGAGTAATCTTAAACAAATTTCAATAAAATATAGTTGAACCATAAAATAAATTTTAATAATGCTTGCAAAACTGTCTTTGCTAATAACATTTATAATAAAGCTTAAAAACTGGAATTGGACTACCAAACTAGCTAAGTCTAAAGATATAATTTGAAGGAGAGAATGGAACAAGTTACTGAGTGACAAAGAGACTATGTAGAGAATTAATTCGCCTCTGTATCGAATTTCCAAAAAGGAATTAACTGAAGACTCTATGGACTGATAAGAATCAAATTTGGCCTGGAATCAGTTAACTGGCAAGACTTTGACATCCCTAAAATCAAAGATGACATGGGAGGGCAGGTTGTTTATATCCCTAAAATCAAATATGCCTTGTGAAATATTAAGACATTAAAAGATACTAACTACAAAATCATTTCTGATTGCATTATCATCTTTAGTAAATATAATTTATAAAAAGTTCTCAAACAAATCAGAATCCTGCCTGACTCCTGAACATGAAGTGGGACCACAGCACAACAGAAACTGAGACTCCTCCCCAGCAGAGATGACCACTGTGAATGAAGTTTTGGAAATTGTGTAAAAGAGGCATTGTGTTCAGTCATCCAGTCATCCATCCATTCCGTTGTATGCACATTCATATAAGCATTGATTTTACTACATTCTATGCCTTTAATCTGCTTGGTGCTAAACCTGCAATTCTGAACAAACTAGACAGAATCCCAGCTGTCATCAAGCTTACATTTCTTCATGGGAGATAGGTATTAAACAAATATTATAATATTAATTATAACGTTATATGATTAATATGATAATTATATTATAATTATAATGTGATGTACATTTAATTACAATATAATTATATTTTAGTTTTATGTTATAATATTCATTTAATATTATAACAATTATATTAAAATATATTAATAATATATTTTATAATTGTAATATAATGATATAGTAAAATATATTATAATTAATATAATACAATATAATACACAATATAATATTATATTATAATAGTGCTATAATATTAAATATTATAACATTATAAAACTAAAATGTATATTAAAATATAAATGCTGCGAAGAGTACGAGAGCAAGTGTATATATATATATATATACACACACATATATAATGTATATATCCTGTAAAAATTTGAGAAATAAGAAAAAAATATCTTTAAGAAATACAGGTGGACCTGTAAGAAATAGAAGGAAGGTAACTGGAAAAAGAGAAATAATGGCTTTCCAAAGAAATAACACAAACCTTCCCCTGAGGCATAAAGAATCATGGCCACTGTATCTTGCAACACCTAGACACAAAAATAGCTTCTCCTTAGAAACTTAGAAGGGTAAGATGAGAAAGGGTCAGATTGAATAAATGGAAATTTTTCTCTGTTGTTACTTTGTCTCAGTGTATTCGTCTGTTCTCACGCTTCTATAAAGAGCTGCCTGAGACTGAGTAATTTATAAATGAAAGAAGTTTAATTGAATCACAGTTCTGCAGGGCTGAGGAGGCCTCAGGAAACTGTCATGGCAGAAGATGAAGCAAGCATGTCTTTCTTCACAAGGTGGCAGCAAGGAGAAGTGCTGAGCAAAGGGGGAAAAGCCCCTTAGAAAATAATCAGATTTCCCGAGAACTCACTCACTAGCACAAAAACAGCATGAGGGTAACTGCAACCATGATTGAATTACTTCCCACTGGGTCCCTCCCATGACATGTGGGGATTATGGGAACTACAATTCAAGATGAGATTTGGGTGAGGACACAGCCAAATTATATCATTCCACCTTTGGCCTCTCCCAAATCTCATATTCTCACATTTCAAAACACAGTCATCTTTCAACAGCCCCCCAAAGTCTTAACTTCTTCCATCATTAACTCGAAAGTCCTATGCCAAAGTCTCATCTGAGACAAGGCAAGTTCTTTCCACCTATGAGACTATAAAATCAAAAGCAAATTAGTTACTTCCTAGATACAATGGGGGGTACAGGCATTGGGTAAATACACCCATTCGAAATGCAAGCAATTGGCCAAAACAAAGGGGCTACAGTCCCCATGCATGTCCAAAATATAATAGGGCAGTCATTAAACATTAAATTTCCAAAATGATTTCCTTTGACTCTGTGTCTCACATCCAGGGCACACTGATGCAAGAGTTAGCCTCCAACAGCCTTGGGCAGCTCCATCCCTGTGGCTTTGCAGAGTATAGCCCTCCTCCCAGCTAGTTTCATGGGCTGGCATTGAGTGTATGTGGCCTTTCTAGGTACACAGGTACACGGTGCAAGCTGTCAGTGGAGCTACCATTCTGGCATCTGGAGGATAGTGGCCCTCTTCTCACAGCTCCACTGGGTAGTGCCCCAGTGTGGACTCTGTGCCGGGGCTCCAACCTCACATTTCTCTTTTGCATTGCCCTAGCAGAGGTTCTCCGTGAGCATTCCACCCATGTAGCACACTTCTGCCTGGACATGCAGGCATTTCCATACATCCTCTGAAGTCTAGGCAGAGGTTCCTCAACCTCAATTATTTACTTCTGTGGACCCACAGGCCCAGTATCATGTGAAAGCTGTCTGAAGCAATGGCCCTACCTGTACCTTGACCCCTTGTAGCCATGGCTGGAGCTAAAGCAGCTGGAATGCAGGACACCATGTCCCGAGGCTGCACAAATCAGAGGGGACCCTGGGCCTGGCCCACAAAACCATTTTTCCCTCCTAGGCCTCCAGGCCTGTGATAGGAGGTGCTGCTGCAAAGGTCTCTGACATGCCCTGGGGACATTTTCCCCATTGTCTTAGTGTTTAACATTCAGCTCCGTGTTACTTACGCAAATTTCTGCAGCTGGCTTGAATTTTGTTCCAGAAAATGGGTTTTTCTTTTCTGTCACATCACCAGGCTACAAATGTTCCAAACTTTTATGCTATGCCTCCTATTGAATGCTTTGCCACTTAGAAATTTCTTCCACCAAATACCCTAAATCATTTCTCTCTAGTTCAAAGTTCCACAGATATCTAAGGCAGGGGTAAAATGCCACCAGTCTCTTTGCATAGCAAGAGTAACCTTTACTCAAGTTCCCAAGTTCCTCATCAACATCTAATACCACATCAGCCTGGACTTCATCATCCATATCACTAGCAGCATTTTGGTCAAAGCCATTCAACAATCTCTAGGAAGTTCCAAACTTTCCCACATCTTCCTGTCTTCTGAGCCCTCCATGTCTCTGGGACATTCCAAGTATTCCCACATTTTCCTATCTTCTTCTGAGCCCTCCAAACTGTTTCAACCTCTGCCTGTCATCCAGTTCCAAAGTTACTTCTACATTTTGGGGTATCTTTAGAGCAGCACCCCACTACCCAGTACCGATGTACTGTATTTGTCCATTCTTACACTGCTAATAAAGACATACCTGAGAGTGGGTGACTAATAAAGGAAAGGGGTTTAATTAATGCAAAGTTCTGCATAACTGGGGAGGCCTCAGGAAACTTACAATAATGGTGGAAGGGGAAGTAAACATGTCCTTCTTCACATGGTGGCAGCAAGGAGAAGTGCCAAGCAAAGGGGGAAAGACTCCTTATAAAACCATCAAATCTCATGAGAAAAGACTCACTATCACAGGAATATCATGAGGGTCACCACCCGCATGATTAAATTACCTCCCGCTGGGTCCCTCCTGTGGCAGGCCATGTCTCACTATTGCAGGCCTCCATAACAACTGTTTCAGTAGTGACTGAGTGGTTAAGTTAAATATTAAAAGCCCATGCCCTTATACAAAGGCTAGGATGTAACAAAAGCCCATCAAGAGTTTTGCCTAGGACTTTCCTGGGCCTTAAAGCATGACAAAATAATGAAGGAATTCTTAACAGGGCCCATTTAAGATTAAACAAGTTTTATTTTGGGTCTGAAGAGACTCCCCAGGCTTCCACAAACAAGTTTATTGAGGGTCTGAAAGAACTCCTGAAACCTCTGTGATTTATCAGGAGACAAGATAAGGGTAATCACCCCAGCACGTGGACCCATTTAGATTAAGTAAATTTCCTCAGGCTCCAGAGGAAGGTCTTCAGGAATCAGACCTTAGTTATAGATTAAAGGAAGTTAATCACTTACGTCTTTAGATGAATGTACACTTAATGCGTAGACATATAGATTAGAAGGTTTATAAGCTCTGGAAAACTTCGTAATTTTGACTTGGTCTGGCGTTAATTTTCAGGCCTTCTCCCTGTAACTGGTTACAGAAAATAAAAACTCTTTTCCTCCCTAGTTCATCTGAATCTTGTTATTAGGCTGTAAGAAATAGCAGCCCAGCCCTCAGTTTGGTCTGGGAATACTTCCACAATACTTGGGGATTACAGGAACTACAATTCAAAATGAGATTTGGGTGAGGACACAGCTAAACCATATCATCCAGGTAAGTATTCTCATTTAATATCTGTAATATTAATAAAGAAGGTATATATATCTGAGATAAGTGTTTAATATACTGAGATTAAATATCTTTTGTTGTTATTATAATCGGGACTCCAACATCATATTTCAGTGCGAATAAGTAATCTCTAGAGTTGTGATAGAATTAGTGATAATATATTATTCTCATGATTAAAGTAGCTTTGTCAACTATGAGATAACAGTTGAAACATTTTCAAATAAATCTACTTAACATTCCAAATTTCATTTTAAAACCAGAATTAATATAATTAAGCTTTAAAGGAGGTAATCATGTTTTACAATTCAAATAATTATTTGAATTTAAAAAAGTAGTCTTCAAAATTATAGAAAAATCTTTCATAAATCAATATGTGAAAAATTTTAGAATATTGAAAAGGTATTCACATTAATATTAAATATAAAATCTCTGAGTATATAATGACAAAACATTTTGACAAAAAGACAATGTGTTTTCTAAAATACTATAAAATCAGCCACACTAATTTGCATAGACTTAAAAAAAAAGTATGTTCTTGTGTTTTTTAACAGATAGAGTATTTATGTACTTTCTGTGACTAGCTTGCAAGGAAAATTTAAGTCCAGGACAAGTTTTATAACAACTATGAACTTACTGACCCGAATATGTGACATAATGGTCAGATCTAAATTTCAATGTAATGCTTCATAATGTTAAATATATTATGTTTTTAAAATAATCTTTAAACTAATAATTAATAGCCACTAATTATTAATAAAAAGGAACCTGAATAAATATACATTTGCACTTTTGCAAATAATCTGATTTATTAAATATTTTAAACTCATTATGGAGTTGGTCACTGAAGACTCCTTGGCTTCATTTATTTCTAGTATCATACTCCTCAGCCTGCCAGAATGAACCACACACTTTGACCATCTCAGTGAAGAAATTGAAGAAGTACAAAGAAAGAAAGGAAGATACTGCAAGAATGATTCTAAATAGTTTTCATCCCCGTAACATTTTCACAATTGTCAAATTAATCTATGAATGCATACACACATACACAAGCACAATTTTGTAAGTTGGTTCTTTAAGAATAAATAAGTCAATTAGATAAACCATTGTTAACCTAATCAAGAAAAATAGAGAAAGTCTAAGAAGGAAATTATTATAGAAACAGAAGATATTTGTAAAATATTTAAGAAACCAATTTAACAAGTCTATAGAAATAAATTTGAAAACCTAGATAAATGGATAATTTTCCAGAAAAGAAAGAATTAATTCATCAAAACTGTCTCCTGGAGATGATATAATTCTCAACAAACCAGTAAGTAGAGTAAGCAGAAAAATTTGGGAGGGAAGGAATCTATCATCAAAAAGTATATATAACAGTGGATTCAGAAGAAATTACTATCCAATACAGAAGTCTCTACATTTGAATCTTTATAAAGGCACCACAAATCAAAATTGTATTTAAAAATAACCAGACTTATGCGAAAAGTAGGTTAGAGGATATTTGGCGGCAGTGGGAGAGGCTGGCTTGGCTAAGGTAAGGCAGGGCCTTCATGGCGAAGCCTGTGCCTCCTGCCACAGAACTAGAACCTGCCACTGATCTTTGCAGCTACTCTGATCCTGATAGTAAGAGCCAAGCCTAGAGTGTTCACTTTTCTCTACATTCTCACTACCGCTAGACATCTTCCATCTTTTTGACAATAGACTATCTAAGAGGTGTGAGGTAACATATCATTGTAGTTTTAATTTGTATTTTAATTAAATAATTTTAATTTAATAATTTTAATTTGATGATTAATAATGTCTCATGATCATTTTATCAAATACCTGTTGGTTATCTGGTTGTCTTCCTTTGAGAAATGTCTATTCAAGTTATTTGCCCATATTATTATTGAACTATTT
Organism: Pan troglodytes; assembly: GCF_028858775.2. NCBI lineage: Eukaryota > Metazoa > Chordata > Mammalia > Primates > Hominidae > Pan > Pan troglodytes. The sequence goes on along the minus strand of NC_072398.2, from coordinate 58,803,100 downwards.
GTTCAATTGCTATTGAATTGAATTCCTTATATATTTTCAATACTAGCCTCTTACCACATCTTTGGTTTGCAAATATTTTATCCAAATTTGTAGGTAGATTACTCACTCTGTTTCTTCTTTCCTTTGCTGTGCAAAAACATTTAAGTTTGATGCAATCCCTTTTATGTATTTTTGTATTTGTTGCCTGTGTTTTGGCATAATTTCCAAAAAGTAATTGCCCAGATCAATGTTGCAGAGGGTTTCCTCTAAGTTTTCTTCTAGTAGTTTTAAAATTTCAATTGTTATGTACAAGTTTTTAATCCATTTTGAGTTGATTCCCATAGATGGTGTGATAAAAGGTTCTAATTTTATTCTGCTGCATGTGGATATCTAGTTTTACCAATATCATTAGTGAAGACACTGTCCTTTCCCCATTATATGTTCTTGGCACCTTTGTGAAAAATCAATTGACTGTATATTTGTAGGTTTCTTTCTGGATTTTCATTGCCTTTCCATTGGCCACTGTTTCTGTTTTTATGCCATTATCATGATGCTTTGATTACTATAGCTTTGCAGTATATTTTGAAGTCAGGTAGTGTGACGGCTACAGGGGTATTCTTTTTGCTCAATAGTTTTGACTAGTGTCTTTTATGGTTCCATATTAATTTTAGGATTAAGTTTTTCTAGTCCCGTGAGAAATGTTATAAGAATTTTGATAAGGATTGCATTGAATCTATAAATGATGTTGAGTAGTATGGATATTGTTAAATTTAACGATATCAATTATTTTAATCCAGGGGCATCTGGCATAGGGGGCACAGCTCCTGAAGACATTCAGAGAGTCTCCGACCCCTATCACATCTCCACCTTGGAATATGAGGTCTGTACAACCAGTACTATTACCCCATGTCCGGCATTCACGGTGACATAAGCTTCAGGGGCTTCCTCATAACCTCATCAATGTTAAAATGGCACAGGATGAAAACTTAGCTGCTTGAAAAATAGCTACTGGTTTTTCACAGTGAATACGAGCATTTTAGAGTAGTCTTTAGCTTCAGAAACCACTTCTCCAGGGCACAGTGGGAAGAGGTGAAAGACTGCAGGCCTGACAGGCTAAGAGAGGACACAACAGTAATCCAGACCTCACAGACATTAAGAATTCATTGAACCTGCAAGGCTGGAAGGGACCTCAGACGTCCTTCATTCTGTTGCCTTGCATTCTGCCTGCATTGCCTCTGCAACCTGTTGAACCAAGCTCAAAGCAAGTGACCATTTCCATGGGTGGATACCTCACTGATACAGATGCTCCACTAACACAGATATTCCACTGTATCCTGCAATGAACCATCCTGTCAGAAAGTCCTTCTTTGCTTACTGAGGGTGTTTACTGACTGCTGAGATAGTACACATCAGCTGGGTGATTATAGACAGAAACAGCAGCTTTGTGATGCTCAGGTTACAACCCCATATCGTTCCAGAAAGGTTCTGACTGTCACAAGATCAAGACATGCATAAGCTGGAAATAAATAAGAAAGTGCCTCTGTAACAAGAGGTGACTGCAGGTCTGTGTTAATGTACTTTCCCTTCAGCAATTGTTATTTAGTGGCTTATACCCTAGGTGTGCAGAAAAGATTGTGCCTGAACCATGTGATTACCATATTACCTTGTCATAATTCCCCTCTCTTCTAATCGTTTCTAAGGCAATTTCAGTTCAGTTCAGGAATTACACTAAAACAGACAGTTGTAAAGAACAGATAATAGTAAAACAATTTGAGAGTATATATTTTCATCTAAATACTTTTTTATCACACAAGTTTAAATAAATGGACAAAAGTAACAAATGTTAAACAAATAGTTCACAGACAAAGCTCTGTAGTAATATCAACAAAAAATCTAAATAAAATATTAGAGAATAAATTCCAGGACCTCATTTAAAGAATATTGACTAACAGGGGTATATTCTAAGATAGCAAAATGTTTGTAAACATTACATATCTAAGATATTAAATATCCCCAAGACATTAAATAGCTGAGTAGAAAATTAGAATGATATCCTCCCTGGCCACTGAATATAATATGTTAAAATTCAACAATAATTATTGGTCTAAAAAACACTGAATAAAATTAAAATAGATATATGGGAGGCCATGGTGGGTTAATCACCTGAGGTCAGGAGTCCCAGATCAGCCTGGCTAACATGGCGAAACCCCGTTTCTACTAAAAATACAAAAATTAGCCAGGCGTGGTGGTGCATGCCTGTAAGCCCAGCTACTCGGGAGGCTTAGGCAGGAGAATCGCTTGAACCCAGGAGGCGGAGGTTGCAGTGAGCCGAGATCGCGCCATTTCACTCCAGCCTGGGCAACAGAGTGATACTTTGTCTAAAAAAAATAAAATAAAGTAGATAATTCCTTAATGATATATATATATATGTGTGTGTGTGTGTGTGTGTGTACATATATATGTATATATGTGTGTGTATATGTGTATATATATACACACACACATACCAATGATCTTCATTATTTGCAAATTCTACATTTGTGATTTTGCTTGCTGGATAGAATGGATAGAAGATATTTCTAACTCCAAAACTAATAATGGCAGCCTTTTGTCAGTCATTCAAAGAACATCCACAGCAGAGCAAAAACACTTTGAGTTTTTGATGTCAACATTCCCAGTTGAGGCCTAACAAGGCATTTCTCTGTCTTTTTGCTTCAGCTCTTATACAGGGGGTGAGACAGGTGGAGGAGCAGTAGTATTAGTTTGCTGCAAAAGTAATTGTGGTTTGTGCAAAAGTAAAACAATTAAAAGTAATGGCAAAAACCGTGATTACTTTTGCACCAACCTAACAGCCTCTTGGACTATACTACACTGCCTCCTACTGTCTATATTTGTATGAGCAGAGACAGTAGGAGGCAGTGTAGTGTAGCGTAGCCCAAGAAGCTATTACTGCTCTGGAGCCAATTGCACAGGGTTTGAATCCTAAAGTGGGTACAGTTAGGGGCATGGTCTTAAGCAAGTCACTTAACACTTCTGAACCTCATTTTCTCTTTTAAAAAATAAAGCAAATATAATTTACCTGGAAGAATTGTTTTAGGGTTCAAGATTATAATCTATGTGAGATGTGTATGTACACATACATATGCACAAATTACACTAGGAACAATGGTTCAGTATTTGCTAAATCTCTATTTGTGAAGTTTATAGGACATAACATAATAAGAATCAATTGTACATAACACACACACATTTTTTGAAAAGAAATCTATCTATCTGTCTGTCTGTCTCTCTGTCTATCTGTCTATCTATCTATGTTTCAACCCAAAAATCATATAGATGACATGGGCTAATACTGGAAGCTTTATTGCTAAGTCAAGAACATGGAAATATTATAATCACCATTATTATCCAACAGAGTACTAGATGTTTTTACCAATTTAATTAGTCAAAAGAGAAATTAGAAGTGTAAACACTAAAAAGGAGGCATCAAAAATATCAATATTTGTGAATAATATGATTTAAACTTGGCAATTTCACTAGAGTAAACTGAAAAACTTATACAAACAATGAAAGAATTCAGTAAGGTAGTGGGGTGTGAAATTAAAACACAGAAATCAATAACCTTCATGTATAGACACAAAGACCCATAGAGGACATAATGTGAGAGACAACTTATTTATAATATAAATAACAATAATAAGAACAAAAAGCATGAAAATAATGAAAAATGAAAAACATTCATTTGAGGAAAAATTTAAAACATTTTTAACAATCACAAAAACAGAATGAAACAAATGAAAATATATAGAAAAAGTTAGAAACAGCCTCTTAAAGCTGTCATGAACAGGATATATGGAAAAATACACAGGTATGAATATCTAGGAAAATTTTAGAAACAAGGTCAACAAGGGATATTAAGTCCATTAGAACAAACAATAATTTAAGTACTCAATAATTTAAAAAATGGGTTAATAGCATCTGGATAAACAGACAAATAGAGTAAACTAATTTTTCAGAAATAGACCCAAATATGTAGAGAAATTTGCTATATCATAAAGGTAGCATTTCAAATAAATCAGGTATAATGGAATTTTAAATAAAAGGTATTTTTTGTAGTAATTTGGGAAAATACAACAAGGTAGTAATTTAGGAAATAAAGGAGTTGGGTCAATAACTCATCTCACACTAAGAAATGCAAATGGTTTAACATATATATACACACACATACAAATCATACATGTTTGTATATATTTGCATATGTAAATGTGTATATGTATACATATAAATATATATGTGTGTGTGTGTGTGTGTGTGTGTATTCAATAATAGTGTAAAAGATAAGGCCATGTCACTTATGACCATATACTGGAAAAGAGCATTCTAACTATGCTTCAAAATGTAAAAATCATAAAAGAAAATATTGATTTTTACTTTATAGAAATAAAAATATATGTTTATCCCCAATTAATGTATTCAAAAGCAAAAGGCATAACAAACTGAATAAAAGCAATTCATACTACAGATAAAAAGCCTAGCATATCTAATTTATAAAAATCTCTATATTTTAATAGGAAAGAGACCAACCCAACAGAAAACAGGCAACACATATGAACAGGCAGTTATATAAATTGAGTCACAAGTTCATCACCTCATATACCTGGATTCTGAAGAAACAATCTTGGCTGCTAACCTAATTACAGTTGTTCATACACATGTATGGAAATTCAATTTTAAAATACTTTCATCTTTTATTCTCGTAATAATGACAGAATAATTTCAAAAAGGCCCTCTGATATATTTGACATCTGGAAACATTACTGGTTTTCACTATTTTGAGGACATAAAAATAAATATGTTAGTGATTTTGTTTTTCCATTTTCTATAAGGATAATTTTAATTCCCTTTCATGACATTTTTAGATTTAAATGAAAATGTAATCTCCATCATAATAAAAATTAAAAAATCATCAGGCATATATATTATAGGATTTCTGACAGCAAAAGTATATTTAAAATTTAACCCAACAGAATCCTTCTAATGACTGTGGGCATCTTTAAATTTTAAGGCACTCACAGTTGCCAAGACCACAGAACAGTGTAACTACAGAACTAATTCTGCCTCTTCAGGGTTTAGTAGGCATAATTTATGAACATAGCTTTTTTTTTTAATATAGTAGCAGCTGTCTGAGAAACAAGACCTAAACAGGTTAAATAGCTGATTACCTTTGGGTGTTCTGAGGCTGTTTCAGTCATTCACTGTTTTGACTAAATGCTTTCCAGAAATTGCATCATATCTAGAATGTTCAATGCAGTCAAAGGAATGCACATTTAAAAAATTCAATATTAAAGCTGTAAACTTAACTCAGATTTTGATGCAGGCATAAATAAATCAGTGCTGTTAAATGAAATCAGGCTATCATCTGTCTGCCTACTTATTTATAAATGGTTTTAACAGATATCTCTTTGTGTTGTGACTTAGTATGCATTTTCAATGTGGAAGACGCTGCTGTAAGCTTTGTTTTATTCTCATAAAAATCCAGGCAGGTACTCAAAATTACCATATCCCCATTGTATTTATGAAGAAACAGAGAATTACAAGTAATTGTTAATTTGTTTTGAACTAGAAAACAAATACAAAGTTTGATATCATATTATAATTGCTTAAACATCAAACATTATTTTCTTCCAAAAAATACTGTTATGAATATTAATTGATAGTGAATCTATTTCATTGAATCTTTGACATAAGCAAATCCTTCTAAGTTCTGCCGATGTTAATTGACATGTGTGTTGCTACATTAGTAAAATAATTTATCTTTTTAAAGGTTAATGTTTGTGTTTGTTTTTAAACTCATTTTCTCTTTTTAGCCATGAAGATAAAGAAAGGCAGAGACAAATATCCACGCATGGTCTAGAGCAGTGCTATCCAGTAAATTTTTTTGCAATTATGAAATTGTTTTATATCTCTATCCTCCAATTTGATGGCCAATAACCATATGTTGGTACTGAATGCATGAAAAGTGACTAGAACAAATAAGAAAATTTTAATTAAGTTCTAAATTTTTAATATAATTTTATTCTGATTATTTTTAATTTTCAATATCCACCTATAGCTAATGGTTGCTGTATTATAAAGTGCACCTCTAAAGCCCATGCCTAACCACCCCTGTACATGCTAGAAATACTGTCATCCTACATCCACATATATCTCTAATCTGTCTGCTTTTTTTTTCCATTTCTCAAACTACTGAGCAACAAACACTGTAAGTGTTTTCTAATTGGAACACCTGCTTTTAATCCCTTTAGACAGTTTTCCAGACAGCAATAAAACTAACCTTTAAAAATCAAATCAACAAGCACAATACTTAACGGTGAATGATTGAAAGCCTTCTCCCTCATATCAGAAATAAGTCTGCATTCACCACTTCTATCCACCATAATATTGGAAGTTCTAGCCAGACCACTTAGGTTTAAAAAAGAAATTACATCCAAACTGAAAAGAAGTGAAACTATCTCTACTTGCAGAGGAAATGTTATATATATATATATATATATATATATATATATATATATATATATATATGTAATCTGTTGCTATATATATATATATATAATATATATAACCTGAAAGAACACACACACACAAGTACACACATACACACACACAAAGTGTTAGAGCCAATAAATTCATCCAAGTGAAGGACTCAAAATCAACCCTCACAACAATCGTGTCTTTATACAGGAGCAATGAAAAATCTGAAAATGAAATTAAGAAAACTATTCTACCTACAACAGCATCAGAAATAAATTACTTAGAAATAAATTTAGCCAAGGAAGCTACACTGAAAAGTACAAAATATTGCCGAAAGAAATTAAATTTTTTAAATTTCTAAATAATTGAAAAGACATTCCATATTCATTGATTGGAAGATGTAGTCTTGTTAAGATAACACTACTACTCTAAACAATATATTGATTCAATATATCCATATCAAATACCCACAGCATTTTTGCAAACATGTGAAAACTCATCCTAAAATAAATATGGAATCTCAGGGGACGGAATACTGAAGCAATCTTAAAAGAAGAAAACAAAGTTGGTGGTCTCACACTTCTTGACCTCAAAACCTACTTCAAAGTTAAACCAAACATGGAAATTACCTCCTTCTAGGCAGTATTTGACAGTATTGTTTGTCTAGAGGTAAACATGCGATCCAATTCTGGCCAGAGTCTCAACATAAAGTCTCCCGGCACCTCTCTGAAAGACTTCCATCACTAACAGAAAAAAAAAAATGCCGTAGGAAAAAATGTTTCTTTTACATTGCTCTGTTCTTTTTGTCTGAACAGAGTTGTGTGAAGACTTCATTTTGGAGCTACAGTAGCCCCTTTGCAACATCAGACCATTGTAGGCAATTCTCCACGGGGTTATCTATTCCTCCTATAAAGACTTTTGCCCTGGGTTGTCTTTTGAAGGATGCTTGCATGGCAAATAGTCTTGAAACCTAGAAATAGTGTATTCCTTTGGGATGAGAGCAGATTCGTTTTCAGACCAGAATAACATATGTGTGTTGCTACATTAGTAAAATAATTTATCTTTTTAAAGGCTAATGTTTGTGTTTGTTTTTGCTTTTAAACTCATTTTCTCTTTCTAGACATGAAGATAAAGAAAGGCAGAGACAAATATCCAGGCATGCTCTAGAGCAGTTCTATCCAGTAAATTTTTTTGCAAAATAAGTGGTCTGGCTAGAACCAGAATAATGGTACCCTCCAATGCAACAGTGAGTCAAGTTTGCTAGCAGTCCCATTATAAGATCTGGTATTTCCTGGCTTGGGGTTCCTCAGTTGTGACACTAACTGAGTGTGTGCAGCATCTATCTGAGCTGTTCACATGGCCCCTGTAGGACTTGCTTGGCAAGGGGAACCAATGCAAACATGAAGTTCATGCTGCCTGCTATGCCATGAATCACAAAGTATTTTATACCTGACCCAGAAATCTCACGTCTTCCTTCAGCATTTATGAACCTGTGACAGGTTAATTACTTAAATTATAAACAGAGCAAAATCTCAAGCCTTTCACAGTTCTTGATAAAAATAACTTTAAGTACAAAAGCTGACCTGCTGAAAACAATATACAAAAGATGGAAATGTGCAGAGCCACTGTACCAAAATTGGATTATCTACCACCAGATTTTTATTACATGATTTAAAAAACAAAACAAAAAACTACATTTTTATTCAGACATTTATGAATTAAATATGTGTTTATTGAGGAAGTACCAGTATTCTTGGCAACTGTAATGAATATTGCTGTATAAAAGGCACATTGAGATATTCCCCTGGCAGGATTTACATTCTACTGAGGAAGAAAAGGTACAAACAATAACCAATGAAAATATATGATCACAAAGTAATTACAGCTTGAGATTATTGCTATGGAGGAAGAAAAAAATAACTTAAAAAGTAGGAGATTCTATTTTGGATACAACGGTCAAGAAATGCTGACATTTGAGGGCTGACCTAAAAGGTGGGAATGAGACTATCATGAGAAAAGCCAGGAAAACATATTCTGGATTAAATAAACAAATGAAAAAGCCTGAGAACAGGGCCTGAAGATCAAGGTAGCTAGGGGATAGCAGGGAAGAGAAGAATGGTGTAAGCAAAATTTGCAGAGATGGAAAGAGACAATTAATAAAGAAATCTGTAGGTTAATAAGAGATTTAGGGCTGGGCGCGGTGGTTCATGCCTGTAATCCCAGCACTTTGGGAGGCCGAGGCGGGCGGATCACGAGGTCAGGAGTCCGAGACCAGCCTGGCCAACATGGTGAAACCCCATCTCTACTAAAGATACAAAAAATTACCCGGGTGTGGTGGTGTGCACCTGTAATTCCAGCTACTCAGGAGGCTGAGGCAGGAGAATTGCTTGAACCCAGTGGCGGAGGTTGCAATGAGCAGAGATCGCGCCATTGCACTCCCGCCTGGGCAACAGGGAGAGACTCCACCTCAAAAAAAAAAAAAAAAAAAAAAAAAAAAAAAAAAAAAAAAAAAAAAAAAAGAATATTTTTATTTAAGATACAGATGTGATCTAACTTACATTCCTAAGAAATCACCTTTGCTGCTCTGAGTTGAATTTACTCAGCCTTGTTGGATGCCTCTAACAATAGTCCAGGTCAAATATGATGATATCTTAAACTAACTTTGGGATATGAGGATGGAGCTAAATGTATGGATTGGAGACTTAAAAAGGTTTTTTAACGGATTCAATGTGGTTAATGAGGGAAAGCGGGGATACCGGGAATGATCTGCAGGCTTTAAAAGTGCGGAAGTCACTGAGTCATGGTGAGGGAATAGAGAAAGTGGTAGAATTTTTGGAAGAATGTCAAAAGCTCCATTTTCAATGTATTAATTTTAAGGTAGCCATTTAATATCTAAAGGAAGATGTCAACAAAGTAGATGGATATTGGAATGGACGTCTGAAGGGAGATCTGTATAGGAGAAACAAATATTCTACATCTACCTCAGAAAATACTTGCATTTAACACTATGGGACTCAATGAGATTCTGGAGATAGACATTTAGGTTTCAGAAAAGACATACTAGGACTGAGGTTTAAGTCAAAGAAACATTGAAATGAAGGACATTAGATCCATTATGATCAGTAAAAGTATCCCAAAGTCAAACTGAATTAAGAAAAATTGTATTAATATATGAGTAAATCTACAGGCAGAGTATACTTCAGGGTTTTTAGATTCACCATATCAATAATAATGACAACACTTAATATTAGGTGTTATTATTTCTTCATTTTACAGATAGCAGAACTTCTAAAAAAAACCACAATTTGTTCGAGCTTACAAAATTAGCAAATAAATTAGTGAGGATTAATACCTAGGCTCATTTCTATCACACCACTCATCTTTCATAAATAACACATTTTATCCCTCCTCATTATGATATTTACAAATCTCTAAAACTAGGAAGTACAGTTATGCATATTTTTTGCCATTGAGAAATATGAGCCTCAAAAATACTAGATGACTTCTTCAAGGTTACACTGATAAGTGATAGAGTAAGGGCTAGAGCTGAAGTGCTGAAGTCTAAACTCCTGCAGGAGCCTCATCTCTCCCTATACCCCATGATATCATGTTGCCTGACTATTCATGCACCCATTATAAAAGCAGCTTTATATTCTTGTGTTTTCTTAAATTATTTTTTAAAATTTACGTGTGTTGTCCTAGTTTCTCACTATGTCAATATTTTGCTTCCTTGACCTTTCCCTCCACCAAAACAAAACAAAACAAAACAAAACAAAACAAAACAAAACAAAAAACCACCGACGATCTGTGCAAAATTCTTAGCATTTGTGGCAGCACAGACTTTCAGTGAGCACAAATTATTTGGCCTCACTAACAATTATGTGCCAAGCCAGCCCTGAGCTTCAGGAGTAGTATTCATATTTTTATAATGAGGTATAATTCTCATTCACTATTGTAAAGGGACATATAATGAAGAAAATGTATGCATGTATTTGTGTCTTGTTTCCATTTTCAGAAATTAATATGTCTAACTTTACTATAGCTTTAATATTTTAATTGGTCATGTCAATGGCCTTAAGTTTTCCCCTTAGCCATTTTTTCTTTTTAGCCCAAATCATAAAAATATTCATAAACTTCTTCCAAAGATTCATTAAATATCAAATAATAATAATGTAAATGAATGGCAGTGATTAGCACATTTTTCATTAAATCCATCAGCTAATTCTCATTCATGTTATAGGCCAATTTCATTTAACACACACAGATGACTTGTAGGTCCTAGGCATATGGATCAGTACTTATTTCCAAGACTATTTTAATATTCTTTTCTTTTTCATACAGATTATTTGTGGAAATTAACTTCTTCATATTTTATATGGTAATGTATTTGTCAGAGTTAAGCCTAAATCCTCTGGATAAAGCTTAAGACACATAAAATTATAGCTACAAAGGCACAAATAATCAGTGGCCAAAAACAATATGTGCATGTACGAAACAGATACACATATTGCATACAACCATTTATTCCTTGGAGCAAACATGTGTGGCTATACTATTAGTAACAGTTTTGCTTTAAAATATATTTTTCTACTTCTGGAAGTCTGAAAATTTGTATCACAGTGAAACTTCCATTTCTATTTGTGCTCTTCCGTGACATGAAATACAGAATCAGAAAAAAAAAATCTAGATGCATGTATCTACTTCCAAAGAGACTTAAGATTTTTGTTTTTTAATTCTCTCAACTTTTCCTAATTACTTCACACTTAGAAATCCTGTCACATCCTTCCTTGTCACACAACTGGGATTTACATTCCTCTCCTAATACACCATCACAAATGAAAACACTGTTTCTGGTTCCAACTGCATATTCAATAGCTGCTAAGAAAATTAGAAATGTGGCCTCATTTAATGAGTCTTAGCAAATTCATACTTCAACTTAGTAGTGCAAGAAGTTTAAAAAAAATCCGAAGTATAAATTTTTGCAAAAGACCACAATGAGCAAAGATTTGATTTATTTAAAGGAGAGGAAAACGGACACTCATTCCTTAATCTTCCCGAGGAAAAGACAATCTACCTTGGGCAAATGCTGAGGCAAGGTACATATTTATTAAATGTTTTGTCCTTCCAGAATATGCCGTTCAAAGCTGTCCTTTATCTGACAATTCAAATGCCCTTCTAATGAACTTCAACTGCTTTCAAATATTTAAAAAAATTATCATTGTATACTTTCTTTCACAAAATTAGCAGCCACTGAATTTGCCAAAGCCCAGTTCCAGTAGGTCTTTGCAGTTTATAAGATCCAAGTGAATGTGCCCAGTTATGAGCCTAGAAGTTCAAGCCCTGTAAATGAACCACACCAAACCAATCCGGGAAGAGCAAATGCCACAGTTCCTTCAATTCACTGTGACCATGTAGATCCAGCCCCATTCAAAATTTCCTCAAGTGCTTTCACCACTTTGGTTTGGCAAATTGACAGCCCAGAATAGATACAGTATTGATTTGTGTCTTCACAGTGGTGCAGGTGGAACTGGTATATGAAAGGAGGCCCTTGAAATTAGTATATTGGCACTCTTCCATTCCTGATATATTTTTTTCCTCCCTATTCAACTCATTTTGATCAGGAAAGTATCTAACTGGGTGCTTTGTATGAGATCGTTAACAAAGTAATGCCTCTTGTTTTTAAATTTTTTATTGAGCCATTAGATTCAGAAGAACTTAATTTTCTTGTTACAGTATTAAGATAACAATAAAGCCTGATTTATTATTCATGGAAGTCATTATTTGCCACCTTTAGGTTGCAATATTATGGCATTTGGTAATTATGAGCACATACAGAAGTGAGAACTCATCACAATGACATTGTAACAATACATTTCCCTTGTAAGAGAATGCAATCAGTGTAGCTATTTCCTACCTAGCAAGAACTACTATCTAAATTCTGGATATTTTACCCTTGTACCCTAAAAATTTCCAGAAAATATAAACTATAAGTTACTCATATGAGATTCATGTCTGTTAGTGTATGTATGCCATAGTGTTAGAGAGTATATCATTTTGTGCTAATATGCGAAATGAAACATGAGTAGTGAAATAAATTTCAAATAAGAAACCCTAGAAAGGAGTCCTATTTGCCACTTTGCAATCCATTTTACCTGGTAAAGTTACTCAGTATTTCCTAGCTATATTTTTCTTAGCATAGATAGTCAGAATAACACTAATTTCAGAGGATTATATGATGTAATAGTGTTTGTGAAAAAACACTTCGGAATTTATAAACATTATACAGATATTAAATATCATTGATAATCACAAGGAAGTGTTTCCACAGACAGGCTCATAAAATAATAAATGTTATTCATTATTAAGTGCTTATTAAGTGTTGCTTCTTATTCTAAGCACTTTACATGAATTAACCCATTCGAACACTACAATAACCTCATGAAGTAGTTATTATAGTTATCCCAGTTTTACAGATGAAAACATTGAGACACAGAGAAGTTAAGTAACATCATAAAATACACATTAATAATGTGGCCAAGATTCCAATCTAAGGAATCTTCTCTTTTGTCATATGGTTTCGTATATATCATATAATTTAACATTATTTTAATAATGAGATAATATTGGCCCCAAATGTTTTTTTTTTCATCACTTTATCATTGCCTTCCTTTTTCTTCAGGTTTTATTTTTGAGAATTTTGTTAGTATAGTGTCATGAATATGTAGTCATCAAAAGTGAATCTAAAGAAAATCTATTATTTTATGTTTTATACAAAATAGGGTGAAGATAATTTCATTTTCACAGAAAGAAATCTAAGACATACATGTTGCTTCTAGGAAAATCAAACTGTAATTAATTCATTATTTTAAGTAATGAAAACTGATCTATATCAATGGATTTAGGTAAGTTTTGCTCTTGCAGAGTTTTAATAGAATTTGTAAAATATTGCTGGAGATAAATATCACATATATATCAAAATGTAGAAAACTATAAATATTAATAAGTTCCCAAAATTTTACTTTCAGGAGCTGAGTCTACAGAAATATTGAGATAATTTATAAAAATAAAAATAATAGTTCTTACTGTTGCCAAGCACTACTCCAAGTCTTTTTCTGATACAGTCTTACTTTATCTGTACCTCAACTCTGCGAAGCTAATACTGTTATCACATCCTTTATAAGTAAGCAATCTGAAATTTAGAGAATCAAATTAATTCACTCAAAATTATATCACTGCTTCATGAAGCACCCTGAACAAAACTTAAGGCAATTCCAAACCACTATATTATAATTACTATTATATTGTAATAGATTATTTTCTCAGATTTATCATATAAGAAACAAAGTTAGATGATAGAATATTGATAAAAATAATGAACAGAGCCCTCAGAAATAACGCTGCATATCTACAACTATCTGATCTTTGACAAACCTGAGAAAAACAAGCAATGGGGAAAGGATTCCCTATTTAATAAATGGTGCTGGGACAACTGGCTAGCCATATGTAGAAAGCTGAAACTGGATCCCTTCCTTACACCTTATACAAAAATCAATTCAAGATGGATTGATTTTTTAGGTCTAACTTAAACGTTAGACCTAAAACCATAAAAACCCTAGAAGAAAACATAGGCATTACCATTCAGGACATAGGCATGGGCAAGGACTTCATGTCTAAAACACCAAAAGCAATGGCAACAAAAGACAAAATTGACAAATGGGATCTAATTAAACTAAAGAGCTTCTGCACAGCAAAAGAAACTACCATCAGAGTGAACAGGCAACCTACAAAATGGGAGAAAATTTTTGCAACCTACTCATCTGACAAAGGGCTAATATCCAGAATCTACAATGAACTCAAACAAATTTACAAGAAAAAGCAAACAACCCCATCAAAAAGTGGGCGAAGGACATGAAAAGACACTTCTCAAAAGAAGACATTTATGCAGCCAAAAAACACATGAAAAAATGCTCACCATCACTGGCCATCAGAGAAATGCAAATCAAAACCACAATGAGATACCATCTCACACCAGTTAGAATGGTGATCATTAAAAAGTCAGGAAACAACAGGTGCTGGAGAGGATGTGAAGAAATAGGAACACTTTTACACTGTTGGTGGGACTGTAAACTAGTTCAACCATTGTGGAAGTCAGTGTGGCGATTCCTCAGGGATCTAGAACTAGAAATACCATTGACCCAGCCATCCCATTACTAGGTATATACCCAAAGGACTATAAATCATGCTGCTATAAAGACACATGCACATGTATGTTTACTGTGGCATTATTCACAATAGCAAAGACTTGGAACCAACCCAAATGTCCAACAATGACAGACTGGATTAAGAAAATGTGGCACATATACACCATGGAATACCATGCAGCCATAAAAAATGATGAGTTCATGTCCTTTGTAGGGACATGGATGAAATTGGAAATCATCATTCTCAGTAAACTATCGCAAGAACAAAAAACCAAACACCGCATATTCTCACTCATAGGTGGGAATTGAACAATGAGATCACATGGACACAGGAAGGGGAACATCACACTCTGGGGACTGTTGTGGGGTGGGGGGAGCGGGGAGTGATAGCATTGGGAGATATACCTAATGCTAGATGAGGAGTTAGTGGTTGCAGCGCACCAGCATGGCACATGTATACATATGTAACTAACGTGCACAATGTGCACATGTACCCTAAAACTTAAAGTATAATAATAAAAGAAAAAAAAAACGTAAAAAAAAAATAATAAAAATAAACTAAAAAAAAAAAAAAAGACTCATCCTTTAAGTCAAAGATATGGGGCAACTAAAATCAATGCTGCAGGTCTGTACTTGTGACATGGGACTGTGTTTTTCATCTGTTTTTAAGTATAAGGGAATAAAGGAAATAAATACCAGATTTTAAAGATATGTATATATTAATAATTAAGTTTTATTATTTTAAATGTCTAAACAAATAAGTATATTTAAAATGTTAAATATATCATTGAAAATATTTACAGTAATTCTCTTTAAATCTCTGTTGGTGAGATTACTTATAGATTTAACTTTTCACTGAATTCCATAGACAGACTAATTTTGTAAGGAATCAATATTGCCTACTGAATAAGTACACCAGCTCTGGAGTCAGATGCCTGAGGTGATCCATCAACTTCATCTTTTGAGCTTGGATGGGTAATTGGAGTCTCTTCACTAACTTCCCTAAGCTTGCACTTACTTTTCTGTAAAATAAAAATGTGAATCATATATAGTTCATGGAATTACATTAAGAATTAAATGACTATCCAAATAAAGGGCTTACAACTCATATTGCTAGCTATTTCTTAGCTATGCCATAGGGTAAAATTTTGTTTATTATATTTTCTTTTGTTCTCTAATTTTACTATCATAAACATTATTTTAAAGTGAGAAAAAATCAAGACTTATCTTTTTGATTTTTAAAATTATTTGCCAACGTTTGCACCACCACACCACCAAAAAATGTCACCTCTCAGTGTTAATCAGTGTTATTCTGGGTAGAGGTTTCTAATCTTCATCTCTTCTGATCATTCTTATTGATGAATTGGAAAGGGCAATTAATGCATGCTTTTCTGGTTTGCATTTGGCAGACATCTAGTCAGAACCATCACTATTATATCTTATTGCTGAATCAAAATTCACAATAAATTTTAAAGGCTAAATCAGCTGAAGCCAAATTATGACATTTAATAAGGATAAATGAAAATTTTTGGATATAATTGCTAGAAATCAATAACAAAAGTTAGAGGATGGAGGAAACTTGGCTTGAAAACAGTTCATGTGCAAAAGATCTCAAGAATTTCAGTTAACCAAAGAAACTAATATGACAAGCTAGCAGAAGCTAATTTAATCCTAGGCAGCATTAATAGAGTTATAGTGTGTTTATCATGGGAACTGATAGCCGCATTGTACTCTGCTCTGTCAAAATGAACTTGGGTCACTGTTTAATTTTGGATACTAAAATTTCAGGAAGGCAATGAAAACTAGAGACCATTATGAGAAGGTGAAAGGTGAGGACAGGCCTGTAGTTGGAGCTGTATGAGAAATCTTGAAGGTAGTATGGATGTTCAGGTGAGCATGGGTTCCAGGACAACATGTTGTCCTGATTATTCTATTTTTCTGGCTGCTTTTCCTATGTCTCATTTGTTTGCTTGCTCATTTGTTTTCTAAGCTTTGAAGTGTAGCAATGCTCAGTCTTAACCTCTCTTTTTACTTTGGTAACACTAACTTTCTTGATGACCTCCTCCAGCTTCGTGGCTTTAAATGTCATCTTTATGATTATGACTCACAAATTTATATCTTCAGTCTAGATTTCTTCACTGAATTTTATTCTTGAATATCTAACCAATTTCTGGGTATTTCTCCTTTGAATTCTAATAAATTTTAAAATTAATAAATCCAAAATTAAACTATTGTGGTCAGAGCAATATTTTATAAAAAGCCTTCTTCTACATTTATGTATTCTTCTTCTACATGTATATGTACATTAATTAATAATTATAATATTAAGAGCAACAAATAAATATAAGCCATTCCCCAGGTAAATTCTCCTTCATCATATATGTGTGAGTAGAGGCTGAGTAAACATAACTTAGCATAAATGATGAAGGAATTCCTTGTCTGAGTGAGTTACCCTTAAAACTGAATGGAAATTATGTTCCATTTATGAAATTATAATATTTCAGGCAAAGTGAAAAGTTACTCTATGCCTGCAGCATCTGTAGAGAAAAAGCAATCAGTCAATCTGTTAATCAATAATATTTTTGAGCTCCTACCGTGTTCCAGACACTACAAGGTACTGGGTTGAATTCTGTCAAGCCCAGTACCTATGACTGTGACCTAATATGAAAATAGAGTATTTAGAACTAAGGTCACACTGAATTAGTGTGGGCAGTAATCCAATAACAAGTATAATTATAAAAATAGGAAAATTTGGACACAGAGACACAGAGAGTGAATGCCATGTTATGACAGAGGAAAAGATTGGAGTAATAGATCCATAAGCCAGGGAATTTGACAAAGATTTTTGGCAACCTTCTAAAGCTGTGAAGAGGTAGAGAAGTATCCTCCTCCATGTCTTTCAGAGAGAATGTGGCCCCACAGACTACTTGATTTTGGACTTCCAGACTCCAGAAACATGAGACAATAAATTTATGTTGTTTTATGCCACCCAGTTTGTGATAATTTATTACAACATCTCTAAGAAATTAATATAACCAGGTATTCATGACTGAGTGGTTAATTGTCAGAATGGCTATCTTTAGAGTCTAGTGGGAAAATTCATCAAAGATGTGATTATAAATAAGTGAATAATCCAAATCATGCAACACTTATGAAGATGTAAATACAGAATGCTTGATATTATATCCAAGTAGATAGAAAGATGTCCCTGAAGTGAGGCACTAGTCAGGTTCTCACTTATTCACTGAGCTTAATAGAGTACTAGGCACAAGAGTAGATATTTAGCAATTACTTGAATTAATGCTGAATAAAGGTAAAGTATGAAGTACCTATAAGGTAACTAAGATTAGAGGAACATTCTAGACAGAGAAAAGCATTATTTACCAGGACAAATTTTATTTAGCAAAAAATAAAGAAAAAATATTAAACACATATAATAAAAATGTTAGTACTAGAATAAATATTGCATTATATTGTTTACCAGTTATAAAATTTATGAGTCACCAAAATTTGATGTTTGTACATGATCTAACATCCTGTGATCTCTTTCCCTACCATCCAATCTATTCCCTCCATTCCTCCATTTCTTCCTCTTAGTAGAATCCTAATTTGGATCAAATATCCAATTATATACCATGTGGCATGTGAATCTCAAGAAAAAATGAAGAAAAATGTAATAAAACTAAAGAATACTTTCCTACTTCCAATAATAGATTGTGATAAAACAAAATCATTGTATTCCCTTACAAATAATTGGTTTAGGAACTAAAATTTAGTCTTATTAACTTGTGGTAAATAATATGTCCAAAGAACCACTATAAAGGGAAACACATTGGACCTAATTTGGCCCGTAACATTGAAGTGAGTAGCTATATTTCATGCACTGGGAAAGATATTTTCTGTCTGCTGGGTGATATTGGAAAATCAAATGATAAGCTTAAGGCACATCATTTGGCACATTTAATAATTTATTTTACTTTGAAACGTTAATAAGTCCTCAATAAATGCAAATGGATATTACTATTGGAACGGAAACAAACCAATTGACCATGGGTTTTAGCAACATGAAAATTCTTGCTAATCCTTGTAAGAACAGGATAAATGGTTTCGGTAGGTTGAGCCGAAATTCTGATTAGGGTAGACACAAGAGAAAAGTGGAAGAAGTGAAATAAAATGGACAAAATGGATTTTGATAAGGTTTACTGTCCAAAAGTCCAGAGAAATTGGCAGTAATGGCTCAAGAGAATCTTCTCTTGTTACAGTGGTTAATTTATGGGAACAATAAACACATTTTTGTAAACTGATGAGACTTTTCCTGTAAAGATGGAAAAACAAACCTCTTTGATAGAGACAGAGGACAACTACTAGAGCAGTAACTCTGAGAAGGTGAGAAGGGGTGAGAACCAGTGAACAATTACAGCAGGTAAATCTTGGGGGAAATATCTTGTAATTGCTTCATTTCCTACTCTAAAATAATGCTACATTCATCATATAAAAAAGGAAAGAGGATGGGATGGGAGGCATCCGAGGTTGGAGGAAAGAGAGGGTGCTAGATTCTCGAATCTGGAAAGATTAAATTTCCAGATTAAAGGCGGGATGGCTGAAATTAAAAATTATGAAGCAATTATAGATATTGGTAATGACAATGTCTAAGACATGACCATGGTGTGAATGCTTAGATAGAAAAGAGGGCAACATTCCCCTCTGGGTTATTGGAGAAGTCAACACAATAAGAGGTCTGGGTATTAGAAGAATCTTCCCTATGAATACATAAATGTCCAAGGATTATGACAGAAACAAAACGTTTCAGAAATTGGCAGTGAAGGGCAGCTAAAACCCTCGAGGAACAGGTGGGATGCATGGTAGAGGGTGTGAACTGTAATAATAATGATATTTAAATCTGAGGGAGTTTCACACAGGAGGAAGAGAAAAAGGGCTCACCTTCTGGCCCAGTTGTATTAGTATTAAGTTTTGGAAAGAGAAAACAATCACACTGGTGAAGGCCACAGGAGACGCAGTGTCATGGAAACAGAGTATATTTCAGTGCAAGAAGCTAAATGCAATACATAGGTAAAAGAATGAGTATAGAGAAATTATGCTAAGTGACCTGGAGTCCTACAGTCTCAGTGCAAAAAGACTTGGCAGTTAGGGTCAGACTGGGAGATTAATGTTTAGCATATGAGTGACTTGGGAGTCCCCGGCTTTTTGTATTAGTTAATATGATAATAAGAGAAAATAAATGTAATCCTTTAGAGTAATTCTGAAGTTCTCAAAGAGTATGGCTGTGGCAAAGCTATAATTGTTGAGCAGGAGGCATGAGATTTGCAGGATTCAGGGACCCCCTCCTTCATGCCAGTTATGGGGAGAATTGGTCTGATTTGGAGCAGAAGGAGTTTCCTGATCCCTCCTTATTCCTGGTAATGGATCTGTGGGATCTGGGGGAGATTATTTTATCTGGAGCATGGACACTGTGGGGCTCCCTTGTTACCCTCTTGGTCATCAGGAACTCTATGACCTCCCTCTGCTTATTTCCTACTTCTGAATGTGTGGAAATCAGACAAGGGACAGTATTATGGAGAATAAGCTTTTAGAATGAAGAGAATATGGGTTACTCATTTATAAAACATTACAGTGCCTCATAGTCAGTAACTGATAAAATATATGTTGAATTCCATTTGCTGTTATATAATTGCTAGTCTATACTTAGTATCATTAGCATTTTAATTGGAAAGATCATTTATGTCGACAGTACTATCAATAGCAACTTGTCATCATGATAGATGTCCAGTCTTAAATTAACTATTAGAAAACAAACAAAAATTATATTTCCTATAGAACAAGATTTTACAATAGCTCTTTTTAAAGAGATACTCGTAAAAATCAAACTGACATTTAAAAAATTTGTATAGGTTCCTTAGGGAGTGTTAGATATAGACATGTTCTTTTCAGTCACTTTTTCTCCAGGAACAAGGGCTTCCTGTGGTGATCTAAATGTAGGAAATGTATGAGTGATGCCTACACTGTAAATTATACTGAATCGACCGATGTTACAAAACGAGGCTTACCAGATTATTAGTGTCAGTGCTAGAGACCGAAACATGCCTGTCTTCCTCGATTCTTCCAGCATTAAAGATAGGTAACTTTATCACTGTGCATTCAATACCCGAAGGGAGACAGATACTACTAATTAGTTTGCAAAAGCCATCATTTTTGGTTCCACGAGATTTTACTGAGAATGTTAATGTGTGCATAACCCTAATTTTTGATGCTTTACCATCATCATACCCTGGTTAGTATAGCAGACAGTATGATGTTAAAAACGGAACAAGGGTTTAGCTTGGCCAAAAAAAAAAAAAAAAAAGATTTAATTGAAAGACTCTTCTGGAGAATAGCTTCAAAAAATATCTGTGTGTCTGATGATTAATACTCCCTTTAAAAATAGGCTTTAAAATTATGTTGTGATCTCAATGCTCCATATCATAATATAAACATTCAACTAAAGTAATAAAATACCTTATAAATAATGTCAAACTGGACGGTTGTTGCCTTAATAATGTCAATAATATAGATAATCTCATCTAAAATTTTTAGTTCTCTTATACAGACTGGGAATTGAGTTGTATATTAAGAGCTTCTTTCATTTAATTCTCATAACATTTCTGTGATGTAGATAATATTACTATTCCCACTTTACTGATGAAAGAAAAAACCCTGAGAGTAAGAAAAGTGAGGTAACTTGACTTGGTTTCTCAGCTGAGACATAGTGCAACTGGAACTCTCAAACAGTCTGCATCTCTTATATGATACATTGTACTGCAGTTTAGATGGGGTGGAACATGTTTAAAGGGATTTTCTAAAAAGGTCACTTTTGATCCTTTCCAATATAAAAGTTATTTTTTAAAAAAGAAAGATACTCCCAACTTGTAATAGTTCACATTTCTTTTTCACTTTCACATTTTTTATATTTTGTCAGTAAAGGTAAGGATGAAAAATTTAAAACCTCCATGTACAGTAGGGCCCTTGTAGTTCCATTGGCATTCTATAAACACCTGAGTACACTGTAAGGGGAAAAAAATCTTTATTCTCAATTCAATTAACAAATAATTTGAGGCTTAAAAGAGTAATTAGCATTCTTTTTTATATAGTCTTTTAAAATGCTATTAGTAAAATGAAATACTTGTTTAAATCTTAATTTAAGTTGCTTGATATGTTCACAGTTACTATACTTTGTAGTTATGGCCAGACTTGAATCAAATTATTGGGGATAAAACATGTCTGAATAAAAAGCTGTGAAAAGTATTTTGCCAAGGACCAAAATATACCCATGAATATCTAAAACCACTATATATTATAATATTAAGGGCATATATCTAGTACTTTATTTCAATTTTGTTGTATTTCTAATATTTACTTGAATGATAACTGAAGGACTCTGGCAAACATTACATATGCATAACATATATTAAGCACACATTTACATGTATGCATATGCATTCATGCATTTAAATACATATTCATGTACATAGTGTCAGACAAGGGATCAATAAGTGGAGCTGGGATGATTTAAAAATTTTCTTAAGATCGTGAGAGGAATTGGGTATTACTATGCCAACCCACCTTATTGATTGATTGATAATGGCCTCCTGCCTTCGGTGCAATTCTAAAAGAGATGCTAATGTGGGACCAGGTCTAAAGGGGACAAGAAAACTCCATGGGGAAGGAGAAACATAAATCAATAAGCTTTTCATCATACACATAAACAGAACCTGTAATATAAAGTATATACAGAATCTATTTCTGTGATACATATAACAACGGTGAATGGAAATCAGCAGATTTTTTATATGCATTTATTTTTAATGAACTGATAAACATTAGAAAACTTTAGACATAACATTTCAACATTCCATACTCATTTTTAATTGGCTAGTAAAATCATGTATTTAAAAAGAGAAATTCAAAATATATTTTTGATTTATTTTCTAATATATAGCTCTCATCTCAGACTATTAAATCTAATAGCATGCTGAAAAACCTGGAGTGCATGTATTACTCTGAAAATGGTTACTAAAATTTGCATTTGATTATGCTAAAATAGATGTTATGGCTAGTTTTGTGCACTCACCACAGAATTTCAGTTTTAAAAAGTGTTTTAATGTATCCACATGCCTGCCCTAAAGCTAAGCCAAGAAAGTAAGAAATATATAGAGGAAACATGGTTTAAGTATTTTATTTTAAAATTTCCCTTTGCCTGAAAACTATTTAACTTGAGAAATTACAAACTTGCAAGTATTTCATTATTTTATACTCAACTTTAATCCATAGAAATTACATAATGTCAACTATATTGCATTTTTAATTTCTTATCAGTTAGGTATGGGAAGTATTGTAGGTAAATTGCTCATCTTAATTAGTATGGAGCTTGATTCAAAGTCCAAGTTAAACCAGGAAAGCTTTACATTATTTTTAAAAGTGTCAAGCCTTTCACTACTGTAACAATTTATAATACTTAAAAATACTTCTCTCTCTTTTCACTTATGATTATTTAGTCTCCATTACTATGGAGTATTTAATGAGTTCTTAGAACAAAATATAATTCCCTTTTTTAATAAAAATGGAATTATTAAAGATAGCACAATTAAAATGTCATTATTTCCAATAATTCTGATTTCAGCTTGTAATGGGTTTCTTGCTCTGTTTTTCAAATTACTAATTATCTGTTCTTTAGAGAATATGCATGCACATATGCCAAAAAAGGAAAACCTCTAAATTTGTATTATTTCAAACTATGCTGTTTCTTCAGTCAACCTACTTCAAATAGTAGTTTCATGGATCCTAATCTTCTCTCAGATAAGACCCTTAAAATATCACATATCTCTTACTAGAAAGAGAGATATTAAAATTAAAGCATAGCAAAAAAGATAACGATACAAAATCTAAGGGTAAACACAAACTGCATTCTTCTATCTATACGTTTTTTCTAAATATATTGTGTTCACTGTTAATGCTTACCATTTCTATATAAATTATAATTATTGAAGTATTATTTTATACAAAAATTCATATTCTTACAAAATATACTCTATGGATATAACCTGAATTTTAGAATTAACTCTGGGGAGTACACAGTGCCTACCCGAAAAAAAGACCATTTGCCCTCTGGAAAGGGAAAGACTGTTGAATGCATGTGGAATTGCACCATTTCGGAGGTATTTTTATAGTGTGAAGAGAATGTCATTTTTCAAGTAAAGATTTAGTAAATCCACTAAGGAAGTCTTGTACATTGCACTTTTAATACACAAAAGTTTATAAAATTAAAGTAGATTGTGATATTTGTGGTAAGAATATATCTTGTGTATCAATGGCTTACATTCAGGCAGCTATTTATTTCTCATATCATTTTTGCCTGTGGTTATTGTTTACTCAGGCTGCCACAAGTAAAACTTAATCAGAAGTATATTTTGAATTGCTCTTCTTAATACATTATTTTACTAGGTAATAACAAGGAAGAGAGGAAGAGAAGATCTGACTTTATGCATAGTTTTGTCTAAATTCAATTGCTTAATGTAATGAAAAACATGTATTTTCATGAATTATGTGTTGAAAATAGCAAAACCTCCATAAGTACAGCTAAGAGAAGAAAAATCTAGAATTTTAACAGGAAAAAAACTTTCTATTTAACTGCACTTTGTATGCAATTCAATTATTTATTAAAACTGTTAAACGACTTCTCCAGATTTTCTAATGTATTTCAATGAAACAAACCATTGCTTCATCCTCAGTGGTCTTTGAACCCAGTAAATAACAAATATCTGTCAAATTAACACTTAAGAAATATTGAGAAGTATATGATTTTATAATATATGATTGGGTTATATATATGACTAAATTAAGAAACATAAATCTTTTAATTTAATTATCTCTCTAGAGCTATTGATAACTGTGTATTTGATTGCAAAAAACCTACCTTCATTCAACTTCAGTCTTTGCCTCTAAAGAAAAATGCTTCCTGCACTCTCCAAATCATTTTGTTATCAACGATTCTTAACTAAGTTTTATTCAGTTGTAGGAACTTCCTCTCTTGAACCCTTGAAGAGTCCATTGATGCTCTTTAAGTTTTTGGTAATAAAGAAAGGAACACCATTTGTTTTCCTTCTTAGTACTTTTCAAAGCCACAGTATGTCCCTTCTAACACCTTCACAGATTCTCTTTCATTACAATATAAGAAAAATAATGAAAGAAAAGGGCAGAAGGAAAGAAGGAAGGAAGGAAGGAAGGAAGGAGGGAAAAGGAAAGGATTTTTGTTGTGCTGATAATGCACCAGGTGTGACACAGGGTTCTGAATATTAATTATGTCATCATCCTAACAAAATTTGAAGGCAGAGAATATTATTGCCATTGTGTAGATGGGAAACCCAGGAGATAATAAAGTTAAATAAGTTATTTAATGTCACACGGCTAGTAAATGAGTAATGCTGGAACTGAAATCCACAGGCAACTTCACTTCTAAAGGAAGTTATGTCTTCCACCAAGTAAGAATTACCAGCTTTTAGTTCCATTTAAATTAAACTGTAATGTTGTAATAAGAAAGTTATACAGTTTACAGTACATATGTATACAAAGAAAGCAAAACACTATCATCCTCAGTAACTGTAGCCAGGGGTGTAGATCTTGGCTCAATTCCTCATCTTTTCATTAAATCTTGACCAGCCAGAGTAGGTTTGAATATTTCCTTCTTTGTAAGTCTTCAAAAACTAGGAATCTATTGATTACATTAAATGACCAACTTACCAGCCATCAACTACAGAAACCCATCCAACCAGTTCTAAAGTGGCCATCAATTATTTTCTAAACAAGTGGCGTTCTCTTTTGCATTCTGCTTTCAAGTATATTGGAAAATAAATTTTGAAAACATATAAAACAGAGCATCAAACAGAGATGCATATGTATACACACACAAACGCACTATGCATTCCTAATTTAATGTTATGTATATATATATATATATATATATATATATATATATATATGTAACTAATAGATTTCTATATTATTACTAACTGATCATGTCTTCTTAAATCTTCCCATCTGCTAAGCTGGATATGGGGAGAGGGTGCAAATGGGGAAGAAAAGAACAACAAAATTGATGTACAGTCAGGCAAACATAGTCCTTTTCAGTACCTAAACATTTCCCTTTACATACATCTCCCAACTCAGTATGCATAAATCTTCACATTTCTCCATTTTTAAAATGTCTCTTCAAGACAAAGGGGATGTATGACTTCCATAACCACTAGGAGGTGGAAGTTAGGTGAAGAGTCAAAATGCAATGGCTGTTGTGTTTGCCACTGTGGACTAAGAATCAATTGGTCCTGTGACTACCTCTGGACTCAAAATTTAGATAGATTTTGGTTTCTTCATTTGATTCTGAACTTCTGCCAGTCACCTTCTTACCCCTTTGCAGCCTCTCTTACCTACTTAGCAAGTGGGGACTTCTGGCCTTTTGCATACCACTTGCAAGCCATGAAGAATCAAGAAAAATACCAGTTTCATGTTCTACTATCACCAAGCCTCCATGTCACATCGGAATTGTTCATAGGTGAATATTCTTTTACAGGCTTGCAGGCTCCCTAAGTAACCAGTGAAGTGTGTCGCTATGGCTCCTGTTCTGCATTTCCCATACCTGTCTCTGCATTTCTAGCTCTCTTTCTCCCAGACCTCCCTATATATTTGGACTCAGGCACTTGACTTATTTTATCTACCCAC
This sequence comes from Pan troglodytes, assembly GCF_028858775.2. NCBI lineage: Eukaryota > Metazoa > Chordata > Mammalia > Primates > Hominidae > Pan > Pan troglodytes. The sequence continues at coordinate 58,776,623 of NC_072398.2, read as the reverse complement.
CCTTAATTATCCTTTACTCCTTGGTCTGAAAACAATCAGTTGTGTACCTTAGATTTCTTTCATATTATGTTCTAATTCTCTCTACACTGAGAATGCCTTGAAACTCTTTAATATAATTATATTCTAAATTTTGCATTCCCTGAATCAGAAAGTTTAAAATGTGAAATTTAGATATCACCTGTCTTGTTGACCAAGAAACACAACTGAATATCCTTTTGGAGTTTGAATACAGGAGGTGAATTAAGAGCATATTTGACTATGCACGTGAATAATTAAATTAAATAATTTTAATTATTAAAACTCTCCTTACAATTTATTAAGAAAATTATCTCATCAAAAGTCACAAAGAATTTAAATGTTTGAATAATAATAAAAAATAATTGACATTTTTCTGAATAATTATTTTACTCTGTGAAAAAATTCCCTAATCTTTTCCCAGAAAATATATATGTGAAACTGTCAAATTTTGTTAAAATGATACCATAGAATTAATATCGTGTTCAGTGAAGACTTTATTTTTGGACCATATATGTACCTGGAGCATATGTTAAAGGAAGTGTGTGTTCTTTTAAGCCACAAGCTGCAGCTTTAAAAATAACATATAAAAGCACACAACCACAACCCAAAAGTGATTTAATTTTACTTTGTGATTCATTATACGATTTTAGAGGGTAGCTAAATGATCCTATCATTAATGCTCCACTTAACATGAACATTAGTTCATGTTTCTTGAGTATAAAGGGGTTGTACAATTTGCTTTGGGGATGAAGAGTGTGAAAGATCATAAGTATATTTAAAAGGGGATAAACTCTAAGTTTTAAAACCTTCACTGATAATCCATATCTGATTAACAGGAAGCCAACTATATATCTAAATATAGCTTACACTGAATATTTGAATTCATAGGAGGGATGATGTAAAATTCTGAATAACAAAAAAGGTAACCTAATTTTGTAGGGGATTTACTTCTTACAGATGAATTTGTGTCTCATGTACTAAGTATAATGCTGAAAAAATGAGTATACACATTCTATAGGTCTGTATCAAGTGAATCTAGATAGTATAATTTCTATCATATTATCCTTATGATTGCTAGCAAATAGGCTAAATAAGCAAAATAGTTTTATTTTAAAGAAAATTTTCTCTAAAAATCTCCTGAAACATAGTATAAAAATATAACATAGCTCACATTTACTGGGCATCTATGATATGCTAAGCATAGTGTTTTATGTTTATATTTTATTTTAATTTTGTAATTCTTAAGAGGTAGATATTATTAATATTGTAATAGCAAGTGAGGAAATTGGGATAATCAAATAAATGGAATGTTGTTCCCTCTTCCTTGATGTGCCTCTGCTGCCAAATCTTCCATCCTTTTTACTGAGTTAAAAATTTTCTTCTCCTTTAAAACTATTTTAAGAAGCTTTTTTGATCCATCTCTGCCCAGTACCTCCCCTCAGATACCCGTCTTCCATTATGACTTTATTAAAGAGTGGTCATATGTCCATCATTGGTCAGGTTTCATGGCTAATATCTGTTTTTATGTGTTTGCTCCAGAGATTATGATTACTTTGTGTGCAGAAATTACTATTAATTTACCTCATTGATGTATTTTTGTGCTTAACAGACAGAACACTTCATAAGTGAACATAAAACAATATAAACTAAATTCTATAACACTCTTAATACATGCTAGGTATAGGTGAATAGAAATGTCACTTAATGTTTTTAATTAAAAACACACCCTCAAATGAAAAACAAATATCCACCTCCCCAAAACAAATAATAAACAAAACAACAGTAGTATACTTTGAAAAGAAATAAAACGTTTTCAAAAACTTCTAATAGGTTTCCTTAGTTACTAAAGTAGCTGACTAAAAATAGAAAATCTACCCAGGGGAGCTAATTTGTGATCCTTTGTGCCCTTTCATCAAATTACAATGGCTTCAAACTAAAAATGAAAGTGACACTTCGCGAGCATGAAACTGAAGTATATCTTTATAATGTACATAAATAGCTCTCATTTAGAATTTCTCGGGGGCTTTTAATAGCTAAAAAGTTAAAATGTGTATGTAGTACTCTCCTGTTCATAGCCAGTCTCTTGGTAAGTGCAGATACAAGTGAAGCTGGAAGAGAAATATATTACATAATGTTTCCTTGTGTCAACCACCATGTACTGAAACTAGCATACAGACTATCTTTTACCTAAATATAAGATTTTAAAAGTCTCTCTTAGTGTAAATGGCCTCCTTGTTATGGTCTGTTTACCTAATCTGAAATTTAGTCTATTAGAATTTCTGAGATAAGACACATAAGCCATAATTAGGATCATTCACTTTTAGAACTGTAAGGCATGTCTAGGGCATCTAAATTTAGCTACTCCTGGTCTTAGAGATGAATATACTGAAGCTCCAATCTATTTAAGTGGAGATCTTAAATTTATATGACTAAGAATAGTAGTTTGATCACTTTCAACTCATTGCTCCTTAAACCATCACACTCTCTATTTTCATACTTTTTCAAAAAGTCATTATTTAAGTCAATTAGCATTTGTTGACCACCCATCACACTGACATTCTACATCAAGAAAGGCTGATATGGAAGATACAACTAAATGAAGATATCTCAAAACCATGTGAAGATGTGACTGAAAACACCTGATATGACATAGAAATGAAAGCTGAAATGAACGTTTTGCGTATCTGAATTTATAACAAACCTCAAACTGGCGGTCTGTCATACATTGGAGATTCCTATAATTTGGGATCAGGAAGGGATTAAGATTAACAGACAGAATTGTAAGCTATAACTTATGAGTTGAATTTGGAATAAATAAGTCACAAAACAATATTGAAATAGTATAAGACAATCTCAAAGTATTTTAGGTTTTCAAAAATTGTCGAGTTAGGCAAAATCAACTCTACTGATTAATGTAGTAAAGAAAAAAAGTTACTGGGTGATGTGTATTACACAAAATAGTTATGATACAAAGAGAAAGTTTAATTCTAGGAAAATTCCAGTTGTTTCAAAAAACTATCCAATGCTTTTAGTCAGCGTGAGGTTTTAATCACTTACATGTGATTGGTTACATCTGTTTTCTTCCATGATTTTATAGATTAGTTTGTATGCAATCTCATCCAATATTTGAAAGTGGATTTGTCACCTATAAGCACCATTCTTCTCATATCTCCATAACAAAACACTAATTTTGTTCATTTGTCTACTCTATCCAGGGAACTCTAAAACATTTAGAAAATGCTGATCTTATCCAGTTTCATAAGTAAATACTGACTAGTATAAACCAGTGAAGGTAATCTTAATTCCATTGTGGTGACATTGACTCAGAAACACTGGTTTTAGATAAACATATAGTGCAATTCCCTAACAACTATTATTTGTTGAGATTTAAGTATAATACCTATTTTGGTCTAATCAGACCTAAGAAAACACCTCATATGTCAGCTATAGGAAGAGGATTTTTCTCTCTTTTGCTGAATATAAACAACCAAACTTTTTGCCTGCTTGCAGGCATATTGTGGCCTTGAAGAAAGCCTAGCTGAGGACAAATACCATATATGCCTGGTGTAGCACAGAGAAGTGGCTCACCCCTGTAATCCCAGCACTTTGTGGGGGCCGAGGCAGGCAAATCACTTGAGGTCAGTAGTTCGAGACCAGGCTGGCCAACATTGTGAAACCCCGTATTTACCAAAAACATGAAAATTAGCTGGGCATCGTGGTGGGCGCCTGTAATCCCAGCTACTTGGGAGGATGAGGCAGGAGAATCACTTGAACCCGGGAGGTGGAGGTTGCAGTGAGCCAAGATGAAGCCACTGCTCTCCAGCCTGGGCAACAGAACCAGGCACCAGGCACCAGGCCCCATCTCAAAACAAAAAAAAAAAAAAAAGGAAAAGAAAAGCAAACAATCAAAAAGCTAGGGTTTCATTGTGTTTTGGAGCATGCCCAAACTTCAGACTGTTTAATATGTTTTTTTGTTTAAGCCAGAGCTTCTAAAGTGTGATACATGAGCTAGTAAGGAGAGCATCACCAGGAGCTTAATAAAAATGCAAATTCTTGCCACATTGCAGACCTATGGAATCAGAAATCTGAGTAATGCCTGTGACACATGTGGGATGAACAAGATCTCCAGGACATTCTCAAGTCCATCAAAGTGTGAGAAGCATTGATGTGAGCCTACTTAAGTGAATATTTCTGTTAATTACTGTAAATGAACCCAAATTAATAAAAGAAAACAATTATTTTTATCAAACCAAGTGAACCAGTTATATATACACATGTAGTTGTCCAATAATGTTATTTTTAAATAAATTTTTACTCATTTATATCTATTATAATGTACTTTTTGAAATCAGAATTTGAAGTTACATTACCCAACCATGCCTTCCATTCAAAAACATTTCCTATTCTTCAATTAGCAACTATATATATATATTTGATATGAACAACTATATATATACTTGATACTTGATATGAACAACTATATATATATTTCATTACACTAGGAAAATTTGTTTATTAGTGTAATATGCAGAATCTAAACCAGACAGTTAACAGTAAAAATACATAATCATAATTCTCACTAGAAGAATAATCTTTTGAAAATAAATCCACAGAAAACATTGATAAAAGATCACTGATGTCATAGATGTAGGCGTGTATAACAATAAAGTTTAATTTGCCTGCTATTTTTTCCTCAAAATGGAATTTACAGAAATTGAAGTAATATCTTTTTATATTTAAAACATTACACAGTTGATTCTAGTTTTCTCTGTGAAAGTATAGGACATCTTCAAAATTATAGAAATATATGCAATTAATATATTCATATATGAACATTCAAATATTAATGGTGTGTAATAACTCCTTATTGTAAATTAAAATTAGTTACATCATCTTTATACTTAATAGTAACTATCGGTTTTAGAAATCCAATTTACTTACAGTAATCATTCTATCAGGCTGTCTATTAAATTCTCTTACAAGGTACCTTCAATGTAGTCTGCTTTGCCATTAAAACCACCGTGTCGATTCACAGAACAGATGAAAAAGTCCTAGGTTCATACACTGGTGCTGAACTTAGGGAATGAATATTAAGCTTTATATTCAGTAAAAAATATATAGAGTTCAATGTTTTAGTCTGAACATTCCATAAAACTGGCCAAAATAAAAATTTTGACACATGTACTTTATTTATTTGTTCTTCATTTATTTATTCATTTATCTATTTATTTGAGACAGGTCTCATTCTGTCCCCCAGGCTAGAGTGCCATGGTGCCCTCATGGCTCCCTGCAGCCTCAACCTCCCAGGCTCAAGCAATTCTCCCACTTCAGCCACCTGAGGAGCTAGGAGGCACAAGCCAGCATGCCCAGGTAATTTTTGAATTTTTGGTAGACACGGTGTTTTGCCATGTTGCCCAGGCTGGTCTCCAACTGCTGAGTTCAAGCTACCTGCCCACCTCGGCCTCCCAACGTGCTGGGATTACAGGAATGAGCTACCTATCTTGTCCAGCAAAACTTCTGGTTTAAAAAAGGCACTACATTCACAAAGTTCTCCAAAAGTGTGCTTACATTTAATTGTCTTAAATGATTGGATACTTTTCTCTATTATCAAAACATTCTTCTGTCCTGAAAACATAATCTTCTGAACCAACGAATACACCAAAAAGAAAATGGAAACTTATTTAATATTGTATTTGCCTAGAGACATATAAGCATAAAGAAATGAACAACCTATAATATAACTTGATATGTGTCAAATTAAGAAATTCTGGCTTAAATAGAAAACATTTATTAAATTTTCATTACATTAACCCATTCCATTCTACTGGGTGAATCACTTGAATTCTCATGTCCGCCATGAAGCAGTTTGCATAGCCTCAGATTTAGTTCCCATCTTCTAACAGGGTGAATACAAAATGAATGCATCAAAATGCCTGGCAACATTATGTATTGAAAAAGAGGTGCCAAAATAGCATTATCTTAGATAAAATAAAGATATGGAAGCCAAATGGTTTTATTCTATCTTCATTATGTAGCACAGAACAGGGAATGTAGAGCTTGTCCCTGAGTAGATGAATGGTTTAATGATCGCATGAGGAATGAGTCAACACATCAGTGTATTAGAATGTGAATAGGAAATAAACTTTCTAGAGAAAACTGAGAAAATGAAAGAGCGACTTTGTAGATAAATTGTAAAGTATTGAATATTTTGAGCTTCTTCCAGTTTCAGAGTTCTCTTTAAATTCTCTGGATATTTGACTGTAATTCCCTTTAACCCTTCTCATCACTACACACACACTGATTTTGAATAACTTTTCATTCCCTCAAACAATTGGACAAATGTTTTCAAGTCAAAGTGAAAATTATGGAAATAAATCCTTGGCTCAGATAGCAATGTGTATTTTAAGCAGAGTTTCTTAAGAGACTGTATGAACTGTATGTGAATTTATTTGGAATTTACAATATGCCAGATAATGTACCCACCTTATCTCATTCAATCTTCAGAAAAAGTTCTAAGAGAGCTCAGGTAATGTTACAGATGACCAAACCTGAGCAGGAGGAAAGTTATAAATACTATTTGAACCCTAAATTATGTGAAAATCATGCTCTTTGAGTCAAAGCACTGGTTATTTTGCATCCTCTATAGTTTTGTTACTTACAAATAGTAATTCTAATGAAAATATTTCAGTATGTAGCCAACAATAACTCATACTATCAGTACACCTTAGCAAAATCTGACATATTTGAATAGTTTATATTGAAGGAAGAAAAATGAATTCATTAAAGAAATTCTGTGATGCAGGGCTGATATGCAATAAAAATATATACTTTATATAATAATTTTGTATTGATGGACAAAAAGAACCTGGCCAAAATTATGTAATTATTGTTTCTTAATAAAGTTACAGATGCTCACGACTTGATGTTATGCTCACGACGTGTTATTTATTGTTTACTTTGCTTAAAGATGAACTCCTAAAAGTGTTTTAATATTTTCACAGCAACGAAGACAGAATAACATTAACCAATGTAAGGAAACATGATCTTAAGTAAAAGCAGTTGATATCATTACCTTATATTTGCAAAGCACTTTAAAGTTTTCTAGGCTCTTTCATACGCATTATGTCATTTGGCCCTTCAAAACCCTGTGAGTTTGCCAGAGAATATAAATTATTAACAAATTTCACAGGTGATCAAGTTAAGGCTCAGAAAGATTAAGTATCTTGCCGAATAATACACATAGTTTTATAGTGTCATTTATGTATTATTAAAGTCAACTTTCTTTCTGGATTTTCTGCTTTCTCTCTCTGAACAGCAGTGATTTTACTCTATGAGATTGAGTTTTATTAACTGTTCCCCAGTGTGTAAACTGGCTTTAATTTCAAAATCAAAAGTGAATGGTTATCATAATATAATTCTCTGTAAAGGCTGTTAAAAGTTCTTCACATAAAATAGTATATTTCTAATACATAGAACCAAATATATTAAAAAATAAACCAAAAAGAAAGCAACTGTTCTTTAATTTATGGAAGTGGTTAGAAAGTACATCCATGTCCTTCATCCACATTTTCTGAATCTTAGGATTAATTATTCCACATTTTCTTATTTTGTAGTAATAAAAAATATTTTTAAAGTATCAGAAACGTGGCCGGGCACGGTGGCTCACGCCTGTAATCCCAGCACTTTGGGAGGCCGAGGCGGGCGGATCACAAGGTCAGGAGATCGAGACCATCCTGGCTAACACGGTGAAACCCTGTCTCTACTAAAAATGCAAAAAATTAGCCAGGCGTGGTGGCGGGCGCCTGTAGTCCCAGCTACTCGGGAGGCTGAGGCAGGAGAATGGCGTGAACCCGGGAGGCGGAGCTTGTGGTGAACCAAGATAATGCCACTGCACTACAGCCTGGGTGACAGAGCGAGACTCCGTCTCAAAAAAAAAAAAAAAAAAAAAAAAAAAAAAAAAAAAAAAAAAACAAAAAACAGAATCAGAAGCGTGACATATCATTTTGTAGCATGAATAATGATGAGCAGTTTTGAGCTCTGTTGATGCTGCAAGATCACAGAGAATGGAGCTTGGAGGCTTACCATATTAATTAGTGCAGTATCACATTAGGACGCAAGACACAGGCAGAGAAACGAATTCAAACTAAAGGAAAGCAATTGCTAGATACACTATTCTGAAATAAAGCAAAAACACACAATAATATTGTTCTATTCTCCAATGTAATCTTTCGGGATTCTGGATGTGGATTTAGGGATTTCATTTGCAATCATCCTTTACCACACCAGAAATGCTACAGCAACTGTGTAAGAACAGACAAGTAACAAAATTAATCCAAATATATTCAGGTAATAAGACTGAAGATTAGTCAGCCACATCAATGTGTTATTTTCATCATGTTACCTGAGCAGAATGGTACAGAATGCTTAGTAATATTCAACAAATTCCTGGTGATTTATGATGTTGAAGCAGCCTGACTTTGTCATTTCTTCATTTGTATACTTAAAGTATGACTTCCAAATTATTATCTGCATTAGAAAGAGTCGTGCATTTCTTCAGTCTAGCCAGATTAGATTGGAGCCGGTTTGGTAAAGTATGATCCATTAAGTACAGTAAAATTGCTCATGTTACATTATGTACAGTTACAGCAGTGTAAATGTAGTGATTGTTACAGGATAATGGATATACAGGCTATCTCAGCTCTACCACTGATTCTTTGTGCTACTAATTCTTAGACACAATACTCCACTGGCTACTTTCAGTCATCTCACTGAGAAATCAGCAAAGAATAATTTAAGAAGCTTCACAATAATCATTTATCTACCATCATATTTTAATATTCTATGGACCATATTTCATAAGCTTAACACAAATCACATTATACTACTATTTCTAGAGGCTATATTTTCGTACCGCTGCAAGAGTCAGAACTGTCTAGATGAATCTCCTGACAGATCAGATTTCAATCTCAAGTGATATAAAATAGAGTACATTTTAGTTTGACTTTTCATCTACTTATTTCTTAAGAACTTGATACAGCTTTTAGATGAACTGAGATACATTCTGTCGTGCTGTGACATATACCAGTTAATTTAAAATAGGCAAGCATTTGTATGCTGAGAATGCAGTTTTATCATTGTGGACAAGGAGTTTCTTCCAAAACAGCTAAAGATGCTCTTGTCTAATTTCTGTTAAGCAGGAAAAAATAAGTGTTACATGTAAACTCTAATAAAGCCCAAATTATTGACCTAACAGATGTTTTCTGAATTTCAAATAAATAATTATAAGATTAATTATTTAATAATGAATTTAGTTACCTTTTATAACTAATTCACTTATATTAAAAGATTAAAAGTAAAGTGAGATCAGTATAAAATGTAAAGTTTCACTTGAATATAATTGAAGCTCTTTTTTGGTCAAGCTAGATGCCAGATTACAACTGATCTTACGATATTTCTGTGTAACATATTAAGTGGATGTACGTCACAGCAGGACAGAATGTATGCCAGTTCATCTAAAAGTGTATTAAGTTATTGAAAAATAAGTAAGGGAAAAACCAAACTAAAAAGCACTCAATTTTATAGCAGTTGAAATTGAAATCTGGTCTATCAGGAGACTCTTACAGATCTGACTCTTGACATGGTATGAAAACACAGGCTTAGTAGAAATAGTAGTATAATGTGATTTGTGTCATCTATTAGCCAGATTCCTTGTTCAGAATCTCTTTGATCATTATAGAATAAATTTCATAGAATCAGCAAAGCAATTTATTGATGAAAAATATGCATCCTGGATTATTTCTGCCATATAAGTCTGGGGGGAGCAGGGTACACCTACAGGAGATGAGTGTCCTCCCAATTGGACATGAATACAATTCCAGTTTACCACCTTACATAATAGATCATCAACTCCACCTCAGTATACATGGCATCAAAAACACTAAATCCTTATACAGTCAGTCAATGATACTGACACTCCAAGCTCTCTCCAGAGAGTATACACTTTAAGGCACTATTGTTATCCTTTTATTTAGTAAATTATGAAAGAAAGAATCAACATTCAAGAAAAAACAATGTACCATTAAATTTATTTATTCAAACATGTAAACCCTAATTTATATAACATTTAACATCCGGAAAAGAAATATATTAACATTAACCTAACCTCTTAATAATGTATGTAATGTTTTAAAGTTTATGCCTTTGGTTTTCATTTAAAGCAAATATTGTACCTAATAACTTAAAATAAAAGTTGAAACCTGTAACAAATTTATCTTGGAATATATCCATAAAAAACAAAAAGTCAATATCACATGAACACCTAAAGCCCTGTATTATATACAAATTTATTACGTTGGCTGAGAAGAATTTCCAAACTAATTTGAAAGTTGGATCACACAATTATTTTACCCCTTGACATACCGTATCCTCCTCATTGTAATGTCTTTTATATTCCATGACGATGTACTTTCTTTTCTACATTTGTCTTTTTTTATTTTTTATTTTTTGAGATGGAGTCTCGCTCTGTTGCCCAGGCTGGAGTGCAGTGGCACGATCTCGGCTCACTGCAAGCTCCGCCTCCCGGGTTCACGCCATTCTCCTGCCTCAACCTCCCGAGTAGCTGGGACTACAGGCGCCCGCCACCGCGCCCGGCTAATTTTTTTTTTTTTTTGTATTTTTAGTAGAGACGGGGTTTCACCGTGTTAGCCAGGATGGTCTCGATCTCCTGACCTTGAGATCCGCCCACCTTGGCCTCCCAAAGTGCTGGGATTACAGGCGTGAGCCACAGCGTCCGGCCTACATTTGTCATTTTATAAATAAAATGGTCTTGTTTCAATCACATTGGATTTAAATTATTTTTTTCAAAACGATTTTCCATGTAATTATGAATAATGTACAAAACATTTTATTGTTGTTGGTTTCAATTCTTGGCCTATAAAATAGGAGAATTGAACTATACTCTTTGTAAGGTCCCTTTCAGCTCTAAAAAGCTCCTTTTGAAGATCTTAACATAGTAAACATTAGAATAAGGACAATTCAGCTGATTAATTTAAAACACATGGGTCAGTGAGGATGGTTTGTATACTTTTTTACTTTTCTATATTTTTAAATGTATTAAACTCTTTTTTCTATCACATACATTATACAATTAGTTTTCAACTGAAAACAATTTTACCTTCCAGAGAATAAGTGGTGTTTATGGAGAATTTTGTTTGTCACATAGGCATTGAATAGGCTATCAACCACCAAGTATTAACCTGTCAACCTCCAGATGTTAACCATCTTAGTTGGAATGGTACAATATCAATACTGGGGGAGGCCTGAAGAAATCATTCACACTAAATCAGTGGTTAAGGATGTTATGAGGATCTCATCTCCAAGGGACATTTGGCCTTGTCTAAAGAAATTTTTTGTTGTAACAACCTGGAAGTAGGGGGAGTTGTTGCTACTAGCATCTGGCAGGTAGAGACCAGCAATGCATGTGATAATGCATAGGACAGCCATCCACACTGAAGAATTATCTGGCCCATATTATCAATGTTGTAGTGCTGAGGTTTAAAAACCTTCTATCCAGCCAGGTGTGGTGGCTCTCGCCTGTAATCCCAGAACTTTGGGAGGCCAACACTGGAGTATTGCTTGAGTCCTGGAGTTCGAGACTATCCTGGGCAACACAGTAAGACCCTGTCTCTAAAAATAATAATAACAGTAAATAAATAAATAATCAAAAACTATCTAATAGAACGAAAAAGCATTATTTTATTTAGTATACTGCTTTTAAAGAAAAATATAAATGCCTATAGGTTAAAAAATATTACTATGGACACAGCATAGTTTAGAAAAACACACAAAAAAACAATCTCATTGTCTTTGAATTTCTGGAAGTGGATCTCCTTCAAAATCACAGTCTAATATTTTCCCTTCTTTTTTCTGGACCTTGTAAAGGTTATTTTACACATCTAACAAATTTAAAAAACAGAGTACACTCTTTTAAAAGTGATACTGGCATTCTGTTTTACAAGCTGATCATTCTTGATGGAGGAGGTTTCAAGCAATTTCCCTTTAAGCATTTTCTTTTTAAAAAATGATTTGAATATCTCACTTTGGGAGAATAGAAACTGAGGATTACAAAGAATGTCATTTGTGCAATACATATTTATTGGGCACCTGATGCTTTCCAGAATGATGGGAAGGAGCAGACCATAAGAAGAACTGAAGAAATAAAGAGGGAAATGCTTCTATAAAGCATAAGGAAGAATAATTGGGCCATATCCTGATAAAAATATTTGACTCTTTATGGGTAAAGAGTAATGAATGAGAGAGGCAGAGAAAAATAAGATAAAGGAGGCAGATAGAGGATAAAATCACCTAAGGCATGATGAGCAATGTAAGGGAAACATTAGACTGTTTTAAGCAAGAAAATGGCAAGAATTGGTTTCTCTCTCTTTTTTTCTTTCTTTTTCCTCTTTCTACTTCCCTCTTCTTTCTTTTATTTTCCTTCCTTCTTTCCTATTTTACTTCTTTCTTTATTTATCCTTTGCTCTTTAATAGTTTCCTTCAGATTTCTGTAGCTGTTCAGAGAGAACAGATTAAAGACGTAAGAAATGATATTGACCAGGACTAGGTTACTAGTGGGGGAAATGGAGGGAAAAAGTAGTTAAACCATGCGTGTAGTACAAATATTAAGCCCATACTGCTTTGCTAGTCCATTAGATGTGAGAGTTATGGGAGGGTATGCCTCTGATATTTTTGGCCTGATCAACTAGATAAATATTATTGTCTGTCACTAAGATATGGAGATTGGGGGAAAAGGTGTTTTTGTTTTTTATTTTTTCTTTGGTAGAGGAAATTAAGTGTTATACTGTAAATATATAAAATAAAGGTTTCATTACAAATGTACAGAAAGAGATAAAAAATATTTGGATATTAGAAGACAGTCTGAGGTCAGGTTATAAATTTGGATGTCATCAGTATATAGAAACAACAAGGTAATATTAAAATTATAGAAACAGAAAGGTAGAATTTAAACCTATAGAGAATATAGGAATGTAAAAAAATAGAACATCGAAAGGCTTGAAGATCAGGAACAACGCATAGAATAAGAAAAGAAGACTAAATCGTTTTAGAAGAAAAACTAATAAAATACGTTGTTTGAAAAAACAAGTGAAGCAATGTTTCCAGAAAGGGTATTTATTAACAGAGTGTAATGCAGCTAAAGGTAAAGTAGGGAGAGGACATTGAATATAGTAAGAGAAAATATGCTGATGACTCTAACAAGAGTTATTTCAGTAAAGTAATTGAGGCAAAAGTCCAACTAAAATTCTTAGACTGAAAAACTCAATATCGCAAAGATGTCAGTTTATGGATTTAATGCAATTCCAATTAAAATTCCAACAGTTTCTTAAAAGAAACTTGAAAGCTCATTTTAATATTTCCTAGAACGGCAAAGGGCCAAAAAAAACCAAGACGACTCCTGATAAAGAAGCAAGGTAGGAAGATATTCCTTACCACATACCCAGACTCCTTTTAGTAATTAAGTAGGCATTTTATTGGTTTAAGGATAGATATACAAATCAGAAACACAGGAAATAGAGTCCAGAAACATACCATACATTAATGAACTCTTTGTATATGACAGAGGTGGTACCCGGAAGCAACAGGAAAAGGATGGTCTTATCAATTGATAGAGGACAATTGGATATTTATTAGGAAGAAAAAAGAAGGAAACTGAATACCTACCTCACCCCATAGAAATCAGGTATACGTAATACTTGAATGTGAAAATAAAAGTAAAGCTTTTAGAAGATAATAGGGCAGAATATATTTATAAACTTAGGATCGTGAAACATTTCTTAAACAAGACAAGGAAAAAGCAATACACTAGAGTCTACAAGGGAAAAGAAAGAAAATAATAGGCCACAATGCAAACAGTGATTCTCCTAATTGTCTTACTCTGTAAACTTTATGTGAACAGTAGGCAACATTTAGAAATGTTTGTAACAGTTTGTGTAATTTTATATCTAATAAATTGAATTTTTTAAATTTGAAATAATAAAAGACTAATTGAAATGATAACTAAAGATGAAGGCTTTGAGGAAATATGGTCTATAGAACTAAGGTCTATTTTTCTCTCTCCTAACATTTCACTAAAATGACTGTAAGAATTTTAAAAAGTTATGTGTTTTACAAGGTGGAATAAAAAAGGTAGAGTGAAATAACAGGATACCTGATAAATATCAAAACACATTTTGAAATCTGGAATGCAGATATATTGAAAACCAGTTTAGAGAAGTGAAAGAAAGCTAAATCCTAAGAGCTTGAAAAGATGGATGTAGGAACAGCAAGTCAATTTGTTCACAGAAGGAACAGATATGAGGAGTGGAGCTAGGAAAAAATCGACGACTGAAATTCTGTTCATAGAGCTGTCAGACCCCAGCATCCTCCTTTCCTACCACACAGCCTCAGGCCACTACTTACTGTAACCTATGTTCGACATGCTTCTCCCATTGCCTACTTAAGCCATGAAATCTGGGATTGAATATTGGAAGAAATAGCACTGACAAGCTTCCTGACTTTGCAATACCTAAAATAGCAGAACTCAATAAAAAAAAAAAAGTACCTAACAGAAAAAGAGTAATAGGAAAGGTTAATAAGTATTGGGGAAGGACTGTGGGACCGGATGAAGTTAATGGTATTACTTGGTAATAAAACATCTAAATATGTGAGATTTTAATTGTCATGTAAAATATAGATTATTATTTCTACAATCTTGTGATGAAGGAAATTTAAAAATCATATACTGTAAATAATAGCATGGATAAAAATGTCAAACAACAAAGAAAAGATATATATATATTATATATATATATACACTTTTTTTTTACTATGTAGTACTTTAATTACTACTAGTATGCATTTTTTAAACCACACTATACATTTTTGGTAAAAATGGTAAAAAAATTTTGGTAGAAAATGCATAATGTGGGTTAAAAGTGCATAGTAGTAGTAATTTAAAAAATAAAAGTAATTTACAAAAAGAAAGAAGAAAAGGAGAGAGAGAAAGAAAGAAAATAGGAAGGAAGGCAGGCAAGCATATTCAATTTTACTGATAAAAAATTAAATGAAATATTTTGCTTCATCACACTAATAAAATTTTAAAAAATCTCTTTACATCAGCACACCGCTGAATGTGCAATAATAACTTTTTAAAAGAACTTTTTGACACTGTGTTTTGGCATTGTAAATATTCAAATCCTTTTATAAACCAAATCTATTTCTGGGAACTTAACAGAAAGGAAGGTGTGTATGTGTGTGTCTGTGTGTGCATGTGCGTGTGTGTGTGTGTGTGTATGTGCACCTGTGCGTATGTTTTGTGTATATTAACTAAAAATTAAAAGTTTCTTAAAGAACTATCCTAGGGGACTGATATAATTAGACATTCTATATGCATGTGCAAAATATTATATAACTACTTAAAATGATGATGTCACCTATAAAGGCTGCTCAATGATATCAGGCCCTAATCCTTTTAACTTGTAAATATTTCTTTAAAAGGAAAAAGTGTCTTTGCAGATATAATTAAGTAAAATACCTTTAAATGAAGATATTATTCCAAATTATCAAGGTGGGCTATAAATCTCATCACCATATACTTAGACAGCCAGATAGAAGAGAAGGCAATGCTATCAAGGAGACAGAGATTGGAGGGATGTGGCCACCATCCATGTAATGCTAGCAGCCACCAGTAACTGGACTAAGCAAGGAATGGATAGTCTCCTAGAGTCTTCACAGGGAGCACAGTTCTGTCAACCCTTGATTTCAATCTAGTGTAACCGACTTTAGACATGTGGCCTCCAGTACTGTGACAGAATATATTTCTATTATTTTAAGCCACCAAGATTGTGGTACTATGTTACAGCAGCTGAGAGAAACTAACATACCATCTATATTCATTGACAAAGAAAAATGCCTATGTTATATTGTTAATTTTAAAAGTCAATTTACAAAAAAATTATGTTCAAAAATACTTATAAAACCACTGAAAAAAATGTTAACAGGAATTACACATAAATATTAAGATTATGGATAATTTAAATTTAAAAAATATTTTATTTTATTTTTAGAGACCAGGTGTTGCTTTGCTGCCCAGGCTGGAGTGCAGTGGTGCGATCATAGGTTACAGCAGTCTTGAAGTCCTGGGCTCAGGCATGAGCCACCCTACCTGGCCTGATTTATTTTAATCTTTACGATGACCATGTGTTATTTTTCTGGTAAAAATCATGTTATTTTCATTTTAAACAAAAAATAATATTTTTTACTATAGACAGCAAAATATTCCTATGTCAAATCATCTAGACTAAAGTGGCATAGTCGGAGTTTTCTGAGGGTATTGAGCCCAATGAAGTGCCATGTGTACTCTGGGGCAGTTTTTTTAAAATTTACATAATTAATAATATTTGAGGTTGAATAAATCACTGTGGGTTTTTTTTGTTTATCAGTTAGAAATTACATTTGCCTGCTAATGTAAGAGATCCAAGCTTAGTGACTTCCATATGTTATAGGTTTATTTTTGTGTAAAATTAATTTGAAAACAGGACATAAAGGGCTGGTATAGCCACTGTAGAAGTCACCAAGGAAACAACTGTTTTCTGTCTTTGTATTCTGCCATTCTTGGTGCATGGTTTCACTAACAAGGGCATTAGATTAGCATAAGGTATCTGTTGGGCCAATATTCTAGGAAAATAGAAAGAGGCAAATGGGAGTATACTCCCAGTTGAGTCTTTGCTCTTTTAAAGAGTTGCATCCACCAATATCCATTTACATCTCACTGGGCAACCCAATCTGCAGTCTTACGAGTGAAAGCAATGTTACTAAGGCAGAGGGAGGTTAATACTGGTTTGAAAAATGACAGTCTCTCCCATACTCATGGAACTAACAACTAAAGATGGCTCTGAGAAGCATTCAAATCAAGACAGAAGAGGAGCTGCTGTCATGACATTTGTTGCCAATCTTATACCTCTAGTAATCATAAATATTTGGTAAGATTTCTCTGTCTTGAAACTAAAGACAGACTCGGTCTGTTTCTATTCTTTACCCACTATAGACTATAAATAGATTAATTAACTATTTTAAGTGCTTAGTTTAAAATGTATTCAATTTGATTTATATACATAAATTGCAGAGAATTGGACCTACATGTAAAACTTTTAATCAAAATTCATGTTGAATTTGTGATAAAGAGAACCCTGCCTCCCAACATCTATATAGGACACAGCATCTTTCTTTTGCATCAACTGGCTGAGCAGTTCTCCTCTAACATAGCATCTGCAAGTTTGTTAAGTAAATAAAGTTTGTTAAGTAAATCTTGGTGAAGTACACGCCTACCTGAATTACTACCAATCAGGATATGAATTCATAACATGATCTCTACATAAGTGACTATATGTTGAAGAAGCATGATAAAGCAAGGATAAATATTGTGTAACTGAATTTCACTAATTTGCAAGCCTTCAACATGTAAATTATATGAATTAATGATAAATATTTAATGGCTTCAATTCTAATTAAGCATGAATAGCAAAATAAAACCAAAAAAGCCCAAATAAATATTAAACAAACACATCAGGGAACAACTTTTATCTAAATATAATTGTTACTTTTTAAAGGATTACTAAACATATGTATATGAGCACTGTATAAATGAAAATCTAGATATAATATAATTCAGATTTTAAAAAATCTTCAGCTGGGCACAGTGGCTCCTGTCTGTAAATTCAACTAGGGATGCTGAGGTGGGCGGATTATGTGAGGCCAGGAGTTTGAGACCAGACTGAGCAATATAGCAAGACCCCTTATAGAAAAATATTTTTTAATAATCAGCCAGGTATGGTGGCATGCACTTGCAATACCAGCTACTCAGGAGGCTGAGGTGGGAGGATCACTTAGGCTAAAGAGTTTGAGAATGCAATGAGTGAACTATAACACCACCACTGCCCGCCAAGCTGGGTGACAGAGCAAGAACTTGTTTCTTAAATTAATATACATATATATATATATATTTGCATATATATTTTTAACAATGTTCCATGATATACACATTGTCTATGTTTATTTTACAGGTTTTCTTCTACTGTGTCTCAGCCACATTCAATATGTTCCTAAGTTAAAATACATTTTGGTCACCCTTGAATGCCTTTTAAGTTGACATATAGCACACCACATGAAATCTTAATTAAGTGATGATTACCTTAATACACAAATGCATTAGGTTGTCTCAAGAACTATAAACACCTTCAAAGGTTTATGTCATTAAATTATTTTTGCTTATTTCTCCTCCACACCCATATTAGGTAAATATTTATCATTATATAAGACAGAATTCTTAGCTCTGCTTTGATTATGCACAAATTGCTTTTTCTATATTTTTAAGTTGCCAAGTTTTCAATCTGTTGCCTAATAAACATCCACTAGATGGTAATAGTGCTTATATGACCCCCTTGCCACCACTTGCCCAAGAGCCCCATGAGAGAAAACATGTGATTTATACTAGGCATAACTGCTGCCCCTAGAGGAGTTGCTAGCACATTGTGTGTGCTCAAGAAATAACCATGAACTTCAGTGGTTAAACTACACTTCAAAAACAGAAATAGAACATAGACTCATTAGCATAGCATGAAAGGCTTTTATAGTGGAGTAGGTGTCCACAGATTTTCATAACAACCTATACTTCTAAGAATTTATGTCTCTAACATAAATGAGATAAGTAATAATGATGTAAGCATTTATTCAGCATAAATAGACCCTAGTCACCGTGAAGTGCCTTACACATATTATCCCATATTATCTAAATAATACTATTATAATCTACTACTTGCAAATAAGTAAACAAAGGCTTAGAGAGCATAAATTATTTTAATCCCAGGTTTTGCAGCTATTGACAGTATTACTTCAGAACCGGAGTCTTTAGCTGCAGTGATAACCTGTGCCTGTTAAAAGGAAATACCTCAGTAAGTAGAGACACCTGAAGTTTTCCTCCAGATCCAAGCAATTTGGGATTATCTGTTTCTCTGGATTCATCACTGTACCTAAACCAGAGGAGTTATACGTAAAGGATTAAATACATGGTTTATTTGATATGCTTACTTCAGAAACTAAAATTAGTTTTAAGATGCTCCCCATGTTTCCTGTTGCTAAGAAACTTACACCTCAGAATTGTGTAGAATGCCCTAGATTCAAATGGAGAACAAAAACAATTTTCTGAAATACAGTAAAAATCTACTGAAATGAAATCACAAACTAAGGTAAATAAAACTCATTTAAGAGGTGATTTTTGGGAAAAAATATAAAACCTATCTGGCTCTTAACAAAAAAAAATCATTTTGCCATAAAAGAAGGCAGAGAAATAAAATTATATCATTGGACTTCATTCTCCTTGAAGAAAGATCAAATACAGAAATACATATTTTGTGCATTTGTATTGCTCTAATTTTACAGTAAATATTTGGCAGAATTCTTCTTGTATTGATCAATACAATATACCTATTATCTATTAATATTTATTGTACAGCCCTTATTCAATAACATATAGATATTTACATATTTAAGCTATGCATTACTGATACAATATTTTTGCTGTTGTTTTAATACTTCCCAGGAAGTTATTTGTCAAAAAATTAAATATGTCTTTGTTATTTTGATATTTGATACAACCATACTTGATACAAACATACTTGGCACTTACTGTAGCATATGTTTTTAATGCTAAATAATTGGCCCATCTCTAAAGTTAAAATAGATGGGCTTGAATAGCAAACAATATAAAAATATAGACTTTTAAAAAATTTGTTATAAATGCAAAGATTATTTTAATGTGATATAAGGTACTTTCTTCTCCTAAACTAAAACAAATTATATATTTGCTGATATGAAGATGATGAGAGGGAAGAAAGAAATATTGGAAGCTGTGTGCCATTTTTAATAACTTACAAAAATATTTGTTTCCTTTTGGAAAGCAAGATGATTGATAGCTCTTATTCAACTCGATTCTGATCAATTTAAAGGCAGCCAGATAACACATGATATAAAGACAGAAGTTTCCTCTATGAATTTAGATAATTAGTTATTAAGTGCAGATTTGGAATAAAACAGATTTACAATCAATCCCTCTGCTGGGCATCTAGTTCTGAGGTTAAGTATACCTAATTCCTGAGAGATTTCAGCACAGTGACTTGCCTGATTAGTCTTGACCTACCAATGCCTTTAACATCCTAGCTAAAAGTCTCAGGGCTGTAGTTTCTCCCTCTTCTCTCACTAGAAAATTTAGCCCCCCACCATGCCTGGCTAATTTTCGTATTTTTTGTAGAGACAGGGTTTCATCAGTTGCCCAGGCTGGTCTCGGACTCCTGAGCTCAAGCATTCTGTCCGCCTCAGCCTCCCAAACTGCCGGGACTACAGGTATGAGCCACTGCCCAGCCTTCTTATTCTTTTTATGAATTAAAATGTTAGTCAATGTCACATTACGTTTGTGACCCCGTATTCCAAATGTTTTCTATTCTATTGTTTAAAACTCTCCTTTCTATATCTTACAATTTTGCAATTTGTTCTTCATTCTTGGTGAATGTTTAAATTTTCCTTCTCATTACACGTATCTGAACACATCGTAGATATTCTACTCTGATCATGATAAAAACCACCCAAAATAAATAAAACTGGCCAATTTTAAAATGTGAAATAAATCCTTTTAGGTATAATTTGTCCTGAAATTAGATATATATATTTTTTATGTGAAAATCTGCAAAACAGAAAAACAACATAGCAAAAAACTGAGCTTGAGTTTTGGTTACAGAATCCTGTGTATATTATTGTCTGGAATCAGTGTGTGAGGAGTTACGTAAGGTATGAAGGGAATAGTGTGATCCTCCTCATACTCTGGCTTCATAACCCAGCTATAATTTAAAAAAGAAAAAACACCTCGGCACACTCATTGTATTGTTTTCAAGCCCAAACTAATGTACGATGGATTTTTATTAAAAATATTCCTCTCAGCCTTTATATTTACTAAGAAAACTAAATTATATGATTTTTACTATCCATATCATGCTTCCTAAAGTATTTGTGTTTCTGATACTAAATGATTTTCATACAAAATCTGAATTATTCTATATTTTCTATGTAAGATACCATTTATAAGCTGGAGGTCATTTAACTTGTCTAACAAAGCAAGCAAATCTTAAAATTAATATTCTCTCTTTAGTTAAATTTCCAATATTAGAAAATTCTGATTGCATGCATTCTTTTAATATCAAAAGGGGAAATAAAAATGAATGTTTCAAAAGCATTACATTTAGAAAAATTAATCTAAAACTCTGAAGCTAATTTTCAAAAAAATTTCTGTCATTGCAAGACACCAATTTATGATTGAATTAAGAGTTAAGAAATCAGTAAATACAGCATGTCTCTTTTTATTATTTTGGTTCTATGGGTATAAAACATAAAATGCATATGAATTTTAAGTTTAAATTATTGGTCACATTTATCAAATAAAAATCATTTTAATAATTTATAATTGAGTTTGAAGCTGAGTAATAAGTACCTAATATACCTAAACTTGGTTCTAAAAATATCGTATTTTTATTATATATTGTATAATGAATAGATATTTGAAATAAAACTAAGCTGAGGAAGTAGCTTATACCAACTTGTGATAGCTGACACCAAGTGAACAAAGACAGAAAACCTTACCTCCTTCATTCAGTTTCTCATACATTTTCTCTGTTCAGTTCCTAGTTTTAAAACGTTATATTCACATATACATTTATACACACACACACACACACACACACACGTTAGCTTTCTAAGAAACACACAACACACATTAACTTTCTAAGAAACTAGTAGTGAAACAATAGTCACAAATACTCAGAATGTTAAAGCAAAATACTGGTGTATCAAACCATGTTAACTAGAAGAAAAAAACAATCCCTGATTAGAAAAAAAAATACTCCCAGGTCAATATGACAATGAAACCAAAGACTGGTTTCAAATGGGGTTGGCATTTGTTTTTCTTGAGAGCTTATACAAATATCAGCTGTGTTGGTATAATATGTTTGCAAGCAAGCCAAATTTGGGGGCCAAAGTAGATTCATATTTATAACAAATCTATATATGAAACTTAAATAAGATTAAATAAGCAAACAGATGGTTTTGCAGGTGGTCATGTCTTAAAAACTAAAGCTATTCAAGAAGGAGCGTGTATTAGTGTCTTGAAGCAAGGATGGACACAAACAGCTGCTCTAAGAATTTTCTATTCCACTGAGTTGATATATTCTGTCAATCTTTGGCCACAATTAAGTTTTCAATTGTCCCAATATATCAAACTCACTAAACAGTCTGTGTTACCATCCCTGAATGTACACCTTTAACAAGAATATATAGCATGTGTGCAAAAAGTTGTAGATTGTCAGAGCTTGGAAGAATGCAATAACTGATTATTCACAGGGGAGAAGAAAAGATTTGGTTCAGGAAGTAAATGCAGTTTGATAGACTTTCCACCATCATCAGAGTAGGCCAAAATCAAATGTCAAACAATCACTTTGTAACTCTAAGTTAACCAAAGTGATCCATTCCTTACCCTCTAAAAGAAGATTTCACATTTCACAAAAAATGTCCACTATTTCAGGACTAGATCATTTCTAATTAATGTCTGAATTGTCCATATAACTTTAGTAAAGTGTTAGGTTTTGAAAACTTTCCGTTTGGAGAAATGGCAACTTTCATGCTCCAATTGTAGAAAATTGTAGTCTTCAAACTGTCATGTAGTCTTCAAACTATCATCCTCGGCAAAATCTTATACTTGAAAATTGAAGCATCACAAATTCTGTCACTTATCCAGGTATCATCAGCTATCTCATTTAAGGGAATGGCAAAAACAGCTGAAATTTTATAGACTGCCATGCATAAAGGAGAATGTTAGAAAAAGACAATGTTTCCAGGGAGATTTCGGCTCTTCCATAATCTAAAGGTTTCTATTTCAGTTACCAGAAAGAGGTCAGAACAAGCTTGTTGGGTGAAAACTCTTGAGTCCAGAGGTATCAGTTTCTTGACCCTATGACTTTAGCAAATATAAGAATTGCATGATTCTCACTTAGTATGAAAAGAATGACACATATATCACCTTGGTACTAACTATTCTACTCACAACGGCACAAATATTTAACCCAATACTAATTGTAACTAGAAAAAAAGATGATTCCTGTTATAATCCAATAAATTGCTAATCACTAAATTCTCCATATGTATTCACAACAATTGTCCAATTTCTTAAGACACATGTTTTGTGTACTAGCTGCCACTGAAATGTTACAATAACAAGTAGCCTATTCATAGATAATAGTGAAGGACATTTGAACAAGATTCTCATTATTATTATTATTATTGCCAGTTGAGGTAGCATAAAGGGCAACTAGGATTTTAGGGTAACTCTGGGTTTTGGCAGACTACTTAGGCCACTGATAAACTGTTGAAGATGAAATGTTTTAAAAGTCATACTAAAAATGGATCTACATGTTATTTTATTTAATCTCTATAGAAATTTATAACTATATATAACTATGACCATAATAAAACAAGGTAATGAGATGTTTTATGAAAGTAATTGATTCCCTATGTTATGAATATCGACATCATTTCTTGGAATGAGTCACTAATGTGACCATATAATAAATATCACATGTCACTTATGTGACCATATAATAAATATAGACATGTAGTTGCTATGTGATACATAGATTTGAATCCAGGCACCACAACTCACTAGTTCTGTGCCATTAGACAAATCAAATTTTTTAAATTCACGAGTTCATTTCTTCATCTGAAAAAGTTTACTAGCTATAGTTTTTGAGAAAATCAAAGTGGTCATGATTATGAAATGTTTAACATAATGTTAAATCATCAGACTTCCAGTTACTACTTTTACTACTTATTTATATTTATTTTGTGGACATTCCTTACATTCTTTTCTTCTTCTTTGCTATTTTAGAGACCACTTTACTCCTTATCTTTTTGCTGGCTACTTAATAAGTCTCCATCTAGCACCCATTTCTAAGAAGTACAGCTTTGCTGTCCAAGTTTCCCAGAGTGACACTGGTATTTCATCAGATGACTGAATTTATGTGCCAGTTCTGCCTCTTAATAATTGACCTGAGGATAATTCTTTAACATTTTTTTTACATCTCAGCCTTCTAATCTATATAGTGCAAATCATAGTGGTACTTAACTCGTGGTTAATTCAAGGTATAATAAGACAATGCATGACACGAAGCATTTAAAAGTGTGCCTGCGTCCATTAAATGTGACCAATGATATTAATGAATACGTACTCTTGCTTGCCTTAGAATGTGGTCGATTAGTCATTTTCGGCTTAGAGATGGTTGACATATTTTGAATATATTAACAAATCTAGAACTGAGAAGATCATATTGCTCAGATTCTCTATGAACCTCAGAAAAGACATCAGAAAATTCAATCCTGTATTATTGAATTATTTAAACTTTCAGAAACCATCAAAGCAACTCTTGATGAAAACTGACACCTGCTCTAGGGAAGTCAACATGAAAGATGACACATTTAGGACATATGCTGAAAATTCATCAAAAATGTTCCCTGATATGCTAGGTAATTAGAAACATACCAATCACCAGAGTAGCTGCAGGATTTCTAGAATTTATAAGGGATGATTTTTCATCTGTAAGTAGCACATACTGGTTTATCACAAAAGGCCACTTTCCAGAAAAAGAGAGCTGAAGTTCTCTTTTTGAAGAGTGAGACTAGGGCAAGAAGGGAATTTAAAGTCTAAACCTCATTCAAAAACTAGAGTATTTGAATATTTTTAGATTTAAGCATTTGTTTTATGTTTGTAATTTATGGCTGAATTAAAATAGCTTTTCCATATTACAATCTTCTTTTGACATATATGACTTACAAAGCTGGTAACTTCTACAGAAGTTAAAATGCTCGATATTATTACTATATTTCAAATTATCATTGTGTATATTTTTAAGAATCCTTGAAAAACTAGTTTTTCTCATCTGATTTTTGAAGTAACAGATGTCCACTTGCAGCCTAGGCAGGCAGTAAGCTTCCATTGATCCTTCTCAGTAGAAAATAAGGGAGGGATTTTTGCTAGACCCCAGACCCTTCATGCTACTTTCTAAGATGAGCAATACTTTATGTTTACGTGTATTCCAGTTATTTGTGGGGAGGCATTCGAGACATGTATTCTGCTCCCCAGGAAGGCATTAAAGCACCAAATAGTCATTAAGGGCCCTATGACTCTTATGACTCCTACATTCTTCTATGGGGTTTTTTACCTCTTACTTTATGAGAGCTGAAAATTTCTTTTTCACTGTTATCGAATTCAATTTATTTAAAAAAAATCACCACACATTTTAGTATTTAGGAATGGAACAGAGTCTAAAGCAGCCCCCAGTCCACAATTTTGACTTGAGTTTTCTGTTTATTTACATAACATAAAGTCAGCGAGAAAGTATTAAATAAACATTATAAATATTTAAATATGTTCACAGGATAGTGTAGAATTTTCCTTCCATAATACTATGGCACTGGCAGCATACAATGCCAAACATTATTTTACCTTTACTTACTTGGCAATTTGACAAGAAAAATGTTGCGAATTACTTTAATTTTTGACTTATACTTTATACATTCAGTATAGCATAATCAAGACATTATAAAGAATAAAGTGTTATGAAAGAATGAACTATTTATTCAAATTTTTCTATTCACAAGTGAATTTCTCAAACTGTTGACTTTACATATTTCTCCCAACTCCTCCACCCCCTACCCTAAACTATCATACATATACACACAACTCCTGGCACCGGTGCTAGATGTAAGGATTTTATTTTTATCATTATGACAGTTTTTGTTTTACATTACATTTTTTCTCTTACAAGGATTTTATAATTTTGTATCACTGTAATCCAATTTTAAGCAATGTGAAGCAAGTTTATGTTAACCTAGTTTCAGATTTGCTCATAACCTGTTCTTTTATTGACTTCACATTCTTAAATATTACATTACATTTCACTTCCTAGTTGATGGGAGTTCCACACATGGGACTTTTTTTGTTGGTATATGTGTATTTTATTTTTGAATATAGTCCAAAATATATATAGTCCAAAATATATATAGTCAAAAATATCTATATTTTTGAATATAGATTAAGAACTTAATTCTCCTGCCTCTTTCTACAAAAGAAAACTTCCTATGTTGTGAGTTCTAACCTTCATTCTAATTCTACTGTGAATATTACTTTAGTATTTTCTGGAATGTGTTGTTATATAGTCAAATTATTGAGGTCAGCATAAAATATACAAATGGTTACAGCTTTCCAATCATTCATAATCATAAGTATTGCCCCTTTGTTGCCCCTCTAGGCCCATTAAGAGATGTCAAGTCTCAGAAAACAACCTGATGTTGACAGAGGAGCATTTTAAAATTGGAGGTAGAGTCTTTGTACAAAGGGAAATACAGTGAGGAAAAGTGGAGAATGAACATTGTTAGTAAGATACTGTCATAGGGACTTTAAAGGTTTATACATTCCTTTAATTCAGATTGTCAAGGAGCTCGTAGTGGCTTACTTTGCCCCAGTAAGAAATGTCTTACTTTGCCCCAGTAAGAAATGTCTTATAGAAATTCGTTCTAGAAACTCTAACTGGTAGACTACCTTCCTGCTGTACATATAAGAAAGAAACAGTGAACAGTAAGAGTAGTAGAAATATATTTTTGTAATCACTGAGAATTTTAGCGTTTAAAGATTAGATCATATAAAAACAATTATAGAGAAGCTCTAAAAAATACCACAGATCATGGAAAATTACATCTAGAAGTCTCTGAAATATTACCTTTAGAAAGTCAACTTTAGAAAGCATTTTCCTTTCTAACAGAAGGAAATGCCTATATTGTATCAATAGTATGCAAAGAAGTATGATGACATGGCCTGTTTGAAACAGCACACCCTGGGAGGTGAGGAGAGTCAGAGAAAGAAAACAGGATCCAATTAAAGGGAAGATGAATAAGAGGAAAAATTTAAAGGAAACAAGAACTGCAGCAATAAAATAGAAATCAGATTGAATGCAAACACAAAGAGAACTGACACTTCAAATAGCAAGAGATAAAGGAAAATATTGAAAATCTCAGAATGCAAAAGAACAGAACAGAGTTTAAAATAATGACAGACAATATAGGTGATAGTTTGAAGGTGATATTTTGGAGAACAGAAGAAGGATATGAAACCTATGAACTAAAAGTGTTATATAACAGTTTATATAGATATAAAATAATTGATAAAGTTAGATTTAAAAGACTTACATGAGTTGAAAAGAGATCTATACTTGTACATTGAAATGATGTAACAATTTCAAAGCAATACCAATTACTTAAAAACTCAGTAGACTGATGCTGGCAAGCACATAGATTTTGTCTCAACATAAGCATAGCATACCTCCTAATAAATGAACAGCGTTTTCATATTCTCAATCAATCTCTAGTGGCCAATTTATTTCAACAATGGAGAAAGCTCACAGTATGCTAGAACTAAGAAAGTGCCAATTCACTTGTTTCAAAGAAGTGTGAATTTTTAACTTGCAAAGAATGGCAATTCCTTCTACTATGGGTCTGTAGCAACATATTTAACAAGGAAATATTGCATATTATGGAAAAGACTTCCAGTTCACCCCTTTTACTAGAAACATGATCTGTAAGCCAAATTAAAGTAAAATGAAAAGAGGCTTAGCCACGTATAATGTTGCACAACAGCTAAGTTGGCAAAACCTTTGTTTGACCTTAAATAAGTATACTTGTTAGAATTATTTCCAAATCAATAACCATTAGACCCAAACAATGTTGATTTGTGCCTTTCTGAAAGGTAAATGGCTTAAACAAAATCATTGCAATAAAATCTTCCTCTCTAACGGTATTCCTTTCAACAGGAAGCCAATAAATCTGACTCTCATGAAAAGCCAATAACTAATAAAAAGCCCAGCATTTTATTTTTAATCAGCAAAAATTTAAATGCATTGGCATATACAATGTCAGTATTGCAAAAAAAGTTCTGCAATTATATTTTGATATGAATAACATGGTGCTTGAAAAATGAAACATTCATATCTTCAATATTATAATAAAATCTGAGGATTGTAAAAGTTCATATATATCCTTTATTTTGGAAATGTGTAATGAAAAAATGTATATCCAAAGGCAGAGTATAATTTCAAGGATTGTTTCTAAGTGAAGAAGTAAAATTTTCCCAGTCTCACCTTTATGTAGACTATATGCAAATACTATGCCATTTTATATGAGACTTGAGCATCTCTGGATTTTGGTATTTGTGGAGTCGTGAAACAAATACCCACAGATAACAAGAGACAACTGTAATCTACACTGTATGTACTATGCCCAGAAAATAATAAGACAAGTTGAGGGTTTCTTACCCAAAATGCCTGGGACCAGAGATATTTCAGATATTGGTGTTTTTTGGCTTTAGGAATGTTTGCATTATGCTAATTGAGCGTCCCTAATCCAAAAATTCCAAATCCAAAATGCTCCAGTGAGCATTTCTTTTGATTGGCAGGTTGGCACTCAAACAAACATTTTAGATTGTATAGCATTTGGGATTTCAGATTTTTCAATTAGGATGCTCAGTCTGTAGAAGGAAATACAACAAAACTTAAATTTGGTTGTCTCTGGTGGTAGGGTTATCAAATTATTACAATTTAAATATTTATACAAAGCCATGTTCCAAATAATTGTTTCCTCATAGTTTTCATTAGTTTACAATTATGCCTATGAATACCAATTAGTTAATTAATTAATTAAAAATTAGACAGTTGTGTTATGAGTATTATAATTTTGAATTCTGGATTAACGGAACATTATTTTGTAAGCAAGTTACTTAACTTTCTTTTATATCTCTTGGGGAGTCCAAATGATAGTTACTTGGGAGATTAGTATGAGAATTAAAAGATACAATGAATGTAAAATAGCCAGTTCTGCCTGTAACATCAGAGTAATCTCCACAAATGTTCAATTTTTTTAAGGTTAACTCTCTTATCTTTAAGTTTCAGGTATGTATTTGTATACTATTCTTTCTAGTGCTAAAGTGTTATACCTTTGACATCAAAGACTTCGTGTATTACATAGAATAAAATTCTCAGATGAGTTTTGAAAACACTTATATTGCTCTAATTTCTATGGGTATGAAAAACTAGACATATTTATAAATAGCGTATGTAAAATTGTGTTCTCTACTATTTGGCCAGGGTGCTTGTGTCTTTTGATTGTAAATAGAATAAAGAACACGACTCTAACATCTTATTTAAATAAATTCTTGTGAATTTTAAACTCTTTTAAAATACTCTGTGTGCACTCACTTAGTATTAAAGTGAGTACTAAATATAGGCCTTATTAAAGAACTACATGTAAAAATAAAGAAATAAATCATACAGGTAAAATCAATTTTGTACACCCTTTCAACAATAACCCCTCTGTGTGATACTTATAAAATAGTTGAATGTAAATCACATTTCTGAAACAACTTTTTATTTGAAATGCACAGGGAAATCTCCTTTTTAAATGATTCACTTGTGACTCACTGTTAAAGGTAATAATTGTTTATTAATTAATGAGTATGTAAAATATTTGCTAACAACATTTTTAAAAATGAGGGTTTGGGTAGCAAAGAAAAATCCCTTAGAGCCTCAAGAAGGAGTGCAGACTTCTGACCTATTTAGATGCCTGGTCTTCAGAACAGTAAAATAATCAATTGCAGATTTTTATTTTAACTTTTATTTTAAGTTCAGAGGTACAGGTGCCAGTTTCTTACACAGGTAAACTTGTGTCATGGGGATTTGTTGTACCAATTATTTTATCACCCAGGTATTAAGCCTAGTACGCATTAGGTTTTTTTCTCTTTTTTCATTTTCTCCTTCCTCCCATCCTCCATGCTCCAAAAGACCACAGTGTGTGCTCTTCCTCTCTATGTGTCCATGTGTTCTTGTCATTTAGCTCCCAGTTATAAGTGAGAATATGTGATATTTGGTTTTCTGTTCCTATGTGACTTTGCCAAGGATAATGGCCTCTAGCTCCTTTCAGACAATCTCTGCAGTGCCAAGAAGTAAAGAGATTAAGACAAGGCAAATACTTTTTTTTCCTCAGTAGGAAAAAACATAAGAATAGTTTTTTGGTTATGAGATATTGGCAATAAAGAGGAAGAGATCAAACTAGAAGGTATGCTTTTCCCAAATCAAAAAACAAAAACAAGAATTTTCATTAACACAATCTCTAAATTGCGTTGTTTTAAGACATTAAGTTTGTAGTAATTTGTTAACAGCAACAATAGAAAACTAATTTGTCTGTTGATACTAAAATATACTATGAATAAAAATTATTTTAGTTTTTATTCAGGAAAAGGATGCCTTCTAGTTCTATCTCTTTTTCTTTATTATCAATACCTCATCATCCCCCCCCAAAAAAAAACTCGTATTTTTTTCTAATGAAAAAAAAAGTATTTACCTTGTCTTACTCTCTACCTGTTGACACTACAGAGGTCGTCTGAAATTTCTATCTTGTTTGTATTCATTTAAAACATTGTGCAATCAAGATTCTATCTTTAACACCCACCAAAAAGTATTCTTTCAATTACTTCCATCAGCTATTTCCCAG
This sequence comes from Pan troglodytes, assembly GCF_028858775.2. Lineage (NCBI taxonomy): Eukaryota > Metazoa > Chordata > Mammalia > Primates > Hominidae > Pan > Pan troglodytes. The sequence goes on along the minus strand of NC_072398.2, from coordinate 58,745,870 downwards.
TTATTCATTCTTTAATTTAATAAAATGCATATTATTTTGAATGTTTCCAACACAAAACAATCACAAACATTTGAGATGATACATATCCTACTTACCTTGATTTGATCTTTATACATTGTATATATGTATTAAAATATCACGCGGTACTCCATAAATATGTACAATGATTATGGGTCAACTAAAATAATACTAATAAAACAAATGCATATTAAACTTATTGCAATAATATTTTCCAAGTAAATTTTTTTGAAATACAATTTAAAGCATTTAATTGGATTCTCAATACATGTTTGTTAAAATCAAAGCTTAAAGGCCTTAGGTTTAAGATCACAAAAATATGTTCAAAACAACCTTTTTAAACTATTGCTGAAAATAATGGAGGAAAATGTTGAATACTTGCTATAAATCAGATGCTGCTTTAGCTACTTTACATTTACTCATTCAGTCAACATATGTGAAGAAAATATAAGATTTGTGAACTCAGTTCATAATAAAGATACACAAATGTAAAGAAGCTGTCACTTTATAAAGCCATTGGAAGCAATATTAAAATTTAGAATGCATGTAATTTTTTGTCTTTATAAACACTTGTTCTACAGATATGTCAGTGCCTGTGGACAAAGGCATATGTGCAAAGATACTCATTTCAGCATAGACTAGAAAGAATTTAAATGTATAGCACTAGAAAAATGTTTTTAATAAATTGTGGTTTTTACATACTTTGGAAACTATGCAACCACTACAAAAAATATGGTAGACTTTTGTATAATGAATCATGGTTTTCCCTAATAAAGAACTGAGAATCAGTGAGTTGAGTTCCAAAATGAGATGAAATCTTACTTTTCAGCAAATATAATTTTGCACTGTTTGTTGGTAGTAGACATATTCATTACTTACTGTAAATATTATTCTAATTGTATCAAGTTATCTAAAGATTTTAAAATTTTAATTACATCTTTCTTTCTCCCTTTTTTTTGGGGGGTGGGGGAAGGAGTCTTGCTCTGTCACCCAGGCTGGAGTGCAATGGGGAGATCTCAGCTCACTGCAACCTCCATCTCCTGGGTTCAAATGATTCTCCTGCCTCAGACTCCCAAGTAGCTGGGATTACAGGAACCTGCCACCACGCTTGGATGATTTTTGTATTTTTAGTAGAGACAGTTTCACCATCTTGGCCAGACTGGTCTCGAACTCCCGACATCAAGTCATCTGCCCTGCCCGCCTTGGCCTCCCAAAGTGCTGGGATTACAAATGTGAGTCAACGTCCAGCCAAAATTTTAATTACATCTACCTGGTTTTTAAAGGGTTATGTTACTAGTATATATTTTTACAGTCTCAAACATATACTTAAGGAACATAACAAAACATAATCTTGTTACATGAGATTCTAGAAATATTTTATATCTATAGATAGTTTCTTGACATTTGAAGGTTAGGACACTTCTAAGAAAAACTGGTTCACTTTAACCTAATCTCATCTGTTTTTCCCCATGAAGACGTCAGCATTAATCACAAAATATAGATGTTTACTTCAAATTTGACTTTTACCAGAGGTTAGGTGAATCAGAGAAAAAACATTTTCAAACATCTCAAGTCAGTCAGTTTTGCTCTTCATTAGGCACTTTGCCAGCAGTCAAATTTGAGAGGGAGAGGGAGATAAAGAAAGTGCACAATGTGATTAAAAGAGAAAACCATGACAGAGAGCTAATTGCTAATACTGCTTACAGTTTATTACTTATTCTTAGAAATTAGATAGAACACAGGTTACCAGAAATGAAGGATTAGTCAAGGTGAATTAGAAAAATATAGGAGGGAAAGATTCAATCCTACAATGTGGGGCAATTTTATCTACATTTCTTTGCACTGAGGTAAGATTTATACAAGGGGCTCAGTGTGCCTAAGCCAGATGGTAAAGTTCAGAGTCCCAGTTTTGGGTAGAGAAATAATGTAGGCAGAGGGAAGAAGTCAAAGCCTCATAGCTAAATTGTATAATTAAAATATATTTTGGTATTACATGTGAGTTTCTCTTAAGCTGTGCAACTTCAACTATTATAAGGGATAATTTCCAATTCTCAAAGACATTCAAAGATCATCAGATTCAAAAGCAGTGATGGCATACTACATTTTCTTCTCAGTGTGAAATGTTGAAAGTATTGACAAAAACCATAATTTAGCTTTATGAAGCAAGGAATCCAATTGCTGTGTTTCTTACTGTTGGAGTCAATCTATAAATTGAAACAGTTCAATCCCAATGTATAATTTATAAGAAATCAAATTAATGGTGCTGTAAACTACTTAAATCTGTTTATCCTGTTCAAATGATAATTGTATAAAGTTTTTTTTTTTACTCATCAAGCTTATTGTTGAGTAATATAATATCTCATAGAAATATAGGATAATGTAATTACTGGAAGGTCTCAGGAAATAGGTAATTTATGACATGCTACGTATTAGCTCTCTAGAAAGAATGTTAGCTTGAGGACCATGACTAAAAGCATAGTGCATTTCTGAATTCTCATAACATTATTTTTAATAAAAATAATTCCAGAAATGTAATGAAAATTTGACTAATACATTTAGTATGGCTATTGCTTAATTAATTGATTGTAAATGCATTTGATTTTCTCTATGTGTAGGTCACCCTCAAACATTTGTATGCAAGGTTAAAAGAAAATATCCAGAAATTTTATTTTGTAAGTGTTCTTGTTTATTTTGTTTTTTAAATTTATTTTTATTTACTTATATTTTTAGACGGCGACTCTCTCTGCCACCCAGGCTGGAGTGCAGTGGCACAATCTCAGCTCACTGCAAACTTCATCCCTGGGTGAACCTGTTCTCCTGCCTCATCCTCCCTAGTAGCTGGGATTACAGGTGTGCACTTCCATGCCCAGATAATTTTTGTATTTTCAGTAGAGATGGGGTTTTACTATGATGGCCAGGCTGGTGTCAAACTCCTGACCTCAAGTGATCTGCCAGCCTCGGCCTCTCAAAGTGCTGGGATTACAGGTGTGAGCCTGGCCTTCTTTATTTTAAAATAATAATATTAATAAATTATTAAACTGAAAAAGGTGAAGATTTCACTTCAAATGAAAAAAATCCCTGGGGAAAATGAACACACACATGCTCAGAAACTGTAGAAGTAAACCACAGTTTTTTTTAAGAGAATTTTCTGCTGTGTCACTGTATTTGTTTTTCTGCCAGATAATGCAAATGATATCAATATTAATCTGCAATATGATGCATTTTATTTGAAAATGTTATTCAAAAGCTTATCTCTAATGCTGAAATAATTCATAAGAAAAAATTGTTTCTAAACTTATGACCTCTAATGTACATTTATTTCACTCCAAAATAAGAACCAAATAATGCTATTAAAAGGACTATACTAAAGGTACTAGGAGAACACCGTTAACAAACATGTTCGTATATATACACAAATAGGAAAAATGGTGCATTAGAAATAAACAAAACTGCAAAAAACAAATATGTAAATCCCTGATCATTTTTATAAAACATAATCTTTCTATCCATACTTTACTACTGCCTTCATTCACATGAGTCAAATTATGGCCCAGTAAATATAGCTTTCTTACCTAAAAAACAGAAATTGCATCTTCAACACAACAGTGCAGTCATGAAATTCTACTCCAATTGAAAACAATGCAATTTCTGGTTGCCATTTAGAGGTATATTTCTTCTATTTCCAAAATAAGTTAGTTTAAGGGCCATAACATGCAGCTGGCAACTTATTTGTTCAAAATTTTCCACTCACCCTTGAGCCATTAAAGAATGGTGATATTCAGAGGCCATATCACACAATACAAAAGTGAAATCCATGATTTTAAATTATTAAGCTTTAACCATCTATCCATCTGAAATTTCCATCCTCTAAGGCACCATGTGTGTTTTAGTGTCTATAATTTCAGCATAAAAGAACATGGCATTTCGGGGCTGATACTTTTTGAACAAGATAAGAACTCTCTGCTTTTGCCTATCGTTCTACTGCCACGTTAAGCGGTGGGACTGAATTAAAGCTTCTGAGTCTACAGGACTAAATAGAGGCATGATCCTGTTTTCATGTTTCTCAGCTGAATACTAATTTAATCCATCTGTGGAAATTTGTGCATTTGCCATTAGAACAAACAAAAGAATGGATCTGGTACAGTTTAGGATTAACCATCCAGAAGCTGAAATTTACCTAAGATTCACACTTAATGGTCATATATGTTATTTGGGACTGTAGCAAAAGATTAGTTGTCTGTATCCATCAATTATAAACATAGTCTATGTTTGCTTTTAATTTTTATGAAAAATACATAGTTTATAAGATGTTTCATAAACATATATCAATTATAATGTTAAATTTATTGAAAAGAAATAGAGACCAAAAAAATCTATTTTAGAATACGTTGTTTCGTTAACCTAGTTATCATTAACGAACTGAGTAGTTCGGAATATTGTTCCAAATTAGAACTAAAGAAGGTGGAAGTTTTTAGTTTTGTTCTATGGACCCCTGTCCACATCTTCACCTACTTTTCATAGACCACTGAAAATATTGCAGCTGCTATCTTCTTTCTGCTATTATTTGCTCTGTAATCCATTCTCTTCAGACTGTCAAGGAACCTTTTAAGAAGTATATCAGATCAATCAAATATACTCCGATTATAAACTTTCAATGATCTCCCACTGCATTTGGAATAATACCTGAACTTAACTGTGGCATTGAAAGCCTCTACGATCTACTTTCTGGGTTCTTATTAACCTCATCTAAGATTAACACCCTCTAACATCATGTTCCTTGTCTTCCAAGTCGTTTTTCTGATGAGTGATTCTGCTATTTTCTTTGCCTGGAATGTGTTTTCTTCCTTTTCAGCATTTATATGGCCCAACCTCATATTCCAGGCCTCAGTTCAGTATCACCTTTTCAGAGATACCATCTCTTACTATAACCCTTTTTAGACCCATTTCTATTCCTATTACTTCCCTTCTCTGTTTTCCCCTTTCAGTTCTCCTTATTCCCCTAGCAGCAATGGTCACAATCTGAAATTATTATGCTATCTACCTATCTACCTCGTTCCATTGTCTTCTGACCTGCAATTTTCTGAAAAGTAGAAAACAATCTTGTAATTGCTCCTTCATATACTTTTCAATTTTTGTTTACAATATAAAGGCTATAAGTTTTGGTCATGCTAATTAACATGTTAAATTTTTGCCACTTATAAAGGTGAGAAAAAGATGTGTGTGCTGTAAAAAGTTGAATTATATGTGTTCTTGAGCATTTCTAGTCTGCTAAAATATGAGCTACAGAAAGTTCTCTATTATCCCCACCCCGGTTTTCTGTGAAATTAGTTACTTTGGTTAAAAATTGTAACTAATATGAGTAGTAAAGACCACACTAGGAGTAATATTGACAGAGTAAAATAACCATATGTCTTTTTGTTTTACCAGCAAACATTAGTTTCACCTAAAGAAATGGTTATTTATTTATTTATTTATTTTGAGATGAAGTCTTGTTCCCTCACCCAGGCTGAAGTGCAGTGGCCAGATCTTGGCTCACTGCAGCCTCCGCCTCCTGGATTCTGCCTCAACAGCCTCCAGAACAGCTGGGATTACAGGTGCCCACCACCACACCTGGCTAATTTTTGTATTTTTAATAGACACAAGGTTTCACCATCTTGGCCAGGCTGGTCTTGAACTCCTGACCTCGGGTGATCTGCCCACCTTGACTTCCCAAGGTGCTAAGATTACAGGCATGACCCACCGTTCCCAGCCCAAAATAATGGTTCTTTAGGTTTCTTTGTTGTTCTTTTTCAAGTTTTTTTGTTGATCTTTTTTACCATAAGACTCTTTTACTTTCTCAGGACTTATTGAGGATCCCAAAGAGCTTCTGTCTATTTAGGTTATAATGATAGGCATTACACTATAGACATTAAAGCTGAGAAACTTAAAAATATATATATTTATTGTTTCTCTTAAACATACAAAGAGGAATGCATTTCATATTAATATAAATAACATCTTGCTATTATTATAAAATTAGTTTTGACCTTTCAGAAGCCCCAAGATTTGTCCTACAGTAAAGTGTCAGTTCCGGAATATGAACAAGCACCATGAAGGTAAAAACTTGGAAAATTAATTTTATTTGCCTTGATTTATAATATCCAAGCCTGAAAAACTATGAACGTGTTAAATATTTGCAAAGTTTGTTCAATTTGATGGGCTTCCTTCCATGCTATACTAACTAATGCCTTTGCCCCTAACGTAAAAATTCTAAATCTTCTGTTTAATCTGCCTAGATAGCAGAGATTTGGTGACTTAACAGTATAGTTTTCTGTGCTCTATGAAGACTTCATGCTGCTTCATGATGTCCTTGATTATTTTAGATGGAGAAAATAGAAAAAAAAGTGTAGTTTGTTTAACTTCTTTTTGGAATGGTTTTATTATTTGCATGCAACAAAAACAAATTTCCTGATCAATGAAATTGTTCCTACTATGAAACTGCATCAGTCCTCTCACATTTGAAAGTTATCAATAATGCATTAACACAGCCATTTTAAATCTCTATCCTCTACAAATATTGTTTTATTTTGATGCTTGCCTGAAAAAGGTATATAGACTACCAGCCAGAATGTGTGGAATAAGATTGAGCTAGATACTTCAAACTTTTGACACTTTAAAAAATAGACATTTGGCTAAGAAGTTTGTGAATAGACATCACTTAGACAACTTTCAGATTACATCACTGAACTGTGTCAGGATTTCCAGAACTCATTTTTTTTTGAGGCAGAGAGAGCTTCTTGAGATTGATAACACGAGATCGAGCAGACCAAAAAATAATTATATAGGAATAAGTGAACAAATTAGGAAAATATTATTATGGTTAGTTGGTTAGAATTATTGTTTATTTTATATTAATGTTTAATCTTCTAGATAAACTATTTAACCCACATCATCGTGATGTATGTTTTTGTAAACTAAAATGTAACATTTTTAAATGACATCTAATTCTTACTGGCACCCCAGGATTCAAAATCTGTTGCTGTCTCTACTTTTCACAGAAAGAAACTTATTTGTATGAGTAAATAAAAACTTGTCTTCCTTCTTACCAGGATTTAGTTCAAAATCAATTGTACAACCAAAACCTTACCTCGAGTACCATACTTGTAGCATGACAAGTTTATTGTTAGAGAAACGAGAAACATGGCATAATCTAAGCACATCTACCCTGGTTATATTATTTTATGGAGGCTGCACTTCCCATAGCCTTTGAGCTTTTCACAACCCTGTGAATTTTAGGTAACTGATAAAATGCAAATGATTTTGTCCATAGACAAAATAGATTTTGTAAGGTAGGGAGATAATCATTTTTTTCCCCATGATGGAGTAAATTAGTTACCCATCTGTTTGTGAATTCACTTCCGTATTCCTGATTGAATTATCCTTCGATCCAGTTATAATACTGGTTCCACATCAATGAGTTAAATAAAATTTTTGCCCTGCTTATTTCATGTTTCTAGGAAAGTCATAATTATACCCTATTTTTAAAATTATATTTTAACATATGCATGAATATGAGGACATCATTTGGCCTAGTTAGATATAGACAAATGGGAATTAAAGGACGATTGAATCAGAAGCATATTTTTTTGTTGTTGTTCTGTTCTGATTTTATGTAGATTAACCAAAGGTCAAAGAGGGAGCAATTAGTGTAATGAACCAAACCATAGGTGGACAATGCCAGAGCCAAGGATCTTAAAATATATGTGGTCAACAATCTTAGAAAAGGACAATCATCCCATGACCTTCTTAGATAAAAATCACCCACACCTATGGGACAAACTTATTCAAGCTAAATTATAAGATCCAAAAAAAGAGTGAAAGGAGATCCAAATTTGCATCTCTTATAATTTTTGAATTATAAATAGCAAATATGTGGGTCATATAACAGTGCATTATGATCATTTTTTAAAATGATCTTACATAAAATGTCTATTCTTAAATAAAATTATCTGAATAATTCATCTCATACAATTTAACAAATAATTAAATGTAGGAAATATGCCTGGTTGAAAATCATATCAAGCAAATAGAATCATGAGACTCAATTGGCTCAATTGACCATAGCTGAAAATAAGCAGATAAGTTAATCTGAACTACAGACACTGGGTGCCATCTGGTGGAAGCTCTTATTGTGTCATTATTGTATTTATTGAGCATATGTTATGCACATGTCTTTGTGCTACATCCTGAAACTATAATAATAAACAAGATACTATATTTACTCTCAACAAACATATAGCCTTGGGTAATACTATCAGATACATAAGTAATTACAATATAAGTTACAGAAGTTTTACAATATCTGCCCATTTTATGAAGGCAAATATTCACCTGAGTATTGCTCAAAGCAATCTGTATAATCAATATTGTTTAAACTGGCTACTTCTTTAAATGGTGGTTTTTATATTACCATGTTTTCATTAAAAAGTAAATGACTTCAATGGATTTTTTCAGCAAAAAATCAAAATATGAAATATTTTGAAATTTTACTTGTGAAAATACCTGGTTTCTAGTTCTCTTATCCACCAAATAGATACAAGACCTTGGACAATTTATTTAACTTTTTGGGCTTTTGTCCATTTCCAACAAAACCACAGAGTTGTGAGACACAAACAGTCTCCATGCAAACAACCTACTGTCTACATTAACATCTTAAACGACGTAACTTTATCATTCCAGGAAATTCTTGCCTAGGAAGGTAAGTTTCAAATAACTTCACTTAATCCTTCTTTTGCTCTGTCCAGTAATACTAAACTATCATATCCAGGGTCCTTATCTAATCCTAATGAAGTCTTACATTGCTCACATTAATAAATCCACTTAAAAAAACATAAAACCTCAATTAATGTTTCAATTTTCCCTTCTCTCTGCCCTACTACTAAAGTCTCAATTATGGTAATACACTCACATGCAGTGGTAAGAATAAAATCAGCTTTGTCTTATCAACAGATTGTCTTGATGTGATTTGGAAAAGTAAATATTCAACAATTTCATTATTTGTTTAAGTAATTTTTATGCTTACCTTTGAAAATGTTTAATGACTTCTTGGTATATATTTTAACTGTTTAAAAATACATGGAAATGCAATTAATCCATTTACTTTTATGTTAAGAGACTTGTAAAATATAACATATATTGTAGAGGAGTTAAGGAGTTAATATTTCAAAAGATAACGTTCTACGGGATTTTCTTACAAATTTTTCCTTATAATTTATATAGTATAATTACAAAAGTAATTCTAAAACAAATATCAGTGGGTTATATTTATGTATAGGTAATTTGAAAAAGTATAACTTCACTCCTCAAGATTTCACAATAAAATCAAAACTGTAAAATGAAAAGATTCCAAGTTAATAATCTCTAAAATATCTTCCCATATAGGGAATAATGAACAAAGAGGAAATGAAGAGTACTTCAACTGAAATTGGATAAAATATTTTCCCATCCCAAAAGTTACTATAGAATCATTCTTTAATCATTGTACAATATTAAATGTAACCTTTAGCTGCTTTGACAATAATTATAAAATACCTAAAATATTTTTATAATTAAAAACTATAAAAATAACTAAAATATTATACAAGATAATCTCAAATATTATTTTTAGGTTTATATTTATTTAGATATAAAATAACACTATCAACAGTTTTTCTCTCTATCTCTCATCACTTCTCTCGATATATGTAAAACAGGATAATATAATGGTCACACAATTAACAAAATTTTCAAAATTGCATTTTCAAAAAAATTAACTTCCTGACTCTGACTTTGGGGAAACTTATACTGTAGCTATAAAAAGCCATCATGAAGCTTGACTTGTAGCTTATGCTGACTTTGAGAATGTTTTATATGAAATACATAAGCACCTTAATATTAAAGCCACTGGATAATTTTCACAAAGGTTCTCCCTTTAGAAAATTTTGATATACACTAAATTTAATTCCATGGTGATTAGTGAATGGCATGTTAGTTTGAGATATGTGCTGTGTCAAGCAAAAATGCAAAGGTGAACAGAGAGTTACCCTTGACAATAAGGAGAAAGGCACTAACCAAGGAAGAGTAAATGTTCCCTCTCAAGATGCCATAATAGTGACACACTACCAGTTATCAATGTAGATTAAGTGACAGGAAGAGTAAAGGATAGGTTAATATCACCTCTATTGTGGAAGTTACTTGTTCTCTTTCACAGGATTCAATCTCAGACCCCAGAAACATATTCCACTAGTATTTTCAGGCCTCTCTATTTTCATTTTTGTCCCCAGTTGCCTATGACAGAGTAGAAATTAAAGAGCTCTTTTCTGATTTAAGTTTATTCTTTCTACCTACTGTGTCTAATGATGTCATTTTCAGAGTTGTGTGTCTATGTGGGAGATGATCCAAAAGGGGAGAGGGTAGGTGAGTACGTTTCTTCCCTTTTGACTCTGATACAATGCAGGTCAACAGACATAAAAATAAATGTAACTTACCCTGCACTCTTATCTTCCACTCTTCCTAGGAGAGAAAAAAGTGTTGCTCATAAGTAGGCATAATGTTCATATGAATAGTAGAATACAGGGAAAATGAAGAGTATTTCAACTGAAACTGGGTATATTAATTAATTAATTAATATAATGTTTTTTTATATAACCTCAGTGCCTTACTTTGGTTTGAATCTCCAGTTTTAATTTTGAAGTGTTAAATAACAAAAGCATGGCATAAGACTATTTTATATTTAACCAAATAAGTCATGTCTTTAAAAACCAGATCAAAATTTTACTCCAAGGCAGAAGAAATAGCATCTAATTCCAAATTTTTGTAAGAAGGTCTGTAAGAGTACGTGTGTGTGTATGTGTATGGGTGTTTGAATGAATTAATGGTAGAAAGATGTTGAGCTGTGTGGTGATCTAATTAAGGGGCATGACTGGGGCCAGAAGTAGAAAACAGATAACCTAAGGCCTGAACAGTAAAGCTGAAACCGTGAACAGTGCCAAGGAAGAGAATGCAATGTGAGCCTAATTCTTAACAGATGCCAGAAATAGAAGTAGAAAATTTGAGTTTTTAAGTAATATTATATTAACCTCTTATAATGTCAATAATAAATTTTATTTCCTATAATAAAGCATTCATAAACAATGGCAAAAACAGGACTCAAGCCATAAGTTCACATGTCATGGGCAAGTTTTTTTAATTCTCATTTTGATTCTTTTGATTTGACTGAAAGGGAAGAACTAGGCATAGTGCATTAGTTTTCACAGAACAATACTTTGAATAACCACTTTAATATAAGATATGCTAACATAACAGACTGTATTTCTTCCAGTAGTTATCAAAAATCAGATTTTTAGAAAGGTACAATGTAGTATAAAATGTATTCATTGATTGTATAAAGTTCGATTATAGGAAACAGCTATTTGTAATTTTTGTAAAATAAAAGAAAATCCATTCATATGATTTGCTAAAAATATAATCTATGGGAATCCAACAATGGAAATTTCTTTACCATCTGATATGTTTTATTCATGTCTCTTGCATTATTTAAATCGTTTCTCTTTTTACAAGCAAATAGGACTTATCTTGAAAAAAATTACACACGAATTTTAGAAATTAGAAAAATTTGATATCTTTATGTTAAGCCACAGTGTTCATTCAATATAATTATGTAAATCACCAAACTATACTCAAAACAATTTAAGTATTGACCTTAAAGAAATAAAACCTGCAGTCCATTCTACGGCATCTTTAGAAACTTTTAATTTCTATATACAGTGATGTTATCCTACATATCAACATTATCAAATAGATTATGTCAGAAAGGTGACCAGTAAAACTTAATTATAATGGAATGTCATAGTGAGAAATAAACTTAGAGAATTCCCTGTCATCTTCATTTACTAGATGAGGACTCAAAGACAGAAGGCTGATAAAATTTTATACATTTGTACAAAGAGTAAATGGTCGATAAAAGCATGAAACCTCAGTTCTATAATGTCAACTTATCTCTCTATCCAACTATGTGTTGTCTTCACCTCTCCAGTCCAAATGAGCTGGATTAAACTGACATAATACAAAAATAAATAATTTAACTTAAGTTAAAAGTCAATTGGAAAATAAAAGATTGAAAAACTTATCAATGAATTATGAGGACAACAAAGTCACAACCTAAGTAAACATTTGCAAAGTACTGATGAGAAAACAATTCTAATAAAAAACTGAAATCTTTTAGAATACAATTCTAATATACAAAAAAGAAAAGAAGGGTCCTAGATTGTATTTTTATAGGCTTTAAAAGTTAGATTAAAAGAAAAAAACAAATAGTGAAATTCACTTATTTTCTCCTTAGATGGGACTGCTAAACTAATAGAGCAACAAGATCAGTCAGTATTCTGTAAAATACTTGAATGTTATGGCAACATTTGACTTGGTCAAATATAATATCCTAATAGAGAAGCTAGAAAAAAAAACCTAGAAATTAATACAGATCCACAGTGCTGTATCTGAAGCCCCTGAAGTCAAATGTGCTTCAGAGTTCAGTTTTCCATATTTTAGAGGGAAATGAGGAACACACAGTGTATGTTATGTAATATTTTCAATGGAATGTAAGGCAGTAACATATAATCAAGTACATCAGCATCCTTGCAATAAAAGGTGAATATCTGCATTCAATACAAAAATAAAAACTATATCTCACATCTGTCCAAGTCAGGGCAGGTTTCAAAGCAAAATGTGCTAAAAGAAAATGGTTCAGTTTCAAAGCTTTGGAATTTAGCAATTTCCATAAAGGGCTTTGAACCTGTACAAAAAGTTGAAATTTGTCTAATTATTGGAGGTTTCTCATTATTTAATTGAGGATACTTTTTTTATTATTATTCTGCTAAGATATTTGTCAGTGTTGCAAATGAATACATAGGAGCTATTCCTTTAAAATGTGCATATTTGGAATAAACCAGTATGTTTGAGTATAATTTTCAAGAAAAGAAAATTCTTGACAGATTTCTCAAATAGGTCAAATATGTTTTTATTACTATTTTTAATGAGATATGGACACATGCAATGCTCTCAAGAGTAGGAGAATCTAGTTCTCCCTAATAGTACTTCAATAAAAGAGAATAGTAATGTGAAGTCTGAGTGTTATCATTGGATTAAACATTGAAGAGATAGAATTGGGATAGGATTAGAAGGTACACCCTGGAATGTGGTTTGCTCCCAGTAATTTGAAACATTTAAAGAATGGTTAGATGATCACTTGACAGTTATGCTATAAATGGGAATTAGAAAGCATGAGTTAAAGATCATTACTTTGAGTAGATATATTTTATGTCATTTTCAATCTTTAGAATCTTTTGTTTTATTTGGGAAAAAAAACAAAACCCTAAATCCTGAAACGATCACTGCAAAAAAGGATTATAATCTGTTGCTTTTTAAATTGATAAATATGGAGATGAATTCCAATGAGTGTTAAACTTACTGTTGTATTTTAAAAATTTGCTTTCATATAATGGTTAAGTTTTGAAAGATTACATTTCGTGAGAAAATACTTTATGAATTTTAATGAGGTATGTTTATTTAAATCTAATTTTCTATTCTGTTTTGGGAAATAGTTGTGTGTGTCTTTAAGATAAGACCGTCAGCAAATAAGGCCACAGCAAAACAGATTTTGCTAATTTTTTAAGCCTTTGTTAATTTCTGGCTGACAAGAGAGGTAGTTTAATTAGTTAGCTACTAATATCTGTTTAAATGAGCAGCCAGGGAACTGTCTACCACAATAAGGATATGCAAAGCCCAGGCCATTCTCTTTGACTCTTTTCAACTATTTCAAAGAGAAAAGAATAGGTAGATTCCACCTATGTGTAAATGAAGGGGGAATACTCAAAAAGTAATCACACACACGTAAATACGTAACATACTTTCGAGACAAAATAAGAAAATTGGATTTAAATAAAACAAGTAAGGTACTTACGTGTGTGTGTGATTACGTGTGTGTGTGTATTTTCTTCAAATGTGTGTGGTTACTTTGTGCGTATTTTCTTCATGCCTGTGCGTGTGTGTGTGTGTATTTTCTTCAAATGTGTGTGGTTACTTTGTGTGTATTTTCTTCATGCCTGTGCGTGTGTGTGTGTGTGTGTAATTTTGGGTTTGAGGTATAGTGCCTTAACAATAAAATAGTGAAATACTTTCAAATATTGTGGAAGCCTCTGTATCTTTTTTTTTTTTTTTTTTTTGGCGACGGAGTTTCGCTTTTGTTGCCCAAGGCTGGAGTGCAATGGCACAATCTCGGCTCGCTGCAAACTCTGCCTCCCGGGTTCAAGTGATTCTCCTGCCTCGGCCTCCCAAGTAGCTGGGACTATGGGCGTGCGCCACTGCACCCGTCTACATTTTGTATTTTTAGTAGAGATGGGGTTTCACTATATAGGCCAGAATGATATCAAACTCCTGACCTCACTCGGCCTCCCAAAGTGCTGGGATTATGGGCGTGAGCCACTGCGCCTGTCCAGCCTTCTGTATCTTGACTAAAAGAAAATATTCAGTCTCTACTAAGAATATAAAAAATTAGCCGGGCATTGTGGCGGGCGCCTGTAGTCCCAGTTACTCGGGAGGCTGAGGCAGGAGAATGGCGTGAACCCGGGAGGCGGAGCTTGCAGTGAGCCCAGATCGTGCCTGGGCACTCTAGCCTGGGCGACAGAGCGAGACTCCGTCTCAAAAAAAAAAAAAAAGAAAAGAAAAGAAAATATTCAAAGAACTCTGAGAATCTTTAAAAGGAACTGAAGAGTATAAAACATTCCCTTTCCCTAGTTTAAAGTATCTCTGCTACTGGCAAACAAAATGGACACTCTGGCAAACTGGGGTATTCAAAGTTGAAACAGAACCAGGCAGCCATACCTGCATGAGGGAGCAGTGGGTCACAGACTCTGCATTCCCAGAAAGATGTTGTAAAAGTATCACAGGACCTCCCTTTCCGCATTTGGCTTGCCAAACCAATGTCTGTTATCCTTGCCAAGATAAACTGAGAGGTGAACCACCCCCACCACCAGCAGTTGGAAACATCTGACAGCGACTTCTAGTTTGAGGCTTGGAAACCAACCAATCAGAACTTACCTACCCTGGCCAATCAAGGCCCAACTTGTATCAAACAATCAGAACTCAGCTGCAATGACTAATCTGAATTAAGCAAGCTTCATTCTTTCTATAAACAGACCTGATTGGGAACGTGGACAGGAACTTTGCTATAAAACATGAACAGTCAGCCAGGCAAGGTGGCTCCCGTCTGTAATCCCAGCACTTTGGTAGGCTGAGGCCCACAGATCACCTAAGGTTGGGAGTTCGAGACCAGCCTGACCAACATTGAGAAAACCTGTCTCTACTAAAAGTACAAAATTAGCTGGGGGGTGGTGGCCCATGCCTGTAATCCCAGGTACTCGGGAGGCTGAGGCAGGAGAATAGTTTGAACCCAGGAGGTGGAGGAGGTTGCAGTGACCAGACGACATTGTGCCATTGCACTCCAGCCGGGGCAACAAGAGCAAAACCCCGTCTCAAAAAAAAAAAAAAAAAAAAAAAAAAATCCCTTTGTTCTCTGGAATGAATTTTAATGGGGTGTGTTTTATTTAAATCCAATTTTCTTCTTTTGTGTACAAAGGCTGTTTCCCAAGTTTACAAACCATTCACTGGTATAAAGTCTCTTTCCTCAAATTTCAGAGAACTTTTCTTCATACCAATAATCAGTTATTAGCTTTTACATTTAAAATAAAATGGCTTAGTAATATATTTCCTAGGTTTGTTTATATAAAAATAGTATGCTTTTTATTTATTTATTTATTTATTTATTTATATTTATTTATTATTTTATTTATTTATTTTTTGAGACAGAGTCTTGCTCTGTCGCCAGCCTGGAGTTCAGTGGCTCGAACTCAGCTCGCTGAAACCTCTGTCTCCCAGGTTCAAGCGATTCTCCCGCCTCAGCCTCCTGAGTACCTGGGATTACAGGCGCGCACCAGTATGCTCAGCTGATTTCTCTATTTGTAGCAGAGACGGGGTTTCACCATATTTGCCAGACTGGTCTCGAATTCCTGACCTGGTGATCCGTCTGCCTTGGCCCCCCAAGGTGCTGGGATTACAGGCGTGAGCCACCGCGCCCGGCCAAAAATAGTAGGCTTTTTATATTGCCTTTGTTTACTGGGAAATTTGGAGAAATAAATGAATGGAATATTTAATAAGATACGTACGTCCTTTGTGTAATTTTTTTCAACCAACATTTTTTAACATCTTTATATTATCACATATCACGTCAGTAAGAGAAGCAAGTTCATGAACAAATATTACTAATTAATTGGTGTAAGACTCTTTTAGAGGCTGAATTTTATTGGATAATTATTATATCCTAAGGCAGATTAGGGAATTATAATTCCTATTGAAAATTATGGGGAAGTTAAAAAAATTTACTTTGGGGAAATTAAAAAAATAGGCAGCGTAATTTCAAAAAAACCAAAAAACTTGCTACTTCTATAAAGATTGGTCTAATTATGGATATTGGATAAATTAAAATCTATTATAAACCATAAATACTCAGTACACATTTCAGCTTTAACTTTAAAAGTACAATTTGAAAATGAGGGTCTAATCTTTTACTTTAATTCACAAGTGCTTATTAAAATGAAAGAGATAATATTATAACTTAATCTTAGGACTAATTTATTTAAACTCGATTAAAAATATTGTCAGCATTGCTATTTTATTTTTATATAAAAGCAGAAAGGATATAATGAATGTAATTTTAGAATCTTTTGTAACTTAGTGAGAAACATCATAATGCAAATCACTTTTTTCTCATTAAATTTCATTTAAGTATACACACGCATACACACACGCACGTGCATAACACACACTCACACACACACCCCCTCAAGAAAAATGTCAGGGAACCCTTCAAAGTGCTAAAACCCAGTTTTTTTCCTCTAATTTTCAAATTCACATTTTTGGGATGGTGCCCATTAAAAAAATACATATTAGCAATTCAAAAGCTCCAGCAGAGTGAAAACAAAAGAGAACAAGCTTGATAATTCTGGCAATTTCACTTGGAAGAAGACCACAGAGATAATGAAAATGAAGAATTAGAGTGCTTGGCAAAATGGGATTAGATAGAGAAAAATAATCAAATAAAGTATTTGTTTAAATGCCAAAACATCATAATTGTTGTTTACTATTCTGTAAATAATTGTGTTAACTAGGAATCCTGTTTATTTTGTCATTATAATAGTAACAAACATGAATACACTATTAAACTAAAAATTATTACTTATAAATTGTTTTAATTATTACAAAAGCACATATTTTTAATTTATAGTAACGATTATACACAATTCTCATTAAGAACTGGCTCTTCTGACAGTGGATTATAGTTTCTAAACTATTTATATTTCTATATTATTTCTGGCTGAAATTTTCCCAATGGCAACTGTATATTTCATTTGTGAATTATAATTAAATAACAAAAATTAAAACGTATTATATGGTTTAATCTCAAAATTAGAGATATAGCAATATTGTTGTTGAACACATATATTCAAATTATTTTGGTTATTAATGTATTTTGATGATTGTTTAAAATCACTACCTAGAATACTCCTCTTAATTTATCATTGCACCAAGTGTGTTAACAGTTAGTGGAGTGATTTATAGTAAACCAACCAACTAGGGTAAAAAGCTTCCTTCTTACTATAGCTTCTTCAATATAACATACAAAAAATAGGAAAAAATTAGATTAGTGGGGGAAAGATAAGTAATTACACAATTTATGTTCCAATATACACAAAGAAAAGTATAAGCGATTCTTAGATATTATTTATGAAGAAGTATTTGTAAGTGATTTTTGCAGATAAATGCCGATATAAGAATTAACCACAGTACATTTTTGTTTTAATGCTTTTAACCTATTTGTTCTGATGTTTCCATTTTGCTTTTGATATCCAAAAAATTGAACTTTATAGTTCAAAGGATCTACAGAGATCTAGTTCAGCCTTAATTTTACAAATGAGGAGACTGAGGTCTGAGAAATTAAGTGACAAAACTGAGTGAATACAGTTGGTTTTTGTCAAAGACAGAAAAGAATACATGCCTCCTTGCTTATAGTCAAGAGGAAATATTTTCATTGGGATGCGCTTGATCTTTAAATCCAGCATATCCAAATGCAAAGCCAGTGCCTTTGATGGGTGAACAGCTGGCTTGCTCTAGGAAATTGAAGACAGATAGAAAGATAGAAATAAAAAGAAAAAGTGTATAAAATTAAATAAAACAGAAAGATGAAAAAGTTCTGTCTTCCATGTATTCATAATTTAAGTTAGAAGGTGATTTTAGTGCAATATACATGAAAGAGAAATTCAGGGACATGAGGGGCAAACAAAAGTTCAGCACGTTTTTGTTTTTATTTGTGAATATGTAAAATGGAAATTATTACAGCTGTTTATAGGAGTAAATAAGATAACATGAAAGCACTAATTACATAATGAAAATATAATATTTAATTTCAATATCTTTTCCTTTTCTAGTATGGATTGATAGATAGATATAGACCAGACTATTACTCTATATATATAGTGTAAAATAGTATATATATATATATAGTGTAATTTTTAACCAACATTTTTGAACATCTTATATATATATATTTGTGAATAGCTTATTATACACTAGAAATAAGATGTATTAATTTCTTTTTAATTTCTTAAATAAGAAATAATTCCAATCTCTTTCCCTTTTCTAGTGTGGAAAAGGGAAAGAGATTGAAGTTAAATATTGTTTGATATATATGTACAAACACACCTTTTGCACTATATATATATAAAATATATATATATAAATGTACGTACACACACGTTTTGCAGTCTCTCTTTCTCCCTATAGCTCTCTCTCTCTCTCTCTCTATATATATATATACTACATATAGATTTGATTCCCAAACACTTCTGACATATGTTATAGTCTGTCTTTCACATACGAAGATGTTTAATTATAATTATTTTAAAAATTAGTGCTAAGGCTCAAAGGAGAAAGTATGTTTCATTATTTTAACTCTATTTTTAACTTTTGCTTAAATAACCCTGGTATATCATAATTTAAGTGACTTTTCAAATAAATTATAGCTCATCCTAATGTTTTTAATAACAGCTAATATTTTGCCTGATCATAAAATTTACACATACTCATCACAAAAAAGTGAGAGGGAAAACCTATAAAACTTTACACAAGAGATACCTCAAACGTTTAGGTGGAATACTTGTAGGCTTTTTAGTATGCATTTGTATATATTAAAAAAGTAAGACCATCCTAAAATAATTAGAGCACTATTTTATGTTTTTAAATTTTTATGTGTTTTGTTTTACTTAAATTTGAAGGAATATGAAAGAATTTCCTATTGTATTGAATATCCTTAGAAAATAAAACAATATGTAGTACCATTAAAACTGAATTCTCAGTTTTCTGAGCAAACAGTTAAATTGATTTCTTTAAATTTGTATTCTTAATATCTAGTTTTAAATTTGCATTCTTCAGATTTTTGAGAATTTTTAAAATAAGGATATATTTAATTTATTATGTTAAAATTTTTCTTTGTGGGTTAGAATAAAGTCAAATTGAGTATACATTGCATGACCGTATTTAAGATGTATGTTACATATTTAGTGCACAAAATTCCATATATCAGTACAATTGCACTAAATTCTATATTTAAATAATCTTTTTTCTTAACACCCCTACACTTGGGGTGTGTGTGTGTGTGTGTGTGTGTGTGTGTGTGTGTGTATGTGGTCTATTTCATCCAAAAAAATTAAAATAGCAGATTAAAGTTTCTTGTGACAGTTTTTTTTTTAATTTCTCCTAGAAGATCTATGTATAATTTACTATTCATTGTATAGTGATATATGGCATTAAAGAAAATTGATTATCTTTTTACTTTTTATGTTGGGTCTAATTTTGTCTTAGTTAACTTTGCTAAAAGTAGCACATTCAAAGAAATTTTTAAGTCTGATTATGATAATTATTTTTAGAGCTGGAAATATTTACACTTATTACATTTGCTATATTTTTGTTTTTTTCTGGTCACCTTGTTTCAAGTTTGATAATTCTATCATTTTCATTTATTTTTAAACTTTTTATATGTTTGTCTTTATATGTAGCAGGAAATTTTCAAAATACACATGACGCTTTTTGCATTCACAAGTTGTTATTGTTAAGGTTGGCAATAATATTTTAAACTTAATTTTTCTGGTTGAAAATGGAAATATTAATAAATTTGAATTTCCACTCTCTGCTTAATTTTTCTAAGGTTTTACTCAAATTCAGATCTCTAAGTATTTATTTATATCATCAGAGTTTATAAACCTGGGTCACTTAAACTTAATAGTTCTCTTTATTGTTAAATACTGTCTCTTCCAAGAATTGTATTTTAACATTTCCTTGGAATTTTAAAACAATATTTACTATTTTTCACTAAACTCTGTGTGATAATTTTTAGTGTGAATGACATTTGTGTGGCTACATTTTATTTTATTTGCACTATTATCACACCCTCCAAACTCCTTTTTATTTTCACCGTATTTTTTTCTTGCCGTATGGTCTTCTGTTTCTAGAGATACCACAATTTCCTACAATCTATTGAAGAGACCAGGCATTCATGTGTGCTTGTTTGCGTATGTGTATATCAGGGAAAGGGATCATGAAGAGGTAATCTCTTCTACTGAATCTTTAAGATATTTATTTCTT
This sequence comes from Pan troglodytes, assembly GCF_028858775.2. NCBI lineage: Eukaryota > Metazoa > Chordata > Mammalia > Primates > Hominidae > Pan > Pan troglodytes. Next base: position 58,725,086 of record NC_072398.2, on the reverse strand, counting down.
TCGTTTAGCTATTTTGAAAAATGTGTTACCTTCTCCCTTCAGTAAAAGCATGGTCTCCCTACTATTAACCTCATACTGTCATGTAATGCAAGTCCAAAGCCGCTATTGTATTATAGCATGTATATATATATATGTACGTAATATGTATTATATATTACTGTATTATTTTATTTGTTATGTGGAATAGAGAGGGCTCTATCAATACGTAGATTTTGCTGAAACAGGATGTGTTGATCAGTGCTCCAAATCCTTCTTTGGTTTGCAGGAGACTGCACTGATATGTAGTGGTTTGGGCTTAATTATCAGTGCATAGCTGAGGCGGAATTTACTCTGACATTCATTTCTCTGACAATCTGAACAAGAAAGTCCAGGGGAAGCAACATTAACTACACTAAAGTCTATTCCTCTCCCTGTTGGTAATTTAATTCTGAAAGTCCTTGTTCCTTGTCATAGATATGTAATCATTAATATTAGTACTCGTATATTCCCTTCTAGAGTTGCCAAATGTAGCAAATAAAAATACATGGCAAACAAATAAATTAAAATTTAAATAGAGAAAAAATATTTTCTGCTTCTTTATTTTTTGGTTTAATTGTGTCTCAAATATTACATGGGGCATCCTTATTTGATATCTTCCTACCACATCATTCTTGCCATGTGCCAATTCCAAACATGGTGAGAGAGAGAGATCATTTTACTGTGTACATCTCAAGGTAGGATCCTGTCGTAGAGAGGGAGCTGCGAAGTTGCTATTAGGATCCAACTCTGGGCTTCTGAGTAGTTAGCTGATGGTAATGACACAGCTCCCTTCTGTATTTAGGGTAAGTGCCACCTTTGTTGAGGCATTTGGGCTTGCTCATCTGAAGTATTAAAATATGTTTTGCTAGTCTTATAACTTTTAAGAAGCTTATAACTACTTCAATGCCTCTCATATTCTGGCAGAAGGTTACATATTAACCATAATTTTCTGTGTTGTTATGAGTTTTCATTTTCCCTCCTGATAATTTATACAGTATTTTAATAGGAAGTTTGAAGTGATTTCTATCTGGATTGCTACTTTAAAGACATTTTAAACCAGAATCCTCATAGTTTTTATTATAGAAAATTGTACATTCTTAAAAACAACTCTTTATCAGTAAATACTTGTCCAATTCTTATTCCTGATGAAAAATACTTGTATTTTAATTCTTAATAACTTGTATTTAAATGGATTCTTATGTATCCCAATATTATGAAGTTTTTTTCCTCTGGTTTCTTCTAGAAATTTAATATTTTTGCCTTTCTTATTGAGATCCTTATTCCATATAAAATAGGCTTATATATATGTTATGAAGAAATGATTAAATTTCTGCTTTTCTCATATGGATACCCATATAAAGAAACACTTATTCAAAAGTTCACTCTTTCCCACACATGATTTCATTATAATCCTGTCACATATGAAGTGACCATATAGTGGTTTAACTTTTTTTAGACCATCTTGTCTTTCCTTAGTCATTTTTTAAATATAATTTTTTTTCAAGGAACATGACTAAAAAGACCAGTAAGTCACAACATTCATCTCAATTGTCTCCTATTCTCAAATTGGAGCATTATTTGAGTGCTCTGAAGAAGCACATCAAGTTGTGATAATATGACATGTCTGTATAATATTTTGAAAAATTATAAGAAAATCAACATCATTTTCCCAATAATTCACTTACACATGTGGTTAACCAAAGAATGGTAGAAGTTAGGGAAAGGAAAAAAAAATTTGTTTTGAGTCATCATATCTGAAGATTTACCTATGTGAAATGTTTATGTTATGATAATGAAAGTTGCCAGCCTATGACCTTAGAACTCATATCAGTAGTTCAAGATAACTGCATCTAAGTTTGAGCCACTAAAAATGAGTCCCTTGTCTAGAGATCCTCTAATGTATTAAAAGAATAAAGATTTCCACGGCCTAGAGAAGATTATACATATCCTGACAGGCTTACAGCCTGAGGATAGTGTTTCTAGAATACAACTGCAAACACAAGGCTCCAGCTTACTAAGGCGCCAAGTGTCCCCCTGTTCTATGCGGCAGAGTAGACAAAATTTCTCCAGGAATAGCTCACTTTCTGAAACTAAAAACACTTTTAGAAATGCCTTTTTTTTTAAATGAGGCAATAAATCTTCCAACTCAGTGATCAATCCACAAATTAATCATCTTTTAAGTCTTAATGTGGTTTCAGATACAAATTCTGTAAATAACTTTAAATATACACAAGTTTAAAAACATAAATGTAAGTTCTATTAGTTGACAAAAACACACTTTTTCAAACATGATGACAATTTTAAAAAATCTTAGCCCTAGCTATGATTTTAGCAATTTTTGATTGTTGTGTCCTTGCTGTTCTATATTTGGAGTGAAAATAAAAATATGTTGCTGGAGAAGAGGATGAAATGAAGAAAGACAAGTGAAAATGTATTTGACCTAATTATATTAACAGGTTTGATGTGTTTTACATTTCTAACTAATGCCTTTCAGAAACAATGTCAATGCAATATTCCCCTAGAATGTGTTGATGATAGTAATAATAAGCACTAGTAGAAATGGGCTGATCACTTTAGGAAATTACAATCTTTAAAATGACAAATCAAATATTTAAATATGGAAAACATTAATTTTCCATCTATGTGTTTTAAGTACTCACAAATTCTATATTTTTATGGCAAACATTAATGAAAGGTGAACTTTCTAAAATATTTTTGAAGACAAATATTAAAGACAAAACTTGCTTTACTAAAACTAAAGGTACCCTAATGAATAAATTATACTGTTCATTTTATAGCAACTATCAATAACCGTGGCATCATTTGCAATGTTTAAATGGTTTTATAAGAAGTTGTAACCTAGCTCCATTGTTTATAAATGGATTTAATATCTTTACATGTTTATTCAAGCCACAAAGGTAAAGACATAGTAAGGATAAGTAGCACAGGGCTAATGAAGGTCTTCAGGAAGTGAGTTGCATAAAAACCAAACAGAATATATGCGCCTTGCAAACAAACCTCAGAGCACTTTTGTTCATTACCTTTAACATCTGTGATCCAAATAATGCCTCTTTCATTCAACCCAGCACCTCTAAAAACATGTCAAGCTGGCCGCGCACGGTGGCTCAAGCCTGTAATCCCAGCACTTTGGGAGGCCACGGCAGGCGGATCACTTGAAGTCAGAAGTTCAAAACCAGCCTCACCAACATGAAATCCCGTCTCTACCAACAATACAAAAATTAGCTGGGTGCGGTGGTGGGCGCCTATTAATCTAAGCTACTTGGGAGCCTGAGGCAGGAGAATCGCTTAAACCCAGCAGGCGGAAGTTGCAGTTTGTCAAGATCGTGCCACTGCACTCCAGCCTTGGTGGCAGAACGAGACTCCGTCCCAAAAAAACATAAACAAAAACATGTCAAGCCATGTTTGCTACTCACAGCTGATTGACTGATAAGCTAAACCACAACAATCACACGTAAGACAGCACCTTAGACCTCCAGATACAGATGCCGATAAATCACGGAGACATGCTCTGGCATCAGTTTGTGTGATAGTGTTAAAAATCCTCTTGCAGAGTGCTAAAATCTAACACATTCTTAGAATCCTAAAATCAGGTAGCTTCACTCAATCTGTGAAGAAAAGCTGGCTAAATCAATAAACACACATAAAAATAAATGAACCCAGAATCATAAAATGTTGACAATTTCTGCTACTTTTCAGAAAGAAAATCTTTAGTATTCTTTTTTTTTTTTTTTTTTTTTTTTTTTTGAGACGGAGTCTCGCTCTGTCGCCCAGGCTGGAGTGTAGTGGCGCGATCTCGGCTCACTGCAAGCTCCACCTCCCGAGTTCAAGCCTTTCTCCTGCCTCAGCCTCCCCAGTAGCTGGGACTACAGGCGCTAGCCACCACGCCCGGCTAATTTTTCTATTTTTAGTAGAGACGGGGTTTCACCATGTTGGAAGATGGTCTGCATCTCTTGACCTCGTGATCCGCCCGTCTCTGCCTCCCAAAGTGCTAGGATTACAGGCATGAGCCACCACGCCCAGCCTCGTCATTTCATTTATTTAAAAAATAGAGTAAATCTTTTCATTAGGCTTATGACAGTGTTATGACTGCATGGAATAAGGGATTTCTTATTTTTGAAAAGGCAAAGCAATAATTGTGTGGTGCTTCATGGAACTTGCTCAGGACATTCAGTGTCTTCTGTAAATATACATTGCTGATAGGATTTATAAATTTCTCATAATGCTGTATAAATGACTACAGACAAAGATGAAGCACAGTGCCCTCTGGTGCACATAAAACATAAAATAAAATATTTATATAGGAGTATCTACATAGATACAGCCACACAAAAATACACAACAAATGTGCTTCTTTATAAATGTTAAACCAATAACTAGGAATTGTAAAATTCTATCACCAATAAACAAATTGAAGTGATAACTTCACATAAAATGTTCTTCATGGCATAGATCAATATAATCTAATCCATCAGCAACCACTTGTAAACTCTTCTACTTAGTGTATTCACGGGACATCAGGTGAACAGGCAACCTTTGTTGAATTTAATATATTACTCTTTTTGTGTAACTTATTTAGATTTTAAACATAGAACATTGATAGATGTTAAAGATCATATATCTTAATCCCATCCATTTCTTTGATCTTTGCTATCATTTCCTATTTATCTGCTACTTGTTTTTATTCCATTGCTATTTCCCTTAGCTTCTGAACGTACAATTACCTTTCAGGTAAAAAAGGATGAGGTGACTCAACTTCTCAGTGACTAGTAGAAGATACCATTTCCATTTAGGCTGAAAAAGGTAACATAGCATTGTATAAGGTAGAAAGGAAAAGCAATTTTTTAAATTTCACTTTAAAATTTTGGCTATTTAAAATGAGAAACTCGGCTTCCAAATACATTGCCATTTACTTTAAGGCAGTGTAGCATGCTTAAATTTGGGAGTGATAGACAAGTGGTCACCATTATCTGTTTTTATCATAATATATTACATCTATAAGAAATACTTTGAATAGCAAGAAAACATTACTATGGTGCATGGTAAATAACAACCCTTCTGATAATAACTTTTTCCCATCTGAAACTTTCCCTTAGAGAAACATATGTATACACAACCTTCAAGGATGATATTTCTGTAATTGCTTTCCCTTTGCTTCATACCTGTATATCTTGTATCTTGTGCTAAATCCCTGCCGGCTTCTGTCCACAAAATCTGTGTATTCCTGTGAGCGATGGAAGGGTCCCTTATCAGAGAGGAGCCAGTCGAAGGGGCTTGTGGCATGCTGATCCGAAACAGCAGCAACCGCTAAAACCCAGCAATGAAGACTCAGTGCTATCCACTCCCATAGAGCCATCAGAGAGAACAATTCAGCACCAGCTCTGCTTCGCCATATCATGCTTCCACTGGGGATTTAGAGCCTTCATTCTCTTAGCTTTCCCTCAACACCTAGACAAAATACACAGGCAATTAGTTAACTCCTAGAAGATTCCTTTCTCTCAGTTAAGGTGTTGAGGTGGCTAATTTTTAAATTTTAATCTAATATCATTGTTTTAAATTAGTATTATCAGCAGATAATAAAATACAAACCAAAATTATTTTTTTAGAGCCGTATATCTTTTATACTTTGTTCCTTTTTTATATTAATGGAAAATAAGACATTGAGTCATAACAGACTTTGTCATAACAATTTTATTCGGTGGATCATTAAAGCCTATTGAGCAAAAATCAGAAGTTGAATGTTTTATAAAGTTGGACTGATGCAAATAAATAATAAGTTCAAGTATTTCATATATTTCATAAATTGTGTTACAAATTTTAATACTAGATTTAATTTTATTGTATATTTATCTTAAATAAATGCTTTAAATGAAGCAAAGATATTCATGTAGTTATTTCCATAATCTACATAAACATGGAGTAAAACTGTGGATTTAAGAATACATAAATATATGTATGTATATGTGTGTATATGTGTGTATACCTATTATAGATATATATAGATATAGAGACAGACACAGAGTGAGACAGAGAGATGATAGAAAGACAGACTGATAGATGAATAGATGTGTGTGTGTGAGAGTGGATGTGAGGAGTAATGTCTTTTCCCAGATTTTTTTTTCATTATTCTGTTAGGAAAAAACTGCATATCTGATTATTTAAACAAAATCATAATTACATTATTTCTAGGGTCTTTAAAGATTTAAATGTGCATCTGTCTTATTCATAAGAAAGTCATACCTCCAAAATTATATGCACATAAATTAAGCTAATGCAGACTATTCATAGACTTTGAAACTGCATACATTGTAGTATAACCATTCAAAAAAAAGTAATAAGACATATAATCCCAGTATGGTACAGTGTAAGACACTTTATGCAAAGCTGCTGATGCAATGTCTATATGCTACACCAGAAAATTCTAAAAATATTTGAATTAAATTTTTCTTTCTATCCTCATCAGCTTTTCAAACTGTATTATTCATAGCACATAGCACTACAGAGTGCAAAGATTCTGACTAATGAGAAAGGTTTACTTGCATGAGTTCTTACTCAGCAAAACGTCTTTAGAAAAAAAGATTAAGATTTACAGTATTAAGATATATCAGTAATAGTAGCTACCATGTTTCTCTGGTATTTGAATAAGAACACTGGTGGTTTTAATGTACTTTCCTAGCTATAACCCCATTATTTGTAATTTAATCCTAAACCATTTCTATCTGAGAGATATAGAGAAATAATTTTGGGGCTCTGAAGTAGCTCAAAACAGTGATACAATGAGTGAACTCTTAATATCACGATATCCATAAAAGGACATTCCTCACATACTGTATGAGTTGCCTCAGTCATGTGAGTTGCTCACTGAGGGGATTAAAGCGTACCGTCTTTTGTAAACAACACGGGAAGCCTTACAAGTGAAGACATTTTAAAAATGATTTTCTATAAGAAGGAACATTGTAATAGAAGAATTTTGGAATAGGAGCTTGGAGATTCTAGGCTTTTTTCTATTATCTATATAAATGTACCATTGTCAAATGATTCAACTCCTAACTATCAAATTTGCTGAAAAAATATTGTATATATTTTTTCTTATGAGAACTATACAATTTATTTTAAAACATAGCTTACTTTCATTTATAAACACAATTATTCTTATGTGTAGTGGTATAGTATAATAATCCTGTGACTAAAAAGTATTACTTATTTTTGTTAAACACACTATTTTTATTTTGCTTATCATATACATTCAAACTGGCAAAATTTAATCATTATTTTTAGAATATATAATTTCTTAATTTAAATGAGTAATTTTTCATTTCATAAAGACAGAATAAATTATTCAAACACACTACTTAAGTCCATATTACATATATCATCTGAAAGGATGTATTTCTTAATTGAATAAAACTTCAGTCACACCATCTAAATGAAGTTCTCTTATTAACAAATGTAGATGTGAACAAGAATATTATTGAAAAAATTCAAACAGTACTTATTTCATCCTAATAAATAACTTGGAAAACAGTTCTTTGAAAATGAAATCAGATTTTCTCCAAACCCAACAACCAATATAGCAAATTAGGATATATAACATCAAGAGACAATATTCATAGTGGTTAAAATAATGGACTCTAGAGCCAAACCGCTGATGTTAAAATTCTAGCCCTGGCCAGGCACGGTAGCTCACGCCTATAATCCCAGCACTTTGGGAGGCCGAGGAGGGCGGATCACCTGAGGTTGGGAGTTCAAGACCAGCCTGGACAACATGGTGAAACCCTTTCTCTACTAAAAATATACAAAAATTAGCCAGGCAGGGTGGCACACATCTGTAATCCTGGCTATTCCAGATGCTGAAGCACGAGAATTTCTCGAACCTGGGAGACAGGGGTTGCAGTGAGCTTAGATGACTCCACTGCACTCCAGCCTGGGTAACAGAGGGAGGCTCTGTCTCAAAAAAACACAAACACAAAAACAAAACAAAACAAAAACACCCAGCCCTTCTACTAACGCTATAGATGTTTGACTTTAGGCAAGTTACTTAACTTCTTTTGTGCGTCAGATTCCTAAACTATTATAGAGGTCACCTCATCAGTCTGTTATAAAAATAGAGTGAGTTAATATTTGTAAAATCCCTAGAATAGTGCCTACCATATGGTAAGGACATGTGGTAAAGTTTTAAGTTATATTTTATACTGGTATGAAGCCATGCCATTATACACCTTAAAATTAAACAAATGTTTTGTACTCACACACGTGATTTTTGTAATACACAAAGTGTTTTAAAAGTAGGATACAGTTGACCTAGATGGCATTTGAGGTCCTGTTCTACAATTCTGTAATTTTTCAATAGGTGAATTACCCAGAACCACTTTCTTATCACTTTCATTATCAAATGTGTTGAGCTTGTTTCATAGTCTTCATATCCCCTCATTAAAAAAAAAACAACTATATTGTGTATATTTAAGGTGTACAGCATGATGTAATATGGTTACAATAGTGGAACAATTTAACATATCCATCATTTCACATTGTTATGCATTTTAACATATGGGAAGATAGAAAGGTTTTCTTTAATTTTGTGCAGAGAACTACCTAACAATATTACCAGGTAATTATGAGGTAATTATCACATAATTTGGGGGGTTAATTATTTCTGTTTTTTCTACTTCTGATTTTGGGAACATGTTCCCCACTTCTGTACAGAAATAATTTTTTCTGAAAGTTTGTTAACACATAGGAATGTCAATCTTACCCCAAATTAAGTTAATTTTGGTGATATCCTAAAATCATTGTATTTGTAAGAACTTTATAAAGATATTTTGTAATGAACAAATTGAGATATCCCAATAAAGTTATACTGAAATAGTGTTTAAGAACTTTTTTCACAAGTTACATGACAGGGAGAAAAGTCATAATAGAATGCCTAAGGCAAGGATGTAAGCTTCTAGCCATCTTTAGGACAACTGGTCATTAAACTCAATATTCACCATCAGAAGAGCTTCATTACCTGGTTTGTCACAAAAGTAGATCATTGTACATTTAATTCATATTTTCATGAGTACTAATTTATAAATTATTACTGAATGACCTTAATTGGTTGCTTTATTTGGTTTGGGTTATAACCGTATTAATCCATGTGTCAGAGATGGTTTAGTAAATAGAGTTTGTTTGTTACGATGTAGTGTTAGGATATTTTGAGGTGACAAGTGAGGTGAACAGCTAAACTTAGATATACTGCCAAGAAAGAGAAATCACAAGTTCCAATGAAAGAGGATAGAAATTATTAAACTAATAATGAATTTATCACTTTTTCTATAGTGTGGGGAAATGCAAAATAGTCCAGAATTTAATATTCATAACCAAGAGGCTAAGTGGCCAACTAAGGAGATGAGAACATCAATGCACAATATTTTCTGGACCATGGGAGAGTGATTTTATATAAAAGAGATAAATAAAAGAGAATGAAGAACACACACAAAAAACAAAACATTAAAAACAATACAAAATTAAAAACATGACTTTATGTTTAAAACATGGTGTTTAATTAAGAAGTATTTATGGGTTTTTTTCATAAAAAATAAGTCATAAATATTGAAATATCTATTTGAAAAACAGATATTTAGTATAGGTCCTACTCTTAAATTTTTTCTCACACACACACAAAAAATTAACTGTGAAGACCACATCATGATACAATTTTATTTGCAAATCCTCAATGGCCTTGACAATCTGTGCAGAAATAAAATACATCAAAAATACGTTACATATATACTAATGTATACTAATGCATATAATACATAATAAATGCATAAATAATATGTGTATAATATACAGTCTATATATCATTATTCTTTCTTACTAGCTGTCAGTAGTCTTATTCCAAGGTGGTGGTACCTTACTTTTATCTAAAATACTGATATATCATATATATTTGAAATTAATAAATATTGAAATTTATGAAAGACATATTTACTATAACAGTAAAAGTGAATTTCCAGTAGAACTGAAACTACAAAGATATAAACAAAATATTCGGAATCACTGAATTAAACTTAATATCCTTTAAAGTGGTGGGTCATGTCATAGTGGTGCATCTTTTAAACCTCAGTATCTTATTATCCACAACCGAATTAGATGTCCAGTGATAATTACTACTATTTGTTAAACAATTAACATTGCAAAGTGTATCATTTCTTTTTTTGTATTTGCATTTGGACTGATTTTTGCTGCTTACATATCCAAAATATTCTCTCAGGAACTAAAACCTGCTGAAGAACTTGAATATGCAAAGTCATTTCAGAAAATCATTTTATCAAACATATTTACTTTCATTTTGAATAATGTAGAACCCATGGAAAACTGAAAGACTGATATGGTAAACTCTTACATATCTGTCAGCTAGAGTAACCAGTTTTGTTTTCTTTTTTTTCTACCATATTATCACTCTCTGTCTCTTTTTCTCTTTCCCTGTATTTCCCCCTCTCATAAATTTTTAAGTATTGGACAAAGGTATAAAGAAAATTGGCTGATTTGCCCAATGTCTGCAACCATTCTCTAAATTTCTTCTCTTGAGCAAATACTGCTTTGCTCTATAAAATAGTTTCTTAACATTAATGCTTACTAATACTGAAGCTTATAAATGTAAAACTATGAATCTTCAAAATAAAATATCCAATACTCAAAATAACTATTTAAAAAGTCACATTCTTTCAAATAATATGATACATATTATTCTATTAAATCTATTAAATTATAAATGTTAGAATTATTTATTATAAAATAAAATATTTATATGTAGTACCCCAGAATCTGTTTAAAATCTACAGCATTATTATATAATCATATATAACTATAATAATTATTTTTTGATTATTCATTTAAATAAATACTAGCTATGAAATAAATGAATACTAAACACATAATTGTGTAAGTAAATAAATGGTAGATGAGGTAAAAATATTTTAACATAAATTTTCAATACTTTTTCCACTATAGTTTATTAATTGTTTCAATTCTAATTTGGTAGAAGTAATAATGTAGAAAACCAGAATAAAAAAATAAATCTTATTGATCAATTGCAATGTGCAAAATATCATGATAAGTTTTGAGACAGAGGTGGGCCTTAAGTCTTAATAAAGATAGTGCTTTTAGCCTCAGGAACTTACCGGTTTAGGAAGGCCATGTGGAAGGCAGGGCATATTGCCTGTGGCCATTTCTGTTAGAAAACGATACCTCTGTCAAGGAAAACTAAACGTTCTCCAAACTTTTTCTGGTTTTCTTACCTCACTAAATGATACTTCCATCTACTCAAATTTTTAAGCCTAAACATGACTTTGACCTACCTTCTCACTCACATATACAATCTGTCCTCAAGTTCTGTACATTCTTCCCCCTAAATATAAGATTTACCACTTTTTCTCCACCCCCATTTTACTTGATCGTCTCATAGTATACGCTCAACAATACCAACTTTGCCTCTAAAATGTATTACTGCAATAGCTTCATGACTAGTTTTCCCACTAGCCATGTGGCTCTATCCAATCTGTTCTTTTTACTACAGTCAGAGTGATCTTACTAAAAATTTAAATCTGAACATGCAAATCCTTTACCCCCAATTACGTAATGACTTTTGTTTCAGGATATCTGATCTCTTTAAAATAACTTATGAAATTATCTTTCCTTGCTTAACTCTCTATCCATATCTTTCTTATGTATATGTGCCAGGAGAGTTATTAACCAAACACCAACTTTGTTTTTCAGCCATGACCATATACCTCATCTTCACCCCATTTTCTCTCCAAGATCTTAGTTTATTGCGGTTCCTCTGCCTGAATGACTGTTTGGTCTAGGATCTCTTCATCTGCCTAACATTGACCTTAAAACCTCAGACTAGATTATCATTTCATTCACAAAGCTTTTCATGACCCTACAAAGTTGGTTGGTCATTTTTTTATGCTCCCATTACTTTCCCTATGATGGTACATTTACATGATATTTGCTTGCATGTTTGCCCTATTTCCCTGCACATCTCCTTTCCTTCAATTAGATTAATTTTGGGAGAAAAATAATTGCTCCTATCTTAATGACAAGAAAATAGTCACCAAAGTTTCTGAAATATATCTGCATAAATAAGTATTGTTAGAGTGAATGAATAAATGTTGATGAAATAAGTACTAAATTAGGGTGCAACTGCAACTGGTGTTGTGATATGGCTGGCAAGACCATATAATAAAAAGAAAATTTATTCTTCATGGAAATAGAATCTACAGAGAATCTGTATCTGAATCTGCATCTGAGCTGAGTGTCAGGATGAAAATATCTTTGGCAGTTGAAGAAAGGGAGCAAATTGAATTATGAAGTAATGATTTTTAAGACCAGGTTGTAAACATATATTGACAAGCTCAAAGAGTATCAAAGCAAAATATTCTTTAATTTTTATTTTTATTTTATTTTAGTTTGAGACGGAGTTTCGCCAGGCTGGAGCGCAGTGGCGCGATCTCGGTCGCTGCAACCTCCTCCTCCCAGTTCAAGCGATTCTCCTGCCTCAGCCTCCCAAGTAACAGGAATTATAGGCATGCACCATCATGCCCAGCTAATTTTGTATTTTTAGTAGAGATGGGATTTCACCATGTTGGTCAGGCTGGTTCAAACTCCTGATTTCAGGTAATCCACTCATCTCGGTCTCCCAAAGTGCTGGGATAACAGGCATGAGACACCATACCTGGCCCAAAGCAAGATATTCTTAATGTTAAAAAATGTTAAGGACAAAAATAGAAAGTATTATTATTAATTATTAGCTTTGGACATAACAATAAGAGATTATCATATTATGCACAACTGGAAAACTAAGGACTTTTTCACTTATGTTCTACAATTCAATTTCTAAAGACAGAAACTATATATGAAAGTCAAACCTAGATCCTAATTAACAAACAGCCAAACCAAAATCCCCCTCTAATTGAGGAGCACAATGAGAATTTAAAGAATAATAATAAAGAAACAGGAATTGAATAGCCTGTTCCTCTCCATTTGGAAAATCATACACTAGGATTATTTTGATTGAGATCTCCCTGACTACCTGTGAGGAAAATAAAGAAAATGATGATAAAATGAAATGCTATTTTTATTTTTTTCACAACAAAATTAACACCTTTTTAATCTTTTTGATATACCAAGCATTTCACGAAATTTTCTTATTTCAGTTCTCAGCAGCACAGTGTAGTATTTATTAAGATCTCATTTGTACTCTTGAAGTCAAACTGAATACCAGTTTTCCTGTTGTACTCTACTGTAACCTAAAAACAACCAATTGCAAATTGAAAGTTATTTCTTAGAATTTTTGAGGTCACCTTTGTATAAAATAAAAATTCAAATGAAAGAATACTATTATCTCAAGCTATTAAAAGCAAGCAAGTGTTCTGAGTAACTACATATTATGGGTTTTCATTGAGTGTTTGCTTTGTATAGTTTAATATTTTGAATTAAAGTGATAGTTTAAATCTACTAAATGTGATTTATTTTAAAACATGTACTGAAAAGTCAAAAATTAGAAAACTTTTTTTTCATATTACATATGATATTTATTGGGTTGAAAAGTATAATCATGGCTAAACTGGATTAATTTTGCTTATCCGTTCCTCAGAAAAATTGTAAGATTAATCCATAGGCTTTGATTATTCAATCTTATTATAAATTGCTTTATAGTACTACTAAAAATAAGACAATTCAACACTTACATAGTTGGTGTCTAACAATGGGAGACATAATAAAATTTCAGAGAAATTAGATGACACTTAATATTTTGCTAAAATGCAATCATACAATTTTAATTAAAATCCGTTTTTTCATGTTCTCATACAATAGATAATGACAAGGATATAAGGATATGAGGGTCATTTCTAGCAAGTATTATTTTAAGTGATAATAGCGTGAAAATTCAGAACTACAACTAAAAAAAAAAGGAAAAATTATAACATCATTTGCCAAGAAATATCCTGGGTACAAAAAAAATGTTTTAAAGACATTGCTCTTTTAGGACATCAGTCAATACTCAAGTATTATTTTCCATGAACATATTCAAACATAAATAAATAAGGTAATACATTATCTTTCTACATGTGTAAAAACATGGATTTTCATTTTTGGATGTTCATAAATTCTATATATTCTGTAGTCAGATTAGTAAAAGAATGAGAGTCTCATTATTCAATAATTTGCATCATTGCTTTTTGGTAATGATGTGTAACTTCACACTTTAGTGAAATACTGATTACAATCTATAATTTTAGATTTCAGATAACTTCAAATTGTTCTTTCTTAATCTTTACATTTTTTATTTAAAGGTAATGAATTTTTAGATAGCTAGCAAACTAAAATTTGCTACTGTATTTTCTAAAGATGTCAGATAATTCTTCAAGATATGAAATCTTGTTTTGCACAATGTAGGCCATTCGTCCTATAAATAGGTAGGATTTTGCTATTCTATTTCTATACTCCAACAAGAGTATAGAGAAATAATTGCTTTATCTTTATCTTCTGTTGAAATAAACAATAATATGTAAAAATGGGAATAAAATAATTCTGAAATTTAAAAAGACAAATTATCACTGAATATTTCTAGGAATTATAACAAAAATTACATCTTTCAAAAAGTAAAGGAATTTGTTTTTTTTTTTAAAAGAAAACTAAAAGTTAGTGATAATCCTTAAAGTAAAATGGTATTTAATTCCAAGCATCAAAGCAAACTGAATTTATCTAATGAGGGGCTACAAAAATGGCAGAAATGGATGTTTATTTGAAATAGAAATCCCTTTTGAATTTCAAAGACAAATGTCTTGGTGTATTAATAACTACCTTAACTTTTTTGAACAAAGTAGGTCATAAATTATTAAAGTAAGTAGAGACTGGATAGATTTTCATTCATGAATCTTGTAAAATTTTACAATATGCTGTTGTTATTCTTTTTAACACCTTTGTTCATATGACCAGATTACGAGAGATTTGCTGGCAGTTATTATGTTTTCGTAATCCCTGGAGCCCCTACTACGTAATGCACTGTCTTAGGCATAGTAACTTTTTGGAACAGGTACTGAAATGAACTCCTGTTTATTTTTTAACTTTATAAAGAATAAATATTTTTGGGCTGCTTTATTATATATGCTTACACTAGCAGGAGATTTCCATTATATTAATGTGCTAGCAGTGCATTATTATTGCACTTTTTTATTTTTCTATTCTTTTTTATTTCTTTCTCAAAATAACTGAGCTTCCTTGTCTTCAATCATATTATACAAGTTAATACCGACCTCAGAAATGCATTCTTCTAGTCATATGACTCTGCTAAACCTGTGTTCCAGAAAATTATTCTTCTAGTTTATTTTAGCTGATCAGGCAATATAGTGCCCTGAATTACAGCTTTAAGTGTTTTCCAACTTAATGAGGGTTAGTATTCCTCTGAGAAGTGTGTACTGCTAAGGAAACTAATCTCCTACTTCATCCTGTCAATACAGTCTTGTCCTACCAATAAAGAGGAAGTTAAATGCTAATACCTAATGGTAGAACTGATTAGAAAAATGAAGAGAAGGTAAGTTCCATTCCTTAAGTCGGCCCAGCACATAGGGGAAATTATTCTTAAGAGCCCCAAATACAAGAATCACCTAGGTTTTCTGATAAATATAAAATATCATGGTGTTTCAACGTAGATGATCATATAATAAAATATCACTGTAAGATTCAGATTGTACTTCATTTTAATTCATAAAGAAATTGTCAGGCACTAAAGAATGAAGTTCAAATGAAAGATGTTTAGAAAGTATATTAGATTGGAAAATCTAATTTTAATATAAAGTATAGGGAACGCTTTGACAAAGACTCTTTTCTGGACCTAACTCTAGTCAGGCTCCTGTTAACTCAGTTCTCAGCCCCTGACTTCTGAGCTTCTGCATTTGTCTCTATGTTGTCCAATTTTAGCAAGAATCCTGCTAAGTCAGTTTTATTTGAATCGTCACCCTTAATATGTGATCCGCCTAGATATCCGTTTGGGTTCCTCATTCTTCACTATCCTGAAGGTGATATCTGACCACCCTGGCCTGTCTTTAGCAAGAATCCTGTTAGATCAGTTTAGCCAGAATCCCCTCTTACCCCTAATGTTTTCTCTTAGTAATTTTCCATCCACTGATCCCCATCCTGCTCCTTGGCTAGAAATTCTACTTTTTCTTGTTGAGTTCAGAGTTGAGTGAAACAGCTGTCTTTCACTTACCAAACCCCATTAAAGTAGCCCACCTTGAATAAGGTCTATCCCACAAGTCTTTAACAAGTATTATGAATATTTTTTTTATTAACAGCTTCAGAAAATGCATAACAATTAATATATTTTACTACCAAAACAGTAAAACAGAAGACAGTTTAAAAAAAAAGATTAAAAGGATATGTAGAAACGAAGTAGAATGTTAGGTGCAGATATCAAGATTTAATTGTTACTATAACTGGCAACATGATTTTGCCTTTCCTGGCAGAATCTAAGAATAGAAAGTGTTCCACTTGCAAGGATAATAAATGCTTTTTGTTATTAAAAGAATTTTGTCACGTAAGTGTCAATTTAAAGAAAATGTGAACAATATTGCCCCTGCACTTTTGGATAGTGTCCTCAATTTCAGTTTTACAAAGTTTTTTTTTTTTTCTTTAACAATGATCTCAAATAAAAACTAAAAGTATAAAAATGGTTCAGCAAAGATATTCATACTGCTCTAAATAATGGCTTACTAATATAATCTAAGAACAATTCTTAATACTGGGACAAAGAAATCTTGGAGTTTGGTAACCAAATGGAAATCTCTCGATCTGTAATTGCTCCCAGGCTTACCCTGGAGTTAACCAGGCATACAAGGTGAAATGAGCTCTTTACTTAGAAGTTATTTTCTAGAGAAGCATAAATAAGAGCATGTACTCTGAAATCACTGACAAATAAATATTACATTTGAAGGAGCTTTCAAAGATGGTTCAGTAAAACTTTTTACTAAGATAAAAAGAGGTAGTACTTATCTAGTCCATAGGAAAAAACTTTCAGAATTTCAAAATAATAATCTTCAGTTTCTTTTTTACCAATTTCTAAGGAAATGAAAATGTTTCAACATTTTTAACTGAGGAATGTGTGTTACAAATATTATTAGTAAACCCCTTAACTTGTCTTCTTACTGGTTACAGAAGTCATTCAATTCACATGGTAACAATTCCACTGTAGTTTAGGCAACATGAGGCAGATTTGTCTCTGTTTTATACACTAATATCTCTGTGGCACCAACAAGAGAACTTGGCATGTAGAAGGTCCTAAATAAATGGAGTTTATTAATAAATAAATTGAATAAAAAATAAATTTGTAAATAAAACACTTGTAATGTTAATCTGATTTTTCATTAATTATTATAACTTAAAAAAATTATTGGAAATGTTTCCATTAAAAAGAAGCCAACATATTTTGGAGATAAAAAAAAACACAAAAACACAACAACACACAAAATGCCACTAAATCATCACTCTGAGAATTGTTATGACTATTTTCAGAAATGTCCTGGTTTCTCCATTTCTCTTTAATAGTTATTCTTTAATACCCTACATAGAAAATGCATTCTTCATTGACTTTTCTCTATAATGAAGAATTAGACAACCCTCTTCTCTCTAAGAGAGTTATATTTACAGTATCAAAATTGGACATGTGTGCAAATAAAATGAGTGACCAAGCATTAAATTTGATTTAGTAGATTAATTTTAAAAAGTGTACTACAAATAGCAAAAAACTGTAAGCATCTTATGAGCAATGATTACATCTTTTCATTGTTATATTCCCAGGGTTTACACCAGTGCACATAATTCATCATACATCTAATGTACATTTTTTAAAAAAAGAGTCAAAAACAGAAGTGATCTACAACAAGCAAACAAAACTAACACCAAGTACTTAAATCTTTATATGCTGTTTTCCAATTGCCTCCTTAACTGCCATCTAGTAAAGCATGTCAGAACTCTGGGTGTTTCTAATTAAAGAATGCCTCTTTAGAAAACCTTAGCACAACTTACCCAGTTGACACAGAGGCTTGGATAGCCCAAATTTTAACCCAGAGGTTAGCCTTATAATGTCTCCAAAAATTATATGGTGTCTAACTAAGCTTTCTTTCTTTCAATAAGCATCTACTTTTATCATTCCCCAATATACAATTTTGAGAACACTTGACATTTCCAAGGACCACTTGTCAATACATTAATTTAACTTCTAAAATAGCCCAAACTGTCTTCAAACTCAAAAGGTTATGAGGTACTATTTCAAAAGAAAAGTAAACCATTTTTAAAATTTAAAAACATTTTTGAAAAAAATTTTTAGAGATTTTTGATAAGTCTTTACATAAAATAGAATCACTCAAATTTTGAAAAGAAAGAAAATTAAAATGAGACATTACGATATCTGACATAGAGAGACTATTAAATATTAGCTATTCTTAGCATGTCATGCACAAACTAAGTGGTAATTTTTAAAATCATCTTGTTTGAACTTGTCAAGAATTACCTTCTGAACAATAATTACAGCAATTACTATTACTGGACTTATCTGAGACCAATATTTAGTAATAAATACATTTTAATTAATAGTTAATAATTGTCTGGTTTCAGATCTTGAGCAAATTGTCTTCAGCTTTGACTGATGCAAATATATATCTAAAATATAGGAAAGCATTTCAAAATTATATCACTTCTGTAATTAAAGAATCATGTGATAATAAACTTATTTACCTTACTAAAGATTATTAAAAAGAAAGAAATATTTTAACAGTTAATCAAACACTTATTATTGGAGCTGCTGATTCTTACTTGAAATCAGAATTGATTTCCTTAATTAACAGCTATGAATGATAGGTTTTAAAAGCCTGTCATATAATGACGAAAGTGATCTTTCCTTTTTATTCTGGCCTATCTTACAATTGTAATTTGTTGTTTCGTCTTTCAAATTGATTGAACAAGATATTTGTTAAAATGTCTTCATTTCATGGCTGGTTGAAAGATACATACACAAACCTGCCAGAGTTCACTCTAAAAGGAAACAAGAATCCTCTGAATTATTTTCCCCATAGGTAAGTTACTATTCAAACATATTAGCGTTACATTTTTGACCAAAATATAAAGATAGCTATACACTTATTAAGACAATAATCTGACTTTGATATAAAAGTTCTCAAACAAGGAATTATGGATTGCAAAATTGTATCTTTTTGGGGGTGGGAGTAGAGGAGGCTTATAAATCCATAAAGTGTCTCCACTCAAAAGTGAGTTAGTTGCATAAAACAATTAATTTAATTTTAAAAAGGTGTAAAAATTATTTCTAAAATATACTTTGAATGTCCTTTAAAATTTTTTTCAGGAGACCCTTTTTTCTTAGGTATGAAGTTTACGTTTCAATTCACAGAGAAAGCTAGATTCACTTCTCTAGTTCACGTTAGGAAAAATAATAATGCTGTCTTTGAGTTACTCCAAATTACCTGCTGAAACTTTGAATAAGTAGAAATAAGTATCTTATACATCTGATAAGCACAGATTTCTTCATAATTGTTTACCCATAAATTTCTTTTAATAAAATTAACAAGTTGTTTAAAAAACTCTCTTTGGAGTAAAATTGATATTTAGGAAAAAATTACACTTTCTAGTTGTTGGTACTGTTAATCATTGATAATTCATTTTCTTCTAGATTACTCCATTTTGAAACATATAGTCTTCTTCCTCATTATTGTTTGGTATAATCTTGACAATATTACTTACCACATTTATAAAATGTACTATTACTGTGTCTTTATATATTAGTGAACTGGTCTGGATGAATAATAAGAAATTCTATTACTATAAACTCAAGTATAGTCATTTAATTTTAATATTTTCAATAAGCTAGACTTGATCTATGTATTATCATGCATGGCGTTATATGCAAAAATGTTAAGAAAGCAAGCATTAATTATCTTAAAATAGTATTTTGTGCAACTTTGCTGCATAATTTATTCAAGTTTTCATAATTTTTCTTCTACCAATTTAGAGTGTATTTATAATTATTTAAGAAGTGTTCATGTCTGAAAAAAACAGTATTTCTTCTGTGTATATACATTTACAGAGCTGACTTTTCAAACCATCAGAAATATTACCATACTAAAGTCATGAAAACCACTTTATTTTTTATCTATCCCAGGAACTTCCTGATTTTATTAATTTTTGTTCTATATTTAGTTTAGCTATAACAGAAGGGGCTTTGGCGAGCAACATTAAATTGAATATTTAAAAGCAGTTACTAAAAATTTGTCTTAAAAATATACGCATTAGGTATTATACAGAACCCAATCATACTCAACCTTCATACAGATATGTGCTTTTTAATATGATACTTGAATAAACTCATGCTTTAATGGCTAAATTTAGTTTTTGATTTAATTTAATCACATTTTTTAGACTGGCTTACATTTTTGAACAGCATCTGAAACATTTCAAAGAAAATATTTGTTATTAGTGACAGTGAGAATTTAATGAATCTGTAAAATAACAGTGTAGTTATATACTGGACACTGAAAAATCTAAAATGCATGGTTACTGAATTCTGGTCTTCCCAACTCTAGATTGTTTTTTAATAGTGCAATATTTTAGAGATAGCTTTTAAATTTAACAAATGCAACAGTCCAGAAAAGTTAATAAAAAAAAGCTTAATCCTGATGAGCTTGGCTAATACTCACAGAAATCAGGAAAAATAAGTCTATCTGTAAGTATTCTTTCACAATAAATCTATAATGGAATATAAATGAAACACACCATTATGAGAGAATAATTCTTACACGGCAGAGAACTATAATACATTCTAATGTAATGTTCACATGTTTATTAATTTAATCAATAAATGTGTACTTTATAGATTTAATTTGCTGGAACTATAATATGGTAGCTACTTTATTAG
The DNA here is from genome assembly GCF_028858775.2 of Pan troglodytes. Classification (NCBI taxonomy): domain Eukaryota; kingdom Metazoa; phylum Chordata; class Mammalia; order Primates; family Hominidae; genus Pan; species Pan troglodytes. The sequence goes on along the minus strand of NC_072398.2, from coordinate 58,704,079 downwards.
CTATTAAAAGGAATTTGTTTTGCTTTGGGTGCTTTTAAAGGCAACCACATCTCATCTGAGTAAATTAGGGTTTAGGCATTAAAACAAATACTTATAAAAAAATAGTAAAAATAGGTTGCACTGAGGGTACTTTTTAACTCTAAACTTAAACAATAAAACATTGACAAATTATGAATAGTGATTATTGAAAATAACAATGAAATAGAAGAATGAGAATCTATACAATTTCTCAGTTTAGTAGATTGCATGTCATTTTTCACCATCTCAATTGATACAATCATGGTTGAATATAAACATTTCAAAATTTGAGCACAAACATGTATTTCATGATAAAACATCAAGTAATCCAATCGACTCATTATAAATATTTATGCTATATCTTTCAATTTTGGGGAAAAGATATTGATTAGTAAATCATAATTGAGTTATTGCAATTATTAGAGCATCAATTAATTACTCTTGATTAGTTATTTTGAGTATGAAATTGGGAAATGCTCCAGAACTGTATGAATGAATACTTTATTTTAAACATTAAGTGTAGAGGAGTGGATTAAAGGCTTATAAAGTAAGCTTATAAAGTAATTATGAAGACTTCGTAATTGGATAGGTCTGCAGGTGAGTAATTGGATACAAATATTCTTGCTAGCTTATATTTATGCTTTGAAAAGATAGGGGCAGAAACCTTCAAAGTTCTTTGTGAGGACATTTCATAACCAGTATAAAATCGTTATGGTGGCTATTTGATGCTATTAAAAAATAAAAAATTAAGAACTTGGCCAGAACTTCCAAGTATATCTTCAGTTGAAAGGTCATTAGTGTTCATTATTAAATTTTATACTCAGAGGCTCATTTTCAAAAAACAGGATAGAATATTTCCTAAAATAGAATAAATATTATTAAACTATCCTCCTCCTTTTAGCAACTAAGATTATCCATTAGCAATCAATAATATTCACACAGATTATTTGTTATTTTGCTTTCCTTTAAAAATTATGAATTATTAACACTAAAATAATAAAGTTATACAGAACACATAGTAGTGCATGAAGAAAGTGGACAGAGTTATACTTCAAAGTGTCTAAATAAGTTTATCCAAGTAGTTGCTAAATTAAAACACCAAAAATGCCGGATGTCATCCTAATTAATTCTAGTAAACTTTATATGAGTTTGTAAAAAGCGTTGGAAATTAGAAGTTTGACTGTCTAAAGTTTCTCCATTTTTAAATGATTACATGAAAATATTTTAATCTTGTTCCCAATTAAGAGTAGAGACCGTCAGGTTGACAATATAAATCTGCTAAGAAATCAGATGTCCTTTCTATTAAATAACAATGAGAAACCAATCAAAAGCAACTATTTTGTAAAGGTGACTGTACCCCAACCTGAATAAAAGCAAAGGTAAATATACTATAAATAACAACTAATATGCCTCAGGAACTGTATTATTTCAAGCTTTTTAAATTACACATATTGAAGCTGTTATACTTAATCAATGTCAAATATTTATTAAATTCATTTGACACCATAACACCACTGACCAAGAAGATTTGATACTAACATTAAAAAAAAAGTTGAGTCAACATTGTTTATTGTGTGGAGATACAAGTTTATCAAAAATGTCTAATTAAAAATTCAAACTTACATGGTGTCCTTTGAAAAATATATTTTGTTTTCATAACATATTTGTCCTTTTAAAGCATCCATATCTCTTATGTCATTTTATCTACAACTCTCTGAGGTAGGCATTGTTTTCTCCATGTGAGAGATGAGAAAAATAAATGAAGAGTGGTCAAGAAATCTTACCAGGAGTACATTAATGCCAGGTAGAACTAGAACTGAAATTCAGGAAGGAAGTCTACATGTACAAGCACTCTACTTTTCCCAATAACCCTTTATTACGATGTGAAAGAAAAAAACATTAAAAGCCTTAGAAGAGAACATCACTAATCATAAGCACACAATCATAATATCCAAAAATCTCTGGGATATTTTTTAAGAAAAAATTTTTTTTTCTAAAAACGATATGTGTGCAAAACAAAGATAACACAAGTTGGTGTCATATTCCAATTTGCGTCTGAACTCTTTTAATATTAATATGCAATTTGCTAAATTACAAAATGTTTCAGACTCTTATTCTAGTAAATAACTGCCTCTTTTAAAGATAATGTGGAAAAACTAAAAATAAATACAGGAAACATAAGAAACTGAATCATAGGTTGATAATGAAACATAAAAGTTTGGAAATCCCAACAGTTGCATTCTTTGTACTTGTGGAGAGAAACCCACAAATACACTACACTGCAAATAAATACACTTTTATTTAAAGAATCCACAAATCTAGGAGTCAAGATAATGGTAGAAATTACACACACACACACACACACACACACACACACACACACACACTTTGAGTCCCAATGGTTTCTTCCTACTTAGGTTTTATTTACTTAATTATAATGTACAATAACTTTGCATGGAGAAAATCAAGATGTATTGTAGTTTATGAAAATGAACATTTCTATGATGATGATGAATTTCTTAAGATAAGATATCCTATGAGAGGATGAAATCACATAATATTATCTGATTAAAAGAAAATGAAATTGATCATTATATGGTATCATGTCTATTTCGTCTGGAAAACATTATTAAAACAACATAGATTTAAAATAAATACCTTCTCCAACCACCAAAAATGTGTGCATGTATACAAATATATATGTATACACACACACACACACACACAAACATATATACACAATGAGCATATCTACTACAATAAAATTGCTAAGGATTAAATGCAAAAGTATTAGGGAATTAGAATTCATTGACAAATTACTTTCCCTAGTGGAGGAAAAACTACCTTTTGCATCCAACTAAGAAAAGCACTACAACTTTGCAATTTTACAACCCAAAGTTACAATTATCTTTCTTATTTCTTCCAGGTTTTATCAGTAAGCCATACTAGCAGAAAAATTATTGATCAGGGATCTACATCAATAAATATAAGTACTAAAACTATTTCCAGAGATAATTTAAATAATACAATTTCTTAGAGAAGAGAAAGTGTTATTAACAAATAGAAGAGTTTTATGATGGTGTTTTGTAATTTTTCTTTTTTCTTTTTTTTTTTTTTTTGCTTCACTGTGTGGAAAGTCCAGGCTCCTTCAACATGTTAGCAAAAAATAACAAAACAATATCAATAATAATAACAAAGCTTATTTGAGTATTCAGAATGTGTTTGTCATTTTAATTGAGAAAAATCTGATAGTGGAAGAAATCTATTGGCTGCTCAATCTACAAAACTAAAAATGTAAAATAAATTTATTTGGGGAAGAAAACCCATAATTTTCTGTTTTTTTTTTTTTTTTTTTTTTTCAGTTTTCCAACTGGTTTTCTAAACCCAAAGATTTTCATACTGGGGTTGTACACTACACTGCCCTTGGGCAAGCTTTCTTCTTTTTTCCTTCTATTTTACAACCCAACCCACCCCCACCTCATGTATTTTTTCCTAAGGTGGAGAAAATAATGGAAATACCTACAAAACAGTTGTCTCGAGTAGTCAGAATTACTTTGATAGTTCAAGAAACCCTTAATAGTTCTTCACCTGTCCTTTGTATATTAAGGTCTGGGACCTTAAGAAGAAGCAATGTTTTTAATGCATTTCTGCAACTGCCATCTTCCATGTTTTATTAAGATTATACATTTCTTCTTCTAACTCTCTACCCTTCCCATTTCTTCCTCTAACCTTGGTCCAGTTTATGATTTTTGTAACATGGCCACACATTTAAATAAATGCACACTAAGCAGTTAAATTAATGCATGTTAAACATCTAAACTGTTTTACCCTGTTTCGTGAATGTGAATATTAAGAAGTTATGCATCATAGCAGGACCAACTGAAAATGCATATATTCCATTGCTTGCAACACAGAAAAAACATCACATGATAGTAAAACACAAGTTATATGATTGTCAAGAAAATACATTCATTCCTTACCTGCTTAACTGCATGATGACAAAAAAATCTATGTAACACGCAAAAGAAAGTCCCCCAAATCTGAATCATCTGTCTTCCAAGCTGCTGTGGCAGTTTTATATCCTGGTGCTCTCTTCTTTGCTTACGTACATTTGACTAGATAGAATATTTTTAAGTGATACTAAGGTTATTTTGCAACCCTAGTCACCTTTTCCTTCTTTCAAACAGCCAGTGGGCATTTTACACAGCTCCAAACATGCATCTTATCTTTGGAGGTAGTGCCTACACGGCGTTTCCCAGCAGAATTCCTGTTACAAGGAGCTTCCTTCTCTAAAGGGCTGATCACGTTCTCGACCTGGTGCAAAGTAAAAGCCTCTCCGGTTCAACTCTTGGGGACTAGGAGAACAGCCATCAGAGACTTAAACTCTCTGTCACTGTTTGGCTGTGGAACCAGCAGTAACCAGCGGCCAAGAAGCACCACCCCCTCTCCGGTGGACGCTGGAAGAGAGCGCTCCCAGTCCCAGATCTTCCTACTTCCCACCCCCACCTCCAGAAAAGAGGAAAATAAAAATAAAAGGCCAACTTTAAAGTGGGTATAATATAAGCTAGACAGATTCCAAACCCTCACTCTTTGCTTTTAACTTCAACCTTATATTCCAAGCTCTAGCTTCAAGTTGAAATCTAACTCTCTTCCGCTCTCCCCACCGCCCTCCAGATTCTTGGGAGTTGGTGAAGGAAAGGAAGGAGTGACCGTCAGCAATAATACTTTAACACAGAGCCTAAGAAGTCATTCAACAGTTTTAACCCTACTTCGCAGTCAGACAAGTACAGTGATTAGGGTTTTATAAAGCAGGCATTCTGAGGAATCGTCGTTTACTAACATTAAATATAGCTCATTAAAATAAATAAATATTAACGCAAAAATGTACTAAGAGACTCCAGAGATCTTAAGTCTATGCTCTCATACAGAAGAGGTTTGCTCAAGTTTGGCTTAGGAAGGTTGGAAATGGAGCATTCTGAAAGGATGGAAACCCCCTGGCGCACCCCACTCTATGGGGCTGCAAATGCCCACACCAAGCACACGTTCGCTGCAGGGGCTGAGTGCAGAGCCTGAGCTAGCAGGTCAGAGTAGGGGACACCTTTCCTACACGCATGGGTTATTCCCACATCAACAGCAAGCCTGGGGCCAGCTGGTCAACCAGGCACCTTGCTCTCCTCCGTTCCCTGAGCTCAGGTGGCATAGGCGTTGCCGTGAGCTGCGGAGAAATTTCCACGCAGAGTCGCCTGTTGATAACCCTCCAGTTAAAACGTTCTTGGCAGCGGGAGCCCCTCAGATGTAAATTTCCCTTTCACACGCTTGAGCTTCAGGTATAATACAGCAAAACGCACTTACCTAAATACTGACTGTCTGTTCCTTACTGGATCTGACTGCACTGAAAGTTTTTTTTTTCTTTTTCTTTTTTTTTTTCCTCCCTCCACCCTTGCGCAACAACAGCAGTCCTCCAAAGAGAATGTTTGAATTGAATTATATGAAGCCCTCCTTTCTTCAAATGAAGTCACGGACTCTGATGGCACTGGCTTGTCAGGCAGGACGACCGGACTGGGAAAGAGACCAGGTAGAAACTAGTGACCTAGTGACGGGTGAGGGGCGCCAAGTGGTGCGGACCACAGTCTCAACCCCGTTCCCTCTCGGTGGGAGTCAAGGGGGGAAAAGCCCTTGAATCCCGAGACGGGGGGATGGGGCGACGCTGCAGCTAGAGTACTTTTATGTCTGGGAGCTAAAAGGGCTTTTGAATTTAAAAAAGCATTGCTTGGGTTGTCGCGTCAGCCATCAATGACGACAAGAATAGTTATTTCCCAGAAATTAAAAAAAAAAAAAAAGGAAAAGAAAAGCGTGAACAATAGGTTCTTACCTCCATGTATCCCAAGAAAAGGAAATGTTGTAGAGACCAGGAACTTGCCCTTAATTTGAGGGCGGGGGCGGATGTTCAGAGAAAACCCTCAGTGGGTGTTAAAAATTACCGATACATGCAGGTTTGGCATTTAATGAATATCGTGCTCTCCTCATTATGTGTCAATTGTGAAGTAAAAGTAAAGATTAAAATGTTTCTCAACACAACTATACGGAAGAGGAGGTGATAATCTTGTCAGTTAAGTCCATAGAAATGTTCATAAAAGCAAAAGGCACTGACCATATTAACATGCCTATTAAACACAAGCGTTGGGGGCAGACAAGTATGAAGAGTGAGGCAATTAAATTTTTCATGTAAAGTCTATTCTTGAATTTCAATTTATCAGAACCAAGATAATCAGGGGTTTCTTCTGATAGCTCCTCTCTGAAATGAGTACTCTCTGTCCAATTAACTGTTCACCAGCTAATTCACAAAATCAGAAATGTACTGACAAATACTATGCCTGAATTAAAATACAATGCCTAAAATAACGTGCTTATGTGTGATTTGAAATATTTTAAGAAAAAAATATGGTGCCCTCAAAACTCACAGTCCTCTTCCTACCATTCAGTGGCATTTTAGTGCTTAAGGTCTTGCTAAATTCATAAAAATACACTTTGCAACAAAGTCCTCCTTCAGTCATGTAATTGCTTATCATGAACAAATACTGACCTGAACAACCTTCTGAATATCCGACTAGTGAACTTTCCAGACCTTGCAATTGTCAGAAGGTCTCTTTTAAGCTCTCTCTTAGATAAACCTATAAAATGTGACCTTTCAAATGGCACAGGAATGTGTGCCAAGAAGGGTTAATGGGGGTAGGGGGGATTAATGTCCATGTAACCCATAATATAAATGAGGACAAATATTTAAAAAATAAAGAAGGTAAAAGATATTGGGGTAATACATGGGATATTGGGGTAATACATTACATGGGTTATGTCTTAGTAGTGCAGTTGCCACTAACATACTAATTAATAAATATGGCCATATGGATCTTTCAGTTCTGAAAGTAACAAAAATGTGAAAAATGAAATACTTCAACAAAGCAGAGCTTATTAAAAATAGCAATAGTTAAGTTTCTAGTAACAGATAAAGAGAATAACTTACCAGAGGAAATTTCAGGAAGCAAGAAGACTGTGAGAAAAATACATCCAGGATTCAAATAGATATTCCATGATCTTCCAAATCAAGGTAAAGTAGTGAGCTGCAGGGTAGTAGGACTTTAAAATAATCAGCAGTTCCTGATGGCATGTAACCAAGTAAAAACCAGTTACACAGAGAGCCACGAACCCCCAAGGCAAGAAAGCAGAATGTGAAAATGCTTTATATGGGGGGGTGGGGAATGGTGGGGGGTGATTCTTGGTGATCCTTAAGCAAAGTGAAAATTTACAGGCTGTACATCCCCATACAGTGGGGAAAGGCAGAAGCTGTGTAACCCCAGAAAACAGGAGGTGGAATACAGATAAATCTGCAAAGAGAAGTAAAAGGATGTGTTGAAGACAAGGAGATAAAGACAGAACTAGTGAGCAAGGCTGTAGTCATCCTGATAGATATAGCAGCAAGAATGATTTAGGCTGCTGGGGAGGATCCAATGAGAATTCAAGAGGGCACCACTTCGGAAATCCTGCTCTGATCTTCCCACTCTCAGTTCTTTAAGAGTTACCTGCGTTGGGACCATTATCATTAGGATTAATAGTATTCCATCAGTGCATTTCACTAGTATTTCCCTTGAACATTTTCACTTGCAGCAACTGAGGGAGGCGTAGTAAGGAAGCCCAACACAACCAATTCCCCCACTCCCCAAATAAACCACTACCACCGGTCACATTACGATGACCAAATCATCAGCGATTTGCACGAGGCGGTGGGGGGTGGGGGGGTGCGGGCGGTGATCGAAGGGCTGAAGATGCGGAGGAGGCCGAGTCGCTAGGCGCTTTCGGGGGCGCTGTGCCGCGGAGGCTTAGGCAAGGGGACGGGGAACCGTGGTTAGATGCAGCAGCGGCGGCAGCAGCCCTCCCAGGTCCCACTTCTTTGGCGTTCCTGCTGCCTGTGACTCAAGACAATTGACTTCCACCTGAACCCTCAGCTCCGAACGCCTTGCATTAGAAGCTAGAGCTTTGGAGGTTCTGAGGACGGTCCCTGGGGAGCAAGTGGTAGGTTTCAAGGCGCCCGCTTCCCCTCTGATTCCTGCAGTAACTGAGGGAGAGTGTGCTAGAAATGGCTTTGCTGCCGAATGCATTATCTTGCCATTTTCGTGTCCCAATACTGAACAAACGATCGCCTGATCGATCGGTAAGATTAGCTTTATTCCTTCTCCCTATTCCTCTCCTTGGCCCCATTCCCTCTGCAAGTCCAAACCCCAATCTCTCTCTCTCTCTCTCTCTCTCTCTGCCTCTCTCTCTCTCTCTCTGCCTCTCTCTCTCTCCAGGAACTTCTTTTTCCTCTTTGAAACCGGTTTCCCAGGGGAACTGCCTGTGTGACTGAGAGGCTAGTAATCTGTTTGTAGATGATTTATATTTTGGCTGCAGAATGAATCCCCCTCCCTACTCGGAGTACTCTCCTTAGAGATGATCCCCCGCCCCCTCCCCATGGGTTCGCTCTCAGAGCTCGGATCTGTATAAAGAGCGCTGTGGGAGTCTTTTGCCCTCCGCTCTAGCTCTATCTTCCTCCGGACCCCGAAGCTTAAGAAGTATCCGCCTCACTCTCTTTTTTAGAAATAGGAGGGAAAGGTAGAGTGGAAATTGATTTCTTGCAGAGACTGAGGCGCTGAATGATAGAGGGAATAAACATTTGCCCTGGATAAAAATGTTCTTGGTAAGTAATCTTATTTTCTGCGGTTGAAAAAGAAACAGATTGCTTCTCACTGCCCCATCCCCCACTCCATTCATTTATTTGCTCTCTGTATGTAAATCACGAGCTGGGTCAGTGGAAATTTTCTTTTCCTCTTCCCTAGGAGAGTAGTAGCTTGTAAGGGTGAAATTGAAGTAGAGGGTTTTAAGGAGACAATATGAACGCTTTAAGGTCCTTTATATCCTGCATTAAAAACTCAAAGACAGATAAAGCAGTTAAATCCCTGTTTGTTTCCAAAAGTGGTATTTAAGTATTTCCCTTATTTCCTACTAACTGTCTTTGCTTTCTGAAAATAAAGAAAAGAGTTTTAGGTAGTGGGCTCATGTCTATGCTTTTAGTATGTCTTGGCCATGTTCTGAAATACAATTTCAGTTCCAAAATTAAGAATGGTTATTCTTCACATTTCGCAGGTAAATTAAAGCTTTAGAAACCACTTATTAAATGTGCATCTCGGTTCCAATTATTGCACCAGATACAAATTAGTAGTATCCACAATGGCTATTTGCATATTGTGGTGGTACTGCAAATTCATAAAGCCCTCTGGTTTTCCATGAGTCTATAGCACCCCCAGCCTGTGCACGCTCACAATGTGAAGAGTGGATTGGTGTAGCAGTAGGGAAGAAGCCAAACGGCTCTTGATTGTGCTTACATCATATGTCATTAAGTGTAGAGAATAACATGTTTTGCAAATTGTGTGAACTTGGTTTTCAAGAGTAAGCTGACCATTTTTGATGCACAAAATTAAGGGAGATTTGCTCTCAGAGAAATCATTGCATTTTTAATTATAAAATATATTTTACTGGTAAAACACTTAAATTAAACTTTCTTGTCTATTGTTATTATCCTACTGTAATTTATTATCCTCTAAATTTAATGACAAAGAATAAGCTATTTGGCACAAAACGCATTCCTGATGAAAACAGGATGACTGAAAAATCATTTGAAACGTATAATACTAAAATGTTATTGGTAAGATAAACTTCATTTTAGAAAATCAGTATTCTAGAAATCAGTAGTATAAAATTTCAGAAGAGAGGTAGTCAAGTGGCATATTGCAAGACAAAATATGCATGTTCTCAACTATCTATATAGTCTTTATAGCTATCAACATTTGCAAGAGAAAAAAAAAATTCACTAAGGGCATGTTGGTATAACACTTTTTTCTTTCTCTCCTCAGGCTGTTGTTCAGCTCTAATGATGTCCTAGAGCAGAAGTGTTTCTTCTGTTGTCTCATTTTACCAAGAGGATGATGTCTGTGTATGTCTCTGTGTTTTAGAGAGGCTGGCAAATGCTGCTAAGAGGATCTGAGGTTCACATAAAGAGGATGAAAATTCTGAATTACTTTCACTGCAAATAAACCTTAACAATTGTGAGAGTTAGAGAGCATACTTTTCACATAAGACTTTGGTATGCTGCCTAAAGCTACTTACATAATTTGCTATTCAGAGAAATGCATTTGTTTATTGAGGACCCACCCGGACTTAAATTAGAAAAATGTAACATTCAGATTTTTATTTTATATGTGAAATAAATGTGTGATTGCTGTTCTTAAAAATTTGAAAAAAAACAGGATAACAAGAATATTAATTTTGTGACCCATAGTTCATGAACTTTAAAAGTGTTTACAGCATTTAAAGTTTATTTAACAATTTAAGTATTTGAGCACTATACTAATTCATATGGTTACATTTGATCAACTCCTTCATGAAGCCATAGGCTTTATATCTCCTAGCTGCCTTTCACCTTCAGAGCAAATCTGGTTTATACTTAGATTGCTCCAAAAGTTATGCATTTTAATTTTATGTTGAAAATGTCTTTCTTAGATAATCATGGTGCATATTTGCAGTTAATACTTCAGTATATTTTATATTATTGGTAATGCTTTTGTTAGCCATCCTGGTGCTGCTTTCTTATAAGAGCTATGTATGAGTACCAACTAATATATTTCTTACCTATTAACCCACTAAAATTTCTAATCTAAAAGCAATATTCAAGTTACATTTTATTACAGAAATTGGAAAGCAATTTGCCTAGGAAGCAAAATGTTGATATGATTCAGGTGATTTTAACATTAAATTTAACTTGTAACAAAAACGGATTATATAAAGATAAATAAATTGAGACTATTATTTGCATAGCAAAGAAAGCCACACATGACCCACACATTTATGCACATATAATTAATTTCAATAAAATTTTTATATTTCATTTTCATCTCTGCTATGTTTGCTTTTAGAGTTTTCTCTTTGAAAGAGTCTAAAGTTTTAAAAATACCTGTGTATGCAGGAATCTTCACATTTTATTTTGTAAGATCAATAATGCTGCTAAATAAACTGGGGCTAATGTGTTCAAGTCTCATAAAAAGTGTGTTGGAACTTGAATGGACATTAAGGATCATTTAATCTTATCGCTCATGATGATGAAGAAGTTAAGAACCAGAGAGGTTAAGTGATTAGTGTAATCATACACTAACTAATAACCTAAGGAACTTTAAATGCAGGTTTATTAACTTCTTAGCTAGTGTTCATTCTATATTAATTACATTCTATTACTAAGACAGGCATTGTTTGAGAGTGGGCCTAGGAAATAAGTGAAAGGAAGAGAAAGTAGTACAAAGATGAATAAATAGTAGCCAGTCTTTTTAGAGTCCATTTTGTTAATAACTAATACTCTTTATTGTAGAAAACTTTTATTCCCCTGCTTTATTTTATCCTCCACTCCGCTGCCTTCCCATGATTGGAGATTTCATGTAATTTACCTTTGCAGAAAATATCTTCAGTATTCTTAGACATAGTGCGGTGGCTCGCACCTGTAATCCCAGCACTTTGGGAGGCCGAGGCGGGTGGGCAAATCACGAGGTCAGGAGATGGAGATCATCCTGGCCAACATGGTGAAAACCTGTCTCTACTAAAAATACAAAATTTTTCTGGGCGTGGTGGCACGTGCCTGTAGTCCCAGCTACTCAGGAGGTTGAGGAGAATCGCTTGAGCCAGGGAGTCGGAGGTTGCAGTGAACCAAGACTGCGCCACTGCACTCCAGCCTGGCAACAGAGTGAGACTCTGTCTCAAAAAAAAAAAAAAAAAAAAAAAAAAAAATATATATATATATATATATATATATATATATATTCTCAGTATTCTTTTTGTACACGCATTGAGTTGCTGTTCCCTACACTATTTTCCCTCATGGTATATAAACTGTCGATAATTTCAACCACCTGCAGTGTCATACTCCATCATGTCACCTGTCTGCTCTACATTTTAAATTCCCTAAAAATGTAGAAATAGGATTGTTCCAAGAGGAAAGCTGTCCTCTCAAAATAAGAAGTTTAATTAGACTTTAACACATATCTGAAACTATACACACAGAAACACACACACACAATATGAAAGAAACGCAGAGACTAAGACAACATCTTTTAATGGAAACATTATGTAAAACATACAAACAAAAAAATCTCACCACATGTTCCATTAGTATAAAAAAAACTTTCTAATTTGAATAAAAGCTACAAGACTTCAACTATTTTGGAAGGTTCAGTGTTCTGGAGTAGTTTGAGCCATACCAGTGTTTTCATATACATCAATATTTGTGTGTTACATGCAAGCCATTTTTGTTTTGAAAATGGCAATTCTAAAGTAGAGTATCAACATTAAAATCTATTTGGCACTAATCATCACTTCAAAAGGGTTACCATTACTGGATTAAACAAGATGAACATAGAATCATATCAAACATTTTAAAATTTCTGTAGTGTATGCTTTTAAAATTTAAATTTTTGCACTAATCTGAAAAATTAGTGCTTTATGGAAGCATTTCTAGAACCATATTTCAGTAGCATTTGTATTGCTGTGTGTGTTTTTGTGTGATTAATAATTAGTTTTCAGGCCACGCGCAGTGGCTCTTGCCTGTAATCCCAGTACTTTGGGAGGCCAAGGCAGGCGAATTGCCTGAGGTCAGGAGCTGGAGACCAGCCTGGCCAACATGGCAAAACCCCCTTTCTACTAAAAATACAAACATTAGCTGGGCATGGTGGCAGGCACCTGTAATCCCAATTACTTGGGAGGCTGAGGCAGGAGAATTGCTTGAACCCAGGAGGCAGAGGTTGCAGTGAGCCGTGATCACACCACTGCACTCCAGCCTGGGCAATAGAGCAAGACTCCTTCTCAAGAAGAAAAAAAAAATGGTTTTCACATGCATATAACTGGGGGGCAGAACTTAACCTATTTCAAAGCACATACTGTCAACTCTCAGTTCCATGAAGAAGGAACCATGATTATGTTTTTATTCTCAACTCAGTGACTTTGTATCACTACCACCTAGCACATCTCCTTACATAGAGAAGGAGCTCAATAAATATTAATTTAATGGATGAAACTAAGAACTTCATCAATTTTTCCCTCTTTAACATTCTTGCAAAGGTTTATTGCATTTAATTTGTATCCAGCATTTAAAAATATTATTATTAAATTATAGCATTATTCAAAAAACTTTTGGAATATTTGACATAAGTTTGGCCTAATAAACCAAAGTATATTAGAAATCATGACCTTTGCACAAGACTTTATGGTCTTATAAATACCTTACTATTCACCATATTAATTTAATCCTTTCACCATGTTGTGAAGTAACTTAGTATTTTATCTTAATATGAGAGAAGTGAGATATGAGGAAATTGAAGCACTGTTAGTAATTTCTATGTTAGTCTGCTCATTCAGGCTGTTACAAGGAAATACCATAGACAGGGTGGTTTAAACAACATAGGCTGGGAATTCCAAGATCAAAGTGCCAGCTGATTGGATTTCTACAGAGGGCCTGCTTTCTGGTTTGCAGATAGCCTCCTTGTCACTGTGTGTTCACATGACTTCATAGGTGTGTGAAAGTAGAGGAGGGGGAGGTGGTCGAGAGAGATAACTTCTTCTTTTTAAGGGCACCAATGCCATTATGTGGGACCCACCTTTATGTTCCACTGTAAACCTTATTACCTCCCTAATTCCTTACCTCAAAATACCATCACAGTGAAGACTAGGGCATCAACATACAAATTTTGAGAAGATGCAAACAATCAGCTCATAAAAATTACTAAAAGACATTGTTGAATTCTTTTTATTCACTGTATTGTATTTCCTAGTTTGTTGAAAAAATATGATGAAAATGTCATATAATTTTATTAACAAGTTATATATATATAAGTGTACATTCTTCATGTGTCAACTTCTTGCAAGTAAAATATATTTAAGGAAGAGTAAAATGTTTGTAGTATCATAAGCTGAATTATAAAACTGTTAGTTTATAATTATTTAACATTTTGCTACTCAAAGTTCTCAGAATTAACATTTTTTGACATTAACAAAAATAATTATTCTTTAAATTATTTGTACCACCAACATTTATTTATTAGTGTAGTGACTAAAATATATTCATTGGCATAGTCAATATATGAATTTATGCATATTGATAGGCATATATATATGTACAATTTTTGAAACAACTTACAAAAATAATAAATATGAGAATATTCAAGGAAATGGTAAGATATAACTTCCTTACAATCTTTCCCTGTAACTGGATTTTAATGATTAACTAGTATGGGTGTGGTAGAAACAATAATGACCCCCAAAATGTCCACATCCTAATTCCCAGAACCTGTGATAACTTCCCTTTTGTGGCAAAAGGGACTTTGCAAATGTTAAAACATTAAGTATCTGGAGATGTAGAAGTTATCTTAGATCAGCTGTAAATGCCCAATGTAATCACAAGCATCCTTATAAGAGGGAGGTAGAATGAAAGAGTCAGAGATGTGAGGACAGAAGCATTGGTGGAGTGATGGGGAGGAGTGAGGAGAGTAGCCAAGAAATGCAGGCAGGATGCCCTCTAGAATCTGGAAAAGGGAAGATTCTTCCCTAGAGCTTCCAGAAGAAATGAAACATTGCTGGCCCATTTTAGGCTTCTGACCTCCAGAACTGCAAACTAATACAATTTATGTTACTATAAGTCATTATACTTGTGGTAATTTGTAACAGCAGCAATGGGAAACTAATACTCATGAACAGAGTAGAACATAAGTAGTATGTTCTTTCCTCTCTAGGAACTAGATGATTTAACAGCAAACTCTTGCTTCCTCGCCATTCCATTCCTCCAGGTACTGAGCAAACCACCATCTTTCATGAGTCAAGAACTGAGTTGAGGCTGGGCACAGTTGTTGACACCTGGAATTCCAACTCTTTGGAGGGTCTAGGCAGGGAGGGTCCCTTGAGCCCAGAAGTTCTAGACCAGCCTGGGCAACATGGCAAAACATGGTCTTTACAAAAAATACAAAAGTTAGCCAAGCATGCTGGTGTGCACTGTAATCTCAGATACTTAGGAGACTGAGGCAATAGAGTTGATTAAGCCCAGGAAGTTGAGACTACAGTGAACCATAATCACACTGCTGCATTCCAGCCTGGGCAACAGAGTGAGACTCTGTCTCCAAAAAAATAACAACAAAATTGATTCTTCCTATTCATTTTACATGGGGGATGGATAGGAAATCAGAGTAGGGAAAGATAGACATAGCACTACTTTCTAGAAATTAACTAGTGAATTAAAGATATATAGTATTACATAATTTTATTTATTTAGAATATAACATTTAGCATATAGCCTCACACATATTAGCACTCAATACATGCTGACTTAGGTACAACAAATATTGACATAGCTGTGAGAAAGTGCATAACGTTCATTAAATTTGAAGATTATGTGAAAAGTACTAACCTTGGTATGAAGAAAAGACACTAAACACAATAAAATTAAATACAGAAGCTGCTAATAATTAGCAAAATATTTTAAAATTTTTGAGATTTAAAATGAGACCACCCAAAGAATGACTGGCAGGGAGTGGGAGGACTTTTATTTTTATTGAAGAGATTGATATGAAGCAAATTGACCTTTTCTTCTTACGTTTTTGTACAGTATTGCAATTAAGAAAAGGAACTGAACATTTACTTAATTAGAATGCATCATTAATTTTAGTGTCTCATGAACTCCAAAGGCCTTTCATCCCTTTAATGAAAATAAAGAAGAACTAAGCTACTTGATTGCCAATCCTCTCGGTATCTCTAAATCTCTCTAATGCTTGTATTTCCTATTTAAAAGAAATACATACTTTGTAGGAGGATGAAAAACAATCCTTCACATTGATTTTACGGTTTTGCCTCTGAGGAGAAAATATGAATTTATAGACAAAAGTAATTTTAAAAGACTATATGAAGTGAATTCATTTCTTATTTATGGAAAGAGACCAAGTCTAAAAGTCAATTCAACAAAGATTTATTGAGCATTTATTCAACAATCATTTATTGATAGTATTACATATAAGAAGCAAGATTTTAAATGTTACAAGGATGTAAATATAAGTAAGTTACATTATTTATGTCCTAGTTAGAGGATAAGAGGAGTATACTGACAAATATAAAGGTTTTTAAAACTGCCTCATATATTTAATTTACATCATCAATCATCCTTTTATAAGAAAGAAAAAAAAGTATTGATTGTGATCTATGAGCCAAGCACTTCCTAGAAAAAAGTGCTGAATAAGACAACCAAAGGCACAGACCCCAAGTATCTGACAACTGTTAATACTGTCATAATAATGAAAACAAAACAAAAAAATAATGAAATGATACTTAAATGATTGCTGCTGTCTTTAGCCTAGGCATATGATCTCCTCAGCCATACATCCAGCATGCTTCACGCCTTTTCTTTACTTATTAGCTTCTGTAAGCATATAAGATTGTTATCTATTTCTTGCATTTGTTGGCAGGAGGGGTTTCCTTAGAGTTTAAGAGGCAGCAGTTGAGGCCGGATGAATGATCTGGTCCATATAAGTTAAGTGTTGTAATGAACAACTCCAAACTTCAGTTGCTGAAAAGAAAACTTAGCTGGATGTCGTGGCTCATGCCTGTAATCTCAGCGCTTTGAGAAGCAGAGGAGGGAAGATCCCTTGAACCCAGGAATTTGAGACCAGCCTGGGCAACATAGGGAGACTTTATCTCTCAAAAAAAAAGAAAATTAGCCAAGTTTGGTGGTGCACACCTGTGGTCCCAACCTCCTGTTGAGGCTGAGGTGGGAGGATCACTTAGGCTGGGGAGGTCAAGGCTTTAATGAGGCACTGCACTCCAGCCTAGGTAACAGAATGAGACCCTGTCTAAAAAAAAGAAAAAAAAAGAAAGAAAAAAACCATAAATAAATAAGAAAGAAATAAAATTTAATTTTGTATTCACGCACGGTTCATTTGTGTCAGCAGGATGAGTGAGGTGGTCTGATTCACAGTGATTTAGGACCCCAGTAGCCTTTCATTGACTAACCCAACACTGTAGGAAGTCTTTTGATGTTCTCTATGCATTTGATAAATGAGGGAGAGAGTGTGGATGATCTTTTAGGAGATTTTGCGGGCCAGCTGTAGAAGTGGTCCACATCACTTCCCTTCACGCTCCACTGAGAACACCTTTTCATGGCCACATCTAACTACAAAATAAATAAATAAATAAATAAAAAGCTGTAAAATGAAGTCAAGCTTTGTGTCCAGGAAAAAGAAAACATGGATAGCAATCTGCTACATTGATATTCTCAGACCAAAACATTATTTAGTTTAGTTATGTATATTATGTATATTCTTAGTTATGTACATTACCATAGCATTGGATTGTATACTTGGTGCAGGCTGGGGGTCTCAAATTTGTTTATGTGAAGGAATCAAAACAGGAAGTTTGATAGGTGGTACCTTACTAGGTAATAGGGAGAATTCCAGTCCTTGCCAACATCTAGAATGAACTCTGTACATAGTTGGTGCCTAATAAATACTTGTTAAGTGAATAACAAGTATTCACTTCAGTGAAGTATGACCTTCAGTGTTCCCATAAAATATCCTCGTGCCCAAACTTAACATTCAACTTGATGTCCACATGCAAAAATAAATAAATTTAGACACAAATCTTACATCTATAAGATAAATTAACTCCAAGTGAGTCACAGACCTAAATGTAAAATACAAAACTCTAAAACTTCTAGGATATAAGATAGAAGAAAATCTACATGACCTTGAGTTTGATCATGAATTTTTAAATACAATACCAAAATCACAGTTCATAAAAGAAAAAAGAAACTGTTAAGTTACCCTGCATTAAAATTAAAATCTTCTGCTCTGAAAAAGACATTGTTAAGAGAATGAAAAGACAAGCCACAGACTGTGAGAAAATATGTGTAAAACACATGTCTGATAAAGAATTGATATCAAAATATAGAAAGAACACACTTAATAAAAACAACAAAAAACCCCAGTTTAAAAATGGGCAAAAGATCTGAACAAAAGTTTTATCGAAGAAGATATGCTGACATGATATAAGCATATGAAAATATGTTCAACATTGTATGTAATTAAGAATTGCACATTAAAAGAACTATGACATACCACTATATACTTATTGAAATGACTAAAATCAAGTAAACAGACAATAGTACATTGTTACAGGATGTGGAGCAACAGAAACTCTTAATTTTGCTGGTGGAAATGACAAATGATACATCATTTTGAAAAACAGTTTGGCGGGTTCTTACAAAGCTGATCATAGTTTTATTATCCAATTCATCAACCACATTCTTTGCTATTTATTTATCCAAATGAGTTAAAACATATGTACACAGAAATATCTGCAGTTTTTTTCATATTTGCCCAAAATGGGCAGCAACCAAGGTATCCTTCAAAAGGCAAATGGATAAACAAACTATCCTACATTCATACAATACAATGTTAGTCAGTGAGTAAAGGAGTGTACTACCAAGTCACAAAAACACATGGAGGAAACGTAAATATACATTGCTTATTGAAAGAAGCCTGTTTGAAAGTGGTCATATGACATTCTGGAAGAGGCAACACTATAGAGACAATAAAAAAATCAGTGGTTGATCAGTGGTTGGGTTTTGTTGGTAGGGGTGGTGGGAGAGAGCAGGATGTGTAGGTGGAGCACAGGAGATGGCTGAAATATACCAATGATTCATTCTTGATCTGCATCTTCTTTGACAAATTAACAGTATTTGACACAACACACCGTTCCATAGTTTCTTAATCTGTTTCCAGAACAAAACAATTATTTGGTTTTCCTTTTACATCTCTGGTTGGCTGCTTCTTAGTCATCTTTTCTCCTTTATTTTCATCATCTTGAATTTTTAAAGCTGAAATTCTCTAAGGTTCAATACTTATCCTTTATATTTATATCTACACTCAACTTCTTCAGGGTCTCATTTATTTTCATGATTTCCAATATAATCTACAGATTACTTCCAAATTTACATATTCAGGCTGGTGCTTTCCCCCAGACCTTCTAGAGTCCATACCACTTACTAATCAACAACTTCACTTGGAAGCATAATAGCCATCCTAATTTTAGTATGTCTAAAATTCAGCTGCTGTACCCCCACTCTTCAAACCTGTTCCATCTCTATTCTTCCCCAAATCAGTTAGCAATAATCCATCCTTACAGATGCTTATGTAAAAAATCTGAAAGAACCTTTGACTTCTGTCTTTCTCTTAGAGCTCACACTCAATTATTCTATGAATCCTCTTGAGAAAGACAGCAAAGTACATCTACCACCCGACGACTTCTCAATCATTTCATTGGTAACACATTAATCAAGTCACATTAAGTCACTGTAATCTCTCACTTGGTTTATTCCAATAAACTCTTATTTACCTTGTTCTGCCTTCCCAATTCCACTCTTTCTGTGCTTAACAGAAAATAGTGTAACTGGTTAAACTGAAAATCAATCACGTAACTTCTCTGCTGAAAATGTGCAATGGGTTTCCATATATCTACAACCAAAATCCTTGCCATGACTGCCAAGGCCCTAAAACATTTAATCTTTTTTTCTCCATTTTCTATTATTATTTTATCTACCTTAGTCACTCTCCTCTAGCCACACTGGCCTCTTGTAAAACTTGCCTCCTTCTTTAGGTTATCATGTTGGGAGAAATTTCCATGTTTATACCTGTCTGGTCCTACTCTCAGACCTCACTGAATCCAAAATCAGCTGTTTAGCATGATCTTTCTCTGACAGACTTCAATATTTTTCATAATATACATAGTCCATGAGAGACATGGTAGGACTCTTTCAGTCCCCTTCTCTTTTTAAAATGACACAATAGAATTTGTACTATACTGTGAACAGCACCCATTAAGAGTCGTTCATTTCCAAAATTCCCAGAGAAAAATGGAACTGAAACTTTTCTCCTTAGACTTCTAATTATCTTTATTCACTCTCATCCTCCACCTTGCTTCCTTCTTCTTCCCGTAGTAATTACTTGCCCTGGCCTAGAAGGACTTTTATTAGCATTCTCTAATAAACAAAATGGCCCTTATGTCTAATGCTCTAAACATTAGAGGAAAAATTCTCTAGAGTAAAAGTTGTCTATTAGAGTAAAATGATTCTGCTGTGAATCCACTGAGATCTGACTCTCAAAGTAAAGTCTTAAACATTTATTTACTTTAATGCTTAGTTTTTGCAAACAAAGAGCACCTTGGTTTCATACCATATAGCCAGTTGAAACTGAAGAAACACATTCAGCACTTTGATTGGCACTGTTTTCATCCTAGGAGAAAAAAACCCTTGAATTAAAATTTTCAATATTTTCTGATTGCATTAGACTATAAATGAATGTATGTAAAACTTTTACAAGAAAGAAAGAAAAAAAAAAAAAAACAGTGACCGGTTTGAATCTGTCCACCTGCAAGAATGTGCTTTTATTTTAGTACAAGCATCTTTCATCTTTTCTTGACTTCTTTCCATTATGTGATTAATATGCCACAATGAGTTGCTGAATATCTGACTCAAGACAATTTCTATCCCCAAGGGCCATACGCCTTTACCTCCACTCTTGTGAGATCATGGACTCTACTAAATATCTGCTTGTCTAATTTATTATTTTAAAAGTTAAATATCAAGTTGGGTATAAATAGTTAGGCCTGGGTCCCATGCCTGTTCAGTATTACAAGGGAAGGCAAGGGAAAAGTAAGTTGAGGCTGAAGTTCTTCTAAAAGTGTATAGAGAAGATACAGAGAAACCATATGCATTGCAAATATCTACCAATTTATATATAGGTTCCACAGTTACAATGTTATGACCTTCACGGTCAATAGGGGGAGAATAAGGCAAAATAGTGACTGTCTGAAATTAGATTGTTTTAGTTGACAGATTATTATAAATTCCTTACAGTCCTATACAGTATTATTGATTGATTAAAACTATCATGCAAATGTGTTTGAAAGAGGTTTGAATAGTAATCATCTTGTTTTTTTCTTTCTCAAACAAATGTTATCTTTTCAGCCACCCTTCAACTCCCAAGCCAAATACTCAGTTAAGAAAAACCCATGAACATTGTCCAGTGTAATCATTAAATTGCATACATTCTAATTGAACTCTAAGGAAGAATTATAAATGAACTAATGTAACTGTTTATGCCATTATCCACACTATTGTATATTAAATATAACTAAGCATTTAAAATTACTACTTATAGAAAAATCCCTTCAATCTAGATCATAAAAGAAAATAAATTTAAACATTTTAAAGTAAAGGAATTAATATTCTCAAGTATTATTAACAGTTATATATTAATAATATTTAAAATACTATGCTTATTTTTATGTATGTGCTATAGTCTCCTCAATATTTTTTTGCCATCCTCTCATATATCATGATATTCCTTTGAGACAAGACACAAGGAATTTTAAATAAATTTTTTATAGACATAAGCAGCCCCAAAATTTCATAGTTAAGTAAAATAAAATCAATAATAATCTTCTTCCAGATTTCATTATATTTTTTATATGACATAGAGGGAAAAGTAACATAATCAATTAAAAACTGAGAGATGATATAGGGAAAGATGAGTAGAAATTTTGATCACAGATAATATAACCAAATATTTCTAGTAAAATGGAATTTCTTTGAGCAATTGTTGCTAAATCCCTCTCATAAGATTTTAAGTTATTTTGAGAGGCCCATTGAAAATATCTCATTTGCTTGTAAAATAATAATAGTATTTATTGTTGAGCATGAGACATTAACAGTAGATTTTTAAAAGTCACCATTTTTGTTGAATAACTATAAGAACAATGTATAACTTTTCAAAGGTAAAATACATATTTTCAAATTAATAAAAGTGTAATAAAAAGGAATGTAAATGCTTAATGTATTTATAATGTTGCACATACCACACATGAATATTAGCAAAATTTAATACACTTAAATGATTTTATTATTTCCATAATATTTATATAAATGAGTTTTTCTTAAATATTATCAGTAGAAAATTCTACCTAATATATAATTAGTTGTTTCATATATAATAGTGAGTACAATTCATTGTTGCATTAGAATTTGGAAAACTGCATTTATTTTTATATCATATGTAAATGTTAAAATGTTTTCTTTAATACAGAACATTTTTATTTTATGCATTCATGGAAAATTTTTCAAACATTATCGTAATACTGTATAATATCATCTGTAGTATACCTAATGATCTTATTTGACATACACCATTGTCTTCTCTCATCTTTCTGAAACCATAAGGAATACAAAATCGGTAAAAGCCAGAGAGTGTATTCGTGTGTTAATCTTCACAGGCTGCCATAACAAACTACCATAAATTGGGTAGTTAAAGGAATAGAAATTTACTCTCATAGTTCTGGGGCCTGGGAAGTCTAAGATCAAGGCCAGCATGGTCAATTTCTGGTGCAGCTCTCTTCCAGGCTTTCAGACAGCCACCTTCTCAGTGTGTCCTCATATGGTAGAGAGGAAGCTCTCATGTCTCTTTCTCATTTCATACAAGGGAATCAATTCTATTGGATCAAGGTTAGATTTGATGACCTTATTTAAACTTAATCACCTACTTAAAGGCCTTATCTCCAATACAGTCACATTGGGGTGTGGTTAGAACTTCAACACATGAATTTGGAGGGGATGCAGTCTTTCTTCTGTTTAATCATAAGTCTAGACCAGCAGTTGTTTACTACTTGCTTTCTGACTTATCTACTTACATGCAGAGTATCCTCCAAAGAGAGTGTTCATAAAATAAAATGTGGGTAATGTACATTTCCTTACTATACTCAAGTATAAAGGCAATCATAAAAGGGAAGCCCAGGATATTAAATCAGTCGACAAACACCACAAGAACATATAGGGGCAAAAATTAAGGAGAGTCACATTTAAGACTTCCTGAGACATTTTCTGCCATATCTAAATAATTAGTTAAAATTTTAAATAGAAGTATTTTTATTTTTTTATTCTATACTATTTCCCTAAAACATTTTTAAAAATCTATTATATAGTTAGTATAATGACTGGAATGGACATTTGTTACAATATTGGTTGCTCACTGTCTGAACCCCATTCTTGTAGGTGAGAAATTCTACACTGAATAAGACTGGTTGGGACTCAAAGAAGCTACAAAGATGCACTTTTCCAGCACAAACATGTTCTAGGTTGGATGATCAAATGCATATGCCTAGCAATTGAAATCTCCAACTAGGAACAAAAAATAATCACAAAAAGCAAAGGATTCACTTTGGTGTTCACAGTAGGAGCAACAGCAGCATCTTGTTTGCAGTTCTGGTAGCAGTAGCAGCTGCAATGGCTCCAGCCATATCAAATATCCTGTGGCACAGAGGGCTCGGAGGTATGAGGTTAAGAGATACAAATTTGCTTACCGCATGAACTCTGCAGTTTGATTTTTACTTTGATTTGGTCACCTTGCTTTCTTTGCTCTTGATTGTTTTCTAGCCCTACTTCTGTGACTATATTAAATAATTCTTTAGCTAATAATAATCCTTCCAATAAATTCGCTCTTCTGCTTGAATGATTCACAGTTGTTTCTCTTTCCTGTTTATGGAAAATTCTACTTAAATAACTGGAAAATGTATACCACCAGCTCAGACTTCTCTTCTGAGCTTCTGATTGATGCAGACAACTGAACATACAATATCTCCTATTAGAAGAATGTCACAAAGCACATCAAAACAAGAAATTCAAAACTGAACTAGCCATCTTTTTCTTCAAAACCTAACCTTTTTTGCAATATTCCCAATGTCAGTGAATCGTACCAATAGCCATCCAATTGTGTAAGTGAGTTGCGAATCTCTGACTTACTCTTGTCGCATATTTGGTTATCAGTAAGTACATTCAGTATCTTAAATACCTTAATTCTGATTACATCGTTCTGATTACACCACAACATTCCTTGCTCAATCTATTATTGTTTCTCATTTGGACTACTGAAAGCACCTCCTGACTACATCTAATCTGAATTCTTTACAACTAGTCAGAGATATAGTTTCAAAACTTATGTAATTGTGTCATACACCCAATCATGATTCTTTGTGATTAGAATTATTTCCACTGTTCTTAGGATCAATTCACAATTCCTCTCTTTGGTTTTTAAACTCCATGGCCTGACCCCAACCAAATTCTCCAGCTTCAGGTTGTATAAAACTGTGCTCTCTTCACTTACAATACTACTTTCATTCTCTTCTATCTGCCATGCTTACACACGCTTCATGTCTTTTGCACTTGTGATTTGTCTGCCTGAAATAAGATCTCTTTTCAGCTATACTGACTCAATTTCTACTCAGCTGTCATATCACAGATTAGGTACCATTCTCATGTAGCCACAATTCATATGGTGATCACTCAGTATTTATTGTATAAGAAAATGAATTAAGTTTTCACATCAACGTAAATCTGTAATTGAGTTAGCTGGACATTATATGTTAATACTCTAATATTAAACACTGGTGTACCCACAGTAAGACACATGTAATCGAATAGTACTATCAACTTTCTTCATATTTTTTAATAACAATCACTTGTTATGAATAAAGATTAAATAATTTTCAAATATCTGTAAGTGCAGAGAAGAAAAGGAACAGTAAGTCATAATAACATTGCTGTTCTGGCAATTCTTGATCAGAACTGATTGCCTAACCTTAGCTATGACTGCTTTCTATGGGACTGCCTCTCAACTTTTTTTCTGTGATGTCAACTTGTAGGAGATGAGCTCTGGACAAGTTAACAGTAACTTTTCACTGATACAGTTAAAACAATAAAGTTTGAATTAACTCTAATTGTTGTAGTATTCCTTGGTTACCTTCGGTATTATTTATTAATATTAATAGAGCTGATGTAGTAATATTTTCTCTTATTCTCTCTCTCCATCATCCTAGTTTATGAGACAGACAGTGCCACAGTTACATTTATTGTTACATTTATCCCCAAATATTTCATATTTTTGATGCTAACATAAATGACATTTTAGAAAAAATTCAATGTTTCATTGATTTATATATGGTTACAAATGATTTTTGTATTTTGATCTTGTATCCTGTGATCCTACTAAGCTCATTATCAGTTCTAACATTTATTTTAGAATTATCAGGATTTTCTAAACTTACTATCATGTAATCTCTGAATAAAGAGTTTTACTCCTTGATTTCCTGTCCATATAACTTTTACTTATTTTTCTTTTCTTATTGCATTAGTTAGGACCTCCAGCACTATGTTACATCGAAACAGTAAGAGTAGACATCCTTGACTTGTCAATATTAAAGGAAAATAGTGTTAGTTATTAGCTCTAGATTTTTCATAAATACATAATACATCGCTAGAGTACTAGATTATATCATAATTGGATGCTGAATTTGTTCAAGTGATTTTCTGCATCCATTCATGTTTACATTTTTTTCCTGTATTCTATTTACATGGTGATTTACACTGATTGATTTTCAAATATTAAACTAACTTTGTATTCCAGGAATAAACATTGATAGATTGTGCATTAGCATTTTTAAGCATTGCTGGATTCAGTTTGCTAGATCTCTGTTGACATTTTTGCATCCATATTAATGGTGGATATCAGTATGCAGTTTTGATAGTGTTAGGGTATAGCCATCTCTCTACTTACTGTTTAGTCCTTTGCATTCCAATAAGGGAAATTTCCTCATGTTATCCTAAATGCCATATGCTGTTTCTCATTGCTCTTCCTGTATTACATTATGGTATTCTGTTTGCTGAAATGGCCTCAGTCACGATCATTTTATTTACTTCTACATTTCTTAAAAATTCTATAAATTCTTCCCAGACTAGGCCACCCCATGACCTGTATTTGTTTTTATATTTAATCTCTTTCTCTCTCTATTGTTGTCCACTTGACTGTTTATGTCTCATTATCATTCACTAGCGTCTGAGATCCTTGAGAGCATGGAACAGGACTTATTCAATGTTTTATAAGCAGTAGAGCAAGAAGATGCTATTGGTTAGAAATTAATGAAGGAATAAATGAATGATTTGGAGTTATTAATCTATGGTGAATAAAAAGAGACTTTAAATCTTAGAAATTCTTAAGAACAGTTTCAGTTATAAGGAATATTCAAAATTTATCTAACTGACAAATATAGAATTTATAATATGGATTTAGGAGATTACATTTTAGGCGTTACATGCCTAAAATGTCTAAAAAATAGAAATTTTTTTTCTGTATTTCACATTCATGTAAAATGATGTTTTAAATTTACTTGTTCCAAACACCTATTGATTTCTTGTTAGAACAAAAATGTTTCTATAGAGATAAAATACTAAAATAACTTTTTGTTACTGTAAACCATAAGGTCCCCCACATCTGGAAACTTTTCCATAAAGCTATTTAGAGCCATATTATTTTTAAATATGTATTTGTAATTTATTATTGCTTGCATTCCAAATTCTTATATCCTTTAAATTTTTTAATTACTAATTCTATTTTTAAAATTTGTTGGTAATTTGATTACTGGAAAACTGTGTTAAAGATTCAAACTTATTTCTATACCTTATATGGTATCTGCATATATTAACCTTTAAACTTTTGGTTGCAAACACAAAAATGTTCTTTTCATTAAAAATATATTTTACCTGTTTCTTAAAACTGAAGTAAGCTTAACTCCAAAATACTATTAAATATCTTTTATTTTCTTTCCACAATGCCTCTTAGCTTTCCTATATGTTTCATAAAATATATTCTGATCCTTGTGCATGTAACAAAATGTGACTTACTGATTGCCAACCCCAGAGTTTTCTGTCAGCCTTGATTCTGCTCAATTTAACAGTGGCCTTGTAACACAGTCAATCACAATGTTCTTGTCACTTGACTTCACGGGGTAGCAGTGCTTTCTCATCTTGCATCTTATCTTTCCAATCATCCTTTTTTGCCTGTATAGCAAAGACACTTCCTAAGATTTCTAATGAGCCACTTAGAGTATACAATTAATGGCCAGGGTTGGTTGAAGCACCATGGGGGCTATTACTCTCTGCTGTTCCTCTGAAATTCACAGTCTGTGTGGGACTTAATAGTAATAGTTTCACAGCGAGCATTATATAGAGAAAGAATGTTATCATTTAGTCATAACATGTTTCTCCATAAATGTTCCATGTTCAGAATTCTAGATTTTTGTTCCTACAGCAGATAGCAGCATCTATTATGGGATACATTTTATATTTTAAAAGAGAAAAGAAAACATTAGATTTTCTCTCAATTGGCAAATATTACAAAGTAAGTAAAGGCCAGACATGAGCAAATTTACAAAGAATTAGTACATTTATCCAATATATGACAAGATAATGCATTATTATATACTCAAGATAGATGTAAAGAAAAGTGTCCAGACAGACTCAAAAGATGTTGTACAAAAAAGTTAGTTGAAAGATATTGTACGTTTTTTTCTTTAATAAAATGTACTATATATACAAACGCACTCTTCTGTTTGCAAGTTTGCCTTTCAACTGTAATATCTTATCTAAGCCAACATCAATAGTTCAGTTTATTAATCCAGTTTCTCAGAATTTGCCTAGACACTTTATTTCTGTTTAAGTGATTCAAATTTGTGAGGCATACAATTTTGCAACCAATCAATTAAATAATTAAAGGCCCTGAGATATTTACTTTTACAGAGGTTGAAAAGGCTTTGAGGAATTAAACAGAGTGACATTGAATTTCCTCTTTTCTGTTTGCTAATTTCACTGATTAATTCAATCAGCTATCCCAAGGCATTTATTGACCTGTCTAGTTCAACTTTATTTTTTAAATTATATTTGAGGAACTTAATATGTGAGAATTATTTTGGAAAAATAGCATGTATAAAAAGAAAATAACAGAGTATAGGCATCAGAGAATCAGGTTTGAAAAATGATTCTTCCAGATATCAGCTGTGTGACCTTGTCCCAAGCATTTAACTCTTCTGTGCTCAGTAGTGAGGGATTCACAACAAATAAAATAATAATTGAGATATATAATGAATCCTTATAAGGCCTATGTGTAATTTATTGTGATAATTCTTTGAAGTTATGCTTTCACGTTCAAGGAGCAAAACTTTAGTAATTTGAAGAGTCAGAAAAAGCTAGAGAGGATGCCGAAGTACTTGGAATTTGGAGTCTAAAGAACTGGGAGAAGAGACCTAAGCCATAGGAAGATGGAGCAGCAGCAAGGACCATAATGGAAACAAGCATCCAGGCAGTGCGGAAAAGCAGGAACCCAAAGGGGCTGATTTTCCCTGAGACATAGACCATTGCCTCAAGATTTTAAAGTTTTAAACACTAATGTGGCGAATCTGAGCATGGAACTCTCCTCTGAGGCATTCAGTGTCTCCTGTTTGGAAGCATTCTCTGGCTTCTAGAAGTAGCTGAAATAAACCCTTTTGGAGGAAAGAATCACACAGGCTCCCGTAGGGTAAGTCTTGCATACAAGAAAAATTCTTGCTCACGTGTACCAATAAATATTCACAAAAATATTTAGAAAAACAATCTTTGTAATAAAAATTTTTTAAAACATCTTTTGCCAGGAATAAACCGTGAAAAATTATGAACAGTGCAATTACTGGACCCCACGTACATTCAACAAGATGGTTGAATCTTACCAATGTAATATTGCAAGTACTGGAGGATTACTTTCAGCAGAGACAGAAATGGTAATTCAGACCAGTGCTCCCACTAAGAATAACTAGAAAAGCTTTATAAGCAGTAATAATTATCTCCTTGAAAACATCTAAGACTTAACAAAACAGTACAAATTACAGGGGCAACATCCATCAAAAACAACAACAACAGCAACCACAAACGAGGTGAACCTAAAATTTGAGATTTTTTTTCCAATAAGATAATCTGTCAATTCTGAAATAAAAGGGTATGAAGCTGAGAAACTACCCAGACATTTTATATCCTTTAAGCCTGGGTTCCCCAACACCTGAGTCTTGAACAGGTACCAGTTCATGGCCTGTTAGGAATCAGGCCGTACGGTAGGAGGGGAACAGTGGGCCAGTGAGCAAGGGAAGCTTCATCTGTGTTTACAGCTTTACTCCCCATGGTTCACATTACCTCCTGAGCTCTGCCTCCTGTCAGATCAGAGGCAATATTAGATTCTCAAAGGAGCACAAACTGTGCATGTGAGGGATATAGATTCCATGCCGCTTAGGAGACAGAATCTAATGCCTGATGATCTGACACTGTCTCCCATCACCCCAAGATGCAACAACCTAGTTGCAAGAAAACAAGCTCAGGGCTCCTACTCATTCTACATTATGGTGAGTTGTATAAATATTTCATTATATATAACAATGTAAAAATAATAGAAATAAAGTGCACAATAAATGTAATGCACTTGAATCATCCTGAAGCCATCCCCTCAAGCTCTGTCTGTGGAAAAAAATATCCTCCACAAAACTGGTTCCTGGTGCCAGAAAAGTTGGGGACCATTGCCGTAAGCCCTTGAGGGACAAAAAATGGATTCCAGAGTCTGCCACAAAAAGAGAGAGAGGGAAACAGGTAGGGAGAAGGTAAAGGAGAAAGAAAAGAAGGAGAAGAAAAGGGAGAGAGAAAGAAAAAGACATACACACACACGCACACACACAGAAATGGGAGAGAAAGGGAAAGAGACAATCTGATAAAATCCCTGAATAGATGGCCACTCATAACATATACCAACGTAGAATTTGTACTTAATTGAAAATAAACCCCAAACAAAACTGAAGTGAATGTTTGAATAGCAGTAACACTCTAAAGTGTCTTCTATAGGCAAAAAATAAAAAATAAAAAAAAACAACAAATAGAAGCTTGAAAACCGAGAATGAAATGAAGAGAAATGGGAAATAAAATATGTAGATGAACTTAAATAAATAGTGTGCAAAACAATAAATATTATGCATATTCTGAAAGTACACAAAAAATAAAATAACGCTATATAAACAACGAGGGAAATAAATAGTTTGCACATTATAAAGTATTTGCACAGGCCAGGGAGAAGTCAAATGCCAATATTTGGTAAATCAATGATATATATTGTAATATCTAAGATAACCACCAAGGAAAGAGTGAAAAAGTTGGTAACTACCATAATTTTCTAATTTTAAAAACGTAGATAATACACAAATAATCAAAATAAGACAATTTCAAACATAAGCTGTTCACAAGACACATAGCTGAAATATATAGCTTCAAAAGGTGAAAATAAAATACTAATAAAAATACATGCAGTCTATAAAGCAGAGAAAAGGTAGCATAACTATGTTAATATCTAACAAATTAGATTTTGAGCCAATACAAAAGGAGCATTATTAAAAAATAGAACAATTTTAGAGATATAATTTAATTCACCGGTAGAATATAATATTAAACAAAAAACTATTCTGATGCTTGTTAAAGATGAAAAGGAAGACTTTATTCAAGGGACTATGGCAAAGGGGTTTTTCAGTAGTGGAGATAGGTTGGGCTTAACATTGAGCATATCAACGTACAAAAAATGAGGATGTATAGCCAAAGATCAATATTGTGGTCAATGGAGGGAAAATTACTAAGAAGAAACATCAGGGGTTGAGGTGGGATTCTGACTAAACCAACTTGACAGGATTCTTGCTGAAGGCAGGCCAGGGTGATCAGATAGCACCTAGGGGATGGTGAGCAATGAAATTTGATCAGATATCCAAGGTAGGAAATTCTCACGAAATTTACTTAGCAAGATTCCTATTCTTGAGGACCAAGCTCAAGATGGGGCCGAGTTGAAAAATGGCTTGAAGGAGCCTAACTGAAATTTGATTAAGGAGAATGCCTTTGTTCAACAAAAATGAAAATTTGTATAATCTTACAATGAATAAGGAGGAATGACCATGAATTATCAACGTTATATTAATAAGAAGAGATAACAGATAATAAAGTAGTCAAAAATGGAATTTCCAAAATATCAAACATAACAAAGTAATTATAGTGCTTAGCTATAAATATTTTTTAAATCTTCATTTAAAACATTATTTCAAATCGTACCTTGGTAGATTATTCAAAATTAGCCTTTAGTCATGACGCCTTACAAAATAAATATTCATGAGTATACAGAAAAAGAAAACATACAAGAACAGTATATATAATGGTAATACATGCAGTAGATATAAATTATCAGTATCTACACAGTACATAGACTATACAGAGTTCAAAAAATATTATAGAGTATTATCTCTCATCTCTCTAGATCTATATTCATTTAGTTACTTCTGCAGTAGCTAACATAGTGTTAAATATGGTTCAGTACAACATTTTTTATTTTGTATTTTAAAATTGTTTAAAGAATAGACTTGTGAAAGTTAACAAAATATCAACTTTGCAACTTAAAATTACTTTAGCATTTTATTTTGAAGTTCTTCAAAATGTGATATAAAAAGATAAAATATGAAATAAATCAACCTAATTCTATCATATAAAACATACTTTCATTTTTGCATGTTACCTTTGCACTTTTTCTAAATGTATAGCAACACTATCACCAAGGTATTGTTATCATTTGATATACTGCTTTTCCTCATTTATATTATTTCATACAGTATTTTACTAGTTTGATATATCAATAATAATCATTATTATAACAAGCAAATATTTTGATTTGATATATGGTAACTTGTCAAACATTTGTTATTATTTCATTTTGATTATAACTATAAATAATGTTTTAATTAATATATTTTATTTTACTTTTTCATTTTGGTAACTTTTTTCCTAAGGAAAATCAGTAAGAAGACTATAAATGAGTTATAGAATGAGTACAAATGTGATTCTTATTGTTGTATAAACTTCCAAAAATGGTAATATTTTCTTTCGTAAAAAACTAAAATTTGATCTGACAACACAAACCTACTTGAGAATTTAATGAAGAAATGAGATAAAAATATTCAGAGATAAGAAAGAAAACTTATGGTTACTTCTACTGAAAAGTTTATTATCTACTTAGATTGCTAGAACATTGCTGCTCAAATAAAGTAATTTTTCTATTTTCTCTAATTGCTACAAGTCCATGACTATTTCTGCTATGGTAATTTTTGGTATTGTTTACTGGGTATTAAGTTAGCAGCACGCTTTTTTTTTTTTTTTTTTTTTTTTTTTTTTTTTTTGAGACGGAGTCTTAGCCGCCCAGGCTGGAGCAGTGGCGCCATCTCGGCTCACTGCAACCTCCGCCCCCAACACCCGCCTCCGCCGGGTTCAAGCGATTCTCCTGCCTCAGCCTCCCAAGTAGCAAGCTTTTTTATTTTATTTAACATATTTCTTGAAATGCTTATGTTTTGACATTGAAGATATTCTTTAGCACTTTATCTTTACCTATTACTAATTTAAGACATTATAATCATAAGATGGTACAGGAGATTCTGCTAAATATGTGTTCCTGAAAACCCTCTTACTCTGCAAAATCATACACTAAAAGAATCTGGCTGTGATAGAGATTGATTTTGTGCCAGCCGCTCAAATCCTAGGGACATTGCAATCAGAGACCTGATAAAAGCAGTAGCAATCCCAATAAAAATATTAGTACAATTAAAACTCTTTGAGAATTTGCACCTGGAATGACAATCTGCTGTAGCTTTAAGTCATGCGACTTGTGCCTACCCCAAAATGAAGATTCCAGAAGACATTATTTTTTTTCCCCAAAATGCAGAACAGTTTCACCAAACCTAATAAACGTGATCCAGGAGGAGACATTTCCAATTATTTTTCTAAATAAAGGAGAATATGCCCTTACAGCTTCCCTACTACACTTAAACATTCCAGAGATAGCTTAAGAGACTGGAAAGTTTAGCAGTTAAAATTCTGTCAACTATTCACTTCTTAGCCCAAAAGAAAATGCTTGCATGGGAGTTTCCGCATTTTTAAGCATCTCTTCAAAACATTTACCTGATGGGGAAAATTGCATATAAACAAGCATGTCCTTACTGATATCAATCTATTTACCCAACATGTATAATCTAATTCATATTTACATGCAAACATGTCATAAAACATAATATATCTCTCCACAGTAAGGTTTTATAAAAATTTTGGGGGCTTAGGAGGTTTTATATATGGAGCCACTGTATTTGAAAGTTTTGAGCTAATATACCTCTTATTTGAGTCATTTAATCTAATGACTCTTTTCTAATATGTTTTCATATGTAATATTCAAAATTACTGTTTGCTTATATTGTATCATTTGCTTATTTTCATAGTTCCCTTTTTATCCTTATAATTAATAGTAACCTTCACATTTGTGTGGAACTTTATATTTGTCTTCTAATTCATGTTTTATTTTTTCTTTATGTAAAATAAATAAATACATCTATTTTGTCACATAGGATTTTGTTTCCCATGAATGATGACATAAAATGATTTTATTTTATATTTGTGTATAAAATTATACACTTTAGAAAGAAATAACTATTTTGTTAAAAATATATAATATTGTGTAAGCACCAGAAGGCCTAATTCTTTCTTTTCCTTTTTTAATTATACTTTAAGTTCTGGAATACATGTGCAGAACGTGCAGGTTTGTTACACAGGTATACACGTGCTATGGTGGTTTGCTGCACCCATCAACCCGTCACCTCCATTAGGTATTTCTCCTAATGTTATCCCTCCTCTTGCACCCCAACCCCCCGACAAGCCCCTGTGTGTGATATTCCCCTCCCTGTGTCCATATGCTCTCGTTGTTCAACCCCCACTCATGAGTGAGAACATGCAGTGTTTGGTTTTCTGTTCCTGTGTTAGTTTGCTGAGAATGATGGTTTCTAGCTTCATCCATTTCCCTGCAAAAGACACGTACTCATCCTTTTTTATGGCTGTATAGTATTCCACAGTGTATATTTGCCACATTTTCTTTATCCAGTCATCATTCATGGTCATTGGAGTTGGTCTTTGCTATTGTGAACAGTGCTGCAATAAACATACATGTGCATGTGTCTTTATAGTAGAATGATTTATAATCCTTTGGGTATATAACAGTAATGGGATTGCTGGGTCAAATGGTATTTCTGGTTCTAGATCATTGAGGAATTGCCACACTGTCTTTCTCAATGGTTGAACTAATTGACACTCCCACCAACAGTGTAAAAACTTTTCTATTTGTCCACTTCCTGTCCAGCGTCTGTTGTTTCCTGACTTTTTAATGATCACCTTTCTAACTGGCATGAGATAGTATCTCACTGTGGTTCTGATTTGCATTTCTCTAATGAACATTGATGATGAACTTTTTTTCATGTGTTTGTTTGCCACATAAATGTCTTCTTTTGAGAAGTGTCTGTTCATATCCATTGCCCACTTTTTGATGGGGTTGTTTTTTTTTTCTTGTAAATCTGTTTAAGTTCCTTGTAGATTCTGTATATTAGCCCTTTGTCAGGTGGATAGATTACAAAAATTTTCTCCCATTCTATAGGTTGCCCGTTCACTCTGATAATAGTTTATTTTGCTGAAGCCTACTTCTGTCAATTCGTCAAACTCGTTCTCCGTCCAGTTTTGTTCCTTTGCTGGTGAGGATTTGTGATTCTTTGGAGAAGAGGCATTCCGGTTTTTGGAATTGTCAGCCTTTTTGTGGTGGTTTCTCCCCATCTTTGTGGATTTATCTACCTTTAGTCTTTGATATTGTTGACCTTCAGATAGGGTCTCTGATTAGACATCCTTTTTGTTGATGTTGATGCTATTGCTTTCTGTTAGTTTCCCTTCTGATAGTCAGGCCCCTCTGCTGCAGGTCTGCTGGAGTTGGCTGGAGGTCCACTCCAGACATTTGCCTCACCAGCTGAGACTGCAGAACAGCAAAGATTGCTTCCTGTTCCTTTCTCTGGAAGCTTTGTCCCAGAGGGAACCCGCCAGATGCCAGTCAGAGCTCTCCTTTATGAGGTGTCTGTCAGCCCCTACTGAGAGGTGTCTCCCAGTCAGGATACACGGGGGTCAGAGACCCACTTGAGGAGGAAGTCTGACCCTTAGCAGAGCTCTAACGCTGTGCTGGGAGATCTGCTGCTCTCTTCAGAGCTGTCAGGCAGGGATGTTTAAGTCTGCTGAAGCTGCCCCCACAGCCACCCCTTCCCCCAGGTGTTCTGTCCCAGGAAATGGGGGTTTTATCTCTAAGCCCCTGACTGGGTCTGCTGCCTTTTTTTCAGAGATGTCCTGCCCAGAAAGGAGGAATCTAGAGAGGCAGTCTGGCCACAGTGGCCTTGCTGAGCTGCGGTGGGCTCTGCCCATTTTGAACTTCCCAGTGGCTTTGTTTACACCGTGAGGGTAAAACGGCCTACTCAAGCCTCAGCAATAGGAGGATGCCCCTCCCCACCAAGCTTGAGTGTCCCGGGTGGACCTCAGACTGCTCTGCTGGCAGTGAGAATTTCAAGCCAGTGGGTCGTAGCTTGCTAGGTTCTGTGGGGGTGGGATCCGCTGAGCTGGACCACTTGGCTCCCCAGCTTCTGCCCCCTTTCTAGGGAAGTGAACGGTTCTGTCTCGCTGGCATTCCAGGCACCACTGGGGTATGAAAAAAACTCCTGCAGCTAGCTCAGTGTCTGCCCAATAGGCTGCCCAGTTTTGTGCTTGAAACCCAGGGCCCTGGTGGTGTAGGCACCCAAGGGAATATCCTAGTCTGGGGGTTGCAAAGACTGTGGGAAAAGTGTAGTATCTGGGCCAGAATGCACCATTCCTCATGACACAGTCTAGAGGGCCTAAGTCTAATATGCTAGTATATTAGCATGCACAATATATTTCATGTTATGAATAGATACTTTCTATATTCTAAATTTTATAAATGTTATGCTATTATTTATGAGGTAGTATACTGTTAGATGAAGCATATTGATAGACGAAGTAGATAATAATATGTTTAGCATCTACTCTATGTACTTGCATATTATATAGTTTACTATATATTTCAAAAGCAGAGTGTTAGTTTTCAGATTATAAAATTATTCCACCTTGGAACTAATCACATATATGGCTTCTGTTCTCTCTTTCCGTCTCTTTTTCTATTCCTAGCTTTTCACTTTGACTTTTTTTCTGCTTTCAAATCTCCTTTTTATTGTACTATAAATTAAATGAGACATAATTTAGATAGATAATGCTTGGAAACGAGTAGATTTATTTAATCAGAATAGCAGGGATCTTAATAATACAGCCATATTGAAAGAATTCAAACCATATCAGACTGATTTATAATCAAGTTTTCACTAGCAAAGCTGAGAATTAAAGGAAGCATTGTAGTGAAAAATCTTTTTCAGCTTACATTTGTCCTTTTACCTCTAATTTTGTTGACTGAATTTAATATTAAGTGTATTAATTACTTGTATTTTAAAAATCTATTTAGAAACTTAGTTATATAATAATAGTTACATTATACTGCAACTATACCAAAATAGTATTCCACAACAGCAAATATTTCAACTTATTTATTCAGTAATTATATATTAAATTGCTATTCTGTGTCAGCTGTGTAGAAAGACAAAAAACAACAAAGATATAAACTGAAGAAATCTTGACATTCAAATAGTAGATACAGAAAGGAAAACTTCAAAAAGGACTGAGAAGAGATATTGAAAAGGAGCATTGTCTCAGAAGCTAAGAAAATATGTTAAAAGGAGGAAGTTGTCAACAGTGTCTAATGTCACATAGATATCAATTAAGTGTGGGCTGGAAAGTATGCAACCATTGCATCCATCTCTATCCAGACAAGTTAGAGATGCCTTTCTCTGGAGGAGATTAATTACATGTAACAATAGAAGTCAGACTGCTGTTGGGGTAAAAGTGAATGTAAAAAATGAGTACATGTAAAATGAGATGAAATCTGAAGAAGGTTTGTTGTCTAGTTAATAGTTGCATCAATGAGAATTTTCCAGTTATGATATTGTGTTATAGTTATGTAAGCTGTTACCTGTCAGAGAAGCTATGTAAAAGATATACAGAACTCTATATTATTTTTGTATATTTATGTGCATCTAAAATTATTCCAAAATAAAAAGTGCAAGAAAAGTGAATTTCTAATCTTTTTGAATTCAACTCTATACCTTCATTCAAAAGAGAAAAATACCCATAATTCAACTATATTTAATAATTTGTTTTTCACTGTACTTACTTTGTAGAAATTCTGTAACCATTTGGGCAGTACTGTAGGATTGAGCAAATGAATATAAACACATTGATGTTGGAGCCACAGTTCTCCCTATAGAAGAAGTAAGTAAAACATATAGAGTAAGGAAAGGCCAGAAAATATTCTGTAGTGTTAGCTTACAATCAGAAATATCAGTATAAATTTATGATTTTAATGTATAGCAATACCTACTGTTCATTATATAGCGTACTCATAAAATTTACTTCATTTATGTGTGTTCTCATAAAATTTACTTCATTTATGTGTGTTCTATGTGGAAGAAGAAAGATAAAAGTATAGAATGCTGTAAGGCATGGGAGAGTCTTGAACTTATCATTTCATATAGGACAAACTGTGCTCATTACTACTGAAGAATCATTGCTTCCAATCTCTTTCAGGAATAGAAAAGACAGCCAGGAATAGAAAAGTCAATTTTGTCTTGTCCAACCCAACTAAAATAGAAAGTGTGTGATGACATAAAAGTTGGTCAAAAATATTCTGGAGTGGTGTGTGTGTGTGTGTGTGTGTGTTAGAGTGAGAATGAGTGCTAAGCAAATATAGCAAAATGTTAGCAACTGGCAAATGTGAGTGAAGGATTTATGAATGTTCCTAGTAATATTCTTGCCACTCTTCTTTTAGCTTGAAAATTTATGCAAACTAAAAATTAAGAAGGTGTGAATATAAGGTAAACAAGTAGAGATGTAAGTATAAACTAATATTTTTAAAAAACTTATTTTTAAAGGGAAGGAGAGAAAGAGAATGATGCGTAAATGAAAGAAGACAGAAATATGGATTTTAAAAATTAGTAATAATATAACATACCCTCATTGAATATTTATCATCGGATAGCCATCTTCCAAATCCTTTTCTTAGATTAATTCGTTTAATTCACACAAAATCCTGTGGTGATAGGTACAGTTTTCCCAATTTCACAAAAGAGGGAATTGAGGCACAGGGATTCCTAATTAACCTAGTCAAAGTGACACAGGTGATAGATGGAAAAACTGATTCAAGTAGAAGCAGTCCAGTTGTAGAGCCAGTGAGATAAACCGTCATAGCTGGGG
Source organism: Pan troglodytes (assembly GCF_028858775.2). NCBI lineage: Eukaryota > Metazoa > Chordata > Mammalia > Primates > Hominidae > Pan > Pan troglodytes. The sequence continues at coordinate 58,665,774 of NC_072398.2, read as the reverse complement.
AAGCAGACATCTTCACACAGCAAGGAGACGAATCCAGTGCCTAACAAGATGTTGAAGCCACAAAGGAAAGTCCTCTAGCATTAAGATGGATTATGGTTTGAAATTGCATGTGGAAAAACTGGCCTCAAATAAAATAAGAAACATTTCTTTTTACAAAGTTTAGAATATACTGTGGCAATTAAATAGAGTGAGAAAGATGATAATTGATGTAACTCATGTAAAAGCTAGTATATATTTAAATAAAATTATGTATCAATTTGACAAGTCATATTATTTATGATTATTAGAAATTGTAGCTTACCTAATAGGCATGGACCAAAACTGGCGATCCTTTTATGAATAAATGGCTGCTTCTCATGGTAACTATAATAATCTCTTAAACAGAAACATAGCTCCTATCATCAAATCATGTGAATGGAAATATGATATTAGCATAAAGAAAGCATAGTATTTCATTTTTTTTTTTTTTTGAAATTGACAGTAGACATAGTTGGGTACAAGTAAAATAATAAAAATGCACCAATGATCATGTTAAATTAGTTATGCATATTTTGGATAATTGCTGAGAAATAGCACTACCATTCTTATAAAAGATGTGTAGTCAGGCATGGTGGCTCACACCTCTAATCCTAGCATTATGGAAGGCCAAGACAGGAGTATCACTGGAGCCTAGGAGTTCAAGGCCAGACTGGGCAATGTGGCTGGACAATGTCCCTACAAAAATAAAAAAAAAAAAAATTGGCTGGGCATGGTGGCATGTGTCTCTAGTCCCAGCTATTTGGGAGGCTGAGGCAGGAGGATCACTTGAGCCCAGGATGTCAAGGCTGTAGTGAGCCACGATTGCAGCACTGCACTCCAGCCTGAGTGACAGAGCAAGACCCTGTTTCAAATATATGTGCGTATGTGTATGTATCTGTGTGTGTGATATATATATATATATCATATGTGTTCATAATGTGTTCTTGTGAGATAATCAGATATTTTGTTTATATTAAGAATAAATATTGAAATGTGTGTGATAGAAAATGTGTACTAGAATGACCAAGTTCTAGAAAAAAAAAATAAAATTATTTTCCCCCAGTGCTGATTTCCCTGCTGACTAATATTGCGACATGCTATTGACTATAATGCTGGCTCCTTCTTTTCTGTATTCGTTCACATTTCCAGGCCTGGTTCAAGACAACTCTTGAATATTTTTTTCAAGCCACCTATGTGACAACAGAATCATAACATAAAGAATTGGCCAAACTCTTTCAAAGTAATGTATTTTTTTCCCAATCATTCTATGTACTGATTCTTATAGAAGAACATATAGTATATTAGGCAAATATATCTTTAATATTCTTAAAAGAGATTCTTCTCACCTCTAAGCACCTTTGAAAACTACAAGAAAATACCAGGACTCAATTTTTCTTTTTTTTGGTAAAATATTCAAGACCTCTCATATCAAACAATATCATACAGAGAAGGGCATTATTAGTAGTTACAGCTATATCATATGTAGGATAAATATATACTACTTTAGAGTTTAAGTAAAGCAAAATGCAAATAAAATGAGCACTTGCTGGTTGGATATAAGACTGTGTGCTGTGGAGGGAAAGTGCAGACAAAAATATCAATGTGAGTGAGCTGGGCATGGTGGCACAGGCCTGTAATCCCATCTACTCTGGAGGCTGAGGCAGGGGGGATTGCCTGGGTCCAGGAGTTCGAGATTCTGGGCAACATAGTTTAGACTCCATCTCAAAATATACATATATATTACTTTGAAAGAGTTCGGCCAATTCTTTTTCAAATCTACAATGGGACCAAGAATCAGCAGAGATGACATTTATGGGGGGTGGAAAGAAGGTAAGAGATGTGTTGAGAGGAGATTTAGTATAAAGAGAGTGGATCAGAACTTCGTGAATCAGGATTCCAGAAATCTGGTATAAAAGCTGGGAAGTCAAGAGGATGCACTGTGCACCCACTTGGTCTGAAAGGTTGAAAGACTGAAAGAGGGAAAGTCTGAAAGACAAAATTTGTCTTTGAGAGGACAGAGAATTCTCCACAAAGAGCAAGTCATTCCGATTTAAACTTAGCAGTTGACTCCCACTCCAAGTGTTCAAATCGTAAATCCAAATTCAATCCTTTTTCAATTGCTAAATGCTTGTGTTTTTTTAAATAGAACTGATTATATAGTATGCAGATTCCCAAATTCCAATGCTTCCTTCTTTTCCCATGTAATTGTTGTTAATGACTGACTCCCTTCTGCCACTGTGATGATGATCCCACCAAGAAGAGGAAAGAAAAACAAAGTTAGAATCCAATATCACTTATATATATTTATAAACAAAATACATGAACACTTTTTGTTATTACAATATTTGTAGCTCAATTTCAACAATTACATTTTAAATGAATTCTCATTACTAATATCTATAATAGAACTATAGTGTCATTAATCGCTACTGCACTAGAGAAACTTGTTTCACCCTCAGAGTTGCAGCAGCAATAATTGAGCTGATTGCGGAAACATCCAATTGCATGCTTTTGACAAGTGACAAGAGGAAGAGTTCTTAGAATTTGCAGATTCCATCCCAAATACCCCTTTTTGCCATTGGTTTTGTTTGCTCAGCCAGAGCACAGAGAGTTATTGGCTCCCAGACTTTGGCATTTATGCTTCTGAGGTGTTATAGATTCATGTCACTACTTAGAGGAACAAACACCTCCAGGGTAGTGAACTGATGAGGTTGTGTGAATGTGTTAGCTCATGAGGGTTTCTGGAAATCTATCCTCTTCAAGCACAAGAGAATCTCTTTGCTTCTCTGCATTTTCTTCAAGTCATTTAAATAAAGTACCGTACTAATCCTTGGTGTTGTTCAAAAAAAAAAAAAAAAGAAAGAAAGAAAGAAAAGCAAACAAAAGCAACCCATGTTTCGTCTACTCTCTGAAATGTAGTGAATGTTTGAACAAGATGAACAAGTGCAGGGAATTGATTTAGATTAGACATTCAAACATGAATGATAATCTGAATAAATGCCTGGCTCAAGAACATTCAAAAACAATTGGCCTGGCAATTTTGGTCACATGTTTTGAAATCTCTGGAAATAATAAGGGGCTGAAGCAGTGTTTAAAGAAAAAACAAAGAAACAAAAAAAGAAACAAAAAAGTGCACAAATTGTGAGATATATAAACTAGCTCACATGCTATTTCAAAGTGTTTAGCTTTTTATTCCTAAAACAAGGAATAAGTAGAAAAATTAAGTAAAAATAACCTAACTTTATTTCCTTTTCTCATAAATCTTAGGATTATTTTGATACTTAAGAAGTTGGAGAGTAACTAGATTATTGCAAATGTCGTAGTAGCACCTCTGTGCCTGTGCCTGGTAGGGACTTACATTTTACAGTAATACATATTGATAATAGCACACAACTAGGGAGATAATAGGAAACTTTAAGTACAAGTGAGTTTAGATTAATATAAGTAGATCTTCATTAGAGTAAAATGCAACCCTTAAATTATATTGTAAAGAACAGAGAGGGGGAAATAATGACAATTGTGAACTATATAGAATACACAGGAAAAAGAGATACAAAATTAAGGAACCTAATGAAATGGGATAAGTGTCACTTAAAATGACTGGCTGAAGTAAAATATAAAACCTTAAGTTTTGTGCTCAGGGAGCACTGTATAGACACAGAATAAAGGCAAGAACTAAAAGAAGCTTTTCTTGAACAATTATAAACTTCCATAGGGCTTGATCTGGACCGTGGCTATTCTATTTATGTTATTGCAGGTGAATCATGAATCGATAATGATACACAGTTATACATTTCTTATATATAATTATAAAAAATCTATTTCTTTTTTTTTTTTTTTTTTTTGAGAAGGAGTCTTGCTCTGTTGCCCAGGCTGGAGTGCAGTGGTGCGATCTCGGCTCACTGCAAGCTCTGCCTCACGAGTCCATGCCATTATCAGACTCCCGAGTAGCTGGGACTACAGGCGCCCACCACCATGCCCGGCTAATTTTTTTTTTCTTTTTTTGTATTTTTAGTAGAGATGGGGTTTCACCGTGTTAGCCAGGACGGTCTCAATCTCCTGACCTCATGATCCACCCACCTTGGCCTCCCAAAGTGCTGGGATTACAGGCGTGAGCCACGGTGCCCCGCCAATTATAAATAATATAAACGCTTGGGTTCTTACAGTAGTTTGGATTAATAAGTATGGTGGTATTTTGGTATTGCTACATCACATCCTTTGATCTATCTGATCGTTTTTTAATCTAGTTCTTTTTGTTACTAGGATTACCTGCGACTAAAGGGAAATAAAACTGTGCATGAATTAAGGTTGTATTGTGACCAAGGTTGAAACTCTAGGGATCTTTTCATTAATTAAGTTCTGAAATAGAGCTGCTTTTATCATATGAATCTAGTTCTAATTTGTCCTTCCCTCAAATTCCTTATGACTTTTATGGAAGTTTCCTTTGTATCAAAATTGGGTAGAATTGTGAAATAACTTTTATTGGGTATTTTGGACTTACAAATTCAGATGCCTTAAAAATAAAACTTTTTTCTATAATTAAATTTATCTTATTTATTGTACATTTGATTAGGTCTCATGCACAGTGACACAAAAACGTGGTCAGTTTTAGTTAATTTATGTTACTTTCAGTTATTTCTCAGTCACATCAGATTAAAATTCTAATCATATTCAAGAATACATATTTTCATTTTGATGCTTTTAGCCCTTTCTGAATTATATACTAAGGTTTTAGTGGCTTATGAAAACACAAAAATACAAGCCACATTTGTGGGGGAAAAAAAAAAAAAAAACCTTAGAAGAGACATTATTGATCTTTCTGGGTGTTACCTTAACAGCATTTGAAATATAATCCATTTCACCTGGCCCTTGGGCATTTTCCTGTCTTCACTGCAGTATTCTAGGATGCAGCCTTGCTGTTTTCAAATCTAACTGAATAGTTCACACTGTATTTTTTTCATATGCATACCTTGTCCCAAATGCCATCCTTGCTACAAGTCGATCAGCTTCGTCTGTGATAAGTTTACATCTTTTTCCGTTAGACACTGTTAGATTGGACTACTCATTTGCATTCTACTTTGACCCAGAGTTGTTGGTGGACACTTATTCCTCCACTAAAACCACTATAGAAGATTTATTCTAACTATGCCCTTGATTCTTTATCTCATTCTTTGTGTCTTCGCAGCTTCTCCTTCCCATCAAGAGGTGAAAGTTATTTCTGTATCCCTTGAATCTGGTCTAGCTTTGCAATTTGCTGCAGTTAATAGGATGTGGCAGAAGTAAAGATGTGTTGGGTCTGAGTCTGAACTTCAAGAGGTTTTCTATGTTTATACTTTTTCTTTCAGGTCCCAGTAACTATCAGATGAACAAGCCCAGCTGAGCCTGCTGGAGGCTAAGAGATCATATGGATCATAGTCCATTCATCTTAGCTAAGAGTATGCTAAACTAAGCAGGTTGCAACTGATTTCAAAATATGAGAGAAAGCCCAGCCAAAATAAGTGGAGTAATCTATCGACACTGCAGCTGTCCACACATGCAAAAGTGAGCCCAAACAACAGCACAATAAATACCCAATCAACCTGGAGGCTTCTGATCTATAATAAATGCTGTGGTCTTCAGTCATTGAGTTTTGATGTGATTTGTTTTGCAGGAATAGTTAGCTTCCTTTATGGCTCCCAGTCCTGTTGCCCTAGTGCCACTGTGGCTTAAAGAACACAAGCAAAATTGCAGCTTTCTGGGGTCCAATTTTTGGGGACATTATTCCTTTTCATGAGGGCTCTACTCTTATGACCTAATTTTCTCCCCAAGGTCACATCTCCTAATACCATCTGCTATGGCGTATATGTTTTCTCCAACAATCCTCTTGTTGAAATTCTATCCCCAGTCTGGCAGTGTAGGCAGATGGGAGGTGGGAGGTGTTTGGGTAACACCTGGTGGGAGGTGTTTGGGTAACATGGGTGGATCCCTCATGAGTAAGTGAGTACCCTCCTTTTCGGGTGAGTGACTTCTCAGTATCTTACTTCTCACAAGAGCTGGTTGTTAAAAAAAAAAAGCCTGGACCCCTCACCTTGCCTCTTCTCTTGCCATGTGATCTCTGTACACACTGGCTCCCCTTTGTTTCTCTGATGAGTAGAAACAACCAGAAACCCTTACCAGATGTAACTGCCCAGTTGTGAACTTTCTAGCCTTCAGAATCATGAACCAAATAAAACTTTTTTCTTTATAAATAACCCAGCATCAGTATTTCTTTATAACAACACAAAACAGAGTAAGACACCATTATATTAGGATTTAGGATTTCACATAGAAATTTTTGGGGTACACAAACACTCTATTGAATGTATCATGTGACTGAACTTTTCTGTACCATTAGACACTGTTAATCAGTATCAATTTCCTCAAATTCCTTTCTTGCTTTTTGAGGCATCTAATTTTATAGCTAAGATCTTAGTGACTCTTAATGCTGAATGTCCTTTATTGGTGTTTCTACTATTGTGGTTCCTTAAATGTTGATGTTTGCTACATTCTATCTTTTATACTCACTATATTTCAAGTGAATTTTAGTAGATTTTTTAATACCCTAACTCCACTTTCTAAACACTCTGACCCCATCTTCTTTAGGCTTTCTAACTTTTTAATTTTATTTAAAAGATAAAATTAAAATATAACTGCTCATATAAGTGCTTATCAAAATCTATAAAAGCCTATTACAACTATCTCCTAAATAATATGTCCTTTTTGTTTGTAAGACTTTGTAATGCACATCTTAATAGTGGTATCCAAATATCTTCTAATCTTATATGCTAGTCATCTTTGCTTTTCATTACAGAAATTCAACAATCAATATCCATAAAACTTTCAATTAACATAAAAAACATGTGAAATCTTGCATTCTACTTTATTTGCCATTGTAGACGTAGATTCTATTAACAGATACTGCCTTCATAAAAAACAGGCTATATATTTATTTACTGCATAATGTCAAAGCAAAGTATATTGCATCCCAATTGTATTAATATTAGTTCTATAAACATCGCTGAACAAATCTGATAGTGAAACATGATGAGAGAAGAAATGGTATTTGTTGGTGAAGAAATGGTATTTGTTGGTGAACAAATATTCCTTTAACAGATATGCATGTTACAATGTATACACAACTTTAATGTGTTTTTAAATTAAAGGCATGACAAAATTGTTACGAGTTACCCAAAAGGTGGTAATATTGGAAAGATCATCAGTATGTCTCTGCTTGAATAATATTTTGAATTGTAAAACTTGGAAATGAACAAAATATTAGAATAAAGCACACACACATCTATGTAAAATGGAAGCTAGATAATGGGGAATAGGAAAAATGTGCATCTTAACTAGCACAGTTATGATAAATCTTTGTAATTTTTGGATGAAAACAATCTCAAAGTATCTTGAATCTGGATTTATTTTTGACATTTGTTCAATTTTTCCTTTAACTTGATATTAATGGATTATCAATTTTACACCTATTTTTCATTTTGTAACATGGAAGACAACTGAAGATTATCTATGTTGTTATTTTTATAATTTTTGTAATATTATTTCCAAATGTTGTGCAGTTTCTTAGCATTAATATAGGCTGTAAAATATTGTCAAAACCCCCCACCTAGGAAAGAATGCCTGAGATAGAATTAAGATATATATCTGAATAATAAAAAAAAATGAGTGAGGGAAGTTATTTTGAGATATGATTATCATTTGGATTGGAGACAGAGTGTCTGTCTGAATTAAGTTTGAAGATCTTACCTGAAATATGTATAGTAATGTAATCAACAAATTCATTATTTTATTATATGCAAACTTTAAGATTCACAGATTTCCTTGAAAATCCTTTCAAATGTTTTAATTATGCTTCCATAGGCATTATTCCAAAGCAATACTTATTAGACAAAATGAATTAATCACTGGAGAAATAATTTAGAGTACTTGAGAGCTGATTGAGTAATCTTCTAGGGAAATATTAGATGGAGTGAAATATAGTAAAAAAATCTTGTTATTTAGTGAGAAACTGTTTTAGAAAACTATTTTAGGCCCAGTCTGCTAAACAGTTGAAGCCATTTTCAGTGGCTTGATGATTTGAAATGCTGAATGCTAGCCAAGTAATAGATTATATCCTTTTGGAATACAAATGAGTCACTGGTGAAGTAATAAGCATAATAATACTTAGCACTTTTAATCTTCAAAACATTTTATAAACATTATCTAATTAATCTTTGTATCAATCCCATGAGACAGATGAATATCATTCTTTTTTACTTATGGTAGAAAAAAATTATGTAAAATTGCCAAGTCACAGAAACACAAAATGTTAGTTTTGTGCCACTGATCTCAGTAACTCAAGAATTTTAGACTAATTGCAATTTCAGATTTTTAAACATGATTTATATTAATTTTTAGAGGTCAAAAATATAATTTCTAAAAGTTGATAAGCTGTAATCAACATTATATATATACTTAAAATACAAATGTATTTTTTAAGCTTTTAGTTGTAAAAGTCGTTCTTTCAAATTACAGCCAAAATTCTGAATTAATTATCTTTTTAATATTTTGTCCTTTATTGTATTTCTCCTTCAATTATAATTATGGCATAAAACATTAACACTTTCTTCAGAATTATCCTTAGTAATGATTTTAAAATAAAAAAATGCAGGTTCACAGTAACAATTGATACTAGGTAAACTATAGATGAAATATTCCATCCTGACCACACAGCTCTCATAGATGTATTTTAGCAAGTACTAGCATATTGGTATGTGTCCTTCCATACGTTTTCCCTTGCTCATACAAACACACATGTTTGGAGAGATTCAGCTTGTTTTCTTGTACATTTTTATATGGACATAGTAAGAGTTGACACCTTGTTTTCTCATTTACTTTTTTACATTTAATAAAAAAAACTAAGCTATACTTTGCCTCTCTTTTGCTCAAAATCCTGCAAGAGCTTAAATTTAAGGCCCATTTCCATGGTCTACAAGGCCCACATCAGCTGGCTTCTTCTCCATCCTTGTTCTCACCTCTTTTTCAGTCTCAGGTGCTGGTCTCCCTCCTGGGACTCATCAAGCTTGCTGGCACTTCAGGGCCTTCCATTATTACATTTACAGTGTTCTGCCTGAGGGACTCACCCTCAGGTATCTACCTGACTCACCCGTCTTTATTCAGAACTCTACTAAAACTTCCTTCTTGAAGAGACTCTTTCTGAACCACCTTATATAAAACCAAAAAATCACTTTTCTCTCTTCATTATTCTATGGTCTTTACTCTGAATTCTTCCTCATTTTAGCACTTAACAAAAACTGATATATAATATTTGTTGATCCATTTACTCTTTGTATTTTTTTTTACCATAATCTTAATACTAAGCAAATACTGAGTACTGATATTTTGGAAACTGCATTTTATTAGCTACTGATATATTCGAGTTTCTTATCACATATAAACAGTCATGTACCACATAACAACGTTTGGTGTAATGAAGCACCACACGTACTGTGGTAGTCCCATAAGATTATAATGAAGCTGAAAAGTTCCTATCACCCGATGACATCATAGCCATCCTAACAGTGTAGTGCAACATATTATGTGTTCATTGTGATGCTAGTGTAAACAAATCTTTTGCACTGTCAGTCTTATAAAAGTATATTACATACAATTATATACAGCACACAATGCTTAGTAATGACAATAAACAACTATGTTACTGGTTTATGTATTTACTAGGCTAGTGTTATTTTAGAGTGTACTCCTTCTATTTATACAAAAAAGTTACATGTAAAACAGCCTCAGGCAGGTCCTTCAAAAGGTATTCTATAAAGAAATAATATAAGATTCCTTCTGTTGTTGTCATAGAAGATGACAACTCCATGGGTGTTATTGCTCTTGAAGATCTTCCAGTGGGACAAATATAGAGGTGAAACTCAGTGATATTGATGATGCTGACTGTGTGGAGGCCTAGGATAATGTGTGTATACACACCTTTGTCTTTAACAAAAAAGTTTAGAAAGTAAATAAATAAATAACAAATATTTAAAATAGAAAAAGGCTTTATAATCAGAATACACAAAAAGAAATGTTTTACACAACTGTACAATGTGTTTGTATTTTTAAGCTAAATATTACAAGAGTCAAAAATTTAAAATTTAAAAGTTATAAACTTTATAAAAGTAAAAAAACTTATAGTACACTAAGATTAATTGATTCTTGAAGAAAAAAATAAAAATAAATTTAGTATAACCCAGCTGTACAGTGTTTATGCAGTCTACAGTCATATACAGTAATGTCCTAGGCCTTCACATTATCTCACCACTCACTCACTGATTCATCCAGGGCAACTTCTAGTCCTTCAAGCTTTATTTCTGCCAAGTGCCCTACACAGGTGTACCATTTTTAAATGTTTATGCCTTCCTTTTTCTATGTTTATATATGTTTAGATACACAAATACCCTTGTGTTACAATTGCCTGCAGTATTCAGTACAATAACAGGATGTAGGCCGGGTGCGGTGGCTCACGCCTGTAATCCCAGCACTTTGGGCGGCCGAGGTGGGCAGATCATGAGGTCAGGAGATCGAGACCATCCTGGCTAACATCGTGAAACCCCGTCTCTACTAAAAATGCAAAAAATTAGCCGGGAGTGGTGGCGGGAGCCTGTAGTCCCAGCTACTTGGGAGTCCCTGAGGCAGGAGAATGGCATGAACCCGGGAGGCGGAGCTTGCAATGAGCTGAGATCGCGCCACTGCACTCCAGCCTGGGTGACAGAGCGAGACTCTGTCTAAAACAACAACAACAACAACAACAACAACAACAAAAAACAGCTTGTAAAGGTCTGTAGCCTAGGAGCAACAGGTGTATACAGCCTAGGTGCGTGGTAGGCTATACCATCTAAGTCTGTGTAAGGACACTCTATGAGGTTCGCACAACAAAGAAATTGCCTACCCACGCATTTCTCAGAATATATCTCTGTCATTAAGCAACACAAGACTGAACCGTTAATAAGTTTTATATTTTCTGTAAATGTTGATATTCCTTTTCAAGTTTCAAAATGTTTTTTAAATGTTTCAAAATGTTTATTTTTATTTTAAACTCTGCTTTATGAATATTAGCTATTTATGATCTGTGTTGGATTATTTCCAAATGTTGTCATAAAAATTTTGATTTTTAATATAGCAAAAATATCTATTTTTTATTTATTGCTTGTAAGATAGGAAGATCTTCCTTATCCTCATATTGTACATGTAGTCTCCTAGGTGTCCTTATAAATTTTAATTATTAATACTGTAAGTCATTATGGATTTTTTTACAAATTATAGTGTGAGATAGGAATTTGCCTTTATTTTCTTCTTGATTGGCACCCACTAATCACATTTATCAACTAAAACTTTTTAAATTTCACTTAAAATTCCACCTTCGTCATTAATTAAAATATATTAATATATATTCCTAGATTATGAGTAATATTTCTTATATCTATACAAAAATATAATGATTTGATTACAGTGGCTTAAATTTTGGTATGTGATGTTGCAAGTCTCTATACATTTTTTGGCTGTTTTTGAGTATTTAATTGTCCATAGCTTAAATTAAAAGAAAAATTTGGGATTATGTGTTTAAATCCATTAAACTTATCATTTTTCTTCTTCTCTTATTTTAAGCCCTGGTGACTTATCCTGAATCCTCCACAGAAAACAAAAAACAAACAAACAAACAAATAACCTAAGAAAAGAATCAAAGAACGGGTATCTTATTATAAGGTGCAAAAATGAGGTAATAAGAATAGAAGGAAACCAATAGGGGCAAGGAAGTTATGCTGCAATGGAAATAATGCATTGCCATGTTAGCAACTGATTTTACACAAGTCTGAAACAAATAGAGCAAGCTATTCCAACAGCTCTTACTGGACACTTGGGACTTCTCCTAAAAATCTTCAAGGAGAAACTCTTTCTCATTGCAGCACAAAGTAAATGGATTAAGGCATATTTATCTGCCTGGCTCCTACTTGCCCTTCTTCTCCTTCTCCAAGGTTTTTTCCATAAGCTCCCAATTTTACCATCCTCTCAGATTGTCTCATCCAGCCTCTCCAGCAACCATGTTAGATCATAAACCCTATAACCTACAGTGTGATTCTGCATCCAAGTCTTCAGTGGGAAGATGAACCAGAAACTCCAGGCATACAGCTGATTAGTCTAGCTATGAACTGGTAGTGAAAAAGAGCCTGGTTCTCCCACTCTACATAAGTATTCAGCCTCTAATTGTAGCAGCAGGGTTCTGGGAAACAGAGGCAGTTTAAAAAACATGAATAGACACATACTCTTTGTTCTGATAAAACTGGATTCATAAAATAAATCAGAGAGTTATCCATCTTTTTCTCTAAAATACATATTTTGGGCCATAGAAATATCTATAATCCAAAATGGCTGCTGGAGAGGCTAAAGTATATGTGTGTGTGTGTGTGTGAGTGTGTATGCATGTGTGTGTATAAAATATATAAACATATATTTAAAACATATACACATATACACAAATGTATACATGTATACATATCCTACACACATATAAAATATGTGTATATATTTTATACACACATAAAATATGTGTATATATGTTATGCACACATAAATATACATATATATTTTATACACAAATATATATTTCTGTTATTTATAGAATAGATTGAATGCAGTGGAAAAGTTTTTTGTTTTACATAGACATTAGACTAGATAGATATTAGACTATTTAGAAACATATAAATGGTTATTTAGATACAGCCTTATTTGAAGAACGTGACCTAGATAGAACAATATCTTAATTCCTTTTCTAATACGCTTAAGAGTTTTATGAATTACCAGTCTAAAATAATGTTATAACCACTTGAAGAGTAAATACAGATGATTACATTAACAATAAAAATTAAATTTATTTCCAGACACTGGAGAAATTTCAGTGGAAAGATTTGTGTTCATTTTGAAAGTTAGGATAGAGCTAATTTAATAGGTATATATTAAAATGTCTAATCAATCTTGGTATTTCAAAGAAAAATTGTAGAAACATATTTCTAGAATTTTAATTGGCTGACTTATCACTATTTTTAGTAGTAGTTCACAAAACTATCTTTCCTACAATGATTTCTTAATAATGTTGAATGAAAAGTGACAGTATAACAATGAAGATAAACAGAATTTCTAGTAATCATGATCTATTTAAGAATATTATATCTATGTTATAATTAGATTCTAAAATGTACTACTCTGAAAGATGTTGTTCACCCACGCGCTTTACCCTAAGTGAGTTTTTATATCCACTGAGCTCTATGACTTTATATGAATTTCCAGAGATTTTTAACACTAATTTTATAATTTTCTTCTATCTACACCTCATAAATGTTACATGTATTGTGATAAATCTAGTATTGTTGTTATTATGTTTCTATAGTCAATTTGCCTGAAACGTTATTCCAGCCATGTACTAGAATGATTGTATCTTTGACTCAGCTATCATCCAGGATCTCAAACTCTTGGCTTACTCTTTGGCAAAAATCTACTTATTTCTAAGCTTTTCATTCACTCATTCCTACAGTTTTGCATGATCATTTTTAATTTGGTCCTTGAGTTTTTTTCAAATACATTACACATCTTCACATGTGTTTCCATGCAAAGAGTCAATTATGTTTCCCCAAATATTTTTCTTCGCAATCTGCAATTCTCAATGTTATGAGAGAAATAAATAAAATTATGTCTCATTCTACATCTGCTGTATCAAGCCTCAACTCAATGGCTATTGGTATTTTTTTTCATGCATCTTGTATTTTGTTCTAATGTATCTTTCATTGGCTTCTTCTACCGTTTATATAATCTTCAAACCTGCAATCCCACAATTTTTATCAAAAGTGCCTACCTTCCCCTTCTGAGAGTAACACCATCAGACATCAAGTCTTTCAAATGGTCTTTTTACATTTAAAAAATTTTATCATTTCATTATTCATTTTGTTTTTCTGACCTTCATCATGATTCAAACACAAATAATTCTTTTTTCTTTTGTAACTTTTTTTTAAATTTAAAATTTGTCTCCATTTCTTGGCTCTTACTTTCACAATTGTTCTACTCATTAACATTTTGGAGGTCTCTAATAGCTACTTTCCTTTTGGCTAGTAATATTCTCTGTTGTTTCTCAAACAAAAACATGCCATACCTTCATAATCCTTTAGTTTGGAATTATGTTACTTTTTTCTTACTTAAAAACATTAAATCTTCTTCTAAAATCTACAGTCTGCCCTTAATAGTCTAGTGAAATCATTTCTTAAATCAGTAGTAACCTAAGTGTTTACAAAACTATATTTTTCAGTTGTATTTATCTTTTATTTTCCCCACAAATTGTGACCATATTCTATGTAGATATATCTCCTGTTCTTAAATTAGTAACTTTTAAGAGGGAAAGAAGGCTTCCTTAATAGCATTACAGGTATTCCCATTCTTGATTTCTGCCTATATTTTATCTGTCATTGACACTGGTATCTCTTTTTCCTACTATGCTTTAAATCAAGCATGACTGTACTCATCCTATTTTCTTGATGGAGGATGTCATTGATTAGCTTACTAAACATCTGTGTCATCTTCCTCCTATTAAAAGAAGTTGTCCAAATTACTTTAGAGCTACCAATTTGGATAACAATTAGGTTCTGTCACTAGGATGCATGATTGCAACATTTGGAAGACGTAAATAAGGTTAGATAGGCTATTATTTTACATCATGATTTACATTTCTCTTCACCCCTTTATACACACTTTTTTTTCTGTTTTCTTATTTCTTTTTGTTCCTTCTTACATTTATCAGCAAGTAATATTTTATAAATATAATGGCTACCTGTAGCATCAATTCAAGAAATACTTCTCGCATTTCAAGAGGCAATTCTAGTGGTGATCTGATGGCAGAAGCTTCTTGATTCCCCTTCCCAATCCATGCAATGCAGTTGTGATTTTGAACTCATACATTTAATGTCATCCTCACATGCAGCAGTTTTCCTTTTGAGTCATTTTTGTATATTTTTGAGCAATCATTTCTAATGGTTCATCCTAGAAACCATTTGTCCAGCTGTCATGACAGTTTATAAACATCTATTTCCTTATATTGCTCTTTCACCAACTCACAAGTGACTTCATTCACTACCATGAGTTTAATTTTTTTTTCTTTTTTTTTTTTTTTTTTGAGACGGAGTCTCTGTCACCCAGGTTGGAGTGCAGCAGCGTGATCTCAGCTCACTGCAAGCTCCGCCTCCTGGGTTCACCCCATTCTTCTGCCTCAGCCTCCTACAGTCGCCCGCCACCACAACTGGCTAATTTTTTGTATTTTTAGTGGAGACGGGTTTTCACCGTGTTAGCCAGGATGGTCTCGATCTCCTGACCTCGTGATCTGCAGGCCTCGGCCTCCCAAAGTGCTGGGATTATAGGTTTGAGCCCCCGTGCCTGGCCTAAGTTTTGTTTCTTCAGTAGATGACTCAAAAATTGACGTATTTCACACTGTCAATATACTGGCGGGGAAAATACTCTTTTTTGGTAACTGGAGATTGGTTGAAGACTTGATTCTATCAGCTACTGTCTCTGATGCTTTAGGGAAAAAGAAATCAATTAGTTTGGATTTCAAGCTTCTCAATACTAACAATAAAATAGTGATGCTTATCTTACAAAGCTGCCTGAAAAATAAATGAGACTATGTATTCAGAGGCATGTAGAATTGTCATGGACACCCATTATTTTTCCCTGCCTTTTCACTTTTTAAGCTTCTTTCCCATAATTGTAACCTTCCACTAGATATATTGAGATAGCAGGTGCTATCTCAAATATATCATCTTTAAAATAAAAGTATCCTCCAATATTTTTGGCTTTCTTAACATTCTCTGCAAGGAATTGATTTATTTAACAACACTTTAAAATATTTGCTACCATCATATTTGTGTCATGCACCATTAATATCTGCATAATTTCCCACCTTTCCCAATCCATGAAAAAAATTTTCATTATATTTGCAAACATGTCCATAACATATAGATTTCTTTCCATGACTTCAGCTATTATCTAATTCAAGTCATTATTTCTTCCTAGAATTTTTAAAATTTATTGATACTTTCCTTTTGTGCTCTATCTACTACTTACTCCCTACCTTCATATCTATTTTGTAAACAGTAGGGAAGAGAGGTGGTTATATCAAAATACAAGTCTAGTGGTGCCACTGCTCTTCTAAGGAACCTTGCATTGCTTCTATATTGTATACACATTTCCTTAGGATTTGGATCCTATGACAGCCCTATGTCCTAGATTCTAGATGAGTTGGATTTATAGTGTGTGTTAACTGTGAATTTTCCCCTGTTTGATGTTGCCCACACTATCTTTCTGTTTGCAGTTCTACTTACCCCAGCTGCTTCCTCCATCTGACAAGAGTTTTATGTTTTTCAGTTTCTTCCATTAGGAACACCATTGACATTTTTCAATTTCTCTCATAAAGGGCAACATTAAAACTTTGGCATGGTAAGAAAGTTAGTTATTTTTCACAAGTATATTCACTGATATATGGATCTCCCTACTTGTCTTTTAACTCTTGAGAACAAGGGTTTTCTTCACTATATATTCTATCTCAGTGTTTTTAACTGAGTAAATAATCAGGGAAAAGTTGATGAAGGGCTATTTTAGTTCCATTTTTTAGAGTTATTTATACTACCAAATATAAGACATTTTAATCAATGATCTTATTAAATGAGCAAGAAAAACAAAAATAAGAAAAACCTCTCCACAAGCTATTACCTGTATTTCAACATTTACACCATTGTGGGAGCTCCATATATGTCAAATCTTACTGCTTTATAAGCTGTGTGACTGAAGCCTGTTTGGTGGCTTTCAATTTTAATTTTACTCATGATTTTTAAATGATTTTATTATAATAGGATAAGAATTTGAAGAATAAGTGATTTTCATTTTTACATTGACATTTATTAAAAATTTTATTTTATATATACTTATAAGGAATGTAAATAAATAGAAAACAAAGGCCAAAAATGGAACTTCCATACTTCTTATTGACAATATGTTATGCAGTCAGTAGCTCAAAAGTTATTTCAAAATGATTTTTATACTCTAGTCTATTTGGCAACTTAGCTAAGTACAAGAGCCAGATATTTCTCTCATATTTACTTTCTGAAAGCTTTGCAGGCTATCCTTTGATTTTTAAATTATAATTTTGCAAAGTATATTCTCTTTTTAAAGCTATTAAAAGCTAGACATGAAAATTAAGAAGTATATTTCAACCATGATGTATGTGTGTACATGCACATGTGTGTGTGTGTGTGTGTGTGTGTGTATTGGACAGTGTATGGTAGGTAGAAGAATGGGACATGGGACATAATAAAATTTTGAAACTTGATTCATTTTTCTCCAATAATCTATTATCTACTCTCTTTGGACAACTGTTCAAATATCTATGTAAAACTATCTGCCACATAAAATAATCCTCAGAAGTGATTTGGACCATGTGAAAAAATTATCTTTATGTGCTTAAAAATTTTATTTAAAGCTATCAGGGTTCTCAATAGGTTTCTAATTTAAAAAGATCACATCACTATAATATTGGGAACATAAGCTAACTAACTAACTTGTTTTATGTTTCTGATACATCTATATCCATTATTATCAAACAGACTCTTGTTATTTTAATTTTGATGGTTCTACCTTAAAAAACTTGTAAGCCACTTCAAGTAGGTTTTGACCTTCTTGGTGTAATAAACGTAAGTGTACATGTAAATAAATTACTGAAAACTCATCAGGATTTATACTTCTCTTCCAGCAGAAAGAACTAAAGAATCTTTAAACACATATATCTAATTTTTGAACTTTGTCTCATAAATTTTTTATTCTGGATTTTTTTCTTTCAGCATCTTATCTCCAGAGCCCTTTTTCTCTTAAATTATATATTTGAGACAATCCTATATACCTGTGGTAAAACCTCAAACACCTCACAGCTCGTTCATGACTTGACTAAACACAATGAAAATGAAGACATATTTTGATTTCTGATTATCTTGAACATGATGATATACGTCTTTCTAAACATTTATGTTATTAATACTTGTTTATATTGTTTGTCATATGCTATGAGATTAATTGAGTAATGAAATGTGAAGTGACAGAATAAGAGGGAAGAGAAAAGAGCTAAAGGGGAGCTGGATTGAAAATGATCTTGTGGAAACAGAATTTGATTCAGAACTTCAACCACATTTCATAGTCAACAAGCAAGTTTAAGCAAGTAGAACTTCACATAATTATCTTAAGTGTATGAAATGGAAGTGAATGAAATAGTATTCAAATTTGTAAGGCAAACCAATGACTATGACCATTCTCCTAGATTGACTATACAGACTTTTTTCTAAAAGGAAATTAGGGTTACATGTGAATAAAATTAATTTGGTAATGATGATAAAATGATGGGTATGATAATGCTGTGATAGTCTGAAAGTACTGTGTTATTGTAACATCAAATATTGAATATTATGTGTTCAGAAAAAAATCTTCATGAGCAGAGGCTGCCAGGAAGATGTTTATGGCCATTATAAGAGAAGTGATATGGTCCCAAAGAGTGGGGAGGATCTGTTTTCTGCCATGACTAAATCCAGGAAAATATTTCCTCAAAAAAGAGACTCACAACCTCCACACCACTGTTAAACAGAAAACAAACTAAGCGTGGTAAAGCAGTGTTTAGGCAAAAGTGTAGAGACATGGAGTCTTCTGGACAGAGTTAGAGAATCATGGTATGATTGTCATCCAGCTACTGAGAAAGCAGTCTTCAAGCACTTGGTCCAACATAGTTGGAAAAACAAGCTTTGAATAATACAAACACTTGTAGATTCTATACTCAATATTTGTCTTTGTTCAAGTATCACTGATGAATGATGAAATAATGAAGATATCTAAAAAGGGAATGGATACTCAGCATACTGAACAGAGGTAAGTCAGATTTACAGTGGAAGGTTACATTTATATGAAAGTTTTATGCTAGCTCTTTAATTCCCTGACTGTGGGTGATCCTGAGATTCTAGGTGAGGTTTAATTGAGTTTATACAACATCACAGTGCATATGCATTAGAAGCAATCATAATAGTTCGTTCTTGCACTGTTATAAAGAACTTCCTGAGACTGGGTAATTTTTAAATAAAGAGGTTTGATTGACTCACAGTTCCACAAGCTGTATAGCAAGCATGGCTGGGGAAGCCTTAGGAAACTTAGAATCATTACAGAAGGTGAAGGAGAAGCCGGCACGTCTTACATGGCTGAAGCAGGAGGAAGAGAGAGTGAAGGGGGAGGTGCCGTACACTTTCCAACAACCAGATTTCTTGAGAACTCTATCAGGAGACAACACTAGGGGAATGGTGCTAAACCATTAGAAACCACCTCCAAAATCCAAACACCTCGCACCAGGCCCTTCCTTCAATATTGGGAATTAGAATTCAAAATGAGATTGGGGTGGAAACACAGTGATTAAATGTCATCACCCGTTTCCTAAAAAGCAAACTCAGATAAGCGCATGACTGTTCCTATGGCTTACACATAAGTGATCCTAAGAATAATGGGTAAGGATATAGGGAAAACTGAACAAGAAAGAAGTTGGGCAAGTGCTGGATTCCAAACAAAGCCCCTTTTTCCTGCTGGAAAACTGTGAAATATAAGGGATTCATTGGTTAAAGGATACTCAGGAGAAACCAAAACTCCTTGGTACTTTGAAGCCCAGGGACAGGCCCTGAAGACGCTCAGGTTGTAGAAACAAAAGCACACCAAAGCAGAGGAATAAATGCTCTGAAAGTTAAGCGTGATTGGAGGGTATTTTGGTGGGGCATGGACAATATCAGCAGAAATCATTTATAGCTTTTCACATAGCTGATAGTAATGGTATTCCATGTTGTATCGAATGTCATTGCTGACAATATAAATTTTTTAAAAATTCCAGATTGTGGGGTTAGTAGTTTTTAGAAGATTCTACTGTCATTTTCACAAAGTTCTTAGTTATAGAAAACCAAAAGTGTTGCAAAATATAGACCACTGGTTCCACGTAGAGCAGTTATTCAGAGAGAACTAATACAGGTAAACACCTTTAATTAATTAATTGACGTATAAACCACACTTACCTGTCTAAATACATTCTAAGCTATACTATGTAAATTTGTTAGGGATTGATTAATAAAATTTAGATGGATGTACTTAAGAGCCTGTTAGAAGTTGGAAATAAAATTATTATTGCAGTTATGTTTATATCTAATTATAATTAAAGCTATTAATTTTAGTTTGTGCTTCTTTTCACTCTTTTCATGTAGAGACCACCAAATAGTGAACAGCAGCAATAAAGCATCACTACCTAAATGCTATTTGTCTGAGGAGATCTTGAATAACATGGTAATGCCTTTGCAAGAATAAGCAGGAATAATGATATTAGATGGCAAATATGGGTAGATATTTATTCACTTCAGACATCGGAGAGACTACAATTTACTAAAATAATTGAACTCTTGGAAACATAGAGTTAATTGGTAGGATTTTCTTGATATAAATTAGGTGTAACCAAATAGCACTATTTTTTTTTAATAGACCTTTGGATACCATAATTTTTGGTCTCCGAAGTTCACCATGTTGGTTTCAAAGTTTAATTTTTTTCTTGAGAGAAAAACATGAAAAGCCCATGAAGTTTCAGTCTGATAAACAGGAGGAATCTATGTACCTGTGTGATCTATGTACCTACATGATCTTGCTCTTGCTCTAGATGTTTAGTGAAGACATAATTAACGTTGTCTTTTGCCTTTTTTTTCTTTCTTTTTTGAGACAAGGTCCCGTTCTGTCATACATGCTGGAGTACAGTGGTGCAGTCACTGTTCACTTCAGCCTTGACCTCCTGGAGTCAAGCTATCCCCTCACATCAGCTTCCTGATTAGATGGGACTACAGCAGCTTACCACTATACCTGAGTTGTTTAAAACAATGTTGTAGACATGGGATCTCATTCTATTACTCAGGCTGGTCACAAATTCCTGGGCTCAAGCAATCCTGTGCCAGCCTCCCAATGTGCTGGGATTACAGGCCTGAACCACCATACCTGGCCTAACATTGTTTTTTTTTAAACGGAGGAAGACAATCTAGCCCAATGCTAGATACTGAGGTAATAGGTAGCTGTAAAGAATTGTTATAAAAAATAGGTGAGGTGTTACTTCTGTCCTCAAGAGACTTATAGCCCATTTTGAAAAATACAACTAAGAGATCTTGATGTGAAAAGAGTTCTATTCAATAAGAATTAATGCAAAATTGTGTCAAAAGAATTGAGTGCACATTTTGCTTTTTGGAATAATTGTAGGGGCAATACAATTATGATTGCATAGTTAAGAATTCAAAGACATGTCTAAGCTGGTCTCTAAGCAATGGCTTATTTACAGGTAATTTCTTGGTAAGTTATTTTAGCATTTAAACATACCAATTATTTAGCACTACCATAGAAAATAAGCAACAAGACAAAGGCAATTAAGTAAGACAGAAACAATTATAGGCAAGGCCTAATAGTAGTTTGTATAATTTTTGGAATAAAGTCAACAACGCACTAAAATAAAAGACACTAAGAAAATAATGAGTTATACATTTCTAGTGTCAGGTAGGGTGCAATTGTGAAAAATGTTTCCACAATCCCAAGAGTCATCATTCAAAGTCAGAGGCAACCCTGACCACGAACTGTTAGGACAAAAAAAAAAAAAAGAGTTCCTGAATTTGAAGGGTATAACCCTAAAAGAGGATCACTTTAAAAGATTCAGGTCAGAAAAAATAAGAAATCAAGGAGTACAGAAAAGGCTGTGCCAGCCACTCTGGACAAAAAGAGAGCCAGACATACATAGATGGAGTCTCAAGATATAGTCAACACAGTCATAATGCCAGCCCCAAGGTAGAATGAGAGCCAAGACCTGTTTGGGAAGTGAATGATGCTAAATGAGAAAGGGAAATTTAGTGCCAGAGTTTTTTTAGACTGAAATAGCCAAATGCTGGTACAGAACAGTTGCATGCTCCAAGGATATTTTCAATTCACACTGACAAAAATCGAATCCATTAACTGTCTTTAATTATGTTTTTAATTTTTTCTATTTATTTATTTTATGTTAAATATACTCCTACAAAAGAATATGTGGAATACAATTGTAGCTAAAAAATAATAGCATGCAAGTATTTATCAGTGTAAGAATTAGCATAACATGTATGCATTAATACATTCAAAACCACTAATCTCTTCCCTCCCTTTCCTAAAATGTAATCACCATTATGCAAAACTTCTGACTTTTTTCACTTTTCCTTTTCATTACGGCAAATTCATATATATGCATAAATAACTCTAAGGGCTAGGCATAGTGTCTCAGGCCTATAATCCCACCACTTTGGAAGGCCGAGGTGGGTGAATCACTTGGGTCCAGGAGTTTGAGACCCGCCTGGGCAATGTAGTGAAATGCCATGTCTACAAGAAATTAAAAAGTTAACCATGTCTGGTGGTGTGCACCTCTAGTTCCAGCTACTCAGGAGGCTGACGTAGGAGGATTTCTTGTGTCTGAAATATTGAGGCTGCAGTGAGCTGTGATTGCATCACTGCACTCCAGCCTGGGTGACAGAACAAGACCCTGTCTCAAAACAAAACAAAACAAAAAATAAATCCGACAATCATTATTAGTTACGGAATTTTCATATAGATTAAATCAAAATATAATTTTTGTCAAGAAGGTATCTGTTATAATTTCTTTCTATAAGGATATCTAATTTTCTCAGTGATGTTTACTTATATTTATTTATTTATTTAGTAAGACAAAATAAATTTTATGTTATCTTTCATTTTTACCTTAGGAGTAGCCTAACAATTGGCGATCTTTTTAGATATTTGACCAGTTAAAATAATATTTTTTTAACCACTTATGCATAGGACATAAAATTTCATTGTTTACCATGGAATACTATGCAGCCATAAAAAATGATGAGTTCATGTCCTTTGTAGGGACATGGATGAAACTGGAAACCATCATTCTCAGTAAACTATCGCAAGAACAAAAAACCAAACACCGCATATTCTCACTCATAGGTGGGAATTGAACAATGAGATCACATGGACACAGGAAGGGGAATATCACACTCTGGGGACTGTGGTGGGGAGGGGGGAGGAGGGAGGGATAGCATTGGGAGATATACCTAATGCTAGATGACGAGTTAGTGGGTGCAGCGCACCAGCATGGCACATGTATACATATGTAACTAACCTGCACAATGTGCACATGTACCCTAAAACTTAAAGTATAATAAAAAAAAAACCAAAAAAAAAAAATTTCATTGTTTAGTATGAAATTTAAAAGATGGGTCCAATTTCTTTCCATTTTTCTAATGAGTTAATAGATATTTGTCATCGATTTGAATTGTTGACACATGAAGCTATTATATGTATGATAGCATAAACTGAAAAGTTTATTTTCTGAAAGATATTTTAGGAAATTCCTAAAAAGCCGTTTTTTCATAGGAATAAAGAATTCATTTCAAACCCTCATAGTTAATTCTTCATCTATATATAGAAATCTAGAATGTGATTTAAATAGAGAAAACATATGAATATATCCGAAGACAGAATGACTGAATTCGTCATGCATTGGTTTCTCTCAGGGTTATGCTGGTGATATAGGGTAACGCTGCTCTCCATGGTTAGACTTCTTGTGGGCATTTCTCTACCTTGAATATATGTTCCTGTTTCTTTTTGCCCTGCTGGTTATCACAGATTGATTGAATTCTTACCTGTCAGGAATCACAGTTTTGTTTTTCATTTAATTAAGACTATTTAAATGAGCTGTTCTTCCTTCTCTACAGTAAAGCTGCACCCTCCTCACTGTCCCTGCTCAGCATTTTTTCCAATTAAATGCAACTGCCTCCTTTGTCATAATTCCCCCAAATATGCCAACTTAAAAAATAAAAACTCTGATTTGGTGACTTTTTGGCTATTTAATGGGAACTTGAGGAGCTCACAGTCAGTCTGATTCTCGTCTTTGAATATGCTTTCCTTTCCTTGGAGTTTCTCTTTATACACCACCTAATGTAACACACTGTGAGTAAGTTTAATCACTAACATTTTTTTTCCCTATAGATGTACCATGTTTACTTTTCATTAGAAAAACACAGATTACTCTGCATAATATATAATATCTATCTTTATATTTTGTTTATTCCCCAACATTTTTTTTTACTTTCAATAAGAGGCAACTTTGGACAGATCATTGTTATTTCATCAAAATGACTTTATTATGGCTGTAGAGTATAACTGTGCTCATAGTCAAAGAGAGCTAACACAGCTTTTGATTAGTTATGGGATATTATGTAAAAATTAAATAGCAGACCATACATTGAAGAGTTATTTAAAATATATTTATAAATAACTACTTGTATGGATTGTGGTATCAGAATGGAAAAAGAAAACCTATAGATGTGAATCTGATTGTTCCCTTCCTTGTCTCTCTATCTCATTGGTAAGAATTTTTCTCTTCCAGCAGGAGGATGGTAATGAAAAGCTATAGCAGCTTTCTTTTTAGAGGGAAACACACTTGATTTGGACTGACAAAGGGAAGCCCAAATCTTTGTCAGCTGCAAGTGGTAGAGTCATTAAGAAAGGATGCTGCATATCTGTAGCTTTGCTAGCTGAATTGATTCAACTATAACCATAACATTAAATAGGAGAGTTTAGAAAAGAGAGAGCTATGGAAGGGATAAGCAAATTTCTCCATACATTCCTGGCTGAGTAAGAAACTTTTTTTAGGCAGCTGAGACATTAGATAACCTGGAGAAAAGTGAAAGACAAGGAAATCTTGAAAGCTGGTCACAACTTTGAACGTGTTCCTCAATCCAAAAACTAATTGATTGGCAGAGGGCGAAGCCTTTATGTGCTTAAGGTTTTTGAGCACAATATCTATTCCAATCATTGCCTGACCAATAAGCTATTCAGATACAGAAGCCTCCTTTAGGAAGACAGACTTTTTAAAAATTTACGATAGGTTGAAAAAATGCTATACAGTTCAATAAGTGTCTAAACACAATGAGAGGGACAGATGCTACTGTTTAAGTACCGGCAACTTGATTGAATAAAACAGCAACCTTCAGAAAAACATTTTTTTTAATTCAGAGTTTCCATACTATATTATTAAAAATGTTATATTTTAATACAAAATTAGTAGACATGAAGTGACACAAGAAAGTGTGATCCATACTTAGGGGGAAAATGGTCACAATAAACTGACCATGAGGAGTTCTGGGCGTTCCATTTAGCAAAAACTGACTTCATAGAAGTTATTATGAATATATCTACGAAGTAAAGAAACTATGTGAACAATGAACAAACAGGGAAATTCAATTGAAAAATACAAACTATAATAAAGAACCAAATGGAATCCTGTAGATTAAAAATATAGCAACTAAAATGAAAAACATTCACTAATTATACTCAACAACAGACTTGAAATGATATAAGAAAAAAATCTGTGAATTTGAAAATATATTAATAGAAATTATCTAATCCAAAATATAGAAAAGAGAGCTTAAATCAAAGTTAAAATGGACTCAATGACCTATGGAACACAATCAATCATTCCAACATACACTTAATGGAAGTCCCGAAAGGAGAGGAGATATGAAAAATGATAGAAAATTTGAGAAAATAGTGATCCAATACTTATTCAATTTTATGTAAAATAACCCACTAATCAAAGAAGTTCAACAAACACAAAATGAATCGCACTAAGACATATGATAGTAAAGCAGCTGAAAGCCAAAGAGAAATAAGCCAAAGATTGTAACTCATAGTGTACGGAACAACGTGATTAAAAACAGCTGGCTTCTTAGAAAAAGAAAAAAAGCAGGACAGTGGAATTACATATTTAAAAGGTTTAAAGATAATCAATTCAACCAATAATTATTTATCCAGCAGAAATATCCTAGGATTCTTCAAGTAAAAAGGTGAAATAAAATTCTTCTCAGATGAATAAAATACTCAGTAAATATGTTTCCAGCAGACTTTCCCCCCACAAGAAATACTAAAGGAAGGACTAATAATAAAAGAAAACGGATCAGATGTAGTAACTGATCTACAGGGACAGTCAATGCCAGAAATAGTAATATTTTGGCAAATATATTATATGTGGACTACATGTGTATGTGTACAATTTTTTTCAGTCTTCTATTAATTTAGTAAAAAGAATCATAATATTGACCCAATCAATAATTATATCACTAAATTCCTGGGTTTATGAAGAATTTAGGTGCATTATACATGTATATAATAGCAAAAAGAAGGGGAATAGAATAATTCTAGTGTGTAGTTGCTATGTTTTATAAAATTTGTATTAAATTAAAGATGCTTATTGTAATTTTAGTGCAACAACAAAAAATAACTCATAAAAACAGAGAACTTAAAATGATAAGCTAAAAATATTTATTTAACAAAGAAAAGGTTTGTAAAGAAGGAACAGAAATATGAAAAATATAAGAAATATAAACATTTAAAAAATCAAATAGCATAATGACAAACCCAAATCCAAACATATAATTGCATTAAATGTGCAGACTAAATACTAATCAAAGGCCATCAATTTCCACACTGGATGAAAAAAATGAAGAAAAAATTGATGTAGCTATATGCTTGCTATATAAAATATTTTTATATTCAAAGACACAATTAGATTTAAAATAAATGACATAGCAGGCAACAACTATAAAAGAGATGGAGTAGCTATGTTATTATTATACATAAAAGATTCTAAGAAAAAGAATATTACTAGAGTCCAAGAGGGACATTTTATTTTAAAAAGGTTGAATACAACAGGAAGATACAACATTTATACATGTATTTGCTCTTAAAAGAACTCCCAAATACATTAAGTACACACACACACACACACACACACACACACTCTGCAGAATTGGAAAGAGAAATTAAAATTTAAATATAATTGAGGATTTCAATAGTGCTTTCTTAGTAATTGATAGACCATCTTGACAGAAAATCAGTAGGTATATGGAATACTTAATTAACATTATCAACTAAATTGAACTGACAGGTACAAAACTCTAACCAGCTACAGCTGAATACACATTTTTATCAAGTGCATATGGCACATTGTCTAGGATAAGCCAAATACTAAGTCAAAAAATCTTATTGCATTTAAAATTATTAAAATTGTGCAAAGTATATTATGTAATTTCATTGGATTTTAATCAGAAACTACCAGCAGAATAAAATCTAGGAAATCTCCAGGTATATAGAAATAAAATAACACAAGTCACAAAGAAAATCGGAAAATATTTTGATTTGATTGAAAATGAAAAGTAGCAATAAATCTACTTTAAAACTACTAATCTAAGTTTCTTCTACCTTATATATCTAGAAAATGAGGCGTATGTCAAATCAAACACAAACAGAAAAAAGTGGGTGGGGATAGAATATCAGAATAAAAATAAATGAGATCAAATAGCAAAAAAAAATTAATGAAACCAAAATTAATTATTTCAAAAGATAAAAAATGGATAACCTATCAGACCTATTAGTGACAGAGAAAAGAAACACACACACACACACACACACACAGAAGTTACAAAAATCAGAAATGAGAGAGGTTTCCTCACTACAGATTTTGGAACAATTAAAAAGATTAGATGGTATTATTATTAATAACATTATGTCAATGAAGTACACAAATTTCTAGCAACACACAAATAATCCTTGTGAACTTTTTAGGTAAATGAAAGTCTTATTAAACTTACATTAATGGAAGAAATTGATTTAGTAAAGAAAAATCTTCCCCTAAACAAGTTCAAGCCCAAATGGTTTCAACATGTGAATTCTATCAAAATTCTAAGAAATAAATTATACATGTCCACACAGACTCTTACAGAAAATGGAGAAGGTGGAAATGTTTCTCTACTCACTTTATAAGTCCCATGTTTCCCTGATACCAAATGAGATAAAAACATAGAAAGGAAACTATGAAATAGCATTTCTTGTAAAAATAAAAAAAATTAAATTAAATATTAACTATTAAGTAAAATATAAAATAGTCATGTATCATGAGCAAATGTGTTTTATTTCAGAAATGTAAGGTTGTTTGACGATTTAAAATTAGTTATTAAAACCCACAAGATTAAAAGAATAAAAGAAAAATACCATAAGATCATCCCAATAGATGTAGAAGAACCATTGGATAAAATTCAGCATCCATTCATTTTTAAATGGGTCAACAAACTAAGAATATCATGGGCAATCATTAACCTAATATACATCATCTATGAAAAACATACAGCTTCCTTCATACTTAATGATATAGGTCTGAATAATTTGCACCTAAGACTGGAAAAAGAGCACAGACGTTCACTCTTTGCACTGCTGATCAATACAGTTGATTCCTGAACACATGGGTTTGAACTGTGCAGGTCCACATACAGGATAATTTTTTCCCACAAATACATTGGAAAATTTTGGGGAGTATTTTTACAGTTTGAAAAAACTTACAGATGAGCCACATAGTCTAGGGATGTTGAAAAAAATTAGGCAAAGTTAGGCATGTCATGAACGCCTAAAATACATGTAGATTTTTATCTATTTAAGCATTAACTGTTCATGTTTTTCGTAGGGTTTCAGGTCATCACAGGCTAGTAGCAGTTCAGTTTTCGGTGAGTCAAAAGTTATACATGGATTTTTGACTGCGTAGGAGGGAGTTGGTGGCACTAACTCCTGTATTGGTCATGGGTCAATTATATTTTATAGGCAGTCCAAGACAATGCAGTGAGACCCAGAAGAGAAATTAAAGGCATACAGGTGGGAAAGGATGACATAAAACTGTCTTTATTCAATGACGGCATGATCACATCTGAGATTCCTAAGGATTTAGGAAGGTTTATCTATCACCTTCCTATAATAATGTTTAACAAGGACATGAGATACATGATTATTATATAAAAATCAACTATAATTTTATAGACTACTTACAGTTTTGAAAAGTGAAGCTAAGAAATGATTTCTTTCAT
Organism: Pan troglodytes; assembly: GCF_028858775.2. Classification (NCBI taxonomy): domain Eukaryota; kingdom Metazoa; phylum Chordata; class Mammalia; order Primates; family Hominidae; genus Pan; species Pan troglodytes. The sequence continues at coordinate 58,636,645 of NC_072398.2, read as the reverse complement.
AATAATATCAAGATGAACAAAAACTTTTAACAATGAAAATTCAATTTCTGCATAAATAAAACCATGAATCATTACTGAAATAAAATAAAATACTACTGTGAAATACAAAGGAAAACACTATATACATGCAACAATGTGAACAAACCTCAAAAAGGGGCCAGGCACATAACTACTTGTTGCATGATTCCAAATCTATAAAATTTCATGAGAAGAAGAAATTATAAAAATAGAATTAGATTAGTACTGGTCTGGGGTTAGGGATCATGACTGATCCTTGGAGTGAAGAGAATAATCTAAACTGGGATGTGGAGATGGTCACCTAATTGAATATATTTATTAAGTCTCATTGAAATGAACAATTAAAATGAGTGAATTAAATGGAATGTAAATTTTGCCATGCTAAAGTAATTTAAAGAGAAAAATAATCATATGAATAAAAATAAAAATATTTTCTAAAACAAAAATCTGATGGAGAAAAAAAAGTAAGAGAACAGTACTGAATATTTCCCAAATGTGACATTTGATCAAAACAAAGTAAACAAAGCCTGTAATGGTTTATTCAGAATCCAGTCTGAAAATATTATAATCTCTATAGATTGACCTAAGACAGTTATGAGACTATTTAAAAACTGGCACAATAAAATTTTCAAAGTGTTAAAACATTAGCTATCTTGATAGACATTTTATTCCAGGATCTGACACAGTATGAGGTCAATAAATTTTGACTGAATAAATGAATAAACATAATTTGCTATTTTAAGTTAAGTCCCTAATGATTTAATTTAGACTTTCATGCAAATCGTTATTATATATTTGCATACATTTGTTAGAAAGACAAGTCAACTGAATATAACGGAAATATCAGCATTAATCATAGATTAAAGTGCAAATGTATTGTGTTTGCTGTTATGTTTTTCTGACATCTGAAGTGGATTAATAAACAGAAACCAATTAATTGCTTCACTTGTTTCCATGGAATGATATCATTCTCTGGAAAACCACTAGGGTTGTGAATAAAAACTACTTAAATGTAAGCATTATGCGTTATGTGGTATTTATTGCTGATTAAACTAGAAGGAAATGGCATTTATTGTAAATACAAAAATTTTAAATAAAATATTAGCTATTAAGCAAAATATAAATATAAAATAATTATGTACTATATATTTATATATGTATCATGAAGGAAATGTTTCATTATTTTACATTAAACATTTTATTAGTAACTGCAGGTGTACCTTTCAATGATTTAATTGAACATTTTATTAGAAAAATATTCTGAGTTTTTATAAAAAGATACTTCTCAGCTTGAACAGCATTCTTAATGTATGCGTACATACAACCATTTTCTACTTTAATTCTAATAAACTCACAGAACTCCAATCATACTTATCCTTTGTTTTCATGTATTAAAGTGCTTTCATTAAAATAATGTATAAAAAAATGTCTTTTCTCACTATGTTAACGTGGAGATTTCATATTCATTAGTTTGAGATATACTATTGGTGTCTTTCTTCCCCATTCATAGTAAACACAATTAACCATTCTCTTTTTGACATAGTTCAGGGAGACAGGCTTTGATGCAACTGACTCTTGGCTAAGCCTCTAGACTCTGGGACTCAAAAAACAGATCAAAACTACTGATTCTAGGATAAAGACTTTGAAACTTTGTGTTTCCCATAGAAAGGCTTTACAGCTCACTCTCTTTAAGTTTCGCATATTATTAGAATATTTTTACTGAGATTTTTTTTAAAATGAGCATTGGTAAATATATAATGATTTTAAAAGCACTTTTGTGACAATTAAATGAGTTTTCAATTAAGAAAATATTTTTAAAACTAAGAGTTTATTTGTACTCCCCTGAATTTTAGACATAAAAAAAACATTCTTAATAAAGTTTCATATTAAAAGTTATGATTCTAAAATTACAGTTAAAAACTAAGGAGCTTTTTTATTTCACAACTTTTAGTCAGTGTCATTTGCACCTCCTAGTTTTATAAGTTTAACACCCTGATTTTTCAGAACAATCCACTAGCAAATTGACCTCAAAATTAATCAAATTTTTAATTTTATTCATAGATATAGCGTCATGCTTTGTATTTAGAAATTGAGCAAGACACACACACACACACACACACACACAAACACCACATTTCCCTAAAATAAGATAATAATGCTTTTAAAAAAATTTCCAGACATTTTAGGAGTTCAAAATCTTGAAGTAGCAAGACTTACCACTACAATGGTCTGACTGTCCTTCCCTTTCAAATGAAATCTGGACCGAGTTCTGATTGACAGTGTGAATATCCGGCCTTGGAACTTACATAACTCCTACCATTATCTCTCTAGCTAGTTATCTAAGGATCCTTGCATCTCTCACAAATTGCACTTCTCTTTGCCTATATTTATTTAAATTACTTCTCTGTTTAGGTTAATATTGGTTTTCTACATTTGTTTGTTTGATTGTAGCAGAACTTTTGAATGACTGTTATAATGACCAATATCCATCAATTTCTGGAAAATATTGACTTAAATAAAAAGCAGTCTTGCCTCCATTTTAAATAAACTACTTAGAGACAGTTTCATACTTCTAGTGGTGAAGAGTATTTCAAAACCTCATCTGGCACTGTGAAATAAATGAAACCTGGGATCTCTAACATTAACTATAATTTCTTTCTCATTATTTCACCACTCCATTCTCCTATTCAATAAGTGAACTCTGGTTGTCCTCTCTGCTCATTATACATGTATTAACATGTTAAAAGACACTCCCACCAGTTCCATGACAGTTTACAAATGTCATGGCAACATCCAGAAGTTACCCTATATGGTCTAAAAGGGGAGGAACCCTCAGTTCCAGGAAATCCCTGCCCCTTTCCTGGGAAATGCATTAATAATCTACCCTTTGTTTGGCATATAATAAAGAAATAATAATAGGTATATTCAGGCCACCAGCCTATGCCACTGCTCTATCTATAAACTAGCCACTCTTTTGCCTAAGTAAGGTATACTTACTTAATAAACTTATTTTCACTTAAAAAAATCTAACAAATTTAACATTTAACATGTGCATCCCCTCAACACAATGATTATATAATTGTATAATTATAAGCCTCATATAAGGTTAATTTGAGAAGCTAAACATTTTAATTATGTATTGCCAAACCCCTATTTGGAATAATTAGACAGGAAATATTTTAAACTTAGATGTTTCATATCCCATAGGCACAGGCTTTAATACAGGGAAAGTAACTGCTCAGTGGCTCATACTAAGCTATCTCACAAGAAAGTTTGTGCTATGTAAGTTTATTTTGGATGTTTCTTAAAAAAGAAAATAATAGTACCTCCAGTAAACACAACAAATTTATTTTAAATATTTGTCCTCCTGAAGTCTTTCAGCCTACAAATTGAATATAGATTACATTCTTTGTAATTTGACTTGTTAAAACAAATATGAATTTCAAATGTTCTCATGAAGAATACTTTACTTTAAAAAATTCACTTCTATTCTTCACTTTGGCTTATTTTTATTCACTAGTAAAGGGCAGCTTAGCTTTATAGCTCCTGTCAGTATGGCCAGTGATATGTTTCTCCCAGTACATTTGGATAGTAGTGCATGAGAGAGCTGGTAGGTGATATCAGTGCGTTGTATAGCCAGTCATCCTTTTGCCCAGAAACTTACTAAATCCTTTTTATCACACACTTTATCATTCCCATCCACAGGCCTAATAAGTCTGTTGCAGTAAAATGGTATAGTTCAGCTTTTCAAGCAGGCTTTGTTCCAAATAGAACTAATATGATACATTACATAGAAAGAGGCTAGGTAATGAAATCTGTAAATATTTCTATTCTTTATTTGAAAGTTACATTTGTTTTCAGTGAGATTGTGTACATAAAATAAATGTACACATCTATAATATGTGACTGTGTTATGTGAGAGGAAAGTATGGTGGGGATCTAAATATTTTTGAGAGGTAAATATTGCCAGCTTGTTTTCAAGAATGATCTGTTTATACATACATTTTGTGTTATAATAAGGTTTTATATACTATAGATAGGGTAAATACTTACATTTCTATTTAATGTGCAATATTAGTATAATAAATACAAACCACTTGAAAGGTACAAATTAAGAGAAATTTGGGGCAACCTGATACAAACTGTTCAATTAAGTTTATTTTATTTTTTTTAATTTCCATAGGTTATTGGGGAACAGACAGTATTTGGTGAGATGAGTAATTTCTTTAGTGGTGATTTGTGAGATTTTGGTGCACCCATTGCCCCAGCAATTTACACTGCATCCAATTTGTGGTCTTTTATCCCTCACTCCCTTCCCACCCTTTCTCTCTGAGTCCCCAAAGTTATCTGTGTCTTTCTTATGCCTTTGCATCCTCATAGCTTAGCTCCCACATGAGTGAGAACATACAATGTTTCTTTTTCCATTCCTGAGTTACTTCACTTAGGATAATAGTCTCCAGTCTCATCCTGGTCGCTGTAAATGCCATAAATTCATTCCTTTTTATGGATGAGTAGTATTCTAACATATATATATATATATATATATATATATATATATATATGTATACACACACACATACACACACCACAGTTTCTTTGGTATATAACTGTGGTATATAACTGTGATTTATATCTATCTATATATAGACAGATATATAGATACATATAGATGTCACAGTTATATACATCACAGTTTCTTTATCCACTTGTTGATTGATGGCACTGGTGTTGATTCCACGTTTTTGCAGTTGCAAACTGTGCTGCTATAAAGATGCATGTGCAGGTATCTTTCTCGTATAAGGACTTCTTTTCCTCTGGGTAGATACCCAGTAGTGGTATTGCCGGATCAAATGGTAGTTCTACTCTTAGTTCTTTAAGGAATCTCCACATTGTTTTCCATAGCAGTTATACTAGTTTACATTTCCACCAGCAGTGTAGAAGTGTTCCCTGTTCATGAGATTCACATTAACATCTATTTTTTTTTATGACCATTCTTGCAGGAGTAAGGTGTTACTGCATTGTGGCTTTGATTTGCATTTCCCGGATCATTAGTGGTGTTGAGCATTTTTACATATGTTTTTTGGCTATTTATATATCTTCTTTTGAGAATTGTCTATTCATATCTTTAGCCCACTTTTCAATGGTATTTTTTGCTTTTTTCTTGCTAATTTGTTTGAGTTCATTGTAGATTCTGCATATTAGTCCTATGTCAGATGTATAGATTGTGAAGATTTTCTCCCACTCTGTGAGTTGTCTGTTTACTCTGATGACTGTTCCTTCTGCCATGCTATTTAGTTTAATTAAGTCTCAGCTATTTATCTTTTTTTTGAGACGGAGTCTTGTTCTGTCACCCAGCTGGAGTGCAGTGGCGTAGTCTCAGCTCACTGCAACCTCTGCCTCCCAGGTACACGTGATTCTCTTGCCTCAGCCTTCCCCAGTAGCTGGATTACAGCAGTGCATCACCATACCCAGCTAATTTTTGTATTTTTAGTAGAGACAAGGTTTCCCCATGTTGACCAGGCTTATCTTGAACTCCTGACCTCAGGTGATCCACCCACCTCAGCCTTCCAAAGTGCTGGGATTACAGGAGTGGACCAACACACCCGGCCTGTCTTTGTTTTTATTGCATTTGCTTTTGGGTTCTTGGTCATGAAATCCTTCCCTAAGACAACGTTTAGAAGGGTTTTTCCAATGTTATCTTCTAGAATTTTTATAGTTTCAGGTCTGCAATTTATTTTGAGTTGATTCATTTTGAGTTGATTTTTATGTTAAGGTGAGAGATGAAGATCCAGTTTCATTCTCCTACATGTGACTTGCCAATTATCCTAGCACCATTTGTTTAATAGGGTGTCCTTTCCCCACTTTAAGTTTGTGTTTGCTTTGTCAAAGATCATTGGCTGTAAGAGTTTGGGTTTATTTCTGGGTTCTGTATTCTGTTCCATTGGTCTATGTGCCAATTTTTATGCCAGTACCATGCTGTTTTGGTGACTATGGTCTTATAGTATAGTTTGAAATCAGGTAATGTGATGTCTCCAGATTTGTTTTTCTTACTTAGTCTTGCTTTAGCTATGTGGGCTCTTTTTTCATTCCATATGAATTTTAGGATTCCTTTTTGTAGTTCTGTGAAGAATGATGGTGATATTTTGATGGGAACTGCGTTGAATTTGTAGGTGGCTTTTTGGCAGTGTGGTCCTTTTCACAATATTGATTCTACCTATTCATGAACACGGGATGTGTTTCCATTTTTTTGTGTCATCTATGATTTCTTTCAGCAGTGTTTTGTAGTTTTCCTCGTAGAGATCTTTCTCCTCCTTGGTTAGGTATATTCTTAAGTATTTTATTGTTTTTTTTCTTATCATTTGTGTGTCCACTGTAGTAGCACACTTTTCTTTTCCTTTGCATTCACAACTTGGCTAACTGTTGGCATAAGAGGCCTCACTTTTGGCTTATTTTGGCTTTCAACATGCCTTCCTCACTTAGCTTATTTCCAGCTTTTGATTTAAAGTGAGAGATATGTGACTCTTCCTTTCACATGAGCACTTACAGACCATCTTAAGGTTATTAATTGACCTAATTTTAGTATTGCTGTGTCTCAGGGTTTAGGTATTCCTGAGGAGATGGAGAGAGATGAGGGAAGGGCTGGTTCTTGGAGTAGTCAGAATACACACATTCATTAAGTTTGCCTTCTTGTTGGTGGTGCTTCAAATAATTACAAGAGTAACATCAAAGATCACTGACCACAAGGCCACTGCACTCCAGCCTGGGTGACAGTGTGAAATTCTGTCTTAACAGAAAATAATTACCTTATCATCATAATAATGAAAAAGCTTGAAATATTGTGAGAATTGCCAAAATATGACAAAGACACAAAGAGCACATACTGTTGAAAAAGTGAAGCCTTATGCTAGATGCAGGGTTGCCACGACCTTCAATTTATTTAAAAAAATGAAAGATCACTGATCACAGTGCTACTGCACTGCAGCCTGGGCAACAGAGTGAGACTCCTCTCATTCAAAAAAAAATTTACTAGTGTGTACTAATTTCTATACTAAGCATTATTATTTATGTTGGAGATATAGTGGTGACTAAAACAGACAAGGCTCCTGCTTTTACAGATATCTTATTCTAGTCAGGATAGTAAGAAGATGAATGAATAGGCAAATAAGTGAGAATATCATATCAGAATCTTAGTGGACTCCAGCCTCTCCTACTGGGTTCAAGCGATCCTTGAGCTTCAGCCTCATGAGTGCTGGAATTGCAGGCATGTGCCACCACATCCAGTTAATTTCTGTATTTTTAGTAGAGACGGGCCAGGCTGATCTCAAACTCCTGACTTCATGTGATCCACCTGCCTCAGCCTCCCGAAGTGCTAGGATTACAGACGTGAACCACTGCGCCAGGCCAGGAAATCTTTACTGTAGAAATGCAATTATTAAGTCGTTTCTCCTGTTTCTTCATTTGACAGCAAACTCCATGTGAATAAGGAACATATCTGTAGCTGCCGATCCCTACATCTTCGGTCTCTAGCAAATTACTCAGAAAAAATTGGGTGCTTCCTACATCTTAGTTGAATAAATGAATGAAAGTGAATAAACATTAAAAAATTTTACAGATTATCAAAAGTAATCCACTGGAAAAATTGAGTAACAACATATGAAAAATGCTTAATCTTATTAGAAAAAAAAGATCTAATTGAAACATTAAACAAAATTCTCATCAGCATATCAAAACTGTTTTTTAATTGGTAATATCTAATACTTTCAAATATGTGCAGAAAATCGACAGGTTGAGAACATTTAAAAAGCTAAGTCTCTCTTGCTCTCTCTCCATTTCTCTCTCTCTGGATGCATTGTCTGAATCCCTTGTTTTAAGTCTTGTTGGGGAACTCAGTGGTACTATTCCCACTGGGAAAGCTAAGATGATGAGATAAGTGCTTTCCTAGCTAAGTTTCTAGCTCATTATCATCACCTGATGGAAGGAAGTCCAATAAAATGTTGTGGAAAATTCATTACATTGTTTCAAAAGGATAACTTCTGTAACAACTCCAAAAATCTCAGCAGTTTAATAAAATAGAATAGTATTTATTTACATAAAATCCAATCAGCATGTGGCCTTATCCATGGGTTTTTCCAGTCCAGGATCCTTCCTTCTTGTAGCTCCGCTTTACTCATGACCTTGGAATCCTTTCCAGCTGTAAAGATAATGGGGGATCCTCTGTGGAAGTGATGCATATCCCTGTTGTCTGCATTTCCTTTAGTAAGAAACCAGTGACATGGCCTGATCAATGCAAAGGAAACTGAGAAATATAGTTATGTGCAGAATAGGAGGAGGAATTAAGTTTAGTGAGCAAATATATTATTTATACATATATTTAGAGAAGTTTGTCAGAATCTATCAAAATTTAATTTGTTTTCACACATTTACCCTAATATCCCATTTCTACAAATAAGTCTTACAGACACAAAATGAAACTCCATCTGAACACAATAAGTGATATCAAGAAAGTGACTTAACATAGTTAACATTCATAGCTATCAGGTTAGTTTTGGTGATCCAGATGCCCAATCCAAATCTCTCTAAATTCAACCTGTGATATGTTTTATGCGATCTGGTAAAAGTTGTGAATTCTGGATTAAGTATTGATGAGAACATTTCTGGGACCTGTGGTTGGCTGCTTCCAAAAGGTGGCAGTAATTGCAACAATCTCCTAAGTAGTTAATACACTTCTTACCAATCTATGCCACACAAGATATTTGAACCAGAGGAATTTTGGGAATGTATCCCAGTTCCAGATAAAATAATGATTGAAATCAATTTCCCAATCCCATTATATCCAAATTCACATTGTTCAGAAGAGCCTATTACAATAATTGTTGTCTACTCAAACATATGCGTCATATCATTGGTACAATAAATTTGTTACACTAATTACAATAAATATGGAAACAATGTGTATTTGCTTGCAAAATATTGCTACCATTCAGTATGTTGCTTATATAACATGGAATAAATATAGCAGTTAAAAAGAACAAACATGGATCTATAGGTGATGTTTTTAGAAAGGTGTCAATAGTATATGATTACATAAAAAGGTGCTGAATGAGTACCAGTGCATATGAAATATTAAATATTATTTGGAAAAAATATATATGTAGTCTTTCTTTTTTGTAGTTTTCCCTTTTGTTAATTTAACAAGATAATGTCATATAAACATCCCATATTTTCCCCTCATTATAAATCATTTTTTGTTGATGTTAATGTGCTTAGTGCTTTGAAAAAGTTAACTGTTTTATTTCCTTGGTATGTTATTTCTGACTCCCATTACACCTTTTCCCATGCATTCAATATGATCATTCTCTCATTAGGGGAAAGAGCATATGGCAGAATATAGAGAAAAAAGCTACCTGTATGTATGTGCTTATGATTTTCAAAATCCTAGTCTATTTTGGCAATAGAAAGAAATCTGGCCCAGATAAAATATCTAAGAAACTACATCAAGGGAACTGTAAAAACTTTTCATGCTCCTCTCCCAAAACTATCGATTCATAAACAGTGTCTCTGTGAAAAGAAGCTGTCTGCCCCTACCTAATCCCCAAACTGAAAATCCCAGGAATAAACAGCAGAATACCAAGAAGATTTTGAAAGCTGAGAATAGAGTTTTAAAACTTGCTGTGTATTTTATACTTATGACAAAGTTCAACTCTAATTAGGTATATTTCAAGTGCTCCACAGCCATATGCAGTGAATGGCTCCTTTACTGGACAATACAGTGCCAGGATGTTGCACAGCATTCCCACGGTCCAGCGTGGCAAGGGGCAACTGTGTGGCACCCATGTGTCCAGTGGGGTCATCAAACTGAAGGCAGAGAAATAGGTGGCCTAATGGGCCCAGTGGGAATTAGGAGTAGAGAATGTATCTTGCCAGAACTTTGACAGTGGGTAAAGAGACTCAGCCCAGAATATGGAACCGATTAAAAGTAAGGATTCACTAGCCTGGCAGAATTAGAATGTTACTCAGTTGTGGAAAAATAGCACACTTTATATTTTGTGGATTGAGATTTATACAGTACATAATTTAATTAAACGAAGAAAATAGAAAAGGGTAATGGTAACTATTGAATTAACTGGAGAAGTAGGTTGGACCAGGAGAGAACTTTTACCCTTTACTTTTGCTTTGTATTGTGTAAATGTGAAGAATTAAGAGAAAGTTGTGGTAAAATGCATCATTTTACATTATGCTGAGGAGAAAATAAAATTGTCATGTTTCTAATGGAAAAAGACTGAAATAATTCCACTTTTCTGCTTAGGACTCACTTGATGACTTTAAGAACAGTGCTGGCTAAGCAGAAATTTCACTTTTATATGAATTTAAAGTCAATTTCTACATTTTTAATATTCTATCAGCAATTGATCTTAAGCAGAATATTGACTATGTAGAGCACATCATCCTATTCAGAATGATTTTGTTACTTTTGGGTTTTTAAAATTAGTTTTTCTAGTAGCACATAAAGTAATAGAGTATTTATAACTTAGTTATTTGTAAGTCCTTTGAGCTATTGATTGTAGTAATTATAACTATTCATCCAGACTTCAAGTTACTTCTCAATAAGATAAAACTAGAGAAATTCAAAGTACTGACAAATTCAGATTCCATAGTTATGTTATGAACTATCATGTAAAAAGTTCTAGTAAAACAATCATGTGGAAGTTCACCCATCCCAATACGCAAATCAAAAGTAGGTCACTTAGCCTTTCTTTAAATAAATAGCCCCGGATATAAAAATGTATAATTTATTTTCTATCCTCATATTGGTAAAATAAACAATTGGTCTGACTGTTCACTTATAATTATCTGCTTAGTTGAACCTCTATGGACAAGTTATTTTGTTCTGCAGTTAGCACAAAGAATGTTTTGTAAAGGTAGAAAAACAGATGTAAAACTGTGAAAGAGTTTCAGAATGAGAATTATAATTGAACCCCATAAGATAATCTTGCCTATAGTGTATAAGTCTATAGCACCTAACCGTAAGTGGCTATTTAAATTTAATTAAATTTAAATAAAAGATGAAGGTTCTCAATTGCACTATCCAAATTTCTGGTGCTTAATATTCACATGCGGGTAACAGCTCCATATTGGACAGTGCAGATATAGAACACTGCCATCATCACAGAGAGTTTTATTGGACACCACTGATAGATCTGTAAGTTGACATTGCATTAAAATGTTTATCATTTTACAGGGCAAATACTAACTCTTTAATAAGTGGCTAGCAATTAATCATTTTATTTTCATAGATAATACTCAAATATGATATTTCATTAAATATATACAATATATTACCAATAATAAATGTAGGAGCATAGAATGTTTTTATATTAGTGAAACGGTAGAAACAATGAGAAGGAATCCCTGCCTGCCCCAACATTGCTCTAGGCATACCAATTTTGTTATAGTATTGCATAATTTTAATGCTATTTTAGTATAATTCTATGCCATTCAACTATATAGATGGATCATTATAATTTCTGGGGTCATTTATCTGGAAAAAGATGAGGGCTTTCATGTGAAAATGAGAAGTGGGTTACAATTGTAAATTGATGGGATAAAATTATATTTTCTCATCATTTAAACAATGGACAGATCAAGGGGTAAAGAAAGACACTCTGGAATAGAGCTGGTATTCATTACCAAGAGCTAAGCTGAAAATTAGAAAGTGAAGGACCATTACAGGGCTATCTACATGCTTGTTTTCCCCTGGGATGTCATGGGGAATGGACCAGAAAGCCTTAGAAACATTCTTCCCTGATTCAATCTGAACTCCGTTCTTTTACAAAGAACTTATGTTCTTTGTATTCTACTTTCATTCCAGTTATCCTGAAAAGATTTTTGAGATTCCTATCTGCCCCTGCTGTACTAAGAATATTAAAATTTGAACTTCATTTAGACTTGAGCAAGATTTGTAATGAAGTTTACCAATATTCAAGAATGGAAATAATCTGACCACACACTCATGAGTGTTACTAGTACACACGTGGAAATAATCTGACCACACACTCATGAGTGTTACTAGTACACACACACACACACACACATACACACACACACACACAATATTCCTTCTACTGATAAATTTTTTAGGTTTTATGTGCTTTACTATATAAAGAAAATTCATTTTAGAAATATAGCCTTAGAAATTAGGTGATTTACTTTTCTAATGGCTTTTTTGTATGCAACCATTATTCTATTAGACACAAATTCTATAAGAAAATGATTATGTAAATATAATTGAAGGAAAACTTCTATGATGATATCTTAGAAATAAAAAAAATTAATTCTATACACAAGTAGATTCCTGTTATTGCTCATATTAATTTCACTTAATGTCATCTTTCTTATTTCCAACAACCATAAACATGTAAGGGAGCCAATATGCTCTATATAATGTACTTTCTCATTTTAAGTCATGTTATTCCTTGAAATATCAGTTACCTCACAAAAAACTCAAGTCATGAATTTGTTTATAAGTTACTACTGCTATAGTCACCTTTGAAAGAGCTTCATATAGAAATACTGCATAGTGGTGGAAGTTATTAAAGCAGCACTCATTTAAGAATAGCTAATCATGAAACAAGTATTTTGCATCTTGAAAAGCTATTGTTTGTTACGCTACTGTTTCATTTTTTCTAAAAGGTTAATCATTAAATGTACAATTTTGTTTTATGTTGACAAATAAGTACCATTTACCATATTTATTCCATTAGCTGCATGATAATTTATTGTATTTCCTATTATTTTAATAAAAAGTCTAATTAATTAAGATGTAATCTAAAGTTAGCTGATAAAAACATTTCTAAAAACCCATTTCAGTAGCAGTAGCAATTACTGAAAGGCATTTACTAAGTTTCTTGATTTTCCTCTAATAGTTTTAATAAGAAAAGAAGAGTAGTGTCATTAAATGAAATGTTTAATACATAATTGGCCTTGTGGAGTTTTTACTTTACTTAAATAATTTAATTCTCAAATGATTTTACAACATAAGCATTATGCTTTCTGCTTAGATATCAATAAAACTGGATTTACAAACATTAAATAACATTCCTCAGTTAATAATGATGATTGAGCAAGATTTCAATTTGTCTATACTCTTTCTCCTCCTCCTGACAACAATGTGTAGGGGACTATCTGAAACGGTTGACTTCAAAATCCAAATATATATCGGTTGTGAATGTTGAAACATACAGAAGTCCCAGGAGCCTATTCTTCTTCCACAGCAATAATCCTAAAAATCAAATTAGATAGAGCAAAAGCCTCATCACCTATTTTAATTTTAAAACAACATATGATTTACTTATCAGGTTAATTAACTTTGTTTCTTAAAATCTTAAATTTTTATGAAACAATTGTTATGTAAAATGAGACATTGGTAATTTTCAATACAATCAAAGGATAATTGCACTGACAATAATAGGAAAGGAAGGCTTTATTCAAGACTATTGCAATGGGGGACAGTACAAACCCCCTGAAATAAAAGGCAGCACAGTTTTTGTTTGTTTGTTTATGTTACATATTATTTATTTATTTAATTTTAAGTTCAGGGGTACAAGTGCAGGTTTGTTACACAGGTAAACGTCTCATATGATTTTGTTGTACAGATTATTTCATCACTCGGTTATTAAGTCTAGTATCTAATTATTTATTTTGTCTGATCTTTTCCCTCCTCTCACCCTCCACCCTTAGAAAGTCCCCAGTGTGTGTTGTTCCCCTCCATGTGTCCGTGTGTTCTCATCATTTAACTCCCAGTTATGGAACAGAAAGCCAGCTGAGTTTTAAAGCACTGATGTGAGCTAGATGAAGAGTGCTGAAGTACTTTAGGGAAAAGCTAGTCAATGTGATTAGGCCATCTGTGTTTGTTAATTGTCCCTTTTGGAAGTTAGGCTTCTATCCTCCCACAGAGACTGAGAAACAGAGGCACTATTTCCTTTTATAATTATATTTCAAAGACATGGCTACCAGGTCCTTGAGAAAGACATTCTCAAGTTGTTAAACTGTTGTAAAACTGGCAGGAGGCTGGGAGATTTACATCTCAAAGAAGAAGAGCAAGAATTTACAATGAAAAGTTTTCTAAATTAAATGCACTAAGATTAGAGAGGCTAGGATCCTAAAGCTAAGAAGAATTCTTACTGAAGTTTAGTCAATCCGAGGAAATGTTGAGGCTGTTTTAATGAATACTTGACATGCACAGTTACAGTCTTTCTTTTATTTTTTCACTTTTTAGTTTGAAATAATTTTAGGTTTACCCCACATCCCACAATTTAATAAATAGTAGCATTCTCATAACCATTTACTCATCTCCTATTTTTATCACATTACGTATCATAGTATAGTTACAGAAATTATGAAAGTAACAATATAATGCTATTAACTACTTTACAAACTTTTTTTTTTGGCTCGGGTTTCCATTTAGTTATCACATATCTTTCAGTCTTTTTCACTCTGTGACAGCTTGTCAGTCTTTGTGTGTCTTTGATGACAGACTATTTTGAAGGGTACTAATCAGTTCTTTTGGCAAACTGTCTCTCAATTTGGGTTTTGTCTGATTTCACATGATTAGACTGAGGTTGTGCAGTTTGGGCAAGAATGTCAATAAAATTAGGTTATTCCCTTCTTAGTGCATTATATCTGGATGTGCATGATGTCAGTATACTTTATTACCGATGTTGATGAGTTTATCACTTGATAAAGGTGGTGCCTGCCAGGTTTCTTCACGTAATTACTATTTTTCCCTTAATACAAATTAGTATCTTGTGAGAAGATACTTTGAAACTATACAAATATCATTTTTCTCATCATGTTTTACCCACTAATTTTAGCAATCATTGATTGTTCTTGCTTGCAATAATTATTGCTGTGGTGTTAGTTAATAGTGATTTTCTATTTCAGTCATTCCTTCTACATTTTTAAATTAAAATTCTACCTAAAGGAAGGCTGGCTTCTTCTCCCAATTTCTTCTGTTTTCCTTCCTTATTTATTTATATCAGATAGGCTTTGATGTATAGTTATTATATATGTATACTCATGAATACTTATTTTATTTGTGAGTTAGAACCTAACACTATCATCATATATTTTATTGTTCACAATGCTCATTCTCTTGTAGTTATTCCAATTTGAAGACTTAGACCTTGGGGATTTGGGAGCAACAAAGTAAACTTTCTCCCTTGTGTTCATCTGGTATTAATTGAATGGCTTTACTGCTCTAACAGAGACTCCCTAAATATAGTGGCAAAAATATAGGTTTATTTCTGATGTTACTATTAGATTTAGGTATTCCATGGCGGATCAGTGTCTCTTCTTTAACATACGGCGCCTGTTTGAGGGTTCATAAAAGCATCTGCGATTTTTGCCATCTCATCTCTCAACCAGTAGAAAGAGGAAAAACACAAGAGCACATGTCAAATTACTTCAAGGCCTATTTCCTCTCAAATTTCATTGACTAGAACTAGTAATACATTTGCATCGATCTGTGAAGAAGGCTGGGAAAATGAGTCTAGCTAGGAAAGGAAACTCTAGCATATGTAGAGCTAAACCTCTGTTATGTTGAAAGAGACAAAAAATATATATATAAGGGAAGAACAGATTGTCTGACTTCAGACAGACATGAAACACAATAATATTCACCAGTGTAGTTTCTCCTGAACATAAATTTGAGGTGGCTTTTTGGGGTATATTGGTTTAATAGATTGTGGGATATTTTAATAAAGCATTTATTCCAAAATTTCTGAAATTTGAAAGAGAAAGATAAGCTATTCTAAATTTGAATAAAATTTGGTTCAATTTTGAGTAGATATTTATCCCAGTAAATTACATATTCCTACTTTATTACTATGCAAATTCCATCATATATTATGACAGGAACTCTTTCATTCTTTACTACTACTACTTTTTCAGATATGAAACAATTGTATAAGACACAAATTAGATGCTCAATAAATATTTGTTGCACAAATGATCAAATAATATGTGTGTAAGATTTCTATATAACTGTTAATCTGAGTGTATGTTCCATCAAATAATTAAATATATAATACATGACCCAAATAAGTAGAGAATAAATATGACTTAATATATAATATTTATAAACATTAATTATGTCGAATTTATAATTTCTGTTACGTAGTAAAATATCCAAAAATAGTTATAACCTATTAACTGCTTATACATGCCAGTTCTCAAGAAAACCCTACGGAGTTGAAATGTTATTATCATAATCTTTTGTATAAGAAAATAAAGATGCAAATTTTAAATTCCTTTTCAAGTCCAGGTATTTTAAAAGAGGAAAGGCCATGTCACTAAGATGTGGCAAACTACATATTGCACAATGGCAACAACAGCATATAACATCACACATGCTTTTCTCAGAGTGGGACTTTCAGATTCCTCACATTAAGAATATGGGTCTACCTTCACTCCTCTTAAACCTAGATAAGTTTGTGTCCATGGGAAAAGAGACTCTATATGATTTCCAAGATAAGGTAACAAAAGACTTTGTGGCATCTACTTCTCTCTTGGAATACTTGCCCTAGAGGCTTGACCCTCCATGTGGGCCATTGTGAGACTGCCATGCTCTAAATATCTCCAAATAGCAGATGCAGAAATCACATAGAAAAGCCTGTGACGACGTGAAGTGAGATGACATGTTCCTACCTAGCCACCATCTGATTGCAACTGTGTAAGAGACTTGAAGTCAAAACTGCCCAGCCGAGCCCTTCCCTAATTCCTTACTTACAGAAATTGAACTTAATACAATAATTGTTGCTTTAAGTCGTTAAGTTTTGTAGTGATAATCAACTTGTACCTTCTAACTGAGGCCTTCACTGATTACAATGGGTAAAACTGAAGCTTTTCTGCCCACCCCAATACTCCCTATTCTCCTTGACTTGCTTCTTACACCTCTAACACAATCTAACTTACTACATATTTTCATATTTTTTTCTTGTTTATCCTCACTAAAATGTAAACTCCTTTTTTATGTAAGCAATGATATTTGGCCATTCTATTTACTGTTGTAGCCCCAGTTTTTGGGAGCTGATCTGACACTCAGTCATCACTGATTAAGGATTTACTGAATGAATATCTGAATGTGACGAATAAGAGAGGGTTAAGAGAGGGAGAAAAATGGCCTTACTTCCCAAAGTAATTTATAGATTCAATGCTATCTCCATCAAGCTACCAATGAATTTCTTCACAGAATTGGAAAAAACTACTTTAACCTTCTTATGGAACCAAAAAAGAGCCCACAAAGCCAAGACAATCCTGGGCAAGAAGAACAAAGCTGGAGGCATCATGCTACCTGACTTCAAACTACACTATAAGGCTACAGTAACCAAAACAGCATGGTACTGGTACCAAAACAGATATATAAACCAATGGAGCAGAACAGAGGTCTCAGAAATAATGCCACACATCTACAACCATCTGATCTTTGACAAACCTGACACAAGCAATGAGGAAAAGATTCCCTATTTAATAAACAGTGTTGGGAAAACTGGCAAGCCATGTGCAGAAAACTGAAACTGGACCCCTTCCTTACATCTTATACAAAAATCAACTCAAGATGGATCAAAGACTTCAATGTGAGACCTAGGACCATAAAAATCCTAGAAGAAAACCTGGGCAATATCATTCCAGATGTAGGCATGGGCAAAGACTTCATGTCTAAAACACCAAAAGCAATGGCAACAAAAGCCAAAATTGACAAAAGGGATCTAATTAAACTAAAGAGCTTCTGCACAGCAAAATAAACTATCGTCACAGTGAACAGGCAACCTACAGAATGGGAGAAAATTTTTGCAATCTATCCATTTGACAAAGGGCTAATATCCAGAATTTACAAAGCGCTTTAACAAATTTACAAGAAAAAAACAAACCACCACATCAAAAAGTGGGCAAAGGATATGAACAGACACTTCTCAAAGGAAGATATTTATGCAACCAACAGACATATAAAAAATGCCCATCATCACTGGTCATTAGAGAAATGCAAATCAGAACCACAATGAGATACCATCTCACGCCTGTTAGAATGGTGATCATTAAAAAGTCAGGACACAAAAGATGCTGCACAGGATGTGGAGAAATAGGAAAGCTTTTACACTGTTGGTGGGAGTGTCAATTAGTTCAACCATTGTGGAAGGCAGTGTGGTGATTGCTCAAGGATCTAGAACTAGAAATACCATTTGATCCAGCAATCCCATTACTGAGTATATACCCAAAGGTTTATAAATCATACTACTATAAAGACCCAGACACACGTATGTTTATTGCGGCACTATTCCCAATAGCAAAGACTTGGAACCGACCCAAATGTCCATCAATAATAGACTGGATAAAGAAAATGTGGCACATATACTCCATGGAATACTATGCAGCCATAAAAAGATGAGTTTGTGTCCTTTGCAGGGACATGGATGAAGCTGGAAACCATCATTCTCAGCAAACTATCACAAGAACAGAAAACTGAACACCACATGTTCTCACTCGTAAGTGAGAGTTGAACAATGAGAACACATGGACATAGGGAGGGGAACATCACACACTGGGGCCTTTCTGGGGGTGGGGGTCTAAGGGAGGGATAACATTAGGAGAAATACCTGATGTAGGTGAGGGGTTGATGGGTGCAGCAAACCACCATGGCACGTGTATACCTATGTAACAAAACTGCAGGTTCTGCACATGTACACCAGAGCTTAAAGTATAATAACAAAAGAAAAAACAGATAGCTTTATATAAATAGATTAAATAAATAATGATGACGTTGAGGAATACATGGTATAGCTATTCACATCTGTCTGAAAATGCCTGATGTGATTTCTCTGAGCACATCCAAATCAGTCATATATTTTTAGAGCTTTTATTTTAGTTCATTTTATTTGTTATCAAAGAGATTCTAGGGAAGTTCTTGAGTGTATAAAATACCCTTTCCATGAGAACTAAAACAAAAACAGAGTAAGAAGACCCATGATGGTAAACAGAAAAATGATCATTGTATTTGATTTGCTTTCCTGGTTTCAGAATGGTGTGGTTTTTATTGTTGTTATGTTCCTCCAAACTACACAGGTATGACTTCTTTGCTTCTTTTTTTTGGTTTCAGTAATGTAGACAAGTGAAATGCTGGTGAATTTCCCCATGCTTAACAAAAGCAGAGTTATTGCTAGACATGGAGACTCTCCAAGATTTTAGCATGCTGTAGTACACTTTTTTTTCTCCATGAAGGTGTAAATCTTTAAACCGGCCACAGAGTGCATCTGTATTTGTATTATTTATTTCAAACCTATCAAACAATTTTTCTCTTTTTTTCTAAAACTTATGATCTTCTTATAAATGGTTGTCAGTCAATTGTATGCTTTCATCAGTAGAAACTGCCTTTATTTCTTTCTTCATAAATGTTACACACTGCCCAAAACAATTAAGAGTACAGGATAATTGCCAAAAGAAAGATCTGTTAAAGAGAATATCAAACATGATTTTTTAATTTTATCCTGTAATATTCTTACTTTATTCCTCCATAACTTGTTGAATTAGAAATCCTGAAGATATTTTAAAAAGTATTATTTTGTACGTAAGTGAAATGAAGTTCATAAAGACTGTACATTTTTGTCCATTTTAACATTAAATGAATAAATTAATAGTAGTATTTATTAGTCCCAGACTACTAATATCATGTGCATTTAGAATAAATTTAGATATAATCATATCGGTATCCACCCAATTTTCCACAATTTTAAAAATTTTTATTCCATGGGCTCAATCTTTTTAATTTGTTTATTTAACTGCATTTCATTTGTTGCTTTATGCTCCAGATGGCATTCCTGCCAAAATTGAATATATTCCAATCCCATTTATATTTTGTCCTTTGGATGACCATAGGGTAACCTTGTGTACAATGCAGACCAGTAACTAACTGCTTTGCTTAGGATTTAAAGGAACTTGTGAAACACCTTCCGTGTTAAATCTTTGTTATTAATCTTAGAATTTTGTATGATTAATCTATATTTGGACCGGTTCTAAAATTTTGTAGGTCATCTGTCCAATCTGTTTATATTTCTTGCATATGTTTGAAAAAAACTGTCCAATAAAGGAGTCCAACTTTTTATTAATGCAGACATAATTGAGTTAGTGATAAATCGAGTCTACTTCTGTGAATAAAAAGATTTTGTGCTAAAACATTTTTTTGTAAAATTTTTCCAAAATCTAAACTGCTAAATTAAAATAATAAAAGATACATTTTCACTCTTATCTCATTATAATATAAATATATAGACTTCTTTAATATCACTTCCTATGTACGATACAAAAGGTCAGATATGCAACTCAAGAACGGGATTAAGTTTGAAACAAAAAGAATCTTCTCAGAAAAGGAAAAGTATCAATTTATGGGAAAACCTACTCACCGAACATACTAAAAACTGACTGCATTTTCCCTATAAAATATGTTGAATAAATGTAGGTTTTGTGAGTCTTAATTTTTAAAGGGCTAACATGCTTTTGTTCCAAAATTATGATTTTTAAATTAATACACATGTGATCTAAGAAGTTAGTTCTCTGGATTTGGAGAAGAATTTATTAGTAAGATGCTATGGTATTAACATTACTTACCATTTTTAGTATGTCTGTGCTGTAGTTTGGATATTTGTCCTGCAAATCGCATGTTGAAATTTGATCCCCACTTTTGGAGTTAGAGCCTAGTGAGAGGTGTTTGGGTCATGGAGACTTGGCGCTGTCCTTGTGGCAATGAGTGAGTTCTCCCTCTATTATTACAGTTCTCAGGAGACAGCTAGGTGTTAAAAATGGCCTGGCACCTACCTCCTTCCCTCTCTCTCTTACTTCCTCACTAGCCATGTGATCTCTGCATGTTGGCCCCCTTAGGTATTTGCCATGAGTGAAAGCAGCTTGAGCCCCTCACCAGAAGCTAAGCAGATGCCCATGCCATGCTTCCTGAACAGTCTGGTGAACCATAAACCAAATAAAATTCTTTTCTTCATAAGTTATCCAAACTTAAGTATTCCTTTATGACAAAAATGGACTAAGACAGGCTGTATAAAAATTGGTGTTAATTTATGGTTGGATTCATGACATATTAAGACTATTCATTGCTTCTCACCCACAGAATGTGTACTACCCCTTTAGGATATATCTAATGAGGTACTGCTTTATTAATTTTGTTTGTATATCTTACCAATATCAAAGAAATATCAAAGTCATCCCCTTAAAATTATTCACCACGTATTTCCATGTATGTATGAGTTTCTTATTGCTGCTGTAAAAAATAACCCCCACTTGAGGCTTAAAATAATGGAATTTTTTAAATTTTATGTTTCTGGAGGGGTCAGAAATCATAAATGGGCCTCACTGGACTAAAATCAAGGTGTTAGCAGGGTTGCATTATTTTCTGGAATCCACTCTCTTGCCTTTTCCAGTTGGTAGCATCCTTTAGTTCCTAGCCATCTTCCTTCTCCAAAACCAACAATGGCAAGTAGAGTCTTTCCAAAGGCTGGTGGAGTCTTTCTGATAACATAGGCATCACTCTGACATCATGCTTCTGCTCCATCTTCCACATGTAAGGACCCCTGTGGTTAGATTGGAATGACCAGATAATCCAGGGTAATCTCCCTGTTTTAAAGTCACCTAATTAGCAATGTAATTCCATCTATTACCTTAATTCCTCTTGCCATAGAATTTAACTATTTCACAAGTTTCAGATATCAGGACATGAACACATTTGGTAGACCATTGTTTTGCCTTCAATAATATATTTTAATCAAAGTAGTAGATTAAAGCGTATATTTGTAGTAATTAGTTTGTTATTAAATGAAACTTTCAAACGTTCCAATTTAAAAAATTAGAATAGGCCAGGCACATTGGCTCATGCCTTTAATCCCAGCACTTTGAGAGGCCAAGGGGGCAGATCACAGGAATTTGAGATCAGCCTGGCCAACATGGTGGAACCCTGTCTCTACTAAAAATAAAAAAGAATTAGCTGGGCGTGGTGGGGCACACACCTGTAATTTCAACTACTCGGGTGGCTGAGGCAAGCAACTGAATCGCTTGAACCTGGGAGGCAGAGGTTGCAGTGAGCTGAGATCGCACCACTGCACTCCAGCCTGGGTGACAGAGAGACCCTCTCTAAAATTAAAAATAAATTAATTAATTAAATTTATACAAAGCCTCCTAAGGTGTCAGATTCTTTTCTGAGAATATTTTATTTTCTGAAATATATACAGTATAGTGGCTACTATATACTACCTAGAAAATACTGTATATATTACCTATAAAATAGTGAGATAACTTGTGGAATTTAACTTACATATATGTTTAATTTACTCGGTAAAACACAGAGAATAATTCAAAAGCTTTTCATTTACAACATATACAAATGACTTTAGATAATTTGAAAGCAGTATAAGAATGGAGCAAAATTGCTATTATTAAGCAATAAATTCTACATGTTTGTATACACAGTTTTAGTTTTAGTGAATACTCAGCAAAATTTGATGCTACATTACTGCCCACATACTTTTCTCTGTACAATATTTCTCCCAAGTCAGCAATCAATCTATTCTTTCAAATTAATGTTACTTCTAACAAGAGACCAAATCAAACTATGGCCAAGTTCCAGGGATCTTATTTCCTGTTCCTATATACTCTGTTGAAATTTATTTGCAGCACTAGCATGCTGATGGCAGTAAATCTGCTTATTTGGAGAGAATATAATGGATGTCATGTAAATAAAAAACACTTATGGGAAAGTGTTATGTGAATACAATTTCTGTTTTGATCTTCAAGATGAAATATTAATGGAAATACTTTTCTAATAATGTTGCTCATTGAAAAAGTAATTAGAATAAAATTCTAACACTCTGTCAAGTGTTTATAGTTGAGGGTTATGTTAGTGATGTCTAAGTTTCCAGTGTGCTAATTTTATATTGCTATTTATACAGCAGGAAAGATTAAAGACAACTCTTCTTTTTTTGATTGTACTCCATATATATCAAAAGAATCATCTGATTACTTACTTCAAAGAGACCCTATTGCCTGAATGTCCTCCTTATGAGTATGTTCATGGCAATATTTAATTCATCTCTTTAGATTTATTTGCCTATGACAAAATAGATGAGCTAAGCCAGATATTGTATTTAAATGTATCAAAAAGAAGGTCAAGTGATTATAATATGTTTTAAATTTACAATTTATTCTCTGAAAATGATTTTGTTTACTGTTCTGTCTATAGAAAACTTTATTCTATTGAAGATATACTTAGTTTTGTTTCAGTTTTTCTGAAACCAAACATTCAAATAAATGTGCAAAAATACAATACAAAAATAGAAAGGATTTTTATGCAAATATTAATAATAACAAAAGGAGAAGTGATCGATATTTTAACTTCAAAAAACAGAGGCCCTGTGACCTAAGACTTATATAAATCTATCCTGAAGAAACATCACATTATTTGCACAAATACATATGTACATGGCTGTTCAGTGCACCATCATTTACAGAGTTAAATAATAAAAAAGCTACTTGGAAGTTTCTAAATGCCCAGGACTATAGCTACCCTTCTTCCCTCTATTCTGGCCCTCCTACCATTCACACTGCACACAGAAACAGAATGATTTTAAAAATATGTAAATCAAATAATCTCTATGTCACTGATTTTGAGTTTTCCACTGAATTTAGCATAAAATCAAGTTCTGTAACATTGTTTGCAAAGCTCTGCAAGAGTGGACCCTTAACCAACTCTCTAGTACCTTCTGTTATAATTCATGCCTCCAATAACTTCTTTTTTAACTCTCAAAATAACATATCTCTTAAAGTCCTTTCACCTTTTGTTCGCTTTAATTTTTTCTCTTTCCCTAATTCTTTTGCTGACTGGCTTCTCTCATTTTACATGTCTGAACTCAAATATCAACTTCCTGGGGAGGCTTTCCTTAATCAAATATCCTAAAGTAATTGTTTCACCCCTTATTACTCATTATCATGTAAATATGCTTATTTCTTTTGTAGCACTTTTTCATTCGGAGTTTTTCTATTTGTTTATTTCTTTACTATTTTACCTGCCAGAATATGAGTGTTATGATGAAACAGATTGTGTCTGTGTTGCACCTGAGTTTCTAATGCCCATAGGATTAGAATCAGGATAATGGTATGGCACTTAATAAATAATTGTTTAAAGACTAATATAAATTATGGCTTGTAATCATGGAATCCCAAAGCAGTCTATAAAATATTATGTACATTTGTAGATGCTGGAATTTGAAGATCTCTGAAATATCTTATCAAGTATATAAAAATCTAATTCAATAGTATAAATTTATGCAGCAAATTTTATTGAATACTTCATGCAAGACTTGTAGTAAAACTTCCATTCTAAGATTATTAAAAAGAACAAAAATAAGCACAATATACACAAACCAGAAAAAGCAAACTTATCTTCTATTACGGGGTAAATTGATTTGTATGACAACTATAAACAATAGTTACATATAGATGAACACATTTATATTGCTCATATATGTGTGTTGCTGTAATGAGTAGAATGGCATATTCCAAATGACTAAGGTTATATTTTGGGAAATAAGCAGGTCTTTAGTGAGAGGTGAATTTAATACAGACTCCAGGTATTATTCTGTGCTTTGAAACACTGCTTACGTCATTTTTCTGTGAAATTATAACTATGAGTTAGTTGTGTCACAAAGTGAATAAAGAGAGGAAAAACATGGCAACTGTCCCACTATTAATGATAGAGGCAGGAGGCAGAGAAATTCTAGGCAGACAAGAGCAGGTTCCTCGTGGAATCCCCACCTTCAAGCCAAAAGCAGCCTGAAATCTGCAGCCCAATGTAAGAACTTTTGTTACTGTTTGCTTTCTCTCGATTAGTTCTTTCTGCATAATGTCTTTATATCAATCAAATGTTGCCTTTCCCAAAACTACCTACAGCAAGCCCCATCCCCCCATCTTGTGCCTGTAAAGACCCCAGACTTATCTGGTAGAGAGAAGTGGCTGGACATCAAGGAGAGGTGACTTGAATTCAGAGATGATGTCTGGACATTAGAGAGAGGCAACGTGACTTTGGAGGAGAGCCACCTGCCCTTCCTATCCCCTTTCTAGCTCCCCTCTCCACTGAGAGCCACTTTCATGGCTCAATATAATTCTCCACATTCATCATCCTTCAATTTGTCTATGTGACCTCATTCTTCTTGGGCACCAGACAAGAATTCAGGAACCACAAAGTGTGGGTACCCAAGAAGGTTGTCACATTGGCCCTTTGCCCTCGCTGGTGGAGGGCAGCCACCCATGAGATGAGGCAAAGGGCCCACTGACCTGATTAACACACTGCTATCCCCTGATGGTGGAACTAAGACGGCATTGTAACATGTCCTCTGGGGCCTTGGGGGCACAGGCACCCCCGGATGGATGCTGCCGCTGGTCCTGAATGGAGTTTCCGGTTTCTGCACTCTCTCATTGCTTTATCCCGGGAGGGGTGGAGCTCAGTAGACCTGAGTAAAGTGAGTTTGCTCCTGCCAGTGCTGAGGCAGCCAGCCTGCACTGGTTTGCTCACGTGCTCTCTCCCGCAAAGGGTTTAGTGCAGCAGGCTGAGTAAACAGGGCATCCCTGTTGTAAATCTTGCCAGGGGGTCAAGAAAATATCCTGCATCATCGATATCATAGTGAAAGTAGCTAAGATATGGAAACCTGTTGGTCCTGTTGTGAAAAAGTGCTCTATGCTCAGTCTCCTTGGCGTTTCAATATCTTATTTGTTTAACTTGTCTTCATTTGAATCAATAATAATCTCTTCCTTCACTTGTCAATGACTTTCTTAATATAGTATTCAAAATATGAAGTGATTACATTAATTTTTAATTTTGAAAAGTATTAATAAAGTGTGAATGGAAAAACTTTGTCCAAAGAAGTCTATTTCAAGCAATATTTATGAAGGTCTAATTATTATAAGCAAACTCAGTTTAAGTATCTATAAACAATTTTCTATGAAAGAGAAATATAAGATTTTTCCTAAAAGAAAATAAAGTGAGTCTCCGAAAATTTTACTGCAAAGATAACTTTGCAGATAACATTGTAAAATTGACCCTTGAACAATGTGATGGTTAGGGCCACCAATCCCCCGTGCAGTTAAAAGTTCAGAAATAAATTTTGAGTCCCTGAAAACTTAACTACCAATAGACTACTGTTGGCTGAAGCCTTCCAATAACATAAACAAGTAGATTAACACACGTTTGGTATGTTATATATATAATATATTGTGTTCTTATAATGAAATAAGGCACTAAGTTTTGGAGTGATTTGTTATTTAGAAATAAACAGAACATTCCTCTAAAACTGGTGAGTTATTAAGAAAATCATAAGAGAAAATACATTTACAGTACTATACTATATTTGACAATGATATTGTAAGTTTACATCCTGTGTTTACAAGATGAATCATCTGTTTGAAACAGTGGGCAATCACAGCAGCAGACCTCAAGTTATGGTACGGATCAAGCAATTCAACTTTTTCTTATAATGTCATTACTTTTCTCTACTTCTTTGGAGCACTTCTAGCATCACTGGCGGCATTTCATATGGGTTCCCAGGGTTTATTAGAGATTTACAATGTTGCACTAAACAGGCAGAAGAAGACTCGAGAATTGGGAGAGACCCTTTTTTTGCTGCAATACACAATTTACTGGAACTGCTCATGCCTAGATGATTAGTATGACATGGCATTTTAAGTAGCTACTCCAAACACTTGAACTCACCTCAATAGCAACAGGAGGGGCTATGAAATTATTACAGTAGCATAATATATAATACAGTTAATTTTATGCAGTTATGATTTATGATTTAATACTGCATTTTTACATGTGTTTACTTTCTGTCCACTGTGAATGGCACCATGTACGGTCTGTGTTTCTGTGCCTATGTTTTGATAAATTTTAACTTTTAATAATAGATTTGTGTATATATTATAGTAGCAAAGGATAAAATAGACTAGCATCTACATATATTTTATGCATTCATGACATACCAATTTTTTTTCTGGTTTTTATCTTTTTAAATATTTCCAGGCTATGTGGTTTGTCTGCAAGTTTTCATTTTAATTTCCAAAAAATTTTCTAATGTATTTATTGAGAAAATCTATAAATAAGTGGACCCATGCAGTTCAAACCCGTGTTGTTCAAGTATCAACGGTAGTACAGTTTCTAGGTCTGTGGATAATACTAAAGTGCAATAATCTCCCTGGGTTTTCAATTCCTAAATTCAAATGAACTTAACAATCTTGCAATAAGATTGGATAATGATTATAGGATATAAGAAGGATAATGATTCCTAAGTATCAATTCATGGTGAGTTTTAAAAAAGATACACAGCCCATGTATCACTTGGCAAATTAATTGCTCATTATCACTCAGTGGGAAAGAATTCAACTGTTTTGGGAGAATCACCTTTAAATTATGTCCACTTGTAAATTATCTTCAGTAGAATGTTATTTAATGATGATCAGTTTGTTTTTAATGACTGTTATCTCTCTGAATATGTATAGATATAATCTGGATTTTTTATTAAAATGCCATAATGAAGGAACCACAACTTCAAAAGAAATTATTGGGTACTGGGCTCAATTCCTAAGAGATGAAATAATCTATACAACAAACCCTCATGACGAGTTTACCTAGGTAATAAACCTTCACATATACCCCTGAACCTAAAATAAAAGTAAAAAAAAAAAGTAGGGACTATACCCCAATTCTATGCAAAATATCTACTCAGAAAGTATTTACTGAGTATTTATTTTACTGTTAAGATGTCAAAACAAATCAAAGTAACATTGGCACTTTTAACCTTTGGGAACGCCATGAATTGTGAGTATTAAAGTGCTGTAGTTCTGTTACGCATTTGGTTTTATAAAAGTATAAATCATTTAAATCTCTCAATCTGAACGACCTGGGGAGAGGTGGTAAAGCATTTAGAAGCAGAGACTAAGCGAGAATTATCAAAAAAGTTAGTATAACAAAGTTTTATGGTAAACTTGAAACACAATTTATAAAAAGGAAATTCTTGATTGGGGGCAAAACATGCACAGAAAGCATGTGTTTTTTTTTTTTTAATTACTTTGAATCTCTAGTATTACCCTCTTTTATATTTCCGGTGCAGCAAGCAACCTTCCAATATATGGTTATGTCCAATGAATACAGGTTAAAGAACTCCAACACAGTGAAACAATAGATAGATACAGTAAAATATATAGCTCTAGTATGAGGTAGAAGAAAAGACATTAGGCCTCTAGTGTGGATACTACCTCTGCGGTTTTTAATAAGATATGTCTACCAAGAAGTGCAGGGTGGCACCATTGATGGGACATCAGCTTGGCAAAACATGAATTGTAATAATTAAATGGAAGCTGGGCATGGCGATGCAAGCGTGCCTGTAGGCTGTAGGCCCGTCTACTCTGGAGGGTGAGCCTGGAGGATCACTTTGAGCCCAGGAGTTGAAGTCTGCAGTGAGCTCTGACACGCCACTGCAGTTCAGCATGGGCAACAGAGTAAGACTTCATCTCTCAAAAAAAAAGAAAATGGAATGGAGACTATCTCTGAGATTTCAAATTCTTGAATTCAATTTGTTAGTACTTTTCAAACTGAGAAAGTATTCAGGGAAAACTCACTTTAAAAAAATTATTATTTAAAATGATGGACTGGATAATTTAAAGATACCTGTGAAATAAAATCCAGCAGTTTGTTTCATAAATTGGTATTTAGAGCAAATAAATATAGATCTACAGATAGTATTAGACATTTCGTCAATACTATGGAAATACTTTTGAATTACCCTGTCATACAACAGTCTGTATTTTAGTGATCAGATTATACAGATGGACTCATTCAGTATCTTTTATTCTTACTTCAATTATGAAAAAAAAATCAAATTTTTAGGATGTGGCATGTTTTCATTTTTCTAGCCTACCAGTAGCTTCTGTTAAAATTGTCTTTCTGCAGACATAAATTGATACAATCAACTACTTAAAAATGTTTCCCCTCATATTCAATATGAACGGGAGAAATTTTGCCAACTTGGATACTTTCCAAGTTTTCTGGCGACTTTAACCATCTTCCACGTGGATTTCTTCTACAGATAGCTCAACCTTTGAAAGTACATGCGAGAAATTTGCTATAACCCTCTTTTTGCTGCCACATCATAGTTTTTCCCCCCAACTACCTCGGAATATTTCCATGGGCACAAAATAAGGTAATGCTTGTGAAAAAGTTTTAAAACTAAGCCAAACCTATAAATATAAGGCATATTCCAAACATGGCAAAAGTGGGAATTTTCTAGAAAAAATATATCCCCCCAAACCCAATTGTCTAGCATCTCTATTATGGAAGCACCTAAATATTGGGATAACTATATCCTTACATCCTACATGTGCTGATGCCAAGGAAGAACATTAATACAATCAGCCTCTGCTAAGGCGTAATAATTAATAATCACGGATCATTTTGATTCTACAAATCAATCTATGTTGAATCCTGCACCTCATCCTTCTAAGTTGGTTTTCAGTTTAGAAAATGCTTTCTTGTGACTTATTTTATTAGATTACACAAAATATCATGTGGAATATTTAAGATCATATTAACAAAACTACTACTAATAATAATGGTGCTCCTATAATTTTAATTTATCTTAAATTTACAGATATTTTAATGACAGCCAATATTGCAAAATTGATAAACAAAAAATAATTTTATTTCCTCAATCTGTATATTTTCACCACATAACGAATCTTTAACTTTGTATTAAAAAATCTCAAAATATATTATTTAAATAATGCAAATAATGTAGTAGTAATTTTAATTGGGGCTTATTAGTTGAAAAAGCACATAAGATAATTGTGTCTTCTATTTTGATTTTATTAATATCTATGTATCATCAATTGGTCATTCAATAAGTGTCACAAATCAAGACGACAGATTCAAAAAATACGTTCTGAAATAAAATGTGGGAAAAAACTAACTTGTAATTCCCGCTAGCCATTAAACTTTCAATGATAGTGTTGCAAGCATTTTTTCTTTCATTCTTTAGGAAATATTAAATGAAAAAATATTATACAAAGTGCTCCTTTTTCCTAGATAAAGGGGTGTGTGTGTGTGTGTGTGTGTTTGTGTACTTGGAGAGTTTTCTTCTGTCTATAATAAATAAATAAGACAAAATAGAAAATCAAAATGTAAGCATTTACTAAAAAGAGTATTGTCTCTAAGAAAACTTACTACTGTTTGAATATATTAAATATATACATATAAGGAAGTAATCTGTGTGTGAATTTGCTTTAGTGTTTCATTGGGTTTTTAAATTTGACTTTAATACCATTTTGTATTATATTAAATTCTGAGGAATAGTCAATACATTTGACTATGCTTGTGTGTAGTGGAAACAATATACAATAGAATCATTGCTAAATTAAATTTTGAAAAAGTCATCAATAATCATTTAATTCAAATGAATAAACTTTTTAAAAAACTGAGGAAAAGTAATATTACAGAGAGTTGGAAGATTCTAAATTACAACCTCTTTATTAACTAGTGATATATAGTTATTGTTAAGTCAAAATTTATAAACCCACATATTTCAAACAAGGGAGTTCTCATAATTGTTTTGTGTTCCAGAATGTGCTATGTTCCTAAGTTAATAATTTTGTTCTATCTGAATTCTGTTAACTTTTTTCCATTTATATTGCAATGATACAAACTGAAATGGTTGTTTACAATGCTGTAGTTCTGTTTTTAAAAAGGTGATTTTCACCTTTTTGCTTAATGCTATGGAAAAAGCATTTAATCACACCCACAGTGGGAAAATATCTGTTTTAAGTCAAAATAGTGACTTAAAATATTAACCTTCGGGATTAGATATTTACTATTTTTTTGTCTTTCAATGTGTTTTTTATATAAATCGTATTGTGTATATTAAAGGGATCAATATGATGTTATGTAATACATATATAGTAAAAGGACCACTATAGTGAAGCAAATTAACTTATCCATCATCTCACATAGTTACCAATTTTTTGTGTTTGGGTTGAGCAGCTAAAATCTACTCATTCAGCAGGAATCCCAAATAAAGAATGATTTTTTTAACTATAGGTTTCATTTACATTAGATCCTTAGACTTACTCATATTATGTATCTGCTGCTTTATAAACTGACTTACATCTCCCCATTCCAGCTCACCCCCAGCTCCTGGTTACCATTCTTTTCTTCTCCATCTCTGTGTATTTGATTTTTTTTGTTTTGTTTCATTTTATTTTATTTTATTATTTTCTGTTCAAGATTCTACATACGTGAGATCATGCAATATGTTTCTGCGTCTGGCTTATTTCACTCAGTATCATGTCCTCCAGTTTTATCTCTGTTGTGTAAATGGCAGAACCTTTTTTTTTAAGGCTGAATAATATTCCCATATATATATATATATATAGAGAGAGAGAGAGAGAGAGAGACTACTATGGTTTCTTTATTCATTTATTCGTTGAAGGAAATTTAGGGGTTTTTAAAATTTCCATATCTTGGCTAATGTGAATAAGGCTGCAATGAACATAGAAATGCAGTCATCTTTATGAGGAGGTGATTTCATTTCCTTTGGTACATATTCAGAAGAGGGATTGCTGGATCAAATGATAGCTTTATTTTTGGATTCTTTAGAAAATTACATACTGTTTTCTATGTTTACATCAATCTACATTCCAACCAATTGTGTACAACAATTTCCTTTTCACCACATTTTTACTAACATTTATTTCTTGACTCTTTGATAATAGCCATGTTAACAAGTGTGAGGCAATATGTCATTATTATTATACTTTATTGAGATGAGGTTCTCGTTTTGTTACCCGTGCCACTCAGTGTCATCATCACAGCTCACTGCAACCTTGACCTCCAAAGCATAAGTGATCCTCCCATGTCAGCCTCACAAGTAGCTCGGATCACAGGTGCATGCCACCACACCTAGCTAATTTTAAAATATTTTTGTAGAGATGGGGTCTCTCTTTGTTGCCCAGTCTAGTCTTGAACTCCTGGGATCAAGCAATTTGCCCACCTCGGCCTCCCAAAGTTTTGGGATTCCAGGGATGAGCCACCGAAACCATTCTGTTACCATGGTTTTAATGTACATTTCCTTGATACTTAATGATGTTGAGTTTCTGTCTTTTCATATACATGTTGGCCATGTTTCTGTCTTCTTTTTAAAAATGTCTATTCAGGATTTTTGGCCATTTTTTAATTATGTTACTTCCTTGTATACTATTGAATTGTATGTGTTCTTTATAAATTTGGCTTATTAACCCCTTATCAGATACAGGGTTTACAAATATCATTCCCAATTTATAGGTTGCCTTTTCATTTTATTGATGGTTTCCTGTGCTGTGCAGAGATACTTTAGTTTGATATAGTCCCTTTCTTTAGTTTGCTTTTGTAGCCTAAGCTTTCAACGTGATATATAAACAAACATCAAGGAGCTTTTCTCCTATATCTCTTCTAGAACTTTTATGGTTGAAGGTCTTAAGTTTAGTTTTTTGTCTATTTTTAGTTAATTTTTGTGAAAGTGCTGGCATTACAGGTGTGAGCCACTGCTCCCGGCCTGTAACGTAATTTTCAATTAGGAAGTATGATGCCTTCAACTTTCTCTTTCCCAGAATTACATTGGCTATTCGGAGTCTTTTGTGGTTTTGTGCAAATTTTAGGATAATTTTTTCTATTCCTGTGAAGAATGCCACTCAGATTTTAATAGGTATTGCATTGAACTTGTATATAGCTATGAATAGTATGGAAATTTTTAACACTTTTGATTCTTCTAATTCGTGAGCAAAAAATATATTTTTTTCATTATTGGTGTGTCTTCTTCAGTTTATTTCCATCAACATGTTGTAGTGTTAGTACAAATATTTTACCTCTTTCACTACATTTATTTTAAAGTATTTTATTGGTTTTGTTGGCATCATAAATGGGATTTAGTCCTTGATCTCATTTTTAGCTATGTTGTTGTTTGCGAATAAAGATACTGCTGACTGTTATATGTTGATTTTGTAACCTGCACTTTATTAAATTCATTTATTGGTTCTAACAGGGTTTTTTTGGTGGAAATTTTGAATCTTTCTCTAGGATCATGTCATCTGAAAATAGAGACAATTTTAATTATGTCAATCTGGTTCAGACATATTTTATTCTTCACTCTTTATTTGCTGATCTGTTCAGGCTTTCCATTTCTTCCTGATTTAATCAGGACAGGTTGTATTTTTATAGAAATCTATTCATTTCCTCTAGGTTATACAATTTGTTGACATGTAATTATTCACAGTATTCCTGCATAAACTTTTTTTATTTCTGAGATGCATGTTGTAGTGTCTCTGCTTTCTTATTTTTCTTATCTTTTTTTTTCAGTTAATCTAGATAAGAGTTTATCGATTTTATTTATTCTTGAAATGTGCTTTTTTCCCTAATAATTACACAATTTCAATAGGTTAGATGGAAAATAATAGTTGACAATATCCCAGTTATTCTTAATGCATTGATATTAAAACAAACTTTATCCACATTCCAGAAAAGTTGAAAAATTTGTACTGTAAACTCACAGGTATATGTTTAAAAACTTATGGACATTTACCAGATGGATATAAAACAATTAACTATTATGTTTACCCCTTTATTATCCATGATTATCTATGAGTAGTGAGATTATGTTTATTATTATACTTTACAGTATTTTGTATTCTATACTATACTTTCCATGGTGGTGATGTTTCTTTTATGCTTCAAAATAAAATTTTATTTTTAAATGTATACAAAACAAGTCAAAATGAGAGAATTTTTATTTTAAAAATATTTATTTTTGTGGTAAGAACACTTAACATGAGATCCACCCTCTTAAATTCTTTTAAAATGCGCAATACAGTATTTTAACTGTAGGGACAATGTTGCAGTGTATCTCCAGAATTTATTCATGTTGCGTAATTAAGATTTTATGTCCAATCTGCCTCATTCCACTTATCATAATGTCCTCAAAGTTCAGCCATATTGTCACATATCGCATGGTTTCTTTTTGTATTTAAGGCTGAATAATATTCCATAGTATGTTTATATCACTGTTTCTTTATCCATTTATCTGTTGGTGGATATTTACATTGTTTTCACAACTTGACTATTGTGAATAGTGCTGCAATGAACATGGGAATTCTAATACGTCTTCAAGACTCTGAATTCAATTATTTGGATAAGTACGCCAAAGTGGGATGACTGGATCATGTATAGCTCTTATATTAATTTGTTGAGGAACTCCCATATTGTTTCCAGTTACAGCTGCACCATTGGAATGTCCCACCAATAGTGCACAAATGTTCCAATATCTCCACACCTTAACCAACAATTGTCTTTTAAAAATAATAGACATTCTAATAGGTGTAAGGTGATAGCTCATTGCAGTTTTGATTTGCACTTCCTGCTGTTTAGTAATATGAGCACCTTTTCCTATACCTGTCGGCCATTTATATATCTTCTTTGGAGAAATGTCCATTCAAGTTTTAACACAATTTAAATTAATTTATTAGTTTTTTGCCACTGGTTTTCTTGAGTTGTTTTATATGCACTCATTTAAGCACTTGTCTCTTCCAAAAGTCACATAGATTCAATACTTGATTTGGTGATATTGAGAGATGAAAACTTTAAGATATATTTGAGTCGTAAGGTCTCTGTCTTCATGAATAATCTATTCATGGGTTAAGCTTAATTGGTTAATGGGTTAACACATTAATAAGTTATCATGAGTGGGACTGGTGGCTCCATAAGAAGAGGAAGGGAGACCTGAGCATGTTAGCATGGTCACCCCATTGCTATGTGATGTTCTGTACCTGCTCGATGTTCTGCACCTGCTCAGTGTTCTGCAGAGAGTTCTCACCAGTGATAATACTCTTACCAGCTGCAACCACTCGACCATGGACTTTGCAGGCTCCATAACTGTAACAAACAGATTTCTTTTTAAATTATCTAGTTTCAAAAATTCTATTTTAAACAACAGAAAATGGACTAATACATTATATATATGGGAAATTAACCCATTATCTGATTTATGGTTTGCAAATATTTTCTCTCATTCTGAAGGCTCATTTTTCAATTAAAGGCCGATTGTTTTCATTGCTGTGCAGAAGCTTTTCAGTTTTATGTCATCTTACTTGCCTGTTTTTTTTTTTTTTACTTTGGTTGCCTATGGTTTTGGTGTCCTATCCATGTAGTCCAACGATACAGAATAGAAAGTCCAAAAATGAATTCATGCATATGTAGTTAACTTATCTTCAAAAAGGGGTTTGAGAATACAAAATGAACAAAGAATAGTCTTTCAAAAAAATTGTGTTGAGAAAACTGGGTATCCTTATCTTACTTATACCATGCACAAAAGAAACCTCAAAATGAATTAAAAAGTTACACTTAAAACCTGAAACTGTAAAACTCAGAAAAGAAAACATAGGGATAAAGCTTCGTGACATTGGTCTTTGCAAAGAATAATTGTCTTAATGGTTCTCATGACCTTTGAACAATATAGCAAATATGCCTGTAGGGAATTCAAAATATAACATATATTTATTTTACAGCATTCTATAGCTCTGAAAAAACACCAATTTCAAATCTTTTTCTTTTCTGAAAGGAAACCACTTTCTGTCCTGCCCTTCAAAAATGTACTTCTTCAATATGGAGGTTGAGGACTGCTCCTACTGTGTAATGCCTTTGAGGGCAAAACATACATTTATTTAAAGGACAGAGGGAAAATGATCTATGAGTTTCCTCTTGAAAATTTCTAACGTAAGCTTATTAAGAATTGAAATGTTTTATATTTTATTAGGTATGTTTATTCTTTTCTCCAACTTTTTATTTTGCTCCCTTTATAATATTCCCAAGGAGTGCCACTGGAAAAACAGTCATGATGGAATTAAAATAAATACAGAGATCATTATTGTGTATCAATTTTAGTAGCAGTTTGCTAGGGCTGCTATAACAAAGTATCTTGAACTGAGTGGCTTAAGTAGAGTAAATGTATTTCCTCCAGTTGTCTTGGCTAAAAGTCCAAGAAGATAATCTTCAGGCTTGGTTCCTTCTGAAGGCTGTAAAGATGAATTCGTTCCACATTTCTCTTCTGGCTTTGGCCAGCTTATTGGCCATATTTAGCATTTCTTGCCTTTCAGAAGCATCGTCCCAATCTCTGCTTTCATCTTCACATTTTGCTTGTGTGTTTCTTTGTATGTGTTCTAATTTCTCCTTTTTATAAGGACACCAGTTATATTGGACTAGGAACCCAGCCCACCCTACTCTAATATAACCTCATCTTAACTAATTACATCTGCAAGACACTATTTCGAAATAAGGTCACCTTCTGAGATACTGGGTGTTAGGACTTCAACATGTGAATTTTTGGTGAACACGATTCAGCCATAACACATGCTTAACCATCAAATCTCAGTACACAATGGGAAGCATGACCATTTTTGGCGTGAGATGAACTTGAAGAACAGCCTGATGGGTGGCAGGTGAGGAGAGGCAGATGCAGGGAAATCAGAAAGTAACCTATTTTTGGCAGTCCAGGAAAAACCTGATAATAGGCCAGAATTAGCAGAGGGTTGGCAGTGGATATGATGAGAAATAGAATTGAGACAGATAATTACAATTATATACTGATGGATTAGATGCTGAGTATATGAGAGAGTTATGAGTCAATGATGTTTCCTGGTTTGAGGCCTAAGCAACTAGGTGGAGAATTGTACCAATTTCAGAGATAGAAAATCCTGAGGAAGAAGCAGACTTGTAGAGTAAACCTAGAGTTCCCTGTGCTCCTGTAATGAGAAAAGCATAAAATGTCTATTAGGCATGTAAGTAATAATGCCAAATGGTATGGGTATATATACTTCCAAATTTAATGACAGAGCCTTTACTGGTTAAATGAACCGATACTGAGCTCTGGGAGTGAACTGGGAAATGGAGATTGGCTTTAGAAACATTTCAATTTGCAACTTTTAAAAAACTTTTTTTTTTAATTTATGTATTTATTTATTTTATTATTATACTTTAAGTTTTAGGGTACATGTGCACATTGTGCATGTTAGTTACATACGTATACATGTGCCATGCTGGTGTGCTGCACCCACTAACTCGTCATCTAGCATTAGGTATATCTCCCAATGCTATCCCTTCCCCCTCCCCCCACCCCACAACAGTCCCCAGAGTGTGATGTTCCCCTTCCTGTGTCCATGTGATCTCATTGTTCAATTCCCACCTATGAGTGAGAATATGCGGTGTTTGGTTTTTTGTTCTTGCGATAGTTTACTGAGAATGATGGTTTCCAATTTCATCCATGTCCCTACAAAGCATCCCCATCAAGCTACCAATGCCTTTCTTCACAGAACTGGAAAAAACTACTTTAAAGTTCATATGGAACCAAAAAAGAGCCTGCATCACCAACTCAATCCTAAGCCAAAAGAACAAAGCTGGAGGCATCACACTAACTGACTTCAAACTATACTACAAGGCTACAGTAACCAAAACAGCATGGTACTGGTACCAAAACAGAGATATAGATCAATGGAACAGAACAGAGCCCTCAGAAATAACGCCGCATATCTACAAAAAACTTTAAATAGTATAATTTTGAAAATGTTTCTCATTAAATGGCCAAAGTCAGTTGATATGTGAACGTAATTGCAAATTCTCATGGGAAATTGAGTGTCAGCATTGAATAATTCTGTCTAGTCTTTTTATCTTAAATTCTATCAGTGAGGTTATAGTCTTCTATAATTCAATTCTCATCGCCCATTCCACTACTACCATGACAGCTCTCACTGGTCCACGTTCTCTGTCCTCCTTGTGGTTCTCTGAACATGTCAAGCATATTCTTTTGGCAGAGGCTGTGCACTTGATGGTACCTCTACCTGGAATTTCCTCTCCTGCCTTCAGTAGGTCTTTGTTTAAGTGTTGCCTCTTCTGAGATCCCTTCTTTGACTATCCTACATAGAAGAGCATGGTTTCCCTCTCACTTTCTCTCTCTTCCTCTGCTTTATTTTTCTTTATAGCATTTTTCCCATTGATATGTTACACATTTATTTAACTACTACTTGCCTCCCTAGAATATCAACTCCATCCTTACATATTTTTAAACCACGGTATCAGCAGAGCCTAAAAGAGCATTTGGCAGATACTAGATATCCTATTTTATGAGTATTGTTGAATATGTGTCACTTATTCATGGTGAGGTCATTGATAAACTTAACCATGCTTTGCAAATATAATTAAATTACAGCATGTTCATACTACACCCATCTTGATGAAACATTGCTATTAAAATAACATTTATTATCTCAAAATTGTGAGATAATCAACTTTGGAATTATCAAAATCAATCTTTCAATATTATGGGGATAGATTTAGCAAACAGAAAAACAAAAATCCTCCTTTGTGATAATAAGAGACACAGATGGTTTATATTCACATATAACTATGACTTCTATATAAATATTTGCTAATATTCTTTATAATCTAAACAAGTTTGATTTTAATTTAGGGTCTTGTATTTTCAAATACATATTTATAATTTCTCACTACTGAAGCTTATAGCCAGCTCTTTTATAGATTAAATTTTAATTAAAGTTGAGTTGAAATAGTTAATAGTTTGTTTATATACCACTGTTATAAAATCACATTGTATATACTCTGATACATGCAAAAATAAATGTTATTAAAGAAACTTCTCAAAAATAACATATAAGATTCTGTATCTATTTTATGATATATTATTATTGTCAAATTGTCTTTCTCTTTTCGCCTGTTTGAAATTAGATCCTTGCCTGCTAAGCAAATTAATCATTATTAAACTGTTCTTTCTATAGAAATAAAGCTTTCTATTTCCTTGTCAACCATCTCTCATTACAACATGTGTTAGAAGTAGCAATTTTATATTTATATTAAATTAAATTGATTTTTACTTCCTAATATTAGTTTCAGAAAAGGGAATTATAATATTGTCATGAAATGGCAAAATGCACATTATATAAATAATCACTCTCTTGTTAAAGTCTCTAGTGAGTTCATTGTTTTTCTCACATCTATGTAAAAACTTGCTTTTGTCTCAGTTACATGTTTACAAGATTATAAATGCTATGAGAATGCACTTTACCTTTATTAAGCTGAATGGGGGATGATATAAGCTAAATTAAATTATTGAAGTTATTGTTGCTCTTCATTGTGGAACCAGCTTAATTAAATTATTTCCAGCATTCATATAAATGTCTTGAACTTTTCAACTTTGTAAAAATGTTGGCAACCCCTTTTTTGGATTCAGAATCTAACATGGTGATTTCTGTGTTAAAGAATGACAAATGCATCTCAATTGTTACATTTCCTCTACATTGCCTACAATACATAAAAGGACAAAGAAACAAAATTGATTATTGCCTTAGTAGGGCACACTCACTCCTGCACAGTGAATTTCAGAAGAAATTTAAATATGTGGGTTCATTTTAAAGCTTGCATTATTGAAGTAGTAAAGAGATTCAAAATATGAAGCACACAAAGTGGAATATAATTTTTTTGTCTTTTATTTATTTTAAAGAAAGTGACCTATTTTGGAAATAAAGATATAAAAGAGTCCCACAAAGTTACATATGCAGTGCACTCCTGACTTTTAAAGAAAGTGGGACTATTGCATTGAAAGTGTCAAGTTCTTTAAGAAGCCACTATCATAACTTGATAAGCATCTTGAAAAGACATTTCATTTTTGCCGCCAATGCATGTCAAATCTCTCATCCACTAGTGACTCATTTGACACAATTTTTTTTCCTTAAAATACATGGGATAGGTATATTTTAGATAACTTTTCTGCTGCTGTATTAAATACCGTATATCTTAGAATCAGCTAAAACACTTTAGATTTTTGTGTTTTTTT
Organism: Pan troglodytes; assembly: GCF_028858775.2. Taxonomy (NCBI): domain Eukaryota; kingdom Metazoa; phylum Chordata; class Mammalia; order Primates; family Hominidae; genus Pan; species Pan troglodytes. The sequence continues at coordinate 58,596,617 of NC_072398.2, read as the reverse complement.
TTTCTGGTGTTTTAAATTTCTATCAGCTACAATCTTTGAGTTTAAGTTTGTATACTTATAAAGTTATTTCCCTAAAATTGCATGTAAGACACTGTCAATCACATAAATATTTTCCTTGTTAATATTTTCATATAAAAATTGAAATGCAATTTCTTTCTAATTCTTCTCTAAATTTCTTGATAAACCTCAGTGAGATCATTTGTAGCCTAGCAGTTGCAAATCCCTTCATCTTTAGGGCATTTATAGACCTGCCGACTGGATTTGTGTGCTATTAAAATGCTTAAAACAAACCCTTTCCTTTAAAACATAAATTTTACCTGCTATCTGTATCTACATTTATATTTTCTATCACTTATCTAAGAATCATCTATCTATCTATCCATCTATCCGTCTATCTATCTATCATCTACTGGCTGAGAGAGACAGAGAGAACACACAGTGTTTGATCTTTAGTTTCTCATAATAAAGACAAAGTTTTCTAGTAATCTTCTGCAGAAAGAGTCTCTGAGAGGTCCTAATTGTCTTTATCTCTTACCCCTACAATGCTTTTTGATTGCCTTAGAATCACTTACAATTTTTGTAGATCAATGTTTGAGTTTTTCTGGTAGTTAATTCATTATAATTAAATAAGTTTTTATTAATGTCTCCATAGAATGATAAATTGATACATATTTTCAGTCTTATTATGTTTCCTTTAAATTTACTTACATATATTTACTAAATACATAATTATCCATAAATATCCATAATTACATCTCTTGGATAAAAGTGATAAACCCTCTTTTTCAGTATTTTACAAAATATTATTAGAAATAGGGTTTATAATCACATAATTAAGTGATATAGAAAGAAAATTTTCTGTCTATTCTGACAAATCTTCCCTCATGGCACTCATTTCCTGTGAGTGCTCATGGCATTGCGTGACTGCCTGTCACCTGAATACCCTCATTACAGGACCCTCACTGCTCAGTCCATCTGTTATTCATTAGAGTCCATAAAGTAATCACCACAACACACTGTACATTGACTACCCCTCTGTTGTTTGTGTGAAAAATTGGGCAGTTTTCGGGGTGGGCGATGGAGAGAGAAGTTACCACTTTTACCTTCTTTCCCTTAGTGCTTTGATTAACCCTTACCAAAATATAACTACTATAGAAATGCCTTTGTATGTTACACAATGTTCAAAATAGGAACAACTTGCTCTTTATGTCAGCAATTAATCTGGGGTCAGTTTCAAGATTTAAGATTTACATAAGGAATCTGACATTAAGATACACTGAGGAAAGATTTTTTAAAAACATTTCTTCAATGCATTCAAGAAACATTTCCTGATCTCCTGAAATGTGCCATGTACTATTTAAGATCACTGTGATCATCAGAGAATTCATATGACTTGATAAAGAGGGAAAAGAAAGAGACAAACAGGACTCGGATGCTTGAAATGTACTGGCAGACACAATGTTGGCACCCTTGAGGAAAACAGCTTGCTGCGGGGAGGGAGCCGAAGAAAACATGTTCAGCTTTGAGGTTTATTTTGAAATGGCAGAAAGACACAAATATAAAACTAGACCTCAAGTAAATCATCAGTGGTAGTTATATGTATTTGTCATTCATCACAGTAGCTTAGTGGAATTACTAATATTTACGGAATAATTTTCATATCCCAACTGCCATTCACAGATTCTTATCTCTGTTAACCATTTATATGTTCACCGCAATCATAAAGAATAGATGTAATTATAATCTCAATTTTTCATCTGCAATAATTGAGACAAATTGTGTCAGTTTCTCAAATCCTCATAGCTAATAAGTATTTGATGGATTTTAACTTAGAAATCTCAGCTTCATATCCTATTATTTTACCTAAACCTACACATCAACTGTTTTTATCATGAGCAAGTTGGCTTTACAATTCTATTCTTAACAGTTTAATCTTCCTAAAATAAACTACTGGAGTAGATGTTTTAAAAAATATATTTTATTAATGGAATTATTTTTTATTAAATATTTTTAAAGCCACCAAAAATTATACCTATGTCAGGAAAAAATACCTGGATTGCAAAATAATTTGGCTATATTGTTTGATTTTTAAAGGAAAGAATGCCTAGGTTACTTGCTCAGATGTGGCTGTTTTCTTTTAATTTCTGAATTCTGGTGAAATAGCCACCTAACTGCTGGACTTTTTACTGTACCAAGAATTCATGCTGATTACAGCAACCAAGCTATAGATGTGTGGAGTGAGAGAGAAAAGATCTGCTAAACTCAATCAGAATTGATTTGTGAAAAATACTCAACAGTAAGTGATAAAATTATTGAAACTACTTAGTTATAAGGTGTAGTGCCTAACTAGTGGATGGTTTACCCAGATACGTTTTTCCTTGCCCATTTCTTAGGGTGACCATCCCCTATTTCTAGATGTAATGCTACAGCAGTAGTTCTGGGAAGCCTAGATAGCAAAATACAGATCCAAGGGAGGCATAACAGGTCCAGAGACCAGGTTCTCATGTAAACTGTGCCAATTTGTGTCCTCTGCTTGGAATTTGTATGTTGGAATGTGAACATTTAGCCTCAGAATAGCTAGTTTCTTGAGTGGAAGAAATGTAAATTTGCAAGATGTTGGAGGCTACTTTTCAACATGTATTCTTGGAAACAGAGTTACCAGTTTGCAGCAAAACAAGGAATTATTGTTTTCAGTTTCATTTTCTATTGTTATCACAGTATCCACTGTGGTCTCTCTATGTCCTTGCCCTTGTATTATGCTTAAACACTTGTATAATTATAAAGCATTCCTTTTTTTGATCAAGCTGGAGTTGGTTTCTGTTAATTTAATCTATGATGCCAAACTCTTATATTAATACTGCAGCTTTCAGGGAACAACAAGCTGTTCATGATCAACTATATCAGAAATAAAATTGGAATGTGAATTTTAAAACTTTCAGAAAGATCAAACCCCTGTATTCTTTGGGATGTAAGGAATTAAGAAGAATTGTAATGATTAATGCTTATGCAAGGCATTTATAGGAACTGAAATTGTAAAAAAAATTAAAGTCTGTTCTGATAATAGGAAACACTGGTTTATCAAAATTACATTGTTCTTCCATGTGTGGAAAAGCCCCTGAAATTACATTCATACTCTGTATTAGGCAAATGAATAAGTAATGGATCCCATGAGAGAAGTCATGTTCTATCAAATATTAGGAAGAGTCGTACAAAGTGTAATGTACAGATTTTGAGAGATGTATCTTTATGTTATTTTGGATTCACCACTGAGATAAGCCTAAAAAGTCTTTGAAACTGAAAAGTAAAGAGGTTGATGGAAAACATCTGAAATTATGACCTTTATCTGATCACATCTGACACAATGGCATAATGTGAGATTGTCCTCAAATTGTCAAATGGACTAGTATCTGTGATTGATTTCACAGTAACATTGATTTTTAATTTTTGTGGGTACATAGTAAGTGGATATATTAATTGGTTACATGAGACATTTTGATACAGATATGCAATGCATGATAATCACAGAATAAATGGGGTATCCATCACTTCAAGCATTTATCTTTTGTGTTATGAAAAAATCCAATTATACTCTTATAGTTATTTAAAAATGTACAATTAAATCATTTTTGACTATAGTCATCCTGTTTTGCTGGCAAATACTAGGTCTTACTCATTCTTTATATTTTTTGTACACATTAACCAGTTCGATGAGTGAAACAATTTTGTAAAATTCTTGACCTTGTATTGAAAGGGAAAATATTGTTGCAAATATAACATCAAAAGTTATAATTAACTATAGAAAAGTAAAGGAAGTTTGAATGGATATATATATATATATATAGAGAGAGAGAGAGAGAGAGAGAGAGTCTATGTTAAGTGTGCATGCACATGTGTGTGTATGTCTGTGTGTCCGTGTGTGCTTAAGTATATATATACACACACACATATATATATGTGTGTGTTTGTGTGTGTGTGTGTGTCGCTTTGAACAATGGCTTGCAACAGTGTTCCAAAAGTAGTTGAAAGATCTACCAATTGAAAAGGGAACACTGTTGATTTGCAGGTGGAAGGTAATTGTGAGCAGAGTCCTGATATTTAGTAAAACAAAACTGATGATAAAATGCCAATTTTCTGGGCATGATGAGAAGCTGGATTTAATTAGTTCCAGATATGCCTGGTAGGATTGAGGAAAGGATTGGTGGTTGAATAATGAAATTCTTGTTCCCGTGACTAGGGTAATTTGGGGTGAGCACTCTCTCATCTTAAAATGAGCAGGTAGAACTGGAAAATCTGTGGAATATTAGCTTGGCCAAGCTCTAAAACTCCATCTGAATCAGGTTAAGAATTGGTGAAAGTCTAATACTCATACCCTGTAAGTCACAGAATAACTATGATAGGCAAAAAAGATTCACCAGAGAGTAAAAGAACCATATACATTTGCAGCCAGTCTGAGATTTGAATTTGGATTAAGACATTTGAATTAAAAGCCTATGTAAAAGATGTAAACATGATCACTTAATCTTACCTGAAACTAATTTTTGAAGTTGTTACTGTGAATTAAAAAAGGAATCTCATTTCTTAGTAACCAAAGAGTTTGTGAAGATTTTTCTTAACTCAATTGGACCTCATATTTCTCACACTGAACACTTCAGAGGTGAAATAAGACACTATGAGAGGGACTATTACCCAGAATGCAAGGGTGAGGACATTGCCCTCATAAACAGACCTATACACATTACTCTTGGCTTTCCAGAGAGAGCATAATTCATGTGTATTAATGTTGATTCCATTGTAGAAACCACTGTCTATAAGGGATCATCAGTGTGACAGACATAGCCAGATATTACAAGTAGATACTGTTTTGGAAACCATTTTTCTAACACTCATTTCAGAAAAATAATTTGTACATCATAATCTTTGCTAAGCCTGTAAAAATTTCACTAGGAGAAGAGAAAAGCAATATAGGAGAAAAAAATGCTTTTCCTAAACAGGAAAAGAAAACCTGCTATTGCATCTGTATCTGTACTGTTGTTGATTGGCAGATTTTTATCATAGGAGTATAACTACACTTTTGCTAGAATAATGTACATTAGGCAGTTAGATAAGAAAGTAAAAGTCCGGGAATAATTTGTGTATTAGTCAGGGCTTTCTAATGGGCAGGACCAATAGGATAGAGGTATATACGAAAGGGAGTTTATTAAGGAGTATTGATTCACATGATCATGCGGTGAAGTCCCACAATAGGCTGTATGCAAGCTGAGGAGCAAGGAAACCAGCTCCAGCCCCAAAACCTCAAAAGTAGAGAAGTCGGTGGTACAGCCTTCAGTCTATGGCTGAAGGCCTGAGAGCCCTGGCAAACCACTGGTAGAAGTCCAAGAGTCCAAAAGTTGAAGAACTTGGAGTCCGTTGTTCCAGGGTAGGAAGCATCCAGCACAGGAGAAAGATGAAGGCTGGAAAACTCAGCCAATCTAGTTTTTCCATGTTCTTCTGCCTGCTTTTATTCTAGCTGTGCTGGCAGCTAGATGCCCACCTAGATTGAGGGTGGATCTGCCTTTCCCAGTCTGGCAGCATCCTCACAGACACATCCAGAAACAATACTTTGCATCCTGCAATCCAATCAAATTGACATTCAATATTAACCATCACAGTTGGTATGTAATAAATACAAGGATAAAGAATTGTTCTATTAGAAATATAAAATGATAGTAATTGTAATTAGTTCAACCTTGGGATCCTACTGAAAAGACAGAGGAGGTTGAAAGCCAAGATCTTGGGGAAGAAAAGAGTTGCCTGGATGACACTCAAGAAGATAGCGTTGCAAAGGGCCTATGGTGAGAGAGCCAAAAGTATGAGTCTCAGGGCCTTGTATTGTATTAATATTCAGTACTACGCTTAATCATATTGACTAATCTTACCCTTAAGGGTGGAGCCTAATTATACATAGTTAATGAAACATATTCTGCTTTATATGCCACAGTGACCATTGTGAAGTTCTTTCAGTGATGCTGAAATAACTTGATCATCTATTAGTGTACACCAAAATGTCATGCTTGGATATTCTTTGATAATATAGAAAAAACTCTGAATGATAACATAAATGATGAATTAAGAAAGAATTTTATAATTTCTAATACTTAACTCATTTATGCATTTTGTCAACCAGTAAATAAATCAGTGATAAAAATAAACTTTATTTTCAATGTTAATCAACCTGATTTTAAATTCATAAGGACATAGATTATTCCATTAGTGTATATTATTTAATCAAAGATTTACAGTTTCACAAAAGTATCTAAGAATATTTAAAGATTATATAATAAGTGTCTGAGTAATCAAAATTCAGAAACTAATATGAGTTATATGGAAACTAATGTAAATGAAAAATGTAATATGAACTTGAGTCTACAAATGAATAAAATATGAAGAAAACAATTAACTATAACTTTTTAAAATGTGAGAGTCAAAAATCAAAATTAAAATATACTCAATAGAAATGTTGAGAAAGGGAAGTAATTTACATTGGGGAAGGAAGTTGAAAGCAGAATCATACACAATAGAATACTATTCAGCCATAAAAATGAAGAAAATTCTATCACTTTTCACAATGTGGATGAACCTGGAGGACATTATGGCAAGTGAAATAAGTCAGGCATGAAAGATAAATGTCACGTAATCTCACCTGTATGTGGAATCTTAAAAAGTTAAATATAAAGAAGTAGCAAATAGAATAGTGGTTACCATCGTCTAGGGGAATGCAGGATGGGAAGTTTTTGGTCAAAGGGTACAGAATTTCAGTTAGACGGAAGTAATAAGTTTTGAGATCTATTGCACAACATGGTGACTATATTTAAAAAGAAAGTATTATATATCTAAAAATAAAATAGTTATGCCTTACTACAAAAAATGATAATGAGGTAGTGAATATATTAATTTGCTTTAATCATTCCACATTGTATACATATATCAAATCATACATTGTACCCAATAAATATAATTATAATTTTTCAATTAAAATAATATTAATACATTTTTAAAAAGAAAAAGGAGAGATGGTAAAATGTATAAAACTAAAGATTATCATCTTATGTCTTCAAAACACTTTATTATTTAAAAAAAATTTTTGAGTTTCTTTAATAAATTTTTTTTTTTTTTTTTTTTTTTTTTTGAGACGGAGTCTCGCTCTGTCGCCCAGGCTGGAGTGCAGTGGCGCGATCTCGGCTCACTGCAAGCTCCGCCTCCCGGGTTCACGCCATTCTCCTGCCTCAGCCTCCCGAGTAGCTGGGACGACAGGCGCCCGCCACAGCGCCCGGCTAATATTTTTTTGTATTTTTTAGTAGAGACGGGGTTTCATCCTGTTAGCCATGATGGTCTCGATCTCCTGACCTCGTGATCCGCCCGCCTCGGCCTCCCAAAGTGTTGGGAGTACAATTCACATATTCATGGGGTATGTGTGATATTTTGTTACATGTCTAGAGTGTGTAATGATCAAGTCAGGGTATTTGGGAAATTAATCACCTCGAATATTATGTTCCATGTGTTAGAAACAATTCAAGTCCTCTCTTCTAGCAATTTGAAAACGTATAGTACATTGTTGTTAACTATAGTCACCCTACTCTGCTTTCAGACAGTACAGCGTATATCTTCTATCTAACTGTACATTTGTAATAATTAACAGTCTCTCTTTATCCCTCACTCCTACTCACACAGACTTCCCAGCCTTAAGTATCTATCCTTCTTTAACTTCACGAGATCAACTTTTTTAGTTCCTTCATATGAGTGAGAACATGCGGTATTTGTCATTCTGTGCCTGGTTTATTTCACTTAACATTATGACCTTCAGTTCTATCCATGTTGCTGCACATAACATAATTTCATTCATTTTATGGCTGAATATTATTCTATTGTGTATATGTAACACATTTTCTTCATTCATCTGTTGACGTATACTTAGGCTGATTCTATGTCTTTGCTATTGTGAACAGTGCTGCAATAAACATGTGAGTGCAGGTATCCTTTTGATATACTTATTGTTTTTTCCTTTGGGTAAATATCTAGTAGTGGGATTGCTGGGTCATAAGGTAGTTGTATTTTTAGTTTTTTGAGAAATACCATAGTGTTTTCTAGAATGGCTATACTAATTAGCATTCTCATCAACAGTATATAATAGTATTCTTTTCTCCTCATCCTTGCCAGCATCTGTTATGTATTTTTGTCTTTTTAACACAATCGGAAAAGAAACCAGAGTATTGTCTTTTTAATGTCATTATTATTATTATGGCTATTAGGTTGTGAATTGTTTAATTCATCCATACATATTTACCATATACTTTAATTGCAAGTTTTGAATAATAATTACAAAATGCAAAAAACCTGGGAATATAATCATCCTTCCTATTGTATTAAAGAAAAAAATATGAATACAGCACTAGAATGTCTTATCTTAGATTGACTTCTGCTTCTAAATAAAAATCTTATTCATAAGTGTTCCTTAATAAAATATGATTAAACTTCACATAATATTTGTTTGTATTAATCCTATTTGTGATTTCTTTCGAATTTGATTCTGAAATGCTCAACTTTTAATTCTAACACTGAGATTTGTCTTCTAGCCATCTAACATTTTCATATTTATGTGTGTTTTATTAAGGTAATTATAGTTGAAAAACAAAAGAGAGTAAAAAGGGGAAGACTTTCCATTCAGAAATTACTTTACATGTGGTTTGTGATAACTCTTTGTATAAAAAGATGAATAATAATAATAATAAACACATCAAATTCAGCTATGTGGGAGCAATTAAAAGACATAACCACTATAAAAATTTGTGCCTCTCTCTTCGGTATTATCTTCAGAAATGTTCTTATGAAAACTTACATATAATAGCTGAAGATAGACAATAACAGCATTATTTAAGTTAATTTAACTTTGAACTGAAATCTATAATTTCAGCAAACTTTAGTATATTCCAGGTGCTTTTCTGTACGCATATAGGATACAAATATGTAAATGAAAGTTTTGCCTTCTAAAAGCTCACTTTAAAAACTAGTAAACTGACGTAGAAATACTCATTAATACATTTAATTAAAAATAATATTAATACTAATACATATATTTGTGATACATTTGAACTAAAGCATTGAAAACAATATAGTTGAACATTTTCTTCTTGTTCCCATGCCCTATGTACATACAAGTGTCAGCTGTTATTGTAGAGATCACTCATTTTTTAAAGGGTATATTATTTTTGTGTAATAATTTATTTTAGAAAATTATCAGTTTGATTAACTTAATACAATTCATTTTCAGACATGAATAATTTATAATGATTTCACTGACTGGAGAGAGTTCATTAAATTATATTGATCCTGTGGCATAATTGTATATGGAATGATTAATGCATGAAGTTAAATTATCAGTTATTAAACAAAGGCTACTGACATCATGTCTTTCATAATTAAGAGAGTGCTCCAATACATAATGTGGGGGTAAATGATGACAATAACTAGATAATTGAAAGCTAACTATTATTAGGAACTGTACAGTAATTGGGAGATAATAATTCAATACACAATGGTTTCCAATTATGTTCTTATTTCTATTTTATTCATTCTCTTGGCCAGCTGATCTAAGTTAGTGTTAATTAATTGGAAAGAATCCTTTATTTTGAAATCGGTTTCATAAGGCATTGAAAGAAAAGAAACAAACCCTTAGTGGTTATTTATATGAATGAAAACAATATGATCACATATAACATCTAACATATGATAGCATTTAATGAGAAATACTTTTTTTCTTTGTTTCTGTTTCATTGTTATGGATTTGTGCTGCATGACATGAAAGAATAAGGAATTTGAAAATAAAGTATTTCCTATTACAAAAAATATATTGTTTATTACCATGAGGAAAATTTGATCAAGTAAAGCATTGCTAATATCTTTATGTTGCTCTTTCTGTAGTTGCACATTCTAACTATAAATTATTTGATATAAAACTACAAAGTCATATTTATCTTTGTAACTTCATAGCCTAAGAAAACGTGCTTTTAACAAAAGTAAGCAATAAATAAAAATTTGAATAAAATAATAAAATAGCAAGAGGAAGAATGTATAAATAAATGAATGACCTATGAAATATGTATTTTGGCTTAAGTGAATAAATTGTAATCATTTTAAATACACAAAATGATTTATTTCAAAAAGTAGTTTACTTTCAAATATAGATTGAATGTGAGAAAATTTAAGGATAAATTTATTTCAAACCTGGAGTAAAAATGGCATCAATAATAGCTCACGTTTTTTGAATGCTTGCCATGAACCAGTTACTCTTTTAAGAGCCTAATGCATAATCAGGTTTAATTCTGGATATGAATCTATAAGGAAAATGCAAATTTAATTTAGCTTTATGCTAATATTAAAATTTACAGATTCTTCATACACACATCTAAGCTTTGCTTACCTCCTTCATTCCTAGGATTATTTAGTTACTACGCCAATAAATTTCACTTTAGCTATCTAATACTCTACTTTTAGTTATTTTAGTAGATATTACAAAGATTTTAAAACAGATGGAACGGCAACAATCTACCAAATAAGTACACCAAATAAACATCTAATTTAAGTTGAGTGATTTGGGCATAGCAAATGTTTTGCTTTGTATATAAAATACCAGTAAGCTCTTTTATTATATTTATTATATTCATTCTTTTTTTTCTGTAAAGTCAGTACTTAAATGAAACCAAGATATAAATTTCAAGGTTTTGTACTCGAAAGACTTCCTAAATATTCTTGCATCTATTGGAACATTTGTATATTTGACCTGAAATCATTCACAGCAATTTATTTTATTTTATGGACATTTCATTAAGTTTGAGTAGAACATTCTGGTCTTTGCTTAGCAGATTGCTCTCCCAAGCCCTTCTTTGCCAAAGTATTCACATTGATTAATTCTGTTTTGTAAATGACATGCTAAAGTTCTTTTGTGATTATATAACCTGGGTTCAGCTTAAGAAAGGTAAAAACTAGTTTATTAGTCTGTGTTTTAGAAATTTCCTTTACAGAAAATTGCTTCATCTCTTCTCGACCTGCATTGAAAAGAAACTATATACCATGTCAGCTTTTACTGTTTAGAAAGTAAATATGTAATGGTGTAAAATTACAATGAAAAAGTTACGAGTTTGTACCAGACAGAATGATCTTTCATAGAAATACTGTATTTTCTGGTATTGCCAATCTTCCTTCCTAGGTAAGAAAATAGTTTAGCTAAAGAAAAATAAGCAATTCCATCTGCTTCAGATGAAATGGCTTAGGGGAATAATGCTGGAGAGAATGAAGCTTGCATGTGTTTGTGTATATAAGGAACAGGAGCTGAGGGAGACACTCTTAAGAATACTGATTACAATGCAATATATGGGGGTCACCATGTAATTTTGCTTGTTTAGTTGATGTTTTGAGACCCAACATAAAGTCCCACTGCACATCTCCAGTAATAATAAGCGGAAAAATGGACACCTGGAAAGAATAAATTCTAAGTACAAAAGGAGTCATGATTAATTTCTCCTTAGCTACACTCATGCTGATGAAGTTTTCATAGATTTTGAGACTCTTTTGCCTTGAAATAAGGGAATGGGTTTTGTTTCCATTTGTAAGTATCTTAAAAAAATGCTTTCTTCAATTGAACTATATTAATGGAAGAGTTAAAATTGAAATTGGCTGACATTATTTAAGTTAACCCAGAAACTACTCACAACTTCTATGTATGTATGCATCCATATGTATGTCCGCACGTGCATCTACAACCACTCCTATGCCTATATGTATACTGTTGTATGTATGTATTTATGTACACATGTATCTGTATTAGGCTATTCTCACATCGCTATAAAGGAATACCTGAGACTGGGTACTTTATTAAAAAAAGATGTTTAATTGGCTCACAGTTCAGAAAGCTTTACAGAAAACACCGTATCAATGTCTACTTGGCTTCTGGGTAGGCTTCAGGAAACTTACAGTCATGGCAAAAAGCAAAGCGGAGGGGGGCAGGCACATCACATGGCAAAATCAGGAGCAAGGAAGGGACATGGGGAGGTGTTACACACATTGAAATGACCAGATCTCAGGAGAACTCATTTTCATAATAATACCAAGAGGAACAGTGCTAAACATTCATGAGAAATCCATGATCCAGTCACCTCCCATCAGGCCCCACCTCCAACACTGGGGATTACATTTCAACATGAGACTTGGGTGAGAGATCCAAATCATATCATTATCTATCTCTCTGCTTATATATCTATCTAGCATCGTATTTTTTTTTGTATTGGGAAATGCAGTGTAAAATTTTTCAACTTTTCATTACTGTAATTAAACTAAGACTTTAGTTGCTCCGAAAGAGACTGAAAAACATGCATATACAAACAAATAAAATTTAAGCAGAGTGGAACTCATAATGCTTGGTTAGTCTGCTGAAATCATCAAATATCTCTTATATGACAATAGTGTGTTTTAATACTTTAGTGTTTTGATTATTTAATGTATTGCATGGGTCAACTAATCTACCAAAATGGCAGCTTACTGAGCTTGAGGAAGAAATATATCATCCTTCTGTTGATCCTTTGTCCCCTAGACAAATTGTCTTCTATTATGGTTTTGAGTACATCAAAGAGTGTTTTAAATATTATTCTTGGGATAAAATAAAGAAACAAAGCACTGGGTACAACATTGATCTTTCAGTATTCTCCAGCCTTTTTGGTCCTGGAATAAGACCATGTGGAAATGCAAGCCCAGTTTAATGCCTATGTGACATAGTTGAATTTCTACTGGGCTCTAACTTTGCTTATCTTTAAAAAACAGGAAGGCATGCAGACAGAACTTCCTCCTCAGGAGAACCAGGTAAAAACTGGTTAGAACCAAGATGGATGACTGAATGGCATCAAATTGACCTCAGATTTCATTATGTCCTAAATTTCATGCTAAATGACACTTCCTTTAATATCATCACAATTGATAATCACCATGATAAGGACTGGAGGAAACCATAAACGGGCAAAAGGAAGGCAGTACTCTGGTTCTGAGAAGTTTGCTGCCCATTCCCAGAAAGGACATGAATATTTCCCTTGTTTTTAATGCACAACCCTTTCATTAGAAGAAAAAAAAAAACTATGTTTTTTTAAACAGGCAATGACTAATGTGGAAATTCTGTTCTTACAATAAATAAAATGGAAGGGTAAAGAGAAGTGGAACAGTACCCTTTGGAGGAGGACAAAAACCAACTCCTGGATGCTATATGCTTTGGATTCTCAGCAGCCATTCCTATTTCCCCAGGGTGAGGGAACCTAAGGCAGGCAGTAAGTGGTGCACACAGCCCCCTCACCCTCAGGATGTCTATAGCCCTGAGGAGGGAATAAGAGTTTGAGTTCTCAGGAATGACCACCTGAGGCCAAGGAATCCTTTGTGAGGGCAAAACCAGCTGGTGACAGGCTCCAGTGGGCTTCAAGACAGATCAAGGGTTTGCAGATGTAATTTCTGAGCTCTACTTTTACCTCTGGTCCCACACACCTGCCAAATACAAGTCTCTGCACCTGGGACATTTTCCAGAAGCCTCTTTATTTGAGGACTTCTACTCTCAGTACCCTTCATCTTTGGCTTCCCCAGATAATCTCTTCCTGAAGACTCTACTGCTGACTCCTAATTCTTCTGAAGCTACCACATCTAGGTTGGTGATGGGCTCTAAACTTCCTTCCTCTTTTATGGAATCATAAATGGGCTTGGAGCCAGACCCCAACCCACCCCAGCCCCAGAAATCTCCCTCTCCAAGCTTGCATCTTCATGGAGATGGATAAGGGCATGACCAGGTTGCCAGGACTGCCCAGCTTGGGCAGGCCCTGGGTTCTGCATGCTTCCAGTGGGTTTTGCAAATTTCCTCGAACCAGAAGCCAGAGTCACTTGGGCCATGGGGCTCGGGGCCAGGTAGAGCCTAAGTGCCGTTACCAAGTGCCTGAGTTGGCACTAAATGGCACACGGTGGCCTAGAGGGGTCTCATAGGGAGACAGAGCTGCCTCACATCCACCAACACAGTTTCTTGGAATGTTGAAATTTGGGTTTTCCCATGCACATTCAAAAAGGCTCTACAAGTTCCTCCTGTTGCTCAAAAGACACTGCTCCCTCCTCCCAGGTCCTGCTGAAGCTGCATCTTTGTCTGGGGTAAATACCCAAGGTTCGTCGTCTCATGTCAAGGAAACCGAGTACATGGACACACAAGAAGTGGGTTTGGGAACAGATGTTTGATAGGCAAAAGAAAGAGAAAGGAGAATAGCTCTCTCTCTTTTGAGGGAGAGGGGTGCCCAAGTGGGACTTCTGGGTTCCGGGGGAATGCATCAGGTTTCATAGACTGGCTTGAGGAAGCGGCATCTAATTTACATAGCACCCAAACATTGGTTGGACCAGGTGTGATGTTTATATAGCATGCAAAGAAGCTGGTCATCCCACCCTAATCTTATTATTATGCAAATGGGTTTTCTACTTGGACGGTAACCATGTCCTGTGCTCCTTACTGTACACGTGGTTGGCAAGGAAAAGAGAAAATGGAGCCACCATGTTGAACATGCCTTGCCCCAGGTAGCCTTTTCCTATTGACTCAGCTGCGATCATTCACCCGTGCAAGCTTCTAGCTTGCCTTTATATGTCTGCAGTTCAATATAGGCTGCTCTTTGTTAGAAAAGAAAATGATTTGGGGGCTGTTTTTCATTGAAAGGAAAACCTTACTGAGGACTTCCTTACCCTGACTATCTGCCTAAATAATTTCTTTTAAACTCCCATATCACTACAAGTAAAAATCTTATATTTGAACCGCCTCACCTCTCACAGAACAAAAAGTTGGTTTGCGAACCACACTTCTATTCCTCCATCCTCTGGTCATTGAATAAAGCCGCAGTTCTTGCCCCTCATTTTCAGTTTTATGTGTTGGCTTCATGATACTGGACTGAAAAGAATCCCATCTTTGGGGAGAAAAACGACTCAGTCAGTAACATAACTGGCACCCTAGATGGGACTCTGCACTACATAGTCCACCTCCTTGTGTGGAAAGCCTCCTTACCTCTGTGGAGACTTGGCAGCTGGCATGTGACAGCATTAGCAAGCAAAGGACGCACATTCCTTTTTATTCTCAGTGTCAGCGATCAACTTTGTGAAAGGTAATCTCTTGTTCTTGTCAGAGCATAAGTACGCAGGCAAAGGATTGTGCTGGAAAGGACCCCTTGTGCTACGGATGGTGGGGATGCTTGCCAAAAATGACGATTTTGATGAGGATGCTTGGAAGGATCACAGTCTCTTCCTCAGTAAAGGACACCTACCTACAAGAGTGCTTGAAAGTGTGAGAGAGGGGACCAGCAGTTCTGTGCTGGGTAGAGCATCCATTGGAAGTCTTTGAAAGAGGGAGAAAGGAACCAAATGACTTACAGTCTGGACTGCAGGATCAGGAGACTCCCTACTGATAAATGTGTGCATGTATCCTTCCCTGTTTACTCCTCATAGTGTTTGTCTTCTTATGCCAGTAAAAAACTCCTCTGTGCCAATTTTCTGGCACCAGAGGAGCTTGAGTTTCTCTCTTCTCAAAAATAACCCCTCCTGCTTCTACCTCTGTTCCCTGCCAAAGATCAAAATGGCCTTGGCTGCTCTTCCAAGAAGATGATAATCCAGAGGCTGTGGGGATTAAGGAACCGCTTTTGTTTTGGGGGATTGGATGAAATCTCCATCATGAAGTTAAGGCATGTAGAGGAGACTGTCAGAGACAGGGTTCCAGGGACTCCTGGCTGGCTTTCAGGAAGGCATTGGGACATCTGGGTGTGACAATCAGTATTGGTTTTATGCACAGTAAGGACAATGCACAGTCCAAATGGTTAATTTGCTACTATAGAATTAAGTAGAGTTGTCTAAAGCTCTCTATTTTCCTCTTTTCTTCTCTGCCTGGTTTGAATCTGTTGTTACTAAGCTGCTGGTGCTGAGGTAAGACTGATTAGAATTATTATTTATGGTTTACCTGAAATGTAAACATTGGAAACCTGTTTGAAACTGAAGAAAAAGTAAAGAAACACTTTTAAAAATTGAACTATCATACTGACTGCTGTACCCAAACTTTGGTGAAAAGCCTTCCTTGGATTACCTGTTGGGGCAAAGTTTAACCATGTGAATAGGTTCCAGTTTTGTCAGAAAAATAATTTAGATCTACATATATTTTATAAAATGGTGAGTTTTATTGCTATATCATGTCTAAAATCAAAGATCAAAGTTACTGGATTATAGCTTGTGTGTGTATACATGTTTAGATGTATTTATGTGCATGTATTTGCATCATGCTATGTTGTGTCTAGCATGCTACCAAATTGGAGTATAAGTAAATGAGCACTCATAAGTTAAGCCCAAATGCTTTTCAAATTCATGTGAATTTAGTAACCTTTGGTAAATAAAATAGCTTTACAGTTATTGGTAAAATAAAACTAAAAATGTCTTCACAATTGTTAGCATACTTTTTTCTGGGCTTACTGATTATTTTATATTTGCCTTTGCTGGATATTTTAAGGTGTGAGGATTTGGCATGAAGATTATAAGATTCTAAACCAAGCCAAAAACAAAATAATCTTTAGGCTTTTTTTTTTTTGACAAATAAGACTAGTAATATTGCTGGTTCAATAAAAAACAACTTAGTCTTCTGGGTTAGTGGTAAAGATACCTAACTATTTAACTTTAAGGTCTTACTTAGGTTAACACTTGAGGTTCACAGGCTATAAGGAATAGTAAATAGAAAAATAACTTGAAATGATGACTAGCTTTGTGTAATATTTCAGTTTTCAGAAGTCATGTAGATAAACTGTTGAAAATAGAAGAATTGTATAAAGATAAATGGGAAAAATTCTTGCAGGTAATTTTTTGTGTAATTTAAAATCTTAAAATTATTTTGAATTAATTAATAGATCCTAGTTAGATTTCCAACTAAAAAGCAAATGTGGTATGGAAAACCATGTTTCTAAAAACTATAGAAGGATTTCATCTATAAAATGCTAATATGCAATAAATGGTTCAAGAATTTTTACTTCTGAGGTTTTCACTAAAATTTAAGGTTACTAAGAATAATAATTCTAGTGAATATATAATTCAGTAAGTTATGTTTTAATTAAAAAATTAAAAAATTATATGTAGTTTGCAGGTTATTTTAAAGTTATTTATAAAACAATGTAGAATAAACACTAAGTAGGAAAGAGAGAGAGAGAGACAAAGTTATGGATATAAAGATATACTTTGGGCGAGAAAAGTTATGAAGAAAAGAGACTAATTTTGCATGAGAAAGGATCTCATATGGTAAACTGTTGTTCTGAACCCAAATGACTAGTATTAAGAAAATAGGTAGTATAAGACCAGTTAAAAAGTTCAAATATGTTGTAAATAGTCTGTGTAAATTGTGATAAGTTTCAAGATAAATTTTGAGCCGGGCATGGTGGCTTATGCCTATAATCCCAGCACTTTGGGAGGCTGAGGTGGGTGGATCTCTTGAGGCCAGGAGTGTGAGACCAGCCTTGCCAGCACTGTGAAACCCCATCGCTACCAAAAAATACAAAAATTAGTTGGGTGTGGTGGCATGCTCCTGTAGACCCAGCTGCTCAGCAGGCTGCGGCAGAAGAATTGCTTGAACCTGGGAGGTGGAAGTTGCAGTGAATCGAGATCATGCCACTACATTGCAGCCTGGGTGACAGAGTGAGATCCTATTTCAAAAAAAAAAAAAGAAAGAAATTTTGTACATAATCAGGTTGGCCTGAAAGAAAATTATTTATAATAGTCTTTCTAAATTTTGTTCCTCTATGTTAGAACAATGTTTACATCAGATATTGATTTGCTCTTAACAAAATTATAAGAGGATTTCACCAATTTTTAAATTCTATAACCTTTTACATACAACTCCCTTATCTCCAATAGCCTCTGCCATCAACACACTCTCTCCCTGCCAATCACTCTCAGACTCCTCAGAGGAAATCAGTCTGGACAATACCTAGGGCACAATATCTTACCAGCCTTCCTCTATGATGCTCCACCAGTAGGTTCCCAATGGGGAAAGAGGAATGGTTACTGTACATGTTCCCTCTGCAACTTCAGATCTTTATAACTGGAAACCTCATTCTAAAGAACAGAAAGAGAACCTGAGGAGTTTCAAAACCTCATTCAGACCCAAGACCCCCACTGGGAAGACGTTCATTTCCATTTGAATATTTGAACATTCTCCTCCCTAGAACAGAAAGAAATCTCTGTTATGAGAAGGAATAGGGAAGAAGCAAACCAAGCCCATAGGTACAAGGGAAACAATCCTGCTAAGAGTGCAGGGAATGAGGCTGTGACAGACCTTGACTTCCTCTGGGACTCTAACATAGGGATGGGGAAGGCAAGACGCAGGCACTATCAACCGCTATTGTTAAAGAGAATAGAGGCCACAGGGAAAAGACCCACTAACTGGCATAAACTAAAAGAGACTAATTGAGGACCCCAGGAAAGACCATCTATTTTCCTAGTAAGATTGAGGAAAAATATGAGGATATATACTCCTCTTAGTCCTGATTCAGAAGACGAAGAGGCAATTCTAAAATCTGACTTTGTCTTTCAGAGCATATCAGATAACCCTGGATTTCTTCAGAATCATTCACTCTCCACCTCTTATTATTCTGGCTTATTCTAGACTCAATTTTCCATCTGCAGGATTAACACAAAACAATGCCTCTTCCTTCCTCTAGAAAACTCACCTGAAGTAAATCTCAAACAATACTTTCTGGAAACTGTTTAAGAGGCAAGATTTTATAAACAAAGGTTGATTTAAAGAAAATATAATTTTACAAATGTAAGCTAAAGCCTATCAAGATGAAAACCAAGCTCAGAGAAAGAGTCATTTTATAAGTTTACAATTGATAAAATTATCAGAAAAAAATTGAGGGGAGAAACTCAGACCTGAAATTATAATATGGTAGTAATCTGCAACTGCTTTGTCCTGGAGAAGATACAATGAAAACAAGAAGATTATTGACTTCTTAATGAGAAGGTTTAAATTCAAGTTTATGATTCCATATGAAGGAAATACACATGTTCTTTAAAACAGAGAGCTTTATATCTTCCCTGCTCCCTACCCACCAGCCAACAAGGAACCATCCATATGGATCCGTTATTGTTCTTTCTACTCCAAGAAGCAAATCTCCAGGAACTTCATCATACAGGATGTCCTGGCTTCTGGCTTTCAGTTTTCTTTGACTGATGTGAGGCACTGGCAATAGATGTGGATGTAGGAGATAGAAGTATGGCTTTGCATTTACCCTTCTTCCTTGATTGGTTGTGGGTCTGGCACGGCCTGTGTTCTACAGTCAAAACTCCTCTTGGGTAGTTCCTTGTCTACATTTTCAGCCTTCACTGGGTGCAGGTAGCAGCTAACTTGGGGCCCTCTACTTTCTCCTTTGGAACTGCGGTGATAACTGCTTTGCACTGTTGCTCATCCTCAGGTGCCTTTCCATCTTTCTTCATCAACCTTGCCTACATCTCTGAAAATAAGCATTTCTTTATAATCTTTTCAGTTAAACCCTTCGGAGCATACTTTCTGATTTTTTCTGGGAACTGAGCTGAAACAGCCATCAAGTGTCAGAGCCTGAATTCAAACCCAAGTTGTGTGGCTAGAGAGCTTGTTCTCTTAAGGATAGCTGTGTAAGCACAGGAGATGCCATTTTACTTTAACTTGAGGCCCAATAGACTCAGTCTCTAATGTGTGTGTTTGAATTTTTTTCTTCTCTTTAGTGTGTTTATCACTTGATTTCTCAGAGAACACTTTCTGCTTACAATATTTCTTAATGTAAGTGCCACTTGATGCTGCAATTCTCTATCTTTTTATCTCACCCATCTTACCCAAGAACTCTGGATATACGTTATCGCCAGAGCCAGCTTACTCTGGTGATGGGAATGTCATTTAAAATCTTTTGATTGTAAGAATAAATTTTCTTCCTGGAGTGTAAATAAGAATGGATTTCCCATTGTACACTGGATAATGTGCTTTCATATCCCCTGGAAGCAGCAGTTCTCAGTTTTTAACCAACAGGCTACAGGATCAGGAGAAGCGTTTACAGTCAGCTTTAAACAACATTTGTTCTTGATCTAACAGGTATATTTTTAGCTCTCTGCTCATAACTCAGGAAGAGGAGTTAAATTTCTGCTTTAAAATTGCTGGTAGTAAATTTAAGCACACTAAACTTTCCATGACACCTCTTATTTTTATGTCACCATTATCTTTATAGCCTGGCCTTTGAAGGGACTGATAACTCTAAGAGACTGCCCTCTTTTGCCAGAGCATATGCTTAAGGAGATATGAGGTGAGGTGTTTTAAAATAAAAATATAAACTCTATTACAATGTATATAGATATTTATGGTATAAACTATACTATAACTTAAAATTGTTAAATTCATCTTTTATAAACATACACATATGTATAAACAGGACTCTCTTCAAAATTGGGAAAATAATCAGCCAATATAATAAGGTTAAAGGATACACTTAGTATTTTGAAACTACTGTAAATGGGTTAAGTTTGAAGTTTGGGTGCTAGAGAATGCTGTTACTTCTATGCGACTGTGAATGCATGGATCATGTCTTAATGCTGACACCTACTACTGACACACAATTTAGATAATAATAGCAAAAAGAAGATAACTTTCAAATTCATTATGCCTGCTCAAATATTCTTGTCAGCTTTAGGTTTCAAGACTAATGATGGCCAGGCACGGTGGCTCACGCCTGTAATCCTAGCACTTTGGGAGGCCTAGGCGGGTGGATCGCCTGAGGTCAAGAGTTCAAGAACAGCGGCCAGCATGGTGAAACCCCCTCTGTTCTAAAAATAGAAAAATTAGCCGGGTTGTGGCAGGCACCTGTAATCCCAGCTACTTGGGAAGCTGAGGCAGGAGAATTGCTTGAACCCAGGAGGCGGAGGTTGCAGTGAGCAGAGAACGGGCCATTGCACTCCAGCCTGGGCAACAGAGCGAGACTCCAACTCCACCTCAAAAAAAAAAAAAATTAAAAAGACTAAGGATGGCCTTTTACTCTGTCCTCAGTGCTGCCCCAGACTGTTCATGTTTCCCTGCATTTTATAGATTGCCAATGTTGAGAGGGACGGTATGGCCTTGAGGAGGCCATACAACATAGCATTATAATTTTTCTTTTAGAACAAGTAATATCACTCAATTATAAATGCCACCCAATCAAAACGTAAGCTCTGACAATTCAGATTCTAACCTCTCCACCACTGGTGTAGATTTACTGAGTGGAAGGGAATATGCTAACAAAGAATTAGTTCCAGGTCTTCAAACAGAGAGAAACTGTTCTCTTAATACATTCATTTCGACTAGTTAACAACATAAAGAGCTGAATGTTCCACCACAAAACTTGGGTTGTTTTATGGGACTTCAATAGAAATGTTTCAGGAAGCATTTCTCTAGGGGGGAAAAAAAAGCAGTCTGGTTATTGTAGGGCTAGATTAAGAAACATGTAGTTTGTTATTTTATGTTTTTTGTAGTTTATATGTAAAATTTGTTTTCTTGACAATAAATTTGGAAAGCATCATGAATTATATAAATATATTACATAATATTACTGTCTGAAATTTGAAAATCAAAATCACTTCTAATTTTTATTTTAAAGTTAGACATATTAATCATAGCAACTATTTGTGTTTGCAGAATAATCCTTAACTATTATTGAATTGTGAGATGTATTTATAAGTTATGCCATTAAGCTGAATCTAAGCTGAAAGTTTTTTTCTGACACAGAGCAAGTAGTATGATAATATGTTTAAAATTGTGACTTGAGAAGGTGTGTGTGTGTGTGTAGTAGGGGGGAGAGAGAGAAGAAAGATAATTTTTACTAAAAAAATGATAAAAAATACTGTCAGATAGTAGAACAAACATGATTTGACAATGATATCAGAAGCTACAAGGGATATCAATAAAGAAAAAGAGAATGTCCATGATGAAGATACTATGAGTTGCCACTCTCCCCACTACTTCAATTTAGCACTTTTGAATAAAACTCATCTCCTTACCTGAGATTCATAAGAAATATTTTACCCAAACAAAAATTATATTTAATGGAAAATGTTTATGAGCATTAAAATACAAACTATTTATAGTATCAGAGATTATATTAAAATAATTACAATTATCAACCTTTATTATTTTAAGTAATTATGGATATGTTTTTTATTTTATATATACAATATTCAGTGTATTATTATTGTAATTTTAAAGATAGTCTGTTTATGTAATTACAAACTAGCATGCTATGCCAAATACTGTGAAATTAATTACTGAATGAAATATTTATAAACATCCCCAAATTATTAGTATATTTCAATAATTTACACTTCATGAAATTTTCCATATATTGCTTTGTACTTACCATAACAACTTTGTTAGCTATTCAAAACAGAAAGACAGTCTTTGGAAGGTTCATTGAGTTGTCCAATGTCTCACAGCTTGAGGAAGATTTGGCTAATATCCCAACCTCTGCCACCTACTTTAATGGCACATGATATTGCATCACACCATATGACAAAACATATATATTTGGTGATAGTATCACTAAGCACACATCGTTTAGGACACAAGAAAAGTGATGGTGCTTAATGATGCAATGCAAATTCAACAAATCCACATGAAAAAATAGCATCATTTCAGCCATCATTTTATTACCAGGATTTATTCATTCAGAAAATACTTATGAAGGAACTTACTACATGTTGGCCCCATTGCAGGTATTAGAAATGCCATAAAACAAATCAAATACACAAGTATCTGCCTTATAGAATGCATATTTTATTAGAAGAAAAAGGCACCAGAGGAAAGATAAGTCAATGTATTATACTGGATAGTTGTACGTGATAAGAATAAATCATAATAAAGCAGGGAACAGGAAGCTTAAATATAACAGAGTGACCAGGACCTTACTAAAAGGTTTGAGTGAACACTCGAAGGGATAACACCTGATGAGCTAATCAGTATTCAATTGGAGAAAAATAACCAGTAGGTGAAAAATATTGAGATACTTACTGCAAGATATTGGGTTATGAACTGTGAGGGCTGGCTAAGAAAACCTGGAATAAATAGAGCAGGCCATCAGGAAGAGCATTGCAGAACTCTTGGATATGAGAGCTAAACTTGTTATCCAAAGACCAAATTTATTTTTCTGGGAAGCCTCCATTCTGTTCTTAAAATGTTTCAACTTGTTAAATCAGACCACTTAGATTATTGAGGATAATCTCTCTTATTTGAAGTCAGCATGTTATGGGCTTTAATCACATTTAGAAAATATATTCACAGCAACTTTAGATTAGTGTTTGATTGGGTAACTGGGAACTGCAGTCTCACCACGTTGATGGACAATATTGACCATCGCACTGGGGGAAAAATTCTAGGCAGAGGAATGGGTTAGTGACAAAATTCTGAAGGAAGACGTCTAGCTTATTCCTGGAACAAGAGGGCCATGTGTTTTGGATGATGTTTTAGTAAGCCCATGCTGCTACAACAAAATATTATAGATTAGGTTCTTTATAAACGTTGTGAAAAATGAAATTTACTCCTCACAGTTCTGGAGGCTGGTTGGAGTCTGGTGAGAACCTATTTCCAAGTTGCAGACGGATGATTTCTTGTTGTACCCTCATGTGGCACAAAGAGAATGAGAGAGCTTTCTGGGGCCCCTTTTATAGGGGCACTAATCCCATTCTTGAGAGATCCACTCTCATGACCTAATCACCTCCCAAAGTTTCTACCTCCTAATACCATCACACTGTGGCTTGGATTTCAACATATGAATTTTGTGGAGACACAAACCTTCAGTACATTGCAGATCAAATGAGTGACATGGAGAATGGTGGGAAATTAAGTAAGAGGGAAAACTAAATGGCTCGATGAATGTAGGGTCTTGCGGGTTATAGTAAGAAGTTGGGTTTACACTCCCAGGTTAGACATTGCGGGGTGCTGAGAAGAACTGATATGATCTGAATTATACTTTATGTTATCACGCTGGCTTCGCTGTTCAGATTAGACAAGGACAAATGCATTGCGAGGCTAGAAAATAACTCATGATAGCAGTGGGAGTGATGTGGAGTTCAAATATTCAAATTGTATTTTGAAAGCAGAGCCATAAATATTTGCTGATGGGCTGCATAAGAAATATGAGAAAAGTGTAAAAATAAAAGTCATTCCAATATTTTGGCTACAGCAACCATTAGCAAAGAAGGGCAAGACTTTATGAACTTTATTTAGCAAAAGTCAGAAGCTCAGTTTTGCATTTGTAGCATGTCAGATGCCTATTAACTATCTAAATTAAGATGCTAGATTGGTGGTTGTATATATAGGTCTGGAGTTCAAAGACTGTATCCCAGTTGAGATTCATCAGCTTATAAATAGGGTTTAAAGTTGTCAGTGTGAATCAGAAAACGGTAAGAAAAGTAAGACATTAATGTATATATTTTAGATTTTTAACTTGTCCTATTTTTTAAATCTTTTATGGCTTCTGATTGATTTTCAAGGTATCATACATACATAGTAATTTGAAATGTTCTATATTGTATAAAATGACATAAAAATCACTCATCTCACCACTCAGGTCATGAATAATATTAAATTTTGACATGGTTTCTTACAAATTCTCTCTATACATTTTATTTCTTCAATGCCTTGAAATCATAGAACATGAATTTTTCTAATAATTATTTTGCTTAAAATTACATTTAAATATTACTTTAATAGCTGTATAATATTCTATTGTATGCAATAGTTAACTCTTCAATGTTTTTATTTACTTTTTTATTTCTTCTGTGAAATGAATATAATTGCAATGATTCATTCAGAGCTATAAAAGTTTAATTATAGTTATATAGTATAATGGATTGTTATATAAATTTAGTCACAATTTTCACCTACTCAGTAATTGACAGAAGAGTTTGATAGTATGTTTTACGGTCTTGTTAATCTGAAATTCTAGTTAATAAATGAAGATCAATATTTTAAAGGTGTGTTAAGTAGCAAAAGCACACACAAACCAGAAATGTGTGTGTTGTAAATGAAAAGAAATAATCTCTTTTCAGCAAAACTAGGCAATCGAAAGTGATTAGAATAGCCTGTTCACTGCAGCAGAATGATGGAAACTCTGTGTAATTTAGATGGCCTACTTCCTAGAAATAAATGAGAAAAGCTGCTTAAATATGTGTGTCACCTAAGATAGGGGAAATGATGTTTAGACACTTTTTTATCTTCCTATTTCATGAGTAGAAAAGTTCTCAAACATCCTCAAGCTTATTCTCACTAGACATGCATCTAAGGCCTAATTCTCAAAACACCAATTTCTGAGCTTTAACCTACCAAGGAATCTTCCATCCCTAGTGAGCAATTTCTACTTTTGCAAAATGGCAGAAAATGTCACATTTGACAACTACTTACAAAACTTAGTTTCACTCAAAAGAGGGCTATTTGTGAAAGAAATTCAAACACATACTGAGACCTGTTAAAGTCTAAAATGAGATTGAAACAAGTCTTTTTGAGCTGCTTGAGATCTTTTTACTCTATTGCCCTTTGGTTTCCTACATCATTATTGTTTTGGTTTTGCTGAATACCATTTCTTTCCTCATCTAACTTCTGGTTCCTGCCACTTTGATCCTTGCATAAAAGCATCCAGTCTATGATGAGTCAGTTTAATTTGGTACTTTATCCAGGAAATCTTTTTTTTCAAATTTCAAATTGTATTTTAGATTCTTACTTATATGATGGCATTGGTATTTTCTCATCAACTTGTGGGATTGTTTTAATGGGGCTGTTGCTGAATAAGTGGCAGGTGTGCAAATAATTGCTTCCAAAATAATTAATTTCCTATAATCTACCTATATGTAAGGGGTATGATATTTCCTTGATGATACCAACAGTTCTGAAAAACAACAAATGCAAAAAAATGTGAATATTATTAATATCTAATTGCAAATAATACACATCAAAACTAAAGCCTGGGAAGTCATTTTAATGTAAATATCAGTAAAGTCAAAAAATCAAGACTCATGGATTTAAATAAGAAATCAGTTTAAAGAGATATATATTCTCTAGCAAAATTTTCTTCAGGAGAAAATGAAATACTTATGTTAGATACCATACATGTTAGCTCTCTTATTAGTTTATCTACACTGTTAGCAATACAATCTGGTTTAAAATGAGAAAACTTCCAAATCTGTCATTTGGTAAAACCACCTCAATTTCAACTGAAATACTCTCAAAAAGCAAAAGTGAAAACCAGAAAAGACCAAAATAAGGCCAATTATCCCAGCAAACAAGGTAGGCACGCAGACTAATTTAAATTTTCATGGGCTTGGATGATAGTTGATTCATAATATTAGTATAATTTAATTCATCTAGTATAGTACAGTGCTACATAAGACTCATATTTTATGGGGAAAATGCTATGTTTTTTAAGAAAAATCTTTTTGTTTCAAAAATGAAAACTTTTTTTTTTTTATTAAAATAGGCTTGTCCCCTTTGAAGAGGCAAATCTTAACAGGAGAACCTACAGTTTATTGATAATATTATTAAAAGCAGAACAAGGAATGGTTCATGAAAGAGAAAGAGAGAAGCTAGCTGTAAGTAAAGAAATAGCACATTCAAGGGTCTGAATTTAGTTTATAAATTTGAATGAATTTCTTACATCAGCCGGTCAAATTTGTATTACTTTTAAATGAGGGAATTAGATTTGATAACTCCTAAGTCTTTACAGTTCTCAGGTTTAGTAATTCCATGAAAACTGGTAAATGTTTGATATGATTTGGATCTGTGTGCCTGCCCAAATCTCACTTCAAATTGCAATTCCCAGTGTTGGAGCTGGGGCATGGTAGGAGGTGATTGGATCATGGAGCCAGTTTCTCATGAATAGTTTAACACCACTCCCCTTTGTACCATTCTCCTGGTGGTGAATTAGTTCTCATAAGATCTGGTTGCTGAAAAGTATGTAGCCCACCCCCCACTCTATTCCTCTTGATCTGGCCCTGTGAAGTCCCTGCTTCCCCTTTGGCTTCTGCCATCATTATAAGTTCCTGAGGCCTCCCAGAAGCAGAAGCCCATATGCTTCCTATACAGCCTGCAGAACCATGAGCCAATTACACCTTTTTTCTCTTTAAATTACCCAGTCTCAGGTATGTCTTTATAGCAGTATGAGAACAGACCAATACAATCCTGTGTTATTCAAATATCCAATGAAGAGGGGGTGAGATAGAGATGATGATGGTGGGTATTAAAGAGCTGGGATGTAGGTCAAGGAGCAGTGTTCCTTTCATGGGATCTGCCTTACATATTCACAAGCCAATCTATTGCCAGTGTTCTGAATATTGTAACCCACTATGTAAATGGCAGTTATTAGCAGAGCATTTAGTCATCTTTGGAGTCTAAAATTATATATATGTATATATGTGTATATATATATGTGCATATATATGTGCATGTGTATATATATATATTTTTTTTTTGAGACGGAGTTTTGCTCTTGTTCCCCAACCTGGAGTGCAATGGTGCGATCTCAGCTCACTGCAACTGCTGCCTCCTGGGTTCAAGTGATTCTCCTGCCTCAGCCTCCCAAGTAGCTGGGATTACAGGTGCCCGCCACCTCGCTTAGCTATTTTTTTTGTCTTTTTAGTAGAGATGGGGTTTCACCATGTTGGCTAGGCTGGTTGCGAACTCCTGACCTCAGGTGATCCACCTGCCTCGGCCTCCCTAAGTGCTGGCATTACACATGTGAGCCACTGCGCCATGCTTAAAATTATATTTTTATTGCTTAAAAGTGCTTTGAAATTATTATTTCTGTGGTATTTAAACATCAAGGATTATAGCCATTGAGAAAGAAAGTTCAAACTAGAACCAAGCTAAGTACAGATAAACAAAAGAATTGAAGTTCAAATACTGGTTCTGACAATTAGTAAACATAAAATCTTCAGCAAATTACTTTCTCTTTGTAGACCTCATTATCCTCACCTATAAAACAGGAATAATAAGATTTGTATTAGAGAAGTACTGTGAAACTCACATGAGATATTTATGAAAACATTTTCACAAGTGCATATAGATGCATGCTTCTTAAATTCTCTTAAATTCTCAACTTTCCTCTGACCTTCACCATCTTATCCATTTGTCATAGATATGTTAAATCTACTTCACAAATATCTCTCACATCTCATCTTTTTCTTCGCCATAGTTTAGTTTGAGCCTTCATTACTTATTTTAAACTGAGAATGTAAACTAACAACATTATATACCCACTTCTGGGTATATATCCAAGAGAAATAAAATTACTATCTTGAGGAGATATTTGTACTTCCATATTCACTGCAGCATTATTTACAGTAGCCAAGATATGGAAACAACCAATGTTTCCATTGATGGATATATTTGTGTGTGTGTGGGTGGGTGGGTGTGTGTATTTATGCACATATGCATACATACATACATATAGATGCACATGCATACGACATAATTTCTTTATCCATTTTACATATTGTGGTACATATGTAATGGAATACTATTCAGTCTATAAGAAGAAAGAGATTCTGCTGTTTGCAACAACATAGAAGAACTGGTAGTACACTGTGCTAAGTGAAATAAGCCAGAATCAGAAAGGCAAACACTGTATGATTTTACTTATATGTAGAGTTTTTCAAAAAAGACTGGGTGTATTGGCTCATGCCTATAATCTCAACACTTTTGGAGAGTGAAACAGGAGGATCGCTTGAGTACAGGAGTTTGAGACCAGCCTAAACAACATCAGGAGACCTCCCCCCGACATTGAGACATACTTGTAGAATCTCTATGAAGTGAGTATCATTCTCACAGAAATTTGTGAAAAATTAAAGACATAAAAGTTATGTAAGTTGTCCATAGTCCTTTAGGTTAGAGAAAACAATGAAATTTAGAGCATGCATTTTGTTTTGCCTTTGAAAATATCTATCATCTTGTTTATCAATTTCAGTAGAACTTCAGTAAAGTTCACCATTAGTATGTGAGATCAAAATCTTACATGAAAAACAGCTTACTATTAAAATACTTTGGTTGTATTTAACATTAGAGATGGGGAAAAATCGAAGAAGCTACTGTATGCTTTTTTGCTTCCACTGGTTGCTCTTGAGTATTTGCCAGATTTTCAAAATGATCATCAAAAGTTAGCATTATTTTTTTTTAGAGTAAAACTTTTATTTAACTACTGACTACTGATTTTCAAGTTTCTGTTAGTTTCCATATAACTACATGCACAGTTGTCAGATGTTTAAAGCAATCGAACGTTAATTGATGAGACTTTAAAAGGATTTGAATATGCTGACTAGTGTGGTTATTTCATGTCAAAAAAAATAAGAAATAAATCTGCCCAATCTAGTTAAAGGAGAGAGAAAAGCAAATAGCAAGAAGATATTTTGATATTTCTCCAAAATAATGAGGGTGAAAATGAACACTTACTTCAAAACAAGAAGTATATTTTTAAATTAAACCTTATTGCTTCAGCACAACCATATTGGCTACTGACTTTAGAGCAAACAGTTTATTTATATATTAGAGCTGTAATGTAAAAAAGATAAGAATAAAAATCTGAAGACATAATAATCCTAGCTTCTGCATGCTCTAAAGAATTAGCCAGCCGGGCGTGGTGGCTCACGCCTGTAATCCCAGCACTTTGGGAGGCCGAGGCAGGTGGATCACAAGGTCAGGAGATCGAGACCATCCTGGTTAACACGGTGAAACCCCGTCTCTACAAAAAAATACAAAAAATTAGCTGGGCGTGGTGGCGGGCGCCTGTAGTCCCAGCTACTCGGGAGGCTGAGGCAGGAGAATGGCGTGATCGCCAAGATGGCACCACTGCACTCCAGCCTGGGTGACAGAGGGAGACTCAGTCTGAAAAAAAAAAAAAAAAGAATTAGCCAGTACCTAGTAGGACATGGAGATACTCACAAATATATTCTTTATTGTTAAATCATGAGAAAACTAAAACAAAATATTACCAAAAAGATTAAATTAAAATAAGCTTCTAGAAAATTCCTTAGATTATACATCTAATACAGTTTTACTTTACATAAACAAAGCTGAACTTATTTTTACATGTAAATATTATATTACTGTAACTCAGAAGATAAGTCATTAAACAAAGTTGTAATTTCTGATGAAATTCCAGTTGCAAACTCATCACTCAGGAAACTCTGAAGCATAAATTAGACCCCAGAGTGTCCTACCTAGAAGAAAAGGACCTGGGTTTTATAATCCCAAATCTGTCAGTAATTGTCTATAATCACTCTTGGAGAAATAAATACGGGTACAAGATTTTCTAAGCATTTTTGGGTTTTCATACATAGGCAGCTCCAGTGCTCAAAGGCATTCATGTAAAGAAATGTATAAGTGCAAGCCCTTAGCTTAAAGCACACAGAAGCTTGCAGAGGGGCCCTGAGCTGAGAAAGTGATCCAAGGGGAATGGGGGTGGAGGAAGAGGGCACAAAAAATGGTCACTGTAGAAAAGCTCCATTAAAACACTTTTTTCTGTAACAACCCTATTACTAATCATAGGTGACTAAAAGAGCATTTTTAAATATTGCATTGGAAGAAAACAGATATTTAAGCTACATAAGATATTTAACCTACATAAGATATTTAACCTACAGTTAAAATATCCTCCATAATCAAGGATTGAAATATACATTATTTACATACTTTAACTGCAAATTCTCTCAATGAAGTTCCTGGATACCGCATATAGATTGGCCTGAACAACTACTGGAAAATCATTGAAGACACAGTTAATGTGGACGGGAATCTATGTGGCACTTCGAACAAAGGCATTTAGAGTGTTCTTGAAGGCACTCTATGGAAAGTTGGCCATGATAAATTTGTGTTGTTATGGTTTTCAGAAATTAATCTAGTCAGCCAGGCACTGTGACTCACGCCTGTAATTCTAGCACTTTGGGAGGCCGAGGTGGGTGGATTACTTGAGGTCAGAAGTTTAAGACAAGCCTGGCCAACATGGTGAAACCTCATCTCTACTAAAAATATAAAACAATTAGGCAGATCTGGTGATGCATGCCTGTAATCCCAGCTACTTGGGAGGCTGCGGTGAAAGGATTACTTGAACCTGGGAGGAGGATGTTGGAGATCCAAGATCGTGCCAGTGCACTCCAGCCTGGGTGACAGAGTGAGACTCTGTTTAAAAAAAAAACAAATTTTTTTCTGGTCATCAGAAACATGGGCCTTGCTTGATTAGAAGGAAAAAAAAAATACATGATTTTAGTAACTTCATACAAACTGTTCTAATTATGGCTTTTCTGATAATGTAACATGAAAGCAATTTGAAGTACCAGTCCATGATTTTCATTACTAGCAGATGAACCATGATTATATTTTTCTTAGAGAAAGTATGAAATCATTTATTTATTCATCAAATAATTCATAAATGCAAAACATGTATTAAGCAATTTGCTAGGTCTGCAATTTCATGCTACTTTTTAGTTTTGCTAATTTTTTTGCTATGTGTAAGATTTTTAGTTTGATGTAGTTTACATTTATTTTAGATTCTGTTGCTTGTGCTTTTGCTATCAGATCCCAAGAAGTTATTGTCTGGACTTAGGGACTAATGTCAAAGAGATTTTCCCTATATTTTCTTTTATTTGAAGACTGGGCAGCAAACAGACACATGAAAAAATGCACATCATCACTGGCCATCACAGAAATGCAAATCAAAACCACAATGAGATGCCATCTCACACCAGTTAGAATGGCGATCATTAAAAAGTCAGGAAACAGGTGCTGGAGAGGATGTGGAGAAACAGGAACACTATTACACTGTTGGTGGGACTGTGAACTAGTTCAACCATTGTGGAAGACAGTGTGTCGATTCCTCAAGGATCTAGAACTAGAAATACCATTTGACCCAGTCATCCCATTACTGAGTATATACCCAAAGGTTTATAAATCATGCTGGTATAAAGACACATGCACATGTATGTTTATTGTGGCACTATTCACAATAGCAAAGACCTGGAACCAACCCAAATGTCCATCAATGATAGACTGGATTCAGAAAATGTGGCACATATATACCACGGAATACTATGCAGCCATAAAAAAGGATGATTTCATGTCCTTTATAGGGACATGGATGAAGCTGGAAACCATCATTCTGAGCAAACTATCGTGAAGACAGAAAACCAAACACCGCATGTCCTCACTCATAGGTGGGAATTGAACAATGAGAACACTTGGACACAGGGTGGGGAACATCACACACTGGGACCTGCCTTGGAGTGGGGGGAGCGGGGACGGATAGCATTAGGAGATATACCTAGCGTAAATGACGAGTTAATGGGTGCAGCACACCAACATGGCACATGTATACATATATAACAAACCTGCATGTTGTGCACAGGTACCCTAGAACTTAAAGTAGAATAATAATAATAATAATAATAATAATAATCATAACAAAACCAAAGTGTTTTTGTTTTTTTAAAGATGAAATTGAAAAGTCTTTGGTGAGGCTAACCATGAGACAAAAAAGAGAACTCCAATAAATAAAATGATAAATAAATAAAACAGGAGCCATTGTAAGAGATGCCACAGAAATATAAAGGATCATAAGAAACTATTATAAACAACTAAATGTCAACATATTGGACAACTTAGAAGAAATGAATAGATTCATTGAAATGTACAACCTACCAAGACTGACTGATGAAGAATCAGCACATTTTAACCAATGATGAGTAAAGTGATTGAATCTTAAATCAAATACCTCCCAACAATAAAAAGCCCAGCACCAGATGCCTTCATTGGTGAATTCTACCAACTGTTTAAAGAAGAATTAATGCCAATCCTTCTCAAAAACTTTCACAATCCTGAAGAGGAAAAAATGCTTCCAAACTCACCTCATGAAAGGTATTTACATCATGAAGCCTCCTCTCTCATGAATGGATTAATGCCCACTATTAAAAGGCTGGAGGCTTGCTCTCTCTCATGAGCTCTCTCATCAAGGAATGGCTTCTGCCACATTATGATGCAGCAAGAGGGTCCTCACCAGATGTGGCCCCTCAATCTTGGATGTCCCAGCCTCTGAAACTGTGAATCAAGTGAACTTCTACTGTTTTTATATTACACAATCTCTAGTTTTCTGGTACAGCCACAAAAAAAATGAATTAAGACACACATGTCTGTCAAAAACCCATGTCTCTGCTGCTGTCACTGCCACAGAAAGAAACTCATTTTACTTCTGCTTTCTAAAATCATCTAAGTACCTTTCATTGGCAGAATTTGAATAACACATAGAATCACAAAAGGTAACATGGAATGGAGTAAAATCAGATCACAAATAAACACTATACAGCAAAGGGGAAAGAAACTTTAGAGGAGTCAAGAAGTCGGAGGATTTGTCTAGGGATTTAGGATCTAAGCCACTGGTGACACTAGCCACAACAATTTCAGTGGATGGATGAGTGAAGAAATCAAATTTCAATGGTGAATTGAAGGTAATAACAGACTCACAGAGAATAGATGCTTATGTCAGGAGACTTTACCTTAATGAGAAATAGAAGAGATATTTAATAATTAGTATTACAAATGGGACATGAAATTGAGTGACGTGTGTTCCCCCACTTTATTCATTATTTCTCTCTCCCTTCCTTTCCCTCTTCTCTCTTTCTCTCTGTCACCCTCTCATAAGTTAGCAAGAACGTACAAAAATATTTATTAAGTAAAATAAATCATATCTAGTGGGAAAATGGGGAAGTTCAAGAGACTCTGGAAGAAAGGGATAAATGATAGAGCAATATCCCTGAACAATTTAGAAGATAAAAATTAACGGTGAAATTGGCCAGTAGAGAAAACTACCCTTGGCTTTTTTTTTTTCTTCCTTAGCAATGCTACTAATCTCTCCTACCTCACTCTACCTGTAAGCATTGTTTACTTTGTTGAATTCTGTTAGTGGAAAGAGTTCTGGCTCATTTTACATTTTAATACAGAAGTATTTTCAGATTGATTTTCTTCTGAAAAAAATCCTCACTATTCCGTAGAATTTAGTGTATTATATGGGAGTCCCGTGTTTAATTATTGATCATCCCACTTTTCCCCCATTTTAAAAATCACATGACTCTCTCTGATACTGAAAATGGTCTCTTTTTATGTTTGTTAATTGTTTTTCTATTTTGTTTCTACTATTTTGTAGACTAAAATAGTATACTAGTTCTATGCAACTGCTCTTATGAAGACTATATTTCAGAAATATAACTATTTATTTCAATCAATACCTAAATCCTAATCCCTTTAAAAAGGAATTTTCTGGTAGATTCCTGTCACCTACCAAAAATTTAGAAGTTTGGTTTTACAATTACATTAAAAAGAGTATTAATCCAGTCTTTCTCTTCACCTTATAGAAATACACTAGATAAATAGTAATGGTTATTGGCATGTATCTTCTTTTGTAATATGTATTCTTATGAACTTTATATTTTATTTCTACATAGGCTTTTTCAGTGTCATGATTCCAGAAATATTTATGTAGCTTTAATTTCTTAATGAAAATATAGTTTGGAGTATGAAAAGCCATCTGACTTAGTATGAGGAATCATAGTCCTTGATGCACCTATGACTACATCTATGACTTCAAACATATCGCTTTATTTCTATGGAATTCAGTTTTTCACTATTTAAATGATAATAATACTTACTTGATTTTTTCTTAAAAGTTGGTTATTTCTATGGACAGTAAATGAAATTTGTGATTGAGGACCCTAGCAAAACTCTCTGTTAATTCCACCCATGTAGAAGAAAATTAAACCAGCATCAGGTCATGGGCTGAATGAAACGTCTTTCTGGGTTACTGAAGAGATAGAGAAAGACATATTGTCTTGTGACCCAGGGACAGGCTTTACTTTCTCTCTGAATGAGAATGTAGCCTTGCTGATATTACATTGGTTTCAGAGAAAGGAAAGCCGGATATTTGAAAGTGCTTAAATGAAAATAACATATTTTCCCAACATTTCTTCTGATAAAGTGTTGTAAGCCCATATTTACATGAAATGACAGCGTGTAAAAAATATTATGTTGTTTTATCAACTCTGATAATTTCTCTCCATGGAGAAATCATCACATAGTTAGGGAAAATGGCTACCAGGAAGAAGGAACTTCAGTTATATCTTCTCCTCTATGTCATCACCATACTAGCTTTATTTATTTTTTAATCTGTGGCTTAGTAAGTTGGCTGTAACTGTATTTGTTTTCTTTCTGCCAAAGCTTAAATTGCTTGAAATGCTGCAGCCAGAAGTGATATAATAGAAATAGACTTTGAAAAATATAAAGTGTCTGGTACACATTCAAAGCAAAGCATATACTCTTAGGACTGGAAGATATTCAAGAAGATTCAAGAGTGAGGCGGGGGCATTGGGGAGATGTTGGTCAATGAACACACAATTTCAGTTGGGCAGGAGTAATAAGTTCAAGGTATCTGTTGTGCATCATGATGACCACAGTTAATAACAATACATTGTACACTTTAAAAATTGCTAAGTGGGTAGATTTGAAGTGTTCTCACCATGAAAAAATGATAAGTATGTAAGGTCATTTATATGTCAAGCAACTTAATTTAGCCATTTCACAATATCCGTATACCAAAACATCATGTTGTTCACCATGAATACATATAATATTTGTCAATTAAAAAAAATAAAAATAAAAAATTTGAGATATCAGTTTTTTAGTATTTTTGCATGGCATTGATATTTGGAAATTCATCTAGATACGTCATATTTTGAAAAACAGTACTTACTGTATCAGTAATGAAAACATAATATTGTAAAGAAAAATGTTTTTAGTTGAGATTTACATTCCAATTAAAAAATTCCCTTTATATAGAAAGGCAAATCAAGATGTGCATTTTAAACTGTTTTCTGGTAAGCCTCTGTTTCTCCTCTACAGATTAAACTCAATAAACACAATTGAGAATGTCACTCGTGGGTGTACATCTTGAGAATTAATGATGCAATGATGGGGCAGTGGATTGGATTTGCTCATATGCATTAAGAAAATCTAAGATTCAATCCTCAGCGGCCATTGGGATGGATCCATAGGGATGCAATGAATTACCGCCTGGTCTGAATATTTTTATTTTCTAATTCTCACTGGTGCTCTGGATTCCCAAAGATTTCACAGTCCTAGAAAAATCAGCATGTTCTACTAGCACCTCAAACTAGAGTCTCTGTAGAAAATCTAGGCATTGACACGCCATTCTGTAAATAGAAGGTACAGGTCCATTTGAAGAAGTTGCCAAAGCACTCATGTCAGGGATAAGAATAGGATTTGTCAGCAGAGATAAATTTGAAGCAGAACTTTTATTGCAGCTTTGGAGTATACTCTAGGAGAGTTAAGAATTTTGTGACAGATTTGAGAATATGGGAACTTCTAAATTCAAAATAGAATGTCGAACTGAAATTAGCTCCATATACTATTGAGTGTTAAAAATGCTTGTCACAGGAAATTGTTCAAGTTAATGTGATGATAGTTTAGACATGTCCATTAGCCTACCCACACCACTGGTTCAGCTATGATTTGAATTAAAATGCTCCTGTGTGAATACATACACAGAACATTTGAAAGCAATATTTCTCTACTTTTTCTTTACTTCTGCAAAAATTCTGAATATGATTTTAGAATGGCTGTGTTCCCTAAGGGTGTCAAAATGCAACAGAGTACTTTATGGCTTATGTTTATTTTTTTCTTTCCTTATGATAAATTATAGAATTACATTATTGAATTCATTAGCAAATTTGTCTAGATATAGAATATAAAGTGTGCTTTTGTCAACATTAAACCAATATATTATTGGCAGTAATATGCATTAATATTGCTGTGAACTTATGCAATTAGAATGAGTCATGTTACCCTACACATATTAACTATGTAGTATAAAGGTTCTATGCTACATCTGTTTTATTTTAATAGAGGCTGAACTCAATAAAAAAGATATTACATTAATTTCTAAGGGAAGAGCAAATTAATTCTTCTTCTTATTTTTTTTTTCACAGACAGAGTCTCACTCTCATGTAGGCTGGAGTGCAGTGTCCCCATCATAGTTAACCACAGCCTCAAACTCCTGGGCTCAAGTGGTCCTCCCGCCTTCGCTTCTAAAGTAGATAGGACTACAAGCCCATGCCACCACACTTGGCTAAGTTTAGGAATTATTTGCAGAGATGAAGTATCACTATGTTGCTCAGGCTGATCTTGAACACTTGGCCTCAAGTGGTCCTCCTGTCTCAGCCTCCCAAAGCACTAGGAATACAGGTGTGAGTCATGGCTCCTGGCCTGATTTTTGATTTGGAAATTAAACTGTTCTAGAACTTTTAGGAGTAGTCATTCTTGCTTTTTGAAAATACATATTTTTGAATTTTCTAAACACATTGTTATGTTAAATCAATTTTTATATTTGGCTTTATTTTAGAAGTACTTAAAAAATCAGACCATATTTACACACAAATTAATATTTACAAGAATGTATGCTCCATGAATGTGGAGTGTATAAGTTTAAATCAAATCTTTGACCCTGGACTTAAACTGTCACAGTTTTCTCCTCCTTAAAATGGGATTAATCACATATACACATAATATTTTTGTGAAGATTAATTTATATATTGGTCTGTTTTCATGCTGCTAATAAAGACATACCCAAGATGTGCCAATTTACAAAGAAAGAGGCTTAATTAGTCTTAAAGTTCCATGTGGCTGGGGAGGCCTCACAATCATGGCAGAAGGCAAGGAGGAGCAAGTCACATCTTATGTGGAAGGTGCCAGGGCCAAAAAAGAGAGCTTTTTCAGGGAAACTTCTTATAAAACCATCAGATCTCATAAGACTTATTCACTATTAGGATAACAGCATGGGAAAAACCTGCCCCCATGATTCAATTACTTCCCACTAGGTCCCTCCTACAACATGTGGGAATTCAAGATGATATTAGGGTGGGGACACAGACAAACTGTATCATTCCATCCCTGGCCCCTCCCAAATCCCATGTCCTTAACATTTTAAAACCAATCATGCCTTCCCAGAAGTCCCCCAAAAGTCTTAACTCATTTCAGCATTAACTCAAAAGTCCACAGTCCAAAGTCTTATCTGAGACAAAGGCAAGTCTCTTTTGCCTATGAGCCTGTAAAACCAAAACCAAGCTAGTTGCTTCTGAAATACAATGAGGGTACAGACATTGGGTAAATAGAGCCATTCCAAACTGGAGAAATTGACCAAAACAAAGGGAACGTAGGCCCCATGCAAGTCCGAATTCCAGCAGGGCAGTCGAATCTTACAGTTCCGAAATCATCCCCATTGACTCCACATCACACATCCATGTCATTCTGATACAAGAGGTAGGTTCCCATGGTCTTGGGCAGCTCTGCTTCTGTGGCTTTGCGGGGTACAGCCTCCCTCCTGACTGCCTTCACACGCTGCCCTTTAGTGTCTGCAGCGTTTCCAGGTGCATGGTGCAAGCTGTCAGTGCATCTACAATTCTGGGGTCTAGAGGGCAATGGCGCTCTTCTCACAGTGCCACTAGGTGGTGTCCAAGTTGCGACTCTGTGTGGGGGCTCCAGCCCCACATTTCCCTTCTGCACTGCCCTAGCAGAGATTGTCCATGAGGGCCCCACCCCTGCAACAAACTTTTGCCTTGGCATCTAGGCATTTCCATACATCTTCTGAAATCTAGGCAGATGGTCCCAAACCTCAATTCTTGACTTCTGTGCACCTGCAGGCTCAACAACACGTGGAAGCTGCCAAGGCTTTGGACTTCCACCATCTGAAGCAACAGCCTGAACTGTACCATTGTCACTTTTAGTCACAGCTGGAATGGCTGGGAGACAGAGCACCAAGTTCTTAGAATGCACACAGCACAGGGACCCAGGGCTTGGTTAATGAAACCATTTTCTCCTAGGCTTCTGGACCTGTGATGGGAGGGGCTGCCATGAAGACCTCTGACATGCCCATTTTCCCCATTGTCATGGGAAGTAACATTTGGCTCCTTCTTACTTATGCAAATTTCTGCAGCTGGCTTCAATTTCTTCTCAGAAAATGTTTTTTTTTTTTTTTTTTTTTTTCTCTACCACATTGTCAGGTTGCAAATATTCTGAACTTGTATGCTCTTCTTCCCTTATAAAACTGAATGCCTTTAACAGCTCTCAAGTCACCTCTTGAATGCCTTGTTGCTTAGAAATTTCTTCCTCCAGATATCCTAAATCATCTGTCCCAAGTTCAAAGTTCCACAGTTCTCTAGGGCAGGGGCAAAATGCTGCCAGTCTCTTTGCTAAAACATAGCAAGAGCCATCTTTGGTCCAGTTCCCAACAAGTTCCTCATTTCCATCCGAGACTACCTCAGCCTGGACCTTTGTTTTCAGGATGCTTATAAAGACATACCCAAGACTTGGCAATTTATAAAATAAAGAGGTTTAATTGGACTTACACTTCCACATGGCTGGGGAAGCCTCATAATCATGTCAGAAGGCAAGCAGGATTAAGTCACATCTTACATGGAAGGTGGCAGGCAAAAAAAAAAAGAGAGAGAGAGCTTGTGCAAGGAAACTCCTCTTTACAGAACCATCAGATCTCATGAGACTTATTCACGATCACAATAACAGCGCAGGAAAGACTTGCGTCCATGATTCAATTACCTCTTACCAGGTACCTCTCACCACATGTGGGATTCAAGATGAGATTTGGGTGGGGACGCAGAAAAACTATATCAATTTAGTTTCGAAAAAAAAAATGTTTACCCAGTACTTAGTATATAGTATGTGTTTTAAAAAGCTATTAATCTTAAAAACAGGAAGAGTGTATGGCATGTAATTTTTATTTAGTATTTATTTGTTGAGAAATATTTAGGTTGGTGCAAAAGTAATTGCAGATTTGGTTCCTGAATTTTACATCATTATCACTAGGCTGAGGCAAATCTTTATTAATCAAAATAGGAAATATTATAATCAACATATTTTTTGCCAGTGAGAAATAAATTTGTTTAATCCTTTAGCGTAAAATTCATGCTTTGGGATTCAACAAACCTTTGGAAAGCATTTTCTGCATCTTGCTGGTTGTGGAAGTGTTTTCCATGCAAAAAGTTGAGATGTTTGAAAAAGTGGTAGTTGGTTGGTGAACAGTCAGGTGAATATGGCAGATAAGGCGAAACTTCTTAGCTCAGTTCGTTCAACTTTTGAAGCACTGGTTGTGCAACGTGCAGTCAGGCGTTGTTGTGGAGAAGACTTAGGCCCTTTCTGTTGACCCGGCCTTGCAGTTTGCGGTGCATACCATCAATTTGCTGAGTGTACTTCTCAGATGGTTTCACCAGGATTCAGAAAACTGTAGTGGACCAGATCGGCAACAGACCACCAAACAGTGACCATGACCTTTTTTTTTTTAGTGCAAGTTTGTCTTTGGGAGGTGCTTTGCAGCTTCTTCTCAGTCCAACTATTAACCTGGTCATTGCTGGTTGTCATATAAAGTCCACTTTTTGTCATGTGTCGCAATTCGATCAAGCAATGGTTCATTGTTGTATAGAATAAGAGAAGATAACACTACAAAATGACATTTTTTCTTTTCTTTTTTCTTTTTTTTTTTTTTTTTACTCAGCTCACGAGGCATCCATTTATCAAGCTTTTTTACCTTTCCAATTTGCTTCAAATGCCAAATGACCGTAGAATGGCCTACATTTATTTCTTAGGCAACTTCGTGTAGTTGTAAGAGGATCAGCGTCAATTGGTCCTTGTCAACTTCCAATTGCCGGCCACTGCATTCCTCATCTTCAAGGCTCTTGTCTCCTTTGCAAAACTTCCTGAAGCACCACTGCACTGTAGGTTCCTTAGTAGTTCTTGGGCCAAATGTGATGTTGATGTTGTGAGGTGTCTCTGCTGCTTTACAACCCATTTTAAACTTGAATAAGAAAATCACTCAAATTTGCTTTTTGTCTAACGTTATTTCCTTAGTCTAAAATAAACATGAAGTAAACAGCAAGTTTTAGTAATGTCATTAGCAAAAAAACCACGAAGCAAGAAATGCACATTAAAATGATGTATAACATAATCACATTTATTTAAGAATGTATTCCAATATCAAATGGCAAATTCCAACAGAAAAACCGCAATTACTTTTGTACCAACCTAATAATAAACAAAATACCATTATATTAGATTTTTATCTATTTCAGAAATATCAAATCATAAATATTCTGTAGCACAAATGGTTAATAGAGTCTAATTATATCTGTTGAACTTACACTTCCTGATGAATTAAACTTTATTATTCTGTTTTAATGTTTTTATTAGGAATATATATATGCGTAATCAAACATTTTTCTTATAGATTGAATGACTGGCCCTGACTGCTCACCTGTCCTTGCATCTGTGTCTTTGCTATGGCCTCATAATGGATGTGTTTTCACCGCCCCTCTGACGTAGGGCTTGGTCATATGGCTTGCTTCGGCGATGGCATATGGGCAAAGTGAGAGGAGGCGTCAACTCTTAGGTGTTTCAGCTTTCCATGAAAAAACACAGCCTGTGCAGCCTGATGATTTAAGGATTAAGACAGGCATGTGAAGCAGAGCTGCCCCAGCCGCCCACTAATCTAGAAGATACAGTAGAAGACACAAGTCTGCATAGCCCAAATGTCCCCTGGGTCAGGCCTGCCCTAACTGAGCCCTGCTGCCTGCTGACCCGTACATTGATTAGAAGAAACTTTTTTTTTTTTAATATATCAAGCCTTGGGGAGGTTTTTTACTTGGTGAGGTGTCTTACTTGGTATTGATAAAAATGTTT
Source organism: Pan troglodytes (assembly GCF_028858775.2). NCBI lineage: Eukaryota > Metazoa > Chordata > Mammalia > Primates > Hominidae > Pan > Pan troglodytes. Next base: position 58,554,739 of record NC_072398.2, on the reverse strand, counting down.
TCTAAATCTTATGTTCATAGGATAAGCATGATTAAATTGTAGTCAATAAAACACATTTTGTTTTATTGGTATGAAAATACCTTCAAATGTCTGGCAAAATTTTTAAAGATGAAATAAACTGATTACACAAAATGATGTGTCATAAAAATCAATGCACACTTAGAAAATGAAGTACTTTGTAGTTTAAAATAGATTTATTTATCACAAATGCGTTATATTTTTTTCTAACCAACATTTAACAGATAAGAACCTTTAGGCCATCTTTATACATTAAATATCTAGATAGAATTAATATATTCATTGGAACATGAGCTCCTTTAAAATATACTGAAAGCTTAGGAACTCACAGAGACGCCTGTCAGAGTATCAAGTAGAAAATGCAGAACTTGAATAAGTTGAATAGAGATAAGCTTCACCAGGGAAAATACTGCATGTATTTGATGCTCAGATGCTGCTTCTTTATAAAGAGGATGAAAACAAATTATCTACCTTATCTTCTTTTTTAAATCTGAGAAGTTGGAAAGGATCTACCCTGTAGTCCATTTCTCTTCTGAACCTGAAAGAAGAAAGAAGTTTTCTTAATAACTGAAATAGATAAGGGTTTATACAAAAGCTAAATCTTGAATGTTACAAGTGTGTAGGATTCTTACAGTCATTTTTTAGCATCTGCATTTACATTCTTACATTCTTGGGTGGTAAAAAGGAAGCATGAAAGGCCACTGTCAGTTCATAAACTTGGCTTGAATGTTTACCCTGTCAATCTCAAAGGATTTTTGTGAGAATCAAAGATCATGTATGTAATTTTTAAAAAATATATTTAACTGAAGGAAGAAGAAATCTTCAATTGGACATTTATCATATTTTCATCAAAACACAAAAGTCGTGTTATTTTGAAAATAATTTCAGGTCTAAAATACCAATGTAATGTTTAGAGCCACCTTCATCAAAACCATTTATTGAACTATTTTAACTTAATGCATAACATGAAACACATATGCCTGATAAGATTGTGATTGTTAGGAAGATCTTTATATTTTCTCAATGCTCTAGAATATCTTAAATTATGTCAAAGCACTTACTAAAATTCAAAGAATGAAATAAACACGTTTATTTACCTAAAACGTAAAAGTTGTCTATAAAATGTCTCAGTAGGTAATGTGTGGAGGGCAGTGTGCAACAGAGAGAGGAGGCCTTGAGGTGAGCCTTGGGGCAGGGCACAGCTGGGATCCTGTTGCTGGTCTAGTGCTTGCTATCTCTGTGATACTGGCACAGTAGCTAAAGACTCATCTTTAATGAGAATAAAAATGTCATTACCTCACACAGATGTGAGGTCTAGGCGAGGTAATTGAATTTAAGCCTAGCATTGCTTAACAAGTGTTATTTGCATTTCTCAATAAAACAGTAAACGCCAATACAGTATTAAAATACTTGAAAATATCTGGAAATATAGGTAGTAGAAGCTCCTCAGGGCTTTTGCGCTTGGTGTTCTCCCGTCTACTGTAAAACCTTTTCCCCAGGTGGTCATATGGCTTCCTACTTTTCATCAGTGAAGTTTGTGTTTAAATATGACTGTTGATTAATAGAGTCCTTTCCTGAGCAACCTTCAAGATAACTGTTGGCTGGGCTCAGTGGCTCATGCCTGTAATCCCAACATTTTGGGAGGCTGAGGGAGGAGGATTCCCTGATACCAGCAAATGGAGATCAGCATTGCAACATGGTGAAACCATGGTGCAATTTAATGATGAAATCCAGTGTCTATCAAAAATTAAAAAAAAAAAAAACAAATTTAGCCAGGCATGGTGATCCGTGCCTGTGGCTCCAGCTATTCAGGAGGCTGAGGTTGGAGAATCTCTTGAACTTGAGGTCGAGGCTGCAGTAAGCCTTGTTCACTCCAGCCTAGGTGACACAGTGAGAACCTGTCACAAAAAACAAACAAAACAAAACAAAACAATGCAAAACAAAAAATCGTCCTCTTCTTAGAACCATTCTCTAGTTAACTATCACCTCTCACATTCCTCTTAGAATTAATCACCATGTGAATCAATTTCCTTGGTTAGCATTTATTGCAGTAAATATACTTAGCTGTATATATGTAATATATATATTATATATATAGCTACATTCTCGCTAAAATATCTTTTTAAGAAATTGTTTATGGATCACATTTGATAAAGAGGATCAAAATATTACATTAAATTGCTATTTTAACTTAAGGCAAAATATTTTCACGACCTTTTTTGTAAGATTGTCTTAGCTAGGGCTGCCATCACAAAATACCATAGACTGGGTGACTTAAACAGCAGAGATTTATTTCTCACAATTTTGGAGGCTGGAAGTCTAGTCAATGTGCCACCGGATTCAGCGCCTGGTGAAGGCTCTTCCTGGCTTGCAGATGTCCAACTTCTTGCTATGTCCTCACATTTCCTTTTCTCACTAGGTGCCCTGAGCAAGGGAAGGTCTTGGGGGAGAGGGGGCAGGGGAGAGAGAGAGAAAGAGAAAGAGAGATCTCTTCCACTTAGTAAACCACCAGTCCCATTATGCGGGTCCCACCCCCATGACCTCATCTAACTCTAACCACCTCCTAAAGCCCCCATCTCCAAACACCATCAAACTGGGGGTTAGGGGTTCAACATATGAATTTGAAGAAGACACAATCATTCAGTCCATAACAAAGATGAAAATATTTTCACAAGTTTATTGTGTGTGTGTGTGTGTGTGTATGTATAAAAGCAATATACCTTCAGAAGGTTTTTGTGTAAAACCTCAGTCACTAGTGCATTAAATACTACTTTAATTTCTACTGTTATATACTGCAATTTTCAATGCCTATGATTTTGCCAACTATTAATTCTACAGTTTTAATTGAAAGGACATTTAAAACATTAAAATAATTTAAATTTTATTTTTATTGCATTGGCATTTCCTGGATGGTAATAATTTTATGTTTTAAAAATTGGGAGAAACTATTTATTACAGAGCTGACAGTCCACAGGTGGACAATTCATAGGAATTATAAAAGACTCAACTATACACTTGATTTATTTTATTCTTAAACACTTAATCAGACTTTCGTAACTAGAATAAAGCGCTAAGGAAAATTAAACTCCATTAATTATTTCAAGGCCAATTTAGTGATCACTTCTACTAAAGAATTATCTCAAGAGCATACAAAAAATTCAGATCAGTGTAATTCAAATTTTTATAAAACTGATCTAGAGATCATCTTTCAAAATAAAAATAAACATGATTTATAATTTTGAATGCATAAAGTAAAATTCAATATATTAGCAATACTAATGTCATTTATTTGATGAAAAATTAAGACACTGGTTTTCACAATATTCTGTTTAATTGAAATTCTGTTTGTTCTTATAATCCCATATTTTCGCAAATTCTCATAAAACTTAAATTTCAATTTTACAAAATCAGACAATTGTAACGACAAAATTGTACAATAGAAAATATACGAAAATAATAGATTCTATGGGCCAGGCGCGGTGGCTAACACTTGCAATCCCAACATTTTGGGAGGCCAAGGTGGACAGATCACATGAGGCCATGAGTTCGAGACCAGCCTGGACAACATGGTGAAAACTCGTCTGTACTAAAAATACATGAAAATAGCCCGATGTGGTGGCAGGCGCCTGTAATCCCAGCTACTTGGGAGGCTGAGGCAGGAGAATCACTTGAGCCCATTAGGCAGATGTGTCAGTGAGCTGAGATCATGCCACTGCACTCCAGCCTGGGTTACAAGAGTGAAACTCTGTCTCAACATGCCCCAGTGTGTGATGTTCCCCTTCCTGTGTCCATGTGTTCTCCTTGTTGTGGGGGGTGAGGGAGGTGGGAGGGATAGCATTTGGAGATATACCTAATGTTAAATGACAAGTTGCTGGGTGCAGCCCACCAACATGGCACATGTATACATATGTAACTAACCTGCACGTTGTGCACATGTACCCTAAAACTTAAAGTATAATAAAAAATAAAAAAAACTCTGTCTCAAAATAAAATAAAATAATAGAGTCTATGACACATTCTATGTTAGACAAGTGACATCCATTACCATTTGTAAAAAATCTAAAAAAGGAATTTCAGCTTTTTAAAGATATAATTGAACAGAAAGTAAATTCTTAATATAACATCATTAGAGGCACAAAATCGTCACATATACAGAATTGTTGAATGAATGAGAGAAAAAGAGAATCCTGGTTTTATTTTCTCTTAGAAAGACTTGAGGTGTAATTAAAACACAGCAAAATTCAGATAAGGTATCTGAATTAATTAACAACATAGAGAATCAAGTAGGAAATAGATTGAATATAAGGTCAGGAGGGATCCAAAATCCTTATTTTTAAAATTCTTGAATAGTATAAATGAATTAAAATGTGGCTCTGGATCTATTTTCTCTTTTAGGATCACAGAGAAGAGCGTATTTCCTCATAATCCTATGTGTCTAAGAAAGCTTTTTTGCTTTTTTTTTTTTTTTTTTTTTTTTTTTTTTAGGCCGAATCTCACTCTGTCTCCCAGGCTGAAGTTCAACAGTGCAATCTCAGCTCACTGCAACCTCTGCCTCCCAGGTGCAAGTGATTCTCTTGCCTCAGCCTCCTTAATAGCTGGGATTTCAGGCACCTGCCACCATGCTTGGTTAATTTTGTACTTTTAGTAGAGATGGGTTTTCACCATGTTGGCCAGGCTGGTCTCAAACTTCTGGCCTCAAGTGATCCGCCTGCCTCGGCCTCCCAAAGTGCCGGGATTACAGACGTGAGCCACCACGCCTGACCTAAAGCATATTTTAAAAGGTTATTTGAAAATAATGTTTAATATACAAAAAATAGCAAAAATAAACAATGCAAAGAGCCCCTGTGTCCTCTTATTCAGATTTACCCAATGTTAACATTTGGACCAGTTGCTAAGTTAACATTTATGCTCTCTCACTCTTCTTTTCTATCCTAGTATGTGTCTCTTATTTCTCTTTATCCAAAATGAACCTTTAAGAATGAGTCGCAGGTAACATGTTTCTCTAAATATTTTCGTATGTATTTCCTAAGAATAAACACATTCAGCTGCATAATTACAGAATAGTTATCAACTTCAGTATGTTTACTATTGGTATAGTACTGTAATCTGCCATTACATTCTAATTTTGTTAGCTTGTCCATTAATAGCTTTTTCTCTCCTCCAGTGCAATGTCCAGTCTAGATTACATATGACATTAAGTTGTCATGTATCTCTAGTGTATTTTAACCTGAAGTATTTCCAAGGCCATTTTATAGACAATGACATTTTCAATTATAGTTCTCCCAATCCACCCCCCCCTTATTTAATAATAAAAACAAATCTTCAATTTGATTTTGTTTGATACAATCTCATGATTTAAACAAGTTTATATATTTTCAGCCAGAATACTATAAAAGATATGTTGTGTGATTTTCAGAACATCACTTCATGAGGCATGTGATGTCTGTCTGTTGCTCATCAGTGATATTAATTTCAGTTGCTTGTTTTTCTTTTGTAGTTACTGTTCCTTTCCTTGTAGTCTGTGGAAACACACTTTAAGTTCATGCAAATATCTCCCTCTCTCTCTTTTTCTTTTTGCTCAGAACTTCCCTCCTCAAGTTTTCATCCGTTGGTGACTATACTTCTCTCTTTCACCAGTCTTTAATTTGCAAAAAGGATTATTAATATCAAAACCTGCAATTACGTTTGCACCAACCTAATATTTAAACATCACTTAATCTGCATTTATCAAGAAGTACTCAGCATTTCAAGGTAAGAAATAGTATTCCTGTCTCATTTATGCATGTATGTATTTAGGATTGCTGAAGATTTAAGAATTCTTTTTTACTCAAATGTTTACAATTGATTGCTGTCTTTATTTTCTTGCTCAAATTGTCGCATATCTGTACTTTAGGACTAGCTATTATCCTTATGACAGGTAATATCATTTCTTTTAGTATTTTCTTACTTTTGGACATATTTCAAGTTTATTTTGTCTCTACTCTACTCTGACTGGAATCTACCATTCTTTGTGGAGCCCTGGTTTCTTTTTAAAAAATGATACTAAGGCTGGGCACAGTGGCTCATACCTGTAATCCCAGCACTTTGGGAGGCCGAGGCGGGCGATCGCCTGAGGTCAGGACTTCGAGGCCATCCTGGCCAACATGGTGAAACCCCGTCTCTACTAAAAATATAGAAATTAGGCTGTTGTGGTGCCACAAGCCTGTAGTCCCAGCCACTCAAGAGGCTTAAGCAGGAGAATTGCTTGAACACGGGAGCAGAGGTTTCAGTGAGCCGAGATTGCACCATTGCACTCTAGTCTGGGTAACAAGAGTAAGACTTCCTCTCAAAAAAAGAAAAAATAAAAAGAGATTAGAAAATAAGACCTGAGCATATGTTCCCATTGTTACTGGAGTGTCTTAGCACCTAGGCTTTTTACCAGATAGTGGAAGAAAATGTGTGCATATACTTTTATATATATGTACATAAACATACATACATATGTGCATAGAGACTCATAAATAACTATAAATGCATGTACACATATATATGAATATTTTAGAATCATGAGTTCACGCCTATCCCACCAATTTCAGTCTATCTCCATGGAGTTCTTGTTGCCTTTCTCTATTTCATGTGTATATATCTCTTCTTTCTCAGTGAAAACCCAACTTTAGACAAAATCAACACATTTACTTGTTAGATCAATTTGATAAGACATCTGAAATGTTTTCAGAGCTGTTTCATTCATATGAATACAAATATATATATATACACACACACACACACACACACACAAATTAGAGATTTGTCATCTCCTGATTACCTAAGACTGAAGGCATATAGTTAAATATTTTATTCATAAAGTACTTTTTCTTCTTTCCTTTTTCTTTTTTTTCGTTCTGTCTCTTACTTTTTTCAATGTAGCTATTTTTTTGAAATATAATTACAGTGCTTTGTTCCAGCTTATTTTTTCCCTTCTCATTCTAGCTGATTTAATTTTCCTTTAAAAATACATATGACATAATTTAAAAGTCAAAACATTGGAAAAGTTTAACCTCAAAAAATTGTTACTCTTTCTCATATATCGTTCACCCTTATTTTCAACCTTTGTAGGTATTCGACTTCATTGTTTTCTGGTTTTTCCTTCCTCTGTTTCCTTTTGTAATGGTCATAAAGGTATGTATGGATGGGTGTATGCACGTGTGTGTATATTTATGTAAGTGTGTGTGTATATGTGTGGATGTTTATCTTCATACATAACTGTATATTTCCCCCATTTTCTGACATAATATTTAGTACACTGTGCATGTCCTTTGCATTTTGGACTTAACAATATCTCCTAAAACTCACTCCAAATCATTCACGGAGATCTTCTTTCTTCTTTTTCATAGCCAGGCTGAACTCCACACTTAATACACTACAATAGATTCTAGTGATCTTCTATACCTGGACATTTAGATAGTTTCACATATTTTGTGATTACTTGTAAATGATGCTTCAGTGACTATCTTGTCCATATCTAATTTTCATTATTAAAGATGTTTTTCAGGGTAAATTATTGGAAGTGGCATAGTTGGGATGAAAAGTAGCTGTCTACCTCTTATGGGCTAAATTGTGACTCCCCAAAGTTTATATGCTGGAGCACAACCCCAAGCACCTCAGAATATGACTATATTAGGGCTTTCAAAGAGGTGATAAAGTTAACATGGGGCCCTTAGAGTAGAGCACAGAGTGACACAAAAAGTATACACACAGAGAGAAATGACCACTTGGGACACAGTGAGAAGATGCCCACCTTCTAGCCAAAAAAGAGAGGACTCAGAAAAACTAAATCGCTGACACCTGTATCTTGGACTTGTAGCTTACAGAACAGTAATAGAAGAATTTTTTGTTGATTAAGCTATCCACTCTGCGATATTTTGTTATGGTGTCCCAGCAGACTAATACATTACCTATGCAGATATATTAAGTAATATTAAATTGCCTTCCACAGGAGTTATACTATTTTGCATTTCCACAAAGTTTAAATGAGATTATTTCTTTTCCTTTGACTTCACTAAACAGTGGATTGTCAAGATTTTGACTTTTGCCAATCTAATGAGTAGGAAATAGTACTCTAGGCAGTGTTAATTTGCATTTATCTCATTAATAAAGTTGAAAGTCTTTTTATATGTTTGAGTCAGTCTTATATTATTTGTTAGAATTGTTTGTAACTTTTGTTGATATTGCCACATATTTATTCTTTTTACCCTTTGATGTTTAAAAATTCTTTTAATATTAATATTATGGATATTAGCCCTTACCTGTGCAAAAAGTCACAAATATTTTCTCGTAGTTTGTCATTTGCTTTGAAATCATTGTTGCTGTTTTTGCTTTGCAAAAGTTTTCTATTTATATAATCAAATATATCAATAGTTTATTTTATTACATCTGAATTTACCATCATAGTTAGAAGGTCTTTTCCAAGATTGTAGAAGAATTAGCCAATAATTATTTTTAGTATTTTTATAAACTTATTTTTCTTTTAAGATCTCTGATAAACACATTTGGAGTTTACTCCTTCATTTTTTTATGACATGTGGGATGAATCATATTTCATCTTTTTCCAGACATTTATGCACTTATCCAAATATCATTTATTAAGAAGACTATCTCTACTTTAGTAATTTGATATATCAGCTTTATAATGCACATAGATTTTTATATGTTGTTCTAGAATTTCTATTATATATATTTTTTATTTTACTTTTAATTTTTGTTAGTACATAGTAGGTATATATTTTATAGGGTACATGGGATATTTTGATACAGGCATACAATGTGTAATAATCATATTAGGGTAAACAGGGTACCGAATACCTCAAGCAATTATTCTTTATATTACTAACAATCTTATTGTACTTTTAGTTACTTAAAAGTATATGATAGTATTATTGACTATGTTCACTTTATTGTGCTATCAAATAGTAGATCTTATTCATTCTTTCGGTTTTTTTAGTACTCCTTACCCATGTCCACATCCCCTGACCCCATACTACACTTCCCAGCCATTGTAAACCACCATATTCCTCTCGTTGTCTGAGTTCAATTGTTTTCATTTTAGGTCCCTCAAATAAATGAGAACATGCATAGTTTGTGTTTCTGTGTCTGCTTTATTTTACCTAACATAATGACTTCCATTCCATCCATGTTGTTGCAAATGACAGGATTTCATTCTTTTTTATGGTGAGTAGTACTCCATTTTGTATATTTATCACATTTTCTTTATCCATTCATCTGTTGATGGAAACTTAGGTCACTTCTAAATTTTAGCTATTGTGAAGAGTGTTACCAGCATTTGTTACTGTCTGTTTTCTTGGATAAAAGACATTTTAACTGGAGTGAGATGCTATCTCATGGTAGTTTTGATTGGCGTTTCTCTGATGATAAACGATGATAAGCACCTTTTCATAAACCTGTTTGTCATTTGTATGTCATTTGAGAAGTGTCTATTCAGATATTTTGCCCAGTTTAAAAATCAGATTATTAGATTTTTTTCTAATAGAGTTGTTTGAGCTCTTCATATATTCTGGTTATTAATCTCTTGTCATATGGGTAGTTTGGAAATACTCCCATTCTGTGGGTTGTCTCTTCACTTCGTTGACTGTATCCTTTGCTGTGTAGAAGCTTTTTTAACTTGATGTGATTCAATTTGTCCATTTTTGCTTTGGCTGCCTGTGCATGTGGGATATTACTCAAGAAGTCCTTGCCCACTCCAATGTAATGAAGAATTTACTCAATGTTTTATTTCACATTCATAGTTTGAGATCTTAGATTAAGTCTTTAAACTATTTTAATTAGACTTTTGGATATGGTGAGAAACAGGAATTTAGTTTCATTCTTCTGCATATATATATCAATTTTTTTCCAGGGGCATTTATTGAAGACATCGTCGTTTTCCCATTGTATATTCCTGACACCATTGTCTAAAATGAGTTCACTGTAGATGTATGGATTTGTTTCTGGGTATTGTTTCCTGTTGCATTGCTCTATGTGTCTGTTTTTATGCCAGTACCATGGTGTTTTGGTTACTATAGCTCCGTAGTGTAATTTGAAGTCAGATAATGTGATTTCTCCAGTTCTGTTGCTTTTGCCCAGTATAACTTCGGTTATTCTGGGTCTTTTATGCTTCCACATAAATTTTACAATGTTATTTCTACTTTATTGAAGAATGTCATTGGTATTCTGATAGGGATTAAAGTGAATCTGTAGATTGCTTGGGTGGTATGGACATTTTTAACAATATTGATTCTTTCAATCCATGAACATAGAATACCTCTCCATTTTTTGTGTGTGTGTGTTCACTTTAACTTCTCTCGCCAATGTTTCAGTTTTCACTGTAGGAATCTTTAAGTTGTTTGATTAAGTTAATCTCTAGGTATTTAATTGTATTTTCAGATATTATAAATGCTATTACTTTCTTGATTTCCTTCTCAGATTGTTTTCTGTTGGCATATAGAAATGCTACTGACTTTACATGTTAATTTTGTATCCTTCAACCTTACTGAATTTGCTTATCAGTTCTAATAGTTTTTTCGTGGATTATTTAGGTTTTTCCAAGTATAAAATCATGTAATCTGAAAACAAGGATACTTTGATTTTTCCTTTTCAATTGGGATGCCCTTTATCTCTTTCTTTTATGTGATTGCTCTGTCTAGAACTTTCAGTGCTATGTTGAATAACAGTGATGAAAGTGGACATCGTTGTCATGTTTCAAATCTTAGAAGAAAGCCTTTCAGTTTTTCCTCATTCAGTATGATACTAGCTTTGGGTCTGTCAGGTATGGCTTTTATTATGCTGATGTATGTTCATTCTCTACCCAGGTTTTTTTACAGTTTTTTAAAATATATATTCTTATTATACTTTAAGTTCTAGAGTTTTTATCATGACAGGGTGTTGAATTTTATCAAATAATTTTTCAACATCAATTAAAATGATCATATTGTTTTCTGTCCTTTATTCTGTTGATATAATATATCACACTGATTGATACGCCTATGTCGAACCATCTTTGCATCCTTGGGATAATTCCAACTTGGTCATGATGAAGAATCTTTTAATATATTTTTGAATTTCCTTTGCTAGTATTTTGTTAAGGATTTTTGCATAAATGTTCAACAGAGATATTGGCCTGTAGTTTTTTGTTTTATGTGTCTTTGTCTAGTTTTGATATCAGGGTAATACTGGCCTCATAGAATGGGTTTGAAAGTATTCCTTCTGCCTCTATTTTTTGGAATAGTTTGTGTAGGATTGGCATATGTTATTTAAATATTTGATAAAATTCAGCAGTGAAACCACTCGGTCCTTGACTTTTATTTGCTGGAGTCATTTTATTATGGATTTGATCTCATTACTTGTCATTGGTTTGTTCAGGTTTGAATTTCTTCACAGTTCACTTGTATGTGTCGAGGAATTTATCCATTTCCTCTTTAGAGACTAATATGAGCAATGGTATGCTAATTTATTGGCATATAGTGTAGCCTCTAATGATCACTTGAAATGTTGCACTAACAGCACTAATGTCTCTGTTTTCATCTCTTATGTTATTTATTTGGGTCTTCTCTCTCTCTCTCTCTCTCATTTATTTTCTTTTTAAAAAAACGAGTTTTCAATTAGCCGACCTTTTGTATTTTTCTTTGTTTCAATGTTATTTATGTCCACTTTGTTCTTTATTATTTCTTTTCTTCAACTAGCTTGGCATTTCGTTTGCTCTTGCTTTTCTGGTTCTTTCAGATGAACATTAGGTTGGCTATTAGGTTTTTTCTTTTTTCTTTTTTTTTTTTTGATGTGGGCACTTATAAACTTCCCTCTTTCTACTGCTTTTGTGGTATCCCATGTATTTTGGTACATAGTGTTTTCATTATAATATTTTTTCAACATTTAAAAAAATTTTCTTCTTAATCTGTTCATTGACCCACTGGTCATTTAGGTTTATATCATTTAATTTTCTTGTGTTTTATAGTTTCCAAAATTTTTCTTGTTGTTAATTTCTAGTTTTATTCCATTGTGGTCAAAGAAAATACTTGATGTTATTTCAATATTTTTGAATATTTTAAGACTTGCTTTATGGTTGAACATATCACCTATCATTGAAAATTAGCCATGTGATGAGGAGAAGAATGTTTATTCTGTAGCCATTTGATGAAATATTCTGTAAATATCTACTAAGTCCATTTGGCCTACAGTGCACGTTAAGTCTGATGATTTTCTGTCCAGATGATCTGTCCGATACTGAAAGTGGGATGTTGAAGTCTCCAAATATTATTGTATTTGGGTCTTTCTCTCTCTTTAGCTCTAATGATATTTGCTTTGTATGCCTAGGTGTTCCAAGTGTTGGTTGCACATACATTTACAATTGTTATATCATCTTGTTGTATTGATCCCTTTATCATTATATAATAGCCTTCATAGTTTTTATCTTGAAATCTATATTGTTCATTATAAGCATAGCTATTCCTGCTCCTTTTGGGTTTCTAATTGCATAGAATATCTTTTTTTCCATCCCATTATTTTCAGTCTGTGTGTCCTTACAGGTGAAGTGTGTTTCTTGAGGCAACAGAAAAATGGTTCTTTTTTCGTTGTTGTGGTTCATTTTGCCACCCACTCTATGTCTTTTGATTGGAGGATTCAATCAATTTAAATTCAATGTTACTTTGGATAAGTAAGGACTTACTCCTTTTATTTTCTTCTTTGCTTTCTGGTTGTTTTCTGGTCTTCTTTCTCTCCCTTATTTTCTTCCTTCCTGTCTTCCTTTTAGTAAAGGTAATTTTTTTTCAGGTGTTATGTTTTAATTTATTTATATTATATTTTTGTATCCGTTGTATGTTTTTTTCTTTATTTGAGGTCACCATGAGGCTTGCAAATACTATTTTATAACCCATTATTCAAACTGATGACAAGTCAACACTGATTGCATAAATAAACAAACAAGCAAAATGAAAGCAAATAAAAACTCCATATTTTAAACTCATCTCCCCGCATTTTAGCATTTTGTTGTTTCTTTTTATGTCTTACTGTGCTGTCTTAAAAAGTTGTTGTATTAATAGTTAATGTTTTTGATTGGTTTATCTTTCATCTTCCTACTCAAGATATGAGTGATTTAAACACCACAATTACTGTATTATAATTTTCTGTATTTTTATCTGCACTTACTATTACCCATGACTTTTATACCTTTAAATAATTTCTTATTGCTCCATCTTGTCTTTCAGACTGAAGAACTCCCTTTAGCATTGTTTTGTAGGACAGGCCTGGTGTTTATGAAATCCCTCAGCTTTTGTTTGTCTGTGAAAGTCTTCATTTCTCCTTCATGTTTGAAGAATTTTTTTGCCAGATATTCTATTGTAAGGTAAATGGATTATTTTTTCCTTCAGCACTTTAAATGTGTCATGTCACTCTCTTCTGGCCTGTAAAGTTTCCACTGAAAAGTTTCCTGCCAGAAGTACTGGAGCTCCATTCTATGTTATTTGTTTTGTTTTGTTTTGTTTCCTTTTGTTGCTTTTAGGATCCTTTCTTTATCTTTGATTTTTGGGAGTTTGATTATTAAATGCCTTGACATAGTCTTCTTTGGGTTAAATCTGCTTGGTGTTCTATAATCTTCTCGTACTTCAATATTGATATTTTTCTCTAGTTTTGGGAAGTTTTATGTTATTATTCCTTTGACTAATCTTTCTACCACTGTTTCTTTCTCTACCTCCACTTTAAGGTCAATAACTACTACATTTGCCCTTTTAAGGCTAAGTTTTTAAATCCTGTCGGTGTACTTCATTGTTTCTTGTTCTTTTTTTTTTTTGTCTCCTTTGATTGTGTATGTTCATAGAGATTGTCTTTAAATTTACTAATTCTTTCTCCTGCTTGATCAATTCTCCTATTAAGAGACCCTGTATGTTCATCACATTTCTCAACTCCAGAATTTCCACTTGACTCTTTCTAATTATTTAAATCCCTTTGTTAAATTTATCAGATAAAATTCTCAATTCCTCCTCTGCGTTTTCTTGAATTTCTTTGCATTTCCTCAAAACAGCTATTTGAATTATCTGTCTGAAAGGTAACATATCTCTGCTTTCTGGGATTGGTCCGTTGTGCCTTATTTAATTCATTTGGTAAGATTATCTTTTTCTGGATGGTGTTCATGGTTGTGGATTTTTGCTGGTGGCTGGGTATTGAAGAGTTAGGCATTTACTGTAGTCTTCACAGTCTTGGCTTGTTTGTGCCCTTCCTTCTTAGGAAGGCTTTGCAGGTATTTGAAGGGACTTGGGTGTTGTGATCTAAGTTTTTGGTCACTGCAGCTGTATAGAGGTGTAGAGGGCACCTCAAGCCCATTAATTTTGTAGTTCTTACAGACTTGTAGAGGTACTACCTTGGTGGTCTTGGATACAATCTGGCAGAATTCTCTGGATAACCAGGCAGAGGCTCTTGTTCTATTTCCTTACTTTCTCCCCCAAAATGGAAACTCTCTCTGTGTGTGCCAACCTGCCTGGAGCTGGGTGTGGGGTGACAAAATTACCCCTGTGACCACCACCACTAGGACAGTGCTGGGTCAGACCTGAGGTCAGTAAAGCACTGAGTCTCGCCCAAAGCCCATTGTAACCACTGTTTGGCTACTAGCTGTGTTTGCTGAAGACCCTAGGGCTGTATGATCAGCTGGTAGTAAAAGCTATTCAGAAGTCTTTATGTCCTTCCCTCATGGCAGAAAGTGCTATGGACTTGGGGTCCTGGGCAAATCCAGAGATGCTCTCTGAGAGCCAGTACCTGAAGTCAGAAACCCCAAAAAAACACATGATGTGTTATTTCACTGCAGCTAAGCTGACATCAAAATCACAAGACAAAGTTCTTCCAACTCTTCTCTCCAATTTCCTCAGGCAGTGAAGTCTCCGCTTGTGTCTATCAGCACTTCAGGCCCATGTGGACTACTGCCAAGGTACTGCTGATGTTTGCTTAAGGCCCAAGGTCTCTTCAGTCAGGTTGTGGTGAATGTTGCTAGGCCTGCTATCACTGGGCAGAACTCAACCTGTGTTCACAGAGGAAGCATTTATGCCAGCCCTAACCAGCGAGGACTCACCTATCCCAGTGGTTGGAACTTAAGTTTTAGCAAACCTCATTTCCATGAGCTACAGTGCTCTGGGGTTCTAAATAAACTTGAAAGGCTATCTAGGCCACAAGGACTGCAACTCCTAGGCAAGTTCTAGTGCCGTATTGGGCTTGGAGCCAGTAAACTTGTGGGGCATGTGACCCAGTGACACATTCACTCTTCGGGGCAGTAGGCTAGTCTCTGGCCCAGAGTAGGTTCAGAAATGCTGTCCAAGAGCCAAGGCCTGGAATTGGAGGCCCCAGGAGCCCACTTAGTATTATTTCTCACTGTGGCCAAGCTGGCACCTAAACTGTAAGACAAAGTTCCCTTTATTCTTCCCTCTTATTTTCTCAAGAAGAAGGGGTCTTTCCTAACAGCCACCACAGCTGTGAATATGCTGGGTCACACTTGAAGCCTACACACCTCCGAGTCTCACCCAAGACCCGTGGTTTGTACTAACTAATTACAACTGCTGATTATTCAAGACCCAAGAGCTCTTCAGTCAGGTGATAAATCCCACCAAGACTGAGTCCTTCCTTTCAAGGCAGTTATGTCCCTTCTGGCTCAGAATGTATCTAGAAACATCATTTGGGAGCTAGAACATGAAATGGGGTCCTAACAACTCTTCCCAGTGCCCTATACTACTGTGGCTGAAGTAATATCCAAGTTGCAAAACAAAGTCCTCTTTACTCTACCTTCTCCTCTCCTCAAGCAGAAGGAAGGGCTGTATTTCAGAGCTGTGTTCTGATTTGCCGGGGTTGGGGGAGTAGTGGTGCAAGCCCTTTTTTAACTGTCACTGCTCACGTCTCACTGGGTCACATGCCCCACAAGTTCACCGGCTCCACGCCCAGTATGACACTATGACTTGTCTAGGAGTTGCAGTCCTTGTGGCCTAGACAGCCTTTCAAGCTTATTTAGAATCCCAGAGCACTGTAGCTCATGGCAACGAGGTTTGCCAAAACTTACGTTCCAGTTTCTTGGATAGGTTGATCCTCTCTGGTTAGAGCTGGCATAAATGCTCCCTCTGTGGGCTCCCTCCAAATTTTGCCCCATGATAATAGTACTGAGTTCCCGCAATTGCTGAACTCTTTGTTGCCTAAGTGCACAGATTCTGTCTGCATGCTACTGGGCCACTGCTAGAGGATGAGGAAGTTGTGATGTAAGTGCTTCAAGACTGTTTTTCCTACCCTCTTCAGTGCCATGTCCAGCAGTGTGAAGTTAAAACCAGGTATTCTGATTGCTCACCTGATTTTTGGTTCTTATGAAGGTGCTATTTTGTGTAGATAGCTGTCAAATTTGATGTTCCTATGGGGAAGACAATTGGTGGAGGCCTCTATTTGGCCACCTTTCTCCCTCCCCTCCGTCTCTATCATATTCTTTCAGTATCCGAAATGAAAATACTTGCTGATGTATAGTTAGAAGACACATTCTGTTTCTCTGCCAGTGTAAATGGTCTGCTTTATTTTCTAGTCCATCATTTGTAATTTTCTGAGACAGGAATTAGAATAATTTCCTTTGCATACACAGTCATAAATTAGAAATTATACAAATGATTTTCATTTATTTTACTTTTAAATATTCGTTTTACATGTGTTTAACAAGAGGAGAAAATGTTCTTATACACAGATGCATGGCAAGGCATATGTCAGAAGATCTAAAAATATTTTATTTTTATGGTTTAATACAAATATTTTAAAATGTCTTTGTTAGACATTTCATGTTTGAAAGAAATCCACTAGTTTTGCAGATCCCTTTTACTAACTATAAAATAATCAGAACAGAAAAGTAAACTTTTTTCTCAATATTTTATTTGAAATTTATAATAAATATGAAACTGCTCTTAGTAATTCTAATTAATGTATCTTTCTATTGGTTATATCATAAACCATATATTTGCAAACAATACCACTTCAAACTCAATTTAATCACAGTCCGTAATAATTACCACAGACAATAGTCATTTTAATATTCTACTAGAACTGTATTATCATTTGCACAACCTACTCACATAATAATTATTTGAAAGTAAATAACTATGAAATTCTAAAACATCTTCAATGACCTTAATTATTTTATTACAAGTTATAATCTTATGATACAAAGATCTAATGGTTTACCTTTGCCTTACTCATGAAAATAATGAAACAAACTATTTTTATTATACATATGAAAGTATTAATTTGATATTTAAAATAAAATCTAATGGTTTACCTTTGCCTTACTCATGAAAATAATGAAACAAACTATTTTGATTATACATATGAAAGTATTAATTTGATATTTAAAATACATCTAATATTAATATATTATGCAGTATGTCCATTTTTTTTAAATGCTACTATATGTGATATTTGCCTCAGAGGTAAAGAATAGAACATATTAAATTAATGTCTTGACCCATAATTTATCACAAACTCCATATGTCAAGTATATAGTGTACCTTATTTTTATTAAGTCAAAATTGATTTAATTGAATTATGTCTTTTTATTTGTAGCCAATTATCATTCAGTCAAATAATTTTGCTTAAAAATTACTAGTATAACTACTCGGGTATATAAGAATTAATTTTCTTTACATCAATAGTAAGGCTTGTCAATATGAGTTGGAAGCACGGATAGGCATCTTAATAATTTTTAACACAGATTCGAGTCAATTGACCAGTATAACACTTTCCTGTATTCAAACCTTTAGTTTACCTGTGGCATTTCTATACAAAAAAAGGTCTTACCAGGATTCTTAATGGCAAAACTTCATCCATTGTCTTATCAATTCATATGATCAAATTTGACCTTGCTTCTTTGTTTATTTCAGAATAGTATTTGTTCTTTACTTAAAATGACTTAATCTAAATTATATGTTAAGTGATTATAAAGGAAGAAATCTGATTCCATTTTGGGTTTCTTTCTTGTCCTGTCATCTACAGGCATAGTGAAAGTCTTACAAGCTTAATAACTTAAATATTCTCCACTAAATACCTTATTTCTCTCCAAATCATTAGTTCTCCTTTCTGTGGATGTGTAGTTCTCTTTTCAAGAAGAAAGCGTGAAATCTTCCTGAAGATAAACTTGTTTTGTAGTGTTTATAAAATTCTGGTCTAAGTGCCAGTACATTATGAAATCCAGATTTCTGATCTGTGTTTTTTTTTCAAAACAAATAATTGTTTTACTAAAATTCAGTCTGGTCTGAATATCAACTTCTACCTCATACATTTTTCAAATCTTTGCTAAATATGTTTTTATCTAGCAGTATTTTTTCATGTTGATATCTACTAAGCCAGTCAGTTGTTTTTTTCTTACCCTTTTATATCAAACCTCTCTTAAAAATTTAACTAGCAACCTGCTTGAAAATGGACTTACTAGAAAGCAGTTTCATGTAACATATCAATTCATATGACTAAAGTGTAAACTATAGTTCACTTCTGAATCAGTGGACTTTAATCATCATTCGTATTTGTTAGTCGATAGCAAAATATGTTAGAAGTTAGCGTTTTCATTTGAAAAATCAGGTTAATATAAACTATTATTATTGATTAAACTTAATGAATAAAAGTAAACAAAAAACTTTAACAACCATGTTTAATCGTATATCATGTTTGTTAATATTTATAATTTCATGATAAAATAATCCCATTATATACCCTAGTCATATTAACAGCATAGATTTTATAAATGTTATTTTTAAAAAGAGCTATTTTATGAATACAGGAATTTAAGATATTATGCTCATCTTTTTTTTCATAAAAAACAAATGTTCATATTTTCTAAGGGTCCTAAACAAAGAGTTATAGCATAGAAATACTTACTGCCCTAAAACTATCCTATTGTGAATTACATATGTAACAACAACAAAAAACATTTTAAAAGTTTTGATATAAACCTCTGGTCTCTTGCATTATTTATATTTATCCAAAGATGATTTCTAGAAACAATTTTAGTCAGCTTTATAAAATGTAATATATTGGTGTAAAGAGAGGCAAAGATATGAAGTAATGGACTATTAATACTCTCATGGTTGACTTTAACCAATACATTTCAAATAAGATATTTTATTTAGGTTTTACAAAAAAAATCATAATTTCAAATGACAATCTTACTATGACACATTATTTTAAAAATTCAGATAAGAGTAGGTTGACCAAGTAGAAAGAGAATAGGGCTATGGTGGCCTTTAAAAGAGCTTCACAGAATTCCAAGGACTACCAGGAGCACAGCTTGGAAACCAGCACTGAAGGCAATTATTACTTTGGATAAAATAGTTTCAAAGCTAAGCTTTTGTTAAACTAATTGGTTGTGCCAACTTTTTGCATAGCTAGGAAATAGTTTAAATTGTCATTTTCTTTATTGAAATGAGGTTTTTCATTTTGAAATAAAGTATTTATGGAAATAGAATAAATATAGCATATTTACCACATATATCATATTGCATATTTTCCATATAGCAATGCACTAGATAATGTCTTTTAATAAGAACTTTATACTAATATATGAATAAGAACTTTAAATTGAGCTTCAAAACCATGATATATTTACCAGATTCAACATGTCAAATAGTTGAGTAATAACTGTCATAGTCCAGTCTTACTGCAACGCAGTGTGGTGATTCCTCAAAAAACTTAAAACAGATTTGCTATTCCACGTATTAATCCCATTTTTTGGCTATATATCCAAAGGAATATAAATCATTCTACCATAAAGACACTTGCATGCATATGTTCATCACAGCACTATTCACAATAGTAAAGACATGGAGTCAACCTAAATACCCATCAATGGTAGGCTGGATAGAAAAAAAAAAATGTAGTATATATACACCATGGAATATTATATAGCCACAAAAAAGAACAAGATCTTGTTCTTTGCAGCCACATGGGTAGAGCTGAAGGCCATTATCCCAAGCAAAATAGTGCGGAAACAGAAAACCAAATACTACATGTTCTCACTTATAATTGGGAGTTAAATATTGAGTACACATTGACACATGTGCACTTGGAGGCTGAAGGGTGAGAGGAGGGAGAGGATCAAAAAACTACCTATCAGGTACTATGCTTATTACCTGGGAAAATAAATGACGTGTACACTGAACACCTGTGACACACAATCTACCCATCTAAAAAACCTGCACATGTACCACTGAACCTAAAGTAAAAGTTAAAAAAAGGAAAGATAACTGTAAAGTTTGTTTGCCACTCTTCCTTTTGGGGCGAGGAGGTGTAGGGAATAAATAAATGGACACAGATAAATGAGAGTTTATTCTTACTCTTCAGAATGATTCAGTGGTAAAAACCATTTCTTATGAGACTCTAGAAGGTTTTCTTTGAGGCTGTGGGATTCAATTTGCCTTTGAGTTTTAGAAGAATTTTAATAAATATATATGGCTAAGTAAATGTGCTACAGGGTAAAGGAAAGGTGGAATGAATAAAGGGACATAGGAAGAGTAAAGAAGAGGTTGAGGACAAATAAGTAGATAAATATAACTGGAATTAAAGGTCTGCTGGGGTAGTAGAACCTGTTGGCTAACATTTGAGAAAGGTAGGTGTCAGATGTGTATGAATTAAATGCCAGGTTGACTTTGAAATGTTGGAAATTAATGAAGAAAAAATCTAAATAATTTAGTTTAAGTCAGGAAATGATCAATGCTAAATTGTGTTTACATTATTTCTACAGCAGCTCATATAGGGGGTAGGAAAGAAAAGATATCAAGCTATGAAAATACAGTAAAAGTGTTACTGGAAGCAAACAAATACTATGTTGGAAATTCAGCTTCCATGAATTACACATTTCCTCTCTGACACCCAATAGAGCATTCCTGTGATACACTACTTAAAATTCTACTTTAAAATAGATCTGGTTTTAAATATGGGACAATATGGGAAAATTTGTAAATGACAAGACATTTGTATTCCACTGGTTATTTTTCATTTGATGTGTATTATTGATTTCCTTCCAGAATGTAAAAATTATACACCTTCGTTTCTGACTAAATATGTTCTCTGTCTTTGGTTTGTTTTCCTCATTAGTATTCTTAATACTAGTTATTATAAAAAATTCCTGCCACATGAAATAAATATTTAGAAGTAATTCAACTACCTTTATTTTGCTATTCCATATAGTTTTTCTTCTAAACCCGAGGCAAGAGTTTTTAATTTGAATTAGAAGCTATCACTGAAGACTCACTTATTAATATAAAGCCTAGAAATGTCTGAGGAATTAGCAATTGTTTTGATTAATCTATATTCTTGCAGATGAATGAATAAATAATTTTAGAGTCAATCAACCTACACAAAATACTGTTATAATAATACTTTAAAGTCACACATACCACCAATGATTTCTAGGAAAAAGTTTCATTCTCCACAAGAAAATTTCTTATTTTTTCTTACAATATCAATGAAATCTACTTTGAAACACTTTGTCATATTATATAATTCCTATCCTGAGATCACATAGTTTGACAATGTGTAATTAAATAAAAGGAATACATTGTGGTATTTTCCTTCAAAAATGAAGCAAGATACTTGCTGGAAATCTTTTTAGCAAGGCATTCACTAAATTAAAGCACTATGCAATAAAATGGTATTCATTATTTCAGAAATACCTGATTAAAATTTGATCTGTTATTCTTTTTACTATAAAGAAATGTATGTACTTGATAACACACCACTAAAGCCAATTAAAAATAACTAAGAATAAAAGTATGTGTTGATTATCAATTATTAGTATGAGTCAAATAGTGGAACAATAGCAAAAAAAACCACACTATGAATTAACATTTTGATTGAATTTAATTATGAGTCTTCTCAGTGTTTACTTCACTCTCTCAGCTATAAGTCTGACTGCGTGGTCAACTTTACCACTTAATTGTGCACAAAGGTTCTTACTCTATATTACTCATCATTCGTGCATAGTCTCATTTAATCCACGTGACACCATTCTGATGTAGTTATTAATATATCTGTTTTAAGGTTGAAAAGACTGAAGATTTTGATAGAATAACATTTTCTCCATGAACACAAGACTAGTAAATAGTAAAATTAATTCAAATTCGATCTATCTGACCCTAGGGACCATATCGTAGATCAATATTGGAGTATATGGGAGGTGCTTAAAATTTTATTTTAATGTAATTTCAGATAATGAAAGAAAAGAAAATGAATACATTTTATTTTATTTTATTATGGAGACTATTAACATGATTACAAAAAGCAATTTAAGTAAAATAAATTAATGTAGTTGAGGTTGTAGTTTTATTGAAATATTAATAACTAAAATAGTAAAAAACAAATTGGGAAACAGTATAGTCATACATTACCTAACAATGGAGATAGCCTCTGAGAAATGTGTTGTTAGGTAATTTTGTTGTTGTGTGAACATCGGAGAGGGCACTTACAGAATCCTAGATGCTATAGCCTGCTACACACGTATGCTATACGGTCTAGCCTATGGCTCTTAGGCTACAAACCTACACAGAATGTTACTGTACTGATGCTGTGGCCAAATAGAACACAATGGTAAGTATTTGTGTATCTTCTATATTTTTACTATAGAAAAGGCATAGTAGAAACATAGAATAAAAGATAAGAAATAGTACACATACATAAGACACTTACCAATTAATAGAGCTTGTGGAACTAGAACTTGCTCTGGGTGAGTCAGTGAGTAAGTAAGTGGTGAGGGAATATGAAGGCCTAGGACATTAGGCTTCATAAACACTGTACACTTAGGCTACACTACATTTATATAAAAATGTTCTTTCTTCAACAGTAAATTAACCTTAGTTTACTGAAAGATTTTTACTTTATATGCTCTTTAATTTTTAAAAATTGTTGGGCTCTTGTAATAACTTTTGGCTTAAAATACAAACACATTTTATAGCTGTACAAAAATGTTTTCTTTCTTTATACCTTTATTCTATAAGCTTTTTTCTACTATTAATTTTAATTTTTTTATTTTTTAAGCTTTTTGTTAAAAGTGAAGACACAAACACTCACATTAGGCTAGGCTTACAGAGGGTCAAGATAATCAGTATTACCACGGGAAGGTATCTTGTCCCACTGGAAGGTATTCAGGGGCAATAAGACACATAGAGCTGTCATTTCCCATGATAATAATGACTCCTTTGAGAATACCTCCTGAAGAACCTACCTGAGTCTGTTTTACAGTTGTATTTTTTTTTGTAAGTAGGAGTACACTCTAAGATAATGACAAAAAGTGTAGTTCAATATGTACATAAACCTGTACCATAGCCATTTATTATTATTATCAGTACTATGTAGTGTATATATTGTATGTACTACACTTCTATACAACTGACAGTGAGTGGGTTTGTTCACATGAGTATCACTACAAATGTGTGCATTGCACTAGGACATTATGACAGCTACAATGACACTAGGTGATGGAATATATTTAGCTTCATTGTAATCTTATATGCAGTATATCCTTGACCGAAATGTTATTATGGGTTGGATGATTGTATATTGTTTTATTGTAAGAAGCAGGAGTTTTTCAGTAGTAGATTTTATGTTTAGTTTATTTTTAATATAGAAATATAATTGTTAGGATTCCATCTGTTGAATCTCCCAAGTTTATGGAATTGGAAAAAAATTAAATGCAAATATCTGGTTTCTACTGAAATATCTCTCATGTCTGTGATGTTGTCTTGCTGAATCAAAAGTTTGCCGAGATTTCGTGAGCTCTGAGGCTGTAAAATCTACTCTACAAATCAGCACTTGAATCTTTCTGCAACATTCCAGATTTTTACTGCATAAACAACTTCATAGTTTTTTTTTAAAGGATTTTTCTCATAAGTCGTGTGCAATGTCTCAAGCTTGTAATTTCAGCAACTCAGGGAGGCTGAAGCATGAGGATTTCTTGAGCCCAGGATTC
Organism: Pan troglodytes; assembly: GCF_028858775.2. Classification (NCBI taxonomy): domain Eukaryota; kingdom Metazoa; phylum Chordata; class Mammalia; order Primates; family Hominidae; genus Pan; species Pan troglodytes. Next base: position 58,530,744 of record NC_072398.2, on the reverse strand, counting down.
TGAGACTGCTGTGAGCTATGATTGTACCACTGTACTCCAGCCCAGGCAACAGAGCAGAACTTCAACTCTAAAATAAAATAAAATAAAATATTGTTCTCCTTTCGAAAATCTTTGTAGCCAAATTTTTGTGTGTAGTGCTTTGAAATAATCATGTAGTTTTTTTGTGTATTGTTCTTCATTTTGACCCCTGTGTCTTTGAAGTCTAGTCTTCCCTTTATATGATTTAATTTAATGTATCTGAAAGGTTTTATCATGTCTCTATAATATCTCATATTTACAGACCAATGCCTAAAGTTCCACTCCTTTTTTCATATAACACAGTCTATTCTCACCCATCAGTTACTTTCTTTCGATAGGCTATTTAATGTCATGCAAGATCCAACTATTATTTTTTATGGACTTACAAAATGTCAACAGAAATTCTGGTTCATTTCATATTCTAGGTCTTTTTTTTTTGTATCCAATCTCAATGGGAAAAACATTTTAGAATTTTTAACCAAGTCGCCCTTAAATATAACATCAAGAAAATTTGTGCTTATATTGGTAGTATCAAAATTTTTAAGAATTCCTTCATAACTTTATTTTTGGAAACTGGGAAATATGCTTTAAAACTTAGAAAACTAAACAACTAACACATGAATAAATTATCTACATTAAGATTTAGGTTTATTAAAATATCAATATATAATTTATTCATGTTATTAGAGACTGTCAGAAAAATTAATGTGTCATTTGGCTGCATAAAAAGGTGCGTCTTCTGAATGACAAGGGTGATTCCATCTCCTCGTTTTATACATTTCACAATAAACTCAACGTATTATGTACTTTTCTTGATATCATGTCTTAAGGAGTTCAGAGAAAGTCTGAGAGATAAATTTCAAGAGACTGCATGTCAGGAAGAATAAAATCTCCATTTAACTTCATAAAGTAAAAAATAAGTTGAAACACAAAATACATTTTTAATGATGTATATATTTGAAAAGTGTGTACATTTTACATTGTGCGTATGTGTGTGGATGGATCTATACACGTGCATTTGTGTGTGTCAAACCTAAAATATAAACAATAGTATCAGTGAAAGGTATTCTATAACTTAGCATCTGTGAAAGACAAACTCTTAAAAAGCCTGATAAATCTGTTATCATATGTCACAACACCAGAATAATATTTCCTTTAACAAGACTTAAAATTATTTAGGATTCCATTATTCTCAGACAATCTTCAACCTGATCTGTTCAATCAGAAAAACAAGTTATTTTGTCCAAAAGTCAATATTATTGCTTCAAAAAGCAACCGATAGAAATCTAGAATCTGCAATTTAGGATCATATTACTTAGTATAATGTACCTAAAGTCAATCAGACAGGAAATGTATTAGCCCAGTGATAGGGTTTGGCTGTGTCCTCACCCAAATCTCATCTTGAATGGTAGCTCCCATAATTCCCATGTGTCATGGGAGGGAAACTAATGGGACGTAACTGCATCTTGGGGGCAGATCTTTCCCTTGATATTCTGATAGTGAATAAGTCTCATGGTATCTGATGGTTTTATAAAAGGGAGTTTCCCTGCACAAGGTCTCTTCTCTTGTCTGCCACCACAGGATACGTGCCTTTCACCTTCCACCATGATTGTGAGGGCTACCCAACCACGTGGAACTGTGAGTCCATTAAATCTCTTTCTTTTGTAAATTTCCCAGTCTTGAGTATGTCTTTAACAGCAACATGAAAACAGACTAATAAACCCAGTTATTTTGTACATTACTGAAATTCTTTCTGTTCAAGGTCATAAAATTTGTTCTTACTAGTAGTCCCTACTGCTTTCCCTGAATGACAAGAATCTGGGAACTAATTATATCATTAACAGAAAGCTAGGTTCTTATTAAATTCATCAGCATTTTTAATTAAAAAAAGGTATTGGTAACTAAGAGTAATCAAATGTCACAAGTCAATGTTTGCCTCCATTTTTTACAGTTTCTAGTGAAATGTTTTAAAATAGTTTTAAAACAAGTTACTGTAATGCATTACATTGCCAGTTACCTTATGAAGCAAGAGGTCTCAGAAGTCAATTTAAATATGTTCGCAGTTGGCCACATGGTGACAAACCCTCTTTTAATGTCTAGTTTAATCAATTTTTTTCCCAAACTAGTAAAACGTTCTTTCTCAAAACAAGTATTTTCTATATGGTTAAGTGCTATATAGCCTGACATAAACGTTTTTCCAAATTGTATATGTCATATGACTTTTTTGAAAGGTGAGGAAAAAATTTCTGTGATCAAAGATATCTAAAAGAACCATATATATTTTCTTGGAAATTCACCTTTCTTATAAATATATAAATTAGCACAGAAATCATGAAACAAAAAATGTTTAACTTCATTTAATCTATTTATTCCAATTTTGTGTAATAATATGATTTTTTAAAAAAATTATGGTGCAAAAGCAGCATCCAGACAAGTCATATTTCAAAATATTAAAGTTAAAAAATACTTGCATAGTCAATAAAATGTTGAGATTATATTTTAAAATCAGACAAATCATATTTCAAAACATTCAGTTTTGAATGCTTACATAGTCAATATAAATTTGATATTATATTGAAAAACTATCATGGAAGTAAGTAGTTTTACCCTATTTACAGAAATTTTAAAAATAATTTATTAAAAAAGATTATTACTGGTGTCATAAAGAATACAAAATGCACTAAATTTTAGAGTTCTCAATTATTAAAATTTATTATTTGCTAATATTCCCAATTTAAGATATTTCATTTAGTGTTCTATTAATGTTGCCCATCTACTGTATACATTTAAAATCTTTGCATAAGTTCTCCAAAGTGAAAAAATTATAGCTTTCAAAATATACCAATAGTGTAAAATATCAATGTGAAAATAAAATGGAACAGAAATTTATAATTCTAAAGAAAACATAAGGATTTTCTCAAATATGTTTTTAAACTACCATTCTATATTGAGAATTACAACACAACTGTCAATTAATTTAAATAACTCAGTATGCAAACAGAAAATGTGTGTTCATAAAAAAAAACTGTAAAGTGTAATAAATTTGGATAGGTTTCCTCAAAATTCCCCTCCCTCCCTTCCTTCCTTTCTTCATTCCTTCCTTCTTTCTTTCCTTCCTTCCCTCCTCCCTTCTTTCTCTTTACTTCCTTCCCCTTTTCCTCTTGCCTTTCTTTTCTTTTTTTCTTTTCTTTCTCTTTTCTTTTTCTTTTTTCTTTCTCTCTCTCTTTCTTATTTCATCCTTTCCTTCTTTCCTCTGTCTCATCCTCTTTGTCTCTTCTCTCTCCCTTCCTTTTTTCTTCCTTCCTTTCTCCTTTCTTCTTTCCTTCATTTTTTCCTTCCTTACTTCTTTCCTCCCTTCTTTTTATTTTCTTGTTTCCTTTCTTTCTGTTTTTTAAATCAATGATGTACAGACAATTCTAAAACAGTGTTAACACACAACCATTGGGAAACTAATAAACTACTAAATTGACATCATTTCTGATATCTGATAAATTGTTATACATTGGAAAATGAGGTAGAAGCAGAAGTTTAAATGCTATTTAAATTCAGTAGTTTAGAAAAGACAAAAAAAATTGGATAATCACTTAACATACTGCTTAACCCTCTTACCAAAATATTAAAATTTTCTCCATTCAAAGAATTATCTATTATCAAGGCTCCTTTAAAAATTACTTTTATTTAGGCTATACAGATTAACAGCTTTAGTAACATTTCTAAATATAATAATTCTGGTTATACGATCTTTAAAAACAGTCTTTAAAATCCAATTTTTTAAACATTTCTAAAAAGAACAAAGCTGGAGTACTCACACTTCCTGATTTCAAGATTTACTTCAAAACTATAGTTTCAAGACAGTGTGGCACTGGTAAGAAAAATAGTTGCAAACTATATCTTTTTTTTTTTGAGACGGAGTCTCACTCTGTCACCCAGGCTGCAGTGCAGTGGCACGATTTCAGCTCACTGCAAGCTCTGCCTCTTGGGTTCACACCATTCTCCTGCCTCAGCCTCCCGAATAGCTGGGACTACAGGCGCCCACCACCATGCCCGGCTAATGTTTGTATTTTTAGTAGAAACAGGGTTTCACCGTGTTAGCCAGGATGGTCTCAATCTCCTGACCTCGTGATCCGCCCACCTCGGCCTCCCAAAGTACTGGGATTACAGGCGTGAGCCACCGCAAACTAAATCTTAATTTCCTCTCTCTTCCTCCTAAAATTCCTAAGAAACAAGAATACTACTTGATGCAAACAATCTTTGGAAAAACAGAGCTATAGAACAACTTCTCAAATGCAAAATAACTTCTAACGCTGTGGAAATAGAAGGTAGCTTCTTCAACTTGGTAGAGACCATCAACAAATACCCCTCAGCTAAGATCATACATAATGGCAAAATACTGAAAGCTTTCCCTCTAAGATCAGAAAGCAAACATGATGAATATTCTTGCCACTCCTGTTTAACATTGTACTGGAGGTCCTAGCCAGGGTAATTTGGAAATAAAAATAAACAAAATTAAAATGCACCTGTAATGGAACAGATGAAGTAAACTATCACTTTTTATGAATGACACAAACTTATATAGAGAAAATACTGGTGTCCACCAAAAAAAAAAAAAAAAAAAAGGAAAAGAAAAAGCAAAAGAAAAAGAAACTACAGAACTATGAGAGCTAATAAATAAGTTTAGAGAGGTTACAGGATACAAGATAGATAGACAAAAATCAACTATATTATACATGAACAATAAAAAGTTTAATAAAGAATTTAAGAAAACAATTCCACTCACAATAGTATAAAAAATTAAATACATAGGAGTAAAGTTAAATAAATTTCACAAACTATAACCTGTAAAATACAAAATATTTTTGAAATAAATGAAAGACTTAAATAAATAGACAAGTAATGCTTATGAATTGCAAGACTTAATGTTAAGATGGTGATTTCTCCAAATTTAACTACACGTTTAACACAATCTCTGTCAAAATTGGTGATAGCTTCTTTGCTCATATTGACAAGTTGATCCTAAAATTCATGTGGATATCAAAAGATCCAGAAAAAAATATATAGAATAAAAGAAACAAAGCATATTTATACTTCCTGCCATATAATATTACTTCAGAGCTACAGTGTCCACACAGTGTGATATTGGCAAAATGATAGGCATATAGATCAACAGAGTAAGTTTCTGATTCCGGAAATAAACCCATACATCAATGGTCAATTTATTTTCAACAGGGGTGCCATGACCATTCAATGAGGACAGAATTGTCTGTTCAACAAATGGTGCCAGGTCAAATGTATATCAACATGCAAACAAATTGGACCTCTACCTGATATCACATACAAAAGTTAACACGAAATAAATGTCATAAGCAAAAAGCTAAAGCTATAAAACTTTTAAAATATAACTTATGTATATATCCTTGTTACATTAAATTAGACAGTGGTTTATTTCCTATGGCACTTAAAGCATAAGAAGTCGAAGAAAACATAAATTGGAAAATTGGACCTCATCAAAATTAACTTTTGTGTTTCAAAGGATGTTGTCAAGAAAGTGAAAAGACAACCCATATCTTTGGTTGAACATTTGGAAAATATTTTCAGATTATCTAAAACCTCTTTGTACTGGCATAAAAACAGACATATGGACCAATGGAACAGAATGGAGAGCTCAGAAATAAATCTGCACATTTACGGTCAATTAATCTTCTACAGTGGGGCCAAAAACACACAATAGAGAAAGGACAGTCTCTTCAATAAATAGTGCTGAAAAGCTGATATCCACATGGAGAAGAACAAAATTGGACACATCTCTTACAATATGCAAAAATCAACTCAACATGGATTAAAGACTTAAATATAAGGCCCAAAACTTCAAAAATTCTAGAAGAAAACATTTTCAAAAAGCTTTTTGACATTGGTCTGGACAATGACTTTTTGGATATGACAAAAAAAGCAGAGGCAAAAAATAAATAAATAAACAGGATTACATCCGACTAAAACGATTTTACACAGCAGAGGAAACAATCAACAGACTGAAGAAGGAAGACACAGATTGAGAGGAAATATTTGCAAACCATATGTCTAATAAGGGATTACTATTCAAAATACAAAAGAAACTTCAAAAACTCAAAGGGAGAAAACAAATAACCCAATTAAAACAATGGGTAAAGGACTTCAATAGATATTTCTCAAAAGAAGATATACAAATGTCCAACCAGTGTATGAAAAATTGCTCAACACTACTAATCCTTAGAGAAATGCAAATCAAAATCACAATGAGACATTATCTCAAATGTTTGTTATCAAAAAGACAAAAGATAACCAGTATTAAAGAGAATGTAGAGAAAGGGAACCTTTTTATATGGTTGGGGGTAATGTAGTTTTGTACAGCATTTATGAAAAACAGTGTGAAAGTTTGTCAAAAAACTAAAAATAGAACTACCTAATTAGCAATTTCACTTCTGGGTAAATATACAAAGGAATCAAAATCAGTATGCTGAAGAAATATCTGCACTCCCATATTCATTGCTACATTATTCATATTTGCCTAGATGTGGAATCAACCTAAGTGTATATTGACTGGTGAATGAATAAAGAAAAAAAATTATATATACATCACAGTGGAATACTATTCAGCCTTATGAAAGAAAGAAATCCTGTCAGCTGTAACATCAGTGATCAGTGAACCTAGAAGGTATTAAACTAAGTAAAATAAACCAGGCACAGAACAACAAATACTGCGTGATCCCACTTGTATGTGGAATCTAAAAAAGTTGAACTCACAGAATCAGAGTATAGAACAGATTGTTAGAGGCTGGTGGAGGTAGGGGGTGATGGGAAAACGTTGGTCAAAGGGTAAAAGTTTTTACAAGATGAGTAGTGTCAGGATGTGTTTCATATTACGTGACTGTAGCTAATAATAATGCAACGACCAATGTAGTGTATACTTGAAAATCTCTGAGGGTATACCTTAAATACTCTCACTACAAAAAATGGTATGTGAGTTAGTGGATTTATTAATTAGGTTGAGTTAATCATTTCACAATTTATACCTCTATCAAAATATCACATTGTATACTATAAATACATATGATTTTTGTCAATTATACCTTTGAAAAGCCAGAAAGGTATACTAAATATAATTAATTATAATTAAAAAATCCTAAAACTTCACATTTTTTTCACCCAAAATTGGGTCATTAATATTTACTGTCCTGCAGTAATACAAACTTGTCAGTATTCCTCCAACATAGTGAAAACAGTATTTCTTAAAATTGTTTCTGGAAAACAAATGGGTTAAACATTATATGGTTTTAAAAATATTAATTGCTACACAAATGTTAAGTATTATCAATGTACTTTCATATCTATTAAAATGTTGGTAACATTGCTTCTATAAAGACAAACACTGAAATTATAAGTGAGAATGGACATTGTACACCATATCAAGTAGGAAAAATAAATGTATTTCTTTGTATTAAAAAAGTTTTCCATGACTAACTTCTCTCCTCATGATAACGTGTGTTAGAGGAAGACTCAAGACTCATTGATAGCATTTCTGAGTCCTCATATCATTTTTAATTCGTCTACTAAATTTTACAGTTTTCTTTTTACATTAACAAAACACAAAGATAATCTGAATTTTAAAAAGTTAATGTTGAAAGATTAAACACAGAAATAGGTAATGGGTCACAACAGGATTTTGAAGAATATTGTTTGTCAAGATAAGCATCTTCAATTATAAAGTTCCAGTATGGACAATGATACAATTTAACTCCATAGTTGTGAGGTCCGCTGGTTTGCAGCAGCATTTCTAGTTAAGTAATTTTACAGCAGGTGGCACGGTATTCATATTTGTTGGGCATCCAGAACAAACTAAGATTGCAATAGTCTAAATAGAAAGACCCACAAGGCTTCAACAACAAGATAGAAAAAAGGGTTCGCTTGGGTGAAAAATATCTCCACTGTCACAGCTGGAAAACTTGAAGTGAATAGAGATATTATTTCAGGATCTATCTTAAACTCCTCTGCATTACTCCACAGTGAGTCAAAAATAATAAACTGGTGAAAAGCGAAGAGTAGGGTAATTGAAGTCATTATTTTGAACATATCTTAAGTAGATATCATTATTCCTCCATTAAGTTATAAGAAAGTTTAATGAAGAAAAAAACCTAAGAGGAAAAAATAAACTTGGCAAAGCAGAGAGAAAAAGACTCAGGTGAGGAGGCATGATTTTGCAAATGTGCCATTATTACATTCTGTGAGCATATCACAAATTATTCAATGATTGCTCATGAAGATTAAAATAATCTTACATATTTTCCCTCTGAGACATACATCACTGATGAACACCTGGGATCTGAGTGGATTTAATGCAAATCTTTCTGAAATCCAAAGGAGAAATCTATTTTAAAAAGACATACACTAAATACGAAAGTGCCATGTAGCATTTTAATACACTCAAAAATTCATATAGTAGCCAATAAATTAATAACTTCACTGGGACATTGGAGAGAATCTAAGTGGTAAGAGTCTCATATACCTTCTGCGTAACCAAACTGTGACTTAACTGAAATGTTGATGACCATATACTGCTGTGAGAAAGAGTTACAGTAAGATAGCTGATTGTTTAAATAGACTTAAATGTGATTTTGCATAAATAAGTATACTGCAAGTATTATATACTTAAATATTAAGAATACTAAGAATGACAGAGGAAAATAAAGTACTCCATTATGGAATATTTGGCATGTTTGATCACCATTTTTGTGATGTTATTGGCAAACTTTTTCTCTAAAATATTAGAAGAAGACAGGGAAATATAATTATTTAAAAATCGAATAAATAGAAATGTACTTTATATGAAACATTAAATACAAGATTTATTATTTAATAAACTAAAAGTGTTTATGGTAAGTGCAAGTCAAACCAAGATCAGTTTATTCCTAACAAGCAATCTGGACTCCATTAGTTAAATATCCACTACCCATATCCAGTATAAACACAAAACAAAAAGCGATATCCTGAATCCTCAAGAATGCCTGACCTTGGGATTTGACAAGTCTGGCCTTGTGTATAGACAGGTTGTTGAATAATTAATGAATTTTATTTTAAGAACTTGCTTTTCCTGAATCATAAAATATTTTATGGGGCCTCAGGAAAAATTACAGCCATAACTTATATGATTGGCTTCACATTACTTTCTCGTGTGTTTTGTTCTTTATGTGTATCTTATTCATATATTCCATATTTTACAGAAAATCTGGCAGAAACTAGCTTTAATTTCTATTAATATTGTTAAAATAATTAAAACATTATTTTAATGATATAAAAGTATAAAATATCTATTGTTTCTCTTTCTGAAAGGGTAAAAGTACACCTATCACTTTTCAAAATACTGTTACCACACTCATTTCCAAATTATACTGGCATACTATGGAAGTCTAAAAGAATATGAAATTACCCTTCAAATATTTTAGGATTAATGAAAATATTAATTAAATTTAACTCTTCATATACTGTTTGCTATAATGGTCAAATATTAACTGAGAAGTCACTCACTAAAACAAGGTCACTCTAAAAACAAATGTATTCCCATAAACAAGGGATTATGCACTATCCCATATATGATCCGAATTAAATGTCATCAAAAATATTAACTGTATTTATTACTTTTAAAAAATGTATTTTAAATGATTAATAGCATATATAAATAGGGTAAAATTTTATGATACATGTACACATGCAAAATGATTAATTCAGACTAATTAACATATATGTCACCTCCCATACTTATAATTTCTTTGTGATGAGAACATTTAAAATCCACTGTTTTAGCAATTTTGAAATATGCAATACGTTACTATTAACTATAGTCACTATGCCATGCAATAAATTAATAGCATTTATTTATCTGTTCTAACTGAGACTTTGTACCTTTTGACTCAAATCTCTACTTCTGTCATCCACCCCTTTCCCCAGCCACTGTTAACTACTATTCCGTACTCTTACTTCTACAAGTTCAACTGTTTCCAATTCTGTGTATAGGTGAGATCATGAAGTATTTGTCTTCCTGTGACTGTGTGACTGGCTTATTTCACTTATCATAATATCCTCTATGTTCATCCATGTTGTTGCAAATGACTTGATTTCCTTTTTTTTAAAGGCTGAATAGTACTTTTTTTTTTTTTTTTTTTTTTTTTTTGAGACAGTCTTACTCTGTCTTCCAGGCTGGAGTGCACCTCCCCGGCTTAAGGGAAACTCCCACCTCAGCCTCCCAAGTAGCTTGTGTCACCACACCTGGCTAATTGTTTCGCCGTGTTGCCCAGGCTGGTCTTGAACTTATGGGCTCAAGTGATCTACCTGCCAAAGTGCTGAATAGTCTTTTTGGTGTGCTGTTGAATTCAGTTTGCAAGTATTTGTTGAGAATTTTTGAATTTATGTTTATCAGGAATACTGGCTTGTAATCTATGTTTTTTGTTGTGTTCTCATCTAGTTTTAGTATCAGGGTAATAGTGGCCTCATAGAATAAGTTAAGGAGGATTCTCCCCCCTTCAATATTAATAGACTTAAAGGAGAGATAGACTCCAAAACAGTAATAGTAGGGGACTTTCACATCCCATTTTCAGCAATGGTTAGATCATTGAGACAAAATTTCAACAAAGAAACAGTGAAGATAAAATACACCCTAGACCAAACGCACCTAACAGATATCTACAGAACATTTCGCCCAACAGCTAGAGAATACGCATTCTTTTCAACAGTACAAGGAATATTTCCAGGATAGATAATAATGGCAGGCCACAAAACAAGTCTTAACAAATTTTTAAAAATTTAAATCATATCAGGTATCCATTCTAATCACAGTGTAAGAAAACTAGGAATCAATAACAAGAAAAATTTAGAAAACTCTACAAACACACAGAAATAAACAACATGCTCCTGAACAATCAATGGATCAAGAAAGAAATTAAGAAGGAAATTTAAACATTTCTTGCAATAAGTAATAGTAAAAACATACAAAAACAGTAACCAGCAAAATCAGTGTTAAGAGGAACGTTTATAGAAATTAACATCTACATAAAAGTATAAATATTTCAAACAAACAACTTGCAATGCAAGAATTTAGAGGAACAAGATAAACCAAACTCAAGAAGAAAAGAAATAATGAGGATTATAGCAGAAAGAAATAAAATAAAGGTTTGAAAAACAGTACAAAAATCAACAAAAAAGAGTAGGTTTTTAAAAAGATAAACTTTACAAAACTTTCGTAGGCTAAAACAAGAGTAGAGTAAAATAAATATAATCAGAGACAAAAAAGTCATTACAAATAATATTTGTACCTCACTATAACTATATGCTACCTCTCTATAACTATATTTTTATATAAATTAAAGGAACTTTATATATATAACGTTCCTTAAACTCTAGATTATTTTGTAGAAAAAGATTGATAATGAGAATTAAATCACAATATGGTTGTTTACATTATAATATAAATGACTTCGGCTTTTAGAATTAATAAACAGCTAAGTTTCTGATTATATGAGATTAATATAAGTAATAATTGTATCTATATATAGTAGCAGCTTTTTCAACCTCTTAAATTTATTTAAGTTTAAAAATACTCTTTAAAATGAAAATATTCCTTTATAGGTTATATTTATTTTGTCCTGGATACAAAGTCTTTGCTTAACATATGTTCATAATGACATAGCCCTGTGTTATTCTTCTAGAACATTAATTATGGTATAGTTTATTATCCATCTAGAATTGTTATGGTATAGTTTATTATCCATCTAGAATTGTTATGGTATAGTGTATCATCCATCTAGAATTGTTTTGTGTATATGACACGATAGGAGTCAAGATTCTTTTTATGTTTCATATCAATGGTCAACTCATCTAGTACTATATTTTTTGAAAATATAATTCTTTTCTCAACACATTTTATTGTCAACTTGGTCATAAAACAAGTGGCCATGCATGAGTAAGTCTCTTGGACTCTTTATTTTAATAAAAAGTGAGCAAGTTTTGAAAGACTATACACACACACACATATATATATATATGCAAAGATACATATATGTATATACACTATTTTCCCTTTTGAATACCCAGGTGGCCTATAAATCATAGAAATATGTTTAATCTCAATTACTAATTATCTAATTTATTGTCTAATTAGTGAATGCAAATTAAAACTAGAAAGAGATGCCTTGAATAACCACGGTGGGAGAAAATGACAATAAAAAGTATTGGTTGGGAATATGGAGCAATAGAAACTCTTATGTAAAGCTAAGGATAATATGAATGCACACAACCTCTTTGGCAAACTCTTCGTCAGTTATCACAAAATTTAAAAATACAGTTATTCTTCCTTATTTGCAGGGGATACATTCCAAGACCCTCAGTGGGTGCCTGAAACCATGGATAGTACCAAGTCCTATATATTCCTTTTTTTTTTTCCATCTTATAAGCCTAATGGCAATTAAGTGACCAAAAAGTCCTAGCACGTACAGTGTGGATATGCTTTACAAAGGGATGACTCACATCCTGAGAGGGACGGATAAAGACGGTATGAGATTTAATCATGTTACTTGGAATACATGCAACTTACAATTGATAAATTGTTTATTTCTGGAATTTTCCATTTAATTTTTCCAGACTGTGGTTGATCACTGATAATTGAAACCATGGAAGGCAAAAAATCATAAATAAGGGGGTCTTCTGTATCTAACCTCCATTATTCAACATTTTACTTCTACAGATATACTCAACAGAAATACATATACATATATATATTTAAAAACAGATGTACACAAAATGATTATAACAGCATTTTATTTAATATAACAAAACTAAACCAAGCGAAATATCATTAGTATTCAAAAGATAATTGTTATGATATACTTATTCAGTAAAAATGCATACAATAACATGGGTAGATTCTCCAAATACAAGAGTGAGCGAACACTCCAAACAAAAGAAAACATATAGTATTTTAATTCAATTTATTAACATTGTAAAATAGAAATAATAGGACCGGGGGCGGTGGCTCACAACTGTAATCTCAGCACTTTGGGAGGCCGAGGAGGGCGGACCATGAGGTCAGGAGTTGAAGACCAGCCTGGCCAATGTGGTAAAACACCGTCGCTACTAAAAACAAAAACTAGCCGGGCGTGGTGGCTTACGCCTGTAGTCCCAGGTATTCTGGAGGCAGCAGAAGAATCGCTTGAACCTGGGAGGCGGAGGTTGCAGTGAGCCAAGATCGCGCCACTACACTCCAGCATGGGCAACATAGCGAGACTCCGTCTCAAAAATAATAATAATAATAATCAGTGATAATTCCATTTAGTTTTCCTCTGTGATTTTTAAGGACTGGATTGTTGATATAAGGAGTTACTGTTGTGGTTTTAACATTCTATTTCTTAATCAGGCTATTAGTTATTTGAGGTTACTTCATCTTAAGAAATTCATCGATTTGTGCATCTTTATCAATGTTACATTAAATAAAATGTTTACTTTTGAATTTCCATTTGATTATTTGGTGGACAATCATCCTGAGCCCAAAACAGAACCTTCTGTGCAACTGAAACACAAGACCCTGCTTTCCACTTTTTGTCTTGATGATGGTTTATTGCCCAGAATGTATATCACAATCTATCACATTCAACCATGTGTCTAAAAGGTTTTAATAAGCATTTCTGGTCTTTTGTTGCATCTGGGTCCTTAGGTTATTCAGCTGGCTATGTTTCAAGTAACAGAAGTGCCCAGAATGTGTCTGGTTCTGTTTTCTTTGTTTTTATTTTTTTATTTTTTCCAAATTTCACTTAAATGTACACATTTTGTGCTATTTTCAGCTCGGTAAAATTTCCCTCAATTTTGAGTTTGATTTTAGTTTTTATAGCAATCACTCCTTTGAAACACCTGTAATTTGCAGATGGATCTTTGTTTCTTCAGCTCTTCTCTCCTGGTTTTCAGCTCTTCAGCTTTTTCAGTACGCTCATACTCTCTCAGGTGTGCTCTTAACATCAGCATTAAAATTCCCACAGGCTCCTGGTACTCTTTACTGCCTCCCATTTTATTTTACTTTTACGTCTTTGCTGTGATTTGAATCCTTCAATCTCATGTAGATTTCTCTTTTTCATGGGCTGCCTTTTTCATGTGACATTTTTCCTATGTCATTTTAAATTTTTCTGTCAAGTTGAAAAATTTTTATTTAAAATCTTAAATTCCTAGCCTGTATTATCACTAGGATTATTTTTAAATCTCTCTCCACAACTACATCACCTACTTTAAAGGACCTAAACCTACCAGGAGCTAATGTAATATAGTCTCGCCAGTCAAGCCTAACTTTCTGCTTCTAACATGTGAGACTTTTCTCTGAACATGGAAATATGGTGAGTAATACAAAACTTGGTCTCTAGCATTAGGCAAATAGTGGCAGAGTGATTGTTTCCAAACTTCTTACTGATCAGCAGGAATACTGCTGTTTTCATAAATCAAAGCATTATTTTCTCGTTTAAAATCAATTCAGCTCTTTTCTTTTCTTAACTATGTGTAAACATCAGATTTTGGCAATTAGGTTTGATTTTTTAAAATTATTTTTCAACTGATGTAAGTTTTTATCTTTTAGGTATATTGTTTAAAAGATATCCAGTAGGAATTTAAATTTAGAAGGTTACTAGTAAAACGTAAGACAAATTTTTCTGACCACAATTTACATTTTCATTTAAAGTAATTATACTTACTGGATTGAATTTATTTTAGACATCATTAGGCAAGTAAGAATGATTTACTCCATAGCTCACAGCATAACTCCTTTATGTTGTTTCATACTATAAAATACATTTTCCTTAAATTCTTAATATTTCTCTCAATATTTAGAAATATGCATATAGTTTGTTATTTAATAAAATTCATTTTCAAGACTATCAGTTCTTGAATGGCTTAGTGTTTCATTAATTATAAAAGTTGCATGTACCTAGAAAAAATAATATAGGATAGAAATTAATGAAATAAGAATTAGAAGTATTGTAAGAAGTTTTATAAATTTAGCTGACCATCAGAAATGGAGAGTCTAGAACATTTAATGCATGCGTTGACTAGAAAAAAAAGAAAAATAATAATAAAACAAAAAAACTTTAAATTTTAGCATTTGGCAATGTCAAAATTGACTTCTATCTAATTGAGGCTTTGTACTAACATCAGTTTTACTCCATAAATATAAACAACTATAATTTGTCACCATAAATATTTTTAAAAAATTAAAAGTGAACTTATTAAATTGCCTTTTATAGTGCCATTTCTGTATAAATGTTATGATTGATTTTTTCCTAAAAATAACTCATTATTAGAATGATCAGACTTATTATTCATGAAGCAATAAATCTGAAAATAAAAGAAGCTGAATATACTTATGACCTGTAACAAAAGGGTAACACTTAAGAAGTAGTATAGATGCACGGAATCCTGAGAGTCTTCCTTAGAATAAAAAAGACTTAGGCTCAAGGCATCAGTCATGATCTGTGTAGCCTCAATAAGTTACTGAAAGTCTTTAGGTCACAGTTTTCCTCTGTTAAATGGGGTTAGTGATATCTGTATTGTGATGGTAGTATAATTCTTGTAAAGCGCAATGAACAGCGTCTATCACATAAGGCAATACTAAATGGTAGATATGCTTTTGAAATCACTAAATGGATTTAAGCCTGATGAATAGTATGGTACAGAGGTGTATTTCCCTACATGCAGTTACAAAGCCTTTTGATATAAGTTTCATAGAATATATAAACAAGAAAATACTGGGCTTAAATAATTTTAAACTGCTATTCATAATTTAAAACAAATTCTCTTTTATATATTATTTGTGTTTAATTTTTAAAAGAGAAAGTATGTACAGTTTTTTTCACCAACTTTTATTATGAGACACTTCTATTAATGTCAACCAGAACAGTGTCTATATAATTTTGAGAAATTCTGTTGTGCAGGAATGGATAGGAAGCCAATCTTGTGCAAAATTAGGCTGGTAATTTCAGCTCAGTGACATTTTACAAATCACTGATCATTGTAAAGTCTGATTTGTTTTGTTATCTAAAAATGAATATAATGCAACTATCTAAAGAGTTAAATAATACTTTATAGCATACAGAACCCAAAAGGTATTTAGTAAAAGTTAGTTCCAGTCACCATTTTTTTCTTTTATGTAACAAAGCTTCTTTTATTTTGTCTCTTTGTCACGTAGAACAAAAAAAAAAAAAGGGAATTGAAGAGCAAACTAATATCAAATGGGGGCAGTTGGTCTGTATTTTAAAAAATATTGCTTTGGACTCTCTGGAAGATGATAAAAATATGCTCACAACTTACTTAAACATATTATTTTTATATTTTGACAAAAAGAAGTATGCTATACACTATAATTTTAATGGAGCATTTAAAAGAGAAATGTTACTAAGTTTATATCTAAAATGCACATGTTCACATTTCTATTTTTGTTTGCTTTTCTTCCAAGAAGCTACATCCATTTGAGTAGCCGTCACCCCACATCTGTTAATCTTAGCACAAATTGCTATCTCTTATATGTGAGATTGCATTGCCAACATTTTAATAATTAAACTTGTCTTTCCCTCAGATAAACACCAGAAAAACCATAAGGTAGAATGGCACATTTCATAAGAAGTTTTAAAACTGTAAAGATAATCAGTCCCCCAACCTTAATTAAATAGAATTAACCGAACTGTAGGCTGTCTGGCTTTGTTTGGGCTTTTCTTTATGTATGGGGACTTAGCTATCATTCCCCCTTCAAGGAAGACCTTCATCTATAATCATTTGGGATACAAGAATTTCTATCTGCTCCAAAGTCAATTCCCCTGCTGTCAACCCCCTGGCTTCAAAGCATTACTCATAGGCCCACCTCAGGCATCTCTTTACTCTCTTGAAAATCCAAGAAATCTGTCCTCCTAGGATAAATTGCAAAGATTGTCTCACTGGCCTCTGGCTTCAAAGTGGACGGGGGTGAGAAATAAAGATTTCTCTCTTAAATGTTCAATTCTAAACTTATCAGTGTCTACTTCTTATTTCCTTCAGATTACCACTAATGTAAATATATGTGTAAAGTTGTCTAAAATTTTGAAAGAAATAGAAGGTTATTATATATTATATTATGAGAAAAAATACATTTGAGTATTTTACAGATATTTTTCTTGGCATTCCATGCTCAGATATACATTCTCATTATGTTTCTGGAGTCAGTTTTCTTTGTCCAGGCCCTTCTCCAAATTTCAAGATAATCTCTCCTTAGATTTCTGGTAGGAAATGTTCTCATTGTGTCTTATGCTGGAGATACCAGAAACCTTGTTTCACTTCTTTGCCTCACTGAACCAGTTTAGAGAGATTGAGTTTTCATCATAAGAAGCTTATAAAGATGTTTTCCTAAGTAACAGATGATCAAATTCATATTATATGTCATAAAGGACAAGTTATTTAAATTCTCTAAGCTTCAATTTCTCAGATACAAAATAGGAATAATTACTCATCTCAAAAGTGGTGTTGAAAATTGAGTGAACTGATGCGTGTAAGGTCTTAGAATAGTCCACGCTGTATAGTAAGCTGTTTATCTTAGTCACTGTTGTTATTGGTGTTCACTCTGACATTCATTCATTTGACAAATATATATTGAGTGCCAGCTCTGTGTCAGGTGCTCCTAAGAAAACTGGAGAATAAGAGGAAAAAGATTGAGGCCCTGACCCACAGGAGTCTAAAGCCTGGTGGGACAGAAATAAAAATAAAATAATATCAGGTAGTGGTATTACTTTGAAAGGATATGAAGGCAGATGCAGAGCTAAAATATGCCAAACAGCAGAGTCATTATGATAGTCAGGGAGAACCCATTGAAGAAGATGTCACTTGGGTAGAGATCTGAATGATGAGGCAAAGTAGTTCCAGTGTAAAGGTCGATGTGAAAAGTGTTTCAGGCATAAGGGACTGTAGGGATGAACATTCTGAAGCTTGAACAAACTTGGCTTGTCTCAGGAACAACAAAAAAGGTTCACGTGCCTAGAGCAGAATAAGCAATGGATGATCAGAGATGAGGTCATAGAGCAGCTATCAAAAGTGGTAGTGATAAATATTCATTTTTTTCAATGTCATGGAATGACTGGAGGGTTTTTAATATGGAGTTATTGAACTCAGATTTTCAGAATATCTCTGGCAGTTATGAACAGAATAGACTTTGGGGTATTGTGGTATAGAAGTAGGTTTGTGAATTGGGTTAATTCTAGTTTCTCTGGGAAATAAGATGGTAGGTAATCCATTGAAAGTGAGAAGAATTAGTTGAATATTTAAGTACAGAATAAAAATGTTGAAATAATTATCTTAAATACAACTCACTGGAGATACATGTTAAGTATTCTGTATATCTTTAAGGGCCTGGTCAGAATGGTTATGAAGATTTCTCCAGCCATGCTTACCTACACCATGGGTTTCAGAACAATGTAGGCTCAGAGGAAGTAAAGAGTGAGGTTTTTTTCCAGGTGTCTGTAAGTGAGAGAGGTAAGGTAAATTAACTTAAGGGTGAATGCAATCAAATTATAATAATGTTGGGCTTTGGTAATGAGAAAAGAGGCCTCATGAGAAAGAAGCAACAATAATTTGATGAGGTCAGTGGATTTAAAAGTGCTGATTGAAGTAAAATAATTATTGGAGACACATTATTAGATTATGTCTGCTGAAAAGTTTGGAGGTGGTGGTCAACAAATGAGATGCTGAAACTGGGATTTTAAAAAAATGTGTCACAATTATTAGAAATAACAAAACTTAGGAAATGAAAAAGTTAATGGAAATCCATGGAGGAGTGTTATCCACAGAAGTGCAGAAAGCAGTACTAAAGCAAATGGCTTCAATTGCAGTCATTTAAAATTACATCTCCTCACTTCTCTTCTTCACTATTATCTCAAAGATAAATGTTATACTAAAGACACAAGTTTAGAAGATGCACTTTTAGAGATGAGTGAAATTTTAGATGTTTTCTAGTTCAATCCTTTACTATACACACAAAAAATCTGAAATTTAGAAGTTGTGGGTAGAGTGGTGCCCAGTTATTGTTCTCCACATTTTCCCTTAACAGAACCGTACAGTAGTCTTTAGTAACAATATCTGTGGGCTGAAGCGCTCAGGTTTCCAGCTGCCCTACTAAGTAGGGTAGCAATGTGAGGCATTTCTAGCCTGTAATATACAAGTAGAAATAGCAGAATGAGAAATCTGTTAAAAAGCATAGACCCAGCAGGCATGTATCCTTTGGCTTTTTTCATTTATTTCTTTTCTCTGCCTAGAATTCAGAATAAAATATTTAATTTTTTAACTAATAGGATTAAATCCATATACTAAGGAGATCAGAGCATAAAGATGGAAGGCATCTGAATTCCTGATGGGTTTTAAAGAATATGTGCACCAACTCTTCCTCTGGATTTCTTATTATAAATGGAAAGTATAACCTGTGAGGTGGTTAGCAAGGGAGAGGAAATATACATTCTCCCCACAAAGGTTAAATTATTCTCTTAGTATAGTTGTGTTCTTTTCTATCTTTTGGTTATGAACTAGTCAGCTCTACTGTCAGTTAATTCATCTTCTATGGGAGTTTTTTTTTTTTTAAAGCTCACACAAAAAAGAAACAGCTTACAACTTTCTAAATGTTAAATGTTTTCTCCCATTTGCTCTGAGTCACAAAACAGCAAGCAGTAGCGTAACCAAATCTTGTGCCGTAGCGTAAAATGAGATTCCACCTTTTTGACTTATAGTAAGTAGGTCTTTCCTGCCTAAATTTTCTTTCTCTACATAGATCATTTTAAATTTTAAGTTGTTAACTACATGCAGCACACCACTAACAGGCTCTGAATTCATTAACAGGAATAAAATAAGCTGCCTCTTACAAAATCACTCGAGTTACTTAAATAAGTAGATTAGTTTTTCTTATGTATCAAGAAGTCTTGGTACAGATTAAAGCAAAATAAATCTGATTTTACTTACTCATTCACAGCAAATAATAATAGGAATTACATGAGGAAATCATTCAAGGCAGTTCATAAAGTAAGTTTGCTTCTTTAAGGCTAACAGGATAACCTGTTGCTCTGGTCTACCAAAATGAAGTTTTTTTTTCTTTTTCTTTTTCTTTTTTTTTTTTTTGAAACGGAGTCTCGCTCTGTCGCCCAGGCTGGAGTGCAGTGCTGCGATCTCGGCTCACTGAAGCTCGGCCTCCCAGGTTCATGCCATTCTCC
The DNA here is from genome assembly GCF_028858775.2 of Pan troglodytes. Classification (NCBI taxonomy): domain Eukaryota; kingdom Metazoa; phylum Chordata; class Mammalia; order Primates; family Hominidae; genus Pan; species Pan troglodytes. The sequence goes on along the minus strand of NC_072398.2, from coordinate 58,510,462 downwards.
TGCCTCAGCCTCCAGAGTAGCTGGGACTACAGGGGCCTGCCACCATGCCCGGCTAATTGTTTTGTATTTTTAGTAGAGATTGGTTTCACCGTGTTAGCCAGGATGTTCTCGATCTCCTGACCTCGTGATCCACCCGCCTCGGCCTCCCAAAGCGCTGGGATTACAGGCGTGAGCCACCATGCCTGGCCTAAGATGAAGTTTTAAGTGAGGTAGTATAATCACGGGAGTGACAAGAGTTAAATAAACTCTCCTGTATAACATACAGTAAAGTAGTTATATATTAGGTTATATATAACATAGCCTAATCAAGGGAATGACATTCCACCATCTTCATTTTATTGGCCAGAAGCGAGTTGCTGGTTCCATTGACAGCCAAGGGCATGGCTTACTGCCCTTGACTCAGGTCACTTTGCTGTGTGTCTGTCACACCATATATGCTATTTTAAGAATCAAAAATTATACTGGATTTCAATCACTCTCAGAAGACCGGATTGAAACAACAGAATCTGCATTTGTAATTTATATTTCTTTAAATATTTAATTCCTAAAGCAATTAACTTGTGATTTCTGTGCTGAGGTGTGTTCAATGTTACTCTTAGATATATTTTTAAAACTTTAATTTTGTATTAGTTCATTTAAAAATATATATCTACATTCTACTTATAAGAATGTAGCATATTATGTTTTTAATATTAAAAATGAATTTTTGTGCAGCAAACCACCATGGCACGTGTCTACCTATGTAACAAACCTGCATGTTCAGCACATGTATCCCGGAACTTAAAGTAAAATAAAATAAAATAAAATAAACAGGAATTTTATGTAATTTGGTAACCAAAGCAAAACACTGTACATGGATCTACTTCCTTTCCCATATGAAATCACTTGAAATGGAAGTAAAAATTTGCAGAAAAAAACTTATGATGATACTGGCTAATAATAAAGAAATTCCCTGAAGATAATAAAACAAATTGATTTAAATTAACAGAGAAACCAGAACAAACAAAACTATAGTGCTGTACACAAGTGGAAAGTATATTACCTTTGTTAAAATTATCTTCCTGACATGCAATGAGGAAATTGTGTTTCCAAAGAAGCTTCCAAACTCACATGAAATATGTGTAACATCAACTAATACAAAGAATACTGTGTAAGTGCAACCCCTTTTGGTAGGCCATCTCACACATACTAAGACTTAGCAGCAGGTTCCTCTTCCCAATCCCCTCCCATTTCCAATCCACAGGCTAACTCTTCATATTTGCTTTGCAAATAGAACTGGAAGATTTATCAGGAAATTTGAATGACAGCCCTAGAGAGAGACAGAGCAGAGCCTGATGCAATACTGGACCTCAAGGACACCAAGAAAAACAAATAAACACACAAAAGAAAAAAACTTCAGTATTTCCATAGTGAGAATAAATGTGCTTTAAGACATTTCTCTGAGGGCTGGGAAGGAGGAGAGAGCTCCTGGTAACTAATGGTTGCTGGAAAGAGTTGGCAGCTTCCCTCAATGGAACAACTAACCTGGCTTCACTTCTAGAACATTACCTGCAATCTTAAGAGTGGACTACTGTATTCGGAAATTTCCTCCTTTGGAAATTATCACTTGAGTTGCACGTTTTACTCTCAGGGATTTACACAGATTCTGACTCATAAGAGAGATCCCAAAATATTCGCCAACATTTAAATATTTAAGGAAAATCAGTAACCATAAAATGAAAAAAAACCCATAAATTTTAAAAAAGAACAATTACCACTAAAGAAACAATGCAGAATCAGAACACTATTTTTTTAAAAAAAACAGTTTATAAAATAATAATTTTGCTAAAAGAAAATAATAAAAATTTCTGATGTCTATAATCAAAAACTTTCAAACTCAAAACTAAAACTTTTAAGGAATGAAGGGTCATATCTAAATAGAACAAGTAACAAGATAGAAAAATAAAAATGTATAACATGAAATTGGTAGCAAAAAGAAGGGGGGTCATAATTATGATACTTATAATAAACATTGAAGATGAATATATTAAGTGAGTGCAACACATACCTTTTATATTTACAAAAGTGAAGTCCACCATGAACACAACAGTTAAGCATACTGAGGCATTAAAAACTTTCACTTAAATATTTAAGTCAGAACTTACAGAAATATATTAAAAATGAATTTACTTCATAAAACTTTCATAAATCAACAGAAAATAACTAAGATATAAGCAAGAATACAGATAATTAGGATAACATAATCAATACTTAGTATACCAGAAATAGATATAATATTGGTTAAAATCAAGTTTAATTATTTTCAAATATGTGTTGTATTTGTTAGGGTTCTCTAGAGATACAGAACTAATAAAATATATATATCAGAGTCTATTAAAGAGTATTAATCCACATGATCACAAAGTCCCATAATAGGCCATCTACAAGCTATGGAGCAAGGGAGCCAGTCTGAATCCCAAAGCTGAAGAACTTAAAGTCCAATGTTCGAGGGCAGGAAGCATCCAGTATTGGAGAAAGATGTAGGCTGGGAGGCTAGGCCAATCTATTCTTTTAACGTTCTTCTGCCTGCTTTTTATTCTGGCCACACTGGCAGCTGATTAGATTATGCCCATTCAGATTAAAGATGGGTCTGCCTTTCTCAGCCCATTGACTCAAATGTTAATCTCCTTTGGTAACACCTTCACAGACACACCCAGGATCAATACTTTGCACCCTTCAATCTAATCAAGTTGACACTCGGTATTAACCATCAGGAGTCCACCCCATGTCACCTTGACCCATACACATCTCCTGAGATCATACATAATCTTCAGATAAAGACAATAATAAGGTGATCATTATGCCTGACACAATACAACAATTCTTCATACAACCGGAAATGCACCAATCCCCCATCCAAATGCTATTACATAAAGTTAACAGCACTTAAATGCTGAGATGAAGTCAACAAATCTTATGTCACATAGTGAAGGAAAAAGGAAATAAAATGAGGGTATTGTCTTAGTACAAGTGTATACATGCACAAACATGTTTTTAACAAAAGAAAACTACCTTTTTCTACTACCCATTCTGTATTCCCTTTGCCTTCAGCAAGCACCTCAGCAGGTTGTGGTTTTCTTCCTGGTGGAGTGACACAAACCTTCCTTCACGAAGGGTCTAGGACCTTTGTTGTCTTGCCTGGATAGAGCTGTTGTTGAGTTTCCCACTGACCTTAATCACAGGGCATGGTTATACTAAGAGATGTGCCAAGGGATCTCCTGTATTCCATGCATAATCTTCCTTACCTCTGTTGTGGAGTAGTAGGGTGATTTCATCTTGATAGTCCAGGTCAGTCACCTCAGCCAACACTGTAATTCCCTTCATAGCCCGTTGGCCTAAAGGTAGGAGGAGCCCAAAGTGTCCAGGTGGCAATCTTAACTTCCAGTTTAAAGGAATCGTTGTTGCATCTCCTGGGGGCAGCGTTTCTCCCTCTAAGACTAAGACCTCTAGGCTAGCAGAACATGATATCGCGGGATAGGAAGCAACAATTTTGCTAGAGGGTCATTACTGGTGATGGTAAATGGTGCCATTTATATTTCCACCCCTTGATTCCTGGACCTGTGAATCCTGGCTATGGGAGAAACTGTACCATATATTGGATGCTGATTCAGTGCATACACAGCCTTCTGGAGAACTTTGCCCTAGTCATGCAAAGTATTGTCACCTAGCTGGCATTGTAATTGTGACTTCAAAAGGCCATTCCACCATTCAATATATCCAGCTGCTTCAGGATGATGAAGAACATGCTAAGACCAGTGAATGCCATGAGCATGAGCCCACTGCTTCAGTTCTTTAGCCATAAAGTGAGTGCCTTGATCAGAGGCAATGCTTTGTGGAATACTGTGATGGTAGATAAGGCATTGCGTGGGCCCATGGATGGCAGTCTTGGCAGAAGCATTGCATGCAGGATAGGCAAACCCATATCCAGAGTAAGGTTATATTCCAGTGAGAACAAATCTCTGCCCTTTCCATGACGGAAGAAATCCAATATAATCAACCTGCCACCAACTAGCTAGCTGATCATCCCGAGGAATGGTGCCATATCGAGGGCTCAGTGTTGGTAGCTGCTGCTGGCCAATTGGGCACTCAGCAGTGGCTGTAGCCAGGTTAGCCTTGGTGAGTGGAAGTCCATTTCGTTGAGCCTATGCGTAACCTTCATCCCTGACATCATGTCTGCTTTGTTCATGGGCCCATTGGATGATGACAGAGGTTGGGGAAAGAGCCTAAGTGGTGTCCACAAAACAAGTCATCCTATCCATTGATTATTATAATTATCCTCTGCTGAGGTCACCCTTTGGTGAGCACTCACATGGGATACAAATATCTTCAGTTTTGACCACTCAGAGAAGTCCATCCACACACCTCTTCCCCAAACTTCTTTGTCACCAATTTTCTGATCATGCCTCTTCCAAGTCCCTGACCATCCAGCCAAACCATTGGCTACAGCCCATGAATCAGTATATAATCACATATCTGGTCATTTCTCCTTCCATGCAAAGTGCACAACCAGTGCACTCCTCAAGGTTCTGCTCACTGGGAAGATTACCCTTCACTGTTGTCACTCAGGGGTGTCCTAGAAAGGGGCTATAGTGCTGCAGCTGTCCACTTTTGGGTGGTGCCAGAATATCGTCCAGAACCAACTGTGAACCAGGACCTAGTCTTCTCTTCCTCTGTCAACTAATCATAGGGATCTACCCATGAGCCCATAGATACAGGCTGGGAAAGAGGAGGCAGGGTGGCAGGAGTGGAGACCATGGGCATTTGAGCCACTTCCTCATGTAACTCACTTGTGCCTTCAGGACCCGCTCAAGCCTGATCACGTATATGCCACTTCCATTTGATGATGGAATGCTGCTGTGCATGACACACTGTATGGCTAGATGGGTTAGAAAGTGCCCAGTTCATGATAAGCAGTTCAGGTCACATGGTGATTTGATGACCCATAGTCAAATGTTCATTTTCCACCAAACCCCATTAACAGGCCAAGAGCTGTCTCTCAGAAGGAGAATAGTTATCTGCAGAAGATGGCAGGGCCTTCCTCCAAAATCCTAGAGGCCTCCACTGTGATTCACCTATGAGGTCCTGCTAGAGGCTCCAAACAACACCTTATCTGCCACTGACACATCAAGCACCATTAGATCTGCTGGATCATATGGCCCAAGTGGCAGAGCACTTTGCACAGCAACCTGGACCTGTTGCGGAGCCTTCTGCTGTCTGGAACCCAGTCAAAACTGAAAGCCTTTTGGGTCACTCAATAAATGGGCCATAGTAACACACCCAAATAAGGAATGTGTTGCCTTCAAAATCTAAATAGTCCCACTAGGCTCTGTGTTTCTTTCTTGGTTGTAGCAGGGGCCACACACAGCAACTTATCCTTCACCTTGGAAGAAATGTCTCGACAGGCCTCACACCACTGGACCCCTAAAAATTCTACTGTGGTAAAATGTCCCTGAATTTTATTTGAATTTATTTCCCATTCTCTGACATGCAAATGTCTCACCAATAAGTCCAGTGTGTTTGTTACTTCTTCCTCACTGGATCCAATCAGCATAATGTGATCAATGTAATGGACCAGTGTGATACCTTGTTGAAGCAAAAAGGGATCAAGGCCTCTTGGAACAAGATTATGGCACAAATCATAAGTTGATATACCCCTGAGGTAGGACAGTAAAGGTATATTGCTGGCCTTGCCAGCTGAAGGCAAATTGCTTCTGGTGGGCCTTATGAACAGAAATGAAGAAAAAGGAATTTGCCAAATCAATGGCTGCATACCAGGTACCAGGTGATGTGTTAATTTTCTCAAGCAATGAAACCAGATCTGGTACAGATCTGTCATTCTCCAAGATCCATCTGTCTTCTGCACAGGTCAAATAGGAAAGTTTAATGGGTATGTGGTGGCAGTCACCACCCCTGCATCTTTCAAGTCTTTATGGTGGCACTAATCTCCACAATCCCTCCAGCGATGCGATATTGTTTTTGATTTACTATTTTTCTAGATAGAGGCAGCTCTAATGGTTTCCATTTGTTCTTTCCCACCACAATAGCCCTCACCCTACCAATCAGGGAGCCAGTGTGGGGATTCTGCCAGCTGCTAAATGTGCCTATGCCAATCATGTATTCTGGCACTGGGGGAATAACCACAGGATGAGTCCGGGGACCTATTGGACTCACTGTAAGTCAGACCTGAGCTGAAACTCCATAAATTACCTGATCTCCATAAGCCCCTACTGTAACTGGAGAACCACAATGATGTTTTAGATCCCCTTGAATCAATGTCAGCTCAGAGCCAATGTCCAGTAGTCCCCAAAATATCTGATCATTTCCCTTGTCCCAATATACCATTACCCTGGTAAAAGGCTGGAGGTCTCCTTGAGGAAGAATGGGAAAAACAGTAACAGCATAAAGTGTCTATAGTGTAGTGGGGTCCATTCTCAAGGGAATCCAGCCTCCCCTTTATTCAAGGAGTTGTGTGTCTGTAAACTGGCTCAAGTCTGGAAATTGATTGAGGGGCTGTAATTCTCTGTTTTTAGAATTCAGATTAGTCTCTTTTCCACTTGACCTGGCAGGTTTCTGCTTATATAGACTAAGTAGGAATGCAGTAGGCTTCCTCTTGATTTCACTTCTAGGAAGACTGTGATTAATTAGCCAGTGCAAGAGCTCTGCATGAGTTGGATTATTCTGATTGCTACTTTGCCATTGCTGTCCATTACAGTAGCTACACCCACCTTGCCTTTGATGGTTGAGTGCTGCCACTTGGACTCTGCCACCTTGGGATACAATTATTCCCATGGCATTTAAATTCTGTAGTTGACTGACTGCAGCTCCCACTATTAAATCTGACATACAGAGAAGAGCAATTACAGGGCTCTTCAAAGATGCAGTTGCTGCCCTCAGAAATCTATTTCATAACACATTGGTCAAGGGTATATCTTCTGGACCCTCCCAGCTTGTATGAGCAGGTCTAAAGTGATTAATCCACTCCACTATCCCAATCTCCCTAAGCCTTTAGATCCCTCCCTCTACATTAAACCAAGAGAGATCAGGCATTTCCAGCTCACTCACAGTGGGCCATCTTTTAACTAATATTTCAGCTAACCAAGCAAATAAACAATTAGCACCTTTTTTAACTCCCTGAGCTGCAACATTAAATGCAGAATCCCTACTTAGTGGGTCCAAATCAATTAATTCAGCCTGATCTGACTCTATGTTTCTTCCACCATCTTCCCACACCATTAATATCCATTCCCAGGCTTGTTCTCCCGATTTCTGCTTATATAAATTAGAAAATTCAAGCAGTTCTTTTCAAGTGTAGCACACCTCATCATGGGTCACACTCTCAACCTCATCTCTATGGGCCCACTGGGATTTTAGTTATAGCTCTAGACGTGAACAGGGATGTTGGGGATGGCTTCTGAGGAGAATCAACATTATCTTGCCTGGCAATTGCCTCAGGGGAGGACATCACTGTTGCCTCAGGCAGCATAGGGTTTATCTTCTCAGACAAGTGTGGAAAGGCTGACAGCAGCATGGGTCAAGGAGGGAATGTTGCCACTATTGGAGATGGGAAAGCTATTTTTTCTGGCAAAAATGTTCATCAGAGTTTACAAGTCCAGCTTCATCAGGTTCCTCCCAAATGTCCCCATTCTAAGTTTCGGGGTTCCATCCTTTTCCAATCAATGCCCTCACTTTAACAGTAGACACCTGGTGAGGCTGTGCATGCACCTTTCATTTCAGGTCAGCCACTTGAATGATAAGAGCTTGTGTCTCATTGTCCACATTTTCAGCTCTTTCTCTACAGGCAATAAGACTCTCACTCAGGGCAATCTTAGCAGATTTGATGCTTAGTATCTTCTTCCAAGGCTGGGAGTTGGAATCCCTGAGTTCATAATTTTCTTTCATTACTTTGTCCAGAGAACTTAGAAGGAACAAACCAACTTCATTATTTTCCTTTGTTCTCCACATATAGTCAAAGGCATTATGTATAGTGTCACTAAACTCCTTACCTCTCAGGAATAGTGAATCAGAAGTGTCACATGCACTTATTTTGCATAACTCTCTAAACAGGTTATGCCAAGGACTATCAGTGTTCTCCATTCTATTAGAAGTAGAGTCCTTAGCATTTGAGGTCTAATCATAATAAGCAGCCTACTCCAGAAATTCCCAAATCAACGAAGAACTCCATCCTTAATATTCTGTTCCTCTAGAACCACTCTTGGTACCAAAATATGTATTAGGGTTCTCTACAAATACAGAACTAGTAGGATAGATATATAAAGCAGAGTTTATTAAGGAGTATTAACTCACATGATCACAAGGTTCCACAATAGGCCATCTGCAAGTTGTGGAGCAAGGAAGCCAGTCCCAGTCCCAAAGGTAAAGAACTTGAAATCCAATGTTTGAAGGTAAGAATCATTCAGCACAGGAGAAAGACGTAGGCTGGGAGGCTAAGCCAGTTTAGTCTTTTCACATTCTTTTCCCTGAGTTTTATTCTGGTGGCAGTGGCAGCTAATTAGATTGTGCCCTCCTAGATTAAGGGTGGGTCTGCCTTTACCAGCCCTCTGACTCAAATGTTAACCTCTTTGGCAACACCCTCACAGACACACCAAGGATCAATACTTTGCATCGTTCAATCCAATCAAGTTGACACTCAGTATTAAGCATCACCCTTGTGAAAAAGTTACTAACAAAATGGTCAAATACTAAGTTCCAAAGGCGAATAGGAGGACAGACTGCTAACAGTCTGTCAGGATGAGTATTGTTTTTATATATTTTATATCACCGTGTGATTTTCTTTTATTCTCATGCTTTTTTCTGGAAGCTTGCATTCCTTTATTGTTTATGCAATTTATGTTTGCATTATAATAAGAAGAATGAGACTCTGGGGAATAGGGTTAAAAAGAAAAGAAAAGTTGTTCCCAGGAGGATATTGAGGATATTGCCTTTTTCAATTTGATTGCTTTCCTTTGAGGCATAACAGGTATTACCTCAGGCTTTATTAAGAGATTATTATTTAGATATGTCAATTTAGCTCTGTTAATTTGACAATAAAAATACATTTTTGGACTTTTCCTCAATAGAATTAATACTGAACTAAATGAAGATTACTAAGAATATTAAATACTTAAATTTGAATGATACTTTCACAATTGAATTCATGGTCTCTAAAGCAATAGCCTGGCATAAACCCTGCTTCTTAGAAGCTAGTTGCCCCATAAGTTTGGTGCAGAACCATATTTGAATACAAAATTGTTTTTCACATATTTTTTAACATCATGATTAACAATTTGATTTCAATGAGTTCTTCTTAATGTAGATAAAAAGAACTCTAAATATCAAAATAAATAAAAATAGAAACTAATTACAACGAAAACCTAAATTTGCTCAGCAAAATCACTGGGCTCTCAGCATAGAAAATTTGGTTTTCTTAGACATGACAAAGGTGCTTTTTGTTTGTATCTTGTTTTCTTTTACCCTAATTTCTAATAAGATGCTTATTTTTACAGAGTTTTGAGTATATAAACACAATTAATTTAGCCTCATTCCTTAATAAAAATGTGAGCATGTGGAAATGTTTAGGCTTATTTCTAGAAGAAACACTGAAGGTATATGGAACTCTTAGTAAAATTAAAATGCACATTCAAAGTTGATAAAAATGTTATGCTTATAAAGTTCACGTTCAGAGAAGACTAGTAACTTTTTATGTGATGTAAACATTAACTAAAAGTAACATTGGGGCACTTTATATGTTACACAAAATACAGAGAAGTTAAGGTCTTGGAAATTGATATGGTTTGGCTCTGTGTCTCCACCCAAATCTCATCTCTAATTGTAATCCCCACATGTGGAGGGAGAGGCCTGGTGGGAGGCGATTGGTTTAAGGTGGCAGTTTCTTCCATGCTGTTCTAGTGATAATGAGTTCTCACGAAATCTGATGGTTTAAAAATGAGAGAGCCTTTCTTGTCTTGCTTCCCCTTCACCTTCTGCCATGATTGTAAGTCTTCTGAGGCCTCCTCAGTTATGCAGAACCGTGAGTCAAATAAACCTGCTTCCATTATAAATTATCCAGTCTCAGGTATTGTTTATAGCAGGGTAAAAGCATTTTAATACAGAAATTAAAAATGAAAACTTAAAAACTTGGAAGCAACTAAGAACTTGTATGTGTAGCTTCTTTAAAAAACACTATGAAGTTTATGTTAATAGCTTTTTTTTTTTTTTTTTTTTAACGACGGAGTCTTGCTGTGTCACCCAGGCTGGAGTGCAGTGGCACAATCTCGGCTCACTGCAACCACCTCCTCCCTGGTTCAAGTGATTCTCCTTCTTCAGCTTCCTTAGTAGCTGGGACTACAGGCGCATGCTACCATGCCCAGCTAATTTTTGTATTTTTAGTAGAGACAGGGTTTTACCATATTGGGCAGGCTGGTTTCAGACTCCTGGCCTCAGGTGATCTGCCCACCTTGGCCTCACAAAATGCTGGAATTACAGGCATGAGCCACCCAAACCTGTCAGTTTTTACAAGTTTTAACTCAATAAGGAACTGGAAAGAAAAAAAGTGGAATAAAAATGTTGTTAAACAACTTTATAGTTTATTACTTTACCTTAATACAGGCACATTTCTTAGTATGGCATGATTTTATCAACATTAAAATTCACTTCTTTTTGCTTTTTAACTTTGGTTCCCTCATTACATTGCTACTCTAAAGCAGGGAAAATACTGTGCCTTCAGCACATATAGCACTGACTATATGTTGATTGAATACAGAAGTAGATTAACCAATTGCCTAAATTTCTAATGAGGCCTTAAATCCTCATTTGAACATGAGAAATCAGCATCAAAATATAATATAATTATTGGAGTACATATTATTCATTAAGCATTGTGATATGTAATATCTGTTAATCTTCAAAAATACATTGAAATAATTATTGTTATCTCCAGTTTGTTGGCACAGAGGGTTAAGTGTCTTGCCACTTGACACATCTAGTATATATTCTAAGCAACATGATTTAGAGTGCATGCTCTTACCACCGTACCGTTGACTCTTTCTCTTTCTACTAAACTTTCTAGGAGGGTTTAAAACTTTTTTGATAGTGGAAGGTCAACACGGGAGTAATTTATGATTTTTGTGATCCAAAGCCTATTTATGTGGCTACTGTGAAAATTGTTTCTGCCATTTGATAATAAAATATTTTTTCCAGGTGGAAATGTTAGCAGGTAGAACAGGTAACGCAAGTTGATATGCAACTACTTGAGTTAGCGTACTTTACAAATTATAATAGCATTAATTATAAGACACATCTCAATTTCAGAGGTGTTAAAAACGCAGAAAAATGTACATTTATAGTTGACTAAATGCAGTATTATCTATATTCATTTTGACTGGATTAAGTAAAAAGACCTTTAGGTTTTGTATCTAACTACCTTATAAGACACATTTATACATTATTTTTTATATTCATCCTTGTCTAAGATTTATTTATTTATTTATGTGTCAAGATAAATAAGTAGTTATTCAAACTTCTTTCCATTTTCTCTATAAAATGCTTCTTATCAGGGCACTGCATTACTACTCAAGATTAGAAATTATGGTAGCTAAGAATATGGTGGTGGTGAAGATACAAAGGGTGGAAAGAGTTTGAAATGCATTTATGAAGTGGGATTGATAGAAGCTGAGTGTGGATAAAATATGGGTTTTATTATTTGAGTGATGAAGGTGATTGCGTCTTTACATGTTATCTTAATGGAGAGCAAAGTACCAGTAGTCATTTGTTTCCATATATTTTATATGGAAGCACACAACTGCTATTTATATTCATTTGTTTCTCTTCAATTGTCTTATCCTAATTAGGTCATAGACATTGACTTTTGCAAGAGTCTCTTTGCTTATGTTTTGCTTTATTTGCCTTTTCTCATGTAAGTGTGTCTAATAATGAAAAGTAAGACGTTAATTTAATCCCCTAGTACTGTTCTCCCTCTACTAGTTGAGACGAATGGTATTTCTTCATTTTAAAATTGTGTAAAAATTTCTGATAACCATATATTGAATACTTTTCATTATGTTCTTAAAATAATATTTTTGACAGATACAAAATAGAAGAAAAATCAGATTTCTTATTATTAATAGCTATTATCTACATGTTTTTAGGGAATAAAAATAAATTGCAGAAGGAATTTAGAACCACATTGTATAAATGAAGGAATGTTTGGCTTTTTTAAAAGTAAGGAAGCCATTAGAAAGAAGCTCCAAGCAATTTAAAACAAAAACAAAAACAATAATAAAGATGAGGTCTCACCACCTTCCTCAGGCTGGTTTCGAATCCAGGCTCAAGCAATCTGCCCTCCTCAGCCTCCCAAAGTGCTGGAATTTCAGGCATGAGTCACCAGGCCAAGCCAGTGAGTAATGTTTTATTTTATGATACTTAATAAATGATACTTATTCTTCAAGAGGAAAACAAATATTAAAAATGATATTATGTGAGAATTTATTAGGTAACTGTTTGGTTTCTCTGCCTGTTTTCCTTACTAAGCATTATATTTTCCTTACTATTGATTGTTTCAAAAAATTATTTGTATCACATTTCACATTTTACGTTTTAGAGAAAAATATCAATAATTTATGTAAAAGTACATCTTTTTACACAATGAACAATTCTTACACTTATAACCAAAAGTTTTCAGTTTTCAGTATTTCACAAATATTTACTCGTTAAACCGAGCTATCTACTTTATTTGTTTGTCTCCTAGAGACACTGTCTTCTTTGAACAAAGAAAAATATCCCAAAGCTATGAATCACCTTTCCATAATTACACTAATGACGTTGAATTTCCTAATGCCTTCAATTATAAAATCAGTTCCTGACTACGAGCTGCCTTCAAATGAGAAACCAGTTTTCATAGCTACAAGGCAATTCACACAACAATAATAAATATTATAGGAGCTGGTCAAAATTTAAATTCAGCATGAAACTTTATAATTTTATATATTTCCCACTGCTCTCTAGGAAATCTCTGTTCACTTGCAATATTGGAAAAGCAGAAAAAGAAAAGTTAGGAATTCTGTTCACCAGAACAAATTAAAAAAATATTTTTTTTCTTTTCCCATTTAGTTTGACAAATGTTAATTTTGTGTTTATGCTTAAGCATTGTTTCAAGCCATGCTATTAATTTTCAATTATACAAGTTAAATTCAGGTCATATTGCCATAGTCAGAAACACAGTGTTAGTAATCAGTGTCCTGCTAAGTAACCAGTACTTATACATAATATTGCTCTTTAGTCAGGAAGTTCACAAGATAGTTCATCGAAGGCATGCAGGAGCAAGATTTCAACATGCATTCTTTTTACAACTTTTACTGGACACCTTATTCAAGCACTGAGCTAGATTCAGAGAAGAATACAAATTGATTAACATCTTGTCTTTCCCTGCAGGCATTTATAATTTATCGAGTACTTTTAACTCCTCTAAGTCCAGGTAAACAAGCAGGCTCCAGAGCTCTGGAAAAAATGGGAGCTAGTGAAGCAGCACTGATGAGAAATAATTGTGACTTCTTATCCCAGAGCAAAAGTATTTTGGTTTCTGCACCTGCTTTCTTATCTGTTGCTGTGGGCATCCTACGAATCACAGAAATTCATTGAAATGGAGGAGGTGAGAAGTCCATAGTGAATCCTGAGGCTCACTGAAATAGGAACAGAGATGTTGAAGGTACCTCTTGAATACAGTTGTAGTTCTACAAGATGATATTTGAGTATCTGTAAAAAATGAAAAAGAAAATAAATGTATAATAATTTTAATCAAAGTCATATCATCACACAATAACAACATTATAGTTTTTCACATTAGTGCTACACACAAGTGTATGGCTATTTGATAACAAACATGAAGAAAGTACAAGAGAGTAAAAATGTCAGCTTTTTAATTTCTTTCTTTTTTAACTGTTTTGCACAAGGTGAAACTTTATTTTGCAAAGTAGGGCAATGGATGCAATAGGTACTTGGACTTGGAATTAGAAGACCTGAGTTGAAATTCTGCATCTAGGCTTTGCTGAATGTTGAAATTTTGGCAAGAAATTTTGAGCTTTAGTGTATACATTCATAATATATGAAAAATGATACATAACTAATTGAAAGTCTTATATGAATTTAGAGAAATAATGGGTGCTAGGAAATTGCAATCGGCCGATGCCTACAATTGAAAATGGAAGCGCTGCACCTAGGGAGATAGGACAGGTACTGAGAAGGGAACAGCGTTTCAGACAGAATCTAAACCATGCTACATCTAATATAATAGTTTTATCTTGCTATTGTAACAAATTAACGTAAACTTCGTGGTTAAAACAATACAAGCCTATTATCTTATATTTCTGGAGATCATAAATCTGAAAATGGGTCTCATTGACCTAAAACCAAGATGTATTCCTTTCTGGAAGTTCTAGGAAAGGAACTTATTTTTCCCCCCCTTTTTGGCTTTCAAAGATGCCAAATTCTGTTGTTCATGCCACCATTTCTTCATTTTCAAAGCCAGCAAAATTGGCTGAGTCCTCACACTGTCATCTCTCTGGTTCTCTCTTCTGCCACTCTCTTCTACTCATAATAGCCTTGTGATATTAAGCTCATCAGATAACCCAGGATGATCTCCTTCTGCTTAGGTCAATTTACTACCAATGTTAATTTCATCTGCAAAATCATCTTTTGTCATGTAAAATGAGAGGTTGCAGAGATTAGGATGTGGGTATCATTTGGGAGCCATTATTCTGCCTACCACACCACTTGTGGAGTCAGTGATTGACTCTGTAATGTCCTTGGGAACAAGCTGAGAAGGAGCTCTGGAACTCCTTGTGAACTTCGACTTAGATCCAGGTACTACGAGGCAGAAAATTACATAGTTACACATAATAAACAATGCATAATTTAAAATGAAATTATAACCAAGCAAATATATCTAAACTCCAAAACAAATTTATTTCTAAGACAATCGACAAAATTAATTATTAGTACATTAAATCATATTAATTTTAAATAGCACTCAGATAAAGATTTAAAATAAAGTATATTTAGGATGTTCAGATAGGGGCATGGGACATAATAAATATTCACTAAAATAGACATTATATTAACAAAAAATTGCAACAGGCAGAGCTGTAAGAAGAATAAGTCAGTACAAAAATAATCTAAGAAATTTTGAAAATACAAATGGCAGAAATTGACATTTAAAAAGAAAAAATAAAAGCACTCAAGAGACCAAATAATTTTAAAGGCTAGACGTTGTTAAAGAAAGGAGTATTGACTAGGAAGGCAATATTGATAAATTCTCCCAGAATATAACACAGAGAGAAAAATAAATAAAATATATGAAAATCATCACTAATTAATACACATAGAATGGTACTGAAAATAAAGCTGATAATGTGATACTTGAGAAGAAACCTGAAAGAAGCAATAGAGGCGAAGACAACAATCACAGATGCCTTGATACAACAGAACTTCAAATACACACAGAGTGAGATAATCATATGGCTGAGGAGAGACCAAGGGGGAGAACAGTTGGCAGATATTACTAGAGAGATAAGAAGGCCAAGATTATGTAGATTTCAGTACACATTATAAGGACATTGGGTTATCAATAGAGAAAGAACTTAATTGTGCAATGTGTTTGAAGTTTTCACTGAGAAGTTATAGTTTTTTTTTACATTTCATTGTTCAAATCAAGACATATATCCCAAAATTAATTCCAAGTATAGAGTTCATTTTTATCATTTACAGATAGGAGAATGAAAATTGTTAAAGAATAGCATTCATTATTACCACAATTACCAAGCAATAAATTTAATATGACTGGTCTATACATTTTAATATCAGAAGTCAGTCAATATGTACATGAGTTACCTGAGTTACATGAGGAAATTAGAAGAAAAACAAACATAAATGAGTAAATACAAACATATACATAAGTAAGCAGATTAATTATGAATATATTAAAATAAGATATATGAAATGAATGTTGACATTATTTTGGAAAATTTTGCTACAAATAGTGGTTTGTTTTCTTAGTTTTTCTTTATTATGTTTCTGCAATAAGACTGCAGTGACTTTTTTAATAGCGCCCATCTCAAAAGTATTTTCTTTCATAGCTTATGTGTTTGATTTAGATTAAAAATAAAGATAACCAAACACAAGGTTACATGGAGTTTCCCCTATATTTTCTTCTAGGAGTTTTATAGTTTTTCATTTTACACTTAAGTCTCATTCATTTTGACAATCATGTTATATAAACATGAAGACTGTTGTATTTCTTCCTTGTCAGCCTGTATATTTTTCACTTCTTTTAGCTTTTCTATTTCACTAGCTAAAACATTTATTGCAATTTTAAATAAGGAGGAGTGTCAGAAAGAACATCCTTGCCTTTTTTGCAAACTTAGAGTGAAAGTATTTAACTCATCATTAGGTATGATATTAACTGTAGCATTTTCTATTTTCCTTTATTGGGTTAAAGGAGTTCCCAATATATTCCTAGTTTATTGGGAGTTTTTATCATTAATGCATCTTAAATTTTGCCCAGTACTTTTTCTCCATCTATTGATATGGCATATCATTTATTTTAGTTTAATGTGATTAATCTTATATTTATCAATTTTTGAATAAGTAGTATTGCATTTCTGAAATGACTCCACTTGGCACACTATTTAATCCTTTTGATGTACTGCAAGATTCTGTTTATTAATACTGGATTAAGGAACTTTATATTCATGAGAAATATTGATTTTTAGTTTCTTTTCTTGTAATGTACTTATCTGGTTTTGGTATTTGGGTAATGTCAGCTTATAAAAAGGTTTAGGAATTGTTCCCTCTGTATTTTCTGAAAGATATTATAAAAATTGCTATTAGTTTTTCTTCAATGTTTGAGAAAATTCACCAATATTTAAGCATTATGTTTTTTGGGGGGAAGATTGTTTGTTCTTAATTTCTTTAATATATATAAAGCTATTCAGATTATCTCTTTTTTTCTTGAGTAAGGTTTGGTACTTTTTTATCATTGAACCAGTGATTTTTATCTATGTTATCAAACGTTCAGGCATAGAATTATTTATAGTATTACCATACAACCCTTGTAATTTCTATGGATCAGAAGTCCCCGCCTCTTTTTCTGATATGGGTAATTGTGTGTGTGTGTGTGTGTGTATTCGTTCTTATTATTATTTTAGTTTATCAATGTAATTTAACTTATCAAAGTATTAGCTTTTGTTTTGTTGATTTTCTCTATTGTTTTGCTGTTACAATATCATCACTTCCTCCTTTTTAAAAACATTTTCTTTCTTCTACATAGTTTGGGATATATTTGCTACTCTTTCTGTAGTTTTCTCAGGTGGAGGCTTAGGTAGTTGATTTTAGGTCTTTCTTTTTCTACAGATTTTGACTGTGAATTTCAGGATTCACTTGTCTCTCCAGAGTTTGTAGTGAGGTTTGCACTGCAACATCAGTTCTGTAATGGATTCAGGAAAACCCACTAATTTCCAATGATATTCAAGTTATGTGAGGATATTCAAGTTCTGTGTATATCACAGGTGAAAGCAGAGGTCTCTTATTTAAAAAAAAAATGAAGTCAAGCTTATGTCCAAACTGATAATAGCACCTTCAAAATGTCTAACCAAGTACAGTAGTAGAGAGCATATGGGAAGCTGATACTGAAGGCAAATTATATTCAATATTTTGAAGTAAAAACGTAATGTCTTCAGAAAATTAGAAAGGGACATCTATATTACTGGATGGTAAATACTGGAGTAAAAGAATGAAGGATATTTGAGTATGAAGCCTATTCTTAATGTTCATGTCAAAGGCATTCATTTATTATCTGTTCATAACCAAAGGCTTCTAACATGAAAGAAATGAATTAGCTACCTGTAAGACAACTGTTATCTGTTGAAAGACTGCAGAAAGGATAGCAATCTATTCCCCATGCTAGCTGTCATGCCACTTTAATACCATAATATTAAATATTTTTTATTATTTTTATAAATCAAATAATTAGGTATCAAAGTTCTGCTGTCTAGAATCTTCAGATAACTTTATTTCAGATTTTATAAATTACTTAAGTGAACTTCCTTTAACAACTACTATTGCTTCCTAATACAGAGTTCACTGACTTCCATTTCAGCACTTCTTGAAACATGTAAGCATTTTAAATATTTATTTGCATATAATATTTTGATGAATTCAAGGTATAAAAGCATATATTGCTATTTTCTGGACATTTATTACTTTCAGATCATTTCTTGTGGCTTTCTCTGCTTTAATTTTAAAATTTACATCACAATTATTTACCAAGAAGTGTTTATAAAATACTTGCTTATACTTAATGTATTTCAGGTAATTAATACTGGGTACTAGAAAGACAAATTAAATGTGGCCTCAACTTTTATCTTTGTATGTATCCATCTTGTTATATGATCTATCAAGCTTCTTACTACCATAAATATATCCCATGGTTGTGATCTTATAATTAACAGTTATTAATAATATAAGGGCTGTAAAATAAGAAAAAACAAGCCTGCTAGTATTTAATGTAATAAGTAGTCTAAAAGTATGGGCCTGAGCTCTTCTTTCCCGATTAAATTCTGTGGCGCTTTAGAGTGTAACTATAAGGGTAATTGTTCTTGGTTAACTATTCTCTATTTTATTTATCCAAATGCAGTTTTTCTTAGTCGTTTGCTCTTGATTCCTTTTTGGTCTAGTCAGGAGACCAGAAGTTTGACTTTTAAAAAGCGGAATAATACTACCATTTTACAGAATGTGATCGTATTTGTGCAGGTTATTGGTTGGCATGTTTAGAGGAAGTGATTCATTTTGAGAAATCCCAAGACTGACAATTACTACATTTTTAGTAAAACATGTATTTAATTAAATTACAATGTATATTTATTTTAAAATAAAAAAATGTGAAACACCTCTAGATAATTATGTTAAAGATCAACTCTACAGAAGCTTGATAATAAAAATAAACATGTATTGAGCAATTCATTAAAGTGCCTTCAGAAGCACTGAGAATTTTCTGTCTTATCTCATGGAAACCCTTTAATAATCCTACGACTTAGAGACTATACTAACTTCATTTTATTGCTCAGGAATTTAAGGCTCGATGATATAATTAACTTTCCCCAAATCAGAAAACAAACAAGTGTTTGAACCATGATTCACAATCAAGCACTGTGATTCGAAAACCCTCATTTTAACCATCACTTTCTACTGCCTCCCAATACCTTTTTTATAATGTCCCATCGGAAACATATAAGAAGGTAACTTACAGCATGATATTTTGCTGGTCAGTTTTATGGCAAGTTTTGTGCCATGTTTTAGTACAGTGACACCCTCAGGAGCTATTATGTCTTCTAGGACCATTTCTTCCTATATTAAATGGCTCCTATTCTCTGTAGAATATGCTACTAATCTTGCCTATATTTTTAGAACTTCATAAGACTTTACTGGAATAAGTTACTTACTTAGAGTTTTCCAAAATATGACCTATGTAATAGTTATCCCAAAGAAATATTCTGCCATAAAATGATAAATAAACCACTATCAAATGGAAAATAAATACAGCTTTTAACTTATATTTTATGATAACATATATTCTCTAACTTTCTCCTTTACAGTTGGTTAAATTATTTATTTGTATTTTTTAAAGAGTATTTAAAATGTATCTGACAAACATTAAGCAGAGAAGTACTCACTTTCCAATATCATTACAGCCTTCTGTATAAATTTCCTTGATTTCATTCCTTCTTTTGCATCATAAGCAACCACTATTCTGAATTTGGTTTAGATTACTCTGATGCATTTCTCATATTGTATATACGTATTCTTAAACGATCTATACTTTTATTTTTCTCCTTTATATATTATGTAAATTAAATAATGGCAATTATATTCTGCAATTTATTTATATCACTCTATAACATTTATGAGATACATTCAATTTACATACAACTTATTTATTCACATATATCCAAAGGTGGATAGTATTCCTTTGTGTAGATATGCTAAGTATATTTATCTATTCTCAAGTTAATATATATATTTTATATGAAAGACAATGCTGCTCTAAATATTCTTTCACAATTTTTGGTACATATATGCAAAGTTTTCTCTGTTTTATAATTAGAAAGTGTCTCAGCAAAAATGTTTGTACCAATTATGGGGAGTCTCATTTCACCCTCCCAGTCACTCTTTAACCATTTTTTTTTTTGCGGGAGCGGGGAGGATGGAGATTTTTGTCAGTTCACAACATATTCACTGGTCTAGTTACAGCCATGGAATAACTCAGTATTAGAGAGTTGCAATGAATGCTTGAGTAAGTCTTCTTACTTAGTCCATTATTGATCTACACATAAACCACTTGTTTCAATTTGATCTTTATTACACTAATGATGATATCTCGATCCTCTCTTAAATGCCCCTTTAACTTAAATATTTAAATTACTTAGGTAGGGAAAGAAATTTAGCTGTAAAACATGCATATATAGATAAAAAAGAATGACCAATATTTCAAGGGCAATTATATCTTATTGACAACATATCACATTACTTTAAGGTCCCTGTTTTTTTGGTTGCTAGGGATTATGTAATTATTTTCTGGTGTAGCATCAATCTGGCTGCTTTGCATTACCTGACTGGGGAATTTCCTTAGAGGAAAAAAACATAAATGTATTGGGATTACCTTCTTTTGAGGCAATTTCTTTCTTTTCTGGGTTACTTTACATTGCCTTTAAATAGCTGTGTTTTATAAAAAATGTGGAGGATTAATCAAAAGAATATTTTGTACATTATATACTTTAGCTAAAGTTCTTGCCTATTTTTACTGGTTTGACTGTTTTGCTGGATGAAATTATATAAAGAGCATTACTGTCTTGCATTATTTCTTCTATCATTTGGTCAAAACAGCAGGCTTTGTTATCTCTGTGGTGGGTATGAGCACTTACATAGAAAAATATTTATGTGTTCCATATTTAGCACAACTAAAATAGTTTTTCACTTGAAGTCACCTTTATTTAACTATGTTTCAATTATTAACGTATTTATATTTAGGTCTCTGTGTTGATAATAAATGTCAGACAAAAGACAGAGCATTTATGATAGCTAATGCATTCAAATTTAGCAGTTTTCTCTGTTTTGGCAAACTTTTGTTCTTTAAACACATATTTTCACTAGTTTATAATACTGGTGTCAGCAATAGATAATCTTCAAAGTAACCACCATACATGGATTACTTGAGTGGTTGTCATTTAAGTAATTTTTTTGTTGTTTTGTCTGAGGACTAGAGCTTTATGTCTCCCTTGCTCTATCTTTCACAGTTTTTAACATTACTCATAAGATGAGTCTGGCTAATTGTCAAGAAAAAAAAGCATGATGTACCCCAATGCAAAGAACACCCACAAAGTTGCCTTGAAGAACTGACACTGTCTAAAGTAGACATTTTCTTACTTTGTGAAGAATGTACCTGGGAGTGGAGGTCTTCATAACTTTTTTTGTAGTTGTTATGGGTAAAGCCTGGCTTGTTCTTTTACTTAGATTGATTTTATTTGTAGCCCAACTATTGTCAGTTTACTCCATAACTTAACCAGTAGAAACTCTAGCTTATGTGACTGTATAGAGAGTATGGGTAAATTATATTATAGCAACAAATATAATTATCTTTGTTTTATTTAACTCACAATGTACACATATCTGTCATCCCTAGAGGGATCTGTCCCATGCTGTTCCAATTAGGGAGGTTCTGTTCCCATGTTCCGAGCATTATTGACTCAATAATAAAAGCAAAGGCACCAAATTGCATACTAGATCTTAAAGCCTTCTTCCAGAAGAGACACACATCATTGGCTATGGAAAGTTATGTGGAAGGAAGTGGAAAAGGATATCCACCACAAGCCCAGAGGAAAATAAATGGAATAACTATGAACTACCCTAATCACTGCAGCATTGAATGAAATCTCTTAACATATCTCATTAATGCATTCTTCTTTATTTTTTCATTTGTAAAGAGATGCTTGAGAATCCTTCCTACACCTATCATTTGTACAAGTTGGAGTGGATAGCATAAGCCTTTTTTGTAATTGGTGGACAAAACCATTTGGAGTCTGAAGCACTATTAAGTTTGTTTCTGAGGGTAAACATGTATGATTATTTTTATAAGCTGGTAAAGATAAATACTAATAAACATGAACAAATTTTATATTCCTCATAAAATCAATCTGAGTATAGTACTATGAAAGTAGAGTAATGCTTTTTTTTTTTTTGAGGGTTAACATGGCCACATAGCTTTCATTTTGATTGGTTTATGGCCAGTGTAACTGATTTCCAATTGAATATATGTGATATTCTTAAAGTGAAATTTATCAGAAACCCACCAATGGAAGATGAAGTAGTTGTGTTCTTTAAATAACAAAAGCTTTCATAAAACTTACATAATCTTGCTTTATTGCAATAAGGTATTCGGATAAGCTCAGGTTCATTTTAGAAGAAAACATTAGCAATAAAAAGTTGAGTTTTAGAGATAAATATCTGTACAAGTTGTGGAAATGTTTCCAAGCCACTGTAATGAATAGAGCTAGAATGATGAAATAATAAGATACATTAATATTTTATTGGTTTTCTCCCACATTAGATTTTAGCAATTATTTAATTTATAATCCATTATAAAGCAGCTAACCTAACTGAAAACTCTGAATTCTAACAAAGCTAACATGGTAACCTATAAGTCTAATAAGCACAAGTGGATAAATCTACTTGATATATAACAGGATGTAACATTGTATATAACTCATGGTTATAGGGGAGAACATTTATTGATGTTTAATTGAGAACCACTATGCTGGAAGAGCTCTTAAATATAACTTTACTATGCCCAGAAATAAACTTATTACCATCTTTTGTTTTCCTTTGTTAAACAATCAGATCTCACATCTCCTTCATGCCCACCTAATTACCAAAAATATAACTGGATATACTGATACATAAAAAAATAATGTGCTTAAATCACAATATTTTTAAAACTTTGTTTTATGTTTCTTTTTCAATATATTTTAAGTTCTGGAGTACATGTGCAAAAAGTGCAGCTTTTTACATAGGTATACACATACCATGGTGGTTTGCTGCACCCATCAACCTGTCATGTACATTAGGTATTTCTCCTAATGCTATCTCTCCCCTAGTCCCTCACCCTCTGACAGGCCCTGGTGTGTGATGTTCCCCTCCCTGTGTCCATGTGTTCTCATTGTTCAACTCCCATTTATGAGTGAGAACATGTGGTGTTTGGTTTTCTGTTCTTGTGTTAGTTTGTTGAGAATGATGATTTCCAGCTTCATACATGTCCTTGCAAAGGACAGGAACACATCATTTTTTATGGCTGCATAGTATTCCATGGTATATATGTGCCACATTTTCTTTATCCAGTCTATCATTGATGGACATTTGAGTTGGTTCCAACTCTTTGCTATTGTGAATAGTGCTGCAATAAACATTAATGTGTATGTGTCTTTATAGTACAATGATTTATAATCTTTTCAGTATATACCCAGTAATGGGATTACTGAGTCAAATGGTATTTCTAGTTCTAGTTCCTTGAGGAATTACCACACTGTCTTGCACAATGGTTGAACTAATTTACACTCCTAGCAGCAGTGTAAAAGTGTTCCTATTTCTCCACATCCTTTCCAGCATCTGCTGTTTCCTGACTTTTTAATGATCGCCATTCAGAGCTGGTTTTTTGAAAAGATCAGATCAACAAAATAGACCTCTAGCCAGACTAATAAAGAAGAAAAGAGAGAAGAATCAAATAGACACAATAAAAAATGATATAGGGGATATCACCACTGATCCCACAGAAATACAAACTACCATCAGAGAATACTATAAACAACTCTACACAAACAAACTAGAAAATCTAGAAGAAAGGGATAAATTCCTGGACACATAACACCCTCCCAAGTCTAAACCAGGAAGAAGTCAAATTCCTGAATAGACCAACAACAAGTCGTGAAATTGAGGCAGTAATTAATAGCCTACCAACCAAAAAATGTCCAGGACCAGACAGATTCACAGCCGAATTCTACCAGAGGTACAAAGAGGAGCTGGTACCATTCCTTCTGAAACTATTCCAATCAATAGAAGAAGAGGGAATCATCTCTAACTCATTTTATGAGGCCAGCATCTTCCTAATACCAAAACCTGGCAGAGACACAGCAAAAAAAGAAAATTTCAGGTCAATATCCCTGATGAACATTGATAAGAAAATCCTCAATAAAATTCTGCCAAACAGAATCCAGCAGCACATCAAAAAGCTTATCCACCATGATCAAGTTGGCTTCATTCCTGGGAAGCAAGGATAGTTCAACATATGCAAATCAATAAACGTAATCCATCACATAAATAGAACCAATGACAAAAACTACGTGATTATCTAAATAGATGCAGAAAAAGCCTTCGACAAAATTCAACACCCCTTCATGCTAAAAACTCTCAATAAACTAGGTGTCGATGGAATGTATCTCAAAATAGTAAGAGCTTTTTATGACAAACCTACAGCCAATATCATACTGAATGGGCAAATATTGGAAGCGTTCCCTTTGAAAACCGGCATAAGACAAGGATGCCCTCTCTCGCCACTCCTGTTCAACATAGCATTGGAAGTTCTGGCCAGGGCAATCAGGCAAGAGAAAGAAATAAACCGAATTCAAATAGGAAGAGTGGAAGTCAAATTGTCTCTGTTTGCAGATGACATGATTGTATATTTAGAAAACACCATCTTCTCAGTCCCACATCTCCTTAATCTGATAAGCAACTTCAGCAAAGTCTCAGGATACAAAATCAATGTGCAAAAATCACAAGCATTCCTATACACCAATAATAGACAAACAGAGAGCCAAATCATGAGTGAACTCCCATTCACAATTGCTACTAAGAGAATAAAATACCTAGGAATACAACTTACAAGGGATGTGAAGGACCTCTTCAAGGAGAACTACAAACCACCGCTCAAGTAAATAAGAGAGGAAGCAAACAAATGGAAAAACATTCCATACTCATGGATAGGAAGAATCAACATTGTGAAAATGGCCATACTACCCAAAGTAATTTATGGATTCAATACTATCCCCATCAAGCTAACATTGACTTTCTTCACAGAATTGGAAAAAACTTTTAAAACTGTAGTTTTAAATCTTGTAAAATCAATTATGTATGCCATAAGAAACTATAAGAATAACCATGGTACTGGTACCAAAACAGAGATATAGACCAATGGAACAGAACAGAGTCCTCAGAAATAGTGCCACACAACTACAACCATTTGATCTTTGACAAACCTAACAGAAAAAAGCAACGGGGAAATAACTCCCTATTTAATAAATGGTGTTTGGAAAACCTAGGCAATACAATTCAGGACATAGGAATAGGCAAAGACTTCATGTCTAAAACACCAAAAGAAATGGCAACAAAAGCCAAAATTGTCAAATGGGATCTAACTAAACTGAAGAGCTTCTGCACAGTAAAAGAAACTATCATCTGAGTGAACAGACAACCTACAGAAAGGGAGAAAATGTTTGCAATCTATCCAAAAAAGGGCTAATATCCAGAACCTACAAAGAACTTAAACAAATTTACAAGGAAAAAAAAAAAACAAAAAACCCATCAAAAATTGGGCTAAGGATATGAACAAACACTTCTCAAAAGAAGACACTTATACAGCCAACAAACACATCAAAACAAGCTCATCATCACTGGTCATTAGAGAAACGCAAATCAAAGCCACAATGAGATACCAACTCATGCCAGTTAGAATGGTGATCACAAAAAAGTCAGAAAACAACATTTGCTGGAGAGGATGTGGAGAAATAGGAATGTTTTTACACTGTTGGTGGGAGGGTAAATTAGTTCAACCATTGTGGGAGACAGTGTGGCGATTCCTCAAGGATCTAGAACCAGAAATACCATTTGACCCAGCAATCCCATTACTGGGTATATACCCAAAGGATTATAAGTCATTCTACTATAAAGACACATGCACATGTATGTTTATTGCAGCACTGTTCACAATAGCAAAGACTTGGAACCAACCGAAATGCCCATCAATGATAGACTGGATAAAGAAAACGTGGCACATATATACCATGGAATACTATGCAGCCATAAAAAGGTTGAGTTTATGTCCTTTGCAGGGACATGGATGAAGCTGGAAATCATTACTCTTAGCAAACTAATACAGGAACAGAAAACCAAACACAGCATGTTTTCACTCATAAGTGGGAGTTAATCAATGAGAACACATGGACACAGGGAGGGGAACATCACACACCAGGGCCTGTCAGGGGATGGGAGGCTAGGGGAGGGATAGCATTAGGAGAAATGCCTAACGTAGATAACAGGTTGATGGGTGCAGCAAACCAGCATGGCATGTGTATACCTATGCAACAAACCTGCACATTCTGCACATGGATCCCAGAACTTAAAGTATAATTAAAAAAAAGAATTAAATACATTGCTAACTTTTTTGCTGTTATGGAATCAAAATGTTTGCAAATAGAAGATACCTGATTGGAACTTTCATACTGAGACAATGTAGCTTTATTTTTTTTTTCCCTTGGCTCCAAATTTTTAAATTTGTCTCAGAATGTGTCGGTTTAGGACATTTTCACACAATGACACTGTAATGGCTGCTAGGTGTCATTATACATTTGTCAAACCCCATAGAGTGTACAACACAAAAATAAATACTAATGTCAACTTTGGACTTTAGTTAATAATAATGTAGCAATATTGGATCATTAATTATAAGAAATGTACCATACAAATGCAAAATATTAATAAAGGAGAAACTGGAGGGTAGTATAAGGGAACTCTGTACTTTTTGCTCACTTTTTCTATAACCCTGAAACTTCCCCTCAAAATCTACCAGTTATTTTTTTTAAATGTGACAAAAATTTTACATTAGAAGTTCTTCATTAATCACTTGTGATCTACAGGTGATTAACTACAATTTAATAGAAGGCAAAATACTTGTACCTTACTTTGAGGATATTGAAAATCCAAAAGTTTTTTCTACTTTCACACTCAAGAATCAACACTGTTACTTTGATCACCAAAATATCTGTGCGGATTTTTCTCCATCAGCAACCAATCAGTTCTGCAGGGGACACCATCTAGGTATCCTCTTATACTATTCAATTATAACTCTGTCACTTCAGATGCCAGTCACAAGCACAGATGATAACCTGTGCATTTGGCTGACTTACTATAAATCGGGGTTCTCACAATTATCTCCTCAGGTTTGATTAACTTGCTAGAGCAGTTCACAAGACTCAGTGAAACACTTACATTGACTGGTTTATCATAAAGGATATTACATAGGATACCAATAAACAACAGATGAATACATGAATAGGGTGAGGTGTGGGAGAAGGGGCAGGGTGGGGGCTTCCATGCCCTCCCTGGAGCACCATCCTTTAGGAACCTCCACATGTTCAGCTGTTTAGAAGCCTTGAAATACTGTCCTTTTGGGTTTTTGTAAAAGCTTAGTTAAATAAGCATGATTGGTTAAGTTATTGGCTATGAATGGAATGGTCAACTTTAACTTCAGATCCTCTCTCTTACTTGAAGGTTAGAAGGTATGGCTGACCCAACATTCTAATCATACCATAGCATTTCATGTGAACAGCCCTCATCCTGAAGCTATCAAAGGGCTGTCAGTGACCATTCATCTTATTAGCATACAAAAGACACTCTTATCACTCTGAAGATTACACGTATTCTCAGAGCTATATGTTAAGAAAAGGGGAAGAAGACTAGATATATTTATATATAAATATCTGAGTTGATTAATCAGGTTCATATATACATATATATATATACATATATATATATATATATATGAAGCACGATGATCACACTTTCTTTCCAATATTTCTATTGGTTTCCATCTTATTATCTTCATATTTAGAATTTAACAGTTGTAATTCTGAAGCTGAAAATCATTGAAGAATATCTAGCTATCTGTAAATGAAATCATTTTCTAGGTACGAGTCAATCACAACCTGGTGAGATTACAAGTGATAGATATGTTTTTTCAGCATTTGATAAATTTAAGTAAAACTGTTTGCTTTGTCTCTTTACCAAAATAAAATCTCTGTCTTAAGACACAGGGAAAAATAAACTTATAAATAAAAATAGTATTTTGAAAAAATAATTATTCATTTATATAAATTTATTTTAAAAGACATAGTTTTAAATATTGAAACTATAAAATAAAAACTAAAGCATATTCATAATTTAAGCTTCGATAGTTAATATTGAATTTTATAATGTATAGATTCTTATAAAATACTATCTTTTGAATGTGAGTTCTTGCAAATATATATCCAAATTTCATATTTAAAAAAATATAATCAAATATGAGGTTTTCTGGAAGTTATGAAAAATTGTATAATTCATCAGCATAAGCACAAGCACTTTTTATCATATTTTCTTCAGTTTATATGATTGAGAGTGAAATGTTTCAGATAACTCAATTTTTACTTATTTATCTTAAGCTTTAGAAACAATAGCAATACAGCTTCCTAAAATGTGTTATTTGAGACAGAGAGGACAATAGAATTAACATATTTTGAATAAAGACATGGATGATTACATATATACATATATATGATTAAACTAGAATCATAAAGGTAAAAAGATTTTCGCAAAGTGACTAAATAATTTTTTCTTATGGCCTATTTAACTAAGTAAAATTGGAAAAAAATGTAGTTTAATGGAATTCATCCATTATAGTTCATTCTTTAAGGTAATAAAGGTCAAAATTAGAGCAATCTCATCCAAGCTGACTAATTTAAAAAATTACTTTCAATTGTCTACATTTAAGAAAATGGTGATATTTGAAGAATAGGGATAAGTGAAGCTGGTCTGATATAAAATTTAATCACCCTTTGATAGATTGCAAATTTTATTTTCTATGCCTAGTTACAAGTTGTCTTTTGTCATAATGGCTTGAAAGCTGAATAAGACCTAATTGAATGAAGATTGCTTCACCATAAGTGCTTTTCAAAAGTGAACAGGCCGTAATAATATTTTAGTGTTCATGATTCAAACTACATTGGTTAAAGTCTTACTACAATGTTTTCAAATGAAATATTTTAATTTTTGTAATTTTGGGTTTTCTCCATAAATTTACATCCACTCCCACATGAACAAGCTTAAAAACTATGTAAGGTATGTCTGTATGTTTATCTATTCATATGTAGGATATTTAGTACTGCCGGAGCAAACAAAGTTATAAATCAGTCTGTGGTATATACTAACTTTATAAACTAAAAGTGCAGTACAAACTATGATGGATGCTAACATCCAATAAAAAAATTTTGCAGACTACATTTCAGTATCTGACTTACAGATAAAAAAAGCATAGTTCACTGATATCTTTGTACTATCATTTAGAAGCACCTGTACACTAACATTTTCAGCTTTATTCTTTTGGTTTTTAATTATTTTATAAAACCTAATGGTAGTTAATTGTATAATAAACATTTCTGTAACAGGTAACTCTTTTAATCTAATGTTTCAAAATACATAAATCTAAAATTTTATATGAAATAACTACATCTTTTCTTACTAATTTATATAACTAATTCATTATAGAAGTAACACTTTTACTATTAATCTACATGTTTATTTATCTGCATCCTAATTGATGAATGGTTTATTGATCAGTAGCTTTTGATTACATAGGCCAAATTGTTTTACACTGATGTTATTTAAGTTAAAGTCTTATAAAAATATTATTTGTATGGCCCTTGTTAACATTGAAGTTTGTTGATATTCTCATATAAAACAAAACAATTTTTTTAAGAGTTAAATACAACTGCAACACAGCATTACTATTATAATAGTACCATTTGTGCACATATTGTTAATAATGATATTGATATTGGAGGTGAGATGATATCAATACCAGTGATGGTTATTTAAACATTACTTGAATTATTGAACATTTTTCTCAGTGGTTATTGTATGTTCTCTCATATAGGTACTATTATTGTTCATATTTTATAAGTGAGAAAACTATAGCTTATGGATATTAAGTAACTAATATGATTTGGCTTTGTGTCCCCACCCACATCTCATGGGTTAATAATCTCCACATGTCAAAGGTGGGACCAAGTGGAGATATTTGGATCATGGGAGCAGTTTCCCTCATGCTGTTCTCATGATAGTTGAGTTCTCACAATATCTGATGGTTTTATATAAGGCTTCCCCCTTCACTCAATAATAATTCTCTCTCCTGCTGCCCTGAGAAAACGTGCCTTCCACCATGATTGTAAGTTTCCTGAGGCCTCCTCAGCCACAAGGAACTGTGAGACAATTACATCTCTTTTCTTTATAAATGACCGAGTCTTGGGCAGTTCTTCATAACACTGTGAGAACAGACTACTACAGTAAACTGGTACTGTAGAGAGTGGGTGCTGCTATAAAGATACCCCAAAATGGGAAAACAACTTTGGAACTGGGTAACAGGCAGAGGTTGCAACAGTTTAGAAGGTTCAGAAGACAGGGAAATGTGTGGAAGTTTGGAACTTCCTAGAGAATTGGAGGGCTTAGAAGAAGGGAAGATGTGGGAAAGTTTGGAACTTCCTAGTGCCTTATTGAATGGCTTTGACCAAAATGCTGATAGTAATATGGACAATGAAGTCCAGGCTGAGATGGTCCTAGATGAAGATAAGAAACTTGTTGGGAACTGGAGTAAAGCTCACTCTTGCTATGTTTTAGCAAAGAGACTGGTGGCATTTTGCCCCTACCCTTGAGATCTGTGGAACTTTTAACTTCAGAGAGATGATTTAGGGTATTTGGCAGAAGAAATTTCTAAGTGGCAAAGCATTCAAGAGGAAGCAGATCATAAAAGTTCAGAAAATTTGCAGAAAACCCATTTTCTGAGGAGAAATTCAAGCCAGCTGCAGAAATCTGCATAAGTAACAAGGAGCCAAATGTTAATCACCAAGACAATGAAATAAGTGTCTCCAGGGCATGTCAGAGACTTTTGTGGCAGCCCCTCCCATCACAGGCCTGGTGGCCTTGGGAGAAAATAGGGTTTTGTGAACCAAATCTAGGTCCTCCCTGCTATGTGCAGCCTAGGGACTTGGTGCCCTGCATCCCAGCCGCTCCAGCCATGGCTAAAAGGGGTCAAGGTACAGCTTGGTCTGTGGCTTCAGAGAGTGCAAGCCCCAAGCCTTTGCAGCTTCCATGTGTTGTTGGTCCTGCAGGTGCACAGAAGACAAGAATTGAGGTTTGGGAACCTCCATCTAGAATTCAGAGGATGTATGGAAATGCCTGGATGTCCAGGCAGAAATTTGCTGCAGGGACAGAGCCCTCATGGAGAATCTCTGCTAGGGCAGTGCAGAAGGGAAATGTGGTGTTGGAGCCCCCACACAGGGTCCCCACTGGGGCACAGCCTAGTAAATCTGTGAGAAGAGGGCCACCGTCCTCCAGACCCCAGAATGGTAGATCCACTGACAGCTTGCACCGTGAGCCTGGAAAAGCTGCAGACACTCAATGCCAGCCTGTGAATACAGCTGGGAGGGGTGCTGTGCCCTGCAAAGCCACAAGGACGGAGCTGTCCAAGGCCATGGGAACCCACCTCTTGCAACAGCATGACCTCGATGTGAGACATGGTGTCAAAGGGGATTGTTTTGGAACTTTTAGGGTTTAATGACTTTCCTATTGGATTTTGGACTTGCATGGAGCCTGTAGCCCCTTTGTATTGTGCAATTTCTCACATTTGGAACAGATATATTTACCCAATGCCTGTACCCTCGTTGTATCTAAGAAGTAAGTAACTTGCTTTTGATTTTACAGGCTCAGAGGCAGAAGAGACTTGAATTGTCTCAGATGAGACGTTGTACTTGGACTTTTGGGTTAATGCTGGAATGAATTAAGGATTTGAGGGACTGGTGGGAAGGAATGATTGTGTTTTGAAATGTGAGGATGTGAGATTTTGGAGGGGCAGGGGCAGAATGATATGGTTTGGCTCTGTGTCTCTACCCAAATTTCACCTTGAATTGTAATAATCTCCACATGTCAAGGGTGGGACAAGATAGAGATAAGGGAATCATGGGTCAGTTTCTCCCATGCTGTTCTCATGATAGTGAGGGAGTTCCCATGAGATCTGATAAGTTTATTGGTTTTATATGGGGCTTCCCCCTTCACTCAGCAGTCATTCTCTCTCCTGCCACTTTGTGAAGTGGTGCTTTCTGCCATGATTGTAAGTTTCCTCACGCCTCCCCAGCCATGCAGAACTCTGAGTCAATTAAACCTCTTTCCTTTATAAATTTACCCAGTTTAGGGGATTTCTTCATAGCAGTGTGAGAACGAACTGAAACAGAAACTTTTCCATGCAGGCCATCGTCTCTAGCACAACCTTTTAAACACATCATCACACAATCTCTTTAAAAATTGGGAAATATGATACTTTTTTATTTAATATTTTATAATACCAAACTCTTGCTGTTGTTTCATATTATCTTTATTTATTGGAAAGAATTCTGTGCTAAATTCTTTGAAATATCCTTTATGATATTTTTGCTGGGTCACTTATTTTAAAATATCCTTATTATTTCCATTTGACACTTTATTAGATACCTTCGGATATACGGGAAATAGACAAAGTATTGTAATACTCATGTGGTATCACATAGATTCAGCAATAATTATGTCATGATAAATTAATTCATTTATATTTCTCTCCACCCTCATATTATTTTACAGCTAATTTCAGATATGTTATTTTATCCATATATATTCTATTTATGTATCATCTATCAATTTATCTTTTATTTGTAATATTACCACAATACCACCATCACACAAAAAAGCATTTATTTGTTAAAAACTTCAAATATATAATTTTGAAAATTCTAATTAAATAAATCATATATACATATGTATGTAGGTATATAAATCTTAACACAGTTTTCATTTTGATTGCAATTTTTAAAAATATTCACATGTTGTGATTGGTTGACATTTCTTGTGGCTCTTTTGATCTATAGGTTCTCTTGCCATGTCATTGTTTTGTTTTGCTTTTAGTAATTTATTTTGGAAGAAATTGCGTTATTTTTACTATGGAATTTCCCACAGTCTGAATTTTGTGATTCCCATCTATGCTGTGCAGTATCGGTTTTGTTTCTGAAAATGTTTAATTGTAGTTAAAGGATTGATCAAATTCAATTTCAGAGGTTGGTGTTATGTTCTTTCATCAGGCGACATGTAACATGTACATACCTCTCTTTTCTGATGTGAGTGGCCATTGATATTCAATGCTTGGATTTATTGATTCATTGAAAACTTCCAAATAAAGTCATAATATCTTAATTCCCTTATTCATTTTCAATTTAATAGATGGAATTCTTCAATAGAGCAATTATGCCTCATCAAATTTTTAATTACACTGATAGTTTATGTCGAAAGCAAAGATAAATGCTTGATTCTTTAACTCAATTTTATAGGTTTAAAATAATGAGCTGGTTTACTAGACATTTGAAAAGAAAAGAACATAAAACATGAATATATATACACACACATGTGTATACTCACATGTTTATGAGCTGTGGTTTAGATTTGCAGTGTAAGTGCAGTATAAGTTAAACTTATATATACATATGTTCATTTTTAGCTTTCACATATGAGTGATAACACACAGCATTTGTCTTTTTGTGAAAGAATAAATTTATTGTGAGCAGATGTGCACTGTAAGGCATGTTGAAGGAGTTCCTAAAACAAAAGAAACATGTATCTGATCGTCATTTGTATTTATCCAAAAATGAAAAAGCATTAGAAATTTAAAAATAATTAAGAATAAAAGTAAGAACTTTTTTCTTATTTTTAATTTACTTAGAAGCACACCCATTGTAATAATGTATTCTGGGTTTTAAATAATGCATGAAGAAACAAAATGTAGGTCACAATATAAAAAATAGTGGAAAATATGAAGTATATTTTCATGAGATTCTTACACCAGACATGGAAAGTAGACTGGTATTATTAAAGATGTACATTACAAATCTAAAGTAACAACTTAGAAAAATAAAGATTAGCTACTACTGTATACCAATATTTAAAATAAAATAGTATAATTAAGGATACTCACTTAATTTTAATGCCAGGAAAAGAGCAACACAAAATAATAAAGAAAACATACATCTAATAGAAAATAATTTTCAGAATGGTAGATTTCATTCCAACTACATTACAATTACATTAAATGTAAAGAGTCTCAAGACCACAGTAAAAAATCAGGGATCTTTAGATTTGATTTAACAATAGCAGAATCCTACTATAAAATGTCTACAGGAACTTTACTTTAGATATAAAGACAGATTGTTACCAGTAAAAGGTTGAAAACAGAAGGTGTATCTTATCAATAGTAACCAAAAGAGAGCTGTACTGCCTAGGTTAATTACACAATATAGACTAAAGTCTATATAAAGAAAACTTCCAATGATAAAAGAAGACATTGCCTAGTGATAAGTGGAGGGAATTCTTAGCCTGTGTTGCAAGCTAGGAAAGCTTTCTTATCTTTTCTTCCTTCTTGTTTTCCCCAAAGAAATAAGAGTAAACTGATTAACAAGGTTTATGATTACTACATTTTCCATATTTATTCTATGAATGAGATATATTAAAAATCATAATAATGCATAAATTTCCTTCCTAAGCCTCTCTGGAAATAATCCATTGTCAATTCAACATTAATATTGTTTAGAACATATTTCTTAAATGGGAAATGTGATAGATACGAAGGGAAAGAAATAAGTCAGAGAAGTATGACTGTGGCTTACTATGTATGTTGCAAATTTCTACATTACAAATTATGACATATACTTAAATATTACTCCAAAATATGAGACAGTATATATAACTGGATCTTCCCAATACATGTAGAAAATACAATATCACATTATTTTTCTTATGGGAGATGTTTTTCACTTTTTTCAGAGAATCAGGCTCACTAGGACACTAAGGAAACTTAAACCAAGATTTTTCTTTTCTCTTTCCTTTTTTAAACATGTATACCATTTTTTGTATCACCAACCTCCAACCAACTTCAGAGACAATTGGTTTTCTACTGCCACTCAAAATATTGTACTTTGTGCTAAATTTTGTTGTTATATAAAATATGTGTTATAGACTTTGGAATAGTTTTGAAAAGTCAAGTTTCATCTGTTTGTGGTGTTACCATCCCCAATATACACTTGAGTGAGATCCTGTCTTGCTGATATTGAACAGAATAAAAATATGAGAGACGGGCAGTTTTAGGAGGAGGAAGATAGGTCGCATTTATTTTCCTTGGGTCTCTCCCTTTTTTTCCCCTCAAAATTTGGCTATTTCAATTTTTCACAAACTCAATAATGGAACAAAGTTTCTTAATTTGTGGAATATTTATATGCTTAACATTGTTTAACGTGATCTCTGCTGCCATGTGTAGCAGCATTGAATATAGATTTTAGAAACCACCAGACTTCAAATCTTAGATTTGTCACTGTGTCACTTTGGAAAATTATATTTTTGGTTCTCTGTTTCTTCATCTATAAAATGAGAAGATGATAGTATGATTTAAAAAGGATGTTGTGGGAACTCAATGAGTACACATATATAAAATACCACGTAGAATGGAATTAAGCTTAGAGTCCCACATAAGCACTCTGTAAATGTGAACTATTGCTATTGTGGTTAACACTGGTGAGCTCGACTGGGAAAATAGCTAGGAAAAACTTGATAGGTAGTAAATTTCTGGTGAGTACCTTAATTAAAAATGGAAGTAGGGATTCCATATGGCTTCCTTCAGCAGGCTGCACAAACATACCTATGGATAAATAAATTTTGATTTTAAGCACGGTAGTTTAATCAAGATCTTATAATAGCATCGTTCTCTTTGAGAGGCAGGGTGGTAGGAGTGTTTTGGGGGAAAATGATGTCTCCAATTTTCATTAAAAGAAGTTTCCCTCCCTGTACTATTTACTCATTTATATAGATTAAAAAGATTTATCTCATAAAGACAGGGACTATTTCTCAGATACAGGGATGGTGAAAAAAAAAGAGGCAAAACAATCATTATTTACAGATAATGCAATTGTTAAACTAGAATACTTCAAAAATGAAACCATTTGATTATAAAACAGTTTAGTTATATGTCAAGATGTAAGTTAAACATATTAAAAAGCAAAGCATTAGCTTCATACGCATCACTAAATTCCAAGGAATAATATAATGGAAATTACCTCATCTACCATAGGACTAAAATACAGCATTGTATTTCTAAAACAAAAGGATGCTACTTAACTAAAGAAAAATAAACAAATAATTTTTCAAAGCAAAAAATACTTTGAATAAGGGTTTGAATAACTGGAAAGATGTATCCTTTAGGAAAGGAAAAAGAGGGAGGGAAAGGAAAAGGAGGAAGTGGAGGAAGAGAAGAAGAAGGTGAGAAGGAGAAAATATCTTTTGTATAAATCAGTATTTAGTTAGGAGACAAAAAGTACACAGTAATTTGAAAACAGGAAGTTTTATATAATGAAATATTAACCATATTCCTGAGACTGGTTATTAAGACTGAATAAAAGAAAAAAAAAGGATTCTAAAAATTTCTCCAAGGCTTAAGAAAGGAAAACAGTTGGAAGGAAGCTCTCTTCCTCAAAACTGTAATTCAGCCATCATTGGAGGGTGTGTTACTGCAGCCTACTAAATGGCAGAGAAGTTGCAGGATTGCCTTGGTGGTCTGAATGTATACACAGTGTTGGACTGAGCCCGGTGAGCAGGGAGCTGTGGCCAGGGACTGAACCTAGAAGCTCCTCATTAGTGTGACACCCGACTGAGGCTGGAGCATGGGTAACTGTGGTTGGGTCTGCCAATCAAAACATCACCCACTGGAATGCTATCTGACTAAAGGTAATGGATAAGGAGCTGGAGACTGGCCAGCAAACATAAAGCCCTTATGAGGATGCTGGCAGGTCAAAGCTGGCAGTCAGAAATCCTCAATCAGCTCCTTGTAAATAGTTGAGTTTGGTCAACGGGGAACTGTAGACCAGGACTGGCAAGGAGGTAACCGTCTGTTAGGTGTCACTTGATCAAAACAGGCAAAAGGAGATCTGCAAGCCAGGAAACCCCATCTGGGAAGCTGGGTGGCAAAGGCTGATGAGGCAGAGAATCCAGAGGGTAAGTGGCAAGCTACAAACTGAGCACAGCTGGGGTCTCTGTTAATTGGTGGGTGCTTTACAACACAGGAACAAGCCAACAAAGCATACACAAAAGGGAAAGAAAACTTCTCTTCTTATCTTTTCCAGGGTCCTTCTATCAGTCTTTACTGACAAAGCTTAACATTGTGATGATTGACAAAGGAGAAACGCTGTAGTATCACAAGCAGGAGAAGGAAAGGTCAGCTTGGAGCTGGGAGGCAATAAGTTAATTAATAGGCACAATTTTGAATGTCAATTATGTTCAAATTGATTTGCAGATTTAAAGCAATTGCAACTAAATCCAAATTTGATTTTGAGAGAATTTGTCAAAAATATATTCATGTAAATCTGAAATGACAGATTTAAATAAGAGTTCAAGGAGCCCCAAAACTCTGCAAATGGGATGCGGTGCAATCCTGGTAATCAGGGCTCCAGGCTTCTTCAACCAGAGCAGCTCCGCTTTCATCTGCTCTATACTTTTGAGTGCTGCAAAGGCTTAGTTTGAAGGACCCTGCTATCAAATGAAAGCATTTTAAAAACATATTCTGCAAAGTCTAAGCAGTGGAAAAATAAGATAAAAAAGAAAAATAAGGTATTAGACTTAGCAATCATTAACATTTACAATTACCCTAGGCTAAATATTCAAATATTTATTCAAATATAAATAGATTGCCATGGAAAACTGATTGCTTATTACAGACACAATTATAATAAACAATTTGATGTATGTTACAAGTGGCAACTCAAATCAAAAGAAAAATGTTTATTTTTCAACAAAGGGTGTTGGTATGCTTGAAAAAGCTATTCTAAAAACAAAGTGTCAATTTATATTCTTACATCACTTATAAAAATAAATTCCAGATGGAGTAAAGAGTAAAAAACAAATTTAAAAACCCTATGAAAGTTTAAAAAACAGATAGTTATCAAACCTAGAATGTGGGTAGAATTTATAACATCAGAAGAAATAGATGCACATACGAGGCAAATATGTACCTATGTCCCCAAATATTAAACATTTTTAATGTCAAAATGTAAGTAAATAAGCAAACTATTTTTGCAACTCCAAAAAAGAAAAGGTCTATATATTTCAAGTGATTTCCATAAAAACAAAGGTGGCAAATCACGGATAATTCTAAAACCAAAATAAATAAGTGATTATTACTAGACTCCTCACAAATAACTGTTAGAAGTGACTAACAGAGATGCTAATAAAACTTTATAATTATAATCAAAATAATTATAATTAAATCAGTATTTCTAAGCATATAAAATATCCTAACTTAATTACCTAGGAAAATCTACTGTTCAAAATGCTCGCTACATTAGGTGCAGTAATTAATTTCTGTCAAAATCTAGCTGAGATGAATATGCAAGCATGTAACTATTAAAATTATTTCAGAAAGTTGAATGGGAAATGCTTGTCCTCAACTATAAAAAATATAGTACTCTAAAGTTATCAAATGTGGAGGGACATTTTGCTACATTTCTATTAAGAATTTCACAAGCATGCAAGATTTATAGGCCAATGTCAAGGAAACTTTCACTAGAGTTAGATGAAACTGAACCTGGAATAAAACATGGGTTTGTAGCTGTAGAGGAGTAACCAAGATATACCAAGAGGAATAAATAGCACTAGCAAAGGTTATAAGACAGGAGAGTAAAGATATAATTCGGCTATGGTAAAAAGAAGACAGAAAATATGAATTCTGGAGCAGATTACAGAGTGCCTTGTAAAGTCAGTCTAGAGCATGTAGATTTTACTATAGTAAGCCTAATGCAACATCAGTATGTCTGATGAATCTCATGGGAAAGAGACTAGAAATAGATTACAAATGAGAAGGTTGCCATAGTTTAAGTTAGAGTTAATATATGCCTGTAAAAATACAGTGAAATTTTATATGTGAATAAATAAACTTATGAGTAAAACCTTTTCTAATTGACTAGAATCAGGGGGAAAGGGAGAGTAGATGTTAACAAAAATTCCAATCATTTTTCAATCTTTTGTGGCAAAAAAAAAAAAAAAGCCACTAACTATGGCAAGGAATACTCAAGGAGCGTTGATATTAAGGACAAATAATGGGTTTGATTTTAGACTTGCAGTGGAATGGGGAAACAAAATAATTAAGTAAAACGTTTTATAAGTAATGGTCTGATCAAGGAGCCAGGAGGGAGGTTAAGAATATGTAGGCTTAGTATGGAGGGGTTAAAATTAGGTACTAAACTGAAATTTATTATTTATTCATCTTCCTACAAAGAATCATTGTTAAAAAGGAATTTCTTTTCTTTCTTTCTTTCTTTCTTTCTTTCATTCTTTTTTTCTTTCTTCTTTCTCTCTCTCTCTCTCTCTCTCTCTCTGTTTCTTTCTTTTCTTTGAGACGGAGTCTCACTCTGTCACCAGGCTGGAGTTCAGTGGCATGATCTCGGCTCACTGCAACCTCCGCCTCCCGGGTTCAAGCGATTCTCCTGCCTCAGCTTCCTGAGTATCTGGGACTACAGGCATGCTCCACCACACCCAACTAATTTTTGTACTTTTAGTAGAGAGGGGATTTCACCATGCTGGCCAGGATTGTCTCGATCTCTTGACCTCATGATCCGCCAGCCTCAGCCTCCCAAAGTGCTGGGATTACAGGCATGAACCACTGCGCCCAGTCTAAAAAAGGAATTTCATGTAGTGTCCATTTAGACCTCTGAAATTAGAGAAAACAAAATGATTTTAAGAGTATTTTGTGTATTAAGGTTGGTGGGAAATGCTGGCGGGGAATTCCTACAATTGTTTTTCTCATAAAACCCATTCTCTCTCTCTCTCTCTTCTTTCTCTCTCCAATTCAGCCTTAGCTTAACCCTGGGAAATTAATTCCTCATTTATCCAAATTTTTCCCTGGCTCACTGCTATGGGCTAAATGTTTGTGTTTCCCAAAAATTAAGTAGTGGTATCAGCTAAAATATATCTAGGTATTATTCTAGCCTTGGAAACCAGTTAAGATATTATTAGTGGTCTAAACTAAAATTTTTCATAAGAAATCTATTGGTGACAGATACTATTCGAGGTCATGGATCTTACTATACCTGCCACATAATCGTATTCTAAATTGTTTATTGGAGAAAGTCATTTCCTAGAAAGACAAGATGTGCAACGTAGAAATTCTACTCCCTTGCCAGGATTATCTCTCCTGTGGTGATTCCCACTCTATACCCTAATGGCATGAAGTCTTTCCTGCTCTCCCTCATCTGTGATTGACATATCCAAGTATCTTATCTCCCCATTTCCTTTCAAATCTCAACCAGAGGAATGCAGGACTAAATTATTGTTCATTAGATGACGTTGTTATAACACTATTGGGGCCAGGGTGATTCAGAGGTCAGAAAGTTCAAAGGTAATAGATGGACTTGGAGAGTAGAAGCCATTTATAGGCAGAAATTTGTAGAAATGTCAAGAGAATTGGGGAAGATGGGTGACATTGTATTGGTCACAGAAAGCAAACTGTTTAAGAATGGAGTTAGACCCTGAGGAGAAACTCAAGACTGTTCTCAACACTCCAGCAGCACATTACTCCACCTATCAATCAGAAGCAGTGTGATGATGATTGGTCTCATTTAACAACATTCTAAAAATCAATGTGCTGGTTTTTAAGGTGTCTATCAAGCTAATAAAGTAAGGAGCAATGCTTTCAGCTCTTTTGATTTGTTTTCATCACCTTTGCTTGCATTGCCTTGTCCTGAATTGCCTTTTTCTTCTTCTTTTCTTTTCCATTCATTTTCTTTTCTTAGCGCTTGAGTGGGTACAGATATATCTGTGCATATGTGTTTGTGTCTTTCAAGATGTCCCTGTTATTTCCTCTGTAGGACTTTTTAGGACAGGCATTAAGGTTGATACTTGCCTTTGAGAGCAGCCTACTCCTCCTTCTGTTGGTATAACCCTATTGTTTACTATTCTGCTCTGTCACTGAAATTCATAATGGATTTTAAGTACAAATATTGCTTTGTAGCTTTGGGGATAGAAGTAGATTGATTGGAATTAATCATTGCTAATAAATAGCAACTGAAACAATTTTAAGTGTTCCTAACTACTTCTGGAATAAACTACCAAGCAACGCAGATACTCAATATATATTTGATTAAATAGATATGAGCTGTTTTCTCTATAGAGAATAGTTTACAAAAACTTTTGTAGAAAATAATA
Source organism: Pan troglodytes (assembly GCF_028858775.2). Taxonomy (NCBI): domain Eukaryota; kingdom Metazoa; phylum Chordata; class Mammalia; order Primates; family Hominidae; genus Pan; species Pan troglodytes. The sequence goes on along the minus strand of NC_072398.2, from coordinate 58,468,993 downwards.
CATAGATCGTTTTATCATTTAATGTCAAGAAACGCTGTTGTTCTGTTGAAATAATATATGATTTTAATGGATTTCTTTCCTTCTTTATTTTTCTTTCTCTTTATTCCATCCCTCCCTCCCTTCCTTCTTTCCTTCCTTCCTTCCCTCCCTCCCTTCTTCCCTACCTCCCCTCCTCCCTCTTTCTTTCACATTTACTTCCTTCCTTTTTCCCTCCCTCCCTCCTTCTGTGCCTTCCTTTCTTTCTTTAACTGTCTTTCTCTTTCTCTCTACATCCACCAATCCTTTTCATACTTCTGTTTTACTTGTGCTGGGTGTGTGTATATTTTATGCAATTTTATTACATGTGTTCATATATTCATCACCACACTTAAGATACAGAAAATCACCCTCACTATTTGAGTTTGTTTGGCATCCTATAACAAAATACCATAACTGAGTAGCTTATACACAGCGTAAGCTTATTACTTACAGTTCTGGAGGCTGAGCAGTCCAAGATCAGGGTGTCTGCATGGTTGAGTTCTGGTGAGGGCCCTCTGCTGGGTTGCAGACTGCTGATTGTTTTCTCTGCCCTCACAGCTCTCTTGGGCCTCTTTTATAAGGGGAACAATCTCATTCATGAGTGCAGAGCCTTCATAGCCTAACTAATCAACTCTCAAAGTCCCCACTTTCTACTACTGTCACCTTGGTGATCAGGACTAACATATGAATTTGTGGGGACCTAAACTCTCAGACCGTGGCAATCCCCATAAAAATTCCTCTTATTTATTTTTTATAACATCTGCCTCCTTTCTGTATACCTACTCCAACACTAATCTTTTCTAAATGTTATCTAAATGAAATCATACAGTAGGTAATAGTATGTAACTTTTAGGAATTGGCTTTAAAAATTCAGCATAATTTTCTTGAGATTAAGTAAAATTGTTGTGCAGATCACTAATTCATTCATTTTATTGCTGGGTAGTATTCCGTGGTATGGATGTACCACAGTTTATCGATTTACCTGTTGAAAGACATCTGGGTAATTTACTTTAAATGCCGCTATGAAGAAAGCTATTAAGAACATTGGTATGCAGGCTTTTGTGTGAATGAATAGAAGGTTTCCTTTCTCTTGGATAAATGCCCAAGAGTTCAATAGGTAAGCCTTATGGAAGTTGGATGTTTAGTTTTATAAGACATGACTACAATATTTTACAGAATGCTTATGCCCTTTTTACATACCCATCAGAAATGTATGAGTAATCAAGCGTCTTCACATCCTTGCTTCATTTAGTGTTGTTACCAATTTTATTTTAGCAATTCAGGTAAGTTTGTGGAATTACATCACATGGTGGGTCTAAAGTGCATTTCACTAATGGCTAATAACATCGAATGGGTTTTCCAGCTGCTCATTTACCATCTGTATATTCTGTTTGGTGTAATGTCTCTTTATAAATTTTTCCCAGATTCTACTTGATTTGTTTTATAATATGGAGTTTTCACAATTCTTTATATTTTCTAGGAATTCGTACATTATTAGATATAGTGTTTGCAAATATTTTATCCCTGCGTATAGTTTTTCTTTTTATCTTCTTACTGGGATCTTTTACAAAGCAAAAGTTTTTAATTTTGATGAAGTTCAATTTTTTCTTGTATGGATTGTGTTTTTGTGTCAAGTCTAAGGACTTTTTGCTTAGCTATAGATCCCAAAGGTGTTCTCCTATGATTTTTTTTTCTCTGAGAGTTTTAGAGCTTAACATTTTAAATTAGGTTCATAATCAATTTTGAGTTATGCATTTTTTCTTCTCTGATTGCAGTACTCAGAAATTTCAATATATATTGAATGAGATTGATGGGACAGGACATCTCTGCCTTGTTTCCAAACTTATGGGGAAAGCACTTAGTCTCTTACTATTTAGTACGATGTTATGATGTTAGCTATAGTTTTGTTTTATTTACTTTTTTTTTTTTTTGTAGATACTCTTTACCAAGGGGAGATACTTCCCCTCTATTTCTAACTTATTGAGAGTTTTTACCATAATGTGTGTTGGATTTTGTCAAATGTCTTTTCTGCCTCAATCAATATAATCTTGTAATTTTTCTTCTTTAGCCTTTTTTGAGTATTTTTTCAAATGTTGAGTCAGTTTTGCAAATCTGCAATAAATCTTACTTAAGTCATTTATATATTGATGTATAGTCATTTGATATCTTGAAGTATTTAATTTGCTAATATTTTGTTGAGAATGTTTTATATCTAGATTAATAAAATATATTGACTTGTAGCTATTACTGCTGTTTGATTTTGGTACTGACATTGTTTTTGGTTGTATAAAATTAATTGAGAGGAGTTTCTTTCTATTCTATTTTCTTGAGGAGACTGTACAAAATTCATCTAAATTCTTCAAATGTTTGGTAGAATTATGCACTGAAACAATCTGGACCTCAATATTTATTTTTCAGGAGTATTTGGATTTTGAATTTGATTTCTTTAAAAGTTACAGGACTACTCGCGTTGTTTTAATTTGGTTGTGTTTTGATTGCTTATAAATTTTAAGGAATTGATCTTCCATTTTATAACTGTAGGATTTGTAATAAAATAACCTCTTTCATTTAAAATTTTGATGATTTGTGTCTTCTTTCTTTTTATGTTTTGCCCTAAAGATTTTTGTTTTTAAATCATTCTTATCAGTATTGTTATAAGTTTGTCAATTATATTTTATTTTATTGAAGAGTCAGCTTTTTCTTTCCTTGATTTTTTTCATATTTTCAATTTATGGATTTTTTTGCTTATTGGTTTTATTTTTATCCGCCTTCTTTGGGATTATTATACACTTCCTGTTTCTTGAGTTAGAAACTTAGATTATTGAGTTTTTTTTTTCTTTTGTCACATGTACGTTTAGCACTGTAATATCATTCTTAGTACTGATTTAGCTGTGTGCCACCAATTATGATATTATGTATTTTCTTCTTTTTTTAAAATTTTACTTTAAGTTCTGGGATACATGTGCTGGACATGCAGGTTTGTTACACAGGTATACCTGTGCCATGGTGGTTTGCTACACCTATCGATCCATCATATAGGTTTTAAGCCCCGTATGCATTAGGTATTTGTTCTAATGCTCTCCCTCCCTTTTCCCCCCACCCCCCTGACAGACCCCAATGTGTAATGTTCCCCTCCTTGTGTCTATGTGTTCTCATTGTTCAACTTCCACATATGCTTGAGAATGTGTGGTGTTTGGTTTTCTGTTCCTGTGTTAGTTTGTGAAGATGATGGTTTCCAGCTCCATCCATGTCCCTGCAAAGGACATAAACTCATTCTTTTTTATGGCTTCATAGTATATGTACCACATTTTCTTTATCCACTCTATTATTGATGGGCATTTGGGTTGGTTCCAAGTTTTTGCTATTATAAATAGAGCTGCAATAAACATACATGAGCATGTGTCTTTATAGTAGAATGATTTATAATCTTTGTGTATATACCCACTAATGGGATTTCTGGGTCAAATAGTATTTCTGGTTCTAGATCCTTGAGGAATCACCACACTTTCTTCCACAATAGTTGAACTAATTTACACTCCTACCAACAGTGTAGAAGTGTTCCTATTTCTCCACATCCTCACCACCATCTGTTGTTTCCAGACTTTTTAATGATCACCATTCTAACTGGCGTGAGATTGTATCTCATTGTGGTTTTGATTTGCATTTCTCTAATGACCAGTGATGATGAGCTTTTTTATTCATATGTTTGTTGGCTGTATAAATGTCTTCTTTTGAGAAGTGTCTGCTAATATCCTTTGCCTACTTTTTGATGGGGTTGTTTGTTTTTTTTTCTTGTAAATTTTTTTGAGTTCCTGGTAGATTCTGGATTTATACCTTTGTCAGATGGATAGATTGGTATTTTCATTTTAATTCAGTTCTCTGTGTTATTTTATATTTCCTTTGAGACTTTCTCTTTGGCAGCTAGATTATTTAAAAATGTGTTGTTTAATTTTCAAACATTTACGATTTTTTAAGAATCTTTCTGTTATCGGTTTCCAGTTTGATTCCATTGTGTTCACCTAATAAATTCTGTATAATTTCAATTATTTTCAATTTGTTCACTGGTTTTATAGTCTAGGATAGTCCATCTTGGTGAATGCCAGACACGCTTGAAAAGAAAAAGAGTGTTTGCTATTGTTTGGTGAGGTGGTTTATATACATTGATTATATCTTATTCGATTGTGTTGTTTAGCTCTTCTCTATTAAAGTAGGAGACTTTGCATCTTTTGTTTTGCTGGCAGTCGCCCTGTTTGGTTTAACACACAGGTTCCTGTTCTACTTTTTGGGCTGTGACTTCAAATAAAATTTAGTTCTCTGCAGTTTTGCATTGTTAGTTTTATCTGCTAGGCTTATTGGTGCAGCTGGAATGACCAATGCTCCTTGATCCTGATTCCTGAGAGGTCACAAGGATTTTCTCCAGGAGAAGCAACCTGGTGGTACAAAATGAGCGAAGAGGTTCTCAGTCATTTAGAACTCCTGGGAGTGTCCCTCTTGAAAGTGCTACCTGGCTATTTGGTGACACTAGGTGAAGGAGGGGAGTCTTGGGCTCCTGGGGATAAATATATTTTCTGCTTCTTGTGGCAGAATCTCCCTGTCCAGTACCACTAGTTTCACGCTGCCTCTTGGTAGAGATGTAGTGCCTTAGGCCCCCAGGTAAGAAATGGGTTTCTCCTATCATCTGATTGTCTGTGATTCCTGATCAATTCTCTTTGCCTTGCATTGTCAGTGGAATACCCACTTCATTTAGCAAGGGTTGTGTTTAACTCAATCACCATCTGTTGCTAGGTTAGGGTTCAGGAAACATCAGGCCTGGATCATCTTCTGTTGAGTGGGAAATGAAAGGCCTCTGACACTTTGCTATTCATCCAGTTCTGGAGAAAACGAAACCAATTGGTTTTCCTACTTCCACCTTTCAGAATTCTCCTCTGGTTGCATTATTTCTTGGGTTTATAGTTTTAATTAATGAGGTAGGGCAGAAAGCAATGATTCTATATCATTTTACCTGGACCATAAGTGCAATATCTGGTTTCTTTTTTGTTGTTGTTGTTGATGTGCTAGTTTTTAAGTTTGCCTCCTTAGATTTATTTATTGGCATTGTAATCTGGAATAGTTTGATTTAAAAAATACATCTAATTCCAGAAATATAATATTCTCAATTCCATGAAAGCAAACCATATTAACAGTAAAATTATCTTGCAATGAGATATTTTCACTACTTCTATAGTTAATGCTTTCTGGATAGAGTCCAAAGTGCCATGGACCAAGGGGTCCATTTTTGTGTACTTACAAATACAATTGCATATGCATATTTTTGATGTCCTGCATATTACCTTTTTTCTACATAAGAAATCATTTTGTTAGGGTTCTGTTCAGAATTTAAGTGTTATTAATTATCCTTACTCTTGAAATTGTGATTTGAAATAGTAAGCAGGCCTTTGGGTGTTGTGAACAGTATGAACCATGAAAATGACTGTAAGAGATGAATTGCTAATTTTAAAATTAAAAGCCTTGCCTGAAGAAGGTGATATGAAGCAAGAATTGGCAATATGAAATGACTGCTACAAGAACTAAGAAAAATCTTAACAGAATACAGTCTTGGTGGAACTGGAAAGTGGAAGAAAAACTCATAAACTTTTAGAATAGTTTTTGGCAAAGCATCAACTGATGAAATGCTTCATGTTATACATGGCGCGGCAAATGAGGTAGATATAGCTGTCATAAATATGCTTTGAACTATGAGACATAAATCAAAGTCTGTAATTACATGGAATAAACATACATTTTTCATTTCTTTAAGAATAAATTCAGAAATCATGTTTCAGGTTCTTTGCAGACTTTTTAAATAATTCAGTTTTAGTGCATATGAAATTTAAAAATTCAGCAAAGTTTAATGCTACATTTTATGTCTAAATGTGTGCAAAAATTTTGCATTTTGAGATGTTCTTTTATTCAGATTAAAGTATTTACATATAGGTTGCTTGTTTGTCAAGTTAAACATTGGACTAGAATTGTCTGTTTGAAAATACCTGAGGGTCTTCACTAAGCCATGTGGTTTCACCACAGTATATGATTAGTCTCAGAATTATCAAAAGTTTAGTAAAATATTATTTCTACTTCAAAACCCCTGAGGAAACATGACTACATTTGCTATATTTTCAAATTAGATTGAAACTACAAAGGCTGTCAGTGAATGCTTATTAAATAGTTACTAAAATATTGATGTGTTTACATTATATTGAATACTTAAAAGCATAATATGACTGCCTAAGTTCACATAAAAACTAATACAGGTAAACATAAAACAATAAGAAAAATAAATTTAAGCATAAAATTTTATGTATACACATATACATATATACACATACATGTTTTTCCATTTTGGTGTACTTACAAATGCAATTGCATATGCATATTTATGATGCCAACATTTATAACATTAATGCTAAAACAGCAGTATTTGTGTGTATACAGATATTGAGGAAGTGTAATCTTGTGGAAAGAGCACAGATTTACAGTCAGATACATTTATATTTGAATTTATGAGTGTTATTAAAGATTAAATAAGATGAAAAGTGTAAAATACCTAATATATTACCTGACATATAGTAAGTACTCATATACACTCTATGTCTGTTTACAAGCATGCAACTTTCCCAATCACAAAACTAACCAAATAAAACATGAGTTATTCAATAATCTAGAGTGCTAAAGATTATAAAAACTTGGCTATTTTGGAGAGCTATTTAGAATAGTTATACCCTTGTACTAAATTATTCCACTTAAAAGAATTTTTCTTAAAAACAGAAACAGATTTCATACACAGATTTATATGCATAAATGTTTATCATAGCATAGTAATTTGAATAAAAATGAAAATAGCCAAAATGCAGAGAAGCAGATACTTAAATATGTATGACAGTTTTATATCCTGCTATATTATACAATCATTAACATTGCACTTATGCAGAATTTTATATAGCATGGTAAATCAATAAAGCAAAAAATATAGAAATGTACTTTCCCAATCCTAACAAAAATATTCTTAAAAAATAAATGGAAAGGATCATTTTGTTATTTAAGGTTACGAAATTATACTATTTGTGTGATACTGCCTTAGTCATTGACGCAGTTTGGCTGTGTCCCCACCCAAATCTCATCTAGAATTCCTACATTTGTGGAAAGGACTTGGTGGAGGGTAATCAAATCAAGGGGACAGGTCTTTCCCGAGCTGTTCTTGTGACAGTGAATAAGTCTCAGGAGATCTGATGGTTGTATAAGAAGGAGTTTCCCTGCATCAACTCTCTTTTTGCCTGCTGCCATCCATGTAAGATGTGACTTGGTCCTCCTTGCCTTCTACCATGATTGTGAAGCCTCCCCAGCCATGTGGAATTGTATGTCCATTAAACCTCTTTCTTTTGTAAATTGCCTGATCTTGGGTTTGTCTTTATCAGCAGCATAAAAATGGACTAATACAATCATCAAGAACAAACTATAGTCACTTGGTAGAATTCTTTAGATTTTGGTGGTTCGTATTTTCTCTAAACTTTGTTAGTGGCATGATAAGAAATAAGGCATTTAACAGATTAGATTTTTTATTGAAAATTTTTGTTTAAAAAATGTATAATATACAAGAAATATACAAGCCTCTCTAAAAAGAGAGTTTCAGGCACATGAACTACAGTTGAAGGGATATTTTTACTGTCATTTTGTCATGCAATCAAATTACATCACAAAAACTGCTCTTTACTTTTAAAGACTGACCTTAATTACAGAAAATACAAAATAAATTACTCATATATACAATATAATGGATGATATGAAAATTAAAACATTAAATCCCCTCTTCGTCTGCTTCTCCCACTTCCTAAGAATGCTTACGTGTTTTAGCTTTACGTGGTCTTGCTATTTTTTTAATCTTTCTATTTAGTTAAAGGAGAAAGAGAAAAGAGCAGAAGTGAGCCTAAGACCAGTGTGGTTTGGCGCGGTGGCTCAAGCCCATAATCCCAGCCCTTTGGGGGGCCGAGGCAGGTGTAATGTGTGAGCTCAGGAGTTCAAGACAGTGGGCAACATGGGGAAAACTCGTCTCTACAAAAAATTAGCCAGGCATGGTGGCATGTACCTGTAGTCCTCAGTACTCAGGTACTCAGGAGGCTGAGGTGGGAGGATCGCTTGAGCCCAGGGAGTTCAAGGCTACAGTGAGCAAAGATAGTGCCACTGTACTCCAGCCTGGGTGATAGAGAGAGACCCTGTCTCTAAATAAACAAATAAATAAATATACAGTGTGACAGTGCGAATAATTCTAAAATATGTTGAACTAGGCATTGAAATAGGCATGAGGTTGTAAAACAAAGTGGGATGAATAAGTCTTAGAGAACTAGTGTATAATAAAAATACTGCATTGTATAGTTAAAAATTTGCTAAAAGGGTAGATTTTATGTTAAGTGTTATTGCAAAATAATAATAACTAACAGGGTAAAGGAAACTTTTAGAGATGATGGATAGGTTTACGGCAAAGATTGTAGTGATGGTTGCTTAATTGCATATTTATCACCAAAATCACTAAATTATATGTATTAATTATGTACAGATTTTGTATGTAAAAAAATTAAATATCAAATGAGAAATCGGTGAACTCATATTTTATAGGGTTAAATTGCCATGAAATATTTGAATCATAAATGCTTACACAGCAAAAAATTAATTAATATTCAGCTATCCTGGAGAAAATCATTGAGAAATTTATTATGTCATGCATGAGGCCACATTTGAGTATATTATGATAATCAAATAGCAAACTATCTTTTTTATAGTGTTTACACTATATTGAGAAAGAGAAACTTTAAACAACCAATCATAAATATGTCTTAAGCCTATTCGAATATAGCATCCTTAAGATTACATAGTCAGGACAAGTTAACTCATTTCCCATCTAAATAAACAGCTTTAGTGTTTCATTCGGAGTATGACTGTTGGTGATAGATGCTCTCAGTTTCTGTTTTTTCTAAAAAATATATGTATTCTGTCTATACCTTTCCCTTCAAGAGTTGACTATTGGCAATGACAATCCCAAATCATGTTAATCCAAGCACAAATTGAGATTTGCTGCTAGTCTTCAGTTCCTGTGTGGTCTGACATATCAGATTTATACGGATATTTGGGTGGAGCCCCTTAGGTCCCAGTCCAAAACCTATGTTTTAGCAGAGCCCAGTTTTTATTTTTTATTTAATTATTTTTTTTCAGTCCTTTGGTTTCCTCGTTTTTCTATATCTTGACCCAAAAGTGCTTTGTTCCTTTTTAACTCCATAATGCTTACAAGCAGATGTGTTTGAACTCTTTGCCCAGTTTTAATAGATATTTTCAGTGGGAGGATTTGTCCAAACTAACTAGTCTGCCAGTACAGATAAATCATAAAATTTTCAAACTTAACATAAAACTCCTAAATCTATCCATTAGGTATACCAAAACAACCTGCATTTTAGATGTTGCTCCTTCAGTATAATTTCCAGCTATAAGCATAGCAAGTAGTATAAAAACAACAACAAAAAACAATGCAATGCTTTGATGAAACCATAATTTTGATGTCTATTCCTTCATGATAACTAGGATTTCCAAAGATAAATACTGTGAAGCATCTTCCTCTGAGTGATCATGTTCTGCTCTTTATTACATTTTGTGTTTTATAATACACATAGAATTAAATACAAAACAATAGCACAAAGGGAAGGAGAATAAAGTTATCCTAATTTAATGCCATATTTTACATTGCAACATACTAATTATTTCCAAACAGATTGTGATAACTTCAGGAACTATATTTCAGTAATACAAAGAGATGTAGCAAAAAGCCAAAAGAGGAAATGAAATAGATATTAAACAAAATACCAGTTAAACTAAAGGAAGTCTGGAAATAAAAGTAAATGAGGAAAAATATAAAAGATATTTTAAAATACATTGAAGAGACACTGCTAATGTAAAGGCACAGTTTTAAAACAAAAAGATGGGGAAAGGTCAAGCGTAGTAATATTAAGGATGAGAGCTGTTGTGGTTTTGTTAATATCAGACAAAATTTATTTTAAGACAAGAAATATTATAAGAGATAAACAGGGGTTTTTCATGTAGATGTAAGTAAGAAATAAGCTTCCTCATAAATGAGTTGTTCACACAAGCATGGATCTTTCTCTGCTGTCTATATTCTGTTCTACTGCGAATCTATTTCTCTTTTGTTTCTATGTTACATTGAATTATCTCTTTCTATACGTGTATAATGAGTGCTGATTACACAGAGGTACAATCTTCCATAATTGTTTTTCTTCAAAGCTTTTGGCTATTCTTGGTATTTTTCAATTTTAGTAAATTCTTGAATCGATTTGTATAGCTCCCACCAAAAAGGTGCTAAAATTTTGAATTGCATTACACATAATATAAATATTAAATATAAGTAATATCGCATAAGTAACATTTTTATAATATTGAGTTTTCCAATACATTAAGGTGACATTCTACTTCATTGTTTTGGTCTTCTGTAATTTCTTTTGATATTTATTCTACTTTCAGAGTACAGGACAGTCACATATTTCATTGGATTCATTCTTGCATATTTGGTGTTTCCAAATATTCATTTTTAAAATGGTTTTTATGTGTACATTGATGAATAATTAATTTTTGTATATAAAATTTTTATCCAGTGAGATTGCCATATTTCCTTACCAATTTAAATGGCTTATCAGATTTTTAGCTTTTCTAACTATTCTTGGCTGATTTTGCTATGACGTCCAGTAAAACATTGAATAACAGTGAGAATAATCAGTTTTCTCATATGTCTTCATTTCAGGAGGAAGACTTATATGACTTTATTATTAGGCATGTAAGTATTTTAATATATATGTTTTACTAGATTAAGAATAATTCCATTTCATTCCTAGCAAACTAGAATATATTTTGATGAATAGCTGTCCAATTTTATCCATCATTTTGCCTCTATTGGGATAATCAAATATTATTTTCTATTATGAATTAATGTGATACATAGGTAAATTGATTTGTAAAAGTTATACCAATATCACTTTTCTAAAATAAACACAATTTATTCATATTACATTCCTTTTACTTTTCATTGAATATAGCTGGTAATATTTTGTTTAATTTTATTTTTTCATCAATTACGAGAGAGAAATTATTCTATGATAAAATGTTCTGCAATGACATGGTCTGCTTTTGTTATTAAGGAGTCAGGTTTGTGAATTTAGTTTTGGGTCTGTTGAATTTGGAGATCCTGTAGGGTTTCCATGTGTCTAGTGAACAGATAGAAATAGATGGTTCTAGAGCTCAGGAGAGTGATTTGCACTAGAGCTGTACGTTTTGAAGTTGTTGGCATCTAGGTGCTACTTACAGCCAAGGGAACAAATAAGACCACACAGGAAAATCAGATTGAGTGGGAAGAAAGTGAGGACAAAGCCTGGGGAGCTGCAATATTTTTAATGTGGGGGAGCAAAGGAGCCTGAGAGCAATTGGAGAATAGAGAAGTCGGAGGCATAAGAGCTGCTCTAGGGGAAATGGTTACATGGGATCCAAGTTAGCTTGAGTTTCAAGAAAAAAAAGGTGACCAACAAAACCAAATATCATGGAGGAAAATGTCTAGTGGGAGGAAGGGTCCTTGGTGAACATGGTACGAGCAGTGTTCAGGAAACAGAAGTGCCTGAGTCCTAGTAGGGATGCGAAGGAGTGCAGGAGGCTGTGGCCATGCTTTATGAGTTCTTCAGTATTTTCCTTATCATGTGTATATGTTATTTTTATTTAAAACATATATGTGTGTGTGTATACGTGTGTATATATATATATCACCTCTTTGAAAACGTTTAAATAATACCTTATCTTCATCTCCATTTCTGCTAAATCAGGCTCCTCAAAGTTATAAACTAGCCCATCTCTGCTTCCTTAGCTCCTGTTTATCTATCTTACTACCTATCCTTTCATTTTTTTTTTGTTTCCATTAGAAAAACTGGAGCACTTTTTTTTCTTTTAAATTCAACTTTTATTTTAGATACAGGGGAGTACATGTGTAGGTTTGTTACATGGGTATATTGCACACAGGTGGTAAGCACAGTATCCAATACGTAGTTTTCCAACCCATGTCCCGCTCCCTCCTTACCCCCTCTAGTAGTCTGCAGTGTCTATTGTTTCCATGTCAGGTACATGTGTGCCCAGTTATATATGTGTGCCCCCACTTATAAGTGAGAATATGCACTATTTCGTTTTCCATTACTGTGTTAATTCGTTTAGCAAGAATTTATTTTTTAGAGTCCTTTTAGTTTCACAGCAAAACTGGATGAAAAGTACAGAGTTTCCATATACTCTCTACCCCTTCACCAACCTTCCATACTGTCTACACCCTGCACCAGAGTGGCACATTTGTTACAATCTGTGCACTTACATTAACACATTGTCACTCAAATTTCATAGTTTACATTAAAGTTCACTCAGAGTATTGTACTTTCTAAGGCTTTTGACAGATGTATTATGACATGAATCCACATAGATATAGTATCACATAGAATAGTTACACTGCCCTAAACATCTCCTGAAATCTGTCTACTTCTCTCTCCCTTCCCCTTAACTCCTAGCAACCACTAATCTCTTTACTGTATCGTTTTGCCTTTTCCAGAAGGTTACGTAGTTGAAATTATAGAGTACGCAAACTTTTCAGGCTTGCTTCTTTCACTTTATAATACATATTTTCATTTCCTCCATGCCTTTTCATGGTTTAATAGAATGCTTCCTTTGGTGCTGAATAATATTTTATTTTTTGGATATACTACAGTTTATTTGCCCACTGGAGAGCATCTTAATTGCTTCCAAGTTTTGGAAACTATAAATAAATCTATAAACATCCAAATGCAGAATTTTGTGTCGACATAAATTTTCAACTTCTTTGGTAAATGCCAAGGAATATGATGGCTGGATCATAATGTAAAGAGTATGTTTAGTTTTATAAATCACTGCCAAGTTGTCTTCCAAACTGATTCTACTATTCTACATTCCCAATAGCAATGAATGAGAGTTCCTGTTGCTCCACTTCCTCACTAGTATTAGGTCTTAGCGCTCTGGACTGTGGCCATTCAAATAGGCATTTCTCTGATTATATATAATGTGGAGCATCTTTTTATATGATTACGTGCCTTCTGTATATCTTCTTTGATGAGGTGTTTGTTAAGGTCTTTGGCCCATTTTTAATTGGCTTATGTGATTTCTTATTGTTTTGAGTATTTTTGGTATATTTTGGATAACAGTCCTTTCTCAGCTATGCCCTTAGTGAATATATTTTTCCAGTGTGTGGCTTATCTTTTCATTCTGTTACCATTGTCTTTCACAAAATAAAGACTTCTAGTGTTACTGAAGTCCAGCTTATCAATTGTTTCTTTCATAGGTTGTTCTTTGCTGTCATATCTAAAAAGATATCACTAAACCTGGGTCAACTTGATTTTCTTCTGTTATTTTTAGGAGCTTTATAGCTTTGCATTTTACATTTTGGTTTGTGATCCGTTATGACTGATTTTCTTGAAGGATTTAAGAATAGAATCTAGATTTATTGCTTATTTTAGATATGGATCTCCAGTTGTTCTAGCACTATTTGTTGAATATACTGTCTTTTCTCCATTGTATTGCCTTTGTTGCTTTCTCAAAGATCGATTGACCCTATGTGTATGCATGTATTCCTGGGATGTTTATTCTAGTACACTGATTTATTAGTTTCCTCTTTTACCAATACCACACTGTCTTAATTATTGTAGCTTTATAGTAAGTCTTAAAGTTAGGTAGTGTTCATCCTTCAACTTTGTTCTTCAACAATAGAGTGTTGGCTATTCAAGGTCTTTTGTCTCTTCCTATAAAATTAAGAATCAGTTTGTTGATACGCACAAAATAATTGTCATGGATTTTCATTGGGATTGCATTGAGCCTAAAGATAATATTGGGAAGAACTGACATCTTGGCCATATTGGGTCTTCATATTAATTAAATTGGAATATCTCTCCACTTAATTCTTTCTGGATTTCTTTCATCAGAGACGTGTTGTGTTCCTTCTATAAATCTTGCACGTATTATGTTAGATTTGTATCTAAATATTATGGTATAATAACTATGTTTTTAATTTCAAATTCTACTTGCTCATTGCTGGTATATAAGAAAACAACTGACTTTTTATACTAACCTCGTATCCTTCAACCTGGCTATAATGGTATATTAATTCCAGGAGCCTTTTGGTTGATTCATTCAGATTTTCTACAAAGACAATCATATCATCTGTGAACCAAGACAGTTTTATTTCTTCCTTCCCAATCAGTATGCCTTTTATTTTCTTTTTCTACTCTACTACACTAACAAGGGCTTCCAGGACAATGTTGATTAGGAATGGGGAGAGGGGACATCTTGCCTTGCCTAGTCTCACTATCAAGTGAGACAACTAATAAGACAAGTTCTAATTTCTTATAGCTAAGTATGATCACAACTGAAGGTTTTTTTTAAATTTTTTTATTAAGTTGAGAAAGTTCTCATATATCCCTACTGTACTGATTTTTTTTTTTTATCATTAATGGATGTTGGATTTTGTCAAAAGCATTTTCTGTATCTATTGATATGATTTTGTGATTTTTCTTCTTTGGCCTGTTGATGTGATGGATTACATTGATTATTTTTAAATGTTGAAACAGCCATGTGTATTTGGAATAAATCAGATCTGGTATTGGTATATGATTTTTAAAAATACATTGTTGGATTTAATTTGCTAATATTTCATTGAGGATTTTTGCATCTATGTTCATGACAGATCTTGGTGTCTTGTTTTCTTTTTGTGTAATATCTTAGCTTTTCTGGTATCTGTCTAATGGTAGTACACAGAATAAATTAGGAAGTATTTTCTCTGCTTTTATTTTCTGAAAGCAATTGTAGGAACAGAATTTTTTCCTTAAAAGTTTGGTAGTATAAGCCAGTGAAGCCAGTTACTTTCTATTTTGGAAGGTTATCAATTACCAACTCGATTTCTTTCATAAATATAGGCCTATTTGGATTTGTTGATTTCTTCTTGTGTGAATTCTGGCAGATCGTATCAAACCAGATGAAACTGGTTCATTTCATCTAGATTATCACATTTGTTGGCATAGAACTGTTCACAGTATTTTTAATTGTTTTTAAATTTTTTATGGTATCTGTAGTGATATCCCTTCTTTCATTTCTGATATTATCAGTTTGTGTTATCTCTTTTTTTCTTAGCCAGGCTGGAGGTTTTTTAATTTTATCAATCTTTTCCAAGAACCAGAGTTTGTTTTCATTAATGTTATCAATTTTTTGTTTTCAATTTTATTGATTTCCTCTTAATAGTTTTAAATTTCTTCAGCTAACTTTGGATTTCCTTTTTTTTTTTTTTTTTTTTTTTTTGAGACAAAGTCTCACTCTGTGGCCCAGGCTGGAGTGCAGTGGTGCGATTTTGGCTCACTGCACCCTCTGTTGCCCAGGTTCAAGCAATTCTCTGCCTCAGACTACCAAGTAGCTGGGATTACAGGTGTCCGCCACCAAGCCCGGCTAATTTTTTATAGTAGAGATGGGATTTCACCATCTTGGCCAGGCTGGTCCTGAACTCCTGACCTCGAGATCCACCCGCCTCACCCTCCCAAAGTGCTGGGACCACAAGTGTGAGCCACCGAGCCCAGCCTGGATTGATTTTTTGTTGTGATGGTGTTAGTTTTAGTTTCCTAAGGTGAAGAATTTGATTATTGATTTTTACATTTTTTTCCTGTCTAATATATACATTTGATGCTGCAAATTTCCCTCTAAGCATATATTTGGCTGCATTCCAAAAGTTTGGGGAAAATATGTTTTCATTTTCATTTAGTTCAAAATATTTTATATTTCTCTTGAGAGTTCATCTTTGACTTATGTGTTGCTTAAACATGTGTTTAGTGTCCACATGTTTTGGGATTGTCTAGTTATCTTTAGGTTATTAATTTCTAGCCTAATTCTCTCATGGTCTGAGAACAGATATTAGATGGTTTCTATTCTTTTTAAAATGTTTTAAGATGTGTTTTAGGGCCCAAAATGTAGTCTATCTTGGTGAATGTTTTATGTGAGCTTGAAAACAATGCGTACTCTGCTGTTGGATGAAGTAGCCTATAGATGCCAATGGTGGGATGGTGCTATTTTCAGCTATGTCCTCACAAATTTTCTGCATGCTCACTTTGTCCGCTTTTGGTAAAGGGGTGACGAAGTATCCAATTATTACAATAGATTCTTCTATTTGTCCTTGCAGTTCTTTCAGTTTTTGCTCAACATATTTTTATGCAATCTTATAGTATTAGGTGCATACATGATAAGAAGTTCTACGTCTTGTTAGAGAACTGACCTGCTTTAGTCCAAAGTATCATAAATTGAATAGTTTCTATTAATTAGGACTTTATTTATTAAAATACTGGAGGCTTAGAAGTCCTAAATCAAAGTACCAGAAGATTCAGTATCTAATGAGGGCAAAATTTTGGTTTATAGACAATGCCTTCTCACTGTGTCCTCAGAAGGTGGAAGGTTGCAAGTCAGTTTTTTGGGACCACATTTGTAAGGCACTAATCCCATTTTTAAGGGCTGTGACCACATGATGTAATCATCTCCCAAAAGCTCCACTTCCCAATGCAATTACATTGGTAATTGAGTTTTGAAATCTTCTCCAATTAATATAGCTATTCTTACTTAAAAAATTAGTGTTAGTATGATTTATCTGTCTCCATACATTTACCTTTAATCTATATGTATCCTTATTATTTAAAGTGGGTTTCTTATAAATGACATATAGTTGGGTCTTTTCCATTGTTGTTTCAGTTGACAGCCTCTGTCTTTGGTGCACTAAAACTACTGATATTCAAAATGATTACTGATATAGCTGAATGCATATCTTACATAGTTGTTCCTATTTTTTATTTGTTGTCCTTGTTTTCATTTAAGTTTTTATTTTTCACTTTTTCTGCCTTTGGTGCTTTTAATGGATCATATTATATGATATTATTTGCTCTCCTTTTTTTCTTAGTATATCAATTAGACTTTGTGCTTTTTTCTTTAGTTGATTAGTGATTGCCCTAGAGTTTACAGTATACATTTACAAATAATTCAAACTCACTTCCAAATAACACTATACCATTTACTGCTTCAAGGGTAGTATGAGTACCTTAAAACAACAAAATAATCCTAACTTCTCTTTCTTGCCTGTTGCATAATTGCTACCATTCATTTTACAAATATATATAAACACATATAAACATATGTATTATATGTACATATGTAGTTAAATACATTGCTGCTATTATTTTGAATAAACTATTATATGTTAGATCTGTTGGCTATAAGAATAAAAGTTTCTATTTTATCATTACTTATTTCTTCTTTAACACTTTCTCTGTTCATGTAGACATGAATTTCTGGCCTAAGTTATTTTCCTTCTTTTTAAATAACTTATTTTAACATTTCTTGCAAGGCAGGTCTGCTGGCAACAAATCCCCTCATTTTTTACTTGTTTGAGAAAATATTTCTTTACTTTGAAGGATAATTTCACAATGTACAGAATTATAGTGTTTTTATTTTCTCAAGACTTTAAATATTTCAATTTACTCTCTTGCATGTTTCTGAGAAATCAGATGTAATTATTACCTTTGCTCCTCCATTAAGTAAGGCATTTCCCTCCATCCTCCCTGGCTTCTTTCAGGATGTTTTTCTACATCTTTGACTTTCTATAGTTCAAAAATAATATTCCTAGATGTAGTTTTGGGGGCATATATCCTGTTTGGAGTTCTGTGGGCCTCCTAAAGCTGTGGTTTTGTGCCTGATATTAATTTGAGGAACTTCTTTTTAATTTTGTTTCTGGTATTTCCATTAGATGCATCATACATATTTGAAGTTGTCCTGTAGTTTTCAGATATTCTAGTTTATGTTTTTTTATTCTTTGTTTTCTTTCTTTTACAGCTTGGGAGGTTTCTATTGATGCCTCTTAAGCACAGGGATTCTTTACTTACCTGTATCCAGTCTATTAATAAGCCCATAAAAGGGATTCTTAATTTTTGTTACAGTGTTTTTGATCCCTAACACTTTGTCGTTGTTGCTGTTGTTGTTCTAGGATTTCCATCTCTCTGCTCACATTACCCATATGTTATTACTATCTGTTATTAGGAGCTATCTACTTTATCCATTAAAGCCTTTTTCATTTTAATCATAGTAGTTATTCTAAATTCTAGGCCTGGTAATTCAAACAACCTTGCTTGTCTTCTTCTGTTGGTTTCTCTGTCTCTGCAAATGGTATTTATTTTTATTTATTTATTTTTTGCCTTTCAATATACCTCATAATTTTTTTCTTGATGGCCAAACATGATATACTGGGTACTGAGCTATTGTACATTGGTCTTTAGTAATGTGGTGGTAAGGTGTGGGGTGAGAAGAGGCATCCTATGACTAAGTCTCAGGCTTTTAGTAAGACTTTGCCTCTGGATTGTGATCTTTATATGTTTCTAATGTTTTTCTTCCCCCTCAGTTGGTACAGAGTGGCTAAAGCTGTCTATAATTTGGTATTTCACTTCCTCCAGGCCTGGTAGGCTTTAATAAGACTCCAGCAGGTTAGGCTTTGGTAAACTACTTTCTCCTAGACAGACCTGGGTAAGAACATAGTGCTTTGGCATATTTCAAAATAAGCTCTTTTTCCCCTGTCTGTGTTGGAAGCGCAAGAACATTTTTCTCCAAAATTTACTTTGAGAACCTAGTTAATTTCCTGGAGGTAAAACTCAGAAAAGAGTGATGGTCAACCAGTGATGAGGTCCTCCTGGAGTTTTTAACTCTCAGACTTGTTTACTCTGAGCCTCTAGAAGTTCATAAATTATAGTTCAGGTTTTTCTACGCCACCACTGGTTCCCACAGAGGTTTCTGCTCCCACCTGTGCTTCTCTATATTCGCCTGTCTCTTCAGTTTTGGGAATAGCAGTTTGCCCCATGAACTTATTTCTCTTATGAATTTAAGAAAACTTGTGGATTTTTCAGCTTTTATCTCATTGGTAGTACAGAAAGGCAACTGCCAAGCTCCTTACATTTGGAACTGGGAATTGGAAGTTGTTCATGTCTTTTTAACACTGACTATACCAGTGTTTGGATGCATCACATTTCATTCAACCATTCACCTACTTAAGGACATCTTATTTGCTTCCAAGTTTTGGCAATTATAAATAGAGCTTCTGTAAACATCCATGGGCAGGTATTTGTGTGGGCTTAAGTTTTCAACTTATATGGGTGATACTGACAAATATGGCCATAGATTGTATGGTAAGAGTATATTTAGTTTAGTGTGAAACTGCCACCCTGTTTCCAAAGAGGCTACTTTATCAGTGTTCTTGATTTTGGCCAATCTAATACGTGAATAGTGGTATCTTGTTGTTTTAAATTTAATTGAAATTTAAACAAGTTTCAACACAAATATTATCAATTTAGCTATTTGTCAACTATTTTAATATTAAAATATTATTCAGATTTATTTTATAAACAATTCTCATCAATTTCAATCAGATAAACATCTCATCTCAACATTTCATGCAGGTGAAAATAATTTAACCATATATTATTATTTGATTTTGATTTCAGTCCATATCCTTGTTATTGCCTTACCACAGAATAAGATAATATAAAATATAAAGTTTGATTCCTAATACTGTGAGTTTTCAGATAAATTTAGTTTTCATTGTCAATTGATGATGTATTCTTTCCACAAACTATAGGTATGTTAATATATTAGCAAGATTTTTACCAAATGTAACATTTAAACCTTATACAAGGACTAGACTTCTATGACCTTAATATGTCATTTTATGCTTACTAGCATTATATATGTCACTTATTGCTTAAGATTTGACTAGCAACGATGTTGTTATGTACAAGAACCCACTACTTTGCTAAGTTGTTTTCCAATCATTTATTACAAATGAATTTTAATTTCAAAAAATATTGAAATTCTAAGACAGAATGTAAATTCCACATTTGCTGGAATATGACTCTTTTTACAAAATATTGTGATTTAATAAAAATGAAACTAACAGCTTTAACTTAATGGTATCAAGCCAACATGAAAATATTACTTTATTTACACAACTATTCTCAGTTTGTAATGGTAAAAGTTAAAATATGATCAATGACATTATTAAAACTTATTTTGTTGTATGAGCTTTTATGAGAAAAAGAAGAGACAAATCATGTTATAAATAACATTTGAAAAGCTATTCATCAGAGGAGTAAAACAAATGTTTAAATTCTAATAAGCTGTACATATTTGTTTTCATGTTAAAGGCAGAATGTTTGAAAGAATAAACTAAATACATTGAAAGCTTTTCCAGATGTGAAACTTTTGCTTTTACTCTTAAGATAACTCACTTTCATTTACAAGATTTGCCATCCTTCCAATTTTACCCAAAGCAGCTCTTCAGAATGTTTGTCAATTTGGCTGTATATTCTGGGAAATATCCTTTTAATATTATGTAGTTTTTTCCTCTAACTCATTCATAATATGTTCAGGCTCAAACTTTACACAAATTTTTTTGGCATGTATAGTATGTATATATTTTATAGATGAATAAATATTGTTACTATATTAAATTATAGAAATAATATATTTACATAACTATATAAATCTGTATTTTGTCTCTGTATATAAATATATATATTATTTATATCTATAAATCATATTTATATCTACATATTTAAATACTAATATAAAATATATCTATTTAAATATTTACCTATAGTATTACTATACTACATATAGTATTTCTATATATAATGTAGAAATTTATATATAAATTTCTATACATATAGAAATATGATATATAAAATATGGAAATCTATAGATAAATAATATTTATAAAATTAAATATTGTATTTATATTATAAATATAAATATTGTAAACATTGTAAATATTATATTTATAAAATGTTAAATATAATATTTAAATTTATGTATTATATTTATAAATATAGAAATACTATATATGTACTATTCTTTATTTTTTCTACATATAGTATTCTATATTCTATATAGTATTCCTATAAAAATAAATACTACATATAAAAAAGATACTATATAGAATATAGACTACTATATACTATAAAAATATAGAATACTATATATAAAGATGGTATTTCTACACTTTAATATAAAAATTATATTAAATAAAATATAATTTATTATCTGGTAACAAATCACTTCCTTTCTTCCTCTCCCATTTACCCTTCTCAGGCTCTAATAACCATAATTCTTCTGTATAATTCTTTGACCTTAATTTTTAGCTCCTACATATTAGTAAGAACATGCAATATTTGTCTTTAAGTGGCTGCCTTATTTGACTTAACATGATGTTCTCCAGTTTTATACCTGTCACTGTGAATGGCATGATTTTATTCTTTTTCATGGCAGAATAGAACTCTATTGTATACATTTCTGTATTCATTAATCTGTTGATGGACATTTAGGTTGATCCCATATATTCACTATACTGAATGGTGCTGCAATAAACAGGAGGGTGCGGATATCTCTTTGATATACTTATTTTCTTTCCTTTGGATAAATACCCAATAGTAGAATTGTGGGATCATATGGTAGTTCTAATTTAATTTTTTTACTAATCTCCACACTGTTTTCCATAATAGCAGTACTTATTTACACACCAACAGTACATAAGTTCCTCTTCCTCTTCATTCTTAGCAGCATTTATTTATTGTCTTTTAGATAATAGCCATTCTATCTATGATGAGATTATATCTCAATGAGGTTTTGATTTGCATTTCCCTGATGATTAGTGATACTGATCTTTTTTCATAATATATTCATTTTTAAGTATTTAATATATAGAAAAATTCTATTTGAAATTTTGTATTATCATGACAGTGCTTTATAGGTCAGTAGCCAGAAAGAATTTCTTTATATCATATTTTCTCCCTAATCATTTTATAATTCAGCTGCTTCATATGATTATTTATTTACAAGAATTTAGTTTGGGTATATAATTATTATATAATAAATATGTCTCTGTAATTATTTGAATAATTAATTTTTGAAAATCCTAAGTAAACTTTAAGATGCAGTCTATTAATATCACTTTTTTGTTAATGGATTTGTTTCCTGTCTCATTTTCAATGATTAGTGAATCATTCATAATATGACATAAATTGATCTCAAATACATAAACTATTTTTTTCTTTGAGATAAACACTATTAAACTAGCACAAATATATTTGTTTTAAATATAAATAGACAGATTATTTTTATAAAAGTAAAACAAATAAATAATCAGTACCTCTACAGAAATTTTTTAAACTCTATTTATCTTAACCTCATATTTTTATCCAAAATAAATATACTTCTTTAATATTATACTTTAAGGGTCAAGATTTCTGACTTAATCTTACATCTTTTTTCCTAAGTTGTTTGGCTCAGAACTAAGCAAACAGGTGCCTTTTAATGTTAGTTGAATTAAATTAAATTAATTTATACAATATCTATTTCAAAATATTCAAAATGTATTTTAAGTTTAAAGAATATTCCATAAAATGTATTCTATATTATTATAAAAATTTCTAAAGGGAAATAAATAAGCTAAAAATGAATATTTGGTAATTTACTCCATATGAATTAATGATCTTTGCTGTAATGAAATTGAGCAAAATATTTATTTGGGAATTTTATAGCTTAAAAATCATATAAAGCAAATAAACTATAATCATGAGAGTTTAAAAATGGACTTTATCTCTAAGTAGATTTGGACATACTTCTGATAGTTTTACATCACTGGAAAAGTGCTGCAGGCCGAAAATTTAAAGCATGATGATAAAATTAGTTAATTTGCCCCTTTGCGTTTTCAATTTGGGCATTTTGTATACTTATTTAATGATATGCTAATTTTCTTACATATTTGATTTCTATTGGCTTGATACCACCTTGTTAATCACCTATAGATTTTCTCATAAAATGTTTCCTTTCATGGTGTGCAAACATCTACTTATGAAATTTATTTTAAAACCTATTAAAAGAAATATTATCTAAAGAACACCTGCATCTCCAAGATTCATTTTAAATAGTAATTCTTACTAATCTCCTTAATAACATGAAACGTCTTCCTTATTTGAACAACCTCATTATGCTTCTATTTTAGTGGTTGTCAGTTACATAATGATATACAACATAATTCAGATGGGAAACAATTTGGTGGCAGAAACAGCTTAGTTTTAAACTCACTGTGTATCAAAACTTTTTGTACATATTAGGTATTACAAGTATTTATTAGATAACAATGCTTAAAAATAACCTAAACATAATTTTTATAGATAAATATTGACCTCCTTTTAAATATTTTATTGTTAATTTCCCAGGTAATAAAACTAAGCAAAAAATGTCAAACAAATCAGATGGAGCAGAAATAATATACATAATTTTTTACAAATTTGTGAAAACTATCACTTGCTTTCTACCAATTTCATATTTTTCTTTGACTTATTTGACCCATTTTAGTTTATAATTGTCACAATTTATGATGGTCTATCCAAAATAGATCATTTTTTCCCCTCAAAATAAATTTTACCACAAGAGGAAATATCCTTGACTTTAAAAGTTTTCAGATTTTTTTTCTCTTATGAACATTTTCTCTCATGAAAACGAAACTGAATTTTTGATGTTTGCAGTTCTCGGAAAATAAGATGTTTCTGCTACCACTAGCAATCTTCTAACGGGTCCAATATTCAGAATGAGTGCCCACATTATGCATTCAAATCACTTATTTGCATACTCAAAGAGATACTTATACATGAAAACGGATAATTGCAAATCTAAATATCCACTGGCATGTGAAAATATGCCATTTGCATATGCAGCTTAAATGTCTGTTTCTGAACATGATGTTAATGTGCAGTTATCTGTTACTTTGTTGACGTGTTGCTCTTCACTCTGAATCTTCCTTTGTTCTTTGTTCTAACAGAAGTTTTTATTTTTGGAATATAGTATTCTGCTCTAGCATTTTTGCTGACACTTATTATTTTTCTATTATATGAACCATACTTTTTAATCCCATCAATGTATTTTGTGCTATTGCAGAATAAATGCCTCTACGTGAATCACTGCCCAAATCTTGTTAATCTTTACCTCGTCTTCCTCTTAAAATTCATTGTTTTGTTTTTCTTTGTTCATTTTTCCTCAAATTAAAATTTGCTTATCGACTGAAAAAATATATTCCAAATAGAAAAACATTACTTCATGAATTGAACCTCTCACCTCTGCATTACTCTTTTGCGATACCCTTCATTCTGCAAGTCTTCAAGAAGAGAAATTATAATATAGCTTCCCCACAGATTTACCTATCCACTCTTCTATGAATCCCCAAACAAATGCCATTTTTATCATTCTGTAATTAAATACTATATTTTCTTTGTCTCTTCAAAACCATTATTTTTCACCTTGATTCCTTTTATTCAATCTGCAAATGTATTTTGAGTACCTCCTGTATCAGACGCTCTTCTAGTTGCTTGTAATACATCAGTGAACAAAACCAAGATTCCTGCGACGTTCTAGTGGAGAAGACAGACAATAAAGAATAAACATCATACATGAATTAATTTTGTAGTATATTAGAAGAGAGTAAATGCTCAGAAAATAAAAAAAAATGAAGCAAAGTGAGTGGGATTAGAAGAATTAGGGCTGGGGGAGAGAAATAGATGAATTTTTAAAACAACGGACACAGAAAGCCAAAGTGAGATGGTGATACATAAGCAAAGTTGAAGAAAGTTAGGAAAAAGGATATATAGAAGAAAACATTCCAAGCACAGAGAAGACACAGGCAAAAACCAATATTGGAGAGAATGATTGGCATGACAGAAACAGCAGAAGACCAGTGTGATCGGTGAAAAGTGAGAAGAGGAGTAGGATATGAATTCTGGAATAAGTTGTTGCCTCCTTTTTATTTATTTATTTTTAACCTTTTTGCTTCCCTTAGTCAAAATATCCTACAAAAAGTTACATCATTATACTCACTATGCCTCATTCTTCTTCCTCTCATTTTCACTTAAAATTATTTCTTTCAGGCCTTCTCCTCGACAATGCCGCAGAAACTACTCATCAAATTAAGCAATGAATTCCACATAGATATAGCCAAAGGTCAGTTCTGACTCAGTTCTCATCTTAGGTAAATTATCAGCCCTCTTCCTTCTTGAATCTCTTGCCTCATTTGGCTGGCATTCTTCTTATGTTACTGGTCTCTCTCCTTCACAGTACATTTGCAGTGGTATTGCTTTAAAATGGAATCTTGATGGAAAGCAGATTAGCGGGTTCAGGGAAATAGATGGGTTGAAAAGAACATTTCAAGTTCTTGAAGCTTTCAAGAAGCTTTCCAATGGAAAGGTAGAAAAGAACCTTCTAGGGATGATGGAAAAATTTTGTATTTTGGTTGTGGTTGTGGTAACATGTCATGTATTTGCAAAAAGTAATCAAAAAACCTACGTGAAGTGGGAGTATTTTACTGCATTAAAATATCCCCTTCATAAAGTAAATCACTAAAAAATACTAAAGAATCATAATAAGCCACAGAAAGAGATCTACATTTGTATAGTTTAACTGATTATAAAAAACATACCATGCAAAGCAGCAAAGAAATTTAAAAAATATATAATATAGTTATTGATTTTATGTAATTACAAACACATGAATAATATAATTTTAATATTTAATGTAATTTTAGATGAAAAATTTATTGAATGAATTTATAAATTTGGTTATATATGATTTATCTCTCTAGACTTTATAAAGAACTCATAATAGTTCAAAAACATATCAATGGATGTTCAGCATTATTAGTTCTCAATTAAATAATGCAAATTAAAATCTCAATTACCTACAACTAATGGGATGGCCAAATTTTCAAATAAGAAAATCTGATTATATGTGTTGGTAAGAATATGGAGGGTGGGACTTATACATTATTAGTAGGAATATAAATATTTCATCACCTTTGTAAAATAATCTGGTGGTGTTCATGCTGCTAAAAGTAGTAAGGGTAGGGGTTTCTAAGGGTGAAATAGCAACTGGACAGTTTTATTCATTTATTTCTTTTTTACCATTCAGTGATGGTTATATAGGTATCTTTTGTTTATGAATGTTCATCTAGCTGGATAGTCATAGTTTGTGTAGTTTGTTGTACATTCTACTTTAGTAAAAAAAAAATATGACAGGTACAATTTTGAAAAAATGCTCCTTATCCATATTGTCAAACTGCTTTATAAAAAGGAATAAAGACATACTAGTTCTAATAGCAATATATAATTCTATTATGTCACTGCATATATTAGCACAAGTTTTAACATTTTTAAAAGTTACCAATTAAAAAATTAAAAAGTAACATTTTAGATTGCATTTATGATTATTAAAGAAATAAAAAATGATTATATATGTTGCTTAAATGCAACCTAGTATACTTTGATAAAAATGTAAGTGGAAGTTTTATACATAAATTCTTCCCTTTTTTGGTGGCAATGAAATATCATTTATTCCATATGAACTGACTAAATTCTTTTTCTAAGATATTCACAGACGTTTATTTGTTTCTGATGGAAATAAATAGTCCTTCAATTGCTGTAAAGTGCATGCAGATTGTTTCTTTTGCTCAGACAGATACAATTTTTTTTCAATTATTTCCAGCATTTTGCACACCACTGCAAGAAAACGATTAAGGGAATGTTTCAAGAGTGTTTGCTGATATTTCTGTGACATCTTAAATGGGATTAGTTAAGAGGCAGTTTTTAAACGTAATGACATAAGTGTATGAGATATCTTGGCTGCTACAGAGGTCTTTTTTAAACAAATGTTCACAGTCACCTCATTTGTGTTGATTTTTGAAAAAGTATTGGACATGGAAAGTAGAGTTTAGATTGAAGTGGGAAAAAAATGAAGGCTATAAATTTTGTTTAAAAACAGAATTTTCCATTTAAAATAGATATTCTTGTTTTCTTAATCTGTAGAGAGATTAGAAACAAAAGTAATGATTTTATTGCATGTATTATTTTATACAGCATGATCTAAAACACATGGATCACAAAAATAAAAAAATGCTTAATTTTCGTGGCATGCAGTTTTTAAAAGCAAAGATTAGTTTACAATGGAAATTAAAAAAATGAAACAAATAATGTTTTAGAGAGATGTTTTATTAGGTCAATATAAGAAAGATTTAATGCATTCTTCTTTGAAGGCTATAGTTTTCTTGAGATAGATAAGAGTAAAATAACAACAGCATTATTGTTCTTGCTATCTCTAACCATTTTCAAATAGATTAATTTTATCTATTTGATATGGAACATGATTGCATGAATTTTGAAGATGTTTACTGAAATCTTTTCTATAGAAATGCATAGTCTCATGCTTGTACTTGGTTAGAGCAACTATATACATAGTAAACTGTGTTTATTTCCTTTCATTGTTCAATTCAGATTATTTAAAATAAATAAATATTAGGAACTACTGTTACTATTAGGCACACAGGTGTGTAATTAATGCTTGCTTTATGCTTAATATCCCAAATGTCCTCTGCCATACTGAAATACTAATGTAAATTTATATGCCACAGATAAGATATGGATCAACAGGTTTATAATCCCATCTGTGTATCTCACCGGCTACATAATCTTAAAAAACATAATTATGCTCTCTATACATCCTTGTCTCACCTGTAAGATAGACATACTAGTACCAGTCTCAGAGAGTTGTGATGAGGATAGAATTAAATAGTATAAAGCAATAGCATGCTTCCTGGTAAGACTTAGCTAAGAGTCCTAGATAATTTTATTACTATTTTTATTATTATGATTTTTAGAGATGAAGTTTCGCTCTTGTTGCCCAGGCTGCAGTACAGTGGCGCAATCTCAGCTCACTGCAACATCTGCCTCCCAGGTTCAAGTGATTCTCCTGCTTCAGCCTCCCAAGTAGTTGGGACTACAGGCATTCTCCACCACACCTGGCTAATTTTTGTATTTTTAGTAGAGACGGGGTTTCATCATGTTGGCCAGGCTGGTCTTGAGCTCCTGACCTCAGGTGATCCATCCACCTTGGCCTCCCAAAGTGCTGGGATTACAGGCATGAGCCACCATTCCTGGCTTGATATTTTTATTATTAATCTATCATATTTATTGTAGATTATTTAAATTATATATACGTATTTATTTTATATTGTTCATCTATGCACCTACATAAACATCACTTATCATACAGGTATGTAAATATAAATTTGTACCAATATCTTCTATCAGTAAGATATCTTGCCATTAAGGCCTTTCCTCTTAATTCAGAATCCCTTTGTATGACAGTGGAAAGGATAACTTAGTTTGCAAAGAATATATATAAAAAAGATATATTTTTTTACCAGAAATATTTGTTTGTTAACTATCATGGAAGAACTTATTGCACTGCTAATGAAGAAATAATTATGATATAGTTGTCAAAAAGTTTCAGGCCTGCTTGGTTACTTTATAGTCTTAATTGTTGTTCCTTCATACGTATTGACAACCCTAGTTAATATTTGTCTTTCACTTGGCTCCTAGCAAATTTTGATCCTGCTAGAAATGAGTAAGGGTTCTAGGTGACAATTTTCTTTATAGCTTTTGTTGTTCACTCACCATTTTTTTAAACCGAGTTTCTCTAAGAAAATATTAATATTCTCCATGAAAAATAAAAAATATTTTTGTTATCTTCAGATGAACTCATAAAAGGTGCACAATTTAAGAATTCAACTATGAACTGTACTTACTAATTTGGAAATATCTTCTAAAGTTCCCAACTAAATAAAAATTTAATTGGTTTACTTTAAATTAGTGCATTGGTTTTGTAATAATTATTCGGTGTTTTGCTCTAAATATTCCACAATTCAAACTTTTTATGATTTTTTTCCACTCAGTTTATTTTTGTAAATAAATCTATAAAAGATATTCTCACTCCTGAGCTTCATAAGAAAGGTTTAGAATATTGTGTTAAGGGTATGATACTGTAAATTATATTAAATAATCAAACAGATTCAATGTATTTTCTGTTTTAAACCTGACTTTACTTCATGATAAATCCATTTTCATTAAAATTTCAAGGGAATAAAAATGTAAAAACAAAATATAACAACAAAAAAAGAAAATATAACAATACAATTTGTAATATGACCAAACGAGTCACCATGTTTGAATGTATATATGACTTATAGGTCTATTAAAAGTTATATATTTTATAGTGTAAATATAAGTTTTTATTTTTCTTTATTTTTTATAGATGAGTTATTATACATATATGTTTGATTATTTTTGTTATTAGCCTGTTTAATAAATATGTGAAATAATATTGTTTAAAAGCTAACAATGAATCTATTTTTATGAGTTGACCTAATTCAACAGCAATCAAAATGAGCAAAGATTAGTAAATCCAGATATAATAGACATGACTGAAAGTATTAAACATGACCGTAACTTACATCCCCAAAATGTTGGTTTGTTGTTTGATCCTTTAAAGGAGTTATCTAGAGCAGTAGCTTTCAAACTTTCTTTGTGGTTTTTGACTCAAAATGCAAAAAGATCTGACATATTCTTATAACTATATGCACTCAACTAGACACAAAACTTATCAAGCAATACTCATGTGGACTAAGTTGAGATCACTTTATAAATAATTAGAATGGTTTCTTTTTATACCTCATAATTTGTTAAAGGGAAATCAAAGAAAGGAATTGACATACTCATCTAAAAAGTAAAGGTCTTATATGTGCCTTATTCTTTTTTTCATTCCTATCTTTCTTCCTTCCTCCCTTCCTCCCTTCCTCCCTTCCGTCCTTCCTTCCTTCTTTCCTTCACTCCCTCAAACATATTCTTTCTTCCCGAAAGAATTTAAGAATTTGCTGATACTGCAAGGTATTTTTCTTTATATTAAGCATATAGAGAGGATATATTCATACATATGAACATTTCATATATATATGTATATATGTATATGTATATAGGTATATATGCATATATGTATATACATATATGTATATATATAGAGAGAGATTATTTCTGCCTAAAAAGATTCATAGTGAAAAAGATACTTGTAAATGATGTTATGATATAGATCATATAATAATTAACATATTCCAAGATATGGAAGGGGTAGAAAATTAGGGAAAAGTGGAAAGGAGGTACACATTATGAGTTGAAAATAATTAGGCAAGTGAAAAGCATAGGTGAAGGAGTATCTATGAATAGGAGGTGAGGAGTAATACACACATAATTTTGTAATTGTGAAACAGAGCAGAGAAGTTACCAAGCAATTAAAGGTAAGTGATACAAAGAGGTCAATAAAAAGAATAAAATATCCCATAAGTGAGGACCATATTAAAGACTTCTGACTTTGTAGGTATAGAAAATCATGAAAAGTATTTTTTAATTGTTATATTCTCAAATAAATATAGGTGAGCAACTGAAATTACTAAAAACGTATTAAAGAGGGTTATTGTATAATTCCACAATATGGAAAGAACATTTTAATATTTTAGAGTGTTAATAATCAGTGTTTTTCAAGATAGATTGATATACTAAATAGATAAGATGAATAAATGGACACATTTAGAAATACACTTTCAAAATTAAGAACATATATATACACACAAACACACATATATATTTTTGTAAACCTCTTTTGAAAGAGTAATATATTAGTTGCTAAAAGTAGT
Organism: Pan troglodytes; assembly: GCF_028858775.2. Lineage (NCBI taxonomy): Eukaryota > Metazoa > Chordata > Mammalia > Primates > Hominidae > Pan > Pan troglodytes. Next base: position 58,438,209 of record NC_072398.2, on the reverse strand, counting down.
ATTTTGTTAGATGTGTGGCCTACCTACAGGAAAGTGCACAGATTATTGGTGTGTAGATTAATGAATGTCCCAAGGAAATACACACCCAAATATCTATCACAGATAAAACTTATGAGATACCACCACTACTCTAGAAACCCCCTTCCAACTCATTTATATTCATTTCCTCCTGCAATCCCACTGAACATAATCACCTGAACATGAGCAAGACTGTAACTGCTCTGCCCACCATCTCCCTCCTCCACTGCTACTTTCTTGACAATATTGGGGATGTCGGAAGACAATTGCTTGATCTAGTGATCTTTTCTTTTGTTTCTGGTTCTTCAAGATTAGAATATGCCTAGACAACTCACCGTGTTTTCAAGACCTGACTGATTTCTTTTCATTTTCAGAGTCTCTTTGTCTATGTCAGACTTACTTATACACAGATCGGGCATCTGCCCTCAGCTTTGGAAGGTGCAGCAACTCCCGCCACACCTACTCATCTATGAACGACTCAGTTCTCTGTGGAATTCAGTTCTTTTAAATCTTTCTTTTGTATGATGCCCTAGGTTATTGTATTACTTTGCTAGGGCTGCAATAACACAGTAACACAGACTGTGTGGCTTGACCAATAAAAAATTATTTTTTCACCATTCTGGAGACTGGATGTCCACGATAAAGGTGTTGGTGGAGAAGTATTTTTTTTTTTCTTTCAAGTCTCTCTCCTTGGCTTGTAGATGGCCATCTTCTCCCTGTGTCTTCACATGGTCTTTCTCTGTTTGTATCTGTGCCCTAATTGCCTCTTCCTTTAAGCACACCAGCAATATTGAATTAGGACCAATCCAATGACCTCATTTCAACTTAATTACTTCTTTAAAGACCCTGTCTCCACATAGAGACACACTTTGTGGTAGTGGGGGTTAGGACTTCAGCATATGAATTTCGGGGATACTCAATTCAGCCCATAACCGTTATATATTTTTAAAGTATTTTTATTTTCCATGGGTGTTTTTTTTGTGTGTGTTGTTTGTTTATTGTTTTTATTACTGTGAGAACAAAGAACTTTTGTATCCCCTTAACTGGAAGTGGAAGTGAGAATCAAAAACCCAGTTCTCCTTTATGGAATCCAGTTTTTGCTGCAATTTTCTCTTCTTGTTCTCCATTTTCTTCATCATGTTAATCATATATGAATTGTTTTGGGGTTATGTCTACTGTGTGTTATTTGGGGTTATTTCTACTCATTCATTGGTGTTTGGTTTTATCTCCTGATGTGCAAGGTTTAAATTAAGTCTGAATGCTCTATATGGAAAATTACAGAGTTAATTCAAGGTTCTGGATTTTCAGCTTCTGGTCTCAGTAAGAGAGGCAAACTTCTTCAATTGAATCATCACTGGAGTTATATTAAGACTCAGTTTTAATCTCCCTAAGGGCTTGTTTTTTGATCATTTTCCTTCATCATAGAATTAGGTATTTAATGTTATCAGCGGAATGACCAGACTTTCCTCAGGAATTCCTGACTTTCCGATATCTTTGTTGCTAACAGACCTTCAAATAGATTTTTATCTTTTCTCATATTTTTTAGTTGTTCTCAGGGATGTGATAAAAACTATTACTCCATACCCTTGGCTAGAAGTAAAAGTCTGCTAGAAATTTAGTTGTACACATAACCTTCTATAAATTAATGCTAATTCTTGTTTTATGTTTAAAAATGAATGCTTGATGATAACTTTTGTATCTTAAACAGAGTTAAGTTTAAATAATTTTTTACAACACAAACCAGTGAATTTTATCCAGATAAAAAAGCGTTAAGTATAAAGAATGTGTAAAAATATGAAAGTCCTTAAATAATTAAGTAGGCACAATCACATCATTGATTACATAGTATGCTTGTTATTGGAAAAAATAGTTTTAAAACTGTCTTGACAAAAGAAAACCAAATATCACATATTCTCGCTTATAAGTGGGAGTTAAATAATGAAAGCACATGGACATATAAAGAGGAACAACGCACACTAGTGCTCATTGAAGGCTGGAGGGTGGGAGGAGGGAGAGGATCAGGAAAAATAATACGTACTAGGCTGGATACCTGGGTGACGAAATAATCTGTATGACGAACCCCCATGACACAAGTTTACCTATGTAACAAACCTGCACATGTACCTCTGAACTTAAAAATGAATTTTAAAAAAACTGTCTTGACTGTACTGGGAAGTATACAATTCTGTTTTTGACAAGAACAGGTGTATATATTATTGACAACTGAGACGTCTTTTATTTTAAAAGTTTTAATTTAAAATAAACAGACTTTATTTCCATATCTTTGGAAAAATGTTGCCACACTATATTATCAAAAAATATTCACAGGTAGAAAATTAATATAAAACAGCACAATGATAGCCTTATTTTATAGCAATGCTTTCTAATTTTAATTAACCTGTTATAAACTTCTCAAACTCTTCTCTGTGTGTATGCACACATACACACATACACACACACGCTTCTTATGGACACTGTTGAAATGTCTTCTGTCTAATGAGTATTTTCATTGCGCCTATAGATAATTGGGTAATGTTTATGCATATTTGTTGTTTTGTCATTTACAGTAGAAGATGACCCATATGTTTTAGGGTTTTTAGAATTATCTTCCATCCTTTAAGTTCTCAGCTGTATCTTCACCCAGCTAACCCCAATTATTTCCAGCTAGATTACTTTTGAAAATGTTTGCTTTGGCTCAGAACATTTAATTTATATTTTATTCAATAGATTTGTATTTTAAATATACCACCAGTAAAATGATTTGGCTCTAAACAATTATTATACCTTATATATCCCTGTATTTCACAATGCTATGAGTCCATTAATTCACATTTTAGAAAACACTAAAAGGTATCCCTTTTTTCAGTTTATTATGCTTTCCACCATTTCTTGTTTCCATAAATTTGTTGTGGTCCCTATTATGGTACTGCAGCATTGCATATTAACTAACTAGTGATGGCAAGAAACTCACATGCAAAAATGTATGTGCACATTGCTGGATCAAGTTTCCTATTTAATAAAAATACAAAAAATAATATCTGGTAAGGAATGCAAGCAAAGAAGGAATACTGTGCAGCTCACCTGAGACTTCCTGAGCCCCACAAGCCACCCAGTGGGAATACTTTCAGGGATAAATTATGAACATGGGTCTTGTCAGATACAAGAAACTTCATTTTATACCGAGAAAAATCCCTGAGGCTTACACACATATTAAGGAGAAAGTTAAACCAACAGTTTGGTTTCATTTCTTTCATTAAAACAGTGTTTACAGAAATATGCATCTTGTACATATTGACCTTAAATCAGTGGCAGTAAGACCATAATATCAGCATCGAGGCAGGTGGGAGCAGAATCAGAGTGCAAGCATTCCTGAGCAGTGCCCTGCCTCCAGCAGTCCAGTGTTCCCAAAAGCATATTTCTCTACAGTTGTGGGTTATATTGGGGTCTCAGGCAGATACATTTTTCCCTCATAGTTACTTTTTTCTTTCATTAAACACATGGGAATAACTGTATGTCTACAGGAAAAGATGTCCTCTCACTTTTAGTGAAAAAATCAAGTCTATCTAAATTTTGCATTTCCATTTTTAAAAAAGATATAGTATACTGTAGGAAAATATTTGTCTGATATAAAGGAAACAAGAGCAAGTCCCATGACAAATGGAAAATGTATCTAAGTCTAGTCACTAGAGAGAGACCACACAGTAATTTGAACAGGGGAAGTTTAATACAAAGAATTACTAACTGTAGCATGGGATTGCAGTAACAACAAATCACATTCAAACAGTGTGCTGGCCAAAGAAAACATATTTGTGAGCCAAATCTTGCTGATTTTGAAATCTCTGCTTGGAATACTGTTATAATATCTTAACAGAATATCTGAGCATAGTTCAGATTCTAATGCTACCCTACTAAAGCACTTACATTTGATTTAAACAGCATTCTGAATGATGTGTGTAAGCCTCCATAACTTGGAATGTGGACTATTATATTCTATGCCTCACCATCCTTTCTTCAGCTCTTCCTTTATAAGTATCTTAACTCTGTTTTATGAGGAATGTAACTATTTCTTTATGAAGACCCTGCCAGTACTTTGTGAAGACATGGTTTGAGTTACTGAATTTAATTAATAGCATTCTTCAGTCATAGGTTTCCTTGCAGTCCAAACATTTGAGTTGCTAATAGTAACTATATTTTTAAAAATATTAAGAGCATAATGTCAGTAATGGTCTCTTTTGAAAATATCATTGAAATCACTTTTTGAAACATTTTTTATTATTTATTAGATGTATAGTTTTAATTATTGAAGGTCAAAATATTATTGAAAGTGTATTGCTTGTGTATAAAGCAAAAAAAATTGAGATTGTAAAAAAATGCAATTAGAAAATATAATTATTAAACATATGCATAGTAATACTACTTAGTTTGTCACACAGAAGCTGTCATGACTGATTTAGATGTCCCTCTTCAGTCCTCTCTGAGATCACAATATATTATACAATCTTAGTACTTCTTACACTACACTGTAATTTTTGGTTTATTTCTCTGTCTTCTGATCAAGATGACACACTTCTTAGGAGCAGGGAACACATAAGGTTTGTTTTTGTTTTAAAATATCTAGCTACTGTAGCCAAAATTACAAATCAATTGATTAATACATGCATGGTTGAATTGTGAAAAAATTCCTTTCTATTTATGACTGCTCCTGTACACCCATTTATAATAATTATATTTAACAAAGATAATTAGAAGAAATATATAAACATATTAAAATAACTTAAAAATCTTAATTTTAATGTTATTTATATTATAAGAACCCACCCAGATTATTTGTGGAATATTTTACATGTATATATACAGATTCAATTTTTAAAGTTTTTAAAAATCAAATAATTCAACATTTCAAACAGTGTAGATGTCTTCAAAATGGCAGAAGCTTGAAATACTATTTTAAGGCACAATTTGAAATACTTTAACTTAACAGGTATTGCCATTTTGTGGGAAGGAATGCTACATAAAATAATTCCTATATTAAAATTATTAATATTGTTAATGTAATTCACTCTTGACATTGAAGTATAAATTAGTAACTCAGTGTTGTATTTTTAAAAGCCTTTCTGGGTCTCCCAGTTCCCATCCTACATTGGCAAACACAGAAATAACTACTATTAACATATTAGGTACTTATTTTTATGTTTATCTTCATATTCATAAGTACACATTTCTTGATTTATAAATTTGAGTACCTATTAATTTTTCTCTAATAAAATTTGAGAACCTGTCTCTTATTCCCTGTTCCCTAATACAGTAAGGTAAAACTATATACTAAATAAAATTAGATTATTGTCAAGTTATCTTCAAAGGCTGCGTGTCAGTATTTTATCTGAGCTCCATTTTATTCTGTAGTTTCTAACCCATGGTTTTAAAACCTACAATTTTGAGAGTTATTAGAACTTCAGGTGATTCCTGGGATTTGTGTATGGCTCAAATAGTTCTATCAATGTGCTATTAGAAGTGCTTTTCACCTTTTCTTCTTCTTTTTATTTTTTATTTTTTCTCAACCATTCAGCTGCTGATTGTTAAATTGTATTTTGGTTATTTTTCTTAACTGTTGGTAACTTCAGTATGCCACAGCAACAGAAATTCCATTTGTTCTGCTTAGACCATTACAGCTGATTATAGAATGCCTTCAGTTGAAATCCACATCAGCCGAAGAAATGTATCTTATGGCCCTAAGAATTCTGCATCCTCTTTCATACATGATAAAAGGAATAAAAATTGAGAAGAATTAAAAACCTTTGTTATGGTTTCTAAAAAAATAAATGTGAGTAATATTATAATTTAATTATAAACAAGGCAAATACGCAAATACATATAAAAGATGACACCATTGATTATCCTATTAACTATGTAATTATAAAGGACTGTCAAGTTTTTCTAACAATAACTGAAACTCAGCTCTAAATTTAGTAAAGGTTATTTAAAAAGAGAACTTTAGAAATTGTTTTAAAAAAACTCATCCAGAAAATAATTATAATAATTTAGGCTTATACCATATTTCAAATAACATCCTGGAATGTATTTTAGTATTGCTATGGACTGAATTGTGTTTCCCCAAAATTCATATGTTGAAGTCCCAACCCCAATACAATGGTATTTAGCCCTGGGAAGGTAATTAGATTTAGATGAGGTTATTCTGCCTGCATGACGGGATTAATGCCTTTATAAGAAGAGACGCTAGGGAGTTGCTCTCTCTCTCTCTCTCTTTCTCTGCTATCGAAGCAAACACACAGAAAAGCAGCCATCTGTAAGCCAGGAAGACAACCCTTGGCTGATCTTGAGTATAGAATTTCCAGTATCATAATTGTGAGAAATAAATTCCTGTTGTTTACACCACCATGACAATGGTTATTTTGCTATGGCAGCCTGAGCTGAATTATACAAGCTTATGTGGCATACATGTATAACATGTATCTATTTATATTATGTTTAATAATTTTTGTTGTTAACATTTGCTTACCCTATATTCTTTTTTAAAATTTTCCATTAATGCTTAACATTTTGTTTTAGTAAAAATACAAAGATTATGTTCCATCATTAATCATTCTGATATCGTCTAAGTGTCTACACCTTATTTATTAAAATTAGATCTTGATGATCTTTTCAAGAAATAATTTACTGTACAATGTGTAAACAGTTTGTAACATTCTACAATACTTATTTCTCTACCAAAAATATTCCCAGTGTACTGATGTTACATACAAATTAATACAAATATCCACATTTTTAAAAAATTTAAGCCATATAATAAATATAATAGCAAGTGCATTGGATAGCCTAGTGAAAAAACTGGAGAAGGAAAGGAGTTCCAAAAGTGAAACTCATAATTCATATTAATAAGAAAATTTGATATATTTGTTTTATTAGTTTTAGAAAAACTGACAAAACAATAACATGCAACTGCCTTATTCTATGAGTTTATAGGATAATTTGATATAACTTAGTTGTACACATTTCTTTTTTTTTTTTTTGAGATGGAGTCTCTCTCTGTCACCAGGCTGGAGCGCAGTGGTGAAATCTCGGCTCACTGCAACTTCCGCCTTCTGGGTTCAAGCGATTCTCCTGCCTCAGCCTCCCGAGTAGCTGGGACTACAGGTGCGCACCACCGCACCCAGCTAATTTTTGTATTTTTAGTAAAGACGGGGTTTCACCATATTGGCCAGGATGGTCTCAAACTCTTGACCTCATGATCCGCACACCTTGGCCTCCCAAAGTGCTGGGATTACAGGCATGAGCCACCGCTTCGGGTCAGTTGTACACATTTCTTATTCCTAATAAGTGATTTCTTTCATAAGAAAATTCCCATCTAGTATTCTAGATCTTATCATTCTAAAACCTTGATTTAGGGTTCATTAATATTCATTCAATATAGGTTAACTTTGTAAATTGTGCCACCACTAACATAAACAGTAGTTCATGTTTATATAAAATTAGCTGAACATAACCCTCACTAGTAAAATTTAAAGGAAGTTCTCTAAGCCCCTCTAAATTATTAACTCACCTTTGGAAAAAATGATGAATGTCATTAGTTAATGGATATTCTATTTGGCTTGTGCATTACATTTGATATACCCATTTTATTTTCGCTGGATTTTCATGCAAGGCTGCTGCCAAACCACTTACATAAATCCATAGATAAGTTGTTTTCTAGTAATTCCCAAAGCTACTAATGGTGTGTCAATTCTAGGGATAGGACAGTAAGTGTCAGGGTTGGTTGCAACATATAATTATGTATTATTCATCCAGAAGCTAATTGTGCCATCCAGTTGGAAAATAAGAACACTGAGAATCCCCAGAGCCTATAGAGACTAATAATCCTTGTTTTTACAGCAGTTCAATCTAATTTCTAATGTCACCTAACAATTCTGGCTAGGTTTTCAATATGGCAATTTTTTCTTACATTTGCTTCTAAACTCCATGACAGATAAATCAGTTTTATCTGTCATGGAGTTTAGAAGCAAATGTAAGAAAAAATTGCCATATCGATACCTGGTTTTCCTTTGAGTATGTCTTCAGTGATCTAGATATGGACAATTTGCTCCTCTTTACTAACATTCTAAGACTTGGTAGTTCAGTGGAGCAATAGTCAAGCAAAGTTAGAAAGGCTCATATTGCATGCTAGCAGGGTGAATATTCACTAGACAGAAGAGCAATCTGTGGATTTAGTAAGGAGGATCATTCTCTGTGAATAGTAATGTCTAGATCTGAGACAACATTTTATATAGTCAGCAGATTCTTTGGAAAAATTGAAGTGTTTTATTTTAAAATCTGAATCGAGATGATAAAGAAAAACATATATACATCTTTTTACAACCATAATCTTAGTATTTTCCCCAAATTAGGAATGTGTGCATTACCCTTCTGCCACATTTTTTTAAAAAAATTTCCCATCTGTTCATCTTGGAAAACTCAAATATCTCAGCCATACCTAACATGCCACAGGCTCACATTTCGTGATTGCAGGTGAAATACTTCCTATGGTGATATCAACACTTTTCTCCTGCCCAGTGCCAATTCTTATTCTCACCACATTTCAAGAAATATTGTGCTCCTCCCTTTAATCAGTTTGAAATTCCTAAGGTGGAACCAACTGGTAGGAAATTTAAGACCAGTGGAAATGTATGTCTATATTTGGACAGTATCAAGAAATACTGTGCCATGTTGTGTCAATATTTTTTCTAGCACTTCATTCTAAATCGTAATAGCTACCTATAAAATATTTGATGAGTTTAAAACTATATAAAAATAAAAGCTTTATCTTGAAAATTTTGTAATTATATATGCAAACAGAATATATAGATTGAATGTTCATCAGAAAAGTTATTTTAAGGACTATTTCCTAGGCCTCTAGGAATATATCAGTTTCCTCCTCTACATATTTAGCCACTCTTATTTGTTGCAGATAGTATGACTATTGCATTTATCTTTAGATATATTCATCATTAGATAGCATGCTACATATGATTGTAGATTTTTATCAGAAAATATGTGTAATTATCTTAGAAATAATGGTTATAGTAGTTAAACATTTATTATTTTAATTGTTAACTTTATTCAGACTTACTCAGGGACTGAAACTGAGCTCTACCAATGTAAACACCAAAAAGTGTGGAACAGGGGGAATGCAGGAATCTAAAATAGGGAGAAGGGAAATATAGGTGTTAGAGACAAAAGAGAGAGGCATGTTTGGATACTTATTCAAAGGGGTCTCAGGCTTGTTCTAAATGTGATCTCAATGAAAAAGAAAAATTTTTCTGCTTCTTTTGAGCACCAAATCTATGATTAAGAATTTGCTCCTTTGGATTCTAGCCTAAACCTGTAATATTTTTCAGCTGTTTGAAGGCACAACTGGAACAGGGGTTAAAACACAAAGTTAAAAATACCATCCGATTTTGGTGTTCTGAATTCTAAATTTACTAATGCCTCCCTAGACTGTAGCTAGGTTGATCATAGTTGACCTTCCATTCAAAATATATATGGTGCATTTCATATTTGCTCTTTCACATATATAAATATATCATAGTTTCTGGGAATTGCATTAAATGTATGTAAAGATATCTACAATGTTCCTTATGTTCTGGGAGATTTATGAAACTACATGAAATATAATTTAAATGTTTATTTTTGTATGTACTTTTACTGTATTTGATTGTATGTTTAGTCTTTATTACATAATTAATAAACAATATAGATCAAAATTGGAATAATTGCTCTCTGAAACATGTTTCCATTTTCATAAGAGACTATACATTTTTAGGGACATCATTCATATCTAGAACTCTCTCATTTTCCAAAGAGAATTGCCATGAAATTCTCCTTTAATGATAGTTTATTTCTTCTCTACAAAACACCATGACAACATTTTCATTTCTATGTTTATTCAAAATTATGATGATTAAATGATCCTGAATATAGTAGAATATAGTGAAAATCAATAGGGTGAAATTCTTCATAATCATCAGGAAATGAGCAAAACATGTGATAACCACATAATCATCAAAAATAGATCAAAATATATTATCAAAAATCAAAATAGAAAATAATATATAATCTCATGATACACAATTTCCTTGTTATTTTTAAGTTCATGCATAAGTGTAAATGATTGTTCTTTGCTTGTTTTGTTTTTATTTCAGTGCACTTATATGATACTCATATAATTAAAATTATAAAAATAGATCTATAAATGTAGATTAATATAAGTAATCACTTTTTAGTGAGTTTTTGCACACACAATTTTTCCAATTACAGTTGTCACAATTCCGATTTTTATATGCTCATTCTAAATTGTTACTCTGGCAATTGGTTCCTAAATATGTTAAATTAGAAGCATTATTTTCTGTCAAATTCTATCAGTTATTATTCTTCAGTCTTTAAGATATTGTAAGATATTAAGACGACTGGCCTTTCTAGCTCAGTAGCTCAAATAAAAGGGAAGAGTGCTTTTTTTTTTCAAGTTGAAAGCATTTGAGAGTGGGAATAATTCCAACAAATGCAGCTGAAGTGCTTATCCAGTTGTCAGTTTGATTCTATATCATTTTGTTTGTTTTTTATAACTATGTTTGTAGATTGTTAGCATTTGAAAGCACACTACTTGCTAGGAATTTGATAAGTGATTAAAAATTTGGCAAATGTTTTCTCCAAGAGCTTCTAAATAGATTCTATAAACAAAGCCAAACAAAGTGAGGTGCAGTGTGAATGATGATTTACCCTAATCGTTTCACACTATTTAATGAGTACAGTAAGAGATATGTTTAGGATATTTTTTCCTTTCCATGAGGCATTGGGAAATATATGAGTATATAGCTGTCTTTCCACAAGAGGGCTTCATCTTTCAAATCAGCATTATCATACTTACTTGGAACTATGCCCAGAAAAGTCTATTGCTTGTTAGTTTATTGAATCAAGAAGAGTTTCTACTGTAATATTTGATAACTCTTCTGGTGAAGAATTTGTGGAAACATAGATTTGTATATATGTGTATATTTGGGGAAAATATAGGCCTACATGTTCAAATATTATTTACCTACATATGTTTGAATTATTGACACATACATGATTATAATTTTATAATCCTATTATTCTACAAGAGATTCTTCTTTCTGAAGAAAATTTTTAGACAACTGTACTAGTTAGTGTTCTCAAGAGAAACAAAGCCAACAGGATCTATATATCTTATAAATTTCATTCTCTCCCTCTGTGTGTACGTATTTGTTTATGTACATATATGTGTATAGATATACAAGCACATATGTGTATGTATGTCTATTTATCTACAAAGAGATTCATTATAATGAATTTGCTAATGCATTTATAGAGACTGAGAAGTACAATAATCTGTTGTCTGTGGGCTGAAGACTCAGGAAAGCTGATGGTGCAGTTCCAGTCTGAGTATAAAGTCCTAATTACTATGAGTGCTGATGGTGGTGTAAGTCCCAATCCAAGGGTGGAAGAAGACCAATGACTAAGCTCAAACAGGCAGAGACAACACATTATACCTTCTTTTGCCTTTTTGATCTATTCAGATTAGATGATTTCCACCCACATTGAGAAGGATAATCTACTATACTCCTATACTCGGTCTACTGATTCAAATGCTAATCTTATCAGAAACACCCTCACAGACACACCCAGAAATCATGTTTGATCAAATATGTAAACATCCTGTTCTTAAACCAATCTGGATGACACAAAATTTAATCATCACAGAAGTTCATTTGCAGTTTTTATATACCAGAATTTTTAAGGTAAATTGTTGACTCTAAGATGTTTCTCTCCATATCCCTCAACAATCATTTTTTATTTTACATTATATTCACTAGTATATTATTTTTTAAAATTATCCATATCACTTGCTAGTCAGTTATGCATTATTAACTTGATGGTTATATAATTATCATTAAAACAGTATGTTCCAAGCCTTTTCTAAAAAAATTCTTTATCTCATATACTCCATGATTACGTTAGATGTTTATTATAACAGGGATAAGTACTATGTGTTAAAACTAGGATTCAAATTCTTGTTTTGTGGGCCAATTTATTTAAAATTATTTACAGAAAGAAGCAAGCATTTGAATAATGTTTGTGCAGGAAAATAAGAAAAATGATTTAGATTTTTGCCCAGTTTACAGGGTTAATTAGAGAATCAGAAACAAATTGAACATATATGTTGATGTTATAAATTGCATTAATATAATTTAGCACTGCTTGTACACCATGTATACGGGTTTGGAAAAATATTAAAAATTTTAATAAGTGCTTTTCATAAGATAAATATGGCTACAATTTTATTTTAGTAACATCTATCTATATATTTCATAGAAGTTGTCTATAAAATGTTATAATTTGGCCTTGTATATGGATTTTCCAAAGCTTCTATACAATGAGATTGAAAGAAAATTTAATTTTTATAAGAAGTGTTATTAAGTTTTTGAAATAGAAGAATATGTAATATTGATGGTTAATATTGAATGTCAACTTGATTGGATCAAAGAATGGAAAGTATTGTTCCTGGGCGTGTTTGTAAGGGTGTTGTTAAGGAGATTAACATTTGAGTCAGTGGACTGGGAGAGACAGACCCATTCTCAGTCAGGGTGGGCACCATCTAATCAGCTGCCAGGGTGGCTAGAATAAAGCAGACAGGAGAAGATGGAAGAGAAGACTTGCTGGGTCTTCCAGCCTTCATCTTTCTCCGATGCTGGATGCTTCCTGCCCTCAAACATCAGACTCCTAGTTCTTCGGTTTTTGGATTTTTGAATTTACACCAGTGGTTTACCAGGATCTCTTGGGCCTTGGCCACAGACAGAAGGCTGCACTGTAGGCTTCTCTACTTTTGAGGTTTGAATCACCACTGGCTTCCTTGCTCCTCAAATTGCAGATGGCCTATCGAGGGACTTTACCTTGTGATCGTTTGAGTCAATTCTCCTTAATAAACTCTCTTTCATATTACACATATATCCTATTAGTTCTGTCCCTTTAGAGAATCCTAACTAATACAGTAATACTTGTAAGGATACATGAAACTATATTTTTACTTGTGAACAACCAAGCTAGGAATCCTAATTTACAAACTGTAGCTTGATTCTTGAGATGCCATATCATTTTGAAGCCACAGTGATGACTCTTTGTGTTATAGATAGCATTAACTCACTGATTTCTTTGCCATCGCATTTAACAATCTTCTACTCCAGTCAAACAGGCACATGGCAGTCAGACTAATCAAGTCATCATATCAGTCTTCTCTTCTTTACCTGCTAACTTTTTCTTGTCATGCTCAGAATAAAATCCAAACACCTTATGTGATCCATGGAACTCTGCACGATCTAGCCTCTGCCTGTCATGTTCATTTCTTTCGCTGCCAATTTCTTTCTTGTTAACTCTGGTCCAACCATGGCTGCTTTTGTCCAAGAAAGCATATTGACCACTTGAAGTGAAATGTGCCTAATCAAGATTAAGATGGAAGTGTAAATGCACAATTTCAAAGACTTTATACAAAAAAAAGTAAAATAGCGCAGTAATAATCTTTGTATTGAGTGCATGTTAAAATGGTAATATTTCATGTTCAACAAAAATATATAATTAAGATTAATTTTACCTGTTTTAAAACATGTATCTTTAAAGTGGCTACTAAAACATATACAATTACATATGTGATTCATATATGTGGTTTATATTATGTGTCTCTTCTAGAGTGTTATAGTAGAGGATTGAAAAGTAATTGCCAAATTAATTAACAAGCTATATTTTCCAAGCAAATTGTGAAGAAAAAAAGGCTTTGGTTGTTTTCAATTGGGAAAAAACTTAGCAAATGTTATTAGGAAATACTCTTTTCCATGTTCATAACTCTTTGCTGTGTTACTTCTCCATTTTAGGATGTCTACTTTTAACTGTTTTATGTGAAGTGAAATTTTGACACTAGAGAATGGTACACACTACTAATTTCAGCTCTGGGAAAGAATAAAGACATAAGATAAATGCTCATTGTAGAGAAATAAAGTGCTCATTGCATGGAATATATCCATAAGGAGCCAGTTTAAGCAAACTGGGGGAAATATCAAAGAAAAAATACACTAGGGAAGTCTTTGCCTCATTTATGTATGAGATTTTTTAAAAATTATACTCAGACATTGTCAGATTTAATTTCTGTGCCACAAAGTCTCTCTGTAATCTAGATTAGGATTTAGGACAAATTGACAAAAATATTGAGAGAACATACAATACCTGTTCTCGATGAGTAGAGAGGCTTTGCTAGAGAACAGATATGATATGTTCTTGTTTCACAACATTGCCAATATCAGAATGTTATTTCCATTGCAAATATACATCAGATTTCACAGCCAATGTTATTTTCTATATAGTGTCAGACTATAATTTGTGTATGTCTTTTTCTGAGATACAAAAACCTCTGTCAATCTGTACCTTATAGATTTAAGGAACACGTGATGTTTATTGAATACCTCATCTTGAAAAAATTCCTTTGAAAAGTCTATCAATTGCTTATTTTAAAGTTGTTTTTATTTATTCATTTTTATAAGTTTGTATTGATAATAAATGTACATATTTTGGGGGTACATGTGATTAGGTGACACATTCTTATGTAAAGATGGAATCAGAATCATTGGGATATCCATCAACTTCAATATTTACCTTTTCTTAAAGCTAGGAAAACTTAAATTCTCTTCTAACTATTTTGAAATGTACAATAGATTAATGTTAACTCTAGTCCCCCTACTGATCTATCTAATCATTTTTTTAATGACAACTATTAAGGCAGAAGTATTCAACGTAACTTTGTTTACTTTCCTTGGTTCTATACTGAATATTTAGTATATACTGAATGAATATTTTAAGTTCCATTAAGAATTTATGTAGTGTACACTTAAGAATTTACTTAGTGTAGGCTTATGCATACTTTTATTGTTTTTAATCCAAATGACAAAGCTATGAAATTAGGACCAGTACAAAAAAATTATATTTTATATTATAGTTTTAGTGACAGTATTTAAGGCACAATTATTAACAGTGTAAATTCATAATTTCCCAATAATTTATGGGCAATTTATACCAATAGTCATAATTTTCACGAGACATCTTTGAATTTTTAAAATGGAAAATTGATTAATTGATAAATAATAATTTAAGTATTCTATTACCTTTTATACCAATTAAACATTTATTTCATTTCAAAAATATTTTAACTTGTTAATGTTAAGTGATATTTATTGACAATATAGTGCTTGTTCCACTTTGAAATTATTACTACTATTATTATTATTATTATTATTATTTTATGTTTTGCAAACTTATCAGGACTTATAGTCCTGGGGAGGGAAGTATAAGATTCATTGAATATCTAAATATTCCGTGCCAGGCAACCAGAAAACATCTCACTGAAGTTTCACAACAGCACTATTAGGTGGAAATTATAACCATCATTAAAATATATATAAAGAAAACTCATGCTAAGAGGGGCTAAGTAACTTAGCCAAATATAAACCTCTCACTGGCAAGTAACAACAGCAATTTGCATAACTAACACTTACTGAGTATTGAATTATGTGCCAGACAAACACCTAAGTGGTTTACAACTGTGATTCTCATAACAAACTTTACAATTGTATTCCGTTATCATTACCTCTTTAAAAATAAGAAATCAAGAGGCAAAGAGGGTAAAGCAACTTGCTGCAGGACACACAGCAAAGCTAGGGTTACTACAAAGTTAGCAAGATCAAAGCCTGTGCTTTGACTTGAACATTATGACTTGTAATAGCTAGCGTAAAATGGTCCATGACTTTCAGTTCATGTTTTGTAAGGCTCTGTTCCTATTTTGAATCTGGTCTTGCCCTCTTATTCACTTTAACCAGTAGAATGTGGTGGAAGTGATACCATACAAGATCAAGATCTGAGCCTGAGTCTTAAGATAAGTCTGGCAGTTTCCACTTTTGTGCTTTAGTGAGTCTTGAGATGCCATATAGGTCTAGCTATCTTTCAGGAGGGATCATGTGGAAAGACAATCTAGACAGGTCACATGGGGAAGGAGAATGCCAGAGAGTAGACAGAGAGAGAGAAAGACCCAGCTGATCAAGTTATTACTTATTGGGAAGGTGCTATTTCTCAGACACTTTAAAAAGTAGTTTCGTAAGATATCTCATTTTATTCTTTACTCCAGTACTATAGAATATATTTTATCTTGCTTTTACATGAGGACTCTGGGAAGACAGGAGACTTGCCTAATTTCTTTTAGTGAGTAAGTGGCAGGACATGGATTTGAACTTGGGTATTAATATAGACCTAAGACAGTGTTACATCAAAAGTCAGGAATGATAATTTTTGTATGTGGCAAACTATAAAATTCAAAGTTAGGAAAACTAACAGGAGGACTTCATTACACATGAGGAAATGTGAAAATAACATTAATTCAAATAAGTTAGAAAGAGGTGTGAGAGTTGGGGTTCGGCTAGTAACTTAAAGGATAGATAACAGAAATATACAAAGAAAAAGAGTTAAAAAGAACTTCTTATTTCAATAATATGGAAAGGCCTATCAACAAGGAAGAAGGCTTTCAATAAAAATTGCAACGATTATAAAATGTATCATCTTTGAATAGGAACAATTAAAATTATATAACACCAGCAGAGTTAGTGTGTGCTTGTGTGTGAAAATTTATTACCTTTGTCTTACTTGTAGTCTTATGTCATTGTATTTATTTAGTAACCATTTATTGATTCAATAAGTAATTGTTGAGCATTTACTACCCATAATCCATGACGCTAGCTGATTGGGGAAAAAAGGTAGGTAGAATAGTAATGCTTCTTGTCATCAGTGAGTTTATGGTTAGAAGGGGAACAGAAGTAAAAATTATAAATGTACTAAAAATTAAAATTAATTGCTAGTTGTATAAATTGAAGGAAAAATCATGAATAATATGAAGAATAGTACAAAAAAACACTTTAAATTTAACATCTTCAGAAGGCATCCCTTGGTAGATGATTAATCTAACATCTGGAAGCAGAAGGCTGAGAAGCTACCTATACCAGGCTTCAAGAAAGTGCATGTATAAAGCTTCTGAGGCAGACAAGAACATGGTGTGTTTGAGAACCTCAAAAGAACAGAGCAAGTGCAGCAAATGTAAAACACAGCAAGAAAAGCTTCAGTGAGATTATAGAAATGTTAAGGATTATTTATGTTAAAAGTAGAAACCCCAACTTTGTAAGCATAATGGAAGTTTTTCAAAGGTTTTAAGGAAGGAGTGATCCAATTCACATAAAATAATTTAAAATACTCAAGCTACTCATCAGAGAGTGGACTGAGGTGGAAAGATTAGAAAGGGAGTTTAGTTAAAAGGATATAATGGTAGTGAAGGTGAGGGAGGATGGAGACTTTATTAGAACAGTAGCAACTGATAGAAAAAAGGAGGCACAAGCATTGCCTAAATAAGGTCCAAATAAAATATAGTATTATATTTAATCAAGTCATCCAAATATTCACAGAATAAAATAAGCTAAGCAGCTCAAGAATTATTCCAATTAGAAGGCCTGAGGTCATTCAAATTTAAAAATAAATTCATAGATATTTGTGGGATAGTTTTTCTCTTCTTTCATGCTAGTACACAGGAAATTAAATGAAGAACAATATTATTTATTATGTTTTATTTATTTTCACAGTCTTTACCATGAGTCAGTGTTATACATAATAACAGAGTCATCGCATTAGAAATCTGAAACTAATGCTCATTAAAAGTTAGAATTTAAGCTGAGCATGGTGGAGCATGCCTGTAATCACAGCTAATCAGGAGGCTGAGGCAGGAGGATCATTTCAGTTCAGGAATTTGAGGTTGCAGTGAGCTGTGATCACATCACTGCACTCCAGCTTAGACAGCAGAATGAGACTGTGTCACTAGGAAAAAAAAGAAAGTTTAAAATACAAAGTTTTAGTTTTTTTAAAAAAATTTGCTTAGCTTGTTTTACAAGGTATGTAATGACCTCATCTGGGGGTTAAATCATTCTATGTGATTGTAGCATTTGATACTTGCTTAAAATTCTAAAACTATGGAGTATTACTCTTTCCTCATTTTGAAAATATTACATTTAATATGTTTTGCTCAACTATATCTATGATTCTTATTTACCTTAAAGTTTATGATTGTTCATGATCAATTTTCCTCCTTAATAAAATTCATCTGATTCTAAGAAAGAGGCTTTAAAAGCTGAGTAGCACACTCTTTTTATTATTCTCATCACAATGGAGGTGGTGAAATGCCACTCTATTATCATTATAGGACCAGGTGAGTCTATTGAACTTGCATGGTAGGGACAGTATGTGCCTGATGAAATGTTTCAACTTCCAGTTAGTGAAATTTTGTTCAATCAATACAAAGTGCTGAGGTGACACATCCTGCTTTATATTGTGCAGGGTATTTTTAAGTAGTCAACTATGATATTCAATGTCGAGGTACTATAGTGATGTATTTAAGTTTAAAAATGCCTTACTGACTTTAAGTGCTATAAATTTACCTTTTGTGAGTGATAAATTTGACTTCACAGAAGTTTGGCAGAGTCTCACCATTCTTCCAGCAAATATTAAGAGTTAGTTCTTTTTAACAGTCTATTTCAGTTAAATCTTTTCAAAGACCTTTCAAGCATGATAACAGTATAATTCAGGTAATGCTGTTTTATATGTGTAAACACATCACAGGTCAATTACAATTATATTATCAAAATTCTCCATATTTTCAGCAAAAAAAAGCCAAGGCAGAGAAGTTAAGATGATATTAAATGTGAAAATATTATAAGCAAGGAAAGATGGGACAATTAGATACTTCTGTTAAATAAATCCAAAATTAGGAGAAATATAACTAAAATGTATAAACAAAATAGCATATACTTAAACTTGTTGGTTATACAAACAATATGTTAATTCTATGCCAAAATACACATGAAAAGAGAGGAAAGGAAGAAGAAAAAAGAAAAAAGAGAGAAAAAATAATGTTTAATCAAGTATCTTCAAAAAGAACTCGATATGAATCTTTTACTCTATTACAGGGGAGGTCAGTCTAAAACCTAAAGCAATTTCATAGAAGGCATATCTCTTAAACAAGTGTAACTCTTAAATTCTGTCAACAGCATCTCTAGAATAAAGCTGCTATTAAATTTATGTTTTATGCACTGACATTCCCTTTACCTCAACAATGTCAGCCTTGGGATAGAAACAAAAGAAAAAAAACATTAGACTATTGATACCAAAAAAGAGAATGAACTTAAAGTAATATTAAAATATATATGTGTGTATATATATATTTTTTTCTTTTTTTTTTTTTCTTGAGATGGAGTTTTGCTCTTGTTGCTAAAGTGCAATGGCACGGTCCTGGCTCACTGCATCCTCTACCTCCCAGGTTCCAGTGATTCTCCTGCCTCAGCCTCCCGTGTAACTGGAATTACCACCATGCCCAGCTAATTTTGTATTTTTAGTAGAGACGGGGTTTTACCATGTGTGCCAGGCTGGTCTCGAACTCCTGACCTCAAGTGATCCACCTGCCTCGGCCTCCCAAAGTTCTGGGATTAGAGGCGTGAGCCACCGCACCCAGCCAAAAATATATTTTTTAATGAGAGTACTTTTGATTGATATTGAAGAAATTATTGTCTGCATTTTCTTGAACTACCAATGCATATATTGACTGCATTGAAAGAAAAAAAAACAACCTTTGTATTATTATTATTACTTTTTGAGATGGAGTCTCGCTCAGACGTCCAGGCTGGAGTGCAGTGGTGTGATCTCGGCTCACTGCGAGCTCCACCTCCCGGTTTCACGCCATTCTTCTGCCTCAGCCTCCCGAGTAGCTGGGACTACAGGCGCCCGCCACCACGCCCGGCTAATTTTTTTTGTATTTTTAGTAGAGACAGAGTTTCACCGTGTTAGCCAGGATGGTCTCAATCTCCTGACCTCGTGATCCGCCCGTCTCAGCCTCCCATAGTGCTGGGATTACAGGCATGAGCCACCACGCCTGGCCAAACTTTGTATGACTTAAAATTTTTAAACTTTGTATTTTTAATGATTTAAAACTATATTAAAACAATATATAATTTTAATTAAATTTTAAAAGTCAAGATGAACGCAAGATAAGGCCACGCCCTATTGATAATGAGAAGTGATAGCTTCAAATAAATGTAGGCTTCTATTTAGAAATATTAACTAAACATCTCTTTACATGCAGGTTCTATGAAGTATTGACTTTCATTCTGTACACAAGAGATTAAGCAATTACTGTGTTAGGTATCAGAACAAGAGCATTGTTTTGTCATTTCTTTAATCTTCTCAATGAGCTTATTAAATGGATTTTATCAGGAATATTTATAAATAGAGAAAATAAGGCTTAGAGAGGTTAAATAAATTGCCCAAGTTCAGTCAGTTAAAAAGCGACAAAAACAGTTTCCCTCCCAAATTCTGCTCTGAGCCTCTAGCAGATACATTACGAGATAAAAGGATATTTTTCCTTTATAAAATAAATTTTTTAATGCAGAATTTTTTAATTGCAGAGAAACACAGCAACACTAATGTAGTTTTTCAGTTCATTATATCCTGTAATAATGAGGGCAGTTCAGCAAGGTAATTGATGTTATTTCCTGTAGATCATTACTACAGAGTTAACCACATATCATGGAACTTTTATTAATGATTGCAAATATCTCAATCACATATTTCTGAATACAAAAGCATCTAATAGCATCTTTACCCTTTTGGAAAATGGTACATGAAGAAGAACATCTAAGTAAAGAGTCCAAAATATTTCAAAGGTAACCTTATAGGTTTCCCATAAACATCTAGCGAGTACTCTTTCTTGTGCAATCATTACACTAAAAGGACCTTCTCAATTTTTTGAATGACTGACAGCAATGCCTATTATGTCTTACAGCTTTGAAATGTGAGGTAAATGCCTGAGTAAACATCATAATGCAATACAAGATGCATTACATTTTCTTCCTGCAAATGTGATGTCTTCTTTTATCTTGCCATAACTTCTTTCAGACAAGACAGCCAACAGGTAATTCTATTCCTATTTTGCTACTGAAAAGAGACAGCAAACTGGAACTGAAAAGTGAAGTTTAACTTCTTTTACTAAAATCACCAATTTATTTTCATTGCCTGTGTTTGGATGAACAAGATACTTAGAGAAATCAATGAGACATCTTTAGTCATTGTTATGTCTCTCATTGTTTTCATCTCAAGGTATCATCAAGTGTGTGTCTATGCCTCAACATAACAAAATTATATCCACATCTCATATGAAATTACACATTTACTTTGCTCATCACTAAATACTTCAGTGCCCAGTATCTAAAATTGCATTTCAAGTACTGATGTGAATTGACTCATTCCAAAATCTAATTAATTTTGAGAGTTTCACCTTTTTATTTTCTGGCATCTCCCTAGGTTTTGAGGCCCTTTTCACTTACCTGCTCTTTGAACACTTAAATATAATCTTATTTTTTTCCATTTTCAAATATCATACAATTATTTCCATGTGCCACTGTTTTAGTACATTTTATGTGGCTATAAAGGAATACCTGAGGCTGTGTAACTTATAAATAAATCAGTTTATTTGGCTTACGGTTTTGCAAGCTGTACAAGAAGCTTGTGTTGCTTCCAGTGAGGGCCTTGATCTACACTTTCATGGCAAGAGGTGAAGGGGGAGTGGGCACATCACATGGTGAGAGAGGGAGCAAGAAAGATGCCATGCTGTTTTTAACCTATTATCTCTCACATAAACTAATAAAGTTAGAATTCACTCACTCCCATGGCGTAGGCATCAAGCCATTCATGAGGGATCCACCCACTTCAGCCAAACACCTCCCAGTAGGCCTGATCTCAACACTGAAGATCACGTTTCAACAAGAGATTTGGAGGAAACAAATATCCAAACCCTATCAGTCACTCTCCTGCTATTTAGCATTCATGATTCCATTTTCTAAAACAAGAATCCTAATCTTACTGGAAACATGCTTTTAAAGCAAATTGGGAAACAGCTGTTTCTTGCTATCATAATTTTAAATTGATGACTCTCCTCACCAATGAGACTTGACTTCCTCAGCTATAATTTAAAAGGTCCTAGAGAAAGACTGTTACTGAACTCAATTGCATCAGAAAATCACTATCTCTAACTCAACTAGCAATGTATATAAAGAAGAGGTGCAGTCTCCTAAAGATTGAAAGAATGGCTGGACAGGTGATTTAACTTTTTTTTTTTAATCAATTAAGACTTTTTAAAGCTCCAAAGGACAAAAAGATCAACAAAAACTTGCTTAAAAGATGGCAGGAAGTGTACACGGGAGGAAAACAGATATTGACATATAAAACTTCAAAGTTCATGAGTACATAGTGCAGGCTTCAGTACCACCTAATTCAGGGTTTAAAATGATGTCACCTTCACCTTATCTGTCTTTATCAGTATATCTCCCTTCAAGTTAGTTTAATTTTAAGACCTCATGTTGTATTTAAGGGGGTGGTAGAAGACCCAGATTTTTCATGTGGTCAGCATCAAGTTCAGTGGGGAGATCGATGACTCTCTGAAGTAGTATTCCCAAGTAAAGTCCCAGAAATTATTTTCCTCTGCTTGGGCTATGTGTCTGTCCCTAAAGAAATCCACTTGGCTTAGGAAAATGTGACGCACTGCCTGGCTTTGGTCTTTGTCACCTCTAATACCTGGAATCACTGAGTAGTTCCTTGCACAGGCCACTGGAATAAGAATAAGAAAGTGAGTTGCCCCGGACTGCTATTTTTAGATGAGTGGCAGTAGATCCCCAAGTTCAAACATATTTTCTTCTTATGTAAACATGTTGAAAATATGTCCATTTTTATAATTCAGTGGTACCACATACATGTCTAAACTTACTTGCCTTTTTCACCAAAACATGCAACAAAAGATCTCATCCACCTATTAAGTCCAGATCCAAATCCTGGATCCCAGAGTTTTTAAAATGTCTTTCTATTGAGTCTAGATGTGCTTCATAAGGCTCAATAATGAGTTTACTTACAACACATTAAGTAAGAATGATGAATAGAGAACTGAATATGTGCAGTAGAGGAAAAAAAAACAGAGATTTGTATTTAGGAAGAGAAAGTAGAGACAACACAGAGTAATACATTACATAATTAAATTTAATAGAGCTTTGCTTGAATTTCTTGAATGAAATAATTAATTTTAATATTGTAGTGCATTATTGCACCCTTGAGCTTTATAGAAACCCTTATTTGTAAGTACTTTGCTACTGAAGAAATTAGTCCCTTGTATATCTCTTCTGGGTGAAATATTAGTGATTTTTCATTAAATCCCTAAAGTTTTTGTTCCTATTCATTTAATTTGGGGTGGGAAATTTTAGTCATTATTTCATGTATATTTAAGAAAAAAATCAGAATTATTTTTACTCATTTAAATACATTGTTATTTATATTTTATGTCATTTTTAATTTATAATAATTATGTACAGAAAAATGGCCTTTTACCCATTGTTGTTTTGTGATGATTTCACATTTATACTCTAAAATGAAGCCCAACTTCGTAGTGCAGAATAAATTGAACTCACACAAAGAAGTTCAACTTACTCTGCCTGGAGGAAGTTCTGAGGCTCTAAAATGCACTTCAGCTCAGTTTACGCTTCTGGGGTTACTGACTAATACATCATTATATACAACATTTTAGTGCCTTAAGAGAACAACATGCTGTTTTTGCAAGATAAACCAGACTAGTATAAGAAAGCTCTTGTTAGATTACACAGTGAAGTTCAGAAAACAAAATGATTACAAGTTAACTTGAAAACTTCCCACCAACTGTTTTCTACAAAGAGACTCCGTTGTGTTTTAATCTTCATTTTTTATTTTTTATTTTTATTTTTTAACAGTCACACTTTGTCACCCAGGCTAGAGTGCAGCGGTGCGGTCCCGGCTTAATGCAACCTCCACCTCTCAGGTTTGAGCCATTCTCGTGCCTCAGCAATCCAGTAGCTGGGATTACAGGCACGCACCACCTACTTGGCTAATTTTTGTGGTTTAGTAGAGAGAGGGTTTTGCTATGTTGGCCAGGCTGATCCTGAACTCCCGGTCTCAAGTGAGCCACCTGCCTCAGCCTCCCAAAGTGCTTGAGCCACCGCGCCCAGTTAAGTGTTTATCATTTTTGATTTTGTTGTTTTGGAGTTTTAGAAAAGGCTAAGAATGACAAGGTAGATTAGAATAACTTGTAATGTATTCTTATTTATTAACCTCAACAAATTCCACCAATGTTGTGAGGCATATATTTTTATTTTGAAAGTATGTGCAGAGAATTAGATTTAGTCTTAGCAACTCTGACTCATGTTTATATAAAATGTGAAACACTGTGCACTGATTTCTGCCAGTACTAATGCACACACACTATATATCAGAAATATTAAGAAAAAGCATGGGATCTATTTGATTTCAAAGAAAAACAAAGATAGTGTTTTCAAAATTTGTCTACTAATATTTGGAAGAAAGACATAGCAAGACTGATTTTAGTGGGGTTGAAATTCAAGAAGGGTAAGAATGAAAAATTTTGATGGAAGAAATCAAGATGTTCTAATATTCACAGGATTCCCAAGTGCACTATACAGGTAGAAGAATTGGGACTTTTGTGACATTACACTATTGGCATTGCCTATAGATGAATCTCACTGTACTTGAACAATTTAATCTTGATCTGGGAGAGATTTTTATGGCTTAAATTATGAAAGATTCTACACAATCACTTTTCTTCTGTTTGAATAAACAAAAAGTCTGCAAAAGACATGAGTTATACAAAAACTATTTAAGTCCCTTACAAGTATATTTGATTAACCTTAATTAGATTTTCTACTAATAAGATATGAGATACATATTTTAATTATTTTAGGAACAATTTTCATGTCCTAGCTTTTATTTCAGAAGAATGAAGCAATATTATAATTGGATATTTAAGCTATCATATATATGATCATTTTCATTTGCATGATGCTAAAAAGGACAGTTTACATATTTGTGTTTTGCCATCTTTTCTCTTTCTTTTTTTTTTTGCGTGTTGTTTTCTACAATAACTTAAAGATAAGAAATAACACATATGTAGATTTTGACAACTGTCCCAATATGGGGAACTGCATATTGCAGAAGATACTTAGCCATTCTTTACTTCAATATCTTGTTAGGCAAGAATTTAGTCCCTATGTAAAGTATACTGATGAACAACTACAGCAAAATAAATGCCTGTGTCTAGTAGTCTTCATTTTAGAAATCCTGTATAGTCCTATTTTTACAATTTGAGATGTACATTTATAAGTTTGAGACATAATTAATTCCCTGTATCTCTATGCCAGTTTTATTTTAACACAATTCCATGATAAGTACATGAATGAAATGTAAATGTGAAGAGTAATATCAATAGATATTAATTTGAATAATTTGGAAAAATATTTTTAATGTCAAGGCACTAAAAATTACCTGCTTGAAATTGTGCTTTGTTAATCAACTTTAAGAAAAAGATAAATAATTATAAAAATTGATAGGATATTAAGTCATTTACTATGGATTCTAAAAGTTGACCTGTATTCATTTTTTAATTGTCCTAATCTGTTCTTTTTTCTTCTCTTCAGTTCTAGTTGTTTTTCTCCATTGAGAACTAATGGAATTTCACTAGCTGTCTTAGAATTTGTGGGCACTTTTGTCTTCTAATGAAAGAAAACAAACTGTTTTATATTCCTTTTTTCTTTCGGATGGATCTTTAGAACTAGATTTATATA
The DNA here is from genome assembly GCF_028858775.2 of Pan troglodytes. NCBI lineage: Eukaryota > Metazoa > Chordata > Mammalia > Primates > Hominidae > Pan > Pan troglodytes. The sequence continues at coordinate 58,412,359 of NC_072398.2, read as the reverse complement.
TGATATATATGTATAATGTATACATATATTATAAATACATTTAATTGAAGAGGTAGAGTAGGAAGACAGATAAGTTGGTTTTGATTTCAGAGAAAATATCAGGGCATATGACATATATAATAGAACACACTGTAAGCCATTGGTCTCTATGAGATTATCCAGAGAATGAGAATATAAAGAGAAGGGAAAGGAATATTAAACTGTCAGTGGCCACTGATAAGGAATAATAGAAGAAACTACCAAAAAAAAATTTAATAACACTTCTTCAATATGGAAAGAAAGCTGTAGTCAGAATGTTACAAGTGTCTAGAAAAGCTAATGTGGCTTCTATTAGGGTCTGCCATTTCTAAATAAAGAGCACATCCAGAAAGATGCACTGTACTTGATGCCACTAAGAGGTTAGTAAGATAAGGGCTAAGAGTTGGCCGTCCGATTTAGCAATATAGATTTCATTAATGACTTTGATGAGAGTGATTTCACTGGAGTTTGGGAAATCAAGAGAATAAATTCAAAAGATAACAAAGGAGAATATTTTGAGAGCGCTTAGAGATAGTAAAATTACTTTCAAGAAGCTTTGCCAGTGGTGTAAAGTAAAAAAGCAGTAGCTAGATAGGAATATACACTCAATGAAAGGTATTCTTAAAAAGAACAATATGCCCCGCACTTGGGAGGCCGAGGCAGGAGGATCACGAGGTCAGGAAATCGAGACCATCCTGGCTAACACGGTGAAACCCCGTCTCTACTAAAAAAAAAAAAAAAAAAAAAAAAATATATATATATATATATATATATATATATATATATAAAATTAGCCGGGCGTGGTGGCGGGTGCCTGTAGTCCTAGCTACTACGGAGGCTGAGGCAGGAGAATGGCGTGAACCCGGGAGGCAGAGCTTGCAGTGAGCAGAGCTCGCGCCACTGCACTCCAGCCTGGGTGACACAGGGAGACTCCGTCTCAAAAAAAAAAAAAAAAAAAGATCAATATGGTGGTTTGTTATGTTGTGGTGGTTTGTTAACAATTTTTTGTTAGTTTTTTTTTTTTTTGGAAGTATAATTTCTGTCACAAACATAAACACAGGTTTTCTTTGTTTTGTTTTTAATTTCTCAAGTGTATGCAGTGTTGTATTTGGTTTCTAAGTTTTCATAATTTTTTAGGATGAAAATTTGCATTTCTTGCCTATTGGTAGTAAAAGACACATTTAAATATTTATTGGTGGAACATAAATTTGTTTTAAAAACAGTGTTGTCTAATTTTTTAATATACTTATTTAAACAAAATTAGATAACATTCACAGATATACCTAATATTACTATAAGGTCAGTTTCTTGCAGAATTTGAAGAGAAATGTGACATATTTTGATTTATTTTGTAAATTAAATTTAATTTGAGAAAAAATCTTTTGGATGCAACTCTATACTACGCACAAAAATGCTACCAATTAAAATATAATGTCTATCCTTGTAAATTGTGTTATATAAACAGAAATTGTGCTAAGTGACATCAGAATTTTAAAAATATCTAAGACATTAAATTTCTTGTTTGTAAATTGTACTCATTATTTTTTTTCCCAATTAATCCTTTCTTTTTCTCAGAAGTAAACCAAAACAACATTTTTTTCATAGTCTGTCTGTTGTAAGACACATACACAAAGGCAAGGGTTCAATGTTTATAAACAGCATATTAAAATGTGGAGGTTTTTTCTGTAAACCTCCTTAAAGAGTTAAGTATCCATGCCTGGTAGTTTGCATATTTTCACCATTTATCCCCTGCAAAAATTACTTTAATCTTTTGCTTTTAAAAAGTGGATTGAAGATTTTAGGAATTAATTGCAATAACTCTTTTGTCTTTCCTAGGTTTTGTTTATATTGTTCATAATATAGAATCCTAAAAAATTGCATTTCCGAAGCCGGGCGCGGTGCCTCACACCTGTAATCCCAGCACTTTGGGAGGCCGAAGCCGGCGGACCACGAGGCCAGGAGATCAAGACCATCCTGGCTAACACTGTGAGACCTCGTCTCTACCAAAAATACAAAAAAAAAATTAGCCAGGTGTGGTGGCAGGCGCCTGTAGTCCCAGCTACTCGGGAGGCTGAGGCAGGAGAATGGTGTGAACCCAGGAGTCGGAGTTTGCAGTGAGCTGAGATAGTGCCACTGCACTCTAGCCTGGGCAACAGAGTGAGACTCCGTCTCAAAAAATTAATAATAATAATAATTGCATTTCCACTTGTGGATTAAGAAAGGGAACAATTTGTCGTTGAGAATAGCTGTATCTTTTGTTCTTTTGAACCTTGAGTTCTCAAATGACCCCTGTCTCTATATTCTCTCTTCTAATGCTTATGGAGGCTAAGACTTAAAGTCAAGCATATAACTGGTAACATTCTGCTTATCAGCTCTAACCCAAGCACTCCTGTAGTGATTCACTTCCCTACCTAAAGCACTTGAAATTTTAAAAATAACGTTTGGCTCTTGGAGAAGAAACCCCAGGCAAAAGCTTCACCTGGGAAAAAGAATTTATTCTTTATTATTCCTTTATGAAGGCATATCGAACACTTAAAATATATTGTTCCAGGAGTATTTCTATATTGTTTTGTTTTTATTTTTTTCTATGCCTTTTTGAAACAAAGACACATGGAAGAAAGAGAAAACTACAATTTGAAAAATAAAACGTTATTCAAATCACAACAGAAAGTAAAACCATCAGAATAAACTCCTCTTAGTCATAGTGTTTTTCTTATCAATCACTTGGATTCCCATTAATCCAGTGAACTGTGAGCTTTGTTACAGATTCCTGTCAATTCAAGTTGATTATTTTAAACCTGGTTATTTTAAGTGAGTCTTGTTGTTAGTGGTGTTTTAATTTTGTTTACAATTTCAATATTATTCATAGACAGGGCTGATCATCACTTATGACTCTGAGGCAGCAGGAATCTGTCTGTCTTTCGCATCTCCATAGTGGAAGTTTTAAAGACTTGAGAGTAAAATTTCCTTCTTATGCGTCTATTTCACTTAGGCTTCTGGAAAACTATTAAATTGAAAATATTAATAGAAGGCAATAAACTCAAAGTAAATTTCATCTAGCATTTTAAGGGAATTAATAGACGATTAAATGCAAATGATGAGCTAAATTTCTAACCAAAAGGGAAGTCAGGTCTTGCTTCTGGAATGGCAGAATGGAGCACTAACAAGAAATTTTGTAAAATGTGGAGGACATACATGTAACTGGAAAGAGTCCACCATTTGGTCAGCATCCACCCTAATTGTAAATTTAGAAAATAGATAGAAATAGGAATAATTGTATTCTCTTGAGGTATGTGTAATTTCTTTACATATATTATTTTGTTTTTTGAATATGCAAGTGGTAAGAGATAAAAACATTTTTAAATGTATTTTTTATAATTCAGGAATAAAATAAACATTCCAACAACAATTTAATTTAACACTTATTTTCTTAGAAATTAAATAGAGATAAATTTTACTAGTCACATTTTATGGTTGTTAGTCATGTAGAATTTAAAAGATTCTACTTAAGAGCAAAATAACATTAAAAAGTACAATGAATGGATTAAACAAAATATAATAATACTTATTCACTTTTGTAAAAGTACTCTTGATACATATTGAAAATAAACTTTCACAGTAGATTCAGTTGCATCACTTTCTATTCATTACTAATTTTTCATTATTGCGGTATAAGAAGCTTCCACAAAAGGTCATTGGTGAATATTAACCTGACTCTGATATTAGATAAACTTATTTGCAGCATTTTATACCTAAATTTTATAATTAATGTTTCTGTCGAATTATTTCTAATTGAAAGCTGACAGCTACATGGAGCAAAATCAAATTTATTTTGACTTACATAATATCACTTACTGAATGAGTACAGTGGGTTTGGGCCATAATCTGAAAAGACACAATTCCAAATGTTATAATCCCTAAAGTTGAAATCCTGAAAGATCAAAATTTGTTGTCTAAAATCCTCAAAAATCACAATTGCAAAATATCAAAATCTCAAAAGTATAATTCTGGAAAAAAATAAAATTAAATTAAGGATATTTATCCATTTATTTAAAAAGGATTAATTTCAGAAATGAAAAACATGTCAGAACACATTATAGTCCAGTTTACACAATAAAATAGGCAATAACAGCATCCATATTTTACAAGAATAGTTGGGTTTATTAATTACAATAATACTGCTATATCAGTTATAAGCGATGAACTGTATTTATAAAAACACAAGTCAAAAATTTAAATGTATAAACACATATCACAATGGTTGGTATTTGAGTGCACTCAGCTTTATAACTGTGGTCACCTGAAATACTGCTATGGACAACATAAGTATTTGACAAAATCAATGAAAAACTGCGATAGGTCACCATTGTATATGCAGTTGTCCAAAAAATGATATCTCTTCATTTACTGAGGAGATTTCAAAATTTTTAGTTATACTCACAATGCTTACATTCAGGGTCAACATTGTGATAATGCACTTTGGTGAACTCAAATTTATGATGTCCAAGGCAGCAGAAGAAAAATCTGCCCCAGCTCTCAGTAAGACCAATTTGCCTTGTGTATTTGTTCTCTCTGGGTCCATGCTGCAATCAGCACCCTCACAGACACAAGCAAAATAATGCTTTACCAGGTTTCTAGGTATTCTTTAATTCAGTCACCATTTTAGTGGAACATAATAATTCCAATTATCTTACTTAAAAATTTTGCATAGACCAACAGAAATCACACTATGGAAATGTTTATATCGAGTTTTCAGAGATAGCTCAATTGCATGCTATATTCCAGTGCCAATCATAATTCTGAAAATACAATTCTGAATGCCATAATCCCAAATATCAAAATCATAAAATACCAAAATCTCTTAAGTCTAAATCCTACAGTCTAAATTCCACATCACTAATGCCTAAAATCTTGAAAATCCCAATTCTGAAAGATAGAATCCTGAGAGTTGGAATCTTAATAGTTGAATTCTGGCAGAGATTAGTGCATTTTCAGGTGTATGCAGGATAGTTGCATCATGTTAGGCAGAACTATTACCTTGGTTTTTTCTTCATTTTGCAATTAAGTATGACTTAAGGAGATGTGTATGGGTGCAAATTTGACAAGGGGTGAAATTGTAAACTTAATTTTAGGTGTCAACTTGACTGAATAGTAGTCTATTTAAAATGGCTGCTAATAAATAATTCATCTAAAATATATAGCATATTATATGACAAAAATAAATATTAGGTAACAAAGATACAGCATAAAGTTTTAGACAGTCTATTTGCCCTCACTTGTCTCCCAGACCACTTGAAGAAATAACTATAGATATATGACAATGGTGATGATGAAGAGGAAGAGGTAGAGGAAGAGGAGGAAAATAGACAATGATAGATGAGTGTGTGCGGGAACATTAAAGAATGAATATAACCAAAAAGACAAAATCATGTATCTTAGTATTGATTTGAGTCTTGCATTCACAGGCTGTAGTTGAGAAGACTTAATGTGTTAGGTCTTGCAAAATATTAGGATTCAGATAGAAAACAAAGATACTAGAGAGGAAGTAGAGTACAGTGATTATGAGCTCAAATTTTGGGGCAGACTGCTCAAGTTTTAATATAGATTTTGGTAACTCTAAGTTCTGTGGCCTTAAGTAAGTTATTTAACTCCTCATGTTTAAAATATGGGCTCTATTAACTGTGCCTACCTCATAGGTGGTTATAGCATGAACCAAGTAGATACATGAAAAGCACTTAGAACAACACCTATCTAAGTGTTTACACTTGTTCTAGGTTTCAGGGAAGGATGATATAGAATTATGTTATGGCACAGTACTACCATGTTCTAGAAAGTTCGTTCACTGTGTCTTAAAAACTTATTTTTCCCCAGCTTATGAAAATTACCATTTTGTTGTATTATCTTAAAACACTTTATTATTTTCATTCACTCCATCATTTTTCATTGTGTTGCAATAAGCATTGCTTTATTCTCATTTTCACATTTACACTCAATCCTCACTTATTTCCACACATTTATTGGATAATTAAATATAGGCACTAGTGTTAATAGCTTTGCTACCACATACACTGAAGTGAATTGTGTTAGAGGAATCTTCTCTTGCTTGTTGTTGCAAAGGTCACCTAATATAGTAAATATGATATCTGTGAAATGTCCACGATTCATTAAAGTGAGAAAATTTCAGCACTTTGAAGAAATTAAATGTCTGCTGCAATTATCTTAAAGCAATGCCATTCTGTTTTTACTGACATATTGTTTTAAAGGTGACAGAATTTATTGACACTTTTAGTTGTTTACTTTAAAAAAGCTAAACTAAATTTAGTTAAACAGGTTGATAAATACATTTGGCTTTTAACATATAATCTGTTATTTTTCAAGTCTGGAGGACTAATAAATGCATTCACATAGTAAAGGACTTGGAAAACTAAACATTCTATTCATTATCACATTCCACATTATCAGACTTAATAATTATACTAGATTATATAATTGTTTGCTATATGCATGGCATTGAGCTAAATTGCTTTTGTGTATTAGTTATCTAAGTACTCACAGCAAACTTTGAGGTAGACTCTACTGTTGACTAAATTTAAAAATATAAAATTCCATTTCTTTATTGTATATAATTATTTTTTCTGCATATATCCTGGCCACAATGTAAAGCAGTTTAAAATTGAGATCCTGACTTAAATTGAGATCCTGTTCTGTAATCTACCTTTGCCTCATGTTGTGCTAAAAACCAGCAAATGGTCACCAATTATTAGATACCAGGTACAAATTTTAAGCTTAGAAATGAGATTTAAATAAACTTGTCAAATATTTAAAGAAATAGTTTACAACTTGAAGTTTAGGGCAAAATATTAAATGATATATTGTCAAAAATAATAATGATGATTTGCTCTGCTAAAAGTTAAAACCAAATATTGCTAATTCTCCAAGTTTATTTGAAAGTATGCATTACTCTAAGTAAATAGCAGATATTAAAATCTGTTTTTAATGTAATCTCATAAAATTTGACCTCAGGGTTTGGGATATGGAGGGGAGAATTATAGGTAACATATAAACAATTTTATAGCAAAGGTATTATGATTATTTATTTCAATGTGAGATAACAGTTGCGTCTCCTTTGAAATTAGGGCCTGCCTTTCTAAATCTCACTAGGAAATAACCTACAAAGTTTAAATTTTTGACCAAAAAAAGAAACCCACCACTGACATGTTTAGATTAAAAATGTATTTTAAAAATAATGCTTGTCAACCTTCATAGAAAGTAATCATAGAGCCAGTGCTTCATGAAATTTAACTATTTGCCATAAAAAAGTGTTGCACTTCATTTCCAGGAACCTGTGTTTTTTCGAAGTCTCTACTTGTTCCCTAGCAAAGTAGGGGTTTTAAATTAGATTATTTTATTGATTTGGTAATTTCTATAACAAATCACTTTGTTGATTTAGATGTAAGTTCACCTCATAATTTAAATGAAAGTGTGATTCCAAATGATTTCTGATGTTCCTTTTTAGCTTTAAAATTCTAATTTGTAGTTTCCAAATGTACTTTATTATCTGATGACTTGTTATTATCTGAGGACTCTTTACTAAATAATGTTTAATAATGTGATAAATAATATTTGGGATAAAGGTGTCTGAAAGCATTTCACTTAGAATATGATAAAAAAGAACCAATTAAAATGAAACTCCTTCATTTTGGGAAAAAATATACTAAAAGATTCTATCATAACTATTATGTAGAAGATATTTTATCATTTAAACATATTAAAATTATTTTAATATTTATACAAAACATTATTTACCAAGCCTTCAGATAATACATACTTTGGAAACTACCAATAGTTAAATAGAATTTTGGAGGTAGGAGAAACCTCAGAAATCATCTAGAATCATACTTCCATTTAAATTATGACCTTAATTAGCATTATTAAAATTATTTTATTGTATGCATTTGTTTAATGAAAAGATATATACATCTTTATATTAGCAAGAAAATAATATAAATATGTTTTGGTTTCATTGCTATCATAGCTCTCTTACAGTATTTAAAGGGTTAATTGAGAGACTACATTAATAAAATAATTTTTCTGTTAACACTTTTATTTAGACTCGTCTGGGACACATAAGCTAAGACATGCAATATTCTACCATCTCATTAAGCTTGTGTTATAGAAATGAGAGAACCTAGTGATTATTTGCCCTTGTAACACTAAAAGGAAAATCCGAATCTTAAGTAGTAATTAAGAAAACCAAAACTACATTTTAAACAAAGCATCTCTTATTTAGGCATGCCATTTTCTCTTTTCTTTTGGGAAAAAATAGCCTTGAATTTAATTGTATGTTATAATTTTACATCATTCTTTTAGGAACTGTTTAAACTATTCCTCTAATTCTCTTTGTATTTCTCTTCACTTTTATGCATACTAGTTTTTAGCAATACATTATTACTGATTATGTAATTAAGATATTTTTGTTTTTCCTTGAAAATGGCTAAATAGCTTAGCCTCATTCTGAACTGTTGGGGAGTGGGAATGGAGGTTTTCTGGGAGTGTTTTGTGTTTTTTTAAAATCTTTTCAGTTTTTGCTTTGGAACAGAAAATAAGCCCTAAATCCATTCAGTAGTCTTTTCCTTCTGCAAGCAAGCACAGACTTTCATAGAGAAAGAGCATTGCAAAGACAATGTACCTTATGCAGAAACCAGTGCTTCAAATGAAGGTTAATGGTTTGAATTGCAAGAATACCAGTCTACAGACTGTAATTAGGAGTCTCTGATGAAAGCCTGAATTATGATATGAAAAAAAAATCTGCTTGTTCATATTAATGTTTATCTTTCACTCTTTATATCTACCTTTTCTGTTTTAATGGCATATTTATCAAAATCTCATATGCTCATTAATCTTAGGTTACAGGAAAAATATAAGTTCATATTGCATTTCAATAAAGGCATTTTATCCCCTTCTTAGATTCTTTCAGACAAAAGAAGGAACCAATGTTACATTATGTCCTAAATGTTGCTTATGTTTTTTTGTCAGTGGAAATTATACAAAGATCAACTTTTTCTCTGATTTCTAAGAAGTACCTATTTTACTCAATTTCACAACTAAATGTATTTATGGAGTATTGGTTAATACCACTGGAAATATTACAGAAAGATTGAATCAAATAAATAAATATACCATGACCTATATACTTGTGTGTTATATTGTTGTTCTAAGTAGCATTATTCTAAATTCTCATGAGTAAGATGATACATTTGGGGGTAGATGTGGTAAGCAAGACTTTTAGATGGTCCCCAAGGTTACAGGTCCCATGTAAATGTCCTGAGTGATCACCTCCCCTGGAGTGGGGAAAAAACCTGTGAATATACGAGATATCATTTTTGTGATTAGGTAACTAACTAGTTGACTTTGAGTTAATGAAAAATGAAGGTTGGCTTGGATCTGGCTTAATCAAAGACAGCTTTAAAAGATGAAGCATCAGTTATATGCATTGTAGCCTAAAGAGAGCAACATTGATTTTAGAAATTTCCTATGGGAGGAGTGATTAGACATGGTGTGAAAATGTGAGCAGCATCTGGGAAGTGAAAGTGGTTTCCAGCTGACTGCTAGACAAAAAACAGGGACTTCAGTCATTTCAGACATACTATCACAAGGAAATGAATTTTGTTAATAATTTGAATGAGGTTGGAAGTGGATCTTTCCCAAGTCGAGCCTCTTAGAACCACAGCATGTCTAACACCACAGTATGGTCAAGACTTCATTACAGTCTTGTGAGATGCTGAGCAGTTAACACATACCTAAAATCTTGACCCATGAAAATTGTTAGATTATTAATGGGTATTGTTTTAAGCCTCCATGATTATGGTAAGTTGGTATGCAATAATAGTAAATTAAAATAATGTGGGTATTTCACTATCTAAATATTCAGCAAATTATATTTATATAATTAGGTGAAAGAAAAAATCTATATGTTAGAAAACGATAACCTTTGATATAAGCTAAATTAAATAATTTAAGACAGCCCTAAAATTAAATTTCTGAAAACATTTAGCTGTTTAGAAATAATTTGGGACTTAATTGTATTCATTATTATTAAGATCACTAAAATATTATTCATAAAATATAATATATTTAAAAATCACAATTCTGGGATTTACTTTTTTCCTGCTTCACCAAACCTGTTTCTCCTACAATTGTTTCTTTCTTAGTTAATAAAAAATAGTATTCTACTGGTAGTTCATGCCAGAAACTTTGACATTTTATACTTCTCTTATTATTTTACCCCAGCTGAAATCATCAGCAAACTCTGTTAGCTGTTTCTTCAAATTTCCTTGAATCTGACCCCTCCTAACCCTGACCCATGCCAGGCACTCTGATGGAAACCTTAAGAATTACCCCATTTTTCACCTGTGTTATGCCTCTAACAGGTTACTGTCACCTATTTATGTGAAAGATACATCTTGTACTTCCTCCTTTCAAAGTGTTCCAATGACACCTGATTTCCCCATAATGACAGCCAAATAAAGCCCTTCCAATAGAACCTATTTTATCTGGCCTTCCTTTACCTCTCTGGCATCACCTTTGACTAATTTTTCCTGCTCTAAGCTTCTTGGTTCTGTTGCTTTTTTTCAATTTTCCTAACATACCCCTCAGTTCTTTACCCATGTTCTTTTTTCCCCTCCATCTGAAGCACTATATTTCAATCTTCACCAAAGAGGACCTTCTCAGCGAAGGCTTTCTTTTTCTTCTCTGTAACACCCTTGTCAATCTTCTTTCCTTGCTTAATTTATTTCCATAGCAGTTATTGTTTTCTAATATATTCCATCTTAATCTAAAATTATAATAGTAGGTATTTTGGTTTTGCTTTGGAATTAAAGATTTCTAATTTTTAGTAGATTAATTATTGATAATCATGCCTTCCAGTGTTTAATTAGACCTGCCATATATTATGTTTAGTGTGCCTACTAAAGCAAAAGAACATGCTTTATGGTGGTACAATTCTTCTCACTTTCTCCTGAGTACTGCTTTGCTCACTAATAATTTTTTCCTGTATTTTTCTTTTATTATATCAGTAACACTGGTTTTCTATTTTCATATATTTAAGATAAATCTTATCTTATTCATTCTGTCCATCAAAGACCAAATTCCTAAACTGCTCCCTTTTATTGAATTGTATATGAAACAACTTGTATGAGTTTAGGTATGTATGTAACTAAGGTATTTTAGAATGAGTAAATTATATTGCATTAATTCTGTAAGTTGTAATATCTAAACACGCATTTCAAAGCAAGAACTGTTTGGGGGGGTTTCTTTCCTATGAAAGAAATGTTCCAGATAGTAAAAAACATTGAGAAAAAAATCACTGTGCTTAACGTTCAAAAATCTTTTATCTTATTTTATTTTTATGATACTCTTATAGTAAAGAGGGCTTGGCACCTTTAATAAGAATATATAATATAAAAAAACACAGTGGACATTTTAGTGTATTTGATAACCAGAAATTTTAGTAACTACTTCAAGTATCAGGATATTTGTGTAATGTGACAAGGATGAAAAGACTATATGAAAAAAACAATTTGAAATTCAATTTTATTTTGGTATATATTTTATCACTCATACATCATTAAAACTTGAGATTGGTTCTTCTGCTGAATATATATCTTCTGTAATATTGAATTACTTAGTATATCATTTTTTAAACAAAGAAATGTTCAAAAATGTGCTAAGAGATTAAAATATTCTTTTCTAAGAAGCCTCAGGATTTGGAGGTGTCTTGGGGCTTCTCAACAAATAATTCTGTGGCTGTAGGGACAGCTCAGACACCTCAGCCTCACACATGAGGTGAATGGTATAACAGCACGTTTTAGACAAATAGTGAAAAACGACAAGTGCTATGATGACATCCAGGTTTCTTATGTGACCTGGGATAGTTCATTTTGTGCTGCCAATCCCAGATATGTTGCCGTATGCATAGAAGTGAGTGGGAGAGGAGAGTTGTGCTCCATTGCCCAAGAATTTGAATGAGATTCTTCATTCAAAACAGTAGGAAAATGTCTGCTTGCCTGGATTAGCAGCCTGAGCCACCCCACCATTGACATGCAGAGACTATGGTGAAGCGGGGCCTTTCCCACTCCATGCCCAGGCAGATCTCCAGGCATTCAGAGCACCTGCTTTCTCCTGTGCAGAGATCATGGTGCAGTAGGGCCCCCTCTGCTTCATGCCCCCGCAGATCTACATGCATTCCAAGCAGCTGCTAGCCTGAATCAGCAGTCTGAACAACTCCACCCTTCCTGTGCAAAGATTGTGATGCAGCAGGGCCCTCACCATTCCACACTCAGGCACATCCCCAGGAAGTTGGAATACCCATTCCCCTGGATCAACAGGCTAAGCCTCCACACCCTTCATGTGCAGAGATTGTGGTGCAGCAGGGCTATCAACACCTGACCCCTTGCCATATCTCCAGGTATCTTGAACACCCATTATCCTGGAATAAAAGTTTAGGCTGCCCCTCCTCCCTATGCAGAGAACTTGAGGCTGAGGAGGATTCTCAGCTCCACACTTAGTCACACCTCTGGGTGCTTGGTGGCCACTCACTGGATTCTCCCTCAGTACTGGTGTTTGTGCCTGCCATTGTAGGACCTGTAGGTGGGCCTGCATGGTCCTTCCTCATCCATCTTCTCCCCACTCAGTGTCTGAGCACACAGCTCAGGTCACTTTGCACTTCATGGCTTAACCCATTGTCTGAGGCAACAGAGAGCTTCTCCTGGTAAACAAGGATCAGGTATATACCCAGCCCCATTATCCATAGTTGGCTCTTACTTATAAGCACAATCTACTGGCTTGTAGGTCAAACTACGCAACCCAGTAAAAAACTGGTGACAGAAGTGCATAGGGCCATAGAAGCAAAGCCAAAAGGCCCTACTCAGCATTCTCTACAGTCACTCCCTGAAGGAAGGGGAGGAACTGAAATGAAATACAGTAATATCATAGAGAAAAAGGCAAGGACACAATTTGCTATCCACATGAAAATAATTGCAAAAATTGGAAGTGCCAGTGTCTTCAGATGAGGAGCCAATGCAAGACTTCTAGCACTGTGAAAAATATGAATGTAGTGACATCACCAAAGGATCACACTAACTCTCTCCACCAACAGTTCCTACCAAACTGTAAAGTCAGAAGTGACAGAGAAAGAATTCAAAGCAGGGATTTCAAAGAAGCTCTACAAGATCCATGACAATGCTGAAAAACCACACAAAGAAAACTTCCAAATCACCCAAGGAAATGAAGGAAGAGATAAACATCTTAAAAATAAATTAATCAGAGCTTCTGAAATTGAAAACCTCACTTAAGGAAGTTCAAAATACAATTGAAATCTATATCAATAGACCAGACCAAGAAAAAGAAGTAATTTCCCAACTTAAAAGCCAGTCTTCCAAACTAACCCAGTCACACAAAAATAGCAAAAAGGAATTTAAGAATATGAACAGTCGTTGAGAAATATGAGATGATGTAAAGTGACCAAATCTACAAATTACTGGCATTACTGAGAGAGAAGGAGAAAAAGCAAACAACCTGGAAAACATATTTGAGGAAATGATTCAAGAAAACTCTTCTAATCTTGGTGGAGGTAGACATATCGATACAAAAAATTCAGAGAACACATGCAAGATACTATACAAAACATATCTCACCAGGGAATATAGTCACCAAACTCTCCAAAGTCAGCACTAAAGAAAAAAAAATCTTAAAGACTCAGAGAAAATGGGCAGATTATGTACAAAGGGAACCCAATCATACTAACAGCAGACGTTTCAGTAGAAACCTTACTAGCAAGGAGAGATTGGAGGCCTATTTTTGGCATTCTTAAAGAGAAAAAAAATCAATTGTCCCACCAAACTAAGTTTATCCCAGGAAACTAAGTTGCATAAGAGAAGGAAAAATCAAATATTTTCTAGGCAACTAAGAGCTAGGGAATTTCTTACCACTAGATCAACCTTACAAGAAAACTTTAAGGGAGTTCTACATATGGAAATGAAAGAATGATCCTTGCTACCACAAAAACACACTTTATTACATAGCCCACAGACCCTGTAAAGCAACCACATAATAGAAACTGCAAAGCAACCAGCCAACAACTTCACAATAGCATCAAAACCTCACATATCAATATTAACTTTCAATATACATAGTATAAACGCCCCCACTTAAAAGACACAGAGTGGCAAGTGGGGTTAAAAAAATACCTCATCAACCTGCTTTCTTCCAGAGACACATCTCATGGCTACGCAACACTCATAGGCTAAAATTAAAAGATAGAGAAAGATCTATCATTCAAATGGAAAACAAAAATTAGCAGGAGTTGCTATTCTTTTATCAGATAAACCAGACTTTAAACAAACAACAGTAAAAAAGTGCAACAAAGAGCATTACATAATGATAAAAGGTTCAATTCAACAAGAAGACTTTACTATCTGAAATATATATTTACCCAACAGTAAAGCACACAGATTCATAAAACAAGTACTTGTAGACCTAAGAAAATACTTAGTGACACAATAATAGAGGGGGGTCCTCAACACTGCATTAACAGTGCTAGATCAACCATTGAGGAAGAAAACTGCAAAGATATTCTGGACTTTAAATTCAGCATTTGACTAATTGAACCTAATAGACATCTACAGAATGCTCTACCCATCAACCATAAAATATACGCTCTTCTCATCTCAAAGAAAATATACTCTAAGATTGACTACGTGCTTGTCCATAAAGCAGGTCTCAATAAATTCAAAAAATTGAAACAATACCAATCATACTTTCAGACCACAGTGGAAAAAAATTAAAACAAAGAAGATTTCTTAAAAGTGCACAATTACATGGAAATAAAACAATTTGCTGCCAAGTGATAGGTAAATAATTATATTAAGACAGAAATCAAAAAAATTATTTGATATAAATGAAAACAGAGACACAACATACCAAAATCTATCATATGCCAGGAAAGTGGTGCTGACCGTAATGTTTATGGTGCTAAATGCCTACATTGAAATGCTAGAGGGATGTCAAAATACTGATCTAACATAATACTTAGAAAAACAATTTATTGAGAACTACAAAACCCTGCTGAAAGAAATCATAGACAACACAGACAAATGGAAAAATATTCCATCATCATGGAGTGGAAGAATCAATATCATCAAAATGACCATAATGCCCAAAGCAATGTACAGATTCAATGCTGTTTCTATCAAACTACCCATGTCATTTTTTACAGAATTAAAAAAAAAAGCTATTATAAAATTTATATGGAACCAAAAATTAGCCTAAGTAGACAATGCAGCCATAAGCAAAAAGAACAATGCTGGAGGAATCACATGGCCCAACTTCAAACTATGCTATGAAGCTACAGTAATTAAAACAGCTTGGTACTAGTACACATATAGACATATAGACCAATGAAACAGAATAGAGAACCCCAAAATAAGGTTGCATACCTATAGCCACCTGATCTTTGACAAAGTCAACAAAAAATAAGCAACGGGGAAAGAATTCCCTGTTAATAAATGCTGCTGGAATAGCTGGCTAACCATATGAAGAAGAATGAATCTGGACTCTTACATTTCACCACATACAAAAATTAACTCAAGATGGATTAAAGACTTAAATGTAAGACCTTAAACTATAATAATCCTAGAAAAAAACCGGGAAATATCATTCTAGACATCAGCTTTTACAAAAAATTTTTGACTAAGTCCTCAAAAGCAATTGCAACAAAAGAAAGCATTGAAAAATGGGACCTAATTAAGCTAAAGAGCTTCTGCACGGCAAAAGATACTATCAACAGAGTAAACAGACAACCTATAGAATGGGAGAAAATATCCACAAAGTATGTATCTGACAAAGGTCTATATTCAGAATCTATAAGGAACTTAAACAATTCAACAAACAAAAGCCAAATAACCCCATTAAGAAGTGGACAAATGAGACGTGAACAGACACTGCTCATCAAAATACATATAAGTCAACAACTAACATATGAAAAAAAAATGCCCCACATCACTAATTGTCAGAGAAATGCAATGCAAATCAAAACTACAGTGAGATACCACCTCACACCAGTCAGAATGGTTCTTATTAAAAAGTCAAGAAACAACAGATGCTGATAAGACTGCTAATAAAAGGAAACCCTTACACACTTTTGGTGTGATTATAAATTTGTTCAGCCACTTTTCTCAGAAGTTTGTGGATTTCCTCAAGAGTTTAAAACAGAGCTACCATTTGACCAATTGGATGTAAACCCAGTGATCTTATTACTGGGTTTAAACCCAAAAGAAAGTAAATTGTTCTAATAAAAAGACACATGTGCTCATATATTCATCACGGAACTATTCACAATAGCAAAGACGTAGGATGAACTTTGGTGTCATCAAGGGTGGATTGGATTTAAGAAAAGGTGGTATATATACATCATGGAATACTATGCAGCCACAACAAAGAATGAAATCATGTTTTTGCAGCAACATGGATGCAACTGGAGGCCATTATTCTAAGCAAATTAATGCAGGGTCAGAAAACCAAATACTGCATATAGTCACTTGTAAATAGAAGCTAAACACTGGCTACATATGAACATACAGATGGGAACAATAGACACCAGGGACTATTGGAGTGGGTAGAGAGGGAGGAGAGCAAGGGCTGAAAAGCTACCTATTGGGTGCTGTTCTCACTACCTGAGTGATGGGATCATGCATACTCCAAACTGCGTCATCATGCAAAATACAGATGTTAGAAATCTGCAATGTACTCTTCAAATCTACAATAAAATTTGAAATATTTTTAAAAACACAAAAAGCAAGCAAGAAAAATCAGTGGAAAAGGAAAAATAACAAAGAAGGCTAAGTGATCATTGTAGAGCCATTTTCAGACTTAGATAATAGCAGTTTACCTTAAAACATGT
The DNA here is from genome assembly GCF_028858775.2 of Pan troglodytes. Lineage (NCBI taxonomy): Eukaryota > Metazoa > Chordata > Mammalia > Primates > Hominidae > Pan > Pan troglodytes. The sequence continues at coordinate 58,395,384 of NC_072398.2, read as the reverse complement.
TTATTAAATTAATAATGAACTATTATGCAATTGCACACTTCTTTAATTTGCAGAAGAAAAGAAAGATGTGGATACATCTCTGAGATAAAGCTGCCCTACATTTCCTTACCCTGAAAATAGACCCAGCCTGCTAATACCAATCAATGTCTTTGGGTTCACCAGAGTCAATTTGATTATGCCCTTTGCTCTGTTTATTATTGTTGTCATAAGAAGCTATAGTCATCTTGGTTATCCATCATCTTCTCCATCGTCTACACCCCATATAGTTCATCTCCTTTCCATCCCTTCTCTTGCCTTTCCATGAATCTGGAAGCCCTTCAACATTCCACCAATATGGAAACACTTCGTATCCTCAACTTTGGCTCTAAAAGCCTTCTTCACATTATCTCTTGGCTTTTGTCATAGGATACTGATAATCCTGCCCCTTCTTAAGAAGAGTTATTTTTCTCTTTCCTACAGCCGCCAGGTCAGGGTGGCTGTAAGAGGGTGGGTGACTTCTTAGTACCTCATTGCAACTTCATATTTTTTTCACTTTCCTTTCAAACTTCCCATGTTGAAGTCTATGTCATCATGTTGTATCACACTTTACACCTCATTGTTTCTGTGTCATGTACTAACAGCAAAAGGCCTTTATTTTTGCTTCTGTCTTCATATTACTCTTATTATTCTTATTTAGTCTTAATTATTGACAATTTCTATAGAACTATAGAAATCCTCACACACCACAAACTCTAATTTTCATGAATTTATCTCCACCCGTGATCTTGTTATCTCCTCTGTCTCAATGATTCATCTATTCTCAGGGTTATACCCTCTATATATGTATTATAATATCCTCATTTTTTGCACTCATTTTTCTAATTACTTTCAACTTCTTTCCAGGTGACTTATTTTGGCATTACAGAATCCTTCAAAACTATCAGTACCCATAATATGTGTATTCATCAATGTTTTCACTAACTTCTATGCTTTCTCTTTCTTGCTTATGCATTTTCAATTTCACGGTCATTCATTTTAACCACACTCATATACCCTCAAACATTCTTGCATTTTTTCATGTAGCTGTGCTTTCTTGCCCAAATCATAACACTGACCAAACTAAGCATTTATTTACTCTTGCACTAATGTAGGTGAAAGTAACTGGACAAAAACTCCAAATCATAATGACTCGTCTCACTTCAAATGATGAATATAACCTCAATAGATCTGTAGCACTGCCTAAGGGCAATAATTTGTTTCTCTCAAGCATATTTCTTTCTCTTAGAAAACCAACTCATCTTTTTCTTTATCTGTTTTAAACCTTCCACACTTTCTTTCCCAACCTTATTCTCAGATGATGACCTTGCTTACTAAAAGCCTTGAAGTGATCATAATAAAAATTTCTATAGATTTTCATCACCACATTTACCCACAACTTCTAAAATCTACACTTGTATCTTTTTTTACTTACTTTTTCCAGTCACCTTACAAAGGATCAACTAACATCCTTTTATATAAAATGTATTTCTGCACATTCCTGCTTTCCAAATTAAGGATACAAATACAATAGTTTCTTCTTCTTCTAATCTGCATCATTAATTTTTCCTCCTTCAGTGTATAAATAATTCTTTTCCTTTTTGTTATCTTTCTTCTTTTTTAAAAAATGTATTATTTCATTTGTTATTCATGCTATGTCCCCATATCTCTCTTTCATTTGTAGCAAAGACCCTTGAAATAGTTTATTTTGATTGTTTCCAGTTGTTCTCCCCATTCCCCATTCTTTCTTAAATGCAATATAATCAATCTTCATCTCCAACTCTATTAGAACCACTCCTTTAAGTTCACCAATTATCTCCAGCCTGTCTTCTAGGACTCAATATTTGTCCCTCTTTTACATCTACACTAGTTATCATATCTAATTTTATAATTTTGATATCATTTGTTCTAAAGACTGACAACTTTATTCCTAGGAATTTTAAACTCATATCCAGCCGCTTACAGATATCTCAGTTTTAACATGTTCCAAATATAATTTTTTTCCTCCAAACCCATCTCATTCATGGTCCATTTTAGGTAATATCAACTCCATCTTGCAAGTCCTCAGGCCAAACAAGCAGAAGATATTGTTGACTTCTCTTATTAAATTGTTAATTGGCTTACACAAATTCTTACAGGGTGACCAGATATCTTAGTTTTCCTGAGATTGGGGGGTTTCCTGAGAGAAAGGGATTTCATTGCTTAAACAAGTGCAGTAGCAGGCAAATTGTCACAGTTGTTCACACTAGAGGATCTGTTTCCTATGACCTCTCTGATATCATTTCCCACTAATCTCTATTTCACATGCTGTACCCCAGCAATGATGAACTCTTTGCATTCTCTCAAATGTGCCAAATAGTTTTACACCTTAAGAACTTTGTGCTAGCTCTTCTGTTGCAGTCAATGCTATTTTCAGTGGCTAACTCCTTTAATTTCCTTCAAGCTTGCTCAAATTCCCACTTCTCAATGGTCCCCTCTGACCATCCAATTGAATGATTTCCGCTCTTCTTCCATCTTTCTAATTCTAACTCACTGCCTTGGACCTTGAGCATAAGTGACAGGCATGATCAAAAGTTGTTTGGAGGAAAAAAGTGGTAACAAATTTTGTTATATAATTTGCAATGTGGAAAGTAAAGTTGTGTCTATTTTTCTTGCTTAACTATATGAGTTTAATCAAAACTAGCTTAGATATTTTATGGACTATAAAAGTGACCTCTGCATTAATTATATTTAATCTAAGAAGTTTTTATATTTCACATATATCAATTTACTGTAACATTTCGGTGTTGATTCCACCTGTGTTTAAGGAAAGAGAGAATTCAATTTTAATAACAACCGTAGTCATATATTAAAACTTCTTAAATTTTATATAGGTTTAATTCCAGTGATTGAACATTTCTTAAAATAGTATTGTGTTATTGTTTTCCAAATCTTCTTTCAAGCTAATGATAGTTATTCCACAGGTCCTTACGAGGGACCTCTTGATCTAACTAGATGGTTTCCATGGATATTTAGAAAGCAACTGAAACATTTTAAGTGGCAATTAAAGTTAACAAATGTGGTGACAATAATTCACAACCAAACTGAAGTGACAGCAGCATGAAAAGCCATGAAAAAATTTAAACATATAGAAGCAATGATGAAAATATCTGCATTGCAACCTGAACAAAGGTGAGAACAAGATTTTAACAAATTTCTATGCTTCCCAATTCTAAAGATATTAAACATTAAAAAACTATATCCTAGGATCACTGAAGTGTTATATGCTGAAAACAACTTCTGGGATCAATTTTTTTAAATAAAATGTGAATTAATCAATATTGTCCAGCTAATTTGCTGCAAAATTCCTCATATCCTTTGATATGTTAATTCACATTGCGAAGCTGCAAGAGAGGAATTAATTTTGTTAAGTTTCACAAATTTGCCTGTCTAGGGATTTCTGTTTTCTTTCTCTTATACCTTTTCATTTATTTATTTTTTGAGCAATCAAATAACTAGTATTTAAGGAATATACTAGTTTTTATTCTCTGTTGTTCTAATGTTAAGGAAGAAAAATTACCATTTATTCATTTCCTGTGTATTCTCAAGCAAAATAAACTCTTAAGATAACTAGTAGTGGTAAATAATAAGAGCAAAGGATTGAATAGGAACCCCTTTCTAAGTATTTTATTTTTTCTCCTGGAGAATGCTCACCGATTCTTAGAGATACCCCTCCTCTAATTTTAAAATCATTTAAAAAATCTCCTGAGAGGAGCTTTAAATTGTGATCATGCAAAGATAATGAAACATACCGTTTATTTAGTAATGGGTGTGCCAGAAATGCTTTTCAATCTACTGGAAGAGTAATAGAGTTTGAATACTTGTGGTTGAAGGAGATAAATTAAAGAGAAGTAAATGTATCTTTGTGTGCAGGACATTAGTATGTATTTCCTGTTCTGACAGAGAATATTGGTTTAATTGATGTAACTTTATTTTACTGAAGAAATAGAGCATACTAAATGTCATTACAAAAAAAACATATGGAACATTTTAATTATTGTCACAAAAAGATGGAAAGCTCTTTCCTAAAGCACCAAAGCTGAATAAAATGGGAGTGGAGTATCACCAAAATATTACTGGAGACAGCCAAGAGCCACCAGATATACACCTCAGAGGGGATATGATATGCTCAAGTATCCCAGAGAAGCAGAAGACTTAGGAATTACAGAAGACATAGAAGAAATAGTGGTACAGTGACCTTAGTAAGAGATTATGCCTTTATCGTTCCTTACTGGTTAACAGTGAGGTTTTTCCCTGTAATATAAAGTTTTGTTTTTGTTTTTTAATTGTGCTGTTTTGACCCAGTATTGAGGTCAGTTTGTTCCCATTCTACAACAGCCTCTCCCCTTACTGGGCTCTCAACTCCAGGCTACTATGCCCTTGCCCTATTTGCCCCAAGGCCAGGTTCCAGGCAAGTTAAATTATTAAATTATCAAATTAGCCAGTTCATAGGGAGCCCAGAAAACCTAGCTGATGTCCATGCATGAGCTTCCCCAACAGCTCCAACTTGTTGTTACTCTGTCCCTAGGTTGCAATCCTTGTGTGGCCCTGCCTGGAAGCCTTCTCTCATTCAGAGCTGTAAGTAACAATAAAAATCCTGTCTTTCATCTATTGAGTGTTGATGTTTGTAATATGCCATCAAAAGACTCTTAAAATCTTATAAAGCATTCCCCACTGCCCAGTCAAAGAGGTGGGCTCCAAAACAAATATTTTTGAAGATAATGTGACTGATGGAAAGCCAGGCCATTCACTTTCAATGTATTATTATTATTCAATGGATTTGCTGATCAGTCTTCTCTAGGAATTTGAGCAAGTGGAAAAAAAATCTAAAAAATATGACAAGGCAGAAAGAAGACAAAACAACAAATCAGCTGATAGTTTCCTGCTTTGGTCAGGCGATAGGTGTGTTTCCTATAGTTTAAGTGGAAAATTAGCTAAATATAATTAACTTTATGGTTCCCTACCAGAATTTGAGAGGTCAGTCTCTGAATGGGAAACTCCAACAGGAAAAGGCTTGCATAGACCACAGAGACAGGTGCTGAGTATGAAATTGGTCAGTTCCTGAATTTTTCATGTCAAGGAATCAGGCCACAGAAAGGAGACTGCATTCTGCCCCACAGAATCATATATATTTTTTACCAGAAAGCCAAGAGAGCACTAAAGCATCATCAATTGAGAAAATCATTGTTTGTATATTTCTTTGGTATGGGTTAAATTGTGTATTCAGGAAAATATATGTTGCAGTTCTAATACCTGGTACTTCTGGATGTGTGTGACTTTATTTGTAAATGCGGTCACTGTAGGTGTAATTAGTTAAGGTGAGACCATACGGGAGGAGGATGAGTCTTTAATCCAACATAACTAATGTACTTATAAGGAGACACTGAGACCCCCGGGAGAATACCACATGATGGTGTAACCAGAGAGTGAATTGGTGCCTCTAAAAGTTAAGAAAATAACAATGAATGCTGGTTGTCACCCAAAACTAGAAGCGAGGCAAGGAACAGATCCTCTTTCACAGCCCTCAGAAGGAATCAATTCCACCAACACCTTTGCCTCAGACATCAAACTTCCACAATAGTTTGCAAGAGTGAATTTGAGACGGGAGGAGTTCCCTCACCCCCTTGCAGGGCATGTGACAGAGGTGTGGCTCCCCTCTTAGGTGGCCCACTGCTCAAACCCCTGGGGGGAGCATGCAGACTGGCAGGTCTAGGGAGTGTTTTGGGGCTCAGGCCCCATGGTAGTGTTTAGGGTTGACTGTTTACAGCTCCTGAAGCCCCAGTAGGCCTGTGTTACAGTGTGCGCTCTCAGTTTTGCCATCTGCGGGCAGCTTGTGTTAATCAGCTCAATTATACCCTCTGCCTTACTGCAAGGACAAAGGCCTTTCTGTATCTTGGGTTCTTGCCCTAGTGTGCCGGAAAAAATCAGATCATATGTGAGCTTGGAGGATGGGTACAAGGTTTTACTGAGTGATGGAAGTAGCTCTCAGTGAGATGGATGAGGAGGCCAGCATGGGAATGGAGTGGAAAGATGGTCTTCCCCTGGAGTCGGGCCTCCCAGTGGCCAGCTCTCCCCTGACTGCCTGCAACAGAATTCCATGTCGTCCCGCCATCTGATGGCCTGCCAGCGTCTGCTGGTGTCTATCAGTGAGCTCTTTTGCTCTTCTGCTCCTCTAGACATCCAGTTGCTTGTGTCTGCCCACTAGGGTTTCAGAGTTTTTATGGGCACAGGATGAGGGGCGTGGTGGGCCAGAGTGATCTTTGAAAGTGCAACATTTGGGCATGAAAAGAGGAGTGCTTCTCCTCACTTAGTTTCTTGGGCACAAGCCCGAGGGTGGAGCCCCCGCCAGGGACCCCGCTCTTCTCTACCCAGCACTTCCCTGCCATGCTCCCGTATCAAATTTCAGTTGTTTTAAGCTACACTGCTTGTGGTACACTGCTTAACAAAGTTGCTTTGTTAAGGCAACTTTAGGAAATTAATACATTCTCCAATTTTTTCATTCCCCACTCTTAACTCTAGAGTAGATACAGGAAGAAGAGTGAAGGAAGAGGAGGAGTGAAAATAGGCATGGAAGCCTCTAAGCCTCCAGGTACTGGAAGCAGAGAGAGAGGTAAGGTTTGATTGCATAGGTAGTGGAGGTTTTAAATTGGGATGATTGATCTAGAAATTGCATACTCTATAGTTTAGACCCTTATGCCAATTTTCATTGCAAATTGTCTGTTTTAATGAGATAAACTTCAAATAGTATTAATGGGTTTAAAAAGAAATTAAGCAGATATTTGTTGGAAGCTATTGAAGAGAAATAAATGTCATTCACATAGGCACCCCAACAAGTTCTGAGTGCTCAATAAACCTGTCACACAGACTAGACCGAGAGTAAATGGATCTAAGTGGGCATCCTGTTCAGCCTAAGTTCAGCCACCTTGAGACTACCCTTAGCACTTGCCCCAATTATCACTAAAGAACAAAAAATAATTTCAAGCTTAATTAATAATTCATAAGATTTACATTATACATCTTGGAGCTTTATGTCCTATAACATTCAGGAAAATAAAATAAAATTATTTCATCACTGGCTTATAGTCATGTCACCTCTCTTTTCCCCTTCCCTTTTAAGACAAATTTCTTCACCTTTCTGTATTGTCCTAAGCAAATATACCATGCATATTCTATTCAGCAAAACTGAAATTCTGTTAGTTGAACTTAAAATCCTTTAAAAGCAGCTCAGCAACCATGCTTACTGATAAGTAACTATGCTTCTCAAGTGAGTTATCAAATTTTTCAACCAAATACATAGGTCTCTTGGAAGATTTTAGTCTTTGCATAAGCAAAACACAATGTGGTTTTCTGTCCAATTATGTAAGCCGTAGTTAGAAAATTCTCATACATACCTGCTGAAAGAATATTCTCATATATATGCTAATATATGTATACTCATATATATAATGTATTAAGAACATTCTCATATGCTGAAAGAATATAGAATATAAATATGTAAATATGTTTTTTATGTTTAACATGAAACATATATAATACATTATTATATATTTTACATATGTAATGTATTATAATATTATATGTTACATATATAATTTATTACATATCATATAGTATATTACATATACGACATAGTAATGCATTATATATGGAACATATATAACACATTATTATACTATATATGATGTGTATGTATAGTATTATATATTTTATTGTATATACTACATGCACAAATTACAGGACAGTATGTTAGTTGTTATTGGAGATAAATGCAAATAAGACAGCATAAAGCATTGTAACTATAGGAAAAAACATATAATTCCCATAATTATAAATGTAACTGAAGACAGAATGTTATGCTAGGTTTGTGAGTGCTAATTAATAGCATTATTTTCAACTCCAAGTATTTAACCAACTGAGAAATACACGCTGGAGTCAGTTAGAAAATAAAATATCAGTTGTTTCTTTTTCTTGTTTTCCTGACAAGGCTAAATTAGAGGATGGGATAAAAATGGGCCTGCTGCTTTTTTCTACCAACTCACCTCACTTCCTTTCAAGATCTTAAGATCTTTTGGACTGCCAAGCGGAAATTCCCTGGGAAAAATATTTCCCACCACATCCAATTCAGAAGAAACCAATAAATAAAATCTACCTATGAGCAAATGGGACTTCAAGTCTATGAAATGGAAAATTATAAAACAGTGAACAGATCTCCATTCCTTATTGCAATCATGTAGTCTTCTAGTCTAGGGCCATGCACCAAAACTGTTTTAGATTTAACCCCTGACTTGTTGTCTTCGAGCTGATATATTCAGGTGGCAAGAATTATTAGTTCCACTAAGAATGGCTACGATGTAATAAATATTCAATAAATAGTAACTGGGGGTTGTGCACCAAGGATAAAGACTTATTTATATAGACTCAATTGAAAAGTCTAGAATTTGAATTTGCTCTTCGAAATTCCCAGAAGGCCTCTCAAGAGCCACAGAATCAGCAAGTGAACAAGATTCTCACCATCCTCAGGACAGTCAAGAACAATAAAATGTAGAACTTTGAAATTCAGAGATTAAGCTGTAAGGCTAATCTACACAGAGGACTAACATGAGCAAACATATGAACAGGGCAATTCTGGTACTGGCACTTAAGTTTAGGATATAAATGGAGATAAGTGTAAGAAAGTAGGACAACTAGCTTTTTATTATAATTTGAATATTATCAGATGACAAATTTTAATTTAAGATAATTTCATTTGTGTATTAAAATGTTTAAAATAGTTTAATAATCTATTTTACTACCATTATTAACCATTGAAATATTCTGTTAATAATGTTTTTAATATTTACTTATAGTATTACTTAATTATTTTTCTAGGCAGGTTAACTTAGTTCAATTATCCATTAATTAGAAGCAGAAATAAAAGTTAATATTTAAATCTTCCATTTTCAACCAATACCACATTCTTTTACCCACACCTTTTTAAGATCTCTTCTTCATCAGCAAGACGAGGGCATGAACTACATATCCATATCCTTCCCAACATGGTTCAGGTCAGAGTTTGCCAGTGAAAGGCACTAATGCAGGATTCGGAAGGTAGAAAAAAATGAATAAGCCATTATTTTTCAGAGGTAGTTGTGATCAGACACAAGCTTCCTGGCGAGCTGTGGAGATACACCCATGTTGTCATTGCCTAATTTCTCCCTGAACATTTAGAAAGCTTCTTCATAGAACCTACGGAATGGGAAAGAACATTTGCAAGCTATGCAGATGACAAAGTTCTAATATCTAGACTCTATAAGGAACTTAACAAGCAAAAAACAAACAACCCCATTAAAAAGTGGGCAAAGGACATAGACAGAGATTTTTCAAAAGAAGACATAGACACGCCTAACAAGTAAACAAAAAAAAAAATGCTCAACATCACTGATAATTAGAGACATAAAAGCAAAACCACAATGAGATACCATCTTACACCAGTCAGAATGGCTATTATTAAAAGGTCAAAAAATAAATGCTGGCAAGGTTGTGGAGAAAAGAGACCGCTTCTACACAGCTGGTGGAAATGTAAATTAGTTCAGCCTTTGTGGAAAGCAGTTTAGTGATTTCTCAAAGAACCCAAATGCAGAAATACTCAACCCAGCAATCTGATTATTGGGTATAAACCCAAAGAAATATAAATCAGTATACCATAAAGATACATGGATATGTATGTTCATTGCAACACTGTTCACAATAGCAAAGATATGGGAACAGCCTAAATGGCTGTCAACGATAGACTGAATAAAGAAAATGTGGTACATATATATCATAGAAGACTATGCAGCCATAAAAAATAATGAGATCTTATCTTTTGCAGCAACATGGATGAAGCTGGAGGCCATTATTCTAAGCAAACTAAAACCGGATCAGAAAATCAAATACCAAATGTTTTTATTTGTAAATGGCAGCTAAACTTTGAATGCATATGGACACAATGAAGGGAAAAACAGACACCAAGGCCTACTTGAAGGTCGGGGTTGGGAGGAGGGGGAGAATCAAAATACTACCTATCGAATACTATGTTTATTACTTGGGTGACAAAACTATCTGTACACCAAACCCCTGTGACACACAATTTATTTATATGACAAACCTACACATTTACCCCTGAACGTAAAATAAAAGTTGTTGTTGTTTTTTTGTTTTGTTTTGTTTTGTTTTGTTTTTTAATGAAGAAATGTAGCAGTTTCTCAGGGTGTTGTTGGTAACAACATGCTTCTAAACTCTTGGTTGAGATAGTAATGGTGAACTTTCTGAACTTTGATTTCTCAGTTCTTCTAATATTTTTCTAAATCTCAAAGTCCCATTAAATTCCATTCCTGCTCAAAACTGACAGATCATATTATAATTAGATAATGGACAAGAACCATGATCTGGTTCACTCCAGCCTGGGGCCCTCCTGACCTGGGGCTGCCCAGGCACTGAACAACTACCCTTGGCACCCAGGCGAACCAGACACTGGTAGTAGCTGGAACCCTGTGGGACTGTCCTGCCCACTTTGGCCCCGTCCTGCCCACTGTGGCCCTGGAGGCTGAGGTAAGTGATTTCTGGACTATGTACATGGCCTGGCTCAGCTCTCAGTATATAAATTTGCAGACCAATGTGAATAGGTAACAACTGAAAATGGTATTGGAACAGTTGGAGTTGGAAGGTTTACACAGGAAACTTTGGGAGATGTTTATTACAGTCTGCCTGAAATTGAGACGAAATTAAACAAATAAAATGGATTTTGGACATTGGAAAGGGTGAAAGCTGCTACTGAACTTTGTTCTCTTCTATCAGGAGAAGCAACCAAAATTAAAGAAGCTCTTGCAGAAAATCCAGCACTTGTCAACAAATCTTGTTATGAATAGGGTTGGCTGATCAAGGTGACACTGAGTAACCGTTAAAAACTAGATGGATTAATGAATGAATATATATATATAAGAAATATGTGAAATCAACCAAGGAGTAAAAATGAAACCCCTATAAAAACTATTCTGAGGAAAAGTAATGAAAAAAGGAAAATGAACAAGAAGTAAGATAAGTAATAAAGTGATGTTTTAGGGTTACATATCATTCTGAACAAAATAACAAAAAAAATTTAATATGGTATAATTTACACTTATTTTCTTTTCAGATATATTCTTTAATTAATATGCCATTTCAAATCCTTACAAGTATGAATTTTTAAAACTATATTCTTTCTTTTTTAAATAACAGTGAGCTATTGAAAACTCAAAATCTACCAAGTTGACCTTTCTGTTAAATCTGTTGAATTCACTTGATATAATTAAAAAACATACATTGTAAAAGAAAATATAGAATCAAACTTAGTGTGATTAGCATATGATAAAATGATAATTTATGTAATAAGTCTTCAAAGCTTTCCCTAAAACTTTTGATAGATCAAATAATATTTTAACTCTTATCCTTGCTTGATGAGCACACATCCTAATTCATGATAATCAACTTATACTGTGTAAAACATCTTCAGAATGTTCTACAACAATTAGTGATTTTATATTTGAACAGTACCATATTCCGTCTACTTATCTATCTAACTAAAATTAAATAATTAGTCCTCTTTTGCAAGTATGCAAATGATTCTCAGAAAGTAAATTGGGAATATGTCTTAAGTTACATTTTTTTTCACTTGGTTTTCCCATTAGAGTTAAGGAAAACTCTTCATCCTCCTACTTTTTATTTTTGTTCTTTCATTATTTCTCTCTTTCTTTCCCTCTCTCTTACTCTTATTATTTTTGTCAAAACATTGATTAACATCAGAGATAGGTTTGTAATTATCCACTATGGAAATTTGGAATGATGTTGTCTGCATTTAGCAATATTATTGTTTACTCTCTGGCTCTGATTCCAAATAGTATGCTTATACAAATACCAAATGTTTGCTGTGAGTGTTTACTTACTCACATGCATATATAGTATAAGGCCTATATTTAGCAGTTCATTCTTTATTAAAGTAAAATTTTACCAATAATGAACACATAAGTGGTTAACTGTTACTTTCTCTAGTAAAGCAATCTTCATTTATCCTCTTCAGCTCTACCACCTAGAAGACACAGGACTTGAGCACATGAGCTAAGTTACTGAGTATTTAGCATAGTAACAAGACAATGATTAATGCTCAGAATAAGAGGATACATTTATAACCATCAGTTCTTCAACTGCTCTTTGAATGCTTTTATATTTCTTTGTTGTGTTTATGGGACAAATAAATGGTTAGTACTATAAATGAGATAGCAGCAAGCCATATGTATTGTTCCTGCTCACTGAAGCTAGAGTATATTTTAAAGTATAAATATAACCATGTATCTTCTTGTCCTAAAATTCTTCATTGGCTCCCTTTCTTCAGGATGAAGTTAAACCATCTTATTAAAGGCTTCTGACTTGGATGCTTTGTCTTCCTCCCCTGCTTCATCTCTTTACACTTTACAGTAAAACATATCTATTAGGCTGACTTCCTAGTTGAAGGCAGTAGAATCCATTCAAACTAGTTTAAACAGAAAAGGAAGCTGCTTTATTTTTGCAAAAAGGCCCCCTAATATGCACAAATGGTAGTAGAAAAACAGTAGGAAAAAAAGTAAACCATAATTTTTTTCCTCTTAACATTCACAAAAAAATAACTAAAAATGGATCAAAGATGTAAATAAAAAAACTAAAACTCCAAAACTTCATGAAGAAAATATGAGAAAATATTTGCAAATGCTTCAGATACGACACAAAAGTACAAACAATGAAAGAGTAATATTGATGCTTGACATCTACAAATGCTAAAATGAACAAATTTCTTTTTTAGGTCAATTATACAAAAACGGAAAGACCAGAAACAGACTGGAAGAAAATATTTGCAAAACATGTGTCAGGAAAAGGTTGTGTATCCTATATATATAACTAATTTTTGAACTCATTTGTAAGATAATAAACCTGATTAAAAAGAAATGTGCAAAAATGTGAGCAGCATTTCACCAAATATGGTGTGTGTGTGTGTATGTGTGTGTGATGCATACGCATGTGGAAGTATACCCAACATTGTTAATCATTTGAGAAATACAAACTAAACCATAAGAATACACCATCACATAGTTGTTAAGATGGCTAAAATTACAAAGTTTGTTAATACTAGGGTTGTTAAAAGTGTGGATCAACTGGACCTCTCATTCATTGTTGGTGGGAATATAAAATGCTACAATCAACTGGGAAATAAATAGTTCAGCAGTTTCCTATTAAGTTAAAGATACACTTATAAAGAGTCAGTGATTCAACTCCCAGATATTTACCCAGCAGATATGAAAAATATCCATACAAAGCTTATATCCACACAAAACTTACATTCCCCACAATGGAAAAAAAAGGATCTCTGCTTTAGATCTAGTTGTTAGAGAAAGTGTGTATAAGAATGCTTTAACTTAAAGCTTGATTGGCAGGAAGAAGCAAGCCATGCCAAATCTAGGAAAAATATTAAACACTAAACAAGTAGCTGGCACAAAAGCTCTAAGATAGTAACAAAAGTGGCTAGAAAGAAAGCTAATATTTCTTTAGAATAATGAGCTGATATAGTTATGGCAGGCAGTGAAATTTTCAAGAAATATGGAAGCCATACCAAAGAAAATTCTGAAGCCCAGTTGTAGAATTAAAAATCAACCATCAGTATTTTCCAACAACAGTGTAACTAAAAATATTATAAGCAACAAACAACAGTATTCTTACTTCATAAATATCCAGATTGTGTGTTTATATTATAATTCCTTCTCTATGTATACCATGTAAAACCTCCATGTATCTTAAAAGACAGTGATGTTAATATCAATACTGGCAGAAATAACTTGACTGGTATATAATTAATTGTCCAATCTACCTGGGCCTGGTGGCTCACACCTGTAATCCCAGCACTTTGGGAGGCTGAGGCAGGTAGATTACTTGAGCCCAGGAATTCAAGACCAGTCTGGGCAACATGACTAAACCCCGTTTCTACAAAAATTACAAAAATTAGCCTAGCTCGGCATGGTGGCGCATGCTTGTAGTTCCAGCTACTCAGGAGATTGAGGTGGAAAATTCAACTGAGCCCAGGAAGTTGAAGCTATAATGAGTCATGATTGCTCTACTGTACTTCACCTTGAACAACAGAGTGAGAACCTGTCTCAAAAAAAAGAATTGCTCAATCTAATGCCACATTATATTTTGCTTTATATTTGGGGTATATTTTATTTCATAGTTTATTATTTTTCCCTTCATGAGTTCTAATAGTTTTCTCCTCGACCTAAGGTTAATCCACTTTTACCATATGCTTATCATCTAGTGCATAGAACCTCCCTTTTTGTCAAAGCACTCTAATTGTTGCTTTTTATTCATTTCAGAATGAATGTTTTCTATATGCCTGCTGCAATGCATATCTTTTCCTGTTACTTATTTTCCTTGAACTCATGGATTAGAGTTTCTCTTCTATATTTTTTGTTTGCAATTTTCTTCCTTATTTGTTATAATTCACCTTCAATTAACTTGTTTGGCTAAAGTTTATGAAAACAAAACCTTTGGAATTCTTGCACATGCAAAAATGTTACTATGATGCTCTCACATATGTTTGTATAATGTGTATAATTGCTTACTATACGTATTAATTAAAGATTCAAAATTGCTTTCTATAAGAAGCTTGATTCACTGTCCCCTAGCCTCCTATTTGGCTTATGAAAATTCATGCTGTTGATGCTAATATAGTTTTGGCAGATTACATCACATTTCTAGTTAAATTTAAGTCAAAGACAGTTATTAATAAAGAATCTTAAAATGTGAATAATGAAGAAATTTTCTCTAATCAGAAACAACTATCTCTATTATCTCATTCTAAAAGTTATTGGCTGTTGTTTAACCTGACTCAACTTTTCAAAATAAACCCTAATAAATAAACATTATTGTGTGTTCAAACTAAAGCAATTCATATAGTTTTTCCCTAAAATAATAAAAAGTGAGACAAAGCCTTCTGTAAAATATACTTCTGAACAAGTCAGTACAAAATAAACATATCCTGAATTTCCATCTTCTTAAAACTGGATACTTCATATTCTCATGTCATCATTAACCTTAGTGACAAGGCTAAGGATATATGTTTGCAAATTCGGTTAGGGGTTGTTACTTCTAAATCTCAAGCAGTCAAGCATGAACACATGTTAACTTTGGGAAACTTAACCAAATGATTCAAACTCCACTGGTAATGAATGATGTAAAGGCAAAGTGGCTCTTCACAAAAAGGAGGGAAGCATCCAGCTCTCCACATACTGACTGTGTGTTCTACTCCTAGGCATTCTGCTGTGTCTGCTCTGGATGAAGCCTATTCCCCAAATAATAGGAGTAGCCAAATAATAGGAGATGCCTTTTAGATTGGTTAATAGGTAACACATACAGTTAAATAGACGGAGTAAGTGCTAAGGTTTACCAGCAGAGTAGGACGACTACAGTTAACAGTAATGTACTAAATCTTTCAAAATACCCAGAAAAGAGGACTTGCAATGTTCCCACCGTATAGAAATGATACTCTAAATCATTTCTTAGATAGTCTAAATCATTAGAGAAAGGATACTCTAAATGTCTTGACTTCATCATTACACAGTCTATGCATGTAACAAAATATCACATGTATCCCATAAATATGTGCAAATATTAGATATCAATAAAAATAAATAAAACATAAAATAGTAGAATTTTCAAGAATAACTTTTTTAAGAAAATAGGGACAAGATAACATATTGACTTTGAGTTATAATTTTTGTGAAGAGTTGTTTTTATTAAAAAGTATTTCAGGTTATTTAACTAAATAATTTTTATTCATTTCTGGCTGTATTCACAAATGTTACAAGTCTGCATGAAAGTTATTAATAATTACATGTCTCTTATTCCAGAATTACAAACAGCTAATGAAATTTTGCTGGGAATCTCACAAGCTCAAATGTAAGAATTTTTTTATTTTTACTTCCAGAGAACCTACTAAATAGACTAAATAGAAACCTTCAGTTTATAAAATTTTAAAGTGCTCTCTCCAAATCCTGCAGAGGTATATTACAAATGACGGTGGAAGCTAATATTACAATGAAAAGCAAATTCAGTTGTTATAATTATTAATTTTCTCTTTATTGGGAAAGTAAAAACGCATGCATTATACCCCTACACACATATATTTACAATTTCAAAAATATTTAAGATAATGATAGAAATTACAGAATTCACTTACTAAGGATAATTAAATAAAACCAAAACCAAAAAAAGATAACAAATACAGTAATATCCGTGATAGGATAAAGTTATGTATGTCTAGCCCATGAGCAACACATTTTGCATTTTAAAAATATGCTACCTTAGAAAAACAAAATATGAACAGAGCCAGATTTTACTTATATATCTTGATCAAACTAATTGCTTTCATATGGATAAAGCAAGTTTTAAAGTAATGAAAGAGAAAAATAATTTCCTAGCTATAATTTGTGTAAGTACATGTGAACTTCAATTGATCAAACAATATTTCTACTTAAGCCTTTCTATGCTGAGCAAAACTTCATTTATATCTATTGCTACATTATTCTTTCCAATAAAAATTTTAAGTAAATTTGGTAGTTCTCTTAAAATAATTTTTGTAGGATATTTCCCATAGTGTAATGCTTCAAATGGTGATAAAAATCATGATTTTTTATGGAAGGTTGAGATAAAGAAGGAAAATGATGTATTTAGGTGCAAAAGAGGGCAACAAATCTAATGGACAAAAAAGCATAAGTGACATCTCAAATCTACAGATGGTGTTCCCCTAGAATCTTCATAAATCACTCATTATTTTGAAGTTTTAATATAGGAAGGTGGCTATCACACACTCAAATGACTCCATTATAGATTTTCTCTTTCTAGCTGCAATAGCTCATTCAAAAATTACACATGCCAACCAATTTAGAAAACGTATACATATTATTCCTCTTAAAATTACTATAAATAGATATAGTCTTTACTATAACTATATATCTGTACATCTTATACGGACAACTTAGGGAACTGCTAGGCTCAGGTAAATTCATCACGTGCATGTTTAGATGTTTATTCGGCCTCTCAAAGTGCTGAGATTACAGGTGTGAGGCCATTTTCATTTCTAAGAGCAACACTAAATAGTTTGGACCTCTCCTTTGAGTAGTTCATAAAAAGTAAAATCGTTCTTTATTTTTTATCTTTAATGTAACTGTGATCAATTTTTATGAGACTGTCCTCAATGACCCTGCCACACTTTGAGCAGCCTATGTTTTTTTTTTACTACTTATGATGCAAACCTCATTTTCTTTTTGTTTTTCTATTTTCCCACCAATCCTTGCCAGTTTGCTGTTTATCTGTTCCTGACAGCATTTTGTTTCTGAGTCCTTTGATCTTTTGACATTAGCAGTATATCATAAAAGCCAGATTTCATTTGAGTATTTTTTAAATTTTATGGAAAACGCTGTATTGCACTGTGATGTATTCATTATTTTTATGTTCTTCTTTTGCCTTTTCTTAGTCTAATTATTTTCCCTTTATTTTTATTCTTCATGCATTTTTGGATTTGCCCAGTATCTGTTGTGATTCTTAACCACATTATAAGTTATTTATGTGCAAGTTATTTGTGAAATATTGTGAATTCATTATCTGTTTATATTGGGCATGCATTAGGGTTGAGCTGTAATCTATAGGATACTTTCTCATCAAATGCCATATCTGCAGATCTAACTCACAGGCAATCTTGCAAGGTATTTTTTAGGCTCAGTAAACTCCATATCATGTAGAATTTGTGTTCTTAATTTAGTCTTTCCTTTTTCTGTTTTCTGGCAGAAAACAATTATTGAGCTTTTTGTGACATATTTTGCCTGGCACTGTATATTTATCTTTTTTTTATTTTCAAAGATGGTTTTGTCACTACATAATCAAGATTCAAGCACATTCTCTCTCCCACTAATGTGTCAAATATTGATCTTCTTCCAAAATAAGGGCTTATTGGTTTTACACCTAAGAGTTAACCATCTGCTTTGATAACTTTTGCCCTTTCTCTTTCCAAAGTCTGAATGCTTTTGGCTCTTTCCAAAGCCTAATGAACTTGTAAGTATATACCTTATCCCAATCCGATTTTACCCAAACTATAAGCCAAGCTTTACATTTTGTATTCAAAGAGTATAGATGTTCCTTAATTACATATAAAATATTTTGTCAATCACCTTGTTATTTAGGTTGGCTTCAGAAAGAAAGACAAAGAGAATGCTCCACATACTGTATTATCTTAATTCAGTGATGTCAAACATTTTTTAAATAAATAATTTGCCATTCATTTAAAGTTAAAAGAAATGGGGCAGGGCATAAGCAAGAGGGCAGGATAGGAGTCCCCAGGCTTCACTCCCTCTTAGATCCAATGGCAAGAGAAATGGATTTCTTTGATTGCACAGCCCCTCTCACAAATTGGCATTGAACCACACACAGAAAATTAGCCTGGATCCATGGTTTGTACAGTGGGAAAAGTGTGTTGGAAATGGACATCAGCTTCCCCACCATTCTGGGACCCTTCACAGAACACTTCACTCCTGTCTCATCCCACAGGAAACATTGGGATACTGACAGGGTTAGATTAACTGTGGTCAGTTAGAACCAAAAATGAAGGTGCAGTTCACAGTGACCAGTGTGCAGATCATGGCAATTTCTCTGCACTTGAGCCAGCAGAGGTTCCACACCAGAGAAACTAGCCAACATCATACTGCAGGAAGCATAGTCCACAGGTCTTTCAGGCATCAATCTGTAACCATCTTCCAGCTATTCCCCAGGTTGAGCAGCAACTGCAGGTCAGTGATTACCTGCAGAGTGAGCATTTACCCTGCCCAAACCCAGACAGAAATAAGTAAACCAACTAAGTCTCCCTTTAAATCTTCCCCAGACTGGCTGGCAACTGCAGGTCAACAATTACCCATGGAGGGAGAATTTTGTCCCACCCAACCCTAGCTGCTGAGTGGTGACTCTGACAAACTTTGCTGCTCTGCTTAGGTCTACCTCAGGCTAGGAAGCAAGCCCAACACCATGCATAGCAAGGAGCATAGCCATTGATTTTTACTCACCCCCGTGTGGCTGAGAAGCAACCCCAGAGACTTCACCCACCCTGATGCCCAGCACATAGCTCTGCTCAAATACAGATTTTAAATAAAAATATTATCTAGCTAGAGGAAATAACTTACAGCTCTGCTGAATTAAAGACAATTACAGAGCCTAGCCAGCAGCACCACATGATGGCAGAGTGCAGCTACTGGTCTCACTAGAGTGTGAAGCACAGTCAATAGCACCATTTGACCTCAGAGCACACAAGCAACCCAGTCTAACTAGAGGACTCAGTAGTAGGGTCTTCTGTCCAGACTTGCTACCAGCCAGCCCATCCATGATCCCAGGCTAGACTAAATAGTAAAGGTTTATCGCCTCCAAAAGACACTTGCAAAAAATGGAAGAAGTGGCTACCTCCTCAATATAAATAAACAAGGATTATTTTTCAAAATTAGGGAAATATGACAACAACAAAATAAACTAATGAATGTCCAACAAAGTACCTAGATGAAATGGAGATCTATAAGATTACTGACAAAGGATCCATAATGGTCATCTTAAAGAATTTCAGTGAATGCTAAGAAAATACAGATCAAAAGTTAATTCCAATGTAAAGAAAAGGGAAGAGCAAAAGGTTGGAAGGGCACAGCCAAGTGATAAAAATGAGTATCAGTAAAACTCCTACAGGTACGGTCAGGGGTTCTGTTCCTCTGCTTTGTTGAGTTGTAACTCTTTTGAGTTCTTTTTAAGAAAAATTGAGATCATACATTCTATTGAACATTTGTGTCAGAATACTGTGATTAAGAGTAAAGTTTCAGTTATCATGGTATAACTGGATTGGATTTAGAGAAACCAAGAAAATGAAGTGAGAAATAGCCGAGTAATGTTTGCTGCTTGCCAAGAAATTGAATGATAAAGAGAGAGGCACTGGATTTCCTCACATGCTCAGGATGAAGTTGTGAGCCAATTTTATGGGACTATTAAATACATGGTAAATGATGGGTTATATTTAGCTGAAGTATTACTAGTTGAATAAAAATTAATAACTAACAACCTCCATCATTACCATATGTTTTCTTCTGTGGTTAATTGAGATCGTTGTAAAAAATACAGTACCCATTTATGGCATTTTTTCCAAATGACCTTCAATATGTACTTACAAATATTTTAGTTTTTGTGTTTAAACATCTACTCTTATCTAAATGCTCATTCACATGCTCACACAATTCTGTTAATTTTTGAATACATAGAGCATTCTTCTGTTTCAAATAGAACTCAAGGTTCTCCTTAATCATAAAGCAGTAATTTCACTAGAAATCTAGCCATTTGGGAGAAATATTTAACTATCTGTTTTGATTTTTAAAGATGATATTATGACCGATGACCTAACAGTATAGCATGGGTGAGGAAATACTAATTGCTTTTTTTTTCTTTCAAATTTTTTTCTCCTGTATTGTGCCAAATATATATCATGATAAGTTTGCTTTTCTGTAAAATTTTATCTTTCATAATAAGCAGTTGACAGTATTATTTCATCATCCTCTCTTACCCTCCACACAAAATTGAATTTTTTTTTATTGGATACACACACATCTGCAACTAGAGACATTTCAATCAATCAAATTAAAATCGACTTCTTCTTAGACAAAACGTTATTGTAATATTTTCCAAAATCATGTTCTCCACAACAAATTTAATTTGTCCAACCACCCTTATTTTTCTTCAGGGTATCTATAATGTTTCCCCAAATGTGCTACTGATTAGTTTTTTTTTTTTTTTCTTTATTTCTAGAGCATGGAAATGTGTCTCTTTTCAAGAAGGTGTTTACATTTTCAATAATCACTTAATTTTTTAACACTTTCTTTCCTCTTGGGCATTATTTTACTCACTATTTTTTAAATCACAAATGTGCCCTTCTATATAGAATTAGATGCCTTACACTTTTGTTTCCTTGAGTATTACATTTTTTTAAGAAAATTAAATGATAAACATAAGCCAAAGTCCTATTGCACACTGGTACAAAAGAATAAACTTCTGAATAAGCTAGTTCAAAAAACCCAATATTCTGAGGTCATTATATGGACAGAGAAAGTATTTAAATATTTTTATTACATTAGCTATAAGACAAAATATATATGGTTAAAGATCATAAGATTCCTGACAGCTTGGTGGCATATAACTAGGTTTCTTAGAAAACAAGAAATTTTGCTTAAAAATTTTAGTAGGAATCTGCAATCCAGGCCCCAGTTGTGCCCAAACCTCACTTGCTGGTAAGGGACTGAGATGACTGGGGCACTCATAACAGAACTTCAGAAGGATGGTACTGAGGGGAAGACACAGAAGCTGGGCTGAAGGAGGAGGAAGCTGGGAACCCTTCATGGGGCTGCCTGGCACCAGAACTCATTCCTTACTCCTGACTACGGGGGAATAGGTGAGTTGAACTGGCAAGAGCAACCTGCTCTCATCATGGGCTTCTAGAATCGCAGAAGGAGGAAACCCCTTGACCACCACAGACACTCAAGTTGACAGGGAGAGCTGCTTAAAGTGGTATGGGCAGTACACTAGCTGATGATGAGCCTACATGATTTGGTGAGAGAGCTTCTATAGTGGAGCATGGGCAGGGATACTCATACCCCTGGGCTCAATTTGCTCTTGAAGGATATTTTAGCCCTAGGGGAACTGGTGGACCTGAACTCTGAAAAGTGGTCTTGCCCATCAGACTGGCTGGTCTGACCTGAGAACCCTGTGGGCTGCTGATGTCTCCTGGCCCCGCCTAATTGCAGGACAGCCTTGGTTACCCTGGGGGCCTGCATCATAGCTACTGCTCTGGAAGACCATGCCTGACCAGCAGACAGCTCCAGCGGGGTGGCTCCGACCATCCACTAGCCCACTGGCTCCTTCATAACACTGCAGCTTCCTCCAGTCCCACAGCCACCCCCAACATCACTTTTCCAGTACATGTGTGTATGGCAGGTTTTGCCTTTCTTGCCCCATCAGTGCACATGTGTGCTAGCACCCTGCCCTGCCACTGCTGTGGTGGGAATGCACTCCGCTCCTCTTTCCGCTGCCAGACCACCATTGCAATCAAAGTCCTGACAGATACAGAGCCAGCAAGCCCCACTTCTGCCAGCACCCAGTCTTTGCGCCAAAAATACAGGGAATGAAACTAGGCACAGAGAACAGCGGACCCTTCCTCATCATGACCCACCTCACCTGCCTATGGCACACTGAGAGTGTACAGAGTCTTGAACCCATCAGCACCCCATCTCTGTCCTAATATCACCATCACTAGTGCAACCATGCAGGCTCTCTTCTCCTTACCCCCCAACCTGTGCTACCTCCACCACTGTGGTGAACACCAGCACAGAGGCAGGCATGCTGACACCTACTAGCACCCTGCTGCAGCCAACATGTACACCCTATTGTGTTGCCACTGCCACTGCCACTGCATCAGGCATGTGCAAAAGAGAATGGATCCTCCTGCCATCTCACTATGAAATGCACTACTCTGATTGGCTGATAGCAACCTTCAGAGTGTAGTTACTACTGGTCCCAAAACTCCTCTGCACCCAAGTTCCTTGGATTCTTAACTTAGAGGAGTCAGAGGAAAAAGCCGTGGCCTGATACAAGTTTCTCAGAGTTAGAGAATGGAGTCCAGGAGTTGGGGGCTGAGCATTGGCCCCCTAAAATCTTCAAGATACAAAGCTCTTCAGGTCAACCTACCATTTACCACAATCAAACAGTCAAGATCATGAAATAGGATAAAATAAAAATCCAAAGGTCAGCAACTTCAAATAATGAAGAAACATCAGCTTACCAAGATGAAAAAGAACCCACACAACAACTGACAATTCAAAAAGCCAGCGTGCCTCCTTTCCTCCAAATGCCTGCGCTACCTCTCCAGAAATGGTTCTGAACTTGGCTGAGATAGCAGAAATGAAAGAAATATAATTCACAATATAGATAGGCTGAAGATCATTGAGATGCAGGAGTGCCTTGAAAAATAAAATGACACAGGAGCTGACAGACAAAATAGACCGTATAGAAAAGCATGTAGCCAACCTGATAGAGCTGAAAAATACATGACAATACACTACAAGAATTTCATAATACAATCACAAGTATTAACAGCAGAATAGAGCAACCAGAGGAAAGAATTTCGAAGCTTGAAGACTGGCTTTCTCAAATAAGACAGATGAGAATGGAGAAAAAAGAATAAAAAGGAACAAACAAAACCTCCAAGAAATATGTGATTATGTTAAGAGACCAAATTTATGACCCACTGGTGTCCCTGAAAGAGATTGGGAGAGTTTAAGCAACTTGGAGAACATATTTCAGGACATTATCCATGAGAACTTCTCCAACCTAGCTACAGAGGCCAACATTCAAATTCAGGAAATGCAGAGAACCCCAGTAAGATGATTCACAAGCAGATCACCCTAAGACACATAATCACCAGATTCTCCAAGGTTGAAACGAAAAAAAAAAAAAAAAAGTTAAAGGCAGCTAGAGAGA
This sequence comes from Pan troglodytes, assembly GCF_028858775.2. Lineage (NCBI taxonomy): Eukaryota > Metazoa > Chordata > Mammalia > Primates > Hominidae > Pan > Pan troglodytes. The sequence goes on along the minus strand of NC_072398.2, from coordinate 58,371,714 downwards.
AGGGTCAGGCCACCTTCACAGGGAAGCCCATTAGACCAATAGCAGACCTCTCAGCAGAAGCCTTACAAGCCAGAAGAGATTTGGGGTCAATATTAAACATTCTAAAAGAAAACCAATTCCAACCAAGAACTCATTTCTGGCTAAACTAAGCTTCATAAGCAAAAGAGAATGCGTTCCTTTTCAGACAAGCAAATGCTAAGGAAATATAAGAGCTTCTAAAAGAAGCTCTAAGTATGAAAAGAAAAGACTGTTACCAGCCACTAAAAAAAAACACTGAAATACACAGATACTATAAAGGAACCACACAAACAAGGCTGCATAATAACCAGCTAACATCATGATGTCAGGATCAAATCTACACATGTCAATACTAACTGTGAATGTAAATAGGCTAAATGCCCCAGCTAAAAGGCACAAAGTGGCAAGATGGATACAGAAATAAGACCCATTGGTATAATGTCTTCAAGAGACCCATCAAACATGCAGTGACAACAATAGGCTCAAAATAAAGAGATGGAAAAAATCTGTTAAGCAAATGGAAAACAGAAAAAAAAAAGGGCTGCAATTCTAAATTTCAGATGAAATAGACTTTAAACCAACAAAGATAAAAAAAGACAAAGAAGGGCATTACATAATGACAAACAGTTCAATTCATTGAGAAGACTGAATTATCCAAGATATACATGCACCCAGCACAGTAGCACCCAAATTAATAAAGGTCTTAGAGACTTTTAAAGAGACTTACACTCTCACACAATAATAGTGAGAGATTTCAACACCCCAGTGACAATATGAGACAGATCATTGAGGCAGAAAAATAACAAAGATATTCAGCACCTTTACTCAGCACTGGATCAAATGGACCTAACAGACATCTACAGAACTTTCTAAACAAAAACAACAAACATTCTTCTCATCACTACGTGGCACATATTCTAAAACTGATCACATAATTAGATGCAAAACACTGTTTAGCAAATGCAAAAGAACTGAAATCTTAAGAACCACTCTCTCAAACCACAGCAGTAAAATTAGAAATTAAGACTAAATAGTTTATTCAAAATTATATAATTACATGGAAAGTAAATAACCAGCTCCTGAATGACTTTTGGGTAAATAATAAAATGAAGGCAGAAAACAAGAAATTCTTTGAAACAAATGAGAACAAAGATACAACATACCAGAATCTCTGGAACACAGCTAAGGCAGTGTTAAAAGGAAAATTAATGGTACTAAATATCCACATCAAAAAGTTAGAAAGATCCCAATTTGGCAACAAGACATCACAACTAAAAGAACTAGGGAACCAAGAGGAAACCAATCCCAAAGCTAGCAGATGATGAGAAATAGCCAAATAAGAGCTGAACTGAAGGAGATAGAGACACAAGAAACCATTCAAAAAATTAACAATTACAGGAGTTGATTTATTTAAAAAAATAATATAATAGATAGACCTCTAGGTCTATAGAGAAAATCCATATGAACACAATTACAAACAACGAAAAAGATATTAGCACTGACCCCAGAAACACAAAAATAAGTATCAGAAAATATTATGAACACCTCTATGCACACAAGCTAGAAAATCTAGAAGAAATCGATAAATTCCTGGACAAATACATCCTCCCAAGACTGAGCCAGAAAGTAATTGAATCCCTGAACAGACCAATAATGAACTCTAAAATTCAATCAGTAGTAAATAGCCTACCAATCAGAAATTCTTACAACCAGATGAATTTACAGCTGAATTCTACCACATGTACAAGAAAGAGCTATTATTTTTCCTACTGAAACTATTCCAGAAAATTGAAGAGGAGGAACTCCTTTCTACCTCATTCCATGAGCCAGCATCATTCTGAAATCAAAATCTGGCAGAGAGACACAATAAAACAACAACAAAAAACAACTTGAAGCTAATATCCTTGATGAACGTTGATGCAAAAATCCTCAATAAAATACTAGTGAACTGAATCTAACAACACATCAAACACTCTATTCATCATAATCAAGTAGGCTTTATCCCTGGGATGCCAAGTTGTTTCAACATATGCAAATCAATAAAGATGATCCAACGCATAAGTAGAACTGAAAACAAAAACCACATAATCTTCTCAATAGATGCAGAAAATGCTTTCAATAAAAGTCAACACCTCTTCATATTAGAAACTCTCAATAAATTAGTTATTGAAGGAACATACCTCAAAATAGTAAGAGCTATCTATGACAAACCCACAACCAACATCATAATAAATGGGAAAAAGCTGGAAGTGTTCCTTTTGAAAACTGGCACAAAGATGCCTCTCTCCACTTCCTAGTATTGGAAGCCCTAACCAGTGCAATCAGGCAAGAGAAATATATAAAAGGCATTCAAATAGGAAGAGAAAGCCAAACTATCACTGTTTGCAGACAACATAATCCTATATCTAGAAAACCCGATAGTCTCAGCCCAAAAACTCCTTCAACTGATAAGCAACTTTAGCAAAATCTCCAGACACAAAATTTATGTACGAAAATCACTAACATTCCTGTACAACAACAGCAGTCAAGCCAAGAGCCAAATCAGGAGCAAAATCCCATTCACAATGGCCACAATAAGAATAAAACACCTAGGAATACAGCTAACCATGGAGGTGAAAGATCTCTAAAGCGAGAACTACAAAACACTGCTCAGGGATGATACAAACAAATGGAAAAACATTCCATGCTCCTGAATAGAAAGACATTCCATGCTCGTGAATAGAAAGATTCAATATTGTTAAAATTGCCATACTGACCAAAACAATTTATAGATTCAACTCTATTCCTATCGAACTACAAAGGACATTTTTCACAGAACTAAAAAGGAAAAACTATTTTAAAACTCATATGACTTTTTAATGAAAAGTCAGGAAACAACAGAGGCTGGAGAGGATGTGGAGAAATAGGAACACTTTTACACTGTTGGTGGGACTGTAAACTAGTTCAACCATTGTGGAAGTCAGTGTGGCGATTCCTCAGGAAGCTAGAACTAGAAATACCATTTGACCCAGCCATCCCATTACTGGGTATATACCCAAAGGACTATAAATCATGCTGCTATAAAGACACATGCACACGTATGTTTACTGCAGCATTATTCACAATAGCAAAGACTTGGAACCAACCCAAATGTCCAACAATGATAGACTGGATTAAGAAAATGTGGCACGTATACACCATGGCATACTATGCAGTCATAAAAAATGATGAGTTCATGTCCTTTATAGGGACATGGATGAAATTGGAAATCATCATTCTCAGTAAACTATCGCAAGAACAAAAAACCAAACACCGCATATTCTCACTCATAGGTGGGAATTGAACAATGAGAACACATGGACACAGGAAGAGGAACATCCCACTCTGGGGACTGTTGTGGATGGGAGGGATAGCACTGGGAGATATACCTAATGCTAGATGACGAGTTAGTGGGTGCAGCGCACCAGCATGGCACATCTATACATATGTAACTAACTTGCATGTTGTGCACAGGTACCCTAAAACTTAAAGTATAATAAAAAAAAAAACTCATATGGAAAATAAAAGAGTCTGAATAATCAAAGCAATACTAAGAAAAAAAATGCTGAAAGCATCATGCTACCCAACTTCAAACTATACTACATGGCCAGAGTAACCAAAACAGCATGGTACTGGTACAAAAACAAACACATAGACCAATGTAACAGAATAGAATGGCTAGAAATAAGGCTGCACACTTATAACCATCTGATCTTTGACAAAGCTGACAAAAGCAAACAATGGGGAAAGACTCCTTATTCAATAAATGCTGCTGGAATAACTGGCTAGCATATGCAGAAGACTGAAACTGTCCCACTTCCGTGTAACATATACAAAAATCAACTCAATATGAATTAAAGACTTGAATGTAAAACCTACAGCTTAAAAACCTGGAGGACAACATAAGCAATACCATTCTGGATGTATGAATAGGCAAAGCTTTCATGATGAAGATGCCAAAAGCAAGTTCAACAAAAAGAAAATTGGCAAATGGGATCTGTTTAAACTAAAGAGCTTTTGCACAGCAGAAGAAACTATCAATAGTGTAAACTGACAGCACAAAGAATGGGAGGAAATTTTTGCAACTGTTCATCTGACAAAGGTCTAATATCCAGAATCTATAAGAAACTTAAACACATTTACAAGAAAAAACAAACAACCCTGTTAAAAAGTGGGCAAAGGACGTGAACAGACACTTTTAAAAAGAAGACATACATGCAGCCAACAAGCGTATGAAAAAAGTTCAATATCATTGATCATTAGAGAAATGCAAAACAAATCCACGTGAGATACCCTTTACACCAGGCAGAATAGCTATTATTAAAAAGCCAAAAACTAACAGGTGCTGGCAAAGTTGCAAAGAAAATGGAACACTTATACACTGTTGGTGGGAGTTTAATTCAACTATTCTGAAAAACAGTGTGGCAATTCTTCAAAAACCTGAAAATACAACTACCATTTGACTCAGCAATACCATTACTGGGTATATACCCAAAGAAATAAAAATTGTGTATGTTTATTGCAGCACTATTCACAATAGCAAATACATTGGATCAACCTAAATGCCCATCAATGGTAGACTGGATAAAGAAAATGTGGTACATATATATCATGGAATACTATGCAGCCATAAAAAAAGAATGAGATTATGTCCTTTGCAGGAATATGGATGGAACTGGGGGCCATCATTCTTAGCAAACTAACAGAGGAACAGAAAACCAGATACCACATATTCTTCTTTAAAAGTAGGAGCTAAACTGTGAGAACACATGGCCACATAGAGAGGAACAATAGACACTGGGGTCCATCAGAGTGTGGAGGGTGGGAGGAGGGAAAGGATCAGGAAAAAAATAATGGATAATAGGCTTAATACGAGGGTGACAAAAAATCTGTTCACCAAACTCCCATGACACAAATTTACCTATATAACAAACCAGCACATGTACCCCAAACTTAAAATAAAAGTAAAAAAAACAAAAACAAATAAACAAAAAACAGTAGGAATCAATTTCTCTCCAAAACTAAGTTTTAAGTGACATTACCAAAATATGTCTATCTCAGATCAGGCTTGTGTTAATTTTTCTTTTATAATTTTATTTTATTAAAAACATCTTAAAAGCTTTCATCTTTTCTGAAATGTTCTTTCTTAGAGTAATTTTTTTTTAGTAAGCACACAACTGGAACTGGTTCGTGCGCTATAACAAAAGGCTACACTACAGGCAACAATAACCATAGACTCAGCTAATATACTATCAAGTGAAGATGTTCAAGTTTACTATTGTCTTTTCTATTCTTTCTTCCCTTAGGTTCAAATCACTTGCTTTGTCTGCTCAAAGATTCGCTGTAAGAGGCTATTACATTGGATTCTTCTACTTAACTTTTCTAATTTTTTTAATAGGCCAATTTATACAGGTGAGGGTAGTTAGTAATTGCCAGTCTCCAATCAGCAATTAGCTCCAATTAAGCCTTCCCAGCTGCTCATTCAGGCCTGTGCTGACTTCCCTTAGCCAATTTAAACAACCAAACATCGGTCACAATTTAGGCTAAAAATGTAAGAATCATTCATATCTCATCATTCTGATGTACAAACTATTTGATGACATCCAATTATCAATGCAAATTACTTATCTTTTGAGGTCTCTAATATATCCAGCTGTAGGTACATCAGTATCCATGTGGCAAAACAAGACCATAAAATATACTGGAGGTTGGTGTTACTATCCTTCAAATAACTAATAATATTTCTAAAAATCTATCCTAAGGAGAAAAATAATCTCAACACTTTTATACAAATGTATTAATTCCAGATTTTCTAATAATTGTGAAGCTTTAAAATAAAACACAAGTTTGAAGTGGGAGTATTTAAAAACAGTAAACATTGTCTGTTTAATACACTATAAAACTTCTGGGATAATATTTTACAAATATTTAGTAATCCTAAAATTATCCTTAAATAATAAATATTGAATTAACTTTTAGGTATTTTACAGTTTTACATTTTACATTAGGCCTGTGATCCATTTTGAGTTAGTTTTTTATGAAGGGCATAAGGTCTGTGCCTAGATTCCTGTGTTTTGCAACAAATGAATCTAGGCACAGAAATGGATGGTTAGTTGTTAACAGCACCATTGAAAAGACCATCTATTTTTCATTGTATTGCCTTTATCCCTTTGTCAAAAATCAATCGACTATATTTATGTGGATCTATTTTTTGGCTGCATGCTCTATTATTTAAAATATTTAATTATATGTCATAAACCTTAAAGTATTTAAATATTATAAATAAAAGTTTATTTAGTATATTCTGTCTACCTACCTACATAGTACATAGGTATTTACTAGTTAGAGAGAGTGTAATGAAATACAGTAATATATGTGTTGTTGTTCCTGCTAGATAGCTAAATTATGGATGACTTAAATACCCACACCATATTTCTTTTCTTTTTAAAAGTATTTACTTTTAAAACAATAATTTAAAAAGATCAAAGAATTTCAGTACTCTAGACAATGAGCTTGGATGTACTTCGAGCTAGGAATAGACAGGGCTTGTCACATCTGGGTCTTTATTTAGACAAGCCAAATGAGATCCAAGGTCCTGCTTCTCTCACTGAAGCTATATATCTTTTATTTAATCTTAGTAATTATTGTATTACAATTATATAATGTGCACAAATGAAAGCAAAATTGTTTGAAAGTGTTTACATTTAAGAAAATATTTCACTCAATCTGGTCTCCCTACCCATAATTTCCATTAGCTAATGTTAAACAAATTCCATTATATTAACTGTTTCTTCTGCTAAATACATTTATAGCTCTAAATATTTTAACTCTACTTATATGCATTGGTTTTCTTTTTTAGTTTTAATGGGAAATGGTGTAAAATCAATAAAAATTGTAAATGAGAAGTTTGAAAAACTCTAGGCTGTTAAAAACCCAGTTGAACCTCCTAGTCAAACTGGGACAGCCTAACTGATGACCTCTTTGTATGTAAGCAATAGATAAGTCACAGTTGAAGAAATATTATTCATTTTTGTTATTACATGCTGATGAAATTATTCTTGATACAATACATCTCTACCAATGTGGTTAGAAATTGTGATTTCCGAAATCACAGGTGACAAGTCTAAAACATTCAAAAAATTGAAATATCAAGCATCTACTCTTACTATAATGGAATAAAACTAAAAATCAATAACAAGATAAATTTTGGGAAACTATACAAACACATACTCCTGAATGACTAGTGAGTGAATGTAAAAATTAAGAAGAAAATTTAACATTTTTCAAACAGATGATAATGGAAACAGAACATAGCAAAATCTATGGAATACACCAGAAGTAGTACTAAGAGGAAAGTTTATAGCTATAAGCATGTATATCAAAAAGAAGAAAAACTTCAAATAAACCACCTAATAATACATCTTAAGAACTAGAAAAGCAAGAGAAAACCATACCTAAATTTAGCAGAAGAAAAGAAATAACAAAGATCAGAGCAAATGTAAATGAAACTGAACAAAGAAAACAATACAAAATATGAATGAAATAAAAAGTTGGCTTTTTGAAACGAAACACAACTGACAAATCTTTAGCCACACTAAGAAAGAGCGAAGACCAAAATAAATAAAATCAGAGATGAAAAAGGAGATATTACAACCAATACTGCAGAAATTTAAAGGATCATTAGTGGTTACTATGAGCAACTATATGCTAATAAATTTGAAAACCTAGAAGACATAGATAAATTTTTAAACATGTACAACCTACAAAGATTGAACCATAAAGAAATCCAAAACCTGAACAGACCAATAACAAGTAATGAGATTGAAACCATAATAAAAAATTCTTCCATCAAAGAAAAGCCTGGGATCCAATGGCTTCACTACTGAGTTTTACTAAACATTTAAAGATGAACTAATGCCAGTCCTACTCAAACAATGCTGGAAAATAGAAGAAGAAGTAGTACTTCCAACCTCATTCTCCAGGACAGTATTATTCTGATACCAAAACTAAAGATACAGAAAAAAAAAAAAGGAGAGAAAACTGTAGGCCAATAATCCTAATGAGCATTGATGCAACAATCCTTAACAAAATACTAGCTTCAATAACACATTAAAAATATATTCATCATGACCAAGTGGGATTTATCCCTGAGATGCAAATATGATTCAACATATACAAGTCAATCAATGTGATACATCATGTCAACAGAATGAAAGATAAAAGCCATGTAATCATTTCAACTGATGCTGAAAGCATTTGATAAAGTGTAATATCCCTTCATGATAAAAACTCTCAAAAAAGTACATATAAAATGAACATACTTAATAAAAGGTATATATGATAGACCCACAGCTAGTATCATGCTAAATGGCTAAAATCTCACAACCTTTCCTCTTAGACATGGAACATGACAAGAATGCCCACTTTCACTACTGCTATTCATCATAGTACTGGAAGTCCTAGCAAGAGCCATGAAACAAGAGAAAGATATAAAGATCATCCAAATTGGAATGGAAGAAGTCAAATTATCTTTTTTGCAAATGGTATAATTTTGTATTTGGAAAAACCTAAAAACTCCACCAAAAGACTATTAGAACTGATAAACGAATTAAGTAAAGTTGCAAGATATAATATCACTATACAAAAATCAGTAGCATTTCAATATGCCAACAGCAAAATTCTGAAAAAGAAATCAAGAAAGTCATCACATTTACAATAGTTATAAACAAAATAAAATATCTGAAAATAAACTTAATCAAGGAAGTGAAATATCTCTACAGTGAAAACTATAAAACATTGATGCAAATAATTTAAGAACAAACACAAAAAATTGCAACATATTCCATGTTCATGAATTGGAATAATTAATATTGTTACAATATTCATACTACCTAAAACAATGTATAGATTAAATGCAATTCCTATCAAAATTCCAATGACAGTCTTCACAGAAATAGAAAAAGCAATCTTAAAATGTGTATGGAACCACAAAAGACCAAGAATATCCAAAGCCATCCTGAGCAAAAAGAACAAAACTGGAGGATTCACATTTTCTAATTTCAAATTATACTACAGAGCTGTAGTAACCAGCATGATACTGGCATAAAAACAGACACACAGACCAATGGAACAGAAAAGAGGACACGGAAATAAATTCACACATCTACAGTGAACTCATTTTTTCACAAGGATGCCAAGAACATATATTGGGGAAATGATAGTTTCTTTAATAAATTGTGCTACGAAACTGGATATCTATATGCAGAAGAATAAAACTACACCCCTCATTATATACAACTGTCAAACCAAAATAGACTGAAGATTTAAATCGAAGACCTCAAATTATAGAACTTCTAAAAGAAAACATTGGAGAAACTCTCCAGGACATTGGTCTAAGCACAGGCAACCACAACAAAAATGGGCAAATAGGATCACATGAAGTTAAAAATCTTCTGCAGGGTGAGGAAAACAATCAAAAACCCACAGAATAGGAAAAAAATATTTTCAATCTATTCATTTGACAAGAGATTAATAACCAGGATATATAATGTTCTCAAACAATTCTATAGGAAAAAATCTAATAATCTTATTTAAAAATTGGCAAAATATCTGAATAGACATTTCTCAAAAGAAGACATATGAATGGCAACAGGTATATGAAAAAATGCTTGATATCATTGTTCATCACAGAAATGAGAATCAAAACTACAATCATCTTACCCGAGTTAAAATGACATTTTTTTTTCCAAAGGACAGGCAATAATGAATACTGGTGAGGTTTTTGAGAAAGGGAACTCTCATACACTGTTGGTGAGAATGTAAATTACATGTGCAATCATGTAAATGTAATGTAATGTACAATGTAAAAACAATGTACAACCACTGTGGAGAACAGTTTGAAGTTTCCTCAAAAAATGAAAATAGAACCAACATATGATCCAGCAATTCCACTTCTGGGTATATACCCAAAATAAAGAAAATAAGTATATCAAAAATAGATCTACATTCCCATGTTTATTGTAGCACTATTCACAATATCCAATATTTGGAAGCAAGCTAAGTGTCCATCAGCAGAGAAATGGATAAAGAAAATATGGTACGTATACACAGCAGATACTATTCAGCTCTAAAAATGAATGAGATCCTGTCATTTGGAACATGGATGGAACTGGAGGACGTTATGTTAAGTACAATAAGCCAGGCACAGAAAGACAAACCTCACGTGTCCTCACTTATTTGTGGAAGCTAAAAAAAGAAAAGTGAAACAATTGAACTTATGGATATAGAGTAGAATGATACTTTCCAGAGGCTGGGAAGGTTAGCTGGAGGGTGGAAGGGGATATAGGGATGGTTAATTGGTACAAAAATCTAGTTAGATAGAACAAATAGTATCTAGTATTTGATAGCACAAGAGGGTGACTACAGCCAATAATAATTTATCATATATTTTAAAATAACCTAAAAGAGTATTATTTGATTGTTTTTAGGACCTAGAAAGAATAAAGGCTTTGTTGATGGATACCCCATTTACCCTGATGTGATTAATGTGCATTGCATTTCTGTATAAAATATCTTATGTATCTCATAAATATATATACCTACCATGTACCCATAAACATTAAAAATAAAAATTAATTTTAAAAATGCAAAAAAGAAATATTACTGAAATGCATGGTTACACATATTTTGAAATTAAAAAACAAAGTTCTGAATAGCAAATGAGTCAAAAGGTAAGTCACAAAAAATATTTTCAAACAGTTTGAATTTACCAAAAAATAAAAATTTAACTTACCTAAATTTGAGAGTTGCAACAAAAGCACTTAGTTAGAAATTTATAGCGTCGAATGCATAAACTCCATTAGAAAAGAAAAAATATCTCCAATCAATAATACAAGCTTTGCTTTAGGAATTTAGAGAAAATGGAGAAAAGTAACCTTCAATTAAGCAGCAGAAAATAAATATAAATAATATTAGAGGTAAACAAAAATTGTATTTAATTTTTTATTAAATAACAAAACAGAAATATAACAAATAAATTTTTGAAGCTATTATATGTTTATTAAGATTAAGAAAAGCAACTGCTAGCAAAAGTAACCAAATTAAAAACAAAAATAAAACAGAAAACACACATCAATTTCATAAATGAAAGGTAGGTTATCACTATTGATGTATTAAAGGAATTGTCATATTAAGAGAATTACCACACACAACTTAGTCCACTCGAATCTGATTATTTTAATAAAAGGTACACCTTTCTTGGAAGAAAAAAATCACAAAAATTCACACAAGAAAAAATAGGTAATCTGAATTGATTTATTAATATTATAGAAAATTATTCCATAATTAATAACATTTTAAGAAAGGAAGCACCTGATTCAGATTATTTGACTGTTGAATTTTACCTACACTAAATGAAGAAGTGATAACAATTCTTCACAATCTCTTCCAGAAAAAGAAAATAGAGGAAATGCTTACTAACTGATTCTTAAAGTCAATATTATTATAATATCCAAATCAGGTAAAGATATCATTAAAAAAACAATTGGCCCGTATTTCTCATTAATACTGATGCAAGGATGCTTAATAATGTATTAGCAAGTTGAATTCAACAGTATATAAAAAGAGTTATACAAAAAAAACTGAGTGTGATTTCTTTCTGATATGCAGTATTAGTTCCATATTTAAAAATCAGTGTAATCCACCACTGATGAACATAACAAAGAAGAATAATCATATGACAATACCAATTGACAGAGGAAAAAAATGTCAAATCCAACACCCAATCACGCAAAACAAACAAGCAAAGAAGCAAAACTCTCAGTAAACTGAGTAGAGAGAAGATTTCTCAGCTTTATAAAGATCATGAGCCCAGACATGGTGACTCATGCCTCTAACCCCAGCATGGGATTGGGAGGACAAGGTGGGTGGATCACCTGAGGTCAGGAGTTTGAGACCAGCCTGGCCAACATGGTGAAATCCTGTGGCTGCTAAAAATACAAAAATTAGCTGGGTGTGGTGGCACACACCTGTAATCCCAGCTACTCAGGATGCTGAGGCACAACAATAATTTGAACCTGGGAGGTGGAGGTGGCAGTGAGCCGAGATCACACCACTTTAGCCTAGACAACAGTGTGAGACTCTGAAGAAAAAGAAAGAAAAGAAAGAGAGAAGGAAGGAAGGAAGGAAGGAAGGAAGGAAGGAAGGAAGGAAGGAAGGAAGGAAGGAAGGAAGGAAGCTCAATAATATTCTGGAAGTCCTACATAGTACAATATAAGAAAAAAATAAAGGTTACATATTAGAAAGCAAGAAAAAAATACTTGCATTGTTTGCGGACAACATGAACGTCAATGAGGAAAGCCCCAAAGAAATGACAATAAGAAATTCTGGAATGAGTAACTGAGTATAGCAAGATCATAGGGTACAGGATTTAAATATAAAAGTCAATTGCTTTTGTATATGCCAGTAATGAATAATTATAATTTGATATTTAAAAATACAATAGCACACGCAAAAAAGGAAATGGGTATAAGTCTTTCAAAATATGTACAGCATATACATGTAGAAAACTATAAAACTCTAATAAAAGCAATACACAAAAATCTAAATAAACAGAGAGATAATAATTTATTCATGGATCAGAATACCCAATGTTGTTAAGATATCAACTCTTACCAATTATACATATGTTCAACAAAATCTCTCTCTAAATCCCATCAAATTGTACTTTTCTTGGTATAGACATACTGATTCTAAAGGTTATAAGACAAGTCAAAAAACCTAGAATAATCAATACTACTTCGCTTAAGAAGAACAAAGTTAGAAGACACACTCTACCCAATCTCAAGGCATACCACAAAGCTAAGGCAAACAAGACAGCATGGTTCTGGTGAAAAGACAGATACCTAAAGCATTAAGACAGGAAAAAATGTTGAGATACAGCCCCACAGAAATACAGTCACCTGACAAAAAGGAAAGGCATTTCAATAAAAGAAGACTGATCATTTCACCAAATGGCATTGGAATAATTGGGTGTCCTTATGCAAAACAAAACAGAGAAACAAAAAACTAGAAAAAGACCTTATACTTTTCACTAAAATTAACTCATAATAGATTGTCAGATTAAATGTAAAACATAAAATTTAAAAAAAATTGTAGAAGAAAATGTTGGTGATCTTAGATTTGTATGAGCTTTTAAGTATATTTCTAGATGAATAACCCATGGCAGAAAAAACAAAGTGATAAACTAGATATTATAAGTTAAAAACTACTGCTCATAACAGCATCTTAGTAGCAAAGGATACTGTTTAAAAAATTTAAAGTACAGACTCATAAGCTTTTTTCAAAACGAATATCCCATAAAGGACTTGAATAAAAAATATACAAAAAATATTGTAAAACTCAACAATTAGAAAACAAGCAACCCAATTTAAAAATGGGCAAAAGATCTAAATAGACACTTCAGCTTACATAAACAAATAGAAAATAAACATACAAAGTCATACTCAATGTCACTTGTCATTAGGGAATTGCACATTAAAACTCTAGTGAAAGTTCAGTATATGCCTGTTAGAATGGTTTAAATAATAAAATAACACACTGACAATACCAATCTTTGGCAAGAATGTAGAACTACAGGGACTCTCATTCATTGCTGGTGGAGATGCAAAATGGTACCATAACCTTGGACAACAGTTTAGCACTGTCTTCTAAAGCAAAACATGTTCTTACCACACAATTCAATATTCATGTTCCTAGGTATGTATCCAACTGATTTTTTAAAATTTATGTCTATGTAAAACCTGCATGCAAATGTGTATAGATGCTTTATTAATGGTATCCAAAAACTGGAAGTAACAAAGATAGCCTTCAATATGTTAATGGACAAACAAACTGTGGCACAGCCATAAAATAAAATGTTATTCTGCAGTAAAAAAAAATAATGAGTCTCAAGCCACAAAAAGACATGGATGAACCTTAAATGCATATTGCTAAATGAAAGACTCCAGTTTAAAAGGGATGTTAATTGTACAATTCCAATGATATAACATTCTAGAATAGGCAGGCTGTGGCAATGGTAAAAATATCAGTGGTAACCAGGAATGAAGCAGAAAAGAGAAGGTTGAGAAGCACAGGGAAACTTTTAAGAAAGCAAAACTATTCTTTATGGTACTCTAATGGTGGATACAATATATTATGCGTTTGTTAAAACCCATAGTACATTACAGGTTAAAGATTGAGCTTTAATTATGCAAATTTTAAAGTCAGGAAGTTGAATATCCCAGAAAGGAATGTAGACTGTGACAAGAAAATATATGTGTATTATAAATTTATGAAACTACTGATCTCTAAGTAACTGGAAATAACTGGAGTCCGTAAAACTTTAGGATAAAAGGAAACCTGAACAGAAGTATGATACTCTAGGTATTCAAGTTGCTTCCCAGGAGATTTCAGCCTAACAATTCTGAGGCTGCCAAAGCTGCATACTGGAATGGAACAATGAAGTAAATGAATGTCAAGTGAAACAGCTAAAATAATTCACATAGTAATGGATTACTTGGAGACCACAGAATAAACTTATGTTTAGCTTAATATGAATAGAGATGCTTACATATAAAACTATTTGTTGATATATGCATATGCACAAGTTCATCTACCCACATAGAGTTCCTTTTTCTTTAGACTGAGAAGATATAAGAATACTCCAAAAACAATGAACACAATAGCACCCAGTTCTTGGTTTCTAATACCATTTTCTAATAAAAGGAAATAGGGCTCCTTAGAGAAATGGCTGATTATAAGACAGCACTGGAAATATATAAGATGAAACTAGAGCACCTTGTAGTACCAGAATGTAAGAAAATGATAAATAAAATACCCATATTAATAAGGTTATGTCACAAAGACACAGGAACCAATTGAAAACTCACCCAATGGTTAACAATAGAACAATCTGAGCAATGACAACAACAAATTAAAATTGTGGAGAAAAGAGAACTCTCATACACTGTTGGTGAGAATGTAAATTAGTATAACCTTTACGGTAAACAGCATGAAGATTTCTCAAAGGACTAAAAATAGAATTACCATTTGATCTAGCCATCACACTACTGGGTATCTACTCAAAGGAAAAGAAACTGCTATATAAAAACGGTATTTGCACGCATATGTTTATCACAGCACTATTCACAATAGTGGAGATATAAAATCACCCTAAATTGCCATCAACAAACGGTTGGCTGAAGAAATGTGATACATATGCACAAGGGAATAGTATTTGGCCATAAAAAAGGATGAAATCATGTGTTTTGCAGCAACATGGATAGAACTGGAGGTTATCTTATGTGACAAAAGTCAGAAAGATTACTGCATGTTCTCACTTATAAGAGAAAGCTAAATAATGTGTACGCTTGGATATAGAGTGTGGAACAATAGACTATGGAGATTCAGAAGGGTGAGGGAGTGAGAGTGGTGTGGATGAAGAGAAATTACTAATGGGTATGAAGTACATTATTTGGGCAATGGATAGCCTAGAAACCCTGACTTCACCACCATTCAAAGTACATATGTAACAAAATTGCACTTGTGCCCCTAAAATTATACAAATTAAGATATAATTTTAAAATAGTATTAGATTTGTATCCCAAAGAGTAAAATAAATAATCATGAATTCATACTTATATAAATAAATGATTGAGTAAATACATAAATGCAGAAGACACAAGTCTTCTGTGTAGAGGAATTCCAAACAAGAGGAAATTTCACCCTCAAGGAGCTGGTGCATAATTGCATGCTCCTTCGTGTGGGCTGCAATTCGTGTCTTTCTTCCAGAAAGTACAATTTGTAAATGTGGACAGAAAGAATAACTCTACAGTGGAGAAACCTGACAAACCCAGCCTCCACAAGGCAATCAAAACACCAACAGTGAAAAGTCACTGATATGTCTACAAAATACCGGTCTTGTACTCAAAATTGTCAAAGCTATCAAAGTGAAAGAAAACCTGGAGAACCTGTCACAGCCAAACAGAGCCTGAGGAGTTATGATGACTAAATTTAATGTGGTATCTACGATAGGACCCTGAAACAGGAAATGAACATTAGCTTTAAACTATGGAATAAAACTGAAAAAATCTGAATAATGTATGAACTTTAGTTGAGAAAAATTCATTGATGTTTCACTAATTGTTTCAAATCAACCATACTAAAGTAAGATGTAATGTAAGATAATATTGCAGAGACTGGATGCAGTGTGTATGATAACTCTGTATTATCTTCATAAAAATATAAAATTGTTCTTTTTTATTTTTGTAAATTATTTTAATTGACAAGTTATACATGTTTATGGGGTACAGTGTGATATTTTGGTACATATTAATATATTCAGTGTGAAATGATCATATCAGGTAATTAGCATATCACCTAAAGCATTTATCATTTCTTTGTATTGGGAACATTCAAAATCCTCTCTTCTAGCTACTTGAAAATGCATAATGAATTATTGTTAAGTATACTCATCCTACAGTACTATAAAACACTAGAACTTATTCCTCCTATCTAGCTGTAGTTCGTGTATGTTAACCAATCTGTTCCTATCCCTCCTCCTACTACTACTCTTCCCAGCCTCTAGTAGCTGCTTCTATGAGATTAACTTTTTAAACTTCCACATGAATGAGAAAATTTGGTATCTATTTTTCCATGGCTGACTTATTTTTCCTAACATAGTGTCCTCCAGTTCATTGACATTGCCTCAAATGACAGAATTTCATTCTTTTTGTGGCTGAGTAATATTCCATTGTGCATATATATTACATTTCCTTTATTCATCTCTTGATAGATATGTAGATTGAGTCCATATCTTGCCTATCATGCATACTGCTGCAATAAACATGGGGGTGCAGATATCTCTTTGACATAATAATTTAATTCCTTTTGAATATGTACCCAGTACTGGGTAATGGGATTGCTGGATAATATGGTGGTTCTACTTTAAAATTTTGAAGGAAACTTCATACTGTATTCTATAATGACTGTATTAGTTTACATTTCAAGCACAGTATATAAAAGTTCCCTTTTCTCTTTTTCTCATTCTTATCACTTTTTTTTTTGTCTTTTTGATTATTGACATTCAAATGGGGTGAGATGCTGTCTTGGGATTTAGATTTGGATTTCCTTGACAAGGAGTGATGTTGAGCATATATGTCTATTTTTATGCCAGTGCCATGCCAATTTGGTTACTATAGCTTTGTAGTATATTTTGGAGTCAGATAGTGTGATGATTCCAGTTTTATTCATTTTGCCCAGAATTGCTTTGGCATTTAAGAATCTTTTGTGTTCCATGCAATTTTAGAACTCTTTCTTTTTTCTATTTCTGTGAAGAATAGTATTAGTAATTTCATAGGGATTGCATTGAATCTGTAAATAAAATTGCTCTAAATTTTTAATGCCTATTTTTATAAACAGCTATCCTCAAGAAAGAAATGAAAAAATACTAAAAACATATCCTGAATCTTACAGTTGTAAGTAGTATCGCATCAAAACAAAAACATTTCTTCTCATTATCATTTCATTTAGTTTTTGAAAAAATATTGAGAAGAACAAATACTAATGGCTAACTTAAAAACGTAGCAATGGATAATAAGTAATAAATCCTTATTCTGGCCTCTTCTACACTGTATTGTTCCAAATAGACTAGAGCATCATAAAAAAATCTTATTTGAACCTTATTATAATACAATTTTGCACACTTTTAAAAAAATTAATGCTTATTCAAATATACAATGAGATAAAACACCAACACATAGCATTAGGTGAATTAATATATTTTACACATAATATTGATTAATACTGTTAGCATTGTTGCCAGAATTGTTCACTGATTTGGGGTTATTAGTCTCTTTTTGGCTGTAGTGCAAAATTTTTTCTCTAATTCTTTCTCTGCTTTTTTCTCACGTAAGACACACGTATTGAACTTTGTGTTTCCTGTCATTTTTCACAATGAAGAACACCATTCAAAATCATGCTTGATGGGATAAAACTTATGCCTATAACAATACAGATTATTATCTATGTAAATAAAAGTAGATATATTCTTTTCTGAGTGGATGTTTAGCTGAGGTCCTGACATTTGTGGGTATGTGTGTTTTATTTGCATTGATGTTGAAAGAATGCACAGACATAAAGTTTTATATTCTAACATATTAATGGAAATTACAATTACATTTCTACACTATAAATTTAAATACTAAATGTGTTGCTTAAAAATAATTTTTAAAGTTCAACAATTCCATAATTATTGTGGCCAGGGTACAGTAACAGTAGATAATGCATATTTTAATCTGGTAATAGTTACATTGTCTTTTTTCCTAAAAATCTAAGTTTTACATTTGCATTTTTAAGGACTTTACAACCACTTACAGACACATTTTGCTTGTCATGACTAATAAGACAATATACATGTAATTATGCTGTACATGGTAAATTCTTGTCAGTGTTTTATTATGTTCATCACCATATTTCCAGTGCCTACCATAATGCCTAAGCATGTAGGAATAAATGAATAATAATTTAACAAAGGCATAAAAAAGTATTATTTTTTTAAAAGTTATGTTAGTGAACGAATAAATTTGTGTTTATTTTTGAAACTTCAGTGTATTCATCTTAAAGAATATATAGTTTCAAATCTTGTTGGACATTTTGTTTTTTTCAATATCTTATGAGGACTCCTGAGCTTATTGTGACTGTATGAAGTTTGCAAAGTCAAATGAGAATTTCAAATATTCATTTAGGAGTGTTGTTGCTTCCAAGAGACTTTATAAATAATTATTCTTCCTACATTTGGCAACCCAATTACAGAGAATAGTTTTCTGAGGCAGTAATATAACGTTTTGGGGAGATTCCTAACACATTTGAAATTTCGGTAGAAAATTTAAATCATGTGACTACTAACAACTTGGGGTTCAAACAATTAACAGGTTATGATATTCCAGGAATCAAAAATGGCTTCTAAATCTGTAAATTAATGGTACCTATGCAGGAAAGTAATGAATCTCTCCCAATCTCAAATCATATAACAGGGTCCACATACCTTGGGCTGGTTTTCTCCAGCAAACTAAACTTTCCTCCACATGAGTCTTTACAAAACATTATTTCTTTTCCTTAGCACACTCTTCTGCCAGCTCATTTTTTGCTGAACTTTTGCTCTCACTTCTGGAGTACTTCATCAATTTTCACAATAATGTCATAGTACAAACCACCTAAAACCTAGTGCTTTACAACAACAAAAGTTATTTTTACACATGAGCCCTGGTGGACTCTGAGGGTACAGTGGCATGGGTTGGACTCAGCTAATCTTTGCTAGACTCATTCAGTTATTTGCAGAAGTTGACTCTTTGGTGTAGGCTGGTTGCTCTAGGATGACCTAGCTGGGATGAATCCACTTGTTGCTCACACTGCTCCATTAGTCTGCTCTCAGTAGGTACTCATAGTGTTGTGAGGAACCCAAAAAGAAAAAAAATGTAAAAGCAAAAGTGCTTTCTCAAGCTTCCGGCTGGCCAAAATAATTCAATAATGAAGCCCAGAATTAGTGTGGGTAGATAGTGTCAAGGGGTATAGATACTAGGTGGAATGAAAAATAGACTATTCATGCAATGAATCTCTTACAATATCTATTTCCTATGTGCATTTCTGTCTGTATCAATGTCTGCATATTTATATGGATACACTTTAATTTGATTTCAAGTCCAAATAACAAAATGGCAAAAGCAGGTGTTTCTTTGCTTATATCAAAAAATTTTTAAAAGTTGACCTGTGCTTTGATTCTATGACAATAAAAATGTTATATGTCACACAGTATAAAATATTTGTAACAATATTTTATATTTTCAATTCAAATTTAATAGCTTATTGGACTTCTCTTTTCTATTTTCTATGCACCATTAAACATCGGACATCTCTTGTCTCATTCTCACCTAATTTTTTATCTTGTTGAAATCCCTAGAAAATTTGTTATATCCTTTTTATTGTCCATATGAATTAAACTGTCTTCTATTGCTATATTTCAGAAAATGTATCTTATCTCTACCTCCCACTAGAATGAAATCTTAAATGCAAGACAATATCTAATTATTTCTCCAAAATTACTCTTATGTGTCACATTTTTATCAATATTGGATATCATTATAAAGGCTAGTATTATTAGTTATGTACTGATGCTTATTAGTATTAATCAACTAGCATTGTGAAGGACCATTGTGAATTACTATTAATATAAATATACATATGTCTTAAGTATGGCTTGACATGAGGATAAACTTTATGATATCTAGGACAGTGGCTCTCTATCCTAGGTGTATACTGGAATCTACCACAGCGCTTTATAAATGTAAATTTCCAGTCCTCAATCTGGTAGATTCTGAGATATGTTTGTATTAGTTGTTAATATTTTTCAGAAGTTGATTTCAGAGGCCAGGGAATTATATTATCAAAATGTAGAAAAATGAATAGTTAAGTTCCTTAGCATAGGACATATATAACCAAAAGACAATCTGAATTATTAATCCAAGCTTATGCAAAGGAGAAAGACAAAGAAAAAATATTAAGAGCTGCAAACAGCAGTAGGTTGTTCTCAACAGAATTATTCATAAAGTGATAAAGAATCTACAGAAGAAAAGTTATTTCTAAGGCTAGGCCTAAAAGAGTAACCCAGCTTAGTTTATTCAGAAGGCCAATAGTGTACATCTTAGAAAGACTGAAGTAAAAACCAGTGGGTTTATACTTTTTTATTTAAATAGAGGCTTATCTTTTAAAAGTAGAAAATACTATATGGCTACATGCCAAATCATTTCAGGTGGAACTATAACTGAAGAATTACAAAAAAATATTGAAAAAGAGGTCCCTCTTTATTACAGCAGCCTTACAAATTTATTGACATGAGAAATTTTATTCTTCAGTTCTCTTACTTAGTTTGACCTTTATAATCATAAGAATTGTATGAGTTACTGTTATCAGCACTTCATCAGAATATTTTGATTACCTATTCCTGTACAGCACAGTATCCCAAAACACAGTGGGTTAGCATAACCGTTTCATTTGTTTCCTATTCAATGGATTAGGAACATCGATAGGACATTGCAGGTGTAGTTTATCTTTGCTCCAGTTGATGCCTGATGGGGATGAAATGCTCAAGATTACTTCTTATTTGACATATGTACTCAGCTAAGATTGCTTCTGTGTTTGAGGAATAGTTAGAATGTATCAGCTGGGATAGGATGATTCGGTTCCAAGATGTCTCATGCACATGACTATCAAGATGGTTCTGGCTGTTTGCTGGAAGCTCAACAGAGACTTACGACTGAAAAAAGTATGCTTATTGTCAACTGGGCTTCTCAGTTCTCTGGTGCATGGTGATATTAGTTTTTTTCACAGCATGATGGGTTCAGGATATTTGTACTTCTTATGTGGTTGCTTGCTTCTAAAAGTGCAAAAGCAGAAGCTGCCAAAGTTTCCTCTGGTTTAGGTCCAGAAATGACACATAATTTAACTAAAGCAGATCACCAGCTCAACTTGGACAGGAGGGGGGGCAGTGGAAGTTCTACACTAATGTAAATACCAGGAAGCATTATTCACTGGGACCACCAATATAAACATTTACAATAGGTTGATCTTTGGCCCCCCACTAATGTTTGACTTAACCTATGCAAAACACATTCAACTACCCACCAAAGGAATTCAAAATCTCATGTCATTACAGCATGAAGCTCAGGTTTGAAGTCCCAGATCTCATCTTGTAAGTCAGGTCCAGGTTTGGGTAAGACCACTCAAGTATGGTAATTTTTAAAGTGATAATCTATAAATTTAGCAGACAAGTTACTTTCTTTCCACATATCCAACATATTTGAGATAAGAACTACATAACTTTAACATTTTTATTCATGATGAAGGTTGGTTGATGAAAGGCACATAGCAGCTGTTAGTCTGTAATAATTCTTAAATCCAGCTGAACCAACATGTACTATTAGGGCCCAATTATTAGGGCTGAACACAGTTATTAATAGGGCCCTATTTTATTCCTATGAATAGTTCTATATGATCACTGGATGTATTTGGATATACTTGGATTCTGTATGATTCTATGGTTATTGACTCTTCCTTCTGAATCATATTTTCCACCTGACCCTCCCTTAAAAAATTTGCCCTAGGCTTGCAGCTGAGTAGTTTTCTCAAACTGCTTTCTGTTCAGATAGAGTTGCAGGCCTAAAACCTCGTTTCATTTGGAAATTTCTCAAACCCTTTTTGTCCAAGCAAATGTGTTTTTCTTTACCAATATGTGTGTTTCCTATGTACTAAGTTGTAATCTTCTCCAGTAGACAAAATACGCACACGCGCATGCACACACACTCACACCTCCCTGAGATAGATTCTCCTCTACCTTAGGCTCAAAGTCAGGCAGCTTAAGATTTTGAAAGGTTTTATTATACAGTTTAGAGGGTCTTGATGCTGATGCCCCTCCTTAGATCTTTCTAAGGTTTTGATTAAAGGTTACATAGGAATCTCATTGTGAAGATGACTTTTACTGGCAGTTCCCTGATTTTACTTTGTGCTAAGACATTTCTCATTTTGAGAACCTCAAGCTGGCTCAATAAATTAGAACTGAAAAACAGTTTTATTTTCCAACAATAAAAAGTGGTTTGAAAATATTTTATTTAAATTCTGCTTGAAAGTGATCAGTTCTTTCATTAATTCATTCACTTTAATATATACCTTATCCCATTTAGGTAATTTAAAAAAAATACACACTGCTATGGTTTCAATGTGTCCTCCAAAGTTCATGTGTTGCAAACCTAATCCCTAACACAACAGTGTTGAGAGCTAAGACCTTTAAGAGGTGATTATGTCATGAAGGATCTAGCCTCCTGAATGGATTGATGCTATTATGGTGGGAATGGTTTCTTTATCACAAGGAGGGGTTACCCTCTTCCTGTCTTTCTTGCATGCTTATGCTCATGTGCCCTTCCACCCTCTACCATGGGATGACACAGCAAGAAGAACCTCACTGGGCTAGGCCCGTCGATTTTGAACTTTCCAGCTTCCAGAACTGTGAGCCAAATAAACTTCTATTGTTTACAAATTACCCATGTGTGATACTGTGATATTCTTTTTTTTTTTTTTTTTTTTTGACAGGGTCTTGCTCTGTCACCCAGGCTGGAGTACAGTGGTGCAATCTCGGCTCACTACACCTCCTGGGTTCAAGCAACTCTCCTGCCTTAGCCTTCTGAGTAGCTGGGATTATAGGTGCACACCATCACTCCTGGCTAATTTTTGTATTTTTAGTAGAGATGGGGTTTCACCATGTTGGCTAGGCTGGTCTCAAACTCTTGACCTCGTGATCCACCCACCTTGGCCTCCCAAAGTGCTGGGATTACAGGCGTGAGCCACCGTGCCTGGCCCACTCTGTGATATTCTGTTACAAGAAAATGTACTGAGAAACACATGAATAAAACTAAAAAACTAATTGGCACTTTTAATGTCTACATTGAAATTATTTTAGCCAACTCTATAAGTTCACAAGTTTGTTAAATGTATATTTTATCTTCCATACTACTACAAGTGATAGTCTCACCAGTGAAAACATTTTCTTCTGCCTCAATAGCAATTTCCTCCCTACCTTTTTTTTTTTTTTTTTTTTTTTTTTTTTTTTTTGAGAGAAAGGGTCTTTTGTTTGCCCAGGCTGGAGTGCAGTGGGACATTCATAGCTTACTGTAACCTGAAACATTTGGCTTAAGCAATCCTCTAGCTAGGACCACAGGTGTGTGCCATCACACCTGGCCATTTTTTAAATTATTATTCCTTTTAGAGACTGCTCATGCTGGTCTCTAACTACTGACCTCAATCAGTCTCCTGCCTTAGCTATCCAAAGCTCTGAGATTACAGGTTTGACCCAAAATGCCCAGCCTCTAGGTATTAAATTTTTGAATTATCTGTATCTGTTGTTATAGACTGAACTATGTTCCCCCATCTCCAAATTTGCATGTTGAAATGCTCACTCCCAATGTCGCTGCACTGGGGATATAGAACCTTTAGAGAGATAATTAAGATTAAATAATGTCAAAAGGGTGGGGTCCTAATCCAATATGGCTGAAGCCCTTATAAGAAAAGGAAGAGCAACTAGCAATCCAAGAATGCAGTGAGAAGGCAGATGTCTGCAAGTCCAATAAAAAGGCCTCAGGGGAAACCAAATATGCCCACACCTTGATCTGGAACTTCCAGCATCTGTAACTTCAAAAAAATAAATTTCTGTGTTTAAGGCCTCAAAATGATGATTTTTGTTTGTTTGTTTGTTTGTTTATGTCAGCCCCAGAAAATTAATATATCTGCTTAAGAAAACATTCACAGTATAGTGAACTCAAACAACTGTCATATTTGCTCATTATTCTTTGGTTAGGGATTTGGATAGGGCATTGTAAACATAAATACTTTCCACATCACATCATGAAAGTTCAAGATTATTCCCACACATTTGGTGCATCAATTAGAGTGAGTGGTTTGAATGTCTGCAGCTAGTCAGGATCCATTTCCAAGATGACACAATCACAGTGCTGGTAATCTGTTGCTGGGTATCGATTGGGAGCTCTCACAGCACTCTCAGCTGGGGCAAGAGTTCTCTCTGGTCCAGAAGAGATCTTCAGTTCTCCTCCCTGCGGTATCTACGTGTGGCTGTCTCAGCTACCTAAGACTTCCTTTATCTGTCTAAGTATAATAGTCTCAGAGTTGTTGACTTAAAATGGCTACTAACTTCCTAATAAATTGTCAGATAATCTTAAATTTTCTGCCCTAAACTGGCACAGCATCACTTTTTGCCGCACTTCATTGGTTAAAGCAGATAGCAGAGCCCGCCCAGATTCAAAACTGGGAAGAAATATTTCATGCAGAAGTGCCTATGTAATATTATATATGTTTATATGTGTGTGTGTGTATATATATATACACACACACACATATAAACATACAGATACATGTTAATATATATGTATATATAACTACATAAAATTCTTATCTGATTTATCTGACAATCTTTGTTGCATATTGTGTGACTTAATGACACAATCTCACATATGAAGAAACGTTCATACAAATGATGCCTTGCAGTAATATCTGAAAAGACAAAACTACTTGAATGTTCTAAAACCTGCATATTTTACACAGAAATACTGCAGTCTTACAATAATATTTTTTAAATAAAATTTAGATTCATTTTTTATGTTTGGAAATTTACTTGGTGATTTTTTGAGGAATAAAATTACTTCTGTAAGGATAGACATTTTTATAGTATTTGCATCCTAATTATGAATGTGCTACACCTATTCATCCAGAGATTTTCATAGGTTATCTTTTCAGATATTATATATTGAATAAACTTTAATATTTTAACTGGTTCTTTTTACTTTTCTTGTTTCTAGTGATAATAGAATTATGCTTTACTTTAATGGGCACTTCCCCTAGTTTCAAACAGACATGTTTATCACAATAAAGCATTAATCTCTATCTGTGGTTTATTAACACCAATAATTAAGAGATGTTATCAGACTACACGTCTGTGACATAAGTACTACCTGTATAATTGACCATATTTAAGAGAGTCCAGGTAGTCAATAGCTATGCAGATGTAACAGGTGTACTCTAAAAATATTTTTAGGAAAAGTTGAAGGCATAATTTAAAATATATGCGGGTCTGGCATAGTTATTCATATATACAGAAATTCTTGATGTAGTGAGCTCCTAGGTTCTTTATTGCAAATATTTAGTTAGAAACGGCCTCCTGAAAGCAGCGACACCATGACAATGCAAGCAACTTCTGAACAGTTCTACAACAGTAACGTCCTCTACGGCATTATTTTGCTGGGGGTTCAGAAACACCAGGAAAACAACTCCAACCTTGAGTGACAGGGTCTACATTTTCTTTTAATTCAGTCCTGCTGTTCTCCTAAATTTTTATTATTTATTTAGTTATTATTTTTTACTTTTTTTTTTTTTTTTTTTTTTGAGACGGAGTCTCGCTCTGTCGTCCAGGCTGGAGTGCAGTGGCGCTTTCTAGGCTCCCTGCAAGCTCCGCCTCCCGGGTTCAAGCGATTCTCCTGCCTTAGCCACCCAAGTAGCTGGGACTACAGGCGCCCGCCACCGCGCCTGGCTAATTTTTTTGTATTTTTAGTACAGACGTGGTTTCACCATGTTAGCCAGGCTGGTCTCGATCTCCTGACCTCAGGTGATCCGCCCCCCTCGGACACCCAAAGTGCTGTGATTACAGGCGTGAGCCACCGCGACCGGCTCGTTCTCATAAATTTAAAACTTCATCACGATCTATCCATTCAATCAGATCATAAACTCAAGTCATAAGCAATCTAGAATGTCTTCCTTTCCCTCAGCATCACTCTGGCTGAATCCACCTTTTAAATATGTCTCTAAACCGTCGTTTTTCACTTAATACCAATTTCAGTCTGTTTTAGTTCAGATCTTTGGCTTATATTATTTACATAAGTTTCTAATTTGATTGTTACAATCAACACATCATGGAACTCTTCATCTTTATTTTTGCTTACCTCCTACTTATCCTCCATTTTTCTGACCTAAGTGATTTATGTATAAAATAAGTCTACACTTATCATTCTTTTAAAAATCCCTGGAAGACATGGCACAAGACTGTCAGCATGATATGAAAAGCCCTGTTCTATCACTCCATCATTTTTCTCACATATCTCACACACATTTTTACTCTGATGTTACCAAACTACTAAAGTTTTAAACACACACGTTTTTTTCCTTGCCTGTTTGTTTGTTCCTGTTGCTTTCTCTTTCTGGAGAGCTTTTAGTCTCTTCTGTGCTCTCTCATTCTTATCCTTCAACACTCAGTTCAACTGCTTCCAGTTCTAAGAAGTCTCCTTTGGCAACACCCCCTTTCTTACACAGTCCAGCCTGTAATAAGTGCCTTTTCTACATTGTCATAGTGCATTGGACATGCTTCCTTTTTATACAAAACACATACATACTTGAAATTTGTTGCATTGCCTATTCCATATTATATTAGTTAGTGAAAAAGTAACTGCAATTTTTTCCATTAAAAGTAATGGCAAAAACTGCAATTACTTTTGCACCAAACTAACACTGTGACCTCACTAGGGAATACCAGTGTGGTATATATACAGAAGAGACTGTAGCAAAGTAAGATGTCATAATTTCATATTTAATTTAAAAGAAGCTTTTTCTCTTATTCCTGTTTTACCTCTTCATCTTCCTCTCTTCATTTTAACACAAGATGTTAATAACCTCTCTAGGTCTTTCTCAGTTCATAATATTGCACCTGAAGAAAGTTTATTTATTTTCAAGGATGCACCTATATGTTCAACTAAATTGTGTGTATGAGAACAAGAAGACCATCTATAATTGTTTGATCCTTTGAAGAAAAGATAATGGCAAAAATTCAACTTACAAATACATATTAGGTATACATTTTTGTCTGAGATACAAGTAGATTATAAAATAAAATCTTAAAATTATGCCTAAAATGACACTTAACTGACAGTTTTTGGATAGAGTCAAAATCTATTAGCTGATAGGTATATTGAGAAATGATCTGGCACTGAACCAAGTTTTTGGTGTCAAATACAGTGTTATTTAATCAAATGGAAAAATAATTCACTTAAATTCAGACCTAACAATAAATGATATTTCTGGCATAAACAAACACATGCTTTATGTAACTGTTAGAAGATAAGTGAAAAGCCCTTGCAGCATATTCAATATGGGGAAAAGTAAGGACAATGCCAGTCACCGAAAAAGAAAAATTAACTTATTTTTTCTCAGAGAAAAATAATGAAAATACTATCTAGTTGCATTTAAAAAATTGCTTTTTGCTTTACAAAATTAGCCATTACACTCCCGGATATTTATTTAAGAGTAATGAAGAATTAAGTTCAAACAAAAATCTACACAAGAAGGTAATTTTATTTGTAATAGCCCCACATTGGAAACACTGAGTTGTTCCTTCATGAGTGAATGATTAAGCAGACTGTGCTGATGCATCCTTGCCATAGTATACTACTCAGCAGTATAAAGGAACTATTTCCTGCAGCAATCTGGATGAATCTCCAGAGAATTACACTGAGTGAAAAAGGTCAACCCCAAAAGGTTACATATCAGACAATTCCATTTATATAACCTTCTTGAAATTACAAAATTATAGAACTAGAGAACAGGGAGTGAGGTAGGAGGAAAGTAACTGGCTATAAAAGAGTAATGACAGGAATCCTTGTGATGATGGAAATGCCCTACATTTTCGATGTTGATATTCTCATTGTGGTATTGTACTATAATTAGGCCAAATATTAAAGGGTATATGGGTTCTCTCTGCATTGCTTCTTAAAACTGTAAGTGCATCCAGAATATTACACAGTAAAAAGAGTTTAATTTTAAAAAGCAATTCTGGCTGGACGCGTGGCTCAGTCTTGTAATCCCAGCACTTTGGGAGGTTGAGGCAGAAGGATAGCTTGAGCTCAAGAGTTCCAGACTAGCCTGGGCAACATGGCAAAATCCTATCTCAACAAAAAAATACAAAAAAGTACAAAAAAGTATCCAAGCATGGTGGTGTGCACCTGTGGTCCCAGCTACTTAGGAGGCTGAGAAGGGAGGATAACTGGAACCTGGGAGATGAAGGCTGCAGTGCACCTCCATGATTCCATCATGGCGCACTGCAGCCTGGGCAACAGAGCAAGATCCTGTCTCAAAAAAATATAATTTTTTGTTAATTTAAAAATGGTAAAGGGGAATTTTATTCCCCTCAAATGATGTCTTCCTTAAGGTCTTCCTTAAGGTATGTAGTAAAGGATTTGAATAAAGTATGTGCTTTTAACCACCAAGTACAGATACATATATATTAGAAGACCAGATTTAACCTCAGGCTAATTATTTTTTTAAAAAAATCTATTGATAATATAGATAATAAACTATTGTGTGTTACATAATTTTTTAAAATGACACAATCCTAACCATGTATTAAGCAACCTATCCCATTAGGTATTATTGAGAAAAGTAAAAATTGATGTGATTTTAATGTTTGTATCACTATTTTTTTCATCAATAACAATGTTAGCATTTCTTACTGTTCTTTACACTGTCTTGGAAATAAAGGCACAGAAAAACATGGCATCAAGTAAGTTATTGGTGTTCACTATAAAATTCTAACCAAATGAGGTGTCAACTCCTTACCAATGGTTTATTAAATGCAAAAAAATTACAACACAATGATAAATAATATGTTTCATGACATTGAGGATTCATGTCTGAAATAACAAGTGCCTAATCTGCTATATTAATGAGAAAGTGTAAAGTTATCTGATGCAAAAAACATGCTCTGGGAAATTGGGGTAGGTGGTGATGGTAATAATTATTGTTAATTCCAAACCAAATACCTATGTTAGGAATGTTTCTTTTAAATCACTCGTGTAGTATGAGTAAAATGAGTTGAGATATTGCTCAAATTCAATTACATAAGGTATTCTAATGTATAAATTGTACTTTAAACCCATATATGAAATTAAATTTGAAATTAGGTGTTACAATGTCTTTGTAATACATCAACTGAAATATCATATTGAAGTTTTTTAGAAGAAATTTTTTATGTTAAAACATTGTGAAGGAGTCAGAAACTTCAAATGTCTTCATTTAATTCAGTGTTATTTTTAGTTGAAATATGAATCACTTAAGCTATTCATACTTTTATTCATTTATTCCCATATATATTTATCCAATAGTACCATATTTATTAAAGACTGTCAGAATTCACTTACCAAAAGTTTTTCAAATGTTAAGCACTCTACCACAATGTATACTTGAGAATATGAACTATGCCATTAATATCTATTAAATATGCTTTTTTAGTCAATGGATATTTGTAATATGTAAGGAGAAAATAAAATCAGAATATTATGAAAATATATAACCACAGCATCTAATGTTATATTTATTAAAGATTTTTTTAAATTTCATCACTTTACCTATCATGACAGGTAAAATGTACAGTGACTAAATGAAACAAAGTCATGAGGAAACCTACCAATCTATCTGCAAGATTGTTAAAATTAAGGCTCTGATTTATTTTTCAGGGAACTTTGTTAACATTTTAATATAATGTACATTACTCTTGCATAATATACAAGAGTATAATATACAGTGTAATTTAAAGGTAAAATGGAAATGTTATAGTTGTGGCTATTAGTGTATTATTTTCTATTTTTATAGCTTGTATGTGAAAAACAAGAATGCACATTTACATAACATTTTTAAATTTCATCATGTATTTATTTATAAATTTCAATATGTATGTATTTATTTATCAATTTCAATATGTATGCATTTATTTTAATGTTAGGGTAACCTTTGTAGATGTATAACTTCTTTAAGAATATAGATGAAGAAGCCACATTACCTAGATTGAAATCTTGCCTTCATTATGCTATATATTAGAATCAAATTCAGTTGATTATGTCAGAAAGTCAAGAACATCATGAATCAAAAATTTTTTTCTATTCATATTTAAAAAATCAAAAGTATAAGGTGATATGTTCTCATCATGTACCCAGTGTCCTAGATTTTCACTCCACATTAAAGTATGACCTCATCTTTTGCTCTCAGATGCCTGCCAGAGCTCCTTTGAGCATCTCCAGGCAGCCAGAAAGGAGAAGAGCAAAGGGCAAAATGGGTTGCCATCTGAGTCTGCCTCCCCAAAATCTTACCCAGTGATTCTCTTTTTATATCTCACTGGCCAAACCTATGTCACTTGGCCATCTCTACCTGTGGGATGAGTTGCTACCCCCAAAAAAATAAGAACTTTATTAATAAGGAAAAAAGAAAAATGTGGATTTTGCAGGCTACTTGCTACTCACAGTCTCTGCGACAATCACCCTCCAAGTAACTTTGAATAATTAAAACAAGCAGAAATTGATTATGTAATACTCACATCAAGCCTGCTGTTTTGTCCAGATAACTTATGTTGACAAAACCAGCAACAGGCATTTGAGACTGTAACTACTCATTCACTCTAAGGAAGCCCAAAGGCTTATAGCAGGGCCTGATATCCAATACAGAGATCTTAAGCTGAATGATTAAGGATTCTGTGGTTAAGATACAAATATGATATAAGCAAAATCATTACTCTTGAATTATCCTGTCTTCTCAATATTTATTGTTTGGGTTTTTCCTAGACCGTCCCCTGGCATGATTAGCGAGCTGGTGGCTATGTCTTGCATATATCACATAACAAGCTAGTGGGAACATTCCCCAAAATAGTGTTTTGGTGGGAGAAGCACAAGCCATTCTCCTGCACTTTAGAGAATTTGTGATAGAGATCCTAAAGACGATCAAAATCAAAATTTATTCTCTTCAGTACTGGGCCATAGAAATTTTTCTTTGAACATTACAGAAGTCCAGGGACTTTTCTGGAAGATTACATTGCAAGGAATCAGTCTTAGACAAATTGACACTTCTCAGTTTACACACCTCATTCCCAAGTGTAACTAATAAACATCTGTTATGATTAGGTTTTGTGTCCCTATCCAAATCTCGTCTTGAATTGTAATCCCCACTTGTCAAGAAAGAGACCAGGTAGAGGTAATTGAATCGTGGGGGTAGTTTACCCCATGCTATTCTCATGATTGTGAGTGAGTTCTCATGAGATTTTATGGTTTTATAAGGGGCTCTTCTCCTTTCACTCAGCACTTTTCCTTCCTGCTGCCATGTGAAGAAGGTGCCTTGCTTCCCCTTCACTTTCCACCATGATTGTAAGTTTCCTGAGACCTCCTTAGCCATCCTGAATTGTGAGTCAATTAAACCTATTTCCTTTATAAATTACCCAGCTTTGGGCAGCTCTTTATAGCACTATGACAATGGACTAATACAGCAACATACAGTACACCTTCAGTAAACTGTACCTTTTCAACCCATAGGGATTGTAAGGCTGGTTACTGTCATTATCATAGAAACACAGCAGAATCGCTGACATAGGACACTGGATTCTCATTACGTCTTGTATAGGATAGCCGTATGTTGATTAGTGAGCTGTTAAGAGTGTTCCAATATGAGACTGCATAAATTATAAATATCCTATCTGAGTCACCAGATGACTCTGTCATTTCAAGGAGTTTTTAATGAGCAAACTCCTACAGACCACCTATACCAATGACACTTCCATTACACTGAACACATAAGATGAGGAATAAAATTTTGAAGTTCTTTAAATTTTTCTCTTCTGGTTGATTTGTGCCCTCCTGTATTATTTTCTATTTTTATTTAAGATATCAGTAAGATAGGGCAGATTTTTCAGTTGGGAGAAGAGAGGGTACCCTATGTTTCCGTTCCTTGGGCATAAAATTTTATCAGGAAGTAGATTAATATCTCCCCTCAGAAGAGTCGTCCCCCTTGGTTACTCTTGGCCAATCTTTCTAAAACTGAGAATAAAAACCAAGGAATCTTATTCTTCATGGCATCCTATTCTGGAATTAGAATATTGACTTTTGAATTGTTAGGAATATAAACTGCATGATTAGGGAAATACCAGCTCTTACCCCTGGGTACCAGCTTATCTTACTGGTTGCTGATTAAATTGGCCCACTCCAAATATAGTTGTGGACACAAGCCTTATAATTGCAGTGTTACCTTTATGGTGTGACTAGTGGCAGGACTGGCTACTTTGGAATTCCCAGATGCACCAGCTCATCCCCTTAGTACAAGCAAATATTAGAGAAGTGAGAGTACAGGACTTGCAGCTTTCCCGTTCTTGTAGTTGTCTAGAAATAGGTATTTTAAGAATGGACCTTAATTCAACTTCCATTGAATATGTAGAATGATAATTTCTTTTCTAAGATGATGGCTTTAAGCATGTTAACATTTACTTTTCATTAGGCAGGTCACTTATGATTTGGGTAGATTGATTAGCTGCTTGCAATGATTAAATAAAGTTATACACACAATCAGCTTAAATGATACACCTTAAGTATTTTAATTATTAGCATATATATTTATATTATTGTGATTGTAAAAATATATGCAGTATGTTTTGTATATGTATGTGTATACACACACACACACAGAGATTATCTTCATTAGACAATAAAGAAATGGAGGTTCAAAAAACATAAGTGAAGTGCCCAAGAACATACAAAAGTAAATGATAACGTAAGTATAAATATCTAATTTTCTAAAATCTACCTTTTTAAAAATCTACACGCAAAATATATTTGGGGCTATATATATATATGTCAAAAGTGACAAATTTTAATATAATAGAAAAAGAATTTTTACTTAATTGATAACTATTAAATTTCTCCTTCATAAAATGTGTTTTCATACTATTTTTAAAAATATATAAAATATAAAAAGTATCAAAATCAGAACACTAAATATAATTAAAATTTAATTTGATTTTTTAAATTATTCAAAATTTTTAAATATAAAGTGATTTTTAAAATTTTTAATGTAACAGAAAATTCTAAACTTTAGAAAATACTAGTTCAAGAAATATCTACTATATATTAAACAATGGTGCTGAAAATATGTTTTTTAATGCTATTATAAACAGAAAAAAGAACATTAACTTTCTAAAATAATGCTCATTATTGTTCAATTTTATCACATAAGTTAAATGGCATAGGAGCTTTAGTCTTCTGTATATTATTTAAGAAAGGATATTGTAGTAGATGACATCTCTTACATAGCTAATTTTTAAAAATAAGTTATTTTTTTTTATTTTTCGAGACGGAGAGTGCAGTGGTGCGATCTCGGCTCACTGCAAGCTCCGCCTCCTGGGTTCACGCCATTCTCGTGCCTCAGCCTCCAGAGTAGCTGGGACTATAGGCGCCTGCCACCACGCCCGGCTAATTTTTTGTATTTTTTGTAGAGACGGAGTTTCAACGTGTTAGCCAGGATGGTCTCGATCTCCTGACCTCCTGATCCGCCCACCTCAGCCTCCCAAAGTGCTGGGATTACAGGCGTGAGCCACCGCGCCCGGCCAAAAATAAGTTATTTTTATATGATAAAATTATAGAACATTTGAAAAATTAAAAATTTCAGAAAAAAACAGAATAGGAGAGCAACTAAAAGCACAGGTTTTGAAGTTGTGCTCCTCAGGTAAAAATTCAGGCTCCATAATTTCTAAGTAGAATCTGGTAAAATGCTTTTCATATTATCTTACATACCTAATGTCTCTCATCTGTTAAAATGGCAAAATAAGAATATATATTGTAGTATTCATGGTTTACTTGAATAAAGCAAATGAAAGTTTTTTTAAATAAGAATAATATAGAATGTGTTTCCCCAAAATATGTCAGCCAGCATTGTAAAAGCTTTTTTGAAAAAATAACATTGAGATTATCTTTTAATATAAATTGTAGAATATGACAATAAATTCCTTTTCATATTACCCCAAGAAGTTTAGCAAAATATTGCATTATTTTGACTTATTATATATATTCTCTCTCTAAGTTTTGTTACTCTCACTTAGATAAAACTAAATATATACAAAAATTTTATTATTTTAAAGTTGAACTTTATATTAATAAAATGGCCCTACTGCCCAAAGGTATTTAGAGATTCAATGCTATCCTATCAAACTACAAATAATATTTTTAACATAATCAGAAAAAACATTTTAAAATTCATTTGGAATTTAAAAAGAGCACAAATAGCCAAAGTAATCCTGAGCAAAAAGAGCAAAGCTAGAGGCATCACATTACCCGGCTTAAAAATATACTACAGGACCACAGTAACTAAAACAACATGGTACTGGTACAAAAACAGACTCATAGACCAATGGAACAGGTTAGAGAATGCAGAAATAAAGCCTCACACCTACAAACATCTGATCTTCAACAAAGCTAACAAAGCCAAGGAATTTGGGAAATGACTCTCTGTTGAGTAAATGCTGCTGGAATAACTGACTAGGCATATGCAGAAGATTGAAGCCGGACCCCTACCTTTCACCATTTACAAAAATCAACTCAAGATGGATTAAACACTTAAATGTAAAGCCTAAAACTATAAAAACTCTGCATGATAACCTAGGAAATGCCATTCTGGATATCAGCCCAGGCAAAGACTTCATGAGGAAGACTACAAAGCAATTGCAACAGAAACAAAAATTGAGTAGTGGGAACTAATTAAACTAAAGAGCTTCTGCACAGCGAAAACAAACAACAACAACAACAACAAAAGACTATCAACAGAGTAAACAGACAACCTACAGAATGGGAGAAGATACTTGCAAACTATGTATTCAAAAAAGGTTGAATATTAAGAATCTATAAGGAACTCAAAACAAATTAAAAAGCAAAAACAAACAACACCATTAGAAAATGGGCAAATGGGCTGAGCATGGTGGCTCACGCCTGTAATCCCAGCACTTTGGGAGGTCGAGGCAGGCAGATTACCTGAGGTCAGGAGTTTGAGACCAGCCTGGCTAACATGGTGAAACTCCATTTCTACTAAAAATACAAAAAATTAGCCAGGCATGGTGGCACACACCTA
Organism: Pan troglodytes; assembly: GCF_028858775.2. NCBI lineage: Eukaryota > Metazoa > Chordata > Mammalia > Primates > Hominidae > Pan > Pan troglodytes. The sequence continues at coordinate 58,336,119 of NC_072398.2, read as the reverse complement.
TAATCCCAGCTACTCGGGAGGCTGAGGCAGGAGAATCGCTTGAACCAAGGAGGCAGAGGTTGCAGTGAGCCGAGATCACGTCATTGCACTCCAGCTTGGGCAACACGAGTGAAACCCCGTCACACACACAAAAAAAAAAAAAAAAAAAAAAAAAAGAAAGAAAAAGAAAAAGGAAGGAAGGAGGGAAGGAGGGAAGGAAGGAAGGAAAAGGAAAAGGGGAAATGAAATTAACAGACACTTCTCAAAATAAAACACATGCGTGGCCAACAGCATACTAAAAAATGCTCAGTATCACTAGTCAGTAGGAAAATGCAAGTCAAAAACCACAATGAGACACCGTCTCACACCGGTCAGAATGGCTATTACTAAAAAGTAAAAAAATAACAGATGCTGGACAGCTTGTGGACAAAAGGGAAACATACACTGTTGGAGGGAATGTTAATTCATTTAGCCACTGTTGAAAGCAGTCTGGAGATTTCTCAAAGAACTTACAACAGAAATACCATTTTATTTAGCAATCCCAATACTGGGTATATAACCAAAGGAATATACATCGTTCTACCATAAAGACACATGCACGTGTGTGTTCATCACAGCACTATTCAGCATTTTACATGGAATCAACCTAGATGTTCATCAGTGGTGGCCTCGATAAAGAAAATGTACATATACACCACAGAATACTACACAAGTATTAGAAAAAAATAGATGATGGCCTTTGAGGAACAGAAAACCAAATACCACATGTTCTCACTTAAAGTGGGAGCTAAACACTGAGTACATATGGATGCCAAGAACCCAACAATAGACACTGGGGCCTATTTGAAGGTGGAGGGTGCAAAGAGAGGTAGGATTGGAAAACTACCCCTTGGGTATTACACTGATTACCCGCGGGATAAAATTATTTGTACATCAAAAGCCCATGACACACAATTTACCTATGTAACAAACCTGCACATGTACCTCCTGAATCTAAAATAAAAGTTGGAAAGAAAATAAATAAATAAAGTTGAATTTCAGATTCACAAATATTTAATGACTATAATGATAAAGATTAGAGTGACATGTTTTAAAATTCTGCCTTGTAATTTCCTGATGCAGTGAATTATAACAAATTTCCCTAAGTGTATGCTTCCCTTTAACACTATTATATAATTTATTGCAAGAGCCTTTAAAAAAATAACTTCAATTTGCCTCATGGATGAAAGTTATGAAAACTTCAGCTGAGTTTTATTTCTTAATGCATTATACTTATTAAAGTTAAATACCTGCTATAATATATTGAATAGGTGAGTCATTTGAATAAAAAGAGAACAATAAAGTTGCCATCATTTATGAAACTCCAAAACATTGTATTATTTATTCATCATGTAGCTACCATCTAACAATTTTTAAATCTTTCTCATTTTATTACTTAATATGTAACACAAGTATTTTTACATGCTCAAACTTCAGATAATTGTCAAATTATTAATGTCAAATTCAAAGAATTGTCACTAAGTAAAGACATCATTATTACAACTTCCTAGATTGTTATAGATAATCAGCATCTCACAAGTCATGCTTGTCTTCATAATCACTATTGAACCAAACATATATCAACATAAATATGATTTATATGCTATCAACTTTCATATAAATGGAACTATGCATTCTCCGTGGTATCCTGTTCTGGAATTAAAACATTTATTCCTGTGTTGTTAGGAATAAAGTAGACCTTTACTTTGGTCTTCTTTTACTCATTAAAATATGTGAGATATCCATTAATGTTGCTGCAAGTAACAGAAGTTCATTGATCTTTATTGTCCAGTTTTATGTATATCCTATAATGTAGTTGTGCATTTTACTGTTGATGGACATTTTGGTTGTTCTGGTGTGAGGCTATTATAACTATTGCTGTCATAAGTATTGTTTTACATGAATGTATTTTTTGCATATATATATATATAGAGAGAGAGAGAGAGAGAGAGAGAGAGAATTTTATTAGAGGTATAGCTGGGACTGGAATCACTTGATCATAGGGCATACCTATATTCAACCTGGGAAGATAATACTAATCAACATTCCAAAGAGGTTGCAACAATTCACACTCCCCAAAACAGTGTGAAAGATACAGTTATTCCACACGCCCTCCGACTTTTGGTATTTTCAGCTTTTAAACGTCAGCTATCCTAGGGAGTACATAGCTGTATCTTATTGTGGATTTTATTTCCCCTTTCCTAATGAGTAATGAATATATCTCTTGTTGTCTGCACTTTTTATCATTGATTTTTTTCTGTGATTATTATTTGCAAAAGCCTAATAAATCAAAGTCCACCAGAGACAAGAACACAGTCTGACAAAGTTAGATTTACTGATCCGATAAAGCAAGACAGGAATTCCAGAGGAACTACAAAATCCCACTCCATAAGAGGGATTAGGGAAACCTCTTTTGTAAGGTTTGGCTTCTCACCAAATAATTCTTAGGAGGATCTAAGGAAAGTAAGAGTCAATTCTGATTCGTCTCTGTACCTGAGGTGGGTTTAGAAGCAGAGATTAACTACGGATTGGGTACTGTCATGAGGCAAGGACAGCTTAGTGATTAGGTATTACCAGTATTAGATGGGACTGGCAAAGTGGCTCTAGGATGTCATTGAGAAAAAAAAAAGCATTAGGCATTAAAGAAAGGATTATTGCAGTATTTCACAGCTGCTGCAGGACTTTGGGACAAACAGCACTTGCAGTTAATTTTGTGCTGGCTTTATCTGGGTCTGCCCTTCTGTTGTGATTAATGGTAAAGTTGCTTTTTCTGTTTTCAGTTCAAGTTGATTTTCACTCCTTTAGTTCTAGACAAGTTTTTACTCTTCGTTATATATTCTGGATACTAGTCTTTTTTGCCTTATGCAATGAGACGATCATCTACCATTTTCTGGCTTTCATTTTCTTTCTTTTAATAATGCTTTCTGAGGAGCAGAGGTCATTAATTTTAATGAAGTAAAATTCATCAATGTTTAGTTCAGCGTTAACGTTTGCTTCCTCCTGTTTAAGAAATGTTTGCCTATGTAAAGTTCACGATCATATTTTTCTATACTATCTTCTAGAAAACTTGTTATTTTATGTCTCACATGAAGTCTACAATTCATCTGGAATTGATTTTCATATACAGCATAAGATCCTAGGAAATGAGATTAATTTTTCCTTCTTTGCATACAGATAGTCAAATTGTCAAACTGCTTTTATTGAAAATATGATTCCTTTTTTTCTGGATTCCAATGGCTCTTTTTGGCACAAATCAGGTAAATATATATATATTCCTGTACAACATTCTTTTCCATGGGTCCATTTAGCTATCTTTCTACCAATACTATATAATTTTAATTACTGTAGCAATATTATAAGTTTTAGAGATTGGCAAATATAAGTCCTCTAACCTTGTTCTCATCTTCAACTTTATTTTTAATTTTCTTTGTCAGTTTGCAATACACACACACACACACACACACACACCATAAATGAAACCCTACTTGGATGATGATTAAAATTGCATTGCATCTAATATATCAATTTAAGGATATTTCCTAATATAAAAATGATCAGTCGCCCTAAACTTTAAACATGTTATAGCTCTTTTCATTTGCCTTTAAAAATTTTATTTTAATGATATCTTGTGACCCTATCTAGTGAACTTGCATATATTTATATTTATTCCTAAATTTTGAAAATTATAATTTTTATAACTATGAGACTTTCATAGTAGATTTTGTAATCGTTCATTGCTGGTATATAGAAGCACACTAATTATTGTGTATTGATCTTACATTCATATACCTTGCTTAATTTATTTATTAATTCTCATGGAGTTTTCATAGATTTCATTGACATTTCTTACAAACATAATTCTATCACTGAGAAGGACACTTTATACCTTCTTCATGCTCCATCTTTTTACTTACATAAACTATTTTGGCCTTGAATAGAAGTAGAGGTATTGCAATCAAAGTAAAACCTTCTTGCCTGTTTTATTTAATCTCAGGAAAAATATTTTCAATATTTAATAAGTGTAGTATTTTGTCTTTTTTCTGCATAATTGTCATCTATTTATGATATGTCTTTATATTTATGGTTCACTGGTAGTTTTTACCTTAAAATTATATTGAATATTACCAAATAATGTGTTTCTTCTAGTTTTTATCAACAAACACTATCCACTAATTTGTTAAAATTATCTTAAATTTTACAAATGCCTTCCCGGTATGTATTCAAACTATTAGTTTTGTTTTTTTATGTTATTTTGATATTAGTTGGCTGATTTTAATCAACTTTGTTGAAGTACAATTTAATAAAATATTCCGCACACATGTATAATGGGCGTTTTAAATAATTTTGCCAATATATACTCCCTTCTAACCACAAAGACAATCAAATTTAGAATGTTTCTACCTTCCCAAAATGATGATAGATGATTGTTTAGTTGCAAATTTTCCCGCACCCCAACCTCATACAATATTGATTCATTAATTTTTTGTGACCTTAGATTATTATGCATTATGTAGAATTTCAAATATACATGGAATCAGAATGTGTGGATTCTTTGTTTCTACTTTCTTTGATTCAGCATACTACTTTTGAGATTCATCTGTGTTTTTACATTTATTCTTTTTTGGACATTTTTATTAGTAATATTCTAATTTATGCATATACCACAATTTGCTTATCCATTCACCATATATTTTTTGGATGGAATTGATGCATGCTTTCAATTTTTTATATATATATTTAGGGGGTACGAGTGCAGTTTTATTACATGGATATATTGTGTAGTGGTGAAGTCTGGGCTGTTAATAAATCCATCATGTGAATGGTGTACATTGTACCTAATAGGTAATTTTTTATTGCTTATTATTCTCCCACCCTACCACCTTTTGGAGTCTCTGGTGTCTATTTTTCCCCACCATATATTCATTTGTGCCCACAGTTTAGCTCACATCTTTAAGTGAAAACATGCCGTATTTGACTTTCTGTTTCTGAGCTATTTCAGTTAAGATAACGACCTTCAGTTCAATCAATGTTGCTGCAAAAGACAGGCTTTCATGGTATTTTAATGACTATTATTCCATGGGATATATATGCCACATTTTTTTTTCTTTTTTTATTAACTTTTATTTTAGATACAGGGGTGCATGCACAGGTTTCCTCGCACAAGACTATTGTGTGATTCTGAGGTTTGGTGTATGAATCACACAAGAAGTGAGAATAGTACCTGGTAGGTGGTTTTTTAACCTACTACCTCCTCTCCTTATTCTAGTAGTGTACAATGTCTATTGTTTCTATATGTATGTCCATGTGTGCTTAATGTTTAGCTGTCACATATAAGTGAGAATATGTAGTATTTGCTTTTCTGTTTCTGTATTAATCTTCTTAAGATTATGTTCTTCAGCTCCATCCATATTGCTGCAAAGAACATGATTTCACTCTTTTTATGGCAGCATAGTATTTTGTGGTGTATATGTACCACATTTCCTTTATCCAATCTGCTATTCATGGGCACCTGTGTTGATTCCACGTATGCTACTGGGAATGGTGCAGCAATGCACAAATGAGAATGATTTATTTCCCTTTGAGTGTATACCCAGTAATAATATTGCTGGGTCAAATTGTAGTGCTGTTTTAAGTTTCTTGAGAAATCTCCAGACTGCTTTCCAAAGTGGCTGAACTAATCTGCATTCCCCCTAACAGGGTATGAGTGTTTTCTTTACCTTTTCCTTTTCCTTTTCTCAGCATCTGTTATTTTTTAACTTTTTAATAATTGCTATTCTGACTAGTGTGAAATGGCATCTCATTGTGGTTTTGATTTTCATTTCTCTGATGATTAGTGATGCTGAACATTTTTTTCAATGTGTGTGTTGGTCACTTGTATGACTTCTTTTGAGAAGTGTCTTTTCATGTTCTTTGCGCATTTTCTTTCGGGGGGGTTATTTCTTTTTTTGCTTGTTGATTTGTTTAACTTCCCTATAGATTCTAGAAATTAGGGCTTTGTTTGATGTATTATTTGCAAATATCTTCTCCCATTCTTTAGGTTGTCTATCTACTCTGCTGATAGTTTCTTATGCTGTTCAGAAGCTCGTTTGTTGAATTAGTTCCCACTTGTCAATTTTTATTTTTGTTGTAATTGCCTTTGGGGACTTAATAAAATTCTTTTTGCTAAAGCCAATGTTGAGAAAAGTATTTCCTGGATTGTCTTCCAGGATTTTTATGGTATAAGGTACTACATTTAAATTCTGATCCATTCTGAGTTAATTTGTGGAGGAGGAAAGGTAGGGGTCCAGCTTCAATCTTTTGCATATGGCTAGCCAGTTTCCACAGCACCATTTATTCAATAGGGGGTCCTTTTCCCATTGCTTGTTTTTGTTGGACTTGTCGAAGATCAGATGGTTGTAGGTGCATGGCTTTATTCTGGATATTCTTCTGTTCTCTTGGTCTTTGTTTCTGTCTTACACGCATACCAACTCTTTTAGTTACTGTGGTCTTGTAGTATAGTTTGAAGTCAGGTAATGTGATGCCTCTGGCTTTCTTCTTTTTGCTTAGGATTGCTTAAGCTATGTAGGCTTATTTTGGGCTCTACGTGAGTTTTAGAATAGTTTATCCTAATTCTGTGAAGAATGTCATTGGTAGTTTGATAGGGATAGCATTGAATCTGTAAATTGTTTTGGGTAATATGGTCATTTTCACAATATTGATTCTTAAAATCCTTGAGCATGGAATATTTTTTCATTTATTTGTATTTTCTCTGATTTCTTTCAGCAGTGCTATATAATCCTCCTTGCAGAGATCTTTTATCTCTTTGTTTAGCTTTATTCCTAGGTGTTTCATTTTCTGTTTGGCTATTCTATGGGTAACTGTGTTCTTGATTTCACTTTCAGCCTAGACATTGTTGGTGTATAGAAATGCTACTGATTTTTGTGCATTGATTTTGTATACTGAAATTCTACCAAAGTCATTTACAAGTTATAGAAGTCTTTTGGGAGCATGTTTAGGATTTTCCATATGGAGAATCATATCATCAGCAAACAGAGATAGTTTGACTTTTTCTTTTCCTATTTAGATGTCTTTTATTTCTTTCTATAGCCTGGTTGCTTCTGCCAGGACTTCAAGTACTATGTTGAATAAGAGTGGTAAGAGTGGGCATCCTTGTCTTGTTCCAGCTCTCAGTGGGAATGGTTTGAGCTTTTGCTCATTTAGTATGCTGTTGACTGTGGGCTTGTCATTGATGGTGCTTACTTTGAAGTATGTTTTAATAATGAAAGAATATTGAATTTTATTGAAATCTTTTTCTGCAAATATTGAGATGATCATATGGTTTTGATTTTAATTCTGTTTATGTGGTGAATCACATTTATTCATTTGCATATGTTCAACCAATCTTATATCAAAGAAAGAAAGCCTACTCCATTGTGGTAAATTAAATTTTGATGTGTTGCTGAGTTTGGTTTGGTAATGTCTTGATGAGGATTTTTGCATCTATATTTATTAAGGTTATTGGTCTTAGATTTACATTTTTTATTGTGTTTCTGCCAGATTTTGGTATCAGACTGATGCCAGCTTCATAGAATGAGTTAGAGAGGAGCCCCTTTTCCTTTATTTTCTAAAAGAGTTTCAAAGGATTGGTATCCGTTCTTCTCTGTATATCTTGTAAAATTTGGCTCTGAATACATCCGTTCCAGGGCTTTTATTAGTTGCTAGGTTCTTTACTATTAATTCAATGTCACACGTTGATATTGGTCTATTCATGGTTTCCATCTCTTCCTGATTTAATCTTTGGAATCTTGGGAGATTGTGTGCTTCTAGGGAATTTAGGCATTTCCTCTAGGTATTCTAATTTATATGCATAGAGTTGTTCACAGTAGTAGTCTCTAGGGATCTTCTGTATTTCTATGGGATCAGTTGAAATATTGCCTTTGTTCTTTCTGACTGTGCTTATTTGGATCCTCTCTTTCTTTGTTTTTGTTCATCTAGCTAGGGGTCTATTAGTCTTATTTATTATACCAAAGAATCAACTCTTAGTTTCATTGGTCTTTTGTATAGGTTTTTGCATCTCAATTTTATTAGGTTCTTATCTAATTTTAGTTATTTATTTTCTTCTGCTAGCATTGGAATTGGTTTGTTATTTTTTTCTAGTTGCTTTAGATGCAGTTAGATTATTAACTTGTAATCTTTCTAACTTCTTGGCGAAGGCATTTTAGGGCTATCATCTTTTCTCTTAATACAGCTTTGGCTGCATTCCAGAGATTTTGGCAAGTTTGTTCCTTATATTTACTAATTTCATTTTTTTTAACTTTCTGCCTTAATTTTTATTTTCATCCAGGAGTTTTTCAGGCCATGTTGTTTAATTTTCATGTATTTGTGTAGTTTTGAGAGATCTTCTTCTTGATATTGATTTCTATTTTTCTTTTACTGTGGTCTGAGAGTGTGCTTGCTATGATTTTATTTTTTTGGAATTTATTGAGACTTGCTTTATGACCAAGTGATATATCTTGGATGTGTGTTCATGCCCAAATCTCATATTAAAATGTAATTCCCAAACTGGAAGTGGGGCATTGTAGAACGTGACTGAATCATGGGAGGCAGGGGCAGATTTATCATGAATAGTTTACTACCATCCCTCTTTACACAGTCCCCATGACAGTGAGTGAATTCTCCTAAAGTCTGGCCATTTAAAAGTGTGTAGCACCTCACTGTTTTGCTCATGTTCTAGCCATGTGATGTTCCTGCCCACCCGTCACCTTCTGCCATGACTGTAAGTTTCCTGAGGGCTCCCCAAGCTGAGCGGACACCAGCTTTATTCTTCCTGTACAGCCTGCAGAACTGCGAGCCAATTAAACTTCTTGGTTTTTATAAATTACCTAATATCAGCTATTTCTTCATAGAAATATGAGAACGCACTAACACAGAAAATTTGAATTAAGGAGTGGGAAATTTCTATAAAGATACCTGAAAACATGGAAGCAGTTTTGGAACTAGGTAACAGGCAGAATTTGGAAGTTGTTGAAAGGCTCAGAAAAAGACGGGAAAATAAGGCAAAGTTTAGAACTTCCTAGAGACTGATTAAATGGTTGTGACCAAAATGTTGATAGTGATATGGACAGTGAGGGCCAGGATGATGAGGTCTCAGATATAAATAAAGAACTTATTGGAAACTGGAGCAAAGGTAATTTTTGTTACGTCTTAGCAAGGAATTTTACTGCATTGTGCACCTGTCCTAGGAATATGTGAAACTTTGAACTTTCAGTGATGATTTAGGTGTCTGGAAGAATAAATTTCTAAGCAACAAGACATTCAAAATGTGGCCTGGATGCTTCTGACAACCTATGCTCAAAGCAGCATCAAATAAATGACTTAAAGCTGGTACTCATATTTATTTAGTTAGTTGGTTAGTTAGTTGGTTATTTTAACTTTTATTTTAAGTTCAGGAGTACAGGTGCACATTTACTATATGAGTAAACTCGTGTCATGGGGGTTTTGTTGTGCAGATTATTTCATCATTCAGTATTAAGTCTAATACTCATTTGTTATTTTCCCTGATCCTCTCCCTCCCACAAACCTCTGCCCTTTGGTAGGCCCCAGTGTCTGTTGTTCCCTTCTATGTGTTCATGTGTTCTCATCTTTTAGCTCCCACTTATAAGTAAGAACATGCAATATTTTGTTTTCTGTTTCTCTGTTAGTTTGCAAAGGATAATGGCTTCCAGCTCCATACGTGTTCCTGCAAAGGCCATGATCTTATTTTTCATAGCTATGTGGTATTCCATGGTGTATAAGTACCACATTTTCTTTATCCAGTCTACCATTAATGGGCATTTAGGTTGATTTCATATCTTTGCTATTGTGAATAGTGCCGCAATGAACATATGTGTGCATGTGTCTTTATGATATAATTATTTACATTCCTCTGGGTATATACCAAGTAATGGGATTGCTGGGTCAAATGGTAGTTCTATTTATAGGTCTTTGAAGAATCACCACAGTTTTCCACAATGGTTGAACTAATTTACACTCCCACTAATAGTGTATAAACATTCCTTTTTTTCTACAAACTTGCCAGCACCTGTTATTTTTTAACTTTTTAATAATAGTCATTCTGACTGGTATAAGATTGTACATTGTCATTTTGATTTGTATTTTTCTATTGATCAGTGATATTGAGAGTTTTTTATACGTTTCTTTGCCACATGTATATCTTCTTTTGAGAAGTGTCTGTTCATGTCCTTTGCCCACTTTTAATTTTTTGTTTTTGGAAATTTGTTTAAGTTCCTTGCAGATGCTGGATATTAGACCTTTGTCAGATGCATGGTTGGCAAATATTTTCTCCCATACTGTAGGATGTCTATTTATTCTGTGGATAGTCTTTTGCTGTACAGAAGCTCTTTAGCTTAATTTGATCCCATTTGTCCATTTTTACTTTTGTTGCTATTCCTTATTATGTCTTTATAATGAAATCTTTGCCCATTACTATGTCCTGAATGACATTGTCTAGGTTGTCTTCCAGGATTCTTATAGTTTTGGGTTTTACATTTAAGTCTTTAATCCATTTTGATTTGATTTTTGTATATGGTGTAAGCAAGGAGTCCAGTTTCCATCTTCTGTGTATGGCTAGTCAGTTATCCCAGCAGCATTTACTGAATAGGGAAATCTTTTCTGATTGCTTTTTTTTTTTTTTTCAGCTTTGTCAAAGATCAGATACTTGCAGATGTGTGACCTGATTTCTGGGCTCTCTCTTCTGTCCCATTGGTCTACGTGTCTGTTTTTGTACGATTACCATGCTGTGTTGGTTACTGTAGCCCTGTAGTATAATTTGAAGTTGGGTAATGTGATGCCTCTAGCTTTGTTATTTTTGCTTAGTATTGCTTTGATCATTAAGGCTCTTTTGGTTTCTATATAAATTTTAAAATAGTTTTCTGCAATTCTGTAAAGAATACCATTGGTAGTTTGATAGCAATATCATCAAATCTATGAATTGCTTTGGGCAGTGTGGCCATTTTAATAATATTGATTCTCCCTATATATGAGTGTGGAATATTTTTCCATTTGTTTGTGTCATTGCTTATTTCTCTGAGCAGTGTGGAATTTACATTTAAAAGAGACACAAGGAATAAAAGTTTGGAAAATTTGCAGCCTGGTCATGTAGTAGAAAAGAAAAGCACATTTTCAGGGGAGGGATTCAAGCAGGCTGTGGAAATTTGCATAAGAAAAAGGAGCAAAGTGCTAATAGTCAAGACACAGGGAAAAGGCCTCAAAGGCATTTCAGAGATCTAAGGTGCATCCCTTCTCATCACAGGCCCTGAGGCATAGGAGGATAGAATGGTTTCATGGCCAGTCCCAGGACTCCTCACCCCTCCACGGCCTTGTACATGGCTTTCTGTATCCTGGCCACTCCACCTCCAGCCATAGATCAAAAGGACCCAAGTACAGCTGGGGCCACAGCTCCAAAGTGTGCAAACCATAATGCTTAGAAGCTTCCACATGGTGTTAAGCCTCTGGGTACACAGAGTGCAAGAGTGGATTAGGCTTGGGAATCGCTGCCTAGATTACAGAAGATGTATGTAAAACCTTGTATGTCTAGGAAGAAGTGCGCTCTAGGGGCAGATCCCTCATATAGAACCTCTACTAAGGCAATCCAAAGGAAAATGTGGGGCCAGAACCCCCACCCGCACTGAGTTCCCACTGGGGCATTGTCTGGTTGAGCTATGAGACAGGGGCCACCTCACTCCAGAGCACAGAATGGCAGATCTGCTGACAGCTTGCACTCTTTGCATGAAAGAGCTGCAGGCATTCCACAATCTGTGAAGGCAGCCTCTAGGGCTGAACCCTGAAAAGCCACAGGAGTGGAGCCGTCCAAGGCCCTGGGAGCCTACCTCTCATGTCAGTGTGCCTGGGATTTGGGACATGGAATCAAAAGATATTACTATAGAGTTATAAAGAAGATTGACTGACAGCCCTGCTGGGTTTTGGACTTGTGTGGGACCTGTAGCCCCTTTCCTTCAGCCAACTTCTCCTTTTTGGAAGGGGAATATTTACACAGTGCTTGTACTCCCATGGTATTTTGGAAGTAACTAACTTCTTTTTTATTTTATAGGCTCATAGGTGGAAGGGACTTGCATTGCCTCAGATGAGACTTTGAACTTTGAACTTGTCAGTGCTGGAATGCATTAAGATGTTGGGGATTATTTGGTAAGGCATGATTGTATTTTGAAGTGTGGGAAGGACATGATATTTGGGAGGGTCAAGGAGAAAAATGATATAGTTAGAATGTGTGTCCCTCCCTAGATCTCATATTGAAATGTAATCCCCAGTGTTGGAGGTGGGACCTGGTGGGAGGTGATTGATTCATGAAAGCAGATTTCTCATGATTGGTGTACCACAATCCTTCCTTGTACTGTCTTCATGATAGTGTATTAATCTATTTTCATGCTGTTGATAAAGACATACCCAAGGCTGGGCAATTTATAAAAGAAAGAGGTTTAATGGTCTTACAATTCCACATGGCTGGGGAGGCCTCACAATCATGGTAGAAGGCAAGGAGGAGCAAGTCACATCTTACGTGGGTGGCAGTAGGCAAAGAGAAAGCCTGTGCAGAGAAGCATCCCCTTACAGAATCATCAGATCTCATGAGATTTATTCACTATTAGGAGAACAGCATGGGAAAGACCTGCCCCATGATTCAATTACCTACCACTGGGTCCCTCCCACAATATGTGGGAATTCAAGAGGAGATTTGAGTGAGGACACAGCCAAACCATATCATTCTAACTCTGGCCCCTCCAAAATCTCATGTCCTCACATTTCAAAACCAATCATACCTTCCCAACAGTCCCCCAAAGCCTTAACTCATTTCAACATTAACTCAAAATCTACAGTCCAATGTGTCATCTGAGACAAGGCAAGTCCCTTCTGCCTAACAGCCTGTAAAATCAAAAGCAAGTTAGTTACTTCCTAGATACAATGAGGATAAAGGCATTGGGCAAATACAGCCATTCCAAATAGGAGATATTGGCCAAAACAAAGGGGCTACAGGCCCCATGCAAGTCTGAAACCCAGCAGGGCAGTCAAATATTAAAGCTCCAAAATGATTTCCTTTGACTCTGTGTCTCACATCCAGGTCATGCTGATGCAAGAGGTGGTTCCATGGCCTTGGGCAGCTCCACCCCTGTGGCTTTGCAGGGTACAGCACCCCCTCCTGGTTGCTTTCACAGGCTGGTGTTGAGTGTCTGCAGCTTTTCCAGGTTCACAGTGCAAGCAGACAGTGTATCTACCATTCTGGTGTCTGGGGAACTTTGGTCTTCTTCTTACAGCTCCAGTAGGTGGTGCCCCAGTAGGGACTTTGTGTTGGGGATCCAAACCAACATTTCTTTTCTGCACTGCACTAGCAGAGGTACTCCATGAGGGTCCCACCCCTGCAGCAAACTTCTGCCTGTGAATCCAGGCATTTCCATACATCCTCTGAAATCTAGGCCAAGGTTCCGAAACCTCAATTCTTGACTTCTGTGCACCTACAAGCTCAACATCACAGGGAAGCTGCCAAGGCTTATGGCTTCCACCCTCTGAAGCAACAGCCCAAGCTGGACCTTGGCCCCTTTTAGTAACATCTGGAGCAGCTGGGACTTAAGGCACTAAGTCCCTAGACTGCACACAGCAGAAGGACCCTGGACCTGGCCCAGGAAACTATATTTTTTCCTCCTAAACCTCCAGGCCTGTGATGAGAGGGGCGCTGCAAAGGTTTCTGACATGCCCTGGAAACATTTTCCCCATTATCTCGATGATTAACATTCAGCTTCTTGTTACTTATGCAAATTTCTTCAGCCAGCTTGAATTTCTCCTCAGAAAATGGGATTTTATTTTCTATCACATTGTCAAGATGCACATTTTCCAAACTTTTATGCTCTATTTCTTTTTTAAATCTAAATGCCTTTAACAGCACCAAGTCACATATTGAATGCTTTGCTTCTTGGAAATTTCTTCTGCCAGATAACCTAAAACATCTCTCTCAAGTTCAAACTTCCACAAATTCGTAGAGCAAAGGCAAAATGCCACCAGTCTCTATGCTAAAACATAACGAGTCACATTTGCTCCAGTTTCCAACAAGTTTTTCATCTCCATCTGAGAACACCTCAGCCTGAATTTCATTGTCTATATAATTATCAGCATTTTGATCAAAGTCATTCAATAAGTATTTAGGGAGTTCCAAACTTTCTTATATTTCCCTGTCTTATGAGCCCCCCAAACTGTTCCAACCTCTGCCTCTTACCCAGTTCCAAAGTTGCTTCCACATTTTCAGGTATCTTTTCAGGAGCACCCCACTTGTGGTACCAATTTACTGTATGAGTCAATTTTTACATGCTGATAAAGACATACCCAAGACTGGGGAATTTACAAAAGAAAGAGGTTTAAGCCACTCAGTCCACATGGCTGGGGAGAATCACAATCATGTCAGAAGGTGAAAGACATGCCTCACATGGTGGCAGAAAGAGAAGAGAGGGGAGATTTCCATTTTTAAAACCATCAGATCTCGTGAGACTTATTCACCATCATGAGAACAGTATGGGAAAGACCTGCCCCCGTGATTCAATTACCTCCCACCGGGTCACTCCCACAACACCTGGGAATTCCAGATGATATTTGGGTGGGGACACAGTCAAGCCATATCAGAAAGTTAGTGAGTTCTCATGATGTCTAGTCATTTAAAAGTGTATAGCACCTCCCATTCACTCTCAAGCTCCTGCTCTGGCCATGTGATATTCCTGTTTCTCCTTCACTTTCTGCCAAGATTGTAAATTCTCTGAGGGATCCCCAGAAGCTGAGAAGATGCCAGCATTATTCTCCCTGTATAGCCTGGAGAATTGTGAGCCAATTAAACCTATTTGCCCTACAAATTACCCAGTCTCAGGTTTTACTCTATAGTATTGTGAGAACAGACTAACACACTGAGAATGTGATACATATTAGAATATGTTTCATGTGTAGATAAGTAAAATGTATATTCTGTGGTTGTTGGGTGGAGTGTTCCCTAGATGTCTATTAGGTCCAACTGGTCAAGTGTCAAGTTTAAGTTGAGGGATTCTTTATTAGTTTTCTGCCTCCATGATCTGTCTAACACTCTCTGTGGGGTGTTGAAGTCTCACACTGTTACTGTATAGTTCTCTAAGTCTTTCTGTATGCCAAGAGAAACTTGTTTTATGAATCTGGGTGCTCTAATGTTAGGGGCGTATATATTTAGGATAATTAAGACTTGTTGGATTATACCCTTTATTATTATGCGGTGCCCTTCATTGTCCTTCTTAATTTTATTGTCTTAAAGTCTGTTTTATTAGTTATAAGAATAGAAACTCCTGCTCTTTTTTTGTTTTCTATTTGCAATAATAGATCTTACTCCACCATTTTCGTGTGAGCCTGTGGGTGTAATTGCATGTGAGAGGGGTGTCTTGAACACAACATATGATTGGGTCTTTTTTTCTATCCTGCCACTCTCTGTCTTTTAAGTGAGGGGTTTAGCCTATTTACATTCAAGGTTAATATTGGCATGTGTGAATTTGATCCTGTCATCATGTTGTTAGCTGGATGTTATGTAGGAGTGATCATGTGGTTGCTTTATAGTGCCTGTGGGCTATGTGTTTTAGTGTGCTTTTGTAGTAGAAGTTGTCATTCTTTTGATTCTATATTTAGCACTCCCTTAAGGTCCTTTTGTGAGGCTTGTCTAGTGGAAACGTATACCCTCAGCATTTGCTTGTTTGAGAAATATTTTATTATTATTTCTCCTTCACTTATGAAGCTTATTTTGGCAGGATATGAAATGCTTGTTTGCAATTTCTTTTCTTTAAGGATGCTAAAAGTATGTCCCCAATCTCCTCTAACTTTTAAAATTTCTGCTCAGAGGTCTGCTGGTAGCCTCATAGGGTACCTTCTATTTAGCTGCCTTTAAGAATTTTTCTTCTTCATTGATCTTGGTGCATGTGATGACTATGTGCTTTGAGGATGGTTGTGCTGTATATAATCTGGCTGGGGTTCTCTGTATTTCTTTGATTTGCATGCCAATCTCACTAGAGAGATTAGAGAAAATTTCATGGGTTATATCCTCAAATATATTTTCAAAGTTACTTACTTTTTCTCCTACTCTCTCAGGAATGTCAA
Source organism: Pan troglodytes (assembly GCF_028858775.2). Classification (NCBI taxonomy): domain Eukaryota; kingdom Metazoa; phylum Chordata; class Mammalia; order Primates; family Hominidae; genus Pan; species Pan troglodytes. Next base: position 58,319,964 of record NC_072398.2, on the reverse strand, counting down.
TAAGTCATAGATTTGGTCGCTTTACATAATCCCATATTTCTTAGAGGTTATGTTCCTTTTTCTTAAGTTGTTTTTTTATTTATTTTTATCTAAGTTGATTCAAAGACCTGGTCTTAAAGATTCTTTTCTCAGCTTGGTCTATTCTGCTATTAATACTTGGGATTGAATCATGAAATTCCAGAGTGAATTTTTTAGCTCAGATATTTCAGTTTGTATCTTTTTAAAAAATGGCTATTCATGTTTCAACTCTTGAATCATTTTACTGAATTGCCTTGCTTCCTTAAATTGAGTTCCAACTTTCTCCTGAATCTTAAAGAACTTCCTTGTCATCCAGAATCTGAATTTTATGTCCTTCATTTCAGACTGGCTAAAAACCATTGCTGGGGAGCTAGTGGGCTTGTTTGGAGGTAAGGAGACACTTTGGTTTTTTGAATTTCCAGAGTTCTTATGCTTATTCTTTTCCATCTGGGAGGGTTTGTATTGCTTTAACTGTGGTGTAAATTGAATATAATCAGTTGGCTTCACTTCTGAGAGTTTTCAGATAGCTAAGCCTCTGTACAGGGTCTTTATTCATTGTTGAATTCTTGACCTTGGTTTTGCAGAAGGTGGAATTAGTCAAGTGTTTTTGAGTGTTGTTGTTTGAACTGTGATCCAGTAGATGGCATTTGAAAACAATAGGCAATAGCTAGGCCCTTAGCTGCTTGGCTCTTTTGTGTCTCCTGGTGTTTGCAGCTGTGTTCCATGGTGCAAGGGGGAGACAGAAGACTCCTCATCAAGTCCATTTCTGGGCATTGGGCAAGCTACTTGTGATCACTAGCACTGTGCCAACAATTTTGTTGTTGTTATTGTTGTTGTTGTTGCTAGGTATTTCATGCCGTGGGACTCCCTTGGGAGGAGGTCCAATTAGGGAGATAGGTCACAGCATTTCTGGACCAGCTCTTTGGAAAGAGACATGCCTAGGTCCCAAACAAGCCGATGAACTTGTAAAAATAACCCTTCTCAGTGCATGGGGCTGTACCAGCTGCATGTTCTGGGCAGGCGGGAACATGATTTGCTTTATTATCGCACCCCTGTCCCAGGCCTCATGACTTATTCAGTTTAGATAGAAACTGTCTTTTACCTTTAGGCTGCAATGCATTGAGGGCCATGGAAAACACCTGCCCTGTGGCTACCACCAAACTGGCCTTGAGGCAGGACCTCTTTCCTCAGCTCAAACCAGACAGCTCTGTGGTTTGCCTGTATTCTACTCAGGAATGCTGCTTCTCCATGCAGGGAGAGTTATTGGCCCCACCCTTCATGCAAGCCCAGGCCAGTGGGCCCACTGTCAGTGGAGGTGCAGCTGCTCCCAATAGTCCTGGAAAGGTTGTCTCTAGGCACACCAGTTCCAAGCTCCAGCAGGAATAGGGGTAGCTGCCTCCACTGTTGTAGATATGTACTCCTCTCTCCAGATATGCTCCCAGGCACCAGTGCCACCTGTCTCCTGGGACATAACCACATTCCTTCCCTACAGAACCTAGCACCACACCTGCATCTTCTCAAGGAAGGGCATAGTAAACTTCTGCTCACTAGCAGGGAGCTCTTGGGCAGAGAAGAGTATGTGATCTGCTTTCCTTTGTCCCATGGGACACTTCAGTGCACTGCACTCTCCCTTCACCTAAAAGAAGCCCATCCTGAGGATCAGATATCTGGGAATCCTGTGGCTCCTCAGAGTCCCAGTGATTTGTGGTTGCTGCAGTCTGAGCAGGTTCTGGGGAATGTTTGCAGGGATCTAGTGATGCAGACACAAGGGCTGAGACTCCCTGGGCAGGATAAAGTTCCACAATGCTTGCACACCCAGTATGGCACTTGTGGCCTTGGCTCAGGTCTGGGTATTTTGTGAGTGAACCTGTGTAAACTGGCCACATGGTGCTTTGTCCTCCAGAATTTCCCACATCACCTCCCACAAAAGTGCTTTAGCTTACAAGGGAAGAGGGCCTCTCCAACAGTTCTGCAGTCGGCAGTCTGCCACAGGGGCGAGGGGAGCAAAAATCACTCCCACCCCCCTTTCACAAGGCTTCAAGCTCCCTGGGATTCAATCTCTGCAAAACTCTTGCTTCCTTGTATTTTGTGCCCCAGCTTCTTCCCGCAGATTCTCTGATAGGTTCTGGAATTCTTCCCTCAGTAGTCTACTTGGACCATGATTGTTCACTTGGAAGTTGGGTCTTTCTTAGAAGAACTGACATCTGATGTCTCTAGTCAGCCGTCATTTCCCAGCTTCTGGGGTGTCCTCTCCATTCACTATTAATTTACATTTAGTTTGCTTCTTGTCTTTCTTTGTTTGAGATGCTATAACAAAAACATCATAAATTGGGTGGCTTATAAACAACAGAAATTTATTTCTCACAGTTCTGGAGGCTGGGAAGTACAAGATCAAGATAGATTTATTGTCTGGTGAGAGCCCATTTCCTAGACAGCAGTGTTTTTGTTATAATGTTACATGGCAGAAGGGGAAAGGGATCTCTCTGGGATCTTTTATAAAAGCATCACTCTCATGACCTTTTATAAAGGCTCCATCCTCATGATCTCATCACTTTCCAAAGGCCCCACCTCCCAATACCACTTAGGGTTTAGGATTTCCATGTATGAACTTTAGGGGACATAAATATTCAATTCACTGCATTTCTACTTGGGGCCATTATAAATCATGCTGCTGTGAACACTTGTGTAAAAATCTATGAATATATATTTTTATTTATATTAAATACCTAAGAGTGAAATTGTTGGTTCATATGTGGGTATATATTCAACTTTGTAAGAATCTACCAAAATGATTTTCCAAGTATATGTATAATGTTATGGTCATCAGAACTACATGATAGTTAAGAGTTGGTTAACATACTCACTGCAATGGATTGACTTTTCTGTGATTCAGCTATCCAACTCTTAGGCGTATACCCAAGAGAAACTCATAATGTCCTTGTGTGCAGCTTGTATGCTAATGATTTTAGTAGTATTTTTTGTAATAGCCAAAAGGTGGAAACAATGAAAACTTTCATGCAATGATTAATGAATTAACAAAATATTATATATCTATATATTATCATTAATCAATGAAAAGAATGAAGTGGTATACAAGAAACAACAGAGATAAACCTTGAAAGTATACTAGTTGAAGGAAGACACAAGACCACATATTGTATGATCACATTTCTATGAAATTTTTAAAATAAGCATATTCATACAGACCAACAGTTGACTACTGGTTGCCAGGGGTTTGAAATTTGAAGAGAACAGAAACTGCCTGTAATGGGTACAGGATTTCTATTTTGGAAGATAAAATATTCTAAAATTTTACAGTTGCCAGAGTTGTACACCTCTGTGACTATCTTAAAAACCACTGAATTGTATGCTCTAAAAGAGTGTATTTTATGATACATTAATTATATCACAATAAATATTTTATAAAACTAAATGTACAAATCTGAAAGCCAAATTAGATCTGTATTTAAATGTGTCCAGAAAATCAATTCATGAATATAAATCCTTATCCCATTTTGATATGCATAATTATAGTATTACTAAGTTATAATCTGTTAGACAAAATATAATAACATGAGAAAATTATATCCTCTAACATTCTAGAATAAACTTCAGTAACATGGCTTCTGAGGCTTCTTAAAATTCCATGACTATTTACATTCTAGAATCTTGGTAATTCATTTTTTTGCAATTATTTTTATTACTCAAATAAATTATTTTTTTATTTTGCTATGCAAAATCAGTTTTTGTTATTTACAATGTAACTAATATCAAATTTTCTATAATGTATTTCTGACTTGCCTAGTCAACACTGCATGATATTTTCATCTATAGCTCCACAGTCATTGCCAATTTATCCCATAGCAATACCTCACAATTGCATGTCCCCTGCACAGAGAACTATAGTTGAGTAAGAACCATTTCAGTCCTCTACACCAAAGTCACACCAAAATGATCCATGCTTTGATACTCTTTCATGTTAACCATTACACTTCTAAGTACAAGATTTCTGCCCTATGACAAGGTTGGAGTAAGTTTTCTGTATCAGTTATTTTGTGTCCAAATGTGATTCTCCTCAGATCATTGACTTCTTACCTTAGCTTAGAATCACAAGCTTATACATTTCTTTCTTTCTTTGGTAATTTTATATTAAGAGATTTGTTGTCCACCTTTAACATTGTGTCTATATGGAGACCATCCAGTTCTAAGCCAACATTCAATCCCAGGACACAGGATTTTGTACAGTACCTATATATTCTTTCTAGCTAAGACTGAATTTCCATGCAAATTAATCAGACCCCATCCCGTGCCTTTAAATCTTTGCCAGCCAGAGATTTCAGGAAGTGGCAATCTTAAGACTGTGACATGAGAACGTATTGTGCCATAGTCTCTTAAGAATATTTAAGGGAACACTCTAAATTTACTTAAAGGATTCACACAGGTTAGCTTCTCTTGATTAAAACAAAGGATAAACAGGAACATGCAGGAATTCAGACTGTTTTCCTCTCCCGTTATTCTTAGAAACTTCATCCCTAGATGTATTTTGCTCATTGGGTTTTCCAAAATTATGTACTGCCATGTTTAACACTTTGATCTTAAATGAGAATAGACCAAAAGAAAATAAAATCCTCAGTTATTTTCCACACTGCATGATCTTTTATTTCTGCTCTAAACTTCAGTTTATTGAATATTTTCCCTTAGCTTTATAGAGGTATAATTGAAAAATTAAAATTATATATATTTAAGTTGTACAATATAATATTTTGATGTATATATTATATGTATACACTGTGCTATAAGTACCACAATCAAGCTGATTAACATATCCATCACCTCACATGATTACTTTTTTTTTTTTTTACTGTGTGGTGAGAACAAACTTCACTGTGTGATGAAAGTATGCCAGGCAGTGTTGTTAAATATACTCACCATGCTGTACATTAGATCTTGAGAATTTATTCATCTCGTATAACTAAGACTTTGTGCCCTTTGATCAAATCTCTCCATTTCCTCCAGCCCCCTATATTCTGGTAACCCCTATTCTACTCTCTGCATGTTTAGATTTCACATATAAGTTAGATCATGCACTATTTGTGTCTGTGTCTGGCTTATTTCACTTAGCATAATGTCATCCAGGTTCATCGATGTTCGCACACTCCAGGATTTCCTTCCTTCAATTTTGCATTGTGTATGCAGTGTTGGTATGTATGAGGGGATAAAAAGTCTGGTATATTTTCTTACCATACCATATTTTATTTATCCATTCACTCCACTGAATTTTTTTTTTTTTTTGAGACAGAGTCTCGCTCTGTTGCCCAGGTTGGAGTGCAGTGGCGTGATCTCGGCTCACTGCAAGCTCCTCCTCCCGGGTTCAAACAATTCTCCCTCCTCAGCCTCCGGAGTAGCTGTGATTACAGGCAGCCGCCATCATGCCCAGATAATTTTGTAGTTTTAGTAGAGATGGGGTTTCACCATGTTGCCCAGGCTGGTCTTGAACTCCTGACTTCAGGTGATCCACCTGCCTTGGCCTCCCAAAGTTCTAGGATTAGAGGCATGAACCACCGCACCTGGTCTCTTCACTGAATTTTTAACCAGAGTATTATTGCATCCTCCCATGTGGCTGGCATTCCCTCTGGTACTAAATTGATTTATATTCTCCACCAATAGTTTTAACTACAATTTGTTAAATTGTAGTTACTGTAGCTCCGTGGTATAATTTGAAGTGCAATCGTTCATTCCGAGCTGGTTTTACCTTTACTGAAAATTGATTGGTTAAAAAAACACAAATATTATTGTTTTTATTTTAATATGCAATTACATTATAGATGAACTGAACATTTTCCGTATGCCTTTACTATTTTTAATTAAAGCAACTCTTTATTGAAAACCTACTATTCTTAGGGTTTATGCTAGGTGCCAGAAATATAAAATCATAAAAGCTACTTCTGACAGTTTATAGTTTTGTGAAAAATCATTTGCATTTAAATGTAGGATAACCATATAATTAGGTAAAAAACATACCCCAGGCCTCTGTGCATTTACATTTACCAAAATTTTTCAACTTAACAAAAAATTACTAAATTTATAACCATTAAAATTCAAGATTCATATATAGATCAGACATAATTTATAATTGTAAGAATTATTGCAAGCATAAATACTCATTTTTATGTTCCAAAGCTTGGACTGTCTAATGGTAGTAAAATAATTATTACTGGTAAAAAAAGAGTGAATATTTGTGTTTAAAACCACTGACCTAGTTAATTCTAGATAACAAGTCAATTAAATCACAATCTACTGTTGTATAAATAAGGTATGAATGATTAAAAGTGTTTGAAGGCCTCTACTGATATACTGTTTGCTTATAAAGTCACAGAGAATGTAAAAATCATTATATTAATTAAGCAATTAATACATTTTTAAATCAGATTTAAATGTAGGTACATGATCTATAAAAGGTAAGGTTAATTTCATTTAGTATGTGGCGTGTATGATTTCTACTAGTAGTAGCCTATGGTTTTGTTATTTTAAATAAATTTGTGATAAAAATGCTAACACATTTTTTGTTGTGAGATAAAATACTAAGGAACACTTTGTTAAAAGTTTTAAAAAACTTGTTTTACAAATGCACTTTTAAGGTTCCTTTCTGGTTTTGTTTTAAGTGAAACATCAATAATATAGTCATTTTCACATTTAAGATTCACATGGACTTTTTGCCCCTGACTTTACTGTAGAAAGTCAAAGGTGCTAGAAGGGTGACCCACACTTCCTGCTGTGACACTTGAGCCAATGGCAATTATTTCATTTTAAGTTTATAGGGCACCAGCATCTCAGTGTATATTTTGGCAGTTGAAACTTTGCCATTTAAAGGTTAGAATTTCTTTTGAGAGGAAAACAGAGAAGCACTTCCATCTTATAAGACATTTTTTAAGTTTCCAAAATATGTGAAAATAGCATTAAATCATAAAACTCTTCAATTTAATGTAACACACTTTTTTTATTTAATAATGAACGTAATAACCTAATAATCTATGTCCATTATCAAATACTGAATATAAAAGAAATGGGCAAAAAATAAGAACAGAAAACTTAGAGAAGAAACCCAAAATAATTATATAATGAGATACTCAAAATTATTAGTAATCGGGAGAAAATGGAAACAAATACTGAGGTTTTATTTTATCTTTGTTGGGCTATCAACAATTCAAAACCTGACTAGGTATTTCTAAGGATATTGATATTTAGAATCATTCATGTACATCAACTAATAGTGGTTTTTAGAAATCAATAACAAAAATGTGCTTTGAACTGAAGAAAATGACTAATTTGATTTTTGCTAACTTGATATCCAGAAAAAAAAGTAAAAGAAGAAAAGTAAAACTGGTTAATTAGGAAATATACAATTACAAAGAAGGCATTATAGAACAAGATCTTACTACTCGAATAAATTTAAAACAAAAACTTTCAGTTAATTTATTTTCAACATGTGTTTTTGGCATCTCTATACATATCTTTCTATCTATATCTATGTCTATACCTACACTGACATCTATATCTGTGTCATGTTTTATCTATATTATATATCAGTATATTTTTTAACTTCACATGTAGATTATCTATATATCCATGCCGGTCAAGATAGTGTTCTTCCATATTGTAATAGATTTAATTAGTTTCCTTTTGTTGATTGGTAGGTTGCACTGGTAATATATGAGAGAACAGGCAGTCAACAATTTTGGTGGTTTCAGTGAGATCCAATAATAAAATCTTTGCCATCACTCAGAAACAGATTAGTCCCCTCAAGAACTTGGATTGCAGTGTTGAGGATACTCTCAAACAATAGATCTGAATTCTGATTTCTTTACATTAAGCTCCCAAATGCTGAGTATGTTTTGTTTCCCACAAATTAGAAACCTCCTTTAGGAATTCATTATTGCCTGATTAGATTTGAAAAGATATATCTTTGATGAAGGGCTACTTCATTACTAAAACTACTGCTGTGATCACACCAGAAAGGCAGGATGGACCCCCATGCAAAATTTGGTTAAGATGTTGAGATTGAATATGACACACACAAGGTGATATCAAAGGTGTATTACTTAATGAGAATTTCCAGAAAGAAAATGTCAGGTCTCCCAGGCTGCTCCATAAGTTGCTTGAGAGATCAGAGAAAGGAGACTGGCTTGGATTTTTTAATGTGGATAGATATGGGGTTGAGGGATAGGTAAGGGCTCGTGGGGCTTAAATCTCCCAGTGGTGCCTAAGATGGGCACACACAGGGAGAAGAGAAAGAGAGGAGTGAGGTTTAAAAGCTGTCAGCAGTTAAAGATCAAAATATGAAGTTGTACTCCTCATTACCACTAATGATTATTTCTCTATCTGTACTTTTCCTTTTTTTGTGCTTCTAAATTGAAGTCCCTAAGGAAATGGACAAGTGTAGTGTCAGATATGACATCTCTTGAACCTGCCATAATTGGGAAATCTATTCCAAAACTTATGGAAAGAGTCAGGAGGCTCTTGAAATTCCATATCTCAGAGTCTGATACAGACCTGGGTACCAACAGGAACCCCCATGTGGGGCTCAGTTCCTAAAGGCTTTCCTCCACAGAACATAAAAAACGTATTTGCAAAAATAATTTTTTGAAAATGACTCTCAATCTACATCAATTTGTTTTTGTTACCCCAGGCAACCAACTTAAGTTATATGTCTTTACTTACTTCTAGACTACGTCCCAGGTTTGTCTGAAAAGTCTATTCTAGAGGGCCAAGAAGAATATTCAATCACTGGAAAAGCTTATATTGAAATGCTTCATAGTCAAAATGAAGCCTGTTTTGTATTCAAGGAAGCCAGGTTTTTAAGACGTGTTGAATTTTCCAGTGCTGCTACATGTTGATTATTTTGCACAAAGAAAACCAAATAAGAAGACATTTGGAGAACTGTAAACATCTTTGTAAGTTATATGTAACCATATTACAATGATCCAGTGTTGGTCTTGGGTCTATCACTTTTGGAAGCTGGAAGGGTGTTATTACCCAACCAACTTTTCAGTACCCTGCTTTTAATTAAAGCTTTGTGGAACTCGGAAATAGAGCTCAAGTTATCTTTGTATTTTGCCACTGACTTTTCTTATGAGGACTATTTTATAAAGTGTATTTACATTTACTTAATTTTCCACTTTTGTTTTTCCATTCACTTCAGTGATTGTTACTGAGGCTTGCTCAGAGCTTCTCACTAGACCGATACTTTTGGCTTGGGAAAGGCCATAGCTTTTCTTGGCTTCTTTAGGAATAAGATCCTCCTATGTGTTTGCCCATGCCTCTGACTAGCCTAGGCATGAATTGTCCCTATGGCTCTCAACTGAAGTCTGCCATTCAGGCATGAAAATAAGATAATAATGTGGCTCAGGAGAATGTGCTGGACTCGAGCGAGAGCCTCTGAGCAGATAAATGAAGGATCAACGACAGTTGCTTTTCCTTTATTCTATCAATAAACTTTTGGCAGGGAGATTTTATTCTTTTGTCCTAGAGATAAGCTGACCAAAAAAAGTTATATGGCCCAAAGTTCAACCATCTAACATTTAAGTTTTGTTCATTCTGGCAGTTATTAATAATGCTGCTCTGGCCTGATCTAAATATCTTACCCAGTGATTTTCAGATAATCTTTAAAGAGTGGATCTGTGTATGCTGGAAAATAGTAGCAGAGAGAAAATATCTTTGCTTCTGTTTAAATTTCAATGAAAAGTAATTATAATAACGAAATACAAATACCTGATTTTGTAGAATTGAATTGTTCCATTGCAATAAGCCTACAGATACGTGATTAACTCTGGTCAAAATTCTCGAACTGAGGCTGTGATAACTGAGTACGTGCACAGGAAAATGAAAGAGGTTAGGACTACAATGACTCAGATGACAAAAACCGGGGTTTTTCTTTAGTATTTTCAAAGATGTTTATTACAAATTTGTTTGTAGAAAATGTGGGTTATATGTGAAATTTGAAAATAAAAACAGGCTGGGTGCTGTGGCTCACACCTGTAATCCCTGCACTTTGAAAGGCAGAGTTGGGTGGATCACCTGAATTCAGGAGATTGAGACCAGCCTGGCCAACATGGTGAAACCCCGTCTCCACTAAAATTATAAAAATTAGGTGGGTGTGGTAGTGTATGCCTGTAATACCAGTTACTTAGGTGGCTGAGAAAGAAGAATCATTTGAACTAGGGAAATGGAGGTTGCAGGGAGCCGAGATTGCACCACTGTACTCCAGCACTCCAGCCTAAGTCCTAGGTGACAGAGTGACAGAGTGAGACTCTATCTCAAAAAAAAAAAAAATCTCAAAGTTAAAAGTTTATTACACAATATAAGCTATCTTGCCAGTGCTATTAAGAGATGTAAAGTATCTTTTCCTTCTTTTCTTGTGCTTTAAATGTTAGCAAACAAACAATAAGAAAACCTAATTTTAAAATGCATTTTAAATGAGTATTCCTTAAAAATGATATGCTTTTAAAATATTTATGAAATAATTATCACAACGATCTTATTTGATCTATAAAACATGTTTTAACAGAAGGAAAGCAGAAATTAATCTGTTTTACAAATGAGCAAACTGAACCTCAGGGAGATTTTTCACTTTATGAAGGTCAAAAGTAGTAGTGCTAGTTGGTCGTTGATTCTCGATATATCATCTATATATGCTGCAATTTATATTTTCCTGCTATCTTGGCATTTTAGGAGACAGATTATTTTGAGGAAAGAAACTTTTCTAAAAGTGTGAAATGCAAGAAAAGAGATGCTTCTGTACTTGTAGAATATTCATGGTTGTGTTCCTATCTACCTCAATTTTCATTATATATTTTCCATCTGTAATTTTTATGTGTGCAGTTTCATAGCAACATTTATTTTTTGCTTTTGATCTTTCTCATGGAATTTTGAGGTTTACACATTAATTGTGTTTTTATGGAATAAATACATATATAAATATAATTCCTCAAATATTACAGAACTTAAGCTTTTATTCCTCTAATGTTCTAATATTGATGCCTGTGAAGGAATATATATTTATTATTCACTATGATAATTATTCATTATGAATTATTTCATTAATACTTTTACTTTATGACCCAGTTGTTGTTATAATCATGTTATTATATATTTTATTATAAGGATAATAAAGTCTCATATTCAGTTGTGATTAATCCAGCAAAATGCACATAAAAATATGAATTAGTTTTTATTTGCATTTTTAATTAGTTGTACTATCTCATTTGAGAAATAGATTTCCAGAATTTCACTTAAAAATGAATGGGGAAATGAACAAAAACAGTCAATGAAAATTTCAAAGGTAGGTCTTCAGCAAGGTCACTGTATGATACTTCTGAAGATATTAATTAATTTATCTGATAAAATATTCTCTTGTGGACAAAACCCAGTATGTAGGTGATATTTATGTCATATGATGAACTATATGACTATTTTGCTTTTTTGATTTCAAACAGGGAAAAATCTATTCTGAAAAAAAGTCATTGCCCTATGGAATTGTATAATGCTGTTATTGATTATACATATATATCTCTAACACATCCTATCATGTAAAAAATTTATACCTCTACTAATTTGATAAAAAACAAATAAACATAAATTTAAATTTATTTATGCTCTTTTCAAATGAAACTTGGATCATCGCAATCTTCTGATAATAATATTATAAAGGCACTTCATCTCACTTGTGTATGTAAATTAACATTCTGAAATTTCAAGGCCAGCTCCACTGGAGTCCCAACTTGTAGGAACAGTTAAGTAGTAAGTTTCATGAATTGCTGGAGACTGAATGTGGACTAGCATGTTGTTGCTACTGATCCCATGAATACTAAAAGGATAATAAGTAAATATTACAAACTTTCTGTATTAGTGTGCTAGAACTTTCATAACAAAATACTATTTGGTGTCTTAAACAATAGAAATTAATTTTTTTTTCATTCTTGGAAGCTAGAAGTACAAGACTGAGATGTTGGCAGGTTTGGTTTCTTCTGAAAACTTTCTCCTTGGCTTGTGAATTGTTCCCATTTTGCTGTGTCTTCACAGGGTTTTTCCTCTATGCAAGCTCATTCCTGGTATTTCTTCGTTTGTTCACATTTATTCTTCTTAGAAGGACACCAGTCATATAGATTAAAATTCACACTATCTTAATCAACTATTTAAAGACCTTAACTACAAATACATTTCATTCTAGATACTATGGATTAGGACTACAACACACATATTTGGCTGGGCATGGGGGCTGATAATTCAGTCCTTTTATGCCCACAAATTTAATATCTTGGATTAAGTGGACCAATTACTTGAAAGACACAAACTACTAAAACTCACACCATGCAAAATCGATAAACTGATTAAGTCAACACATATTAAATAGATTCAATAATTAATACCTTGCCAAAAAGAAAGTGCTCAGTCTAAATACTTTTGCTATTAAATTATGCCAAACATTTATGGAAGAAATTATACCAATACTTCACAATATCGTCCAGAATATATGAGGAACAATTTCTAACTTATTTTATTAGGCCAGCACTACCCTAATACTAAAATCAGGTAAACACAGGGGTTTTTGGGTTTTTTGTTTATTTGTTTTTTTGAGACGGAGTCTCTTTCTGTGGCCCAGGCTGGAGTGCAGTGGCAAGATCTCGGCTCATTGCAACATCCGGCTCATTGCAACATCCGCCTCACTGCAACTTCCATGATTCTCCTGCCTCAGCCTCCCAAGTAGCTGGTATTATAGGTGCACACCACCATGCCCAGCTGATTTTTGCATTTTTTAGTAGGGACAGGGTTACTCTATGTTGGCCAGGCAGGTCTTGAACACCTGACCTCAAATGATCTGCCTACCTCGGCCTCCCAAAGTGCTGGGAACATGATTTTAAAAAAGAAAATGACAGTCAATATCTTTCATAAATAACATAGATTCAAAAATCCTTAACAAAATATTAGCAAATCAAATTTAACAATGTATGAAAATGAATGATACACCATGACAAAGTGGAATTTATTCCAAGTATCCAATGCTGCTTCAACATATGAAAAATGGCCAATGTAATCCACCATATCTCAGACTAACGGTAAGGATACCCTCTCTCATCACTCTTAATATCCCCTGATTGAAAGTCCTAGTTATTTTAAGGCAAAATAAAACAGAAAGTATGAGATTGTAAAGGAAGGAGTAAAACTACCTTTATTTGCAGACGATATGATTTTACTAAGTAGAAAATTGCAAATAACTGGGAAAAAAAAATCCAAGAGCTGATCAGCAGCAAGGTCATAGGATACAAGATTACTATACAAAAGTCAGTTGCTGTCTTATATACCAGCAATAAATAATTTAGGTTTGATATTAAAAACAAAATGTGATTTATGATAACACCAAAATGAAATATTTACTATGAATATAATAAAATGAGTAAAAAAAAAAATCCACACGGTAAACTACAAAACTCTGGTGAGAGACATCAGGAAAAAAACTCAATTAATGGAGAGAGATTTCATGTTCATAGACTGGAGAACTCAATAGTGTTAAAATGTCAGTTCTTTCCAACTTGATTCATATATTCAAAACAATCATAGCAGCAGTTCCAACAAGCTTTTTTTGTATCAACAAATTAACTGGAAGGTTTATATGGAAACAAAAGAAAACCCTAAAATTTTCTGCACAATACTGAAGAAGAGAAAAGTAAGAGGACTGATATAACCAAACGCATGGTTTGGTTATAATTAAGCTATTACAATCTGTACACCATGTTATTGATATATTTATCAAAAGGTTATATAAATGAGTGGAAAAGAATAGAGAACCCAGAAATAGATCTACAAAAATATAGTTAACTAACCATTGAAAAAAGAGCAAAGGCAGTTCAATGGATAAAGTATAGTCTTTACAACAAATGGTACTAAAAAGATTGGATGTTCATATTTAAAAAAATGAATGTAGGCACAAACCTTACACCTTTCACAAAAAGTAACTCAAAATAGTTCATACACCCAAATATAAAACAGCACTATAAAACTAGCAGAGGAAAACACAGAAGAAAATTTATGTGACTCTGTGTTTGTGGTGTGTTTTTAGATATTAATACAACATCAAAAGAACAATCTATTAAAAATTGATGAACTGAACTGTATTAAAAGTAAGATCTTTGGTTCTGTAAAGACATAGTGAAGCGAATCAAAAGAGAAGCCACAGACTAAAGAAAATATTTGCTTAACATCTATCTGATAAGTGATTGTATCCAAATTCACAGAAATATTTAAATCTCAATAATAACGTGATTCAATTAAAAATGGGCAAGATCTGAAAAGAATCCACACCAAATTTATGTAAATGACAAACAAGCATGTAAGAAGATATTCAGCATTATTTGTCATTAAATAATTTCAAATTAAAACAACAAGAAATTACCACTGTACATGTATTTGAATGACTAAAAGCCATAAAATCTGGAAAATCGAATGCTGGAGAGGGTTGGAAGCAACAGAAGTTTTCATTCCCTCATAAAGAAAATGCAAAATTGTACAGCCAGAATGAAAGACTTTTTTTTAGTGTGTTAGAAAGCCAAATATAGCCATAACAATCTTGTTTCTAAGCATTTATGCAATTGATTTTAATACTTATGTCCTCATAAAAACCTGCAAGAAAAGCTTTTAACAGCTTTATTCATAATTGCAAAACTAGACGCAACTGAAACAGTCTTCAATAGGTGAATAAATTTTTAAATACTGTGATAAATCTATACAATAGAATATTATTTAGCAATAAAACATGTACTATCAAACAACAAAAACCGGGTAAACCTAAAATGCATATTGATAAATGAAAGATGGCAGTCAGAAAAGGGTAAATACTGTATCATTCCCATTAGATGATACTTTGAAAAAGGCAGAACTAGAGAGAGTGAAAATAGCAGTGGTAGGTTGAGATGTTGGCGGACAAGGACAGGGATGAACAGGTGAATAACAGGGAATATGTAGGGGAGGGAAATTATTCTATATGATACTGTCATGGTGGAAAACATGACATTATCCAGTTGTTTAAATCCATAAACTTATAGCACAGTGTGAGCCTTAATGTATGCAAACAAAAATATCATTTAGGAGATTGGAGAATCCTAGGAAGCAATGCAGACTTTGACAATAGAATGTAATGCTATTTATAAATACATGAAACAACCTCAGTGAGAAGGTGGGCGAGGGGGGTGGGTAGCTGATGAACTAAGTAATTTTGGAAATGAGAGATGTATGTAAGTCTAAAGGCGAAAGAAACATCACAAAAGCACTATACCGGCTAATGAAGTTTTTCCCATTGGGATACTGGTGGACAATCTTGATACTTCTTCTATACATGTACACTGGAATTGAACAATAAAGTAAATAGATGGTAAATCATGAGAGTGAAGTTTCTATTTGTTGAAGTGAGTATTTACGTAAAAGTAAGGGCAAGAGGCCAGAATAATTTATATAGTGATAGATGAGGTTTGGAAAAATCAGTAAGACACATCAATCAATAAAACATAGAGGTGAAGATCTCAGGCTATTAGTGTAATATAGATATAGATTGTCAAATATGGAAATGTTTATTTATATGTAAATATATAAAGACAAATATATAGACATATATTTGAAAGGTGCTAAGAGGTCCTAAAAGAAATGACACCCCAGTGGAACTTGCACAGTTTGCATCCAGATCTTGTTTTCTAATATATTCCAATAAAAGAAACCAAAGCTCTTTGGATAAATGGCTCATTCTAGAGATGGGCCTAGAAATACACAAGATGAACACAGCTCATCCTGTCATGCTGGAAAATGAGGAGGTGTCCAAAAGCAAAAACAAACAAACAAAAAATGCCTATGGAGATATATCGACAGAACACAAGAGCCAACTGAAAGACCTCTCAATGGCCAATCCTGAAACAATTTGAGCAAGAAAATGAAAGTTGTATTAATGTAATACAAAATACAAAATATGTGTTGATGAGAACATCACTGATATAAATAAATTATTATAAGAACAAATAAATATATAAGAAGAAGAGATGAGACAAATCTCCCATGAAGAATATTTCCAAATGATTTTTGTAGATTCTCCATTACCAAGGAGAGGGAGTATTAGTCCCCATTTCTTAAGTGTGTGATACATGTAATGTCTTCCTTCCAGAGTCTAGTATAGTAAGAGAGTGGAGAAGAGTAAGTTTAGAGTGGAGAAACCTGGCAAACTCCCGCTCTGCCAGGGAATCGAGGTCCACATCAACAGTAATTAATCATTTGATAGTGTTTCCTTTATGTGATGTGATAAAAACGACACCTCATCTCTGTGACCTGTGTCCCTAAAACAGATAACCTCAGTCTAATCATGAGATAAACATTAGATAAATTTAAATTCCAATAGAGGATAAAGGTGCATACAATAAAGTACTTTACCAATAGTCTTCCAAAGTGTCAACATCATCAAAAATGTCACAGAAATTGACACAGCCCACAGGAATCTAAGGAGACATGGCATCCAAATGTAATGTGGCATTTTGAATAGACTCCTGAAACAGAAAAAGGACATTAGGTAAAAACTAAGAAAATCTGAATAAATGAGGGACTTTAATTAAGAACAATATATAAACACCTGTTTAATAATTGTAATAAATATATTCTACTATGTAAGAAGATAATACAAGTGGAAACTGTGTATTAGGTATACAGGAACTCTCTAATATCATCTCAATTGTTGTATTAACCTAAAACTTTTCTAAACTATAAATCTGTTAAAAATGTCCTTGAAATGGTTGACAAAATTCTCTTGATATAGATTCAATGCTACCTTTTCCACTGGCATCTTTTACTTCCTGCCCATCTCTCAGTCTGCCCCAGCCACACTGGCTTCCACACTGGTCCTCGAGGCCACTATACCCACTCACATCTCAGAAGTACCCACTGTGACTTCTACCTGGAACACTCTTTCTACATATGAGCTTAGCTAATATCCTTAATTCTTCAGGTCTCTGCTAAAAACTTTCCTCACAAGAGACAACTTCCATGACCATCATACACAAAATAAGCACGGTCCTCCATTGTCTCTCAGGAATACTCCTCATTCATGCTCAGTTTTACTATTCTTCTTAAAATATATAAGTATTTGATATATCATATACTTTTATGTTTATTTATTTAAGGTTTGTCTCTTTCCATTAGCATGTAAGCAGCATGTAGGAAGGAATTTCACTGCTTTATTCACTATTGCATGCTCAGCATTTTAAAAAGTATCTGATTGACATTTAAAAAATTAACGAATGAAGCATGCAATAAGCTGACAAATGAATATAGAATTTCTATAAATATGTGTTAGTATATCTAACATATCTGTAACGATCTTCTAGCAAGACTTTTGATGTTAATTTTATCCCTGCTCATCTTCAATTTCTGTGAAATTTGCAAATTTAAGTTTACATTTTATATTTGTGCAGCACTTTATAATACTTCCATTATGACAACTGCACTAGGCATAATGCTGTTTGCAACACAGTGTGGATCACAATCTGGAATATATAATGTTTAAATGTGACTGAACTGGAGTATGTAATTTAGCAACATAGTAAAAAATGTATATGAGCTTGGCATTAAAAATGACAATAAAATATTATTGCCAAGCAGACTGTTAGAACACTTGGAGACTTCCTGAGTGTGTGCTAGAAAGAAAATTCTTTACTAATACCCAGTTCATGAACTTTCCTACAAAAAAAAAAAAAAGAAATGACAACTAGATTACATCGTGGTATCACAATTTGGATGTAATATAAAATCCTGGAGAATGTGAGATATGAGAAATAAAATAATATGCTTCCTGCTGAGTATTCAAATCTGTTTTAAACACAAAATGAACCCATAAAATTCCATTTTAATTTCCTCCAACTGTATAAGCTGGAGAAAAGCTGTGCTGTAGATTGAATATGCTGAAATTAGTCACGGCATAGACTAAGATGTAAAACAAGTAATCTGGGAACACCCATTATTGAAAGACAGCTTTAAACAATGAAAAGTAAGATGTGTACGATGTTTCGAGTATTATCATTAGCATTGACTCTATGCAGCTAAGATATTCACACTGCAAAAAAGCATCTCACAATGCTGAATAGCCATTAATATGTTTTTCATACAGAGCACAACTACCTAATATTTCTAGATGTATCTACTTGTTGTTAATGTATTTCAGTGCATTGAGGTTTCAGCAGAAGTTACAGGCTTTAGGTTTAGAAAAATCTAGGGACTCTGATTTACTTAATGTATCTGAAATAATTTATGAAACTTTGTTGTAAAACAACAAATTGGCCAGTGCATAAATATTACTATTATTTAAGACACATTAATGAACTATATACTATAATTTTTAAAGGACATATCTTATTGGTCCAAAAATATTTATTAAGCATTGACTCTATTAAAGAGAATGTCACAGATTATAGGGAAGATAAATTTTATAAATAAGTATAATATGCATGAGTATTTTAAGTACCATATCAGTATCATTATTTGTAAAAGAGAAATAAGTGCAGTTTTGAATGTTGAACTCACCAGACAGTTCCTGGATAAGCTCCATTTATCATGATTTATTATCATTATTATACTACTAGTTTCAGGTGGTCATATTTTGTGGATGATTTTTGTATCTTTGATCATGAGTTACGAGTCTAGAGGTTTTGGTATTTTTGTAATGCCTTTGCTTTATTAGAGTAATACTGGCTCCAGAAAATGAGCTGGAAAGTGTTCTCTTCGTTCTATTTTCTGGAAGACATTGGGTAGAATTAAAATATTTTTTTCTTAAACTTTTGTTAGAATACACAACTGAATCTTCTAGATGTGTGTTTCCTTTCTTAAAAAAGAAAAAAGTTTTAAACCACAAATTCAACTTTAAGGGACTAGTCAAGTTATCTATATATTCTTGAGATAACTGGTTAGGTAGCTTATTCCAAGGAATTAGTTTACTTAATCTAAGCTATCAAATTATGACAATCATATTTCTTGTAGAATCCCCCCCCCTTTTTTTTTTGTTGAGATGGAGTCTTGCTCTGTCACTCAGGCTAGAGTGCAGTGGCACGATCTTGGCTCACTGCAACCTCCACCTCCTGGGTTCAAGCAATTCTCCTGCCTCAGCCTCCCAAGTAGCTGGGATTACAGGCATGCGCCATCATGCCTGGCTAATTTTTGTATTTTTAGTAGAGATGGGGTTTCACCATGTTGGTCAGGCTGGTCTCAAATTCCTGACCTTGTGTTCCGCCTGCCTCGGCCTCCCAAAGTGCCTCGATTACTGGCATGAGACACCACCACGCCCGGCCAGAATCCCCTTTTTACCCTTGTAATATTTTGGGATCAGTAGTTAAAGTCCCTCTTTCATTCCTAATGTAGGTAATTTGTGTCCCCTTTTTTTTTCTTTGTTAGATTGACTAGAGACTTATTAATTTAATTGAACTTTGAAGGGACCAGCTTTTTGTTTCCTTGCTCTTTCTACTTCTTTTTTAGTTTCGCTTATTTCTGTTTTGATTATTAACATTTCTATTTCCTTCTGTTCAAGTTATGTTTGATTTGTTCTTCTCTCCAAAATTTTATTCTTTTAATAAATATGGAAGCAATTCTGATTCAACATTTGAAAACAAATCAAGTTATTTCACCACATTAAAAAAGTAAGTGAGAAAATCCAAAATAGAATTTTGAAAACTAGAATGACCATAATGTTTCAGGGAAAGAAAGTAAAAGTATACATTTTATTCACTTTCAATTTTAAGAGTCAACAGAAATCTAAAGGAACTGAGAATATAAAAGTGGGTACATGTTGTTCCAAATTAGTGGGAAATTTATGTTGTAGGCTCTAGGTGCATTTTGCTTTAGAATGAGACTCATCAATAATATAGAAGACATTCCATAGTATAAGAGAACAAGTACTGTGACAGATTCTCCTAACAACATAAATTTGATTTTTTACTGATTTTAAAATTAAATACATTAATATATCACTAAAATAGCTAGAGATAAGTAATTTCTAAAAGTAAAGCATACTATTATTAATATAAATATTGAATATGTATAACTGTTGTCTGGTAAAAATTAAAAATACAGTAATAAGTATATAATACATATAAAAATAAATTCTATGGCCAGGCGTGGTGGCTCATGCCTGTAATCCCAGCATTTTGGGTGGCCAAGGGGGCAGATCACCTGAGGTCAGGAGTGCGAGACCCACCTGACTAACATGCTGAAACCCCGTTTCTACTAAAAATACAAAAAATTAGCCAGGCATGGTGGCACATGCCTGTAATACCATCTACTTGGGAGGCTGAGGTACGAGAATCGCTTGAACCTGGGAGGCGGAGGTTGCAGTGAGCTGAGATCACGCCATTGCACTCCAGCTTGGGCAACAAGAGTGAAACTCTATCTCAAAATAAATACATAAATAAATGAATAAATTTTACAAATACAGTTAAAACGTAAATAAATTAACAAAAGTTTACTGCACAATATTAAAAATATTCCAAAATAAATGGGCAGATATACCATTGCTAGTAAATAGGAGCCTCTATGAATTAATATATAAATGTATCTCCAAATATTTTATACTTTTAATATATTCTCTTAAAAATCCCCAAGTTTTATGAAGATTTATAGCCTATTTCAAAATATCTATGAACAAACAAATATCATGAACAGTCAGTGGCTGAAATAGAAGGCCAACTGGTAGGATTTAGCTTACTAGATATCAAGAATTATTATAAATCTATTAGAATTAAAACAGACAAGTAAGATAAATAAGCAGATCTATAAGAAACTCATTAAAGAAGTAATCTTAATTTAGAAAGAGGGTATGACACATAAGTTGAAAGAATACTGCTGGGGAAATCATGTATTCATAGGAAAATCTTTAAAAAGGATTTCTAACTCTTTTAGTACTATATATATGCATTTATGTATATACTTTTATACTCGTGTATTAACAAAATATAACAAGTGTTGACTAGGATGCGGAGGAAGTTGAAATCTTGTACTCTACTGATAAAAATGTAAGATGGTGCAGGCACTGTGGAAAATATTAGGGAAGTTCCCCAAAAAATTAAAATAAATCTGAAGTATGATATAGCAATTATTTATCTGAAATAATTGAAATCAATACCTCATAGAAATATCTGCACCCTTATGTTCATTGTAGCAGTTGGGTATTTGGATGTTTTCTCTATCTTGGCATATGAAAATCTTGGCTATCCCAACATATAGAAATAATCCAAATATTCATCAAAAGATGAATGGATAAAGCAGATATGTTATATACATGCAATGGAATAGTACTTATTCTTTAAAAAGAATGGACTCGTACCATTTGTGACAACATGGATGAACCCAGAAGACTCCGTGTTAAAGGAAATAAGCCAGTCACAGAAGGACAAATACTGCATGATTTCTCTTATGTAAGATATCTAAAATAATCTAGCTCGTAAAAGCAAAAAGGTGGTTGCCAGGGTTTGGAGGAGGGGGCCAATAAATAGTTGTCACTCAGTGGGTATAAAGTTTCAGTTATGTAAGATGAATAAGTTCAAGAGATTTACTGAAAAACATCTTGCCTATATAGTTCACAGTATGGTATCATGCATTTAAAGATTTGTAAAGAGAATATATCTCTTGTGAAGTGTTATTATGATGAATACACATACACACACATAAAGAGACACAAGGAAACAACTTTTGGACATGGTGAATAGGCTTATTACCTTGATCATGGTAATGGTATTGTGGGTGGGTGAATAAGGCTAGGCTCACCAAATTTTACATATTAGCATGTGCAATGTTTTTGTATATTAATTATTCCTCAATAAAACTATTAAAAAGGAATTGAATAAAAAATACTGCCCAGATAGATTAAAGACAACTTTGAAAAGCAAAATTCTGAAACTTTAATGGTTGTATATATCTTATAACTCAGAGAAATAAGTGATTTCTTAAATGAAACATTTTAAAAGTAACTGTAAGGATAATTTGAAAGATTCAGTTACATTAAAATAAAAAAATTTATTTTCCAAATGACTACATATAATAATCACACTCCTTTGAAATGGAGGGACAATATTTGAAGCTGTATAACAAATAGAAATTAAGATACCTATATTTATTATTCATCTCTCTATTTAGCTATCTATAACAATCTTTATCTAAAGAACTTCTACAAATTAAGTAAAAATAAATACCTGTCGTGAAAAAGAGTAGAATTTATAGATAGTTGTTTAGCAGAGGAAACATGAGCAGATCATAATTCTTACCTGCTTATGATAGAAATTGCCAACTGTGCTCCCACCTCACCTCTGTATCAATTCTACCCTTTGTACTTTTTGCAATGGAATCACCAAAGTCAGAGTCTTAGCAAAATCATGATTATTCATCTGGAGCCCCTATTCATTATTGTATTAATTTATAGTCATAAAACCAAAGTAACTAACCTGCACAATGTGCACATGTATCCTAAAACTAAAGTATAATAATCAAAGAAAAAAAAACAAAAAACAAAGAATCTTGCAAGGGGATGTGAATAGAAGTAGCACAAGCAATCTATGAGTCAATTCCTTAAAAGAGAAGTTCTTTGTAGTTGTTGTTGTTGTTGTTGTTGTTGTTGTTGTTGTTGTTTTTATTTTACCTTTCCCTAGAACTGAAATTAAGATGTCATGCTGGAGATCCACCGTCAACTATGTTCAAGAAAAATCTCTATGAGAGGATGGAGTCACAAGTAAAAAATAATGCCAGGATCCATGGATGACTTCATGGAACAGAAAAGTCTTCGTTCCTCAAACTAGCCATCCATATTGTGAAAGTTTTCCAGAAAAGATTAATCTCTATCTTGTTTGAACCCAGTGAATAACTTTGTTACAACACCATACCTTAACTAATAATCAGAATGGAGTTACTGAAGTGAACTAAAAGATTTTGGCACACATTTTGTTGCCGTGGCAATCACTTTCATTGAGGTAACAGGGGTGGCAGATAACATAACTACAAAGCCTGCATAAAAATCCAAATATTGGCTTTTCTTTTTAGCTCTTGGTTGCTTTAGCAAAGTAATACAGGTCAGATTAGTAGGCCAGAGCAGAAATGGAAGTCATAATACTCTACTGAAAAGGCTTTCTCAGAGTACGCTGTAACCTAAATTTACTTAGAATAAACGAACTTGGAGCCTTGCGGGGTTGTAAATGCCGACTCCTTCTGTTCTCTGAACAACCGTCAATGAGATTATGGAGCCTACACATCAATGTACTCGGACATAAAATGCTCGCTAACCCAGCTGCAAAGATCAGATTATGCATATTATCTGTTCAGGCAGCCTATTATTTCAGATAGCCTTGAGGAAGCTGCCCTTAAATGAGTATAGATGTCAGTAAATAAAAGAGTCATCCAGGCTGAAGAACTACTCCAGGTAGATGTTTGATTGTATCATAGTTTCTTCACATGTAACAGAATGTAAGCAAATACATCAGAAACTTCTTGGGTTTTTGATGAAATTGTATTGCCCCAAACACCTTAGCTTCCAAGACTGATGATTGAATCCTCAGACAAACCTAAGCCTAAAAATCCAAACCAATAGGGGATTGGCAATTAAACTCCACCACAAGGAAGAAATGTTCTGCATAGTTTATTTTAGATGTGGAAATAGTGGACAAGAGAGATCCTGTCATAGAGTAGAGCCAGGTTCCTATAAAGAAGTTATTCCAACATTGAGAAAAGTAGGCCTCATAGTATCTATCCAGGCAGATTTTATAAGTGATCTATGACTGCATTATGTACCCTTCCCCCTCTTTTGACAATTGAGTTGATATTTCACTTTCCCTATGCATGAGGGCAGTGGGTGGTTAAAGTGAATATCTTTGTCTTTTGATTTCTTGGTTACCAAACTGTGAGGATTTATATTCAAACCTTTGGTTAACAGCATACATCCAAAGAGAACATGACTAATGTAGCATAAATTAAGTGGAAAGAAATAGAAAACAATATAATAATGAGTTAAAGACTGTATGATGCCAGTTGTGTAAGATCCTACTCTCGGCTGAATTGAATACACGTACACTTGCCATGTCAATTCTGAAGGCCAGGGGTAAATTTGTCTTAAAGAGTTAAAAGCACCAAAATACTTCCGTAAACATTCAGATGTTTAGAATCAATAGCAATCTGGCTATGCCAGTTATAGCTACTTCAAGCTAAATTTAGTCAGTCTCCACTTTCATAGCTATCTCAATGTAGTAGGTACTTTAATTTCTAAGTTTGTATACCATTGTTGTTTAATGAGATGTACATCATAAGTGGGGTTGGAGGAGCAGGGTGCAAGTCCCAAATCTGTTACCTACTAATGGATGAGTGAACTTGGACAAGTTATCCTCTCTAAAATAAATTACTGCATCAAAATAATGGGATAGTGATACTACCTTTCTTCTTAGACTTGTTGTAAGAATTCATTAATCTAAAATCCTTGGCATATCTTTCCTATAAAGGACACTATTTGCTAGAGATCTTCTTTGAAAAAGGTGGATCATTTCATATTCTTGCTCCCACTTGGCAACTCATAGTGGATATTTGCCAAGAAACAGTATTGAAGATTCCTACTAAATATAAATGTTTAAATTTATTAACCATTTTTTAAAATTGAAAATACAAGTACCCTTAATGAGTATTTGTTGAAGACATAATAAATAAAAGGTTCATTTTCATGGCACTCTTTATGCCTTCTGTTAATTGCTGATTCAGAAATACCACCCAAACACACTATTGAAAAAGTAGAATTTATCACTTATAACAAAGGAACAGCATCATTCTGGAAGAGTCTTAGTAGCCTATAGGAGAGGGAAGGTCAAATACTCCACATGCACACATTCACACACATTTAAGTCACTGAATCTTACTTAATGAAAATGTAATGTAATCAAAATGTAACGTTCCATCTTTCCATTGCTCTCATCCTGCACACAAATATACTTTGGATCATGAAACAGTTGAAAAATTCAATGGTATATCTCTTTACTTTCTATTATTCTAACTTTTACAATTCTACAATCTGGAAAATATATTCACAAAAAAAATTTGACTCTGTGGAACAATAACACAATTCAATATTCTTCTCCTCTTTCAACCTATTACATAGTTTATCCATTCTTTAAAATAACAAAATAAAGCAAAGCATTAACAAAAAATGAAAACAAAACATTTGAAGGTTATATTTTGCAGCAAATACATTACAGAATACAGAATAATTTTGTTACTTTACTCAGCAATGTACCTAAGGCCTTGTTATTTTATATTATAGATAGATAGATGGATAGATAGATAGATAGATAGATATAGATGATAGATAGATGATAGATAGATAGATAGATAGATAGATAGATAGATGATAGATAGATAGATGTCCCTGCTATTGAGCAAAAGAAAATTCGAAATCAACTTTGAATTTTGCAGCATTATAAAGTTTGTCTTACATGCAATCCTTTCTAAAGGCAGAGAATTTAGCTACCTTAGTTGGCAACTTCAGGCTCTGGTGACTTGTCCAATCTACACTTAGTTTCCCAAGGATAACATTCTGAGCAATCTCATCAATCATGCCCCCAACATGTTTTCTTCATTTTAACATGTCCAACTTATTTGTGATTTTATTGTTAAAAGGCCTTTTATCTCACTTGTTTCAGAAAAAGCTTCTAGAAGAGCTATCAAGATATTTAATGAATTTGTTACTTTCCATTAAGTCACTCTATATCCACCTGACTGATGTTGAAATGACTGACTGCTTCTCTCACTGTTGAAAGCTGAAATGCCAATATCTGAGGTAAGCTCTACTTATGCCATAGTGTATTGGCACTTGTCACCTCCAGCTTGTTTCTCTCCAGGAAGTTGGCAGAGTATTATCAGAGAAATCTCTTCATATAGCTTCATGGAAACTGAGCTTTATCATTAGCCAGGATACACTGAATTTGTAGAAAAAAAATCAATACATAGGCTTAAGATGTCTCAGTTATTGTGACTGCTACATGTTTTGGATTTTGTGCACTTATATCGAGATATGACTGTTTATTTTGTCTTTTTTTGTGTGGAATTCTTATTTTACCTTTCAAGTAAAGTTGTAATAAAAATCATAACTCTTACTGGAGGTAAGTGAATTTTCTAGGATTGGAAAAATATCATGATCTATTATTTAAAGGTAAATTATCCAAGCCATCTGTAAAATTTAAAGTAGAATTTGGTTCCATCCTTTGATTAAAATCTTGAGTGCATTAAAATTCATAATTGAAATTATTTTTAAAAATTACATCATAACACGAAAGTGCCACGGTCACTAAGAGCTAACAATTCATTGATCATTGGACAGTCAGGGGTAATAATTAATAAATGAAAAAAAGAATAAAAATTAATACAAAACACTAAAAACTATTTGATACTTAAAATATTCTTAAATTGTTTGAAATATATCTTAAATTTGTTTTCTTACAGTGAAGATTTAAGGCATAAAAGTTTCAGGTGCTTGTAAACATCTGAGATTTAACCAATTCTATAATATAGCCAATATAATAATATATGTAAATAAATAAGTTATAACATTTGGATATGCCATATCAAAAAATTAGAGAAGAGAATAAAATTGAATAGAAATTACATCCAAAATCTAATAGAAAATGATTTGTCATTTTGAGATTCTCTAAATTAAAAATAAATATTTGTGATTCCTCCCATGGAAAATAAACTGAATCTGTAATTAAAGTGACATAATTTCTTCTAGGATGCAAAATCATCAGTGAAGTCTAGAGTTTGAAATAAGTATTAATCAGAGTGACAAAGCCAAAGTAAAATAAATTATTTCACAGGCATTTAGGAAGAAAATTCATAGAAATTAGAGGGAAAAAAACAATTTCTTCACTAAACAAATGTGCATATAGATTGACCACCAAACTTCAGTGACAGACTTAATGGACAGTTGACATTTTCAGCCAAAAGAATATGACCCTAAAATTTTCTTTGAAGCTAAATTGACTTTGATTAGAAAGACAAAGGGAAGATTTCATGAAAGCTATAAGGAATCTGGAATATTGTATCTATTAATTCTTCTGCATTCTTCTAAATTGCACACACATACACACACACACACACACAACATTCCAGCATAGATAAATGGTTCAAACTAAAAAACTAAGAAAATGAGAAGTTACTGGTAGGATAAGATCTGCACTTGCTTATTTTACATTGTGAAATCTTGTATGTAGTTTTTAAAAAATAATTGTTTTAACCATTTTACTACAGTATCTTCTAGATTATCTTTAATTCTTGAAAAAATAATTTATTTTATTAATTTCTCAGATAAATACCCCAGCTTACATCTTACAAACTGTGGCACATCTGTACTTTCACTGTTCTCAGGATTCCCAGTGTTACCTGCTGGATGGGAGATAACACAGTGAATGATTATATACTGGAATTCTTAGAATCATCATTTTTCCAAATACTAGGAGGTGAGGCTTTTATAGTAAAACAATGCAGAACAATTAAATGTAGTCAATACATTTCTCTGTTATATGGAAAAAGGGTAAAAATGTCCTGGTATATGGAAAAGAGTTCCTCAGGGAAAAGATGTATTCTTTCAAACTGGCACTAAGATAGAAAGACCAAAAGAAACCCTTTAGGCTCTTTGGCAGCCTAACTCTACTTGCTGGGAAAAGAGTCTAGATAGGGATTTGGAAGCAATTCTAGTAATTCTTCATTCATGACCTTCTTATTTACCTTCTTCTGTGATTTAGTAAAAGAATCTGGGGTAATAGGTATAAATTCAAATTCTGGCCATACACTTAGGACAAAATAAAATAAGTGTTCAGCAAATTGCTTTTGATTTAATTAATTTCATAACTGAATATCCTTATTGTTTTGCAAATTTTCTATGAGAACAATAATTTAGTAGCTGTTTTCTTGTTGTTTTGTTTTTAAAATCTGAATCATCTCATTCAACACACTTCACATAGTAAAGAAAATTATCCATTATATAAAGGCAATTTAATTTTTCAATACTATTAAAAGATACAGTACAAACGTAGGACAAAGTTAAATGAGACATGACCCTCAAAAAATATCAAGCTTAACTTAATAAAGGCAAATATTGTTGTGGAAATAATCAAGAGATTCTAGGGACAAAAAATAGATTGCTCTTTAGAATCATATTGTTCAAATAACAAATGACTACATTGTAGAAAGAACCATGGATCAGGACATGTTACATTAGGATTGTAAGCCAAAAAGTATCTGAGACAGGTCTCAATCAATTTAGAAATTTATTTTGCCAAGGTTAAGGGCATGTCCAGAAGAAAAAAAAAAAAAAAGAATCACAGAAACAGTCTGTGGTCTGTGCCTTTCTCTAAAGATGAACTTGAGGGCTTCAATATTTAAAAGGGAAAAATGGACAGGAGGGAAAAGAGTGAGGGTATGGTAATCCAGGAGTTTCAAGATCAAAGGAGCAGGTAAGGAGATAGTCAGCTTATGCTCACTCAGTAAATCAGCACTTTACATAAGATAAGATGAACAGAGAGTAGCTACCTGTGGAGATACGGAACCTTTTATCTGTAGGTGTCTGCTTAGGAACAAAAGGAAAGTTGCAGTTTCTTGTAAGATTCAGTTTTCAGCTATTTTTTTTTTTTTCTTTTTGGAGTAGTGAATTGGGGTCCCGAGTTTTTATTTTTCTTTCTCAGGATAATATTACAAAATGAACAAACAAACACAAAACTGTGAGATTTCTTTAGGTTAGAGGAAGGCAGATCTTTTCATGCTTAGGGTTATCATATCTAAATAAAGTTAAACTGAAAATAATGCTTAATATTCTATCATTAATAAACTGAAAAGCTAAAGATAGTTTGCAGTGAAATTGTAACTCTGGTCATTAATGCATTTTGACTCATTTAAGCTTTTTTGTTTATTTTGTTACGATGTTCTTTAAACTTTCTCATACATTTAGAAACGAATATATATATATATATATATATACACACATATAGTGTTTATAATGTTTGAACAAGTGTAGTGTATCTTCTGAAAGTACATTGTATATTTTTCATACAAATATATCCAGTTCAAATTATACATATTTCAAATTAAAGTAGCCACAAGATATTTGCGTTAAATTCCATATGATGAACTGTTAACTAGTAATCTTTGTATTTTTTAACATATAGTGGCACGTCTATTTGATTTGTTCTCAAAGTATTCACTCTTTTAGGTTTATTTAATTACAGATGACAAAATCAGGTAAAATAACCTGTTCAAATTCAAATCTTGGCTGGTGTTACATGCCAGGTTTTTTATTCGATTCTCAAGTATGCTCTGTCGAATTACTCTGTAGTCCCTTGCTTTGGATTCCAATGTCCAGGAAATATAGTCTCATGAAAGTTATAGAATAACTTCAACTTCTCACAATCAAACTTCTCAAGCAGGAAAAGAGGCACATGAGTAAGAGCTTTTCCATTCTCTGATTGCCTCTCACATTTTTTTTAAGAAGCATTTTTCATCCCCTGAGGCACACAAGCATTGAAGCTTTTACACTGCATTGGTTAGAGCATGCTCAATTGGACATCCATGGCTGCAGAAGAGGCAGGGAATGTTACCAATATGACAGAAGGGATAAGAGTGTCATGGTTAGTTTAAAAAAGTCATGATTCATGCCTGGGGTCATACACTGAGCAAAGTCAGAGGGTAGTGGAGAGGGAAGGAGGAGTAACATATAGAAACAACAAAGAACATCTTTCTTATTCTCCTTAAGACCCCAACACAGCATATTAAATCCATTTGTAAAAGTCTCGTTAAACTAATGAAGAAATATAGATTAATTTGCTGGTGTATCTGGATCTTTCTCCATAAATCATACATTAAAATTACATTCAAAATGTCTTGTTTATTAAGTTAATCATGTTCAAAATGTTAGTAGCCCTGTGTCACTAAATACAATTCACGATAAGTTATGGACACTGGAACTAGGGAAAAATATGTTGAACAAAAGCAATTTCTGGGTGTGAGGGTAGACCCATGATTTCTGGTATTGGTATTTGCAAGCCTTTGCCATTTGCAAACTTTTGCATATATTGCATAGCAAATTTGATGAATGAACTCTGTATTTTTCTCCAATTAAATTGAAACACACATATGGCTAACCCTGATATTGTAGTCTAATTCAATGCTAATTAGATTTATCTGTCTACTAAGTAAGGCACCCAAACATATGCTTTTTCATCTCCTTCCTGGGGAAAAAAAAACATATATGAAAATGGCAACATTTTAAAAATAGTGAAAAACCTGAAAATGCTTGTAGGATTTTTAAAGAAATGACTCTTCTTTTAAATGCTTCAGGTACACATTAAAAAGAAAATGATTATTGGCATCATAAATGTATATGATGTATTTCTAAGTAAGCATTTAATTATATCAGCTCAAGGAAAATTTTAGGTTTCATATAATATGTGGATTAGAGAAGCAGTAAATAGATTGCCTCCCTAGACAAAGTGACATTTTAACCAATGAGGGGTTGGACACTGAACAGCATGACGTTTCTGCCTTGTGTTAAGATCAAAGTGACAACTCTATACTTTCATCTGGATTTACAGACTATAGGTAGGTGATGATCCTTAACATCTGCACATTATTTACACTAAAAAGAAAATTGCCCATAAATAGATAATGAGATGAGTCTCTGTGTTGGTAAATGTTGCTGTACCTAAATTTGCTTTGACTGTTCTTAAAGCCATTTAACATTTTATCATTTCAAAATAACTTATAATCATGGATAATACAGTATCATTCCATCTAATAAAGTATCATTCGGTTTCATAGCACAGTTATTCTTCACTGTGGGGCCTGCATACTTATTAAGATTTGGTAAGAACCTAGTAATTACAAGTAGAGAAAGTGGATGTGTAGCCACACTGTAGCATTTCAAAGTTCTATAAGCTCAAGAACTTTATTTAACCACTCTGAAACTCACTTTTTTTTATTTGTTTTGAGACAGAGTTTCACTCTTGTTGCCCAGGTTGGAGTGCAATGGCCTGATCTAGGCTCACTGCAACCTCTGACTCACGGGTTCAAGCAATTCTCTCACCTTAGCCTTCCAAGTAGGTGGCATTACAGGCACCTGCCACCACACCCAGCTAATTTTTGTATTTTTAGTAGAGACAGGGTTTCCCTGTGTTGGTCAGGCTGGTCTCGAACTCCTGACTTCTGGTGATTCACCCGCCTTGGCCTCCCAAAGTGCTGGGATTACAGGCATGTGCCACCGCGCCTGGCTGAAACTCACTTTTTAAAAATATTGCAGTAAAATACATATAAAATACATCTTAACCATTTTAAGTGTACAGCTCAGTGACATTAAGTTCGTTTACATAGTTATGCAACTATCATCACCATCCATCTCCAGAACTTCTTGAAAAACTGAAACTCCATACTCATTAACAATAGCTCTTCATTTCCTCCTTCCCCTTGCCTCTGGAAACCAGCATTCTACTTTTCTGTCTCTATTACTTTGACTCCAGTTATCTCATGTAAATAGAATCATACTGTATTTGTCCTTTTGTGATTGCCTTATTTCACTTAAGACATGTCCTTAAAGTTCATCCAATTTGTAACATGTGTCATAATTTTTTAAAAAATTGAATGATATTCTATTTTGTATATACAGCCTGTTTTGTTTATGCATTCATCTCTTGGTGCACATTTGAGTTGCTTGTGAATTGGCTCTTGTGAATAATGTTATCACATATAATGGCATTCAAATATCTCCTTAAGTCCCTGCTTTTAATTCTTTTGGGTACATATCCAGAAGTTAAATTGTTGGGACATATAATGATCCTACTTTGATTTTTTCAGGAAATGCTATACTATTTTCCATAGCAGCTTTATCATTTCACATTCCCACTAACTGTATACAAGCCTTCACATTATTCCACATCCTCACCAACACTTGTTATTTATTTTTTATGCTAGTCATAAAAATGAATATGAGAGAAACTCACTTTTAAAGTGCAAGTAATAATCCCTATATCACAGATGGTGCTGATATAATGGTTTTTTAAACCCTTATAGATTTCAATTATTTAATTCATTTCCATGCTTTCCTGACACTTCCCAAAGTGGAGATACAGACCTTATGCCCTTTAAGTAAGGCAGATCCTTTGTCATGATTCTGTGAACTCTTTGATTTATATCCACTCAGACTACTTAAAACAATGAGTTTTATTAAAAGAAAGGTATCTTAAATTTCTCACATACCCTGGAATAGTCATTCAGTCACCTCTTTCAACAACTGCAACAGTTCAAGTATTGGAAAAATTATAGGAACCTAGCTTCAGTCTCCATTTTGTTGTCTTCTTAGTTATTGTTATTATCTTAGATATTGTTATTATCTTAGATATTGTTAATCTACTATCATCATGATGTCTTAAATTCCCTATCTCAACCTTTCTCTCTCTCTCTCTCTCTCTGTCTCTGTCTGTCTCTCTCTCTCTCTCTCTGTCTCTAGCTCTATCTCATCTTTTTGTTCTTTTGCAATCACCTATTACTTCCATTCTCTGTAGTCT
This sequence comes from Pan troglodytes, assembly GCF_028858775.2. NCBI lineage: Eukaryota > Metazoa > Chordata > Mammalia > Primates > Hominidae > Pan > Pan troglodytes. The sequence goes on along the minus strand of NC_072398.2, from coordinate 58,287,316 downwards.
TTTTGCTTCATGGCTCCTGTTAGCTTATATTGTTTAATTGTTCATAAGTGCCTTTTTATGTGTAGCTCTTGCTGCCACTGCCGCTTTACAATATATTTCAAAGCATCCTTCCAATTTAAAATGTCCCTATCAACTGACTGGTAGTCTACTAAAATTAGTAGTAAAATTAGTAGTACTAAAATTACTGGTAATCTAAGTAAAATTAGGATACTTTAGATATTGCCCATAACTTTTCTTAAAACATGCAAAAAACTGTCTTGGAAAAGAAAAAAAATTGATCTTAAAAACTTAGTCCACTTTGTTCTCGAAGTTGTTTTTGGCTCTAATAAATACTAATATATTTCTGCATACAAATAAAGTATAAATAACACTGGATTTTGAGACAATGATAATGAGATTTCAGCAATAGTAAAGACAGAGAGACTTGGAGGAATAGTGTTCTCTGATTCAGTAACAACTGAATTAAATACTTTCCTCAGGATCAGGCTTTCCCATTGTGCACCTTACGCATAAAAATAAAATTTTGGAACGCAGCCTGCAGCACATTGGGATTTAGCTGGTTTTCGGAGATCTTACATAATTAGTGAAAAACAAACACAGGCATAAAGAAGCATCATAAATATAGTCTTATGTAAATATTCTATGCCACCTAATTCATGAAGATTAGGGATATGCATGATTCCAAAAGATCTTAATCGTGGCCACTTTTCTCCAATGTAAAGTAAAAATGCCCTCTGTGTTTTTAATTTTGTAAAATGATCTAAAATGAAATCATCTAAAACAATCGGTCAATAAAGCAGCATTGAATTATTTCTTGTTTGTGTCAGTGATAAAACTGAACCAGAACCCACAGATAGCTCCTAATCAAGTGCTTTCCCATCCTCCCCAAATCCAGTATCATTAATTATACGAATCCCTCTTGAATATGTAAATGTCTAACTTGCATCTCTGCTGTGTGAATCCCTTCACAGCAATTGTCCTAGTGCCTGCTTAATTTCCCTCCATATTTATTTCCACCATGATCTTTGTATTTTGCCTTTCTTTATGCATATCATCTTGTCTTTTTATTTAATGATGGAATTCAGCTTTTTTGTCTTTGACCACACAAGATTCACAAAATATAAAGGCTTTTGGTTAAGTTGCAATAGTGCTTCCAATTCTTTAACCTGTCTCTCCATCATAGACGAAGTACACTTCCCCTAGTTTTGGGGTTATGTCATGTGACTTGCTTTGGCCAATGACAATTGGATGGAAGTGACAATGTGCCAGTTCATCTTAAGCTTGAGGAGTACTCCTGTTTTCCCACTTCCCTTCTCATGTATACTCCACAGCCAGAAGAGTATTTTTCTTCTAGACCCATGGCCCCAAGACGAGGGTGAGAGAAATCTGGAACCAAAATCATTCCAACTTCTGCAGCCAAACACAGAAGTGCCTACATATTCGCAGTCAGAAATGTCAAGCTAAACCCATCCTCAGTAAAGCAAACTGTAGATACTTGCCTGATAAGTGCTTGTTTTTTTGTGGTGCCTTGCTATCCTGCAATAGCTACATGATACGGGTTGTTTAATGAGCTGAATTGTGCCCCCTCACTATTTTTATGTTGAAGCCTTAACACAAATACCTCAGTATGTGACTGTATTTGGAGATAGGACCTTTAAAGTGGTAATTAATGTAAAATGACGTCATTAGGGTGGGCTCTATTCTAAGGTTACTGATGTCTTTATAAGGCAAGTTGACTAGGACACAATTACCACAGAGGAAGGACAATGTGAAGACATAGGGCCATCTGAAAGGCAATAAGAGAGACCGCAGAATAAAACCAAACCTGCCATGCTTTAATTTGAACTTATAGACTCCAGAACTATAAGCAAATATATTTCTGTTGTTTAAACTACCCAGTTTATGGTACTTATTATGAAAACAAACTAAAACAGGTTACATTCACTATCTTTCTCTTTCTAAATATATTTTATAATCAATACCTAGTTTCCATATGTGAAATGACTCAGATTAGGCTACATGGATGATATAACTCACACTGTGCCCTTATCAGGCAACTTAGGTAATGACCAGCCACAATTGGCTATTAAATATAAACATAAATTAATTAACATTAAATTTAATTAAAACTTGAGTTACTTAATCACACTATCTCCATTTCAATTGCTTAATAGTTAAATATGGCTAGTGGCTATTATATTGGAGAGGACAAATTTATAGACATTTCTATCTTCACAGAATCTTGTATTCAGCAGGATGGGGTAGAGAATCAAAGGGCACACAAGGAGATTTAAAATTATTATTCTTAGATTTTATAACTTTAATTATAGAACAATTCAGGGTATTTTTAGAAGAAAATCTAATAAGATCTCAGCTTTGGACATCATCAAAATGGCAGAATAGGAGGTCGCAGGCTGCAGTGTTCACCACAGAAAGTCCAAGTAGTAACTCTTAACAGATAAAAGTACCTTTGTGAAAATTCTAAAACTTGGGAATGAAACTGAGACACCCACGTGGACCACAGTACCCAAAACAGTGCATTAAAAGATTAAGAGAAATTATCTCAGTTTGAGCCCATTGCTCCACTTCTGCGTCAACAATGCACCACACGGAGATAATTCCCCTAAGATCACAGTTTCCATCATTAGAAAAGAGAACCCAATATGGTACATTCAGCTTTCCCAGCACTTTGGGGCACTTCTTAAGAGGCCCAATACTGCTTCACTTCACAGGGAACACTGGTAGAAACTGTAAAACTAGACTGCCTGGAGTCAGGAAACAAAGAAAGGGGTGGGGCTCACAGGGACCAGCACATGGATCTTGGTGGTAGCTCAGTGTTCCTGGTGGCAGTAGTGTCCAATCAGAGATGCACCAATAGCACAGCCTATCCACAAAGCCACTCTGGTCACACCCAGAAATTCGTGGGAAGCTCCATTGGCTTGAATCCCTAACCAAGAAGCCACCCTGCCCAGCCTTAGAGTCCACCCCAAAGCTTTGCCTAAGAAGAGAGGCAATCCTCAATAATGCATTTCTATGGAATATAGCCTCTGAACCCACCCATCTCAAGCAGCAATTCCACCTAACCTCAGAGCTTAGCACCCAGCCTAGCCTAACTGAAGAATTAAAATAGCTTTACTACCAGGAAGGGGATATAGCCTGCAACACTGCCTGACTAGAGATGATCACAGTGCCCAGCCATCAACTCCCCTGGACATGAGAGCAAAGGCAGTGGCCCAACCCAACTAAAGAACCTGACAGAAAACTGCCTGCCTGTGGTTGGTATCAGCTGTCCTAACCAGAAGCCAGGTTAGACTAAATAGTGAAGGTCTACCCCTGCCAAAAAACACATGTAAAGTCCAGAAGCAGTGGTTGTATCCCCAAATGCACAGACACCAACACAAGAACACAAGCAATGAAGAAGCAGAAAATTATGACAATACTGTATGAAAACAATGAATCCTTAATGATAGACCTCAAAGAAGTAGAGATCTGTGAAAGGACTGATAAAGAATTCATAAAACAATCTTCTTAAAGTTTAGCAAGCTACAACAAAATAAAGATAAAATATTAAATGAAACTTGGAAAACAGTACAGTAATAAATGAGAATTTTGACAAAGAAATAGAAATAATAAAAAACCCCAAATGACATCCTACAGATGAAAAGTACAATGACTGAACTGAAAATGTAATAGAAGGCTTCAATAACAGACACAATTAAGTAGAAAAAGGCATCAGTGGACTCAAGGACAAAACATTTGGAATTATTCAGTCAGAAGAGCAAAAATGAAAAAGACTTAAAGAGAGCAAAGAAAGCCTGTGGGAATTATGGTACACCATTAAAAGAACAGACTTTCTTATAATAGGAGTTTCATAAGGAGAAGAACAAGGGCAATTAGCATATTTAATGAAATAATGGCTGAAAATGTTCCAAATCTGGTGAAAGATGCCAACATCCTGGGTCTCCAATCAAATTCAACTTAAAGAAGAGTTTGTTCAAGACATATCATAATCAACCTATCAAGAATTAAAGACAAAAAAAATTCTGAAACCTTCACAAGATAAGAAACATCATATACAAGAAAATCCAATGACCAGCAGAAAATGTCTCAGCAGAAACCCTACAGGCCAGGAGAGAAGGATGTTATATTCAAAGTGCTGAAAAACAAACAAACAAATGAAACTATCGAATACTTTACTTGGAAAAGCTTATTTCTCCTTTCTGAAGGAGAAATAAGAAGTTTCATGGACAAACAAAAGCTAAGGAAGTTCATCACCACTAGGCCTGCCTTACAATTATTGCTATAAGAGTTCATTAAGCTCAAATAATAGGGCACTAATTAATGAAATAAAACCTATGAAAGTGTAAAGCTCAACAACATATGTAATACATAGTCATTTTCAAAATACTCTAGTACTATAATTGTGGTGTGTAAAGCAATTTTTTTCTCTACTATGAGGGCTAAAACACAAAAGTATTTAGAACTGCTGTAGCTACAATAATTTGTTAAAGAATATAAATTGCAAAAATGTAATTTTGACATGGAAATCAGAAAAAAAATGACAGGGAAGGTAAAAGTGTAGGTTATTTTTATGTGATCAAAGTTAAGTTGTTCACTGCTTAAAAAGTTAAGTTGTTAACAGCTTAAAATAGCCTGTTAGAATAGACATTTTATCATAAGCCTCATGGTTACCACAATGCAATCACCTGTAACAGATGTATAAAACATAAAATGAAGTGATTCCATTTGGAGGCAGAGCAAGATGGCAGACTAGGATCATCCAGTCATCATCCCCCAAAAGAAATATGAATTTGAACAGCCATTCACACAACAAAATACCTTCACAAGAGCTAAGGGAACAAGGAGAGTGACCACAGTACCTTGTTACAGCCTAATAACAAGAAAAGATGCATTGATGAGAATAGAAAATTTCATGTTGCCTGCACAACACCTCCCTGAACCCCAATCAGCACAGACACACTGTCTGCTTGGGAGGAGAAAAGGGATGTGTGCATGAAACTTTGCCTTGAAAACCATTAACAGTCCTGTCACAGAAAAACACAAGGGTAGTCAGAATGCTGTGGCCCCTGATTACAGTCTGGTGCAATAGATGGAGCTTCTAGACTTAACCGGGCACCAGGTGGGAATTTGCTTCTCTGGTGGGACAGATCGAAGTCCTACCCTGAACCTTGACTGAACAACTACAGTGTCCTCGTGCCCCCAAAAATTTCAGTGGGAGGCAGCTATAATACATACAAGTAAAAAAGCAAAGAATCAAAACATACTACTGGAGAAAATCACATAACCACAAAGAAAGACAGTAAGGCAGGAAGAAAGGACTTACAAAACAACCACAAAACAGTTAAGAAAATGGCATTAGTAAGTTCTTACCTATCAAAAATTATCTTGCATGTAAATGGATTAAATTCTCCAATTAAAAGACAGAGTAGATAAATGGAATACAAAAATCACATTCCAATTAAATTCTGCCTAGGAGAAACTGACTTCACCTAAAAAGACATGTATACACTAAAAGTGAAAGCATAGTATAAATATTCCACATAAAAGTAAGCCAAAAAAGAGCAGGAGTAGCTATTCTTACATCAGGTAAAATAAACTTTAAATCAAAAATGATTTTAAAAAGGACAAAGAAAGCTATCATATAATAATAAAGTGGTCACTACAGCAGGGGGATATAACAATCATAAATATGTATGCAGCCAATAACAGAGCACTTAAATATATAAAGAAAATATTAATAGACATTAATAGACTTAAAGGAGAGCAACTGCAATACAATAATAATAGGAGAATTCAACACCCCACTTTCAACAATAGACAGGTCTTCCAGACTGAAAATCAACAAATAAACCTGGGAGTTAAATTGTGCTCCAAACTAAATGGCTCTAATAGACATTTATTAAAAATTTGATCCAACAGCAGCAGAATACACGTGAAATATTTTCCAGGATAGACCACATGTTAGACCACAAAGCAAGTCTTAACAATTTTTTAAAAATGTAAGTTATATTATATTTTCTCACCACAATGAAATAAAACTAGAAATAAATAATAGAAGGAACATTGGAAACTGTACAAAAACTTGAAAATTAAATGACAAGGTCAGAAACAACCTTAGGTGAATGGAAAATTAAAAAGAAAATTAAAAAATTTCCTGAGACAAATGAAAATGGAAACACAACATACCCAAAGCTGTGAGATATAGCAATAGCTTAAAGTCATAAATGCCTACAGCAAAAATTACAAAAATCTTAAATAAACAAACTAATATTACACCTCAAGGAACAAGAAAAATAAGAACAAACTAAGCCTAAAATCAGTAGAAGGAAAGAAATAATAAAGATCAGAGCAGAAACAAACAAAATGTAGACTAATTGAACAATATAAAAGATCAGCAAAACAGAGTTGGTTTATGAAAAGATAAAATCGTCAAGCCATAACTAGCCTAAGAAAAAATGAGAGAAGACTGAAATAAATAAACTCAGGGAGGAAAAATGAGACATTAAAACTGATAGTCACAAAAATACAAAGGATCTGAAGAGACTATTATGAATAACTATGTGTGAATGAATTAAAAGTGCTAGAAGAAACAGATACATTTCTGGGCACATACAACCTATCAAGATTGATTCATAAAGAAATAGAAAACCTAAGCAGACTAATAATAAGCAATGAGATTGAAGTATTGAAAAGTTTCTTATTAGAAGAAAAGCCCAGGACCTTATAGCTTCTCTGCTGAATTTGACTACACATTTGACAAACTAATATCAATTCTTCTTCAAACTATTCCAAAAAATTGAAAAGGAATGAATATTCCTTTTCTAATTTAGAAGGCCAAATTATTCTTATACCAAAACCAGACAAGGGACAACAGAAAAAGAAAACCACAGGTCAATATTCCTGATGAACGTAAGTGCAAAAGTCCTCAACAAAATACTAGTGAACCTAATTCAGTGGCACATTAAAATATTATTTACCCTGATCAAGTGGGATTTATTCCAGGGATGAAATAATGGTTCAATATTTATAAAACAATAAATGCAAAATCAAGGGAAAAACATACAATTTTTCAATAGATGCTTTAAAAGCATTCAGTAAAATCAATATCAATTCAAGATTAAAATGATCAAAAATTTGTGTATAAACACAATACAATGAACACAACACCAAATGACAAACCCACAGCTAACATCATACCAAACAAGAATAAGTTTAAAGTTTTTCCTCTAAGATCTTGAACAAGACAAGGTTGCCCATTTTTACCTCTTTCATTCAATATAGTATTGGAAATTCTAGCTAGAGCAATTAGGCAAGAGAAATAAATAAATGGCTTCCAAACTGTTATTCTGATGCTGGCAATACTGGTGTAAACCACCCTACTTGCTCACTGTGAGTTGTATCATGGAATTGTGTGCAGTACATAATACTTGATAATGATAAATGACTATATTATTAGTTTATGTATTTACTGTACCTTTTACTATTATTTTGCAATATTTTCCTTATACTTAAAAAAGTGTATTGTAAAACAGATTCAACTAGTTCCTGAGGTATTCCAGAAGAAGCCATTGTCATCATAGAAGAGGACACCTCCATGTATTTTACTGTCCCTGAAGACCATCCAGTGGAACAAGATGTCAATGTGGAAGACAGTGATAGTGAAGATCCTGATGCTGTGTAGGCATGGGCTATGTGTGTTTGTGTCTTTGGTTTTAACAAAAATATTTTTAAAATGTAAAAATTAAATAGAAAGGATCTTATAGAATAAGAATATAATGAAATAAAATATTCTTAAACGGCAGTGTAATGTTTGTGTTTTAAGCTAAGCAGTATTGTAAAAGACTCTAAAAGTTAAAAAAAAGTTTATTAAGTGAAAAGCACAGTGAGGTGAGGTTAATTTATTATTAAATAAAAGTTTAAAATAAATGTTGTAAGGCCTGAATGTGCAATATTTATAGTCTACAGTAGTGTACAGTGATCTCCTAAGCCTTCACATTTACTCACCACTCACTCACTGACTCACCCAGAGCAACTTTCGGTCATGCAAATTCCATTCCTTATAAGTGCACTATGTTGGCATAACATTTTTAAGTCATTTATACCACATTCTTACTGTTCCTTTTCTATGCTTAGATAATGTTTATGTATATAAATACTTACCATTGTGTTACAGTTGCTTATAGTGTTCAGTACAGTAAAATTAGGCACAAGTTTGTAGCCTACACTGGCTACAATATAAGGAGCAACATACGGTACCTCATAGCCCAGGGATGTAGTAGGCTATCCACTTAGGTTTGTGCAAGTACACTGCATAATATTCACATAATGACAAAGTTGCCTAATGACACATTTCTCAAAGCACTCCTATCATTAAGTGGTGCATTGTTGTATCAGGAATAGAAATAAAGTCAAGCCTGAAACTATTTCCCTTTGATTAATAGCTTTATTTTAGTTGCATTCTGTTAGGAGCAAGCAAGCACAGATTATGAGGGATCACATCATATTATTTTTCAAAAGTTGAATGGTTTAAAATGGTTATTTTAGTAAAAAATAAAAAATAAAATAAAATAATCACTTTAACTGTAATAAATGTTATTGAATAGAATGCCTGCCATCTCAATACAAGCTTTTAACATTATGAGATGTTTTTCTAAACTCTACATGTTCCAGGTTTATTTTTTACAATCTTACCTGACAGCATCACTCTGGTGATTTTAAACAGAAAGAAAATATGTATATACCTCATGGACTTATTTATGTTTATAAAGCATTCAGCATTACTTTAAATATTTGGCTTGTCCCATTTTGCTTTCAGAAGCCTATATGTTTTCTGATATCTCATCTCTTAGTAGGCCCTTTGTCATCTAAATTTTTATCTTCAAGGGTATTGAGAAAGGACCCTGAATGGCTAGAAATAAATCTACTTTCACTCTGATAAATAATAGCTTCAAACATACTTATTCCAGTAAAATTTTGAACAGTGGTAAAGCTAGATGAGGTGAGGAGGTGACTGAGTCTGTTTCCCATAGGTAATCACTTCCAGAGTGCTTTATTAGAGTACGTTGCAGGGCTGAAAACTCTTTATATTTGTGTTTCATCTTGGTAAGCCTCAACTTCCTCTTCCTGGCAAGTCTTTCTCTAAACATTTTGTCCATTATTTCACAGATATCAATATGGAAACATTAAATAAATACTCCAAAGCAATGATTAGAAACACTTAAATGTAATGATATAATCATTTGAAAAATTGAAAATAAGACTTTCAATAAATTATATATCTATGTGTGGTATGAAACCACCACAGTTTTTAAGAGGAGATTTTCTTTACTCTTGTAATTGATTTATTGTGTACAACACCTATTAAATACAAAATATCTGTGAAAAGGCAATTACCTATATTTCTGTTTTTAAAAGTAAAGATGAAAGTCATATGGCATTTTATAATTTGAAATTAAGTAATGGTCTGAGGTTATGATATAAAATGTTAGTAAACACAAAGATTTATTTTTATAATAAGTATACTACATCATCAATACTACAGTAAAGAACAACCAACAGATAAGGCATTACCAGCTTTCTCCTGGGCTCCTTGCAGAACAGCTATAGTGGGACAGGGTCTGGCTATAATCCCCGGATGCACCACTAATGCCAAGCATGTTGAGTGCTGTGTTGCCTTGAGATAGGTTAGTAAAATGCTTCAGCACCTGGAAATCCACTACAACATTCATTTGGAAAGCATACTTATTGTGCGCCAGGGAGCTACTGAAAAAGTGCTACTGGAGCTCACATATACTGGATGGTCTTCTCATTGACACTTAGCTGCACTTTTAGTGTTGTCCTAACTAGCTGCACAGAGATTCTGCTATGTAGCCATGTATTTTCTGCATATTAATTCTCCACTGTAATTTAGAAATAGAAACATGGCAACTTGTTTGGATTCTAAATATATTTTCATGGTCTCAAAAATCTTACCATTACATTTTTTCAGTAAAGGAAAGGTAGAGGGGTGAGATTCTTTAAATATAAGTTGAGCCTTTGCACATATGGGATTTAAATTTTTTGCATCATCTATTTTTATGAAGAAAATTTATTATTAAGAATGAGTGTAGTACATTCTGGGGCTTGGTCCAGATTACCCCTGGCTGAAGCCCCACAGCTGTGTCTCTCCAGGATACTGCTCTCTGCTGCTGGAAATTCCCTTGCACAAAAGTATGTCATCTTTTAGAAAGCAGCTGGCTACTAATTATTAATAATGAATGAATACAAAGGCCCAGTCTTCTGGGCTCAATTTGGAACATTCTGAAGGTTCCAAACTCAATCTTCAGAGTTCCCTGAAAGATCATCAGTCTTCAACTGTTACCTCACTATGGATTAGAGTGTCCTTCTGCCTGATCTGGTTTCTTCATTTCCTTGGGATATATCTCCTGAGAGCATGCAATTTCCCATCTCACAGTTTGTTTCCAGCACAGTGACTATGCCATAATGACTACCAAAAATTTGAGGAGGTCATTATTAATAAACTTTGATCAGAATAGCATGTGTACTTTATTCTAACATACACATATTTTAAAGACTTTGTACAGATGCTGTAATAAAGAAAAAAGGATACCATCATAGTGGTTTTCTACCTTCCTATGACTTTTGCTTTATTTGGAGTATTTTCTAGAACCATACGCCTTTGCTCTCAAAAACAAAATTTAGAAAACATGTGAACCATGTTTTTGGTAGGCAAGTCACCTAATGGAGTCCTGAGTCCACCATTCGTATTTACCTGTGCAAGGATTTGCATTTGAAGTAAACTTCTTGAAAAAGAAGGAAGCTTCCATTAGAAGCCATTTAATTGACAGAGGTTGAAGTGGAAGCCTCTAGCTTTTAGCAATGGTAGAAGTTTTCAGTAGTGGGGCTGAAGGAGAGGTTTTTTCTATAGCAGCATTAGTGGTTTGTCTTTAATCTATCTTGTTGAAGTATGGTTGACATGTAAAGAGCTATATATATTTAATGTGTACATCTCTATGAGTTTGGGAGTAGGTATACATCCACGAAACCACTACCACCATCAAGGCAATAGACATATCCATCACCTCCCAGGTTTCTTGTCAGGCTGAATCTGCAGCAGAATTTGGGACATTGTAACTGAAGCTTAGTTATGAGCCTGGTGCTTCATTTCTCCCAACATTTCTGCAGCTACTCAATATCCTTTTAGGAAGTTCTTTACTGTTTTATCAGCACAAATCACCTAGCTTTTACTACTAAGAACTAAAAATTTACATGTTTGTGTGTGTGTGTGTGTGTATAATTTTTACAAATGCTATGTTCTTAATGTTATAAAATGTTCTACAGGTGGAAATGTTATTTCCATGTGTAAACAGAACATAATTTCTTACGAGTAAACTACTTTTTCTAAGAAGTAGTATGTCTCTGGAATATTAGCCTAAATTTAGTCAGTAGTAATTGATGTTTTGACTATTCTGAATACATGTAGATATAGCTCTAAGTGCTACAGCCATTCATATGAGTATTCAATATTCTCTTAATGTTCAATAGTGTTTGGGTTGCCATAAAATTCCAAATTTATGACATAGAAAAGTTTAACTTTGTTTTGCGAACACTTGTTAAGAATAACTAAGGACCTTGTAAGATAGCTGCATATTCATGATTTTTAAAATATAACAATTGGTCCATATGCCACCTCATAATAATTTACTTTTGCCATATTGTTAATTAATAGGAAGACAAATCTTTTTTTAATCAGATGTAAAATAATTTTTAAAAATAGAAGGTATTTATAGTTACAGAACCCTAACCATACGTCTTAAAAGACAAATTTTCTCAGATGTGCCATCTAAATTTTCACCCATCCCTTTGTTCAAAAATCACCTATTGAGTGACTACTATGTGCCAAGCATCACTCTAGTCATTAGGAATACAACAGTGAACCAAAGACTCAAAATCTCTTAGAGAGCTCATATTCTAATGAGTTGAAGCAGATGACACAAAACAAATTTTATAATAGATAGCAGCACTGATCATATGTATATAGAATAACTACAAAATAGTGTAAAAAAAGTCAGAGAAGTACTTGTTCTAAAAGTGAGAATTACAGAGACAGATGAATCCAATCAGAGGCTGAGCCATTTGGAGAGCTGAGGAAAAAGTATTAAACAGGCAGAGAATACAGGACATTCAAAGGCCCTGAGTCAGGACAAAGATGAGTGTGTGTGAGAAAATAGTGATCAGTGTGGCTCAAATACAGCAAGTGAAGAGGAGAGTGATAGCAGATAAGGGTACTAAAAGGGGATTCACATGCATAAGACATTATGGGCCATTGTTACTACTTAGAATTTTATTTTGACTATTAGGAAATTTATTGAATAATTTTATAACTTATGTTTTGAAAGTGCTCACTTTTAGGAAATAAATTTGTAGTTCTCTAAATTTTCCCATAATGGCAACTCTGTGGTCCTTCTATTTACTGTCCTTTTAATGAAAGTATCAATCTTCCCTAAGTCAAATCAGAAATATATGAATTTCAGTTTTCCACATTCTCACTAACATTTACTATTTTAGCTTTTGTAATTTTAGTCATTCTTTTGTGAATGTAACAGTGTGCCATTGTGGCTTTTATTCATATTTCTATGATGACTAACGAGGCTGCACAAATTTTCATGTGCATATTGACCATTTGTACATCTTCATTGTGAAGTGTCTTTTTGCCATTCTTCATATTATTGTCCATGTTATTTTACTGAAGAGTCTAAAGGTTAATTATATAGTATAGATGTATGTGTGATATATTATATTAATAGTTTTGTCTTCATAAAATTTTTGACTTTTTCAAATTGTGAATATATTATCATACATTTTCCTTTAGAAATATTACAGTTTCAATATATTTGTATATAACTTGAATTAATTTATCGGACTGATGTAAGGTAGATGTGGCAGTACATTTATATATATATATATACATGCACACATACTTATTCAGTTTTTATATATATTTAATTATTTTTATATATGTATTCAGTTATTTCAGCTATTCAATTGAAAAGACATTCCTTTGCAAATTTGTCAAAAATAATTTGACCATGAATATGTGTACATTTTCTGGAAATTCTGTTATAATCCATTGATTTATTTTTCTGTATTTCACCAATAATGTACTGTTTAGATTATTAAATTTTTCTGCAAAAATTATAAACTGTGAATTTCTTCTTGTTTCAGTATTATTTAGGTATTCTAGGTTATTTACTGCACCATATACATGTTATAACAAACATTAATCTGTATAAATAAATGGATTATAGGGATTTATTACATTGGTATTGAATTTATAGGTCAATGTTGGGAGCACTGATATCTTAATTTTTTTCTTCCAATACATGGACTTGGCAGGCCTCTTTTTAATTAGATATTATTCAATTTATCTCAGCACACTTTTCTATTTTTCAGTGAAGAGCACTTAACTCTGGTTTTTATTAGTTTGGGTAAATTATGTGGCCACAGTGGCTGACGGAAAATTTGCCAACCTTGATAGTTTAGTATAGCTTAATCAAACTTCAGTTTATTGCTTAATTTGTATCACTGCTTTTTCCCATGGGAGTATGGTTGAGCCAGGCATTAAGAGCACCTGTTGTGTGCTTGATATCTGCTCCTTTTGATATTAGGTGATCTGGAGATCATTCTCCCTGGAATAGGGATGGTTGCATATGTAATCTTACTGAAAGCCAATGAAAAGGTTAGGGCCAACAAGCCTTTGTATTTATGGAGTTACGTGAACTCATCTAGGCATGGTTTTTGTTAAGTTTAATCTTAACTGGGTTTGATGCTGTTGTAAATGAAATTGTTGGTTCCTTTTGAACTGAAAATCAATAGCTAACTTGAAGCCCCAGAGCTGTAGAGGTCCACTTCCACCTCTTTGGTAAGGCTATGTCACACATTGCCTTCTGTACAGACAGGAATACTTTTTGTTTTATTATTTTTGTTTTTGCTCTGAACAAAAATATGATTTTTTTTCTAAGCAATATAACATTAATGTGCACTAAATAGATGACTTTCAAGGAGTATATACTATTTCTCAAGGAAATTCTCAATTCCTACTTTCTTTCTAAGACCACCCATTGGGATTAATTTTCCATCACTCACCAAATCCTAAGACTCTATCATAGCACCATAATTTTATTTCTGAAAAAAAAAATTTTGCTAGCTCTGTTTCAAAAAATGTTATCTTATTATAATAAATATGTCAATTTGTACATCTATATTTATCACTTAATAAATATTTATAAATAAATGTGAAATTAAATTAGATTCTTATGTCTATCAACATTAGTACCACTATATTATAATTATTTTAAGCATGTGGCTCATGTGAATTATTTACTCTTTATTAACTTGCATTGACACGATAGCATCCTAGTAATGACCCTACTTTCAGGTACTTTATGACCTATATTTTTAATTTAAAAGGTGGATTTCCTAACCAGATTACCATGACTTTATTTATGCCATTTGGTAATGCCTTCCCATATCAACTCTGGGCTTGGACAAGTGACTTATTTGATGGGGGACAAGAGTAAAATAATTCAAGTAGAGGCTTTATAAGCACTTTCACATTTTAATTTTCTCTCTTGTTCTTCTGTCTTTGTTATCAGAATACTCTGTGGTAGACTCCTGCAGATATATAAAAAACATTATAAGAGTTTAGTTTCCCCAGTTGATTTAGATCTGTCAGACCCTAGCCAACCTTCCAACCGTGTATAGTTTGTTCTCACACTGTTATGAAGAAATACCTGAGACTGGATAATTCATAAAGAAAAGAGGTTTAACTGACTCACAGTTCCACATGGCTGGGAAGGCCTCCAGAAACTTGCAATCATGGTGGAAGATAAAGGGTAAGAAAGGAACCTTCTTCACAGGGTGACAGGAAGGAGAAGTTCTGAGCGAAGGGGGAAAAAGCCCCTTATAAAAGCAATAGATCTTGTGAGAACCCATTCACCATCACTAGAATAGCATGGGGGTAACTCCCCCCATGATTTAATTACCTCCTACTAGGTCCCTCCCACAACATGGGGATTATGGGGACTAATTCAAGATGAGATTTGGGTGGAGACACAGCCAAATCATGTCATTCTGCCCCTGGTCTCTCCCCAGATCTCATGTGCTCACAGTTCAAAACACAATCACGCCTTTCCAACAGTCTCCTAAATTATTAGCTCATTCCAGCATCAATCCAAAAGTCCAAGTCCAAAGTCTTATCTGACACAAGGAAAGTCCCGTCTGCTTATAAGCCTGTAAAATCAAAAGCAAGTTATTTACTTCCTAGATACAATGGAGGTACAGGCATTGGGTGGATATATCCATTCCAAATGGGAGAAATTGGCCAAAACAAAGGGGCTACAGACACCATGCAAGTCAAAAATCCAGTGAGGCAGTAATTAAATCCTAAAGCTCTGCAATAATTTCCTTGGGCTCCATGACTCACGTTCTAGTCACGCTGAGGCAAGAGATGGCTTCCCATGGCTTTGGGTAGCTCCACTCCATGACTTCACAGGGTATATAGCCTTGATGATAGCTGCTTTCATGGGCTGAGGTCCAGTGTCTATGTCAGTGTCTATGACTTTTCCAGGTGCATGGTGCAAGCTGTCAGTGGATCTATCATTCTGGGGTCTGGAAGATGGTGGCCCTGTTCTCATAGCTCCACTAAGCAGTGTCCCACATTTCCCATCTGCACTGCCCTAGCATAGGTTCTATATGAGTGCTCTGCCCCTGCAGCAAACTCCTGCCTGGACATCCAGGCATTTCCATACATCACCTGAAATCTAGGCAGTGGTTCCTAAACCTCAGTTCTTGACTGCCATGCACCTGTAGGCTCAACATCACATGAAAGCTGCTAAGGCTTGGGGCTTGCACTGTCTGAAGCCATGGACTGAGCAGTACCTTGGTGCCTTTTAGCAATGGCTGGGAAACAAGGCACCAACTTCTTAGGCTGCACAAAGCAGGGGTACTCTGACCCTGGCCCAGGAAAGTAATTTTTCTTCCTAGGCCTCGAGGCTTGTGATGGGAGGGGCAGTCACAAGGTTCTCTGTCATGCTCTGGAGACATTTACCCCATTGTTTTGGAAATTAACATTCAGATCCTCATTATACATGCATATTTCTGTAGCTGGCTTGAACTTCTCTCTAGAAAATGGGTTTTTCTTTTCTATTGCATCATCAGGCTGCAAATTTTCTGAACGTCTATGCCCTGCTTCATCTTGAGTGCTTTTCCCCTTAGAAATTTTTTTATCAGATACGCTAAATCATTTCTCTCAAGTTAAAAGTTCCACAGATCTCCAGGGCAGGGGCAAAATGCTGCCAGTCTCTTTGCTAAAGTATAGCAAGCATCAACTTTATTTCAGTCCCCAATAAGTTCCTTTACTCCACCTGACACCACCTCAGTCTAGATTCATCGTCCATATCACTATCAGCATTTTGGTCAAAACCTTACAACAAGTGTCTAGGAAGTTTGAAATTTTTGCACACTTTCCTGTCTTCTTCTGAGCTCTCCAAAATATTCCAACCTCTCCCTGTTACCCAGGTCCAAAGTCACTTCCACATTTTTGGGTATCCTTATAGCAGCATCCCACTTTAGCAGTACCAATTTACTGTATTAGTCTGTTCCCAGGTTGCTATGAAGAAATATCTGAGACTAGGTAATTTATAGAGAAAAGAGGTTTAATTGACTCATAGTTCTGAATGGCTGGGAAGGCATCCAGAAACTTACAGCTCTGGCAGAAGTCAAAGAGGAAGAAAGGCACCTTCTTCACAGGGTAGCAGGAAAGAGAAGTGCTGAGCAAAGGGGAAAAATCCCCTTATGAAAGCATCAGATCTTGTGAGAACTCACTCACTATCATGAGAATAGCATCAGGGTAAACGGCCCCTTGATTCAATAACCTCACACTGGGTCCTTCCCACAACATGTGGCGATTATGGGAACTACAGTTCAAGATGAGATTTGTGTGGGGACACAGACAAACCACATCAAACTGCTAGCAAATTCATGAGCAAGTTCAGATAAGATGAATCAAACCCGGATCAGATCATCAGACTATACAACTGACTTCTTGTTGTCTTTAACCATTTGCTTTTTGCATGATCTGCCACACAGCCTTAATGTTGGGACAGATAATTATTACAAATTTATATTAAATAATTCATGGACTGGCTTTGGTTTATGGAACACACTTTCAATAGCACTGCCCAAAATAATCCAAATGTACTGCTTTTCTATTAACATCCCAGGAAAATAACCTATTCTGATTTTTTCTTTTTAAAAATCTATAACACTAACCTTCCTAACAGCCTATAATCCCATGAGGCAGAGATTTACATTATTCTTGTTAACTCATTCCAAGCACATAAAACAGAGTTCAGCATAAAGTATGTACTCAATAAATATTTGTGAAGTTAATGAATAATTTCTTTAAATAGCCACATGAAAAATGAAAAATGAGTACATGATGTTCAAGATGTGATATGATATAGAATATTTAGCTCTATGAGGTTTGCATGACAAAAAACTTAAGACTGAAATAGGAATTTTCAGGGTTGGTCACTGTGGCTCACGCTTCTAATCCCAGCACTTTTGGAGGCTAAAGTAGCAGGATCACTTGAGATCAGGAGTTCAAGACCAGACTGGGCAACATAGAAGGCCTCATTTTCCTTTTCTTTTTCTTTGTTTTTCTATTTGCTCCCAATTAGGTGAAACAGGATGATTACAGTGGAGTTGGATATTTCTCTTTCCCCAGTGCAGTTAGGTTTTGATGAAACTCCAGCATGTTAGATTCTGGTTAAATAGTTTCTGGGGCACACTTTTTAAAGAAAAACATAATGCTTTAGTGTATTTCAAAATGGTTTATTTTACTTTCCCCTTGACAGAACACAAGGTGATTTTTCTCTAAAATTTACTGTGAGAAACCTGGTTAAGCTCCTAGAGGTAAAACAGAAGTGTAGGGACCTCCTCATATTACTGCCATTCTGAGGTTTATGGCTTTCAGACTTGTCTACAATGAGCCTCCAGCCATTCATCAATTACAGTTTGGGTTTTTCTACCTTGCCACTGTTTCCTGCAGAAGTTTCTGCTCATGGGATTCTGCTCTGCTAAGTTGTGATTCTCTGTATTTGCCTACCTTTCTCTCCAATTTTGGGGTCAAGGGTTTGCTCTATGACATCATTTATGAGTCTAAAAATAGTTGCCGACTTTTCAGTTTTTTCAGCTTTATATGTGTTAGAATGGAGTGAGAGTGGTGATTTCTATGCTCCTTACATGACAGACCAGAAAGTGAAGTCAGAACATTAGACAAAACTGAATTTAATCATAATTATAAGTGCTGATATGGTTTGGCTGTGTCCTCGGCTGAAATATCATCTTGAATTTAGCTCCCATAATCCCCGCCTGTCATGTAGGGACCTAGTGGGAGGTAATTGAATTATGGGGGCGTGTTTTTCCCATGCTGTCCTCATGACAGTGAATAAGTCTCACAAGATCTGCTGATTTCATAAAGGCCAGTTCCCCTGCACACAGTCTCTTGCCTGCCACCATGTAAGATGTGCCTTTGCTCCTTCACTTTCTGCCATGATAGTGAGGCTTCCCCAGCCATGTGAAACTGTGAGTCCATTAAACCTCTTTTTCTTTATAAATTATCCAGTCTTGGATATTTCTTCATAGCAGTATGAAAATTGACTAATACAATAAATTGGTACTGGTAGACTGGGGTGCTGCTTATAAGGATACATGAAAATGTGGAAGCGACTTTGGACCTGGCCAAAAGACAGAGGTTGAAACAGTTCGAAGGGCTCAAAAGAAGATAGAAAAAAGTGAGAAAGTTTGGAACTTCCTAGATACTTCGAGGTCTCAGATGATAGAAGATGTGGGAAAGTTTGGAAATTCCTAGAGGCTCAAGTGGCTTTGATTGAAATGGTGACAGTGATATGGACAATGAAGTCTAGGCTGAGGTAATACCCAATGGTAATGAGAAACTTGTTGGGATGTGAAATAAAGGTGATTCTTTCTATGCTTTACTAAAGAGATTGGCAGCATTTTTCTCCTGCCCTAGAGATCTGTGGAACTTAGAACTTGAGAGAGATAATTTAAGGTATCTGGTGGAAGAAATTTCCAAGCAGCAAAGCATTCAAGAGGTAACTTGGGTGCTCTTAAAAGCATTCAGTATCATTCATTCTCAAAGATATTGTTTAGATTTGGAATTCATATTTAAAAGGGATGTAGAGCATGAAAGTTTGGAAAATTTGCAGCCTGGCAATGCGTTAGATAAGAAAAACCCATTTTCTGGGAAGAAATTCAAGCCACTTACAAAAATTTGCATAAATAACAAGGAGCCAAATGTTCATTGCCAAGACAATGGGGAAAATGTCTCCAGGACATGTCAGAAGTCTTCAAGGCAGCCCCTCCCATCACAGCCATCACAGGCCTGGAGACCTAGGAGGGAAAAATGGTTTCATGGGCAGGGCTCAAGCACTTGCTGTTTTGTGCAGTCTCAGGACATGATGCCTGTGTCTCAGCCATGGCTGAAAAACATTAATATACAGTTCAGGCTATTGCTTCAGAGGGTGCAAGCCCCAAACCTTGGCAGCTTACACATGGTGTTGGGCCAGCAGTTGCACAGAAGTCAAGAATTTAGATTTGGGAACCTCTGCCTAGATTTCAGAGGATGCATGGAAATCCCTGAATGTCCAGGCAGAAGTGTGCTGCAGGAGTGAAGCCCTCATGGAGAACCTCTGCTAGGGTCATGCAGAAGGGAAATGTGGGTCACTGCCTAGTGGAGCTGTGAGAAGGACCACCATTCTCCAGATCCCAGAATGGTAGATCCACTGACGACTTGCACTGTGAGCCTGGAAAAGCCACAGACATTCAACACTAGCACATGAAAGCAGCTAGGAGGGGGGCTGTGTTCTGCAAAGCAACAGAGGTGGAGATGCCCAAGGCCATGGGAGCCCACCTCTTGCATCTGTGTGACCGAATGAGTGACACAGAGTCAAAGAAGATCATTTTGGAAATATAAGGTTGAATGGCTGCCCTACTGGATTTCAAACGCACATGTGATCTGTAGACCCTTGTTTTTGCCAATTTCTGTCATTTGGAATGGGTGTATTTACCCAATGCCTGTACCCCCATTTGTGTCTAGGAAGGAAGGAACTTGCTTTTTATTTTACAGGCTCATAGGCTAATGAGACTTACCTTGTCTCAGATGAGACTTTGAACTTGGACTTTTGATTAATGCTGAAATGAGTTAAGATTTTAGGGGACTGTTGGAAGGGCACAATTGTGTTTTGAATTATGACAACATGAGATTTGGAAGGGGTCAGTGGTGGAATTATATGGTTTGGCTGTGTCTCCACCTAAATCTCATTCTGAAGTGTAGCTCCCATAATCCTCACATGTCGTGGAAGGGGGCTTGTAGGAGGTAATTGAATCATGTGATAGTGAATAAGTCCCACAAGATCTGATGGTTTTATAAAGGGCAGTTCCCCTGAACACACTGTCTTGCCTGTTGCCATGTAAGATGTGCCTTTGCTCTTCCTTCACCTTCTACCATGATTGTGAGGCCTCCCTAGCCACGTGAAACTGTGAGCTCATTAAACCTCTTTTTCTTTATAAATTACCCAGCCTCTGGTATTTCTTCATCGCAGTATGAAAATGGACTAATACAAGTGCAATCTAGGGACATAAGTGAATCTATTGAAACCTGCGTAAAACATATTAATTCACATATGCATTGAAGTGAGGAAAAGTGTTTCCTACCAATGTTCTAATTAGTTTTCTTTTCTTTCTTTTATTGACAGATAAAATTGTATGTATTTTTTACTTACAACATGATGTTTTGAAGTATGTATAAATTGTGAAGTGAATAAATCTAGCTATTTATGGTACAACATGTTGACGATTGTCAATAAAAATATTTTGTATTCTGGATTAAATATTATACTAGAAATTGTACCTACTATATTCCCAGAAAAATTAATGAATAGATGAATTAGCAATCTATAAATTGATAGAGTCAGGATTGCCCATATTTTTAGATATAGAATATTGTCATGAAAATCTAAGTGAATCTATAGGTAGATTTTAATAATTAACAAGATAAATTTTCATGATTACTTGCTTAAAGATCAGCACAAAATAATACATGCTGTATATACATCCTTAACAATAAATTATTATTTACAAATATCACACCATCTAAATTTTAGCAAAGACCAATAATTGTTTATAAATACTGAGTTATTTTTATATTGGCAAGTGATAATCTAAGTAATTTACATTTATTAACTCATTTAATCATCACAGCAACCATATAAGTCAATATGTTTGCTGTTTCTATTTCCTAGGATTTTCCAAATGATGTATCGATTGTTCAGTGATTGTAAGTTTTTAAGGTTAAAGTGCCGGAATTAGGATTTGAACACATTCTGTATAGATCCGGAAACTTTACTTTTGATTTCACTACCTTAGTATAAAGATAAAAGATAAAACTTGACAAAAAAATCTATGGAAAAAATTATATTGTTTTATCAAATAATTTTTAAATGAATAAAAATAGTATCTTATAGAAAGAAAAAGTGTTTTAACATTTTAATCAAACATTTAATATAATTTCAAATTAAATGGAATTTCATGCAACTTTTAAAAGCCACATGGAAGACTGGTGGAACAAAATAATCAAGATAATTTTTTAAGGTGGAGAAAAAGATGGTGGAACTTTGCTATTGTGAATAGTGCTGCAATAAACATACATGTGCATGTGTCTTTATAGCAGCATGATCTATAATCCTTTGAGTATATACCCAGTAATGGGATGGCTGGGTCAAATGGTATTTCTAGTTCTAGATGCCTGAGGAATCGCCACACTGACTTCCACAATGGTTGAACTAGTTTACAGTCCCACCAACAGTGTAAAACTGTTCCTATTTCTCCACATCCTCTCCAGCCCCTGTTGTTTCCTGACTTTTTAATGATTGCCATTCTAAATGGTGTGAGATGGTATCTCATTGTGGTTTTGATTTGCATTTCTCTCATGGCCAGTGATGATGAGCATTTTTTCATGTGTCTTTTGGCTGCATAAATGTCTTCTTTTGAGAAGTGTCTGTTCATATCCTTTGCCCAATTTTTGATGGGGTTGTTTGTTTTTTTCTTGTAGATTTGTTTGAGTTCATTGTAGATTCTGGATATTAGCCCTTTGTCAGATGAGTAGATTGCAAAAATTTTCTCCCATTCTGTAGGTTGCCTGTTCACTCTGATGGTAGTTTCTTTTGCTGTGCAGAAGCTCTTTAGTTTAATTAGATCCCATTTGTCAATTTTGGCTTTGGTTGCCATTGCTTTTGGTGTTTTAGACATGAAGTCCTTGCCCATGCCTATGTCCTGAATGATATTGCTTAGGTTTTCTTCTGGGGTTTTTATGGTTTTAGGTGTAACATGTAAGTCTTTAATCTATCTTGAATTAATTTTTGTATAAGGTGTAAGGAAGGGAACCAGTTTCAGCTTTCTACATATGGCTAGCCAGTTTTCCCAGCACCATTTATTAAATAGGGAATCCGTTCCCCATTTCTTGTTTTTGTCAGGTTTGTCAAAGATCAGATGGTTGTAGACATGTGGCATCATTTCTTAGGGCTCTGTTCTGTTCCATTGGTCTATATCTCTGTTTTGGTACCAGTACCATGTGGCACTATTCACAATAGAAAAAACTTGGAACAAAGCAAAATGTCCAACAATGATAGACTGGATTAATAAAATATGGCACATATACACCATGGAATACTATGCAGCCATAAAAATGATGAGTTCATGTCCTTTGTAGGGACATGGATGAAGCTGGAAACCATCATTCTCAGTAAACTATTGCAAGGACAAAAAACCAAACACTGCATGTTCTCACTCATAGGTGGGAATTGAACAATGAGAACACATGGACACAGGAAGGGGAACATCACACACCGGTGCCTGTTGTGGTGTAGGGGGAGGGGGGAGGGATAGCATTAGGAGATATACCTAATGTTAAATGATGAGTTGATGGGTGCAGCACACCAACATGGCACATGTGTACATACGTAACTAACCTGCACATTGTGCACATGTACCCTAAAACTTAAAGTATAATAATAATAAAAAAAGATGGTGGAACTTGACTCACAAGGAATACTATAAAGTTATAGCATTTAAGTCTAACAATACTAAAAGAGGGATACACACTTCAACTATTAGAATAAAATTAGTACAGTGAAACAAATTAACACATGTATGGAAATTTGATTCATTTCCAAAGCAAAATTACTTGTTATAAATTAATGAATGAGTTTTGACTAATTTTGCTGAGACAAATAGTTGTCCTCATTTTAAATAACTAAGTGAGTTTCCCTACTTCACATTAAACTCAACTATAAAGTCTACTTTAATGAAGAAACTGAAAAGAAAAGAACTAATATTAGAAGAAGTACATGAGAATAGCTTTTTGACTCTTAAGATGGCAAGAATTTTTTGAGCATATCATAAAGGATCCCAATTTATTTTTTTTAATTGTTAAATATTTGTTTTGTTTGAAAAGGTCTTGATCTGCTACCCAGGTTGAAATGAGGAGGTGCAATTATACCTTACTCAAACAATCCTCCCACTTCAGCTTCCTCAGTAGCTGGGATTACAGGCATGCACCACCATGCCCTACTAAATATTTAATTTTTTATTTTTGGTAGAGATGGTGTCTTGTTATATTGCCTAGGCTGATCTTGAGCTCTTGGCTTCAAGCAATTCTCCTGCTAGGCAGAATCTGAGTTTTTTAAAGTTATGAACATATTTAGAAACATTAAATTATTCTGCATAATAAGAGATCCCATAAATAGAATTAAATGAAAAACACAATTTCAGTGCACTCTTTACAGTGATTACTACAATAAAAACATATTACTCAGAATATTAAAGACCACTTATAAATAAGGAAAAAATAATAAAATGATCAAGCATATAGTGGATTCTCAGCTACATCTCAGAAGAAGAAGTTCAATGCAATTAGAACATGAATGTTTATTTCAGCAGTATTTAGGGAAATCTATTTAAAAAGCAATAAATTGTCACTTAACATCTACTAAATAGACAAAACTGAAATCTGACAGTAACAAAAAGAAACAAAAGGAACTTGTAGTGTTATACACTGATACAACTGCCTTCAAAAACATCTGATATAGTCTAAAAATGTTGAAGGAAAAAGGAAAGTTGAATGAAGAATAAAATGTCATATGCAGTAGGATGCTATTTCTATAATTGTGAAAAACATACAACACAGTACTATGCATTGTAAGGAT
Organism: Pan troglodytes; assembly: GCF_028858775.2. Lineage (NCBI taxonomy): Eukaryota > Metazoa > Chordata > Mammalia > Primates > Hominidae > Pan > Pan troglodytes. Next base: position 58,262,948 of record NC_072398.2, on the reverse strand, counting down.
GCAGAAATATGTATTAAACTTACAAAAACATACACAAAAAGATAAACATAAAATTAATGATGGTATTTATTACCATGGAGAAATATAGTTACATGGGCAGTCTACCCAGTAAGCTTCAACACCAACTGTAATACTGATGTGAAGAAGTGATAAAATTGAAGGTGGTGAGTAAATAAGTCTTCATTATCTTGATCTTTATACACCAATTCATGTTACAATATTTATTAAATATTAATACATTTAGCAGACAGCTGTTATTTTATTGATTCAACAAAAATGATTGAGTTCTCAATTTGTCCCAGTTATGTTTTAAGTTCTAGAGGTATAAATATGTAAAACAGTCACTGTTTGCTCTGTACAGTAGTGTATATGGTTCAGAGAGTACAGAATGTTGTTGGGGGTTTGGGACGGGTAAGGAGACAGACTTAACAACATAACAAACATGTACTATGTTAGATAGTCAGTGAAAAGAAAATGGGATAGAAATAAGATAGAATGTAATGAAAAGTATTGCAGACAGTGTTCAGAGAAGATCTTTTTGGTAACATGACTTTACATAAATGAAGAGAAGATTAAAGGGGAGTCTTGGGAAGACAGTTTAGATGAAGAAAACAGCAATTACATCGCAATTGCAATGGTTCTGAGAAGAATGCGTGAGAAGAATACGTTAGAAGAATTAATGAAAAGTATTGCAGACAGTGTTCAGAGAAGATCTTTTTGGTAAGATGACTTTACATAAGTGAAGAGAAGATTAAAGGGGAGTCTTGGGAAGATAGTTTAGATGAAGAAAACAGCAATTACACTGCAATTGCAATGGTTTTGAGAAGGATACGTAAGAAGTATTCAAAAAACAGGAAATCAAAAAAGGAGGGTATGACTTTAATGATCACATGCCACATTTTAGAAATTATAAACTAAATGTAAAATCATCATTATTTATGAACAAACACAAGAATATATTAATTTCTGTAAAAAATAATAATAGGATTATAAGATGCACAGCTTATTTTTAACCACAAGGACTTTTATTTTGTGAAACAATTTGATATTTTGTTTTCCTCAAATCTAAATGTGTTTTAATGTATTTTCACTGTATTTTTATGTGATACATAAATTGAAAAAGTTCACAAAAACGTAGTGTTGAAATTTAGTATATTAAATGTCCATTCGAATTTTATATAAAAATATAATTAATATGTACTGAAAATGCTAATGAAAATTTAACAAAAATCAGTTTATGTGCAGGTACTTTAATAAAATAGAGCGGTGCTGAATTTCTATTTTATTTTTTATGTAAATATATTCTACTTCACACTTGTTTTACAGAAGATGAAGTATGCTTCAAGCACATGCAGCAGCATCAAGAATGGTGTCCAGGAAAGACTGCTATTGAGATGTAAATAAACACTGAACTCATTTGATAACTTAGGGATCTGGAGAGCTACACATTTTGAAGAAAGTGAGAACTATAGTATGAGCATTCAGAAACAAAGATGAGATGGAATAAAACAAAATATTAAAATTTTAAAATGACACAGTACAACATCAAATTATCTAACTGATAAAGGTAATTCAGCATGAGGCTTATGCGGACAACTTTACTGACCTCAGATATTCCTTCTCTATTTTTTTTAAAATGAGAAATAGATAAATCTCTTTGTCAGGAGCATGAGAATTTCTAAGAATTGCTCTCAATCTCTCCCTCTCTCAAGAGAAATCTCTCTCTCTCTCTCTCCACACACACACATACACACACACAAATACATCACCACCACAAAACACATGCACACACACACACACACACACCACAAAACACATACAAGGCAAAATGTTTTTAAATAGTATTTTTCCCTTTTGTCTGTATCCTATTTCCATGAATGATTAATTTTGGAAAAAAGTCTTTGGCATTAAATAGACTTGTGTTTAATTATTGACTTTTAATTAGAAATATTTTAATCATAAGTGCACTGTATTTCTGTGGCTGCCACAACAATTACAATTAATTTTCTAACAAATTACCACAAACCAAAATGTATTGCTTCATTATTTTGCAGACTATACATCTGAAATTTTTATCACTGGACTATAATCAAATTGTGTGTAAGGCCACACTTTCTCTGAAGTCTCTACGAGAGAATCCATCCTTCTTTTTTCCAGATTGTATTGGCTGCTGCAATCCTTGGCTTCTGGCTGTATCATTCAATCTCTGTCTCTGTCTTCACATTACCTTCTCCTCTCCTGTCTGTTTAATCTCTCTATGCCTCTCTCTTATAGGAAACTTGTGACTGCATTTAGGGCTCACCTGGATAATCCAGGATAAATCTCTTTATCTCGATTATTAATTATATCTGCAAAGACCCATTTTTCATTATAAGGTAATATTTATAGTTTCCAGTAATTAGGGCATGATATTGTTGAGGAGCTATTATTCTGCCTACCATAGCTAGTAAGAAAAAAATTCACTCAAACTGGTAAAAGAAAGACAATAAAAGTTACAAAATACTTCAAATACACTAAAATAGGAAAATAAATTTTCCCAACTTTGTTTTTAAGTTCCAGGGTACATGTGCAGGATATGCAGGTTTGTTACATAGGTAAACATATGCCATGGTGGTTTGCCGCACAGATCAACCCATCACCTAGGTATTAAGCCCAGCATCCATTAGGTGTTCTTCCTGATCTTACAGAGTGCAAAGGAAGAGTGGCTCCAGACAAAGTGAATCAGAGGCCAGCAGCATCATCAGAGTGGCAACTCTATGTGGAAGTGAATCTCTCTCCTCTGCTTCTCCAGGTGAGAAAACATCCTCAGGTTTGCTTCATTTCTAACACAATAAAAAACAACCAACCAACCAAAAACTCAAATATGCTGAAAGTATTCTCAACTACTCAACACAGCCATGTTTTTTGCCTCAATCTTATTGTGGAAAGGGGAAAATATTTAAACCAGAATAAAACAATGTGATCAGTGAGAACCTGGCTTAAGTCATTAGCGTTTCTATTGTTATCAGAGGTAGGTTAATTATACATAAATTACATAGCCAAAAATAGGAGAGATCAACATGGCTTAAAGCAAAACCCCTATATAAACAGTGGGACAATAGTGCTGAAAATCGGATTGCTGCTGTAATAACCAAAAATGTAGCGGCAGCTTTGAAACTCGGTAATAGGTGGTAGCAGCTGGAAGAGTTTTGAATTGCATGATAAAAAAATAAAAGCCTACATTGCAGCACATGGACTGTTAAGGGTGAGTCTGTTGAATGCCAAGAAGGAAAAGAGAAGAGCTATAGAGAATGACTCAATCTTCTTAGAGAATACCTAAGTGCCTTTGAATGGAATGTTAGCAGAGGAATGGATGGTAACTGCCATTCTGATGAAGGCTTCAATAAAAATTAGGAACATGTTATTGCAAACTATAAAAAAAAGTCAACCTTGTGATAAAGTGGCAAAGATCTTGGCTGAATTGTTTTTCTGTTCTAGCATTTTGTGGGAGGTAGAGCTTGTAAGTGATGAAATTGGATGTTTGGCAGAGAAAATTTCTATGCAAACTGTTGTATGGAATGGGCTGACTTCTCATACTGTGCATAGTATAATGTAAGAAGAGAGAAATGACATAAAATGGAATTGTTAACCAGAAAGTAAGTAGAACTTAAAGCTTTGAAAAATTCTTAGCATATCATTATTGTAAAGAATGAGAAAGCTGGTTTGAGAGAGAACACTAAGGGTGTGGCCAAACAGTCATTTGATAAAGGGAATAGTCAGCCATCTCAACAGGAGCCTCTGGGGTTATCAAAGACATGGGGGAAAATAGTATGGATTAGCCATCTCAACAAAAGCTAGGAGCAATGGAAAATTGCAAAGGAGATGCCAACCAGCACTGCAGGACCTAGGTGCATGCTGCATCACAGGATCCACTCCCAGAACTCAGGAGCTGCACTTCTTGGTCACCCTAAGTATAGCTTCGGTGAGTCCAGGTATGACATAAGCAACAGTGGTTACCTCTCTGGGGTATATAGTCAGCAAATTTGGCAGAGTCCCTATGGTGCCTTGCACCTGTGTGTGCAAGGCATGAGCCCTGGGAGCATGTTTGCCTCCGCCTAGATGTAGAGGGATGGAACCAAACTTCTGGGGAACCATGGGGGTGGGGCACAGACAGAGAGAAATTCTGGGGTCATTTAGCCAAGCTATGAAGGCAGGGCCACTCAAAGTCAGGGCAATAAGAATGCCCAGTGTCTTGGGGGCCCAACCCCTGCTTGGCTAAGCTATGGGACCAGGATCCCGACCTCAGTGGGTCTGGTAGGTGGGACCTCCACACCAACAGTTCCAGAAAGTTGGAGTTGTAGGGCAGAGCATTAAGTCAAAAAGGATTGTTCTTTAGCCTTAAGATCTAATGAAATGTGCCCTATTGGGTTTTAGACTTTCTTCAGATCTGTCTCTCCTTTCTTTTTTTCCTTTTTTTTTTTTTTTTCTCTTTTGGAATAAGAATGTCTTTGCTATGCCTGTCACACCATTGTATTTTGGAAGCATATAACTTGTTTGATTTCACAGGTTCATAAATGGAGAAGAATTTGCCTCAGGATGAATTGTATGTTGAGTCTCACCCATATCTAATTTAGCTGATATTCAGATGAGACTTAGACTTTTGAGTTGAGGGTATGTGAGCAGAACTTGAATGGGGGCAGAAGGTGGTGTAGAGACAAAATGCTACAGACTGAACTTTTGTGTCCCAACCCCCATCCTCCAAATACATATGCTGAACCCTAATCTCCAATGTCATGGTATCTGGAGGTAGTCCCTTTGGGAAGTGATTAGCTCATGAAGGTAGAACCTTCATGAGTAGCAGCAGTGGCCTTTTAAAAAGAGATTTCCAGGGAGCTCATTTTCCCCTTGTGCTACGTGAGGACACAGGGAAAAGACAGCTATCTATGAACCAGGAAACGAGCCCTCAGCAGATACCGAATCCAACAGCAGCACCTTAATCTTGGACGTTCCGGCCTCTAAACTGTGAGAAGTTATTATTTTTTTTTAAAGAGACTACCTAGTCTATGTTATAACAACCAAAGCATATTTAGATAGCTGCCACTCATTATAGTAACTCAGTGATCTACTCATTAATCCATTAAGCTTCAGTTTTTCTTCTGTTGTGTGATATATTAAATCATTGACCTACCCTCACTTGTAATTCCTCTGTCAGGAAGGATATTATTATGGCCCTATTACAGGACAACTGTTCCTCAAAATAATTGATGGAGTATCCAAAATAAACTGATAAGAAATTAATTTTCTATACGGAAAGAAAAACTATATTGTATATTAGATGTTATTCTCCAATATTCATACATGTATGTAATTAAATTCAGTTTTCTGACTAAAAAAAAAAAAAGAACTAGAATCTTGTCCAGCTGACCAGTTGACTTGGAATAACTTGTAGCTACTTCCATAAGTAGCTTTTGAAATTTACCTATAATTTAGTCAACTGAGCTTCTGGAGATAACTTGGGCTGTAAACAGGAACATAATTATTCTCCCCCTTGATTTCAGATGCAATATTCAGGAAGCCCTGTACCTTTCATAGCTGTGCTACAGAATTTGAAGTGTGCCTCAAGTAATTTTCAAAGGCATAAAGTACGATATAAATGAAGAGAATAATATAAAGATGTAAACAAACACAGCAACTCTTTATTTCTTAGGGTAGTGAGTAATGATTATTAAACTTTGTTTTTGAAAAAGATTTTTCTAATGGTTCCACAATTATTCTTAAACATAAATGGGGGTATGAATTGTTATTAATTATAAGAATGCTAATTATTTCATAGTTCAAATACAACCAATTATTAATTCATTCAAAAACACATTGAATGATACTGTGTGCTAGGCACTGTGCTAAATGCTAGAGAAAAAAAATTTTCTGATTTTTGGTTAAATAGCTACTTCATGTAGGATGGTTACATCTCTCTATCTCAGAACCTAATTTAAACATAGTTGAATATGAGCCTACAGGAAACAATGTTCATTGAGATTTGAAAAAAAGATTTGATACATTTTCATTATACAAATATCAGGAATATTTAAACTGATTGAATGAAGACAGTAATGATGAATTAATATCTTTCCTGAAACAAAATAGTTTATAATTTTATGATATAAGAAGTAAATACTAATGATTACCAGTATTTACTAATTATAGTTTAAGTCTTAACTGATTCAACAAGGCAATGTGGTTGTAATATTGTCATTCTTATTTTCCAAATGCAAAAACTGAGGCACAGAACAGCTAAGGAAATTGTCCATGGTCACACAACCAGGAAGAGGATACACTTGAATACAAACTCAAAAAGTTAAATCCTAGAGTCCTTATTTTAATCATTCTGGTGTATTCCCTGTACATTAGAGTTTTATGAAGGACACATAATTGTTATGAGTGATGTGAAACTAGGAATTTATTATAGGGAAAGTTATACTTTAGATTTTAGGCAATGGTGGGAGTTGGTAAATAATTCTATCAAAGACTTTACATATGACTGTTACATCTGATACTGGGCCTTAAGTTTTGTAGATCAATAAAGGTCATTAAAGGGAATGAAAATTTGGATGTGAAGGAGGTGAAAGTCAAGAAAAACTGGAACCCAGGAGAACACACTGGGATCCACATCAGTCTCTCATTGCCTCCAACCTTGATGATGTAGAGAACCAGCAGGAGCTAGCATGATTTACCATGGAGCTCCTCATGTTTTGCACTTAGGACTCAGATAATTTGAAAGTGGAGATCTGGTGAGAGCCAGAAGAGCTAAGTGGCCAGTTGCTGCCCATACCAACAAAGTAAGCCAGAACTTCTGCAACAATGTATGAGAGTTCCAGAGCTTGCCATTCCACATCAACCTTGAAAGCATACTGGTTGGTGGCCACTTCACTTTTATCTCTTACATTTCACCATACAACCTATATTTAATATAGATCCTGGGGAAAACCCAATGATAACACTTATTTATAAGAAATAAAAAATAAGTATAAACCACATTGGACATTTTTGAATTATTTTCATCAGAAGCCCTAAAGCATTTGAAAGCCAGTGTTCTACAAGGCTTCAGGGAACAGCAATCTAGCACTCTTGAGAAGAAAATAATAAACCATTGACAGAGTGAGCCTCACTAACACTTCTTGGCCACCTTCATTAAATAGTGCTCTTTTATTATTACATTCGGTCATGGTCCTGGAATAAGACCAGCAATAGTCACATGGTCATATCTAAACTTTCAGGTTGGATCAAAAGCAAATTTACTTAAGAGAAGTAGCCCCATATTTAGCTGCTTCATTAAACCAAAGATACTGTGAAAAAAATGTTCTAGAGCATTGAGATGTAAGATCACAGAACTCGTATTTTAAAAGTTGATTGGCCATACTTCCTTTTTAAATGTGAAAGAACTATTCTAACATACACAAGGAGGACAGTTAGGGAATTTTTTAAAAAATCATCTCTAAAACTCATTATAGCAAACTAAAATATCTTCACTTTGACTAATGTTAAAATAGTCAGGAAATCCAAGAGAACCAAAGAAAGAAGGTTTAAAAGCTAACTTACATCTGAGAAAACTCAAGAAATACATTTTAAAAGGTACAAAATGAGAAGTACTACCTAAAAATGGTCGCATTTTCCAAAACCTCCAGCAGCCATCATCTCTCTGCTTTTCTAACTTTCCCTATCAGTGTTCTCTCTGTTTTCTAGCGTGTGCTCACCACCTAGCCCCAAAGACAAAGTCAGTGCTTTAGAATTCTGTTATGGCAGCACCCCAATTCTATATAGTAATTTACATTTTTATTACGTATTGCTGAATAGCAAACCACCACAACACTTAGTGGTCCAAAACAAAAATGATTTACTCTTTTTTTATACTTCTTTGGTTTGGTTGGGCTCAGCTCAGAAGTTTTCTGCTCCACATGTTGCCTGATAGGGTCACCCATATGTTTGCATTCGCCTGGAAGATCAGCTTGGACTGACCATTAGCTGAAGAATCTCAGTTCTATTCCAAATAATCTCTGCATACAATTACCTAGAATTCTTCATGCATCAGGAATCCAGGAGAGTGAAAACAGAACCTGCCAGTCTTTTTAGTGCCCACTGACAAATCGTCACTTCCATTATATTTTGCTGGTTAAAGGACCTCATAAAACCAAACTAAATTTAAGAAAAGGGGAAGCATACTCCCCTTCTTAAAAAGGGGAACAGAATGTACCTACAAAGGTGGAAAGTGTAATGGTCAGGGTTCTTCAGTATAACAGAACTAATAGTGCATATATTGATATATTGAAAAAAGATTTAGTACAAAGGACTGGCTCACATGATTATGAAAGCTAAGAAGTCCCACACTCAGCTGGATATGGTGGGGCTCACGTCTGTAATCTCAGCAGTTTGGGAGGCCGAGGTGGGTGAATCACGAGGTCAGGAGTTTGAGACCAGCCTGGCCAAGATGGTGAAACCCTGGCTCTACTAAAAATACAAAAATTAGCCAGGTGTGGTGGCAGGTGCCTGTAATCTCAGCTATTCAGGAGGCTTAGGCAGGAGAATCACTTGAACCCAGGAGGCAGAGGTTGCAGTGAGCCAAGATCATGCCACTGCACTCTAGCCTGGGAGACAGAGTGAGACTCTGTTTCAAAAAAAAAAAAAAAGTCCCATACTCTGCTAAGCTGTATGCTCAGAAAGGCTGGTGGTATGATTCCAGTACAAACCCAAAGGCCTGAGTACTAGGGTAGCCAACGGTGTGAGTCCAGGACCAAGTCCTAAGGCCCGAGAATCAGGAGTGCTGATGTCCAAAGGCAGGAGAAAATGGATGTTCCAACTGAAGCTGGGAGAGCAAATTTATCTTTCTTCACCTTTTTGTTCTATTCAGGTCCTCACTGGATTAGATGAGGCCCACTGCATTGCTGAGGATGATCTTTACTCAGTCTACTACTGAGGAGCCAAATGTTAATAGCCAAGACAATGGCAGAAATGTCCCTAGGGCATTTTAGAGACTTTCACAGCAACCCTTCCCATCACAGGCTTGGAGGCCTAAGAGGAAACATGGTTTTGTAGGCCAGGCCTAGGGCCCTGCTGCTCTGTGTGGCCTTGGGAGATGGCACCCTGCACTCCAGCTGCTCTAGCTCCTTGGCTAAAAGGGCCTTAGGTGCACTCAGGACATTGCTTCAAAAAGTGAAAGTCCCAAGCCTTGGCAGCTTTTACCTGGTGTTGGGCCTGCTGCAGGTACACAGAAGGCAAGAACTGAAGTTGGGAACCTCTGCCTAGATTTCAGAGGATGTATGGAAATGTCTGGATGTCCAGGCAAAAATCTACTGCAGGGGTGGAATCCTCATGGAGAACCTCTACTAGGGTAGTGCAGAGGGGAGATGTGGAGTTGGAGCCCTCACACAGAGTCCCCACTGGGGCACTGCCTAGTGGAGCTGTGAGAAGAGGGCCACTGTCCTCCAGACAGAATGGTAGATCCACTGACACTTGCACCATGTGCCTGGAATAGTTACAGGCATTCAATGCCAGCCTGTGAGACAGCTGCAGAGGCTATATCCTGCTGAGTCACAGAGGCAGAGTTTCCCAAGGACTTTGGAGCCCACCTTTTGCATCAGCATGTCCTCGATGTGACACATGAAGTCAAAGGAGATTATTTTGGAGCTTTCAGATTTAATGATTGCCCTGCTGGATTTCAGACTTGTATAGGGCCTCTAGCCCCTTTGTTTTGAACAATTTCTACCTTTTAGAATGGGAGCATTTACCCAAGGCATGTGCCGCCACCCCCACCATTGTGTCTTGGAGGTAACTAACTCATTTTTTTATTTTACAGTCTCCTAGGTGGAAGGGATTTACCGTGTCTCAGATGAGACTTTGGACTTGGGCTTTTGAGTTAATGCTAGAATGAGTTAAGACTTTGGGGGATTGCTGTGAAGGCATGATTGGTTTTGGAATGTGATAAGGACATGAGATTTGGGAGCAGCTGGGGTGGAATGAAATGGTTTGGCTCTGTGTCCCCACCTAAATCTCATTGAATTGTAATTCCCAGTGTTGGGGAAGGGACCTAGTAGAAGGTGATTGGATCATGGGGGTGAATTTTCCCCATGCTGTTCTTGTGATAGTGAGTTCTCACAAGATATGATGGTTTAAAAGTGTGTGGCACTTCCCCACTTGCTCTCTCTCTCTCTCCTGCCATCATGTGAAGAAGGTACTTGCTTCTCTCCTTTGCCCTTCCATCTTGAATAAATGTTTCCTGAGGCCTTCCAGCCATGCTTCCTGTATACCCTGCAGAACTATGAGTCAATTAAGCCTCTTTTCTTCATAAATTACCTACTTTCAAGAAGTTCTTTATAACAATGTGAGAATGGACTAATACTCCACCATGAGGAACTAAAATTAGACATACGGTAATAAAATTAAGTAGAATCTATTGAGTACCTAATAAGAGGTAGATGCTTTAAAACATCCCCCCAATACCTTGGAAAATCTGCATTATTCTCTATAACTTACATAAAATAAAATGGTCTTAACAGTACATAACTATGTCCAAGTAGAGATTCAAATGCCAGCTCTATCTGATTCTGAAGTGTACATATTTTGCAATATGCTAGGCAGGTTCTAAATATTCCTTAACTCTAAAAGGTACAAAATACAGCAGAATTCATACTTGTTTTGAATTCTTTTTTTTTTTTTTTTTTTTTTTTTTTTTTTTTTTTTTAAGACGGAGTCTCACTCTGTCACCAAGGCTGGAGTGCAGTGGTGCGTTCTTGGCTCACTGCAAGCTCTGCCTCCCGGGTTCATGCCATGCTCCTGCCTCAGCCTCCCAAGTAGCTGGGACTACAGGTGCCTACCACCATGCCTGGCTAATTTTTTTGTATTTTTAGTAGAGACGGGGTTTCACCATGTTAGCCAGGATGGTCTCGATCTCCTGACCTCGTGATAAGCCTACCTCAGCCTCCCAAAGTGCTGGGATTACAGGCGTGAGCCACTGTGCCTGGCCTGAATTCTTTAAAGCTACAAACTCCTATGGAGAATCTGACTTGCACTGTGGAAAGTCTGTTAGATAAAATGCATTGATGGTAGTCTCTCTGTATCTATATCTCCTATCTAGAACTGTGTAGTTCCGACCCATTCTAGCTCTGGGCTGACATTACAATTAATTTGGTCAATAGAATGCTACAGAGGTAATGTTGTGCTAGTTTTAAGCCTAGACCTCTAAGTTTTAAGCTGAGACCTTAAGATGGCTCTGTATGCTTCTGCTTGCAATCTTAATTGCTTTCATGATAGAGTTGCTTTTGCTGTGAGAACAAGCTTGACTAACCTGCTGCAGGATGAGGGACCACATGAAGAAGAATAAAAGCATCTCAGCAAACAGTCAGCCAATACTGAGTAGCAGAGATGACTAGCCTACCATTTACAGCTGACCACAGATATGAGGGGTCCCATTGTCAAAACCAGATGAATTGTCCAGCTGAGCCTAGCCAAAAATTACAAACCTGAAAATTATGAGCTAAATAAATACTTCTTTGAAATCACTAAGTTTTGGGGGAGGATAGAAGAGAGAAGGATATACTGAAGAGGAAAATATGGAGGACTTAATTTTTCTTCAACTAAAAAATGATAGAAATTATATGGAGAACTACCAACCACTGATCAAGGAAATAAGAGAGGACACAAACAAATGAAAAAACATTTCATGCTCATAGATAGGAAGAATGAATATCATGAAAATGGCCATACTGCCCAAAGTAATTTACAGAATCAATTCTATCCCCATCCAGCTACCAAAGACTTTCTTCACAGAATTAGAAACAACTACTTTAAATTTCATGTGGAACCAAAAAAGAGCCCGTATAGCCAAGACAATCCTAAGCAAAAAGAAGAAAGCTGGAGGCATCATGCTACCTGATTTCAAACTATACTACAAGGCTACAGTAACCAAAACAGCTTGGTACTGGTACCAAAACAGAGATATGGACCAATGGAACAGAACAGAGGCCTCAGAAATAATGCCACATATATACAACCATCTGATCTTTGACAAACCTGACAAAAACAAGCAATAGAGAAAGTATTCTCTATTTAATAAATGGTGTTGGGAAATCTGGCTACCCATATGCAGAAAATTGAAACTGGACTTTTTTTTTTTACACCTTATACAAAAACTAACTCAAGAAAGTTTAAAGACTTAAATGTAAGACCTAAAGCCATAAAAACCCTGGAAGAAAACCTAGGCAATATCATTCAGGACATATAAGCATGGGCAAAGACTAAAAAACTAAAGAGCTTGTGCACAGCAAAAGAAACTATCATCAGAGTGAACAGGCAACCTACAGAATGGGTGAAAATGTTTGCAATCTATCCATCTGACAAAGGGCTAATATCCAGAATCCACAAGGAACTTAAACAACTCTACAGGAAAAAAAAAATCAAAACGTGGGTGAAAGATATCAAAAGACACCTCTCAAAAGAAGACATTTATGCGGCCAAAAAACATGAAAAAAAGCTCATCATCACTGGTCATTAGAGAAATGAAAATCAAAACCACAATGAGATACCATCTCATACCAGTTAGAATAGTGATCATTAAAAAGTCAGGAAACTACAGATGCTGGAGAGGATGTGGAGAAATAGTAATGCTTTTATACTGTTGGTGGGAATGTCAATTAGTTCAACTATTGTGGAATACAGTGTGGCAATTCCTCAAGGATCTAGAACCAAAAATACCATTTGATTCAGCAATCCCATTACTTGTTATACACCCAAAGGATTATAAATCATTCTACTATAAAGACACATGCACACATATGTTTATTTTAGCACTATACACAATATCAAATTTGGGTTGTAACCAACCCAAATGCCCATCAGTGATAGACTGGATCAAGAAAATGAGGCACATATACACCCTGGAATACTATGAAGCCATAAAAAGCATGAATTCATGTCCTTTGCAGGGACATGGATGGAGCTGGAAACCATCATCCTAAGCAAACTAACACAAGAACAGAAAACCAAACACCACATTTTTCATTTTGAACAGTGAGAACACATGGACACAGGGAGGGGAACATCACACTGGGGCCTGTCATGAGGTGTCGGGCTAGGGGAGGGATAGCATTAGGATAAATATGTAATGTTGTTGATAATGGGTTGATAGGTGCAGCAAACCACCATGGCACGTGTATACCTATGTAACAAACCTGCACATTCTGCACATGTATCGCAGAACTTAAAGTATAATGAAAAAGGAAATAATCATAAAGTATGTATCTTTACCAATTTTTTATTTTAAATTTTTGATAATGTATTCTACTTTTTTAATTTATATAAGCTCTATCCAGGGGTATACAAATCTTGAGCCTTTCTCAGTGCTTGTGTGTGTGTGCGTGTGTGTGTGCACATGTCTGCATGTGTGTGTGTTTAGAATGTATAATTTATTTTTAAAACACACTAGTTATTTCTTAATTAAACATAGCCATGGGATAGAGTTAAGAATATAACATAAAATATTCTCAGTCTTCTGGGGATTTCATAGAATGTAATTTTTATTGCGTTTATTTCCCCAAAGCTATATTTTAAGCAACAGAGCTACACTTGAATATTAAGTATATAAACTTCAAGTAATGGTATTTCTATTAAAAATAGAGTCTAACATGTTTTAATTACCTAGGTCTTCTGGAATCTATGCAAGAATGCAAAAAATATATGTTGCATTGTTTTCTGACTCTTTTACTTCTTCTTTACTTACTGTTATTTTCTTAAACTTGCTGGTTTTTACTTTGGACCTGCTCCATTATTGCAAGCCAAGCTGCTGTTTTCAAAATGTACCAGCAAACAACCCTCAGATGCGATTCAGTCCAGCTGACCTGAGCCTAGGCAGTATTACCTGACTCTTACCTCAGGATTGATGAGCCTGTAATAGTCATTTATTTTAAAAATGTTAATTTAAACCGTTGAGTTTGGAGTTTTTAAAACAGTAGAATCACTAATTTATTAGACTTAACAACAAGATTTGTAGGTAAATATTTCATTACAAACAACTTTCTCCTTCAAAACTGTTTTTCTAGTTTCTACAGTCTCAGTTAATGTGACTATCCTCCACAGAGACTCTCTACTCTGTTGCTTGCCCTCCCATCCTGCAATTATCATACCTACAAATTCTATTTACTTTATATCCAATGTATGTACCATACAGTTTTAACTAATGGTATGTTCAGTGCTGCTACATGCCATATTTAATCTTTTGGAAATCTAGTTAGTCAATATTTCTTTTAAAATGTTGGCATCACCTAACTACTGCTCGTAACTGCCAATTCAATCTACTGTCATTCCTACCTATACTGTTGAGCTAATTGAGCAATAGTTTTCCATGCTTCTACAAGTGGCACTCTATATTATATTTATAGCACAGTGGCCAAGAATAGTAACTTTATACTATAAATCAGATTATGTCAGCTTCTCAAAATGCTCCATGGTTTCCCATATTGTGTGCAGCAGACACCAGAGATAGATAACAAGAGATGCATATTCATTACAACAAAAGGAAATGACAGTTTCTATAATTAAATAAGCTAAATCTAAGCTGCATTTATAGCTAGATTCACAGATGTAGACGTCAATAAAGATATAGACATTTTTCTCTGTAATTGGAGACCTTCCTATTTGTATAATGAAATATCAGAGAGATTGGCTCACACAAGTTTGTAGTTGGGATATTAATGGCAAACTCATATACAATTGGGGTGTGTGGGTGTGTGCACATGCACACGTGTGCCTGTATAGTATATATGTATATATTCACTATACAATTCTCTTTTTACCTGGAAATACTATAAGGAATCAGATCAAAGCAGATTAACAAGATGTTCTGGTTGATAGGAGGGAATGGTATTGGCAAGACAGAAAATCCTCCTTCTCATCACCAAAAGCTTCTGATGTAGAAAACACGTGAAGAAATCTACTAACCTAAAGTGTCATGAGTACACATACTATATAGTGAATATATCCAGTAGGGGATAAAATTATCTACAGAATCTGATGCTCAAAAGAAATATCTCTGAAGTTCATACGGTTCCTGGCAGCAGTCTATTACCTCTACAAGGACATTGCAGCTGAGAACAAGTTAGGAATCTTCTAAGGAACTTGCCAAGTTATTTTCAAATTCAAAATTGCTTCACTTATTTAATTAATCGTTATAAACACATTAGATTAAGCTGTGGATGGGGAGAGGAATGACATACAGTAGGATGTATCCATGGCTTTTACCTTAAGTCCCAAAAATGGCCCCTTTTATTAACTTTTTATGATATTAAGGCAATGGAAATATTTTAAAAGCTGCATTTTTAAAATCTCTTTCACACCACTTTCCAGACACAGTCTTTTACTATTAGACAGAAATGGATGCAGTGTAACAAGTGTGGGAACATGCCTGAATTAGCCCTGTGGTGACAGTTCTCTGATCATTTGACAAATCCTGGCCCAGGGAGTTAAAATTTAACAAGTAGAGTAGTAAATATAGAAGATTCCCTTGAAAAGTGAAATCCCTGTAGATCAGCATTTGTAAGAATCTGAAGGAAATTTACATTTCAACACATTGTTCATTTCTACTTCCCACAGAGGACTCTCACAGAACAATTGCGTTTCTTAGAGTTTTTCTTTTTTTGCAGTAGTTTGAGTCAATGGCAAAAGCCCTGCTGCTAAGTCAGATTACCAGAATATGTTGAAAGGACACTCACACAAACCAAAGCCACTTTGTTAAATAACACTCTTTAAAATTTGGTACAATGAGAAAAAATAAAAACTTCAAGTTTAGTAAATCACGGTTCAACAGCTTCATAAATTTTAATTTTTACTTATGTGCCTTATAGTCATTTGGGAATACTTTTTTTCTTACTATGAAACACAAATATAAGAGCTTTGTATATGCATGCTAGCAGTTGTGTGCACAAATGCCCTGAGGACTTGCATATATGCAGATATTGTCGGCTTTGTAAAATGTTCTCTTCAAGATTAAATTTTTGGCAATCTCTAACAACTATACAGCATTTTTCACTGATGCTGAGTATCTATTAACATTAAAAAATAATTGCATTTCCATATGTAAAAAAAATCTGAATATTGCAAAAATTGTTCTCTGTGCAAAATCTTGTATAAGTTAATTTCAATGTAGCAATCACTATTTTTCCCCAAATGCAATGATGCAAGTATAAATTTTCTCTCAGTATGGTTAACATTCTACTTACATTCTTTAACTATTTTTATGTCTCAATTTACTTTCCTTAAAAAACATATGATTTGCATTAAATAAATTACCTGTTTTAAAACATCAAGTAAATGTACTAGATATACTCAATCTACTAAATTTACTAAATACCATAATCATGTCATTTTAGAATGCTGGAGTTGAAAAAGTACAAAGATGGTAACATCCCTAATTTCCAGAAATGCAAAAAATTCCTCCTAACACTTAAGATTTTTTTTAGTTTCTCCTTGAACCTTTTAAATCCTGTAGAAATAGCTGGATCATGGAATATTTTATTACATTTTTGAATAACTGTAGCTATTTCCCAAGATCTTTCTTATATTTAGCTAAAAGCATTAATGTTTTGTACTCATTGCTGCTAGTCTGCAGTGAGAATCATGCAATTGTTCTAAGTGTGATGAAAATCTGTGTCTACAAAAAGAGCTGTAAAAGCAAGTTCACAACAGCTTTATTCATAAGAGATAATCCTGGGAACAAACAAAATGTCCACAAACAATACATAAGCAATTTTGTGTAACAGTCATACAATGGAATACTACTAGCAATAGAAATAAATAAACTACTTCTAAATGACAAAATATGAATGTATCTCAAAAATATTAATTTGGATATGAGAAACCAGAAATAGAACTGTATGATTCCATTTATATGAAGTATTAGGACTGAGAGCCTACAGTGATAAAAGTAAGAAAATGCTTGGCGATTCCTCAGGGATCTAGAACTAGAAATACCATTTGACCCAGCCATCCCATTACTGGGTATATACCCAAGTGACTATAAATCATGCTGCTATAAAGGCACATGCACACGTATGTTTATTGCGGCATTATTCACAATAGCAAAGACTTGGAACCAACCCAAATGTCCAACAATGATAGACTGGATTAAGAAAATGTGGCACATATACACCATGGAATACTATGCAGCCATAAAAAATGATGAGTTCATATCCTTTGTAGGGACATGGATGAAATTGGAAACCATCATTCTCAGTAAACTATCGCAAGAACAAAAAACCAAACACCGCATATTCTCACTCATAGGTGGGAATTGAACAATGAGATCACATGGACACAGGAAGGGAAATATCACACTCTGGGGACTGTGGTGGGGAGGGGGGAGGGGGGAGGGATAGCATTGGGAGATATACCTAATGCTAGATGACGAGTTAGTGGGTGCAGCGCACCAGCATGGCACATGTATACATATGTAACTAACCTGCACAATGTGCACATGTACCCTAAAACTTAAAGTATAATTTAAAAAAAAAAAAAAAAAAGAAAATGCTTGGTTCAAAGCCTGGGAAGAAAATGACTGGAAGGTGCACAGCCAAAAAAATTCCTCGTTTGTGGAAATGTTATTTATCTTCACTATATATCTTTACGTCACTCGGGTTTGGGGTACACGGATATATGCTGCTATCAAAACTTATCAAATCAAACTCTTCAGATCATTACATTTGGTTACATGTAAATTGTATCTCAATAAAAAATGAAAGTCTTAGAGGCTGTAACAACTCAATTCTACTCATTATTGAAACATTCTTGACATTTAGACCTACTGCCATAGTATCACCCTATTGAACAAGAATGGTCTCTTATCTGCTTTGTTAATTCAGTAAGACGCTCTTCTCCCTAAAACACAGACACACAAGCATATACATACACTATAGTTTATTGTCACAGGAGAAAAGCTACAATGAGCCAATTAGACCTCAGCCCTGAAAACATGAGGTTAACGCTGAATAAAAAATTCTGCATAATGAACTAATTATATTGTGGAAATATATCCTTTAAGAGTAGCTGTATTTTTTCTTGGAAAGTGGAGAGAAGAGGAAGTTATTTTATAGAAAAAAAATTACAGAGACTAAAGAAACAGCAGTTCAAAAAGATTTATTTTTTTATCTCAAAAACTCTAATTCTAGTCTCTCTAAACTGATGTATTTTACCTGTAAAAATCAATATTAAAATATTAACAAGGCCGGGTGTGGCAGCTCATGCCTGTAATCCCAGCACTTTGGGAGGCTGAGGCAGGCGGATCAACTGAGGTCAGGAGTTCAGACCAGCCTGACCAACCTGGAGAAACCCCATCTCTACTAAAAATACAAAATTAGCCAGGCATGATGGTGCATGCCTGTAATCCCAGCTACTTGGGAGGCTGATGCAGGAGAATCACTTGAACCCAGGAGGTGGAGGTTGCGGTGAGCCAAGATCGCACCATTGCACTCGAGCCTGGGCAACAAGAGCAAAACTCCATCTTAAACAAAAACAAAAACAAAAACAAAAAAAACTAACAAATAGCAGCTCTATAAGGTTTTCACATAATTAAACAAGGTACTGCATATGCAATGCCTTGAAAATTATTAATGCTCAGTTCAATATTACTAAGTCACAAATGTATTACTTTCGTATCATTATTTTATATGGCCAGTTGAACACCTTCAGTGAATTTTCATTGAAGCTACTATTGTAAAAGATGTGCTGGGTGATAGAGGGAACACATGTGAAGTTTAATAGAAGTTCTGCTTTAAAGACTTTAAAAAGTAGAGCACATTTTTGTTCATATCAGTCAGTAAAAAGTGATATTGGCACATTTTGATTGATATCACATATATATCATTGAAATGCTGAATAAAATATTAAAATCAGCAATAATCTTTAATAAAATGTAATGAGAAATAAAAGATTGATAAGTTCTCAAAGGCCATAGGTTCTTGAGGAAATATGCAATTGGAAGCTGCCAGTATCATACTATACTGGAATATGGGTCCAGACTACTTCATTTATTAACATAAATAAATGTATAATATGAGATGAGAGATAAGTTTTTTGAGAACAGTGCTTAAAATGATCAAATGTATCATGATGACTGGTTCTCACAGCTATAAGATAAAAAATAGTTTTGCATTACCATTAAAAATTTGTCTAATATAAACTTATACTCCTCCAAAATGAACATATTGATCCTCTCAATACAGCTATTCATAAAATGTCTTGAATAGGTTAGATTCTAATCAAAATGCAGCATTTTATTTTTGTGAAATGTCTCACTTAAGTACCATGCAAACACAGTGTAACTTGGAATTATTTGTAAATTGCTTTATCCCATCTGTTAAGTACAACATTGTACATTTGGAGAGAAAGATTTGGGGGCATAACAGCTTTCTCCAACATAAGTTTCAACAATTGACAAACAAAACTTAATGATTTTTTGAGAAGGAGTAATTTAAAATTTATGAAAACAAACTGAAAGAAATGATAGAGAGCTTGCTCCCCTTCTCACAGCAGTGTTTGCTTTTGGCAAGGCAGCCTTGCAATCAGTACAGCAGGCTTCAAGGTGTTTTCACACAGATTTGTTATGAGGATTCATTTTCTTCCTAGTGATTGTTAATAACATCCACATTGAAAACTATAGGTATGTATGTGTGAACGCACACCCTTTAGTTGTGGTAGGACTAGTAGTTGCTTTAGCGTACAACATTCATTTCTTCTTCAGTGGTGTATCTTACTAAGTGAAGACTTCAACTTTCTTTGAAAGCCTGTGTGTATTAAAGGTTGACTTTAAGCTTTTAATAAGGTGAGT
Organism: Pan troglodytes; assembly: GCF_028858775.2. Taxonomy (NCBI): domain Eukaryota; kingdom Metazoa; phylum Chordata; class Mammalia; order Primates; family Hominidae; genus Pan; species Pan troglodytes. Next base: position 58,243,108 of record NC_072398.2, on the reverse strand, counting down.
ATATAATTTGCAAATTTTTCCCGTTTATATAGACATGAAGTGCCTTTTCACTCTGTTAATGGTTCCTTTTCAGTGCAGAAGCTTTTTAGTTTGCTGCAATCTCACTTGTTTACTTTTGCTTCTCTCTGTGTTTTTGGGGTCATACCTAATAAATTATTACCCATGGTAATAACAAGAAACTTTTCCCCTGTGTTTTCTTCTAGGAGTTTACAGTTTTAGATCTATGTTTAAGTCTTTAATCTACATTAATTTGATATTTGTGTATGGTGTTAAGGTTCCAATTTTATTTTTTTGCACATGGATATCCAGTTTTTCCACAACAATTTTTCAGAGACTTCCCTTACCTTATTATGTGTTGTTGCCATTCTTGTCAAAGATCAGTTGACTGTGTATGCATAGATTTATTTCTGGTCTCATTATTCTGTTCCATTGGTCTATATAACTGTCATTACACCAATACTATAATTTTCTATTACTCTTCAAATTATATAAGAACTTTTACAATTAAATAGCAAAAAAACAGAAAACCTAGTTACTCCAATTTTTAAAGAGGAACTAATAACTTGAATAGATATTTCTCAAAAGAAATACAAATGATGAACCAGTTTATATGAAAAATGTTCAATGCCATTAATCCTGAAGGAAATGTAAATGAAAACCACAGTGAGATATCACCTCATGCCTATCAGAATGGTTATTATTCTGAAACACACACACACACACACACACACACACAAAAGACTACGAATATTGAGAAGGATGTGGAGAAATGAAAACCCTTCCACACTATTGGGAATGCAAAATGTTCCAGCCACTGTAGAAAACAATATGGAAATTTCTCAAAAAATTAAAAATAGGATTTCCATATGACTAAACAATCCCACTCTTGAGTATTTAACCAAAATAATTAAAAATAGAGTATTGAAAATATAGCACTACCATGTTCATTGCAGCACTATTCACAACAGTCAAGATATGAAAACATAAATGTCCATCAACAGATGAGTGGATGAAGAAAATGTAGTATGTACACACAAATACTATTTAGCCTAAAAATAGAAATTCTGAAACATGCAGTAACATGAATGAACCTTGAGGACATTATGCTCAGTGAAATAACACAGTCACATTAGTACAAATACTGTGTGATTCCACTGAGATGAGATATCTAAAATAGTCAAATTCATTTCATCAAAGAGTTAAATGGTTGTTGCCAGTGGCAGTAAGGAGTGGGAAATGGGAGGGTTATTATTCAATAAATTAAAGTTTCAGTCAAGCAAGGTGAATAAATTCTAGAGAACTGTTGTGCAATATTGTAACTATTGTTCATAATGTACTGTACACTTAAATTTTAAGAGGGTGGATCTCATGTTAAGTGTTATTACCAAATAAGATATTATGTACATTTTTAAAATGTGGTATTTTTTATTAGTTCAAGAGGCACAGTTAAAATTGGGAAAACTGATCATTCCGTTGTAAATTGAAAATATTTATAAGGAATTTTACTCTGTGACTGCAGGTATAGTTAAGAACTTAGGCAAATTTTATTATTTTTTCCTTAAAAAAGTCATTAAGAAAAATAATAATTTACAGGAAACTAATCTATTGATAGTCCCTTAATAACTCATCTATATATAATTAATAACTCATCTCATATAATAAACAAAGGAATAAGTAATATGAGAGCAAATAGCAGTCCCATTAGCATTGGGTGTTAATTATGTTTGTAACACTTTATTTTTTCTTACCCTTTCAAAAAACTCATTTGGGTACCATATTACAAGCCTGGAATTTCTATGCTAATTGAAATCTTACAGAGGTTACAAGAACTTCCTGGTGTAGCTGGGAAGGGAAAATGCTAAATTCATGAATCCTGGCTCAAGTCAATTTTTTTTCTGAATGCAAAGGTGGATCTGATGCATTGTCTTGCATTATTTATTTCCCTTAGATACCAATCTGCTATAAAGAATCACCTATACATCATGCAATTTTTCATAATCTAAGACATAACTTTTAAGGAGGAAATTGAGGAGCAGTAATAGAAAGGCAGAGACAACAAAGTATTCTCTGAACAGCTTGCGAATTGAATTTAGGTGATGGTAATTGCTAATAGAAAAAATGGCATAAACATGCTTACTATTTAAGAGTGCATAAATGAATTGTTTAGAAAACACATAATAGACTACGATCACAATAGGATAAATTCTTAAAACATGATTTTTTAATGTCAATAAGAAATAAAAATTACTTTCAAAATTTTCAGAGAGAAATTGATATAAAGTTATGTATGTAAGTTGAACATATAATGTATTTTCAAAGGCTGCAGCACTTTTAAAAAAATAGAAAGTCTTTCCTCCTACATATTCTGCACCTTCTATTAAACCTGTTTATAATTCTTCTGTCTGCTCACACTTCATTTAGCACATTGAGTTATTCTCTATCTTGGTTTGCCACTTCACTTACATTTCAGTGTGTGAGGTCATTTATGAAATAGCAGCTGAATATTAACTGTTATTTGAGAAAACATGAAGAAGGATAAAATTTCCATAAAGGCACTCATGCGTATTAACAATCCAATGCAACATATGTTAAGTATATGCATACTTGCTATTAAGATATAATTGATGTACAAAGAAATGCACATACTTAATGCATTTATGCTAAAGATGAGTTTGGACATATGCAAGCACCTGTGATACTATCACCACAATCAAGGCATTAGACATATCCAACACCTTCCATATTTTCTTCGTGTTCCTTTTTCTTTTCTCTTTTTCTGTGTGTGTCTATATGTGGCAAGAATATTTAGCATGATATTTATTCTCCTTACAATTTCGAAGTACACAATACTATATTTTTAACTATAGGTGCTAGGTTGTACAACAGATCTCTAGAACTTATTTATCTAGAGTAACTAAAATTTTATATTTATTGAACCACAACTGGCCATTTCTCTCACCTCCTAGTCCCTGGAAGTCATTATTATATTTTCTGCTTCTATGAGTTTGACTATTACAGACGCCTTATATAAAATGGAATCATACGCTATTTATACTTCTGTGACTGGCTTATTTCACTTAGCATAATGCCTTTCAAGTTAACCTTTGTTGCTACAAATGGCTAATTTTCTTCCCTTTTGAGGCTTAATGATATTCTATTATACATTCTCATTGACTGCATGTTTCACATTTTTTTTTATCCATTCATCTGTTGATGGACACTTCTTTGTTTCCCATATCTTGGCTATTGTGAACAATGTGGCAATAAATACGGGAGTGCAGATATCACTTCTAGAATCTGACTTGAATTATTTTGGGTATATATTCAAAAGAGAAATTGCTGGATCATATGGTAATTCATTTAAAATGTTTTGAGGAACCTTAACAATGGTTGCATTATTAAACTTTATCACTAATGGTTTTTGAGTTCTCTTTCTCCCACATTCTCAGCTTATCCTTTGCTTTTTTGATAATAGCCATCCAAACAGGAGTATGGTGGTATCTCATTGCAGTTTTGATTTGCATCTTCCTGATAATTAATAATTTGGAGCTTTTTCTAAATTTACTTATTTATTTTTTGTTTGTTTGTTTGTTTGCTTTGAGACGGGGTCTCACTCTGTCGCCCAGGCTGGAGTGCAGTGGCGCGATCTCGGCTCACTGCAACCTCTGCCTCCCAGGTTCAAACAATTCTCTGCCTCAGCCTCCTGAGTAGCTGGGACTGCAGGTGCCCTCCACGACACCCAGCTAATTTTTGTAGTTTTAGTAGAGATGGGGTTTCACCATCTTGGCCAGGCTGGTCTTGAACTCCTGACATTGTGATCCACCCGCCTTGTACTCCCAAAGTGCTGGGATTATAGGCGTGAGCCACTGTGCCCAGCCGGATTATTTATTTATTTATTTATTTATTTTTGACAGGAGTTTCACTCTTGTTGCCCAGGCTGGAGTGCAATGGCATGATCTCCGCTCACTGCAACCTCCTCCTCCCAGTTTCAAGCGATTCTCCTACCTCAGCCTCTGGAATAGCTAGGATTACAGGCATGTGCCATCATGTCTAGCTAATTTTGTATTTTTAGTTGAGATGGGGTTTCTCCCTGTTGGCCAGGCTGGTCTTGAACTCCCAACCTCAGGTGATCCACCTGCTTCAGCCTCCCAAAGTGCTGGGATTACAAGTATGAGCCACCGCGCCTGGCCTGGAGCATGTTTTTATGTACCTTTTGGCCATTTGTATGTGGAAGTTTCTGTTCAAACCTTTTGGCCATTTTTTAATTAGGTTATTAGATTTGTTGTTGCCTTTTATTGTTTTTGCTATTCAGCATAGGAGTTTTTATATAGCTATTTGTTGTTTTTGCTATTCTAGGCTTTTTAAATGTATTTTGCAAATTAACAACTTAACAACATATAATTTCCAAATATGTTTTTCTACTTTATAGGTTACTTTTCCATTTTGTTGATTAATTTCTTTAGGATGATTTTTCTCTTTCTTTTTAGTTAGTTGTAGTACCACTTGACTGTTTCTGCTTTTGTTGCCTTTGCTTCTGGTGACACATTCAAAATATCATTGCCAAGGCCAAGAAACTTTTCCTCTAGAAGTGGTACAGTTTCAGGTTTTATATTTAAGTAAGTCTTCAATTAATTTTGATTCAATTATGTGTGTGGTATAGAGGTCCTTTTTTGTTTATTTTTGCATGTAGATGTCCAGTTTTTTCAATATCATTTCTTAAAGAAATCACCTTCTCCCGATAGTGTACTTTTGGCACCCTTATCAAAGATCAATTCATCATATATTCATGGTTTATTCTGGGGCTCTCTGTTCTGTTTCATTGTAAATGAGTTACCAGTATTTACTTATTTGTTTGTCTATTTATTTATTATTATTTTGTTTGTTTTTGAAATAGGGTCTTGCTCTGTCATCCAGTTTGGAGTGTAGTCACTCAATCATGGCTCACAGCATCCCTGACCTCCTGGATTCAAGTAGTCCTCAGCCTCCCAAGTACCTGGAACTATGGGCATCCACCACCATGCCAGGCTAATATTTTTATTTTTTGTAGAGATGGGGTCTCGCCTGTTGCCTAGACTGGTCTCGAACTTCTGGGCTCAAGTGATTGACTCCACCTTGCCCTCCCAAAGTGCTGGGATTACAGTGGTGAGCCACTGCGCCTGACCCTACCTGTATTTATATAGAAGAAAAAATATTGGAGATACTTTGATATTTTAAATATGTGCATTTAACATATCTATATACATTATTGGCTACTTTTATTGCTTTATGTTAATTGTAAAAAAATTCGTTTTGCTTTAAGAAATTAAAAATGATGTTTGACAGCAGGCAAGACACAGAACCAAGGCAGATTTTGAACTTCCTGGCTTGTTTATACCTTGAGAGAGAAAGTGGAGCATATTGTATCAATGTTAGCAATCTTCTCAGATGTGTTATACTTAATTAAAATCTGATTAATTTTCATTAACTAAGGAAAGATGAGACAATCAGAAGAAAATTTGGTGAGACACAAATACTTACAGAACAAATGTACATATTAATCATCCAAGCACATGTGAGGTCAGAAGGAGTTTCAGCCAATCGTTGGGTATTATAGTGCCATTGACATTCATAACTGTATTATGGCGACGAGCATAGCATGGATTAGCTTAATGCAATTCAACATTCAAACATTATACTGATTCCACACTCGTCAAGTCACTTTTTGCTTATTATTTGACTTCCTACTGTTTCTGACTTTAAAAAAATATGCTAATCATACTGCTTAGTTTTCTGGTCTGTTGAAATAATTATATTTCCCAAGACAAAGAAAAAAATGATATGATAATTTTATACGTTACTATTCTGAGCTTGCATAAAATGAGAACCCTTGTGAAAATCAGGTCCTCTCTTGTGCTGAATCACATTGAGCATTAGGAATGGTATAATGATAGGATCACTATGAAAATGCCCCTGCATAAACTTTTTAGAATAGACCAGTTTAACTTTACAAAGCATCAGCTCTCTGGATTACTAAACGTGCCCTCTGCTATGCATCATACTTCAGTATCTTACTGAAATGTAGAAAAATTTGTAAGTTCCTCTCTCAATTGACATTTTACTGGCAAAAATGGTCTGTAGAATGATTTATTCAATACTAATATTTATTAAATATGTACTATGCATGAAATGTGCGGTAAATAGCAGAGCAGTGAACAAATTAGACGTTGTCTTTGCCAGCAAGAAACATCCAGTCTATTGACTAGAGGTGCAAATTACACTGTAATGTTATAATGTAGGGTATAGATAAGAGAGGCAGAAAACCCACAAAGGAGTCTCTAGATTTGCCTGAGGAAGTCAGGGAACTGTCTCCTTACAAAGAGATTAGTATATAAGGACAAGTAAGAAAGATATATGAATGGGTATTTCAAGTCAAGGACACTTTCAAAGCCATAATACTTTGCAGGAATAAAAAGTGCTTTAGTTTGTCTCCTTCAAAGTGAAAATAGGAATTAAAAATATGCTCAAGGTATAATTAAGGAAACTCAAGTGTGTGAAAGGTTTTATGTACCATGCTAAATGGTAGTTATTATCTTAGACAATGGGCAGTTTTGTCTATAGTAATAACAAAATATTTGAGCAAAATCATGGAGAAAGAATTAAAGTCTAGATGATTATTAAAAGGGTCTGAATTTTAAAATTTGTTTAATATGAATTCATACTCATATTTGTATATTTGTTTTTTTCTTCATAGCTACATTATAAATGTGAGGACAGTATCCACATATTATTCTTTTATTATTGTTTATCTCAAGTGTGCAATGTAATTTTTTAGTAGCAGAAACTCAACCTACACTTTGTATTTTGTTACTAATTAAATAACCCACTGTATTAAAAATGAAGATTTAAATATTCCAAATTATGGAAGCATGGGTTGATCAGAAATATTAAGCCCCCTTTTTTTTTCTTACTAAAAAATTCCATTGCGAGCAAGTTAGTCGGCTTGGGCTGCTGTAACTAACATAAACTCTATGGTTCATAAACAGTGACCATTTATTTCTCACAGTTCTAGAGGCTGGGAAGTCCAAGATTAAGGTGTCAGCAGATTCAGTGTTTGGCAAGTGCCTACTTTCTTATAGATGATACTGACTCCATCCTCACATGGTAGGGCAGGGGAGCTCTCCTAAGCTTCCTTTATAATGGCTCGACTCCCATGCATAAGGACTCCTTCTTCATAACCTAATCACCTCCCAAAGCCCTCACCTCCTAATATTATCATGTGGACAGATGAGGATTTTAACATATCAATTTTGGGGAATACAAATGTTCAGACCATAGCAAAGATTTTTTTCAAGAACTGACTTATTGTACTCAGTATATGATTTAATTAATAAAAACAATGTTTACATACAAATTAAATAAGACAATTCTATATACATTAAAATATGTCCCTTTCATTGTTGACTGTTTATTGTCATTAGGAAATAAGCATTAGGGGGACAATAAGCATAAACCAAAAGAGTACCGTAGATATTTTTAATTGAACAATTGGTTGGTAAAGTCATCTACAACTTAAACACAGAAGAAAGGAAACACATGGTTTTAAGCAGAAAGATGACAAGAAGGTAGACAGAAGGATGCATTATGTGATAGGTAGATGAATCAAAGGATGGATGGATACATACATATATTAAAACATTATAATTCTGGTAGGAAGTGTGTGTTGATTACATCATTGTCTACAAAATCCTGTCTTCTCTTTCAATGTCTTTGGAGCGAGGGAGAGAGAAAGAATGTTATCCAAATATCAAGTGATCTAAACATGTCCCTTATGCTAAGCTTATGCTTATTAGTCAGAATCAAATTTGCTCCTTAAAATCTCACAAAACAACATTTAAGAATACTGTCAGATTTTGTTGTATCAATTGATGGAGCATCTAGTTACTGAGCATCTTAGGTCATTATTATTGTTTAATTAACTGATGTAAAAGGCTGGTAATGTATCATTTTTAAAAGGTTGGCGGATGCCTTGATTATAACATATACAATCATGCACCACAAAACATTTCAGTCAACAACAAACTGCATATACGAGAGTGATCCCATTAAATTATAATACAGCTGAACATTTTCTATTTTAAAATAGAAATTTAAACAATTTTAAACATAGGAGTTTAAAAAATTTAAAAATACAGCTGAAAAATTTATATTTTAAAAATTCCTAGTGAGATCATAAATGCTATAATGTTGTAGTGCAATGCATTATTCATGTGTTTGTGGTGACACTGTATAAACAAACCTACTAGGTGTCAGTCATATAAAAGCATAGCACGTGTAATTGTGAACAATAGCTAATACTTGGTAATGATAATAAATGGCTGTTACTGGTTTATGTATTTACTTTACTACACTTTTTATGGTTAGAGTGTACTTCTACTTATATAAGAAATGAACTCTATACCAGCCTCAAGTAGGTCCTTCATGAGGTATTCAGAAGAAGGTATTCTTATGATAGAAGATGATGGTTCCATGTGCATTATTACTCCTGAAGACCTTTCAGTGGGACAAGATATGGAGGTAGAAGACAGTGATATTGATGATTCTTACTGCTTATGTAAGCCTAGCTTTGTTTTATTGTGTAAGCCTAGTGTGTGCTTGTGTCTTAGTTTTTAGCAGAAAAGTTTACAAAGTAAAAAAGTAAAGTAAAAGAAAAATCTAAAAGTAGAAAATAGCATATAAAGATATATGAAAAAATGCTTTTGTATGGCTGAACAATATGTTTGTGTTTTAACCTAAGTGTTATAAAACAACCAAAAAGTCAAAATTATTAAGTAGTTTATAAAGTAAAAAAGTTACAGTAAACTAAGGTTAATTTATTATGAAAGGAAAAATATTTTTAAGAAATAAATTTAGGGTAGTCTAAGCGTACAATGTTCATATAAAGTCTACAATAATGTATAGCAATGTTTTAGGCCTTCACATTCCCTCACTGACTCACCCAGAGCATCTGACAGCCCTTCAAGTTCTATTCCTGTTAAATAGCCTGTATAAGTGTACCATTTTGAAATCATTTATACCATATTCTTACTGTTCCTTTTCTATGTTTAGATAATGTTTATATATACAAATACTTACCATTGTGTTACAATGGTCTACAGAATTTATTACAGTAACATGCTGGACAGGCTAGTAGCCTAGGAGCAATAGGGTATCCTATACAGCCCACTTATATACTAGGCTATATCATCCAGATTTGTGTAAGTAAACACTATGTTATTTGCAGAACAATGAAATGGAAATTGCCTAATGATGCATTTCTCAGAGCATATCCCCATTGTTAAATACACATGACTGTTGTTTCCTTTGGAGATTTTTAGCATCCTTGCATAGTATCTTCCTAACAGATAAATATATTTCGATGCAATAGTCAATGCCACAGTTTTATTTTTCCTTTAGAAATAAAAATGTTTCTGAAATATTTGCAATTTTCAAAACTATAAAGTACACCAAATAGCTCAAGATATCATCTACTCATTCAAGAAAGTCTCTTTGAAGAAGTTTTGAAGTGCCCCACTACGAGTTGTACCATAGAAGATGCTCTACTTCTAAAATTGGTAACAAAATCAAATAGTCATTTCTCAAGACACATATAGGCAGCAAAATATATTTTAATGTAAACCTCTCCCTAGAAACACATTGCTGGCATGACACAGTTTAAACTCAATACTAATTTCAAACTCCATCTGATTTTTAATAGCTTAGTTTTATGTTTAAAGTATGGATTCAATTCTGACCCTCTTAAAACAATGCAGGGTACCCCTAATAAGTATTCTGTGTGAATAAATAAGCTACTAGGGAAACTATTTCAATCAGGTCGACTTTTTGTTGAAGTAACATTTTCCATTCTGCTAAAGTTCAACTGATGTTGACTTCACTGAATGGCTGTTGGGAAATTGCCCTCGGAGCTTTATTTGGAACTGCTACCGTCTTAGTAATGAAATGTTGTATTGTGAAAGTCACACTCACAGTGTTGATTCTGTTCCTAAGTGACATTGTTGGAGCATAACATCCATTTAGTTACCTACCTGACAAGTTGTCTATTTAACGGAGAAAAAATGATCTGACTATGATTGATGGTACAGCTGCCCCTTCTCAGTGATGGGGAAAATAAGCTGAGTCAAAACAGATCTAGCTACACCCGGGCCTGTGTGCAGTGCTGTTTCCTCATTTCTCTTCATTTGGATACGAAGGCTTTCCTTTGAGTGTATATTCCCACAGTCTCCAATCTACCAACCACTGTGCTTATTGCTTTCTTCTTTTCACTTTGAAACTGTTTTAGAGGCATTATTCTGCTCTGGTCAGCATTGGAGCAAAGCTTTTCATACATTTTTAGATACGTGCTCTCTAGGTCAAGGACAACAATGTTGAAAATTAGAGTCCTTGGTAAGGAGTACTTAGTGAACTATTTACATTTTGGCTACAGGTTCTTCTGATCTCTGACACTGACTTGGTTTCTTTCTTTTCTTTTTTTCAAGTTACTGAAGTAAATGTTCCTTTGGATACTGGCTTTATAATTATCGTGACATATGATAAAATTGGAATCTCTAAGGATATAAAAACTTGTCCTGAAGCTAGGGTTCAAGCTCCCAAAACTAATATGTTTGACCATGTAGTCCCCTTTGCCTCAGGATCTTTTTTTTTTCTCATCTTTCTTTCTTTTGATTTTTTTTTTTTTCTGTTTGAGTAGATAGGTCAGCATGTCCTTCAGCAACAAAGGCTAAAAGGAAAATAGCATAATAAAAAATAGCCAGTTGATGCATTTACACTTATTTCTCATTGAGGACAGTGTTCAGGGGATAGGGGTCACTATGGTAATGAGTACAAAAGATTCATGGAGACTCAAAAAATGTAATCCAAATAGCCACAAAGGGTATAATACCATATATTAAAATAGGCACTTGTTGGTAAAAACAATTATACCAAAAAATTATATATAACATAGTTGTGTTTCTTTTTGATTTTAATTCATTTAAATTCAAGAGCAGCAATCAGAAGACCCGGGATTTATATCAGAGTTCATGGAAGTGTGCATTGTATTCAAATGTACGCACATAAAACTAGCCTGTGAGAACCCTGGTGAAGTAAAATAAAAGTTATTCCATCATCCACAGAATTTGAAATGATTTTGGAAATATATCACCATACTGAAGAAAATAAATCAGAACATAAAAATTAGAAAAGATAAACTAAGAAAATGTATTATTCTGTATCTCACTTGGACCCCACTGAACAAGTATAACAAAGATCATCATGAATGAATATTTGCAAAAGCATCCCTATTTGCAAAAATCTCAAACAAAATTAACATACCTATATTTTTGTGAACCTTATTAGATCAATATCTTAAACATAGCTTCTGACTTGTGAGTTAACTATATTATTTATTTACAAATGAGAGACAAATAGAAAGAACTCCTTGTGTTGTCTTCCCTAGGCAAAACAGAAAACCCGTCCAGAAGCAGTAATCTCTATAAACAAAGAGACAAATAAAAATGAGGGTTACCAGGTGGAATATGCCCTTGATTTGTGAAAATATCCCAAGCAATATTGCCATAAAAGTAAATGTATTTTTCATCCAAAATGAAAAATCATATTCTTTCTAGTTACCCTAGCCTTAGGGGTCCACATACATTACATCATTCTACATCTTTTATTGGTATGAAAAATAGGTAGCACTTAAGTTTTACAATTTTTAGTCGTGTCTTTTTTTATATCAACATATGTGGTTTGTTTTAGGTAATACAAATACATCAGTGAGAAACAAGATGAAGCCTTTTCTTTTCTTTGAGATGCATAATTTAGTTGAAGGAGATATAGCAAACACGAAAAAATGAATACATAGTTTGCCAGATGATGATAACATTATAATGAAAAAGGTATCATGAGAGGGGAAAGTATTGAAGTATATTAATGATTTGTGTAAGCATGGTACTATTATTTATAATGTGATTGAGAATGTCCTTTATAATAAGTTGATATTAAAACAGTGAAGGAATAAGCCATATTTATATACAGGGAATACCATACTAAGCAGAGGAAACAGAAAATTAAAAGGCCTTGAGGTGAGGGAATTCTTGTCATGTTTGAAAAACAATGAAAAAGTATGGCTAAGGAATTCCTGAATCTAATTATTCCTGAAGAACCTATTCTCCCTGATACCTGCATGTAATATTATTTGGAAGGCATAGGACGTTGGCTGGACACACTCTACTGACGCTCCATTTTTTCCAAAGGTTTTATCACAAAAATTGTTGTCATACATGAGTCAAGGGCACAAATGGATAATAAAAAACATGTAATTAAACTGTGATACTGCAAAGGCTGAGCTTCTGCCGAAATAAAATTCAACATACAGCCTTGTTTTGGATCACTCCTCCTCTTTGTAGGTGATGTGCTTTTCATCATGAGCTGCCACACTCTTTAAGAGGACTTGCCTAACTTGAGAATTACTAAAACCTTTGGAACTCATTGCAGCAGAATTAGGAGCCATCGTGTGGGCAGCTTAAATGAATTTCAAATTCAGCCTCTTATTATAAAGGCTTTTCTTTAACTTAGCTGTTTCTCCCATACTTCCTGTTACAAGTTAAACTGGTAAAATGTGATGTACTGAATTCAAGATGTGGGCTGAGAGAAAGGGCCCATCTTTGAGTTTGAACTTTAAGCAAGTGACACCCCAAACCCGACAAATTCGTATTTTAAGTCTTTCTTTTCTACTATGAAATTTTTTATTTTGAAATTTGTTATTTAACTATTTACTCATTCACTCAACCAAATTTCATACATTTTTCAAATATTTACCATGTGCCTAGCTCAGGGTGAGTTTGAGAGTGGAGGGTTGAAGGAGATAAAAAAAATCTAGTAATTTAAAAAATAATTTTTTCTGAGATGATCATATTTATATATTCTACAGAAGTGGAGATTTATAATTTTAGCTGCAACATATGAAGGGCTTAGAATTCATCACTCCCACTCTTACAACAAGAGAAAATTGGACAAACTAAAATCAATGACTTTTCTTGGACCACTTAGAGAACTGAGGCTACAGGGCACACTAGATTCCTGAGAGTCACAACCAAGATAATCTTACCTGGGACAAAGTACCTCAAGCTACAGACTGGTAGAAAGAGTAAAATTGAAATTTTGACACATTTATGGAGCTTGAGTGCATACTAGCATGAGAATTAAAACAAAGAAAACAAAACAAAAAAACTCCTGAAAGTCATGGTCTTAGGGAAGGGCAACACTTTTTAGACTTTGTTTCCGGGAATATCACCTGGTCCCTATGGTTCAAATCTGAAGACCTCTCTTACAGCTCTGGCAGGAGAAGGGGAGGATAAATCATTGCAAAATACAACAGATACTTCTTTATAGCGAAGGCCCACTATTCTGGGGAAAAGAATTTTCAGTGCTTTCTCCCAGTTAGGGAGATGAAAAGCCCTCCTATTAAAACCCTCCAGCCTTCCTATATTATCTAAAAGGGAGAAAATAATTGACAAGGGTACGAGCTTCAAATAAATATATTGGGAATGTGGCCAAATAAATATGTTGGGAAAATGCAGGGGTTAGGAGGAAAAATCAACAACTATATTACTAAAGTAAAGGTTTAAAAATATTTAAAAGTCTTTATTTTTAGAGCATTTTAAAGTTCATGGCAAAATGAAGCAGAGTTGCCATATACTTCCTGCCCCTACACATACACAACTCTTCCATTATTAACATCCTGCATTGCAGTGGTATATGTGTTATAACTGATAAAGATGTATTAATATCAGTAGTACCCAAAGTCCATTGTTTACATTAAGGTTCACTTTTAGAGTTGTACACTCTGTGGGTTTTGACAAATGTGTAGTGATCTTTAACTACCATTGTAGTACCATAAAGAAGAATCTCACTGCTCCAAAAATTATCAAAATACCATTGAAGATCACAATTCCAAAAATAAGTCTATGAAAAAAATGATGCTTTAATTGGAAGTTTACAGAATGTACTCATTTCTCCATACCTTATCATTACACAAACAGGGCTCCATTACAATAACAGTGGATTATGGTGGAAGCACCTGCAATAGTTGTTCCAAGGAGGAGTATTCAGGGGTGCCCAAAGTCAACAGGTAAGACAAAAATAAAAGTACTGAAAGAATTTTAAGTCTGTGACAACTACAGCTATCGGAAACATTAGACAGAGACCACTGATAGCCGTATTAGCATTGTTGTCACACAAAAGACCAATTAATTTCAGTTCCTATTACACATATGTGTCATTTACAACAAGATGTTATAAGAATGCCAACAGGCAAGAAAACCAACAGTGTAGGAATAGACCAAACATCAGAATCAGACTACTGTAAAAGACATAATTTGGAATTAAATAAGAAATTTAAAATAACTAATGGCAAAGTAAACAACATAAAAAAACAGATGGGGAAGGTAAACAGACAGGTGAATATTCTAAGAAAAATATCAAAAAGAAGTACTAGCAACCAAAACACTGCAACAGAAATGAAATGAAGAAATACCTTTGATGGGTTCAGCAGTAGGCTTAATATGGCTGAAGAGAGAATCAGTGAAGTTCAAATAGAAAATTCCCAAAATTAATTAAATGGAAAATTCCCAAAATTAAAAATTATAATGGGGAGAGGGAAAGAATGGAACCTCCAAGAACTATTGAGCAGTTCCAAAAGGTGTAACTGGAATGTCAGAAAGAGAACAGAAAATAAATCAGAATTAATGTTTGATTCATAATGGCTAAAAGCTTTCCAAATTTAATGATGGATACAGAAAGCTGTCTCTAAAACAAGCAGGATAAACAGCAAAATGAACGTGAAACATCAAAACTTGGTGTATGTATTAGTTTGGAGGGCTGGCATAACAAACTACCACAGACTGTGGGGCTTAAACAACATAAATTTGTTTTCTCAGAGTTCTGGAAATAAAGGCAAGATTGGTTCCTTCTGATGACCATGATGGAAGGATCTGTTCCAGGCCTTTCTTTTGGGCTTACAGACAGCTTGCTTCTCCTTGTGTCTTCACATTATCCTTTTTTATTGATGTCTTTTAAAATTCCCCCTTCTCATTAGAGCACCAATTATATTGGATTACAACCCACCTGAATCACCTCATTCGAACTTAATTAGCTCTGTAAATTTTTTTTCTCCAAATAAAGTCACATTCAGAGGTACTGGGGTTTATAGGTTAAACATACAAACTTGGAAGGGGGGGACGAATTTAACCTATAACTACATACCATATTCAAGTTGCAGAAAACCAAAGGCAAAGAAAAAAATCTTGTAACAAGCCAGGGGTGGGAGGACACTTTACTAAAAGAGAACAAATATAAGAACTACAAGGCATTTCTTGTCAAAAATTAGAAAAATACATAGAAAATATTTAATATTTTGAATAAAGCCCCTAGAATTATATAGCCAATAAAATTATTCTTCATAAGTGAAGCAGAAATAAAGAATTACTCAGACACTCAAAAATAGGAAACTTTATCACTAGCAGACCTGCCACACAATAAATTTTAACAGTTTTTTTAGCTGAAGACAAATAAGAGTGGCCATAAATGAATCTATGTATAGGATTGCATAGCATCAAAGACAGAATAGATTTAAAAAGTAATTTTGTGGTTCTTTATTTATCTAATGATAATTGTTTATTAAAAACAATAATGGAAGTGATACATTGAATGATTCCAGTATACGAATACATGAAGTGAATGATAGGAATTTCACAAGGGACAGAAAGTAGGAATTTGGGGATATTCTGTTATAAGATACCTATACTCTATGTGAAGTGGTACAGTGTTATTTGAACAAGGAATTAGTTACTTAAAAAATGGATATCGTAAATGCTAGGGCAACCATGATCATTTTTAAGTATGATTGGTAAGCTAAGAGGAGTTAAAATAAAATGATATAAAATGCTCAATTAAAATCATAGAAGTCAAAAAATGAGAGAGAAAATAAGAAACAAGGAACAAAAGCAAACAACAGTAAACAGTCACAAACATGGTCATCATTTATCTAGCTATATCAACAATTACTCTGAATATGTAGAGTCTAAATATATCAGCTAAAAGATAGATCATAATTGTGGATTAATAAAAGAGATCCAACTATATGTTGTCCAAAATAAGTCAGATTTAAATATAAACATTCAGATAAATTTAAATAAAGGAATGGTGAAAGATATGCCATGATAACATTAATTTTAAAAATGCTAAAATAACAATATTAATTTCATAAAAAGGGGGGATGTTATATTAAAAGTAATAGCAAAAACTGCAATTACTTTTGCACTGACCTAAGATAATGATGAACAGTGCAATTATCAAACAAGACATAACAATGGAAAAAAAAATACATGCATCTAAAAACATAACGTGAAAATATATGAGAAAAAAACGTTAGAATTGAAAAAAGAGATGTAACCACTACTATAGTGAGCAACATCAACATTTCTCTGTCAGAAATTAACAGATTAAACAGGAAATAATATTCAGTAAAGATATTCGACAAAAGCAGTTTTTTTGGGGAAAAATCCTTGAAACAAGCAATAGTCAAGCATCCTAAGGTAAAATTATTTTCTCAGTAATATTAAAATAAATATATCATAATTATACAGCATTATCTATTTATTATAGATAATTATTGAAGCAAATATATGGAGGGAAAAAAGTGGATATGAAAATAATCTCCCTCTACCATTGTATACAGTCATTTAGAAGGGTATGAACTTTGGGAAACATGCTTTTCTTTGCAACAAATAAAATTCAAAGAATGATTAAAAAATAAGGCATAATAATTTTATATATATGATTTTTTCTAAATAACATATAATTTTAAAGAAATTTAATGTGTCTAGAGATTGCAATTTTATATATCTTAACTATGTATAGATATCAAAATACTTTCAACTTAATATGTACATTTTATTGAATGATTTTAAACTTTTAACATTAAAATTATCTGTTTCATTTGTTAAATAGATCACTTTTGCATTCAGTAACCGAATCAGGGATGGTTTAGTAATTAAAATTGTTTTCCTGAAAAGTGCTACCACAATTATCATTAATTGTACTAGTTTATATTGGTAAATTATGAATGAGTATTGAAAGTGAAAGCTGAAAAGACATTAAATTCAGGCACCTGTATTCTATGTCCAAGAACTTATTTTTCTTTGATATGACTTCAAAAGTCTTTCATCTTCATACTTCACTGAGACTTAAAAGGACGTCATCGCGTGAGTGGACATGTAAGTGACAGGTCTAATAAATTAGCAATATCCTTCTTACTACACTCCCCCTCATTTTTGACTGTGAAATTTCACTTCTTATTAAAATTTGTATTCTTCATAGTTGAATGGGAGTAACTGATTTTCTCTGAGTTGTATCTGCTTTAGAGATGAGCTATGCCAATAATTCTACTACTGAAAAATGTCACTCATCTTTTTCTTGGAGGAGCATAGAGTTGTCAACATTTTAGGTTGGTTGGCTCAAGTCTCTAAAGTCTCTAATGATTTAATAAATTAGCTTTCAAATAACACACTTACAATATTCTGGACCACTGTATGGATGACAGTCTTCTCTACAAATAGTAAGTTTATGTACTTCTTTCTCTTCTTGAAATTTTAACAACTCATAATAGCAGATAAACTGAAACCAGTATTAAATACTCACACTAGAGGGAGTGAGGTTGCAGTATCTAGGCCTCTAGATAAATGGTTTTAGAGTAGTGTTTTACAAACTGTGTTTTGCAAAATCTACTTATTGGGCCTCAAACAACATTATAAAGTGAAATAAAATAGAACAGAAAATGATGGTATGAAATAGAATACAATTCAAATGAGAATGTATCACATCTAATCCATCTCAGTTTTTTTTCTTTGTTTAGATATGTATGCATATCTATTGTATACATATCTAATGGTGTGTACTTTGGGTCATAATGTAAAATACATTTTCTTACTATGAGTTGTAGACAAAAATTTTTAAAGCCATTGCTCTATAGCATGTGCTATACCTCTAGCCTTTGCTCATTAGGCCTAAAATAAATTAGAAGAACATCTGGTTCTAGAAAACAGATATTAAAACAATATATAAAGTGCTAAATTTATTCATCAAATTTGTATTTTCTGGGAACGGCTTTTGTATAATATAGTAGGAGAAGTAAGGAAAGTTTTTTAAATGATAATACCCATAGGCACATCGTGGTCTAGTAAACACTTCTATGAATAGCATGGGGTGTTATAAAGTTTCCATTCATATAATGTTTTATGAAAATAAATTTATCTTTCTGAATTTCAATATATTAGGCATCCTATGGGAATATTTCCTTTTTTTCTTGCTGCATGAGAAACTCATCAGATATTTAAAATAACAATATTGAATGACACTGCATAAAACTTCAATAAATATATTTGTATGTGTATTTAAAGTTACGCATACAATTTATCAAGAGTAAGCACCATTTTGATTAAGGCATTAACATCTTTTGATATACATCTTTTTAATAGTTAGTTATACTACTCTGAAAGGCAGCGGATTTCTTCACCAAGATCATATATCCTTCTGTCAAAATAAACCAAATTCTAAACTATTGCCAAGGTGAAGTTTGTCAAGTGTGTTAAACCCAGAAATGAAACTGAGAGAACCGTATGCAATTCTCTAATTGAAAGAAATCATTCAGGCAAATGTAAATTTGAGGAAGAGCTAAATTTTATTCAAATGGTGAAAAATGTGTTCAGAATCATAAAAAAAACAAGGCTAAAGGTATGTGATTTACCAAATATACGACTAATTTAAAATATTAGAAAAACTATACTTTAAAATATATATTGTTTAGTTTGCTAAGCTGCAAAACAAGAAGCAGTCTAGGAACATTCTGACTATTATTATCAATATTAATATTAAGTATCAATAATTATATTAAATTACTTTAATATTATTCAGAAATTTGCAACGTTTCTCATTCATTTTGAATTAAATTTGACTGAGGAAACAAAAAGTCACACTAAAAGTATTAGTTTTTCCTTCACAGATACAGTAATAATTTTTGCATGCAGAATTTCATTTGTTCTCTAACAAGTGTTTTTTTTTGTTTTGTTTTTTGTTTTTTTTTTTTTTGAGACAGAGTCCTGCTCTGTCGCCTAGGCTGTAGTGCAGTGGTGCAACCTTGACTCACTGCAACCTCCACCTCCCAGGTTCAAGCGATTTTCCTGCCTCAGCCTCCTGAGTAGCTGGGATTACAGGCGCCTGACACCATGTCCAGCTAATTTTTTTGTATTTTTAGTAGGGATGAGGTTTTGCCATGTTAGCCAGGCTGGTCTCAAACTCCTGACCTCAAGTGATCCACCCTCCTCGGTCTCGCAAAGTGCTGGGATTACAGGTGTGAGCCACCGTGCCTGGCCCTCTAATCAGTTTTGATAAAATTGTCTAGTTGAAACAAGTATATATTATTAGTATTACCTTTTTTATGTAAACATTTTAGAAACTAGTATCCCAAGATAAAATTATTAAATTCACATGTGTATATATATGTGTATATATGTATATGTATGTGTATATATAATGTGTATATATATGTGTATATGTGTGTGTGTGTATATATATATATATATATATTTGATGAATTAAAATTCTGTTAATTCTTCCATCCTGCAAAATAGATTAGTAGAGAAGGGGGCAGTATTAGTTTTCAGACATGACACATTTACAGTTGTGCAGCCTGAGTCAAGTTACTTGACTTATCTAAGCCAGATAATTCTTATGTATCAATGGCGGTCCTCATATTACCTACCCCATTGTCTATTGTAACAGTTAGATGAAATATATAATACAAAACAAATATTTAGAAATATTTGTACAATGTGAGAGACAAATAAACACTACAAACTATTACTATTGCTGCCATGGATTTTTTTGTGTATGTAGTTACATGTAGTTTTATTGTTTAACTCTGTGTGCTTCTGTTTTGATCAAGTGTATTTTGCATATTCATAATTTTGTCTATTTGACTTCCCTTTGGGAAATAAACAGAGAAAGGGTTTCCTTCTCTCTTTCTGATGTCAAAAGAGAAAGAGTTGAAGTCCACCCAAAATAATTTGATATCTTCATTATACCTTTTAACTTTATGTGTGGGAATATGTGTAATGATCGTGTCCAATATTACTTTTACTGTTAGATTAATATAATGGCTTATCTACCACATAATGATAATCTTAGGAATTCCACCTTCCACATGCATGATGATGTGGACATGGAGAAATTTATGGCCAACTATGTTTTTACAATATGACTACCTTCCTTAGATATTGTTACTTGACCTATAGGAGGAACCCTGACTGCATTTTATCCAGTGAGTAATCTTCCCAGGAATTGTGAATTGAGGCCAAGAAACAATATATGCTTGGGTAGCTTGACCAAGTAATACATAAGTTTAGAAGCTTGAATATAGAAAGTGTATACGTATGTGAGGTATGAGTTTTATATATATATACATAAAACTTTGTTGCCTGAAGAAACAGGAGACTCTTTTCCAAGTAGAGTAAATGAAATGGAGTTGATGAACCGGAAGTTACAAACTAGAGTTTTTATATGGCCATTTAAACTGAGATCCTGGTATGTTTCTGAGTACAACCCTATTCTTTTCCTTCTATTTTATTAATCATCCCTGTATCCTTAAAATGTACTCCAACTTTAGCTTGATCCAATTTGATTCTGTTTTTGCAAAGCAAATAGAATGTCCAGATAGCAAAGTCCTCTTTATACAGCAATCTAGGAATTAACAAACTTTTTACATAAAAGTAGAAGTAATAAACATTTCAAAATTAGCAGACCACATCTTTTCTATGACAGATACTGAATGCTGACATTGTCACACAAATGTTAGCTATAGATGATACTTAAGTAAATGAGCATGGCTGTGTTACAATAAAACTTAATTTATGAATACTGACATTACTTTTACGTAACTTTTATGTGTCACAAAATATTATTATTCTTTTGAGTTTTTTCTGATCATCAAAATGTGCAAATGGAAAACAAACAGAAAGTCATCAGACATGTGAACCATACAAAAATAGGTGGCATTTATGGAAAATACAGCCTCTCAAGATTGAGCCAAGAAGAAGCAAAAACCCTTAACAGACCAATAATGAGTAATGAAATGTAAACAGTAATCAAAAATCTCCCAAAGAAAGAAGCCCAGGATGAGATGGATTCATAGCTACATTTAACCAGAGATACAAACAAGAGCTTATACCAGCCTTACAGAAATTAAACAACAACAACAACAACAACAAAAATGAGAAGGGATGAGTCTCTAACTCATTCTAAAAAAAGGAAGATCACCCTGGTATGAAAATCAGTCAAGCACCAACCAAAAAAGAAAACTTTAGGCAGAGATCACTGATGAACATAGATTAAAAATCCTCAGCAAAATACCAGCAAACCAAATCCAGCAGCACATCAAAAAAATAATAACTACATCATGAACAAGTGGGTTTTATTCCAGGGCTGCATAGATGGTTCAACGAACACAAATCAATAAATGTCATTCACCACATAAACAGAGTTATAAACAAAAACCATAAGATTATCTCATTAGATAACTAAAAAGCATTTGGTAAAATTCAATATCCATTCATGATAAAAACCCTCAACCATCTATTCATCAAAAGAACACGCTTCAAAATAATAAGAGCCATACACCACAAACCCACAGCTAACCTTGTACTGAATGGGGAAAAGTTGAAAGCATTCCCCCTAAGAAGTGGAACAAGACAGAGATGTCCACTGTCACCATTCCTATTAAGCATTGTACTGGAGCAATGAGGCAAGAGAAAGAAATAAAATGAATTCAAATAGGAAAAGAGGAAATCAATTATCTCTGTTCACTGAGGTTGTGATTTTATACCTAGAAAACCCTAAAAACTCATCCAAATGACTTCTGTACTTAATAAATGACCTTAGTGATACAAGATCAACAAATATCAGTAGCATTTTTATATAACAATAATGTTCAAGCTGAGAATCAAGAACTCAATTCCATTCACAATAGCCACACACAAAAACTAGAGGTAAAAGATCTCTATGAGGAGAACTACAAAATGCTGCTGAAAGAAATCATAGATGGCACAAACAAATAGATAAATCTCTCATGCTCATGGATTGGAATAATTGATATTATTTAAATGACCATACTGCCCAAAGAAATCTACAGATTCAATGCAATTCTTATGAAGTTACCAACATCATTTTTACTGAATTATAAAAAGCAATCTTAAAAATAAAATGAAACCAAGAAAAAGAGCCTGAATAGCCAAAGCAATCCTATGCAAAAAGAATAAAGCTGGAGGCATCACATCACCTGATTTTAATTATACTACAAGGCTATAGTAACCAAACCAGCATGGCACAAGCATAACAATAGACATATAGATGAATGGAACAGAATGGAGAGAATAGAGAACCCAGAAATCAAGTCATATACATCCACCAACCAGTCTTCAACAAAGTCAACAAAAATATACAATGGAGAAAGTACTTCCGATTCAACAAATGCTGCTGGGAAAATTGGACAGACGTATTCAGAAGAAAAAATCTGGACCCCTATCTCTCACCACATAAAAATATTAACTCAAGATGGATTAAAGTCTTACACTTAAGACTTGAAACTACAAAAAATCCTAGAAGAAACCTAGGACAACCTCTTTAGGACATTGGCTGAAACAAAGAATTAATGACTAAAACCCTAAAAGCAAATTCAATAAAGCAACAATGGATAAGTGGGGCTTCATTAAACTAACAAGCTTATGCACAGCAAAATACATCAGCTTAGTAAATTGACAACTTACCACATGAAAGAACATATTTGCAAACTATGCATCTATTATAACAGATGACTAATATTTAGAATCTACAAGGAACTCAAACAACTCAAAAAGAAAATGACAAATAACCCTTTTAAAAAGTGGGCAAAGGACATGAATAGGTACTTCTCAAAAGAAGATATACAAGTAGCAAACAAACATGAAAATATGCTCAGCATCACTACTAATCAGAGGAATGCAAATTAAAATAATAATGAAATATCATCTCACACCAATCAAGTTGGAAACTAACATATGTTGCCTAGGATGGGAGGAAAAAGGAATGTAAATTAGTACTACTTCACTGGAAAACAGATTTCTCAAACAGTTAATAATAGAAAGACCACCTGACCCACCAAACCCACTACTGGGCATCTACCCAAAGGAAAATAAATCATTACGTAAAAAAGACACCTGCAATTGTATATTTACCACAGCACTATTCATAATAGCAAACTAATGAAATCAACCTAAGTATTCATCAACAGATGACTGGATAAAGGAAATGTGGTATGTATACACCATGGAATTCCATTTGGCCATAAAAAAGTATGAAAGCATGTCTTTGGCAGCAAAATGGATGAAGCTGGAAGCCATTATCCTAAGCGAAATAACTCAGAAACAGAAAAGCAAATACCACATGTTCTCCTTTGTAAGTAGTAGCTAAACAATGGATACATATGGAC
The DNA here is from genome assembly GCF_028858775.2 of Pan troglodytes. Lineage (NCBI taxonomy): Eukaryota > Metazoa > Chordata > Mammalia > Primates > Hominidae > Pan > Pan troglodytes. Next base: position 58,219,515 of record NC_072398.2, on the reverse strand, counting down.
ATTTACAAAGGGCAGTAACAGACACTGGGGACTCCAAAAGGGCAGAAAGTGAGAAGGGGATGAGGGTTGAAAAATTGCCTGTTGGGTACAATATTCACTATTTGAGTGAATGATACACTAGAAGCTCAAACCCCACCACTATGCAATATATCAGTGTCATAAACCTGCACAAGTACCCCGTGAATTCTTGAAATAAAAATATAAAGAAAAAAATAAAAATGGTCAAGACGAAAAAAGTATAATCGTCTATAAAGGATTTGAAAATACTGTTATCCTATCAATTAAAATAACCGCTAATTGTTTTAAAAATGAGTGGCATTCTAATAAGTAGATCTGATAAGTAGGGGAACCACACTGAAATTTGTACCAAATAAAGAGGAAAAGCTTCCCACTCCCTTTCTTCTGCAAAATGTTATCTTTAATTTCTTCTTCTGCTCACACACCAGACAAATAACAGTCATCATTTCTTCTCTACTATAAATAAATATTTCTAGTTATGGTAAGATTAATGTATTTTGATTTAAACCCCTCTTTTTATTAACTACATTTTAGCTTATAGATAAGACTATACATCTTCTTTCCTTCTAACATTTAGAAATCTATGATTTGTATCTTAAGTAAAATATTGGAAATGACAACCACAATACATACATTTTTAAAAATTGGTGACATCAAAAGCATTTGGAAACAAAAAAAGCTCCTAAAACCAGCAAAACTATATACTAGTAAAAAACTATTAAATATACACAAAAATAGAAAATAGAGATTTAATTTAGAATTCCTTCACTATCAATCTAATAAAAGGTCATCATAATTGGAATATAAATGCTACTATGGCACTAGTATAAGAAAGAAATTTTAAATAACACTTTTATCAAGTATTAATTTTTATTTCCAATTAGAGATAAACTTTTTTTAATCATAGTTCTATGGTGTTACAAAAATAAAACTGTCAAATATATTTAATGAAATAAATAGGCTATCAAAAATATTATATCAGGCAATAATGGTGTCAATGCAAACCCGTTAAGAATCACAGCAGTATTTGAAGTTGCTGTCTTTTAAATTCAGTTTAGTCCAGAAGGACATTTAGGAGGTCTAGAAAGAGATTAGGGCAATTATGTATGCCAAGTACATAAATGTCAACAGCAATTTAGAACAAGAGTGGATTGTGAGAATGTTTCCAGTTCAATATTTTACTCCGAAGGCAAATCATTGGTATGATATTTTTGCAACAGGGAGCCCAAAGAAAATACACTGAGGAGACAAATAAGTATACTCAATGGAAAGGTTTTAAAATAAGAGATTCCATTGGTTATTTGATTCACAGACAATTCCCATAGAGCTATAAGAATTTTGTGTTTTCCTAGAAAGTCACATATTTGATGAAGCTTTGTTGTTTTCTGTGTCCTTAACAAATGACATTCAGTAATGTGGATTCCTCTTAGGTGTTCTGTAACTCTCTATCACTATATATGAATTTCATTTTAAAACTTAGGCAGGATATCTATTGGATACTGCTCTACACTTAACCACTATTTTCTAGGTATGGAATTTCCAAGGTAAGTACCACACACAAAAGTTGAAATTCAAGATCACTGATGGGAGGTATAATCATCCTTATATCCTCAAAACCTACCAGTATGCTTTACAAATAGATAGTATCTGTTAATATCTGTTGAATTAATAGAGCTGTACCAGACAATATTCACTTGAGTTGTAAATGTATTTGAAAAGCCAGTTCAAAGCGTTATTGTAATGAAAGGCTGAGAATAGCTCTTTTGTGAATCTATTCCATATACAAAAATGAGTAATTCAGGAAGCTATAAGTGTTTTATGAATAAAATATGCATTCTCACTTACCATTTATTCTATCTATCTTTGTATCATCTATCTATCTGTCTGTCTGTCTATCTATCATCTATCTTCTGTCATCTATTTACCTATCTACCTACCTATTTATCATTATTTTCTTCTTCTTCTGTATATCTAGATCTTTAAAACCTAGTGCATTATATTAGATTTGAGGGAAAGTTAATGTCACCCACCTGGCATCTTTGTATACTTAAGATCCAACTATTCTTTCAACTGTCATAGGGGAAAAACTGCACACAAGACCTAATTCCATAGGTGATAACAATAGAATTACAATACAACAATCATTGCTGGAGGCTTAGCATTATCATATATTATTTGGTTGCAGCCCCTTCACTGGATTTTTTTAACAAAATGTAATAAAACATATTTTAGTAACCAAATCTTAGGATAGTATGCATTATAACTGAAATGGTATAGAAATTCATTTTTTTCCTTAAAAAATCATAAATTATTTCATTTTTATTCTTATTTCACCATAAGGCTATCTTTAATGCATATTAGACAAATTAAATAAATTTTTATATTTTTAAGATTCTATATTTAAGCTTTTCGGTTAAAAGTTTAGAACAAATACAGTGGTTACCAACACAATGAAGTCAGATGTTGGGTGTTAGTTTGAGTGTTTATTGTTGCTTAGTGAGGGGCAATACCCAGGTACAGTTTTCTGTGATTTTTTTAAATGAAAAATATTTATGTTTTCCTTGGGAACCTTAAAATAATATCTTATAAACCATGGAATGCCTAATTCTGATTGTAACTCTATTAGTCACCTATGGCTGCCGTTACATTGTTGCTATAACAAATTTAGTGCTTTAAAACCTCACAAATTTGTTATCTTACAATAAAAAAGGTCAGAAGTCCAAAATATGTCTCAATGGGCTTTAACCAAATTATTGGCAGGGTTACATTTATTCCAGAGGATCTAGGGTAGAATTCATTTCCTTGCCCTTTCCAGCTTCCAGAGGCTACCCACATTCCTTTGTTCAGTCTGACCTCTGCTCCCGTCATCATATCTCCTTCTGTGACTCTGACCCTGCTTTTTCCATCTGTCATTTGTAATTACCCTTGTGATCACACTGCCCCCCCACCCACTCACCCCCAATAATCCAATCTAATCTCTCCATTGCAAGATCCTTACTTTTATCACATTTTGCCATGTATGTTTATACACACACACACACACACACACACACAGAGACACAGACACAGATATATAATTTACGTACATCTTGTACATTTTGTGTATATGTAAGTTTTATGAATTAGAATGTGTATATATAGGTAAGTTTCAGGAATTAGATTGTGTATATATAGGTTTCAGGAATTAGAATGTTAGCCATTATTCTGCCTAACGTAGGAACCTAATAAAAGGATTTTCAAATGTAATTCAGTTTTATCTCACTGTAGTATAGATTAATTTGGTAAGGTTTATTATTCAGAGAGAACAGGGTAAAATAGCACTAAGATTAGATATATTTTTCAACCTGCCGATTAAGATATAGCTCTGTGAAGTAAGAAATATTGATCTTTCCTTTTTTGTAATGTCTCTGCCAGGTTTTGGGATTCAGAATATACTTGGCTCTTTAACAAGTTGAAAAGTGTACCCTCTTCCTCTATTTTCTGAAAGTGTATGTGTAACTTTGAGAAACATTTGATAAAAATTGTCAGGGAAACTAGTGTAACTGAAAGTTTCTTTGTGAGAAAGTTTTTTATTGTAAGTTAAACTTTGCACTTCATGATTATTCAGATTTTATTTTTTGAATTACATTTATACAGGAATTTTGTATGTTTCATTAAAAGTGGCAAATGTATTGGCTAAAATTGTTTATAATATGTCATTCTTTTTATGTATTTAGGATCAGGAGTGTTTCTCTTCTTTCTTACCTGATATTAGAAGTTTTTTTGTTATATATATTTTCACTAAATAGTCTACCTAGGGGTTAATTGTATTTACTAATTGCTTCAATTTAATTTTTTTGTTTCATTGATTTTCTCTATTATTGGTCCAATTTATATTCTATTTATTTCTAATATTTATTACATCCTGAATTTTACTTATTTTGGATTTTTTTCTAACTTAATAAAGAGAAAACTTCATTCATTGATTGTGGACCTTAATTCATTTATAATTATAAGCATTTTATCTATAAATTTCTGTATAAGCACTGTTTAGAAATCATAATTTTGATATATCATATTTGTGTGTTTGCTACTTTTTAATAAAACATAAAGTTATATTTTATAATTTCTGATGTTATTTCTTTTTTGACATTTGAGTTATGCAGTAGTGTGTCATTTAATTTCTAATATCTGGCCCAAAATTTTTCTATTATCAGTTCTGGTTTAATTCTGCTGTGATTGGTAAACACATTTTGTATGATTTTGATATTTGAAAGTTATCAATACCTTTTTAAAGACACAAAAATTGGTCTACCATGGTAAATGTTTTATGCACATTGAAAAAAATATGACTGGTAGATTTTTCTATAACTATTAGTCAGGACAAGGTGGTTGATAGTGTTGTCCAACTTTTCAATACTTTTACTCATTTTCTGACTAATTGTTAGGTCACTTTTTCTTTATGGAGTTTCAATTTCATTTATTAGATGCACACACATTTACGATTATTAAATTATCGCAGTTTGTCACTCTCATTAGGAAATGCTTTTCTTTCCCCATGGTAATATTTCTTGTTCAGAATTCTACTTTATATTAATATAGTTACCCTAGCTTTCTGCTGACTGATGCTTGCATGGTATATGTTCTCCTATTTATTGACTTATAACCTATGTATGTCTTTATATTAAAGTCAGTTTCTTGTAGATAGTACACAGTTGGATGTCACTTCTTTCTCTTGCATAATGTGTCAATCTCTCTTTTTAATTGAAGTAGTCAGACATTTTACATTTAATATAACAATATGATTGGGTTTAAATTCTTTATGTTGCCGTTTGTTTTCTATTTGTACTTTTTCGTTTCTTTTTCATTTTTTCTGATGTATTTTGAGTTTTATAAATGAGTTTATTGACTTAGTGTTGTCACCTTCAATTAGATTGAATATTTTTAATGCCATCTTTGCTTAATAATATTATTTCTAGTGGTTGCTCTTGGATTCACAACATAGAACTTTAACTTATTACTGTCCATCTTGAAGTACTATTATATCACACTGCATGTAACATAGAAACCTTGTCAAAGTATATATTGAATTCATCTGTTGTTTATTATTCTCAAATAATTTACTTGGACTTCTTTGATAAAACATGAAATAAAGTATTAATATTTTTACTGTAAGGGCTCAGTTATGTTTAAATTAAAAATGTGAGAAAAAAGCATTTTTAGTTACCCACACATTTACTATTTCTGGTCCTTTTTATTCCATTCTATAGATATAAGTTTCCATTCGATATTATTCTAACTAAAAAACTTTTGTTTTAACATTTCTTGTAATGCATACAGCCTGATGACAAATTTCCCCAGGTTTTGTTTTTCTGAAAATGGATCTGCTTCACTTTGTGTAGGTTAGCAGTTTATTTTTTCTCTCAGTGTTTTAAGTATATCATTCCTTTGTATTCTAGCTTTCACAGGTTCTAATAAGAAATCTGATGTCATATTAGTAATCTTTGATCCTCTTTACATCAGTAACTTCTTGTGGCTGTTTTAAGATGTTTTTCTTAACATCCAAATTATCACTGATTTGGTGGAATTTATAAAGTGTCTTCGTATGCAATTTTTTGTGCTTATTCTACTTGAAATACATTGAACCTCTTGGATTTCTTTGTTTATAGGTTTCATTCATGTTGGAAGGTTTTCAACTATCATTTCCTATTTTTCTATTTCTTCCCTCCTGAAACTACATTTACATGAAACTTAGCCATTGGTCATTAAAACACTGGGGATGTTTTGTTTGTTTATTTGCTCTATTTTTAATTCTAGGCAATTTTTATTGCTAATTTTCAACTACACTATTTTCTTTTCATTGAAAAAAATTGTGTTTAATCTGTTGTTAATTACAACCAGAGACATTCTATTTCAAAGATTGTATTATCTCTAATTTACGTCAATTTTTATATGTTGCAGTCTTCTCCTTACTATTCTCTTGTTTTGCTTTATGTACTTTAACATGATTGTAATAACTGCTTTAATGTATTTTACTGCTAATTCCATTGCATCTACTATATTGTTTGTTTGATTTCTTTGTTTAAATATACTTTTATTGATTTAGGGGGTAAAAGTATAATTTTGTTACATGGATTTATTGTGTAGTGGTAAAGTCTGGACTTGCAGAGTACCCAGCACCCAAATAGTGAACATTGCACCTGATAGGTAGTTTTTCAGCACTCACCTCCCTTCCATCCTACCCCATTTTTGCAGTCTCCAACATCTCTTATTCCCTTCTGTATGTCTATGTGTATACATTGTTTTGCTCCCACTTATAAGTGAAAACATGAGTTATTTGATATTCTGTTTCTGTTTTCTTTTCATTAAATTCAGTTACATTAAAAATAAGCCAATGTAACTCACCACATAACAGATCAAAAGACAAAAAGACATCATCATTTCAATAGATTCAAAAAAATTGTTAGACAAAATCCAGTAAACTTATGAAAACTTCTGGAACTCTAGGAATAGAAGTGAATTTTTTCAAACTGATAAAAGGCATCTACCAATAGGTGATATATAGTGGATATTATACTTAACGGTGAAAGAAAGTATTCAGATCACATGTGTAACTTCTTATTGAATTCTTCAGTCTTATGTCATCTAATCTAAGTTTATAAGTAGTTTGTTGATATCTTTACTGGGAATTTGACTGGGATTCTGCTCAATCTATAGATCATTAGAAATAACATTAGAAATAATTGTCCTTTAACAGTGAGTGTACTTTTCCTGAACAAGAGATGTTTCTGCATGTATTTATATTTATTGATCTCTATCCTTTTCAAGGTTTTCTCAATGCACATTTGTTATTTTAATAAGAGGCAAATAATTATTTTTTATGATTTTTATATATGTATTTGTATGTGTGTGTGTGTATTCATATGCATACACACTTGTATTTAATCAGGGCATTAAAACATGCAAGGGGGATGGGGGCATGTTTCCCAATTTTTTAAGAATTATAGATTCAGGGAGTACATGTGCAGGCTTGTAGCATGAATATATCGCATAATGTTAAAGTTTCATCTTCTGGTGTACCTATCACCCAAATAGTGAACATTGTACCCAATAGATGAATTTTCAACTATTCCACCCTCCCTACTTTTGAAATCCCTGGTATCTAATATTTGTAACTTTATGTCTATGTATGTCCATTGTTTAGGTCCCATTTACTTATAAGGAAGAACATCTGGTATTTGATTTTCTAAGTTATTTCACTTAGCATAACAGCCACCAGCTCTGTCCATGTTGCTGCAGAAGACAGGATGTAATTCTTCATTATGGCTGTGTAGTATTCCATAGTGTACATAATTATTCTTTATTATGACTGCGTAATATTCCATGATATATATGTATCACATTTCCTTAATCCAGTGATCTGTTGATGGACACGTAGATTGATTCCCTGACTTTCCTATTGTGAACAGTTCTGTGAGAAACACATGAGTACAAGTGTCTTTCTAATACAACATACGCATTGGGTTACAGTTTCCAGTTTTGACATATCTATTAATTTTATTAGGTGATAGAAACATTAATATTCTAACATCTATCTGACAAAACAAAATTAAGTACTTGAATGCATTTGTATAAAGGTAATTACTGACATAATGTATATAGAGAGTTCCTTATAGTCTTTTGACTTATAATTTTTCCACTTTAAAATGGGATTCGCCAGGTATTTAAATACATTTTTGACTCACTATACTTCAAATTAATGATGAATTTACTGGGACATACACCCCCCCCACCCCGTAATTTGAGGAGTGTCTGTATAGTGTAAAAAAGTGAAGACAAAATTAACATCTATCCAGAGGTAAATGATTGAATGCATTTTGTCTGGTTTTTGTTTTATTTCCTTTAAAGAGTGTTTGGCATTGTTTAAGAAGGCAGGTAAAATTTTTGCAATCTACTCATCTGACAAAGGGCTAATATCCAGAATCTACAATGAACTCAAACAAATTTACAAGAAAAAAACAAACAGCCCCATCAAAAAGTGGGCAAAGGATATGAACAGACACTTCTCAAAAGAAGACATCTATGCAGCCAAAAGACACATGAAAAAATGCTCATCATTACTGGCCATCAGAGAAATGCAAATCAAAACCACAATGAGATACCATCTCACACCAGTTAGAATGGTGATCATTAAAAAGTCAGGAAACAACAGGTGCTGGAGAGGATGTGGAGAAATAGGAACACTTTTACACTGTTGGTGGGAATGTAAACTAGTTCAACCATTGTGGAAGTCAGTGTGGCGATTCCTCAAGGATCTAGAACTAGAAATACCATTTGACCCAGCCATCCCATTATTGGGTATATACCCGAAGGATTATAAATCCTGCTGCTATAAAGACACATGCACACATATGTTTATTGTGGCACTATTCGCAATAGCAAAGACTAGGAACCAACCCAAATGTCCATCAATGATAGACTGGCTTAAGAAAATGTGGCACATATACACCATGGAATACTATGCAGTCATAAAAAATGATGAGTTTATGTCCTTTGTAGGGACATGGATGAAGCTGGAAACCATCATTCTCAGCAAACTATGGCAAGGACAAAAAACCAAACACCACATGTTCTCACTCATAGGTGGGAATTGAACAATGAGAACACATGGACAGAGGAAGGGGAACATCACACACCGGGGCCTGTTGTGGGGTGGGGGGAGGTGGGAGGGATAGCATTAGGAGATATACTTCATGTTAAATGACGAGTTACTCGGTGCAATACACCAATATGGCACATGTATACAAATGTAACAAACCTGCACATTGTGCACATGTACCCTAAAACTTAAAGTATAATAAAAAAAAAAGAAGGCAGGTAACTAAAATGAATTTTACTCTTTTAAAGAAGCTTGTTTTGAACTTTATCACAACAGTGAAAAGCAGCTTAATTGCTTGGGCTGATTTAGCATCACAGCCAAGCTGTGGTTATGATGACTCTGTTGAATGCCCTGAATGATTAATGAGGATTTTCAAATTTGACTAGTCAGAACTCATATATATTCTCTTCCTTTGGAACACTGAAAACTGTTCAGCTCACATCTCCCTGGCCATTGTTTGCTCCACCACACAAAATTTCATGGTATACATGTATGTTTTGGTATTCAGCAAAGACATAATGGTACTTGTTGAAAATTTCTGTACTCTGTTTCTGCATCTCAAACTCTGCCCTTCTACTTCCAGCCATACCAGCTTACCTGAAAGGTAATATGTATTACCTTGTCCAAATGACATTGTCATAGAGTGCCTGGGGTTTCTTGTTTTTTACTGTAGAATTTATTATTATTATTATTATTATTATTATTATACTTTAAATTCTGGGGTACATGTGCAGAACGTGCAGGTTTGTTACATAGGTATACACGTGCCATGGAGGTTTACTGCACCCATCAACCCATCACCTACATTAGGTATTTCTCCTAATGTTTTCCCTCCCCTAGCTCCCCACCCTGGACAGGCCCCAGTGTGTGATGTTTCCCTCCCTATGTCCATGTGTTATCATTCTTCAACTCCCACTTATGAGTGAAAACATGCCGTGTTCGGTTTTCTGTTCGTGTGATAGTTTGCTGAGAATGGTGGTTTCCAGCTTCATCCATGTCCCTGGGATTTCTATGTGTTGTATGTTTCTGTATATTGTTCTATAACCCATTTTTTTTTTCTTTTGGGAAAAGCCAAATAGTTTTTGGTGTCTTATCATTTACTTAGTTTTTCCTTTCCTCAGAGATAATCACAGTATTGTGCTGTGTAGTCTCTAATGTCCAAAAATCTAAAACTATTTTATTTATTTTTCTTGCTGCCCCTTCTTCCACCTCCTCCTTTTCAAAAGAGATAAAATTTGTCCACACCATGAATGGTAATAAGTTTTACTGGAATGATCTAAATATTTGAAAATTTGTTAGATTTGCTTTATAGGTCACATATTGTTAATTTTCATAAATATTGTGGGTGCCTCTAATAATAATCCAGTTTTTATTTTATAATACCAAATGATTTTTGGGAGCTACAGACCAAATCAAGTTTTTATACACTGTTGTAAATTATGAGTTTTTGAAAATCCTGTGAATTTTCTTTTATTACTGAGAGTGGAGTTCAAAATTTCCCACCAAGACTATAGATTTCTATGTATTTTTCAATTTTGATTTATGCTTTTGAAGTTGTACATACACATTTATAATTATTATTTCATGGTAGTCAATTGAATATTTTATCATTATAAAGTATTCTTCATCTAGAAATGCCTCTTTACTACTCATTGATAATTTAATTTGTTATTATATAATATAAAAAGTTATTTTTTCTTTTCTCATATGTATAGTAATTTCTTATAATCTTCAGATATTTTCTTATATATATGATAAATTTTATATTATTACTACATTTATATTAATGCATTTATAATCTTCAGCTGACTTTTGCTTGAGTGAATTTTCATCCCATTTTTATAAGTTTTAATTGTAAGTTCATCTTCAAGTGGACCTTCTTATGGATGACTCCATCAATAGACTGGCCTACACCACATTTCTACCTTCTTGGAGTTAGTGTGCTTCCTTTTGTCAGCTAATAGTATAACTTAGGACCAGTCCTTTTCCTAAAATGTTAGTTTAATTTTAAATTTGAATTCCAATTCCAATTTTGATATGTCTTCAAAGTAATCGTAGTTATAAATTCCATTGATTCTTTATTCTTTTTCTTTCGTTTATTTTTCTCCCCACATTTATTGTCTAGGCAGGGCAATCAACATTTTATGTGTTCTTTCCTTTTCATTGATTAGATTTATTTTATAGCTGCTTGTTTCATAACTGTATATCCTATCAAGGATTTCAGACTATTGTGAGTATCTCAGCAACAGCTCTGACCTCATGAAGGCCAAAGTCTAGACACTTGTCTCTGTATGTGTTAAACTCAATTGTTCTTCTTCAATTTCCTTGCTCCTTATTGTACCTATAAATTTTAACCTCTTTATTGTGAGCTCAGCTATGAATTTAAAGGTAATGCTTGCTACTATATTCAAAACGTTTCTATAATACAAGTTACCATTCAAAATATGAAAATAGTTTATATTTTAATAAATTTGTTTAGAACAAATTAAACACTAATAAATTGTATTTATCTGCTATAATTAGGAAGATCAAATATGATTACACATGCATTCTACAGAATCACTTTACCTTCTTTTCTATGACCATTAATAGCTTTTGTGTTTTTCACATAAGGTTATATAGCTAAAAATGTTTAAGTTCCATTGTTTTCAGGTGGAATTCAGAGACTATATTTTAATATGAGAATGCCCAGATTTAGAATAAGATTTTAATACTTTCTAATTATCCATCCTTGGGGAATTAATTCTTTAAATCTTGGTTCCTCATATATAAAACATAAAGTAAATCCTCTGTTTTTCACTATTGTTACGAAAAATGAATGAGAATTTGCATTTAAAGTAACTAGCAGAGTACTTAAATAATGTATTATTGGATATACATTCCACCCCTTCCTTGGGGGACAGGGTTTTATACAGTAACAAGTGCTTTGAAGCTAACCCCTTGAACTTCACAAATGGAACCTGGAGTTGAGATTATGAGAGTATTAGTGAAAATAACTGACTGGAATATAACTGTGTTTTTCATTACATATGCATGATTAAATATCAATTTATTCTTGCACCAATCTCATCTTAAGTCCATTAATTCTCATGTTTAACATTTTACGTATACATGCATGGTAAGTATTCAATTTAGTATATTTAGGACAATGAAAATAACATTGTAAATCAATTTGGGGGTTCTATATAAAAATGATGTATAAGGGCAAAACCTTTCCATTCATCTTAAAGGCTATTAAATGTACAGCCTATATTTATTCCCATAATGAGAAATATTAACTTTTCCAAGTTATTTGTCCAAAGAGTGCAGAAAAAGCACCATGATATTCAAGTATTTTATTGATCTGACATGTAAGAATTTCTGTATGAATATATATATAGTGTTATTTAAAGTGAGTAGACATCTGGGCACGAATCCTGGGACTTTGGGAGGCCAAGGCAGGAGGATCGCTTGAGGTCAGGAGTTCAAGACCAGCCTGACCAACATGGTGAAACCCCGTCTCTACTGAAAATACAAAAAAATTATCTGGGTGTGGTGGCACGTACCTGTAATCCCAGCTACTTGGGAGATTAAGGCAGAAGAATCGCTTGGACCCGGGATGTGAGAGTTGCTGTGAGCTGAGATCGTGCCATTGCACTGCAGCATGGGCAACAGAGTGAAACTCTGTCTCAAAAAAAAAAAAAAAAAGAAAAAAAAGAAAGGAGAAGTGAAGAGGCTCAAATTGAAGCTTCCTGTTCTTCCATAAGGTCTGTGGTAAATCACAAAAGCCTCCTTCACATCCCAGAAGTATAGCAATATAAAACTCACTATCTAAAATATACTAATTTTCTTGTTGCATAATTCCTGCCACTAACAAATGCAGGTTTTTAGAAAAAAATAAATTGTTAGAATGTACACTTTTCTTTATTATAAATATTATAATGTGATCAATACTAATATAATTACTCTCTCTACCAGATGTTCTCTCTCTATTTTTGCATTTGTAAGAGTGGAAACATTTTCTGTTATTCTTTATTTTATGTATTTATTATATATATATTTATACCAAGCTAAATCCTATATTTTATATGCAAATCAGTAAGATTTTCTAATACAATACATACCCAGTCCTTTGCTTAATCCTTAAAACTACTTTGATTTTTCATCTTTTCTCATTAAAATCCATGAATGGAAAATCTTTTCAGCAGCTTCCACTGTTAATGCATTTGTCTGTGAATATAACGTAGACACAAGGTATGAAAAATAGATACATGAACATTCCAAGTGTACATTGTGCTAAAATAACCAACTGATAGTCTAAATATGGAAGATACACAATATGTATTGAAAGGTAAAATAAAAGTACAATCTTGGTCACAAAACAGACACCTATTACAATATAAACTTCATTTTTACTGAAATACTCAAGGATGTCTAAGCCTAGTCATGTGAAAGTACTAGGTGCACACAATGTAAAGAATTATCACAGCTTGCAATGATCAGTATAAGAAGATTAAATAGCTCAGTTTCTTTCTTCTTTTTTCATAAGCTGAGTTTATCTTCCTTCACAGAATTATCATAGAACAGTACTGACAAACTTCAAAGACAATTGTAGCTAGGTTTTGGATTTTCATTTTTAAGCATTATTTTACAAAATTGTGATGACAGTCGTCCCTGCCAAATATAGTATGAAAATTCAGGATCTAGTTGAGTTAGACCTGAATAAAACACGGATCAATGTGCCATTCATTGTTCTGTTACTAAAAGTAAATTTAGGAAGAAATTAAAAAGCCATTCACAATTTAGCAAAGTAAATAATTTCAGTTGATACAATACACTAAATATTACAGAAAAAAATAATGGTTTTTGTCACCTCTCATGTGGGGACAATTGTTCTTGCTTCCCACCTCATCTCACTGGTGTGTATTATTTTACTCCAATATATCTGTACACCACTGTCAGATGATCTTCTTAAACAATTGCATTGATTATTTCACATCTCTGATCAAATACTTCTATGGGTTACCAAAAGCCTACGAAGAAAAAAAAATTCTTCTGCATGAAATTGAATGCTATCTTTCATTTGGTCTGGGCTTCTAGTCTTACCATTCACTCTCTGTCTAAATTGGCCTTTTTCTCCAGGGAAACTGACAGTCACTGTTTCCTCAACACTCATTCTCATCTTTCTAATACCATATGTTTCCTCATACAGTTCCATTCAATGGAACTGCTATGTATTTTGTCTTATTTTAAAACTTCTATTAATATTCAAGCTTACAAGAGTAACTTACAGTCATTCAAATTAGGAAACTAATGTAAATATATATTTTATAAAAGTTAATAATCTCACATTTTCTTTTTAAATTGATTATAATAAATAATCTCATCTGACTCCTTCACATTTTTCTATATACTCACAAAAACACCATATCCTCTAAATAATATTACTTATTATTACCGAATTTTTGGTCATATGCCTTGCAAATACATTTTCCCAATCTCCCTTATTAAATATGTGTGTGTTTGCATGAGTGAACACCTACAAACACACAAAACACACACACATTCATTGTTTACTATTATTTTTACCACCCAGTTTTAATACATTTTCTCTGTATTAATTTTTGTTATATTTTTCACTACAATTTCTTCACTCCCCTCATTTGTACATTTATTCTCCTTTATAGATTTATTTTTACATTGTGAGTATAAAGCTTTAGTCAATCTGTTGTGTGTGTGTGTGTGTGATGAATAAAATAAGAGCCTAACTTGGTTTTCTTTGAGATAGTTAACCAACTGAGGCAGCAGCATTTATTCAATAGATTAACATTTTTCTTCTGATTTGAATAGCCAAGTTGTCATTTTTTGTTAATTTATTCAAATCTTAACCAATTTTAAAGCAACATATATTACCTACTCTGTAAATTTGTCCTTATTACTCTAGCCAGAAATAATGACTCAATTAATCAAATCACATTTAATAAATTTTATATTATTTGACGTTTCAAGCAGTGATGCGTCATCCCTCCAAATAGCATGTAACACAATCTTTGGGATCTTACTCCATCAATTAACCATCTTTCACATTTATCTTTAATCTTCTTCTCCCTCATCCCCCGTATTGTATTCTCATGTTCAAATTTCTTCAAACAAAATAATAGAAAATAAATTTTATTTAAAATTTCAGTCACCTTCTAACTATTTTTTAGTGCAATCTCCTGATAGTCAACCATCCGTCACTATGAATGAAAGATCTGCATTTACAATCTTCCTAAGTAATTTCATTTTTTCACCTACTGATGTGTCACCTTCTCTCTTGTCACTCAGGTAACAGGTTTTTTGTTGAGGTGATAAATATCCTTTCTTATTACTTACCAAATGATTTGAAATCAACAAGTCTGTTTTAGTCCCTTTTTACTCCAAATCTAGAACAGTGAGTTCTATAAAGAGTGGTCAATACCTATATATTGAATGAATAAATTAACTGCCACACTTAATAGCCATTTTATCAATAGATTTTTACATTAATTCTTTCTTCCCCCATACCATTGCATATTTTGTTTTGTTTTAAAATTTGCTTTTTTGATTTCTGGTCCTATCTCTTTGTCTTTATTTATCAGATGTTCTTTCAGCCATTCTTTTGATTTGGCCTTCACTGGAGCTCTGCTCTTTTTTCTCTTTAAAGTCGTGTTGCTCTTCATACTCTATTCTACTTTTTGGGAAGGCTTATTAAGTGCTTAAGAACAAACTAGCACAATGTCACATTTTCTACATTCAGCAGTACAAGCACATCACAATGCAGCCTAGATTTAAAGGCAAAAACAATAGACTTCACTTCTAGACAGAAGAAGTATACAGACAAGCATATGAAGAATTTTGGGTGGTCATTTTCACATGAAATTAATGATTGTCTTCAGTCTTCAGCATTTCTCACCCTTCTTTGTGCAAAATAAACCAACTCTTTCCCCGAATTTGTCTTATCCAATTACGATATTGATCTGAAGTCCAGAATTGTATCAACTAAATGAAAATAACGGATGAAGATCCCTGGGCTCAATTACCCAGTAGAGCTGGAGAATAAGTTTAGATTTCCACACATTCCATTTATTCTCCATGCAATGATTTTTAAAAGATATTTAATATAATTTAGGCTCTATTATATTTATTTTACTCTTAAGACACCATCTTAAAACACAGAAAAAAATGTTCTCAGTAAGATATGACTACGGTGGGGCCATTCCACAATCTTGATTTGGATATTTTCTTTTCTGGTTAATCTAGGAAAATATTAGATTCAAATGCAGTGATAAGGTATTGGTCTATATTGAACATTTAGTTAAATAAACAAATTTACTAGGCTCTTTTTCATGCCTTCATTAACTTCTTAGGAATTTATTTGTTAAAAATAGAAAACTGAATACTTCTTTTACTTTTATCAAAATAGCTATTATGACAAGAAGGATGGGCACAAATAGTATAAACATGAATATAAGTATGTACTCCATAGAAGTCAGGTCTGCTACTTAGAGAAGAAAGTTCGGATGTGGAAGACATGCACATTTATATATTCCAATAGTCATTAAAGAATATCCTGTTTGTTTCAACTTGAACATCACAGTGAATATTACTGTGTCTGGAATTTATTCCTTCCGGTGGGTTCTTGGTCTGGCTGACTTCAAGAATGAAGCCGCGAACGCTCGCGGTGAGTGTTACAGTTCTTAAAGATGGTATGTCTGGAGTTTGTTCCTTCAGATGTTCAGATGTGTCCAGCGTTTCTGCCTTCTGGTGGGTTCATGGTCTTGCTGACTTCAGGAGTGAAGCTGCAGACCTTTGCGGTGAGTGTTACAGCTCTTAAAAGTGGCGCATCCAGAGCTGTTTGTTCCTCCTGGTGGGTTCGTGGTCTTGCTGACTTCAGGAATGAAGCTGAAGACCCTCACAGTGAGTGTTACAGCTCATAAAGGCAGTGCGGACCCAAAGAGGGAGAAACAGCAAGATTTATTGGGAAGAGAGAAAGAACAAAGCTTAGGCAGCATGGAAGGGGACCCGAGCAGGTTGCCGCTGCTGGCTAGGGTGGCCAGCTTTTATTCCCTTATTTGGCCCTGCTGCATCCTGATGCTTGGTCCATTTTACAGAGTATTGATTGGTCCCTTTTACAGAGTGCTGATTGGTCCATTTTACAGAGTGCTGATTGGTGCGTTTACAAACATTTAGCTAGCCATAGAGCACTGATTGGTGCATTTTTACAGAGTGCTGATTGGTGCATTTACAATCCTTTAGCTAGACATGGAGCGCTGATTGGTGCGTTTTTACAGATTGCTGACTGGTGCATTTACAAACCTTTAGCTAGACACAGAGTGCTGATTGGTGTGTTTTTACAGAGTGCTGATTGGTGCATTTACAATCCTCTAGCTAGACAGAAAAGTTCTCCAAATCCCCACTGGACCCAGGAAGTCCAGCTGGCTTCACCTCTCATTACCAAGTTTAACTTTCATACCTACTCTTTATAATTTATTATATTTAGTAATCTTAAATAGAATAAATTAAATTTATATGGCTTTCTAAAAACACTTTATAACCTTTAATAAAATTTGACTAAAATAATAACAATATTTGTACCTAAAATAGAGGCTACCAACACATCTCTCTTAAAAAATAATGGCTATTTATCATAAATTTATCTGTTTGTTGACAATGTTTTGGGATTCTATTAAATATCTTGTTAAAACCAAAATACATTGTGTATATTAATTTCACATGAATTCACTTTAAGCCTTTATCCTATCATTATTAATTTTTTAAGGTTAACCAAGTGAAGCAGTGGGATTCAAGAAGGAACAAAGAAATTTACAAGGTTTTAATCAAATAGTTGTAAATATTAGCACACTCAAACCAACCTATGCAATTATTACTAATAAATAGAGGTATTAATGTTTATAACTTCTTTATCAGTTTCATTAAATAATTGTTAATGGAGTTATGTCTTGTCTGAAGTTTTCTTTATTTGCTAATCATTAAACTTTCCTTTCCAAAACATATTGTATCAATGTAGTAATCTACTTAAGAATTATAACCAATTACAATCTAAAGAGTCCTAAATCAAATTAATTTTGTTTCTTTCATCTACTATTACTGATAGCATATGGTTATGTCTTAAATAGAGTGATTGAGTCTATCTGTAACATATGTCTATATTATAATCAATAGTAATTTAAGAGTTATCTAAGTCTCTAATCCATAATAATCTAGAGTGTATCTAGGTTATGTCTGTATTAGTCAGGGTTCTCTAGAGAGGCATAACTAATAGGATGTATTTATATATGAAGTGGAGTTTATTAGGAGAATTGACTCACATGATCACAAGATAAAGTCCCACTATAGGCCATCCACAAGCTGAGGAGCAAAGAAGCCATTCCGAGTCCCCAAACGTCAAAAGTAGGGAAGCCAACAGTGCAGTCTGTGGCCAGAGGCCCGAGAGCCCCTGGCAAACCACTAGTGTAAGCCCAAGAGTCCAAAAGCTGAATAACTTGGAGTTTGATGTTCAACAGCAGGACGCATCCAGCACAGGAGAAAAATGAAGGCAGTAAGACTCAGCAGATCTGCTCATTCTACCTTCTTCTGTCTGCTTGTTTTGAGTCACACTAGCAGCAGCTTAGATGATGTGCACCCATGGTGTGGGTGGGTCTTCCTGAGAATGTGTCTTCCTCTCCCAGGCCACTGACTGAAATGTTAATCTCTTCTGGCAACACAATGAAACTCCCAGATATGCCCAGAAACAATACTCTGCACCCTTCAGTCCAATCAAGTTGACACTTAATATTAACCATCACAACGTCCCCATATGTGACTCAGGCTACATATAAAACAGTGAAGAGTAGCAGCAAGTTATTTTGACTAAATCTACCATTTAATATTTATATGCAAGTACACTTCAAAACCATTGACTTTTGTTAGCTCAAAGGTATAAAAACAAACATAAATAAAGATAATAAATTGGGTTGTAGTGTTCATTTTATATTCTGGATATAAGTTCTGATCAGATAATACGGTTTAAAAATATTTTCTTCCACTCTGTAAATCATGTTATAGTTTATAATTTTTATTTATTTATTTATTTTTATTATATTTATTTACTTATTTTTGAGACGGAGTCTCACTCTATTGCCCAGGCTGGAGTGCAAATGCACTATCTCAGCTAACTACAACCTCTGCCTCCTGGGTTCAGCCTCCCAAGTATTTGGGATTACAGGTGTGCACCACCACACCCAGCTAATGCTTTACTTTTTAAATGGTGCCCTTGAAGCACAAACATTTTAAATTTAAGTACACTATATCTCTATTTTTCCTTTTGTTCTGATGCATTTGATGTAATACCTAAGAAACCATTGCCAAACCAAAGGTCACAAAGATTTATGTTTTTTTCTGGTAGTTTTACAGTTTTATCACTTATATTAAGATCTTTAATCCATTTTCTATTAATTTTTGCATATATTATGCATCAGGAGCCCAGCTTTATTCTTTGTCACAGTTACCCTATCACCATTTATTGAAAAACATATTGTTCATTGAGTAGTCTTGGCATCATTGAAAATTAATTTACTGTAAAAGAGAGAATTTATTCTAGATTCTCAATATTGTTCTATTAACTTATATAGTAAGGAAAGAGTATATACACATACATACGTGCGTGTGTATACACATACGTGCGTGTGTATACACATACGTGCGTGTGTGTATACACATACGTGCGTGCGTGTATACACATACGTGCGTGTATACACATACGTGCGTGTATACATACGTGCGTGTATACACATACATACGTGTATGCATGTGTATACACATATATACGTATATACACATATACACATATATGTATATACACATATACATATACGGATATACACATATATACGCATATACACATACACGCATACACGCATATACGCATATACGCATACACGCATATACGCATACACGCATATACGCATATACGCATACACGCATATACGCATACACGCATACACGCATATACGCATATACGCATATACGTATATACGCATATACGCATATACGCATATATGTATATACGCATATATACATATATACTGTTTCCTTACTATATACGTTAATAGAACAATATTGTTCTAATAGAAGAATAATAGAACTATATATACGTATATATATACACGTATATATTATGTATACATATATGTGTGTATATATATATATGGCATCAACATGCCTATACTTATGCCAGGATTACACTGTCCTTACTCCTGTAGCTTTGTAATAAATTTTGAAATTGGAAAGTATGATCCCTCTAACATAAGTTCTTAAGACTAAATAATTTGAAAGTAAACTGTTTTATAAACTGAGTTGATCCGAAACTGAGTACATTTGAAGTTTACATTTGAACTTATGAGCACATAAATTTTGTACTGATTTTAAACTGAGTACAAAATTCAGCAAGGAGTTGAAGCAAATCTCAAAAATCAGCCAACTATCAACTTCTTATGTCCAGAAGAAATTAGCCTAAATATACTACTGAATTACAGAAATCGAGAATGAACTAATTTTGTGGTCTTCTATGCAGATACTGTTCAATAAATGATTATATGAAAATGAGTAACATTTTAAAAATTTAAGCACATATTAAATCGTGGGAAAGTGATAATTTCTCTAATGTAACGTAAATGAGATAAGAACTTGGAAAAGAGGCAGACGTGGATGTCAATGATTATTTCCCAAGGGAATGAATTAGGAAATCCAAGAAAAAAGTAAAATGCCAATGACAGTAAATTTTCAGATAGGTTCGCTTTTTATGAAATGAACAACATAGTGTTGCCTTACTCCTGTGTAGTCATTGCCACCATGCAATCTCACATTTCCATCATATTCACTGTTGAACTTGGCCTGCACTTGAAATCTGCCCTCTCCTGCCTCAACATTTCTCCCCTTCCTTTACCCAATTTATGCATTAAAAATATTAAACCAGAATCTGAATGGAAAATAATTTGCAATTGGTAGCCTTTGACAAATCACTAATGCCTGGCTAGAAAACCCACCTGGGAAAAATTTCAGAGATAAAGCAGAAAAAAAAATGTGGATAAAGACGACAAGATATGTGTCTTTATATTTAATTCCTGGTGTAGTTTTACCTAACTTGTTAATGTGCCCATTTTCTACCAGTGGACTACATGTCCATTCGTATTAACAAGCACCAGTCTTGCTGCTCACCAGTTACTGGTCTTGGAATCTTAAAAATTTAAGATGAATAAAATTCTCGTAGATGGATAAGATGAAGGTAGAGATGGCTGCCTTAGGGTTTCCAGCTCTGACAGTACTCAGGTCAGGCTTAAATGCAGATTTGATCAAGAAATTAAAGTAACCTAGAGTAGGCAGAGGAAGTTTCAGCGAGAACAGTTTATTCCATATTTTATTGACTTAATCAATTAAATCAGTAGTTGTAATGTTTTCTTGATAATTAAAGAATCTAGCAACCAGTCTATAAAAGAAATAACTTTTAATTGGCTTGTTTATAAAATATAGTTGAATGATTTTGGATAAGTAAAATGTGAAGAAAAATAAAATGACTTACATTTCAAACCTCTACAGTGGCATGAGAAATAATAGATATGCAAAGTGCAATCTGATTAGAAAGTGCAATTGGAATAATTAAACTGAGAGATGGTAGCAGATAGTATGAATTACTTACTGGTTTAACTTTATTAAAAAATAGAGCCTGAAACACAATCTTTCTTGACTACTGAAACTACAGTTACTTAGACCAAAATCAGTAAAATGAAAATAAGTAAGTGGATTTCTTCTCTGGGAAATTTGGGCATGCACACATTTCTGTCTGGGAAAGATAGTCCACAGTGTTAGTCAGAATTTGACTCCACAAATAATTTTAGAGTCTGGCTCTACAGGAGATGAAATTTGTTTCACTACTTTAGACATCTTGTCTTATATAATATATAGATATTTTATTGCCTCAATCTCTGTAACTCTAAAAAAGAGGAAAAAAGGTTGCCAATTGTCTCATAGCTATTCCATGATTAATTTCTACTAAATTTTTACTAGAACTACCATCAGCATTCAAATATTTCTTTTCCACAGATTCTTTTAGAATAATAATATTGTTTATTCTATCAAAGGCAATTATTTTTTCATCTAATCACATTTATATAGAATACGTTTCATTAGCTCTACTTTTTTTTTTTTTCCTGTTTTGTTTTGTTTCCCAAATAGAATCTGAATGGGTCTTTTAGTAGAAAAGTTTTTAAGATTGTTTTCTTGGAGTAAAATCACATAAAAGAATGAACACTTCCTGTATTTGGAATAGCATACAGGGCTTTCGGATGGCAAAGGTCAGTGTTTTCTCTCCTGAATGAGACCACCTGTACTTTAAGGTTAATTACTTCGTGACAACAGGTACTATACTCTTTACAAGATAACAGCCATAAAATTGAAAAATAAGCCAGAAAGTCTCTCGGTTCATCAGCCTGAAAATGCTGTAGTCTTTGGTATGTGTGATCTGTTATTGACTTCTCTAATACCTTTGATTTAGACCTTCCAAAAGTAATAATTACATCTCTGAAAGGATTAATCTGTAAGTCTCTTTGCCTTATATGTGCAGCCCTAAAAATCACAAATCTCTGACTTTTCTCTGCCTTGACCTATTTTTCTGATAGAGTACACATTACATATTTCACTTTTTATTCAATCAATTACAGTACCAAATCTTCCAAAAATTTTAAGGCATTTTATGCCTATTGGAAAAACTAGAATATATATGTGTAGAAAGTCATCTTGAGTATTACCAAAGTTTAGATCTAGATACGTAACAACATTTTATTATGTTTGAGGGCTATATTTCTTTATAACATGGAGGAAGAATATATCTGGCTATCAAGGCTCCAAATAACTCACTTTAAAATTTTTTAAATATATTTTAACAGAAATGAAGGCTCAAACATAAAGAAGTTTGCAAACATAAATTAGGTACACTCAATCTCACTGATTTCTTTCAGTAATCAAAATCTTTAAAAATTTCTAAGTGATATAAATTTCTCAGGTTAAAAGTAAAACTATAGGCAATGTGGAGAAAATATGCACTCTTATTAAAATTTTCTTATTAAAATAAATAGCAGGTTAATAAAACAAAGCTGTTATTCTCTTCATGGTTACTTATATGTTATGCAACAGAAGTTCTCTGCACAATTACCACTAAAGAAAAGAGGAGAAAAGCAGGAAAAAACAACCTAAATGTATTTCCCCTGCACATCAGTAAATAATGATGTTTTCCATGAGGTATGTTAATTGGTGACATTTATACATACACAAGTTTGCATTTAATGCTTTCTCTATTTTTCTAAAACAATTTCTGCTGAAACATAATAGAGAATCAACACAATATTTTCATTCTCTTTACATTTGGATTCTAGTATGTAGATTTCCACATGTGGCTGATTTCATTTAGATATATATTTTAATTATTAAGAATAAAATCAACATTGAATCTTTTTGAAACAAAGTCAGTTACCAAATTATTTTATCTTACTTTTCAGTAGAAAGTTGCTGTTAACATGTTGGATGATATATGAAGACTTTTCAAAGGAATTGTGGGTAGTAAGAGAGATGTTCATATTGCTTCACGATGAATAAAATATCTGTCTTTTGTATTAGAACATTAGAATAGAAAGTGGAGAAGACTTGTTAATACATAAATGTGGCTTACATGGGACTCTATCATTTTCAAGTTGCAGAACAACAATCACATTAAATGAAACAAAAGAAATTAATTAATTGAAAGCTTCATAAAACAGCAGAAATATTGGTTTTCATGCCTTTCAGAAAAGATGATATGGAGGGCAACTAATCTTATTGGCCTGGGTTGGATCAGGCCATCAACATTGAGCCAATCATTGTGACTATGGACATGGAATGTTCTGACTGTTCAGGCCTAAATTAGGAACAAGTGGCAAGGGATAGCATAGGCTATGTGCTGGGGAGGGGTGATTTTCAAAAAGACAGATGCCCTCTACTACATAAACAATTCTTTAGGGACTCTGGATAAAAAGAGAGAGTGAGAGAAAGAGAGAGATAAATGAAGCATAATCGTTGTCCTCCATGCGTATTCAAAATGGAGACACAGCAGTGTAAATGCATAACTAAAAATACAATAAAAACTTTTATGCCTGACATAATATTAGTCATGAATTCACTGGAAAATAGCAGAGTCAAGGACTTTGAATGATAGATCATTCAAATATAAGAGGAATGGCATTGCAATATAGAGAAATCCTTTTTAAGGTGATTAATTCATCCTCCCTGAAAAGCTTATAATTTACTTTTATATGCATAATAAGCACTAAACAGTGATGAGGATCTAAAGAACACAAGCTGAAAAGAGAGAAAATTATAGTATCAAATATGAAGATGAAAGACAACTTATTGTTATGATGCTAAATGGGAAAATATTGTACAAAATTCATAGTACAGTACATGCAATTTGTAAATAAAATCACACTTAAAGTAAAATATGAGCAATTGTAAATGCAAAATACAAACTAAAATAAGGTATATAAAGAAACACATATGGCACAAAATATGGCAGATGGGAGGAAGGACACAGTAAAGTAAACAGAAGTATCGGCAGAACAAACTACACAAGGACAGGTGGAGGCACCAAGAACCAGATCAGAAGCCATTCCTTCAGCGACCCAAGGAGAGGGCCTTACCGTTCCCAGTTAACAGCCACAACACAACTCAAGATTATTTTCAGACAGTATATGTAAGCATGGATAGATTTTTATGTATGCATTTTATTCTAAAATTTTGCTTTGCTATTTTCAATAAATACTTGATATATTTAAGAAGTCATGGGTTAAGGAACTCTACAGCTTTTGTTAGGTACATATTATTTTATTACAATAGAAATTTTGTGCCAACATTATGTACAATTAGATTAAAAAAATCCTTTCGTAAAGGTGTATCTTAATTTTGTTTATTTTTCTTCAGGTGTACTGACAGAAGCTTAAAGTAAGGCAATTAGAAATGAGGCATTTTGAAAATGTAGGACTTGAATCTAGCCAGGAGAGAGTAAAATGCTGTACTTTGTACAGTAATAGTTTTTCTTTAAGCATACTCAATGTAGTTTTTCTTGTCTTGTAAATTACTACTACCAACCCTCACCATGAGTACTCAATAATCTATTTGTTGTTGTTGTTGCTGCTGATGTTGCTTTAGAATAAGAATACAGGAAAGAAAAACCAGAAATTTTTCTTTAAAGCCACCTGTTACAAGGGGTGAGATGGCAAAGAGGGGAATGATGCTTCTCTGAGTACACATGTTGGTATTTCTTAAAATTTACTTAACTGTATTGAGGTATTCCTTATATACAATAAAATGCACAGCTATTGAGTGACAGGATAATATTTTTTGATAAATGTATGCAATCACAGAACAATCTTCCATTGAAGAAAGATGTAGAACACCAACATGGTGCCAAAACCTTCCCTCTTCTCCAAGTAACCACTGATCTGATTTTTATTAATATAATCATTTCTAAAACTGTATGTAAATGAAATCACAAAACATGCATATGCTTTTATATATATGTTCTTGTTTCTGGCCTCTCTTGCTTAATGTACATATTTTAAAATTCATCCATGTTGTTGTACTTATTTTTAGTTTATCATTTTTTCTGAAGAGTATTCAACTATATGAATATAACAAAGCTTTTTTATTGTAATCCTATTGATAATTGTTTTCAGTTTCATACTCTTGATTAGAGCTGCTATAAACATTGTTGTACAATTTTTGGTTTTGGTTTTGCTGTTATTGTCAACATGTTTTTATTTATTTTGTTTAATATTTAACATTTTGTTTAAACTTGGAGTGAAATTGCTACTTTTAGTTACTGATCCAATATAAAGTATCAAATGATTAGATAGTCAAATCAAATTTCAGTAAATCAGAAATGTTGTCTATTATCTAGCTTTGCTAATCATTTCAAAGATGCAGACAAATTTGTAGGAAAGGGCATAATACATCAATGGCAGCTGAGACATTTCTTACTACACTGGACATGTAATCTCCGCCCCAGAAAATAGACAAGTAATAGTGACTCTAGTTATGGATACTGTACTGTGTACTTGAAAATTCCTGACAGAGTTAACAAAGTTCTAAAATGTTCTCTCCATAAAAAAAAAAAAAAAAGTAGGTGAGATGATGGCTATGTGAATTAGCTTTATTTAATCATTCCATAATTTACACATACCAAATCATATTATGGACTATAAATACATACAACTTTTACTTGTCAATTTTATCTTTATAAAACCAAAAAAAAAATGCTTAAAACAGGGACAAAAAAGTAGATGAGGACTCCAAGTGAGATTTGCAGATTTACCTCACTCAAGTAGGAGAGATTTTACTTTTTGAAACATCTCTATTTTATACCTTGGCTTACATGACGTTTTCAGGATGTCATGCCTTCAAATCTCCATAGATTCTGGGCATATTCACATGTCGTCTTTCAACAAGAATACTCTATTAAGCACAATATATGGGAGATCGAGACCATACAGGCTAACACAGTGAAACCCTGTCTCTACTAAAACTACAAAAAATTAGCAGGGTGTGGTGGCGGGTGCCTGTGGTCCCAGCTACTCGGGAGGCTGAAGCAGGAGAATGGCGTGAATCCGGGAGGCGGAGCTTCAGTGAGCCGAAATCCGCCACTGCACTCCAGCCTGGGCTACACAGCGAGACTCCGTCTCAAAAAAAAAAAAAGAACAATGTATGGATAAGGAGCATACACCTAGCAAAAATTCACATAAATAAAGCCATGTGCTACAGGTATCATGTTGAAAGTAATTTAGACAAGATCGCTTTCCGTTTCTTCTTATCCGGGAGGCATTCCCTCAGCTGCTTTCTCTCCTTCTTCGCTAGTTGGCTGCATGTTTAAGTGTATATGAGAAACTGCTGAGATGTTTATTTACCAAAGCGGCCGGACAATTTTATTTATCCACCTGCAATAAGTGATGGTTCCCATTGTTCCACATCCTCACAAACAGCATTGTCAGTCTTCTTAAATTTTAGCTATTCCAGTAAATGTGTGGTGTGTCTCACTTTGGTTTTAATTTGCATTTCCCGCTGACTAGCGATGCTCAGCACCTTTCTACATGATTATTGGCTATTCCTAAATCTTTCATTGAAAAATATCTGTTCAAGACTCTTGCTCATTTTTATTGTACTTCTCTATTTTTAAAAATCTATTTGTAGAAGTCCTTTATATACTCTAGATGCTGATGCATCACTGAGCGTAAATATACACACAAACATACATAAACTTATATTAATAATTTGAAAAAGTCCATTTATCTATTTTTTTTATGATTAGTGCTTTATTGTGTCTTAGGAATTTTTTGCTGTCTCAATTCTACAAATATATTATCCTGTGTCTCTTTCCGGAAACTTTATTGTTTAGCTTATATATGTGTAAGTATGTTTTATTTCAAATGCATTTTTATGTATAATTTGTGATAAGCATTTATTTTAGTGCTTTATCATACATTTCTCCAGTATGTTCAATATTATTTGTTGAGGAATCTTTCATTTTCTTTTTAGAATGCCTTGTCATTCTATTTACTTTGTCAAACTTATACTGAATATATCTGTCTAGATCTGTTACTGGCCCACCTACTTTGTTTCATTGATCTTTCTATCCACTTTGTGTTATTGCTTTTTGTTGTTGTTGTTGTTGTTGTTGTTGTTTTGAGACAGAGTGAAACTCTGTCTCTCAGGCTAGAGTGCAGTGGCACGATCTCGGCTCACTGCAAGCTCTGCCTCCCGGGTTCATGCCATTCTCCTGCCTCAGCCTGCCGAGTAGTGGGACTATAGGCGCCCACAACAGCGCCCGGCTAATTTTTTTGTATTTTTAGTAGAGACGGGGTTTCACCATGTTAGCCAGGATGGTCTCGATCTCCTGACCTCGTGATCTGCCCGCCTCGGCCTCCCAAAGTGTTATTGCTTTTACTTTTGGAGCTTTATTAGTATTATATACATTTGAAATAATACAATTATATCAACAAGAATTAGGGGGAAATCCATAAAGGCAATATAAATAGAAAAGTTAAAAATAACTATATTTCAGATAGAGCTAAATGAGCCAAATTTCCCAAGCTGTAGTTGCAGTGTATATTAGATCTTTATGAAAGATAAAATCATTCCCATTGGCTATAAATGAGTTACAGAATTCTCATTATTTAACATTTTAAATATTAGGAAACATTCCATTTACTGTTTGCTTTGTTATTGCTCTTGTTTTTTCTTTATCCTAATGAAATGTATGGAATAAAGTGTTTGTAAATGGAAACAGTTAGGCATTTTTCTCAGGATTTTATGTTGTGAGTGAGTCATGGAAATTACTGAAGTCTAAGAAAAACCAAGGGTCCTTAGCATCATGACCGACACTGAAGTAAGTATTATTAGATTCTATGGTGAGAGTGAACATTTAGTTCCTACTTATTACAGTGTTTCAGGTGTATAATTTTTAGAATCCTTGTTTTACATACAGTCCCAGTTCTCATTTCCCTATTTAGCTATTGTGTAATGAAGTAAAAACATTACATTTACATTGATGAAACATTCGGTTTATGTGATTTTTTATTGAAGAAAATACAGAGAAAGTGCAATGCCACCAAAATATGTTTCTAGGGCAAAAGAAATGTCAGATAGAATGTGACTCAACAAGCCATAATGTGAAGGATATAGGAAACACTATCATTCACAACTGTCTCTTGTAGACAAGAGAAAATAATTACTATTAATATTACAAATGTGCTATAATGAGATGCAATATATATCTCGTTCATAGGATCAGCCTGACTGTCGCTCATCTCTCTGTTTTGTGAAGTATTATACTCAGTTTTTCTTCATAAATTTGTACCTATCTTCAACATCTTCCAGTCATTTTCTAAAACCTATTATCAAGTAATAGCTACCAAAACCACTGTTTGTATGTAATGTCTGTATGAAAATTGTGTAAAGGCATGTGAAAGCAAGAGGTAGTTTTAGAGTAAATTAATTATAGAAGTAATTTTATTTTATTATTTCATTTTATTTTTGAGATGGAGTCTTGCTCTGTCATCCAGGCTGGAGTGCAGTGGCGTAATCTCAGCTCACTGCAGCCTCTTCCTCCCAGGTTCAAGCAGTTCTCCTACCTCAGCCTCCCAAGAAAGTGGGATTACAGGCATGTGCCACCAGTCCCAACTGATTTTTGTATTTTCAGTAGAGAGGAGTTTCATCAAGTTGACCAGGCTGGTCTTGTACTCCTGGCCTCAAGTGATCCGACACCCTAGGCCTCCCAAAGTGCTGGGATTACAGGCATGAGCCACCGTGCCAGGTCTGTTACAGAAATAATTTTAAATAGCTATTTTGTAATGAGTTTAAGATCTTGAAATATTATTTTTTGTCTCCCTCAATACTTTTCATTCTTTTTCTAGTCACATTAGGGTGTCCACATTGTCTAAACGATAATTAGATTTGCTAAAATTCATGCTTTTTATTTGTTTTATATTATGCTGAGAATTAAAGCAGAAGGTTTTAAAGAAGCAGAATAGGAGTGTATAAAAAATAAAGAAAGGAAGATCAGGAGGATAATGGGAGAGAAAGACCCTTTCCTGAAAACAGTAGATAGGACTGGATTGATGCTAAGAAAAAAAATAAACATTTGAGACCCTGATTTTGATAAAAGAAAATGTCTCCTGATTTGGGGAGATCACCATGAGAGAAAGTAATCAGAGTTTGTATTAGTTTGCTAGGACTGCCATAACAAAGTACCACAGACTGGATGGTGTAGACAACAAATATGTATTTTCTCACAATTCTGATGAGCAAGGTCTTAACAGGGTTAGTCTCTTCTAAGACCTCTCTCCTTGGCTTTTGGATAGTCCTCTTGCTCCCGTGTCCTCCACATGGGTTCTCTCTTTGTGTGCTTGTGCTCTAATCTATTCTTATAAGAACACTAGTCATACTGGATTAAAACCAAACCATATAACCTTATTTAACTTAAATTACCTCGCTAGAGACCCTATATTCATTTAGGGTACTGGGGATTAGGACTTCATCAGATAAACCTGGGTGGGAGCACAGGGCAGCACAATGCAGCCCATAAAAGAGCTGAATGACTGTAACACAGTTTCCAGACACAGAGGCAACACATCAAATAGAAGCAGAAATGACAACAAAGTGAGCCACCATTCCACTTCACCCAAACTCTTCTTATTATCACCTATGTTCAAGTTTGTTATCCTATATCCACCTGCCTTCTCCTTGTCCAATACTCTAGTAAGTAAACTCTTCCAGACACTGAAGTTGTTCTTCCCAAGATGGACAGTGGCATTGTGGAAGGACAGGCCCCATTTCTGGCACTGAGCATGATAGAACAGTGTAGAAAATGATCCTTCTTAAATTGTAATTAATTTCAAAAATTAGCTCATTGAAGAAACAGGATTTATTTAGAACTTCATATACATTTATTTTTTTAATTTTAATTTTTAATTTGTGAAGGTACATAGTACGTGTATACATTTATGGGGTATATGATTTTTTTTTTTTTTTTTTTTGAGATGGAGTCTCCCTCTGTCGCCCAGGCTGGACTGCAGTGGCGTGATCTTGGCTCACTGCAACCTCCACCTCCCAGGTTCAAGTGATTCTCTTGCCTCAGCCTCCCGAGTAGCTGAGACTACAGGCCCGTGCCACCACGCCAGCTAATTTTTTTGTATTTTTAGTAGAGATGGAGTTTCACCGTGCTAGCCAGGATGGGCTTGATCTCCTGACCTCATGATCCACCCGCCTTGGCCTCCCAAAGTACTGGGGTTACAGGCATGAGCCAGCACCCCTAGCCTTATAAAATGTTATAATACAGGCATGCAAAGTGTGATAATCACAGCATGGAGAATGAGGTATCCATTCCCTCAAGCATTTATCTTTTGTGTTACAAACAATCCACTTATATACTTTTCATTATTTTAAAAGGTACAATTAAGTTATTATTGATTATAGTCACTTTATTGTGCTATTATAAGATTGTTCTTATTCTTTCTACTTTTTTAGTACCCATTAACCGTCCCCATCCCACCCCCACTACCCTTCCCAACCTCTGGCAACCATTCTTCCACTTTCTATGTCCAGGAGTTCAACTGAAAAACTTCCTATTTCTGAGTTTTAAACTGTAGCTTAAAAGGTTAGAAACCACTACTTTCAAACAATATGTCAGAATTTAAAGAGAATAATACCATTTGGTGATAATGGACCATAATACCTTTTGGTGAGATGCTTCTGGTGTCAAATTACACATTACATCACTTTATTGAAGCGCTCCGAGCACGATTTAATGCATTCTTTTAGGATCTAAAAATGATATAAGAGATTAAATGTCTCATACTTTGAGATTGGATGATTGTTACAATATCCATCAAAACATTTTCTCTCCATAAGACTTAATGAATCAGGCCCTATACCTAAGTACTGAGGCCATTAACCAATTACTAAACCTCACTCCTTTTCTCTCACCCACTCACTTTAACACCAATCACCTTAGTGATTGCCTACCATGAAACTGGTATTTGAGATATGTTCTATTTTTAATAAATTGTTCTTTATGACTTGTCTTTAGCCACTTAAAGGTGGAGTGCTGAATATCAGCATCCCTTTCTAGTTTCCATTCCACTTAAATTTATCAGTTACCAAAGAAGATTTATAAAAAATATTACTTAAATACCAATTGTATATTTTGAGCTTGTAAAACTATTCCTATTCATTATATTTTCTTCTATATTAGAGTTTTGTCCATTCCTATGACATGCAAATGAAAAAAAAAAAGAAGAGTCTGCTTCATTCCAGCAGCACAATTACAACAACGTAGCAGTGCTTTGATGTTCCAGGGATAATGTTGACATTGATTTCACCTGACACAGGGAGACCCCCCCCATTAACGTCACATATTTTTTTTTTTACATAATATAATACTGCAGAAGGCAAGACCTGCTTGACATGTCAGATTGTGAGGTATTTTAAGGTGGTCATTGGAAATTATCATACCTCCTATTTTTGTGCCTTTTCCCCAGCCATAAGTATTCTTAATTAAAACTAAAATAAAACATCTGCATACATTAAAAAGTTATAAAGATGCCACCATTTTATCAAAAGTATATTTATTTTTTCATGTAGATATTCCTTTACACTTGGTCATTTTCAATTTAAATCAGAGGCAATTTTCATAGTGTATGTACCAAAAATAGACCGATACCAATATCAATACTAATAAATTGTTTTGCACTTTTTGCATGAAAGACCCTGTGGTATATGTTTTAGATTAATTATGTCAGATAATCATAACATTATGAGATGGCTTCAGTTATCATTGTCATTTGAATGATGGTGAAGTTGATTCTGGCTCTTATAGTAAGAATGTGGAGAAGTTGACAACGAGGCCAAATCTTGTCAGACATTAGACACATTTAACTTAACCATGTCTCTCTGTAGCAAGTTCTGTTTATTCATCCATTTTTTATTTTCCAAATTGTATAATCTCGCATATGTTATATTAGTTGTATAATGCAATATAATTGTAAAAGTTTATATGTATAAAGCTGTAATTTGATTATAAATAATCCCCAAACCCCTGATATAATAATTTATTATGGCTTTATTAAATATAAGAAGTATCAACATATTTAATTATAGATATATTTACATAATTAAATATTTAAATATTTTATCTCTGTAAAAAAATTAAACACTATAGATAAAGTTATAGTATAATCCTCCATGACTTTTGCAATTCCCGTTTTTTCAGATGTAACTATTTTTATGACATCAATATAATTCAGTATCTATTTTGGTTTTCTCTGTGTTCCTAAGCCCCTGATATTGAAATCAAATATATATTTATAATCCTCAGGGATTTTTATAAGGCCAGCAGAAAATGTTATTAGGGATATTATCTTTTGAAACAATTTCCATTAAAAGAAGATAAGGTTTATAGAAATAATTTCAAATTTTAATGTAGGATAAGCAATTTGGATGGTAAGATACTTCCACAATATTCTATCATATGAGAAAATTATCATCCTGTGAAAAGACTCAGGAGTCAATTTGAAGATGCTCCCAGTAGCCAAAGACAATAAATTGCAATAATTAAAACAAATAGTAGCTACATTTCATTAAAATACATCGTATATGTTTACATTCTTGTTTTCATAATAATACAAATAGCTTCGCATTGGTTAAACTGATAAATGCCAAGAACTAAAAATATTATTTTGAACATACTAAGGGAAATAATACAGAATTTATACCTTTTTCTCTCTGATTATCTGATCTCAGAGTAACTGATATTTAAAGATAAATAGAAGGTTTTCATTATAAAATAAATCCATATAATAATAAAATAAAAATGTTACTATATCTCTATTTTTCATCAACCCTTAAAGACCTGATTGACCTAGGCAATGATAACCAATGGCTAATAATATCACAAAAGCTAAACATACATACATTATGTACCTGTTGGTCTAATGGAAGTTTGAATTACTACTTAGGCAGTAATTTTATGAAATAAAGGAAATCAACATGAAGCAGATCAAGTGTCTAGATTAAAACCGTCCAATAGAACTCTCTGTGATTATAGAAATACTTTATATCTGCACTTTCCACTATAAAAGCCATTAGCCACATGTGGCTATTGAGTACTTAAAGACAGCTAATATAACTGAGGAATTGAAAAATTAATATTATTTAATGTTAAATAATTCAAGATTAGATTAAAATAGTCCCATTTAGCTACTGGTAAACATAGTGGACAAGAGTGCTCTAAATCAAAGTCCAATTTATAGTAAATGTAATTATAAAATACCATCTTAAGAGAAGACATGGCGATGTAGTCTGAAACGTCCAGACTCAGCAACTCTATAACACAGCAAACCAGTTCTTCAATTTAAAAAATTCCAAGAAAAAATAAGACAGAGAGGAATAAAAGGTATGCAAGAGCTTCCAGAGAGAAACAAATGATGATAACAGACTTCAAGGGTACTGAACATCATTGGTCTTCTTGAAAGATCTGTGACCTGCAGTTCCATTGGTGGCAGTGCTTTGGGGCAGAGGTAATATCTTAGAATGGTTGCTTGATTTTTCTAGAGGGATTGAATCTTAGGATGTGGGCTCTCAAACTTTCCAAATATTATAAAGTCCATAAAATATGTAATAGATATCCTACCATGTTTTGCTTAGCAATGGGGATACATTCTGAGAAATGTGTTCTTAGGCAATTTTGTTGTTGTGTGAACATCACAGAGTTTGCAAAACAACCTAGATATTGTAGCCTACTAAACACTTTGTGTGGTAAAGCTCTTTGGCTACAAATCTGTAAAGTATGTACAGCTTTAATACTGAATTAAAACTAAATACTCTGGGCAATTGTAACACAATGGTAAGTATTTGTGTATCCCAATCTCTCTAAACACAGAAAAAATACAATAAAAATACAGTATGAAATATATTTTTTAAATGGTGCATCTGTACAGGTCACTTAACCCTGAATGAAGCTTGCAGGACTTAAGTTGCTCTCAGTGAGTCAGTAAGTAAATGATCAGGGAAGGAGAAGGCCTAGAACATTATTACACACTTTTAAAGGACTAGAAGTGCAGTAGGTTTTTTATACTCCAGTATCATCGCATTACAAAGGCTATGACATCATTAGGCTACAGGAATTTTTCAGTTTTATTATAATCCTGTAAGCCCATTATTGTATATATGGTCCAGTGTTGACTTAAGTGTTGTTGTAAGGTGCATAAGTTTAAAATAATTTTTGGATTTTGAAAGATTATGCAATCTTAGTCAGCTGTCATGTCAGCAATAACCAGGTTGGTTAGGTTTCTCTAAAGAAGTGCAAACATTAAAACAAAACTTGAGTGTACATTTCATTATTTGAATAGAGTGAAAGCCAACCTTCATAAAATAGAGGAGGAAGTCCTTATAATATTAATATTTAGAAATAATAATAATGACAACAGAAACAATTATATGTGAAAACTTAATATGAACCAATCACTTTTTTAAAGCTTAGCATGTATAATTTGATTTGCATCTCACAACTGGAATTTTATCTATGTTACAAAGGAGAAACCATAGGACAGAAATACTAATGTGCACAGATCACACAGATAATCATAATTGAGTAGTACCCTCAGCTTGTGCTCTTAATCAAATTAAATGACTGAGATTTTTTCCTTCTTAAGGTAGAATTTGAGTCAAAATCAAAATTAAAAACTTGAAAATAAAAATATAGATATTTTCAGTATTTCTAAAGTATAAGGCTAACATTCATATTGTGTGTGTTTAAAAATATATACTCATGTTTATTTTGTGCCTATTTCATAAATTTTAAGAGACTGTACTACTATTTTGCTATATGCACTATTTTAATTCAAGAATATAATTTTCATTGTCAGTTCTCATATCATTGCATGCTATGAATATGTTATATTTTATTTAAATATATCTGTGTTGTAGGACATTTTTTATTGTAACTAACTCTATGAATACAGACATTATGTCTTTCTACATTTCTAAGGAGTCTCCACCCAGCAGATATTCTGGAATATTAATTCAATAAATGATTAGAATAGACCAGTGAACGAGAGGTCTTTAAAACTAGCAAACTTTCTAGAATCTAAATTTACACTGAGAAAAAAAAAAGTGTGCTGTGTATTATATGGAGTACTAACATTTTTCTACTTTATATTCAAAGAATCATATTTTCATATGTCTAAGCTATTATATTTTTTCTGATGTTTCTTCAAACTTAAACTGAAGCCCATGATTGGTCTTCAGAGAAATGCTCTAATATCTTAAAATCAGATGCCAAATTCAAATATGATTTTTATTTATTATTTTTATTTATTTATGTAATTATTTATTCCTGCAGAGAGTACCAAATAGAGTTCACTTTCTAACCTAACTAATCTTCCAACCACATATTAGATTGTCAAAGACATTCTCCTGTGTTACTAACATTAATACGTATCTGATAGTGATGTTGTTTAAAAAAAGTGTTTTACATTCTTTGAGTTCTTCAAGTAGACGTGTTTCTTAGTAAACTTCCTAAATATCCATAATCTATTATTAGATATAATAAAAGTTCTTATAAATCACTCTAAAAGTTTTGAACCAAAAATGTGGAGAGAATCATTCTTAACCTTGTAAGAGAATCATAGTTGTTGATTTCAATGACTTCTAATTAAATAATTACCCTAATGAATAAAGTGATGAAAACAATTATCAAGTAGAGGACAATATTTATAGAACAAATTAACCATAACAAAACTAAATTGGACTTCATTATGTATACAAACTTAGAACAGCACAATTTTAAAGCAATGCTCAGTACTATTCAAAAGAACTAATATTTATTTTGAGACCTAATAAAATGCTAAAAATGGGCACCAAACTCCAAGTTTTTTTTCTAATTTAGTGGTTGTAAAATGGTGTTTATAAATTAAAACTACGACAACAAAGTACTATCACCAAGTAATTTTGAAATCTTCTGCCTAAAATATGCTCCACTTAAACACTGATATTTATATTGTCATATTAAATATTACAAAGATTTCTGAGGTAAAGAAACCAATTTAAGTTTGTTTAACTTATTTCCTCAACTGTGATAGAACAGTGAATATGGCCTTTTATGAATACTTTAATATTATTATCAAATGCATGAATAGTTTGTTACATACTGATGTAAATACAATATTTTATGTGGATTGCTAGCTTATCCTTTAGGAAAGATATATGCCTCAATGCAATCTATTATGATATATAAACAGAACATAGACAACAAATTTTTAATAGATTTAATATCTTTATATTTTATAGTATGATTTTTTCTGATTCAATAGATATTACTGGGATTACTATGTTCCAAGCAATATTAAAGCACCAACTCTTTATTGATCTATTCTTTAATTAGAAAAAATGTGAGAAAAAGGTTGGCTATTGATCACATAAAGTAAGGGCAGGAACAAATTCTTGAAGGATTTTACTTAAAGTAAGGATATAACAACTTATAGGTAGGCCCAAGTGGAAACCCCTTAAATATCCTCAGATACTTGATCAGGATAAAAATAAATAAATACAGTGCCATATCCTGAGAAAATTTATAAATTTAGTGTCATCAACAAAGATTTAAAGGATTCAGAGCTAGACTCTTTACCTAATCCCTTTTCAGCTCAACTCTAAAGCTCCTGCAAAAAGAAGATGGAACTGTCACAGACAAAGGATCCTAAAGAGATGTGGTATCTAAATGTCATGTGGTGCCATGGATGGCATCCTGGAACAGAAAAGGGGCATTAGGTAAGAACTTGCAATAATATTTTGGCAACAACAAATTTATTCTAGCAGTTATGATTAAGGTAATTTAAGAGAAGCCACATCAGCCTCCTTTGGGGGAAAATAATCAGGATTTTCTGTGAATTCCTGAGGACATTACATATTTTTTTTATTATTAGACTTCAACTTCTAGGGTACATGTGCACAACGTGCAGGTTTGTTACATATGTATACATGTGCCATGTTGGTGTGCTGCACCCGTTAAACCATCATTTATATTAGGTATATCTCCTAATGCTATCCCTCCCCCCCTCCCCCCACCCCACAACAAGTCCTGGTGTGTGATGTTCCCCACCCTGTGTCCAAGTGTTCTCATTGTTCAATTTCCACTTCTGAGTGAGAATATGCAGTATCTGCTTTTCTGTCCTTGGTGATAGTTTACTGAGAATGATGGTTTCCAGCTTCATCCATGTCACTACAAAGGACATTAACTCATCATTTTTTATGGCTGCATAGTATTCCATGGTGTGTATGTGCCACATTTTCTTAATCCAGTCTATCATTGTTGGACATTTGGGTTGGTTCCAAGTCTTTGCTATTGTGAATAGTGCAGCAATAAACATACATGTGCATGTGTCTTTATAGCAGCAGGATTTATAATCCTTTGGGTATATACCCAGTAATGGAATGGCTGGGTCAAATGGTATTTCTAGTTCTAGATCCTTGAGGAATTGCCAGACTGTCTTCCACAATGGTTGAACTAGTTCATAGTCCCACCAACAGTGTAAAAGTGTCCCTATTTCTCCACATCCTCTCCAGCACCTGTTGTTTTCTGACTTTTTAATGATTGCCATTCTAACTGGTGTGAGATGGTATCTCATTGTGGTTTTGATTTGCATTTCTCTGATGGCCAGTGATGATGAACATTTTTTCATGTGTCTGTTGGCTGCATAAATGTCTTCTTTTGAGAAGTGTCTGTTCATATCCTTTGCCCACTTTTTGATGGGGTTGATTTTTTTTTTCTTGTACATTTGTTTAAGTTCTTTGTAGATTCTGGATATTAGCCCTTTGTCAGACGGGTAGATTGTAAAAATTTTCTACCATTCTGTAGGTTGCCTGTTCACTTTCATGGTAGCTTCTTTTGCTGTGCAGAAGCTCTTTAGTTTAATTAGATCCCATTTGTCTAATTTGCCTTTTGTTGCCATTGCTTTTGGTGTTTTAGGACTTTAGGTGTTTTAAAAAATGGAAACATATTTATTTTAATTGAAAGTAATATAGCTGCATGCAATTTTTGGCTGCAATATTGCACAACACAGTTAAACATAGTCATGGAAGCGGCCCACGGTTTCCCAAATTACCTGTGTCTTGTCAAGGTTTGTGTTGGTTTTAAGATGTGTCTCTTTGATACACCACTCTAAAATCAGCTTTGTTTAACAGAGATCATTCTCCTTTGTAAGCCCTGAACTCCTATTCTTATCGCCAACAGCCTCATTAGTTTATCAAAATCCTATTAACTTCTCAGTTTCTCGGCAGTCTCTAAAACATTCAGAAAAAAAAAAATCAATAGAGGAAAAGAGGGACCCAAAGTAGCCTGCCTATCTACGCTTTCTGCCTCTTCTAGATATCGTCTCTACAACACCTCATTGTCTTGGTGGTTCTCTGTATTTAAATACTTTCACAAACATATAAAGTTTATTGATGCCTGGAAGTCTGAGGAAAACATATAATGCTGAGTAAAAAGATAACAAAAAATAGTTATTTTAAAACTGGCATATATGATGAGAAAATTTACTTATAATCAATATTTACCATTTGCCAAACAAAGTTCACAGTTTCATATCGTATAACTTTGTTTGGTATCAAGCTACAACTCTTTCCTTTTCCTTGCACTATTATCCAGCTGTACATTCACTCATCAACCTTGTCCCATACTCATCAAAATAAAATGGCAGTTGAAATTTCTCAGCTATGAAACATAAGAAATTGCATTATGGTTATCTTACTTTTTGCATATGATTTTCCAGTTGATTAAAAATCAATATGATACATACTAAAAACACATTTTTATAACAATTTTATCACATTTCTGTGTAGATAAGACAACATACCACTTGTTGAACTTAATACGTCCATCATATCTAAAATTTCTGAATATTTTAAAGTATGTTATTAAAGTAGAATAAATGTTTTGTATTAAATTAGTATTTGTGATTTGTGACATTATTTAAGATACAGAGCTGTCTCAAAGAGCAAGCTAGAATTTGTAGTTTAGAAAAATATCCACAAATTTCCACATGTCTCTTAAATATCACAAAACATATATTTTTTTGTCGATTTGAAGGAAAGTAGAGGAATGTAAAACATTATAGTACAGATAATGCTTTATGTCATCTTTCGTTTTGCCACAATCGTTGTGCTATGTCCTACTAGTTTTCTATTTCTGCAAAACCAAAAATATCATTACAAACTTAGTAACTTGAAAGGACCCAAATTTATTATCTCAGAGTTTCTTTGGGTCAGCAGTTCAACACATGTGAATGAGTTCCCACTTCCAGTTCTCATAAGATCTGTATCAAGGTGTTGACTGACTGTCTTCACTGAGGCTCAATGAGGTTCACTGAGGTTCATTGAGTCTGTTCCCAGGTCTCTGAAATTGTGGACACTTAATTTTTTTTCTTGTCTTGCGGCTAGAGATCAATCTTAGTACCTAGAGGCCACTCTCAAGTAAGTTAACTGAATTGATACTTTAATTAAATATGAGAAATTCCTATTTATAAAAATGATAGCCCATCACACATTCACCCTCAAGGTGATGAGGGGATCATAAAAGGTATATACTCTAGGGTATGGACTCACAGGGGCCATATTAGAGTTCTCTCCCTTCCATATATATGAATATACCTTAAAAGATATTTTAATATTATTTATTAGAAACTATAATTTTATCTAATGTGAATATTTACATAGTAAAAACATTACTTTTTTGTTTTGGCTAAATGTCACTCTTTCATTTTGTTGTAGATGCAAATAATATTTTCAACTTTTATAAGTAATTTTGCCTCCATGATAGAGAAAAATTTCTTAAGACCAAAATGCTAGTAAAGCTTAGATCCATGCATCTATGATAATCTTTTCAATGTATTTTACCGTAAGTCGAGATAATAATTTTTTTCTTTTTTTATAATTTTTAATTTTTGTCAGTACATAGTAAGTGTATGTATTTATGGGGTACATGAGACATTTTGATACAGTGATGCAACAAAAAGTAATCACATGGAGAATGGACATCCATCCCCTCAAGCATTTTATCTTTGTGTTAAAAACAATCCAATTACAATCTTTTAGTTATTTGAAAATATACAATTAACTTATTATTGATTATAGTCATCCTGTTGTGCTGTCAAATACTAGGTATTATTTATACTTTCTGGGGTTTTTTGTACCCATTAATCATCCGCCCACTGACCCTCACTCCACTACTACCTTTCTTAGCCTCTGGTAACCATCCTTTTACTGGTCCATGAGATCAACTGAATTTTAAATCCCACATAGTACTTATTTTTAGATCCCACAAGTAAGTGAGAAAATGTGAGGTCTGTCTTTCTGTGCTTGGCTTTTTTCACTTAACACAATGATCCCCAATTCCATTCATGTTGTAGCGAATGGATCCCATTCTTTTTTAAGGCTGAGTGGTACTCCATTGTGTATATGTGTCACATTTTCTTTACCTGTTCATCTGTTGATGAACACTTAGGTTGCTTCCAAATCTGAGCTTTTGTAAATGGTGCACAACAAACATAGGAATGCAGATATCTCTTCCGTATACTGAGTCCCTTTATTTTGGATATATACTCAGCAGCGTGATTGCTGGATCATGTGGTAGCTCTTTTTTAGCTTTTTGAGGAACCTTGAAACTCTTCTCCATAGTGATTGTACCAATTTACATTCCCACCAACAGTGTACGAGGGTTCCCTATTCTCCACATCCTTGACAGCATTTGTTATTGCCTGTCTTTTGGATATAAGCCATTTTAACTAGGGTGAGATGATATTTCATTGTAGTTTTGATTTGCATTTATCTGATAATCAGTGATGTTGAGCACCTTTTCAAATGCCTGTTTGCCATTTTTATATCTTCTTTTGAGAAATGTCTATTCAATTTTTCCCCATTTTTGATTGGATTATTAGATTTTTTTCTACAGAGTTGTTTGAGATCCTTAAACATTTTGGTTATTAATCTTTTCTAAAATACATAGTTTGAACATATTTTCTCCCATTCTGTGGGTTGTTTCTTCATGTTGTTGATTGTATCTTTTGCCATGCAGAAGCTTTTTACTTTGATATGATCCCATTTGTCCATTGCATAATTGATTGCCTGTGGTTGTGGACATTGCTCAAGAAATTTTTCCCCAGACCAATGTCCTGGAAATTTTCTTACTATTTTCTTGTGGTTGTTTCACAGTTTGAGGTCTTAGATTTAAGTCTTCAATCAACTATGAGTTGAATTTTCTATATGGCTACAGATAGGGGTCTAGTTTCATTCTTCTGGATATGGATATCCAGTTTTTCCAGTACCATTGATTGAAGAGACTATTTCCCAGTGTATGTTCTTCACACCTTTCTCCAAAATGAGTTCACTGTTGGTGGGCGTATTTGTTTCTGGGTTCTCTACTCTGTTCCATTGGTCTATGTGTCCTTTTTTATGCCAGTACCATGCTGCTTTGGTTACTATAGCTCTCTAGTATAACTTAACATCAAGTAATGTGATTTCTCCACCTCTGTTATTTTGCTTAGGATAACTCTGCGACTTTTCTAGCTCCAAACACATTTTACAATTGTTTTTTATTCAACTTTTGTGAATAATGTCATTTGTATTTTGATAGGGATTACATTGAATTTGTAGATTGCTTTGGATAGTATGGACATTTTAACAAAATTGATTCTTCCAATCCATAAACATGAAATATTGTTTCATTTTTTGGTGTTTTTTTCAATTTCTTTTAATATTGTTTTGCAGTTTTTATTATAGAGATCATTCCCATATTTGGTTAATTGCTAGGTATTTCATTCTATGTGTGGCTATTTCAAATGGGATTGCTTTTCTATTTTTCACATTGTTCACTGTTGGCATGTGGAAATGCTACTGATTTTTGTGGGTTGGTTTGAATCCTGCAACTTTACTGAAGTTATTAGTTCTAACAGTTTTTCATTGAATCTTTAGGTTTTTCCAAGCATAATATCATATCATCTGCAAACAAGGATAATTTTACTTCTTCCTTTACAATTTTGATTCCCTTTATATCCTTCTCTTGTTTGATTGCTCTAGCTAGGACTTCCAGTATGATGTTGAATAACGGTGGTGAAAGTGGACATCCTTGTCATGTTCCTGATCTTAGAGAAAAGGCTTTCGGTTTTTCCACATTCAGTAGGACATTAGCTGAGAGTCTATCATATATGCTTTTTAATATGCTTTTTAGTATGTTGAGGTATGATCCTTCTATACCCCCCTTTTTTAGGGTTTTTATAATAAAGGGATGTTGACTTTTTAAAAACACTTTTCAGCATCAATTGGATTGATCATATGGTTTTTACCTTTCATTCTCTTAATATGATGTATCACATTGGTAGATTTATGTATGTTGAACCATTCTTGCATCCCAGGGCTAAATCTCATTTGGTCATGGAGAATGATCTTTCTAATGTACTGTAGAAATTCAGTTTGCTAGTATTTTTGTTGAGGATTTTTGCATTAATATTCATGAGAGATGCTGGCCTATAGTTTTCTTTTTTTGATGTGTCTTTGTCTGTTTTTGGTATCAGAGTAATATTCGCCTTGTAGAATGAGTTTGGAAGTATTTCCTCCTCTTATATTTATCTGAATAGATTTAGTAGTGTTGCTCTTAGTTCTTTAATGTTTGGTGGAATTCAGCAGTGAAGCTATCAGGCCTTTTCTTTACTGGGAGACTTTTTACTGCTACTTGTTATTGGTCTGCTGAGGTTTTGGATTTCTTCCATATTCAATCTAGGTAGGTTTTATGTGTCTAGGAATTTATTCATTTATTCTTGATTTTCCAATTTATTGGCATATAGTTGCTCATAGTAGTCACTAATGATCCTTTGAATTTCTGCAGTGTCAGTTGTAATGTCTCCTTTTTCATTTTTTATTTCACTTATTTTTGTCTTCTCTATTTCTTAGTCTGGCTAAGGTTTATCAATTTTGTTTAACTTTTCAAAAAACCAACTTTTTGTTTCATAAATATTTTATATATTTTTTATTTCAATTTCATTTATCTGCTCTGATTGTTATTATTTATTTTCTTCTACTAACTTTGGATTTTGTTTGCTATTGCTCTTTAGTTAAGATGGTGTATTGCTTATCTGAAATTTTTCTCCTTTTTTGATGTAGGCACTTATAGCTATAAACTTACCTCTTAGTACTGTTTTTAATGTATCCTATAGGTTTTGTATGTTGTGTTTCCATTATCATTTGTTTCAATAAATTTTTCAATTCCCTTCTTAATTTCTTCATTGACCCACTAGTTATTCAGGAGCATATTCTTCAATTTGTTTAGTGCCCCAAATTCCTGTTGTTATTAGTTTCATTCCATTGTGGTCACAGAAGATGCTTCATATTATTTCAGTCGTTTTGAATGTTTTAAGACTTGTTTTGTGATCTAACATATGATCTATCCTTGAGAATGATATGTGTGTTGAGGAAAAGAACGTGTATCCTGCAGCCTTTAGATGAAATATTCTGCAAATATCTATTAGGTCCATTTGGTCTAAACTGCAAATTAACTATGAGGTTTCTTTGTTGGTTTTTTGTCTGGAAGGTGGAACCGGAGGCGACCATTGAAAACTTACTGGTAGCAGAGAAAAATTTAGTTCATTGATTTTTTTTAATTAAATGAGCATATTGTATTTAGAACACAAAGAATTACATGTATAATGCAGTTATTCTTTCCTTTGATACCAGCTAATATTGTTTTACATTCAATATTGTGAGAAAAAATAGATAGTATCAAATTTAACTCTCAATGATAGATTTCTTTACCTAGAAAATAAATACTCTTAGATGCTAAATATACATGTAATCAATAATTGCAGCATTTACTTGATATATTTAGATCTTTTCTTCAGTCCATTTACAAATATTGGCCAAATAAATCTTTAAAATGGTTTATTATTTTGTTAACACTTTTAAGTTCTTCCGTTATCTTTGTCCTTTTAAAAAATGCTTTAGTCATTTATCTTCCAGGCTATAACTACTCAACTATGACAAATTCTGAGGGTTCAATTCATATGGAACTTTTATTATATTTCATTATAGTTTTAAATCTTAGCAATAGCAAATTTATTCCTGTTAAGTGCAAATCAGAAAAGTCATGTTTTGTCTTCCTAATGTACCTTTTATTTAAACTATGTATCTCAGCCACTTTGCTGCAAGCCACACAATAACAGCATAAAAAAAAGAGTAGTAAAGAAAAAAGCTTTTTAATGAGCTTACATTTTAAGAAATGTATTAGAAAAATCTGAAAATTCAACCTATGTTTGAGTATAGGGCAAAGTCAGTTAACATAAAGGCAATTACAAATAGAAAAAAGTTTTCTTCAATGTTGTCATTTAACCTATAAATGAATCTCCAATTCACAAGATATATTTACAT
Source organism: Pan troglodytes (assembly GCF_028858775.2). Classification (NCBI taxonomy): domain Eukaryota; kingdom Metazoa; phylum Chordata; class Mammalia; order Primates; family Hominidae; genus Pan; species Pan troglodytes. The sequence continues at coordinate 58,174,820 of NC_072398.2, read as the reverse complement.
CTATTCTATCAGTAATCTCTGAAGGAAAGTAACAGTAAATGACTCTCATTGACTAAGTAGAACTAATAGGTACTAGGATGGACAGGAAGCAGGAAAACTAGGCCTGGAAACAAGGTACTAACAACACAAAAATGAAATATTATCTCATATGTCATCACTGGAATGGAAGCTCTTCAACATTTTTTGGTTTGGGTTGCCTTTATTGATTCTTATACAATTATATTCACAGGAAAGAAATGTAGATTAATTTACATCCGTTTCATACACTCTGACAATACCTCTGAAACATATAAATGGATAAAGCAAAGGAAGGCAATCATTTCCTCTGAGAAAAATGTCTTCTCAGGAGGAAGAAATGGAAGATAGGCAAGAAAAAGTGTACAAATGTGCATTACATCAACAATTGGCTAGCATTGTATATTATAATATTTGAGAGTCTGATTTAAGTTGGTAAATTGAAAACAAATTTTGTTGTCCCACTTTTTCTTGTTTTTAAATCTCATTACAATGTTGTGAAATGAATCAATTTATAATTATAAAGATAAGAAACAGAGATTTAATATGTTTTTGGAATAAAGAGGACAAATATTACAAACCTGTTTATAAATAGTATAAGTTAAAAAGAGAATACACAGAAGAGAATTACTAGAAAACCAGCTAAAGAAAGAGCCTATTTACCTTACAGAACCTTAACGAGGTTTGAGATAGTCCACAGACAGTCTAAGAAGAGAAAAAAATATTTTTAAAAGGCTAAAATCAACAGATTATCAGATATGTATTTTATTATATGATGTTACCAATGGCATCTTTGTGTTTCTCTTTAGCCTTTGCCTTCAACTCCCACCTCCATCACAAAATTAAATAACCTAGGTTTAAATCACAAGAACAAAAACAAGAAACACAGCAAATGTCAAATTTATGACAGCAAAAATCATTGCCTACTCTAAAGACATCATCAAAATAACAGGAGAGTTTTTAAAATAAATTTGGGGGAACAAGTACAGTATTGTTGCATAGATATATTGCATAGTGGTGATGTCTGAGCTTTTACTGCAACCATCACCTAATAGTGAACATTACACACAATAAGTAATTGTTCAACCCTCACCCCTGTGGCACCCCCTACCCTTTTGGAGTCTCCAGTGTCTGTTATTTCCCTCTGTATAAACTTATGTATACATTGTTGACATCCTGCTACCAAGAACATGTCTTATTTGACTGTTCGTGAATTATTCACTTAGGATAATGGTCTCCAGTTCCATCCATGTTGCTGCAAATGACATGATTTAATTTGTCTTTATGGCTGCATACTATTTCAGGGTGTATATATTATATACACAGACATCAGTCCCCTGTCTGTTCAATACAAAATGAATACCCACAAGTCAGCAATTTGCATTTCCCTGTGGCTAATAAAGTTGAGCATGTTTTCATTACTTACTGAATATTTGAGGTTCCTCTTTTGTGAAGTGCTTATTTCTTTATTTTGCCCTTTGGAAAATTTTCTATTTTATTGACTTCTGGGATTTCTCTTTTTATATTTGATGTAAGCTATTGATATACATATTGGAAATATTTTTATCTATGCTATGGCATGCCCCCAAATACACAGACAAAAGAGTATATTTTGATTAACATTTCATACTTTAAATGAAGTGCAACTTTCCATTTTCTCCTTTATAGTTAGAGCTTTGTGGCCCTTTTAAGAAATAATTTACTTGTTCCAACTTTGGAAGCTTTATTTTAAAAATATTTTTATTAATATTTACTATTCATTTGCCATTTATTCTTCTCTGTGAATGAAGTTGATGACACAATTCTTTTTATTCCTGTGAATATCCAGTTGAGCCCACATTATTTACTGAAATAAGCACCCTGATTTTAGCATGTCAATGTCACCTTTATCATAAACTAAGTGCTGTATATGTGTTTCTGGTTTGGGGTATTAATTTTTCCATTGATTTTTTTTTAATCTATTCTTCCTCGAGCCCCATATTATGTTATTTCACATTATTGTAGCCATGACAGAAATCTTGATAACTGGCAGTATACTTTTTTTAACTTTGTTTTTTTTCTTCAAGATTGCCTTTGTGATTATTGGCCCTTTGTATTTTCATCACATTTTAAAATTATCTCGTCAGTTTTAACCCTAAAATAATATGTGCTCTGATTTTAATTGAGATGGAATTCAATAGAGACATTAATTTGAGAAGAATTTAAATGATTATTAGTTTTCTACATTTATTATTTTTAAAATACATTTAGGTAATTTTGATTTTCAAATTATCCACTCTTTTAATGTACATTTGCATGTATGGGTGTACAATTTTTCTCAGCACTCCAACATTAAAACTTTGGGAAGAAAAGTAGGAATCAACCAAGGAAGCAGTGAAGTAGCAGCCAGTAGGGAAAAAAAGAACATGTAGATTCTGGAAAACAATGGAAAAACTAGAAAGAAAGATTGTAATTGCATTTTGGCCATAATAAAGTAACTGGTAGTAAACTTTCTCTGACAATGTAAACAATTCGAAAATTGGACAAAATAAAAACAAACAAACAATGTTTGTAGATATTTGACTGCAGGTATGATACTATAGTGATCCCTGAGAGGAGAGAAAGAAACGACGAAAGACCTATAATCATCTCAGGATCCTGCCTGGATGCCCTTTCCAAATAACATGCAAAAAGGGAGAAACCAAACAGAGCCCAGTGGTCTGAGTTGACGAGTCTGAAATGGGAGTTTGGAGTGACAAAGCTTACAAGAATTTTTTATTTTATTTTATTATTATTATACTTTAAGTTTTAGGGTACATGTGCACAACGTGCAGGTTTGTTACATATGTATACATGTGCCATGTTGGTGTGCTGCACCCATTCTGGGAGACTGTGTCTTGTGAGGGCACTCTTCCTGGTTTGCAGACAGCCACTTTCACCTTGTATCCTCACACGGCAGCAGAAAGCCAGAGGGCAAGCTTTTGTGTCTCTTCTTGTTAAACAAAGCTGATTTTAGAGTGATATACCAAAGAGACACATCGTAAAATCAACACTAAATTCCACTTACGAAAGAGAGAGAAAGAAAACAACATCAACTACAACTACTAGAATTCTGTATCCTGAGAAATTACTCTTCAAGAGGAAAGAGAAATAAAGACTTACTAAGGTAAACAAAATAGAAGGACTTTTTCGCCAGTACATCTACTTTTCAAAATATGTTAAAAGTAGTTCTTCAAAGAGACGAAAAAGGATGTAGGTCAGAAAGTTGGATCTACATAAAGAAAGGAAGAGCATTAGAGAAGAATTAATGAAGATTTTTTTTTCTTTTCTTTTCTTTTCTTTTTTTTTTTCTTTTTGAGACGGAGTCTCGCTCTGTCGCCAGGCTGGAGTGTAGTGGTGCGATTTGGGCTCACTGCAACCTCCGCCTACCGGGTTCAAGCAATTCTCCTGCCTCAGCCTTCCAAGTAGCTGGGATTACAGGCGCCTGCTACCACGCCCGGCTAATTTTTGTATTTTTAGTAGAGGCAGGTTCCACCATGTTGGCCAGGCTGGTCTCGAACTCCTGACCTCAGTTAATCCACCTGCCTCTGTCTCCCTAAGTGCTAGGATTACCGGCCTGAGCCACCATGCCCGGCCATTAATTAAGATTTTTAAATATTTTAAAAATTATTTTTAATTGTCCTAAAAAATAAGTGTTCATATAATAACAAATTATGTAAAGATTATAGTTTATGGATATGTGAAATAATTGACATCAGTGACAAAAGAAACGAGAGTAGAATTAGAAATACTTTGTTATGAATTATTTGCACTCATGAATTAACATAGTGTTATTTAAAAGTAGACTTGTATTAGTTGTAAATGCATATTGCAAATTTGCAAACGTGATGGCAGCCATCAGAAAAAGTGTGTGTGTGTGTGTGTATATATATAGTGTGTATGTATATATCTATATACACTTTTTGTGTAAATATATAAATAATATGCTAAGAAAGAAAAGAAAATGGAACCATATAAAGTGTCCAGTTAAAACCACAGAAGGCAGAAAAGGAATGAGAGACAAAAATAGAAACAAAAAGAAGTCAACAAATAGAATACAATAACAAAAATGGTAGGTATTTACCCAAGTATATCAATAATCACTTTAAATGTCAGTTATTTAAATGTACCAATTAAAAGGCAGAGATTGTCAGAGAGGAATGAAAAAATAGACTCAACTATATGTTGTCTGTAAGAAACAGAATTTAAAGGCACATATAGAGAGTATTTTATAAAACATAAAGGCAAGAAGAAGAAATATGTTAACACTAATCAAAACAAAGTTGGATTAGCTGTAGTAGTTTTATACAAAGCACACTACAGAGCATGGAAAATTACTACTGATAAAGAGGTACATTGCATAGTGATAAATGGGGACAATTCTACAGCAATGTGCAATCTCTAATGTACTGATTAGAGATCTAATGTACTGAGCATCAAAATATATGAGAAAAAAAAGATAAAATGGCAAGGAGAAATAGAAGAACGCACCATTATAGATGGAAACCTCAACACCATGTGCCAGAAATGGACAGATCCATCATGCAGAAAATCATTAAGGACATAGTTGAATTCAGCAGTATTCTCAATCAACTGGATCTAAATGACTTCTCTAGAATACTTCACCCAACAGCAACAGAATAAACATTCTTCTCAAGCTCATATAGAACATTCACCAAGACGGACCACATTTTGGTCCATAAAAAACACTTTAACACATTTAAAAGAACAGAAATTACACAATGTGTGCTTTTAGATCATGAAGGAATTATACTAGAAACAAAAATAGCTAGAAAGTCTCAAAATATTTGGAGATTAAACAACACACTTTTATTTTTATTTTTTAATTATACTTTAAGTTTTAGGGTACATGTGCACAACGTGCAGGTTTGTTACATATGTATACATGTGCCATGTTGGTGTGCTGCACCCATTAACTCGTCATTTACATTAGGTATATCTCCTAATGCTATTCCTCCCCCATCCCCCAACCCCACAACAGTCCCCAGTGTGTGATGTTCCCCTTCCTGTGTCCATGTGTTCTCATTGTTCAATTCCCACCTATGAGTGCAAACATGCAGTGTTTGGTTTTTTTGTCCTTGCGATAGTTTTCTGAGAATGATGGTTTCCAGCTTGATTCATGTCCCTACAAAGGACATGAACTCATCATTTTTATGGCTGCATAGTATTCCATGGTGTATATGTGCCACATTTTCTTAATCCAATTATCATCGTTGGACATTTGGGTTGGTTCCAAGTCTTTGCTATTGTGAATAGTGCCGCAATAAACATACGTAAACAACACAGTTTATATCATATATCAAAGAAGAAAGCTCAAGAGAAATTGAAAATATTTTGAAATAAATGAAAATAAAAATACAACTTATAAAAATTTGGGGGATACAGAAAATGAAGTGTTCAAAGGGAAATCTATGCCATTGAATCCATATATCTAACAAAAGAAGACATATTAGATTGGTGTAAAAGTAATTGCTGTTTTTGCCATTTCTTTAATCCTATCTAAAATTTAAAAATCTAAACTTTCAGGTTAGGAAACTAGAAACTAGATTCAAAAAGAGCAAAAGAGAAACAATAAAAATTAGCACATAATTTGAATACATTAAAACAGAAAATAGAGACTAAAAACAGAAAATAAATAGACAAAGTCAATGAAACAAAAAACTAGTTTTTGGAAAGGATCAATAAAACTGATAAGCCTCTAATAAGGCTAATAAAAGGAGAACCTATGAATTACTAATAACATAAATTTTAGAGGGGCTATCACTATAGACACTATGGACATTAACAGAGTAACAAAGGAATACTATGAACAACGCTATGCCCACGAATTTTACAACTCAATGAAAGGGACCATTCCTTGAAAGGAACAATCTGCATAAACTCACATAAGAAGAAATGGAAAATATTAAGGCCTATTAAAAATCGAGTCTACAATTAATAATATTGCAAAACAGAAAAAAAGATGAGTTCAATGATGAATTCTACAAATTATTTAAGAAAAAAATATACCGAATTTCTACAATTTATTCCAGAAGATAGAAGTGAGAGAATATTTTCAAACTCATTCTATGAGGCCATCATTATCCCAAAATCAAAACCAGACAATGACATTATACGAAAAGACAACTAAAAGCCAGTGTCTTTTATAAGAATTGATGCAAAACTCTTTCACAAAATATTATTAAACCAAATCCAACAGCATAAAAGGCACATACACTAAGACCAAGTGGAATTTATTCCAGGTATGCAGGCTGATTCAACATTTGAAAATTAATTAATGTAATTTATGATAGTCATGGGCTAAAGAAGAAAAATCTCCTGATCATATCAACAGATGCAGAAAAAATTTCTGACAATTCAGCATCACTTTTAATTAAAACTCCCAGAAAACTAAGGATGGGGGAAACATCCTAGACTTGATAATGGATATCTCCAAAATCCTACAGATAACATCTGACTTAACTGTGAAAAAAAATAAAAGCTTTCTCGTTAAATATCAGAAAAAAAGCAAGGATGCGTGCTCTTACTGCTCTATATCAAGGTTATACTGGATATCCTATCAATTGCAATAAGACAAAAAAAAAAAAGAAATAATAGAAGGTGCACTGGGCCGGGCATGGTGGCAAAATTCTGTAATTTCAGCACGTTGGGAGGCCAATGTGGGAGAATCCCTTGCATCCAGGAGTTCGAGACCAGCTTGGGTAGCAGAGTGGGACCCCGCCTCTACACAAAATAAAATATTAGCTGGGCATGGTGATGCCTCCCCATAGTCCCAGCTACTGGAGAGGCTGAGGTGGGAGGATCGCTTGAGCCTGGGAGGTTGAGGCTACAGTGAGCCATGATCGCTATGCCACTGCACTCAGCCTTGGTGAGAGAGTGAGTCTTTGTCTCAAAAAATAAAATAACTCAGGGTGCGGTGTTTCACGCTTGTAATCCTAGTACTTTGGATGCCGAGGCAGGTGGATCTCCTGAGGTCAGGAGTTTCATACCAACCTGGCCAACATGGCAAAACCCTGTATTTACTAAAAATACAAAAAACTTAGCCAGGTGTGGTGGCGGGTGCTTGTAATGCCAGCTACTGTGGAGGCTGAAGCAGGAGAATCGCGTGAACCCGGGAGGCGGAGGTTGCAATGAGTTATGATCGCATCACTGCACTCCCAGCCTAGGCAACAAGAGCAAAACTCCATCTCAATAATAATAATAATAATTAATTAATTAATAATAAAATAAAATAAAAGCAATCTATACTGATTGAGAGGGAAGAAAAAAAAACTCTGTTTGTTACAGATGGCATGATTGTCTAAGTAGAAAATCCTAAAGAATCAATACATAATTTTAGGACCTAATAAACAATTATGGTAAGATTGCAGGGTATAAGAATCAATCACTTTTTTTATTTTACTTGGGCATACATTTATAAATGGAAAGGCTGGGTCAATGGTAACTCTGTGTTTAACTCTTTGAAATGTATGAGAATAATTTACAAAGTAGCTTCAAAATTTTACATTCCTATTGTCCATGCATGAGGGCTTCAGTTTCTCCACAGCCACATAAAAACATTATTTTCAAACTTTTTTATTATTATGACCATACCAATAAATCTGAAGTGGCATCTCATTTTGATTTTCATTATATCAATAAATATTACCTATATTTATTGTAATCTTACTGTTTTCTTTCTTCTGCTTGCTTTTGTTTGATAGTTTTTAAATTTCCTAAGGTTTCATCTAATTAATTCAAATTATTCCTTCTTTTTTAATGTAGACATTTTCAACTACAATTTCCCCCGTGACCTAACATAAAGCCTCCATCTCATAAGTGGTGACTGGGAGGAAAAAGAGATGTCCCAACTCTCATCCCCAATTACATGGAACTTAGACTCTGCAAAAAATAGCTGCTGCAGGATGAGAAATGCTAATGTCCGGTCCCTCCTGATAAATGGCACAGACCTCAAACTGGAGCTGGGCAGAAAGGAAGGATTAAAGTTTTCATCACACTAAGATAAGAAAAAGTAAGATGTAAACACCACAGACTCTCTGTTCTTTTAAAGTTTTGCTAGGTGTTATTCAAATAAATGTTTCTTCATTTCCTGTATGCAGAATCATCTGAAAGACTTTAAATAGCAGTTTATTTATTTTAGTAGTTTTCACCAGTTCCACTGGGGTCATGTCCATGCAGGTCCTTACACTGTCATGCCAGAATTTAATCTTCTCATCTTTTCATTCTTTTTTTGTACTATATTATAGAGTTCAACGTGTAAATAAAACAGTATTTATTCAAGTCCAGCTATGCCCATTTAGGTGTCTAATATTTTGCTCTCACTGATAATGCCGAGATGAATGACTTCATGCATATTTTTATGTAGGAGATGTTTGTGGAAATGTATATGCAGGTTTACTTCCTTGTAGTGGGATTGCTGATTCAAAGGGTTAACAAATGGTTTTGTTAGTTATTGCCAAATTTCTTTCCAATTAGAGTTAAAATCATTTCAATTATAGTCTATTAATCAACTTTTCTGACAAACTATAATATACAATATCTGTAAGTGATAACTAAATCTGTCTTTATTAGGAATTAGTAAAGGCTTTATCCATGTAGAATTCTTTTAAAAAGTATTTCAACTAAGTTATTGTTCTCTCCTCTTCTTTCTCTCTTCACCCACCTGTCTTTCTCTCTCTCTTCCTGTCTTTCTTCCTTGCCTTCTCTCTTTTCTTATCCTTGTATGAGGATTCTCTTGTGTATTTTAAATTATTCATGCCTCTTTCTTTTTTTTTTTAAACTTGATTTGCTGTTTCCTTGAATCATGTTACCGTCAATCATTGTGCTTCTAAACTGCTGCTACTCATGAGAACCATGTAATAGTGACATTTGTGAAGTGTATTTTCCTTCAATGCATTCTGCTAAGGTATTCATTCAACTAATTTTTTTCTTTTTTGAGACGGAGTCTCACTCTGTCACGCAGGCTGGAGTGCAGTAGTGCGACTTGGCTTACTGCAACCTCCGCCTCCCAGGTTCACACCATTCTCCTGCCTCAGCCTCCAGAGTAGCTGGGACTATAGGCGCCCACCACCATGCCCGGCTAATTTTTTTGTATTTTTGTGTTTTTATTAGAGACGGGGTTTCACTGTGTTGGTCAGGCTGGTCTCAAACTCCTGACCTCTTGTTCCACCCACCTCAGCCTCCCAAAGTGCGGAGATTACAGGCGTGAGCCACCGCGCCCAGCCTTATTCAACTAATTTTTTGAGAACCTACCAAGAATTCAGGATTGATGATATGGATGCAAATCTTATTCCAAGATTCCTACAGTAGAGGGCTGAAGACAGAGAAGTGATGCTGTTATTATTATTTAAAATATTAAGCTTATAAAGTAAGTACATGAAGAAAAAGAAAAGCTGCATTTTCTTATTATCCAAGAAAAGCTGCCACACTTCGGTGCTGAAATATTTTACTTAGAACTACCTGTCACTCTGCTTAGTGTTGGATTTTGACATGGCAGCTCTGAGTCTCTGTAGCAGCTCTGCTGAGTTTTCTGGAAGATTTATTTCCTGATTTTTTCGTTTTAAGGCAAAAAGGGTGACTCTTAGGATTAATGAAACCAGAAAAAAATTAATTGCTCAAATGTATGAATATATAATACTTCTTGTTTAATTGTGTCAACTGGGGTTTGATCTGAGCAGTAGAATTACTATATGTACCATATATTAAGAAATTTCTTGCAGGAATTAACCTTGCACAATTGTGGCATCTGACTAAGTGGTGTATGTTGCTTTTGCCTCTAGCATTATCTGCACAAAGTTATTAAGGCTGAATTTGAGAAAACAAAATGGGCAAGAACTGGAAGTCATCAAGGAAAAATTGGAACCCATAAGAAAAATAGTGACACACACACAACTGAATGCCAGGTCTGTGTCTCATGACAACTTTGATGATGCAGGTTACATGCAGAAGAAAATTGAATCTTTTAATATAGAGGTATAGTTTCACCTAGTCAAACATCTGGAAAAGCTGAAAGAGGAAATCAGGTAGGAGTGGAATGAATGAGGGGACTGGCTGCTACACAACACCAAGCAGGTGACCTGTAGTCTAGTGACAATGTGTATGAAATGCAAAATTATGCATTGCATGCAAAGACCATCAGACTGTGAAAGTGACTACTATAAATATATATTTGTTAAATATACTCATGTAAATATACTCATGTATATTTAACAAATATAATGCAAACTTATCTCATTATCAATATGAATTTGGAACAATAAAGATGAAGAAATTCTGGGAAATATAATTCCAGTTTAGCTAAGATTGCATATTACAAAACCACCAAAATAACCATTTTTATTTTATTTATTTATTTTTGACATGGAGTCTCCTGCTGTCACCTAGGCTGGAGTGCAGTGGTGCCATCTTGGCTCACTGCAACCTCTGCCTCCCAGGTTTAAGCACTTCTCCTGCCTCAGCCTCCTGAATACCTGGGATTACAGGTGTGTGTCACCATGCCTGGGTAATTTTTGTATTTTCAGTAGAGACGGGGTTTTGCCATGTTGGCCAGGCTTGTCTCAAACTCCCCACCTCAAATGACTCGCCCAACTCAGCCTCCCAAAATGCTGGGATTACAGGCATAAGCCACCACACCCAGCTCATTTTTAAACGTACAAAACAATAGTAGTCCAAGGATTTATAGTTTACAATCTAAAACTCACTTTTGAATAGGGTAGATAAGCTATTTTATTTCACTCTAAGACTTGAAACCAAGAATTCTCTGTATAGGGACCCAATTAAAATGATTGTAGGGAACTTTGAAGACATACTGGTTGGGGATTGTAGGAAATCAATGGAGGGTGGAGCTAGTTAGCAATTAAAAATAAAACAGAAAGATTATATTGAAATATGTCACCAAGAAGAAACAATAATTGAGCCTGAAAATAATGCGGTGTGACAAGACCATTTATGCTTTTATCTCTTCATCTATCCTTTCCCTACTCAGCTATTCAATTAGAAATATATCCTGTAAATTATGTATTGTCCAGGGCTTCAAGAATACAAAGATATATACAAAGATATGCCTGCCAATTTTAAACTAATGTTTTCGGGGCAAAACCAGCTTTTAAAATACATCACAAAGCAATTTTCATATATTAAAAAGGAGCTTAAACAAGTACATGCCAAGTTTACCAGCATCATCTGAGAAGAAATAAATATAATGCATTCAGTAGAGATAAACAGCATCATAAAGTTGTTTGTGTGTGTGTGTGTTTCAACTCAAATGAAAAAGAGAAAGCAAGCATTGGAAAGAAACTCATGCAATATTGTTATTTTTTCTTCTTTTTTGCTAGCTTGAGCATGCAATCAAATGAAAATTTACAACTTAAATTAAAATGCAGACTTCAACTGTGAAGATGGGTCCTACATTGTGGCAGCACAGTAAGTTTTACATATACTAGATATCCTTTCTGTTTTACTTTAGAAAATCCAAATTTTCTTTGGATAGCAGTATGCCATAGGAGCTGATTAATGATTGTTTTAAGTCCATTTTAAAAGATCCTGTTTTCCTTTGCCAGTTAATGAACTAGAGATGGACATGTAAACCAACCCTCGGTAACAACACTTTGGGAAATTTTGTTAAATGGTTTTGAGGAAAAATATTCCTCCTTATTTGGAAGGAATAAATAGAAGTTTTGTTTTCTTTTTTCCTCTGTGCACTGTTATTTGAGGGTGTAGAATGTTTTACTCCTTCAATTGTGCTATGCCATGAAAAGAATGGGAATGCTAAAGAATCACACAGTTGTCCAATCAGGGCCATAATATCAATAAACTGTTGCATCCAACATTGAAATGCCTAACTCCAAATTTTTTGATACTATGATATTTCAAAATGAAATCTCCTTAAGAGGACCTGAAGAATCTTGTAGGAGCTAGATAAATACTTGGTTTAATTCACATATGCTCCAGCTTATTTAATTCAACAGAGATAAGCCAATATAATTAAAAAATGACTGAGAAGACATTAATTCTTACACTTTTTTATGCTTAGTTATGTAAAAGTGCTTCTATGTCGATACCTTCCTTTAACAAGCATTTATACAGTTTTTTTTTGTACAATATACTGGGAACTAAAAGGTACATAAAGATAAAATAAAATATCTGTCTAATGGGAAATATTACATGGTGGCCAAATGAAATATTAAGTAGAATGTGACACTGAAACAAATTCCAAGGTGTTCAGAAAAATAATAACCATTGTTTTATTTCAGCACTGATGAGACTATTGTGGAGAAATTGGTGTCAGATTTTTCTTCTCTGAATGTTGGGTGAAATTGCATAGAAATACATGATGCAAGAATATGTTCATTTCAAAAAAGAATAATTAATAATAAAAATATCATCAGAAAAGTGCATTTAAAGACGTGAGTAAAATGGTTCTATATATTAGATGAAATTGTTGTAGAGATTTGCTGTATGGCATAGTGCCAAGAGTTGACAAGCTAGAATGGTCCACTTCAAAGATTAAGAGGGTAGATCTCATGGCTTGTTTTTACCACAAAAATAAATAAATAAATAAAACAAACAAATAAAAACATGATGATCATGATGACGGTACACATGATGATATGATGGTGTTTGCATACGTTCAGACTTATCATATTGTAAGTTATTGCAGTTCTTTCTTCTATGTGTAACAAGTATACCACAATAAAGCTATTAAAAAATGAAGAACCAGAACAGAGAGTAAATAAACATTAGCAAGGGATATTAGATACATTTTTTGAAGGGTTGGCAGAATTAGCAAAGCTATGTGTCCCATTTTACTATCTTTCCATAGGGACTTAAAATTTAAAGAAGTGTTTTTAGTGATTGCCCTGATGTAACTATAACTAAAGCTTGACTGTATGGATATAAATGTGGTTTTATTAGGTAGGACTGATGGGCAAAAAGAAAATCTGGCACCATAAAGAATTATTAATATTAGGTAACTCTTGTAATAAAAAAAGTGTATGCTGAATCACAGTAGTATCTGTGTACTAGTGTATTCATAGTAATTTACTGAAAAACAGGTAAAATTATCTGGTCTTTAACCTCACCAAAAGGAAATCCTATTGTTGTATTTATAACTTATGTGTTACTTCATCTTTAAGGTCAGCTTTCTAAATTTTATTATATACCAGATGAATAACAACAAAAACATTAATTTGCAATACAATTCAAGCAAAAATAACTACCATGAGTACTTTCCGAAACTGATAATTTTATGAATATTTGAGTATATCCATTACTTTACATAGAAAATTATGTGAAATGAATTTAATAAGCTTTTTGAATTAAGTATTCCCTTGAAGAAATTAAATTTTTTAAATCCATAGCTTTCTGAAGTAAATGCTCTGACACATTCTCTACAAATGTCATGATATAAGTCCAGATTTTCTCACTTGAAAAAATTACTTTTATCAGGAAAATGTGTAAGTTTTTAAAACATTGAAGTTTATTTAAGTGTAGACTGTATGGATTAACTAAATTTTGGCTATTCATTAACATATTACTGGGCAATTATTATTCCTAGTGCTTCGGATTAATGTTGAATAAAGGGCTTGAGGAAACATGATAAAGTTGGATCTTGCTCGAAGTAAACTAACAATATAGTAATAGAGATTGGAGTTTTATTTATGTATATTTACATATAGGGATGATAATAGTGGTCAGAGAAAGAAATTGCTTATACTTCCCAAGATACTCAACAAATGACATAATCGTGCTAGACAATGGAATTTTGAAGGAAGACCTGAAATAAGAAAAAAATGATAAACAAGCTAATTGATTAGAGGTGAGAAATGTTTTTACTAAATCCATAGATTCACAGAATATACTTAAAAAGAGATATGTTTGAAGGAGATATTCAGAGAGTTTTGCTGTGGTTCTATTGTGTCAATGCCTTCAATTTCTCTAACATTTCTGTTGGGTTCAGATTCTTTTTGTTACAAAAGTAAGAAGATACATTTTATTGGGTAATAGGAGATGTAAAATGTATTTATATAGATAAAAGTATTATGGAAAAATAAAGGATCGATAAATAACTTTTATTTGTGGTAATAAGACAATAATTTTATAAAGGAGGTTGTATTTTGGATTGGTGTCAAAGAATACGTCAGATTTTCACAGGCTGAGATGGAAGAAAACTACCTCCAACATAAACAAAAATCTCAAAGGAAATGTATAAAGCTGTGGAGATTAGTTTGGAGACTGGAACTCAATAAAAGTTTTAGTATAGCTTAAAGTTTTCATATAATTTGGATGTCATAGAAATGTGATATTTGTTAATGGTTTAGTGAAATGTGGGTTATTCTTTATTTCTAATCCTATCAGAGAAAGAGGTATTGAAACTCCAGAGAGAGAGAGAGAAAGAGAGAGAGAGAGAGAAAATGAATGATTGATTCTCTTAAGTAATTTATGGTCTTAGTGAAAGACAAAAAGACAACACTGTCCACAAAACACAATGCAGAAAAAGATAACATAAATTGCCATTAATTTCTTTACTCAGACTTTTAATCATTCATTGAGCATGTCTGGCAGATACTGCATTAGGTACTGAGGCACAATAGTGAACACAATAGGGATAAGTTATTTTGATGAAGTATTGGTACGGAAACATACTAAACTATAAATTGATTCTTAGATACATGATTACATATTGTAATTAATGCTCTAAAAGTAGGCAGTACTATGAGAGAATAACAGGGCAGGCACTATTAGGGCATTCACCCCAAAGGAGAACAGAAGTCAAGGTGATGAAGCTAGTTCCAGGTGAAGAATTCTGTGAGCACAAACTTAGACTTCAGTAAATCTTCAGTATTTAAGGAATGTTAAGAGAAGCAATGCTATTAAGCCCACAATAATCCAGAGGAAATATGGCAGATGATGTCAGGGAGGAAGGCAGGAGAATGATTCATTAGTTCCAGAATTATAAATGTGATTTTAAGTGCAATCGGAAGGCATTACAATGTTTACATAAGATAATCAAGTTACAATTTTAAAGAATGATTCATACTTCTGGGTGCAGAATGTATTAGAAAAAGTCAAAAGGGATATTCTCTCATCCAGGAATAAATGATAATAGAGAAGAACTGAAGTAGTGGCAGTGGAATTTAAAAGAGGTTAACAGATTTGATATATCATTTAGGGTAGAATTAAGAAGGGATTTCAGAATATTTTATAGGTGTATTTAAATCTGTATTACTTTAAAACTTGCAATTTTATTTTTAAATTGCGCATTGTCTGATAGTTAATATTACGAAGTGATATAGGTAAATGATATTAATGTCTATATGACACACAGTTTCCTTGCTAGACTCTGTAGGTTCATGTGAAGTATCAATTATATTTCAGACAAATAAAATTCAAAAAACTTTAGCTAATATAACTTTCAAAAAACATTTAACTTCACAATTGTCTTCTTAAATTAAATGGTATAAAGTGTTTCCATGAAGGTACTCAACTGTATTACTCAAGCAGAAATGACACACTGGGAGCTTTGAAATTCTTAATTTTTCACTTAGAAAAAGTGTTATAGTCTAAAAGGAATGCACTGGGATACCTTTCTCTCATTATTTCTTGTACAACAATAAACTTTATTGAACACAAATTATCTTAAACAGCTGGGAATCCAGGGAGTATAAATGCTTTGTTTGAAATAAACAGAAAAGAGAGAACAAGATAAGGTGGTTATTATAGAAAATGAGAAAGGAGAATTTGTTGTTAAAATGACCTCTAATATTGAAAGCCATGCACGACTACATGCAGAGATGATTGCTTCACTTGAACATTTTAGTTTGTTTAACATTGTAAGTTGCAAAGCTGATTGTGAGAATTGGCACTCCTTACATTTTATTGTACTGGGTGACGTTATTTACAGATTTTTTTTTTTTTTTTTTTTTTTGAGACGGAGTCTCGCTCTGTCGCCCAGGCGGGAGCGCAGTGGCGCGATCTCGGCTCACTGCAAGCTCCGCCTCCCGGGTTCACGCCATTCTCCTGCCTCAGCCTCCCGAGTAGCTGGGACTACAGGCGCCCGCTACCACGCCCGGCTAATTTTTTGTATTTTTAGTAGAGACGGGGTTTCACCGTGTTAGCCAGGATGGTCTCGATCTCCTGACCTCGTGATCCGCCCGCCTTGGCCTCCCAAAGTGCTGGGATTACAGGTGTGAGCCATCACACCCGGCCCTATTTACAGATTTTTGCATACTAGATGGTCTGCTGCAGAAAATGTCATTCTACAAACAATAACTTCCCAAAGTAAACAGAATGTCAGAAAAGGTAACTACTGCCAGTTGTTTTATAAATTAAAACTTAAAAATTCTTTGGTTTTATAAGAGACATTAGAAAGATGTATTTAGAAACAAAAGCCTCAAAATTTAAGTATTAAAGAAAATACATGTATTTCAATGAGATTTCTCGGGAAAGAAACTAAATTTGTTATCTTGTAAAGAACAGTCTCAAAAATCACTGCATATGAAACTGAATACATTTGGATCACTGAGGAAATAATTATTGCAATTTACCAAGCATATGGGTGTATCATCATCAATGCCTAGTTATTTATAAGAAAAAATGATACTCATTAGATTTGTTATCAAGATATTCGATAATATGAATTTTATTAGATTTTTAGGTGAGTATGAATTACCTTGAAGTTCTTCAATTTCTAGCTTTAAGTCAGTTAGAAACAAAACTAAAAAATTAAAATCAGCCAAAGTTCAAATATATTTTTATCCTATTGCTCTTCTTTATTGTACATTTTCAAGTTGTATTTCACTTTTTGAGCCACAATATTTCTTAATAACATGAAGAATTGTTATCTTTTGCATTGCCAGAGCAATTTTATATTATAAGCTATAAAAAACATTTTACATTCACTTTTTATTAACATGGAATATCTGTTAAACTGTACCTTCTAAATTCAAAAGGTTGAAATGTTAAATATTACTAAATATTAAACATCAAAATATGTTTGAATTAGGAGTTATTCATTCATTCACAAAATTTCGTGAACCATTATTTTGTCCGAAATTGGTGGGTTCTTGGTTTCACTGACTTCAAGCATGAAGCCATGGACCCTCGGGGTGAGTGTTACAGTTCTTAAACATGGTGTGTCTGGAGTTTGTTCCTTCTGATGTTTGGACATGTTCGGAAGTTCTTCCTTCTGGTGGGTTCGTGGTCTCGCTGGCTTCAGGAGTGAAGCTGCAGACATTCTGGTGAGTGTTACAGCTCTTAAGGCAGCATGTCTGGAGTTGTTTGTCCCTCCCATCTGGAGTTGTTCATTCCTCCCGGTGGGTTCGAGGTCTTGCAAGCCTCAGGAGTGAAGCTGCAGACCTTTGCAGTGAGTGTTACAGCTCATAAAGGTAGCGCAGACCCAAAGAGTGAGCAGCAGCAAGATTTATTGCAAAGAATGAAAGAACAATGCTTCCAAAACGTGGAAGGGGACCTGCGCGGATTGCCGCTGCTGGCTTGGGTAGTCTGCTTTTATTCTCTTATCTGACCCCCCCCCACCCACATCCTGCTGATTGGCCCATTTTACAGAGAGCTGATTGGTCCATTTTACATAGAGCTGATTGGTCCATTTTGACAGGGTGCTGATTGGTGCGTTTATAATCCCTGAGCTAGACACAGAGTGCTGATTGGTGCATTTACAATCCTCTAGCTAGACATAAAAGTTCTCCAAGTCCTCACCAGATTAGCTAGATACAGAGTGCTGATTGGTGCATTTACAAACCTTGAGCTAGACACAGAGTGCTGATTGGTGTATTTATAATCCTTTGGCTAGACATAACGGTTCTCCAAGTCCACACTAGATTAGCTAGACACAGAGCACTGATTGGTGCATTTACAAACCTTGAGCTAGACACAGGGTGCTGATTGGTGTGTTTACAAACCTTGAGCTAGACACAGAGTGCCAATTGGTATATTTACAAATCTTTAGCTAGACATAAAAGTTCTCCAAGTCCTCACCAGATTAGCTAGACACAGAGCACTGATTGGTGCATTTACAAACCTTGAGCTAGACACAGAGTGCTGATTGGTGTATTTACAAACCTTCAGCTAAACATAAAAGTTCTTCAAGTCCCCACCCGACTCAGGAGGCCAGCTGGCTTCGCCTAGTGGATCCCGCGCCAGGGCCACAGGCGGAGCTGCCCACCAGTCCTGTGCCATGTGCCTGCACTCCTCAGCCCTTGGGTGGTTGATGGGACTGGGTGTCGTAGAACAGGGGGCGGCACCTGTCGGGGAGGCTTGGACCGTGCAGGAGCCCACTGCAGGGGGGCTTAGGCATGGTAGGCTGCAGGTCCTGAGCCCTGCCCTGCGGGGAGGCGGCTGAGGCCTGGCGAGAATTTGAGCGTGGCACGGGCGGGTCAGCAGTGCTGAGTGACCCCGCGCCCCCTCTGCAGCTGCTGGCCCGGGTGCTAAGCTCCTCACTGCCTGAGGCCGGCAGTGCCAGCTGGCCGCTCTGAGTGTGGGGCCCGCCGAGCCCACGCCCACCCAGAACTTGGGCTGGCCTGTGAGTGCCGTGTGCAGCCCTGGTTCCCGCCCACACCTCTCCCTCCACACCTGCCCGCAAGCAGAGGGAGCCAACTCCAGCCTCAGCCAGCCCAGAGAGGGGCTCCCACAGTGCAGCAGCGGGCTGAAGGGCTCCTCAAGCATGGCCAGAGCAGACTCTGAGGCTGAGGAGGTGCTGAGAGCGAGCAAGGGCTGCCAGCATGTTGTCACCTCTCATTGTTATGTGGCAACTGTTAATACTTTTTCAGCAATAAGTGTAAGATATATGGCAGTGGGTAAAATCTAAAGTAGGTCTGGCTCAGTGCCTCAAGTGCTTTGAGATGCTGAGGTGGAAAGATTGCTTGAGTCCAGGAGTTTGAGACCATTCTGGAAAACACAGTAGGACCCAGTCTCTTCCAAAAAAAAAATAGAAAAAAGTTTTTAAAAAAGCCGGTGGAGTGGGGCCAAAAGAGCAGTATGGTGCAGCAGCCCACCTGAGAGTCCTGGGGAGCAGGGGATCCCCGTGTTACCCAGCCTGGGATACGGTGCTGTTTCCATGGAACTGTGCAACCCGTGCATCAGAAGATCCCACTCATGAGCCCATGCCACCAAGGCCTAGGGTCCCAACCACAGAGCCACTCAGATTCTCCACAGCCACTTAGCTAGAATCTGCTTAAGCCTACCTAGTTCCTGGTGGGGAGGGGCGGCCATCAGGACAGCTGCAGCTGCCTACTAAGCCAGCCAGTTCCTTGGGGGAGGGTTGGCAGCCAACACTGGGACTGCTAGCTGCCTAACACAGTAAGCTCCCAGGCAGGGGAAGGGCAGCAGCCATCTCTATAGCTCCAAACCTTGCTTTTCCCCTGCTGGAGCCAGGGAGGCTGGACAGCTTGGTCCCGAGAGGTATTCCCCAGAGCCCAACACACCAGCTGTGGCAGATGGTGGCCAGAGTGCCTCTTCAGGCCTGACCCTTACCCATCCCTCTTCACTGGGCAGGGCTTCCCTGCAGGAACTCCAATAACTCCAGGGACAGAACTCTGATCTCCCTGGGACTGAGCTCCTAGGGATAGGGGTGGCGGAAGTCTGCATAGACCAACAGACTTAGTCTTTTCTCCTGCTAGTTCTTAGGAATCTGGGCAGACCAGAGGAGTGAATTTTCCCCCAGTGTGACACATCCCATCCACCAAGGAACAGCCAAAGCATCTTGTTAAATGGGTTCCACTCCCCATGCAACCTAACTAGGTGAGACACTCCAACAGGGGTTGTCAAACACCCTATACAGGAGTGATCTTACTGGTATCAGGTCAGTGCCCCTCGAGGTCAGAGATCCCAGAGGAAGAAGCAGGCACCCATCTTTGCTGTTCTCCAAACTCCTCGAGTGACATTGCCAGGCGTGGGAACTTACCAGATGAACAGGGCCTGAAATAAACCCCCAGTAAACAACAGCAGCCCTACAGAAGAGGTAACAGACCATTGAAAGAAAAACAAACAAACAGAAAGCAATAACAACGGCATCAACAAAAAAGTCCTCACAAAAAACCTCATCCAAGGGTCAAAATCCTCAAAAGTCAAAACTAGACAAATTCATGAAGATAAGAAAGAATCAATGAAAAAAATGCTGAAAACCCAAAAGGGCAGAGTGTCTCTTCTCCATATGATTGCAACACCTCTCCAGCAAGGGCACAGAATTGGACGAAGGATGAGATGGACAAATTGACAGAAGTAGGCTTCAGAAGGTGGGTAATAACAAGCTCTGCTGAACATATTCTAACCCAAGGCAAAGAAGCTAAGGACCTTAATAAAAGGTTACAGGAGCTGCTAACTAGAATAACCAGCTTAGAGAGGAATACAAATGACCTGATAGAGCTGAAAAATGTAGCACAATAATTTTATGAAGCATACACAAGTATCAATAGCTGAATCGATCAAGCGGAAGAAAGAAAATCAGAGCTTGAAGACTATCTTGCTGAAATAAGGCAGGCAGATTAAAGAAAAAAGAATGAAACAGAACAAACAAAACCTCTGAGAAATATGGGACTATGTAAAAAGTTCAAACCTATGATTGATCAGAGTACCTGAAAGTGATGGGGAGAATGGTGCCAAGTTGGAAAACACACTTCGGGATATTATCCAGGTGAACTTCCCAAACCTAACAAGACAGGCCAACATTCAAATTCAGGAAATTCAAAGAATACCACTAAGATATTACTCGAGAAAATCAACCCCAAGACACATAATCATCAGATTCTACAAGGTTGAAATGAAGGAAAAAATGTTAAGGGCAGCCAGAGAGTGAAAGGCCAAGTCACCTACAAAGGGAAGCTCATCAGACTAACAGTGGATCAGAAACCCTAAAATGCAGAAGAGAATGGGGGCTGATATTCAACATTCTTAAAGATAAGAATTTTCAACCCAGTATTTCATATCCAGCCAAACTAAGCTTCATAAGAGGGGGAGAAATAAAATCCTTTTCAGACAAGCAAATGCTGAGGGATCCTGTTACCAACAGTCCTGCCTTGCAAGAGCTCCTGAAGGAAGCACTAAACATGGAAAGGAAAAACCAGTACCAGACACTGGAAAAACAGACCAAAATACAAAGACCAATGACACTATGAAGAAACTGCACCAACTAGTAGGCAAAATCACCAGCTAGCATCATGATGACAGGATCATATTTACACATAACAATATTAACCTTAAGTGTAAATGGGCTAGCTGTCCCAATTAAAAGACACAAACCAGAAAATGGGATAAAGAGTCAAGACTTATCGGTGTGCTATATTCAGGACACCCATCTCATGTGCAAAGACACCCATAGCCTCAAAATAAAGGGATAAAAGAAAATTAACGAAGCAAATGGAAAGCAAAAAAAAAAAAAAAAAAAAAAGGATTGCAATCCTAGACTCTGACAAAACAGACTTTAAACCAACAAAGATCAAATAAGAAAAAAATGGCCAGACACGGTGGCTCACACCTGCAATCTCAGCACTTTGGGAGGCTGAGGTGGGCAGATCACCTGAAGTCAGAAGTTTGAGAACCGCCTGGTCAACATGGTGAAACCTCGTCTGTACTAAAAATACAAAAAATGTAGCCAGGTATGGTGGCTTGTGCCTGTAGTTCCAGCTACTTGGGAGGCTGAGGTGTTAGAATTGCTTGAACCTGGAAGGTGGAGGTTGCAGTGAGCTATGATCATGCCACTGCACTCCAGTCTGGGTGACAGAGGGAGATTCTGTCAGAAAAAAAAAAAAAAAAAAAAAAAGACAAAGAAGGGCATTGCATAACTGGAAAGGGATCAGTTGAACAAGAAGAGCTAAATACCCTAAATATATATGCTCCCAATACAGGAGCACCTAGATTAATAAAACAAGTTCTTAGAGACCTACAAAGAAACTTAGACTCCTACACAATGATAGTGGAAAACCTTACCACCCCACTGTCAATATTAGACAGATCAATGACACAGAAAATTAACAAGGATATTCAGGACTTGAACTCAGCTCTGGATCAGGTGGATTTAATAGACATCTACAGAACTCTCCAGCCCAAGTCAACAGATTACACATTCTTCTCAGTGCCACACGTCACTTATTCTAAAATCGACCACATAATTTGAAGTAAAACACACCTCAGAAAATGTAAAAAAACAAAACAAAACAAAACTGAATCATTAGAAAAAGTCTCTCAGACTACAGTGCAATCAAATTAGAACTCAGATTTAAGAAACTCACTCAAAATGACACAACTACATGGAAATTGAACAACCTGCCCCTGAATGACGCCTGGGTAAATAACGAAATTAAGCAGACATCAAGAAGTTATTTGAAACCAATAAGAACAAAGAGACAACGTATTAGAATCTCTGGGACACAGATAAAGCCGTGTTAAGAGGGAAATTTATAGCACTAAATGCCCACAGCAGAAACTAGAAAGAGCTCAAATCAACATCCTAATATCACAAATAAAAGAACTAGAGAATCAAGAGCAAACAAATCCAAAAGCTAGCAGAAAAAAAGAAATAACTAAATCAGAGCAGAATTTAAGGAGACAGATATATGAAAAAGCCTTCAAAAATCAATGAGTCCAGGAGCTTTTTTAAATTAACAAAATAGATAGACTGCTAGCTAGACAAAAAGAAGAAAAGAGAGAAGAATCAAATAGACATAATAAAAAAATAATGAAGGCTATATCAGCACTGACCCCACAGAAATACAAACTACCATCAGAGAATACTATAAACACCTCTATGCAAATAAACTAGAAAATCTAGAAGAAATGGATAAATTCCTGGATACATACACCCTCCCAAGACTAAACCAAGAAGAAGTCGAATCCCTAAGAAGACCAATAACAAGTTCTGAAATTGAGGCAGTAATTAATAGCCTGCCAACCAAAAAAAGCCCAGGACCAGAAAGATTGACACCTGAATTCTACCAGAGGTACAAAGAGGAGCTGCTACCATTCTTTCTCAAACTATTCTAAACAATTGCAAATGAGGGACTCCTCCCTAATTCATTTTATGAGTCCAGCATCCTCCTGACACCAAAACCTGGCAGAGACACAACAACAACAAAAAATAAATAAAATAAATAATAAAAGAAGAGAAAACTTCAGGCAAATATCCCTGATCAACATCAATGCAAAAATCCTCAATACAATACCAGCAGATTGAATCCTGCAGCAAATCAAAAAGCTTATTCATCACAATCAAGTAGGCTTCATCCCTGGGATGCAAGCCTGGTTCAACATACACAAATCAATAAGCGTAATCCATCACATAAACAGAACCAATGACAAAAACCACATGATTATCTCCATAGATGCAGAAAAGGCCTTCAATAAAATTCAACATTCTTTCATGTTAAAAAAAAAGTCTAAATAAACTAGATATTGATGAAACGTATCTCAAAATAATAAGAGTTATTTATGACAAACCCACAGTCAATATAATACTGAATGGGCAAAAGCTGGTAGTGTTCCCTTTGAAAAATAGCACAAGACAAAAATGTCCTCTCTCACCAATCCTATTAAACATAGTATTGGAAATTCTGGCCAGGGCAATCAGGCAAAAGAAAAAAATAAAGGATATTCAAATAGGAAAAGAAGAAGACAAACTGTCTCTGTTTGCAGACGACATGATTCTATATTTAAAAATCCCATCGTCTCATCCCAAAAACTCCTTAAGTTGATAAGCAAATTCAGCAAAGTCTCAGGATACAAACTCAATGCACAAAAATCACAAGCATTCCTATACACCAACAACAGACAAGCAGAGAGCCGAATCTGAATGAACTCCCATTCACAATTACTACAAGAAAATAAAATACCTAGGAATACAGCTAACAAGGGACATGAAGGACCTATTAAATGAGAACTACAAACCACTGCTCTAGGAAATAAGATGGGACACAAATGGAAAAATATCTCATGCTCATGGATAGTAAGAATAAATGTTGTAAAAATGGCGAAGGGGCACAAGTAATTTATAGATTCAATGCTGTTTCCATCAACTACCTTTGACATTCTTCACAGAATTTGAAAAAAACTACTTTAAACTTCATATGGAACCAAACAAAGGCCCTATAGCCAAGACAATCTTAAGCAAAAAGAACAAAGCTGGAGGCATCACACTACCTGACTTCAAACTATACTACAGGGCCACGGTAAACAAAACAGCATGTTACTGGTATCAAAACCGATATATAGACCAATGGGACATAACAGAGACGTCAGAAATTACACCACACATTTACAACCATCTGATCTTTAACAAACCTGACAGAAACAAGCATTGGCGAAAGGATTCCCTATTTAACAAATGGTGCTGTGAGAACTGGCTAGACATATGCAGAAATCTGAAACTGGACTCCTTCCTTACACCTTATACAAAAATTAACTTAAGGTAGATTAAACACTTAAATGTAAAACCCAAAACCATCAAAACCCTAGAAGAAAACCTAGGTAATATCATTCAGGACATAGGCATGGACAAAGACTTCATGACAAAAATGCCAAAGCAATTGCAACAAAAGCCAAAATTGACAACAGGATCTAATTAAAGTAAAGAGCTTCTTAACAGCAAAAGAAACTATCATCAGAGTGACAAGGCAACCTACTGCATTAGAGGAAACTTTTGTAATCTACCCATCTGACAAAGGTCTAATATCCGGAATCTATGAGGAACTTAAATTCACAAGAAAAAAACAACCTCATCAAAAAGAGGGCAAAGGGTAAGGACAGACACTTCTCAAGACATTTATGTGGCCAACAAACATACAAAAAAAAAGAAAAGCTCAACATCACTGATCATCAGAGAAATGCAAATCAAAACCACAATGAGATACCATCTCACGCCAGTCAGAATGGCAATTATTAAAAAGTCAAGAAACAGTAAATGCTGGTGAGGCTGTGGAGAAACTGGAATGTTTTTACACTGCTGGTGGGAATGTAAATTAGTTCAGCCATTGTGGAAGACAGTGCAGCAATTCCTGAAGGATCTAGAACCAGTAATACTATTTGACACAGCAACTGGGTATATACCCAAAGGAATATAAATCATTCTACTATAAAGACTCATGCACACGTATGTTTATTGCAGCACTATTTAGAATAACAAAGACATGGAACCAACCCAAATGACCATCAATGATAGACAGGCTAAAGAAAATGTGGTTTTAAGTCTAACATTTAAGTCTTCAATCTATCTTGAATTAATTTTTGTATAATGTGTAAGGAAGGGATCCAGTTTCAGATTTCTACATATGGCTAGCCAGTTTTCCCAGCACCATTTATTAAATAGGCAATCCTTTCCCCATTTCTTGTTTTTGTCACGTTTGTCAAAGATCAGATGGTTGTAGATGTGTGGTATTATTTCTGAGGGTTCTGTTCTGTTCCATTGGTCTATATCTCTGTTTTGGTACCAGTACCATGCTGTTTTGGTTACTGTGGCCTTATAGTATAGTTTGAAGTCAGGTAGTGTGATGCCTCCAGCTTTGTTCTTTTGGCTTAGGATTGTCTAGGCAATGCGGGCTGTTTTTTGGTTCCCGCACGTTGTGCATATGTACCCTAGAACTTAAACTATAATAATAAAAGAAAAAGAAAATGTGGTACATATGCACCATAGAATTCTATGCAGCCATAAAAAGGAATGACATCATGTCCTTTGCAGAGACATGGATGAAACTGGAAGTCATCATCCTCAGCAAACTAACACAGAAAGCCAAACACTGAATGTTCTC
Organism: Pan troglodytes; assembly: GCF_028858775.2. NCBI lineage: Eukaryota > Metazoa > Chordata > Mammalia > Primates > Hominidae > Pan > Pan troglodytes. The sequence continues at coordinate 58,149,021 of NC_072398.2, read as the reverse complement.
ACTCATAAGTGGGAGTTGATCAGTGAGAACACATAGACAGAGGGAAGGGAACAGCACACACCTGGGCCTGTCAGGGGATGGGGGCAAGGAGAGGGAGAGCATTAGGACAAATAGCTAATGCATCAGGACTTAAAACTTAGAAGACGGGCTGATAGGTGCATCAAACCACCATGGCAGATATATACCTATAGAACAAACCTGCATGTTCAGCACATGCATCCCTGGAATTAAAGTTAAAAAAAAAAAAAAAAAAAAAGACTGCTGTGGTGGTGCATGCCTTTAGTCCCAGCTACTCAGAAGACAGAGGCAGAATCACCTGAGTCCAGGAGTTCCAGGCTACAATGAGCTATGATCATACCACTGCACTCCAAAAATACATAATAAATTAAATTAAATTAAATTTAAAAAATACCAAACTGACTGCCCTCAAGAACTTTATAATCCATATAGCAAGTGAAAAAACTTTTTTAATGAATTCAGGATTTGAAAACACTTGAGTGAAATAAACAAGGTAGACAAATATAATAATGGGGCATGAGATATTTTGAAACTATTAAATAGCTATACTGGGCTTGGCATGGTGGCTCAGGCCTTGTAATCTCAGCACTTTTGGAGGCCAAGGCAGGCACATCACTTAAGCACAGGCGTTCAAGACCAGCCTGAGCAACATGGCGAAACTCCATCTCTACAAAAAAATGTAAAAATTAGCCAGACATAGTTGTACCTGTCTGTAGTCCTAGTTACTCAGTAGGCTGAGACAGGCCAAACATTATAGAGCCTGGGAGGTCATGGCAGCAGTAAGTGATGATGCCTGGACTCTAGTCTGGGTAGCCTGGGTGACAGAGCAAAAAAAAAAAAAGTTTGAAAGATTACAGAGAGAAAGAAAGATAAGGAGAGACTCAATTCAATGGAGTGAATAGACATAATGTTTTCATAACTTGTTTATACAAGCACTCCTAAAGCAGAAGAAAGTAAATATTTTTGTCCTATACCCACTCAACTTATATGCATTCAGTATTACATAGGATTTTGTATTATTTTGCACTTGGAATTATCCATTTCTAAGCCTGAAATATATTTTTATTATAAATTGTCTTTTAAAAATGTATGCCAGTATTTACACATCTATCTCACAAAAAGCATTTAATGTTTTACATGATCAACTATAAAATATAACCAATGTCTTAAATTTATTCTGTGATTTTTTTAAGACTCTGGAAAATCTGATAGACCACCAAGAGAATACATGTCGAATTTTAAATAGAAAAGGAATACAATGTAAAGAGTGCGTTTTGTTATTTGTTGTTGCACCAAAGACTGTAACTATAAGGAGAAAGACTTCTGAAATGGCAGAGAGAGGGCCTCCATAAATCTGATTCTCCATAAATGCAACAAAAATACTGACAAAATGGCCAATATCAATTTATTCAGAACTATGGAAATTAAGCAGTCTTAGAGTCTGAGGAGTGTTTTTTCAAGAAAAAGTGCTAAACTGCTGAATGGAGGGATTTTATAACATTTTAACATAGCCTACTCTCCTTTTGCATCTCCATAGTGTCTTTAAATATCAGCAGCCTTGCTACTACAGTAGCTGTGAACACTAGCAGTATTAAAATCAAGTTTGTAATTCCACTATTACTGCAAATTTTGGTCTAACCAAGTAAATATAAAGAAAGATGAAAAATATTAAAAGTATTACGTATTAAACTCCATGACAGATCATGGAATTTAATCTTAGTTTTCTAGCCTTTTCATTTATTATTATATAATTGTGACCGTGTATCTTAGAATTAATAGACATTAATTACTTTCTGACAAAGTTGTCTTTGAACTATTATCCAGAAATCTAAATCCTTGACATTGCTTTGCATTCTTTGTGGCTGTAACCTATATTTCTCAAAACAGTTATAGAGTTCAAATTTATCACCCTCTCATTGACTTATGTAACTTTCCTCTTGGGTAATAATCTACTACAGAATTGTACATCTCAGAATGCTGACTGGGGGTAAAAATGGCCCGTCTAATAACTTTGGGTGGAGAGTTTCCAAGGGATTCCAAAAATATATATCTAAAAGGTAAGAAACTTTTATAAAGCAGTATGGAGGGATAATATCAACGATAAAATTAACTTCTTTCTTCCTTCTTGGCTTTTAGTAAAATGTGAGCTGATGAGTTCTAGGTAAGGAAATCATACTTCCACACAACTATACTTGAAAGGTTACAATGTGAAAATGGAAGTAACCTGTTAAAAAATCTGATTATGAGGCTCCCTAATAGCTCTGCAAATAGTCATTTTAAGACAGGGTCAGAAATATAAAAAGGTAGAATTGTTACCCTCGTGGGAAGAAGTTGTGAGCTATAACAATTACAAAATGCTTACTGCTTTTATCCCCGCAAAAATCGCCTACCATAACTGCTACCAAATAAAGGTCTAATGAGCACTGACTGAGAAACAGAAGCAACGTTGTGTTATTTAGTTCTTGCAACAACCTCATTAGGTAGTACTATTATTGTCACTACCTATAATGAAGACATACATGTATATAGAGATTTACTAACTTTAAGTTTAATGCTAGTAAATTTGGTGGAGCTAAGACTTGAAACCAGGTGGTTTAAATCCAAAATCTATGCTTAAACTACCATGTTTTATTAGCTCCCTAAGTAGATCGTCAATTGGAAAAAGAAAGTTATTGTTTACTAAACTCTCCATGTCTCTTTGCACTATATTTGATGCTTAACTTGCAACTATTCAGCAAAAGATTCATTTCACGATTACATGTACCCTTTGCTGAATAAAATAAAGTATCGTATAAATCAGTTTTTTGCATTCTAATTTCACAGAGCTTTAGATTTGTTAGTTTACTTGTTAAAAACATGAGAAATTCTTAGATCCTCTTTAACAATTCAGATGAAAATTAAAATATTTATTAAAACAAAGTTGTGTCCATGTTATTTTTATGTGTGTGTAATAGTGTAACAACATCAAAGTTAGTTTAATATCACTTCATTTGCTTTATTTACATTTTCAGGACTTCCAAGAATATCAAAACCAGACATACCTTTCAACAGTATAAGCACCTTTTCATTTAACATCCATCCTCTTTTAAGAGTCATAGAATCTGTACTACTACTATCGAGTTAGAGATTATCTATTTCTCAAGCCTATCTTTCACACAGGCTAAATGACCTGTGTATTGCATGTGTGTAGTGTTGAAAACATGAAGAAGAACATACACTATAAAATGTTTTTTAAATATTTTCATTTAATATTTAGTGAACAAATACAAGCACTATATTTTACCTCAAGCAATATAATATAATGTTCACTAAAACTTCTTTTATATAAAAATCTTGTTAGCCTTTTCTACAGACTCTGGATTTGACAAAATGTCTAATCTAAAAGAAAAATGTTGAAATAATTTAGTAAAATAAAAAATATAATTACTCAAGAGCTCAGTAATCCCTAAAAATGTTAAAGGGAAGCCTATATTTTGTTACAAAAATAAAACTATTGCAAGTATATAGAGTTGTCCAAAAAGTTTTGGAATATTTATCTCATCTGGACTTTTTATAATCAAAGGTAGTCAAAAAACAGTGTACTGTAAATATAGTGATCACAACATCACAATATTATTAATTGAATACTTCCTAAATCCAATAACATTTTCTAAGACAACTTAATGTGTACCGTTTTTGGTTGCTTGTTTGTCAAGGGAGACGTGGAAATTATTCAGTAAATGCTCGCTAATATTGGGATTTGCTTTTTATATATTCTTCGTTGTGAGCAATGTGATCTCTTCCATGATTGTCTATTTAAATGAGAATGAGTTCACATAGATTCTGTAATACTTTTCATTTCATCATAAAGTTTTTAAAGCATATTGCATAATGTTTAAGAATGCCTAAAATAAATCTTTGATTAACCAGATAGCATAAGATATAATGGGAATGTATTTAGGACTCTGTTCCCTGAAGGTCAAGAAATTGGTCCCAATCAAGCTATCAGAGAGAGGAAGTAATAGAGATAAGTGCCCTAAGTTTTCATAAGGAAAAGGTGATACTTTAATTAAATATAGATATGCATCCTTTATTATCTTGAAGACTCATTTGTTAAAAATTCCTGAAATAACTTGATATTTTCCATATAACAAAGCTTTTAAAAACAATCCCTTGTGAATGTAAAATATTTAGTGTAGTAACACAGAAACAAGTTAAGGCAATATTTGACTCTCATATCTTTTTTTTTATTATACTTTAAGTTTTAGGGTACATGTGCACAATGTGCAGGTTAGTTACATATGTATACATGTGCCATGTAGGTGTGCTGCAACCATTAACTCGTCATTTAGCATTAGGTATATCACCTAATGCTATCCCTCCTCTCCCCCCACCCCACAACAGGCCCCAGTGTGTGATGTTCCCCTTCCTGTGTCCACGTGTTCTCATTGTTCAATTCCCACCTATGAGTGAGAACATGCGGTGTTTGGTTTTTTGTCCTTGCGACAGTTTACTGAGAATGATGATTTCCAGTTTCATCCATGTCCCTACAAAGGACATGAACTCATCATTTTTTATGGCTGCATAGTATTCCATGGTGTATATGTGCCACATTTTCTTAATCCAGTCTATCATTGTTGGACATTTGGGTTGGTTCCAAGTCTTTGCTATTGTGAATAGTGCTGCAATAAACATATGTGTGCATGTGTTTTTATAGCAGCATGATTTATAGTCCTTTGGGTATATACCCAGTAATGGGATGGCTGGGTCAAATGGTATTTCTAGTTCTAGATCCCTGAGGAATCACCACACTGACTTCCACAATGGTTGAACTAGTTTACAGTTCCACCAACAGTATAAGCCTCTCATATCTTAAAAGAAAATTATCTGGCCAGGCATGGTGTTTCATGCCTGTAATCTCAGCAGTTTGTGAGGCTGAGGCAGGCAGATCACCTGAGGTCAGGAGTTTGAGACCAGCCTGGCCAACATGGTGAAACCCTGTCTCTACTAAAAATAGAAAAAATAGCTGGATGTGGTAGCAGTCACCTGTAGTCCCAGCTACTCAGGAGGCTGAGGCAGGAGAATCGCTTGGACCCAAGAGGCAGAGGTTGCAGTGAGCCGAGGTCGCACCACTGCACTCCAGTCTGGTGACAGAGCGAGATTCCATCTCAAAAGAAAGAAAGAAAGAAAAAAATTCTTCTTTTTCTGTCTTTTTAGTTTTATATTGATTAACGAGTTCTTGAGATAGACTCTAGTCAATTCAATAAATTATTTCTACAATAATTTTAGTTGTACATTGTATTCTCCCATATATCATGCTGTACACGTGTCATCAAATTTCTGACCTATTAATGAAACACTGATATACTGAGATGTAGCAGGCTTCCGGCCTCTTGCTCCACAATGTGACTACATATGCCAATATGGTATTCCTGAAAAAAACTGGCAGTATTCACTTACTTTGTCAGTGGAGGTTGTTGATCACTTTGAACTGAATCATATAATTCTCTGCCTGTGACATTCAAGATCAACAGTATGGATCCAAGAACAGGGAGTTTGTATTGTGATAGCAGCATTTGGTCTTAGGGTGAGTAGACATTAGTTCCAGAAATAGTTAAGGTCTTTAAAGTCTTTTGATTTATGTCAGGAGGTAATAATTTCTTCCTCTCAAATGTGATTTCAATATCAAATATTATAAATGAATACCCTTCAGGCTATCTGGAGAGAGCTCATTTTCTTTGAATGTATTAGCTGCTGGCATTTTATATTTTAACAGATTCCCCTGTGTCCTCTTGTTGATAAGAATAGATGCCTGTGTTTTCTTGATATTTTATCTTTTATTGTTTTTCTGGTTAACATATTTTTAAAATGCACCTATTATTTCTTTTTTTTTCTTTTCTTTCAGGTATTTCTTTTTTATTTTATTTTATTATTATACTTTTTTTTCTTTTTTAAATTATGCTTTAAGTTTTAGGGTACATGTGCACAATGTGCAGGTTTGTTACATATGTATACATGTGCCATGTTGGTGTGCTGCACCCATTAACTCGTCATTTAGCATTAGGTATATCTCCAAATGCTATCCCTCTCCCCTCCCCCCACCCCACAACAGTCCCCGGAGCGTGATGTTCCCCTTCCTGTGTCCATGTGTTCTCATTGTTCAATTCCCTCCTATGAGTGAGAACATGCGGTGTTAGGTTTCTTGTCCTTGCGATAGTTTGCTGAGAATGATGGTTTCCAGTTTCATCCTTGTCCCTACAAAGGACATGAATTCATCATTTTTATGGCTGCATAGTATTCCATGCCAAATTGTCCCTGTTTGCAGAAGACATGATTGTATATCTAGAAAACCCCATTGTCTCAGCCCAAAATCTCCTTAAGATGATAAGCAACTTCAGGAAAATCCCAGGATACAAAATCAATGTGCAAAAATCACAAGCATTCTTATACACCAATAACAGACAAACAGAGAGCCAAATCATGAGTGAACTCCCATTCACAATTGCTTCAAAGAGAATAAAATACCTAGGAATCCAACTTACAAGGGATGTGAAGGACCTCTTCAAGGAGAACTACAAACCACTGCTCGATGAAATAAAAGAGGATACAAACAAATGGAAGAACATTCCATGCTCATGGTTAGGAAGAATCAATATCATGAAAATGGTCATACTGCCCAAGGTAATTTATAGATTCAATGCCATCCCCATCAAGCTACCAATGACTTTCTTCACAGAATTGGAAAAAACTACTTTAAAGTTCATATGGAAGCAAAAAAGAGCCCTCATCGCCAAGTCAATCCTAAGCCAAAAGAACAAAGCTGGAGGAATCATGCTACCTGACTTCAAACTATACTACAAGGCTACAGTAACCAAAACAGCATGGTACTGGTACCAAAATAGAGATATAGATCAATGGAACAGAACAGAGCCCTCAGAAATAATGCCGCATATCTACAACCATCTGATCTTTGACAACCTGACAAAAACAAGCAATGGGCAAAGGATTCCCTATTTAATAAATGGTGCTGGGAAAACTGGCTAGCCATATGTAGAAAGCTAAAACTGGAACCCTTCCATACACCTTATACAAAAATTAATTCAAGATGGATTTAAAGACTTACATGTTAGACCTAAAACCATAAAATCCCTAGAAGAAAACCTAGGCAATACCATTTCAGGATATAGACATGGGCAAGGACTTCATGTCTAAAACACCAAAAGCAATGGCAACAAAAGCCAAAATTGACAAATGGGATCTAATTAAACTAAAGAGCTTCTGCACAGCAAAAGAAACTACCATCAGAGTGAACAGGCAACCTACAGAATGGGAGAAAATTTTTGCAACTTACTCATCTGACAAAGGGCTAATATCCAGAATCTACAATGAACTCAAACAAATTTACAAGAAAAAAGCAAACAACCCCATCAAAAAGTGGGCAAAGGATATGAACAGACACTTCTCCAAAGAAGACATTTATTCAGCCAAAAAACACATGAAGAAATGCTCATCATCACTGGCCATCAGAGAAATGCAAATCAAAACCACAATGAGATACCATCTCACACCAGTTAGAACGGCGATCATTAAAAAGTCAGGAAACAACAGGTGTTGGAGAGGATGTGGAGAAATAGGAACACTTTTACACTGTTGGTGGGAATGTAAACTAGTTCAACCATTGTGGAAGTCAGTGTGGCGATTCCTCAGGGATCTAGAACTAGAAATACCATTTGACCCAGCCATCCCATTACTGGGTATATACCCAAAGGACTATAAATCATGCTGCTATAAAGACACATGCACACGTATGTTTATTGTGGCACTATTCACAATAGCAAAGACTTGGAACCAACCCAAATGTCCAACAATGATAGACTGGATTAAGAAAATGCACCTATTATTTCTAAGAAATTTAAGGGCAGCTATTTTTATATCTTGCTTAATTTTGTATTGTTATTTATATTATACAAATTTATTAAATAAGGGTTTAGAATTTTAGAAAATACATTGCTTGATGTATGACATGAAATTAAAGTATAGATCCTTAGCATTTAGATGTTGAATCTTTTTTCTTACTTGTAAAATTGAATATTTTCATTGTTTCTGATTTCTAGGATGTTTATAATTTTTTAACTAAAATTCAGCCACCAAGTTTATTTCTACTAGGGGAAAAATTAGACATAACTGAAATGCTATTGACATAATTTCTTTCTGCAGTTATTTCGTCTAACTTAAATTAATAATGAACAACCATAAAATGTTTTAATGTACATTAGGACTATACTAATCTAGTCTGTTATTTGATAATAAAAAATATAATATGATGTGGTGTTAAAAACTTTATCGACATATTTTTGTCAGGTTGAATTTATGAGCTATAATTTTCTGATAAATCGTATGAAATTCTTGGTACCTAGAGATCTGAAAACTTAACATTCAGATTACATTTGACAGGATAGAAAGCCAGGAAATAAATTCAAGTATGATGATTTTTGCCAAAGCTTCTGAGTACACAAAATAGAGAAAATATAGTTTCTGCAATAAATGGAGTTGGGAAAACTGACCATCCACATGGAAAAGAATGAAATTCAACTTTTATCTCACACTGATAAATGAACTGAAAATGGATGTAAGACTTAAACCTAAAACGTGAAACTCTAAAGCTGCTAGAAGAAAACAGAGAGAAAATCACCACGATATTATTCTGGGTAATGATATCTTAGATAAAACTCTAAAAGCACAGGCAGAAAAAAAAAAAAAGAGAGACAGAAAAGCACCAAATAAGATTGGATCAAACTAATAAGCTTCTGCACAGCCAACGACACAATTACCAAAATGAAGAGACAACCTACAAATTGGAAGGAAATATTTATAAACCATGTTTGATAACCATACTGTGATAACACAGTATATAAGCCACACAAGCAACTCAATAGCAAGAAAACAATTAACTCAATTAAAACATGGGCAAAGAATCTGAACCAACATTTCTCAAAAGAAGAGACATAAATGGTCAACAGATACATGAAAAAATTTTCAGCATCTCTAATCATCAGGGAAATTCAAATTAATACTGCAATGAGATATCATCTTATGCCTGTTAGCATAACTATTATAAAAAAGACAAATGATAGCAAGTGTTGGCAAGGATGTGGAGAAAAATTACTTTTGTATGCCATTACTAGAAATGTAAATTAATACAGCCATTTTGGAAAATACTATGAAGATTTCTCAAAAAAAATGAAAAGAAAAAGAAAACAGAATTGCCATATAATTCAGTAATCCCACTTTTGGTTATATATGCAAAGGAATTGAAATCAGTATGTTGAGGAGATATCTGCACTCTCATGTTCATTTCAGCATTATTCACTATAGCCAAGATATGTAAGCAACATTAAGTGTTCATCAGCAATCATCATCAAATAAATGGATAAAGAAAATGTGGAATCTATGCATATAAATATATAAATATATATAAATATATAAATATATAAATATATATAAATATATAAATATATATATAAATATATATATAATTAAATATATTCTACAGTCTTAAAAACCTCTGTAAGTTTCAACAATATGAATGGAATTGAACTGCAGGACATTTTGCTAAGTGAATTATGCCAGGCACAGAAAGACAAATACTGTAGGAACTCACTCGTATGTGCAATCTAAAAAAGTCACTCTCACAAACAGAGTAAAAAAGTGGTTAGCAGAGTCTAGGGAAGGCCAGGGAAGAATGAGGAAAGGGAAGCAGTTGATCAAAGGCTACAAAGTTCCAGTTAGACCATGGGAATGTTTTTCTTATCTATCGTACTGCCTTGTGACCACAGTTAATAACAATGTATCACATACCTCACATTAGCTAAAATAGATTTTTAATGTTCTGACTACAAAAAACAATAAATTGGTGAGGTGATGAAAAAAAGAACTTGAATGAATAAATGAATATCATAGTTTAAGAATGGAATGCAATGATTAATTAATGTGATATAGTTGATTAATTTATATAAATATAGTTTTCTGCCTTTAAAGAAACTTCCTGGAACATCAAGATGTAATTAGACTTTTGAGGAGTCTCTTGGCATCATTTTGTTTTAGAATAAAAACAATAGTAGTTATAGGATGTATATTGGCTCTGACCCTTAGACATTTTGTTTTTATAATAAATAGAAGTTTGTTCTAATAGGTTAAGTGAGAGGTATTTGGGGGGAATTTTTGTTGTTTTTTTAAACTAATAGTAAGAACCAACCAATAAAGATGTGTTTATCAGATCTGTAATCAAATGCCTGATTTCAAATCTTGCCTCTGTCAATTGTTGCTACATTCCTGGGAAATTTATTTAACCGCTCTGAACAAAAGTTTCCTCAACAGTAAAATGGAGATTAAAAACATTTAATTTATAGAACTATTAAAAGGATGAAAAATCACACAAAAGTGCTTAATGTATAGTTTCCCAATAATTTATTATATTGTTATTATTATTACTATTATGAGAAATATCTCACTCTATGCAATATGCACCTGTGGAAGACTTTGAAATAAAACCTGTAAGTTAATTTCCGGTTGCTTCTGTAACAAATTACCACAAATATAACGGCTTGCATACTCTTTTTGCTTTAACATTATGTACCTTACTATTTTATTATAAAGTGCCCATTAACTCTCCCAGAAAATTTATGACAAAGTAATAAATTGATTTTCTGCTGTGCATCACTGTCTTGAGAATTTGATTATTATGAGCCATTTATCACAAATGGGACCAAATCTAGACTCATTAATGGAACTATCTGGTTATTTAATGAAGAAATTGAAATAAATGTAATGGTCCAATCAATGAAAGACTCTTTAGTGGTTTTCTACTTTAGTTAGTACCTGGTATAACCTTCTTACATGCTTTTTTGTTTCCTCTTTAATTCTAAAGTTCATTTTATTTTTGTTATTTTATTGGTTTGCTTGTTATTGTTTCAAATTTTTCCCTCAAAGGGTCTTAATAAAATAATCCTGAGATAGTTAATATCTCACTTTAAAAATATCCTGTTCTTTTAGCATAAAGCAAGTTTTCCAAACTAGCAAAGCTCTAATTAGAAGAAATTATATGTTTCTAGAACTTAGGCACAAAAGGCAGGAAAAAATCATTCAGCAACCTATTTCCTATTTTAACGACTGTGAGTTTGTAGTTGAATATCTTTTTTGAAAGCAAATATTTTAAGTACATAATTTAAAGGATTCACCATTGGTTAGAAAACATTTTCATTCAGTGATTCAAATTTAGTATAGGCATACTGATAAATAATATATTTTCTTCTCTTTTATTGCCTGTTCATAACAATTGAGTGAAAAATCAAGACAACTGTATTACATAAACTTTGGTTAATTGAGGATCTTATGCATTTTATTGCAGATAGTACTAGATAGACAGGTGATGTTAATAATAGCTAACATTTAAGTACTCACCATGTGTTAGGAGTTTTGTTAAGTTCCTCTCATTGGTTAGCTCATTTGGTGGGGTAATGAACCATATGAAATAGGTTCTTTTATTATCTCCATTTTATAGATGAGGAACCTGGAATAGGAGAGGTTTCAGTAATTTAACCAAGGTCACACAGCTATTAAGTGATGGAGCTAGTAGTTTAACACAGGCAATATGATTCCAAACCCCGAACCTATTGTAAGATTATTCTGCCTCCACTGAATGCTCCATTGTCTTCTGTACACACGTTTGACACAGGATCATTATTACTTCAGTAAATTAAAACACACAAGTAAATTCACATTTATATTTCCACTTTTTTGTATTTTTTATGATCAGTAAAGCCACTGTTAATTAATATGCCTTGACTTTTATTGCATAATGATACCTTATTTTCTCATTCTCTGATGCTTTATTATATATTGGTAAACTGTACGTATATAATTAATGTGAAAACCATAGTAGTTCTTTATTTTCCTATCAATAAAATAATTTATGACTTATGTATTTATGCATTCTAGCATGATAAAAGCAAATTAACTTTTCTGATGTGTATATCAATTCCAAATAAATTGATATATTCTCTGTTTTATTTCTTAGATTGCACTTGAGGTGTTTTCTCTTTAACAAAACAGATACAAGATTTAATTAAATATAGTCAACTTCTCATATTTGAAAGCTTCTCCTCTATTTTGTGTCATTGAACAGAATACTGCTGAATGGGCCTGTGTATATGCTAATATGTTAATGTTACATATAATTATTAGATTATTTTATTTTGAAGACTATTATTTAAAATGTCTGGTTTTGTTAATATTTAACCTAAAATTTATATAAAGGGCTCATGGAATGGCAAATTTAAAGTGCCAATAATTTGTATTTTCTTGATTTATTGAACATTTATTAAGTGACTTATGTTGACAACACCCACTTCATCCATATACAACATTCATACCATATCACCGCATCTTTGTGAAAATTAGAATTGAGGAAGAAAAGATAAATCTAAATTAAATCATAACCCAAAATGCTTAATTACAATAAGATTACCTCTCTCAAGAGAAAAGACATTAAGCTAGGGAGGGCATAAATAAGGATGCCGTTACCTAGGGAGTCATAGAAGAGTTCTGGAAGAACCTACATTAAAGCTGTGGTTTGAAGGACATGTTGAGTTAGATGAAGAAGTCAGAGAAGGGCATTTGAGTCTGCCCATTTCGGCATGCCTTCAATTAAAGTAGTTTTGAATGGAGGAAGGTTGCAGAGGAATAATGTAATATTAAAAAAATTTCTAGGGTAAACCATGTGGTCATTTTACTTCCTGTTATGTTTTTATAAAGCAATAGACATTATTGAAGAATTCTAAATTGGGGAGTGATATAATCAGAATTGCATTTTTGAAAGAGCAGTCTGATATCTTGTGAATAATAATTTGAGAAGGGTTAAGAATGGATGCAAGAATACATGTTAGAGAAAGTTTTCACCCAATTAGATCACGAGGAAACAAAAGATATTCATCATTTAGAACTCAAGTCCATTATCATCAACTTTTTCAAATCATTCTTGACTGCTCTTCTTCTTAAAAGAATTCATCAAATCTTTGTGCCTCTTTTGTGCATTATATATACACATATATGACCACCATATTATTTTTGTTGCATTAAAAATAACTTGTCTCTGTAAACCACAAGCTTACTGAGAGAAAGAACTATATTCTAATTAAACTTTCTATTCCCTCTGCCTAGCACAAAGCTTCATATATAACAGACATTTAATATGTGATAATAGATAAAGTTAATACACTAATCAGGAATGCATAAGAGATAGGTTTTGGATTAATCTGCACACTATGACAGCTGAAATTCTATGAATGCAAGAAACAAATCAGAAAGGTGGTCTGAGTAAAGAAAAGAGTTAAGATTTTAACTTCGAGGAAGATAGTAAGAGGCTGCGAGGGGAAGAAAATCCTATGCAAATAAATAAAACTGAGGAACTGATAAGATAGGTAGAAAACCAAGTGCAATTAATGAAGTTAAAGGAGTTAACATTTTTATATAAAGGTTTCAAAAGATTTCCATAAAGCAAAATGCCACAAAAAGGGCAAGGCATAAAAGGTAAGAACTGACATTTTGTCCATTGACTTAGACTACACAGAGGATGCTGCTACATTTTAGGACTTGACATTACCTGTGGAATGGTAAGAGAGCAGTATCAGATTGCACTGAATTAAAGGTTGGTCAGAGAGAAGTAGATAGACAGGTGAAATAGAAAACAGGAGTTACCTATTTTTTTGTTTTGTTTAAGTATATACATTTATGTGTAGATTTGTGTGTGTGTGTGTGTGTAGGTTTTAACTGCCCTTTAGAAAGGACATTTGTGCATTTTTATATTTTGCAAGGAAAACAGAAGGATGATTGAGGAAAAGACTTTAAAGAGAGAGACCTGATGTATTGATAAATCAAGTGGTAATTTTCAAATATTTAGGGATACTTCAGATATCTTTTTGTTATTAATTTCTACTTTAATTCAGTTATGGTCTACAAACTGAGTAAAATTTGTTTGCTTTAGTGTCCAGCGTATGTCAATGTTGATGGCTTTTCTATGGCTATTTGAAGAGAAAGTGTAGTCTACTGTAGTTGGATGGAGTGTTCTATAAAAGTCATGTAGGTTAAGTTGGTCACTTGTGATATTTAGGCATTTTAAGCCTTTGTCTTTTTATTCTATTTATGACTGAGTGAAGCATATGGAATTTTATAACTGTAGTTGTCAATTTGTATTTTATTCTTTTCAATTCAGTGAGTTTTTTCTTTGTGTTTGTTTTTTCATTTTTCATTTCAATAGTTTTTGGGGAACGGGTGGTTTTTGGTTACATGCAAAAGTTCTTTAGTGGTAATTTCTGAGATTTTGGTGCACCCATCACCTGAGCAGTGTACACTGTACCCAGTGGATAGTCTTTTATCCCTTGCTCCCTTCCCACCCTTCCCCCCAAGTCCCCAGAATCCATGATATTATTCTTAGGTCTTTGTGTACACATAGCTTAGCTCCCACTTATGAGTGAGAGAGTATGACATTTGGTTTTCCATTCCTGAGTTACCTCAATTAGAATAATCATCTCCAACTACCTCCAGGTTACTGCAAATGCCATTATTTCATTGCTAAGTCATATTCTATTGTGTATATATACCATATTTTCTTTATCCACTTGTTGGTTGATGGGCATTTAGGCTGGTTCCATATTTTTGTAATTCCAAATTATGCTGCTAAAACATGCATGTGCCTATGTCCTTTTCATATAATGGCTTCCTTTCCTCTGGGTAGGTACCCAGTAGTGAGATTGCTAGATCAAATGGTAGTTCTACTTTTAGCTCTTTAAGGAATCTCCATACTATTTTCCATAGTGGTTGTACTGGTTTACATTCCCACCAAGAGTGGAAAAGTGTTGCCTTTTCACCACATCCACGCCAACATCTATTATTTTTTGACTTTTTAATTATGGCTATTCTTACAGGGGTAAGGTGGTATCTCACTGTGGTTTTAATTTGCACTTCCCTGATAATTAATGATGTTGATCATTTTTCATATATTTGTTGGCCGTTTGTATATCTTCTTTTGAGCATTGTCTCTTCATGCCCTTTGCCTACTTTTTGATGGAATTATTTTTTTTTTCTGGCTGATCTGTTTGAGTTCCTTATAGATTCTAAACTTGTAGATTTAGTTACCTTGTCTGTGTTGAGTCATTTGAGGTGTGCATCTAAGAGTATCTTCATCTCTGTTATTAAACTTTTTTTTTCAAGAAGTACCATTTAACTCTTTCAGAATATCCATCTCTTTGCTGAAATTCTCTATCAGGTCACTCATGTTTTCCACATTTTTTTTCCTAGAAATTCTATTATATTTCTTAGACTTATTTAAATTATCTGTTTCATGCCATATTACAGCCTGGTTCTCTTAATTGCTTTATCTCCATAAAGTGTGTTGCTTTTTTGTCTTTTACTGTGTATCATATATTTCTTGGTGGAAATCTGGACATATTTTCTTGGCAATTAGAGGCTGAGGTAAATAGAATTTATGCCTGCAAATTGTCACATCTCTTCGTCTTGTTTATGTGTGGGGTGGATTTAGTATGAATTGCACCATGCTTTGTTTTTGTTGTCATTATAGTTACCCTCTGTGAATCTCGGGGCTTAAATTGCACCAAACATGTCTCATACAGAGAGTAAGAGCTGGTTCACTGAAGAGTTTGTATCAGCATTTGCTCCAACCCAACCTCTCAGTATTACCTTTTCACCTGTGCCTCAGAAAGGGTCTCCTTCCATGATTTTGCTCTCCCAAAAGAAGACTAGTGTAACTTGCTCTTGGATGTTGGCTAGGCTGATGAAGGAGGGCTTGGGATGTGTTCTATTGGTATAGTTCAGCCTTAGTGTTAGGCAGACATTGTGTCACTAGGTCTCAGGGGTGGGATCACCTGAGCCATCCTGCTACTCTTCTAGCAATAGGGACTTTTAAAGGCATATTCAGTTACAGAACGGTAGGAGATAACATCAGAACCGTAACATGACAAACATGACAAATAAATTTGAAGGCATATGACCTGAAAAAAGAATAGGATCACAATTTACTTATTACTTTATTTGTTTGCTTGTTTGTGTATGTGTGTAATGCTTTCCTTCTGAAATAATGAGTCTTCACCTATGCCCACAAACTGACCGTGTTTGCTACCATTTATCCAATGGCTGAAGGCTTTTGTTCAACAAGGGAAATGAGGAGAATGATTCCAGTGTGTCTGTGCCTGTCCTGCTGTATATTCTGCCTCTCTCATGCCTGCACCGGTGTAGAAGCTTTATCCTATCTTACTCTTCTCTCGATCTTTTAGCTGCCTGCCTAGTAAATTTCTTGGCACAGAGCTTGTGAGTGAGTGTAAATTTTCCTTGTGTCTATGGTCCCCATGGGTTCTGTTTTCTCATATGAGCCCACAGTTCATCTCTAGCAATGTTCAAAATGTTAGCAAAGTTCTTCTTACCATCTGGTGCCTACCCCTGGCAAGCAAGTGTCTGCCTTTCAACAAATTTGGGGTTATTTGGCTGACCTAATACCTCAGCTCTCTGATGAGATCAGGAAGCTTGTGACTCTTTTAGCTTCGCTGATTTGTTTAAAGTTAGGCAATTTTCCTTCTAAATTGTACAGTTCAAGTAAAAGCCAAAATATGTACAAATAAAAAAATTTCAAGAAGTTTTTTATGTTGTATTATTAGTTTACTCTTGGTGCATATCCAAAATGTTATTTTTCCAAAGGCTAAATTTCAACTTCCAAACCATATTTCTGTATTTATAAATCTAGTCTGTATTTATAAATCTAGTAAATATTAACTACCAGTTTTAAGAGTTCTTGTATTAGTATTTGGTCTGTTATGGAATTGGTTTACAACTTAAAGTACTTTTGACCACATTTAAATTTAATATAGTTAGTTTTCTTATCAAATATGTTTCTTATTTAATTGATTACATACAAATACTCTTAAAGATATATAAAAATTGTTATAAATTATATAAATTAAACTTTTTAATATGGTGCTTCTTAACATATATGTATATATTTAATCAAAAATTAAATTTGACTTAAAATGGACAATATAATTAAGTTACAGAATTATATATTGTAAGTAGAATTCTAAGCTTAAACTATGATTTCAATGGTTTATATTTTCTTAAACATAACAAACATGACAAATAATAAAGTCTATATATTCACAGATTATTTAAAAAATAATTGATAGATTTTATTTCTTACATATTTATACAGTTAACTCTCAACTTTCTACAGTTAAAGAGACTTATACAATAAGGAATCAATCTGAGGTTATTTCCTGGGATGCCAACTGTGTGAGCATTCTGGCAAGAAAGCCAGTCTGTTTACAGTGGGAGAAGTAATGGAGAGGAAACAGTAGGAGATAATACCAGAAGGATAATAGAGGCCATTTAATGTGAGGATTTTTAAAAAATATATCTATTACTTTAAGCAAAATTGAAAGCCACTGGAAGGCTTTGGGCAGCAGATTAGTAATTTGTTACAGGGCATGCTTTTAATAAGATCAGTATATCTGCTCTGTTGAAAAGAACTTGCAGAAGGAGGGAGACCTGTTGGGAGATTATAATCCAAGCAAACATGACGGAGATTCACATCTATCTGGCAGGATCCACGTAGTAAACAAATAAAACTCTCAAAGCCATCATTAAATGATTAAGTGTAATATCATCAAAGAAATTTCTACAAAACTGCTTTCTGGGTTAAAAGAAACCAACAAGGTATGATGAACCAGGAAGAAAACACCTACCTTGTGCATAAAAGTCAGGGGAAATGAGTGATGCACAAAACCCAGTGAGACTTCTAGCCATACAAGAAGGCTACCTTATAGGAGCATGCCCTTGGGTTGAGAAACAGCCACGTTCAAACCTCATCCCTCAAGAAGAGAGCTGGGAAATCACTACTTCAACCAATGTCCCCTTTGTTCTCCTGCCAGTTCCAGTATTCTCAAGAAAGTAAAGAGAAGTCAGAGATCAAAGTGTTTTCATAAGATATAAAGATGCTTTTGACGGCAGGATGAAAAACTTTGAAACTCAGGTGAAAGATGGAACTCTTGGTTACTTGCCAATTTTTTTTTTTTTTTTTAAAGACTACCAGGAGGAGTCACATGGGATGATCTTGGGGACAAAATAAAAGCAAGCTAGATTTACAGGGGAAAGCTTAGGTATGGCAAGGAGGGTATTATAAGCTAGATTTCACAGGTGGTCTATAGATTAACTGATTTGAATATTTTACCGCAGACATTTGGACAAGAGCCCTGGTTATCTGGTATCTAGACCCAGGGCAAGTAGAGCAGCTGCATAGTGGCCCAGAGTTTGACAGCATGATTAGGAAAGAAGCTGGAGTGTGGAATTAATCAGCTTCTTAAGAAGAGGAACTAGCTGGTCAGTAGCCAAAGCCTCAAACCTCGGTCAAAACAGCATTAAAACAAACAAACAAACAAAAACAACTATATTACACAAAGGGCCTTCTTTGATATAATCTTTAAATGTTGTGCCCACAAGATACAGAGCCAGATGAAAAAAAAGTGAAGAGGGCAACAGGAATTGAGAAGAAGACGGTAAATTGTTGGTATATTGATGACGTTTAATGTCATAGACTAGGTGTAATTATCAAAGGCAAGAGTATAGATAGAAAAGAGAAAAGATCCCAAAACTGAGGGATTACCTAACTGTCCAGGGACGAGCGGAATAATTTGCCATAATAGACAGAAGAGAATAAAGAAGTATCACACCAGTATAACATCTTGGAAACCAAATGGTATAAAAAGTATTAAGGAGGAGGGAATATAGATTAACACAAATAGAGACTGATAACTGACCACTGGAATTAGCAAAGTGAAAGTAAGTGTTGACCTTTTAGGAATAATTATATTATATGGTGGAAATGTATGAAATCTTGATCAGCAAGTGAACCACAGAGCAAAATAAAATAATTGGAAACAGGTTAAAGACAATACTTTGTTTGTTTGTTTTTGAAATGGAGAATCCCAAAGTGAGGCATTGTCTGGTTGTTTATTTGTTGTCTGGTTTTAGATAAGAGAAAGGCCAGCATACATACACACTGATGAAAATGATCCATCAAAGAGAAAAAGAGTGAGGCCAGGAAGAGAAAATTGCAGAAGCTTTGCCTTTGCATGGGCAACATTAAGTGGGAATTAGTGCACTAAAGAAGAGAAGTTTTTGTAAGGAGTATGAAAAGAACATATATACTAAAGGTGGGAAATGACAAGTGGGCAGATGCTAATAGGAAAACTGAGGTGTTAATTACTGTTGAGCAAGATTTAGGAAGGAGAAGACATGCTGTTGAGGGGATTCTCTATGTTTATATTAAAATTATCAAAATCTAAGACAGATTAGAATGAGAACGTAAAAATAAATCATGACCTAAAATAGTTCAGAAATGATAAGCAATAACTCAACATCGGTGGACTACAAAATTAATGAGAAACTGAGGAAATGCAGATAGCAGATCCAGGACGATAAACAGAATGACGTGGTTGGCATACGCAATTGGAAATTCTTTTGTATATGGGGGTTGAGTAGTAATGGCTCTAACATGCAAGGGATTAAGAAATATGTGACAGAATAAAACATTCTCACAAGTTTATAGTACATTGTGACTCAAATTATTCCAAAGTAATAATCTAGGATGTTTTAGTCTCAGTAAAAATTTTGTCATGAGGGAAACTATTTAAAAGGGCATAGTTGGATGACTTGATAATAATGAGCATGTAGCTGGGTGGGTTTGGTGGGGAATGGCAAGGCAGTATAGATAGGGCAAATGATAAGTTCTCATAACAACACAGGTTGTGTTGCATGCAGTCTAGAGTTAAGAAAAATAACAGAGTTAGTGTCATGACTTCACATGCATAATGGCAGCGGTGAAAGAGAGACCATATGCTGACTGAGTGTCCACTAGAAGCCATTCAATTCTTACAATAATGTTGAAAGTTAGATTTTATTTTTTTTATTTTCTTATGTATTAGTCAGAGTTCTCTAGAGAGACAAAACCAATGAGAGAGAGAGAGAGAGAGAGAGAGAGAGAGAGAGAGATGGGAGGGGAGGGGATTTATAGGATAATTGGCTCATGAGATTATGGAGGCTCAGCCTCAATCTGAAAGCTTCAGAACCAGGGAAGTCAATGGTTTAATATTCAATTTGAGACCAAAGGTTTGAGAACCTGGGGAGTATGTGGAAAAAGTCCCAGAGTCCACAGGCCAGATAGACTAGAATTTGATGTCCAGAGACAAGAAAAGAATTCAAGTTCCAGGAGAAAGAAAGAAAATCAATTGTCTGCCTTTTTTGTTGTATCCAGCTCCCAGACGATTGGACGGTGCCTAACAACACTGAGGTTTTCTGCAGCCAGTCCACTGACTCACACACCAATTTCTTCTGGAAACACCCAGAAGTAATGCTTTACCATTTTTCTATGTATTCTCTAATGTAGTCAAGTTGACATTTAAAATTAACCATAACACCTTATAACAAAGAAAAGTAGATCCACAGTATCTGAAAAGAGCAAGTTCTAAAGATATTTTTATTTTAGATTATTTGTTTCATTTTTGTTTATTTGATGGAAACTAATTTAAACCATATATTTGAATGGGATAAGAAAAAGTGGGAGTGTATGTAGCATGGGCCTGGGGAGACAGTGCCTCATACAATGGAGGTATGGAAATAAATGCTAGTAAGATAAGATCATCTTTCATTTAATGTGGTGGCAATATTTGGTAGGTATTGTAACATTTTTGTTTAAGTCAAAATTTGGAATAGAATGCTATTACCAAGTTTTGGCCTATTATGTTATAATATTAGCCATATCAATAGATATTTAGAATAAATGCATTCAGTTTTTCCCTCTATATTTTCCTTCCTTACAGAAATTTATTTTTTGCCCAAAGTCCATTTTCACTAATCTTCATTAAATCTTAACAGAATGAATTAAATCGCTACATAAAACATGCAAAGATCCAGTTGAGACACCCAATCTGAGTAAAACAGAACAACTTCAAGCCCTCCATTATTCACAAAAATCTCAACAGAACGATGCTATGTAATTTTCAGAAATTCCATAAGTGGGACAGTTTGGAATACCTTAAAATACATACAAAAGGTGTTAATATTGAGTTTTACTCCATTTTTGTTAATAACCTGTGAGTTTGAGTAAATGGCGTAATTATTCTAGGCCTTGACTTCTTTACTTGTATCATAAAGAAAACTATTTTAAACTTAAAGCCCTGTTAAGTGCTAACATATGGAATATAGTCACTAATATTATTTTAAAGAGAAGCCCAAGAGAAAATTATTTTTTCCTACACAATTCCTCTAATTGACATGTTGAATGAAACTCAACAGAATGTATCAGTTTTTACCAATAGTTTGTGTACCATTTCATATTTATAAAAACATAGTCTTCCTTCTAGGCAATTAGAGAACTCCCTTCTTCTCCAAATCTAATAACAAAATGAATTTTAAAAAGAATTCATTTAGTTGGTAAGAACATAAAGATTTAAAGTAACATTTTATTCTTAAGGATCAAAGGAATAAGAGAAAGTCCAATCACTGATGTGTTGTTTTATCAGCTTAACAGGGAAGGCAAATAAACCATAACAATAATATTTAAGATTTCCATAAAGTTTTAAATTGTGTGGCACAGACAGCTAGCTACTGTTTATTTAATAATGCATATTGATTTATAAGTCTGTACACATAGAGAAAGCTAAAGCATTTAAATAATCAAGGAATAAAAACAAACAATAAGTATGAATTTCCAGATGTGAAAATTGCTTGATGCTTGCTTGATTACGTAATTTCTTGATTATGTAAGCCCTCCCCTAAGGGCTTACGTAATACCTTTAATTTTTTTCCATATAATACTGCCTTTACTGCTTCTAGTTTCAAACTCAGAGAATTTCTATAAGAATCCTATTATGAAGTGAAATAGCTGCTCATGATTGAGCATATTTTCTACTTTGCTTTAGACAATTTATATCACTTGAGATGCAAGATTTGTTTTATTTAAAGAGGGTTTCAAACTTTTATCTGAAGAGTTGAATCATTATTTTTGCTCCATCGAGGCATTCATCTCTAAATTGGTAAACTGGTAAATACTGTGCATCTGAGACATCAAGCTGAAAAGCTTGTCAACAGAAACAAGACTTTCAACTCTCAAACTGTTCCAGTTCACTGACTGAATCCATGGACTAAGAAAAATTTAAGCATAGGTCACAGTACTGCTGTCATTTTTATAGCAAGTTCCACCACTGTGCTTACTCAATAGTAATGTCTAGAATACATGGCCAGAGATGATTGCATATAAAGTGCGTATTGAAGAAAATGAGAGGTTTTGTTTAACTGAGAGTATATTAGGTATGTGCCAATCTATCTGTTGGTACAAATGAAATAATTTATATGTAGTAAGTGATCTAACTATCTCAGAAAATGCGAATTTTCAGAATAGCAGAAGAAATGTAAGTACAATATGATCACAGGCATCACAAAGAGAAATTGAAAAGTAACCTTTTATAGTGCATCATAATGTTTATAAGTAACTCCGCAAGAAAGTGGAAAATCTCAAATCATCTAAATGCACATTTATCATAACTATTATGAAGGAGACATTTTGCTTTGCTTTATGTTTTCCTTAGTCTTGTGTGACATAATCATATCTTCTCCAAAGTAATAAATATAAGTACTTTGTGTTAGGTACATTTTAAAAGGGCTTATTGGCTTAAGAGCTTTCCCCTTCTCTACTATAATTGTCACAGTTTTGAAGAGTTTAAGTTAGAGGTAATCACATTGTATTTCATATCTTGCAGTGACTTAATCCATACAGCCTCAGAAATTCAATTTATGAAATCTTTTCATTAAAAAAAGTACCTGCACTATTTGCAAGCACCATAATTTGGGTACATCACTTAAACTTTCAGTCTTGCTTTAAAAAAAAATCTATACAATGTGGACAGGCATATCTATTGTGATAACTTTATTGTTTTAGGTAAAAAATGTCAAAGAAAATTCTTATAAATAATTGAATGTAGGATGTAAGAATATATAATGTAGGATGTGAGGCTATAACATGGTACTCATTTATTTCCAGGTTGATTGAAATAATTTACCTGGCTATGGAGTATCTTTTACTATTTCATAGCCATTCCTCCCAGTTCTGCTCAAAAAAAGCAACTTAAAAATGTAGAAAAACTACTTTTCAGTAAAGAGAAGGTAAATATTATTTACCAACACATAGAAATAAAATTGCAGACAAAATATTAATATATAGGACATATCTGTATTATTAACACAACATCCACATCATTAATTCCAAAGATTAAAACAAGCTTTGAGATACCTAGAAATATTATTTAAATTTGATCAATAATGTACACATCTATTTTTTTACAAGATTCTCTATGGGAGAGCAAAGAAGGGGTACTATGCTACACATGTTATATATAAGAAAACGTACTTATGAGAAAATATTATACAGGCAAGTTTCAGCTCTAAAATAATACATGAATATTTGCTATTTTTGCCCTTTAAGAAAGACTGAGCATAATATTGATGTAATTAGAATATTTCAATTTTTAAGATATGTGCCCCTGTGTAGCCTATAGTCCTTGAAGTCAAATGCCATAAAATTGTACTTCATCTTTTTTTTTTTTTAGAGTTAAAAGAATGTTTGAGTACTTTATTAGCTTTCACTAAACAGGCACATATTCATAAAAAATTACATACAGTTTTTCTTTAATTATAATTCAAGTTCTGGGATACATGTGCAGAACGTGCAGGTTTGTTACATAGATATACAGGTGTCATGGTGGTTGGCTGCACTCATCAACCCTTCAGCCACATTAAGTACTTCTCCTAATGATATCCCTCCCCCACCCCCCACCTCCTCACAGGCCCTGGTGTGTGATGTTCCCCTCCCTGTGTCCATGTGTTCTCATTGTTCAACTCCCACTTATGAGTGAGAACATCTGGTGTTTGGTTTTCTGTTCATGTGTTAGTTTGCTGAGAATGATGGTTTCCAGCTACACCCATGTTCCTGCAAAGGACATGAACTCATGCTTTTTTGTGGCTGCAACTTATTTCATGGTGCATATATGCCACATTTTCTTTATCCAGTATAACATTGATGGGCAGTTGGGTTAGTTCCAAGTCTTTGCTATTGTGAATAGTGCCACAATAAATATGCATGTGCATGTGTCTTTAGAGTGGAATAATTTATAATTCTTTGGCTATATACCCAGTAATGGGATTGCTGGGTCAAATGGTGTTTCTGGTCCTAGATCCTTGAGGAATCACCACACTGTCTTCCACAATGGTTGAACTAATTTACATTCCCACCAACAGTGTAAAAGTGTTCCTATTACTCCACATCCTCTCCAGCATCTGTTGTTTCCTGATTTTTTAATGATTACCATACTAACTGGCATGAGATGGTATCTCATTGTGTTTTTGATTTGCATATCTCTAAGGACCAGTCATGTTGAGCTTTTTTCATATGATTGTTTGTCGCATAAATGTCTTCTTTTGAGACTTGTCTGATCATATACTTCGCACACTTTTTGACAGGGTTGTTTGTTTTTTTCTTATGAATTTGTTTAAATTCTTTGTAGATTTTGGATATTAGACCCTTGTCAGATGAATAGATTGCAGAAATTTCCTCCCATTCTGTAGGGTGTCTGTTCACTCAGATGATAGTTTCTTTTGCTGTGCAGAAGCTTTTTAGTTTAATTAGATCCCATTTGTCAATGTTGGCTTTTGTTGCCATTGCTTTTAATGTTTTAGTCATGAAGTCTTTGCCCACGCCTATGTCCTGAATGGTATTGCCTAGGTTTTGTTCTAGGGTTTTTATGGTTTTAGGTATTATGTTTAAGTCTTTAATCCATGTTGAGTTAATTTTTGTATAAGGTGTAAGGAAGGGGTGTAGTTTCAATTTTCTGCATATGGCTAGCCAGTTTTCCCAACACCATTTATTATATAGGGAATCCTTTCCCCATTGCCTGTTTTTGTCAGGTTTGTCAAAGATCAGATGGTTGTAGTTGTGTGGCATTATTCCTGAGGCCTCTGCTCTGTTTCATTTGTCTATATATCTGGATTGGTACTAGTACCATGCTGTTTTGGTTACTATAGCCTTGCAGTAGTACAGTTTGAAGTCAGGTACCGAGATGACTCCAGTTCTGTTCCTTTTGCTTATGATTGTCTTGGCTCTTCGGACTCTTTTTTTGTTCCACATGAAATGTAAAGTAGTTCCTTCTAATTCTGTGAAGAAAGTCAATAGTATCTTGATGGGGATAGCACTGAATCTTTATATTACTTTGAGCAGTATGGCCATTTTAATGATATTCATTCTTCCTATCCATGAGCATGGAATGTTTTTCCATTTGTTTGTGTCCTCTCTTATTTCCTTGAGCAGTGGTTTGTAGTTCTCCTTGAAGAGGTCCTTCACATCCCTTGTAAGTTGTATTCCTGGGTATTTTATTCTCTCTGCAGCAACTGTAAATGGGAGTTGACTCATGATTTGGCTCTCTGTTGGTCTGTTATTGGTGTATAGGAATGCTTGTGATTTTTGCACATTGATTTTGTATCCTGAGACTTTGCTATAGTTGCTTATCAGCTTAAGGAGATTTTGGACTGTGTCAAAGGGTTTTCTAAATATACAATCACGTCATTTGCAAACAGAGACAATTTGACTTCCTCTCTTCCTATTCGAATATCCTTTATTTCTTTATCTTGCCTGATTGCCCTGGACAGAACTTCTAATACTATGTTGAATAGGAGTGGTGAGAGAGGGCATCCTTGTCTTGTGCCAGTTTTCAAAGGGAATACCTCTACCTTTTGCCCATTCAGTATGTTATTGGCTGTGGGTTTGTCCTAAATAGATCTTATTATTTTGAGATATGTTCCATCAATACCTAGTTTATTCAGAGTTTTTAGCATGCAGGGGTGTTGAATTTTATTGAAGGCCTTTGCTGCATCTATTGAGATAATCATGTGGTTTTTGTCATTGGTTCTGTTTATGTGATGGATTTTGTTTATTGATTTATGTATGTTAAACCAGGCTTGCATCCAAGGTATGAAGTCGACTTGATCGTGTTAGATAAGTTTTTTGATACGCTGCTGGATTCGGTTTGCCAGTATTTTATTGAGGATTTTCGCATCAATGTTTATCACGGATATGGCCTGAAATTCTCTTTTTTTGTTGTTGTGTCTCTGCCAGGTTTTGGTATGAGGATGATGATGGCCTCATCAAATTAGTTAGGGAGGAGTCCCTCTTTTTCTATTGTTTGGAATAGTTTTAGAAGGAATGGTACCAGCTCCTCTTTGTACCTCTGGGAGAATTTGGCTGTGAATCCATCTGGTCCTGAGCTTTTTTTGGTTGGTAGGCTATTAATTACTGCCTCAATCTGAGAACTTGTTATTGGTCTATTCAGGGATTCCACTTCTGCCTGCTTTAGTCATGGGAGGGTGTACGTGTCCAGGAATTTATCCATTTCTTCTAGATAATCTAGTTTATTTGCATAGGTGTGTGTATAGTATTCTCTGATGGTAGTTTGTATTTCTGTGGGATCAGTGGTGGTATCTCCTTTATCATTTTTTATTGTGTCTATTTGATTCTTCTCTCTTTTCTTCTTTATTAGTCTGGCCAGCAGTCTATATATTTTGTTGATCTTTTTAAAAAACCAGCTCCTGGATTCATTTATTTTTTGAAGGGTTTTTCGTGTCTCTATCTCCTTCCGTTCTGGTCTGATCTTAGTTATTTCTTGTCTTCTCCTAGCTTTTGAGTTTATTTGCTCTTTCTTCTCTAGTTATTTTAATTGAAATGTTAGAGTGTCAATTTTAGATCTTTCCTGCTTTCTCTTGTGGGCATTTAGTGTTATAAATTTCCCCCTAGATACTGCTTTAGCTGTTACCCAGAGATTCTGGTATGTTGTGTCTTTGGTCTCATTGGTTTCAAAGAACTTATGTATTTCTCCCTTAATTTCATTATTTACCCATTAGTCATTCAGGAGCAGGTTGTTCAGTTTCCATGTAGTTGTGCGGTTTCGAGGGAGTTTCTTAATGCTGAGTCCTAATTTGTTTGCACTGTAGTCTGAGAGACTGTGTTATGATTTCCATTCTTTTGCCTTTGCTGAGGAGTGTTTTACTTCCAATTATGTGGTCAATTTTAGAATAAGTGCGATGTGGTGCTGAGAAGAATGTATATTGTTGATTTGGGGTGGAGAGTTCGATAGATGTCTATTAGGTCTCCATGGTCCAGAGCTGAGTTCAAGTCCTGAATATCCTTGTTAATTTTCTTTCTCCTTGATCTGTCTAATACTGACAGTGGGGTGTTAAAGTCTCCCACTATTGTTCTATGGAAGTCTAAGTCTCTTTGTAGGTCTCTAAGAACTTGCTTTATGAATTTGGATGCTCCTGTATTGGGTGCATATATATTTAGGATAGTTACTTATTCTTGTTGCATTGATCCCTTTACCATTATGGAATGCCCTTCTTTGTCTTTTTTGATCTTTGTTTTTTTTAAGTCTGTTTTATCAGAGACTAGAATTGCAACTCCTGCTTTTTTTTTTTTCTTTCCATTTGCTTGGTCAATATTCATCCATCCCTTTATTTTGAGCCTATGTGTGTTTTTGCGTGTGAGATGGGTCTCCTGAATTCAGCACACTGATGGGTCTTGACTCTTTATCTAATTTGCCAGTCTGTGTCTTTTAATTGGGGCGTTTAGCCCATTTAAATTTAAGGTTAATATTGTTATGTGTGAACTTGATCCTGTCATTATGATGCTAGCTGGTTATTTTGCCCGTTACTTGACGTAGTTTCTTCATAGTGTTGATTATCTTTACAATGTAGTATGTTTTTGCAGTGGCTGGTACAAGTTTTTCCTTTCCAGGTTTAGTGCTTCCTTCAGGAGCTCTTGTAAGGCAGGCCTGGTGGTGACAAAATCTCCCAGCATTTGCTTGTCTGTAAAGGATTATATTTCTCCTTTGCTTATGGAGCTTAGTTTGGCTGGATACAAAATTCTGGGTTGAAAATTCTTTTCTTTAAGAATGTTGAATATTGGCCCCCACGCTCTTCTGGCTTGTAGGGTTTCTGCAGAGAGATCCGCTGTTAGTTTGTTGGGCTTCCCTTTGTGGGTAACTCAACTTTTCTTTCTGGCTGCCCTTGACATTTTTCCCTTCATTTCAACCTTGGCGAATCTGATGATTATGTGTCTTGGGGTTGCTCTTCTCGAGGAGTATCTTTGTGGTGTTCTCTGTATTTCCTGAATTTGAATGTTGGTCCGTCTTGCTAGGTTGAGGAAGTTCTTCTGGATAATATCCTGCAGAGTGTTTTGCAACTTGGTTCCATTCTCCCTGTCACGTTCAGGTACACCAGTCAAACGTAGGTTTGGTCTTTTCACATATTTCTTGGAGTCTTTGTTCATTCGTTCGCATTCTTTCTTCTCTAATATTTTATTCATGCTATATTTCATTAAGTTTATCTTCAATCTCTGATATCCTTTCTTTTGCTTGGTCGATTTGGCTATTGATACTTGTGTACGCTTCAGGAAGTTCTTGTGCTGTGTTTTTCAGCTCCATCAGGTCATTTATGTTCTTCTCTAAACTGGTTATTCTAGTTAGCAATTCCTCTAACCTTTTTTCAAGGTTCCTAACTTCCTTGCCTTGGGTTAGAACATGCTCCTTTAGCTCAGAGGAGTTTGTTATTACCCACCTTCTGATGCCTACTTCTGTCAGTTCTTCAAACTGAGCATTTCTTGCAGCTCTGCATTCTCCTGTTTTGCAGTAAGATTAACAAATAATGCTAATTATTAATACAAAGATACAAACATGAAAACCATAGTGAACTACTTAATACATATTTATCTTGTTATGATCTTGCATTATTAAGACATATATTCCTTGATGACATGGGAAGAACCATGAATTCATTCTCTTATGACCCTCTTATCTACCATAATTTCTACTTCATATTGTGTTAATATAAGAAGCTTGTTTTGTCCATATTAAAAAAAAAAACTGTATATAAACATGGAGTTCATTCTTCATCCATGTTTTCTACTCGTCCACCCATTGACAGCATAATTTTTTTCTAATGAACTCTTCCACTATGTCCAATTATGTGCTTTCAAGCTTTTTATAGCACTGAATTCTGATGACTAACTCATCAATGCCTATTTCCACACAAACTCTAGGCTCCATGTGGGCAACACACTTTTTCTCAAAATTTTATTCCTAGTATCTCTAGAGAACCTGGCAGTATAAGTCTATTAATATATATTTGATGAAGTACTCAATGGCTGTTTTAAAGAATGAGTGAAGCTATTTATTGCAAAGTGCTAAGAAATATTTCTAATAATAAAAAAAGGGATTCTCCTTTGAAGCATATTATGACATACTGATGTGTCTGCAGCTTTGAGAATGGTTCTTTTTTTAAAGACTCTTTTTGAAAAAAATTCAATTTTATATATAATTTTATGTAATTCTATATATGTATGTACATAAGTTTCATATTTATTTTTATTTTTTACACATGCAAATAGTACTAGAATGTAAATGGTCAACAACTTGTGCTTTTAGTAGCAGTATGAATTTATTATAGCTTTTTAATTATTATTTTAACCCCTATATAGCAATATGATGTTTTTAAAGTACTTGAATTTATTTAACTAGTCTTTTTGATAGGTTGTTTCCAATTTTTTCATTTTTCATTTTTTCATTCAATGCATATTCATTGAACCACCTACTACTGTGTGCTGGACATTCCTACAGGCATGAGGATTCAGTGGTGAACAGAACAAAGTCCTTGCACTAGGTAAACTTCCAGTCTCATAAGCTGTATTGCAGAAAACACATCCCTGTACATGTTATGCTTACTTGTTTATGTGAGTCAATCTGAAGGATAAATTGTTCAACATGGAATTATTGAGTCAAAGGGCATAAAAATTTCAAATATAATAAATGTCTTTTCAAATTGACAAATGGGATCTCATTAAACTAAAGAGCTTCTGCACAGCAAAAGAAACTACCATCAGAGTGAACAGGCAACCTACAAAATGGGAGAAAATTTTTGCAACCTACTCATCCGACAAAGGGCTAATATCCAGAATCTACAATGAACTCAAACAAATTTACAAGAAAAAAACAAACAACCCCATCAAAAAGTGGGCGAAGGACATGAACAGACACTTCTCAAAAGAAGACATCTATGCAGCCAGAAAACACATGAAAAAACGCTCATCATCACTGGCCATCAGAGAAATGCAAATCAAAACCACAATGAGATACCATCTCACACCAGTTAGAATGGCAATCATTACAAAGTCAGGAAACAACAGGTGCTGGAGAGGATATGGAGAAATAGGAACACTTTTACACTGTTGGTGGGACTGTAAACTAGTTCAACCATTGTGGAAGTCAGTGTGGCGATTCCTCAGGGATCTAGAACTGGAAATACCATTTGACCCAGCCATCTAATTACTGGGTATATACCCAAAGGATTATAAATCATGCTGCTATAAAGACACATGCACACGTATGTTTATTGCGGCATTATTCACAATAGCAAAGACTTGGAACCAACCCAAATGTCCAACAATGATAGACTGGATTAAGAAAATGTGGCACATATACACCATGGAATAATATGCAGCCATAAAAAATGATGAGTTCATGTCCTTTGTAGGGACATGGATGAAACTGGAAATCATCATTCTCAGTAAACTATCGCAAGAACAAAAAACCAAACACCGCATATTCTCACTCATAGGTGGGAACTGAACAATGAGATCACATGGACACAGGAAGGGGAATATCACACTCTGGGGACTGTGGTGGGGTGGGGGTAGGGGGGAGGGATAGCATCGGGAGATATACCTAATGCTAGATGACAAGTTAGTGGGTGCAGCGCACCAGCATGGCACATGGATACATATGTAACTAACCTGCACAATGTGCACATGTACCCTAAAACTTAAAGTATAATAAAAAATAAAATAAAATAAAATAAAAAAATAAATAAATGTCTTTTCACAGCAAGTTATACCAACTTAATATTATCACTAACGTTAGATACCATTAACCTTTATCATGTTTGTCAATCAGGCAAAACATACCTTATTTTAATTCACATTTCTTTGCTTGTTAATGAAGTATATTTTTACACGTTAATTAGCTATTTATATTTCTTCCATTAGTTGCCTGTTAATGTTTCTTCTTATTTTTCTATTGGGTTGTTTGTCAATTTTTTTATATTGACATTATTATTGATTATTTCTTATTACCCAGGCCTCAAATATATCCTCCTAGTATGCTCTTGATCTTTTTTATTATTATTATACTTTAAGAGTTCTGGGATACATGTGAAGACCATGCAGGTTTGTTACATAGGTATACATGTGCCACGGTGGTTTGCTGCAGCCATCAACTCATCATCTACATTAGGTATTTCTCCTAATGCTATCCCTCCCCTTGCCCCCCACCCCCAGATAGGCACCAGTGTGTGATGTTCCCCTCCCTGTGCCTATGTGTTCTCATTGTTCAACTCCCACTTATGAGTGAGAACATGCGGTGACTTTCAATAGGAAGACAATAATAGATGCTTGACTTTGGGGAAAGATTAAATAACCAATGTTGTCTAGCTAGAATACAACATTATGGGAGTGTCCATTGCTATATTTGTATATAAAACCTATGCTACAAATCAACACAGTGTGTTGAAGAAACAGGCTATTCATTAAACACTAGGTCAAAAGCAGTTTTGTGTTGCTACATTTGCCCTGGCAGAAGGTGCTGAAGTATTGGTTGCACTCTCTACTATTTCACACAGTATTTCTTTGGATTCCTAAAGAAAATGTGCCTCAATAAGGGAAGAGCAGCATCTTATGGGAGATATAAGTTAAGTATCTGTAGAATATGTGTGGTATGATTTACTAATGTTAATAAGAATACTTCCCTTTTCCTTGACAAATGAATAAATCACCCTTTTCTGTGATTGACAGTCTCCATTATGCAAACAGGACTGGTTTGTGAACCATTGCATCCCACATGGGCTCGAGTTTTATAAAGAAAGATAAGCATTTATTTATGATGCTCAGGCAAATTCTGAACCAAAATAAAATGTTTAGAGTAGGGAAGTTTCAGCATTACATATGTGTCAACGGTGTACATCTCATGATCATCTTTGTATACTATTTTTTCTTCTTTAGGTTATATGGTAACACTTACTTGAATTGCAAACGAATGCTTAAATAAAACTGATGTTGAACTTTTCTTCTTTTTAACTGACAAAGGTGAACTTTTCTACAGTGTGTTAATATCTACAACTCTGAAACTGCTTACACTGAAGGCATAAGAAAGCCACTTTGAGCTATGAATGATGACCACCTGCAAAGAAATGATAAGACTGCAACTTTTCTTTCTTTTCTTGGCAGTATTCCCCTTGCTGTGTTCTGACTTATGCCAAGTAACTGGAATCAGTCAAACAGATAACAAGCTAATTTCCCTTTTTTCTTTCCTCTCAACTCAATACACTCATATTCTTCACAAGAAAATGTAACAATGTGTCTGTCACTTAAAATGAACCACCAGATGGATCTATAAAAATAGTAAAAGGAAAATTTGGAATACATTTCAGGATGACACAGGTTAATATATCCATAAAACTTTGTATTTTCTAAAAAAAAATTTGGAATTAGTTAATTAGTTTTAATGAAAAGATCATTAGCAGAACAGTACACTATGTTGCTTTCATAGGGTTTAAATTGAGTTACTGAATATGGAAAATAAATAAATGAAATAGATAATTTCTAATGGGTCACAGTCTGTAAAAGAAATAAAAATTATGATTTGATAATCTGTAATCGAGAAATAGAGAGTTATCTAAAATAAAGGTTAAAAACTTTTAGATAAAAGTTTTTATCTAAAATAAAAGTTTGGCATGGTAGGAGAACAGTAGGAGGACTAGCCTAGGTGATGCAGTTTGAGCTATTGGGTATGTAGTATAACTATTCATTGAGAAGAAGACAGCTGTGGAAGGAGCAGTTTTTGATAAGTTCTTATAGGATATGAAGACATATAGTGCTTTCTTGTGACTAGCATACAAGTAGAACTATTTATTTATATTTAAATACATGTTGCAGGATAAGGGCAGTGCTGAAAATATAAACTTTCAAATATATATATTTAATATATATATATATATAGTGTATGGTGTGTGTGTGTGTGTGTGTGTGTGTGTGTGTGTGTGTGTGTGTGCGTAGTTAAACTGGTTGATATTACCGTGGGAGAATGCTTAGGTGGAGAATAGGAGGGAAACAAGGATTAACAACTTGCCTTTAAATTGTTCACATTTTGTATTACCAAAGTACCATTAATCAAAATCAGGAAATTAACATTGATACAATCCTATTATCCAATCTAGAGACCATAGTCAAATTTTAAGAACTGTCCCACTATTTTCCTTTTTCTGGGCCTGTATCATACATTGCATCTAGATGTCTTGTCTCTTTAACCTCCTTTCACTATTAAGGTGTAAAAGAAAGAACCAGGAAGGACTCTATGAACTAATATCCAGCAATTTCCAAAACCTATCATTTAGTGAAAATTACAAAGAATATCTCTAGGCTGCAACCTTTCATGTAACAAAGAAAAGGAAATAAGCAATAAGCATGTTATCTGCTCATGTATACAGCAAGGAGAAACCAGAATCTAATGAGAATACACAAGTGTGTGGAAATCCATGCAATGACACAATGTAAGAATTGGAATGGAAGAGAAGAAATAAGAATGGAGTGACATTTATCTGTCTATATTCTTTTGTATAGTTTAGACTTCCAAAACAATCTCAAATTTTACATATTCAAAAAATTAAATAAATATTTATCAACCATGATGTGATGGGAACACCAAAATGGAATGCAATACTAACAGATGGGTGTATAATATGATCACATCAAAGGAGTGGAGAAGAGAAATATTAGCCTGATTCTTAAAAGGTCAAAAAATAACAGACGCTGGCAAGGTTATGGAGAAAATCAAACACTTACATATTGTTGGTAGGAGTGTAAATTAGTTCAACCATTGTAGAAAGTAGTGTGGCAATTCCCCAAAGAGCTAAAAACAGAATTGCTATTCTACCCAGCCATCCCATTACTGGTATATACCCAAAGGATATATACCATATATATATAAATTGTTATATATAAATACATATATAAATTGTTCTACCATAAAGACACAAACATGTGTATGTTCACTGCAGCACTATTCACAATTGCAAAGACATAGAATCAACCTAAATGCCCATCAGTCATAGACTGAATCAAGAAAATGTAGTACATAAACACCATGAAATACTATACAACCATAAACAAGAACAAGATCACCTCTTTTGCAGGAACATGGATGGAGCTGGAGGCCATAATCCTTAGCAAACTAATGGAGGAACAACAACAACAACAACAACAACAACAAAACAAATACTGTATGTTCCCACTTACAAGTGGGAACTAAATGCTGAGAACACATGGACACAAAGAGAGGAAAAACAGACACTGGGACCTACTGGAGGGTGGAAATTAGGAGGAGGGAGTAAATCAGAAAAAATAACTATTGGGTACTAGGCTTAGTATTTGGGTGATGAAATAATCTGTACAACACATTCCCATGACAAGAGATTACCTATCCAATACCTATACCCCAAACCTAAAATAAAAAGAAAAATTATTAGCCTGACTTTGTAAAACAGGATTTTGATACCATAAAGTACAAGCCAAAAGAAACCTGTACAAAATATGTATTCCAAATATTAAACAGGCTTTTTTAAAACATAGCTATGGGTTACTAACCCAGAAACTTCTTTTTTTGTGTCTTCTAGGACTGAGCAAATAACTGCTTATATTGAAAATAATGAAAGCAAGTTTCTCACTGTTGTACACAATGGCTACAAATGCAGAAAGAGGAAGACTAGAGTGAGCTTCATTATATTGGATTGGGATTGTTGGTATCAGCATATGCTCATATCTCTTAATGTATTAGCAATAGATCTTAAAAGATATATTTGTGTTTATGCATATAATGTATAAAAGCAGAGCCTTTAGCAGTTACAAAAAGAGGAAAAGTCTAAAAAAATCTTAAATTTTTGGTACTTAATTTCTATGAACATTAAAATAAAAACATTCTTCTTTAGCCTTAACGGAAGTGTGTATGAAGTGGGTAAATGTTGATACTTCTGATGTTAGCATATTTTGTGGCAAAATAAGGATATCACAATTGAAAATTATAAATATGATTTTGTCACAATAAACATGAAATAACTTTGAACTGATGGCAATTTAACATTCATTGTTTAGTGCATGTCAGAGGCTTATGGATGATACACAGAAAAATAGTCCCTGTAGAATGCAAGACAAAAACATTTAGATAGTAATTTCATTAGAGTTTAACACAGAAGAAGCACCTATTCTTGACTTAAAATAAGGTATGCATTCAGGACATCATATGCACACTGCCTATGAGGGGATTTAAGCCTCCATAAAAACTGTACCTACAAAGAACTTTGGACATTTGTTACCTAAAATTACTAAGGATCTTCGAATAAGGAAGTAGAACCCCATGACACTGAGAACAATGAGCTTCTGCACAGCAAAAGAAACTACCATCAGAGTGAACAGGCAACCTACAAAATGGGAGAAAATTTTTGCAACCTACTCATCTGACAAAGGGCTAATATCCAGAATCTACAATGAACTCAAACAAATTTACAAGAAAAAAACAAACAACCCCATCAAAAAGTGGGCAAAGGACATGAACAGACACTTCTCAAAAGAAGACATTTATGCAGCCAAAAAACACATGAAAAAGTGCTCATCATCACTGGCCATCAGAGAAATACAAATCAAAACCACAATGAGATACCATCTCACACCAGTTAGAATGGCAATCATTACAAAGTCAGGAAACAACAGGTGCTGGAGAGGATGTGGAGAAATAGGAACACTTTTACACTGTTGGTGGGACTGTAAACTAGTTCAACCACTGTGGAAGTCAGTGTGGCGATTCCTCAGGGAACTAGAACTGGAAATACCATTTGACCCAGCCATCCCATTACTGGGTATATACCCAAAGTACTATAAATCATGCTGCTATAAAGACACATGCACACGTATGTTTATTGTGGCATTATTCACAATAGCAAAGACTTGGAACCAACCCAAATGTCCAACAATGATAGACTGGATTAAGAAATGTGGCACATATACACCATGGAATACTATGCAGCCATAAAAAATGATGAGTTCATGTCCTTTGTAGGGACATGGATGAAATTGGAAATCATCATTCTCAGTAAACTATCGCAAGAACAAAAAACCAAACACCGCATATTCTCACTCATAGGTGGGAATTGAAGAATGAGATCACATGGACACAGGAAAGGGAACATCACACTCTGGGGACTGTGGTGGGGTGGGGGGAGGGGGGAGGGATAGCATTGGGAGATATACCTAATGCTAGATGACGAGTTAGTGGATGCAGCACACCAGCATGGCACATGGATACATATGTAACTAACCTGCACAATGTGCACATGTACCCTAAAACTTAAAGTATAATTTTAAAAAAAAAGATTACTTAAAAAGAGGAGTCCATACCTGTTCGTATATATTTGACAGGCATTTAGTTGAGTGTGTACTTCATGTCAGGCATTATGTCAGACCATGTTAATACAGAACAGAACACTTTGTGAATAACATTAAGATTTTTTGTGAATATTTTCTCCCATTCTGTAAGTTGCCTATTCACTCTAATGATAGTTTCTTTTGCTTTGCAGAAGCTCTTTAGTTTAATTAGGTCCCATTTGTCAATTGTGGCTTTTGTTGGAATTGCTTTTGGTGTTTTAGTCATGAAATCCTTGCCCATGCCTATGTCTTGGCAATTCCTCAAGGATCTAGAACTAGAAATACCATTTGACCCAGGAATCCAATTACTGGGTACATACCCAAAGGATTATAAATCATTCTACTATAAAAGCACATGCACACGTACGTTTATTGCAGCACTATTCACAATAGCAAAACTTGGAACCAACTCAAATGCCCATCAATGTTAGAGTGGATAAAGAAAATGTCACACATGTACACCATGGAATACTATGCAACCATAAAAAAGAATGAGTTCATGTCCTTTGCAGGGACATGGATGAAGCTGGAAACCATTCTCAGCAAACTATCACAAGAACAGAAAACCAAACACCACGTGTTCTCATTCATAAGTGGGAGTTGAACAATGAGAACATATGGACACAGGGAGGGGAACATCACACACCAGGGCCTGTTGGGGGCTGGGAGGCCTAGGGGAGGGATAGCATTAGGAGAAATAAACAATGTAGATGACGGGGTGATGGGTGCAGCAAACCACCATGGCACATGTATACCTATGTAATAAACCTGCATGTTCTGCACATGTATCCCAGAACTTAAAGTATAATAAGAAAAAAAATGTTTTTTTGCAAAGGATTTTGAGTTGTTTACTAGAATTATTTTGAAGCATATTTTATTTAGTTTCACACAGACTTGAAATAAGTCTTAATCTTCGTTCATTTACACAGAACAGTTTGAACCAGCCCTGTGGCAAACTGAATATATTTCTTAATTTACACATTTCTCTGGATTAATGAAGAATTTTCTCAATCTTAAATGCAAATATTATTTTACATGTAATTTGCTTATTGAAAAAATAAACTTTCTATATAAATGTAACAAGAAATTTCTCCCTCATGCTGTTTCATTTTCCTATGGCATTGCTTTAACCAGCTAGAAGAAAGTGGCAATAAAAAAAAACAAAAAAAAAAACTAACAAAAGTTCAATTTGACCTAATAATAAAAGTGGAAAATTATTTACTGTTTTTGTTTCTAGTCACTACATGTGCAATTTGACTGTTTCTACATTCAAATCATTATTGAAATCTTTTATTTAAGAGTAAAAATGTGATCATATGATTAAAAAATTGTTTTTTTATTTTTTTCTTGTCTTTTCTTTTTTTTTTCCAGAAGATAACTTTCTTTCATCAGAAGAAATGCTCAAATGCAAAGCTTACTGTTCCAGACTCATTTAAGATTGAAGTATGGAGGCCTCATTTATATGCCTACTCAAGTTGAAAGGGTTAAATTGGCATCACCTTGTGAAATGTAATCATTCAACTTAAAATAATATGTTAATGAATTAAAACAAAAGCATTTCCCCTTGAATACAGCACAGACATTAATACATTATAGTAACTCACTTTCATTAAATACTTGGAACCAACCCAAATGTCCAACAATGATAGACTGGATTAAGAAAATGTGGCACATATACACCATGGAATACTATGCAGCCATAAAAAATGATGAGCTCATGTCCTTTGTAGGGACATGGATGAAACTGGAAATCATCATTCTCAGTAAACTATCGCAAGAACAAAAAACCAAACACCACATATTCTCACTGTGGGAATTGAATAATGAGAACACATGGACACAGGAAAGGGAACATCACACTCTGGGGACTGTTGTGGGGTCGGGGGAAGGGGGAGGGATAGCATTGGGAGATATACCTAATGCTAGATGACGAGATAGTGGGTGCAGCACACCAGCATGGCACATGTACACATATGTAACTAACCTGCACATTGTGTACATGTACCCTAAAACTTAAAGTATAATAATAATAAAAAAATAAAAAATATATTGGCATTAATTTACCAATTTTCTCTCAACATTCTATACTTCTTTCAAATTTATAGGTATTATTATCTATATTAAAATACTAATTCCATCCAAAGGGCATGAAATGCTACCACAAAAGAGTTAGTCTTGCTTTTGAATCTGTCCTATTCATTGTCTACTAATAATTCTAAGCAATTCTCCAGCTCTACTAGCTATCATTTCCAGCCCCCCATAGGCCAATTTCAATTTTTTTCAAAAGAATAATATTTCATAGATGTTTGTCTTATTTCTGGAATCAGTTTGTAGCTCTACATAGTATCCCTATGTCAGTCTGGGTTTGAATACCAGCTTTAGTATTTACTAGCTGCATGACTTTGGACAATTTGTTGAACTTCCCCAAACATCAAGCCTATGATCTTTAAAATGGCAATTATAAAAACAGCAGGAACTTTATGGGTTATGAGAAGCTCAAAATAATGCAATTAAAGTACTAAAGTGTTTAGCAATATTTCTATTTTGTACAAAAAGCTTG
Organism: Pan troglodytes; assembly: GCF_028858775.2. Taxonomy (NCBI): domain Eukaryota; kingdom Metazoa; phylum Chordata; class Mammalia; order Primates; family Hominidae; genus Pan; species Pan troglodytes. Next base: position 58,109,731 of record NC_072398.2, on the reverse strand, counting down.
ATAAAGCCATCACTTTTATTTAAAATGTATACAATAAATGCAATAAAGTGTGATTAACAAATGCATGTACACTTCATAAAAATATAACACTAAAAATACTTTATTTTTTACCAAATAAAATAGAAATTATTGTGTTAATTTAATGAAGGGATTGAGATAGTAAACATACCTGTATTGTAGATATGTAAGAATTAATGTGATTAGAAGAGTAGTGTCAATTAAACCAGTAAGAAACAAGTACAGAAAGGCCTGTGTTGTTATAATGGGGTCCTTGGCTTTCTTTCTAGTATACATCATGCATCTCCCAGCAAAAAATAGAGAGTTTTTGAGAGTAGAAAATTCTATATTATTTTACTGGCTTAGAAGGTAAATTTATCATAACCCAACACTGTGTTTCTGAGTTTTATGTAGTTTTCTTGTCATTAATTGAAATCTCTCCCAAAATATTGTAGACAGTTGACTATTATTAGTGAATTTCAGAGCTGATGATTTCCCCTCATTTTTTCTATAATTTAATGGGAATTTCTGAAGGGCCTATAAGAGAACATAAGACAAAAGCTGTTTTATGCTGTAGGGCATAAATACTACACATGATAGTATGAGTTAGTGCACTTTGTAAGGGTTGTTCAAACAGAAACTATAGTCCATTAGAGATGTTGTTAAAATAATTCGTCTTCCATAAAATAACAATGCAGTTTAAATTGTTAGAGAACTACATTATTATTAACAGAATATTAGTATAATGGTACTTACAAGGAAACATGATTTACAGATTCAAATATACCTGCATATGATATTATTAATGGTGTATTACCAGATAAATTTTGTACATATCATTTTTATTCTATCAAAAAAGCTATGAAATCTTAATGAGCAAATTAAAAACTCTACAGAGATAATGAAACAGAAGTGTAGACAGAGAGAAAAGAAAGAAGAAAGCAAATTATTATTGATTATATGGTTTGAGAGTAACCTATGCTAACCATTTTATTTAATTTCTCCCAATCCTCAAAACAAATCTATCAGGCAGAAATGATTATTCAGATTGGTTCTTCAACTTGTCCACAGTTACACAATTTATAAACAGCAGAGCCAGGAATTAAGTGAAATCCTGAGTTCATAGCTTAAGTGAGGTAAGTGGAAATAGTGGGTAGTGGGAATGGAGATTGTTACTAATTTTTTCTGTATGCCATACAATACTAGATATGTGCTTAAGTATTAGAATATGACAAATAATTGTTAAAGACCAAAAAAATTGACAATACTAAATCCCATTAAGCATGCAGTAGGACCATGTGTATATTACATTTTTAAATCCTGTATATATTTGCTTTAATTGGAAGCTATCAATATTACTAAGAGGCTACATTAAAAATACTGTTGTCTTTATGCTATTTTTTCAGTCTCAATGTGATTTATGCAAGAGAGAAAAAACCTGGAAAAACTTTTTAAATACATTTATACTTATGTATACCTTAAAAAATAATAAAGGGAATAAGACATGCTGGTCAGGAGAGTCAAGAACAACTTATATTTGAGATAACAAGTTTCAGAGTCAGAGACACCTGACTTTTATTCCTACTTCTGCTATTAAAATCGTGAAATTCTTCAAAAATAATTTTTCTATCTTGTGCAATAATATCATTGGCACTTCAAGATTGTAATAAGGATGATGGGAATAAAATAATGTAATATAGTGGCTAATAAATTAGCAGAGCAGTAGTGGAAGAGGGAGAAATGAGGCTTAAAAGCTGTCATTACTCAAACATCAAAAAATTGGGTAATTTTTTGTAATGAGGTCATTACTACCTCTATTGAGTAATAATCCCCACTTCTATGGATTAAGTAAATGCATACTCAATACATAGAATTGACCATATGGTTTGAAAGTCACTTATGGTAGGTGTTTCATTATTTCTCCTAATCCTCAAAAAAAAAATCTACCAGGTAGAAATCCTTATTCAGATTCGTTGTTCAACTTGCCTACAGTTACACAATTTGTAAAGAGCAGAGCCAGAAATTAAGTGAATTTTAAATGAATGCTCAATATGTAGAAGTGGGGATTATTATGCTATAGGATTATTATTCTATACCTAATGAGGTTGTAAGGACCTCATTACAAAAAAGGACCCGACTTTTTTATGTTTGACTAATGACAGTTTTTAAGTCTCTTCTCTCCCTCTTTCTCTAATGCTCTACATTTTGGGACAGATTATTAAAAAGAGAAATGCTACCCTCTTTGCCCCTACTGAAGTTTAAAACCATACAAGCCTCAGACTGCACAAGATAACCCAACCCCACCCACTAACCACAAGCCAGTCTCCAGTCTTTGCCTTCTCAAGCCATGTTCAGGCCCCTTTGGGAGGCAGAATTGCAACACATGAGGTGCAAAAACATACATTTTATTATTAAATCTTAATTATATCTTATTTATTATAATTATTTATTCAACCAATCTTATAGAGAACCCATTCTTTCTTAAGTTTTATTTTTTATGACAATAATAAGTGTATATATTTTGGGGGGTACAATGTGTTTTTAATACATGCATACAATGTAAAATGATCAAATCAGGCTAATTAACATACCCATCACCTCAAATTCTTATCATTTTGTGGTGAGAACATTTAACATCCACCATTTTAGCTATTTTGAAATATATAATAAATTGCTATTAACTATAATGTCATGTTGTGCAATAGATCAGCAAAACCTATTCTTGTCTAACTGAAAATTTGTACCCTTCAGCCAACATATCCCTTTCCCTGTTCACCCTTCCCCCTCAGCCTCTGGTAACCACCACTCTACTCTTTGGTTCTATGAGTTCCACTTTTTTAGATTTCACATGAAAGTGAGATCATAAGGTATGTATCTTTCAATGTCTAGCTAATTTCACTTAGCATTATATCCTCTGGTTTTATTCATATTGACACAAATGACAGAATTTTCGCTTTGTTAAGGCTGAATAGTATTTCACTGTATATAAATACCACAATTCTTTATCTGTTGGTGGGCACCTTGGTTGTTTTCATATCTTGACTACTGTGAATAATGCTGCATAAAACAGGAGACAGATCGTCCAGACAGAAAATCAATGTGGAAACTATATTAGGGTTATCCAGAAGGACATAACCAATAGAATATGCACTGATATATGAGAAGAAATTTATTAACAGAATGGGCTTACATGAATATGGAGGTAGAAAGGTCCCACAGCAGGTATTCTGTAAGTTAGAGACCTTGAGATGCCTATTGCTTGGCTCAGTCCAAGTCTGAAGTCCTCAGAACCAGAGAAGTGTAAGTGTAAGTGACAGTCTAAGGACAAAGCTCTGAAAACCTGGAGGCCCACTGGTGTAAATACTGGAGTCCAAAGACCAGAGAGCCTGGAGTTCTGATGTCCATGGCCAGGAGAAGAGTGACCCAGCTCCAGCAGACAGAATGAGAGAAAATTGTCTTTTTTTCTTATCCAGACTCCTAGCCAACTGGATGGCCACATAGGGGGCAGATCCTCCCCATTCTGTGCAGCAACTCATGTGCCAATCTCTTCTGAAAATACCCTCAAAAATATACTGTTAAAGATACACTTATCTTTAACAGTTCTCTAGGTATTCTTAATTCCATCAATTCGACACCAATATTAACAATCACGAAAACATTGGATATAAACTATGCTTTAAACCAAATGAATCTAACAAACATATACTAAATACTCCATGAAATAAGAAAAGTATACACATTTTTTTTCACATGCACATGGAACATTCTGTTTGATAGATTATATGCTAGGCTACAAAATTAGCCTTAAATTTAAGAAAATCAAAATTATAGAAAGTATCATTTCCAATCTGAATGGTATAAAACTATAATTCAGTAACAGGAGGAGCCACGGAAAATTAAATGTAGAAATTTTTAAACATGATTCTGAAAAAATCTATTAGTAAAATAAAAAATATATTTTTTAATACCTTGAGCTAAATGAAATGGAAAACGTATGGGATGCAGCAAAAGCAGTGCTAGGAAGGAATTTTATAGCAGTGAATGACTACATTGGGAGGTAATCGAATCATGGAGCTGGTTCCCCTGTGCTGTTCTCGTGGTAGTGAGTGAGTTCTCATGAGATCTCATGGTTTTATAAGCATCTGGCACTTCCCCTGCTGGCATTCATTATTTCTACTGCCACCCTTTGAAGCGGTGCCTTCACCCATGATTGTGAGTTTCCTGAGGCATCCCCAGCTATCTGGAATTGTGAGTCAATTAAACCTCTTTTCTTTATAAATTACCCAGTCTCGGGTATTTCTTCATAGCGGGTGAGAATGGATTAATACACAACTGATAACATAAATACAAAGGATAAGGCACACCTATAAATACACACCAAATAGTTGAAAAATCTTGAAGAAATGAATCAATTCCTAGAAACATGTAACCTATGAGGACTAAATTATAAAGAAATCAGAAACCTGCAAAGGGCAATAATGAGAAAGGAGATTTAATCGGTAATTAAAAATCTCCCATAAAAATGCCTAAGATCTTATGGCTTCATAGCTGAATTCTACAAAACATTTAAAGAACAATTAATATCAATGCTTCTGAAAATTGGAACAAATATAAAATTAAGGGAATACATCCAAACTTATTTTACAAGGCCAGTATTACTCTAATACCAAGTCAGACATTACAAGGAAGGAAAACTATAGGCCAATATCCCTGATGAACACAGATGCAAAAACCCTCAACAAAATATTAGCAAACTATGTTCAACAGTAAATTAAAAGAAGCAGTCACCATGATCAAATGGGATTTATCTCTGGGATGCAAGGATGATTCAATATGCACAAATCAATAAATGTGATTCACTATATATAAACAATGAATAAAACCATATGATCATTGGAGTAAATCCAGAAAACAGTATTTGACAAAATTCAATATTCACGATAATAACTCTCAAAAACTTAGGTATAGAAAGAACATTCTTTTTTTAATTATGCTTTAAGTTTTAGGGTACATGTGCACAATGTGCAGGTTAGTTACATATGTATACATGTGCCATGTTGGTGTGCTGCAACCATTAAGTCGTCATTTAACATTAGGTATATCTCCTAATGCTATCCCTCCCCACTCCCCCCACCCCACAACAGGCCCCGGTGTGTGATGTTCCCCTTCCTGTGTCCATATGTTCTCATTGTTCAATTCCCACCTATGAGTGAGAACATGCGGTGTTTGGTTTTTTTGTCCCTGCGATAGTTTGGTGAGAATGATGATTTCCAGCTTCATCCATGTCCCTACAAAGGACATGAACTCATCATTTTTTATGGCTGCATAGTATTCCATGGGGTATACGTGCCATATTTTCTTAATCCTGTCTATCATTGTTGGACTTTTGGCTTTGTTCCAAGTCTTTTCTATTGTGAATAGTGCCACAATAAACATACGTGTGCATGTGTCTTTATAGCAGCATGATTTATAATCCTTTGGGTATATACCCAGTAATGGGATGGCTGGGTCGAATGGTATTTCTAGTTGTAGATCCCTGAGGAATCACCACACTGACTTCCACAATGGTTGAACTAGTTTACAGTCCCACCAACAGTGTAAAAGTGTTCCTATTTCTCCACATCCTCTCCAGCACCTGTTGTTTCCTGACTTTTTAATGATCACCATTCTAACTGGCGTGAGATGGTATCTCATTGTGGTTTTGATTTGCATTTCTCTCATGGCCAGTGATGATGAGCATTTTTTCATGTGTCTTTTGGCTGCATAAATGTCTTCTTTTGAGAAGTGTCTGTTCATATCCTTCACCCACTTGTTGATGGGGTTGTTTTTTTCTTGTAAATTTGTTTGAGTTCATTGTAGATTCTGGATATTAGCCCTTTGTCAGATGAGTAGACTGCAAAAATTTTCTCCCATTCTGTAGGTTGCCTGTTCATTCTGATGGTAGTTTCTTTTGCTGTGCAGAAGCTCTTTAGTTTAATTAGATCCCATTTGTCAATTTTGGCTTTTGTTGCCATTGCTTTTGGTGTTTTAGACATAAAGTCCTTGCCCATGCCTATGTCCTGAATGGTATTGCCTAGGTTTTCTTCTAGGGTTTCTATGGTTTTAGGTCTAACATTTAAGTCTTTAATCCATCTTGAATTAATTTTTGTATAAGGTGTAAGGAAGGGATCCAGTTTCAGCTTTCTACATAAGGCTAGCCAGTTTTCCCAGCACTATTTATTAAATAGGGAATCCTTTCCACATTTCTTGTTTTTTTCAGGTTTGTCAAAGATCAGATGGTTGTAGATATGTGGCATTTTTTCTGAGGGCTCTGTTCTGTTCCATTGGTCTATATCTCTGTTTTGATACCAGTACCATGCTGTTTTAGTTACTGTAGCCTTGTAGTATAGTTTGAAGTCAGGTAGCGTGATGCCTCTAGCTTTGTTCTTTGGGCTTAGGATTGACTTGGTAATGTAAATTTGGTATAGAAGACCATATATGGCAAGCCAACTGCTAACATCATATTGAATGATGAAAACTTGAAGGCTTTTCCTCTCAGATAAGGAATAAGACAAGAATGTCCATTCTTATCATTTCTGTTCAACATAGGCCTGGAATTTCTAGTCAGAGTAGTTAGATGAGAAAAAGAAATATAAGGCATCAAAATAGAAAAGGAAAAGTGAAATTGTTTCTGTTACTGATCACATATTATGTATATAAAATCCTAAATATTCCACAAAAAATGTTAGAACTAAGAAATATATTAAGTAAAGTTTCAGGATACACAATCAGCTTATAAAATTCAGCAGTATTTTTATAGAGCAACAACAAACTATCTGAAAAACAAATTAAGAAAACAATTCCATTTACAGTAACATCAAAAATAAAACTACAAGGAGTAAATTTAACCAAAGAGGTGAAAGATCTGTGCACTAAAAACTATAAAACACTGATGAAAGGAGTTGAGGAAGATACAAGTAACTAGAAAGGCATTTGATCTTGTTCATGGATTAAAATAAAATTGAAAAAATATTCATCCTACCCAAATTAATCTACAGATTCAAGGAAATCTCTATCATAATTTTGATGTCATTCTGCAGATGAATAGAAAAAAAAGTCCTAAAATTTTTATGGAATTACAAAGCGCCAAAATAGCAAAAGCAATTTTGATCGAAAAGAATAAAGCTGGAGGCATCACAGTACCAGATTTTAAAATATATGCCAAAGCTATAGTGATTAAAGCAGCATAGTACTGGCATAAAAACACACATGACAACTCACTCTTTTTAGGCACCAATCTAATACTATATTTTCAATGGTTTAGAAAACAGTAGCACATTATCTGTTCTCAAGAAATTTACAGCTTAGTGAGTAGATGATAAAATTCACAAAATTTTAGAAAAATATTTAATAGTAAATGCTTTATACTGCAAAATATGCTACTGAAGAAAATAGCAGCTGTTACTAGATTTTATTACAAATGGGGCTATGCTAATCCAAGGATGTTGGAGAAGTAGTTTTATGAGCAAGTATCATTTAGGATATGAATGATGAATAACATTTAGTTTCACAAAGTCCGTGGATCTGTGATTAGCAACAAATGAGAAGAAAAGGCATTAACAACAAAAAGAGTAGCAAAAAACAAAACAAAACAAAACGGTCCTGGATGGGGTGGTGTTAGATAAGATTTCGTTTAAGATCTGAAAAAAAAAGGCTCTTGAAAGTCTGGTGTGGTTAGGATGCAATGTGCATATATGAAAGTGTCATAAAAGAAAACAAAAAGAACTGAAAAGTTGAATGTGTATAAATAATGACCTTTTAATAAGCACGTAACTATTCACTGTTATTTGAAAGTGTGCAAATTTAACAAAATTCATGAAATTATATGTGGGTACACCATAGAGATGTAAATGTGTAACATTAGGCTTAATTTTGATTTGTTAATTTGTTTTCGTTTTTTCAAAAAGCCATGTTCAAGGGCAGAAGGAGTTTTATTTTGGAAAAATAGTTCTAATTCCTTTGCCTTTCATTTTATGTAAAAATAACATTCGCCAAGAAAAAGAATATAATTTTAAAACTTTCAATTAGTATTCAGTAAGATTTAATAAATCATTTTATGAAAGTGTAATAGACTAATATTTACATATTAATTACAAATTAAATAATTAATAAATTCCAAAAGCCAAAGGAAAAATAAAAAGGAAGCTGATTTGATAATAAACATCTGCTCTGCTTGACTGGTAGCAATGATTACAGTTCAAATCACAATAAAAATAAGGAGACAGGATAGACTTTATCTAGCCCCAATTTTACTTAGCAAGAAGAAACTACACCCGATATACAAAAATCATGCCCAGCCACAGCCCCTGGTAGGGCTCTCATAATTTCCAGGCACATCATCTAGTATTCTTGATATTTTGAAATTACATGGTCATAAAGAAGAGATTACATCACCTCCTTTATCTTTATATTCCCATGACTAAAAGTTAAGATATAGATAGATAGATAGATAGATAGATAGATAGATAGATACATACATACATACATACATACATACATACATAAATAGAAACATAATCTTCAAATAGTAGGCAGCCTTTAAAATGGCTCTCAATAATCTCTGCCTCTTTGTGTTCATGTCTTTGTGTAACCTCCTCTACTTGGATGTGGGCTGGACCTAGTGACTTACTTGTAATGAGTAGATGATGACAACAATAATGATATTAAATAAGAAAAAGACTAAACCTTCCATTTTGCTCTCTTTTTTGCTCTCCTACTTTCTTGTTCTGGAGGAATTTGCCTGTTACGTTTGGTTACTATATAGAGAGGGAGTGAAGAACAGATTCCTTTCAGCAGCCATGTATTAGTCTTGGAAGCAAATTTTCCCTTAGTTTATCCTTGAAACACATACAGCCAACAACTTGATTGCAGCCTTGAAGAGATTTTGAACCAGAGGGCTCAGCTAAGCCTTGCCAAAATTTCTGATCTACACAACTGTGATATCATAAATGTTTATTATTTTAAGACACTAAGTTGTGGGGTAATTTGTTAAGCAGATATTTAAAAAAATAATTCATACAATGATTTTTACATAAAAGCCCACATCAATGTAGCCAATGCTGATAGGTGAAGACATTAGAGATAAAAATACACTAAACTGTTATGTTACATGGAAGGAGGTTCAGAGTTCATATTATTCTTGACATTGGTAGGGTAATATTATTCCACTGTATTTGGCATATTTAGCAGTAATGGAAAGTGAAAAGTGCTCTGTCTGATTGGCATTGTTTTATGAGATTCCGTCATTTTACTAAGTTATTTTAAAAAATTTGCTTTTGATATTACTAGTATACAAATGAAGGTAAATTTGATTATTTTCTATTTCAAACTAAAATCTTATATCATTATTTAATTCCAGAAAATTCTTACCACTCAAAATTTTGCTTACCTTTTTCTCTCTGATGTACTTTATTAAATGACTCTCTACCTGTTTAGGTGTATATTTTGGTTATTAAATCTGTACTTCCTATATATTAACTTCTGTCATAATTTTGTTTTATTTCATTTTATTTTATTATAAAGTACTTAAATGATTTTTAAGACCAAGATTTCTATCCATTAATTCTGTCTTCAGCTGTGTTTACAAATTTTAACAGCTTTATTTTACATACCATAAAACTCATTCATTTAAATTAAATGTTTTTAGTATAGCTACAGAGATATGCAACTATCATTACAATCTAATACCTGAACATTTTCTTCACTCAAAAATGAGACTCCACATTTATAAGGGTATGGTTTTTGGGTGAAGAATTTATTTATACATTTTCATACCACCATTTTCCAGCCCCAGGCAACTGCTGGTTTTTGCCTATCATGTACATTTCACATAAATGAGGTGAAACAATTTGTGGATTTTTGTTTCATTTAGTGTAATGGGTGTTCAAGGTTCATCATGCTATAACATATCTTAATATTTCTTTTTATATCCAAGTAATATTAAATTGAAAAAGTTATTTAACACTTTGTTTATTCATCCATCTGGCAGGAGATACGTAGGCTCTTAGGAATAATGCTGCTATGAACATTTATATGTAAATTTTTGTGTAGACAAATTTTTATTTCTCCTGAATATATCAAGGAATAAAACTGCTGATTCATAGGTTACTTTATGTTAAACATTTTGAGATACTGGTTTTCTTTTTAAAATATTAATATACTTTAATTTCTGGGGTATATGTGCAGACCATGCAATTTTGTTACACATACCGGGGTCGTTTGCTGCACCCATCAACCCGTCACCTACATTAAGTATTTCTCCTAATGTTATACATTCCCTAGGCCCCAACCCCCGTCAAGCCCCCATATGTGATGTTCCCCTCCCTGTGTCCATGTGTTCTCATTGTTCAACTCTCACTTATGAGCGAGAACATGCAGTGTTTGGTTTTCTGTTCTTATGACAGTCTACTGAGAATGATAGTTTCCAGCTTCATCCATGTCCCTGCAAAGGACATGAACTCATCCTTTTTTATGGCTGCATACTATTCCATGGTGTATATGTACCACATTTTCTTTATCTAGTCTATCACTGATGAACATTTGGGTTGGTTCCAAGTCTTTGCTATTGTGAATAGTGCTGCAATAAACATACGTGTGTATGTGTATTTATAGTAGAATGATTTATAATCCTTTGGGCATATACCCAGTAGTGGGATTGCTGGGTCAAATGGTATTTCTAGTTCTAGATTCTTGAGCAATCGCCACACTGTCTTCCACAATGTTTGAACAAATTTACACTCCCAACAAGTGTAAAAGCATTCCTATTTCTCCACATCCTCTCCAGCCACTGTTGTTTCATATCCTTTGTCCACTTTTTGATGGGGTTGTTTGTTATTTTCTTGTAAATTTGTTTAAGTTCTTTGTAGATTCTGGATATTAGCCATTTGTCAGATGGATAGCTAGCATAAGGCAAGGATGCCCTCTCTCACCACTCCTATTCAACATAGTATTGGAAGTTCTGGCCAGAGCAATCAAGCAAGAGAAAGAAATAAACGGTATTCAAATAGGAAGAGAGGAAGTCAAATTGTCTCTGTCTGCAGATGACATGATTATATATTTAGAAAACCCCATCATCTCAGCCCAAAATCTCCTTAAGCTGATAAGCAACTTTAGCAAAGTCTCAGGATACAAAATCAATGTGCAAAAATCACAAGCATTCCTATATGCCAATAACAGACAGAGAGCCAAACCATGAGTGAACTCCCATTCACAATTGCTACCAAGAGAATAAAATATCTATGAATACAACTTACAAAGGATGTGAAGGATCTCTTCAAAGAGAACCACAAACCACTGTTCAAGGAAATAAGAGGACACAAACAAATGGAAAAACATTCCATGCTCATGGATAGAAAGAATCAATATTGTTAAAATGGCCATACTGCCCAAAGTAATTTATAGATTCAATGCTATTCCCATCAAGCTACCACTGACTTTCTTCACAGAATTGGAAAAAAACTACTTTAAACTTTATATGGAACCAAAAAAGAGCCCCTATAGCCAAGGCAATCCTGGACAAGAAGAGATACTGGTTTTCTAAGTGGCTGTAGCATTTTATGTCCTTACCTGCAGTGAAGGAGGACAACAATTTTTTCACATCCATTTACGTCTTTATTATGAAGATTTTAAACCAAGTCTATTAAAGGTAACAGCAGTTACCATTGGTTAAGATGTAGGCAATATAAAAAGATGTGAAACAAGACATCAAAAAGTCAAAATGTGGGGAGAAGGAAATGGAGTTACAGTTTGTTTTGTTCTTTCTTATTCTTGGCAATCAAAGAGAGGTAAGTTGTTAACAGTTAAAAATAACTGATTAATATTATATTTTTGTAAGCCTAATGGTAACCACAAAGCAAATAAATATACTAAAAATAAATAGCAAGAAATCAAAACATCTACTAAAGAAAATCACTTAACCACAAAGGAAGACATTAAGAGAGAAAGAAAAGAAACTATGAAAACAAGAAAACAAGTAACAAAATCCTTATCTATCAATAATAACATTTAATGTCAATGGAATAAATTCCCCAATTTAAAGATATTGAGTGGCTGAAAAAAATTTAAAAAGACACAACTATATGCTGACTATAAGAACCTTCACCTATAAAGGCACACATAGACTGAAACGTGTAAGGATGAAAAAATATATTTCACACTAATGTAAAGCAAAAAAAAAAAGATGAATAAGGCCATTATATAATGATAAAGTGGTCAACACAGCAAGAGGGTATAACAATTATAAATATATATGAACCTAACACCGGATTACCTAAATATGTACAGTATATATTAATAGGCCTAAAGGAAGAGATTCAGTTCAATACAATAAAATAGGAAACCTCAACACCACACTTTCAACACTGGACAGATCATCCAGGCAGTAAAGCAACAAAGAAACTTTGGAGTTAAACTGTACTCTAGACCAGATGGTCCCAACAGACATTTACAGATCATTTCACTCCATCCAACTGCTGCCAAATACACAATTTTCTCATGAGCACATGAAACACTCTCCAGAATACACTGCATATGAGGACATAAAAGAAAAAAAAAGTCAAAATCATATCAAGTATCTTTTCTGACCGCAAGGGAATTAAACTGGAAATACAAAATAACAGGAGGAAAGTGTAAAAATACATGAAATTAAACAATGTGTTCCATAACAACAAATGGATCAATGAAGAATTTTAAAAAGACCATAAACATTCCTAGAGACAAATAAAAATGGAAACATTACATATCAAAACCTTGGGATACAGCAAAAGCAGGTCTAAGAGGGAATTTTAAACAATACATGTCTACATCAAAAAAGAAAAATCTCCAATAAACAACCTAGCATTATGTTTCAAGGAGCTAGAAAAATAAGAACCAACTAAACTCAGGAACAAAATGAATGAAAAAGATCATAGCAGAAATCACAAAACAGATTTATAAAAATACAAAAGATCAACTAAAGAGAGTTGATTTTCAAAAATACAACAAAATTAACAAAACTTTAGCTAGACTAAGAAAAAGTAGAGGAAACTCAAATAAGATCAAGATGAAAAATGAGACATTAAAACTGATACACAGAAATGCAAAGGATCATGAGACTATTATAAACAACTATATGGCAAAAATTCAAAACTCTAGAGAGAATGGATAAGTTCCTGGACACATACAACCTACCAAGATTGAATGATGAAGAAATAGAAAACTTAAACAGACCAATAACAAGTGACATGATTAAAACAGTAACAAATGTCTCCCATCAAAGAGAAGCCCATGCTGAAATGGCTTCATTGCTGAATTCTACAAACATTTTCAGATGATTACCAATTCTTCTCAAAGTGTTCACAGTAAAATTGAAGAAAATGGAATACTTCCAACTTACTCTATAAGACCAGCATTTCCCTGATACTAAAACTAGAAAAGGATACAACTAATAAAGAAAACTAAAGGGAATGTCCCTGATAAACACAGATGTAAAAATCCTCAACATTATATCAGCAATCTGAATCGATATTACATTAAAGTGGTCATTCATCATAACCAGTTGGGGTTCATCCCAAGGATGCAAGGATAGTGGAACTTACGTAAATCAATAAACATAATAAATCACATTAATTAACAGAAGCAAGGACAAAAACCATATGATCATTTTTTACAGTGCTGAAAAAAGTTTCTATAAAATTCAACATATTTTTGTAATGAGAGTCTTTACAAATTAGGTATAGAAAGAACATACTTCCATACAATACATACTATATATCACAGATGTATAGCTAACATCATACTGAATGGGGAAAATTTGAAATATTTTCCTCTAACATCTGAAACTAGACAGGGGTACCCACTTTCTCTAGGTTTATTTAACATAGAACTGGAAGTGCTAGCTAGAATCAGGAGGACATTATGTTAAGTTAAATAAACCAAGCATAGAAAAACAAATATCCTATAGTATCACTCATATGTGGAATCTAAAAGAGTTGTTCTCATAGAAGCAGAGAGTAGAATAATATTTCCCAGAGGGAGAGGTGGAGAGTGAGCAGATAGAGAGAGGTGAGTAAACATACACAAAGTTTGAAAGAATAAGTTCCGGTGTTCTAGTACATAGTAGGGTGCCTGTAGCTAATAGTAATGTATCACATATTTCAAGATAACTAGAAAAGAGCATCTTAAATGTTAACATCATAAAGAAATAATACATGTTTGTGGTGATGGATATGTTTATTACCCTGATTTGATCATTACACATTTATGTATATATATTGCAACATCACCCTGTACTCAAAACATGTACAATTATGGGCCTATTATAACCAAAAGAAAAAATCAATTACTACAAATGCGAGTTTAATTTTGTACTGCCAATTTCATTTCATTGATTACATGTGTATCGTTGTGCCAGTACTACAGTGTATTGATTACTATAACATTTAATAAGTTTTGAAATCTCTCAGTGTTTAACTTCTGTGCTGAAATTTATTGTTATAAATAATATACAACATTTCAATTATGAATTTTATTTTCCAGTATTTATTATTTTAAAATAAAGTTTTAATCTCTTGCATATATTTCTTAATTTCTTTGTTGACTATGTTTTGTTTCTATTCTTGAATTGTACTTTAACAAAGGCCTAATACACATATGCACAATGTATGTTGTACATTGAATGTGAAGGAAAAAAATGAGATAATTTTTTCTCTTATCAGGTTCATATTTTATTTCGACACAAAGTAAGCAGTAGTTGGAATTTTTCATTTTTTTTTCTAATTACTAAAATGTGAAAAAATGTCCTTTTTTGCTTTCAGAATAAGTGTGTGAATGTGTATGTGAGTGTGCTAAATTGCCTTTTAAGTATAGTTTGTATTACTGTGGGAGTGCAAAAAAGTGTAATAGTGATTATAAGACAATTTCTGTGTTTGTGAGAGGTAATTCAATATTTTTTAAGAGGAAAAAATCAGGTGTATAAATAGCTTGACATAAGATACCTCGAAAAACATTTTAAAGTTAGTTACAGGTAATATAGACAACTTAGAGGAGATGCTTACCTTTGATAATATAGTCTCTATTGGATGTATCATTTGCACAGTTTTCTCTGTTTCCAATATTTATATATTATTGGCATTGCAAGATATTAACTGAATTGTAGCACAGAAAAAACTGTTGCCTGCAAGCATCATCAATTACCTCAAGCAGCAGGAGCTATCTAGCTCAAAACTCCAAGACTAAACCATGGGAGGATCATTTCACTTTACAAAGAAAAAAAAAAAGAAAAAAAAAGCCTTTCAGAGAAAGAATTTCTGATAAGACAAAACAATACGATATTATGGGTTACCATCCTTGATCCAAAATTGTTTACAAAACCAAATCACTTTTTCTAGCTCAGCAGGACACTAATGGATCCCTGTTTAACACTAGACATTTTACCTGTTGCCCCAACCTAGTTCATTCTTATTCTCCTTTCTGCCTATTTTCTGGTTTCAAACCATCATGAACCATAGATTTAGTTTCACTGGCAATAGCAACCAATAATCTCACACACTGGAGCTCTACAGCTTCTTCTGCTTGAGGTAGTGATACAATAATGCCATTATCTCCTACATATCTCAGATCATTAAATATGTCTTTGCTTATCTCCCTTGATACAAGCTCTCTAAAGCATGACAGTATGTGCAACTAATTTTTATGCCCCTTTATACCTAAAATAATAATTTCTAGATAGTAATTATTTGATCAAATATTTGATAGAGTGAACATTCTTTTCTTTGGAGAAAAATATTCAGGATTTATACTTAGAATCTAGAGAGGGAGCTATTTTTGCGACGTGGATGAAGCCTATTTTCAAGACTACATTAAACTAATTGTGTGTGTGTGTCTGGCAAAATTAGTTTTATTTTCTAATTTTAGATGAACCTTGCCAGATGCTCCAAAGTAGCTCCTGGTACATAGAAATGCATATATTTCTATGTATTATATAGCAGCATATGTACTAACCTAGTATATATAAATATAATTGATTTTTTAAAATTGTCCATGCATTAGGTAACCTTGTTAAATATATTAGGTAGAATTAAAATTTTTATGATGGGTTTGTTATGTCATCTGTAACCAAAGAGAGGCTTATGTCTTCCTCTCTAACATGAATGCCTTGTATTTTTCATTTGTGATTCATTTTATTGCCTGTATCCTCCAGAAAAAAATGCTTAATAGATAGCAGATATTTCTGTCTTTTCCCTATGCATAGACAGAATGTTTTACTTTTTCATTACTGATTGGTTTTAGGGTTTTTCATAGATAACTGTTTTTTTCAAGTTAAGGAAGCCAATTTCATTTCTTTCTTACTGAAAGTTTCTGTATGAAAGTTTGTGGAATTTATAATTTTTTTTACAAATCTATCAACATGTTCATATGGTTTCTTAAGTGTGTGTGTGTATATATGTATATATTTGTGTGTATACATATACGTATATATTTGTGTGTATACATATACGTATATATTTGTGTGTATACATATACACATATACATATATGTGTATATAGTGTATATACGTATATGTGTATATATATGCACATATATGTATATATGTATATATTTGTGTGTATACATATATGTATATATTTATGTGTATATATGTATATATACACATATATACACATATATGTATGTGTATATATATGCACGTGTGTATATATATGCACATATGCATATATACATATATACACATATATGTATACATGTATATATATACACAAATATATATACATGTAGATTTTTAAATATACATATACCATGGAATACTATGCAGCCATAAAAAGAATGCAATTATGTCCTTTGCAGCAGCAATGGATGTGGGTCAAGGCCATTATTCTAAGTGAACTAATGTGGAAGCAGAAAACCAAATACCTCATGTTCTCATGTATAAGTGGTTGCCACACATTGGGTATTCATGGACATAAAAATGGCAACAATAGACACTGGGGACTACTAGAAGAGGAGGGAGATGGGAGGGCAAACACTGAAAAACTATTGGTTACTATGCCCACTATGAGTCATGGGATTATTCATATCCCAAACCTCAACATCACATAATATATCCATGTAGTAAACTCGCATATGTACCCCATGTTTCTAAAATAAAAGTTGAAATAAAAAAACAAGAAAGACAGTAAAAATTGTAAGATTTTTGAGGTTTAGAATCAAGTTACACAGTTCACCTCTGCTGCATTCTGTTAGGGAAAAGTAAGTTAAAAGTCCCAACCAGATTCAACGAATGGAAATATAGACTCTAGCCCTTGGTGGTGTTCTGCAAAAGACATGGCCATATTTCCTTTACCACTGTCTGTGCTCTGGTCACAATATTTATTGCTACATGTGAAATAAATTAAAATCCTACCAAGCCTCACAAAATGCTCAACAATTATGATATATGGCTTAAGGATTGTGTAATTTGCATTTAGTTTACATACTGATGAGGCCCTTGGTTATGGCTCCTCATGACCTCAAGTCTTATGAAATAAAAACATGACTTATATGCCCCTTATTTTCACCGTACATATTCCCATTGTGGGAAGAGCAGGAAGCACATAGTTCTCATTGAATGATAGCTATCCTGAAAGTTAATCAATCATATGCCACCTGTTTCTCAATTCTAGGTACAGTGATTATCACTTGATTAAGTCCAATTCTGCTCTCTGAATGATGTTTCAAAATGATGCATTTTTTCTCCTCTTGATTATACCTTTTGAGGTGTCTTTCTTATACAATGAGAAGTGGTCCATGTTTGTGTTAATGTTTGCATATATCACTAAGATTACTTGCTGTCTATAGAACATAGAGGCCACAAAGAATTTTTTTTTCTTTTTTGTACAGTCTCTGTCCTTTTAGTTCAATCTGGTTAAACTCTCTTAATAAGTTTGTGTTTTTCTCATGAATATGACTTTTGCCTTCAGCATGACCCCTAAAATCACATTCCTCATTCTTTTTAAGACAGACCTTTGACTGCTGTGGGTGGAGTATCAGACGGCTGTGAGACAGTGTCCTTCCTTAAGATTCTTAGAATCACTTCTGTCTAGCTAGGGAAGTCCAAGGCATCATCTTAAATGTTTCTGAGATATTAACAATGTCTTACAGTCATACCCTTAATTTAATCTTTAAGGATATTTTTATTTGTTTCATTTGCTTAAGAGTCTGGGCATTAGAACAGTTCTACTTTACAACAGATCATGTTTTTGTCTTCCTATATGTTTTTGTCTTTCTAAATTCTGCTTATAAATTGTCTTTTTGTTTTTGTTGCTGTCTTTATTCCTGTATCTTATCATGCCCAATTAAAAGAAAAAGCCACATGATAAAGAGATTGTGTTAATCAGCATTATCCAGTTTATTTGGTGCTGAAATTAATGTGACAACACATTATAAGTAATTTTGTGTCTGTCTTAGTGACACATACTGGTACATATTTTTTCTTTTCTTTCTAATATTTTCCTTTGATTTGGGAATCCAGTAAATGTTGGCCTCATAGAATGATTATGGAATTTATCCTATCTTCTCTTTGAAATAATTTATATAGCTTTAAAACATGTCTCCCTTACATATTTAACAGAAATCAGCACTGAAGTTGTCTACACATATAATTTTCTTTGGAGAGGTTTCTTCATTTAAAATCACATTCCTTTAATATAAACAGGGCTATTCAAATTTTCTAATTCAGCTGAAGTCAATATGGAAAATTCTTTGTTTTATTTGTTTGTTTGTTTTTTGAGGTGGGGTCTCGCTCTGTCTCGCCCAGGCTAGAGTGCAGTGGCACGAACTCGGCTCACTGCAGCCTTGGCCTCCCTGGTTCAAGTGATTCTCCTGTCTCAGACTCCCGAGTAGCTGAGACTAGAGCGTGTGCCACCACACCTGGCTAATTTTGTATTTTTATTAGAGACAGGGTTTCACCATGTTGGCCAGGCTGGTCTCAATCTCCTGACCTCAAGTGATCCACTCACCTCAACTTCCCAACGTGCTGGGATTACAGGCGTGAGCCACCATTCCCAGCCAGGACAATTCTTGTCCTTCAAATAATTTCTCCACTGACTGAAATTGTTGAATTCACTGACATAATTTTACACATAAAATTAACTTACTATTCTTATATTGTGTATAATATCCACTGCATTATGTTCCTATTCTCATTTCTGATAGTACTAATTTGTCCCAGGCATCTTTTATTTTTAATCAAATTAACTGAAGATCTATTAATTTCACAGAACAATTAAAAAATAAGCAATTAGTTTTATTGATTTACTTGATCATGTCTCCATTTTCTATCTCATTTTTTTCAATTCTTTGTTATACACTTCTCATTTTGGATTTAATTTTTTTCCTGTTTCTTTTTCCTCAACTTTTAATTTGGATTCAGGAGGTCCATGTTCAAGTTTCTACCTGAGTATACTGTGTGATGCTAAAGACTGTATTACGAATGATTTCATTACCCAGGTACTGAGGACAGTACCCAATGGCTAATTTTTCAACCCTTTCCTTTCCCCTAGTTTCCCAGTTTTTGTGGTTGCGATCTGTATGTCCATGAGTACCCAATGTTTAACACCCAGTTATAAGTGAGAACATGTGGCATTTGGTTTTCTCTTCCTGTGTTAATTTGCTTACGATAATGGCCTCTGGATGCATCTATATTGCTGCCAAGGGCCTGATTTTGTTCTTTTATATGGCTGCATAGTATTCCATTGTGTACGTGGACAACATTTATCCAATCCACCATTGATGGCAAGTAGGATGATTCCATGTCTTTGCTATTGTGAATAATGCTATTATGAATATGACAGTCCATGTGTGTTTTTGGTAGAATGATTTGTTTTCTTTTGCAAATAAACCCAGTAATGGGATAGCTGGGTGGAATGTTAGCCCTGTTTTAAATTTTTTGAGAAATCTTCAAACTCCTTTTCACAGTGGCTGAACTGATTTCCATTCCCTTCAACAGTGTATAAGCATTCCCTTTCTCTGTAGCCTTGGCAGGATCTTTTGTTTCTGGACTTTTTAATACTAGCCATTCTGAAGGGTCTGACACGATATATCATAGTGGTTTTGACATCCATTTCTCTGATCATTAGCATGTTACTCTGATGAAAGGATAGTACTGGCAGTAAAACAGACACATAGATCAATGGAACAGAATAGAGAACCCAGAAATAAAGCTGCCCACCTATAGCCATTAAGTCTTTGACAAAGGTGACAAAATAAGCAATGAGAAAATGATCCTCTATTGAATAAATGGTGCTGGTGTAGCTGGCTAGCCATATGTAGAAGAATGAAACTGGATGCATATCTTTCACAATATACAAAAACTAACTCAATGTGGATTAAAGATTTAAATGTAAGACCTCAAACTGTTAGATTTCTAAAAGAAAGCCTAGAAAACACCATTCTAGATATCGGCATTGGGAAAGAATTTATGACTAAGTCTTCTAAAGCAATTGCAACAAAAACAAAAATTGACAGATAGAACCTAATTAAACTACAGAAAATTTGCACAACAAAAGAAACTATCAACAGAGCAAACAGACAACCTACACAATGGGAGAAAATATTTACAAACTATGCATCTGACAGAAGTATAATATCCAAAATCTGTAGGAACTTAAGCAATTTATCAGGCAAAACATAACCCCTTTAAAAATTGTCAAAGACATAGCCACTTATTCAAATAAGACATACAAGCAGCCAACAAACATATAAAAAAGTGTTCCACATTACGATCACAGAAATGCAAATCAAAATCACAGTGAAATATCATGTCACATCAATCAGAATGGCTATTAAAAGGTCCAAAACAAACCAATATTGGCAATGCTGCTGGGAAAAGGGAATATTTATATAACACTAGTGGGGATGTAAACTAGTTCAACTACTGTGGAAAGAGGCAGTTTGAAGATGTCTCAAAAAACTTAAAACAAAGCTACCATTCCACCCAGCAATCCCATTATTGAGTTTATATCAAAAGAAAACATTTCACCAAGAAGACACATGCATTTGTAGGTTTATTACTGCCCTATTCATAATAGCAAAGACATGGAATCTACCTAGGTGCCCATCAGTGTTGGACTGGATAAAGAAAATGTGGTACATATACACCATGGAATACTACACAGCCATTAAAAAAATGAGATCATGTCCTTTGAAGGTATATAAAGGGAGCTGGAATTTATATCCTGGGCTTTCTTGCTTCTTAGTTCATTAGACTCAGATAGGAATATACTATCAGTTTTCCTGCGTCTCCAGCTGGCTGACTGCTGATCTTGAATTTTTGGCCTTCATTATCATGTGAGCCAGTTTTTAATAGGAAACTATTATGTGTATATACATGTGTATAACTTCCTATTGATTCTGTGCCTCTGGAGAACACAGACTAACGCAATACTTGTGTGTCAGGTATAGTAATCGGAGTGTCTCAATTCAGCAGATGATTCTTACCTAGTACACTGCACCCTGGCTGAGCTTAAAGTTCAACTTTGTTCCTCCAACACTGTGAGGGCTCTGAAATCTCATTTTGGCTTTCCAGCTTCACAGATAAGTATTCTGAAATTAGTCTCCTTGAGTATTGCAGATAGGGGTTTTGCAAGTTGTTAAAATACCTAAGAAAAATAATTATGCATATTTTACAGGATTTCTTTTTGATACTACCTTCTTTCCAGAGATCTACAGTCAGGTTTTAGTCATTTGTACAACCCAAACTATGACCACATTCTCCTCTACCCAGTGAGACATCTACTCTTTTTTTTTTTTTTTCACTATTTCCTTGTGCCACTGTTCAAACCTACACCTGAGCAAATGGGATTTCCCAGTTGAAACTGACTGTTAATTAGCTAGATAGTTAAATGAATATACAAATCATTTTATAGCCCTGCATATTAATTGGTCAATTATCAAAGTAAAAAAGATATGACCTTTATGTGGTGAGAAATTTGGTCTTGACCAAAGAAAGACAATTTTTGTCCTATGTCCTTGGAGGTAACTCCTACACCACACTGATAGGAGTATCTTTATTATTCTTAATGGGCCCCTTGACAATATCTAAAACTTATGCTAAGAAAGTGACTCATGGCGGGCCCCCAGAACATATAATGGCATCCTGACCTCTGTTACAGTGGGAGGTGCTGAAAACTGAGTTCAACCCTGTATGAAATGAATGAATTAAAACTATATAATAAAACCCCAGTAAAATCTCCAAACTTTAAAGCTTAAGTTAGCTTCCCTTGTTGGCTATAGTCTATGCATGTTTTCACACATTATGTCTGGAGAGAGAGAATACTGTCCATGACTTCATGAGGATAGAACAACCATAATTCCACGTTTGGTCTCTTCCCAGACTCCTATGTATTTATCCCTTTGGATGGTTCTAATTGGTATCCTTTCTCTGCAATAATATATTCATGTGAACAATATGTTTCAATTAGTCCTGTGCATCATTATAGAAAATTATCAAATCTGAGTGTGGCTTAAGGAATCCCAAATTTTTATTTGCTGTCAACAATCTTGAACAGATTTAGAAGTTTGGCTCTCTTCAGGTAATGGGTCAGAATGTTGTAGCAGTACATACCATCAATTTTAAGATTAAAATAATTGCAGAGGATTTTTGATATCAATTCTACTTTGTAAAGAGTTTGGATATCATCATTTCCATCTTTACAACAGGAAAATATCAAAGAAAATACAAAGAAAAAATCAAAACTTTTATTGGATCCATCAGAAAATTGATGTTGCAGGGCTTACCACCACCATAAAATCTAGAGAGACAGGAGGCTACACTTATTCATGAAGTATTCTTAACAGGAGCAGAAACCAGTATATAACCATAAACAAATGAAAAGTTAAGTGATTATTTTTATAAGTCACTGGATACTCAGTGTGAACTAGCATGAAAGTTAGAAACTCCTAGAAAGTACAATCTTAGGGGTGCTCATGTATTCACTATGATTACTTCAAGAATCTGAAGATGTTCTCATGGTGAAGAGCCAAGGAAAATCATCTCATAACTATAGAAAAGGAAGCATAAAAGTAATCACTTATTGAAATATTCCCAGAGCATTCTCTATAACAAAGGCCTTTACTTCAGGGGAAAAGAATACTAATGACTGACAATTCCTCAACATTATTAGCAGACACTAAACTACAGACTGACAGACTTCAGAAAACATCATACAAGAGGTTTTACACACATTTAAACAAACAAACAAAACAACAACAAAAATTTAAACAAAAAAAATCACCTACTCATACAATATTCAAACTGCAGAACACTAAAAACAAAAAGATTCTAGAAAAAAGCTAGACTAGCAAAAATCCAAAAATATTTTACCTATAGAGGAAGAAGTGTAAGAATTACAATGGACATCATTGGAAACCATGCAACGAGAACAGAGTGGAGTGAAATATTTTAAGTTTTGGAAGAAAAATTTTGAATTGTTTATGTCAAGAAATTATCTTTCAATAGTGAAAGATAATTTTTATTTGTATTAGTATTTATTTTTTAAGGTCCAGCTTATCTGGATTTATTAACATTAGGTAACAATAATTTAAACAATAGAAAAAGGTCTCATATTACAGGAATTTAAAAATTGGCTGTTTCTACAATAAATGATGAAGAAATCTAACAATAGAACAGAACAGTAGTCAAACAGCTAATATAGAATACAATCAATTAATAAATGGGTCCAAAAGACCAATTTATCTCATGTCATCTTTCATGCAATATCTCAGAGGATTATTTTCAAACATAAAGGCAGATTAATTCAAATTAGCCAAATAAAGGTTATCCATTTTTATTTAGACTTCCTTCTGAAATTAATATTTGAATGGAAAATGTATTAATAAGTCATACAACATTAGTTTCCTACTGAAGTTTTAGACTCTACAAGATGATGCTCAGATTCAGACAAATGCTAGAATTGTAAGATACTATTGGGTGATTATTTCAAAGTATGGAATACAAGTAAAATCTAAAAGGACATCTATAATAAAAAAATTTCTAATTTAAAAGACATGTAAATTAGACATGTAAAATGACATGTAAATTAGTAAATATAAATTAATTAACTCAATGGTAACTGACAGATCTGTGAATCAGTAAGGACTTAGTTGTCTTGAACTGTACTATCAAATTAATCTAAAAAATTATTAAATATTAAATATTCCATCCAACAGCAACTGAAAGTATATTCTTCTCAAATTTATATTGAATATTCTTCAAGATAGACCACATTCTGGGACACAAGACAGAACTTGAACAAATTAAAAATAATAGAAGTTGACAATGTTAAGTTTTGCCTGAGCCCAGTGGTACTAGAAAACAGTGACAATCAATACTGTCCCACCTCTACCCTTTGTTGTCACTGGTAATGAATTACTGCAAAAGAAACACTTTTCCCCATCTCATGAAGGTAAAATGTATGGAGGTCCCCTTGTTTACATATAAAAGGCAAGACAAAACCCTCCAGATTTCTATCTTCACATCAAAAATTGTTACCTCAACTTTTTCTTTGATCAATCAGAACAAAATGCATGCTCATCAAAAGTTGTTTGAGTTTTGCTTTATCTGCCAGGCCCCTGAAATGTGACTCATTCTCTATATCAGCCAGCCTACAAGGCATTTTCAGTGGCCTTTCCTGAGTACAGACTGAAGTCAAGATAAAATATTAACTGTTGTCTGATCTCTCCATCCTAGCTCATACCCCTTCCTCACAGGAGGTCTTTTCTAGCCTTGTTTACTGCTCCTTATACAGAGAAATCCCTTCTGTATTTAATATTTGAGACTTGAAGACCTCATAGTCTGCAGCTGTATCTTCCCAATCTCCCTTTGCAATAGGCCCTTTCCCCCATTGCAATGATTCTTTCAAATAAAATCTCACCTAACCTAAGTCCAGATCTGTTTCTCTTTTGACAAATTATACAAAGTGTATTGTCAAACCACAATTAAACTATAAATCAATAACGAAAAGTGACTGCGAAAAATCTCCAAATGTTTTGAGATTAAACATCACAATTGTAAATAACACATGCATCAAAGAAGTCTCAAGTGAAATTTAAAACACACGTTGAGCTAAAAGAGAATGAAATGACAACATATCAAAATGTGTGGGTGCAGAGAATGCAGTACTTAGAGTAAAATCTGTGAACACATAATTGAAAAGAGGAAAGATGTTAAATCAACAATCCGAGCTAGAGAGAAAGAGGAAAAAAATAGCAATTTAAGCCTCTAGCAAGCAGATTAACAGAATTAAAAAAAAGAGCAGAAGTCAATGAAAATAAAAACAGGAAAGCAATAGAGAAAATCAGTGAAATTAAAATATTAATAAAATTGATAAGGCTCTAACCAGACTAACCAACATACAAAGAGAAGAAACAAATTAACAATGCCATAAATTAAAGAGATGTCATCACCTTTCAGCTCATTGATATTAAAATAATATTAATAGACTACTATGAGCAATGAAAATAGATGAACTGATTGAATTAGGTACAAAAACTACCAGAACACACAGAAAGAAAAACAGATAACCCAAACATATTGGTATTTATGAAAGAAACTGAATCAATAACTAATAACCCTCCAAAAAAGGAAAGCAAAAGTCTCAGACGGTTTCACTGGTGAATTCTACCAAACATTTAGGAAAGTAATTATATTAGCTTTAGCATCCATTCCAAAATATAAAGCACATGGAGAACTTACTAACTCATTCTATGAGATCACCATTATGGTAATACCGAAATCAGATAAAGGAATTTCAATAAATAAAAACTACAGATCAATGTCTTTAATTAACATAGATGCAAAAGTGCACAATAAAATGTGAGCATGTATTATTCAACAATATATATAAAAATTATGCTCCGTGGCCAAAATTACAGAAGCACAAGTAGGTAGTTGCCGAAGATATGAGAGAAGGATTTAGTGTTTAGTGGGTATAGAGTTTCTATTTTGCAAGATGAAAAAGCTCTAGGGGTGTATTACATAAGCATGTTACTATACTTAACACTACTGAACTATACATTTAAAAAATAGTTAAGACGGTAAATGTAATGTTATGTTATTTTTACCACTACACACACACACATGCACACAGACCAAGTGGAATTTATTCTAGGTATCACAAGCCCGGGTCAAAATTTGAGAATCAAATAATATAATCCACTACATCAACTGAATAAAAAAAGTTATATAATTGTATCAATTAAGGCCAAAAAGGCATTTCACATAATTCAACACCTATTCATGATTTTTAAAAAAAGTATAGCTAACTAGAAATACAGGATAACTTCCTAGAGTTGATAGAAAACAAAACAAAATAAAATATCTATAATAAAAACTGCAGCTAAGATCATACTTAATCTTGAGAAACTGAAGGCTATGAGCCTAAGATAAGATATAAGGTACTGTGGACTAAAGATATGTGCTCTCCTAAAATTCATCTGTTGAAGCCTTAAGCCCCAGTGTGATGGTATTTGGAGGTGGGGCCTAATTAGACTTAGAAGAAGTCACGAAGTTCGAGTCCCGATGATGCCTTAGTGCCTTTCCAAGAAGGCGTGGAGACCAGAGCTCTGTGTCTCAGCTTTATTAGGATTCGGCAAGAAGGTGGCTCTCTGCAAACCAGGACACTTATCAGACACTGACTTTGCAGACACCTTGATTTTAGACTTCCCAGTTCCAGAACTGTGAAATACATTTTTATGTTACCCACGGTGTGATATTTTGTTAGGCAGCCTAAACTAAGACATAAGACAAGGATGGCCTCTCTCACCATTTCTAACCAACATCTTACTAGAATTTTTTAGTGTGATAGAAAAGAAAAGGAAATAAATGGTACACAGATTGAGAGGAAGAAATAAAACTCTTTTATTCTTACCTGACACACTTTTCTATGTAAAAATCCCAAAAATCAACACAAAATCCTCTTTGAAATAATAAGCAAATATAGAAAGGTCACAAGATTAATAAAAAGATAATTGCTTTTCTATATATAAGCAACTAACAATTTGAATTTTATATTAAAATACTATTTATAATCAGACCCAAATCTGAGCAAAATGGGCCTGGAGCATCTGATAGTGCCAGAAAGTTAGGGGACAATAAAAAAAATCTATAGGGGTATTACAAAGGGACACAGTAACCAACTGAAAGATCTCCCAGTGGTCAAACCTGGAAAATTTGAGCCAAATAAATAAGGTAGTTCTGGATTATAATGCAAAGTATACAATAAATATTCATAAGTCTATACTAATATAAATAAATAAATGCTGAATAAGTAAACAAGTGGAAGAGAATAGACAGATATCCCATGCTGAAGAATTTAAAACAATCCTAAATAGATACTCCGTTCTTTAGGACAGGAAGCAAAACACCCCTTTCTTTTGGTGTGGGTTCCACAGTTACTTCCTTCCAAAATATACAGTATATAAAATGGGAAGAAAGAGAATCTTTATAATGGGGAAACATAATAACCACTACCTTAACCAGGTGATCAAGGATAACATCAATTGTGATAAGGCATGCAGATACTATGCACCCTTGATATAATTTACTAAAAATGGAACTTTACCTCTGTGGTCTTCCCACTAACAATCCCAAAATCCTTTCTAATTTAGGGGAAATTACACAAATCCTAACTGATGACTTTGTTTAAAAAGTACCTCAGCAGTAATAAAGTATACATTTACAGTTATATATATATATATATATATATATATATATATATATATATATGTATAACCTGAAAATCAGCCACAGCCAAGAAGAACCTAAAGATATAAGACAATTAAATGTAACGTGATATCCTGGATAGGATCCTGAAGCAAAAAAAGTAAGCATGCTAGTTGGCAATAATGTATTTATGTTGACTGGTTAATTATCTCAAAATTACTATGCTGGCTTAAGAGATTAATAAGAGGAGAAACAGGATGGACAATGTCCATGGTAACTCTGAACTTTCTTTATAATTTTTCTATAATTCCAAAAGTGTTCTTAAAAACAAAGTTTTCTACATTGCAATTTTTGCCTTTACAGGTTTATATCTTCAGCCATTCTCATTCCTAAATATTTCAATATAATTTATTATATCCAAGATGAAAAAAGGAGAGGAATAATCATTAGGTACATTGGCTGCTCCGAGTTACATATAGCATGATAAAATATATTCATCTAAGAATTATCATATCAAGTTTTTAATTTCCATTTTAAGATAACTACAACTAATCATTTTAGATTGCATAATATATACATATTTTAAAAATTCTTTATGGGCAATTTTTTGTTATACATATATAAAATTCTAAGAACTTAGAACAGTGCCTTCCATATGAATATTTGTGAATAAGTAATTGTATTATTTTTTAACCAAAACCATAGTAGTTATTATAAGAGATTATCACTCATGGTTATTACTTTCATTATTTTAATATATATGATAATACATATATAACTATTTCTAAAGATTAAACTTACAAAATTTTAAAAATAATAATCTTTAATTTTATTTTCGTCATCTCACTTAACTTGTGATGCTTTATTCAATTACCTTATAATAAAACACACACAACTCAAAGAGAAAATAACTAGAAATATTAAGTATTAATCACAACAAAAACTTGGAATCATCTACATGAAACGACATGCTCTTTAAGCTGCTGCAAGAATTTCTTTGAGAAGTCTTAGGTTATTTTCTCAAGAGGAGGCAAATGCTTTTATCCTTTTAGTAACTACTTGATATTTTCACAGAGGGTTATTACACTGATCATAGGTAATACATCACCAGGCTCTTATAAGCTGTAAAATTTATGAGAGATGTATTTGTCAAATTCTGTGAAGGCACTCTGCGGCTTCTTATTCAGGATTAGTTTTGCTGGAAGTCCAGATGACAGAGGCCATTTAATAAACTCTTTGCTGCTAGACAAAATGATATCCTACTGGTACCATCTGGATATATGTTGGAATCAAGTTTAGCTCTACCGGTAGAAACAAGAGTTGAGCCAGTGAATAGCCTCCTATATAGAAACGTTTAAATAAAGGTGATTAATCAGCATGCCAGTTGACTGGCTGTATTGTAATTCATGATTTGATAGGACAGAGACTTTAATAAGAGAATATTTTAGTAATAATTTATTTTTCAAAACTCTTGGAAAGTAAAATAAGTATTTTAAACTTTTCCATTTTACCTAATAAACAGTCATCCTAACAATTACCTTTCTTGTTCTGCATAGATTACAGTCCTATATAATTTCATGAATTTAAATCCACAGGCCTAGGGTCATTTATGCAATCATTCAGTCTTTGTTTCCTAGGAAACAGACTAGTCAAGAGATGGAAAATAGCCACCCACTTTCTTTGCCACTATTATTTGATCCTGCACTAATCCATGAAATTCATAAGATTCTTTATTTTTTTACTGCTCATATTTGGCTGTGGTTTTAAGACTGGTTTAGATTCTCATTTTTATTTAATATTTTATTCAATTTTAAAATAGAGTTGCTCATGATATTAAAATAATTCTTCATTAATTTATATTGAAATTCTAAATATGATTGTAGAAGAAATGAATAGTACTATCACATATTTTGTGAAAATTGGTAGGTGATAAAAATATCTAGAGAGGGAGGTATGAGAAATTACTTTCTGAAAAAATGTATTCCAATATTGATTTTAATATAATATATATATTTTTTAAATATGTTATTGAAATTACAGAGTTGTGGAAATTTATAAATTATCTCATTAGGGGATAAGCTATATTTATATATACATATGACTGCTCATAATCATAATGGACTATAATATTTAGTAAAAATAAAAAAAGCTTGACTTTGATGTTCTTTTTTCATATATTTTAGATTTTAGTGTTTACATATATTCTTGACCATTTTGAAAAGAACAATTTACACAGAAATAAACTGCAGATGAGTAGTTATGTAATATTAACTCTACCTAGAAAGCTCGTTCTAAAGATTTCAGATTATAATTCCACTATCATCTTTATCTAACGTACTATAGAGCATACACTTTTTAAAATTGTTCGCCAGTTTCAAAATATGGTGGAGAAAAAATGCAATTTCTTGCAAGATATAACCTGAAGGCTAGAAACTGATAATTTTGAAAGGTATCCTGGCCCCTTATTCTGCAGTATACAATGTTCTGTCCAAGAGGACAAGTTTGGATTTCTAGTTAGACAGCAAATAATGCAGTTTGAGGAAAAATTATTTGCTATGCAGATATTATCTGTTTAATTTGTCTTAAAACTGACAGGCTCTGAATAATTGGTACAATTTCAATAAGCCATTGATTAAGAAAAGACAGCATTATCTTATGTAAAACTGTGGGTAATGGTATGTGGAATTCTTACCTTGCATCAAGCCAATAAAACAGAGGATTCTGCAATGCATCATTTGGACGTGTATTCTGCTTGTATTTTACCTAAAACCATTTAATATACATATTAGTCTTTCTATTCAAGAACATACTAAACTATTTAGGGAAGAACATTTATTTCTGCTTCTCTGAATTTCCCTTCTTTGCCTACAAACATGAGCAACAAATAACATATACTTAACAGAAACTATTTTGGTGGGATTATTTATGGAGTGACATTGTAAAAATGTTGTATATATCATATTTTTGATGAAGCTAATCACACTGCTGGCTCGTAAATATTTACTCATTATAAATTTATATGAATAAAATAATTTGGAAGTTTTTTAGGAGAGACTATTTCTTTGTACCATATAAAATTATAGAATTAAATGTTTCTTATTTTAAAAATACTGTTAAAGTAAAGAAGGAAAAGACACATTTTTACTTTGAATGCCTAGAATAGAACATCTTATTAATTTTCAACTTAACTTTTACAAACAGAAAATTACAAGTAATCTGTAGCTGGGTTAAAATTAGCACTTACAGAAATAATAGAATAATGTGTTCCTAAAGATTTTGTGCATAGGTGTTTGGAAAATAGAAATAATTTCAGAATACTGCTTTCAACATTAACTACATAGAATAGTCATATAATTTTAAATAAATACTAAAGAAATAACTATGGGTTTTCCTTCATTAAACATAATCAAGTTCAGGTAGAAATGCATTTTACCTAATGATTATTGAAAGTGTACGCTATTAAAAATTGTGGATAACTAACATTCTGCTGACATATTTCATATATTTTTATTGCAGAGATAATTTTACATAGATTTTTCTCCCTTCACTTATTTAAAAATTTATATTGTGAAATATATTTTAATTTACAGAAGAGTTTCATGCATACTACCAAGAGTTCCTATATAGCTTTAATCCCACTTCCTCTATTATCATCTTACATAGCTATGGTATATTTATCAAAACTAAGAAGTTGACATTGATATAATACTAATAATCAAACTATAGGCTGTATTATGATTTTAGTTATTTATGCATGGGTTTAAGTCCATATATGCACATAGATCTGTTTTTATTTCTGTATCTATCATTCTCTGTACATATATATTACATTAAACATGTGCTCATTTGGAGCTCTTCAATCCTAATCTAGAAACACAAGGTTCATTCTGGTCATCTTTCTTATTTATCATTTCTTTCTCTAACAATGAGGAACTTGCCTCATATTATGATCATTTACATTTACTTCTTTGTCCATTCATTATATTCATGTGAAGTAGTTTCATAATTACAAACACATACACCTGCAAGAAACAAATTAACCAACTAAAGTACCATGTTTACAAACAAATACTCCTGTCTTGTAACTTATAATATTCATCTAGCATAAACACTGTTTTACAAACTTAAAGTCAGCGCTTTTTTACCAAAACCTTCCAGAAGTTTGTCATATGTTTGTAATAAAGTTAGATTTTTTCATAGTCTGCATTCATTCCTGAATTCCCACAATATGCTTATTTTTATACAAATTATTTTATGACTTGAAACTTAATTTTTATTTTTTATTTATTTTTATTTAACTTTTATTTTAGGTTCAGGGACACATGTGCAACTTTGTTGTATAGGCAAATTGTGTTTCATAGGGGTTTGGTGTACAGATTATTTAGTCACCCAGGTAATAAACATAGTACCCAATAGGTAGTTTTTCTATCCTCACCTTCCTCCCACCCTCCACTCTCAGATAGGTCTGGTGTTTGTTGTTCCCTTCTCTGTGTCCATGTGTAGTCAATGTTTAGTTCCCACTTATAAGTGAGAACATATGGTATTTGGTTTTATGTTTCTGCATTAGTTTGCTAAAGATAATGGCCTCTAGCTCCATCTGTGTTACTGCAAAGGACATGATCTTCATTTATATGGCTGCATAGTATTCCATGATCCCATAGTTTCTTTATCCTGTCTACTAATAATGGGCATCTAGGTTGATCCACATCTTTATATTGTGAATAGTGGTGTAGCGAACATATGTATGCATGTGTCTTTATGGTAGAAGTATTTATGTTCCTTTGGGTGTATACTCAGCAACGGGGTTGCTGGATTGAATGGTAATTCTGTTTTAAGTTTTTTGAGAAACTGCCAAACACCTTTCCTCTGTGGCTGAGCTAATTTACACTTCCTCCAGCAGTGTATAAGCATTCTATTTTATCCATAGCCTTGCCAGCATCTGCTATTTTTGACTTTTTGATAATAGCCATTCTGACTGGTATGAGATGGTATTTTATTGTGATTTTGATTTGTATTTCTCTAATAATTAGTGATGTTGAGCATTTGTCATATGTGTGTTGGCTGCATGTATATCTTCATGTGACCAATATAAGATGGGTCTGTTTGTCTTTACCCACATTGTAATGGGATTATTTATTTTTATTTTAGGTTCAGGGACATATATATGCAACTTTGTTAAGGTCTTAGATTTACTTTTTGCTACTTAATATGTTTAAGTTCCTTATAGATTCTGAATATTGGACCTTGTTGAACGCATAGTTTGAAAATATTTCTCCTATTCTGTAGGTTGTCTATTTACTCTGTTGATAGTCTATTTGCTGTGTAGGAGCTCTTCCATTGGTCAATTTTTGATTTTGTTGCAATCACTTTTGTTGTCTTCATCATGAAATCTTTGCCAGGGCCTATGTCCATAATGGTATTTCCTAGGTTATCTTCCAGGGTTTTTACACTTAGTGGTTTTACATTTAAGTCCTTCATCCATTTTTAGTTAATTTTTCTATATGGTGTATGGAAGGGGTCCAGTTTCAGTCTTCTGCATATGCTAGCCAGTTATCCAAGCACCAGTTACTGAATAGGGAGTTCTTTCCCTATTGCTTGTTTTTGTCAGCTTTGTTGCAGGTAAGATGGTTGTAGATATGCGGCATTATTTCTGAGCTCTCTATTCTGTTCCATTTGTCTACATGTCTGTTTTTGTGTCGGTACCACACTGTTTTGGTTACTGTAGCTTTGTTTGAAATTGGGTAAAGTGATGCCTCTGGCTTTGTTCTTTTTGCTTAGGTTTGTCTTAGCTATGCAGGCTCATTTGTGATTTCATATGAGTTTTTTTTTTTTTTTTTTTTTGCTAACTCTGTTAAGAATGTCATTGGTAGTTTGAGAGAAATGGTATTGAATGTGTGAATTCCTTTGGGAAGCATGGCTATTTTAACAAGGTTGACTCTTCCTATCCATGAGCATGGAATGTTTTTCCATTTGTTTGTGTCATCTCTGATTTCTGTGAGCAATGTTTTGTATTTCCTGTTGCAGAGGTTTTTCACCTCCCTGGTTAATTGTATTCCTAGGTATTTTATTCTTTTTGTGACTATTGTTAATAAATTGCATTCTTGATTTGGCTCTCAGCTTAGATGTTGTTGGTATATAGAAAGGCTAAATTTTATTGTATGTTGATTTTTATCCTGAAAGTTTGCTGAAGTTATCAGATCTAGGAGATTTTTGGAAGAGACTATAGGGTTTCCTAGGTATAGGATCATATTGTCTGCAAACAGAGACAGTTGGACTTCCTCCTTCCCTGTTTGGATGCCTTTTATTTTTCTATTCTTGCCTGATTGCTATGAATACAACGTCCAATACTATGTTGAATGGAAATGGTGAGAGTGGTCATCCTTGTCTTGTTCCTGTTCTCAAAGGGAATTCTTCCAGATTTTCCTTATTCAGTATGATGTTGGCTGTGGGTTTGTCATTGATGGCTCTTAAGTTTATGTGATGAATTACATTTACTGATTAGCCTATGTTGAACCAACCTTGCATTCTGGGGATAAGGCCCAATTGATTGTGGTGGATTAGCTTTTTGTTTTGCTGCTGAATCTGGTTTGTAATTTGGTGAGGATTTTTGCATCAAAGTTCATCAAGGATTTTATCCTGAAGTTTTCTTTTTTGTTGTGTCTCTGCCAGCTTTTGATATCAGGGTGATTCTAGCCTCATAGAATAAGTTAGGAAGGAAGCCCTCTTCTCAATTTTTTTGGAATAGTTTTAGTAGGAGTGGTACCAGCTGTTCTTTATACAATTTAGTAGAATTTGGCTGCGAATCCCTCTGGTCTTGGGCTTTTTCTGGTTGGTAGGCTTTTTATTATTGATTCAATTTTGGAACTTATTATTGGTCTACTCAGGAATTCAATGTCTTTCTGGTTCAATTTTAGGAGGTTGTATGCTTCCAAGAATTTATTCATTCCTTCTAGGTTTTCTAGTGTGTGTGCATAGAGGTCTTCATAGTAGTCTGACAGTTTTTTGAATTTCTGTGAGGTTAGTGGTAATGTCTTCTTAGTCATTTCTGATTATATTCATTTGGATCTTCCCTTTTGTTATCTTTATTTGTTTAGCTAGTAAACTATCTATCTTATTTTATTCTTTCAAATAACAATCTCCTGGAATCATTGAGCTTTTGTATGGTTTTTCTCATCTTAATTTCCTTCAGTTCAGCTCTGATTTTAGTTATTACTTTTATGCTAGCTTTGAGGTTGGTTTGCTCTTATTTCTTTAGTTCTTCTATGGTGATGTTAGATTGTCCATTTGAGAACTTTCTAACTTTTTGATGTGTGCATTTAGTGCTAACACTTTCTTTTATCACTGCTTTAGTGGTGTCCCAGAGATTCTGGTATGTTGTAGCTTTGTTTTCACTAGTTTCAAATAATTTCTTGATTTTTGCTATAATTTTATTGTTTACCTCAAAATTCATTCAGGAGCTGGATAATTTTCATGAAATTGTAAGCTTTGGCATGATTTCCTTAGTGCTTATTGCTATTTTTATTGTGCTATGGTCTGAGGGGTGGTTGGTATGACTTTGATGTTTTGAATTGATTGTCTAAAGGCTGATTGTGTGGTTGATTTTGGCGTATATGCCATGTGCAGAGCAGAAGAATGTATATTCTGTTGTTTTGTGTTGGAGAGTTTTGGAGACATCTATTATATCCATTTTTTCAAGTGCTGAGTTGAAGACCTGAAAATCTTTGTGGGTTTTCTGCCTGGATGATCTGTCTAATACTTCCAGTGAGGTGTTGACACCTCCCCCAATTATTGCATGGTCATCTAAGTCTCTTTGTAAATCTCTAAGAACTTGTTTTATAAATTTGTGTATCCTTGTGTTGTGTACATATATATTTAGGACAGTTATGTCTTCTACTTGAATTAAACTCTTTACCATTATGTAATGGCCCAAATCCTTTGTCCTTTCTGACAGTTGTTGACATACAGTCTATTTTGTTTGAAAGTAGAACAGCAATCCCTGCTTTTTTCTGCTTTCTGTTTCTGTATTAGGCCATTCATGAATTGCTATTAAAAAAGACTAGAGACTTGGTAATTTATAAAGAAAAGGGGTTTGGTTGGATCATGGTTCTGTGGGCTTTATAGGAAGTGTGCTACTGGCATCCTCTTGGATTCTCAGGAGCCTCAGAAAGCTTACAATCATGGAGGAAGGCAAATGGGGAGCAGGCACATTGCATCATGAAGTGGGATAAAGAGAGATAGAGTATGTGGAGGGAGGTGCCACACACTTTCACATGACCAGTTCTTTTGAGAACTCACTATCACAAAGTCAGCAGTAAGCCATGAGAGGGATCTGCCCCAATGATCCAGACACCTCCCACCAGGCCCCATTTTCAGTGTGATAGATTATAATTCTACATGAGTTTTGGGCAGGGATAAATATACACACTATATCAATTAGCTTTGCAGATTGTTCTCTATTCCTTTACTTTTAAGCTGTGGGTGTCATTGTATGTGAGATGAGTCTCTTGAAGACAGCATACAGAAAGGTCTTGCTTCTTTATCCAATTTGCCACTCTGTGCTTTTTAATTAGGGCAGTTAGCCTGTTTACATTCAAGGTTAATATTGATATATGCAGATTTGCTCCTGTCATATAGTTAGCTAGTTACTATGCAGACTTGATTGTGTGGATGCTTTATAGTGCCAATGGTGTATGCACTGAAGCACATTTTTGTGGTAGCCAGTAACAGTTTTTGTTTCCATATTTAAGTACCTCTTGTAAGGCAGGTTTGGTGGTAATGAATTCTCTGTGCACTTGCTTGTCTTAAAATGATCTTATTTCTCCTTTGAGTATAAAATTCTTTATTGGATTTTTTTTTTTTTTTTTGCTTAAGAATGCTGAATATAAGCCTCAGTCTCCTCAGGCTTGTAGGGTTTCTGCTGAAAGGTCCTACTGTTAGTCTGACAGAGTTCCCTTTGTAGGTGACCTGCTGCTTCTCTCTAGCTGCCTTTAACATTTTTTCTCTCATTTTGACCATGGAGAAACTGATGACTATGTGTCATGAGGATGGTCATCTTGTATAGTATCTTGTAGGGGTTCTCTCCATTTCCTGAACTTGAATGTTGGCCTCGCTAGTGAAGTTGGGAAAATTTTCATAGACAGTAGCCTCATCTATGTTTTCCAACTTGCTTTCTTGCTCTCCCTCTCTTTCAGGGATACCAATGAGTTATAGATTTGGTCTCTTTGAATAATCTCATATTTATCAGAGGTTTTATTTACTCCTGTTTTTGTTTTTTTTTTTTCTTTACTTTTGTGTGACTGAATTATTTCAGAGAACTGGTAATCAAGCTCTGTGATTCTTTCCTGAATTTGGTCAATTCTGCTGTTAAAGCCTGTGATGGTATTATTGAATTCTTGAAGTAATTTTCTCAGGTCTGTTAGATCAGTTTGTTTCTTTCTTTAAGTTGTCATTTCATCTTTCCTCTCCTGTATTGTTTTATTGTCTTCCTTTGATTCCTTGGATTGAGTTTCAACTTTCTCTTGGATTTTGGTGATCTTCATTCCTATCTATATTTTGAAATCTATTTCTGTCACTTCAGGCTTGCTAAGAACCACTTTTGGGAACTAATGCAGTTGTTCAGAGGTGAGAAGACATTCTGGCTTTTTGAGTTGCCAGAGTTCTTGCACTGGTTCTTTCTCATCTGTCTGGGCTGAGGTTCCTTCAATCTTTGAAGTTATTATAATTTTCACTTGCTTATATCTATCTTATTTTATGTCCTTGAGGGTTTGATTGTGGTTTAAGGTGCGTTTAGTTGAGTAGCTTCATTTCTGGAATATTTTAGTTGACCAAAGATCATCTCAGCATTCCTATGCCACATGTTCTAACACTGAGGACTAGTACCAGGGCCCCAGTTTTGCTCTCTGACCCTCTAAGTTTAGCAACCTGCTGCGATGAAGAGGCTGTGGTGTTCCTGGTCCACTGGGCACAACATTGCAATGGGTGGTGCTAAAAACCTGAAGCACTTTGTCAGGGTAGTGGCAGTGGGATCCATGATCACTTGTGCGTGCCAGCAGCTATGGCTTAAAAAATTATTTTTATGAAGCAAATTTTACTCTCTACAGTATACAGTTCAATGCTTTTTGGCAAAATCATAAAGTCATATTTCTATCACCACAGTTCTAGACAGAATAGTTCAATTATTATGTCATTATTATAAAATTCGGCTTGGTAAAATCCTTCTCACTGAATGATAATAGCATATTTTAATTTAGTCATTACAATATGTTGTTCACTGAACAATTCTTGAATTAGCAAAAATTCATCTAGAATATGGTCACCCGTAGATTGTCAATTTGATATTTCAAATGCATACTCAATTTCTCCATCATTATTAAAGTCTGGAGATCTGTATCATTCATCTTCTGATTTATTTACAGATTGTGAAATATCTTCCTGTGTCAATATGTTTATATTATGAATGGAGAGTGAAAGCTTTGTTTTTTTAACCCTTTAACTTTCAGTAGATAATCTTACATTTAGATAAAAAATGAAAACATATGAACCTGTTAGTTTGCACATACCATGTAATATATCTTTAAGGAACATGCAAGTAACAGATAACATTGATTCTCATCAGGGAGAAATGAGTGGTTAGATAGAGGAAAATTCTCACTTTTTAAATCTCCTTGAATATTATAGATTGTTATCATAGGAACATATAGCCTTCTCAAAGTGAAAATCTATACAATAAAAGCCATTTATTTTTAAAGGAAAACGTTTGAAGGAAATCTTAGGACAAAATTATGACACTATTGGGTTTCAGATTCCTTTTTTGGAATTTTGTAGATATAGCACCATTGAATATTATAAAGAAGTTTGAAATCAGCCTGATTTTTTTCCTGATGGGTGACTTTATCTTTTGATTTCATGTCCAATGGATTCTCTCCTTATCTTTAAAGTTTCATAACTTTATTATGCCCTGTCTTGATGTTGCTCTTTCTGGGTCAGTATTTCCTGGGACGCAGTGTACCATTTTGAACAATGTGCAAGCTGTTCTAGTTAGGATTCAGACTTTAACAGAGAAATCCTAAGGTACTGTGGTCAAAGGAAGATTGAGGTTTAATTCTATTTCAAATATCAGTACATAGAAAATATGTAAGTTAATTTTCAGAAGGTCACCTAAGCACCACGTCCCTTCGATATTATTGTTCTGGGATCTCTTAAAATATTGAAGCTGGCTGAATTTTATATCTGTATTCCAGTCTACAGGAAGGGGAGGAAAGCAGTCTTTCTTTTTTTGTAAGTAACGTATTTCCATGACAATGATTTTAGTTATTTGTCCACACTAAGTCACAGGAGAAGCTGGGAAATGTAGTTTCTGGATGAGTAGTCATGGTCCCAGTAAAATACCAGTTAATGTTTATGCTGACTCTCATTTGCTAACCTTCCATTTTTATTGCTTTTTAAAAAATTTTGTTTACTTATTTTTGTTTTTTTTGTAATTCTGTATTTTATGATGATTACTATACCATCTGTCTCCTCTACTTAAAAGTAGGCCTTATATTTATAATAGTTTCATATTCTCTATGTTCCACATACTCTGCTTCCGGCTAAGTGTCAAATATTTTCCTACTGTCCAAAAGAGGACTGTTGGTTTTACTCCTAGGTGTGTGATACTCACTTATTTTGATCAGGTGAGTGCCATTGAATTTTGAATGATACCTATGATTATTAGCATCCTCTATTAGCCTTTTTTCACATCCTTCTTTGGAGATCACTGCATATAGCACTCCCTCTTACATATTGTGTTTCAGGTTATAGATGTCTCCTCATTTTTTTCAAATGGTATATTCAACAGTGTTTTAAATTTTTCTCATTAGCAATATTATGCTATTGAAGAAGAGAAAGTCCAGTGATGTATTACTATGCCATTTTAAATCTGAAGATTTTATACTCTACATGTTTGTTTAGTTCTCATATGTTTAATAATCTACTATAAAATTTTACAAGATATAATATAGCTAAACTGACTCTAGTTTTAAGAAGCATTTAAGTGTTATGAAAGTGAATGCAGGAACAAAGGTTTACAATATTTTACTGTATAAAATATTTATTAAAGATATACCTAAGTCTGTTGACAATTTAAGTTTGACATAGTATTAAATGGTGTCCCGAAAAATCACTCTAGATAGCGTGAGAAGCAAAAAGGAATAGGGTTGAGAATTCCTCACTTTAATTTAAAGTACTTGTTAATATTACATGATTGAATTTGTTGAGTAAAATGGCAATTAGTATCAGAATAAAATTATTTGAAAAGGAAGTTTTATGGGTGTATGCAATGGCAAAATTAGTAACTGAAATTTATAATTTTGACATAAGGAGTAGTTTGTAAGTACCTTTCAGAAGTAAGTTTTGGACAAAATTAAATTCAGGTAGTTCTGAGAAGTTAAGAAAACGATGAGATTTTGTGAAATACCCACATATATGACACTGGAAATCTAGTAAATATATTGGAGTGAGAATTAATGATATGCAGTCTCTTTCTTTAGTCTAAAAGTTCTCTATGATACCCTCATAATTGTTGTTACCGTTTTCCTTGAGGAAGTATCTTTTACCATTTTATCATTGACAAACAAACAAAAAAATTAATGAATGTAACTCAAGGTCATTTTCAGAGACTCAAGGAAAAAATAAGCTTATTTCTTTTTCCTACAGTATTAATGAAATTACTGCAGCATTATACCTTGGCAATGATTTTTTTTAATTCTGGGAAAAATTTTTGGTAACATACTACAGTTAAAGGTAAACTGGCAGATGTTACCTGGTTATCCAAGAATAGCTACTCATGTACTCTGAATTAATGCTTAACTTTCTTCTGGAGCTTTTCGACAATGTTTATATTATCTGAACAGTGAGCCGTGGGTTGTGGAGCTTACCTACGTTATAATGCAGAACCTGTTTAAAAATTATCCCTGTCAGAGGCATCTGAAGCAGAGCAACTTCATCTTGAATAGGGGCTAGGTAAAATAAGGCTGAGACTTGCTGGGATGCATCCCCAGGAGGTTAGGCATTCTCAGTCGCAGAATGACATAGGATGTTGCCCAGGATACAGGTCATAAAGACCTTACTGATAAAAGAGTTTGCAGTAAAGAAGCTGGCCAAAACCCACCAAAACCAAGATGGTGACCAGAGTGACCTCTGGTTGTTCTTACTGCTCATTATACACTAATTATAATGCATTAGCATGCTAAGAGGCACACCCACCAGCACCATGACAATTTACAAATGCCATGGCAATGTCAGGAAGGTATCCCATATGGTCTAAAAAAGGGAGATATCCTCAGTTCCTGGAACTGCCCACCCCTTTCATGGAAAGCTCCTGAATAATCCACTTCTTGTTTAGTATATAATCAAGAAAAAAAATCATAAAAATGGGCAACCAGCTGCCCTCAGAGTTGCTTTACCTATGGAGTAGCCATTTGTTTATTCCTTTACTGTCTTGATACACTTATTTTCACTTTACTCTGAAAAAGTAACTTGCACGAGATCCAAGAATCTCTCTTGGGGTCTGGATTGGAATCCCTTTCTGGTAACATCCCATTGAGTGAACTGAAAAGGACAAAGATTTGTTTAAATTCCTTATAAATTCTAGATATAAGACCTTTGTCAGATGCATAGTTTGTGAATATTTTCTCTAATTTTGTAGGTTGTCTGCTTATTTATAGTCTCTTTTGCTGTGCAGAAGCTCTTTAGGTCCCACTTGTCAATTTCTGTTTTTGTTGCAATAGCTTTTGAGGACTTAGTCATGAATTATTTGACAAGTCTGATATCAACAAATGTATTTCCTAGTTTTCTCCTAGGATGCTTATAGTTTGAGGTCTTACATTTAAATCTTTAATCCATCTTGAGTTAATTTTTGTGTATAGTGAAAGATATAGGTTTAGCTTCATTCTTCTGCATATGGTTAGCAAGTTTTCCCTGCACCATTTTTTGAATGGAGAGTCCTTTCCCCATTGCTTGGTTTTGTCAGCCTTGTCGAAGATAAGATTGTCCTAGGTATGTGGCTTTATTTCAGAGATTTTTATTCTGTTGTATTGGTGTATATGTCCATTTTTATACCAATACAATGCTGTTTTGGTAACTGCAGCCTTATAGTATATTTTGATGTAGAGAAGTGTGATACTTATGGCTTTGTTCTTTTTGTTTAGGATTTGTTTGGCTCAAATCAACCAGCAAAAAACCAAATAACTCCTTTAACGATGGGCAAAGGACATAAACAGACATTTCTCAAAAGAAGACATCCAAGTGTCCAAAAAACATTAAAAAGGCTCAGTATCACTAATCATCAGAGAAATACATATGAAAACCGCAATGAGATACCATCTCACACCAGTCAGAATGGCTATTATAAAAAAGTTAAAAGACAACAGATGCTGGCAATGCTGCTAAAAAAAAAAAAAAAGGAATGCTTATACCCTCTTGGTGGAAATGAAAATTAGTCTAGCCACTGTGAAAAGCAGTTTGGAGATTTCTCAAAGGACTTAAAACAGAGCAACCATTCAACCCAGCAATCCCATTACTGTGTATACCCAAAGGGAAATATATTATTATATCAAAAAGACACATGTACTTGTACGTTCATTGCCTTGCTATTCACAATAGCAAGGAGATGGAATCAACCCAGTTTCACAATAGTAATGACATGGAATCAACCTAGGTTCCCATCAGTGGTGGACTGGATAAAGAAAATTTGGTACATACATACCACCGAATAATATGCATCCATAAAAAATGATGAAATCATGTCCTTTGCAGCAACATTGATAGAGCCTGAGGTCATAATCTTAAGTGAATTAACCCAGGAACAGAAAACCAAATGCCACATTGTCCCACTTTTAAGTGAGAGCTACATTGAGCACATATGAACATAAAACATGGGAAAAATAGGTATGTAGACTACTAAAGGCAGAAGGGAATGAGGGAGCAGTGGATGGAAAAACTACCTTGGGGGCACTAGCCTTACTACCTAGGTGCAAAACACCCATGTAACAAGCCTGCTTATGTATCCTGTATCTAAAATAAAAATTGCTTTTTCTTTAAAAAAAAAAAAAGGAGAATGAGAAGCAAAAGGTAAATAGAGAGTGATCATTAAGAGTATAAACTCTGAGACCTACCAACCCAATTTCAAATTCAATGCTGCTATTAGCTTAGGAAAGTTACCTAATCTCTATTCTTCAGTTTACTCATCCCAGTTTGGCAGCTGTTGGCAATGCTTTCTTCCTCAAAGAGTTATAATTAGAATTACAAAAGTTAATATACAAAAATACTTAGTACTAATACCAAAGTACTTAGAATAGTACTTGGTATATTGTACCAGATATTTTTTGTCATTATTATCTACTATGTGTCCTATTTATTTAATGTACTATGTAGACCAAATCAAACCTGTGAAACTTTGGAATGAGACTATGCTAGTATACTAATAATAAAAACTATTATGTGTGTATATACATATATGT
The DNA here is from genome assembly GCF_028858775.2 of Pan troglodytes. NCBI lineage: Eukaryota > Metazoa > Chordata > Mammalia > Primates > Hominidae > Pan > Pan troglodytes. Next base: position 58,066,524 of record NC_072398.2, on the reverse strand, counting down.
CTGTGTCTGTATGTATATATATATATATATATATACATGCACACACTTATAGAAATAAGGAACAGAATGCCACTCTTATAAAATAAATTTAAAATTTATATTCAATCATATTTTTTGCCATAGGTATAAAATCCTAGAACTAATAATAGCATTTAAAAAAACATGGAGGGAATGTGTTAATAGAATAGATAGATTTCTGTTAAGTTTTTAAAAAATTAATTTGAAAACATTTTTATAGGTTAGAAAAAAAGTAGAGGAATTATTTTGTCTTTCAATTCAAACACACCTATTACTTTCTTAAATTTTGAGATTACATGCATTTTATTTAGTCAAAACTCTCAAACAAAATCTTCACAGAAAGATGCTAAATAAATCAAACATTTCTGAATTAACCACCAATAGTACATGTTTTTGCTTACCAGTAACAAAAATGAGAAATAACAATAGTTCAAAAGAAGGAGGAGGTTTTCTTTTTCTTTTTCCAATAAAGAATTAGTTTAGCAGAGGGCAACCAAGAACTAGATTCTATACTCCTTTCTTTCTGCTTATCTTTTCTTAGCAGGTGACACCTAAAAATCATTTCATTATGCCAGAGACCTGCTAAAGTTCTATCCAACAAGTCCATGGTACAGATATACTGCAGACAGAAATGGAGACAAGACAAAAGGGCTTCTATGATGTCAGGCTCCTAATAAGAGGCTTTCCCATAACTTCTAAACCAAAATTTCACATGCATTTCATTGACCTCCTTTAGTTTTACAGGAGGCTGGAAATGTTATTATTTAGATAGGCCTATTTTCATGCAAAATAAAAATCAGTTACATGTCTTTTTCTCCACGCATCTGATACTGTCTTGAAATAAACACCTCCCATAGCATCTGTCCAGAAAATGTTCTCCTGATACCACACACTGCCTGTGGTGAATATGATTTTAATTTTCTATGAGTAATCATATATATTTTTACCATCTTTCCTTTAATTTTTTTCAGTTATTGATGTACATGTGTTAGTTTGTGTATTATTGTGCATGATAAATAAAATGCCTAAGAGCTTAACTATGTTAGGTAATATAATAAGTCAACTTTTTCCCACAAAATTAGTAAATATTAAGGCAATTAGATATTCAGTATATATTTATTGAATTTGAATTAATCAACTAATGCTAATGCTTTACATTAAAAACCTGGGATTTTTTTTTCAGTGGCAATACACATTTATTTCTAACTTGAAAGTGAATATATGGGACTGTGTTTTTATCTGAAGAAATTTCCAAGTATATATTAACCAGTTAAGCAATTCTACCATTCCCTTCTCTCCATGATTGAATTTATTTTAGAACAAGTTTTGAGTTCCTTTTGAATGTGACTGATGTTAGAAGTTTGAATCTAAATAGAGAGTTTTCTTGGAAACAAGGACATGTTTAGTATGTCCTTTATAGTGATGAATATCTTTAAAAAAAACATCTGTCATAAGTTAGCTAAATTATTATATTCCATCTTAGAGAAATGTCATGCTGAGGTGACTTTTTTTTAAATGAAGTCATTTCTTAGATATCCGTGCTGAACTTATTTTCAATGACTAAAATTTTAAAAAGTATTCATTCCAGAAATGATCCAAACTCCTTTGAATAAAATTACTAAAATCTCACTAGCTGGGAACATGCACTCATTTTAAAAATGATCATAAATGTGTGAGGCAGTTTTCTACCTGACAGGAGATAAAAACGGATTAGTGAGCAGAGATCAGATCATTCAGAGCATTGCAAGCAATATTAGAAATTTTTTAAAACTTTAACAAAGAAGAAGCTTCTGAAGAACTTGATAAAGGGAAATTATATAATACTATATCCATTTTAAAAAAGGATAAGTCAAGGTACAATTTGAAGACTAGACTAGGAGTAAAGAAGAATGGATTTCATTTATCCAGATGGAAGTATGTTACTATAATCCAGAAAATAGACGACTGTATTAGGATAGTGAAGTGAGGGTGAAAAGGTGTTTAAATAAAGGTTGAAATAAATGTACTTACAGATTCAATAGAAGTAGGAGGCAACACAAACGACTCTCAGATTTCAAGTTTGAGCAAATGCGTAATGAGTATTGCCATTTTATGAGTATACAGAACTAAAAGAGAAGATACTGGGAAATATATCATGTATATATTTTAGACATTCCAAATTTGAGATGCTTGCAGATATTCAGGTGAAAATATACATTATTATGTAGCTAAAAATATCATAACTCAAAAAAAGAAGACTGGAAAAATAGATCAAATGTTGCATACCTATAGGTTAATTAAAACTGTTGAACATATGAGATCACTTTGTATGGATGAAGAAGACACCTGAGACAAAATTCTGTAAATTGCCTACATTCTGAAGAAGTCAGCAGAAAAGACTGAGAAAAACCAGCCAAAGATAGAAAGGGCAAACTTAGAAAGGGTGGTGTCTTGGAAGATATGAAGAGGGAGTCATTCTAAAAAGGAAGTCATTTAAAGATTTCATAGTATTTGCTTGAAACTTAGAAGTTTCAAGTTTATTAGATTATCTAATGGTGAGCTCAGAATGAGCAACCTTAGTAAAGTGTTTGGGTATAGACCAGAAAATAGCTGGGAATAGAGTATGAAGTAAAAAATATATATATAAGCAGTTGTGAACAATTTATTCCTGGAAATTTGTTATTGAATGAAAAAAATGGAAAAAGAATTTAAAAGTGACAGAACACAAAGGAGAGTATTTTAAAGTGATCAAGACATGAGAATTTTAAGTGCTGGTAAAATATAATCAGTAGAGAGGAAATATTATGAGGTGAAGTTTGAAGAAATATAAGTTACGGCAAAATTCCCTGAGAATGTGGGGGAATAAAATCAAGAACAGGTTTTGATAGTAAAACAATATCATTTCAAAAAATATTTAGGGGCCAAGTACAGTGGCTCATGCCTGTAGCTTCAGCACTTTGGGAGGCCAAGGCAGGCAGATCACCTGAGGTCAGGAGTTCAAGACCAACCTGGTTAACATGGTGAAACTTCGTCTCTACTAAAAATACCAAAATTAATCGGGTGCAGTGGCACATGCCTGTAATCCCAGCTACATGGGAGGCTGAGGCAGGCAGATCACCTGAGATCAGGAGTTCAAGACCAACCCGGTTAACATGGTGAAACTTCGTCTCTACTAAAAATACCAAAATTAATCGGGTGCAGTGGCACATGCCTGTAATCCAAGCTACATGGGAGGCTGAGGCAGGAGAATCACTTGAGTCCAGGAGGCAGAGGTTGCAGCCAGAGCAATCAGGTAAGAGAAAGAAAGAAAGGACATCCAAGTCAGTATAGAGGAAGTCAAACTGTCACTGAATTTTCTTTTCTTATCCGATTTGTTTCACTTAGAATGCCTTCATAATAACTGTCTTATTCCTTTGAGGTTCAAGTACTATCATATACCTAAAGTCTTCCTTAAGCTGCATATATATATATATATATATATATATATATATATATATATACACACACACACACACATGCAGCATATATATAATACATGTATATATTATATATATCAACATATATATGGAGAGTATATATATTCTTGATAAATATATACATATATATGCTTCTTAAAATTATCTCTTTTGTTCTATCTCTCATCTATTTGACACTTAGCAGACCCCACCTGGTGCTTTGTGTAGTATAGATACAAATAAAACATAAATAAGAGACACTTAGCCGACCCCGCCTGGTGCTTTGTTTAGTATAGATACAAATAAAATATAAATAAGAGATTTAGATTCAGGCAGATATTCTTTGGTGGTGACTAAACTTGTCATTGTGTCTAGTTGTTTCAGTGCTCTAAATTTAGTTTTGAGATCTGCAAAATAAAGACTATACATATTGTTTCAATATTCAAATGAAGTATCATATGAAATACCAAATAAATGCCAGTTCCTTCCTAGAGAAATTTGGAGAGCAGAAATTGGTAAAAGCAAATAGTATAGTATATGTATCTATTATATATCTTTAATATACAATATTCCATTGTGTTTGTAAATATAGAAAATATGTATTTTTTGATTTTATGTATATTTTCTACACCCAGAGCATTGAAGTTGTTTATTTACAATAATATTGGCATATAATCTTTGTTTAATCCTGTGTTTTCTGAGGATGTATAGATGACAACAAAATTCAATGTTTATAACACGGATGTAATAAATAAATAAACGGAGTAGCAGAAATAAAATAAATAAATAGGATGACAATGTAAATAGATCTATGATAAAGAGCACTCTTGAAAAATAGTAGCAGTGGTTAATTTCAATAGGCTTCTTTACACATATCACCTAAATTCCAAGAGGTGGGTGTAGTATGTAGAATTTCATAAAATTATATTAACATTAGAAATTTTAAAAAGCATATGCAGATATAGGGAGATCCTGGTGTTCTATGGAACATACGTTGAAAAATGCTGTATCCAAAGAAGTTGGGAAACAAAATAGTCAATAAAAGCCAAGGATTATTAAGAGTTCAGAGATTATCTAGTTCAGTGTTTTCAAACATTTCCACCTACTGTTCCACACTTCACATGCACAACATATTTGTTTTAGTAATATGTTTTATTACCCACAGTGGTTCTCCAGTGTTCATCTGAGTGAGAATCTCTCATCTTGCTAAACCTCATTTTACAGAAGCTCAAAAATTGAGGAACTTCTCCAATATCACATCATAATATGTGACTGAGTTTAGGGTGAAACAAAGTTATACTAAATTACAATTTAGAGTTCCTAATATTACTCTTGTATTCTTCCTCTTTCTAATTACAACTACTATACAATTTGGATCTGTTAATGTTATCTGGTAACTTGACTGTTTTTTATCAGTTGAACTCTTGTAGCTAACTCTGATTGGAACTTGAGAGTGGTGTCTATGTAAATCAACAGGTAAATGCAATGCTTTATATGAAGATCTAGATAGTGTAACTAGGAAGAAAATTGGTTTACCCTTCTGAGAATATGGAAATCCATAGGCATTGTTTTGAATTCTGGATGAAGCAGAGCATTACAGAAAAACTAAAATATATTCAGAGTAATTTGTCTAGAATGGGAAAGAGTTTGAAAACACTAAATAGTTGAAGGATTTGAGGATTTTTAACCTGGAGAAAAAAATAATTTGGAAGGTACATGATAAAATGTTTCATAATTATTAGGATTAGGATGTTTTCAGCATCCCTGAAGCTCCTAAATTTTGATGAGTTTTTAAATTGTGGATACAAGTTTGAAGTAAGTATTCGTTTACTTAGTGGGTAGAATTGAAATCAAGATGTGGAAGATAGAAGGAAAAAAGATTTTGACTGATTGCCCTTGGATCATATTAGAATTGCCCTCAAAATATAATGGGTTGACTTTAGGAAGAGATTTCTCTATCACTGAAATATAAAACTAATTAACAGTAAAAGATGAATTACAGATGTGAACCTGATTAGTCATACTATGACCAAAATGTTCCCTCAAGTTTCTGGGAATCTAGTATTCTATTCTTAATAAGAGAACATTTTGGCATGTCAAATCTTTAAAAATTTATTACTAAACTAATGTTAAACTCTACTCACTTTGAAACCCATCTTTTAATACTGTCACCTAATAATTTCTCAATATACTTTTTTCCAATATCACTTGAGCTCTCACCTTACTGGGAACTGTTCCCTATTTAAAGAGCATTGGCCAAATGAAATGCTTACCAAATCACAACACTAATCATTTTATCTTGTGCTATAATTTAACTTTAAACATTTCATCTGCTAATTTTTACTTGTCAAGTTATCTATTCCCAGTTTGAATATATTTAAGATATTATATTTTGCTTTTTGCTTTTCCTTGTTAAATATTTTCCATCAAGAATGAAATTGGATAGAAAAAAAAACCCATAAACTACCCCAAATATAAGGTGCTTTTGAGTGATCTACACTTCAAATCAGTGTAACCATAAATCTTCCACATCCTGACAGAAACCAACAGATATATACCAAGTGATAGCACTGGAGTGTAATGGAAAATGCACTGAATTTAGATTCAGGCAGGAATTCTTTGACAGTGACTAAACTTGTCATTAGGTCTAGTTGTTTTAGTGCTCTAATTTAGTTTTGATATCTGCAAAATAAAGACAATATGTATGGTTTCTGGATGGATTCTGCAATAGTCTCTTAATAAATGACCACTCACTTCACACAGGGACTTTAAAGGTATTTCAGAGACATAAACCTGAACCTGTTATTCTTAGATTTAACTGTTCAGTGACTGTATTAGTCCATGCTTACACTGTTGATAAAGACATACCTGAGACTTGGCAATTAAAAAAGGAAAGAGGTTTAATGGACTCACAGTTCCATGTGGCTAGGGAGGCCTCATAATCATGGCAGAAGGCAAGAGGCATGTGTCACATGGTGGCAGACAAGAAAAGAGAATTAGAGCAAAGAAAAAGGAGATTCCCCTTATAAAACCATCAAATCTCATCAGACTTATTCACTACCATAAGAACAGTTTAGGGGAACGCCCTCCATGATTCAATTATCTCCAACCAGTTCCTTCCCACAACTTGAGGGAATTATGGGAGCTACAATTCAAGATGGGATCTGAGTGGGGACACAGCCAAACCATATCAGTGTGTGATATGTTTGTGAAGTACAAATAAATGCCAGTTCCTTCCTACAGACTTTGGAGAGCAGAAATTGGTAAAAGCAAATGCACAATTTAAGATTGTTTAGAAGGAACTCGGATTTTAAAAAAGTAATTTCCATTTAATCCATTTAATTTAGAACATAAAGAACCTTCCTTCCTTCCTTCTCTTTCTTTCTTCTCTTTTCTTTCTTTTCTTTTTTCTTTCTTTCTTTCTCTTTCTTTATGTCTTTCTTCTTTTCTTTCTTTCTTTTTTTTTTTTTTTTTTTGTTTTTGAGATGGAGTCTTGCTGTGTCCCCCAGGCTGGAGGGTAGTGGTGGGATCTCGGGCTCACTGCAAGCTCCGCCTCCCAGGTTCACACCATTCTCCTGCCTCAGCCTCCCGAGTAGCTAGGACTACAGGCGCCCACCACCACACCCGGCTAATTTTTTGTATTTTTAATAGAGATGGGGTTTCACTGTGTTAGCCAGGATGGTCTCGATCTCCTGACCTTGTGACCCACCCACCTCGGCCTCCCAAAGTGCTGGGATTACAGGCATGAGCAACCACACCCAGCCCTTCCTTCCTTCCTTTCTTTTTCTTTCTTTCGTCTTCCTTTGTCTCTTTCCTCTTCTATTTTTTTTTTTTTGAGACAGGGTCTTGCTATGTTGTCCACGCTGATCTCAAACTCCTCAACTAAAATGATCCTCCCATCTCAGCCTCCAGAGTAGCTGGGATAACAGGTGTGTACCATCATGCCAGGCAGATAATATTTCTTATCTAGTAATAAGGAGGAAGCAACTTTTTATAGTTTTACTATACTGATACACATAATGACAAATGGATTTTCTTAGTTAATAGCTATAAAGAAAAAAATAAGGAATAAAGAAGGAAATATAGCTCCAGAAAATCAGAAAGATGTTATCTGACACATTGTGGAAACCCATTTTGGGAAATTGTGGCAATCATAATTATACAGATATTAATATCAAGTATAACAAATTAATAGGATGTTTTCTAGAACTACTAAGAAATCGTGGCAAAATATAATTTGGCTACCCTGATGATGTGCAGTGGTCTTTTTACTGAGCTGAACAAGATAGTAGATATCACCTTGATAGAAATAGATTAAACATGCAATTGCAAAAATTAATTGAAATTTGAAAGGAAAGTCCGATTACTGTTGGGATGTTTATAACTTAATAGAATTTTTGTAGCATTATAGTTAATGAACTAATATAAGAGATTCTTGAAAATTGTGTTTATGTCGAAATCCTTATTGTTCTACCTATATAAGACAGTGGAAGGAATTCAAAATAATGGCAACTTTTTAAAAGTCAATAATCCTGCTGGGTTTTTCTGTAATGTTTTGGAAAGAGAAGGGGAGAAAGAGAGTGAGAGAGACACGAGAATATTATGAATTGATGTTTTTGTTATTGTTGACTGCATCCGTCCACCACAACATTGCTAATGCTTTAATTTAGACTCCTTATACTCTTGTTCCTGCCACCACAATGATTTTATTCCCAACTGGCCATTCGTTCCTCCCACAGGACCTAACAAAGCCCTCATTCTCACCATCCATAAAACCACCAAGAACAATATTTCCAGAACCCATGTCTCATAAAATAATAATTTGATTAAAATTACCCAATGGGTTCATATCATTTGAAGAGAACACTCAGAAACCTTTAACATGTCATCGTAACTGCTACAACTAGTCACTTCAGAGTGATTACCTTCAAGTATCACCCACCTATTCCTTTCTTTTTTTTATGCTTTTCATTGTGACCTATGGACAGATCATTAAACACAACACTGTACATTCAAGATGTCTTTTACAAAACATTTTCCTCTACTTGTAATATTATTAGTCAATTTAACTATTTTTACTCAGTTCTCAAGCACCACTTCAATTAGTCTCTTTCTCCTCACCACTCCCATCCTGCTCTAATGAGCAGAGCTCATCACTCTGTCTACTAGCCACCACTGCACACATGGTGTCTATGTGCATTGCCTGATCTTTCATCCATTTTTATAGTAATATTCTCTAGTAGGTTGAACTCCTTAAGGCAAAGACCAAAGCTCCCTTAATTATATCGCCTAATATCTATGGCAATTTATCTTATTTAATATATTCTCAGTCAAGGGATGTTACATGAAGTTACATGAAGAAATGATGAATTAATGCTTTTGGTACTCAAAAAAGGGAATAAATTCCTGGTACTCTGACTTTAATCAAGTAAATATAGTCTCTCTGCCTTCTCCCAACCCCATCCTCAGCTATGAGAACTTCTCGTAGGTGATTTGCTTAGAGAAAGTGCTTTTAACATTGTTTCAAGGACTCACTCAGATGCTCCAAAAAATATTGTTAGGGAGAGAGACAAAATAGCCAACTAGACCCAGCCAGGAAGTGCTGCTCTCACGGAGAGAAACACAAATATCGAGTAAATCAACATACTTTGAACAGATCTTCAGAGTGAAAAACTGAGAGTCCATACAGAAGCCGTGGCTGAAGAGGGAGGAAGCCAGGAACTCTGCATGGCGTTGCTAAACGTCAGGGCTAGTTCCCAGCCCTGACCCTAGGGAAACAGTGAGAGAAGGGATGGCAGGGCAGCCCACTCTCACCACAGATCTCTGGGACTCTAGCTATAGGAAATTCCATGCCCTCCCAAGATATTTCAACTGGCTAGGGGATCTGCCTGGATGGGAGGCAGAGGCAGAGTTCCAAGTTTCATGGAGCCCAGGGGCTTTTGTGCATGGGGAAGTTACAGTGGAATGTGGCCAAAGATGCCTATCCCCCAAGGCTCCCCACCTTCCTGAACAGCTCCAACCCCACTGACTGTCAGACCAAAAGACAGCAGGGACGACTTTCCAGTGGGACAGGGACACGTCTGTTCTTCAGGCCCTCCTGACTGCCAGCCCCTCCCAAGACTACTGCCTGGCCGCTCCCACAGGAGCATGTGCACAGCACAACCACCACTGCACAGCGTGGGTGCTTTGTTGGCAGCAGCTGAGGAGCACTTCAGATCCCACAGTGCAGCCAGGGTCCAACCCCAAAGGACTGGAAGGTGGATCTGGTGTGCTGGTCCCAACGCCCAAGGGCTGTAGCAGGTGGCTCAGGAGTGCCAAGTGGAGATCTGTTGCCAATGCTCAAGTTGAGGAGAAGCTCCCACTTTCTGAACACTGAGAAGGGTGAAATGGGCAGGTGCAGGAGCAGGGTATGCCTCCCTCCACAGGGCTGCTCTAGGAAGGTTATAGCCTGTTCGCCAGTTGGCTTCTGCTAAAGGGAGCCTCATGGCCTGGAACGGCTAACAAAGGAAATGTGGGTGCAGTGCCAGTGATTGGAGGGGGCTCCTCCAAGGTCCAGGAGCAGACCTGGTGGGGGGTCAGAGCCCCCCAACCACCACCACAGAACACTGTCGCTAATGCTCTGAAATACAAAAGAGCCACGCCTGTAATCCCAGCACTTTGGGAGGCTGAGGCGGGCAGATCACAAGGTCAGGAGATCGAGACCATCCTGGCGAACACGGTGAAACCCCGTTTCTACTAAAAATAAAAAAAAATAAAAAAATAAAAATAAATTAGCTGGGCGTGGTGGCGGGCGCTTGTAGTCTCAGCTACTCCTACTCGGGAGGCTGAGGCAGGAGAATGGCGTGAACCCGGGGGGTGGAGCTTGCAGTGAACCAAGATCGCGCCACTGCAGTCTAGCCTGGGAGACAGAGAGACTCCGTCTCAAAAAAAAAAAATAAATAAAATAAAATAAAATAAAATAAAAATAAAAAATAAAAATAAAATAAAGAAATACAAAAGAGCCATGAGGCAATGTAAGAGCCTATCTGCCGGCCATTATTACACTTAAGCGCCATCTCCTGGACTGCATCCCAAATTGCAACAAAAAATTCAGCCAATAAATAATCACCTGTTTAAACCAGGTCAAGAATCCAGTTACAAGAAAATTCTCTACAGAGCTTTGGCCCACTGAAAGCACACAAAAATGAAGCCAACTGACTATATTTGACTTACATCACAGGAAAAGGACCACTAGTCCTCTCAGATGAAAAGGGATCAGCACAAGAATGCTGACAATTCAAAAAGTCAAATGTCTCTTTACCTCCGAACAAGTGTACCAGCTTCCCAGCAATGGTGCTTAACCAGATTGAAATGATTGAAATGACAAAGAATTCAGAATCTAGGTGTCAAAGAAGCTAATAAAAATTCAGTAAAAATTCGAAACACAATCCAAGTTATCCAAGGAATCCACTAAAATGATCCTAGAGCTGAAAGGTGAAATAGCCATTTTATGAAAGGCCCAAACTGAACTTCTGGATTGAAATATTAACTACAGGAAATTCATAATACAGTCAGAAGCATTAACAGGAGAATAGACCAAAGTGAAGAAAAGATCTCAGAGCTTGAAGACTAGTTCTTCAAATCAACTTGGTAAGACAAAACATTTTTAAAAGAATTTAAAAAGAAATAAAACCTCTCACAAATATGGGATTATGTAAAGAGACAAAATCTACAACTCATTGGCATTCCAGAGAGAGAAGGAGAGAGGGTAATTAACTTGAGAAATGCTTTTGAGACTATAATCCATGGAAATTTTTCCAATCTCACTCGAGAGTTTGTCATGAAAATTCAAGAAATACAGAGGACCCCTGTGAGAAACAATATAAGAAGACCATCCTGAAGGTACAGAGTGATCAGATTCACAAAAATCAACATGAAAGAAAAAATCAAAGGCAACTAGAGAGAGGAATCAGGTCACCTACAAAGGGACACCATCAGGCTAGCAGCAGACCTCTCAGCAGAAGACCTACAAGCCAGAGGAGGGAGATTAGGGCTCTGTTTTCAGCACTCTTAAAGAAAAAATAATCTAACCAATAATTTTCATATTCTGCCAAACTAAGATTAATAAGTGAAGACAAAATAAAATGTCTTCTAGACAAGCATATATTAAGGGAATTCATTACCACTAGACCAGCCTTATAAGAGGTTGTTAAGGGAGTACCAAACATGGAAACAAAAGAATGATACCTGCTATAACAAAAACGGACACTATAAAATAACTACACTATCCAATTGACAAAACAACCAGCTAACAACAAGATAACAGGATCAAAATCTCATATATCAACATCAATCCTGAAGGTAAATGGCCTAAATGCCCCAGTTAAATGGCATAGAGTGGCAATCTAGATAAAAAGATAAGACTCAATTGTCTGTTGTCTTCAGGATACCCATCTGACATGTAACAATATCCATAGGCTCAAAAAAAGGGATGGAGAGAGATCTACCATGGAAACCGAAAACAAAAATGAGCAAGAGTTCTTATTCTATTATCAGGTAAAACATACTTTCAATCAACAACAATCAAGAAGGGCAGGGAAGAATATTACATACTAATAAAGGGTTCAATTCACAAGATGTCTTAACTATCCTAAATATATACACACCCAACATTCATCACCCAGATTCATGAAAGTTATTCTTTACCTACAGAAAGACTTAGACAGCTACACAGTCATAGTAGGGGACTTCAGCACCCAACTGACAGCATTAAACAGATCACTGAGTCAGAAAAATAACAAAGAAATTCTCAACTTAAATTTAACATTCAATCAATTGAATCTAAGCCCTCTAGCAAATACTCCACACAACCACAGACTATACATTCTACCCATTTGCACATGGAACATACTCATACTGTAAGACAGACCACATGTTTGGTCATAAAGCAAGTCTCATTAAATTCAAAAAAATCAAAATCATATCAAGGATATTTTTGGAAAACTGTGCAATAAAAGTAGAAATAAATACCAAGAAGATATCTCAAAATTGCAAAAATACATGGAAATCTAAGTTCTTGCTTCTGAATTTTTTTTTTAGTGAGCAACAAAATTATAGCAGAAATAAAAAGGTTCTTTGAAATTAATGAATATAGAGATAAATTTTATGAAAATCTTTGGAATGCAGCTAAAGGAGTGTTAAGAGGAAAATTTACAGTGCTAAACACCTTCAGTAAGAAGTGGAAAAAATCTCAAATTAACAATCTAACATCACACCTAGAGAAACCAGAAAAAAATAACAAACCAACCCTGAAGCTATCAGAAGAAACAAAATTGAAATTAAAAAGTCCATACAAAAGATCAATGAAACCAAAAAGTGGTTATTTGAAAGGACAAACAAGATTCACAGACTGCTAGCTAAATTAACAAAGAAAAAAATAATAAATCCAAATAAGCACAATCAGAAATGACAAAAAAGACATTATAACTGATCCCACAGAAATACAAAAGATCCTCAGAGGCTATTATAAACACCTCTATGCAAACAAACTAGAAAATCTGGAGGAAATGGATAAACTGCTGGAAACACACAAACTCCCAATATTGAATCAGGAACAAATTAAAACAAAGACCAATATCAAGTTTCAAAACTGGGAGAATAATAAAAATCCTACCAAGAAAAGCCTGGGAATTAACAGCCAAATTCTACCAAATATACAAAGAATTGGTACCAATCCTACTGAAACTATTCCAAAAAATCTAGGAGGAGGGACTTCTCCCTACCTGAATCTATGAAGTCAGCACTAGTCTAATATCGAAACCAGGCAGAAACACAAAGATAAAAGAAAACTTCAGGCCTATATCAATGAACATACATGAAAAAGCCTAAAAAAATACTAGCAGACTGAATCCACCAGCACATCAAAAATTTAATTCAGATTGATCAAGTAGGCTTTATACCTGAGATGCCAGGTTGATTCAACATATACAAATCAATAACTGTGATTCACCACAAAAAAGAGTTAAAAATAAAAACTATATGATCATCTCAACAGATTTAGAGAAAGCTTTTGATAAAAATATAACATCTCTTCATGACAAAAACCCTCAAAAACTAGACATCTAAGAAACATACCTCAAAATAATAGCTCTTTATGATAAACACACATCCAATATCATACTGAATGAGCAAAAGCTGGAACTCTTCCATGTAAGGACTGAGACAAGAAAAGGATACCCACTCTCACTACTCCTATTCAGCATACTACTGGTAGTGCTAGCCAGAGCAGTCAGGCAAGAGAAAAAAATAAAAGCCTTCTAAATATGAAAAAAGAAGTTAAATTCTCTCTCTTTGCTGATGACATGATTCTGTATCTAGAAAGCCCTAAAGACTCTCCCTAAGGGTTTCTAAAATGGATAAATGACTTCAGTGAAATTTCAGGGTACAAGGTCAAGGTATAAATATCAGTAGCATTTTCTATACACTAATAACATTCTAGCTGAGAGTCAAATAAGAAACACAATCTCATTTACAATATCTGCAAAAAAAAATGTAATACTTAGGAATAATTCAAACCAAAGAATTAAAAAAAAAACTCTGCAGGGAGAGCTACAAAACACTGCTAAAAGAAATCAAAGTCAACGCAAGTATATGGAAAACCACTGCATGTTTATGGATTGGAAGAATCAATATCGTTAAATGGCCATACTGCCCAGAGCAATGTATAGATTCAATGGTATGTCTATTAAAAAACCAACGTTATTTTTCTATCGAATTGGAAAACTATTCTAAAGTTCATTTGGAACCAAAAAAGTGCTCAAATAGCCAAAGAAATTCTAAGCAAAAAGAACACACCTGGAGGCATCACACTATCCTGTAAGGCTACGGTAATCAAAACAAGATGGTGCTGGTACAAAAACAGACACATAGACCAGTGGAACAAAACACAGAATGCAGAAATAAGGCTGCCCACCTACAACAATTTGATCTTCAACAAGGTTGACAAAAACAAACAATAGAGAAAGTAATCCCTATTCAACAAATGGTGCTGGGATAACTGGCTAGTTGTCTACAGAAGAATGAAATTGGACCACTACCTTCACCATACACAAAAATTAACTCAAGATGGATAAAGATTTAAAGGTAAGTCCTCAAACTATAAAAAAATTTAGATGAAAAACCACTTCTGGACATTGCACTTGGCAAATAATTTATGACTGAGTTCTCAGAAGCAATTGCAATAAAACCAAAAATTGACAAATGGGACCCAATTAAACTAAAGATCTCCTGTACAGCAAAAGAAAGTATCAACAGAGTAAACAGACAACCTACAGAATGGGAGAAAATATTTTGCAAACTATGCATCCAATAAACTTCTAATAGCTAAAATCTATAAAGAATTAAACAAATCAACAAGCATAAAAGAAGTAACTTTATAAAAAAATGTGCAAAGGATATGAACAGATACTTCTCAAAAGAAGGCATACAAGTGGCCCAGAAACATGCATAAATGCTCATCATCACTAATCATCAGAAAATAGAAGTTTAAACTACAATGAGATATCTCACATCAGTTCAGAAAGGCTATTATTAAAAAGTCAAAAAACAACAAATGCTGGCAGATCTCTGGAGAAAAGGGAATGCTTATACACTGTTGATGTGAATATAAATTGGTTCAGCCTCTGTGGAAAGCAGTTTGGAGATTTCTCAAAGAACTTAAAACAGAACTATCCATTCAACCCAGCATTCCCATTACTGGGTATATACTCAAATTAAAATAAATCATTGTACAAAAATACATGTACGCTTATGTTTATCACTGCACTATTCACAATAGCAAAGACATGAAATCAACCTAGGTGCCCATCAATGGTGGATTGGATAAATAAAATATACATATACCATAAAATACTATGCAACTATAGAAAGAAATCATGTCCCATAGGCAGCTGCATGGATGCATCAGATGGCCATTATCCTAAGCAAATTAACATGAAAACAGAAAACCAAATACTGCATGTTCTCACTTTTAAGTGGGAGCTAAATATTGAGGGCACATGGACACAAAAAAGAGAACAGACAATGGGGTCTACCAGATGAGGGAGATAGGTAGGGAAGCATTGGCTGAAAAACTACCTATTGGGCACTATGCTCACTACCTGGGTGATGGGATCATCCATATCTTAAACCTCAGCCTCATGCAATATAGCTACCTAACAAACCTGTATATGTACACCCAGATCTAAAAAAAGTTGAAATTATTTAAAAAATATTTTGAGCTGAGAGGTAGGTAAATAAAAGGTAGATAGGTAGGGAAGATAAATATTTGCATAACAAATACTATTTTATAGGAAGTATTAGAAAACTGGGATTCCCATATATTAATAACTCACTTAAATATATTTTAATAATTTTCCCCAAAATACAAAAGCCCAATTTGTTTTTCAGCTTATTTTTTACCTAGTTGATACTGTGTTTTTCAAAACCAATCATACTGATGTTTATTTAAAGCAATTCTACTAATTAGTTATCTTGGCATAAGATTTAGAGTAGTCAGAAAAGACTTTTCAGGTTCTTGTAGCAGATAAAAATATTACATCTGATGGGATTTGATAGTTTGCATAGACATGCATATTCTTTTCTGTATAGGAAGTAGAACTGGTCTTTCTCTGACTGAGTCAAATACATAAAAATTTTCAATAAATTTCAAGCATATTGTAGGTATATTTTGTAGTCAATGCCTCTGTGTATGTGTAAATGCTTTCTCAGTCAAATAGAATACCAAACAACTCACATATTAATTGAATATGAAGAAGTATACAAATAAGTTTTATTGAAAATCTGTTATTGTGTATACTCTAATAGAAAATCAGCAACCTATTTATCTCCTCAAACTCTTCCTCTTACTAGTTTCATATCACAGCACATTACATCCTGCAGAATTTCTGATATTTAAATTAATATTTTATATTATATCTTTCCTTCTCTAAAAGACATCTCTTCAAAAAGTAAATTTGAGAAATGCATGGGTATATCTAAGAAAACCCACATTCTAAGTCTGCAGTATTCAACTATGGCTGTGTAAGTTCAAATGAAATTAAACAAATTATAAACTCAGGTTTCATTCAAACCATTCAGACTCTGAGTATTCTGTAACCACATGTGGCAAGTAGCTACTGTTTATTATAGAGATTCCTATCATCTGTGAAAAGTTTATTACACAGCACCATTCTAAGACACCATTTTATACACTGGATTTCATAATTCTATAAAAAAGTGTTCCCACATAAAAAGATTATACCATTTTCCAATAAGCTTCTAAAAAAGGTGGGATAAATATTATAAAATAGGTTTATTTATCTCACAATCTGAAAAAAAATTAGCAAGGCATTTTGAATTTCCTTCAAATTATCCAAATGCGTTTGTCTGAGTGAAATATTACCCTTGTTTTCATCCATACACACATATTTATTTGCATAGATTTATTCCATTAAAATGGTTGCTTTTAGGAGGAAGGAAAAAAATAAAAGAAAAAAGAAATGAAAAAAGAAAAAAAAAGAAAAAAAAAACGAAATAGCCAGAAGGAATGAAGGCATAAAGTTAAACAAGAGTAAAGACTGAAATAAACCAATAGCAGTGTACCAAACAATGAGGTTCACTAGTTCAACCTCCGCATCTAAAATTAAAATACAACATAAAAAACAAAAGCATTTCCCCAGAAATATAAGAATATTTTATAAAGACAACATTTCTTATGCTACCCAATGTATCAACATCCTTATATAGTTACCAGTATTTACTGCCAACAGTTATTTGTTACCCAGGTGAATGCATTTGCTTATTTTCCTTGAACAATACTTTTACAAATACTGGCCTTTATGTAAATTACAAAGACTCAAACAAAAAAAGAGTAAATGAAAATATACCATCTCAACCTCCTCCAAATTTAATTTATGAAGCATTCAACTTACTACACCCAAATAACAAATATTTTCAAAATATAAAAATATGCCTGATTTTTGTTACATTATTTACTTGCTGCTTAAAATTTAATACATGTATAAAATATAAGCAGTAATAGTTTTATTTAATAACAAATTGAGCATGTATATACTGAAGTATATCACAAAAGTAGACTGAATTTTCTAATCTCTGATCATTTGGAGACTCTTAGCCTTTGAAAAATGAAATATATATTGGATTTACTATAATCATGCAGGATGCAAATATGTAGCATTAAAGTGTCAATTACCAAACCTGCTGTGAATATGATTAAACATTAGAAGTACAAAGTTTGAACATAAAACAGTTTTCACATCAGTGGTTTTCAATTTGCATGGAGAAAAAGATGGGCCTTGCTACTTCGTTCTAGAAAACTTGTATTGCAATTATTTAGTACATTTTTTCTATAAAGTGCTAGTTATTTATTCAACACAAAATCTTTCAACATTAGAAACAAGATTTCCACTTTCTGGATGTGAATGTAAGCATCCTGGATATTGACACTCCATCCTAACACTTAAAAAGCTAAACAAACTGAAAAATCAACAACTCTTCTTAAGTATATAAGAGAATTAAGGTCACAGGGCAAATTATTGCCCCAACACTGAAGAAACAGGTAGATACAGAGAATCACAACCTACCAGAGGAGAAACTCAAGAGCAGAAACCTCTGCCGGAATCAGTGCTGGCACAGGAAAACCTGCGCTGTAATTGATGAATTGCCGGAAGCTAAGTTGTGAACAAGCCTGAGAGTTATTCCAGGGAACCCAGCCAACGCAGTTCCCACAGTTTCATGAATTTTACCTCCAGGAGTTTGGCCAGGGCCTCACAGTAAATTCCCGGGAAAAAAAATCTCTTCATGCTTTTGTCAGGGAGAAAGAAAAACGAACTATTTTGAAATACACCAGAGCATTTTCTTCTTAGCAAGACCTGCTCTCAGGAGTAACTATTTAAGGGAGCCTAACCTGCTGAAGTTTTATCAGAGCCTAAGTGACCTGGGGAAAAAAATATATATATATCTCCAGCCCCTCTAGCTTTCCATGTGGAAGAAGGAAAATACTTAACTCTAGCTCATTCTATCATCCTGTCCCACCTAAGGGGGCAGATGAAAACTGAGAAGCACATGTGAAGTTCATAGTCCACAGGCATAGTTCCACTAAAAGACTGAGAACAAATCACAGGACTAAAGAATGCTTTGCATCTAGATCACCTTACAACCACATTACTGAAGACCTATCAAATATAGCAGTTCCTTTTATTCAGTACGTCACGTACAGCTATCAAGAAAAATGACAAGGCACACCAAAAGGCAAAAAACAAACAAACAAAAACACAGCTTGAAGACAAAGAGTAAGCATCAGAACTAGGCATGGCAGGGATGTCAGAATTATAAGACTGGTAATTTAAAGCAACTATGATTAATATGCTAAAGGATATAATGAGAATAAGTACATACCATGCAAGAAAAGATGAGCAATTCGTGCAAAGAAATGAAAATATTAACAAAGAACCAAATACAAATAAATTAATAAAAAAGAAGGAACCAAGAAATAAAAATGTTCGAGATGACAAGCATGGTACCCAAAATGAAGAATGCCTTTATTAGACTAGACACAACTGAGGAAAGAATCTCTCCCATTTGAGGATAATGGAATAGAAACTTCCAAAAGAAAAAAGAAAAAAGTACAAAGATTAAAAAAGAGAGAATAAAATGTCCAAGAACTGAGTGACAAATACTAAATAAATAATAGAGGTGTAAGACATATCTAATGGGGATATGAGAAGAAAAGAAACACATGAAGTATTTAATACAATGATGACAGAATTTTTCCAGATTCATGTCAAACCATCAAACCACAGAATCAGGAAGTTTAGAGAACAGCAGAGAACCAGGTTAAATGCCAAAAAATTTACAACTAGTTATATTATTTTCAAATTACAGAAAAGCAAATATAAGAATTACATTCAACTTCTCAGAAACTATGCAGAGGAGAAGTGGAGTAAAATATTTAAAGTTTTGAGAAAAAAAAAAAAAACTAAACCTAGAATTTAGTACCCCACAAAATTATCTTTTAAAAGTGAAGGAGAAATAAAAGCTTTTTTTATACAAATAAAAATTGAAAAAGTGTGCTGTCAGTAGACCTGCCTTGCAAGAAATGTAAAAAGAAATTCTTAAGTGAGAAGTAAAATAATATAGGTCGGAAACTTGGCCATACATAAGGAAAGGAAAAGGATCAAAGAAGGAATAAATGAGCCAAACTGAAACTTTTATTTTTCTTATTTTCAACTGACTTAACAGATAACATTTTGTTCAAAGTAATAACCACAATATATTCAATTATGTATGCTTACGTATATATCAAATATATATATATATATATAATATGTATGCTTACATATATGTGGAAAGAATGACAGCAATTATACAAAGGGCATGAGGGATAAATTATTGTTATCTTTTCATTATAAGGTAATTACACTATCTATGAAACAGTATATTCTTAAGTGAAAGTGAAATTGTGCTAGTTGTAAATTAGTTTCTCAAACTCTAGAGCAACCACTAAAGAGTTAAAAAACTATATAAATGATATGCTAGGGGAGAGAAAATAGAATCATATGACACATATGGAATAAAAGCAAACAGATAAAGAAAGATAAGCTGTTACTAAGAAGAAATGAAAAAACATGGAGGAAATTTAAATGCTTACTACTAAGTGAAAGGAACCAATTAAAAATGCTTACATACTGTATAGTTCTAATTCTATGTCATTGTGGAAAAGGCAAAACTGTACGGACAATAAAAAAAGAAATAGTGTTTGCCAGTAGTTAGGTGGGAGGGAAGAATGAATAAGCAGAAGACAGGAGTTTTAGGGCATGAAACTATTCCGTATGATACTGTAATAATGGATACAGGTCATTTTACATTTATCTAAACCCATGCAATACACAACACCAAGATTGAACCCCAATGTGTGCTATAGACATTGAATAACAATGACGTGTCAATGTTGGCTCATGAGTTATAACAAATGTAACACTCTGGTGGGGGGTGTTGATAATGGGAGAAGCTATGCATGTCTGGAGGTACAGGCGCTCTGTACCTTCCTCTCAATTTTACTGTGAATCAAAAACCACTCTAAAAAATAATATCTTTTTTAAAGATTAGAAACAAAACATTCACCAATTCTTTGGCATCATTTGAGACACTTAACCTTTTTCGGTAGCATTATCATAAAATAAGGGTGTTAAAATAAACTACCCCAAAGGATGCTCAGCTTTCATGTTCTCCACTTATCTCTTAACTGTAGTGGTACCTTAAAAACTCTTTTGTTAAAATAAAAATAATTTATCAGTATTGATTTAGTTACATATGAAATTCACTTTGGAGAAATGAATATTTACAAATTGGATAATTATTGTGAAAAGATGTAAAAAATCTGCAGAGGACTTTGTGGAATTCAGAAAAGAAAAACTTTAATAAAGCAATTAATTGTGATGATAACAGTATCACTCCGGAAAAGTATAATCATTTTATTTTTATTCTATTTCTTATGTAAAAAATTTTTCTCTTGAAATTATTATAGCTGTTCCAACTTTTTTTGGTTGTACTTGATGTTAACTTATATTTCTTTGTTAAACTTTGTTGTTATTTTAGTACATGATTTTCCAAGTGATTTACTTACTATAATCCTGGGAACCTATATAAAATCAGTAATCAATTATACTGAGTCTCATCTGAATCAGAAAACCACTATAACCTAGACATATATGTAATTTATTTTTGACAATATGGTTATAAGATGGCAATTATCTGCAGATTGGTAGAAATGTATCTCATCAATGAATGAGTATGGTAAGGTTTATGCATTGAAACTTTCCCCCAAAATGCTCTAAGTTGTGTTATGAGTACAGACTTAAAGATTTAAGCACCCACTTCCATTTTTCTATGTACAATTTTAATTACTATCTTAGTTTAAATTTATTTATTCACTTTAAAATATACAGTTCAGGCTGGCAGCAGTGGCTCATGCCTGTAGTCCCAGCACTTTGAGAGGCTGAGATGGGAAGATGGCTTGAGGCCAGGAGTTCAAGATCAAGCTGACCAATATTTTAAGGCTGTTTCTACAAAAAAAAAAAAAAAAATTACAAAAAATTAGCTGCATGCCAGGTGCAGTGGCATACCACTGTAGTCCCAGCAACTCGGGAGGCTGAGGTAGGAGGATGACTTGAGCCCAGGAGTTCAAGGCTTCAGTGAGCAATGATCAAACCACTGTACTCCAGCATGGGTGACAGAGCAAGACCTTGTTTCTAAATATGTATATGGGTATATAAATTGTTTTAATATACAAAATATATTTTATGAAAGAATGTAATGTAGTGATTTATCATTATGAACCACTTACACTCTTTGGATGCCACAAACCCATAAACATTGTTTTATTAGTTTATATATACATTTAGAGTTTTTACTTGGTTAATTTATTTAGGAGAATTAGGAGGCAGATAATAAAATGCAAAGAAAATTTTCATGACATCTGAAGATGGGATAATACAAATATGGATGAAATTGGTCACTGGATTTAAATATTAACTTTAATTTTGATCTATTATCCAAAGTGAAGCTTGATTTATAATTTGAAAATTCCTAACTACTTAGAGGCATTTTTAATAATAAATGCTTATTATTAATATATTAATATAATTTAGTACACAAAATACACTGAGTGTTTTACTAATGGATAGGAGTCAACACAGACGGTAATAAAACGAGGCAAAAGAGAAGACAAGGGTATTATACGAGTATGTTTAGAATCTTCATTAGTTTGTCATTCAATCAAGTATACCTAATAGTTGCAAAATCTTCAAATGTTTATCAATAAAAAATTAAAATTATCTTCACATATAACTTTTTTAACAAACTGTATGAATATGAAAAATAAAATAAACAGCAAACATATTAATTCATATCTTTTACCATTAAAACATAATATTTATACAGGTAAATGTTTCCATTGAATACTGAATATATGAATGGACAAAAAATGATTTACTGAAACAACAGCAGTAGAAATGACTGAGTAAAATAAATGAAACTTTTCATAACAAAAATGTAATAGCTTATAAAGTTCAAAGGTATGAGGGTTTAATTGTAGCTAAAATATAAGCATTATTATAATGCTTACTTTATGCTTGATCTCTCTGATTCTTAGGTTTCTCATTTACAAAATGGAGATAGAAAAGCAATTGGTGGTGGAGAAAACATTTTTAAAAAACCAAAGACAAAAACTAAATAGAAAAAAAAGACTTTGTTTCTATTTTGTTTTGTTGATTTGTTGTGTATACAGCAATCTCCATTAATCATAATGGGCCAGCACATGTTATGAAGCAAGGTTATCACAGATTTGAAAACTTTTTAAAATAATATTGCCGGTGCAATTTTTAAACTATGAAGCTAGAACTGGCTTCTAATGTTCTAACTCAGTTTACAAAGAAATAAAATTAGATCCCAGTTCAACAAATTATTTTTTATGTGAAGACTATATATAATTTTATTTCTAGGTTGCATGCACTCATATAATTTCAAGTATTTGTTTTATACAGTTTTTTGCTTCTGACTTATTTTATACTTCTTACACTAAATTTATGTTAGACATTCTTTTCACTGCTGCTAAGTCATTCAGAAAAGTGTTAATCAGAAAAGCATACTTAAATTTTAAAACAGAGCATTTTGAGTACACTATAGAAACATTATTATAAATATTATGCTGCTATTCTGGACACTATCAAGAATAAAAAACTTCATTTTTTCTTTGCTGGCAGAATGTTTTTAATTTAAATACTTTATTATTCTAAACAATAGTTGAGATTACTTACAAAAACCTACCTATGGGTTATATAAAATAAGTAACAGGAGAAATAATGGTAAAACGATCATTAAAAGTGATGCAATATTAGTCTGATTTGTTCATCAAATTTCTCTATGTGTTTTATTCTACAGTTATGAATTCAAGTTTTAAAATGTTGCTGAATGTTTATTTTATAAACTGGAAGATTAATGCTTTTTCTCATGAAAATTTCCAGCAAAAACAGGAAATGGTTTTCTTTTGCTTTGTTTTTTTGTTAGCCAAATACCTATTTCTATAATTTTCTATGTAAATATTATGATACTATTTAAATTCTCTTACCTTTATCTTATTTTTCTTCACAATTTTTAAATGTAAGTTGTGTGTGTGTAAATATTTTTTCTACCATTTTTTACTTGTTTCAAAATTGCTATACATTTTCAAAATTTTTATAAATTGAGCCTTAATCTTATCTTTCCCCTGCTGCTCATTTTAATTCTTCTCGACTGTTAAAACATAATTCAACCAACGTAACAGTAGTTAACAACACTTAAGCAAAGAAATGTTAATTAATTTTAATTGACTACTAATTTATTTTTAGGTTCAAAATAGAGGTAATGTATATACTTCTTTTATATTTTCTAAACATATTTTTCAGTTCTATAAATCTGAATCACACTAATTTCCAGGACCATCTTTATTCCAAAATGTGATAGATTTCTGGCTAATGAGGTATTGTATTTTTTGCTAATATAAGCTAATAAATAGTAAGTTTACTGAATTATGCACCATTTATGGGGCTTCGTTAATTGTAAAATAAATAAAATAAATGAATAAATTAATTAATTAAATGTTTCCTTAGTTAGCACAGTACCTGGAGTTATTCTGGATTAATTACCATAGATTTGGAAGATCACAAAGGAAGGTCTATGAGGATTCTTTTTCATTCTTATGTAAAATACTATGCTGAGTATGAATGGAGAAATGTGAGACAAAGTGCAACTTATAGAAAAGATGCGTGATTGCATTTTTTCTTTTTAATTTTTATCGAACCACTCAAGATAATAAATTATATATAGTTGATTTTTACTGTATTGTCATGCTTATGCATCACATTAAATCCATGTATAGACCTTATTTGTTTCTTACATTAGCCACTAATGTGGTGATCAGGATTGTGCAGACTTCATCTAACTTCAAGATGATGAAACTGACATTTTCTCAGTTCAGGTCAAAATCATCTTTTCACTTTTCTCCCTGGGGTTTCTCTTTTGATATCATCTTCTATCTGGAGGTATAGGGCAATAAAAGCCTCATAAGCCAATAGGAACTTGTGGATAAATATCTCTTTCTCTTCCAGATGGACAAAATTGAAATCAGTTTTATAGGTATACTAAGATGGTCTCAAATGATTAAAGAATCTGCTGCACATATTAGTGACTAACTCCACAATATCCCGGAATTGGCTCTCCATCTTTTTCTGTTTCATTCACACTGTCCCACATTCTAATCCTTGGGATTAAACTTCTCATTAGGTATCGTGTACATAAATCTTCATCTCAATCTATGATATGTGGCAGAATTTATGCTGATAACTATACTTTCTAAAATTCAAATATGCCATAATGTTTACAGGATGGTTTAATTAGTTGTAACATACTTACTGAAGTAGGCTTAAAATTAAATTTTCCCAATTAAGTATAAAAAATTAATTACACTCTTAGAAAAGTCAAGTCCATTAGATTATTCACTTTTTTGTTAGATAAATACATTTATCAAATTTATATAAATTAGAATATATGTATTTTATCTGCTTTAAGTATCTATTATAACCTATTGATTATTTTAATAACAATTTTCAAAAAGCAGGACCAATGTAAAAGAAATTAAGAGGATATTTGCACCAACAAAAACTCATGCAAAATAGCAACTCTATGTAAAAAAAATTGTTTATTTAAATTCATGGAATAATAGCTTCTAAAGTTTTCACAGGACTGAGGCATCTCCTTTTAGGTTTCAGCTGATATGATGTCATACATGAAGCCTATCCATACAAGTTCAGGCATACTTATATTATCCAATAATAGCTTTTCAATTTGCCTTGTTTATACCTGCAATATGGCAATTGTCATTTTCTTGCTTGGCTATTGGCTCCTTTTCATTATTAAATGTGTGACACTTATTAAATCATTTGAAAAGTTTTTTATAAATAGTAGATAATTGCATATTTGAGAACATAGAGATACTTCATGTAATATTTTAATTGCTTTCCCTCATGTAATTTTCATTTTTATTCTAAGTCAGTTCCAGCAGCAGTTAAGCCTGTTTCATGATCTTCTACCTTGATCTCAGTGTTCCCATCTGTCCTGCCTAACTTTATTTTCCCCATTATTAATGAATAGTAGAAAGGGTAAACTTTTTCTAAATTGAATTCCTCCAGGCTGGCCTCCCAGAGTAACACTGGAATCTTTAAAAGATCTATGATAAGAGTCTCAGACTAATGTCAATACTCGATGGAAGCTGAGATGGCAAATTGAGATAGTGAGCCTCTGGGATGCTCAAACTGTAAGCTTTTTAGAAAGTTTGTTTTTGTTTTTGTTTTTGTTTTTTGCGAGACAGGGAGAGGCTGATGTTTCTCCAGACGTACAACTTAAAAAACCCACAATTCAAGGACAGCAATCCCTTTCCAGAAATCTGGTATGTGCCACTACCACGTTTGTAATCTTGCTGAGAAGTTACCAAGCAAGTAGAGAACTGCCTACCTGCCACTGTTCTTTGAGTTTCTCTCAATAAACTTGGTTTCAGAAGCCTGTATAAAGAGGCTGTCCTTTCTCCACTGTGCATTTTTAGCACTCTTGGCAAAAAGCAGTTGGCCATCTATGTAAGGGTTTATTTCAGGCCTCTCTATTCTGTCTCATTGGTCTATGTGTCTATTTTTACATCAGTACTGTGCCTTTTTGATACCTATACCTTTGTAATATAGTTTGAAGTTAGTTAATGTGATTCTTCCAGCTTTTTTTTTTGTTTTTTTTTTCTCAAAATGGCTTTGGCTATACTGGGTCTTTTGTGGTTCCCTATAAATTTTAGAATTGATTTTTCTATTTCTGTAAAAAAAATTCCATTGAGATTTGGATTGCATTGATATCTGTAGCTTGCTTTTGGGTAGTATAGACATTTTAACAATATTAATTCTTCCAATCCATGAACATCAGTTCAGTTTTCTTTCCATTTATTGTCTCTTTTAATTTTTTTCATCAGTGATTTATAGTCTCAGTGTACAAGTGTTTTACCTCACTGCCTAAAGTATTCCTAAGTATTTTTCATTATTTTTAATGCCATTATAAATGGGATTTTTTCTTTATTTCCTCTTAAGTGTTGGGGAAACTGAATATCCACATGCAAAAAAATAAAACTGGACCCTTATCTTACACCATACACAGAAATCCACTCAAACTATATTAAAGATTTAAACACAAGACATAAGTTCTAGCACAATAAACCTCCTAGAAGAAAACATAGGGGGAAAGCTTCATGGTATTGGGCTTGTCAATGATTTTTTGGGTATGCTGCTAAATGAATAAGCAACAAAAGCAAATTTAGAGAACTAAAACCATATCAAACTAGAAAGCTTATGTACAACAAAGTAAATAATTAACAGGGTAAAAATGCAACTTACTGGATGACAGAAAATAATTTGCCTTGGATTGCTTAACAGACATCTAAGTGAGTGTTTCTATTTTTCTACTTCCCAGTCACTTTCCAATCTTCACCAATTCAACATCTCTCAAGATTCCAATAAAATGGCTCTCCTGAGTGTACTAATAAGTATTCATTTAAATATACAATTCTGTATAGAATTCAATATAGAATAAACAATTCTAATGGACATTTCCTAGTTCTCATCAGTCTTAACTTCTTAGTAGCATGTAATTTTATGGACCGTATTTTTTTGTTTCTGTAGGATCTGTGACTCTGTATAATCTTATTTTGCTTTCCCTCCTGTTTCTTGAAGACAAAATAGGAATATATGGAGTCACAGGTCCTATAGAAACAAAATTCTTAGTGTAATTTTTGGATTCATGACTTACTGCTTTCTTGTTTTATCAGTTAGGTCCAACAAAGAAAAAGGAACCAAACTGTAATTTGAATGCGGAAAGTTTAATATAATATTCACTCTGAGATGTTTTGGGTTTTACTAGGCCCTGGTTATTATCTCTTTTATAAATATGAACACAGAGAAATGCATCTTCAACAAAAGAAGATCAATGATGCAAGAGTGATGCTAAATGAAAACTGGATGTAATCATTAGAATTGATGAGAATATAGGTAGTGAAAAACATGATGGTGAATAGAAGAGCTTCATCAAAAATGGTGGGTGTTCTTTATGAAGTTTTGTCCCATTATATTTATGTTGGAATATAGTTATTATTATTTGAATTACCTCAATTTTTGTAAGTGCATAAGTCTATATATTTTGTGTAGGTACATGTATACATATATGTGTGTTTATATATATAATTAATTAACAGTAGTGCTTATAACACTCAAAACAATATGCTATTATTCAATTTTCAGCTTTTTGCCTCTGCCAATTTTCAGTGTTTATACAAATAAACTTCAAGTCTTATATAATAGGCAGAAAATAATGACTTCCATAATTTTTAAGGATATATTAAAGTATAGGAATCATTACATCAACCACATGTTAAAACAACTTTCTAATGCCTCTGTGTGCTGTGCATTGTCTTCATAAAGCATGGGTGCATCTAAATCATGTATCACCTTTTGGGTCGATGCAGTGGCTGATGCCTGTAATCCCAGCAATTCGGGAGGCTGAGGCAGGTGGATCACTTCAGCTCAGGAGGTTGAGAAGAGCCTGGGCAATGTGGGAAAACTCTGTCTCTGCCAAAAAATCATTAGCCAGGCATGGTGGTACATGCCTAGCATTGCAGCTACTTGGGAGGCTGAAGCAGGGGGATCACCTGATCCCCAGGAATTGAGGCTGCAGTGAATTGTGATGGTGCCACTGCACTCCAGCATAGGCAACAGAGTGAGACCCTGTCTCAACAAACAAATAAATAAATAAACAAACCACCTTTTCACTTTCATAAAATAGAAGTTCTCAACACTAATAACATTTTATAGATGAAGTAACATTTGTGATACTGGTAAAATTATTTATTTATTTTCAAGAGAATTAAATCATTTATTGATTACACATGATAATGGATGATACACAAGCTTCATTCCCATCTATAATTTTATCTGGTACCATTATTTGATTTAGATATATTGCATAGGATTTGCCAAGAATGATTTTTATAACCAATAATTCCATGATTTTGCTCGAGTAATCCCTTTTAATGGCAAACTTCAGGTTACAACAGTAACTATCAGTTCAACTACACCAAGGTTTCTGAAGACAATGGCTTCTCCACCCAAGCTATTGGTATATACATTCCAAATAGAACCTGGCATCACCTTGAAGGAATTCAAACTTCACACTCTTGGGGAAATTTACAAAAATGGCTTCGGAGTAGACTAACTTTACATGGTATATTTTTTAAAAGTCATTTATTCAGCATCATGATCAGACTATTACATTTAGCAATCAACAGCATGGGTGCCAAAAAAAAAATCTACATTAAAACCCTTTGTTGGAATGTTTTACATTTTCCACAGAACAGAAACTAAAATAGCCTGTTATACAATTAGTCACAAATATAGTCCTCGAGTTTTTTGCCCATACACAGGAGTATTTGTCTAAAACTGTCTTCATTGGACCTGCCACCACTGTGCTTGGCTGAGTTCACAAACCTTTTGTAACCTGCAGCTTCCCTGACACTTCTCTGGCTCTCCTCTCCTGCTAAGCTTTGTTTTCTAAGTAAAATCTTCTGCCACAGCCATAGCTACTGCCACTACTGAAACCACCAGAGCCACCTTGGTTTTGTGGTTTGGCAACATATTGGTCTCCACCACCATAGGGGCCAGAGCTTCTGCCTCCAAAGTTTCGTCCTTTCATGGGTCCAAAATTTGAAGACTGATTGTTGTAATTGTCAAAATCACTGTAGCTTCCACCATGTCCAAAATTGCTTCCATTTTTACCATATCCATTGTAGCCATCCTCACTGCCACCATATCCACCACCAACACAGTTGCCACCAAAGCCACCACTACCACTGAAGTTTCCTCCATGAACAAAGTTGTCATTCCCACCAAAATCACCTCCACAACCACCACCAAAGTTTCCAGAACCACTTCAACCTCTTTGGCTGGATGAAACACTAGCCATCTCTTGCTTTGACAGGGCTTTCCTAACTTCACAGTTGTGGCCATTTACAGTATGGTATTTCTGAATGACAGTCTTATTCACGGAGTCATGGTCATCAAAGGTTACAAAGGCAAAGCCTGTTTCCCTGCCACGGCCTCTGTCAGTCATGATTTCAATCACTTAATAATCTTTTAGATGATGTTCTTCAGTGTCTTCTTTAATGCCACCAACAAATATATTTTTCACAGTTAAGTGGGCACCTGGTCGTTGAGAATCTTCTCTTGAGTCAGCTCCTTTCGGTTCCACGACTCTTTCATCCACCTTGTGTGACTTTGCATTCATGGCTGCATCCACCTCCTCCACAGTGGCATTTGTGACAACCCAAAGCCTCTGGAGTTCTTGGTGTTTGGGTCTCTCATTATCACACAGTCTGTGAGCTTTCTCCATTGCTCAAAATGGCTCCTCAGACACTCATCGGTTGTTTCAAAGCTCAACCCTCCAATGAAGAGCTTTCTCAGCTGTTCAGGCTCTTTATGAAACTCTGACTTAGACATGACAGCAGGAAGAAGAGACACTTTGACAATGCTTCCTGGGTGCCATCCACAGGCAGAAAGTGTGATTTTGTAAAATTGTTAAACTTCTTAAAAATGTAAAGTATTTTAAGCCAACTAAAAACATGATTTTACTATTAGCATAATTTTAACATCTGTCAGAATATTCTATCCCTTTGCATAAAAACACTTTTCTATGACCCACTTAATTTTTAATCTTTTGCTTAATATATAAATCAATTTCTGCAAGTCAAAAACTTTATTAATTTTTACTTTTACCAATTTCATTTACTTATTTGGATAGTAAAATCCAATTTAACTTTGAGTCCCTGGGGAATATAAAACAAATTTGTTTTATGTTAATTGATGTTTAAATGAAAATGTATAAGAAATCTGTAATTGAACTTTTTAATTTAAAAACAAAGTTTAGTTTTTTAAAGTTGCCATCAATCCATTTTATTTAGACTTTCTGTTTGGTTCTGTGAGGGATCATAACACATTTTTTGTATTGTCAATAGTTCTGAAACATATAAATATTAAAAATTCATTTAACATTTTATGTAGTTCAAGTTTTGCAAAACTGTTACGTATAATGCTATATACACAAACAAATACACACATGCACAATACATACATACGTGTCTGTATAATGTTTTTGAGAAAGACACTCACTCATGATTCATCCCATTTGCTTGCTTTGAATATCAGTATATTAAAATATATTTTATCTCTCATGCAGTGTGATAATCATGAATGTTAGACTAGTTCTTTTATTATTATGTTTCAATTAAATAGTGCCATCAATGCATCATTTTGGAAAGTAAATAGAGTTTTTGTGCAATATATTTAATTTCTGCATAAAAAATAAACTGAAACATTGTTACTATCTTAGTTGGAGATTAAATCCCAAGTCTACAGGCTCACTTTTCATTCCTTTGAGCCAGCCTATCATCCTCTGCTCATGTGGGCTAGACGTTTTTATAGAAACATACACATGAGACAGAGCACACATTGGGTGTCAAGAGATAGCCTCTTATGCTTTGACATAAAATACATTTTTAACAATAAACACTATGATAAAAAGAAGAACTAGAGTATGTGAGAGTACAAAATAATGAAAACTAAGCAAACTAAGTGGTAAGGCCATTTGAAACTTAGCAGGACATTCACAAGATAGAAATGAAAGACGTGAGGAAGAACAGAGATTATCAGCCAAAGCCCAAATAAAACAAAGAGTAAAGTGTCTTAAAGTGATAGAGAGATTTGCCGTATTACCTTAAAATAGAAAAGTAATAGAAACAGCAGTGAGATGAAAACCGAGTAGGTTAGAAGTGGGCTATTAATAAAGGGTCTTGTAAAGCATAGTGAAGCTTGATAGTAACCAAATATATGGATTTGGGGCTCATATTGTTCTTAGTATGTGTCCAAGTTTGTTACTTATTAGATATGTGCGTTTAGGCCAGGCACTAAACTTCTTTTCAAATATATGTTTTTGGATGTATAAAACTGAAATAATAATTCTACCTTCTATGATTTTTCTAATAGTAGGGAGATATGGCATATACATACATTAACAGAATACTAGCGAAATTTTAATCCTTTGTGTCTACTATGTATTAATGTTATAAACATTATACTTTGCCTTGTATCATTAGGAGTTATGCTGAGAACAACCTCCTCTACCTAAGTATCTATATCATTATTTGGGAAGAAAAAAGTCTTATTCTTCCCCAATAATTTGCATGGCCAATATTATATTGATATATAGCTGCAAGGGAGGTAGGATTCTTAATGTTTAATGATGCAGTCTTTGTAATACAATTGAGAAAGGAAGAAGGTAGTTTGAAGAAGTATTTCATAATCCCATCCATAGCACAATCTATAGCACATGCAAAAAAGCTTTCTATAAACACAATGCGACATAACTGAAAGGTCCTAACATGATGAATTTTTCCATTCAGGAAGATCTCTGCAGCTATAGGTTAGTGGACTGAAGTTATAGGTGCTAGGAGGCATTTACTTTTTCTGTAACTTAGGAGAGAAGGTCACCCATCAGCAAAAGGTAAAGGGGGATGTGAAGCATTTTAGAAAGATGTTTTGACAGAGTTTCCAAGCAGAAAGTGAGTTAGAAGTGACTAGGAAAATAACTATGTCAAGGAAGTGTTAATGTTGAAGATCACAGCAACAAACCACCCAAAAATATACATAACTTTTAGAGAACATATTACATCATATTTGAAAACGTAATAGCTTAGAAAAAAATTGCCAGTTAATGTATTCAATACATAATTATTGGTTTAATTTATATTATGCATAGCTTAAAATGACTGAGGGGTTATTACATATATCCTTTCTATAGCCCACAAATTTAAGATCTCCTTCAGGGTAAAAAAAAAAAAAAAAAAAAGCTTAAAAATTACTGAAACTAACTTTATATAACTTATATTAAAGGAAATTATCAGAATACATTTGAAAGATAGTGTAGAATTTGGGCTGGGATAAGCAAATTATTTTCATTGGATAATAATAAACTCTCATTGAGACCAAATTTTTCAAGACTTTAATTAACAGCAAACCATGTTTTGTTTTTAACGTGTGTCAAATTAATAAATGTAAATTTCCAACATTCTCCAAAGAAACAGTTCATTTATGAAAAGTGAGCATTTCATCTAAAATTTTGCATCGGGTAAATATTATATCTAGGGAATATTTTAAATGACGAGAATTCCTAAAAGATTTGAAAAGCAAAGTATAAGTAAATGTATATACCGTGAAAGGAAAATAAATCTCGGAAGCTCACAATCACTAAGCCAAGAGAAAAGCCAAGTCGGGAATTATGACAGAAAAACATGCCTCCCATTTTATTCCTAAATAAGATGGCTACAAAGATGAAAAGTTACATACCACCCTCACAATTTGCCCGCAAGGAAATTCCTTGTGGACAAAGGACA
Source organism: Pan troglodytes (assembly GCF_028858775.2). Taxonomy (NCBI): domain Eukaryota; kingdom Metazoa; phylum Chordata; class Mammalia; order Primates; family Hominidae; genus Pan; species Pan troglodytes. The sequence continues at coordinate 58,033,476 of NC_072398.2, read as the reverse complement.
GACAGAACTCAAAGTCTTCCTCTGAGGCTCACCTGAAACAAAAGCATATTTGATTGCTTCTTCCACCCTATTGTTTATGTAAAAATGCAGATTCCCTGAGCCAGTGTTCAGTGGAAGGCTGATCAGGGACTCAAAAAAATGCAATCTTTTGTCTCCTATCTACTTATGACCTGGAATACCACCTTAAGTTGTCCTGCCTTACTGGACTGAACCAATGTATACCTTACACATATGGATTACACATCATGTCTCCCTAAAATGTATAAAAACAAGCTGTACCCTGACCACCTTGGGCTTCTGTCATCAGGAACTCCTGAGGCTGTGTCACCGGTGCATCCTTAACCTTGGCAAAATAAACATTCTAGATCGACTGAGATGTGTGTCAGATATTTGGGGTTCACAATTTGGCAACCAATGCAAGGGACTCTGAGCAGAGGTGCAGGTGGCTCTGACCTTTCACAAATCTCCTATTGGTGCTTGGTACCAGCTTGAGCTTTATGGCTCAAACCATCAGGACAATTTGCTGAGGTCTGGGAGCTTCCCTCCCTCCAGAGAATCCCTGATCTCCCAAAATCTGGTTGAGATCCAAAGTTTATTTTGCTGTACCACTCCTTTTCTGGAGTTTTACTTTCTTCCAACAAGGAAGGCAAGTTTTCCTGCTTCCATAATGATGGAAGGCAGTGACTCCTTTCTGGAGTTTGAACTCGCTTCCAACAGGGAAGGCAAGTTTGAATTTTTTTCTGCTTCTAGAATGGTAGAGAGCAGTCTGAGACCCAATCCGAGGTTAAGTAGCTGAATTAGGGTCTCGGCTTGGCTAAAGTTGCGATTAACAGCCAGCTGGTCTTAATTTCTCCTCACCATTAGAATACTCAGTAATCATATTGTGAGGGTATTTTTGTTGTTTGTTCCCGTCTTTCTGTCATCAGATTTGACCAACTCCAATTATGGATAACAAGGCCTCTCTGAATTGGCTAAAATTCCTCGCGCCTGCAAAAGAGTAAAAACAAAACAAAACCAAACCATGCACTTGGTTTCTGTTTTTGCTTCCTGTCTTAGAAAAGCAATTGTTCTTTCATTTACTTTTCTTTCCCCTTATTCCTCCTTCTCCCTGCGCCATTTTTGGTAACAAGAAAATCTAGAGACTTCTAATGACTTGAACCCTTTAAATAACTCAGAACAAAGCGCCATGTTTTCTTTGTGGAGTTTCAAGAGTTATGGGCAGATTCTCTTTAGGTCTAAAACTGTTCTCTCCTGTATTTGTATTACCTAACCCCTTTGGCTTTTGGGGGTACCAGAGATTACCTTGTACTATGAGAGGATTTGACCACGGTGTGTAATTGAGAGGTGACAGCATGCTGGCAGTCCTCACAGCCCTCGCTGGCTCTCGGCGCCTCCTCTGCCTGGGCTCCCACTTTGGCGGCACTTGAGCCCTTCAGCCCGCCGCTGCACTGTAGGAGTCCCTTTCTTGGCTGGCCAAGGCCGGAGCCGGCTCCCTCAGCTTGTGGGGAGGTGTGGAGGGAGAGGCGCTGGCGGGAACCGGGGCTGCGCGCGGTGCTTGCGGGCCAGCGCGAGTTCCGGGTGGGCGTGGGCTTGGCAGACCACGCACTCGGAGCGGCCGGCCGGCACCACCGGCCCTGGGCAGTGAGGGGCTTAGCACCTGGGCCGGCAGCTGCTGTGCTCAATTTCTCGCCGGGCCTTAGCTGCCTTCCCGCGGGGCAGAGCTTGGGACCTGCAGCCCACCATGCCTGAGCCTCCGCCCCCTCCGTGGGCTCCTGTGCCTCCCGAGCCTCCCCGACGAGTGTCGCCCCCTGCTCCACGGCGCCCAGTCCCATCGACGGCCCAAGGGCTGAGGAGTGCGGGCGCTCAGCGCGGGACTGTCAGGCAGCTCCACCTGCAGCCCCGGTGCGGGATACACTGGGTGAAGCCAGCTGGGCTCCTGAGTCTGGTGGGGACTTGGAGAACCTTTATGTCTAGCTAAGGGATTGTAAATACACCAATCAGCACCGTGTGTCTAGCTCAGGGTTTGTGAATGCACCTAATCGACACTCTGTATCTAGCTAGTCTGGTGGGGACGTGGAGAACCTTTGTATCTAGCTCAGGTATTGTAAACGCACCAGTCAGCGCCCTGTCAAAACAGACCACTCAGCTGTTTTGACCCTGTCAAAACAGACCAATCAGCAGGATGCAGGTGGGGCCAGATAAGAAAATAAAAGCAGGCTGCCCGAGCCAGCAGTGGCAACCGGCTTGGTCCCCTTCCACACTGCGGAAGCTTTGTTCTTTCGCTCTTTGGGTCCACGCTGCCTTTATGAGCTGTAACACTCACCAGGAAGGTCTGCAGCTTCACTCCTGAGCCAGCGAGACCAGGAACCCACCAGAAGGAACAAACTCCGGACACTCCGCCTTTAAGAACTGTAACACTCACCACGAGGGTCTGCAGCTTCATTCTTAAAGTCAGTGAGACCAAGAAGCCACCAATTCCGGACACATAATGGTGAATGAGAACTACAAATTTAAAGATGGCTGATGACGGTTTTCAGGAAGTGGTCTTGGCTTTTTTTTTTTTTTTTTTCCCTCCTAGGAAGTTGTTTAGGATCCTAATTCTAATTCAGAGGTGCATTCTAAAGAGTATTCTCCATTGCCTTGCCTACTGGTATTAATTTCGATTGGCTTGTTTGCGTATTTGCATGAGGAACCGAACTGTCGTTTTCATAAACAAACGAAAAACTGAGTTTTCTCAGCTCTGAAGAAAAAGGGCATTTTGCTCCTCCCAGCTGAAAGGCGCCCCTGGGTAACCAGGGGCCAAGTGGGAGTGTCTGGGGGGGTTGATCTCCCCCACCCCCCCCACAATGTGCAGTGGCCCTACAGGGAACTCCCAACAAAATTAGTTTTAAAATGCTCATACAGGAAGTGCATATAGAAGCTGATCACTCCACACTTTGAGCCCTCCTGGAGGTGCTAGACCAATGGAGAGAGAAACTGAGGCAAGTAAGAGGGCGGAAATGAATCAGTGGTGACACACTATGAAGTCCCACACAGAATCAGCACACACGACTCACTCCACTAAAAACCTTGGCCACAGCTCAGTTCCTCATTTTGAGAAAAAAAAATGTGAAAAACAAATCGTCTATGAATAATGAAAGACAAGAAGAATGACCCCTCTCAGGCACCCTATTTGGTTTTATGGTGCCCCTACTTGCAGGTGGTTGTGTAAATGGAAGGGCACACCAGGTTTTTCAGTTCTCCAGGTGGTTACACATTAGGTCTGTTCTTGTGAACATTTTAAATTGACAGGTAAATTGCATTAAGGAAAATTCAGAGCCTGAAGGTCGACCTGCACCTATAACGTTCCCAAGTTCTCCATCACTCTGCTTTCTTTTCTGCCTGTTTTAAGTCTGCTGTGACTTCTCTACTGAGATAAAAATCCACTGTTTGCATCCAACCATTTATTTTGCTATAGTTTTTGCAAACCAATGAGTTTGTATTAATATCTTATGGCTAGGGTTCTGAAGTAAAAGCTATAGGATCTTTGTTTGCATTAGTTTATATGTGTGGGTTTATGTATATGTACACGTATTTTGTTACATGTTTTTGGCCACTAGGTACAAAATTTGGCTTAAAGAATACTCAAAAACTAAATAATCCCAAATGCTTTTCAAGTTCATGTGAATTAGGTAAAATCTTTAATAAGCTAGCTTTAAAATTATTTGTAAAGTAATATTACAAATGTGTTAAGAAATGTCAGCACACATTTTTGTTTGCATTTATTGATCAAGAGATGTCATACTTATTATTGTCAAATACTATAAGGCGTCAAAATTTGACATAAGGGTTATTAAACTATAAACTCAGCCCAAAACAGAATTATCTTTGCTTGTATTTTTTATAAATAAGACAATAATATTGGTTTAATGAAAACAGCCCAGTCTTTAATTATTTAGTAAAATAACCATATGTTGACTCTTAAGTTTCTTATGTAAACACTTGAAATTCACAGGCTATAAAATGGCTGACAGGCAAAGAACTTTAAATGATCACTATCTCAGTTTTCATAAATTAGGTAAACTAGTAAAATAAAACAATTAGGAAAAGGTAATGGGATAAATACTTGTAGAAAAATTTGTCATAATTTAGAACCTAAAGTTAAATTAAATAATGGATTTTTTAAATGGGTATTTTCCAATTAAAAAATATATATAATAGAAAAGCATTTTTTCCTACAAAAAACTGTGTTGATGCTAAAAGGTGAATAATTTTTGTCTAATTCAAAGCTCATTTAAAGGTTATGTATAAAACAAGGTAAAAGGAACCAGGAATTAAGAAATAAGAAAGACGTAAAGAAAGATATAGAAATATGGGGGGCATTTTTTGTAAAGAAAGCTTAAAGAAAAATAATTTTATGAGAAAGAAACTTGTATGGTAAAATTTTGCCCTAGAATAAAATGATTGTCTAAGAAAGAGGGATGTTCAGGGCAAACCATGTACCAAGCATGTCATGTATGGTCTGTGAGAGACATAATAAGAGGATTTATATTAAAAAAAAAAAAAAACCAAAAAACTTTTCTATGATCTAGTTGTCTATAATTAAAGGAAAATTATTTATTATGGTCTTTCTAGAGATTGGGTTTTGATATGTAAAGAAAACCCACTTATATGCTAAATAATTACTTAGAACAATAAGACTTTTTAAGGTATTGTTTTACTCGTAATAAAATTACAAAACATAATATATATTACGCAAAGTTCAATGTTTATTGCGTCTCATTCTCAGCTCCTTTAAGTTTTCTTTTTTTTTTCTTTCTTTCCTCGGGTTCTAACTGTTTGTTGTGGCCTGATGCTAAAAATGTTTTATGTTAAAGGTCTACAGGAAGTGTTTTCTTCCAACAAAATATTCTGTGCTCCTGGCTTCAAATTGTTCTACGAATCCAAAAATTTTCACATATGACCCAGAAAACACCTCCTATGTCTAATTCAAGTACCGCTTTCAGTAGATCTGACTTTCAGGTTATCTAAATGTACTCCCCATAGGGAACAGCGGTCACACTGCGGAAGCTCTTTTCTTTTGCCTTTTGGTAACTGGCCTAACAAATTTTGTTTTATCACAGTAATTCCTATGTCATTATTATTCAGTGCTGGTTTGCTTAGAAGACAACTGCGATTTTTTTGTAATTAAATTTATTGCATCTGTGTAACTTTTTGTATGTGCTTTTGAAGTCCTTACGCCATTGAGTTACAGTGCTTTGACTCCTGGGTCTAAAAAGAACCCCAAGTCACACAGCATTTGCTATTTCCTTGATAAGCAGTATCATATTGTGGCTAAAGAAAGGATTTTAGCATCAGAAAGACCTGAATTTAAATTCTAAACTCACTACTTTCCAATTATGAGGCCTCAGGCAAGGTATTTAATCTCTCTATAACTCAGCTCCCTCATCTTAAAAAGTGTCAGCTAAATCTTAAAAAGTGGCAGCAGTTAAAGCCTTGTCTTCAGACCCAGTAGAAGATGCCAATCAAAATAGTGCATTCGTGAGACACAGAGCCAGAAATTAAAACTATGCAACTCAAGGCCCAAGGACTATCATGGAAGAGGTTGTAATGGCCGATTTTGAGAGATAAACTAAGTTCAGCTTCTTTAGAAATTAATCATTAATGTCAGAGGCACACTGTGCAAGACTAGCATATAGGATTCTGTGTCAGATTAACTAGGTTTTCCTGTGGCATTAACCCACTTTTAAATAAATGGTTATAAAGGTTATAAAAAGGCTTATGTAAATTATATCTTATAGTCAAGATTAACATTTTACAAATTGTTTATAATATTTGAGAGACAGATCTAATCGGCCTTGTGCTGTCTTTATTAAGGCTTATTGTTTGGAAAATTAAGTCTCTTCTCTCAAAAATAAAGGTTTCTGCCTATTTTGAAATATTTGAGTTATCACTTTGAGTAAATGAATGACTTATTTTACAATAACCTATGGTCCTATTTTGTGATATCAAGTGTTTTAAACTTTTAATTTTCGACAAATTTTCAAAATCAAATTCTAACTCGGTCCTCCTCATTAATTTTTTATACTGTCTCCTGAAGTTCAAAAGAGACATATTCGGCTCTCATTTCTGTATAATAAAATCATACAGAAAGTATTGTCTAATATGAAAAACTGCTTAACCTTCTTTGGATTATATTTACAAAGATGTATCATACAGGTACAGGGAGGTGTTTAGTTACCAATCAGATTAAATGCAGATAGACTCCCTTCGCATATATAATAATCAATCTCTCAAAGGACAAGTGAAAAAAAAAAGTAGATCCTAAAAGCAGCAAGAAAAAAAGGAAAAAATATATAATGGAACTCCAATACACTCAGCAGCAACATCTCATTGAAAATCTTACAGGATGGAAGAAAGGGGGGTGACATATTCAAAGTGATGAAGGAAAAAAGATTTTCAATGAAGAATAGCATACTCAGTAAATCTATTCTTCAGATATAAAGAAGAGAGAAATAATTTACTAGGCAAACAAAAGCTGAGTGAATTTATCAACACCAGAACTCTTTTAAAAGAAATACTAAAGGGAGAGATCTTCAATCTGAAAGAAAATGTGTAATAAGAAAACATCTGAAGGTATAAAATTCACTGATAAAAGCAAGTATGCAGACAAATTCACAATATTGTAATAGTCTGAATACATTGTGGGTTACAAAGCATTCATATTTTTAGCATGAAGACTACAAGAAAAAACTATTTAAATAATAACTACAATAATTTTCACGAAGTAAGCAGTACAAAATATGCAAAATGAGAAATAAAATCAATATGGAAGAGGAATGACGTTGAAGTGTAGAGGTTTTTTTTTTCTTTCTTTTTTTTTTTTTACTTTTTATTCGTTTGTTTCTTTTATTTGTGATCAAAGCTAAATTGTCTGGAGTGCAAAATAACCTGCTAAAATTGTAACTTTTTTTTAAGACTCATGGAAACCACAAAGCAAAAACCTATAATGATACTCTAAAAACAAAAAAAAGGAATTAAAATGTATTATCAAGAAAATCACAGCCACAAGCAGACCGTATAAAAGAAAAAAAGGAAGAAAAGGGTTACAAAACAACTAGAAAACACATAACAAAATGGTAGTACTAAGTCCTGACCCATCAATAATAACCTTGAATGTAAATGGCCTAAATGCTCCAATAAAAATGCAGAGTGGTTGGATGGATAAAAAATATCAGGACCCAACTACGTGCTGCATACAAGAAACTTACTATACTTAAAAGACATGTATAGAATGAAAACGAAAGGAAGCAAAAATAATATTGCATGCAAATAGAAACGTAAAGAGCAAGAGTAGTTATATTTAAATAGAACAGGCTATAAGTCAAAAATGGTAAAAAACAAACAAACAAGACAGAAGGCCATTATATAATGATAAATGGGTCAATACAGCAACTGTAAATATATGTGCACCCAACACCAGAATACCTATATATATAAAACAAATATTAATAGAGCTAAAGGGAGAGATTCTCTTCAATACAACAATAGTAGGAGATTTCAGCATTCCACTTCTTGCAACAGACAGATCATCCAGACAGAAAATCTGTAAAGAAACATCAGAGTTAAACTACATTCTAGACCAGATAGACCAATCAGACATTTACAAAACATTCCATCCAAAAGCTAAAGAATACACATTTTTTGCAGCAACACCTGGAACATTCTTCAGGATAAGTAATATGTTAGGCCACAAAACAAGTCTTAAAAAATTTTTAGAAATCAAAATTATACCAAGTAACATCTCAGACCACAATGAAATAAAACAGGAAATAAATAACAGGAAGAACTTTGGAAACTGGACAAGTACATGGAAGTTAAACCACATGTTTCTGAATAATGAATGATTCAATAAAATAATTAAACATGAAATTTAAAAATTCCTTCAGATAAATGAAAATGGAGGCATAATTTACCAAAACCTGTTGGATACAGCAAAAGTAGTTCTAAAATCAAGTTTTTAGCAATAAACACCTACATCAGAAAAGTAGAAATATCTCAAGTGGCGTAAAAGAGATACACCTCAATGAGATAAAAATATGAAAACAATCTAAACCAAAAATAAGTAAAAGGAAATAAATAATAAAGATCTAAGCAGAAATAAACCCGAGAACAAACATGAAAGATCAATGAAACAAAAAGCTGTGTATTTTTTTAAAAAATTAAATAGACAAACCTTTAACTAGACTAATTAAAAAAAAGCAGAAAAGACAAAAATTGAGGTGAAAGTAGAGACATTACAATGGACAACACAGAAATACAAAGGATTATAATTATAAGACATAATTATGAACAACTATACCAAAAAAAACCTGGAAACCATAAAGGAAACAAATAAATTCCTGAACACATACACCTTATCAAAATTGCATGATGAAGAGATAGAAAACTTGAACACACCAATAACAAGCAATGAGAGAAAAGCAGTAATAAGAAATCTCCCATTAAAAAAAGCCCAGTATATGATGGTTTCACCGGCTTCTAACAAACATTTAAAAACAAATGCCAGCTGGGCTTGGTGGCTCACTCCTGTAATCCCAGCACTTTGGGAGGCCGACACGGGCGGATCACAAGGTCAGGAGATCGAGACCATCCTAGCTAACATGGTGAAACCCCGTCTCTACTAAAAATAAAAAATAAATAAAAAAATAAATTAGCCAGGCGTGGTGGTGGGCACCTGTAGTCCCAGCTACTCAGGAGGCTGAGGCAGGAGAATGACGTGAACCAGGAAGGCGGAGCTTGCAGTGAGCCCATATTGCACCACTGCACTCCAGCCTGGGCAACAGAGCGAGACTCCGTCTCAAAAAAATAAATAAATAAAATAAATAAATAAATAAATAAATGCCAACGCTACTCAAACTATTCACAGAAATTGAAGAGGAGGAAATACTTTGCAACTCATTTTATGAGGCCAGCATTACTCTGATACCAAAGCTATACAAGAACACAAAAAAGAGAAAAGTATGGGCCATTCTCTCTGAGAAGCATAGATGCAAAAATCCTCAAGAAAACACCAGCAAAGTGAATCAAACAACAAATTAAAAAGCTCATTCACCATGATCAAGTGGGATTCATCTCAGGGAGGCAAGGATGGTTCAATATATTGAAATTAATATAGTGATGCAATAAATTAACAGAATCAAAGATAAAAACCATATGATAATTTTGGGAGATATTGAAAAAATCCAATAAAATTAACACCCATTTATGATAAAAACACAACAAATTAGGTACAGAAATAACATATCACAACACAATAAAGGCCATATATGATAAACCACAACTAATATCATATTGAACGTGAAAAGTTGAAAGCTTTTATTCTAACATCTGAAACATGACAAGGATGCACACTTTCAGTACTTATATTCAACATAGTGCTGAAAATTAGGCAATCAAAACAAATAAACATTGGAAAGCAAAGAGCCAAATTATCTGCTTTCAGACAACATGATCACACATATAGAAAACCCTAAACACAAAATAAATAAAAAAGATATTCCTTGTTCATGAACTGTAAGATTTAATGTAGTTAAAATATTCATATTATCCAAAGTGATCTAATGATTCAATGTAATTCATGTCAAAATACCAATGACATTTTTCAAAGAAATAGAAAAATAATCTTAAAATGGATATAGAAATGCCAAAGCCCTTGATAGTCAAAGCAATCTTAACTAAAAAGAACAAAGCTGGAGGCACCACACTATCTGACTTAAAAATATAATACATAGCTACAGCAATCAAAACAGTACAGTACTGGCATAAAAACAGACACATAGATTAACAGAATAGAGAACCCATATGTAAATGTGTACATTCATAGTTAGCTGATTTCTGACAACAGTACCAGGAACATACCTGAAGAAGAATAAAACTAGGCCTCTATCTGTCATTATATACAAAAAATCAACTCTAATTGGATTAAGGACTTAAATGTAGGACCCAAAACTATTAAATTACTAGAAGAAAACATAGGAAAAAAATGCTACATGAAATTTGATTCAGCAAGGGTGTTTTGGATTAGACCTCAAAAGCACATGCAACAAAAGCAAAAACAAACAAGTGGGGTTAAATCAAACTAAACAACCTCTGCACAGCAAAGGAAATAATAATCAGTAGAGTGAAGAGACAATCCAGAGAATGGGAGAAACTGTTTGCAAACTCCGCATCTGACAGGAAGTTAATATCCAAAATATGTAAAGAACTCAAACCATGCAGTAGCAAAAACACAAACAACCAATTTAAAAATGGGCAAATAGGCTTGGTGCAGTGGCTCCAGACTACAATCCTAGCACCTTGGAAAGCTGAGGCTAGAGAGTCACTTGAGCCTAGGAGTTCAAGACCAGTCTGGGCAAGATGGTGAGACTCTCATCTCTACAAAAAATTTTTTTAAATTATTCAGGTGCAGCCGGGCATGGTGGCTCATGTCTGTAATCCCAGCACTTTGGGAGGCTGAGGCAGGGGGAATACATGAGGTCAGGAGTTCAAGACCAGCCTGGTCAACATGGTGAAACCCTGTCTTTACTAAAAATACAAAAATTAGCCAGTTGCGTTGGAGCATGCCTGTAATCCAACTACTTGAGAGGCTGGGGCACGAGAATCACTTGAGCCCAGGAGCGGCTGTGGTGAGCCGAGATTGTGCCATTGCACTCCAGCCTGAGTGACAGAAAGAGACTCTGTCTCAAAAAAAAAAGAAAAAGAAGAAGAATAGGGAGAGGGAGAGGAAGAAGAAGAAGAGGAAGAGGAAGAGGAAGGAAGGGAAAGGAAGGGAAGTAAAGGGAAAGGAAGGGAAGGAGAGGGGAGAGGGATGGGGAGGGGAGGGGGAGGGGGAGGGGGAGGGGTGGGGGGAGGAGGAAGAGGAGAAGGAGGAGGAGAAGGAGGAGGAGAAGGAGGAGGAGAAGGAGGAGGAGAAGGGGAAAATTATCTAGGCACAGTGGCGTGTGCCTGTAGTCACAGCTTCTCGGGAGGCTGAGGTGGGAGAATCCCTTGAGTCTAGGAGTTCAAGACAGCAAGGATGATTGCACCACTGCACTCTAGCCTGGGCAATAAAGTGAGAACCGCATCTCCCCATCTCAAAACAATTATATATTAAAATTTATTTATTTATTTATTAAAAAATTATTTAAAATAAATAAATTTTTATTTATTATAATGACTTATTTATAAATTATTTATATATGTATGTCATTTATTATAATATTTATTGGTTAAAAATAAATAAATTAGTATGTTGAAGAGATATCTGCACTTCCATGTGTATTGGAGCACTATTCGCATTAACGAAGATATGGAATCCAACTAAGTGCCCACCTATGGATGAATGAGTAAAGAAATGTGACACATGCACACTGTGAAATACTACTCACCCATAAAGCAGAATGAAATCCTGTCATTTGCAGCAACATGAATGAACCTGGAGGACAATATATTAGGTGAAATAAGCCAGGGACAAAAAGACAAACACTACACGACATTACTTATATGTGGAATCAAAAACATTGATCTCACAGAGCAGAATAGTGATTATTAAGGATGGGAGGAGACCATGGGGAGATGTTTTTGAAGAGGTACAAAATTACAATTAGATATGAAGAATAATTTCTCCTGTTGTATTGCACAGTAGAGTGACTATAGCAGGTAATAATGTATCCTAAAAAACAACAAGAAAAGAGGAATGTTTGAATGTTATCACCACAGAGAAATGTTAAATGTTTAAAATTATGAATATGCTACTTACCCAGAATCGACAATTATAGAATGTATAGATGCATTGAACCATCATACTGTACACAAAAATATGTACAATTTTATGTGTTAATTATAAAAAATTTAGAGACAGCTATGACAGTTTAATTAAATAAAACAGTTTCCCAAACTAAACACTTGCATTAGTACCAAACCTGTAATATATCATGTGTCTAACTAAAAAATGAAAATAGTGTGAAGAAACCAATTATACCAATATATTAAAATTGATTTGCAAAAATATTTTACAAAAATATGATATTGAATACTAAATAATTTAAAAATACTCCACAATAAACATATATTTTCATAGATAATGAGATTGTAAAAAATTGAAGAGACAGTATAATGTAAAAATAATATATGAGAATTTCATTTAGATTTACTGTAGAAGATACCAACATTATATTCATTGAAATAGTAAGCTACACACTAGGGTATATATTGCAGCTGTATACAATTATAAATAATTTCCTACAGAAGTAATGAAAATCAGCCAAACAGCTTAAGTCCTAATGTGACATGGCTCTGAATTATGATAAGCCCTACAATGCAACCTATAATTTATTTTTTAAAAGGATTATCTTATTGTCGAATTTTGTTTAGGGCTTACAATAAGAAATTTTGAATTGAGAAAATCTGGTGAAAGAGTATTGATTCATTTTTAAAAGATAATATATCTGTATATTTAATATATACGCTATTATAAATGTGTAACATTTTAAAATGTAATATTTTAATATTTACATATAATATATATTGGTATATATGTCATATAATGATGCATTTTACTTTATTAAAGGAAGTTATGTATATTTCAATAAAGGCAATGCTCACTGACCATAATTCAATCAAATTAAATATAACTATCATTATATAATAATAAATAGATATAATAATTATTATATAATAATTACATATAATAAATTATATGTCATACTTATATATTCTGTTATTGTTATATGATATAATTAAATATAATTAATTAGTAGAAATGGGGTTTTGCCATGTTGGCCAGGCTGGTCTGAAACTCCTGACCTCAGGTGATCCACCCACCTTGGCCTCCCACAGTACTGGAATTACAGGTATGAGCCACCGTACCCAGCCTAAGTCATTTCTTCTTACTCATAGCCAATTTTCTTTATTATGACACACTTGCCTCCTCAATACCAATATCATTACATGTCTTTTTAATTATCAGTCGTTGCTCTTCACAAACATACAGTATTTAGGGTGTTTATATTCAGCTTCATTTTTTACGGTTTTATTGAAAACTTTAATATGTAGAGAAATAAAAGAACATGACTTTAGGAGATAAAACTGCTGACTAATAGTCATTTAAGTAAGTTTAAAGAAAGAAGACCGAAAGAAAATAACATAACAGATATTTTGAATACTACTTTTAATTATGATGTTGCTGTGGTTTTGTAAAAATTTCTCTTTCAAACACATCATATTTTAGCAAAAAATTGGAATTATTAAAATTATCAGGAAAAAGCTTGATGTGGGTTTTTGAGTTACAGGATACTACTTTTTTATTATGTATTTTTCTACTCCTCTTATTCTTAGTAACTAATATAAAGTTTAGCAATTTCAACTTTATTCATCAACTCCTTAAGTCCTCCCAAGCTTTGTTTAAAATTAATTTGTTAAAGAATATGGGGTACAATGTTAAATTATAGTGTTGTAATGCTCTAATAAATTAGCAATTTTCCTGCCACTTTGAGCCCTTTATATGAAAGTCCTTGATTTCTGCTAAGTGTCATTAATTAGCATTTTAATGTCATTAAACTATTGTAAAATACTTTACATATTTTAGTGGAATATAAGTCATATTAAAATTTGTTCTTTAGAGAGCATTTGCAAAATTTAAATATATGCAAAGATTTGTAAGTGCCTTTGCAGCATATTGTAGTACTTTTGCATTAATTAATTGGGAAGATAATAGTTCCTACTAATTATTCCCATGTAGTAACGGGTGAAAATTACAAAAATAATGCTTATGTACAGAATAAAGGACAATTTATCTTGTATGCTTCTAGGAAAACAAAACAAGCAACAAAGAGTAAACAATAAATGATCTCACAGGTTTTGTTTTTTTTTCAGTACCTCCTAGTCATGTATTTACAAAGATGAACACTGTTTAATTTGCTTGATAAAATCTAGTTTCCTTATGGATGAAAAACAAATCCTTGGAGTTGCTTTGCATATTGTATGGTCACTTAAAAGTCTCCCAGAAACAACTCAAGGTACTCCTAGGAAGTCCTCAGTGTTTTGAAATGCAGTGTGAAAATGTACTTGAGATGTACCAGGCACCAGTGAGTTTAAATGAGTAAACTTAAGAAGGAAAACTGTAGACATGATTTGTTTGTGTGTGTGCATGCAAACAGTAAGTTATAAATTATCTAGAAATTTGTATATGAAATATAGTATAATCGGTTATCACAAAGGCAATGCACACAAAAAATGTAGAGTTGAACACACACAGACATATATATGTGCATGCACACAACAATTAGGCTTCACAAGGAGAAAAAAATAAAGGGTAATTAGGTGACCAAGATTCTGGTTCAGATTTGTCATTAGCTAATCTTTGACAATTTCCATGTTATTTAACATAAATCAAATCGTCTTATAGAAACAAAATTTATTTATTTATTTATTTATTTTATTTATTTTTTGAGACAGAGTTTCACTTTTGTTGCTCAGGCTGGAGTGCAATGGCGCGATCTCAGCTCACTGCATCCTCTGCCTCCCGGGTTCAAGCGATTCTCCTTCCTCAGCCTCTTGAGTAGCTGTGATTACAGGCATGTGCTACCACGCCCGACTAATTTTGTTTGTATTTTTAGTAGAGATGGGGTTTCCCCATGTTGGTCAGGCTGGCTTCGAACTCCCAACCTCAGGCCTCGGCCTCCCAAATTGCTGGGATTACAGGCGTGAGGCACTGCGCCCGACCAGGAACAAAATTTCTTAGAGATCATTTAGGTACCCTTACACATAATTTATGATTGCTTGGAACCACATGGTAAGAAGACTATGAAAAAGAGCAGTTAATTGATTTCTAGATTTTTATGTATTTATTTATTTATTTTTAACCTCAGTTACTATATGATTGATGGTTCCAAGTTGGAACTGTGTAAGACTAGTCACATATAAAACTTTGAGATGAAAAACAAATGTTCTGTTTGGGATGGATTAAATTTGAGATATCCTTCATGTTTAATTAATATTAATCAATTATAATTAAATTACTTAATATTTATATTGAATATAAAACTGGTTATTTGAGTCTGGAGCCCAGAAGAGACATTTTGATTTGTGGATATACATTTGAAAACTTTCTGCGCATATGTGGTTTTTAAAGCATAGGTAACCTAGGGACATTGAGTAAATAGAGACTGATGCCACAAACTGAACTCCAGGGCACTACCAAATTTTGAGCTAAGAAAGAGAGAACTTAAAGAATTGACCAGTGAGATTAGAAAACCTGGAGAATGGTATACTGAAACAAGTGAAGTAAAGGTTTCAAAACTGACAAAGTGATTTAATAACGCAAATATTGAAAAATTGTCATTAATTAAAAGATTTAAAATTGACTAATGCACATACCAAATGCAGACAGATGTCAATCATTAACAAGCAGAAATTACATGGCATGGCATGAATAAACCCTGGAAGAATGAAAAAGGGGAAATAGAAACAATTTTAAGCCTTTTATGGGGAGCAGATAAATGGTCCAGGTATAAGAGGAGTATACAAAGTCTAGAGACCAGATCATTAAAAAAAATTGTTTTTTTCGTATGTTTTATATGTGTAGGAACATAGTTTAATTTGCCAGCAGAAAAATATTGTGGGAAAACAAACCTGCTCTAAAACGCACTCAATTTCATCAGTTCCTTTGTGAAAACATTAGAGTTATAACAAAGTCAAAACCTATGCAAGTATGTATAGTAGATTTTTGAGAAATTGTTGGACCTTTGTCTTTATATTTTATTAGCATGAATACAGAGCTTTCATTGTTATTGAGACATTGGGAATTATTTCAAATATTCTTTCAAAAATGCTAAGAATAAATGAATAAAATATTTGACTTTTTTTTGTTTGTTTTTTTGGTTTTTTTTTTTTTTTTTTTTTTTTTTTTTTTTTTTTTTTGAGACGGAGTCTGGCTCTGTCGCCCAGGCTGGAGTGCAGTGGCGCAATCTCAGCTCACTGCAAGCTCCGCCTCCCGGGTTCACGCCATTCTCCTGCCTCAGCCTCCCGAGTAGCTGGGACTACAGGCGCCCGCCACTACGCCCGGCTAATTTTTTGTATTTTTAGTAGAGACGGGGTTTCACCATGTTAGCCAGGATGGTCTCTATCTCCTGACCTTGTGATCTGCCCGCCTCGGCCTCCCAAAGTGCTGGGATTACAGGCGTGATGACATTGATTTTAAAATTCGACTGGATCATTCATTTAAAATTATTTTGTACTAAATGTTGCAGTATTTTTCTAAAGTGAAACATATAATTTTCCACTGTCTTAACGCCAAGCAGCCATTAAATATCAAATGAGTGAGATAGTGAATACTTCAAACCTAATTTAATGAGTGGATCAAATAGTCCAAAAATTAGTATTGAAAGTGTTAATATTTAGGAAGTATTATTTTCAAAAAGAAGGAAATTACTCCCAAAGTGAATAGGTAAATGCACACACTTTAACTTTCCTTACATAATCAAATAAGAGTCTAAAATTAATATTTATTTGATAGCATAATGGTACATTTTAATTTATATCTGAGAGAATGTTACTAAATGAGATAAACTGCAGAACAAATATTTAAATGATAGGAATGATTAAATGAAGCAACAGCTAAGTTTGTGGATGAATTTTACAGATTCTAAGTAATTATGATACATTCACTTGCTCAATTTTACTGAAACAAAAAAATTTTTCTGTGAATTTCAATTGAAATACTACTGCTTGGTTTCTATATTGAACATGGTCTTGAAAGTCATGCTGTATGCATCTAAGGGTTATTAGATATATATAGTGTGTTGCACTAGAAAAAGAACAGGATACATATTTTCTAGTAATTTTCTTATAAAATAAATTTTAAAAATTTCTGCATTTACAACAAAGGCTAAGAGTTGTGGGATGACGATTACCTTCTCCAACAGGGATTTTAAGCAGAACTAGAGCCTGAGTTTTCCTGGTCAGTTGAAAGACAAGATAATATTTTTAACTGTATATTATTTTTGTTTTTCTTATTAGTGAAACATGACTGAGTATGATTACATATAACCAGTAATATTTTATTGCTCCAAGAATTAGTATTGGTACACATTTCCTGTTACTAGTTGTTATAATAATTCTTATGTGGATAAAATACAGATACATTTGGAACATTTTTAACCTTTATTTTAAGGACTTGTTCTATTACCAGATACTTTGGGAGGATTTCTTTGCTATAGAAAATAGAAAGACAAATGATATTTTATTTTCCACACTAGGGATGAGGGGGTAGATCGTGACTGCTTCACTTCTTCTTCCACTTCTGGAATTATCAGATACAAAACAGGTCATGCTGTTCGTTTTTAACTATCAGTGGAATAGCAAATAAGTCAACATTTCTTCCACTTGGGTGATCTTCATCAGCATTTATCTTGCTTGGCATTTATTTTTTCTTGCAGCTTCCTTGGAGAATATTTTTTAACATTGGTGATTATCTCATTTTGGGAGAAGGATAGCAAGTGTCCAACTGGTGTTTTTTGTGCCATGAGTACTCTGAGAAGATGGTTTTTGTAACCATTAACCCATCAGTTACCTGGAAATATCCTTACATTTTTAGATCTTTTGTTAAATTTTGAGTGATTAATAAGTTGTGTCAATCTGAAATAAGCCCTACTGAAATGTGAAAACTCTGTCAGTTACATAGAAAATTGGAAACAATTATTCTACTCTGGAGAAGTTGAATCTGCAAGTTCACTTCCCATGATAACAAGACAAAACACTTATAGGTATGTGAGTGTAGGAGTGTATGTAAGAGTCCACCACATGTCTTATGACATGTGTCTTGATTGCTCGAATTATTTTCTGACATCAACTCTCATTCTTCTCCCTCAAAACATAGTTAAAATTGAGAGTCAAGATATGCTGCCTTAGGAATTAATTGGTTTGCATAGGATAGTAAACTTCCTCTTTCACATGTAACAGTTGAAAATTATCTGGTGGATGACTCTATTCCAGGAGCACTTGGCTCCACTGTCCATAATGCATGTCTTTCCTCTCTGCAGTTGTTGCCATTTTGCAGCCTGGGTACAATGTTTTCTGTTTTATAAAATGACCTTGAAGTTTAGCACATTACTTATGCTCTCATTCTAGGTTAAAGAAATGCTATGACGATATTCCAGGTAGACAGCCATGTGTTCATTTTTAGCATAGAGGTAAAGTTGCAAGAATAGATGTGATGAGACAATTTATCAGTTTCAGCCATAGGTACTTAGTGGAAGCTCAGTAAGTGTGTAATATATTCTTATCGCTATCATCATTAACATTATTAAACATTATATTAATTTGAGTGGTGGAGGGAATTGGCATCTTTATATTAGTAACTTTCCATGTGACTTAGGGAATATTCTTTTATTAATTTTAATGTCACTGAGTAGATTTGTGTGTGTGTTTCTATGTATACATCCTAGAGATATTTTAGTACTTGTTAGTATTGTTAAAGTTATAAATGGGATTTCCTCACATATTTCTAGAATAAATATCTTTTGTGTATGTAATAAAATTATTAATTTTTGAATATTATATTTTTTAAAGAAAGAAATGGTCTTATAATTTTGAATCATTTTCCCATGGTTTAGCTCAGGCCATCCAACTTAGCAATCATGCCACATGAAATACTTGTAATTTAGACTGCTAAATTTAAATATTTACCTCTTCTTCTTTTTTCTTTATTCTATGTTCCTGTTGTATAAGGTCCACAAAGAAGTTAAGTGAGAGCATTCCTATTGGGCACACTTATCTTTTGTTCAGAGTACAGTGAGAAAGCTATTGGTCATATAGCACTAAACACAATTTTGGCTCTTTGTTAAGACGTATTTCCCTATTCCTAATTTACTTATTATTTTAAATGCAATGTGTGTTTAATTTTATTAAATATATTTCAGTATACCTTGATCATATTTTTAGAATTATTGGATATTAATAGAAGGAATTTGAGACACAAATTATTATTTCTGTAAATTATATTGACAGGTTTTTTTCTCTGGCAAAAGCATTTTAGTATAATTTGTCTAATCTGGATGCAATCTGATAATATTAATAAATGTTTAATGGCTACTACTTATTGAGACCTTTCTTTTAACCTTTTCCCCACAGAGTGCTCATTACAGCACAGACAACACTGACTTGAACCACCTATACAAGTGGACAATTTACATGGAGAACTTGTTTAAACTATATAAATGCTGACTTAGTAGTCTGCTATGCATAGGGCACCACATATACTAGCTGACTTTCTTAGCCTACACATAAAAACTAGTTACTGTTTTCTCTTCTAGCTCTAGGGTTTTTTTTTAAATGCTGGCATTTTGTATATATATATATATATATATATATATATATACACACACACACACACACACACACACAAAAATACATTATATTTTACATGCATATGTTATATGTACATAGTATATGTGTATACTATATTGCATGTATTTATATTATATATGTATATATATTTATGTGTATATACACACACAAACATACACACTCACATTTATAATGTAAATTTTTCTACATAAGTGTGCTGGACCTGGCTGAAAATGACTTGCTACCGTGTATTGTTAATGTTTCTTTCCCAACTTTTATGTTCAGGGATGTTATGTTAGCAGGTTAGAATTGGTTACTGTTGAAATACATACACTAGGGAAACTGGCAACTGCCACAGACTATTGTTCCCACCAGAGCGTTAGTTTTCATCATTTTTCAACATACCATTTGTTCTATGTCTTCTACTTCCACCTTAAATACTAGTTAGTAAGTTTCTTTTTATATACTTTTGCTATCTACTTAGAAATAAAACTATAATAACTATCTCTAAAATGCAATCTGCGTATTCAAAAGCGTTTTCCCCATACACATAGTTAGTATACTTTTTTGACCAAACCTATATTTACCTCAAATTAGATAGATGCACATGGCTCTCTTGTCCTAGTAATGTTTCTTGTAATGCCTTTTTTTTTTTTTTACCATGTCACAGTCTTAGAGCAGTAGAAATATCATATTTATACATTGTGTACATGTTGCTTTCTTAGCTACTGAATATTTCTAGCCTGAAAAATTATATTTGCATTATTTACTTTAAACTATACATTTTTTCAAGAAATAACATATTAATATATTACTTGCAGACACTTTGGATCAGTTTCTGGCTTTCCATTTTCCTCGTGATTATGTTTCTATTTTATGACCACCACATTTTTTATCCTCACTTACATCATAGAAAAATTATTAAAGCTCGCACCAATTTAGTTCATATATCTATATGCCAATTCTTACTGTAGCTTTTTTCCAAAGAGATGAAAGAAAGCTAGTATATAATAGATTTTCAAAAATGTATAAGTGTGGATGGTGTGATGCTTTAGAATGAATAGCACAAGATTATTCTTAAATACTTTAGTGGGAGTTATCATTATTATTACCATTATCTCCAATTTGATCATTGTGTCCTCTTAGCTGTTAGCTTTCTCATCAGAATCAATTGTGAAAAAGTACTTCCAGGAATGCAATTAGATAAAATTAACATTGGCTGAAGCATAGATACCATTAGTATCTTCTAAGCCATATATTTTTTGAAAAGATATGAGAGAATTTTTAACCCACAAGGTTTCAATACGTTGAAATGCTTAAAAATGTTGAAATGCTTAAACAATAATTATTGTAATTAACTTAATCCAGTTAATTAAAATAAACATTAACATTGAGTGCTGTAACTTATTAATTATTGAAAGCATAATTAATAAATTACATCCATGGTATAATTTCAAAATTCAATCTGTAAAATTATGGTTAGTTATATTTAGTCACTACTACATGATATAAATTATTTGCAATTTGAATATCAGATTTCAAAAATATATTTCATAGCCAAATGTCCATTTAAGCCAGAAAAGTACAGTTAAAATAAAAGTTTCATCTGAAAAGATATCTTACAGTTTAATGTTAGGATGCTACTTAGTATTTAAAATGACTAAACAATATAGAATATGACCATTTAGAACAAATAAAAATGCAAATAACTAAGCACAGCTACTCGTGTTAATTATGAGGCACTTAGATTAGTTGTCATTTGTTTATAAAAGCAATTCTCAGAACAGGTGATTGTTAAACCATCAGGATAACTGAATGAAAAGATGTTAGTGTAATGACAGCAATAAAATATTCTACATATTCATATTTTACAAAGAGAAAGTTAAAATTCTTTTTGATATCTAATTCAGTAAAATAAGAATTATAAGAAAAATTTAAAACATTTCTAGCTTATTGAAATGTACCACATAAATCTGTATTGTTGTCATAAAAACTGATTTCTTTAAAACTGTATATATTTTATTAAAGGCAGTTTAGAAAAAAAAATGTTATATTGATAATATATGACACATACTAATTTTTGCCAAAACCAAATATCTCCAGTGATAAATATTTTGAAAACACATAATCTAAATAATAGATGTCTTTCTCCCTATGTGTATATATACATGCATATACATGTATACATATATATACATGTATATGTATGTATGTATATAAGTTTTTTTTTGAGGCAGAATCTCACTTTTGTCGCCCAGGCTGGAGTGCAGTGATGTCATCTCGGCTTACTGCAACCTCTGCCTCCCAGGTTCAAGTGATTCTCCTGCCTCAGCCTCAGGAGAAACTGATATTGCAGGCCCCTGCCACCATGCCTGGCTAATTTTTGTATTTTTAGTAGAGACAGGGTTTCACTATGTTGGCCAGGCTGGTCTTGCATTCCTGACCTCAGGTGATCCACCTGCCTCAGCCTCTCAAAGTGCTGGGATTACAGGTGTGAGCCACAGCTCCCAGCCAGATGTATATATATATTTATTTTTTTAAAAATTACTTGGAAAATGTGCTTTCTGGGTTTAAAATAATGCCTTTTGTTAGATCAGCAAGTTTTCACGAGTATTTTCTCAAATCCTGTCTTGTCTCCATTCTCTCTATTCTTTTGTTTAATGAGACCCCAATAACAAATATTTTAGAGGTTTCTACTTTCATCTCCAATATGTTGCTCTGGACAGAGTTAAACAGCCAAGGAAAACTTTACTCAAGAATATTGCAATAAGAGGATCAAAACTATTGAAACAGAGAAGTAAAATTGAACTCAACTCCACTGAAATAAAACGCAGGAGGATTCTTAAATGCTAGGCTGAGCTAATGAAAGAAGTTAGAGGGGATACTGGTCACTGATTAGGCCATTTGTTTTTTCTAACTGATGTTTATTGCAGTTACGCTCCTATGCCACCACTGAATCTGGGAGATAGGGACTCTGTCATTCTTGATGGCTACATTTCATAGGGAGAGCTCCCAGGTATTTGAGAAAGATACTTCTGGGTTGTACAATTAAGGAGAGCTGGGAGAAGATTTCCACCTCAAAAGAAAGAGAAAAGAATGTGCAATTACACATTTCCTCATGCCGACACTCTAAGCAATGGGATATCAGGCATCTACAGTCGGGAAGAAATCTAAAAAACTGAAACAACTAAATAACAAAAAAACAAATAATTAAAAAATGGACAAATGATATAGATAAACATTACTCAAAGAAGATACACAAATTGCCAACAGGTATATGAAAATATCCTCAATATTATTAATCATCAAGGAAATGCAAATCAAAACCAAAATGAGATATCACTTTACCCCAGTTAGAATGGCTATGATCAACAAGACAAAAAGATATCAAATGCTGGTGAGGATGTGGAAAAGAGAAACTCTTACATGCTGTTGGTAGGAAGGTAAATTAGTACAGCCATTACAGAAAACAATATAAAAGTTCCTCAAAAAATTAAAAAGAGAACTACTATATGATTCAGCAATCCCACTACTGGGTATATATGCAAAGGAAATGAATCAGTATGTTGAAGAGATATCTGCACTCCCATATTGACTGCAGAATAACTTACGATAGTCAAGATAAGGGATTAATGTAACTGTCCATCAATGGATGAATGGATAAAGAAAATTTGGTATATATACACAATGGAATACTATTCAGCCATAAGAAAGAATGAAATCAGGTCATTTCCAGCAACATGTATGAGGCTGGAGGACATTATGTGAAGTAAAGGAAGCCAGGTACAGAAAGATAAATGCTACATCTCACTCACCATTAGATAGAAGAAATAAGTTGTAATGTTTCAAGGCACAGTAGGGTCACTATAGTTAACAATAATACATTGTGCATTTCAAAGTAGCTAGAAGAGAGGATTTTGAATGTTCTCACCACAAAGAAATTATGTATGTTTAAGGTGACTGATATGCTAATTATCCTAATTTAACATTGTATATACATGTATCAAAACATCATGCTGTACCTCATATGTACATTATTATGTATCGATTAAAAACAAAATAAAAGAAAACCTTAAATAAGTAAAATAAGGGGATTATTAACAACATTTTGGTCAATCTCTTTCCATTAATATTTTCTGTGACATTCCTATGTCATTCTGTAATGATTTCTTATAAATTATTCAGCTGTGTCTTCCATTTTACTTGTTCTCTTTTTAGCTGTCTGCAACCTGCTGATTTATCTATTCACTAAATGTATAATATCAAAAATTCTATAAACTTATCACTGATAGAAGCTCCATTGGGAGCTCCAATTTACTTATTCATTATTATTTCAGACATGTTTTTTGGTTTACTTTTTAAAATTTAAATGTTTTAATACTAGCTACTCTGTATGTTCTACTTGAAAATTGTAAAAAAAAATTAAATATTTTAAGACTCACTACTTTATGGTCTATATCTCCAGTCTGCAGTCTTTAATATTGAACTTTATATAATATTCCAATTGATTCTCTCATGGTGGTTTATTACAACATCTGCTTGGCAATCTTTGATTGAAATCTCAGGTATTAATCTTAACCTGGGGAATCCTTTAGCTTCTTAACTAGTGGTACCTTCCCTGAGAGGAGACATGATATTAATTCTTCCTAGAGCCAAACTGTGCTGTCAATCAGTTCAATTCAACCTCAAGGTCCCATCTTCATGCTGGAGTATCAGTCCCTCTTCTTCCACCTCATTACTGGCTTTAGGCTCAATATTGTTTGCTGATAAATAGGATGCACTCTAAGGGCAACTGTTTCTCTTCTTTCTGCTGACTGGTTTACTGTTCTGAGGTATGACCCAAACTCAAGATTTTTTTAACTTGCTTGTTTTGAAATGAGGGATTAGTTCTTAGAACCCTTTCCTGTTTTCCCTTGGTGATTTTCTACCACTGAATTGCTTTAAATATTAAGAGTATACTAAAATTTTCCAAATTATATTTTCTGTTTGGAATCCAAAATTCCCTGAATTTCAGCCTGGATCTGTGATGGCTATTTAATATCTCCATCTAGTTGTAAAATAGGCATCTCAAAGTTAACTTCTCAATAAATATATCCTTACCAAGCCCAGGTATTCACAATCTACTCATCCAACACTTTTTTTCTACCTGATTAAAGGTGTACAGTTGAGCAGTAGCAATCCAGGGGTTTAGGGTTACCAACTCTTAAGTATTCAAAAATCTGCATATAACTTTTGACTCCCCCACAAACTTGACTACTAATAGCCTATTACTGACCAGAAGCTTTACTGTTAACATAAACTTTCGATTAACACGTTTTGTATACGTATTATATAGTGTATGCTCACAATAAAGTAAGCTAGAGAAAAGAAGCTGTTACTAAGAAAATCCAGGTCTTGTTCAACCAAATGGCTGGCAGCTGCTGTTTATAAGAAAGAAAATACATTATCTATTCACTAAGTGGAAGTGAATGATTATAAAGGTCTTCAACCTCTTTGTCTTCATGCTGAGTAGGCTGAGGAGGAGAACAAAGAGGAGAGGTTGTTCTTGCTGTCTCAGGGGTGACAGAGGTAGAAGAAGTGGAAGAGACAGAAGAGGAGGCAGGAGAAACAAGCACACTTGGAGTAACCTAAGAAAAATACATGGTAATTTCTGTCTGACTTTCTTTCACTTTCATTTCTCTAAAAAATGTTGTCATATGGTACCAACTCTTATTTCACCATTTGCTTTTGTTTCCGTGACCATGTCATAGAAAGGTCTATGTCACAAAAGGAGTCAAAATTCGTCTTGAAAAATCAGATTCTTTCCACCAGATTGTCTAATGTCAATTTATTTCTGGCACTGATTCTATGCCTTTTCCTCATTGCCTGACACTAGTTTGAAAGCACTCATCTCCATCAAGTCATCTGTTAATTCTTCTGGTGTGGTGTCTTAATTAGCTCTTGAGTTTCTCCAAGATCCATATCTTGAAACTCTCTATCTCTCATCTTTTTGCCATATCCATCATTGCTTTCGTTATTTCTTTGATTGGCTCTGTCATAAATCCTGTGAAGTCATGAACAAAATCTGTACACAGATTTCTGCAGCAGGAATTTACTGTTTGGGGTTAATGGCTTTCACGACTTTTTCTATCACAGCAATATCTTCAATGATGTAATTCTTTCATATTTTTTAATGTTTTCTCTGTTGGTGTTCTCCTTCAGAGTGTTGACAATCCTTTTCAAAGAGTACTGTGTGTAATGACCTTTAAAGGTCCTTATGATCCACTGATCTAGAGGCTGAATTAGAAATGTGTTTGGGGGCAGTTGGCCACTTTGATCCACTTGTTGTTAAATTCATCAGGTTCTGGGTGGCCAGAGGCATTGTCCAGTCAAAAGAAATTAAAAAGGCAACCCCCCACTGGCAAAGTACATCCTGACTTTGGGGACAAAGCATCAATGGGAACAATTCAGAAAAAGTGTTCTTGTTGTCCAGATATTGTGACAACCAAATGATTGTCAGCTGATGTTTATCTTTTTTTTTTCCTTTAAGGCTCAGGGGTTAGTAGCTTTATAGACAAGGGCAGTCCTGATCATAAACTTTACTGCATTTGCACAAAACAGTAGAGATAGCCCATTCCTTCCTTCCTTAAGTCTCAGTACTTGCTTCTCTTCCTTACTAATAAATGTTCTTTGTGGTTTTTTTGTTTGTTTGTTTGTTTATCTAGAATAAGGCACTTTGGTCTGCATTAATAATCTGTTTACGTAGATACCTCTTCTCCTAACAATTTTCTTAATGACTTCTGGGAACTCTGCTGCCTCTTGGTTGATGGAAGCTGGCTTTTCAGTTGCCTTGACATTTTTTAAGCCAAACCTTTTTCTAAAATTATCAAACCACCCTTTGCTGGCATTAAATTCTCCAGCTTTAGATCTATTGCCTTTCTTTCACTTTAAGTTGTCGTATAATTACCTCACTTTTTCTACAATTAGGTTAGTATCAATAGGTATGCCTGTCACACAGCAATCCTATACCCACATAAAACCTGCATTTTTAATGAAAGATAAGGTATTTTGCATAAAGTGCAAGGTTTTTGTGTCTTCTGGTGTAGCTGCAGCAACAGCTTTACAAATTTCTTTTTCTTTTACAACGGTCCTTATGCTGGATTAATTTATCTTTTAAGGTCAGACAACCACAGCTGCAGACCTAAATTTACAGTACATATCAAGTAATTTAACTTTTTCTTACAATGTCATGACTTTTCTCTGCTTTTTGGGAGCACTTCCAGTATCACTACTGGCACTTCCCATGGGTTCCATGGTGTAATTCAAGGTTTACAGTAGATCACTTTTTACTGCAATACTCAGTTTACTAGAGAGATAAACTGCTCACATGGAGATAATTAGCATCACATGGCTTTTTAAGTAGATACGCAAAACACTTGAACTCACCACAATAGCAGCAGGAGGTGGCTAGGAAATTATTACAGTAGTATAGCATGTAACACATTTAATTTTATCTAGTTATGGTTTAATACTGCATCTTTATGCTTCTTCATATTCTTCTTAACTTCAAATGGTGCCTTGTACAGAAAGTGTTTGTGTGTTTACATTTTGATAAATTTTAACTTTTTGTAATATATTTCTACAACTTGAATATATAAAATGATAGAATAGTATTTACGTATATTTTTACATTCATGACATACCTAACATTTTCTTCATTTTCTTGATAACTATGGCTACATAGTTAATCTGTGAGATTTTTCAAGTTGTTGCAAATCTCCCAAATTGTTTCCAATATATTTATTGAAAAAATCTCTGTATAAATCGATCTGCACAATACAAATATCATTATTCAAGGGTCAACTATAAACATATCTGTATTATCTATTCTTAAGAAAGCAGTCACAGGAATCTTTGAAGTAAATGTCAGCTCACATTACTCCTTTACACAATACACAAATTTGGTTGCTCATAAAGACCTACATGATGTGTCACGTAACCCCTTTTGATTTGATCCATTACTACTTTAGCCACACTGAACTTCTTAATGCATTGCAACCAAGCATGCTTTAACCTCAGGCATTTTCACTAACCACTCTATAATCTGGTAGAGCCATCCTTTCAGCTCATCACAAAAGTTGCTCCCCACTTTTCTTCAGGCTTAAGATAAAAAATCATTAGATAATGAAGCCTTGCCTTACCCCTGTATTAAAAGAGAATGTTTCATGCATGTGCACGCACAGGAACTTGCACACACAGAAACACAAAATGCCGTAATTGAATCTCTGACTTTGCTATTCCTTTTTCTATAGTGCTGAACACCACTTAACACGCTATATATTTAATTTTTAACTTTTTAGTTTGTGTTTTTAGTTCACTAAGATTTAAGGTACACAAGGTTATGAACTTTCTTCTCTATTTTTTTCTTCAAGTTTTCTTTCTTGAAATATAAGTGCTCAACAAATGCGTTAATAAATTACATGCAATAAACAGAACCAAACTATATGTCATTATTGGAAAAAATTCATGTATTTAAATTAAGAGAAATATCAGAAAGAAAAATTCCAAGTTTAGAATAGTGGTTACCCCTGGAGAGACAACTGTGTTGGGGTAGATGATAAATTCTGCTACCTTTAAATTTGTTTTAATAAAAAATGAACTACTCTATGAAAATTAAAATTAAAATGTGTAAATTGTATATTCCCACTGAAATTTGTTTTTAGAAAAGACAAAAGATGGAATAAAAATTAAATATAATCATATTATATATAGACAACTATCATCAATTTATTTTCAGTCCATTCTTCTTGTATTAGCTTTTCTCTTTTCCTATGTGTATTCATATATTTCCATAGCCGCTATCATAAGTAGCCTTTTAATGACTTCATATTATTACATAATGTATATGTACTATTATAAGTTTAATTTAAATAACTTGTTTTACATAAATATTTACTTGGGTGACTGCTATTTTTTTTAGTGTATATGTCTCAAAGAGACATTTTTAATAACAAGGAAATACCTATTGTTAACAATTGTAATCTAAGAATTTGTTTTCCCACCAGTAGTCTTGCTTCAGCAGACCCTTCTCTATATATAATCATTTCACAATTTTCAATATTACTTCCAAATATACACATTTTGTTATAGTTCAATATGTAAGTAATTTAATATTGGTTTAAATGCCATTATTTGTCCTATTTACTGTTTAAATTTATTCTTTGGTGATACAATGTGATTTTCTGTTTTCATATTGTTTGGAAATGAGTTTTTCGTATAGATTAACACTGTTTTCCTCTCTTTATAGAAAAGTATAACATGTATCATAATGTCTAGCTTTACTTTTAAATTAGAGCTTTTGGACAATTTTGTAACTTTAAATTCATTATCAGAGGTGGAGAAAACATTAATAAGCTATTAAATATTGATAGTGATTAAAATTACTGGACCATTATTTATAAAAGCCATGTTTAATAACAATAACTTCTATTTATACTATTTAACTGAAGATGCCCTTTAGCTTTTACTTCTAATTCCAGCTTATTGTGGTTTGGAAATAATTTACCTTTTGCAACAAATTACTATTCCCAACATGTTTTTCCCAAATTTTAAGACTTTCTTTACCACTTATGAAGGGTGACTTAACTTACTCTTTTAAAATTTCCTTAAGAGAAATTTAAAATTTTAATTTTCACCTTGAACCTGTTTGATCAAAAAGTGTAGTATATCATTACCACATGAATTAAAAAAGAATAGAATAAAAAACAAAAGTGGTATGATATCATTAGCAAAGTGTCTGATGAGACATTTTAACTACTTCACATTTCTACTCAGTCCAAGCAAGAATAAACCGGTTCCAAGGAGCTACCACATTTGTCGTTTTTACTGCAAGCTTTGAATTAGTGTTTCTTTTCCTAGCAAGTCAACTCTAAGAAAATGACATTTCATAAGTACAACAATTGTAGGTGATATTCTACATAATCAAGGTAATGAGACCTTTTTACAAAATTAAGTTAAAATGCAGAATATCTTTGCAATTACCATTTATCTAAAAGGCTAAAATAGGAAAAATTCAGAAAATTAATGCGCTCATTGATTGATATTATTTTCTTTGAGAAAACCAGAAATGATTCTATTCCAAGAAATAAGAAATAATAATAATAATAAAAGATGTAATTTATATATTGTGTTTCTTTTTAAGCCAAATCACACTTTTACTTCAGAGAGCACAATTCTTACTTTGACATTCATAAACTTCTTTGTCCAGAACAGGACTTCATTTTAAACCATTATTTCAATAGAGTTCAAAATATATAGTCAGTTTTCTCCACAGGATGTTTTCATTTAAGTACTTAAGCTGCAAAATGGCAAATGACTAAGTCAGTTACAAAGAATGTGTAGCTTATTAAATGCAATCTTAAAATAACTGTGAACAGACACCAACAAACGTCTATATCCAAGCCTAAATGTTATTATATTATTGAGGTCAGCACTAATGTGATTCTCCCATATGGTCAAATTTTATTTACTAAATAATAACTGTTATGAAATCCAACAAAGAAACCATAGAGGTTCCTTCAAAAGATGATAATTTTCCAAATAATTTTCCTCTTATTCTTTCCCCTATCCTTTTTAAGTGGTTTGACTTTGGCGATATTTTCTTGACTCCTGTTTCTTCTTTTGCTGTTTTCCCGGCTCCACAATCATCTTCTTCAGTTTCCAGGACATAAAGCACTTGCTAGGACCAGTGAAATGAGGGCCAAAATAGCCGTTGTGAGGAAGCTACTTGAAATCTTTGCAGCCCATTCCACAATATATTCATCCCAAGCCATTATATCAAACATCTTTGAATGGGTTTTAGGACAATATGCTTGAGTAGTGATCCCTAACTTTATTCTAGGATGGTTCGTGAGCTAATCACAATTTCATGATGCTTGGTTGTTTGTTTTCTTTAGTTCTACTGTATCTCTAAAGTAAAGGTTTAAATCCTACTGGAGCCACAGACCCCAAGGACTACATTTACCTCTTACCCTCAGCTTTGGCAAGTGTAAGTCCCTGGTCTCACAGCTGGGCAGCAATCACAGAGCATAGAGTCTCCAAAGCAAGGCAGTAACTGTCTCAGCTGGGCACCCAGGCAAAATCATGGCAGCAACTGCAACCTGCGTTTCCTATCTCTGGCCCAGGCCAGGGACTCAGAATCCCAATTAACAGATTTTATTAAAAGTATGTTATGATGTTTCTACATTTGGTAAGATAATATCAATCCATACCTTGTTTATATTTTGTTAATTTATTTTTATTATAAAAACAATATAATAGAATGTTTAGGTTGTACAGAGCTAGATATGTTCATTTCTCAATTGATTCCACATTGGTATCATTTCTAATAAAAATACTTTAAAAACTATTGTTTACTTATTTTTATTCTGTTACTTGTATTTATGATTAGATGATTGCTTTTATATTTTATTCCATATATTTTTCCTCAAATGTTAGCCAATTGCCCCAACACTGTTTTAAGAAAAAAGTAACTCTTTCGCATTGATTTTAAATACTTCATGTATTGCATATTAAATAAAATACATGTCTGCTTATGAGCCTTCTTGCCATTACTTTTTTCAGAACACTAAGTTCCATATCAAAAATCCAATAAAATTCCAGTACTTTCAGAAATTCAGTACTTAAAATGCCTCTTAGACAATAGTCAGCATGCATTAAATGGTTTTCACAAAATCTCTTCACAAACTGTATCCTCCTTTAGACTTTATCCTCACTTAGTCTACTTTTAAAAAAAACAAATTAATGTCATTTAATTTTCCTAGGTAATTTTGTATTTCATTTACATACTGATTATAAATCATACCCAACTTTTATAACTGAGCAACACCTTCAATATTACTGAAACATAAAAATTCATTAAAGTTCCCACACTTTTACTTTCTTTTGAGAACTACAATGTCCACAAGTTAAAATAATACTGTTTTTCATGTTCTACTGAAGAAAAAACAGTATCAATTGCTTTTTATACTTTTTCACTTTTAGTAAACACCAGGTGTGACTTACTGTACAAGAGTACCTAAAGCCAGTCGGAGAACATTTTATGTTGTGATTAAAGTTTCTTTAAATGCATTTCCTGTAATACCAATTCCTCAAAGCTACACCTATAACTTCAACGAGATGCTAATTCTTTGAACTGTAATTAACAGTGTGACACTTATGAAGTAATTTTTAGAATGATTACAGTCACTGTACTTTTACTCTCCAGAAGTGCTAAGTACTGTAATCATCACCTGTTCATGGCAAGTCTTATTGCACCACAGGCTATTAACAACGAATGGCTCTGTTTAACCAAAGCTTCATTCCTAATGAATTATCAGTAACTGGGTTTTTATGTCCAAAAAATGAACTGTCAAATCCTGCTTCTTTTTTATGACGTGAACTCATTCTCATATATAAAATGTGTTTTTAAAAAATCTAATTATTTTGGTGAGTGTGACTCTTCAAAAGTATTTTACATTTGTACAAATAATCTTTTAAAAATTACACAAGTAATCTTGGAAATGTGTGTAATTCTCCCTAAAAAAATAAATGGATACATTGTAAACCTTTTCATTCTGTATTTTAACATAAGGTAAAATTAACTTGGGAGAGAGGGTGTATGAAGTTTGACCCATGTGTGCATTTATATAAACATATCAATAAACCCTACTTCTGAAAGGACCAAAACACTAGGTAGGGTAGGTTTTGTTTTTCCCCTTTTTTCCAAATGTAAAATAGACTCTGAAAGATTGAATAATTTGTCCAGTCATGTGTCTCATAATCAGCAAGAACTCACGTAATCTAAGTAGAAATCTACCAAAGCTTTCAAAGAGGTGATGGAAACTTTCTGTAAGGCAGTCTTTCTTTGTTGATTAGCTTGATTATGTGATCCACCAGAGCACTGTGCTGACTTCATATTCTTTATTTCTCATAACAGAGGATCAGGGCATGCAGCAGTGTGCAAAGGATAGCCTAGTAGCTCCACGCTGGCATGGGCGAAGCCACCTGCCTGTGCTGAAACTCTGAATTGCCACATGTTAAAGCTGAAAGTGATACCAAAGGAGAAGCCACTTCTGATTGTTCCACTCTGCATTCCAACACCAAGAACCATATCCAGCAAACAGTAGGTGCTCAGTAAGTGTTCATGGAATGGCTGGGTAATTTATTTGTTTTTCTATGCCTTATTTTCTACTTTTATGGTGATAATAATGGTACTAAATGTCTCCTAAGGTTGTTATAAATGGTATCTGAGGTGATATTTTAGAGCATTTAGCACATTATAATCAGCAATGAGTATTAATGATTCTTTAATTCAGAAAATGTTCATTATGCTCTTAATCTATAATGTAATTGGAGAGAGAAAGATTCAAATAGTTCATTGAATGTCAAGGGCATTTACAGTTGAGAAACCATTTTCTCTTTAATCAGTGCAAATTACATTTATTGTTGCTCTTTTATTTTGCTCTTACCAATACAAAACCATGTTTACTTTGGGGATGCTATCTTCAGTGATCTCACAACAGTCAAGAAAGGGAGGTACACCAAGGGCTGCAGAGCCCCAGACTGAAGAACTCCCAAGAGAATTTAATAGGTTGTCTCAGACAAGGTCTAGTATTAGAAGCCATAGCACTCACCTGGACTACCTTAGGTACAAGGAGCCCAGCAAACTACAAGGGCACACATACCATAGACAGGGAAAAATAAAGCCATCTTTTTTTTTTCTTTTCCTCTTCTGATTTTTTTTAAATTTTTGAATTAAAAATGAGAAAAATTTGAGCCCAAGGCCAGAGAAGGCAGGTCTAAGTAGCAGAGGAGAGAGAGCATCAGAGTCCCTGCCCTGGGAAACCAAAAGAGTGGCTAGTTGTTTTTGAAGTCTATCACCCAAGTCACCCAAAGTGGGTGTCCAGGACCAAATTCCCAAGATAACCATGCTTCCTCATCCTCCTCTCCTGGGAGTATGTAGTTTGGGTAAGACTTTGGAATGTCTGGAAATCCTGCTTCCACAAAGCCAGGCATCGGTGATGAGGAACATCCCCCAATCCCCAGGCACTTTCTATCCTGGAAAGGTGAAGAGCTTGAATTTAGGCAAGAGAAGAAAAACTTTCTATAATATAATTAATAATTGGAAGAATTGTTGATATTTACAAATGCAGTTGCTTTTTTTACATTGATCTCAAATAGAGTAATCTTATTAAATATATATATTTAATCTAAACATTTACTTGTAGGTAGCTTTTAGATATTTTGTGCAGGCATGCATATCTTTTCTGAGTGAAGACAGATATATGGTTTACTTTTCAATTCTTAGATTTTAGTTAATTAACATTGTTATTGCACTTGGCTAGACTCTCCAGTACAGTGTCTAATCAAATTTGGGAAAGTGAATATCCTTGAACTGTTCCTTAGATAAGAATTGTTCCCGAGTTAAAATACTCATCTAAGGGGGTGAAACAGCCTTCAGTATTTTAACATTCAGTATTAACAATTAATATTAAATTAAAATTAATTTTTGCTTTAAATAATAACATATTTTATTTATTTTAATATTTTTATATTTAATCATTTTCAATGCTTACATGGGTTATTATATTTGAATCTGTCCATTTTGTTACCTCTAATTCTATTTTTTCAGGAGAATTAGACAATAATAATACATATTGTTTTTATTACCTAAATGCCCTGGTGTCTTTTACCTAGTTTTAGTGTCTACAGAACAGAATAATCATAGCAGGAGGGAGGTAGGAGCCTGGCAGGACCAGGTGACGACAGGCCAAAACCACCAACAAGCGGCACCAACAGTAACCTCTAGTTGCCCTGGCTGCTCATCAGCACAGGACATTTCCACCAGGGCTATGACAGTTTACGAATGCCATCGCAACGTATGGAAGTCACCACCCATTTCCATGGCAACAGCTGGAAATTAGTGCCCATTTTCTAGCGATTGATGAATAACCTGCCCCTTTATTTGTATGCCATCAAAGTGGGTATAAATACAACTGTCAACTGCCCATTGCCTGTTCTAGCCACTTTGCTTATGCGCTAGCCTTGCTCTGCAAGGAGCAGTCACAGAACTGTTAACACTGCCACCACCTTAATAAAACTGCTTTCTTCCATCACTGGCTTAATCTTAAATTATTTCCTGGGTGACGTCAAGAATCTGCCCTGCATCAAAAGGACTAAAGATTAACCAGAGACTGCTCTATTTCTCTACATATTACCTTATAGATTTTTTAACCTCTTTTACTATTTTTTCATACTTAAATCAAGATATTTATATACAACCTGTATAAGGATTGTTGATTATTTGTACATTTTAATCTACATAATTTGATCATTAGACAGTAAACAAATAAATATAAGGTGCTATTTAAGGAAATGCAGATGACTTGAATTTCAGCAATTCTGCATTATACTCTTGTATCAATAATACTTAGTATCGATAATTCTGCAACTGGCTCTTGAACAACATGGGTTTGAATTTATATGAAGATTTTTTAAACTAAATGCAAATTCAAAATGTAGTATTTGTGGAATGTGAAACTCACATACAGGGAGAACAGACTTTTTGTCAATGCAGGTTTTCACTGCTGGACTTATGTGCAGATTTTGTTATACAATGGTCCTGAATAAATCCTCCACATATACTGAGAGATGACTATACTTTATTTGCTTAATTCCTGAACACAGGGAAAAAAACACAGTAAATGTCTCAAAATCTGACCTCTGAAACACATATGAACCCAGAAATCATCCCAAAAGTCATGGTAAACTTCACATGTACAAAAGTTTACTTACTCAAAGATTTTTTTTAATTAAGTATATTTGTTATAAAACAAAACATTTGCATATAATAATCTATTTTAATATTATTATCATAGAGAAGTTACTAGATTATAAATCAGTCATCATACTTTAAAAGAATCTTTGTAATTCCTGTAATTCTCATATCATTTAAGAAACAACTTTGTACGATGCCTACACATCCCTACTACCTAAATGACCATATGTTATATATTGTTATGTGATTGTTTCTCCGTAAGAGTTTCCAAGTTCTTTGTAGGCAGACACTATGTATCATTTGTCCAAGGCATGACAGTAAATGCTTAATAAATTTTGAAACATGAGTATATTATTTTGTAATATGGTGTTCTTAATTAATTTAAAATGAATTATTTAACTTATCTACATTTGCCCAGGTACTATCATTTAAAGGCCTTAAGATGATTTTGCTCTCATATTCATGTACATTTCAAATTTTCAAGACATTTTCCAGTACAAGTACAAATAATGGCAAGTAATGTAATTGGTAAAATATTGTGTATATCATTATTTTAAAGGAAAATTTGTACAATTACTCATTTGAATATCTAATGCAAACATGATACCCATAATCATATATCTAATACTCCATGAATAGGTTCTTTCTTAAGTTTTACATTGTTCCTTTTACTTTCTTTTATTTTTTTTACATTTTGAGCTTTCTCCAGAGAATTATTATCCTATTAAAAATAATTTGAGCTTTAAACATCTGTTTATTATCGCAATATTTGTCGGAAATTAATGTGTTGCCACATTAAAAATAATTTTAATATTCAGTTACCATTAAGCTCTGTGTATTAACATTTTTCCTTCTGTATTGAGTAACCATTTAAATTATTTGTGGTATGAAATTGGTCAAAATAATTATGTTACAAATATTAATTGACAAGTTATTGCTGAGAATTTATCTACTAATAAAATAAAATGGATTATTAGTAATTTATTTACCCATTTTTATTACTTATTGCCAGAGTAATAAAAGTATTATCGTTCTACATTTATTTTCTTTTTCTATTTTATGTGTGTTTAGAGTAACTTTGTTCAAATTTCTAGATGAATAGTCATAGATTTTTAGTAGTGTCACTCAATTTTTCCAACTATTAAAAAACAAGACAGAATCAATCAGTGATCTATAATTTAAAATGTTAAAAGATATCTAAGATTATTTTATTATTCTTAAATTTGCTAAAAGTTAAAAATTATAATGAACCTGTGTTGTTGAAGTAGTCTTTTGGAATTCATTAAACTAATTCGTTTTTCATTTTCTCCTCACCCACACTAAAATTTCAAATTACCTTATAATTTGAACTTCTAGTGATTTTCTGACCCCAGAAAAATGGACTACAGTAAGATTAGTGATGCATTGTATGTGTGTTTATGTGTGTGTGTAGTAACAGAAAGGCTGAATGTGAAATGGAAAATAAAGCAGCATCTTCATGGTGATCCACAGTAGCCTCTTTGCTTTTATAACAAATACCTTTTTAAAACAGCCTACCACAATTCAGAGAAAATTAATTTCTCTAAAGGTATTTACCTGGGTGCAGTGGCTCACACCTGTAATCCTAGAACTTTGGGAGGCCGAGGAGGGCAGATCATCTGAACTCAGGAATTCGAGACCACCCTGGGCAACGTGGTGAAACCCAGTTTCTACTAAAAATACAAAAATTAGTCAGATGTGGCCTCTAATCCCAGCTACATGGGAGGCTGAGGCAGGAGAATCATTTGAACCCAGGAGGTGGAGTTTGCAGTGAGCCGAGATCACACCACTATGCTCCAGCCTGGGGTCTCCAATTACTTATGATATATGTATATCCAGTTTGATGTTTATCAGTAATAAGTAACTTAAATATGAGGACAGTATGTTCAGAGTGCTACAGGGATTCATCATTCATGTAGTCAAATTCAAGAGAATGTCTCCTAGTTCAACTATGAATAATTACGGAAGAAAACATTATTTGGAAAGCATTTTTCAACAAAATCCCATAATGACTATTTTATTGTGTTCACATGGTTTGGCTCTGTGTCCCCAACCCATATCTCATTTCAAATTGTAATGCCCATGTGTCAAGGAAGGGACATGGTGGGAGGTAATTGGTTCATGGGGGCATTTTCCCCCATGCTGTTCTAGTGATAGTGAGGGAGTTATCATGTGATCTGAGAGTTTTATAAGGCAGTTTTCTCTGCTCTCTCTTGCACTTGCTCTCTCGCCTGCTGCCATGTAAGACATGCCTGCTTCCCCTTCCACCATGATTGTAAGTTTCCTGAGGCCTCCCCAACCATGCAAAACTATGAGTCAATTAAACCTCTTTTTACAAATTACCCAGTCTTGGGTAGTTCTTTATAGCAGTGTGAGAACAGACTAACACATGTATCCTCACAATTAGCCTATGATATTATTCTAGATATTATTCTAATTATCCTTCTTCTTTAGATGAGACGTGTGCACAGTTTCTCATAGCAGCTAGGATGTGGTACTGCTAAGGCTTAAGCCCAGGTTTGTCTGAATCTAGAACCTGTGTTTCTGTTTTTGAACTGACTCTACAACTCTCCTAGAATAGCCATTGTAATTTGGGAGCATTATGTAATTACTGTCACAATATTAGTTTAAAATTATTTCTATCCATTTGGAGATAATGATTTAATTAAACAAGTAACATGAATTTCTAACATACTAATTTCTTTAACTTCATAAAGCTCATACATAGAATGAAATTAGTTTATTAGGTATTATTAGTAATAGTATTATATTAAATGAATTATCTGAGCTGCTCTCTTGATACCATTTTAAAAAAATTATTCATGGTTGGGCCGGGCGTGGTGGCTCACGCCTATAATCCCAGCACTTTGGGAGGCCGAGGCTGGTGGATCACAAAGTCAGGAAATCGAGACCATCTTGGCTAACATGGTGAAGCCCCATCTCTATCAAAAATACAAAACAATTAGCCGGGCATGGTGGTGGGCACCTGTAGTCCCAGCTACTCAGGAGGCTGAGGCAGGAGAATGGCATGAATCTGGAAGGTAGAGCTTGCAATGAGCCGAGATCATGCCCCTGCACTCTAGCCTGGGCAACAGAGTGAGACTCTGTCTCAAAAAAATAAAAATTATTCATGGTTATTTCTATAGTTCATGTAATATAAATTTTATTATTTTGGTAGTAACACTAATTGCATATTATATCTTTACAAGCAATATAACCCATCTTCATTTATTCTCCTTAGGTTGACAATTTTGTTCGTAAGCACTTTAAATCCTCTATAGCCTGTGAAAAGTAGCATGAAATATATTTGATTATAGAAATCTCACAGTAATCCAGCTAATCTTGGTCTCTCATTTCCCTCATATTCAGGTACCCCCAGCTTTATTATTCTCATACTATACTTTATCCAGTGGATCCTAAAATGACTTCCTCAGCAAACCTTACCTACTACATAAC
This sequence comes from Pan troglodytes, assembly GCF_028858775.2. Lineage (NCBI taxonomy): Eukaryota > Metazoa > Chordata > Mammalia > Primates > Hominidae > Pan > Pan troglodytes. The sequence goes on along the minus strand of NC_072398.2, from coordinate 57,994,841 downwards.
TAAATGTATTGCAAGCTTAGCTATTTTCCTTTAATTGTTAAATACCTAACTCATAGTCTCCCATAAGGTTAAAACAAAATGTATTTACAAGACTAAGTATATGACATATATATGTATATGTATCCAGATATATTGTGTGTATATATGCATATTTATCTCTGTGTGTGTGTGTGTGTGTGTGCATGTGTGTGTGTGTGTGTTTATATAAAACCATGCAATGCCAAGTACAAGCCATTTGGCATTTGGATCTGGGTTCACATTGAAAATCAAACTTAATGGACACAATAGGCTTTAAACACCACCAGGTTTACTTAGCTTTAAGAAATAATACAAACAAAAAACACACAATCCATAACAATATTAGTACAGAAAACTCCTGTTTTTTAAGTTTAGCTCCTAATACCCCAGTTCTCCCAATTTTATACTTGGGCCGGGAATGATAAAGAGAGAAAGTTAAGTGTGTGTAGGTACCTCAACCCTGTGAAGTTAAGTCTGGGACTTTATCATGTTTCTTACCCAGCTAACCATGTGGCTCACTCAGATATATGTGACTGGCACTATTCTCCAGATCAGCAGCTTCTCATTAATGCCTGTTCTTAATTACTCTATAAAAACCTTGAATATTAATTATAGGTACACGGTTCAGTGCATAGCTCTGGCTGGATTTTCAGTTATTTGGTATCAGGTATGAGTAAGCTCCTAACAATTTCTTGAAATCATGATCATATGAGTTTCCTAGGGCTGCTGTAGCATATACCGTGAATTGAATGGCTTAAAGCAATGTGAATTTATCATCTCCATACTACAGTCCAAAATGTAGAAATCAGGTGTCAGCAAGGTTTATTTCTTTTGAAGACATTGAGGGAGAATCTGTTTCACGCCTCTCTCTAGTTTCTGGCTTTTGGGCAATTCATGGTGACCCTTGGCTTGTAGACCTATCACTCCAATCTGTGTCTGTCTTCACTTGGCTTTCTGTTTCTGTTTCTTCTCCACTACTTACAAAAATTCTTATAACTAATTGGATTTAGGGGCCACATTAAATCCAGGATGATGTTGTCTCAAGATCTTTAATTATAGCTATAAAGATTCTTTTCCAAATAAGGTCCCATTTTGAGGTTCAGGGTGAACATGAATTTGGCTGAGGGGGTTAATTATTCAACTCATCACAATCATGCAATGAGAATGGCCGAAGGTCAATCCAATGTCCTTAAGTCTAGAGGGAAGATTAATAACACTTTTAAAATATTTTTCTTTTAAATTATCTTATTTTTAAGGAAGTCTTGAGACCACCTGAAATTGATAGGCAATAAGACCAGTAGGTTAGAGTGAAGTAATATGGTAACTAGAAACATTCCATGTGCAGAGAAAGAAATTTTTGTCATTATGCTCAGTTCCATTTTCCCATCAGAAAATGAAAATTAAGAGTACCAGTAATTAAATAAAAATTCCTTAATAATTTTTACAAAACAAGGTGGGATCAAAAATCGATGCCTATTTACTACTGAGAACTACTGTTTTACACAATTTTTAGTTTTTCATAGAAAAACATCATATTCCTCATGATATTTATGCTTATTTTTCCTTCGAAATAGTATGCTGACAAAATATCAGTCTCTAAAACTTTAAGAGTGTGTTTACCTCACTGAATCTTTCGTCTTTTTCTTAGTGAACTTTTTGGATTTTTTTAAATAAACGCAAGCCCTAAACACTGAAATGCTATACCTATAATGAACAATTATTTCCTTAAAAGACAACATGACGAAATGCCAGATGCAGTGTGGTAAGGGAGACCTAACTGCTATGAAATTATTATAGTGTCGTGTGATTTATTTTGAACCCCAACCATCATTTCACCATCCTGCTGTCTTCTTTATTGTTAGAGTGAATGCTTTCAGTGACATCTTATAAATCTTTGATTTGGCCAATATTTTTGCAGTGTCTTAACATAGAAGAGGTATGCACAGCTTTCACTACCTCCAAGATTTAGAGGTATAATTTCAATTTAATGTGAAAAGTTTTAGCTGGGTAAGTTCCATTAGCCTCTTTTGTCAAGAAGGGGAATATACCTATTCATTTTCATGTACAGTTTATATATTGAGCTCCATCAACACATGAAAGGTGTTATGTAGTGTCTGCAAAGATGGGAGTTTATTGTCTTTAACTGAGCTTCCCACATGCACAAAAGTCTTCTAATAATATTGATCTATATTTCTCTTACTAAGCAAATGTCAGGTATATAAAAATTTATGAAATAAGGTGGCTTTTTCTCCCTATTAAAACACCTTTTGTCCAGGTAGCAGTGATTCTACCACTTGCCACAGGCAGATATGACCTTCTCACCTTGTCCTCAATGCCGCCCCATAAACTTCTCTGGGAAGTATTTGATAAAACAACTTATACTAAGATCTAAGTGACTTCTAAAACTCACTGTACTGCATAAGTTATGTGTAAGAATAGTTTATAAATTAGAATGTACAGTATCATGTATAATTTTAATATTCCAATTTATATGTACATTCACATGCAGGCTGGAGGGAGCTATGTAAAAATGTTGACAATTGTCACCTCTGAGTGATGTTTTGCTTTATACATATTTATTTATTTGTCATTTTCTGAGTTTTCTACATTGAACCTATACTGCATAAACAGATGCAGGGAGAAGGAAATCCTGCTATGCCTGAAAAAACTTGTGCTGATTAAATAATGTTTTTGCATAGTAGCTTAGTAAATGTGATTACATGAAACTTCACTAAAGAGTGTTTCCAAAGTGTCCAGGATGGGATGCAATGGCTAATATTTTGATAGCAATATGTTGTCACTTTTGTACTCCATCAGGGTACTGTGTTGGGAAATTATTAGAAGTACTGCCCTTACTATTATTAACTCACAATTTTAGGTTAGCCAAAGAAAAAAACATTTTTTAAAAGAAAAAAAGTAGCTTTGGAATACTTTGGGGGGTTTTTACATACAAATAAAAAAAAGCTATCCTCTCTGCCACAGCCAGTAAAGAGAGAATTGAGCTGCTATAAGTTACTTTTAAACCCAATCAAACATAATATATTGTTTTTACATTTCTAAATGAGTTATGATAGACCACTATATTTTAGAAGCAGTTTTTCAAATAGAAAAAGCTTGTGAATAGGCAAAGTAATTGCAACCTGAAATGTCTGATGAAACAACTCAGATGTCAAAGGACAGTTTTAAGATGCACATAAGGATATCATAAAAATATAATGGATTATTTTATCTTGTAATATTCAATATAGATATCAATTTACCATCTAGATATGGTTTAGTTCAATAGCAGCAACAAGATTCTGTCCAGGTTCAAAAATTAGCTAAACTGTTCAGTGTTTTGAGACCTCCATGCCAAGTGAAGCAATTTTCAACAGATGGTTAGTTCTACTCTATTTTATTCTTTTAATTCTATTCTAGTTTCTTTTTTTCACTCTAGGTTTTATCATAAAGGAAGAAAAAAATCAGCAAATATTGATAATAAAGAAAACTTTAACCCAGAATAACGTTTAAATTTTTTTTGCATTTTCTCCATTTTTTATTTCATTAAGCTTTCTTCTAAACATCTACTACCCCACTATATGCTTTTGTATTTGAATATGCAAAGCATACACCATTATGTAGTCACATATATGTACTCTGCTTTCTAATAAGTTAATAAATATTCATTTAAACAATTCCTTTGACATTCTATCACTGAATGTTCCCTAATATGCCTTCAGATTTAAAGGTCTGTAGGTTATTTACAAACAGATTAAATGAAGAAAGAAGTTAAAAGACTGTAGAATACAGCAAGTAGGATATTCATTGATAGATTGTATTTAGGTCTATACTTTTGTAACTAAACTAGAAGTTGTTTTGTCACTAGGAAGACGTAAACAATTATATCTAGGGTGTTATGCATGAGTAGAAAATATATGGGTGCATACGGACATGTATTGGTATTTATGTAAATTAATTTAATCTATATCATTACTACAGTTTTAATTTTTCTTAGGATTGTAAAACTAAAATATAAAGAAAATTGTGCCTTCATCTCAGAAGACTTTGCATTTTATTTTCATGGGTGGAAGCTAAACTTTTAGAAATGGTGTGAAAGAGAATACATTAAGCAATCAATTACATTTTTAGATTTTAATCAGAAAAAATTTAGCGCAGTAGCTCACGCCTGTAATTCCAGCACTTTGGGAGGCCAAGGTGGGAGGATCACCTGAGGTCAGGTGTTTGAGACCAGCCTGGCCAAAATGGCAAAACCCCATCTCTACTGAAAATACAAAACTTTTAGCCAGGTGTGGTGGCACATGCCTGTAATCCCAGCTACTCTGGAGGCTGAGGCAGGAGAATTACTTGAACCTGGGAGACAGAGGTTGTACCAAGCCGAGATCACACCACTGCACTCCAGCCTGGGTGACAGACGGAGACTCCATCTCAAAAAAAAAAAAAAAAAAAGTTGATGTTTTTGCACTTGGATAGCAATCCTTCAAATATTCAATATTTGTGACTTTCTAATTTACTACTGTCAGTTTCTTCAATTACTGATACCATTAAATTGTACTATATATATATCATTCTCAGTACTGCATTAATCGCTCTCAAGTAACTGCTTGAAAATTATTTTATAGTAATTATTATGATGCATAATATTATTTTAACAAATTCTTCCCAAATTCTTTTAATGAAACTGCTTTCTTACCTTTCCAGTACATTTTTTCTCCATAAAGTTTCAGGTTAACATAAGTTCTCAGGAGCAATAAATAAGTTGAATAAATTTCATGTGAATTCTGACTCAAATGTTGATCATATCATTAGTGTATAAAAATGAAATATGTGCATTTTACAATGAATACCTTTTGTGACTTTCATTATTTCTTAAGACATTGTGGCTCCTAAGATTATCAGTAACTCTATATATCACTAGCACTGATGCACATGGTTGTCCCTAACTAACTAATTGAGTTTATATAGATAAGTAAGTAATTTACAGAAAGACATTAATATCACTAACTACATTTAAACATAAGTAATATTTTTAAAAATTAAAATAGTAGAATTAACAGTTCTTTACAGAATCATTCTTTAAAAATATTTATGAAAAATGTGTTAAAGTTATTATATTGGAAACGTTTTCACAAATATAAAGTGATTGAATGATTTCCATACGTGTTTACTTGACTGTGTAGAGCAGGGTTCTATTGAGTGCATGTAAACTTTTACTCCTAAGACACCCACTAACCTAAGGAAGATATCCAAATCTTCCACACTTGCCAAGTACAGCAGAGCCTGCTATTTGAATCTACAAATCCATTCTCCCATATTCCTTGTAGCAATAATATCTCCAAGTTGTATATGGATAGATGATCATCCAGCAAGAGTATGTCACTCTTAAGTCTCTACTTACCTCATCAGGGCTGACAACAAAGAACTTAAAGATAAGCATCAATCTGTAGACCACATTTTGAGTAACTTCATTCTGTATTGCGAAGTGACATTCTCAAAGACGCTTCCAACCAGCTATCGGCAGAATCTGAATATTCTGTTCCTTGGAAATCTCCTTCCCTCCCTGCGCTTCAGAGGTGCTTCATCAGTTTATAGATACCAAAATTGAAAAGGAGTTCATAAGACTGTGAAGACAACTTATTTCTAGCTTTATGATAAAGATTAGAAAATCAAGCCTTGAAAGCGAAGTGCTTTTCCTGTGTTCACACTACTAGTTAATGGTGGAGAGGGTGACAAAGACCATAGCACAAGGCTTCCATAATGGAGCTCCCCAGTACCTTTCATGTCTGACTCTTCAGTTGTCAATAACTCCTGACTCTTTAACCTCCAGTTTCTTTGGTATCTGAATAAGATGTGAAGCTCTGGAAATATAATTTTTTAAACCTTTCTTGAAAGAAAGGCATGTCTCTTTGAAGAGAGAACACTGGGAGCAGTGTTTTCTTCACTGCACTTTACACGCAAGAAGATTCAGATGCAAAATGTTTATTTAGATGCTAGACCTGTATCATCGTGATGTATGTGATCTCTAGATGATCCTTTATCTGATAAATAAGGCAAAACAATACTAGCTCTTTGGAAGAGTCAACTTTTAGAATAAAAATGATATTTTTTCACTGAATAATTGCACAATTTTACTTGACTTGTTTTAGGGCTTCATTTCTATTTTTTAAACACGTGTTATTCCAACCTCATCCTCTTTTACTCATTCTCATTCCCTGAGCTCTAACTAAACTGGATGTTAGAGCTTGTCCCTATCTCCATATGTCTTGTCCAACCTGTTATTTTTCATTTTGTCTTTTTGTGGATATATATATAAATATTTATATATATATAAATTTATAAATTTATATAAATTTATAAATATATATTTAATATAAATGTTAACAATATATTTCATATAAGTATTAAATATATATACTTAATTTAAATATTAAATATATATATTTAATTTCTAACTCTGTAATTAATAACGTTTCCCTTCAGCCTTTCTCTCAGTTTTTTCCTAATTTGTTTGTAAGATAATCACTAAGAAAGAAATTGCAGTTAAACACATAGCCCCATATGACTGCTCCTACTTTAAATGTTGATTACTAACTTTAGGTAGTGTTTTAATGATGCAACCATACTATATTTAGACTATTCAATTTTCTTTTCATTTCTCAGATGACTATTATATTGTTCAGTATCTTTCCTTAAATTTCTAACATGTGCTTTTTTTTCCCATATTCTTACAATGTCCTTGAGAAGTTGGCAGAAGGCCAAAATCAAAACACAAAAAGATGGACCTTAACAGACCAGTGCTCCTCAAAGCTCTGCTGTCTCTCTTGCCACCACTACTGTCACTAATGCATATTTCTGGATCTTGCTGTCATCACTGTGGTACCAAATGTACAAGAAAAGAAATATTTTTCTATCAATAAAATGTTTAGTTAGCAATATCACTAATGCATATTTCTGGATCTTGCTCTCATCACTGTGGTACCAAATGTACAAGAAAAGAAATATTTTTCTATCAATAAAATGTTTAGTTAGCAATATTCCACAGCTATATCACAAAGACCCTGATTGTTAATATTGTTAATTGGTTCAGTTCCTGCAGCCCTTTTACAATAACACACATATATAGTAATAGAGTTTCTGAGTCAGGCAAAAGTCAGTGTGTCTGGAATCGCCCACACTCTTGTTGCCTTATATATTTTAGGTAATCAATACAAATTCCTCCTCTCTTTAGGATGAGTTAATTCACTCTGGCTACAATTATTGTTCTTAAATTTGAACTTAACCTGTGCCACCTGGTTTAGCAAATATATTTTAATAACTTTAATCCTTGAAGGAGTTTGTAAAACGCATTTCAGTTATTTTTCCTTTTTCATTTCCTAAGATATTTGATATTAAGGATGACTTGAATTTTATAAGCACACACATATTAGCTTAGGTGAAGTCCGAGTTTTTAGTGTATCCATCACTTAAATAGTTAACCAAAGTCCACCCATTCTTAAAAAGTCCAGGAAATGTTACTTCTTATGTTTTCTCCTATTTTTAATGGCTCCATTATTTTACATTTAACTTGTAAATCTATTATTTATCTGCACATTTCCACAGCCATACATCTGTATGTTTGTGTGTGTGTAGAGGGTGTCTGTGTACACATTCTTTCTCTTGTGCCATTCTTGGAATATGGCATAAAAATTGGAGAAAAGTGAAGGACAAAAGACAAGAAGGCTAATGTCACACAAGTCTGAAGTCTGTTACTTAAAAAAAAAAAAAGTTTTGGAAAACTGAATAAGATCTGTTTACTACTTATGGGCCAGACCTATGTCCTATGATTGCCACTTACTAGAATGGTGTTTGTAACCAATTCATATCCACCATTAGCAAAGAAATTCATCAGATCAGTTATTACTAAACTACTAGCTCAAGACGGCAGAACAAGCTCACATTTTATCTTCTTCCACTTAATTGCATCTCACAATAACAAATTAAAGATAAATAGAAATATAAATATGAAGTATATAAAGTATGGTTGTAATGAAAAAATGCAAAAGCTTGAATAAATTTGACTCTTATAAATGACATTCTATTTCTTCAATTCATTATGTTTTTTATAAATTATGCACTTATTTCTGAATTAAATGTAAGAGCTCTGAATAAGCCAGAAAAGCTTTGAAAGTGCTGGAATGTTACCATTGGAGTAAGGACTGATCAGTTCTGGTATTCACAACAATGACAACATAAAACTTTCCACGGTGTGCTCCAAAACAATATATTAATAATAATTGATTTATTAACATATCCAAAAGAGTAGAGCTAACTATGTAGCTAAATAAACTCAATCCATCATCTATTTAGAGAGGAAACCTTTAAAGGATCTTATAAATTATAAGAAAACACTAATCTTATAAATTATAAGAAAATACTAATACATAATATACATTTTTAAGAAGGCTAATAGACCAAATAAATATATTCTCATGTTAGAACAATCGATTATGTGATGCTGGACATAAAAAACTTAAAAGCAAATTATTTTAAAGAAAAATGCTGGGTACCGAAAAGCTAAAGCTTAAATAAACATATTAATTTAGAAACACTTTTGAAGGTGTAGAAAAGATTTACTCTATAAAGAAAATTAACCAGGTGCCCAGAAGATTGGTTTTTAATTCACCTTTTGGGAAGGCAAAAGGATCATTTGCAAACCAATGCCAATTTATTAAAAATCTAGATTATATGCCAGCTTATCCAAGATAAATTATTTTTCCCTTGTTCATTTTATCTAAGATGAAACATTTGTCCCTTGTTTACTGTATCTAAGATGAATTATTTGTCCCTTGTTAGAGTATAGAAATCTTAGGAAGGTACCAAAATGAAAATAGTTGTAACTTTAAAGACTATTAAAACAAGTATAAAATAAGTAGGAAATAAACTAATCATGATGTTGATATGTAGAGTGGGTTAAGATATAAGTATGCTAATAAATGGCATATAAGCTTTATAATTATGTACATTTTATCTTCACTGTGATGTGTTTGAAGTAGGCAGAAGAATCATTCTTCCAAATGTTACATTATAATGAATCTTGAATTAAATAAAATAAAGCTTTGTGGTTGCTTTTTTCTTATGCAGAAAAATGGTCGGGGCATGAAATTAATGAGTACATTTGTCCAGTAATAACATAGAATGGATGCCTTGGAAATATTCCTGCTAGAAAGCATCAAAGAGTGTTTGATAAAATTTTATTTTAGAAAACCACTAGTAAATAAAGTAGTTAGTACATGAATATGAAAGAAAGTTCTTGCAGGTGTATTGTGGTAACAAAGATGTTCCATCATTGTGATTGATCTATAAAGCCAGTGCTTATCGTTTGAACATCTATCACTGGTGGACTAGATAGATTTAACATGCTGCATAGAGAACAGGGGAGGCCTAGTGTGGGGACTTCATAAAGTAGCCAATATTATAATAAATTAATTATTACCCAGGGAAACCCTAAAGAAAACTCTTATTTAGAAACCAAGGAAAAAAGCCTATGCACATTGTAGATTCATACATTTGTTGCTTGGTGTTTTAAACTTGACTATAGATTGAGGAGAAAATAAGAAAAATAATTATTATCTGCATGCCAGTAATCAGGTCAGTTATATGATAGAAAAACCTGACGACAAATACACAGCCTCAGTCTCGGATTTGTAGTTACCGCAAACATCTCTTGAAGAAGCATAAAACAAAATTAAGTCTAGCAGGACAAATTTTATAATTAGGGTTCAAAAAGTTCCCACAAATGAAATTCCAAATATCATGAACTCTACGTTTCAGAATTAGAAAAATTCTGAGCAAATAAGCTAATAATTGTGAGAATCATTTGAAACTACACAGTCAAACCTCTGGTAATTGTAGATACTGCATTATCAAATGCAGAATATAAAATATTTAAGCTAACATATTAAAAAATAAGATATCAAAAGCATGAAGAAAGTACAAAAAAAGTTACAAAATGAATACTTATATATATATTTAGGAAGCCCAGGTAATCTTCAATAAGATAATTATATCAATAGAGTGTCAAAACTGCAAAACACAAAAGGTAAGGACAATATCTTAAAAGGAGTCAATGATAAAATACAGATTACCTTCATGAAAATTACATGCTTACAGCAGATTACCTAGCTGCAGTAATGAATAAATATTCCAAGTAACTTTTTTAACAAAACCTTTATCTAAAATCATATAGTTTGGGGTGTGGCCAAGATGGCCGACTAAAAGCAACAGCAATGGGAGGCTCCCATCCAAAAGAACAATAATAGCATATGAATCCTGCACTGGCAACCGAGATATCCAGGTTCTCTCATCAGAACTGACTAGGTGGCTGGCGTGACCCATGGAGAGGAAAGAAGAGCAATGTGGTGCGGCAGCCCACCTGAGAGCCAAATGGGGCAGGGGAGTCCCCATCCCCTAGCCAAGGGAGCCCATGAGTCAACATGTTACCCATCCAGGGAAACTGCCTTTTCCATGGAACTGTGCAACCCACGGATGGGATGTTGCCACTCATGAGCCCATGCCACCAAGTCTAGGGTCTCAACCCCAAAGCCATGCAGGTTCTTAACAGACGCTCAGCTAGAATCTGCTTAAGCCTGTGGGGAGGGGCTCCTGGGGGGAGAGGTGACCAGCACCACAGCTGCAGCTGGCTGCTGTCTAAGCTGCTTGAGCTACTTGGGGGAGGGGGCAGCAGCCAGCACTGGGACTGATAGCTGCCTAACACACTAAGCTCCCTGGTCATGGGAAGGGAGGCAGCCATCTCTACAGCTGCAGGCCATGCTTTTTCCCTGCTGGAGCCGGGGAGGCTAGACGGCTTAATCCAAGAAGTGTCCCCCATACACCAACACACAGGCTGTGACAGATTGTGGCCAGAGTGCCTCTTCAGGGATGACCCTGACCCTCCTCACTGGGTAGGGCCTCCCTGCAGGAGCTCCAACAACTCCAGACAGGTGCTCAGTCACAGAACTCTGATCTCCCTGGGTCTGAGCCCCTAGGGGGAGGGTTAGCTGCAGTCTCTGTGGACCAGCAGACTTAGCCTTTCCTCCTAGTAGTCCTGAGGAATCTAAGCATCCCAAATGAGTGGGTTTTCCCCCAGCAAAGCACACCCACTCTACCAAGTGACAGTCAAAGTGCTTCGTTAAATGCATTCTATACCCCGTGCCACCCAACAGTGTGAGACCCTCCAACAGGGGTTGTCAGACATCCCATTCAGGAGCAATCCAAATGGCATCAGGATGGTGCCCTTCAAGGTCAGAGATCACAGAGGAAGGAGCAGGCACCCATCTTTGCTGTTCTCCAGCTTCCTTGAGTGACATCTCCAGGCACGGGATCAAACCAGATGAACAGGGCCTGAAGTGAACCCCCAGCAAACCACAGCAGACCTACAGAAGAGGGACCTGAACATTGAAAGAAAAACCAACAAACAGAAAGTAACAACAACAAAAACAGTCCCCATGAAAACCCCATTCAAGGGTCAGCAGTCTGAAAGATTGAGTTTAGACAAACTTATGAAGATGAGAAAGAATCAATAAAAACATGCTGAAAACACAAAAGGCCAGAGTGCATCTTCAACTCCAAATGATCCCAATGCCTCTCCAGCAAGTGTGCAGAAATGGACAGAGGATAAGATGGACGAATTGACAGAAGTAGGCTTCAGAAGATGGGTAATAACAAACTCCACTGAGTTAAAGGAACATGTTCTAACAATGCAAAGAAGCTAAAAACCTAGATAATAGGTGATAGGAGCTACTAACTAGAATAACCAGTTTAGAGAGGAACATAAATGACCTGACGGAGCTGAAAAAACACAGCATGAGAACTTCGTGAAGCATACACAAATATCAATAGTCAAATCGACCAAGCAGAGGAAAGGATATCAGATTTGGAAGACCATCTTGCTGAAATAAAGCATGCAGACAAGATTAGGATAAAAAGGAATAAACAAAGCCTCTGAGAAATATGGGACTATGTAAGGAGACCGAACCTCCAATTGACTGGAGTACCTGAAGGAGATGGGGAGAATGGAAACAAGCTAGAAAACACCTTCAGGATATTATCCAGGGGAACTTCCCCAACCTAGCAAGACAGACCAACATTCAAATTCAGGAAATACAGAGAACACGAGTAAGATACTCCACGAGAAGATCAACACCAAGACACATAATCAATAATCATCAGATTCTCTAAGGTTGAAATGAAGAAAAAAATGTTAAGGGCAGTCAGAGAGAAAGGCAAGGTGACCTACAAAGGGAAGCCCATCAGACTAACAGCAGATCTGTCAGCAGGAACCCTGCAAGCCAGAAGACAGTGGGAGCCAATATTCAACATTCTTTTAAAAAAACAACGAATTTTCAACCCAGATTTTTATATTTAGCCAAACTAAGCTTCAAAAGCCAAGGAGAAATAAAATCCTTTCCAGACAAGCAAGTGCTGAGGGATTTTGTCACCACAAGGCCTGCCTTGTGAGAGCTCCTGAAGAAAGCACTAAATATGAAAAGGAAAAACAGGTACTAGCCACTGCAAAAACACAGCAAAATAAAAAGACCAATGACACTATGAAGAAACTGCATCAACTGGTGGGCAAAAAACCAGATAGCATCATGATGACAGAATCACATTTCCACATAACAATACTAACTTCAAAGATAAATGAGCTAAATTCCCCAATTAAAATAAACAGACTGGCAAATTTGAAAAAGAGTCAAGATCCATCAGTGTGCTGTATTCAGGAGAACCATCATACATGCAAAGACACACATAGGCTCAAAATAAAGGTATGGAGGAAAATTTATCAAGCAAATGTAAACCAAAAAAGGCAGGGGTTGCAATCCTAGTAAACAGCCTTTAAACAAACAAAGATCAAAAAGACAAAGAACGGCATTATATAATGGTAAAGGAATCAATTCAACAAGAAGAGCTAACTATACTAAATATATGGACCCAATACAGGAGCACCCAAATTGATAAAACAAGTACTTAGAGACCTACAAAGGGAAATAGACCCCACATGATAATAGTGAGAGACTTTAATACCCCACTGTCAATATTACGAAGATGAAGAAGACAGAAAATTTACGAGGATATTCAGGACTTGAACTCAGCTCTGCATCAAGTGGACCCAATAGACATCTACAGAACTCTCCAGCCCAAATCACCAGAATATGCATTCTTCCCAAAGCCACATGTCACTTATTCCAAAATTGACCACATAATTTAAAGTAAAACACTCCTCAGCAAATGCAAAAGAACTGAAATCATAACAAACAGTCTTTCAGACCACAGTGCAATCAAATTATAACACAGAGAGACTTTAATACCCCACTGTCAATATTAGGATGATGAAGAAGACAGAAAATTTACGAGGATATTCAGGACTTGAACTCAGCTCTGCATCAAGTGGACCCAATAGACATCTACAGAACTCTCCAGCCCAAATCACCAGAATATGCATTCTTCCCAATGCCACATGTCACTTATTCCAAAATTGACCACATAATTTAAAGTAAAACACTCCTCAGCAAATGCAAAAGAACTGAAATCATAACAAACAGTCTTTCAGACCACAGTGCAATCAAATTATAACTCAGTAATAAGAAACTCACTCAAAACCACACAATTACAGGGAAATTGAACAACTTGCTCCTGAATGACTCCTGGATAAATAATGAAATTAAGGCAGATATCAAGAAGTTCTTTGAAACCAAGGAGAACAAAGAGACAATGTACCAGAATCTCTGGGAGATGCAAAAGCAGTGTTAAGAGGGAAATGTATAGCGCTAAATGTCCACATCAGAAATCTAGAAAGATCTCAAATTGATACCCTAACATCACAATTAAAAGAGCTAGAAGGACAAGATCTAACTAATCCAATACTTAGCAAAAGGCAAGAAATAACTAAGATCAGAGCAAAACTGAAGGAGATAGAGACACAAAAATCCTCCAAAAAAATCAATGAACCCAGGGGCTGTTTTATTGAAAAAAAAATAACAAAATAGGTAGACCACTAGCTAGACTAGACTAGCAAATCAATAAATGTAATCCATCATATAAAGAGAATCAAAGAAAAAAAACACACATGTTTATCTCAATGCATGCAGAAAAGACCTCTGATGAAATTCAACATTTCTTCATGTTAAAAACTCTCAATAAACTACATATTGATGGAACATATCTCAAAATAATAAGAGCTATTTATGACAAGCACATAGCCAATATCATATTGAATGGGAAAAAGCTGAAAGCATTCCCTTTGAAAACTGGTACAAGACAAGGATGCCCGCTCTCACTACTCCCATTCAACATAGCATTGGAAGTTCTGGCCAGGGCAATCAGTCAAGAGAAAAAAAAAAATGAAGGGTATTCAGATAGGAAGAGAGGAAGACAAATTGCCTCTGTTTGCAGACCACATAATTGTATATTTAGAAAACCCCATCATCCCAACCCAAAAACTCCTTAAGCTGATAAGTAACTTCAGCAAAGACTGAGGATATAAAATCAACGTGCAAAAATCACAAGCATTCCTATGCACCAACAATAGACAAGCAGAAAACGAAGTCATTAATGAACTCCCATTTACAATTGCTAAAAAGAAAATAAAATACCTAGGAATACAGCTAACAAGAGAAGTGAAGGACCTGTTCAAGGAGAACTACAAACCACTACTCAAGGAAATAAGAGAGGACACAAACAAATGGAAAAACATTTCATCCTCAAGGATAGGAAAAATCAATATTGAGAAAATGGCCATACTGCCCAGATTAGTTTATACATTCAGTTCTATTCCACCAAACTACCATTGACATTCTTCACAGAATTAGAAAAAAAAACTACTCAAAATTTCATATGTAGCCAAAGAAGAGACTGTATAGCTAAGACAATCCTAAGCAAAAAGAGCAAAGCTGGAGGCATCACAGTACGTGACTTCAAACTGTATCACAGGGCTTTAGTAATCAAAATGGCATGGTACTGATACCAAAACAGACATATAGATTAATGGGACAGGACAGAGAACTCAGAAATAACCTCACACATCAACATGCATCTGATGTCTGACAAACAAGCAGTGTTTGAAAAGCAATAAATGGGGAAGTATCTCCTATTCAATAAATGGTGCTGGGAAAACTGGCTAGCCATATGCAGAAAACTGAAACTGGACCTCTTCCTTATACCTTATTCAAAAATTAACTCAAGATGTATTAAAGACTTAAATGTAAAACCCAAAATCATCAAAATCTTAGAAGAAAACCTAGGCAATACCATGCAGAACATATGCATGGGCAAAGACTTCATGATGAAAACACCAAAAACAATTTTAAAAAAAGCCAAAATTGACAAATGGGATCTAATTTCACTAAAGAGCTTCTGCATGGCAAAATAAACTATTATCAATGTGAATAGGCAAGCTATAGAATGGGAGAAAATTTTTGCAATTGTACCCACCTGACAAAGTCGAATACCCAAAATGTAGGAACTGAAACAAATTTACAAGAAAAAAAATCAAAAAGTGGGCAAAGGACATGAAAGACACTACTCAAAAGAAGACATTTATGCAGCCAGCAAGCATATGAAACAGAGCACAACATCACTGATCATTAGAGAAATGCAAATCAAAACCACAATTAGATACCATCTCATGCCAATCAGAATGGTGATTATTGAAAAGACGAGAAATAATAGATGCTGGTGTGGCTGTGGAGAAATAGGAACCCTTTTACACTGTTAGTGGGAATGTAAATTAGTCAACCATGGTGGAAGATAGTGTGGCACTTCCTCAAGGATCTAGAACCAGAAATAACATTTGACCCAGCAATCCCATTACTGGGTGTATACCCAAAGGAATATAAATCATTCTACAATAAAGACACATGCACATGTATGTTTATTGTACCTCTATTTACAATAGCAAAGACAGGGAACTGACTCAAATGTCCATCAATGATAGACTGGATAAAGGAAATGTAGTAAATGCACACCATGGAATACTATGCAGCCATAAAAATGAATGAGATCATGTCCTTTGCAGTGATATTGATGAAGCTGGAAGCCATTATGCTCAGCAAACTAACACAGGAATAGAAAACCAAATACTGCATGTTCTCACTCATAAGTGGCAGTAGAACAGTGAGAACACATGGACACAGGGAGGGGAACAACACACACTGGGGCCTGTGGGGGGTTGAGAGCAAGGTGAGGGACCCTAGAGGATGGGTCAATAGGTGCAGAAACCACCATGGCACATGTATACCTATGTAACAAATTTGCACATTCTGCACATGTATCCCAAAACTTAAGTAAAATAAAATAATAAAATTAAATAAAATTAAATCAGTCAATAAAAATACTTTGAATAACAATATTAAAATGTAATTTCAGCTGACAGGGTTAATGTTAACAGACCCTCACCAGAGGAACTCTAAAGGGTCAGTCATGAAAAAATGAAAACAAAACAAAACAAGACTTTGTTGATTTGACTTGCTCTAACCAGGAGTCACAAGCAAATAAAATTAGACACATGGAGATAAAGACATATTATCTAAATGTACATTGATTTTACAAAATAATAATTTTCTAATTTGAGGCATTAAATAAATAGAATAGAAATAAAATAGCAGGCAAAAACAGCACATATTTTGGTGAAGGTTATAATTATTAATAGAGACAAAGATTTCTTTTTATACTTATTGATATGGTTTGGCTGTGTCCCCACCCAAATCTCATCTTGAATTGTCACTGTCACAATTCCCATGTGTTGTTAGAGGAACCCATGGGAGGGGATTAAATTATGGAGCTGAGTCTTTCTTGTGCTGTTCTTGTGATAGTGAATGAGTCTCAGGAGATTTGATGGTTTTTAAAATGGGAGATTCTCTGCACAAGCTCTCTTTTTGCCTGCTGCCATACGCATAAGATGTGATTTGCTCCTCCTTGCCATCTGTCATGATTATGAAGCCTGTCCAGCCACGTGGAACTGGGAGCCCAATTAAACCTCTTTCTTCTGTAAATTGCCCAGTCTTAGGTATGTCTTTATCAGCAACATGAAAATAGACCAATACAGTAAATTGGTACCAGTAGAATGGAGTGCTGCTGAAAAGATACTCGAAAATGTGGAAGCCACTTTGGAACTGGGTAACAAACAGGGGCTGAACAGTTTGGAGGGCTTAGAAGAAGACAGGAAAATGTGGGAAAGTTTGGAATTTCCTACAGACTTGTTGAATTGCTTTGCTTCCTAGACACTTGTTTGAAAATGCTGTTAGTGATAAAGACAATAAAATCCAGGCTGATGTGGCGGTCCCAGATAAAGATGAGGAACTTGTTGGGAACTGCAGCGAAGGTGACTATTGTTATGTTTTGGCAAAGAGACTGGCAGCATTTTGCCCCTGCCCTAGAGATTTGTGGAACTTTGAACTTGAGAGTGATGATTTAGGGTATCTGGAGGACGAAATTTCTAAGCAGCAAAGCGTTTGAGAGTTGACTTGAGTGCTATTAAAGGTATTCAGTGTTTTTTTTTTTTTTGAGATGGAACCTCGCTCTGTTGCCCAGGCTGGAGTGCAGTGGTGCAATCTTGGCTCACTACAACCACTGCCTCCCAAGTTCAAGCAGTTCTCCTGCCTCAGCCTCCTGAGTAGCTGTGGTTACAGGTGTGTGCCACCACACCTGGCTAATTTTTTGTATTTTTAGTAGATATGGGGGTTTCACCATTTTAGCCAGGATGGTCTCCTCCTCCTGACCTCGTGATCTGCCCGCTTCAGCCAAGGCAATTAGTTTTATAAGGGAAGCAGAGAATAAAAGTTCAGAAATTTTGCAGCCTGATAATACGACAGAAAAGAAAATCTTATTTTCTGAGGAGAAATACAAGCCAGCAGCAAAAAATTTGCATAAGTAACAAGAAGCCAAATATTAATCTCCAAGACAATGGGGAAAATATCTCCAGGGTATTTCAGAGGTCTTCACAAGGTAGCCCCTCCCATCACAGGCCTGGAGGCCTAGGAGGCCTAGGGCTGGGCCCAGGGTAATTAGCATATCCATCTTCTCAAACATTAATCATTGCTTTGTGTGGAGAATGTTCAATGCCCTCCTTTTAACTCTTTGAA
Source organism: Pan troglodytes (assembly GCF_028858775.2). Taxonomy (NCBI): domain Eukaryota; kingdom Metazoa; phylum Chordata; class Mammalia; order Primates; family Hominidae; genus Pan; species Pan troglodytes. The sequence continues at coordinate 57,976,710 of NC_072398.2, read as the reverse complement.
ACTATTTAATATATTATTGTTAACTGTAGTCATCCTACAGTGCTATAGAACACTAGAACTTATTCTTCCTATCTAGCTGTAATTGTTATTAATTTTTAAGGGGTCTTGGTATATTTTGCATATTAGTTTTTATCAGATGAGTGTTTTGTAAAGACTGTATCATGATCTGTGGTTTGTCTTTTTATTCTCTTAGCATTGTTTTTTTACAAGAGAGAAGTTTTTTAAAACATTTCTTAAATATTGTATACTTCACCAACTTTCAGGATCATTATTAGTCATTGCTGCATTTTATGTGTGTAGTTAAAATGATAATATGTGTAACAGAAAATAGAATTTTAACTGTAAGTTTTTACAGATTTTAACTTCAAGTTACATATTTGAAGTTGAATATTCAGATATTAAGAATCTCAATGAAATCCTTGCTTTTACTGTGAACATTGTTTTACTTTAAACCTCATAATAACTCCTGTCAAAAATAAAATTAGGTCAAATTAGATAATTTTTAAATTTATTGTGCATACAAAAGAACAGTTTGCTAACCAGGAAACCATAAAGTGAAAATGGTAAGAAGCACCACTTATAGCAATAATAACATAATATATCAAGCAAAAAACAGGAAGTGTTTTGCCCTGTTTTGCAAGGTAGTAGTATGCTGTTCAGAAAGCATTGCAGATGGTGTCATTAATCATGTAGGAAACAATATAAAATCAAATTCTGGTGTGTTGGCAAAGGTTTAACAACCAATTCTACAAAAACAAAAACCAAACAGAAACAAAAGACTGCTTTGTAGAGTTTAATGATTTTTGTAGCAGAAGTACTTTCACCTTGGACTATTTCAGTCTGCTATATTTCAAGAAATATGAAGGATATTAGATTTTACCCTACTTGCAGTCAAATATGTTAGCATGTCATAGTTTCATGGTTGCTGGCAGAAGATATGAGACTCTGAGTCAGAGACAAAGGGCAGCTTATTATTCATAGTAACAGCAGTTGGCAGAGTATCAGAATTTGTGCCATTTCCCTAACCCCAAATCCCATAGGGTGAGATAAAGATCTAAGTAACATCTGCATGTGTGTTATGAAAGAAAAACCCTGAGTTTAGGGTACGTGAATTTTTCATAAGTAATTGGCAAAACAAAATTTTCCAAAAGGGAGACATTATCTCTACTATTCTGGAGAGTAAACAAGTCTCTCTTTTACTCAAATTTGTTTAGTCTTTTTTTCAAATTTGTTTACTATACAAACATCCTTAAAAAATTTTGTCATAGCAAAGGTCATCAGTACCGCTCTTCACAAAATACAGAAACTCAAGAAACCAACAAATAGTTGTTTTCCAATACCAATGTGATATCACTGAGCATGGAATTGGAAAAATAAATGAACAGTTGCCTGTTGTGAGTCAGAATAATATGCTCCAGCATGTCACTACATTGGAATATTAAAATGCCATTTTTATAGTTAGGTGAATAAGATAGATAGTGTAACAATTACAAGATATACATTATAATCATATTTATTTTTAATTAAAAAATTTATGTTAACCTTAAAGGAAAAAAAATGGTTATCTAATTCCTATTAGGAAAACATTAATAGAATAAGATACTAAATCAGTACAATATTAATTTATCATCCTGGCTGATACCAGAACTCAATAGGAAAATTGTTCAAATTCTTGGCAAATTCTGCATCACATATAAAGTGCTAAAGCATATTATATGATTTTAATATCATGGCTCTGTCCAAATAAAATATTTTCACATTGCCCAAATTCTAACATAAATGATTTTAAAAGACCAAATATTAAACAAACACACTTGATTTGTTACTATTTATTTTCATGAGTTGTGTATGACTGTCTAGATAAATGTACTTTGGGAACATTGTATAGAGCTAAAAAATTGAAAAAATACTTAGAATTATGATTTATTCAATTAGTTAATTCAATCGTGAGTTTCCTTAGTTCTGTGTTTCCTTATGTCATCACATTTGTCACAGTGAGTGGTGATTATCCATATAACTGTATGTTTTTCTACTTATTCCAAGGCCTTTAACCAGAGCTGCACATCAGAATGAATTAGATGATTTGAAGCACACATATGCACATTTGCGTACACTTCTAGGCCTACCCTCAGAAATACAGTCAGTGGATCCAGGATATGGTAAGTGTATTTCTATTTTTAAATTATCAGAAAAGTCTGACATACATCTTGGTTTAAAATAACTGAAATAACTGTCCTAAAATGTGTTATGGATAGCAGAAAAATTACTTACCCATCTGTGTTTCCCTTGTATCCATCACAGTGTTTCAAGAACAGTAAGTACTTACATATATCTGCTATTTCTTTCCAGCTCACGTTGATATAGTATACCATTGTTTTTCACATAGGCTTCTGAAACAGCTTCCTGAATGGAAATTACCATTTTATATTTTTAAATGTTCAAATATTAGCAGTTTCATATGGCCCAGCCTAAAAGAATACAATCCAAAATTTTTAACAGACTTGCTATCTATGACTTACTGTTCATGACATAATGTTGTATTCTTACAAACTTATCTCATGGAATTCTTTTTCTGTTATTTCCATACTGAGACATGTCTTATCGTCAGAACAATTTTATCCCAGATTCATGATTCACTAAATGCAATTCCTATTTTCTAGTTCTTTATTTCCCTTCCTTTATGTTTATCTCTTCCTCTCTATTAGTATGAGAATAATTTGTAAACATTATATCCAAATTGACTGTTTTCTGCCATGATTCCCTGTCTTTGCTCATTTATTTCCTTTAAAATTTGAAAGATTTATCTAAATTTATGATTTTTATTTTTATGGCCTTATTTCAAAATAAAAGTTTCATCTATATCTATTCATATAACTTGGAGGTAATTTTTGATATTTGTTATACAATGTGTTACAAAAGTATAGCGATGTCAGCAAATGGCAGATATTTCAATACTTATTTGTTTAATAAACAAACATATTTTAAATATTTTGAGAATATAATTAAGCATGATGTTATTATATCACAAGATAATGTAATAAACGGTTTCAAAATAAAACTCTTGATATTTGGAAATGGTAACTCTTGTAGATCCCAAAAGCTGTCTCACACTTAATTCTTTTTTTAAAGTTTGAAAATAAAGAGAGATATTGATATTTTTTGGATTTCTCTTATCAATCAGTTTTATCTTTCCCAGAACTTAAGTATCCTCTGAAAGCCATAGATTAAGCTTGCGAATGAAATGCTCTCCCATTAAAAGAGGACTCGAATGTTTACCTACATAAAGTATTATTTCTATGGTTATAATTATATTTTACCAAAATGTTACTTCATGAGGTATAAAAAATATGTATAAGTCCTTACAGAAATGAAAGGTTGTGACAAAAATACCAGCATTCAAACAAGAGTATTTCTAAGCACAAAGACAGTCATAGTATTAATTCTGATTATAGTATTATGGGTTAAAACTGAGATATGATTGAACTTGTAACTGGCATGTAAGACAGAGAACTTTTTATTTTTTCAAATTAGAATATTTCTGGGTGTGCTGGCTCATGCCAGTAATCCAAGCACTTTGGGAGGCTGAGACAGGAGAATCACTTGAGCAAAGGATTTGAGACCAGCCTGGACAACATAGTGAAATCCCATCTCCACAAAAAATAAAAATATTGACTGGGCAAAGTGGTGCACAACTATAGTCCCAACTACTCATGAGGTTGAGGTGAGAGCACTGCTAGAGCCCAGGAGTTCAGGGCTACGGTGAAATATCATCACATCACTGCACTCAAGCAGCCTGGGCAACAGAACCAGACCCTGTCTTCAAAGCAAAACCAATCACACAACAACAAATTAGGATATGGACAGTTAGTATTCAAGTGCAAAAAAAAAAAAAATCATTTGTGTAGTAGCTGCAAATCCTTATCTAAATAAAATATAGCCTATCTTTAGTTTTTTTCTGAACCTGACTAGGCTCCAACAATTAGTGATGATGATGAAAAAGTACATATAGATGTAACATGTGCTATATTTGACTTTATTTCAGCAAATAAAATATTTAGCAAGTAGTTTATCCTGGTACACCAGAGAATAATAAGATGATAATAGAATTAACAGTGCTCTGTTTATTTAGTCAAGAGCATTAGAAAGAATCTGGCCTAAAGGCCTAAATTTATAATATATTTTCTCAATCTCAAGCATATAGGTTAGTGCTTGTATTTTGAAGGAATAATAAAGCTTAAAGTGAACGGCGGTTTGGTTTATTAGTAAAATGCTGTTTTATCCTCAGAACTAAAACCAAAAGCCAATTGACTTTTTTAAATATTTAAATCAGTATATTTAAAATGCAGAAATATTTAAAGCTGATTAATGCAATTTAAATTAGTGGAAGGAACAGGTAATGTGTAAATTTGCCGGATGAGTCTCTGGGAGTTAATCCAATTTAGCAGTTACGGAGAAGGGGCCGTTATAATAGTGGGCCTTTAAATGCGTCTTGACCAAATTACCAGTTGCTCTGAGAAGAGGATGATGAAGAGGGATACTAGACTGTTATGTTAAAAAATAGAAAGACTCCCCCCAAGGTTCAAGAAGCAGCTTTGTTCACTAAAATTCACACAGGTAGTCAGCATCAAGTAACATTTTTAAGCAGTAACAGTAACAACAACAAAAAATGGTTGAAACAATGATAAAGTGTTTCCAGGTGAGGAAGTTTGGAAACATGAAAGTTGGTAGGCTTTTTTGTTTTTTTGTTTTTTTGAGATGGAGTCTCAATCTATTGCCCAGGCTGGAGTGCAGTGGCGTGATCTTGGCTCACTGCAACGTCTGCCTCCCAGGTTCTAGTGATTCTCCTGCTTCAGCCTTCTGAGTAGCTGGGATTACAAGCACGCACCACTATGCCCAGCTAATTTTTGTATTTTTAGTAGAGACGGGGTTTACCTTGTTGGTCAGGCTCGTCTTGAACTCCTGACCTCAAGTGATCCATCCACCTCTGCCCCCCAAATTGCTGGGATTACAGGTGTGAGCCACAGAGCCCAGCCTGAAAGTATTTTAAGAACACAATTGTACATACTAACAAAATGTAGGCTATCAGTATTAAGACAAAAAAAAAAAAAGTCAGAGGATGCTCAGCTATTTAAACAGAATTACCTCTCTAGATTAAAGCTGATTTGTTCACCCAGGCTACAAAAGAGACCTCAGCTAAGGAGCAATGACTCACTGAAGACTTCTAAATTCAATCTCATGCAGAGACACACCAGAGGTGGGACTGGGATTGAGCATTCAAATGTATGCCCCAGTTGAGAGAGATGAATAAAGCATATTCTGACAACTTATAGGGGATAAGAAACAATATGGAGCAATATCAGCTCAATGTCATTGCATTTCTTGAAAATAACATATAATTATAAAATCTACCTTTTCTCTGAATTTATTTTTCATTTGGTATAGTCAGAAAAAAATACAAATAAGATGTGGCTTAATGGGAATTAATACAGGAGATAATTCTTTAAAAAAGTGTTCAGCAATACTAACTATAACAAATAGCATAATGGATAAAGAGAATGAATCAGTACAATTCTAGAACTGTTTTAGCCAATAACAATGTGAAGCAGGGTAAGATAGAAATAGGTGATTAGGGAATACAAGCTGTATTTCTAAAAGTTTTGCAATCTGCCACAAACTTGCATGAATTGCATTTGAATGCTTTTACTGTCCCTGAGTTCACTCTGCTATATTATGTCTTATTTGATCTAACACTTAACAGTCTCACTGATCACAAGTATGACGTTTGTAGGAAACAGCATCAAATATTTACAAATTCTGCAGTCAACATTTTTATCCTTATGCTTCTTATATGGGAAAATGTACATTTTAGATGTTTTATAGTTTAGGATAACTTATGATACCAGGACTTAATAATTTGTTTTGTCAACTTTTTCAAAAGCATGGTGGAAATTGAAATGTATGCAGAATGTAGGAATGAAAGTTTACTTCTGTAGACTTTCACCTTCATTGAGATAGGAAAAAATAAGTCATTTCAGGGGTCACAAACTTTTTCTAAAATGTACTTTTTGAAACTCTTTTTTAAAGATTTGATTTTTTTCAGACCTCTAAAGCTTCTCTGAAGCTGAAAAAGGAATAGAAATTCTCTTTGAAATTAGCATGTGAGCTCACTTTATTTACTCATAATCTTCAAGGGGCTGGAAATTGTATTGAGTACACTTACTGAGAATAATTGGAGACCCAGAAATTATGCAGAACAAACTAGAGTTTTTCTAACTAGAGACATTTTTTAGTATGATTGATAATTTTAAACATCCTAAAAAAGAACCTATACTGATAGGTGTGAGGTGATGTCTTATTGTGGTTTTGATTTGCATTTCTCTAATGGTCAATGATATTGAGTTTTTCTTCATATGCTTGATGGCCACATGCATGTCTTCTTTTGAATGGTGTCTGTTCATGTTTTTTGCATGCTTTTTAATGGTATTGCTACAATTTTTCTTGTAAATATCTTTAAGTTATTTATAGATGCTGGATATTAGACTTTTGTCACATGCATAGTTTGAAAATATTTTCTCCCATTCGATAGCTTATCTTTTTACTCTGTTGATAATTTCTTTTGCTGTGCATAAGCTCTTAAATTTAATTAGATCCCATTTGTCAATTTTTGCTTGTTGAAATTGCTTTTGGCATCTTTGTCATGAAATCTTTGCCAGTTCCTGTGTCCAGAGTGGTATTGCCTAGGTTGTCTTCCAGGATTTTTATAGCTTTGGGTTTTACATGTAAGTGTTTATCTTGCATTGATCTTTGTATAAGGTGAAAGGAATAAGTCCAGTTTCAAGCCTCTCCATATGGCTACCTAGTTATCCCAGTACCATATATTGAATAGGGAGTCCTTTCCCCATTGCTTTCTTGTCAGCTTTGACTAAGATCAGATAATTGTACGTGTGTGGCCTTACTTCTGGGCTCTCTATTCTGTCCTATTGATCTATGTGTCTGTTTTTGTACCAGCACCATGCTGTTTTGGTTACTGTAGCCTTGCAGTATATTTTGAAGTCAGGTAGTGTGATGACTTCAGCTTTGTTCTTTTTACTTAAAAGTGTCTTGGCTATCTAGGATCTTTTTAGTTCCATATGAATTTTAAAATAGTCCTTTTCCAGTTTTGTGAAAAATGTCATTGGTAGTTTGATAGGAGTAGCATTGACTCTGTGAATTGCTTTGGGAAGTATGGCCATTTTAATGATATTGATTTTTACTCTCCGTGACCATGAAATGTTTTTTCATTTGTTTGTGCCCTCTCTGATTTCTTTGAGCAGCAGTTTGTAATTCTCATTGTAGATATATTTCACCTCCCTGGTTAGCTGTATTCTTAGGTATTTCATTTTGTGGCATTTGTGAATGGGATTTTGTTCCTGATTTGTCTCTTGGCTTGATTGTTGTGGGTGTATAGGAATGTTAGTATATTTCATACATTGATTTTGTATCCTAAAACTTTGCTGAAGTTGTTTATCAGCTGAAGGAGTTTTGGGGCGGACACTAGGGGGTTTTCTAGATATAGAATCATGTCTCCTGCTAACGAGGATAGTTTGACTTCCTTTCTGCCTGTTTGGATGCCCTTTATTTCCTTCTCTTGCCTGAATGCTCTGGCCAGAACTCCCAATACTATGTTGAATAGGAGTGGTGAGAGAGTGCATCCTTGTCTTGTGCCAGTTTTAAAGGGGAATGCTTCCAGTTTTGCCCATTCAGTATGATGTTGACTATGGGTTTTTCATGGATGGCTCTTATTATTCTGAAGTATGTTCCTTCAATAACTAGGTTATTGAGAGATTTAAACATGAAGGGATGTTGAATTTTATCAAAAGACTTTTCTACATCTAATGAGATAATCATGTATTTTATGTTTTTAGTTCTGTTTATGTGATGAATCACATTTATTGATTTGTATATGTTGAACCAACCTGGCATCCCAGAGATAAAGCCTGCTTGATTATGTTGGATTAACTTCTTGATGTGTTGCTGGATTCTGTTTGCAAACATTTTGCTGAGGATTTTTTTTATCAACGTTCATCATGGATATTGGCCTGAAGTGTTCTTTGTTGTTGTTGTGCCTCTGCTGAGTTTTGGTATTAGGATGATGTTGGCCTTATAGAATGAGTTGAGGATTTTTTGGAATAATTTCAGTAGCAATGTTACCAGCTCTTCTTTGTACATCTGGTACAATTCAGCTGTGCATCCTCTGGTCCTGGACTTTTTTTGGTTGGTAGGCTATTTACTACTGATTCAATTTCAGAGTTTGTTATTGGTTTGCTGTGGTGAGTTAATTTTCTCTGGTCCAGTCTGGAGGGTATATTTTTCCAGGAATTTTCCATCTCTTCTAGGTTTTCTAGTTTGTATGCATAGAGGTATTCATAATAGTCTCTGACGGTTGTTTATATTTCTGTGGGGTCAGTGGTAACATACACTTTGTCATTTCTAATTGTGTTCATTTAGACTGTCTCTCTTTTCTTTTTCATTAGTCTAGCTAGCAGTCTCTCTATCTTATTTATTTAAGAAAAAAAACAGCTGTGGCTTTGTTAATCATTTGAATGTTTTTTCATGTCTCAATCTCCTTTAGTTCAACACTGATTTTGGTTATTGATTGTCTTCTGCTAGCTTTGGGGTTGGTTTGCTCTTGCTTCTTATTAAAACATCAAAAAAATAAAAGATGCTGGTGATATTGAGGAGTAAAGAAAACACTTATATACTGCTGGTTAGAGTGTACATTAGTTCAGCCATTGTGGAAAGCAGTGTGTTGATTCCTCAAAGAACCTTAAACAGAACTACCATTCGACCCAGCAATCCCATTACTGGGTATATACTCAAAGGAATATAAACTATTCTACTATAAAGGCACATGCATGTGTATGTTCATTGCAGCACTATTCACAATAGCCAAGACATGGAATCAACCTGAGTGCCCATCAATGGCAGACTGGATTTTTTAAAATGTGGTACATATACTCCATTGAATACTATGCAGCCATAAAAAGAGTGAGGTCATGTATTTTGTGAGAATATGGATAGAGCTGGAGGTCATTTTCCTTAGCAAATTAATGCAGTGACATTCAACCAAATGCTGCATATTCTCACTTATAAGTGGGAGCTAAACCAAATACTGTATGTTCTCAATTATAAGTGGGAGCTAAATGATGAGAACACATCAACACAAAAGGGGAAGAGATACTGGGGCCTACTTGAGGGTGAAGGGTGGGAGGTGGGAGAAGATAAAAAAAAAAACTATTTTTTTACTGGGCTTAGTACCTGGGTGACAAAATAACCTGTATAACAAACCTCCATAACACTTATTTATGTATATAACAAACCTGCACATGTACCTCTGAATCTAAAATAAAAGCTTTTTATAAAAAGGAAAGCACCCACTTTTTTCTATTTCTATTTTATTTGGTGTAGTCAACATGTCATGCCATGTGACATTTCGTTATTTATCTTTGGTTGTGCTACCATACTAAGAGATCTCATTTAGTAACTGTATTTTTGCTTTGTGACTTCAAGTTATAAATAATTACATTGTATAAATGTACTCTTCATTTCTATAAATTTTAATGTTAACAAACTATATAAAATATTATGCTGAAATACCAATATATATTTTAAAAATTAGAATACAGTAGAATAAATCATTATTTTGCAAAAATTTTTGTATAAAAAGTATCTTGTAATGGACATTTCATTGACCACCTGGACTCTCTCTCAATTAGATTAATATAAGATGTTGAATTGTCATTACCAAGTTTTGCTTGACGATATCTCTCAATATTGTCAGCAACATATTCACTGACATTAGTTGACATAGTTATAAAACCAATATTATCAGTTGATAATTTTCTAGGATTCTGTGAGTTAAAGGAACTTAATTCTGTGGTCCACTAGGTAAGATTCTCAAATATGGGTTTATAAACTAGTTCTCTTGGGAAGTTCTCAGTAGTATAATTATGGAAATTGGGAAACAACACTGAGGTTTTCATAAAGTAAAATGTATTCAATTTAACTGGCATCTTTATTCTGGTATTGTATTTTCATAAGCTTTTATTACTAAAATAGCTTTTATAATATTGTCATGGTTAATTTTACATGTTAATGTGGCTGAGCTAAGGGATGTTGTATTAGTTCATTTTCACACTGCTATACAGAACTACCTGAGACTGGGCAATTTATAAATAAAAAGAGGGTTATTTCACTCACCATTCCACAGGCTAACAGGAAGCATCACTGGGGTGCCTCAGGGAATTTACTATCATGGCAGAAGGTAAAGAGGAAGCAAGCATGTTTTACCATGGCGGAGAAAGAGAGAGAGAGAGTGAGGGTGGGGAAGTGCCATACTTTTTAACCATCAGGTCTCATAAGAACTCACTCACTATCATGAGAACAGGATGGGGGGAACCAGCCTATATGATCTAATCACCTGCCACCAGTCCCCTTCTTCAACACATTGGGATTATAATTCAACATAAGATTTGGATAGGGACACAGAGGCAAACCATATCATTCTACCCCGGCCCCTCCCAAATCTCATACCTTTCTCACATTTCAAACAAAATCATGCCTTCCTAACAAACCCGTAAAGTCTTAATTTATTCCAGCATCACTCAAAAATCCAAGTCCAAAATCTCATCTGAGATAAGGTGAGTTGCTTCCAACTATGAGCCTGAAAAATCAAAAGCAAGTTAGTTACTTCCAAGATATAATGGACTATAGGCAGTGGATAAATACTCCCATTCCAAAAGGGAGAAATCAGTCAAAACAAAGGAACTACAGACCCCATGCAAGCCCAAAACCCAGTAGAGCAGCAATTAAATCTTAAAGCTCCAAATTAACATCCCTTGACTCATGTTTTCCATCCAGTACTCACTGATGCAAGGGGTGGATTCCCAAGACCATAGACAGGTTTATGCTTGGAGCTCTAAAGGGTACAGCCCCTATACTGCTTTCACAGGCTGGGATTGAGTGCTTGTGGCTTTTCCAGGAACACAGTACAAGCTGTTGGTGAATCTACCATTCTGGGGTCTGGAGGACAGTGGCCCTCTTCTCACAGCTCCACTAGGCAGCACCCTAGTGGTGACCCTGTTTTGGGGCTCCAATTCCAGATTTCCCATTCACACTGCCCTTGTAGAGGTTTTCCATGAGGACTCTGCCCCTACAGCAGACTTCTGCCTGGACATGCAGGCAGATGGAAATCTAGGCAGAGGTTCCCAAACTCTTGTCTTCTGTATACCTGCAGGCCCAACACCACATAGAAGCCACCAAGGATTGGGGCACGCACCCTCTAAACCAACAGCCTAAGCTGTACCTTGGTCCTATTTAGCCACGTCTGGAGCTGGAGTACCTGGGACACAGGGTGCCATGTCTGGACCTGGAGCAGCTGGGACATAGGGAGCCATGTCCCAAGGCTGCATAGAGCAGTGGGGACCTGGGCTTGGCCCAGGAAACCATTTTTTTCCTTCTAGGCCTCCAGGCCTGTGATGAGAGTGGCTGTCACAAAGGTCTCTGACATGCCATGGAGACATTTTCCCCATTGTCTTGGGTATTAACATTTAGCTCCCCTTAACTTATGCAATTTTCTGTAGCTGGCTTAAACATCTCCCTAAAAAAAGGTTTATTTATGTTTTGTACACACATGGTCAGGCTGCAAATTTTCCAAACTTTTATGCTCTTCATCTCTTTTAAACATAAACTCCAATTTCAGACCATCTCTTTGTGAATGCCTATGACTGTATGCTGTTAGGAACAATCAGATCACTTATTGAATGCTTTGCTGCATAGCAAATTTCACTCAATATCCTCAATCATCTCTCTCAAGTTTAAAGTTCCACAGATCCCTAGAGCAGGTGCTATGCTGTAAGTCTCTTTGCTAAAGCATAACAATGGTGACCTTTGCTCCAGTTCCCAATAAGTTCCTCATCTCCATCTGAGACCACATCACCCTGGACTTCATTGTCTATATCACTATCAGCATTTTGGTCAAAATCATTAGCAAGTATCTAGGAAATTCCAAACCTTCCTTTATCTTCCTGTCTTTCTCTAAGCCCTCCACATTCCAACCTCTGCCTGTTACCCAGTTCCAAAGTTGGTAGCACATTTTCAGGTATATTTATAGCAATGCCCCACTCTCCTGGTACCAATGTCCTGTATTAGTTTGCTTTCACACTGCTATAAAGAAATACCTGAGACTGGGTAATTTATGAAGAAAAGAGATTTGACTTACTCTTCCACAGACTTAACAGGAAGCATGACCGGAAGGGCTTAGGAACTTACAGTCATGGCAAAAGGTGAAGAGGAAGGAAGCCTGTCATACTACCACAGTGGAGCAGTAGAGACACAGAGAGAAAGGAGTTGGGGAGTGCCTCAATTTTTTTTTTTTGAGACAGGGCCTGACTCTCTTCACCCAGGCTGAAGTGCAGTGGTGCGATCTCAACTCACTGCAGCTTTGACTTCCTAGTCTCAGGTGATTCTCCCACCTATGCCTCCTGAGTATCTGAGATTAAAGGCATGTGCCACCAAGTCCAGCTAATTTTTGTATCCTTAGTACAGATGTGGTTTCACTATGTTGCCCAGGCTTGATGAGGTGCCACACTTTTAAACTGTCAGATCTTTTGGGATCTCACTCACTATCATGAGAACAGCATGGAGGAAATTCTCTCCCTATGATCCAATCACCTCCCACCAGGACCCTTCTTCAGCAGGTGGGAACTATAATTCAACATGAGATTTGGGTGGGGACACAGAGTCAAACCATATCAGATGTCCAGATAGCTGGTAAAACATTATTTCTCTCTGTAAGGGTGTTTGTGGAAGAGGTTAGCATTTGAGTCAGTAGACTGAGGGCAAAAAATTCACCTCACTAACATGCATGGGCATCATTCAATCTGCAAAGAACATGAATAGAACAAAAAAAGGAAGGGTAAATTCACTCTCTCTGAATTGGGTCATCTATATTCTCCTACTCTTGGACATTAGCACTCCTGTTGTAAGGCATGCAGACTCAGAGTAAATTATACAACTTTCCTGGTTCTTCATCTTGCACACAGAAGATCATGGGACTTCTTGGGCTCTGTAATCATGTGAGACAATTCCCATAATAAAAAAATACATCACAAACACACACATACACCACACACACACACATACACACACTTCCTTCTACACCCAAAGCTGTAGGTTAATTACTTAGTGTCTTTTATAAGACTGTGAAAGAAAGATCAGATACCGCTAATGCTGATTATTGAATGCCCTGCTGGATAACTCTTGGCTTTGTTTCTATGAAGAACATTAGTATAAATATAAAAGTATAAGGATTTTGGCGGTATTTAGATTTTATTCTCCCATACCTAATTTAAATACAGATTGTCAATACAATGTCATTTCCTCATTTTAAATTTTAAAGAGGTGGCTTGGCTAAATAAAAAAAAATTATTATAGGACCACCTAGTTATAATCTGGACATAATCTTGTATACTACATCAAAAGTTATTTTTATTTATTCACTCAAAGGATTACTTTATTAAAGTCAACATTAAACAACCAATATAATAATAAAGGAAAGAATGAAAAAGCATTTGCAAGAACAAGAAAAGAGCAAGAGCTTGTGTAAATGTGTTCACTCAAAGGATTACTTTATTAAAGTCAGCATTAAACAACCAATATAATAATAAAGGAAAGAAAGAGCATTTGCAAGACCAAGAAAAGAGCAAGAGCTTGCGTAAATGTGAGAATGAAAAAATAATGCTGTTCAAGACTCCTCTTGGGACTTACTCTTCCAAAAAATGTAGTGACATGTCAATAACACAAGTTTGGAAACTAAAACAAATACAGATGCTCAATTCATAGATTTGTGACTTTAAAACAGTCTTGATAATGTTAGTAAATATCTTGGAGTCTCTTTCCACCTATTAGAAGGGGATAGATAAGTTATAACAAAAAGTAAAAGAGCTAAATTATATGAAAAGTCTTCTATATGTCTTAACTAATATTAGTTTTCTTTCTCATAAATTTCTCTTCACATCATCATTAATAAAAACATGTACATCTCTGATATGGGAACAAAATAAAATGATTAACTCCTAACTGTTAGAGGCCACTGTGTCTATCTATTTATCTCACCAAATACCAAGTTTATTATTGATTAAAAGATAAAGGCAAAAGTTAGGCACAGATAGAGTATTACTTGTGGAAAACCTTGAATCTGTCAGGTACAGCTGCTAAATGTCCCCTTTCTTTAGCTCTACTCATGTTTTTAATTAATAGGAAATTTTTGAATAATGTGTGCAGAATTACTGTTCTTAAGGGAAACTGTTTCTTAAGGGAATCTGTTTCAGGTTGATTGCTCTATAGTTTTATATTCTTGGGTATGTAGGAAAAAATGCTGATGTAATTAGCTTCTCCTTTGCTACCAGCCATTCTATTCTCTGTAAGTCCATAAATTCAAATTTTATTTATAATAATTAATTGAGGCACATCCATTATAACTTGATAAAAATAAATTTTAATATTCTTTTAAAATCTGAAATAAAAAGAAAATTATTTCGTCTAATCCTGAGATTAGATCTGTTGTTCAAATATTGACAAATATCATAATAATGTCTATAATAGCAAAATCCATTTCAGATATATGCTTCACATTTAATTGTCCTAAGTTTCCTTCAGTCTAAATAAGTATCTCAGACTTTGACACTTAAAAGGCATTTCTTAGATAAGGACTCCATTAAATCAATCAGTAAGTACCATCAGAACGTTTATTAGGAGGCTGGTAAGAGGTGTTCTTTCCATGGGACATCCCCTTAGTAAGAGAGGAATGAGTCCCAGTTCTGTCCTTACTCTTTCCCCTCCCACATACTTGATTTACTTGTTCTCTGCTTCTCCAGGAAAAGGCAATATGAACTCCTATAACCAAGATAACAAAGAATGATGAGTTATTTATGGAGTTACAATCTTCCTTTCTCATCTGATGCTCATGGTTGGTGTTCCTCTGGTTGCTGACAAAATTTTATGAAAAGTTTTATGTTTGTTTTCTCCCCTCATTGTAACTTATAAAACTATATTATAAGAGGGCAAAGGCCAGTCCTTGCAGTACCATGCTATAGAAACATTAGTATTTTATTATTAGGCCAACTTTTTGAGAAAAATTTGGTTTATCATGTGGCAAGTGGCTAAGAAACATTTGGACCTGCAAGAGAGATTTTTCAAAGTCTCTTTGGTATATTTATTTATATGCCTACATAGTATCTAGAATATATATAAAGATTTTTTTTTTTTACCAATTTTCATTTGTCTCCACCATCATTGTAGAAGTCTTCTTCATTCTCTTTATGTGGATAATCATTCTAGTGATGTGAGAGATAGTCTCTCCCTTTCTCTATGTCTAAACAAAGAATTAAAAATTTTCATATTAAGTGGCCTTATACACAATTCTTAGAGGGTCTGATATGGTGGTGGATGAGTAATGAGGGGAAATTACATTACTTTTATGATGGAAATGGTTCCATTCAGTGGTCCTTTTATTGAGAAGGAAAATTTTTCTATTTTGGTTTAAGGTTCAAAGAAATGAATAATTAAGAATTTTTTCCCTATTTTTTAAAATAAGCTTCTCTTTATAGTACTGTATTCCTTAACAGAACGGACAAATAGCAGAGTTCATTTAGAAAGAGAAAGATCTTGAAATACATAAATGTTCTGTTAATGTGATTATAACTTGTTTTTGTACCGTTGAAGGTACTTAATGCTTTTAGACAGGCATAGTAAGTTATTTTAATAGATACACTAATAAAAAAGAAGAGAGCTTTCAATTTGTATATCATGCCGAGCTGAAATCTGTATTTAAATGCATCTGGGGCTTTCTTTGCTAGCTGGTTAGCAATTAATCATGATTATAGTGTTTGATTGCCTATCACCTATAGGCTATTACAGAGAGACTGTTTTCTAAGTACCATAGTGTTCCCAAACAAAACTGAGGGTTGGGCTTCTATTTCTCATGGGCCAATAATAAGATATACATGAACTAAGGAGGAAGCGAGTCTGTATTTCTGCAGCTGGTTACAGGGAAAGGGCCTGGAAATTATGGCCATACCAGTTCAAAATTACAAAGTTTTCCAGAGGGAATATACCTTCTAAGCGACATGTCTACATGTAAGTGTGCATTCATCTAAAGACATAAGTGATTAACTTCTTTTAATCTATAACTAAGGTCTGAGTCTTGAAGACCTTCCTCTGGAGCCTCTGTAAATTTACTTAATCTAAATGGGTCCAGGTGCTGGGTGATTAACCTTATCTTGTCTCCTGCTAAATCATGGAGGTTTGGGGAGTTCCTTCAGACCCCTAATAAACGTGTTTGTGGAAGCCTGGGGAGTTTCTTCAAACCTGCAATAAAACATGTTTAATTCTAAATTGGCCCTGTTAAGAATTTCTTCGTTATTTTGTCATGCTTTAAGGCCCAGGAAAGACCTAGGCAAAACCCTTGGTGGGCTTTTATTACATTCTAGCCTTTGAATAAGGGCAGTGACTTTTAATATTTAACTTAACCACTAAGTCAATCTGGAACAGTTGTTATGGAGGCCTGCATTAGTGAGACCTGGCCTGCTACAATAGGACCCACGTTCATTGACATATAATTTGATTCTGATTTTCATCATAATGTAGACTAGACTTCTGGATACACACACACACATACACAGAGAGAGAGAGAGAGAGAATGAGAGAGAGGGAGAGATGTATATTATAAAAATAAAGTTAATTCAGGAAAATATCAATAATTTAATGACCTAAAACAGAAAATTAAAAATCCCTCCATATAAGCACTGTTGTAAATCCATTTAAAACTAAAACATTATTTTAGTACTGTCCTAAAAGCAGTTAGTGGTACCACTAAAAAATATTCAAAAGTGACTCAGAATATGAAGATGGCCCTTAGCCACATACATAGATTCATAATTGGAGTTTTACTCAAGACACACATAATATACATCCATTTTCAGCCTCATTTAACAATAGTGCTCTAGTATGTCTGAAGTCACATTCCTATGTCTCATAGCTATTAATTTTGCACGCAATTTCCAATCTGTATAAAACCTGTATTCTATTTCTAGTCTATTACAAATACATTTTTTAGAGAATTGGTATAAACCTAATGCTACTGACCTTAACATGATAATAGAACATTTTCACCACTAGGATTATTTTAATTCAACAGAGTATACAAGAAGAGAATCAATTTAAAAGAAAAAAATACACAAAATGATAATATTATAAGAAGAGAGATAAAGAAAGAAGGAGGGAAGGAAAGAAGAGAGGGAAACAAATAGGCAGAAAGAGAGAAAGGAAAAAAGGAATAGCTGCAGTAATTCAGTGAGAATACCAAGGCATAGAAATAAGCATATATATTAAGACAATGTAATGCATGTTAAATACTAGGGTAAAAAGAATTTAATTATTAGGCCATTACATGGAAAACACAATTTACCCAAGAACATTTGGCAACATTCATTGAGTTAATATCAAGCAAATCAAAGATCCCAAGTCATTCAATTTTTGCATTTCCATCTGAAACTTCAGGTGTGATGGAAATAAACCAAAGAGCTTCTAAGTAAAATCATTTTACACTCTTTTTTTTTTTAGCAAGTGTTTTTATGTGTCTGTGTGTGCGTGTATGTGTATGTAAAAGTCCATATAAATTTGGGACATTTTACTTTCAATGATTATTGTTAATAAGACCGACAATCACCACCCATTTGAAATGAAAGCCCTCATCATTGTATCCTCAAGAAGAATTCTGATAATTTTTATGCCTGAGAAGGGATAGATTACTTAGCTGCTCACTCCTCCCTGGTGAATTTCATTAAAATAAAAAAAAATAAAGTAAATATGTGTAATGGTTGGGAAAGAATATATATAGGAGGTAATATAGTTAACATCATTTAGGAGTATATGTTTTCAACATTCCATGAGTCCCCTGTGAAATTGCTGTAAATCCTAAACATATGTTAATTCCAATCCTAAATCAGGAGACCTTCTCGAATAAGATTATGTATTATTTATAGCACTGTTACTCAAACACAAAAAATGATTTTAAGATTATAGCATGGTTTCTGATAAAACAACCAACCAAGCAAAATTCATAAAGATTTTTAAATAATTGGTTAGCTGGCATTTCATAAATATGAAATGTAAGATTAATTATGAGTTTTCATTTGAATTCCTATTCTATCAACTTAACAAATCTAGATTATGCTGCTAAACCAAGCAAATTCAGTAGTTTAAAACAACCTAAATTCATTTATTGCACAATTGACATGACATTGTGAGTTGGCTGGGAACTCTACTCCATACTATTACCTCATACTTTATAATGAAGGGATCATTTTATAAAAATGTTTATTTTATATGATATGATGTGAAGTCATTTAATGTCAGCTTGAACTTATATTCAGGCAAATCCCAAATCTCAGACAATTGCTTATTCAAGTTACACTGTAGAATTAAAAAAAAATAACATACTGCTCTAATTTGGTGAAAATTAAAGTGAGAGTCAGGAAATAAGTCATGTCAGTAAATAAGACTACATAACCCATACAGTAGATATTCATATTTATTGTGCAGACAAAAATTAAGTTGATTGTAAGTTAATTTGAAGTATTTCATCAAAGTTTTCTGAACATAATGATGAAAAAATATATAATTTCAATGGAAAAAACATATAAAAGATATCTGAATGAATAAACTGATCTCATATTTTAAAAATAATGTTTTATATTATATTAAATATGTTTTCATTGATAATAAAATTTTATTAGTAAAATATTCAGTAATAAATTTTACTAGACATTAAAAACACAAGGATGAGTAAGATGTAGGCATATTTCTTTTCCTCAACAATTTTAATTTTATAAGAGAAAATAACTTTTAGAAAATCATTTGAGATTTTGACAAGTTTTATAAAGGATGCTGTCACTGATAAAGATGAGGGTGAAGAAGCTATTTTAAAGAGAATGACAAGGGGACCTCAGTATTGTAGTGACATTTAAGGCTGATACCTAGAAGATGAGACTAAGTCATTTGTTGAAAGAGACAAAAGTAAAGCATAAGGGGAAAAACTCAGCTGGAGACATTGATGTGCTCTACAAACTATGAAAAAGCCAGAACTGACCATTGGTTTTAGATACAACAGATGAAGCGCTTAAAAGAGTTCACTCTCATTCTTACAGAACAGAGGAAGCTGAACAAACGTGAAAACAAATGGCATTTCATGGATCCACCTGAGAACTGAAGTTGCAGGGGAACTGCCATCTCAATGCGCAGAGAGAAAGGTATATCAAGAGAGATAAAATAACCACGATCTGCTTACACGGAGTAGTGCGCACTGGAGCCATAGAAGGGCACTTAAACAGCAATATTGATGAATTACTGCAGGCTGAACGTGGACTAGTATGGCAGTGAGAATCTGCTGAAGGTCCCAGGCCCAAGGGAGCCTTCACACTTCCACACCAGGATTTTTTGGTGAGGATTCAAAAGATCACTTGTGATTATGGCAGAAGAAGAGGAAGATAAATCTTTGTGAAATTCACTCAGAACCTTCTATATTATTCCAGGTATAAGGACTTTGCCCAGTTCTGAAACCTTATTCCTGCCCGGAAAGGAAATTTCTTCCCCCTTCAGCTATCTCTTGCCTTCCCTTCTCACCTGAGTGAATGGTTTACGGGGCTCAGGGATTTAAGGAAGTAGACTGGCTGGAAAGGATGTAGCCAGGGAACTAAACGGGGGCAGAAGCAAGAAAGCTATGCAATTGAATAAACACATCAAAGTCACAATCCCAAGATAGAACCCACAAAAAACGAGATTTAATCAGAAGATTACAGAACATTCCTCTTTTCTGACACCTTATCACCACGCCAAGAGGGCTCAGGATGATAACAGCAGATTACATCTGAAAGAGCTGTAAGGCACAAACTGTCTTTGAGGAAGAGGTACATATGAAGACCATAGTCCCGGAAAAAAAAAAAAAAAAAAAAAAAAAGTTAAAGAGCCTTGGAAAACTTGGAAGCTTCTGGCACCTACAGGAGAGTTTACAATTTTAGCTGCTGAATGAAGAGACTGTTTCAATACGGAAGATGTGAACTTTTTTAAAGGTGATAATGAGTTGAGTGAGATAACCTAATATGTCCAGTGAATGCGAAAAATGGACATGATAGGTTACCTTGACCAAAGTACAGTAATTTCACTGATATGGTGAAGATTGGAAATGAATTGATAAACAGTTGCCTACTTTATGGTAAACCCATTCAACACCCTAAGATAGCCTGACATTTTACAAGGTGTTAAGTTGAATCATGTATATAGAATGATATAAGAAATCCAAAAATAGCAAATAAAAACTGATTTCTGTGGTAACAAGAAGCAGCTAGTCTTTTAATATTAAAACACTTAATAACAAATGGTTTTTCAAATTTTCCTTTATACAATAAATAAAATGAAGAACTATACATAGAAAAATATATATATAATATAAAAAATAAAATACTATAACTTAAAGATGAAACTTGAAGTTATAATATTGATAAAAGTATGTGATCATAATCAGCAATTTTGAGAGGATACACTAAATAATAACAATTCAGTTTTTTTATCTAAATACTTGATAAATATAAAAATGTTATTTTATCATTTTTCTTCTACTTTTTCAAAATATTGACTGTGCATGAATGGAAAGCTCTATATGCATGTATGGAATCAGATAAGTTTTATTTACTGAACACTGAGGCTGCTGAGAATTTTCCTGATTATGCCAAGATGAAGAACATTCTTTAGTTAAACAATAGACAACTAAAAGTATAAGCTTATCCATTTTAGCTACACAATTTTCAATACATTTTCATTTTTACAACCATAAACACGTCCTCTTCACTACCTATATAACACTTGAGAAAAGAAAATTGATATTTATTTTGAAGAATTTTACATATAAATTTTGCGGTGAAATATATGTCATAACTATCAATCAAATCAAAACAAAATCAGAATTCATCTAATTGTCTACTGTCATATAGATATGACCTCAGTTGCTGATGATATTGTTTAAATTTGACTTGAAATATCATGTTTACAACAGACACATATTAAAAACAATTCACTTATTTTATTAGTCTATATATGTGTGTGTACATGCATGGTCATACATGTGTTTGTAGGTTATGCAATTTAGGTAGCAAGATCATCACAAATAATTTGGATAATTCCAATATTATTTAGTGAATCTATGTCTTTATATGACTATTAGGGGAAAATTGTGTCTTTATTGTGGTCATGCTAATATTTCTTGCTATTACTCTATATAACACTGAGGTATAGAAATATGACTATAGAATATATAAAAACAGGTTTTCAATGTATACATATATAGGTTTGGTAGGTCTATAAATATGCAGAAGTGGGAGGATATTGTAAAACATTGATTTATCATCCATTTAAAAAGTCATCTTTTAATTTACTCATATGTTTTGTCAGGTATAGTAAAGAAAGGTTTAATTGTTGGAGCTTTATTTCTGAAATAGATATGCCACAAGAGGTAGTAGTTCAAACACATAGAAGTTTGTCTCACTCTTAAGACAGTCCAAATGGGTGCTTATGTTAATGAACATGTCCTTTCCACACAGTGATTCAAATACCCAGGTTTCTTCCATTTTTGTATCATCACCATACCTAGGATCCCAGAAACCTCTTAAAACATGTAGGAAAGAGAATGAAGAAGATGGAATTTTCAAAAAACATAATCTCTTGGCCTGGAAGAAATACATATAATGTCTGCTTCCATTCTGCTGGTAATAACAAGTAACATGGCCACACCAATTATAAGAGGATAGAGAGTTCAGCATAGGGGAAACTGATTTAGCTGAGAAGTTACTTACCAGACAGCTCTATACATTTCGGAAGGGATAAAAGATTTTGAGCAAAAGCAGTCTTTGCCACAGTCTAACCTCTGGTCAGCAGAAACCATATTTTTCACTTTATGCGGACATCATATACACCTACCACTTTTTCAGGAGAGATGGCCTAAAGTAAAATCTTTTTTATGTCTCAACATTCATTATCTCTGAATTATATATATACAATCATGTCTCACTTAATGACAGAGATACATTCTAAGAAATGCATTGTTAAGTGATTTTATCATCATATGACATCATAGAGTATACTTACACAAACCTAGATTGTATAGGCTACTACACATCTAAGCTGTATGGTATAACTGATTGCTCCTAGGCTAGGAGCCGGTATAACATGTTACTGTACTGAATACTGTAGGCAATTGTGACACAATACTAAATATTTGTGTATGTAAACATATCTAAACATATAAAAGTGACAGGAAAATATATTATAAAATATTTTTTTAATAATATACCTGTAGAGGGCATATATCATGAATGGAGCTTGAAAGACTGGAAGTTGCTCTGAGTGAGCCGGTGAGTGAGTGATGAGTGAATGTGAAGGCCTCAGACATTACTGTCCACTGCTGTAGACTATATAAACACTGTATACTTAGGATACACTAAATTTGTCAAACACGTTTTTCTTCAATAATAAATTGATCTTAGCTTCCTATACCTTTTTTATTCATAAATGTTTAAATTCTTTGACTCTTTTGCAATAACATTAGCTTAAAACACACACACATTGTACAGTCGTACAAAGTATTTTCTTTTTTTATATTCTTATTTTATAAGCTGTTTCTGTGTTTATTTTTTATTTTTATTTTGTAAACTTTTTTGTTTAAAACTAAAATACAAACACACATATTAGTCTAGGCCTACACAGGATCAGGATCATCAATGTTATTGCCTTATGCGTCTACATCTTGTCCGACTGAAAGGCCATCAGGGACAGTAACACATATGGAGCTGTCATCTCCTGTAACAATGCCGTCTTCTGGAATACTACCGTAGAACCTGTCTGAGGCTGTTTTACAGCTTTTAACTTTTTTATAAATATAAGTAGAAGGAGAAATAGTATACTCCAAAATAATCATATAAATAGTATAGTAAATAAATAAATACATAGTATAGTATATACATGAACAGAATAATAATAATGGTTTATTTTTGGTCAAGTATTATGTACTGTACATAATTGTATGTGCTATAATTTTAGACTACTGGCAGTGCAGTAGGTTTGTTTCCAATAGCATCACCACAAACACATTAGCAATGCTTTGTGCTATGACATTATGTTGGCTATGACATCAATAGGTGATAGAAATGTTTTAGCTCCATTAATAATCTTATATGCCCAGAATTGTATATGCCATTCATTATTAAATGAAATGTTGTTATGTGGTGCATAGCTATACTTGTGTCTCTCTATCAGGTATAGATTTGTTTCTCTATGTTTTGCTAGTCTGTAAACCAAAAGACAAGCAAACTGCCCTACCTTTATCCAAGCCATTATTTTTCAGAATAGTGACTAAAAAAAAAAATCACAATTAGCACCCAGACTAAATAACAGAAGAATAAAGGCACACAGTAATAATTAGTTGACGGCAAAGATGCAAACCTACTGGGCAGGAAAAATGAAGACACTAATTTGGCAGAGAAGCAAGTTTTCTATTAGCTCTCAAACTGCCCTCTAAGAGGAATCCATTACCAGTCTCTAGGAAAGATACCATTTTGGGGAGCTGTGAAGCTTTCTCAATCATTTTCCAATGATCCAATTATGAAGAGCAAAAAGTATTTGAAAACTTTGAGAGTCAAAATCTTTCTAATGACTAACTCCTGGAATGGCAGAATGAGAACTTTGATAAACTTGGTGTTCCATGAAAACAACAACAACAAACAAACAAACAAACAAACACAAAAAAAGGAAAAACAGCTAAAATTAAACTGGAAATTAAACAAAACTACAAAACAATTGGAAACTATCTTTTAACAAGAAACTACTAAACCTCGGTAAGACAGCTGTTTGTGGTGTTTTAAATTGGGCCTATTCTTGTCTTGCATCCCTCTTCAGCTTCCTGGCATGGTAACTGTGAAAAGCTCACAGCTGTGCGAGGGTATTACAGCTATTTTTTACTCAGAGTTCAGCTCAAGAAAAAAATCCCCATCCCTAAGATATTACCAATGTCTATAGATATATGCTGACAATATTGCAGCTGTCTAAGTCTATGATTTAAGATGAGGCCCACAAGATCCTGGAGAAAAATTAAAATAAATATGTAGAAAATTAGATGGTGATAGAAAATTTTGAAAATCTTCAATATGTTCCTGAAGATCTAGAAGGCTGTGTATATACACTTACCTGTGTACATGCCCAATAAGACAGGGAAAAGCCGGGCACGGTGGCTCAAGCCTGTAATCCCAGCACTTTGGGAGGTCAAGGTGGGTGGATCACCTGAGGTCAGGAGTTCAAGACCAGCCTGGCCAACACAGTGAAACCCTGTCTCTACTAAAAATATAAAAAAAATTAGCCAGGCATGGTAGTGGGTGCCTGTAATCCCAGGTACTCAGGAGGCTGAGGCAGGAGAATTGCTTGAATCCAGGAGATGGAGGTTGCAGTGAGCCAACATGGTCCTGCTGCACTCCATCCTGGGTGACATTGAGAGACTCTGTTTCCAAAAAAAAAAAAAAAAAAGACAGGGAAAATGAGATGGAAACAGTTGTGCACTCCTTGCTTTCCTTGAGATTCTGAAAAGCAAGAAGACAAAAATAAGAGTGTCTTGTAAACAATCTGAAGGTTGAAGGTGTGCCTTCACACATTAATCTACTTGTCCATGAAAGAAGACACACAGGTACGGTATGTAAGAAAATATTCTGCATGAACGTAGGCTAACCATCAAATTGTCAGGACCTAGAGATTAATCTAAATAAGCCAAAATTAAAAATGAAAATAATAAGAAGAAAAAGAAAAAGCTATCTGTGAAGTCAATGACTAAGGACTGCAAGAAATACAGAATCTAAAGAATCCAGGAAGGTCAAAAACAAATAAATAGAAAGGAGAAAAACAACAGCAACAAAAAAAAAAATTAGCAAAACCACAGAACCTCTCTGCAAGCCAGAGGAATCTGATTCCAGAGTTGTTAAAATAAATTCTCTAAAGTTCATTTTTCAACCAAAAATATTACGAGAAATGCAAAATAATAGAATATATATAACAAGTTGAGAAAAAAATCAGCCAACACAAAATGTCCCTAAGTAGGAATAGATATTAGACTTAAAAGGCAACAAATTGTAAATCAGATTTACAAACATATTTAAATAACTAAAAGAAACTATAGATAAACAAATTAAAGGAGGAATGACAATTATGTCTCACCAAATATATACCAATAAACAAACCAAATGAAAGTTCATTCAGAGGTCAACAGGTAAAGTAACTACATATTTTCAAAAATTACTAGAGGCAGGGCGTGGTCTCATGCCTATAATCCCAGCACTTTGGGAGGACAACGCAGGCATATCACGAGGTCAGGAGTTCGAGACAAGCTTGGTCAATATGGTGAAACCCCATCTCTACTAAAAATACAAAAATTAGCCGGGTGTGGTGGTGCATGCCTGTAGTCCCAGCTACTTGGGAGGCGGAGGCAGAAGAATTGCTAGAACCTGGGAGGAAGAGCTTGCAGTGAGCCGAAATTGTGCCAATGCACTCCAGCCTCGGCAACAGAGTGAGACGCCTCTCAAAATAAATAAATAAATAAATAATAAAAATACTACAAAAGCTAACAAATAGATTTGATCTGAAATAAAAATCAGTGAACTTTAAGATAGGTCAATAGAGATTATCTATTTTAATTATTAGAATGAAAAATAAAAGAAGTAAAATAAAAAGAGCCTCAGTGAATCTATTAAACCATCAAGGATACCAACAAAGGGAGTTTAGAGAATGAGAGAGGAAAGAGAAGAGGGCAGAAAATGATTTAATGAATGAAAAATAGTTTTCTATTTTTCCAAGATGTTGAGTAACCCAGGAAGAAAAAATATAGTGCAAAAAGTTCCACACTTAGGCGACATAACAGTCAAGCAGACAAAAGTCAAAGACAAAGAAAAATTGAAAGCAGCAAGACGAAAAGTTTTGTCCCATAGATGGAATTCTCAGTAAGATTAACATTTGACTTCTCTTCAGAAACCATGGAAACCAAGAGACAGGAAAATGAGATCTTGAATTGTTGAAACATATTTGCAACCTGGAATTAAAAATTCAGCAAAACACTTCTTTAAATAAATGATAAAAAAGTAAGGCATTCGAAGATAAATAAAAACTCATGGAATTTTTTGCTAGTAGACCATCCCTATAAAAAATACTAAGAGAGTCCTTCAGGCTAAAATTAAAGGGAACTAGACAAAGACACAAATTTACATTTAAAAAACGAATACCTAAATAAAGATAACTTCACAGAGAAATGTAGAAAACAGTATAAACGTATGTTTGTAACACTTTTCTTCTATTTTATTTATAAGAAAACTGCATACAGCAATAATTGCTTATCTCTGTTGATTGCTTTATATTGTATAAATATGAATAAGTGGGGTGTATTCCAGAAATACAAGGCTAGTGCAATATTTAAAAATCAATCATTGTAATATAACATATTAATAAAATAAAAATAAGATCACCTCAATAGAAACAGCAAAAAATTTAACAAAATCAAATACACTTTCATGATTTAAAAATACCCTCAAGCAAATGTGAATAGAACTTTAAAAATCTGTATACAGCATCTATGAAAAGCTCACAGCTGAAATCATAATTAGTGAAAGAAAAGCTTAATGCTCTTATATTATGATAAGATATGAGACAAGAATGTTCATTCCTGCTGCTTATATTGAATATTTTACTGGCAGTTCTAGGTAGTAAAGCTAGGTTAGAAAGGAAAAGTCATCCAGTTTGTAAAGGAAGAAATAAAATTATTTCTCTTTGCAGTTGTCATGATTTTGTTGGTAGAAAAATCTCAAAGAAAATAGTAAAATACTGACAACTAAGAAATGAGTCATACAAGATACAAAATCAATATAAAAATAAAATTTATTTCTATACATAAGCAATGAACAGTTTTAAAATGAAATTAACAAAATAACTTATTTGTAATAACAGCAAAAACAATAAAATGCTTAGGAATGCATTTTAAAGAAGAAATGTAAGATGTGCACACTGTAAACTACAAAAAATTTGCCAGAAGTAGGAGAAATAATTGAGTAAAAAGATCTCAGTTAATGAATTGAAAGTCTAGTTATTGTTAGGTTAGCAATAATTTTCAAATTGATCTACAGATTATACATAATCTATGTCAAAATCTCTACTGCATTTTTGCAGAAATTAACAGCGATACAAAATTATTTATGAAAATTCAAATTGCCAGAATAGTCAAAACAATCTTCCACCAAGAATAAAAAAGGTAGATCAATGGAATAAAATGACAGTCAAAAATCAAATCCTTAGATTTATTATCTATTGGTTTTCAACAAGGGTGTCAAGATAATTTAATAAGAAAATAATATTTTCAAAAAACGATGCTGCATCAACTAGATATACATATGCAAAGAATAAGTTTGAACTCCCTGACTCACACGATGTACAAAATTAACTCAGACTGAATCATTCACCTAAATATAAGATCTGAGACTATAAAACTGTTTTAGAAACCCAGGAGTTCATCTTCCCTGCTTTATGCTCACTACCTTATCTTTCTTAGATATAAAGCCAAAAGTCCAAGTAACAAAGCGATATAAAAATAAGTGAGAATATTAATACTGAGTGTCAACTTGATTGGACTGAAGGAAAAAAAATTATTGATCCTGGGTGTGTCTGTGAGGGTGTTGCCAAAAGAGACTAATATTTGGGTTACTGGGCTGGGGAAGGCAGATCCAGTCTTAATCATGTAGGCACAATCTAAGTAGTGCCAGTGAATATAAAGCAGACAGAAAAACATGAAAAGGAAATACTGGCCTAGCCTCCCAGCCTATATCTTTCTCCTGTGCTGGATGCTTCCCACCCTCGAATATCAGACTCCAAATTCTTCAGTTTTGAGAATTGGACTGGCTCTCCCTGCTCCTCAGCTTGCAGACAGCTTGTTGTGGGACCTTGCAATCATGTAAGTTAATACTTAATAAACTCCCCTTTATATATATATATATAGATATATATATGTACATATAGATATATATATGTACACACACACACACATAGTTCTGTTCCACTAAGGTAATCCTGACTGGATAACTAATATATATATATATATATATATATATATATATATGCTCTGTCCCACTAAGATAATACTGACTAGTACAGATTTTGGTACTGGTACAGATAGTGGTTCTAGAGGAACAGAATATTACAGAATATTAAGGATGGAGTTTTTTTCATTGGTTTTAGAGTTTCTGAAGTTGGTGGCTTAATATGATTAGACTCAAAAAATGCTAAGGACTCTACTTCTAACAGTATGGAGAACACTGATAGTCCTTGATGGAAACTGTTTAGAGAGTTATGCAAAATAAATGCATTTGACACTCCTAATTCACCGCTCATGAGAGGCAACGAGTTTAGTAACTCTTTACATAATATCTTTGACCATATGTGGAGAATTTAGGAACATAATTAAGCTTGTTGGTTGCTTCCAAGTTCAGTGGACAAAGTGATGAAAGAAAATGATGCACTCAGGTATTCTGTCTCCTGGCTGCAGAAGAAGATACCGAGCCTCAGATCTGCTACAATTGCCCTTAATGACAGTCTTACCTCCTGTAGAGAAAGAGCTGAAACTATGGAAAAACAGACACAAGCTCTTAACGTGAGAGTGATTGACCTGCAATGAAAGATGCATGCACAGCCTCACCAGGTGTCTACTGTTAAATTGCAGCCATTGATTGGAAAAGAATGGGACCCTGCAAGTTGCAATGGGGACATGTAGGAGGAACCTGATGAAGCTGGGGACACTGAGCTTTTTGGTGAACTTTTTTGGTGAGAAGGAACAGCTTTCCCAACCCCAGTAGTGGCAACATTCCCTCCCTGACCCATGCTGCCATCAGCCTTTCCACCTTTGTCTGAGGAAAGAAACCCGGTACTGCCTGAGGCAACAGTGATGGCATCCCGTGAGGCAGTTGGCAAGCAAGATAATGTTGATTCTTCTCAGAAGCCACCCCCAACACCTCTCTTTGCTTCTACACCTATAACTAGATTAAGTACCAGTGGACACCTAGAGGTGAGGTTGAGAGTGTGACCCGTGAGGAGGTGCACTACACTCGAAAATAACTGTTTGAGTTATTTAAATTACATAAACAGAAATCTGGAGAACAGGCATAAGAATGAATATTAAGGGTACGAGATAATGGTGGAAGGAATATAGAGTTAGATCACGCTGAATTTATTGATTTGGGTCCACTAAATAGGGACTCTGCATTTAATGTTGCAGCTTGGGGAGTTAAAAATGGTTCTAATAGTTTATTTGCTTGGTTAGCTGAAATATGGATTAAAAGATGGCCCACTGTGAGTGAGCTGGAAATGCCTGATCTCCCTTGGCTTAATGTAAAGGAATGGATCCAAAGGCTTAGGGAGATTGGAATGATGAGGTGGATTAGTCACGTTAGACCTACTCATCCCACCTGGGAGGGTCCAGAAGATATACCCTTGTCCAATGCCTTGCAAAATAGATTTGTGAGGGCAGCCCCTACATCTTCGAAGAGGCTTGTAATTGCTCTTCTCTGTATGTCAGATCTATCGGTGGGAACCACACTCACTCAACTACAAAATTTAAATATAATGGGAATAATTGGATCCCAAGGTGGCAAGGGCCGAGTGGCAGCACTCAACCATCAAGGGCAAGGTAAGCATAGCTACCATAATGGATGGCAGAGGCAAAGCAGCAATCAAAACAGTCTGACTTTTGTAGAACTCTCACATTGGCTAATTAATCACGATGTTCCTAGAATTGAAATCGATAGGAAGCCTACTACACTCCTACTTAATTTATGTAAATAGAAAACTTCTAGGTCAAATGGACAAAAGACTAATTTGAATTATAAAAACAGAATCATGGCCCCTCAATCAATTTCCAGACTTGAACCAGTTTACAGACCCAGAACCCCTTGAATGATGGGGAGGCTATGTCCCCTTAAGGAAGGACCCTACTACATTACCAACAATTTATGCAATGAATCTTTTTCCCACCCTTCCACAAGGACACATCTGGCCTTTTACCAGGGTAACTGTACACTGGGGAAAGGAAAATGATTAGACATTTTGGAGACTACTTGACACTGGCTAGCAGCTGACCTTGGTTTCAGGGGACCCAAAACACTGCTGTGGTCCTCCAGTTAAAGTAGGAGCTTATGAACGTCAGGTAATTAATGCAGTTTTAGCTCACGTCTGACTTACAGTGGGTCCAGTGGGTCCCCAGACTCATCCTGTGGTAATTTCCCCATTGCCAGAATGAATAATTGGCCTTGACATACTGAGCAGCTGGCAGAACCCCAGATGGTCTACCTGAATGGTAGGGTGAGGGCTACTATGGTGAGAAAGGCCAAATGGAATTCATTAGAGCTGCCTCTACCTAGAAAAATAGTAAATCAAAAATAATATTGTATCTCTGGAGGGATGGTGGAGATTAGAGCCACCATCAAGGACTTGAATGACAATGGATTACGGTAAGCTTACCCAAGAGGTGACTCCAATGGCAGCTGCTGTACCAGCTGTAGTTTTATTGCTTGCACAAATTAACACATCTCCTGGTACCTTGCATGCAGCCATTGACTTGACAAATGTCTTTTTCTCCATTCCTGTGCATAAGGCCCACCAGAAACAATTTGCATTCAACTGGCAAGGCCAGTAATATACATTTACTGTCCTACCTCAGGGGTATATCAACTATCCAGTTTTGTGTTCTAATGTTATTCAGAGAGAACTTAATCACTTTTCTCTTCTGCAAGATATCACACTGGTCCATTACATTGATGACATCATGCTGATTGGATCCAGTG
Organism: Pan troglodytes; assembly: GCF_028858775.2. Lineage (NCBI taxonomy): Eukaryota > Metazoa > Chordata > Mammalia > Primates > Hominidae > Pan > Pan troglodytes. Next base: position 57,945,712 of record NC_072398.2, on the reverse strand, counting down.
AGCAAGAATTAGCAAACACACTGGACTTATTGGTGAGACATTTGTTTGCCAGAGGATGGGAAATAAATCTGACTAAAATTCAGGGACTTTCTACCTCTGTAAAATTTCTAGGGGTCCAGTGGTGTCAGGCCTGTCAAGATATTCCTTCTAAGGTAAAGGATAAGTTGCTGAATTTGGCCCCTTTTACAACCAAGAAAGAGGTATAACGCCTAGTGGGCCCATTGGATTTTGGAAGCAACACATTCTGCATTTCGATGTGTTACTCTGGCCCATTAATCAAGTGACCCAAAAGGCTGATGGTTTGAAGTGGGGTCCAGAACAGGAGAAGGCTCTGCAATAACTCCAGGCTGCAGTGCAAACTGCTCTGCCACTTGGGCCATATGACCCAGTAGATCCAATGGTCCTTGAGGTATCAGTGGCAGATGGAAATGCTGTTTGCAGCCTTTGGCAGGCCCCCATAGGTGAATCTCAGCAGACGCCTCCAGGATTTTGGAGCAAGGCCCTGCCATCTTCTGAAGACAACTACTCTCCTTTTGAGAGACAGCTCTTGGCCTGTTACTGGCCTTTGGTGGAAAATGAACATTGAATATGGGTCATCAAATCACCATGCAATCTGAACTGCCTACCATGAACTGGATGCTTTCTGACTCATCTAGCCATAAAATGGGTCAAGCACAGCATCATTCCATTATCAAATGAAAGTGATATATACGTGATTAGGCTCGAGCAGGTCCTGAAGGCACAAGTAAGTTACATGAGGAAGTGGCTCAAATGCCCAAGGTCTTTACTCCTGCCACCCTGCCCTCTCTTCTAATGGCCTCATGGGGCGTTCCTTATGATCAGTTGACAGAGGAAGAGAAGACTTAGGGCCTGGTTCACAGATGATTCTAAACAATATGGAGTCACCACTCAAAAGTGGACAGCTGTAGTACTGCAGCCCCTTTCTAGGACATCCCTGAGTGGTGAAGAGAAATCTTCCCAGTGGGCAGAACCTCAAGCAGTGCACCTGTTTGTGCACTTTGCTTGGAAGGAGAAATGGTCAGATGTGCGATTATATACTGATTCATGGGCTGTAGCCAATGGTTTGGCTGGATGGTCAGTGACTTGGAAGAAGCATGATTGGAAAATTGGTGACAAAGAAATCTGGGCAAGAGGTATGTGGATGGACCTCTCTGAGTGATCAAAAACCATGAAGATATTTGTATCCCATGTGAGTGCTCACTAACGGCTGACCTCAGCAGAGGAGGATTTTAGTAATGAAGTGGATAGGGGGAACCGTTCTGTGGACAGCACTCAGCCTCTTTCCCCAGCCACCCCTGTCATCACCCAGTGGGCCCATGAACAAAGTAGCCATGGTGGCAGGGATGGAGGTTACACATTGGCTCAGCAACATGGACTTCCACTCACCAAGGCTGACCTGGCTATGGACACTGCTGAGCGCCCAATTTGTGAGCAGCAGAGACCAACACTGAGCCCTCGATAAGGCACCATTCCTTGGGGGTTATCAGCCAGCCACCTGGTTGCAGGTTTATTATATTGGACCTCTTCCATCATGGAAAGGGCAGAGGTTTGTCCTCACTGAAACAGACACTTACTCTGGATATGGGTTTGCCTATCCTGCATGCCATGCTCCTACCAAGACTACCATCTATGGACTCACAGAATGCCTTATCCACCATCATGGTATTCCACATAGCATTGTCTCTGACCAAGGCACTCACTTTATGGCTAAAGAAGTGTGGCAGTGGCCTCGTGCTTATGGAATTCACTGGTCTTACCATGTTCCCCATCATCCTGAGCAGCTGGATTGAAAGAATGATGGGATGGCCTTTTGAAGTCACAATTACAATGCCAACTAGGTGACAATACTTTGCAAGGCTGAGGCAAAGTTCTCCAGAAGGCTGTGTATGCTCTGAATCAGCATCCAATATATGGTACTGTTTCTCCCTTAGCCAGGATTCACAAGTCCAGGAATCAAGGGGTGGAAGTGGAAGTGGCACCACTCACCATCACCTCTAAAGATCCACTAGCAAAATTTTTGCTTCCTGTTCCTGTGACCTTACATTCTGGTGGCCTAGAGGTCTTATTTCCAGAGGGAGGAAGCCTGCCACCAGGAGACACAACAATGATTCCATTAAACTGGAAGATGAGACTGTCACTCAGACACTTTGGGCTCCTCCTACCTTTAAGTCAACAGGATAAGAAGGGAGTTATAGTGTTGGCTGGAGTGATTGACCCGGACTATCAAGATGAAATCAGTCTACTGCTCCACAAAGGAGGTAAGGAAAGGTATGCATGGAATACAGGAGATCCATTAGGGCATCTCTTAGTTTTACCATGCCCTGAGATTAAGGTCAATGGAAAACTACAATAGCCCAATCCAGTCAGGACTACAAACGGCCCAGACCCTTCAGGAATGAAGGTTTCTGGCCACTCCACCAGGAAAAAAACCATGATCTGCTGAGCTGATTGCTGAAAGCAAAGGGAATACAGAATGGGTAGCAGAAGAAGGTAGTTATCAACACCAGCTATGACCACATGACCAGCTGCAGAAACGGTGACTGTAATTGTCATGAGTATTTCCTCCTTCTTTTGTTAAAAACATGCTTGTGCATGTATACACTTGTACTAAGAAGTTATCTTCATTTTATTTCCTTTTTCCTTTATCATGTAACATGAGATCTGTTGACTTTATATCAGTATTTAAATAATGTTAACTTTATGTAGTAGTATGTGTTGGGGATTGGTGTGTTTCTGGTTATATGAAGGATAGTAGTATTATATTAGGCATAATTATGACCTTATTATTGTCTTTATTTGAAGATTATGTATGATCTCAGGAGATATGTATGGGTTGAAGTTGACAAGGAGTGGACTTGTGATGGTTAATACTGAGTGTCAACTTGACTGGACTGAAGGATACAAAGTATTGATCCTGGGTGTGTCTGTGAGGGTGTTGCCAAAAGAGATCAACATTTGAGTCAGTGGGCTGGGGAAGGCAGATTGACTCTTAATCTGGCGGGGACAATCTAATCAGCTGCCAATGAATATAAAGTAGGCAGAAAAACGTGAAAAGGAGAGATGGGCCTAGCCTCCCAGCCTACATCTTTCTCCCATGCTGGATGCTTCCTGCCCTCCAACCTCAGACTCCAAGTTCTTCAGTTTTGGGACTCGGACTTGCTTTCCTTGCTCCTCAGCTTGCAGACAACCTATTGTGGGACCTTGTGACTGTGTTAATGCTTAATAAACACTTAATAAACATATATATATATATATATATATATATATATATATATATATATATATCTCCAATTATTTCTGTCCCTCTAAGAGAACCCTAATATGATAAGTAATATTGACTAGATTAAAATTTGAAAATTTTGTACTTAAAAAGACATTAAAAAGTTAAAAAACTCAAAAATAAAAGAAAATATTTGCAAATCTTATATCTGATAAAACATGTATATCTGGAATATGTAAATAATTCTTACAAATGGAGAATGAAAGATAACCCAGTTAAAAATCAACTTTAAATAGAAATTATTCCAATGATATATTAAGGAAATGCAAATGAAAACCACAAGATACCATTTCATACCCACTAGGATGACTATAAGCAAAAATACAATAACAGATGTCGGTGAAGATATGGAGAAATAGGAATTCTCATGCATTGCTGGTAGGAGTATAAACTGATGCAGCTGTTTCACTAAAACGGTTTGGCAGTTCTTCAAAAGGTAAACATAATTACCATATGACTAAGCAATTCTATTCCTAGGTCCACACTCTAATAAAATAAAAAATCTCATAAAAACTTCTACGTGAATGTCTTTAGAAGCATTATGCATAATAGTGTAAAAAAATCAAATGTTCCTCAGTTCATGAATGAATAAATAAAATGGGATGTAGCCATAAAATAGAATATTGCTCAGAAATAAAAAGGAAGTACTGAGACATGCCACATGAATAAAATTTGAAAAACCTGTGATAAGTGAAAGAAGGATTCCAATACATAAAATGTTCAGAATAAACACAGATATTCAAAAAGAAAGTGCATCAGCAGTTTCCAGGGTCTGAGGGAAAAGTAATAAAGAATGACTCTAATTGGTACAGGGTTTCTCTTTTGAGTGATGAGATGCCTTAAAATTTAAATGTGATAATGATTGGGTAACACAATGTAAGTAAGACAAACCACTTTAAAACAATTTCATGTTTTTCTATTTCAAATCATATGTCAAAAACGATCTTTTAAATGTAATATAATGACATTCTCAGTAGCCTTGTTTTATATAATACAGTTTTAAAAATAAAATATTTATATTTGCAAGTTATTTTATTACTAATATTTTTAAATAATTGTTTTACCGTTAAAAATATTTCTAAGGTGTGCTCATGGTGTTTTTAATCAATGCTATTTTCTTAAAGTAACATTGATGTATTTGCTTCTAGGTAGTCCTCTATTTTTGTAACAACATCCAGAGTTCTTCGGGATCCATAGTTTTTATATGCTTTGTTTCTTTTCTTATACACCCTTCTGCCTCTCTATATAAACTGAATATGAACTTTCTCTAAGGCATCTGAAACAGAAGACTTTTGGGGAAGGCAACATACTTAATTTAATCTATATTGTGGGACAAAGTTTCTGTGTCTGAGAAATGGAAAACATTCTTTGCCACTTAAAGCCTATGTCAGTTTTATAGCCTATCGTTCGAAATCCAGATACAGTCACCTTCTCCAACCTTTCAAGACCATTACTCTTTTCTTTCATATCCCTAATTTTACATGAAATATTTCTTTCCACCTGTATATTCCTATAAGCAATACACAAAGCCAACACACAGTAACATTATATATGTTTGTTTGTTTTTTTTTTTTGAGATTGAGTCTTGCTCTGTCGCCTAGGCTGGAGTCCAGTGGCGCAATCTCGGCTCACTGCAAGCTCCGCCTCCCGGGTTCACGCCATTCTCCTGCCTCAGCCTCCAGAGTAGCTGGGACTACAGGCGCCTGCCACCTAGCCCGGATAATTTTTTGTATTTTTAGTAGAGACGGGGTTTCACCGTGTTAGCCAGGATGGTCTCGATCTCCTGACCTCGTGATCCTCCTTCCTCATATCGTGATCCGCCCTCCTCGGCCTCCCAAAGTGCTGGGATTACAGGCATGAGCCACCGCGCCCGGCCTATATATTGGCTCTTTTCAAGACTTCTCCTAGAGACTGCAGACTCAGTAGGCACTTGGTATGGTTTTCTATTATTGCAGAAAATGTTTTCTCAAATGTTTTATTGTTTTCTCAAATGTTTTCCATGACATAATATGTATGTTCCACCATTTTTTCAGGATATAATATCTGCTTCTTAGTATCTGCTACCCTACTGATAAGCCCATGCCACACATATTGAGGGAATGTCATTATTATTTAAATGTTTAATATTTGTATGTATTTGGTATATTCTGGTTATAAGTCCTTTATCAAATATATAATTTGAAAATGTATTGTCTGACTCTCTGGCTTCTTTTTATTATAGTAGCAATGGATTTCAAAGAGTAAACATTTTTTATTTTGATAAATTATGAATTAAATTTATAATTTTCTTCTCTTACATATTGTGCTTCTGAGGTTTCCTATAAATGTTTTTTTCTTCCCCTGACAGCAAAGATTTTTCTTCATGATTATTATACTGTGTTTTATAGTCTTTGGTTTCATATTAAGGTCTAGAGCTCATATTGACTTAATTATTATATATAGTGGCTGGTAGATATGGAAACTTATTTTTTGCATGTCGATGTCCAATTATGCTAGCATAGTTTGTTGAAAATTCTGTAGTTTCTAATGCGGGAACAGAAAACCAAACAATGTATGTTCTCATAAGTGGGAGCTGAATGATGAGAACACATGGACACATGGGGGAAACAATACACACTGGGGCCTGTTGGAGGAAGTTGGTTATGGGAGGGAGAGGAGAATAGTTAAGAGATGAGATACTGGGCTTAGTACCTAGGTGATGAGATGATCTGTGCAGCAAATCACCATGGCACACATTTACCTATGTAAAAAACCTGCACATGTACCTCTAAACTTAAAAATTGAAATAAAAATTCTATAGTTTCTTTGACCAAATATGTACAGGCCTATATTTGGGCTCTATTCTGCTCCACCCTTTAACATATGTGTCTCCTTTCCAAAACCACTGCTTGATTACTATGACTTTATTTAAAGCTTGATGCCAGGCATTGAAAGGCAAGTGCTCCAAACTTGTTTTTTATGCTTCAAATTTCTTGTGGCTCTTCCAATTATTTTGTCTGGCCATAAAATTTTTTTAACGACTTTGTCAATTTCTTAAAAAGTAAAAAAATCCTTCTGGGATTTTGATTGGAACTATATTGAATTGACAGATCACTTTAAGGAGAACTGACATCATGAGGATATTGAGTCTACTAATCCACAAACACAATGTGTCCTCCACTTATTTCTTTGATGTCTCCCATTAACGTTTAGCAATTTTAAATATGTGAATATTTTACATATTTTGCTGTGTTTAAACCTAAGCATTTCAAGTTTTATAACTGAAATTTTATTAAATTTTAATTACTATTGTTTATCAATACTATATCAAATTATAATCATTTCTTATATATTGACCTTATATTTGAGAGATGGCTAAATTCATATTACCTTTTGTTGTTTAGATGTTTTGAGATTGCTTTTGTAGACATTTGATTTGTATATAGAAATAGTATTATTTCTATATTTTCCAAAAAAATTTTTCTATTTTTTTTTACAAAAACATTACTTTTTTCTTGCCTGTGTAGATCATCGAGTATGATTTTGAATAGGAATGATGAAAACAGACACTATGTTGTTATTTCCAATTTTAATATGAAAGCATTAAGTTCTCCCCAATAAGCGTAATGTTAGCTGTGGATTTTTATTTTTGTTTTTTAGTGAATGTCTTCATTAGGATAACTGTATTCCCTTTCCTTCTAGCTTTATGCGTTTTTTTAACCATTAATGGATTTTAAATTGCATCAAATGCTATTTCTACCTCCAACAAGAGGAATGAAAGGCTTTATCTCTTTGTTTTAACATTGTGAAAATGGAAGTCATTGACATTCGATTGTGAAAACAGCTTTGCATTCCTAAGTATAAATCTTGTGTGATCATGACATATTATCATTTGCATATATTGTCAGATTTGATTTTCAAATATTTCACTGACAACTTTTTCATCTTTGTCCATGATTATTATTCCTCTCTCTGTGGTTTCTTTTTTTTTTTTAATTAACTTTATTTTAAGTTCTGGGCTACATGTGCAGGATGTGCAGGTTTGTTACATAGGTAAACATGTGCCATTGTTGTTTGCTGCACAGATGAACTCATCCCCTAGGTTTTAAGCCCACCAACCGTTAGCTATTCTTCCTGATTGTCTCCCTCCCACCGCCCTGCTCCACAGGTCCCAGTGTGTGTTGTTCCCGACCATGTGTTCATGTATTCTCATCGTTCAGCTCCCACTTATAAGTGAAAACAAGTGGTGTTTGGTTTTCTGTTCCTGTGTTACTTTGCTGAGGATAATGGCTTCCAGCTGCACCCATGTCCCTGCAAAAGCCATGACCTCATTCAGTTTTATGGCTGCATAGTATTCCATGGTGTATAGGTACCACATTTTCTTTATCCAGTTCACCATTGGTGGACACCTAGGTTGATTCCTGGTCTTTGCTATTGTGAATAGTGCTGCAATGAATATATGCATGCATGTAGCGTTATAATAGAACGATTTATACTGCTTTGGCTATATACTCAGTAATGAGATTGTGGGTCAAATGATATTTCTGCTTCCAGATCTTTGAGGAATCACCACACTGTCTTCCACAATTGTTGAACTAATTTCCCACCAATATTGTAAAAGCATTCCCTTTGCTCAGCAACCTTGCCATCTTCTGTTGTTTCTTGACTTTTTAATAATTGCCATTCTGACTAGCATGAGATGGTGTATCTCCTTGTGGTTTTGATTTGCATTTCTCCAATGCTCAGTGATATTGAGCTTTTGTTCATGTTTGTTTGCTGCATGTATGTCTTTTGTGAGAAGTGTCTCTTCATGTCCTTTGCCCACTTTTTAATGGGGTTATTTGTTTTTTCTTGTAAATTTATTTAAGTTTGTTGTAAAATAAGTTCCTATATCCTCTGGATATTAGACCTTTCTCAGATGGGTAGATTGCAAAACTTTTCTCCCAATCTGTAGGATGTCTGTTCACTCTGATGACAGTTTCTTTTGCTGTGCAGAAGCTCTTTAGTTTAATTAGATCCCACTTGCCAATTTTTGCTTTTGTTGTTATTGCCTTTGGCATTTTTGTATAAAATCTTTGCCCATGCCTATGTCCTGAATGATATTGTCTAAATTTTCTTCTAGGGTTTTTATAGTTTTGGGTTTTTTATATTAAAGTCTTTAATCTATCTTGAGTTAATTTTTGTGTAAGGAGTAAGGGAGGAGTCCAGTTTCAATTTTCTACATATGGTTAGTTCTCTTATGAGAACTGTTTATTAAATAGGAAGCACCATTTATTAAATAGGGAATTATTTCCCCGTTGCTTGTTTTGTCAGGTTTGTTGAAGATCAGATGGTTGTAGGTGTGTAGTCTTATCTCGGAGTGCTCTATTCTGTTTCATCAGTCTATATGCCTGTTTTGGTACCATTACCATACTGTTTTGGTTACTGTAGCCTTGTGGTATAGTTTGAAGTTAGGTAGCATGATACTCCAGCTTCGTTCATTTTGTTTAAGGTTGTCTTGGCTATTCAGGCTGTTGTTTAGTTGCATATAAATTTTAAAATTGTGTTTTCTAATTCTATGAAGAATGTTACTGGTAGTTTAATAGGAATAGCATTGAATCTATAAATTACTTTGAGCATTATGACTATTTTCACAATATTGATTCTTCATATCCATGAGCATGAAATATTTTTCCATTTGTTTGTGTCCCCTCTGATTTCCTTGAGCAGTGGTTTGTAGATCTCCTTGAAGAGATCCTTCACTTCCCTTGTTAGATGTATTCCTAGGTATTTTATTCTCTTTGTAGAAAATGTGAATAGAAGTTCATGCATAATTTGGCTCTCTGTGTGCCTATTGTTGGTGTGTAGGAATGCTAGCAAAGAACCTTAGTAAGATACTCCATACTCTGTGAGAAGATCATACCAAGACACATAATCAGCAGATTCTCTAAGGTTGAAATGAAGGAAAAAATGTTAAGGGCAGCCAGAGAGAAAGGCCAGGTCACCTGCAAAGGGAAGCCCATCAGACAAACAGTGGACTGCTGATTGGAAACCCTACAAGCCAGAGGAGATTGGGGGCCAATATTCAACCTTCTTAAAGAAAAGACTTTCCAACCCAGATTTCCATATCTGGCAAACTAAGCTGCGTAAGTGAAGGAAAAAGATCTTTTTCAGACAAGCAAATGTTGAGGGAATTCGAATTCATCACCAACAGGCCTGCCTTGCAAGAGCTCCTGAAGGAAGCACTAAATATGGGAAGGCAAAACTATTACCAGCCACTATAAAAACACACAAAGGATACAAGCCCACAAATATAACCAGCCAGCATCATGATGACAAGATCAAATTCACACATATCAATATTAACCTTAAATATAAATGGGCTAAATGCTCAATTAAAATACACAGAATGGCAAGCTAGATAAAGAGTAAAGTTCCATCAATGTGTTGTCTTCAAGAGATACATCTCACATGCAAAAATACCAATAGACTCAAAATAAAGGGATGGAGGAAAATTTACCAAACAAATGGAAAACAGACAAAAGCAGGGGTTGAAATCCTAGTTTCTGCCAAAACAGACTTTAAACCAAAAAAGATTAAAAAACAAAAAGTCAAAGAAGGACATTATATAATGGGAAAGGGTTCAATTCAACAAGAAGAGCTAACTATCCCAAATGTACATGAACCCAGGAACACCCAGATTCATAAATCAAGTTCTTAGAGACCTTCAAAGAGACTTGGACTTCCACACAATAATAGTGGAAGAGCTTAACAGCCCACTAACAATATGAGACAGATCGTCAAGACAGAAAATTAAGAGAGATGTGCAGGACCTGAACTCAGTTCTGAAATCAAGTGGGCGTGACAGATATCTACAGAACTCTCCCTGCCAAAACAACAGAATATATATTCTTCTCATTGGCACATGGCACATACTCTAAAACTGATTACATAACTGGAAGGAAAACACTCCTCAGCAAATGCAAAGGAACTAAAATAATAACAAAAAGTCTCTCAGATCACAGCACAGTCAAATTAGAACACAATATTAAGAAACTCACTCAAAACCACTCAAGTGCATGGAAATTTGCTTTTCTAATATGTTGTTTTCATTTTTCATATCAGAGTAATGCTAGTCTCCTGAAATGAGTTAGACTACTTTCCTTTGTTCTGAAACAAAATGTGCAAAATTGATATTTTTTTTAAATGACTGGTAGAATTTGCAAGTGAAGCCATCTGAGCCTGCAGTTTTCCCTGCTCGAAAGTTTCTAGTATCGATTTACTTGCTTTAATAGATATGGGACTATTCAAATGTCTCTTTCTTTTTGAGTTATCTTTAGAAGGGTGGGTCTTTCAACAGATGTGTCCATTTTATCAAAGTCATCAATTTGTGGGTATAGATTTGTTTTCAGTACCTCATAATAATGACTTTTGTAGCAACTTTAGGGTCAGTGGTGATACTATGTATTGAATTACCTACATTTGTAATTTGTGTTTTGTTCACAACTATGTTTTTTTTTTGTTCTTAATTTTTTATTTCTCCATTTTTTTCTGCTTGCTTTAGGGTAAATTTTTCTTCTTTTTCTATTTTCAAAGTAAAACTTTGCTTATTGATTTAAGACATTACTTTTTCAAATATAAGCATTACTTTTAAAATTGCCCTCTTAGCACTGCTGTAGCTGATTCTTAAAAATTTTAATATGCTGTTTTCATTTTTAATTATTGTAAAATATTTTATGATGTTCTTGTGACTTCAAGCCAGAGAATAATTAGAAGTGTGTACTTAATTTTCAAGTGTTTTTATATTATAAATATACCCTTTACTCAATGATTTAAATTCCTTTTTCACCTGCAAATATACTTTGCATAATTTTAATTATTTAAAATTGTGAAAAATCTTATTTATGCCCCAGAATATAGCCTATCTTGGTGAATGTTACATGTGTACTTAAGACATATAGATTTTCCTCCTGGTTTTGGGCATTTTGTGGTATTAATTTCATCTATGTATAGTTCATCTAAAATTGTTTTCAAGTCTTTTGTTGTTAGTTCCACACACATCTAGCATTATTATTTCTTCTTGGAGAATTGATCCCTCATTCTTTGTGCTATATTCTTCTTTATCCTTCATATTTTTTAATAAAGTCTACTTTTGGATAGTAATGTAGCTATTCCAGTTTTCATTTGGTTGTGTTGGTATGATAATTCTTTCTCCCTCCTTTTCTTTTCTTTTAAACTATCTATGTTTATACATTAAAAATTGGGTTTTAACCAAAAGCATTGAAAAAGAAGAAAAAATTGGATGTCTTACACTTTCTGATTTCAAATTGTACTACAAAAGTATACAGTAATCATAACAGCATGGTATTGGGATAAAGACAGACATACAGATCTATGGGATATAATAGACATCACAAAATAAACCCTTACATATGTGGTTAAATAATTTTTTACAAGAGATCCAAGACTATTCAGTGGAAAAATACATTTTATTCAACTCATGGTGTTGAGGAAACCAGTTATACACATAGAATATAGGTTGGATCCTCAATTTACACCATATGCAAATATTAACTCTAAATATATCCAAGTCTTGAAATATAAACTCTTAAAAGAAAATATAATGAGAAAACCTTCACGACATTGGATTTAGCAATGATTTCTTAAATATGATATTAAAAGCACACGCAATAGAATTTTAAAAAGTGGGTAACAGAATTTCAAATTTAAAATTATACATCAAAGGAATCGATTAACAGGGAAAGGACAATGCATGGCAAGAGAAAAAAATTGCAAATCACTTGTGGTTGGCCTTCTACGACCAACCACATGTTGAAAATATATGTTTTCTTATGTGTTGTACTTAACTTGTTCAGACTTGTTTTCTCTTGTCATTGTTTTCTAAAAAATACAGTATAACAATATTTGCATGGCATTTACATGATATTAGGCATTATCAGTAATTTAGAGATTAAGTGTATGGGAAGATGTGTGTAGTATATATTCAAATATCACGCAACTTTACTTTTTGAGGTAGTTCTTTTTTTATTTTATGGCAGCATAACAATTGTAAATATTTATGGAGTATATTTGATATTGTGATACTAGCATACAATATATAATGATAAAACGAGGGTAATTGGGATATATGTAACTTCAAACGTTTATCATTTATTTATATTTGAAACTTTCCATTTCCCCTCTTCTAGTTATTTTTAAATATGCCATAACATGTTAGCTATAGCAGTACTATTGTGCAACTGAACATTGGATCTTTTTCCTTCTATTTTTATACTCATTAATTAAGCCCTCTTTATTTCACATTCCCACTATCCTTCAGAGTTCCTGGTGACCATCATTCTACTCTCTATATCCATGAGGTCATTTTTTTTTAGCTCCCATGTATGAGTGAGAACATGAGATATAGGATACTTGTCTTTCTGTGCCCGACTTATTTCACTTAACATAATGCCTTCCAGGTTGATCTACGTTGTTGCAAATGACAGAATTTCATTACTTTTATGGCTGAATAGTATTCTATTGTGTATGTGTACCATATTTTCTTTATCCATTCATTGATAAAGTGTCCTTCATTGATGGACACTAAAGTTACTTCCATATCTTTACTATTGTGAAAGTAAGGCAATAAACATGGGAGTGCAAATATCTCTTTGATATACAGATTTCCTTTATTTCAGATATATACCCATCAGTGGGATTGCTGGATCATGTGGCAGTTCTATGTTAAGTTTTTTCTGGGACCTCTATCTTGTTTACCATAGTGGCTATACTAATTCACATTTCTACCAACAGTGTAGGAGAGTTTCCTTTTCTTCTCATCTTCACCAGCATTAATTACTTCTTGTCTTTTTGGTAAGAGCCATTTTAACTGGGTGAGGTAATATCACATTGTTTTCCTAATTTTCATTTTTCTGATGATTACTGATTTTGAAAATTTTTTATATACCTGTTGGCAGTTTGCATTTTTTTTTTTTTAGAGAGAGAAATGTTTGTTTAGATTTCTGGGACATTTTTAACCAAATAATTTTTTTCTGCTATTGAGTGGTTTGTTTCTCATATATTCGGATTATTAATCCTTTTTCAGACGAGCAGTTTGCAAATATTTTCTCCCATTATGTAGATTCCGTCTGCAGCTTTGTTAATTGTTTCTCTGTTTGGAGATTTTCTCTTGATGTGATCACATTGGTCAATTTTTGCCTTATCTGTGTTTTTGAGATCTTACACAAAAACTCTTTGCCCAGACCAATGTACTGGAGTGTTCCCCAATGTTTTCTTTTAGAATTTTTAGAGTTACAAATCTTATATTTAAATCTTTAATCTACTTTGATTTGATTTTTGTGTATGGTAAGAGATAGAAACCCAGTTTCATTCTCTGCAGATGGATATCCACTTTTCCTAATATCATTTACTGAAGAGACTGCTCTTTCCCCAAAGTATGCTCTTGGCGCCTTTGTCAAAAATTAGTGCATTTTAGGCGTGCAGATTTATTTAAGTTCTCTATTCTGTTTCATTAGCCTGTATGTCCTTTGTATTGCCAGTATCGTGCTGTTTTGGTTGCTGTAACTTTCTAGTATAATTTGAGGTTAGGTAACGTGATGCCTCCAGCTTTCTTCTTTTGGCCCAAAATTGCTTTGGCTATTCTGGGTCAATTGTGTTTTCATATGTATTTTAGAATTTTTTTTTCTATTTCTGTGAAAATGTCATTGACATTTTGATATGGAGTACACTGACTCTGTAGAACAATTTGGGTACTATGGACAGTTTAACCAGATCGATCCTTTCAATTCATGAAAGAGAATATCTTTCCATTTTTTGTATCCTTTTCAATTTCTTATATAAGTGTTTTATAGATTTTATTGTAGAAATACTTTACTCCTTTGCTTATGTTTATTGTGAGGTATTTTATTTACCTGTAGCTATCATAAATTAGATTACTTTATTGGTTTCTTTCTCAGATTGTTCACTGTTGGTATATAAAATGGTATGGATTTTCATATGTTGATTTTGTATCTTACAACTTGACTGACTTTATCGGTTCTACTGGCTGTTTTGGTGGAGTCTTTACATTTTCCTAAATATAAGATCATTGCAATAAGGATAATTTGATGTCTTCTTTCCCAATTTGAGTTCCTTTCATTTCTTTCTCTTGTCTAATTGCTCTGGTTCTGACTTCTAGTACAACGTTGAATAAAAGTGGTGAAAGTGGACATTGTTGTCTTGTTCCAGATCTTACAGGAAAGACTCCGTTTTTTCATGGTCAGTTTACTATCTGTGGGTTTGTCACATCTGGCCTGTATCAGGTTGAGGTATGTTCCTCCTACACCCAGTATATTGAGAGTTTTTATCATAAGAAGATGCTGAGTTTTATTGAATGTTTTGTTTAGCAACTATTGAAATGATCATATCATTTTTGTCCTTCAGGTTGTTCATGTAACGGATTACATTTGTTGATTTGTATATGTTTAACAGACCTTAAATCCCATGAATAAATCCCACTGGTCATTTTTAATGATCTTTTAATGTGTTGTTGAATTTGGTTTGCTAGTATTTTGTTGAGGATATTTGCATATTTGTTCATCAGTAATATCAGCTTGTAGATTTCTTTTTTTGTTATGTCTTTGTCTGCTTTCAGTATCAGTGTAATACTGACCTCATATAATTAGTTTGGAAGTATTTCCTCCTCCTGGATTTTTTTAATAGCGTCAGTAGAAATGATATTAGTTCTTCTTTAAGTATTTGGTAAAATTCAGCAGTAAATTCACCAGGTCCTTGGCTATTCTTTGATGGGAGACATTTTATTCATAGTTCTATCTTGTTACTTAATATTGATCGATTCAGGTTTTATATTTCTTCATGGTTCATTCTTGGTAGGTGGTATGTGTTTAGAAATGTATCCATTACCTCTAAGTTTTCAAATTTAGTGGTACATAGTTGCTAATGGTAGTCTCTAATGATTCTTCGAATTTCTGTGATATCAAGTGTAATGCCTCCTTTCTTGCCTCTTGTTTTATTTGGATCTCCTCTCTTTTTCTCTTAGGTTGGCTAATGGTTGGTTGATTTTGTTTATATTAAAAAAAACAACTTTTCACATAACAGATCTTTTGTATAATTTTTGTATTCATTTCATATATTGCTGCTCTGATCTTATTTCTTTTATTCCATTAACTTTTGATTTGGTTTGCTCTTGCTTTGCTACTTCTTTAAGATGCATTGTTATGTTATTTGAAATCCTCCTCCTTTTTTGATGTAGGCATTGCTAAAACCTTCCTGGTTAGTACTGAGTTTGCTGCATATATAGGTTTTTGTATGTTGTGTTTTCATTTTCATTTGTTTCAGTAATTTTATGAAAACGTTCTTCTTAATTTTTTTCATTGATTCAATGGTCATTCAAGAACATATTGTTGAATTTCTATGTATTTGTATAGTTTCCTAAGTTCCTGTTATTATTAATATCTAGTTTTATTTCACTGGGCACAGAAAAAAAATACTTAATATGATTTCACTTTTTTGAAACTTGTTTTATGGATTAACATGTGGTTTATCTTTGACAATCTTCCTTTTGCTGAGGAGAATGTGTACTCCATAGCAATTGGATGTTATATTCTGTACATGTCTACTACGACCATTTGTTCTAAGTGGAGATTAAGTCCAATGTTTCTGTGTCAATTTTCTGTCTAGATGGATCTAACCAGAGCTCAAAGAGGAGTGTTGAAGTCCCCATCTATTACTGTACTGGGATAGATATCTCTCTTTAGCCCTAATAATATATTTTTTTAATCTGAATTCTCCAGTGTTAGGTACACATATATTTACAATTGTTACATTCTCTTGCCAGATTGACCCCTTTATCATTCTGCAATGACCTTCTTTGTCTTTTTTTTACTGTTTTTGTCTTTAAATCTATTTTATTTGATGTAAGTATAGCTACTTGTTTTCGGTTTCCATTTGCATGGACTATCTTTTTGCATCCTTTCATTTTCAGTCTATGTGTGTCTTTAAGGGTGAAGTGAGTTTCTTGTAGGCAGCATACGTACAGTTAAGCCTTGTTTTTAAAAAATTTCTTATTTTTTTTAATCTATGCAGCCACCGTATGCCTTTCAACTGGAGAATTTAGCCTATTTATATTTAAGGTAATTATTAATAGGTAATGACTCACTATTGCCACTTTGTTATTTGTCTGCTGGTCGTATTGATAGTCTTTTATTCTGCCTTTCCTGTGTTCCTTTGTGTGTAAGTTTGTCTGATAGTATGTTTTAACTTCTTGTTTTTTTATATTTTCATATCTATTATAGGTTTTTTGCTTTGTTGCTTCCATGACACTTAGAAATGACATTTTGTAGTCAGTTATTTTAAACTGGTGACAACTTAGTTCTGATCACAAAGAAAAGGAAAAATAGAAAACAAGCAAAAAGAAAACTAAAAATCTCTACTTTTTAACTCAATTCTCCATTCCCTTCCTATTTTTTTCTTTTTGTTGTCTCTTCATTTTGTCCATCTCTTTACAAATTGTTGTAGTTATAATTTTTTATTGCTTTTGCTTTTAGTCTTCCTACTAAAGATATGAATGGTTTACACACTGAAATTACTGGGTTATTATGTATTTTATGTGTAATTATTTTTTATCAGTGAGTTTTATAACTTCAAATCACTTATTCTTTCATGTTAGCTTCCTTTTTTATAATTGAATAATTCCTTTAGCATTTCTTATAAGGTCTAATGCTGATAAAATCATTCAGCTTTTTTTCTTTGGTCTGGAAAAGTATTTCACTTTTATGTTTGAAGATTTCCTTGTTGGTTATAATATTCTATGTTGGAAGGTTTTTTGTTTTTTTGTTTGTTTGTCCCCCAGCACTTTGAATATATCATCACACTCCCTCCTGCCCTTAAGGTTTCTGTCTAGAAGTCTGCTGCCAGATGTATCAAAGCTACTTTATATATTATTTGCTCCTTTTCTTTCACTGCTCTTAGGATCCTTTCATTATCCTTGACCCTTGAGAGTTTGATTATTATACATTTTGAGTAGTCTTATTTGGTTTGAATCCTTTTAGCTTTCTTTGACCTTCTTATACCTCGATAGTCATCTCTTTCTCTAGGTTTGGGAATTTCCCTGTTAGCCTTTGTTCAAATAAACTGTCTATATTGATCTCTTTTGCTACATCCTCTTTAAGGACAATAACCCTTAGATTGCCCTCTTGAGGCTATTCTCTGGATTTTGTAGGTGTACTTCATTCTTTTTTCTTATTTTTCTTTTGTGATTCTTCATATAGACCATCTTTAGCTTACTAATTGTTTCTTTTGCTTGAACAATTCTGCTGTTGAGATACTTTAATGCATTTTTAAATTTATCAATTGAATTTTTAGCTCCATAGTTTCTGCTTGCTTTTTAAAAATTATTTTAATCTCTTTGTAAAATTGCTCTAATAGAATTCTGAATTCTCTCTGCTATCTTGGTTTGTTGAGTTCCTTTAGGCAGAAATTTTAAATTCCCTGTCTGAGAGATCATCTATTTTCAGCACTTCAGGATTAGTCACTGGTGTCATATCTAGTCTGTTTGGTGAGGTCATATTTTCCTGAATGTTTTTGACGCTTGTGGATATGCATCAAGATCTGGGCACTGAAACATTGGGTATTTATTCCATTATTGCCATCTGGGCTTGTGTGTACTCATTCCTCTTGAGAGGGCTATTCAATAATTCAAGAGACATTGTTTTTGTGACATAAGCCTGTGGTCACTCCATCCATTTTAGCATTAGGCGGTACCCTAAGCCCAAAAATGCATTCTGTGGGCAAGCTCTAGTGCTGTGCTGCTCTCAGAGGAAGTGGTTATGGGATGCAATCCACTGTGACACCAGTTTCTGTGGCTATGTGTGCGTCTGCATTACCTCATTTCCAGCTACAGGTGGTACAGCACAGTAAGAGATATTTTTTATCTGGGTGAAGGAGAAGAAAAAGAACAGAGGACTTAGTCTTGCAATGTGAGTCCCAGCTCAGCCACAGTAAATTAAAAACCAGCCACTTTAGTTAGCTGGTTGTGAGGCATCTTCAACTTGAGTGCCTCCTGCTGAGACAAAGGATTCCTCTCTGGCCCAGGGCAGGTCTAAATGCTCCCTTCATGGACACTGCAGAATTCTATTCAGTATTGTGTTCTACTTTGACCATGCATCATTGAGTTTCAATGCAAAGTACCACACTCACTTTTCTCTCCCTCTCCCAAACACATAGATTCTTTCTACAGGCTGTGCTGTCTTGGGTTGCAAGAGGAGTGGTTATAGACAACGCAAGACTGTTCTTCCTCCTCTGTTCAATGCATCTTTTCTTGTTATTATGTTAAACCAGGTTCTATGATTGCTCACATTATTTTGGTTTTATGAAGATGTTTTGTTTTATGGATAGTTGTTTAAATGCTGTTTAATTTGTTTTCCTGTGTGGGGAAATCACTGGAAGGTTCTATTCAGTCATCTACTTTGGAGTACACTATTTTATAAGGGACTTGAGCTTCTGTAGATTTTTGTATCCATGGATTTTGGAACCAATCCCCCATGGACACTGAGGGACAGTTGTATATATAATAAAGGATCAATATTCAGACTACATAAAAATCTCTTCAAATAAATGACTAAACAACCATATTAAAATGTGGACATAGCATTTAAGTAGATGCATATCCAAACAAGATAGGAAAATGGCCAATAAATATATCAACAAAAGGTCAGCATCCCAATAATTAGAGGAATGCAAATCAAAATTATGATGACATACCACGAGATACCCATTAGAAAGACTATTATCAAAAACAAACAAACAGAAAATGAAAAGTGCTGGGAAGGATATGGAGAAATTGGAACTCTTATGCATTGCTGGTGAAAATGTGAAATGCTGCAGTCATTATGTGAAAAACTATGGCAGTGCCTCAAAAAATAAACAGAATTACCATAAGATACAAGAGTTTTACTGCTGGGTAGATAGACTTATAATAGTTGAAGGCAGGGACTCAAATATTTGTACATTTATGTTTATACCAGCATTATTCATTATAGCCAGAAAGGAAAAGAAACCCAAGTGTCCATTTAAGGATTGATGTATAAGAAAATGTAGTATTTAAATCCAATGTGGTATTATTCATTCTTAAAGAGGAAGGCAACTCTGATACATGTTACAAATGGATGGACTTTGAAGACATTATACTAAGTGAATTCAGACAGTCACAATAAAACCCTAGATATTGTATGATTCCGCTAATATGAGGTTTCTAGTTTAGCCAAATTTATAGAGACAGAAAGTAGAAGGGTGGTTTTCAGAGCCTAGGGGCAGAGAAGGGAAGTTGTATTTCATGGGCATTGAGTTTTAGTTTGGGGAGATGATACAAATTCTGGAGATGCATGGTGGCTATGATTGCACAACAATGTGAATGCACTTAATACCATTGATCTGTGAAGTTATAACTGGTTAAAATCATAAATTTATGTTACGTATATTTCAACACAATAAAAATGTGTTTCTAGAGATAATTTATCTTTTTCATTCTACCATATAATCTATGTCTTTTAACCCATTTACATGGTGATTTTTTAACATGATTGAATTAAAATATACCATCTTATTATCCATTTTCTCTTTTTTTTTCTGTCCAATTTTTAAATTTCCTGTCTTTTGCCATCCTTTGTGTTAATGGAGCTTTTAAAATTCCATTTTATCTTTATACTTTATACCTCTTTTAAAAATGTTTTATTTGGGGCTTGCAATGTATGACAATAACTTCATAAATTGGGGTTGATCTTGAAATTTTATTATACCATTTCACTAGTAGTGTAAAAACCTTATAAATCTGTATAGCAAATTCTCTTCTCCCATTCTTTTTTATTGTTGTCATACATTTTACTTTCACATATTCTATAAACACGATATAGCACTACTATTTTTGCTTTAACAGTTATATTTTAGAACAATTAAAACAATAAAAGCTTTATTTTACTTTATTTTTTGTTTTATCTCCAGAATTATTTATTTCTTTTTGTGAAGCCAAGCTACCTACATAACTTTTAAAAATATTTCCCATAAAGTATTTTTGCTGGCAATAAATTTTCTCTGTTTCAATTTATCTGAAAACTGGTTTATTTTTCATGAGTTTTAAAAATACATTTAGATTTTCTGATGATTGTAGAATTCTAGCCTGATATATATTACTGCCTCACACTATCTCAGGCAAGCTGTTAATACCAGTCTTCTACTATAATACTACTATGTTCTTGAGTGACAATGTTTATCCTCCAAAAAGTTCACTGTATTTTAGACTAATTGTGCCCAACATTTATTGCTAATTATATTTACTTATATGTAAGAAATTGCTTTCAATTTTCTATTGTTGCATTAAAAAAATCTACAAAATGTAGTCTCTTAAAGCAAAATGCATTTATTTGGCTTCTGATTTTGTTGAGTAATTCTGATCTAGACAGGCTCCACCTGATCTTAGAAAATTTTGCTTTTATGGCCAGTGATGATGAGCATTTTTTCATGTGTTTTTTGGCTGCATAAATGTCTTCTTTTGAGAAGTGTCTGTTCATATCCTTCGCCCACTTTTTGATGGGGTTGTTTGTTTTTTCTTGTAAATTTGTTTGAGTTCATTGTAGATTCTGGATATTAGCCCTTTGTCAGATGAGTAGGTTAATGCTCGTCATCATTGGCCATCAGAGAAATGCAAATCAAAACCACAATGAGATACCATCTCACACCAGTTAGAAAGGCAATCATTAAAAAGTCAGGAAACAACAGTTGCTGGAGAGGATGTGGAGAAATAGGAACACTTTTACACTGTTGGTGGGACTGTAAACTAGTTCAACCATCGTGGAAGTCAGTGTGGCGATTTCTCAGGGATCTAGAACTAGAAATACCATTTGACCCAGCCATCCCATTACTGGGTATATACCCAAAGGATTATAAATCATGCTGTTATAAAGACACATGCACACATACGATTATTGCAGCACTATTCACAATAGCAAATACTTGGAACCAACCCAAATGTCCAACAATGATAGACTGGATTAAGAAAATGTGGCACATACACACCATGGAATACTATGCAGTCATAAAAAATGATGAGTTCATGTCAATAGGGACATGGATGAAGCTAGAAACCATCATTCTCAGCAAACTATCACAAGGACAAAAAAACGAACACTGCAAGTTCTCACTCATAGGTGGGAATTGAACAATGAGAACACATGGACACAGGAAGGGGAACATCACACAGCGGGGACTGTTGTGGGGTTGGGGGAGGGGGGAGGGATAGCATTAGGTGATATACCTAATGCTAAATGACGAGTTAATGGGTGCAGCACACCAACATGGCACATGTATACATAGGTAACAAACCTGCACGTTGTGCACATGTACCCTAAAACTTAAAGTATAACAATAATTTAAAAAAAGAAAGAAAACCCTCAAAGTAGAAAAAAGAAAAGAATAAATTCTCATCATTCTTGGCAAAAAGAAAGGAAAAGAAAATTTTCCTCTTATGTCTATGGTCTTTTCAGTTAGCTGGGGATTGTCTGGTCCACATGACTTCAGTCACGTCTGGAAGTTGGCTGTTCATATGTTGAGGTAACTTCATTTTCCAAAAGGATTTGTATCTACCTGCACAATAGCCCAATCTCATGTATATGTTAGAAAATTTTGTTTTTGTGTTTTCAAAGAGACTCCTTTACAGGGGAAGCATTTGTTATCGTAGTGAGAGTAAAAGTTGCACGATTTCTTGGGTCCCCCTGTCAAAATTAATGTAATGCCATTTTGCAACAGCTGAGCCTATAGAATTGATTAAAGAAGAGATAAAGTAGAATTTCTTAGGGGCTTTTTTCATTTTCCCATTGCTAACTGGCCAAATGATTATCACAAACTTATTTTTCCCCATAAATGTATGAAGTTGAATTGAGTCATCTCTAAAACTCTTCCACCTAAAAATATTGCAATTCTGTCAGCATAAACAACCAGTTCAAGCCATTCTGCTCTTAAGATGATGATAAATATTACCTTGGGATAGTTATTGGCAGTGCAGAGGTTGAATAAAAAGTCAATTGAATATTTCTCAATATTTGAGAAAAGCTGAATAGAATTATGCCTTTAACTCTTGCAGCAATGACATAAATGTTAGATTAACATCTTTAAGTTAAAAATCAATTTGACTAGATTTCACTTCAAAAAACTTCTTTTTTTTTTTTAGCTTCAACTGTGTTACTTGCATGTAAAACTAAGGCTGGTAATTCAACATATGGCTGACAACACTTCTCAGCAGAGAGGTAATATTTTACCTGAATAATTAAAATGCTATTTATTTCATTTACTGGATGACATTAGCATAATGTGTATTACCAGTTTTCTAATAACATAAAATGTCTCTTCATTCTTATAAGCATGTACCATTTCAACAACTGTGACAGAGTGACACTATATTTCAAAGGCAGTTTTGCCCTAAGCAAGACTTAACATCTTTTTAAGTAGTTTAAAAAGATCCAAAGCTTATCTCCAGAGGACATCTGCTACTGTTGTTATGGCACATAAAAGACATTTACCATCAAAATGCAGACAGTCTACTAGCTAATTTCAAATGCATAAATGAGTGCCTAATCAAAAAAATCATCAAATATCTGAGAAAAATGGACACCATAAAAGAGAGATAATCTCAACCAGATGAAGTATTTCTACCTGTAAAAGAGTTATTAGCTCAATCAGAACAGAATTTAAAGTACTGTATTAGTATCCTACATTATAATTTCTCTATACTTTCATAGTCAATTTATTCCCTTATTCTCTTTAATAATATTTTCACACTGCCATCTCTCTCTTCAGTCTTTCCCGACACAGTCGCCACTATCTGCTGATGCTGTTTATTCCTGTATGAGTGAGAATGTCAAAATAGATTCCAATACCAATTGCACCCTAACCAGCATTTGTACCCACATCCTCTTCTGGAATTTTTCTTGCTACTTATAAATGAACATTCTATGCTTCTAGCTGAAGAGCATCCATTCAAGAACACTTGTTCCCAGATCTCATTTTCTACTCTCTGATATTTCTCAATCTGTTCTCGATTCTCTCCATATATATATATTTTTTTAAATTTTTTTATTTTTTCATTTTTTTTTTGAGACAGAGTCTTGCCCTATCACCCAGGCTAGAGTGCATAGTATATAGTGAAGCCATCTCAGCTCACAGCAACCTTTGCCTCCCGGGTTGAAGAGATTCTCTTGCCTCCACCTCCTGAGTAGCTGAGACTGTAGTTGCATGACACCACACCTGGCTAATTTTCGTATTTGTAGTAGAGATGGGTTTCAGCATGTTGGCCAGGCTGGTCTCAAACTCCTGGCCTCAGACAATCCACTCACTTCAGCCTCCCAAAGTTCTCGTATTACAGATGTGAGCCACTACTCCCGGCCCTATTTTTGATTCTCTTCTAAATAAAACCATCAGAAAAAAAGTGGCAATAATTTCTTTAGTCTTAAAAATATTTATTTATCTTCATATCACTTATCCTGTCACTTATGACTTCTTGTTTCACTTTGCATCAAACATCCTCAAATTAGTTATTTATAGATCTAACTTCCAGTTCCTCTCCTGTTTTACACTACGATCACTACAATTAGACTTTGGTTATCACTTTATAAAAACTTTTATTGTCATTGTATTTTCATTGTTATTAATGACCTACCTGATGATAAGTAAAATTGTTATTTCTCCTTCATTGTTCTAGTGAAATTATCGGCAGTATCTGACATAATTGATTATAAATAATTTCTTCTCTCACCTTTCATCTACTCTTCTTGCTTACTTTTTTCTTTTTTTTACTAAACATTTTATTTAGTAATAATTGTATATGCAGGTGCAGTAGTAGGAATTACTAAATATATATCCCATGCACACTTTAGTCAATTTCTTCCAAAGGTAACATTCTGTAAAACCTAGTATAATATCACAAGCAGCATATTGATATTGATGCAATTAAAATATAGAAATATTTTTTACCAAAAAGTTCTTCTGTGTTTCTCTTAACTCTTGGCAACCACTAATCTATTCTTCATTTCTACAAATCTTACTCCAAGACTGACAGAACGAGATTATACAATAAGTAGCCTTTTGATGTCAGCTTTTTTTTACACCTATGTTGACGACCACTGTTATAAGGGACTAGATAAGGCACAACAATTACTGACCCATCTTCTGTCATAGCCTTCCTCTCACACATTCATTATGGATATCACTATTGATAGCAGTGCCCAGTCTGCTTAGTCTAGGCATTGTGTCGCCATCTTTCTCAACACAAGAACCCACCCA
Source organism: Pan troglodytes (assembly GCF_028858775.2). Lineage (NCBI taxonomy): Eukaryota > Metazoa > Chordata > Mammalia > Primates > Hominidae > Pan > Pan troglodytes. The sequence continues at coordinate 57,921,108 of NC_072398.2, read as the reverse complement.
ACAGCTACCAATAGTTCAACATTGGAACAAGGGACAAGATCTTTTTGCCATTCCGGTACTAGATAAGTCTTAGGATCTGTCTCTAAAATTCTGAGTCTGAGATTCCCTCTAGTAATGAGAAATGAGAAATGATAATGAAGTTCACAGGTTAACTCATGGAATATTTGATGTGTCTCAGAGTTATTTTTTTTCCTGTTTCCATGCTGATGCTCACACATTCTGCAGTGATAATGCTGATGAGTGATGAGTTAATCCACATAGAGATAACCAGTATGTGCTTCTCCAGACACTTGGTCAATATGTTATGTTCTATATTCTGGAAATAAAGGTATCAAACATTGTGATTAATATTTTTTAATTTTTTTAAATGTTAATAGGTTTTGGGGAACAGCTGGTGTTTGGTTACATGAATAAGTTCTTTAGTGGTGATTTCTGAGATTTTGGTGCACCCATTACCTGAGCAGTGTACACTGTACCCAATGTGTACTTTTATCCCTATCCACTCTCCACTCTTTCCTCTAAGTTCCCAAAGCCCAAATGCCCATCAATGAGTGGATAAAGAAAATGTGGTATGTATATGTGTATATAGAGAGATAGATAAATAGATATACACTATATATATATATATATATATATACATATATATATATATATATATACACACACACACATACACACACACACACACCATGAAATACTACTCAGCCATAAAAAAGAATGAAATAATGCTATTCTCAGCAGCCTGGATGGAACTGGAGACTATTATTCTAAGTGAAGTAACTCAGGCATGGAAAACCAAACATCTTATGTTCTCACTTGCATGTGGGAGCTAAGCTATGAGGATGCAAAGGCATGAGAATGATAACACTGTTTTTGTTTGTTTGTGTTTTTACTAAAACTATTTCCCTGGTGATGTAGGTAGAGTGTTGTTTAGTTTGTTCTTTTTATTGTCCCGCAGCCTTCCACGGTATTGATGTATCACATTTTCTTCAACCATTCATCTTTTAGAAGACGTTTGGTTTGTTTATGGCTTTTGACTATTATAAATAAAGTTTCCATAAACATTCATTTACAAGTTTTTATGTGAACATAAGGTTCAATTTTACCAGAATAAATGCCCAGAAATACAACTGCTGGATCATATGGGAGTTGCAGGTTTGTTTGTTTGTTTTCAAGGAACTGCCAGCTTTGTTGTACTATTTTACTTCCTTATAAGCAGTTTCTCTACATCCTGAACAGCATTTAAACATTAATTGCTGGTGTTTTTGTATCTAATTTTAACTATTCTGATAAGTGCATAGTGATATGTCATTGTGATTTTAATTTGCATTTCCCTAATAACTAATGATGTTGGATTACTCTTTATGTGTTTATTTGCCTTCTGTATATCTTACTTGGTGACATGTCTTTTCCTGTATTTGCCTAATTTTCAAGTTAAATGGTTTAGTTTTCATAGTTACAGAGTAGAAGTTTTTAATTTTGATGAGGTCCGTTTATCTTTATTATGGTTTGTGATTTTAGTACCAAGTCTAAGTAGTGTGACTAGTCCTAGATACTAAATATTTTCTCTCTCTTTTTTTTGTTCTAAAAGTTTTATAGTTTTATATTTTATCCAGAATCAATTTTGAGTTGATTATTGTATAGGATATGCAACTTAGGTTAAGCTCTGTCTTTTTAAAATTTATTTTCTTTCTTTCTCTCTCTCTTTCTTTTTTTCACTTTTTCTCTCATTTTTACTTATTATTATTATTTGCTTATTGATATTCATTTGCTCCACCACCATTTGTTGAAAGGATATCTTTCATCCACTGACTTATTTTTGCACATTTGCCATAAATCATTTTGGTACATTTGTGTGGGTCCATTTCTGGGTTCCCTATACAGTGGCACTGATTTGTGTGTCTTTGCTTCCACCTATACTATCTTGTCTTAATTATTATAGTATAGAATAAGTCTTTAAATCAGACTACTTCCTCCCACTTTAATTTTTTCAACACTGTTTTAGCTACTTTACTTTCTTTGTATTTCCATGTATATTTTATAATATTTTTGTCTGTATCTACAAAAATCATGATGAGATATTTTACAGAAATTGGGTTAAACCTGAATGTTGATTTGGGAGAAAATTTTCACCTCTGTTGTCTTTTAATCTTCCAATCTGTAAGCATATGTCTCTCAATTTGCTTATATCAGCTTTGATTTACTATATCAGTGTTTTGTAGTTTTACATACAAGTTTTGTATGTGTTTTGTTAGTTTTACACCCAGTTATTTCTTTGTTTTTGAATGATGACCTATGGCATTATGTTTTTAATTTCATTGTCTATGAGTTTTACATTAGTGTAGATACATACAACTGATTTTTGCATGTCCTGTGACATTGCTAAAATCATTTATGAGCTCAAACATTTTGGGTTTTTGTTTTGTTTTGTTTTGATTTTAGATTCTTCAGTGTTTTCTACGTAGATTCTCATGTCATCTGCAAACAGAGAAAGTTTGCTTTTATTCTGTCTCATCTGTATGTATGTATGCATGTATTTATATGTTACCTCTCACACACTATAATATAAGTGGTGAACATAAATAGGAGTGGTAAACATAAATATCCTGACCCTGCTCTCAATCTTAGGGGGAAAAGCGTTCAGTATCTCACCATTAGGATAATGTTATAATTTAGGTTTTTGTGGATGTTCTTTATTTACGTTGAGGAAGTTTCCATCTACTAGTTTTCTGAAATTTTTTTTATTAATGAATCTTAAATTTTGTCAAATGCTTCTCCTTTATCAATTTATATGTTGATATTATTTTTCTTCTTTAGCCTGTTTCCCAGTGGATTACATTAACTGATTTTCAAATATTGAACCAGCTTTGCATTCCTGAAATAAATTCTACTTGGTCACAGTACGTAATTTCACAGTATATCATTCTTTTTATATATTGTTGAATTCTTTTTGCTATATTTTATAGGATGCTTGCATCTATATTTGCAAAGGATATTAATTTGTATTTTATTATGTACCATCTTCATCTGGTTTTTGTATCAGGGTAATACTAATGTTATGAAATAAATTGTAAAGTATTTTTCTTCTATTTTCTGAAAGAAATGTATAAAACTGGTATTAATTCTTTCTTAAGTGTTTAGTAGTATTCTCCAGTGAAACATCTGGGCCTACAGACTTCCTTTTTGGTAGGTTTAAAATTACAAATTACATTTTATTAATAGTCATAGGATCTATGATCTGTTTCCTATTGTGTTGTTCTGTTGGTGGTGTTTTTTCTTAGTTTTCAGAAGTTTACATATGATTTGCCTTGTTTCGTATTTCTTTGGGTGTGTTCTATTTGGGGTTTACTTGGCTTCTTGAAAACATTGGTTTATATCTTTGCTAAATTTTTGACACTGTCAGTGTTATTGGTTTTGAGTATTTTCTCAGTCCTACCTGCTTTCTTTTTATTTATTTTTTCCTATGGGGCTCCAATAATACGAAAGTTAGCTTTTTGTTATCATTCCCAGGTCCTTGAAGTACTGCTTATTATACTTTTTTAGTCTATTTTCTCTCTGTTAAGATTGAGTAATTTCTATTTTTCTGTCTTCCTATTTACTGATTCTTACCTCTGTCCTGCCCGTTGTTTTTTTAAGCCCATCCACTGTTGTATTGTTTTAATTTTAATTTTTGTATTTTGTATAAATTTAAATTTTTTTATTTCCCTTGTTTATGTCTCTATTTTGGGGCTGATACTTTTTGGACTGAGACATTCTATTTTTTTCATTTGTTTCAAGCCTGTTTGTGGTTGCTCCTTGAAACATTTTTATGACTGCTATAACACATTCATGAGAAAAAGCTACTATCTCTGTCATTTTGGTGTTCTATTGTTAGCTTTTTTTCTTTCACTTTGAGAACTTTCTGGGTCTTGATATGAAAAGTGACTTTTATTGAAATACGGAAATGAGTTATAAGTCATGGATCTTATCTAAACCTTTCATTGGAGCTGGATTCTGACACTGCTCTAATAGGGGAAGGGGAAGAGGGATATGTGTGCTGTTTCGTTGGTCCAAGTGGAGGGTGAAGTTCAGGTTTCCCACCCAGCTGCCATTGACACCCAAGGTAGGGGGCAGGATCATTTCGTCACTGCCAAGCAGGAGTGGGACTTCTGGTTCCCCAAGAGGCTTCCATTGACACTGTGTGTGTGAACCATATTATCATTGTCCATCGTGGTAGGCTGCCCCTTTTTTGGTCTTTGCCAAGAGGGAGAAAGTTTTGTTGGGGAGTTTTTTAGTCTGTGCCTGTTGGCATTTTTTGCATTGCCAGCTTCTGCAGCTACCAGGCTAATGTATATGAGGCCAAAAGAAAACCCAAGGAAATCACCAGTATTCTGTTCTTTGAATAACAAGATACCTATCAAACTGCTGACTATACCCCATCTTTCAGAGTCTTTCTATGTTTGTTTATATATTTTGTCCAGGAGTTTTAGATGTAATTAGTGGCAGGAATAGAATAAATACACCTATTCCATCTTCTAGGAAATGGAACTCACCATGTAATGTTTATTTCAATCATTAATATTGATAATCAAGTTCACTGTTAATACTTGTATTTAATAAATATTTACGTAGCACATTTTATGTGTAAGCCCTATTTTATGTTCCTTAGTAATAACAACTTATTTAGTATTCATATCACCACTATGATTTAGATCTTACTATGATCATCCCTACTTTGAAGAGAGGAAAACTGAGAAAATAAGTATGTGATTTTGCTGCCAATTTGAATAGTACAACAGGTCTTTAGATGCTTATGGTATTGACCCAGTGTCTGTGTGTTCATTCTCAATGCTACAGCTTGTCTTCACACACCACAGCTTAAACAAAAACAGACAGAATTTAATGAGATAGTCTTAAGTTCATAAAGTGTGCAAATTTAAAATAACTTCCTCAACAGTCATAAAGTAGCTAAGCAAAAATCAAAATAGGAAATATATTTTATTTTACTTTTTGAGACGGAGTCTGACTCTGTCACCCAGGCTGGGGTGTAGTGAGTGGCATGATCTCGGCTCACTTCAGCTTTTGCCTCTTCGGTTCAAGTGATTCTCTTGCCTCAGCCTCCTGAGTAGCTGGGATTACAGGCAAGCACCACCACACCTGGGTAATTTTTTGTATTTCTAGTAGATACAGTGTTTTGCCATTTTGGCCAGGCTGGTCTTGAACTCCTGACCTCAGGTGATCCACCCACCTCGGCCTCCCAAAGTGCTGGGATAACAGGAGTGAGCAAACATGCCTGGCCCAAAATATAAAACATTTAAAAAATTACGATTAACATGTACTGTTTGTATCCAATCTTCCCACCAAAAATAATGTGCTCTTTTCAAACACACATGACACAGTGATTGACACATAATTACCATTAATAAAAGATCTGACAATCTACACAAATTCAAAGGGTTGGTGTTGTATGGGTCATTATCAGTGACCAAAAGCTAACAAAAATAGGAAAAAAAATCCACATACCAGAAAACGTAAGTTTTACACCTGCTTCTAAACTGCTATTTATTGGAATAAATCAAAATCGAAATTATAGGATATTATTGACTAAACAAGGGAGTTTACATTCATCAAAAAGTGGAATGTGGCCAGAATACTTTTCATGTTTAATCATCAAGAAAGATTGAAAATAAAACATTAAACTTTCAATGTAAGAAGATAAAAATGTATGACAAAATAAATCTTAAAATGTAAAATAAAAGCATAATGTTTAAAAATCATTTGCTAAAACATAATTGTAGTCAGACATTCATGGATCGACAACTATATGTAACATATACATGCAAGTAAGTTTTTTTTAAAGTAAGAACGTGTTTTCTAATTTTTGTTCAATAATTTCAGGACTGTCTTCCAGAAAAATTTTCATATATTAATTTATCGATAGTTTGGGTAGACCCAATTCCTTTCATATTCATCAGCTTTCTCTCACTTTATGTAATTGAGTACATAATAATTAAGAAAAAAGTTTTAGAATTTAGCACATTTTGGAAAGATACATTTTAGAGAAAGGGATAATAATTACAATTTAAATTTGTATATATATGTAATATATATAAACATATATATAATCTAAAGGTTTTTTAAAAGCAGAATTTTGAATCAACAAAATTACTTTCTTCGAGAGCATGCAGTTAACTCTCCTAAGAAGTTCCTTTTTATTAGGCAATTTTATATGTATTTTCATAAATGTAATATATTAATAAAAGTAGTTCAAAATTAAAACAATTTGAAAAATGTTGATAAAAATAGGAAAAATTATTTACTGAATACATGAATGGAAAATGATACTGTGAATTAGTTAATACTTAAATGTATAAATGTATTCTACTATATATGCTTCAGGTGTAAGTTTTATAAATATTAAACTATTGTATTGTAATCTCTTTGTTAAAACACGTTTTTCTTTGCTTTTCGTGTATGTAGGAGTCAGAGAGGGTTTACATTGACTAGAACAAAGCAGTTGACATTTCACATTAAGATCAAATTTGTCATGCAATTTAAAGCTTTTCCATCTCATTAACATGGTAGTCAAAGAAATAGTCTCGTCTTTATAAGATTACTTAAGTTGGATTTTTCTCCCACACTCAAATATATACCTATTTTGCAGAAAGGAAGGGAAAATAAATATGAACTCAAAGGGAAGAAACACGCTTGCCTAGAGAACCTAAATACAATTTGTCTTTCACTACCCACTCTTCCCTCCTTTAAAATAGAGTGTGTGACTATTAATGTTGCATACAGCCAAAAAATACACATTAAAAAAAAATCACAAAAATAACAAAACTCCTACAATTTCCAATCCTTTCTACCTGAGAAGGCCACGTACCCAAGTTCGAAAACTGGAAGAGCCTCAGGATAGATAGAAGGAGTCCAGGTCCCTGAGAATCAAGGCACCACCATAAATATTAGCCACTTTACTTTCTGACTTTGTATAGATGAAAAAGAAATTGCTATGCTGTTCATATCTGTGAATTTTGCTTTGTTTTGTTTTGTCTTTATAGATAAATATAATCCCAAGTAGTATAAGAATATTTAAATGATTATATCTGTCTCCATTAAATTTAAAATTGTTGATACAAAATTAGTATTTTTCTTTCTTACCTAGTATATGGGGCATGTAAGGAAGATCAGTGAGTTGAGACAAAATACAGAAAGAAGTGCTTTTGCATATATTTATTTATAGTTAATATGAGGCTATAGAGAGCAAGGCTTTTTAAAATCTTTCTGTTCTTACATGCATGATCTGTGTAATTTGAGGTCACTTGCTGAAAAGTTGCAAACTACCATTTGTATTATAATAGGAATCAAAGACCCACCAAAAAGATAGAAAATGTGTTTTAAAATAAACATCCGTGATGTATTTGTTTATAGCTAAATTCCCATGAGCATGTAGTTTCTATTTCTTTCTCCCTAATATATAGATCAAGCTTGAGATTTTTTATTGTCTCCAGGAAACATATTGTGACAAATAAACTACAGCGGTTTATTTCTTTTCAAATCTTAGTACTGTCCTTCACCTTCTATGTTCTTTGAAAGTTTGTCTCTCAGTTAATCTATTTTATGGCACCTTAGGGCCCTACGGGAGTCTTCCACTGTCTTATTCATCTTCTCTATGGAGGATTATTTTAAAGTCTAACTGTTTAATAGTGACTAAATATAGTAGAGTGCATGTATTAAGACACATTAAATACACTTCTAGTTATTTTGGTGTATAGGCTGAAAATATTACTGTACATTTGATATGTTGTGTTATGATGTCTGTAAGTCTTTCTAGATTATTCATTAAAATATTATTTTTAAACCACGGCATACTGTGTGAAATATATTTTGTTAAATGCCAGCATTTCAAAGTCTATTAAAATTGCTTCTTCTTAAAGATGATCAAATATGAAGGTAAGGAGACATCTAAATGGAAAATTGTAATAAATATTCTTTGATAAGTACTCTAATATATCTATCACTAGGTGATATTACCTCATTAAAATGGACATAGAATCTCAAAAAAGAGGTGGATAGGACAAGCTTTTTTTGTGACTGGTACAACTTTAAATTAAATCCGTAAGAGTAGAGTTTAACAACAGCAAGAAGTTTCAGAAGGCTATTGTATCAGAGAAGATGCATGCTAATAAGCCAGAAGATTGAGAAATTATAAAACATTTTGAGAACTTTTTAAAATCTCAGTGTGCAGTTGAATAAGACATGATGAGAAGAAAAAATAAATCAAGTACCACATTTTGAATTGATATTTTGATTTAAGAAGTGTGAATTTTTATTCCAATAACTACTTGGGAAGGAAAAATTATATGGTAACATTTCATTTGGAAATATTACTCTGGAAACATTGGAAGAATGGTGAGGGACCAGCAATACAATGAGGGTTATAATGAGAATCCTAGTTAAATAAGTGTTGGCAGGAAAGTCATGGATGATATAAAAAAATCCAAAGATCGTGTAACATATATAACACAGTGATTGACTGCATATAGGAATAATATCAAAAACAGTTTTTCAGCTTGAGTAATTTTGTAAGGAAGTACGCTGCATACTGAAGAAGACATAATTGTGGCTCTCTAGGTCGCAGAGATGCTTTGCTAGTAGATCTTGTTAAAAAATATGTCCTCCAGTATGCATGGCACTGGAGGCACTATAAAACTACCTGGGGGATTGTCAAGGGAAGCCACAAGTCCCCAGATAATGCTAACTATGATGTATTGCAAGCCCTGGGTATGGAAGAATCTCTTTCTGTTCAGCGGGAGCTAGGTGGTGGAGAAACACCTGCACTGAAGAATCTAGGCACTATAGAATTTACTCCTGCTGAAAGAGCCTAATGCTCTGTTTGTGCTGTGGGAATCTGTCAAGGGAGCACATTTGAACCGGAAAAGAGAATTCCTTTTCCCTGCAATAATTTTTTTCCCAGAATCCTCTACCGACAAAACTTAACCTTATGCCAACAGGCAGAAGAAAAGTTTTATATCATTTAGATTCATTTATACAGAGCAAACAAAGGAAGGTAAATTTGGAACTAGGAAACAATAAATTGATGACTGGCATGCCAGTCAATGGAATTCAACAATTCCACTTCCAGGTATTTATTTAAGATAAATAAAAATATAAATCCATAAAACTTATACATAATTGTTAACAGCAGATTTATGTAACAAAAAACTGATAACAATCCAGGGAGCTTCAACAGGTGAATGAATAAGTAAATTGAGGTATCTGAATACAATGTAATACTACTTGGCAACAAAACAGAACAAACCATTTATACCTGAAACAATATGAATGACTTTTAAAGTATCATGGTGAAGGATTGAAGTCAGACATAAAAGAGTTCTTATTGTATTTTTAAAATTTACATGAAGATCTTGAAGAGGCAAAATGGATCTATAGAGATAGAAAGGATAATGATTGTCCAAGGCAAGTGGCGAGTGAACTGATGGCAAAGGGAAATTAAGGAGCCTCCTGGGGTGATTAAGATATTCTGTATCTTAATTTGGTTGCTGGTTATGAGTGTGTAAGTTTGTCAAAATTTTCAAGCTATACATTTAAAAAGTATGAATTTCATTCTATGTAAACTATGCCTAATTTAAAAATATCTAAAGTAAATAATGATATTCTATTAATTTTAATGACCTTGAGGTTTTATCCATGTATCACTAGAATATGAATTTTGTAGACGTAAAGATGTTTTTGCATATTAACTTTACACCAAAATTATCATTCAAAAAGTCATAGGTTTGTTTTTCATGTAGACATTAAATGTCTTTAATTAAAGACATTAAAGACTAAAAAAATATACAACATCGTGATGCATTTTATATAATTAGGTATAGATAGTATAAAAAATTGGTTTACCTCAGCAATATGATTCAACATTGTGATATCTCTTGAAATAATACAATGGATGAGTAAATTCAAAATATTTGATAATTTTAATAGAAACAAGAACATAACTTCTAAATTTTGACATCCACCTCTGATTAATAACTCTTATGAGACTGTTTGAAGGGATACAAGAATGGCTTCTGTTACTGACGATAATTAATATTCTTCTAAATGATTTAGCCCATCAATTATAAGTGAAATATTTTTGGCTGAAAGTAAAAGAAAATTGCAAATCAAATGCTTTAAACTCTATTGAATGTCATTCTTTCAGAAATAAGGCGCTTTGAATAATTCACTCAGCTACTTAAAGACTAAGCTTTAATACTTTTAATTTTTCTTTTTTTTTTTTTTTGAGACAGAGTCTTGCTCTGTAGACCAGGCTGGAGTGCAATGGCACCATCTCGGCTCACTGCAAGCTCTGCCTCCCGGGTTCATGCCATTCTCCTGCCTCAGCCTCCCGAGTAGCTGGGACTACAGGTGCCCGCCACCACACCTGGCTAATTTTTTGTGTTTTTAGTAGAGACGGGGTCTCACCGTGTTAGCCAGGATGGTCTCTATCTCCTGACCTCGTGATCTGCCCACCTCAGCATCCCAAAGTGCTGGGATTACAGGCGTGAGCCACCGTGCCAGCCTAATCCTTTTAATTAATAAATTAATTTTTTTACTCTGCCTTCTTCAGAATGCCACCTTTCTTCTTTGCTCTCAGGTACGGTCACCCCATGGCTACAACATGCATGCAACAGTTCTAGGAATCATCAACAAATACACCCATATTTAAGGTAGTTGATGTTTCGTTAGCAGTGAAAAATTAATCTTCCAGAAGCTCCAAGTATAGCACTCATTAGGTGTCATTAATTGCCCACATTTAAATCATTTACTGCAAGGAAAAGGGGAACACTATGATTTGCTTAGAGCAATCTGAATATGTTTGTAGAGCTTGAATAAAGGATGATCTTAGAGTTGCAAGTTGTGTTTCTGTTAGCAACAATGAAGTGTCAGCCAGGCATGGTGGCTCAAGTCTGCAATTCTAGCGCTTTGGGAAGCCAAGACAGGAGAATTGCTTGAGGTCAGGAGTTTAAGACCAGCCTGGGAAATATAGTGAGACCTCGACGCTACCAAAAATTTAAAAAATTAGCTGAGTGTGGTGGTACCTACCTATAGTCCCAGCTACTCCGGTGTCTGAGGAGGGATGACTTCTTAAGACCACCAGGTCAAGATTGGAGCTATCTGTAATCATGCCACTACATCTAGCATGGTTGACAGAGCAAGACCCTGTATTAAAATAAGTAAATAAATAAAAAAGATGAAGTGTGAGATAGATGATTAGATTAGCATGCCACACTGATGTAATAGAATGCAATGAAGGAAGAAAAAAACACATGGGAAATTAATATATAATTAAGTAAATGTCATCTAAAGAATTTAATATAATCAACTAATAACAGTAAAACTAAAAAGGAACCCAAAGCTCTCTCAATACAAGATAAACACACTAATTATTCCCATAAATACAAACAATAACAAGAAACAAGACAAATATAAATTCCAAAAAAAACTTATGAATAAGTTCCCAAATCTAAAATTGAGAAAATTAAGAAACTTCAAAAATGAAAATCATAAAATAACATTACAATAAATAATATCATTTTTCTAATTAGAAGGACTTCATACTGCAACATTTTGACTTATAAATTCAATGTAATCACAACAAATAGGAACAAAATATTTTATTTGACTTAGGAAAGTTATTCTACTGTTTATCTCAAAATGTAAAGGAGAATTCATGTTGCTTTATTAATAAAATTATTTAGCATAAAATAATATTGAGATTAGAAACCTGCTGGGCATGGTGGCTCACATGTGTAATCCCAGCACTTTCGGAGGCTGAGGTGAGCAGATAGCTTGAAGCCAGGAGCTCAAGACTAGCCTGGGCAACATGGCAAAACCCCGTCTCTACTAAATATACAAAAATTAGCCAGTCATGGTGGTGGGCACCTATAATCCCAGCTACTCTGGAGGCTGAGGCAAGATTGCTTAAACCTGGCAGAGTTTGCAATTAGCTGAGATGGCACCACTGTGCTCCAGCCTGGGTGACAGAGTGAGACACTGTATGAAAAAAAAAAAAAAAGAGAGAGAGAGGTGAGAAATCATCTCAGCAATGGGAGCAGTTAATAGCAGTTAATATATAACACATTAAATTAGTAAAAAAAGATAAACATTTAGTATGTAATATTGGGGTAACTGACCTTTATTTATCAAATGAACAAAGAACAAAGATTTTTACTGCATACTCCATGCAAAAGAGAATAGATAAAATAGAACATAACTTGAAAATTATAGAATACAAAAAATTAATGTAGTCAAATATCACTTATTTAGGAATCTAAAAACGTTTCCTAGGAGAGATACATATCCTAGAAGCAATAAAAGAAAATAAAATGTGGACGTATTTTTCTATACGTTCAATATTTTAAACTTAGCTACCAAAAAATCACCAAAAGCAAATGTTTAAAAAGAAAAGGAATAGATGAGGAAAAATATTTGTCATATGTACAGTAATAACTGGCTTTCACCAATCAATGAGAAAAGGATAATGATCCCAATTTAAAAATGAACATATGATAAAAATAGACAATTCACAGAAATAGGCACAAATTGTCAAATAAAAGAAGAGATACTACAGCCTAGAGGTTACCAAAGTTTTTTCGTGTGTGTATGAAGATCCACACGGTAAATTTTAGTCTTTGCTAGCCAGGCTTCTCTATTGGAACCACTTAATGCTTCCATTGCAGCTTGAAAACTGCCACAGACTTGGTTCCATTTCAATTAAACTTCTCAATTTGGCCAAGTTGCAGAATTTGCCAACCACTATTTTAGCTCAATAGCAATCTTGGAAATACAATGTTTTTAAAGGAGCTTAACCATCAGATTAAAACATGGGTCACAAATTTTAATTTTTTTCATTATTAAAATGTCTTCTTTATGATAAGAAAAAGTATCAATTAGGAGTCATTTAAAAGTTCTTTTGTGGAAAAAAAAACAGGCAAATAACATAGAAAGATGAAAATGTATTAAAACTATGGGAATAATTTTTAATATAACAGAATTTAACCAGTTTATTAAACATATTTGGCTATTTTACTGCCGTTTTTAATAAACTCCTTAACACTGTTCACTCTTAAATGGTCTATTTTAAGTATATAAATACACATGTAGAAATAAGATAATTATAACAATAAAGTAGAAAAATGCAAAAGTATCACAAGACAGTTTTACTCTCATTTCTTCAAGAAACCTCAGGGGACCTATAAGATAGGTTGCTTAATAAATTTAAATGATTAAAGGGATTATGTTTAAAATGGTTACAGACTTTTTAAGAATTATATATTAAAACAGTAGAAATATTTTTTATGGAATATGAGCTTGACTTGTATAAATTGGGGAAATAGAGGAAGGGAGTATTGCATTTTTTGAATTATGGATTGTAGTGGCATTTTTAATACTTAATGGAAGGACAATAGGCTACATTATATTGCTTGTCACTACATAGATGTACCAGACATTCTGATGAGATTAAGAAAGGCAAAGCGTGACACTGGCTAACTTTCTGCTGCTGTGACTAAGGCTTCAATTTGCCTACAAAAGCTGTCAGTAGCTTCCAGTGGGTCCAGACATTGGTGGTGTCCCCATGTTCTGACATCTAGACTGTGTATACAGTGTGATGTGTGTATTTTATTTTATTTTAACTTCTGGAATACTTGTGCAGGACGTGCAGGTTTGCTACATAGGTAAATGTGTGCCATGAGGATTTGCTGCACTGATCACCTCATCATGTAGATATTAATCCCGGTATCCATTAGCTATTCTTCCTGATGTTCTACTCTTCCCACAACCTCTCCGCAGGCTCTGTTGTGTTTTCCTCGCCATATGTCCATGTGTTCTCATTGTTCAGCTCCCACTTATAAATGAGAACATATGGTGTTTGGTTTTCTGTTCCTGTGTTACTTTGCTGAGGATAACAGCTTCCAATTCCATCCATGTCCCTGCAAAGAACATGACCTCATTCCTTTTTATGGCTGCATAGTATTTCATGGTGTATGTGTACAACATTTTCTTTATTCAGTCTATCATTGATGGGAATTTGGCTTGACTCTATGTCTTTGCTATTGTGAATAGTGCTGCAATGAACATAAGCATGCATGTATCTTTATAATAGAATGATTTATATTCCTTTGGGTATATACCCAGTAACAGGATTGCTGGGTCAAATGGTATTTCTGGTTCTAGGTCTTTGAGGAATCACCACACTGTCTTCCACAATGGTTGAGCTAATTTACATTCCCACCAACAGTGTAAAAGCATTCCTATTTTTCTGCAGCCTCGCCAGCATCTGTTGTTTCTTGACTTTTTAATAATTGCCATTCTGACTGGCATGTGATGGTATCTCATTGTGGTTTTGATTTGCTGTTCTCTGATGATCAGTGATGTTGAGCTTTGTTTTAATATATATTTGTTGGTCACATTTTTTAATGTGGCATTTTAATACCACAATGTGTTGCTTAGAGCAATGTCATAACTGAATCTTCAATAGGCAATTCCACCTATGCAAAAGTCTATTTACTTCAGTATGGCAGGGTACAGAGAAACACAATTAAATCTTATTGTTATAACTTGAAAGACACAAACTTTTAAATTCCACAAAGGGATTATTATTCTAATCACATAACTAGTCCTGTATCTATTAAAATTTAATCAAAAATCTAAAACCTCGAACAGGCCTATATGGTTTTACTGGTAGATATTTAAGAAGAAAATACTCCAAATATTTAAGAAGAAAATACTCCAAATATTTAAGAAGAAGACAGACATTCCTTCTAGTAAGTAGAATCAGAAGGAATTACCGGCTTTTAATGGGCTGAAGAAAACTCTGCTTTTAACAGGATGATATGATTAGCTGGTGCCTATCTGGAAAATATTCCTTTTGATAATAACAAAGTCGATGTATTAGTAATTTTAATCATATCTACAAATTATCTCATCATGTAATATAATATTTTTGTATATATAATATCTCATTATATTTACCATTCTAGGAACTATAACAAACCTTGGAGTATACATTTTGAAATTGTGCCTACCATATTCACTAACATACTTGTAGCCATATAGTGATAGCTATTCTTTAATACTTCATTTCCTGTAAGTCCAGACATCTTGTCTACATCTTAGCTGAAACCAAATGAAAATGAATGCTGAAAATGTTCATGGTAGCCAAGTTGACCACTTTTAACAAACTTTGATGAATGACTTTGCTTACATCTCATTACAGATTTTTGAAACACATTCAAGCATGGAGGCTGAGGTGTTTCTAAGATTGAGTGTTTTTTAATTGAGCAAATTGTTACTCACTCTTTCTATTGCTCTAGCTGGTATTCTAGAACTAAGAAAGAAGAGGATACTGTGCAGATAGTGTATGGTCCCTCAGTATCCATGGGGGACTGATTCTAGGACACCTCATAGGATACCAAACTCCAAGCATGCTCAAGTCCCTTATATAAATGTAGTATTTGCATATAACCTATGCACCTCCATATGCACATTCCATATACGTCTTTTTTTTGCTTTTTTTGAGAGATGGACTGTTATTGTCTGCCAGGCTGAAGTACAGTGGCATGATCAGGTTCACTGCAGTCTCAATCTTCCAGGCTCAAGTGATCCTCCCACCTCAGCCTATTGAGTAGCTGAGTCTACATGTGCATGCCACTATGTCTGGCTAATTTTTTAATTTTTTGTAATGATGGGGTCTCACTATGTTGTCCAGGATGATGTCAAACTCCCAGACTTAAGCAATCTTCCTGCATTGGCTTCCTCAAATACTAGGATTATAAGCATGACATAGTGCACTGGCCCATGTACAATACTTTAAATAATCTCTAGATTATTTCTAATACCTGATTCAATACCCAAACATCAGTTCATTCCTGTGGATTCAATATAGTACTCAGCAAATTCAAGTTTTGCTTTTTTGGAACTCTGTAGACTTTTTTCCCAACTATATTCCATCCAAGGTTGGTTGAATCCCACAGATGAGGAACCCACAGATACAGAGAGCTGACTGTATATCTACACACAAAGTTTCCAATTATTACTTCTCATAATATGTGTTCTCCATATTTCCTAGTCTTAATTTATGTTTTTTGAACAATAATTTTGTTTAATCTCAAAATAGAATAACATTAATGATTCAATAGGATTTAGAATTTTTGTTGAACTTGGAGATATACACGAAGTAACACGAAATTTTTTTAATGACTAATTTGTCCCCATTCTCTCTTTCAAGACATCTGTTATTTGCATATTATTATTAAGCTTGAATATTTTCTCATGGGAAATGAGGTGGTGTAACTTTAGAAAGTATTTTTCTTTAAACAATCTCCAAGCTAAATGAATGTTATATTGTTTAGTAATGGCAACAGTGGCAGTGAAAATGATATTAACCTTACTAATAATAACTTTTAACAGTTAGTACTTACCAAACATAGACAACATTCTCAATACTTTATACAAAGGAACTAAATCAGTTTTAACATTAAGCCAATTATCTGAGTACTTTTATTATCCTCATTTTACATGCAAAGAAATTAAGGAACATAGATGTTAGATAACTTATCCAGATGTTTTGGTATGTGGGTTTAGTCCACAGCTAATGGAATTAAATTCTGTGGTAAAATAAGCATACTTCCCATCAATTTGAGTAATGTATTATATTCTAGATGGTGATAATATTCTAGATAGTCACTCCTTTCCCCCCTCCTCCATCTCCTGACAACCACTAATGAACTTTGTACCTGTATGGATTTACCTATTCTGGACGTTTCATACAAACAAAATCATACAGTATGTAGACTTTTCCATCTTTTTCAGATAGTTTGTTGCATGAGCTTTATATATTCAATATAGGCCCTTAATTAGAAATTTCTGGTCACATCCTATGCATAAATAGATTTATATTTTATATTATATTCACATTCAAACCAGCAGATGTGATTTTCAAGTCGATGATTTCATGCAAAGTGGTTTCTGATTGTGCTACATATGGTATGGGTGCATTAATATAATGAGTAACTTCTGGAATAATGATGCAAATTTCCCACAAAATATACATCTTATAGACGTATAAATCAAGGTATTGACATATGAAAAGCATGACATTTCAAGGCATTTTTAGATTCTAACAAAGAAATTTAATAAAATTGTTTATGTTCAGAGAAAACACATTAGAAAAATCTTTTAATATATTTTTAATTCCAGTGGTGATTGTATCATAATGTCTGGGATTTCAAATAGTAGCTGACTCAAGGCGTTTGCATTTAATGTTTCCTCCAGACTTTTAGATAAGTACATCATCATAAGCACACTTATATATCATACCTGTAGGTACAGGTTAGTCCATCAAAAATAATTGTAACCACTACACAAAATTTGAAAAAAATCACTTGAATAATTTCATGACTCATGCTATCCAAACAATAGTTAACTTGACAAGGGATTCATGTCTTAGTCTATTTGTGCAGCTATAACAGAAGATTGCACCTAAGATTGCGTAATTCATAAGGGACAGAAAATTCCCACAGCTCTGGAAGCTGGGAAGTTCAAGATCAAGGCACAAGCAGGTTTGGTTGTCTGGTGAGGGCTGCATCCTCTGAGGGAAGGACACTGTGTTCTCACATGGCAGAAGGTGGAAGGGCAAGAGAGCCAAATGCCACCTGAAGCTTCTTTTGAAAGACCCTTCATCCCCTTCCTGAGGGAGAAGACCTTATGACCTACTCACCTCTTAAAGCTCTCAGCTCTTAAAACAATCACAATGACAACACCTGAATTTTGTAGGAGACACATTGAAACCATAGTAATTCACAGGTGTATTCAGCAAGGTCCAATTGGAAAGAAAGAACAATGCTAGGTATTCCAAAAAGAATTAATTATAACACAGATAATTGATTACACTATTATTGAATGGCTGAAAGAACAAAAAGGATTGCTGAGATGAAGCAGTCATGAATAACCATAGAAGCAGGCAGTTACCACACCTATGTCAAGGAAAAGAAAAAAAAAAGTAGAAGGGCTGGGCACAGTGGCTCATGCCTGTAACCTAGCACTTTGGGAGGCCAAGGCAGGAGGATTGCTTGAGTATAGGAGTTGGAGACCAGCCTGGGCAACATAGTGAGAACTCATCTCTACTAAAAATACAAAAAAAAAAAAAAAAAAGCCGGCTGTGACGGTGCATGCCTGTAGTCCCAACCACTTGAAGGGCTGAGATGGGAGGATCGCTTGAGCCCAGGAAGTCAAGGCTGCGGTGAGCCGGGAGCACGCCACTGCACTGCAGCCTGGGTGACAAAATAAGACCATGTATCTAAATAAATAAATAAATAAATAAATAAATAGGAGTGTAGGAGAAGGAATTCACAGGAAATATGGTTACTTATACAGTTGGGGCTTGGAGGTCACCACATCTTCTATTCTCAGACCTATGAAGGGAAATTCAGCTGATGTTCTCACTGCTTAAGGTCAGAGTACTTTTCCATACTCACATCACTCAGAGTGGGTAAGAGTGTGGAGTAACCTGGAAGGTTTAATGAAGAATATCCAGCATGTCACAATGGTTTCAGAGTTTTTAAATAAAAGAAGTAAAACATTACTGACACATTTGAAGTCCTCTCTATTCCCTAAGTTTTCGTTGTATTTTATGTTCTTGCTTTTACCATTTCTGTATGTACATATTTATGAACATCATTGTTTTGCTAGCTTCTATTTTGTTGTACTAATGGTGTACTTGCATTCCATTCCACAAACTTATTTTTTTTTTCACTTATGAGTTGATATGTTTGGCTGTGTTCCCACCCAAATCTCCTCTTTAATTCCAAGTGTTGTGGGAAGGACCTGGTGGGAGGTAATTGAATCGTGGGGGCAGGTCTTTTCTGTGCTGTTCTTGTGATAGTGAATAAGTCTCACGAGATCTGATGATTATATAAGGGGAAGTTTCCCTGCACAAGCTATCTTATCTTGTGTGCTGTCATGTGAGATGTGGCTTTCATCTTCCACGATGATTGTGAGACGTCCCCAGCCACATGGAACCATAAGTACATTAAATCTTTTTTTTTTGTTCCCAGTCTCAGGTATGTCTTTATCAGCATTATGAAACCAGACTAATACAGTAAATTGGTATGAATAGTGTGAGGTGCTGCTGAAAATATACACAAAAATGTGGAAGCGACTTTAGAACTGGGTAACAGGCAGAGGCTGGAACTGTTTGGAGGGCTCAGAAGAAGACAGAAAAATGTGAGAAAGTTTGGAACTTCCTAGAGACTTGTTCAATGGCTTTGACCAAAATGCTGATAATGATATGGACAATGAAATCCAGGCTGAGGTGGTCTCAGATGGAGATGAGGAACTTGTTTGGGAACTGGAGCAAAGGTGACTCTTGTTATATTTTAGCAAAGAGACTGGCAACATTTTTCCAGTGCCCTAGAGATTTGTGGAACTTTGAACTTGAGATGATTTAGGGTATCTAGTGGATGAAATTTCTAAGCAGCAAACCATTCAAGAGGTGACTTGAGTGCTGTTAAAGGCATTTAGTTTTAAAATGAAAACAGAGCACAAAGGTTTGGAAAATTTGCAGCCTGACAATGGGATAGAAAAGAAAATCCCATTTTCTGAGGAAAAATCAAAGCCTGCTGCAGAAATTTGCCTAAGTAATGATGAGCCGAATGTTAATCCCCACGACAATAAGTAAAATGTCTCTATGGCATGTTGGAGGTATTCATGACAGCCCTTCTCATCACAGGCCTGGAGGCCTAGAAGGAAAAAGTGGTTTTGTGGGGTGGGCCCAGGGTCCCCATGCTTTGTGCAGCCTAGGGACTTTGAGCCGTGCATCCCAGCTGTTACAGCTGTGGCCGAAATAGGGCAAATTAGAGCTCAGGCTGTGGCTTCAGAGGGAGCCAGCCCCAAGCCTTGGTAGATTCCATTTGATATTGAGCTTGCAAGTGCACAGAAGTCAAGAACTGAAGTTTCAGTACCTACTCCCAGATTTCAGAAGATGTAGAGGAACACCTGGATGTCCAGGCAGAAATTTGCTGAGGGAGTGGGTACTCAAGGAGAACCTCTGCTAAGGCAGAGTGGAAGGGAAATGTGGGGTTGGAGCCCCCACACAGAGTCCCTACTGGGACACTGGCAGTGGAGCTGTGAGAAGAGGGCCACCGTCCTCCAGACCCCAGAAGGGTAGATCCACCAACTGCTTGCACCGTGTGCCTGGAAAAGCTACAGGCACTCAATTCCAGCCTATGAAAGCAGTCACAGTTCTGGAGGCTAGAAGTTTATGTTCCTAGTATGGGCAGGTTTGGTTTCCCAAGGCCTCTTTCTTGCTTTGCAGATGCCTGTCTTCTCCCTGTGCTTTCATACAATCTTTCTTCTATGTGTATGAATGTTTAGGTCCACATTTCCTCTTCTTAACCACCCTGAAGACCTCATTTTAACCTAATAACCTCTTTAAATTATCTCCAAGTACAGTGATATTCTGAGGTATTAGAGATTAAGCCTTCAACACATGAATTTTCAACCCGTAACAACATCTTTACCAACCTTTCTCAAACCTACCTGATGAAATACTGAGTGATAATTGAAGCATCCATCCACAGTACTCCCTGAACCATCACTCAGTGTTTAGAAACAAGCTCAGAAATACCAACTATCCCCTACCTTAAGATTTCCCCCATTTTAGAACCCTTCCAAAACATTTTAAATGTAATTCTAATAAAAATCTCCTATGTGAATCTGTAGACCTTCAAAACCTGCTCCTTAAATTTATATAAAAGAATGAAAGAACAAATAACTATGTGTGGCAAGCAGAATAATGGTTCCCCCTAAAATATCTATATCCTAACTCCCAAAACCTTTGAATATGTTACCTGACATGGCAAAAGGGACCTTACATAGCTAATTATTTTGAAATGTGAGACTAGCCTAGATAACTCTTGTGGGTTAATATAATCTTGTGGGCGATTAAGAGCAGATGGCCTTTCCTGGCTGTGGTCAGAGAAAGAGATGTGACAATGGAGGCAGGGTTAGAGATGTGTTAAGTTGCTGGCAAAAAAGGTGATCACAAGCTGAGGAATGTGGGCAGCCTCTAGAAATACACACTCACTATGTAGTAACTTAATTAATAATAATTACCCTCTATCAAAGATTCAATATGTAATCTTCATAACAGGAAAAAATAATGGTATCTAGTACATGTTATGTTACATAAAGTAGAAAAGAGAGGTGTGGAAGAGCTCCATTACTTGTCCAAGTTTATAGGCTATAATTGTCAAAGTGATGTTTTGAACACACTCTGACTACATGGTCTGAATTTTTAACTACGAGGATAAGTGACAAGTTAAATGGAAAAAACTGATAATTACTAGTGAGGATGGGTGGACACCTCAGGCTTTTTGACAAGAAGACAGAGAACATAAAATTTAAAGTTGGTTATGATTTTCATATACATATAATTTTAATATGTGATTTTATTTTCCTTCAGGACACAAGATTATGAGAAAATAAAGGGTATTCGGCTGGGGATGGTGGCTCTCGCCTGTAATCCCAGCACTTTGGGAAGCTGAGGTGGATGGATCACAAGGTCAGAAGATGGAGATCACCCTGCCCAAAACAGTGAAACCCCGTCTCTACTAAAAATACAAAAATAAAATAAAATAATCAGGCATGGTGGTGCACACCTGTAAACCCAGCTACTCTGGATGTTGAGGCAGGAGAATCGCTTGAACCCAGGAGGTGGAGGTTGCAGTGAGCTGAGATTGCATCACTGCACTCCAGCCTGGGTGACAGAGTGAGACTCTGGCAAGATTCTGTCAGAAAAAAAAAAAAAAAAAAAAAAAAAAAGGAATGAAAGGGCATGCAAGATTTTTATTACCAAAAGTAACTGTTTTAGAATATAGCCAAAGGAATAATTTATCTGAATATGTGCCAAATACTGAAATTTCAAAGTTTAAAAGCAATAATAGGATATTTTATTAATATGAAGCATACTTTTGTGGTATATAATATGAACAAGGCACAGTTAAAATTATTTAAATCTCTAGAACAAATGCTACTTAAAAATCAGACAAAATTGAAATATGATACATTTCCTTAAACTACATTTTACTATATTTTGCAAGTGGCAAACCTAAAATTAAGAAAAAAAGAAAAGATAAATTTAGGCTTTATGATTCCAAAATAGTCAATATTAACGTAAACACCCAAACATTAAAAAACTGTGACACCAATAGCATTATATTTATTAAGGTTGAAGATTAATTTCATCATATAAATTTTTAAATATATTGTTGTTACATTTTTATGTAGTTAAAAATCAAGACAAAATTAAAATATGATACACTTCTTTAGACTAAATTTTACTAGATTTTGCAAGTGAC
The DNA here is from genome assembly GCF_028858775.2 of Pan troglodytes. Classification (NCBI taxonomy): domain Eukaryota; kingdom Metazoa; phylum Chordata; class Mammalia; order Primates; family Hominidae; genus Pan; species Pan troglodytes. The sequence goes on along the minus strand of NC_072398.2, from coordinate 57,898,714 downwards.
AAACCTAAAATTAAGAAAAAAAGGAAATTTATGCTTTATGATTCCAAAATAGTCGATAGTAACCGAAACACCCAAAAATTAAAAAAAAAATTGTGACACCAATAATATTTTATTCATTAAACTTGAAGATTAATTTCATCATATAAATTTTTAAATATATTATTCTGTAACATTTTTATATACATATGTGGAAACAGGATACATTAGTCTCTTCTCAGGCTGCTAATAAAGACATACCAGAGAGTGCCTTATTTATAAAGGGAAGAGGATTAATGGTCTCAAAAGTTCCACATGGCTGGGGAAGCCTCACAACCATGGCAGAAGGCAAAAGAGAAGCAAAATCAAGTCTTATATGGTGGCACGCAAGAGAGCCTGTGCAGAGGATCTCCCTTTTATAAAACCATCAGACCTCCTGAGACTTTTTCACTGTCACAAAAACAGCATGAAATCGCTGCCATGATTCAGTTATCTCCACCTGGCCCTGCCCTTGACACGTGAGGATTACTACAATTCAAGGTGCGATTTGGGTGGGGACACGGAGTCAAACCAAATCACAGCAAAGTATACAGAGCCAACATATGCAAATTAAAATATATTCATTTTAAAATAATGTAATGATTTATTTGTAACATCATTTCTTCTTGAATTATTATTCCCACTATATATATGAATTATATATAATGTACATTAATTATAACATATATTAATATATATATATACACATTTATTAATGGGTTTAGATTGTGCAGGTGCACCCTCATGTGGATTTTCTTCACTTCTGTTACCCCAAAGACAGCAGAACCAACCTCTCCTTTTCCTCTTCCTTCTCAGCCTACACTTTACAATAGTATTTATATTGAGCACTTGTGTCCTCCTGTTTTTATTATTTTTTATGAGGCTTGCTCTGAGGTTTTTTTCTTCATAAATCTTTATTAGTACCTCCTACATTTCCTCCTGACAGTGTGCTTAATGTACTTAGTTATATCTTTCAACATATTTTAGTGAGATGCAATTAAGTTTGGTTTCTCCACAATATCAAAAAAAAGTTTGTAAAACAAAGATGAAATAAAGACTACAGAAATATAAAACCTGAAACAATTCATGACAAGCAGATCCACACTACAGAAATATTTGAGGAAATTCTAAAAGGAGAAGAAAAATGATAACAAAGGAAATGTGCACCAAATCTTCTCAAAGAATGCACTGGAAATGGTAAATACATCTGACTTTTTAATCTTTTTTAAAAAATAAAAAATAGTTAAAGGCAACAGTAATTACAAAATATTGTAACATTTGCAATATACACAGAAGTAAAGTGTATGACAATAGCAGAACAATGACCTTAAAAGATTGAAATAGAAGTATATTATTGTAAGGTTCTTACACTATATATGAGGTGGTTTGATCACACTTGAAAGTATATTGATAAGTAAAATAGATATACTATAAAACCTAAGGAAACTACTAAACCAATAAAAAAAATTATAGCCAATAAGCCCATATCAGGTATAAAATAAAATTTTTAAAAACGCTAAATACAAAAGAAGAATGAAAAGAAAAAAACAGGATGGTGAAATAAGTAGAAATAAGATAGCGGGATGGCAATTAAAGTGGTACTTAGATAAAAAAAATTAGCATTAAATACCGATATTAGAAAATAAAGAAGAAGGGACATGTCATCATGATGGCTGACTAGAGACACTTGGGACTTGACTCTTTCACATAACGAAAATGAAAAAAATAGCAAGTAGATAATGATATGTCTAACAGAGCATCAAAAATTCAGCAAGGAAGTGAGGAACAACCGCAGCATGAAAGGAGAGCGGAGTGAAGAGGCAACTGGCCTAGCTGGTATTGGTTCAGAACCAGGAGGAACTCGCTATTGCAGGAAAAAGGTAAGTTAGAAATTTCCAGCAGTTCCCATTTCAACCACTGATGCCTGCAATTCTAGCCACGGGAGAGACCCTTGACCCAGTACAGAGAGCTGTCTGGAATCCACGTGACTAAATTGTTCCAGAGAGGGAATTTACACTGGGTCCCACTCATGCTCTGAGACCCAAGCAATGCAGTACAATGCTATTTAAGAGCAAGTTTGCATCAGACTACATCCTACCCTGCAGCACAACAGTCTCTGCATCTCCAAATCCCTAGAGCCCCACTGATATTCCCCCATCTACTAAGAAGGCTGCAGCATCATAATGCCAGCTTGATCCACTGGCATGGTCAGGTTGCCAGAACTCTAGCCCATGCAGTGTCCTATACCAGCGGGAACAGGCAGGATAGCATACCAAGCAGGCTGACCCACCAGGACAAAAGAAGCTAAAGCACATGCTTTCTAGAGCTTGAGAGTTAGCTGCCTGGGGCCACTGCCATCAAAACCTAGATCACCTTTCAGGTAGCAGGGCTATTGTGTACCTGCATGCACCTTCAAGGGGCCTAAGGCTCAGCCCAATCAAGCACACCTTCCAGGAACCTGAAGACAGGCCTGTCTTCTGTACCATTGTCATGGCTGTCATTTCCACATGCTATTGAGTAACCTAAGGACAGGTCCATTCTGCCTACCAGCATGCCAAGTGCCTATGTATGTTTTTAAAGGAATGGAGATTAGACCCTTGACATGCTCTGCTAGCCACCACTGACACATGTGTACACCATCTGGGAGCCTGAAGACTAATCCTTACCTGTTACCACATATGCCAAGCAGGTGCCTAAGGACAAGTCTACTTGGCCCACGACTGCTAGTACCAGCTCCTACCAGCTCCCACATGGCCTCCCAAGGGCCTGGGGACTGGCATGCCCAGCCTGACACTGCCACCCTAGCACCCATCTGCATGTGCCATATTGTCACTGCTTGTGCCAACGCACTCTCCCTAGGGTCCTGAGGGCCAACATACTGTCACTACTGCCACTTCCAAAGCCAAATATGCTTCCCAGGGCCCCAAGGACCTACTTTTCTGGCCAATGCTGTCACTCTCTGAGCATGATAATTGGAAGCCCAATGTCTGGCTCATTGAACCATACATCTTCTCTGTTGACACCCACATTTGCCATTGGGAAACCTGAGGTCAAGCATGCCTGTCCTGCCACTGCCACCACCAGTGCCTGAGGACTTGCCCACCTGGCATCCCCCTCCCCAGCAAAGCCTCACCACAGCCTCTACTAAAAACAGCCTAAGCCTCTGAGGAACTCACCAAAACCAATAACATCAATTGCAGCAAAATAAATTGTATAGAGACTACAGTTCTCTGACCATCCAGAGTCAAAGCCAAAGTTCCCCACCAAACCAACTCTCTAAATACATCTATAAGAAAAAGTGTTTCCCTACAAAAGCCAAGCCATAAAATAGGAAGAAGCAACTGTTACACCAGATGCACAGATACCAACCTAAGAACATAAGAAATATGAAAAAGCAATGAAACATGACACTTCCAGAGGAACGTAATAACTCCTCAGTAACATATGCCAAAGAAAAAAAACATGAAACATACGAAAAAGAATTCAAAGTAATGATCTTAAAGAAACTTAGTGGAATATATGAGAACACAGATAATACAAAGAAACCAAGAAAACAATTAATGATGTGTATGCCAATTTAACACAGAAATAGCTATCATAAAAAAAGAACTTAAACAGAAATCCTGGAATGAAAGAATACAATGACTAAAGTAAAAAAAAATAGTATTAAGAGCTTCAACAATAGAGCAGATCAAGCAGAAAGAGAAATTTCTGAACTTAAAGAGAGGTTTTCTATAATAAATAGGTCAGACAAAAAAAAAAGAAAAACAATTTTAAAATACAAAGAAAGCCTCTGTGATATATGGGACACCATAAAGCAAGCAAATTTTGAATTTTGAGAGTTTCAGAAGGAGTAGAAATGAGCAAAGATAGAGAACATATTTAAGAAAATAATAGCTGAAAACTTCCTATGTCTAATGAAAGATATAGACATTTAAATACAGGAAACCCACAAATCTGCAAGTAGAATTAAATTCAAAAAGATCTCCTCCAAGGCAGGTTATATTCAATCTTTCAAAAGTCAAAGACAAATATAGGATTTTAAAAAGAGGAAAAGAAAAGTGTCAAGTCATGCATAAGGGAATTCCCATGAGATGAACAGCATATTTTCCAACAGAAACACTGTAGGCCAGGAAGAATGGAATGATATAGTCAAAGTGCTAAAAAATTTTAAAAACAAACAAACAACAACAACAACAAAAACTGGCAGTCAAGAATCCTATCCCAGAAAAACCATCCTTCATGAATAAAAGAAAGAGAAAAAGTATTTCCCAGATAAGCAAAAACTGAGGGAATTTATCAACATTAGACAGGTTCTACAAGATATGCTTAAGGGATCCTACACTGGGAAATTAAAGGATAATATATACCGTCCTGAAAACACACAAAGGTATAAAATTCACTGGTAGAAAAGATACACAAATGAGAAACAGAAATGAATCAAATGTTATTACTACAAAACCCACCATATCATAAAAGAATAACAAAGGAAGAAAAAAAACAAAGAATATCCAAAACAATGAGGAAACGGTTAACAAAACAACAGGAGTAAGTCCTTATCCATCAGTAACAAACTTGAATGAAAACTTTTTAAGTTCCTCCATTAAAAATTATAGACTGACTGGATGGGAAGAACCATAGTTTACTTTCATTAATTTTTATTGCATTTCTGTTATTAATTTTCATAACTATACTAATCAGGAAAAAAATTCAAATTACAAATATGAACAATGTGAGGGCTAACAGCACTACAGATTCTGCAGCACTACAGATTCAAAGATATAAAAGAATATTATGAACAATATTATGCCAATAAATCCAACAACTTAGTTAAAATGGACATATTTCTTAGGTTAGAAAATCTACTACAACTTAATAAAGAAGGTATATAAAACGTTATATCTTTTTGAAAAGGATGAGTTTGTAATTACTACAAAGGAAACTATAAACATGTATGAATTTGTCAGTGAATTCTATCAAACAGTATGGAGAAATACTACCAATTCAATATAAACTTTCAGAACAGAGAAGGGACTATTTTCTAACTAATTTTGTGTGTTCAACATTATTCCTATATCAAAACCAGAGAAATAGACTACAAGAAAATTAAGCAGCCAGATAGCCTACATAAATATTTTTGTAGCATTTATTTACCAAAATTAGAAAATTAATTTCAATAACATATTATAAACAAGTGTGTCTATCATCATCTCCATAAATTCAAAAAAATTCAACAAACTACATCATCTATTCATTATTATAAAAAGAAAAAATCTTAATAAACAAGGGATTGAAATGAACTTTTTCAACTTCATAACAGGCATCTATTAAAGTTAAAATGATACCTAAATTTAAAAACATGCAGGTATTTCTCCTGCGCTCAGGCGCAAATTAAGAATTGATCCTCTAGCCATATATATTTGACATTTTACTGGAAATTTTGTCCAATAGTGTTGGACAAGACAGTAAATAAAATACTTCTGAATCAGAATAAAAAATACTGTCATTATTTATAGGTGGCATGATAAATTATGTAAAAGAGCTCCTAGAGCTAATAGAGTTTGAAAAATTTTCAGAAAATAAGAGAAACATACAAATATCCATTGCATTTTTACAACTAGCAATGACTAGAAAATATTTTTAAAACACAATACAATTTTAGAAAACATAGTATATCAAATAATGTTGAAAAATTGACAAACATATGGACAACAGTTGTACACTAAAACTACAAAAATCACTAAAATTAAAGAAACCTACATACTTATAAAACTCTACCAGGTTCGTGTATTGGAAGACTCAATTTTCCCCAAACCCATTTTTAGAATCAACTTAATATTCCATCAATAAATAGTGATAACTTAAAATTTATTTGGAAGGCAAATGATCTAGGCAGTTAAAATAATTTTGGAAAAAAAAAACACAATTAATGAACTTAAAGTGCCTGACAAACATTTTTTATAAAGCTACAATTACGAAAATGTATGTGTTGACATAAAGACAATATATGAAAAAAGAGGCTGAATAAATATATATATTTATATTTAATTCATTATAATTATATATTATATAAAACATATGAATATGTTATAATCCATCATACAGCTACAATTCTAAAAATGTATGTGTTGACAAAAAGTAAGACAAAATATAAAAAAAGAATAGAGGATGAATAAATATATTCATGCATATTATGACCAACTAATTTTTAATAAATATACCACTTTCATTGGGAAATAACAATCATTTCAACAAAAGAAATGGGAACAACTGGAGAGACACAGAGATCAACATTAGCATTTACCTCACATATATTCTAAAAATAACTCTATATCATAGGCCTTAATGCAAGTACTAAATATATAAAAGTTCTATAAGAAAACATAGGAGAAAATACTGGTAAACTTAGATTTAGAAAATATTTTAAAAACTGACATGAAAACTGGAAGGAAATTATTAATACATTGAATTTAATCAGAATTTAAAAAAAACTTTTTAAAATGTTGTGGAGGTACTCCTATGAAAACAAAAACGTAAACCACAGACTTGCAGAAAGTACTTGCAAGTCTAATACTGCATAAAATATTTGTACCTATAATATGGAAATAACTCTTACAACTCATTTTAAATGCAATTAAACTTGGCAAAAAAGTTTGAACAGTCATTTTACAAAAATTGTGCTGCCGAACCCCATTAGCCATTAAAGAAATTCAAATACAATAACATTCACACCTAAGTGAAACAACTAAACAGCTAAACTAATACAACAAATTGTTAATAGGCTCTATGATAAAAATATTATATAACTATCCCTCCCCCTACACACAGTGTACCACTGCATACCCACTAGACTGGCTGAAATTTAAAAGACTGGCCATGCCAATTGTTGGCAAGAATGTGGTACATCTGTAACTTTCATAAACTGCTGGTGGGAATATTACATTGTACAGTAGCTACTTTGAAATAAATACTAGTTCAGCAGTATTTCTATTTATTTAAAAAATACACCTATCACATGACCCTACTGCTATACTTCTATTGCTCTACGAGGCATTAACAATATGTCCATAAAAAGACGTATACAGAAATGTTTATAATAGCTTTATTTATAATATCCAAAAATTAAAAACAACCTAAAAGTTCATCAAGAGGTAAATGAATAAATAATTTGTGATATATTCATACTATGGAATACTATTCAGAAATAAGAAGCAACATACTCTTAATACACATAAAAACATTAATCTCAAAATAAAGCAGAATAAAAGATTTTAGACAAAAGTTTGTACATATTGTAGGACTGCATCTACATAAAATTCTAGAAAACACCAAATAAATCTACATTGAGAGGAAGCAGATAAGTGATTGCCTTTTGATGACGAAGGAAGGAAAATTCAAGAAGGTAAGTTTATAAAAAGGGAGTCAGGCACATCTACCTTATCTTGACAGTGCTGATGGTGTCAAAGGTCTATGCATATGTAAAAATATATCAGATTTTCCACTTTAAATATGGGCATTTTAATAATATTGAAAAAGCTATAAAAACACAAAATATAAATAGATATAATTATCTAACCACTCAAATATACTCTATCTAAAAATATAGCATATAGAGATGTATATATGTATGTGCAATATTGTATGTTAGTGCATGTGTGATTCAGAATCTAGTTCTGGTTTCAGATGTTAGTTCCACCATGTACAGGCTATTAACCTTAGAGACATTACATAAATTCTCTCTATCCGTAAAATGGGAAAGAATATAAAATCTGCTTCAAAGTTAGTCATGACGATATACAACACTTAGAAGGGTATCCTAGCATATATATTACATATATTGATGTCTTACTACTTAAACTGTTCTTAAATTTATCATCATAGTTAGTTCTATGTCATTAAATAATCTTCTAAAACATAACTTTTATTGACTATATAGTATTTCATATTATGAAAATCTAATTAATTGATTTATTTTTCATTTTATGTTACTTTGGCTAATTTCCACAAAAAAACTTATGAAAAAAATATTTGCATAGTAATACTTAATTCCTAATGATAACTTGGTATACCCCTAACATAAAGCCTGAGAGTGTTCATTTCTCCCTCTTTTCCACTTCCATCATCATTGTTCAAATCACCGTTACTTCTTGCCTGGAATATTCCAGGATCAACACAGCAGGAAGCTCAACCTTTAAAAAACCGTTAATCTTATTCTCTGTTTACCAACTTCTGGTATCTTTCTATTGGAATAGCAGTAAAATTTAAACTTTTTCCGTCAACTTTTTCTTTACAGTGGGATGACTATCAGGTGGCAGAGCGGTACTCCTGCCAAAAACAATCAGAAATGCCAGACAAAATGGCAAAATGGCAGTTGTTAAAGGAATTTAACGTATCATGAAGCAACAAATACTAGAGGGACTAAGACTCCAGAGAAAGAACCTTGTAAGAGAAAATGGGCTTCATGATTCTTTCCCTGAGGGCATTTATCAATTTGGGGGACAGAAAGCAGAATTATTTTGATTCCTATTAAATTACATTTATTTCATTCGTTTTTCAATTTAACAAATGATGTCTAATGTGTATTGTTAGAATATCTCTAGCTTTATCTACCTTGCCAAAGCACCAAAAAATGAGGATATTAACTAAGTCTGAAGAGAAATAAAAAGGTTAAAGTTGAAGTTTAAGGAGATTTTTAATTAATTGGCATAAAATCTCAGTGAAAATTCTAGTCTTATTGCACTTTCAGGAAAAGAACAATTACATTTTCTCTGGGTATGTACAAAGACTAAAGATGTGGAGAATAATTAATTGAAATAACCATTAAATATCATGTTCCGTATTCAAGAGGAGGAGCAAGGTGATGATTTTTTTTTCTTTTTTTTTTTTTTGGTAGATGAGCAAGTAAGGGAAATTTGAGTAACAATTAACTCCTGATCATTGGGTCAGAACAGAGTTTATTAAGAGTTTCCCTGTGAAATAATTCACATACCCAGAGTTGAACTGAAACATTTTTTAGAATTTTCAGATCCTTAAACATGATGCATTAATAATTGTAAATTACACAAGGCAGCTTAGAGGTGAAAAAAATGATTCTTCATAACTAAAATGGGCTGTGCACATTTGAAGCATAGAAGATGAATGAAAATGGCACAATCAGAGATCACTTTCTATAGAGTTATAACTTGAAACAAGGATTTGGTGAGGGAGGCGAGAAATTGAGAACAAAGGGAAGAAAAGATAAGTTTGAACACAATGACTTACTTGCTAGGTCAGATGAAACACTGATTTCCAAGAAGAGAAAAATATTGAGCAGTAATAAAGGTTGTCAATGGGAAAAGGACAAACCACATATTTGATCATATATTTAATAAATTGTAATTTAGGGAGTTGTCATCTAACAAATTACTCAGAGGCTTTGTAGTTTGCAGGTAAAGAGAATGTTTCCTAGAATAAGATGAGACGTACAAGTTTTGTATCTACCACTTGCTAGTGACATGATCTTGGAAAGCTACTTTATATCTCTGCTTCCACTAAAAAAAAAATATTGAAAAGAAAAAAGAAAAAAAGGACAAGATAATAGTGTCTAGTTCAGAAAACTGTGGTAAGGGCTAAAGCTCATACCTAACTCTTAGTTTTCTATTGTCGCCTTAAGAAATTACCACAATTTAGTGACTTCTAATAACATGAATTTATTTTCTCAGAGTTTTGTAGGGCAAAGTCTAGGTACAGTGGGCTCAGGTGACTCTCGACCCTAGGTTTTGCCAGGTCAAAATCAAGTTGTGTGCAGGTCTCCGTCCCTTTCTGGAGGCTCTGGGAATATATGCACTTCCAAGCTCATTCAGGTTGCTGCCAAAACTCAATTCCACTTAGATGTAATGATTTCAGTTTCCTTGTTGGCTGTCGGCTAAGGCTCATTTCATTCTCAGCTTCTACAGGGAGCCTGCATGCTTAGGCTCACAGCCCTCTTCTTCCATCTTAAAAGCCCAGTCATAGCCACGTGAATGCATCTAATCTCTTTGACCTCTCTTTTACTTCTTTCTGCTTTCCCCTTCCTCTGCTCCTCTCTGATTAATTCTGCCTTCTGCTGCTGCTTTTAAAAGCTCATGTGATTACATTAGACCACCTGGAAAATCCAAGATAATCTGTATTTTAAGGTCACCTAAGTCATCTGCAAAATTCCTTCGGGGAAATACTTTAGTTAATGTTTGAATGATTAACCAGGGGACAGAAACCTTAGGAGAAATATTTATAGAATGTTGCCTACCATACTGACCAAGAGGAAACACATCCTAAAGGCTAGCTATTAATATTATATTTACTCAGAGAAACTGAAATTTGATCTGCTCCAATTAAAGTGTTAGGTGACTCTCAAAATCTCACAGAATCACAGACATCTGTAAGTAAAAGTGACCTTCTAAATGTTGTACTTTTAAACATTTATGTGAATTATGATTCTGAGCAAGCCAATTAACGTTATTGTTTAAATAAATGTAAGAGTTTTCCTAGTGGACCTCATCTTAAATTCATGAGTTCTTGAATTCCAGTGCTGCAGACCTTGTTTAGCATTAATTTAGCAGTAAAAGAAATTACTCTGATGCATGTATTTTAGATGTGTGATAATACTAAATGAAAAGTGAAAATTCATTGTGAGTTCAAATCAAGTTGCTCAATAAAAGGTCATTTTAGTAACTCAGTTGTTTATCTATATAGCTATATCTTCCGCTGATATATATATTTCTCTCTACACACACATTGTGATTTAATAACCGGTTATGATTGTGTGAAGAAATACAATATACCCCAAGGTCTCACTTATTTATATGCTTATGATCCAATAACGTCATACTTTTATCATTACATGTGAAAATTTTATTCCCAAAACACAAAACATAATAAATTGTAATTCTGTTTTAGTGCTTGTTTTGTATCTTAAAGAAGCTGTTCTGAAAAGTTTGGATATCGGCCAGGCGCGGTGGCTCATGCTTGTAATCCCAGCACTTTGGAAGTCCGAGGCAGACGGATCACGAAGTCAGGAGATCGAGACCATCCTGGCTAACACGGTGAAACCCCGTCTCTACGAAAAATACCAAAAAATTAGCCGGGCGTGGTGGTGCATGCCTGTAGTCCCAGCTACTCAGGAGGCTGAGGTAGGAGAATGACGTGAGCCTGGGAGGCGGAGCTTGCAGTGAGCCTAGATCGCACCACTGCACTCCAGCCTGGGCGGCAGAGCGAGACTCCATCTCAAAAAAAAAAAAAAAAAAAAAAAAAGCTTGGATATCATGACCCTTTAATATTTTTAAAATTATTGACGACTTGATGACTCTGAACACAAAGATTTGTTTCTTTATGGAAATTATATCTGTCAATAGCTGCTTGGAAGGCTTAGGTGGGAGAACTGCTTCAGCCCAGGATTTCAAAGTTACAGTGAGCTATGATCACGCCACTGTACTCCAGTCTGAGTAACAGCGCGAGATTCCTGCTAGAGAAAAAAAAAAAAAAAGAAGAAGAATCTATTATTATCTAACATAAATATTTATTAAAATTGCACAATGCTTTTCCAGAATTAAAAAAAAACACACACAAAATTAGTTAGAAGTGCCATTATTTTGCAAATTCCTTTAACATGAGATTTAATGAAGACAATTGGATTCTTACGTTCACTTATACTTTCAATTTGTTGCATTTTTCTTTTGGCTGAAATGTATTTTTAAAAATGTGTTCTTATACACGTATGCATGTACGTATGTAGTTAGAAATACATTATTCTTGCAGACAACCTGAAAGTTATCAAGTATTTTCAGAGGGCTCCGTGGACCATAGTTTGAGAACTACAGTCTTAAATGAAGAGAGGGAGAAAAAAATAAACTCTAGATATGTATTTGTATTTACTTAGTATATAAAGCAACCCAATATAGAGATACACTATGTTCTTTTGTGAAGTGGGTGTTGTGATAGGTTATAATATTTCAAAGAAGTGTGACCTAATAATAATTTTTTAAATTTTTCTTTCTTTCAAATATAGACATCCTTTTTTTTTCTTTTTATCTGTTAGATATGGTGAAAGTCATCTGTAAAATTTACTTGGAACTAGTTTTTTCAGTGGAAGAGAAGAAGCCTTTCACTCTTTCCCATTACTAACATTTTTGGTTCACTCAATTCATTATTTCTTCTTGGTTTAATTGTGGCCCTAGAATATTTTTTTCTACAAATCTTTCTATCTCATTTTGATTTTAAAATTAATTAGAATAAAATAATTTACTTTTAAGATTTTAAATTGGTTTTGAATCTGCAATTATTTATTCAATTTGTTTTGTGTTTTGTTTTTTTGCTTTTAATTTCTTTTTAGCTTTCTTGGCTTTTTGCTGTTGATAGAAATACTCTGTTTCATTATTTCACTCAATTTCTTTTATTCTCATCTTTTAATTTTATTTATTTTCTCTTTTTTCAACAACTAATTAATGTTTCCTTTGGGAATGAAATAAAAATTCATCATAAAATTCTATCTGTGTAATTTACCACATTAAAAGACAATTTGTTAATAATGTTAAAGTTCTGTTCTTTTTTTAAAAAATGCTTATTAATAGACTAGAACTTCCTTTACTTGATTTATAGTAAATATAAGTCAATATCTGAAACTTGATACTCATTTCCTTTAATAATTTGATAAAGAAAAGAAACCCTCTATCATTGCATGTCTTGGTAAACTTTTCAGAGGTCATAATCTGTTTAGGACCTAAATAAAAAATTAGAATATTTATATTAATTGCAGAAAATATGACCATCCACTTATAAAATAAATCCACAAATATAGTATAAGAACTTTTGAAAAATTCTGGATAATAAAAGCAACTCATAACATTCAATAGCATTACTCCACAATTGCAATAACCAAGATGGTAACAATAACAAACTTGAAGATGCAATTCAGAAATAGGATACCTTTACAATGGCCACAAAAACTACAAAGTATATAAGAATATACCCCCCAAAAATACAAAATATATTTCTTGACAAAATTTTTGAATTCATATAAATGATGTACATGATGTTCTAAATAAGTGGAAAGATATTTTAGCTACTAGATGAAATAACATAATATGAGGATTTAAATTTTTCCCAAATTATTGTATTAGTTCAAAGAAAAAAATCTGTCTTCCAAATTGATTTTTTAAGGTACTAAATCAAGTTAATCTAAATTTATATTGAATAAAAAGAAATATTTTCGACCTGAAGAAAAAGCAAATTGAAAAGACGTGTTAGTATACATGACTAGTAAGCATAAAATCATTAGGTAATGAAAGGAAAAAATGGAATGGAATGGATCTACTGTGGACATTAATATACAATAAATTCAGCATCAAAAATTAATAAAGAGAAATAAAGCTAGATTCCTATGTAACACTGCATATACAGGCAGGGTCCCGATGCATGGCTTTGAATTACTACAAAGTTAATAGAAGAAAATGTAGGAATCTATCTTTATAACCTAATTACAAATTAAAATAGCCATGATGTGTAATTTTTTAGTGTTACATGAATAGAATAGTGGGTGATGCTCATGTTGAGTGATGGTGGGTGGGGGTAGGTGTATGCAAGAATCCTCATGCACTCTTGCTGAGAATGTTGCAGAAAGCAACCTGGCACAACTTAGTGAAAACAAGTAGTCAATACTAAAAGACTCAATAATTCTGCTCCTGTGATACATCAAATAAATGTCCTTTTACATTTCCATAACAGATTGTGTCTGTGTGTATAATTTTGCAAAAATATATATTGTTTGAGGTGGTAGGAAACCAGAAGTGACTTGGAAAGTGAATAGGCAAAATATTGTGACTATACAATATGAGGTATTACAATAAATCTAGAGTAATCAGATTTAAGAAACATATAACAAAGTTGACTGGATCTCAAAAATATATTGCTTAGACAAAATGTACAGAATTATAAAAAATATTTATGTGAATAAAATAATGCACACCTACAAAAGTCACCCATTTTTGAAGATTCCATATCACATGTGTGAAATATTTAGAAACTAGTATACACATTAAATATATGGAAGTGGTTGTCTCAGTCAATGAATGTGAGAAGAAAGTGCTACAGCAAAGAAAGTGATTGATAAATAAGACAAAGGCAGGACCTTAGACAGAATGAAGATAATTTACCAGTAACCGATGAACAAGATTAACTCAAACCTTTTTACATCTGAGTGACTAATGAAAATCATAGTGAATAGCTCATTAAATCATATATAACATATGTGTGTCTAAATATGTATATATAGCTATTATAAATGCATACCCATATGCATAAGAATTTCCTCGTTTTAAAGTTTTTTAATTGCATTCAGTGGAGTTTGTCTTAAAAATATCTTTGCAATATTAGTTTGATTGACACATGCTGACTGGGTGCTGACATGCTGACTAGAATTTCCATGGCAAATTCTTTGTCTAATTTTCGTGTGGAAATAGAATATTAATTTCTGGGCTTCTACGGAGTGTAACAATGCAATATTATCACTAGTTAAAAACAAGTGTAACAGAGGTCTCTTGGTGACTTCTCCTTCGCTTTGTGAATTACAGTGATCAGTATTCTAGATGGAATTTAATTTGAGTTCTGAAAATTGTCCTTGTGGACTCATTAATTGTAATAAAAATAATGAAAAGGTAAGGATGTTTCACTAATAATGTTATAAGCCAATATTCTTTGGAATTGCTTTGAAAATCAAATTTTGGTATAATTTATATAAAATAAAGTCTTCTTATTTTAAGCCTACTGTAGAATTAGCTTTGATAAAGTCTATGTACTAGTAAACAATGTAACAACCAAGGCATAGAAAAATTTCATCACCCTAAAAAAAAAAAAAGTTCCATCAAGGCCATTTGCAATTAGTTTTTTTGACACCATTCCCTAAGCAAAAATATATACAAAAACAAAAAACAAAACAAAAATAAACACCTGTCACAGACCAGAGGAAACTAAAAAGACATGAATACATGAGGACTAAATTCAATATGAAATCCCTAATGAAGCCTGGAAGAAAAAGGACATTATTGTAAACTTTGGTGAAATTCTTACAGTATCTGTTATTTAGTTAATAGTAATGTACCAGTGTGAATTTCTCAGTTTTCATTAATGCACCCTAGTTATGTAAGCTGAATGAAGGGTATATCTTTTTAAAAAAACAACTTTTCATTTCATTGGTTTTTTATAGTTTTTTAGAATCTATTTCATTTACCATTTATTTCTGCTTTGATCTTTATTATTTCTTTTATTCTACTAATTTGGGGTTTGGTTTGTTCTTCCTTTTCTAGTTCCTTAAGGTTCATAATTTTGTTGTTTATTTGAAATCTTTGTACCTTTTAAGTAAAAAAAAAAAAGGTATATACTTTCCTCCTGATGTTTCTAAAATTTTCTCTGTCTTTGATTTTTGACAGCTTTACTATAATGTTCCTCAGAAAAGACCTTTTTGAGTTGAATCTATTTGGGTCATTTAAGTTTCTTGTCTCTGGTCACCTATATCTCTTGCAAGACTTGGGCAGTTTTCAACTCTTATTTTATTAAATAAGTTTCGTTCATTCCTTTTCATCTTTTTCATTATTTTTTTTCTGTCTGACTAGGTTCTTTCAATAAAACCTATCTTCAAGTTCAAAACTTTTCTTCAGCTTGATCTAGTTTATTGTTGAAATTCTTCATTATATTTTTTTACTGAATTCTTTAATTCTATAATTTCTGTTTGTTTTTATAAATCTGTCAAATTTCTCATTCTGTTTATTAGTTGTTTTTCTAATTTTTATATTATTTATCTTTGCTGTTTTCTATTATATTGAGCTTCTTTAATATTACTTTGCATTCTTCTTTGGGCATTTCATCAATTTCTTTTTTGCATATTCTGTTGCTAGAGAATTATTGTGTTCCTTTGGAAATATCATGCTTACTTGCCTTTTCACGTATTTCATGTCTTTAGGTTGATATCTGCACATCTGTTGTAGCAGTCACTTTTTTCTAATTTTATGGATTGGCTTTCACAGGAAAAGAATTTTTCCTACAGGTGTATCTATACTGTTGGTTGGGGGGTGGTGCTTTGGCTTTGAATTGGGGTGGGGACAGTATGGTAGTCTCTGTATGATTTCTTCATTTATTATGAACGTCAGTGGTGTCTGTGAGTTTCTCAGTGGCTTCGGCTGTGGTTGTTAGTGGAGGCTATATTGAGGCTTTGCTGGGGATAGAGAAGTCAGGTATCCTGGTCCTCAGGCACCAATGGTGGCAGTGGAAGACCAGGTGTGCCAATCTTTGGGCCTCCATGTGACTTGCTCGGGTTCCAGCAGTGGTAGCATTTTTCTGGGTGGGTGGGCAAAATCTTGGGGCCCTGATTGGCACATATAGCATCAGTGATGGTAGTAGCAGTGGTAGGCCAATCCTTGAAGTACCGTATGGCACACACAAGGGCCAGTAGTAGTAGCAGCAGCACGCTGGATGGGCCAGTCCTTAGGCCCCCAGATGACACATGAGTTTGTGTGCAGTCAGTGGTCGTGGTGGCAGGCTTGGTGGGCTCATCTTCAGGTCCCTGATCTTCAGGCTCTTGATGCTCTCAGTTACTGGGAGGGGCTGCAGTGGGTGGGGTCACACTGACCTCAGGCCCCTAGATGATGTGTGTGGGCATTCATATAGCCGGCATGATGGGCCAATTCCAAGGCCTCTGAATAGCATGAGTAGGTTTGCTTGGTAGGGTTACAGGCAGCACATACATATCCTTAGGCTCCTCAATGAGGTTTGCTAGCACCTGCTGTGGCATGCACAGAAGGTTAACCCTCAGGACTCCTGATGGGGTGCTTGGGCACCAGCAGCAGTGGTGGTGAGAGAGGTAGGCTCATCCTTAGGTCCCAAGAAAGCATTCAGGCAGGCTGTTTCCTTCATCCCTTGAAGGCTCTTGCAGGTATGCTACACTCCTTATGGTAAGTCAATGCTGAGTTGTTCTCAGCGGGTCAAGAGTGGCTGCAGGTCAAGAAGGCAATTCTGAGGCTCTGGTGGATACATGCTTCAGATCTCTTTGTCCTGGGAGTAGCTTCCCTCGTGGACTACAATGGCCACTTCCTGGGGTGTAGAAAACTGTGTGTGCTAGAGTGCTGAAAACTCAGCCACACCACTGAGACCCAACATTGTGACACTACAGCTTTCTGGGTGGATGTTGGGAGATGTGAGCAAGGCTCCAGGAATACGAAGATGCGGGGGTTGTTTAGCTCCAGGTCAGGATATAGTCTGGTGTTTCTGGGCTATCAAAATAGTGCCATGCTGTAGCAACTGGGGTCTCAGCATGTGTGTGGTACCCAGTGTGAACATCCTTTCTGAAACAATGTCGTCCTGTGAACTCCAAGAAGTTTTCTATAGCAGTCTCAGGACTCACAAGGGCTGAAGGGTTTTGGCCAGGATTTCAGGCACATGTAGTGTGAATGTGAACTGCTGAGGATCTCTCAGGTACATTTACCCTGTGCTGAGGAGTTTCTTCTGGCTCCGAGCTGATTCTGGCCAGGATAGTAGCTGCTTCTCTCCCCTCTTCTTCCATGCCTTAGGAGTTCCCTGTCACTTCCCTGCTGAATACTGGTTTTCTCTTGAATGCTCTATTCAGTGTGTAGTTATGAACTCCTGGTTTTGGTCCTTCTTTGTGGAGGAGGCAGGTGTCTTTGGTTTCCCCTAGTCAGCCAGCCAATCCTGAAGCCCTTTCCCATATTCTGTAATATCTTTCCAACTCTTTTTTTAAATCAAAAATTATTTCAAAATAAAAAGTAAAACCAATATGCTTAAGAGAAGTTTAGCTGGGTGTGGTGGCTCACGCCTGTAATGCCAGAACTTTGGGAGGCCAAGGCAGGCAGATCACAAGGTCAGGAGATCGAGACCATCCTGGCTAACAGGGTGAAACCTAGTCTTTACTAAAAATACAAAATATTAGCCGGGTATGGTGGCGGGCACCCGTAGTCCCAGCTACTCAGGAGGCTGAGGCAGGAGAATGGGGTGAACCCAGGAGGTGGAGCTTGCAGTGAGCTGAGATCCCACCATTGCACTCCATCCTGGGTGATAGAGCGACACTGTGTATCAAAAAAAAAAAAAAGAAGTTTATTAATTTTCTAATGCAAAGTAAATATATTAATAATTCGAAAACATCGATAATTACTAAAAATAAAAATGGTTTCTCATTTTTTTTATTTCTGGACACCATATTGTTTTTGTCACATAAAGAAAAAAATGTAATAAAGTAAATTACTAATTAATTACATGAATTTTTTCAAGTATTTACTATCACTGTTTTCTATAGAGCTAATATGTTAAACGTATAGCTTACTCTGAAAATGAATTAATATTTTTACTATAAGTTACAGAGTAATACACTGATTTTTGCATAATATCTTGTCAAAATCATCACCTCAAAAGCTCAGTTTTATCTTTATCTACTCCTGTAGAGTGGAGGCTACCTTGGCATGAAAGAAAGAAAGAAACAAGTGCATATTCTGCATCTCAATAAATTAAAACTTTATATAAGTCTCAAACTTTTTGCTTGGTGCCTTTTGAAGCTAAGTGATGTCTTTCTTTTTGTTGTTCCAAAAAGATTTTATTAAAAGACATTTTCTAAATAGCTGACTGGCACATTAATTAAATTACTTGTATTTAGGGATACAAGTAATACATACTAATTTTGGAAAACACAGTTACTAAAGAGAAAAAATGAAAAACATTCATAACTGCAATATAAAGATAAACATGCATTTTAGCATATATACTTTAAGACTGCTAATATATATTTAATAGATAAAAATACCAGACACAATGAAGCACAAATAAATTTGCACACTACTTTGTGACTTGTTTTTTTCATTTAAAATACACAATGAGACTTTATTTAAATAGTTGAAACACTTCTGCTAACCAAGAAGGATTTGTTGATTTGGTCAGAATGCAATATTCAAGTTGAAGCTGACAACACTATAAGTTTTAAAGCAGTTGAATTAACAAAAATATATCAAGAAAAGGCAAAAAGACAGAAAGCAGGATTGAGAAGTATTAACTTCAGAGAAAACTTAAATTTGAGTTTTCTATTTCTTTTTTTTTTTTTTTTTACTTTTTTGACAACTTTTTTTCTTTACTTTTATTTTAGGTTAAAGGAGTACATGTGCAGGTTTGTTACCTGGATAAATTGTGTGTTGCTGAGGCTTAGTGTACAAATAATCCCGTCATCTAGGTGGTGGGTATAGAACCCCATGGGTAGCATTCCAACCCGTGTTCCCCTCCCACCTACACTGCAAGCAGTCTATAATTCCTTTTGATCCTAACTTTATGTCCATGTGTATTTAATGTTTAGCTCCCACTTACAAGTGAGAACATGCAGTATTTTGTTTTCTGTTCCTGCATTAGTTAACTTAGGAAAATTGCCTCCAACTCCATCCATATTGTTGCAAAGGACATGATTGTGTTCTTTTTTATGGCTGTGTAGTATTTCATGGTATATATGTACCACATTTTCTTTGTCAAGTCCACCATTGATAGGCATCTAGGTTGATTTCATGTCTTTGCTCTTATGAATAGTGCTGTGATAAACATGTGTATGCATGTGTTTTATTGGTGGAACAATTTATTTTCCTTTGAGTATATACCCAGTAGTGGGATTGCTGGATTAAATAGTAGTTCTGTTTAAGTTCTTTGAGAAATCTTCAGACTGCTTTTCACAGTGGCTGAACCAACTTACATTCCCACCAGAAGTGTTTAAGTGTTCCCTTTTCTCCACAGTCTCACCAGCATCTATTGTTTCTTGACTTTTTCATAGTAGCCATTCTAACTGGTGTGAGATGGTATCTTACTGTGGTTTTCATATATATTTATCTAATGATTACTGATGATGAGCATTTTTTTCATGTTTGTTGGCTGCATGTATGTCTTCTCTTGAGAAGTGTCTGTGCATGTCTTTTGCTCATTTTTAAATGGGGTTACTTGTTTTATGTTTGCTTAATTGTTTAAATTACTTATAGATCCTGGTTATTAGACCTTTTTTGGATGCATAGTTGGTAAATATTTTCTCCCATTCTGTAGATTGTCTGCTTACTCTATTGGTAGTTTATTTTGCTATGCAAAAGTTCTTGCTTTATGGCTAAGCATGTGGTCAATCTTAGAGTATGTGCCATGTGCTAATGAGAAGGATGTATATTCTGTGGTTGTTGTGGGGAGTGTTCTGTAGATAGCTATTAGGTCCAATTGGTCAAGGGTCAAGTTTAAGTCTAGAATATCTTTATTAGTTTTCAGCCTCTATTATCTGTATAACTCTTTCAGTGGGGTGTTCAGGTCACTCCCTATGATTGTGTGGTTGTGCAATTCTCTTTACATAATTCTAAGAACTTGTTTTAAGAATATGGGTGCTGCCATGTTGGGTGTATGTATATTTAGGATAATTAGGGCTTCTTGTGGGATTGAAACATTTATCATTACGTAATGCTCTTCTTTGTGTTTTCATCATTGTTGTTTTAAAATTTGTTTTATCTAATATAAAAATAGCAACCTCTGCTCTCTTTTTAAATTTCCATTTGTGTGGTAGATTGTTCTCCAATCCTTTACTTTGAGCCCATGGGTGTTGTTACTTGTGAGATGGGTTTCTTGAAGACTACAGACAGTTTTGTTTTGCTCCTTTATTCCACTTTCTACTCAAAGCCTTTTACGTGGGACATTTAGCCCATTTATATTCATGGTCAATACTGATATGTGAGAATTTGATTCTGTCATTATGTCATTAGCTGGTTGTTATGTAGACTTGATTGTGTAGTTGCTTTATTGTGTCAACAGTCTTTGTACATAATTGTGTCTTTGTGGTGGCATGCATTGTTCTTTCATTTTCATGCTTTGCATTCCCTTTAAGCCATCTTGTAAGGCTGGTCTAGTGGTAACAAATTTCCTTGGCATTTGCTTGTTTGAAAAAAAAAAATTCTCCTTTGCTTATGAAGTTTAGTTTGGCGGAATATGAATTTGTTATTTGCAATTTCTTTTAATCATATTAAAAATGGGCTTCCAATTATTTTGGCTTGTAAGATTTCTGCTGTAAGGTCTGCTGTTAAACTGATGGGGTTCCCTTTGTGAGTAACCTGCCCATCTTCTCTAGCTGTGTTTAAGGCTTTTTTTTCCTCACATTCACCTTAGAGTGTTGGAGAGTTTGATGACCATGTGGCTTGGGGGTGGTTGTTTTGCGTAGTATCTCACAGGAGTTCTTTAAATTTCTTGAATGTGCATGTAGACCTCTCTTGAGAGCTTGGGAAAAATATTGTGTACTATATCCTCAAATATATTTTCCAAGTTGCTTGCTCTCTTTTTTTCTCTTCCATGAAAACCAAGGAGTCATAGGTTTGCTCTTTTCACATAATCTCTTATTTTTGAAGGTTTTGTTCATTTTGATAAGTTCTTATTTCTTTATTTTTGTCTGCCTATGTTGCTGCAAATGAGTAGTCTTTAAGCTCTGAGATTCTATTCTTGGCTTGAGCTATTGTTCTGCTGATAAAGCTGACAATTGTATTTTGAAAGTCTTGTAGTGAATTATTTATTTTCAGAAGTTCAGTTTGGTTCTTTCATAAAATGCTTACATTGTCTTTCAACTCTTGGATCATTTTACTGTTTTCCTTGGTTTGGGTTTCAGCTGTCTTCTGTATGTTGATGAGCTTCTTTCCCATCATATTCTGAATTTTATGTCTGACATTTTGGCCATTTCAGTCTGGTTAAGAACCATTGCTAAGGAGCTAGTGTGATTGCTTGGAGGTAAGAAGACATGCTTTGCTTTTAGAGTTACCAAAATTATTGAACTGGTTATTTCTCATCTGTGAAGTCTAATGTTCTCTTATCCTTTGATATTTCTGTCCTTTGAGAGAGTTTTTTTTTTTTTCTCATGTACTTCATTGCCCTTGAGGACTGTGGTGCCAGTGGATATAGTTGACGGGCTTGATTTCCATATGCTTTCCAAGGGCCAGGATTATCTCCTCACTCCGGCACTTTGTGCTCTAATCCTGGCTGCCTGGGACTGGGTGTGAGCTTGGTCTTCAGGTCTTTTGATGTTGAGCCTTGGCTGGGCTGGAGTAGCCGAGGTACTCTCAGACTGCTGGCAACAGCACTTCATCATGGGCCTCATGGGCACCATGGGCAAATGCACTCCAGTGGCAGCTACAGCTGGGTCACATGCAAACATGCCCAGGGAACTCACTCTGGTGCAGGTGGTGGTAGGATTATAGGCTAATATGCTCTGGTGGTGGGCTGTCAGTCAAATCACTCTGGTGAAGGTGGCAGAGGCACTGTGTGCAGAAAGCACTCCAATGAGTACAGAAAGGCACTGCAGGTGTGCAATGCTCTTACAGGGGAGGCTATGGTACTGCAAGCAAACATGCTGCAGAGGAGTGGTGGCAGGGTTTTGGGTGAATGCTCTTTAGCAGGAGGGTGTGAGCAAAAGCACTCTGGTGGGGCAGCAGTGGCTTCTGTTGAAAATGCTATGGCAGTGTTTGCTGGCAAACATATTTCTGTGAGGTAGCTGAGGCTGCACTGTTTGCTGGCACAGCCAAGGATGGACTCTGTGAGGAGCTGGTAGTCAGGGGGACATAAATCTGACTCTCCCTGGTCCCATGGGAAAGATAGCCCTGCTTTTTCCAGGTCCAGCAGACCATACAGGTCAGTACCGCCTAGAGGGTTACAGAGAGCCCTGGAGAATGGGCACCTATGGCCAAATACAACTGCAGAATACCCAGGCCAGACCACCTGGGGTCCCTGCAGATTCAAGTTCTTTCTCTGCCTACTCTCTGGACAGTTCCCCCTGCCCATGTAAATGTCCTTGGAGCTTGTAAGTTTTCTTGCAGATACGATCTCAGAGGTCTATGGTGAGAGTAGGCCACTCTGCGTTAACTCCATTCATCCATTCTTTAGAAGTCATTCAGGGGTGGAACACATCTGGTTCTCAACAACCCTGCAAAGGGTTCCTATCTTCCTCCCCATTCAGCCCTGACATCTGAATAATCTCTCTATCCACTCATAATGAGTTCTCACAGGTGGACTGTTTGGATTATGCTGATCTACTCGTTATTCTGGCTTGTCTCAGTTGAAGACATTCTTCCTGGCTGTGACTAGTTGGCCATTTTGTCCCAATTTTCCATAAAGTCTTTTATGTTATGTGTAGTTTTCCTTGTGCATTAACTAATAACATCACACATCAAATTTGAGAAACAGGAAAAACAGGTATAGCTTTATCTCATCCATGAGAATAACATTGCATCAATAAAGTATTAATGTCTTATCAACAAAATCAATGTCATGCATGAATAATATGGCACTACTAGTTTCCACAAAAGATCAAGACTTAAAGAAAAAATTATTGGAACTTAGCAAAGTAAAAGAAAAAAAATAAAACATTACTTCTAAGGACTCTTGAGAGACACCATTTAAAATGTGATTATTTGGTAATCTGGGTGGAATATTTTACCGTTTATTATAAAGGCCATATATTTATTTCAAGATGTATCAATAACTTCATATCAGAACATTAAGGATACATTTAAATTCATACCAAATGTCAAAGCTAAAATTGTAAACATCATCCATCTAATTTCTGAGGATCATGTTGAAATTAATCTGCATGCTTAGCAAAAATAGATTAATTTATATATTTTTTTTATTTTGGAACTGATACATTATATCATTTGCCATTACATTAATGTCAAAAATTTTATTTGTGTAATATGTGTAATGCACTTTTATTCTGTTATCTGTGTCTTTGTTGACATTTTTTAACCTTCAGATTATAAAACACGAGTCTGATCAGGAAAACATAAAAATG
Source organism: Pan troglodytes (assembly GCF_028858775.2). Classification (NCBI taxonomy): domain Eukaryota; kingdom Metazoa; phylum Chordata; class Mammalia; order Primates; family Hominidae; genus Pan; species Pan troglodytes. The sequence continues at coordinate 57,874,863 of NC_072398.2, read as the reverse complement.
TGTTTGAAATAAATGATTTTGAAATACTTTTTAAAAATAACTAATATTTTACATTTAACTCAGTTCAATTTTTCTTACTGGTTGCATGTTTGACTTGAAATACTACATGAAATATACTAAGCACAATGAATCATTAAGACATAATGTGACAACTAGGGATCTAACATAGATTTTCTATCTTATTAATGAATGAAAAATACCAAAATTTGCTATAATAATCTATCAAACCAAAAAATTCTTAATTTATTATCTAAAGGTTCATATGCTTGAACATCTTACTTATTGTATGTATTATATTATGAAGAGTATAACATAATGACATTATTTGTTGTATTTTAGATTGACAACTCTATATTTTACAATCTTTTCTAAATGTCAAGTATAATCACAAAGTGCTAAGAAATAGCATATTCGCTGTTAAATAGAGCTATATGTCAAGGATTTGTAAGAAAGTTTTATTTGGGATGATGAACGTGGTCAGGATTCTTAATCCAAATTCATGATCAATTTCCCAGGGCTACAACAGATCTTACTAAGCACTGAAGATACATCAGCTACACAGCACTTTTATTGCTAGGAATATCTTTGACTCCAAATCTCTAGAGTTACCTTCTTTAGTGACTTGGCTGGGCCACATTTCATGTGATAGTTGGTCTTCCACATATAAACTATGAGATTGTATGGCAATAATAGATAATGAGGGGAAAAAATCTCCCAGAGGATAGAGCCAGAGATCACAGTGGACAATGGACAAAGGTGTTTCTCTTCTGGCTAACAGCATAACCAGGGCTGAATTCGAAGGCCCTTTAGGTCACATTGTCTCCTATAATTTCATATTTACTATTGAGCAGTGTGTCTCCCATTTTCTTCATGTCCTCTATAGCCCAGCTTATACACACCCTTTTTGTGAGCTCAGACCAGCTTTTTGAATTAGGCATTTCTAGGCTGTATTAATCACTGGTAGATACATGCCCCAAGGTACATTGCATAAGCTCTCTGAGACTCAGTTTCCTTATATAAAAAATGGAAGTGACAACTCTCCAGATTGTAAAGCAGAGAGGAAAATCTATGGACTTAAAAACATACCTGCTATCTGGCTTGTCATAGTTTGTTCTTACTGCTGTAACAAGATACCTTAGATTGCGTAACTTTAAGTAATTTATAGATAATAGAAACTTTTTTTTTTTTTTTTTTTTTTTTACTATTTTGGAATCCGCAAAGTGCATGATCAAATTGCCTGCAGATTCAGAATCTGGAGAGGGCTGCTCTCTGCTTCCAAGCTGGTGGTATTATTGCTGTGTCCTCACAGCAGAAATGAGAGGAAGCTGTCTGAAGCCCTTTTTATAAGAGCATCAGTCTCATTTACAAGAGTGGAGCCCTCATGAATAATCACCTTCCAGAGTCCCCACCTTTTAAAACCATTGTTACAGGATGTTCAGGTTGTCACTTTTCTGGCTGGACACTTCTGTGGCCAGTGGTGCCTTTCCCCAAGTTTTGCTTGGGCCCTCTGGGCTCATTCTGCCCACTCAACCTGGCAGGCTGTGCTCGGCTCACACCACTGGCCGGGATCCCACACCTGCTGAGGGAGACTAAATGGAACGGTGAGGGGTGTGTGAGTGAGTGTGGGGTCTGTCTACTGTGCAGTCAGACATTCTGACTGCTGCAATGGGGTAGGAATCTCCAGGTGCCAGCATGAGCACTGGCTCTGCATGAGGCTACAGCTGGACCAGGTGCACTGCAAGCAGCTTCTGCAGCTGGCACCAGGAAACATGGTGGGTACCTGGAAACTTGGAGATGCCAGGAACTGCAGAGCCCCAAAAGGGAATCAAAGCCCTGGCTTTAGAAGCTCCCAAGTCTTTTGTTACAGCTCTTTTAGCCCTATTCAGTGGGTCCCAACTTCTTGTCCTGCACCCAGGAAGAATGAGTTACGCAGACAAGTGGAGGGTGAGCAAGACTTAAAGGAGTTTCATTAAGTGATAGAACAGCTCAGAGGAGAGCCACACTGGGTAGCTCCTTTCTGCAGCCAGGGTGTCCTTATGATTGTTCAGCTCCTAGCAGACAGGAGACCATGAAGTGGGAAGCACCTTACTGCAGGCAGGTCACCCCCTCATCTTCCCAGCTCTCAGCAGTGAAGAGTCCCTGGAGTGGGTAGCTCCTCTCTGCAGTTGGTCGTCCTAACATCTGCTGAGCTCTAACTGAACGTGGGGCTTTTATGGGCCTTGGAGGACCCATGGGCAGCCATTGGCGGGCCTGGAAAAGGCACCACAAGTCCCCACTCTGGTTCACAGGATGGGAAGCCCGGGTCCAAGCCTTCAGGTCCTTTCTGGGCCCACTCCAATGTCTGGGGCAGGGGGGATATCACCACAAACTTCCCCCCATTGCCCCGGTGCTCAGGGCAGCCCAGGGTGGGGTGGATGATGAGACCCAGGTAGTCAACAGAAGTGTCAGGCTCAGGAGTCACTCCAATGTGGGGTGGACCCTGGGGAAGTGACCCCAAATGGCCTCACACAGAGCCTCCTTCAGAGGCACGGGAACCTGGCACCCTCAGCGGGGTGGGTGTAGTGGCTGCATCATTGGCTGGGTCCCTAAAGAAGATGCCACTCCCACTTCCTGCCCTGGGCATAGCACCCACACTTCGTGTGCAAGCACAGCACTGCCCTGGGCCCAGCTCCACCTCAGGGACTCTGTCTGCCCAAGCTCACTCTTTCCTGCTGGTGGCCAACCTGCCCTGGCCCCATCACAGCAGCTCCCAGGGCAGTGGGCTTTGGTGGTCTGTCCGCCTCCTCCCTGCACCCTCCCTTAAGCAGCTGGCATGATGGTAGTGGCGCTACAGACAGTGCACTGCTGCCATTACCATCATCTTGAAAATTAGGTTTCAAATTTAGTTTTGGACAGACACATAAATTCAAACCATAACATAGCTACTGAAAACTGACACTTTTTTATTATTGTAATTATAAAAATCCAAATTGCTCATTTAATTCAAACAATGCACTATTTATAAAACTGTTAGTTTTGTACAATTTACCCTCTGTATTTGTCATTTTAGGTCAAAACTCTAATGTAAAACGTGGTTTCATAACAAGTCTGTACAAATAGGCTTAGTTGTAAAGGAAAAAAAATACACTACAAAAGAACTATTTTATTTTGCCTAAATATTTATGCAAGAACTTACAAGTCACTAATAAAACGTGATTAATGTTTAGAATTTGTATGTTAAAACAATGCTCATTTAATTAGGGGAGGTGCGTGCCCTTCTATGAATTAAAATAACTCCTTTCACAGAGCTTTTATGCACATACATATATGCTCTTTGTCTGTAGTCCAAGCAAGTATTTCATACATGACTAACGATTACCCCTTTTAAGAACTCATTGTGCCCACACACAAACCCTATTCTAGCTACATCCCAGAACCTCCACCTCTGTGGTGCTAACATGCATAATCTACATTGAATTATTTTGCTCATTTTTGTAAGTAGTAAATAGAACACAAATGCATTAATATGAAGTTTCTGTCTCTAAATTGATTGGAATAGAGAGTATGCAGTGCAGCCTTGACTGATAACTTGAACTCTATTTGTTCAGTTTCCTGTATCTTCTCATGGTTGTGTTAAAAGATTATAATTGACTTTAAAGTGACAATTCTCTCTCTCCATAAAGAGTTCAGTTCACATTATTTCTTTTATTTTCAGTTTGTCTTGAATTTACAAGACAACAATTTACAAAAAACAACAAAGAAAATTGTATTTGGTTCTACTCCCTAAAGAGAGTGAACATCCTTCCTTTCATAATTTGTTTTCTTTCCACTGGAGTTCTCCTTTCTGATTTTTATTCCATTCTCACATTTGTGATAAATGTATATTATTTTTCTTTACTTTCTTTATAGTTTTGTGAGTATAACACTCATCAGGTTAAAGCTTACTGACCTCAACTCATTGCTAAGATTGTTTTGAATGTCTAACATTTTACTTAATCATTAAAATAATTTCATGTTTTTAAAATATTTTTAAACACTAACTGATATGTTAAGATTTTTTAAATAGAAATTTTATTTTAATCATGGAGAAACATTTGGTTAATATGCAATGTTAACATCTAAAAGACCATATCAGAGCAAATAAAAAAAAAGATAATCAAAAGATTCTCAATCTGAGTTAATGAAGACATGCAGATTAACATATGAATATTTGAAACAACATTCATTCTTTCATGTGGGGCAGTTAAGAACACAGGCTTGGGTCCAAAGTCACATGGATTTGAATCTTGAAATAAACCTAGTAGAGTTGGATTCTAAGCAAGCTGCTTCAACTCTTGTCTTAGATTCATAATCCGTAAAATTGAGGTGAAAAGTGACAATAATGTTAATCACCTTATAAATTTTCATAAAATACAAATATTTAAAATATTTCTGGATCAGAAAAAGTTCTTGTTATTAATGTTGTGATCATTATGATGAGTAGTCAATGGTAAAACAAATTAGAACTGTATGGTACAGAATTTTTTTTTTTTTTTTTGAAACAGAGTCTTACTCTGTCACCCAAGCTGCAGTATAATGGTGCAATCTCGGCTCACTGAAACTTCCACCTCCCAGGTTCCAGCGATTCTCCTGCCTCAGCCTCCTGAGTAGCTGAGATTACAGGCACTCACCACTGCACCTTGCTAACTTGTATTTTTTTTTTTTTAAGAGATGGGGTTTCGCCATGTTGGCCAGGCTGATTTCTAACTCCTGACCTCGGGTAATCCACCTACCTCGGCCTCCCAAAGTGCTGCGAGTACAGGCGTGAGCCAACGCGCCCGGCCCTACTGTATGGTACAGATTTAAAAGGAATACACTCCAATTTGTGGTATTCTCAGTCAAAACAGGAGGGGTCTTGTGAAGCAGGTTCACTGTGCTCAGGTATCAATCCCAGAAGAGGACTCTACTCACCCATACCAAGCACCAATCTAAATCCACTTGCATAAGTCACAAGAGACTGAATATTCATATAAAAATTTAAATCAAGCAACTTTTTACTCACAGGCAATAATGGGCACTGGAAGCATATGTTTCATGATGAGCCTATCCCTCAAGACTCAGCAAAGCTGCTCAAGGCAGATGGAGTTGTGTCTGCAAGTTCTCACACTGCACTGTAGCTGAAGGACCCTGAAAGTGTGCTCTGCATTGTATTTTATACGCAGGGGCAACTTGACCTCTGGGCTAAAGCATTGCAGGTCACTCTGTTCTAGCAGAGATGGGAACACAGCCTGGGCTATTTGGGCCAGTTCCTCTTTATTTTAGGATGTTGCATTCTCAGCACATTCTGAAAACTACAGTGAGAAAGGAGGGAAGAACTGGACCACCAAGGTCATTTGAGAATTAGTCCTGCACTCTGGAGTCTGAAAAAAATACTCATTCTTTCATTAAGTACTTAATGAGGGCCTAGTATGTACCTGAAACTGTAGTAAGTGAACAAAAATCCATGTAGTCTTTTCCTTCACGAACTTATAATCTAAGAGAAGAGATAGACATATGTGTGAAATTTCCCACAACTACTTCCACCTAGTGAAACCTTCAACAAATATTGAACATTCATGAGTTATTAGGCACATTCAAGATGCTGCAGATGCAGTAGTGAGCAAACATGGACAAATGTATCTGTTGGACATGTGAGTTGTGCTGTCTGAAAATACACCAAATACATAAACTATGCAGTGTTAAGTGATGCAAAGAAATGAAGCATGGGAGAGGGTAAAATGAGAAACGTGCAGGTGCCAATTGGGGGTGTGACCTAACTTTGGTTTCCCTGGAGGGTTCTTTAATAGGGTTAGTATTGAGCCAGTATATAAAAGAGTAATTGGGATTACCAGGCAGAGAAAGGAAAGAGCCTTCTAGGCAGAAGAATCATGCGTGAAAATGTCCTGTGGTAGAAGATGACACTAGCACTCGGAAGAACAAAACAGTTCTTGTGGTTTGCTAAGAAAGAGCAATATCAGAATTTCTTTATCAAGTCCTTATTACTGTGTGCTTTTAAGGTTTCACTGCAGGCTATTCCATTCATTTCTGTGTTGTATATAGGTCTACTCAGACTGGCATTGGCTTCTTTCATAACTACCTTTCCATAACTAACATAAATAACAGAGCTAATACTTTGTATACCTACAAAATTCATCTATTCTATGTCTATTGCTCTTATAATTCTGTTTTCTCCATTTTAAAGAGGCCAGACTCCAGAGTTAGGCTGGTTGTGATGTCCATGTGTAACACTTATTAACCATATAACTCAGACAAATGACTGAGTCTTTCAGAGACTCATTTTCCTGACCCATAAAATGAAAGGCAATAATGTTATTTATTACACACTATTGTGATGTTAATATGACAGAATTGTGTGGGATGATGCATTTAGCACAGTTGTGGCATCATAACCAAGCATTCAGAGGTTTGTGACTTTTAATGAACATAGTAATAGGATTAATAATATTCCTATTGCAATACAATAGATTTAACATAAGAACTTCAGGTGATCTAACTTCCATAAGCAACCTTTTTCCTTTTTCATTCTTCTTGAATTATTGATTTAGTACACAAAACAAAATCTTTTACATGGATAATTGCCTGGACATTTTCCTCTTTCTTTTGCGGTTGTTGTTGAGTCCCTAAAATATCTCTATTTCTTCCTGGGATAAAAATTGCCTAATAATGAAAAAATGTTCTCTTGTTTAGCGGCACCTATCATAGCAAGGAATAACTCACTGTTTCATGACTACCAAATAGAAAACTAAAGGATTTTTAAAAAAAAATTATCTTTGAAGCTTTTTGGCTCTGTCCTGCATAATGAAAACTGCATAACTAACATTCAGAGTAATGATGTGTTACTGCATGAATGAACATAAAGACAATGTTCAAATTTTATTCAATGGAATATCAAAAAGCTTCAAATATAAGTTACCAAAAAAACAGAATGACATTATGAGTTATTCTTGGAAACAAAATTTGTAACCTTCTGTGGCCATAGTGACAATGATCTCTATTATTAAATTTTAATAAGTTAACCATTTTAAATTTCAATAATACATATAAATGAGCTATCAGTGAAAGTGTCCCATTATTTCAGTGAGACATTAACAAAGATACGTATTATACATTGTCATACTATTTCTCAAAAACATTATTTTTTACTTCTTATGACATTCAATTTTAACATTATGCACACACTGAATTCACGTCTCTTTCCAGAAGCAATGAAATTTTCATTTTAAATCTCATGGGTAAAAATGTAAGGTCAAGCAGGTGCCAAGATGATCTGAAGCAGGCCAGATCTATTACCTGAAAGTGGTGCTTGATATTTTTTATCCTGGGTGATAGAATGAGCTTCCATTGCTAACTGAGAAATCTCTATCTAGTTATAATAATACCCCTAATTTACTGATTTTCCTTTGAGGATGAATTTAGATGTAAAATATACATAACTGGATTTAAATAATTGAAACTGTTTTGTTCCTTCTGAGAAAAATAACAATCTTAAGCAAATATTATCTCTTCTGAAAACTGGCAGAAGGCTGAAAAAATATATTAATGTTCTTTCCAATTATTTTGAGAATTCTGATTGCAAAATAAGAAGACTCTAGGAAAAAACCACATTTGAAAGCACATGTAGAAATGGATATAGTTTAGATATTTGCCTCACCCAAATCTCAAGTTAAACTGTAATCTCCAATCCTGGAGGTGGGGCCTGGTGGGAGGTGTTTAGATCATGGGGGCGGATCCCTCATGGCTTGGTGTTTTCTTCGCAATAGCGAGTGATCTCTCAAGAAATCTGATCATATAAAGTGGGGGCAACTCCCCCTCAACTCTCTCTCTGTTACTCCTGCTTTCACCATATGAAGTGTCTGCTCTCCCTTTGCCTTCTGCCATGATTTTAAGCTTCCTGATGTCTCCCTAGAAGCCAAGCAGATGTCAGCACTATGCTTCCTGTACAACCTACAGAATGGTGAGCCAGTTAAACCTCTTTTCTTTAGAAATCACTCAGTCGCAGGTATTTCTTTACAGCAATGCAAGAATGGCCTGATACATATAAAGATATTACTATCTTTAAAATAGTTCATGTAAGATGCTGTGGTATTTTTATATTTCTATGATGCCACCTTGCATAAAATAAATTATGAACATACCCTTACTCTCCTTATAGTATTTGATTACATTGAAATCTGTCTCTTGTGGGAAATTTTAATATTTTGACACACTCTAAAGGCACTAAAAGCTCATGTTTAATAAAAATTGATAGAATAAATTGCAAAAGGAAGAATAAAAAAGTGAATTAGAAAGGTGGATAATACTGTTTTAAATAAAAATGTGTCTGTTAAGAAAGAAAAATATTTCCAGAATTCAAACCATATTTGGAGAAAATACATTGAAAGAAAATATTAATTTATTATTGCAGAGGTAATACAAGTATGTAGCAATTTGATATGATTACAGTGTCCCACCGAAAACATGCTCAAATTAAATTTATATGTATTTTATAAATATAACTAAATTTTAATCATATTTTTATATACTCAAATGAAAGGTTTACAGTGGGTTTAATTTTAAAACATCAGATCAAGTATATGCTGAAATCCTCTTCTTCTGTTCACTTCAGATACACCAAAATGATAGCCCACACATAAAATAAGAATGAAAAATGTCAGAGTCCATGTTGTAGAAATCTTTAGTGGAAACCAAACAAACAGAAACAAAAAAAAAAACCCCACAATTATGAACCCCAAACTTTGAGGAACTCTTAAACTCAGTGGCCTATAGAACCTAAGAGTTAAATTAGAATTTACTCAAGTGGCTGGGATCCAAGATCTTGAGGACTGTGCAGGGCTCTGTAGGGCTAGGGAACAAACCTGTACAACACACAGTTATGAAACTGGATACTAGAAACTCTATACATCTACTGTGAAGGACAAAAGCAGTATCCCTTGCCAAACCAAGGTTTATGTGGCATTAGTGCTGGAATAGAAAAGTAGCCTGAAAAACATAACAGAGAAACAATAGCTGCAGCAGTAAGTACTCATATACAGTCATTTAATATATCATGGGAGAGCATTGTTAATCAGTTTGATAAAAATGTAATGATCCATAAAAGTTACTGGGAAAATGGGTATCCATCGTGGTTTATAATGAAACTGGATTTCTACATTACAGACTAAGCAGTTGCCAAGATTGATGATATAAATACCAAAGAGTATAAAATCTTTGGAAAATAACATACAAGGATGTCTTTATAGCACCAGTGTAAGAAAAGATATCTTAAATAAGGCACAGCAAGCACAAATCACATAATGAAGAAGAGTGAACTGAGCTACATTATACTAAGAACTTTTGTTTATTAAAAAAAACCATAAAGTGAGTGAAAAAATACAGGCAGTATATTTTTATAACCCATATGTGGATTTTTAATAAGCAAAATGATATTTAGTATTTATAAAACCAATAAATTGTTTAGTATTCAGAATGTATATTAAAAATTGAGTCCTTAAGAAATAAAAAAATGAACAAAAAGACAAACATGACCAAGCATGCCACATAAACACAATTATGAATGACCTCACATGTATGACATGATGCTCAAATTTAGTAAGAATTATAGAAATGCTAATCACAACAAAAGTGAGATGTTATTTCAGTTATCAGATTAACACAAATTAAATATGAAAATATCAAAATTGCTAAATTTTGGAGCATTTAAACCATAAGAGATTATAAGCACCTTGCACAGTTAGTTGGAAACGTTTAGTAAAATGCACATACCCAGTGGTTTCATAGTTGCATTACTCCAAGAAAACACAAGCACATATGCTCATACCTATGTACATGAATGTTTACCATAGCATTATCCACAATAGAAAAAAATAAAGAACAACTCCAATGATCATAAGTAGTAGAATGGAAAGATAAATTGCATTATTTTAACAAAAATGGAACCATTTACCACAGTGAAAACAAATGAATTAAAGTAGAATTAGTTAACATGGCTGAATCTCAATAGTACAAAATTGAGTTGAAGAAGAGAGTCACAGAATAATATGTGAAGGATTTTCACCTCTATAATCACACACAGGCCAAAAGAAGAAAATACTGTTTAGGGTCACATGAATATAGTAAGTCTAAGAAAGCAAAGAATGGAAGTAAGTCACAGATATCCAAGTTTGTAATTGCCTCTGTAAGAAGGTGTCACTCTGGAGCCTAAAATGTTAAGGAAATGGAAAATATTAACTAAATATTAAGATTATGGGAATGACAATAATCTTCCTTGTCAGTGGCAGGCACCATATGACTCAACAGTGTATGAGTTTTAGATCCTAATATGAATGATTGAAATATACAAATTCATAGTTAATACAATGTGTTTATATCTCAATAAATATTTAATAATATACAGCTGATTTTTCTGAGCTAGCTAAAATGTATTTATTTCACTTATTTATTTCAGGTTTCGGTATACTTTATAAATGCATTGTTTGTCACTAAAATCTAATGGATAGTATAAATGTATAAATACATTAGGAAAATAAAAACTAATGGTTAACTTCTGTTTGTTCCCCCCTAATAAAATCATCTACTAGGTATAATTTATAGAACTATTGGAAGAACTCATTGTGAGCTCTGCTGGAAAAGTCAAACAAAGATTTGTAGTATATATAAAATAGCTACATGCAATTTTTATATATCCATATTAATATTGTTTAAATCTCATAGACTTTTAATTAAGACCCTGAAATAAACAAAGGTCCTATTAATTTTTCCTTTGTAAAATAAAGCAGATAAAATGTTGCTTAGCAACTGTACCAAAGAGCACTTTGGTATATCATTCACTAAATAGCAAACTTATAGATGGATAGATAGAGATATAAGTCATGATATGGAGATAGAGACATATAGATAGATGCTACATGAAAGAATTAAAAAGTCATAAATTCCTTTCTCAACCTCTAAAGAAAAAAAATCATCATAATACCATCATTGCCTAAGATAGAGAGATTTCCTTAAGGTGTGTTTTATTTTCCGATTTTTTTCTAGACTTTTAAAATTTATAATTTCTTTTGTGGAAACCATTTCTCTCTCCTTTTCTAGCACAGACTTGGTCCCACACAAGCTAAAGTCGGTCCAGTTTCTACTATAACCACGCAGTCTTCAAGGGCTACATGAAAATTAAGGATAATATAGCAGGCAGCCCAGGCAACACGAGACCTGAAATGTGTCATTTTTTGAAAAACTGAATGTGTAGAATTAGCAATAAATTAAAATATGTAAGATAGGATAAAATCTTACATATTAGACAAAACATATATATATATATATATATATATATATATATATATATATATATATTTGTTTGTTTGTTTTGTTTTGTTGAGACGGAGTGTCACTCTGTCGCCCAGGCTGTAGTTCAGTGGCGCGATCTCGGCTCACTGCAAGCTCCTCCTCCCGGGGTTCATGCCATTCTCCTGCCTCAGCCTCCAATAAATATATTTTTAAACAAATATATTCTTTTTTAGTTTAAAAGAGGTCTCTCTTTTTAGTTTAGCTTCTTTAGTTTAGTACAGCCTCTTTTTTAGTATAACCAATGAAAATCATGATGTAATAAATTTTTAAATCGAGAATACATATAGTATACTCATGTTAGATTTTTGGGTTTACTCAAACTATATGCCTGTCTATTGTTTTTCTATGTCACTGTGAATATTCTTCAGAAAAGTTTAAAGCAGAGGAATTGATAGTAACCAATAGGAAGGAAGGCAATCAGTTGCACAAGAGAATAAAAATTTGCTGATTACTAAAATTTTAAAAAACTGAACTCATATTTCTTGCTTTCTATAAAAGTGTTCATGGGTTGGCAATAATAAAAAATAAAACTTGCAACTACATAGTCAAAAATTATTTTTCATTTAAATAAGCTATATGTTATAAATAAAATTATATAATAACATAATTAAAAATAAGATTTCTTTATAAAACAAATTAAAACATATTCCTCATCATATATCTGATTTCTGGAATCTGGGTCACATACCTGTATTCTATTTTAAAAGAAGGAAAAAAAATGCAAATTTCCATTTTCCTAAGGAAGCAAATAACAATGTGGGAACACTTCCCAAATAAAAAGGGTATTCAAAACACATACAGAAAAAAAAAGACATATGATTAACGGCTAATGTCTGCTCCTTGTTCAATATAAATGTGCACCTCTTTTTCATACTTAAACATCCCACAAATAGCAAAAACTATAAAACCAACAACAGTGAACTGCTCACACCCTAAGAAATGCAATTATTTGAGAAGTAGTTTGGTATAGTGGCTATAAGCATGATATTTATATTCAGATTGCATTTAAAATTTAACAGATATGTGCCTGAATAACATATGTAAGTCTACAGCATTCAGTTTCTTTACTTACGTAATGGAAAGACAACAGCAAATACATCATGTGGTTCTCATGAGAGTGAAATGAATTTTTCCATATGGATATCATTTGAACACTTTGTACACACCAACTACTCAGTATGTTCTAGCTCTTACTGTTTTACTCCATATAGATTATAGATATATATCAGGATCATGGCTTTAGGGAGAAAATGTTTGCAAGTATCATCCTATAAAATGGTGCAAGAGACCATTCTCAATTTCATTTTCTGTGTTAATGTTAATTGAAACTATAATACCCTCTTGATCCACGGCACATATATTCTGATTGTAGGAGAAAAAAGCCATTTTTAGTTGTGGGTGGTACTACACCCCAAATTTGTAAGGTTTTTCTCTCAACTATTAGGGTGCTAGAATTTTATTAAACCATTTGTTAATTCACTAAAAGCAGCTGCCTCCTGATAAAAGGGGCTGTAGCAAGATAAGTGAATTGTATGAGACCCTTAAAATTGTTTTATTTCTGTTCACCTAAATTGAGTGCAATAATCAGAAGCAAAATGTGTGGGATACCATAATGATAAAAATATGTTAATTAATTACTTAGAGATATTACTGACAGAAGCATTGCAGAAGTTGAAAGCAAATCAAGGATATGTGATTCTTGTTAATTAACAACAACCATTTTCCCCTACGACATGAGAATGATCCCATAAGATAAAGAGGCAAGCAAAAGACTTGCTGAATTTTAGAGGGTATGAAGATTTCAGATCTGTTAACACGTCACTGAACACAATTTCATCATCTTAGTAAAGTTAAGTCGATATTTTTGAGGTCTCCTCAGTCCTTGGTGTCCTGGGATAGCAAGTAAATGAATAACCCACACAGAAACTCTGCAGTGCATTAAAGTGGTCACATATAGTCTGCCTCCCCATACTATTTCTAAGGTTTCCACTATCTACTATTCCCCATAACTTCACTGCAGTTTCTAAGGCTTGTTTTGTTTTTCCCTCCTAGTTCAAATTTTTAGTACTGAACAGAATTTGTTGGAGTAATAGTTAAGGATATATCTTCTTCCAGAGAAAAGGTGGTTTATGTGATACTTAGAATTCCACTGCTGGGAAGATTTGTAATCTGGTCCTAGAAGAAATATCTGAAACATGTAGTGTGTTTGCATGTTTTGCACCTACAGGTATGTGTCAGCATATGCATCAAGGGAGGGATGGCTGCATGGCAGGAGTTGACACACTGGGAGAGTGGGCTGCCAACGTGTTTTGAGTACTGATGGCTACTCTAAATTGCTGACTTGATGCATTAATAACACACAGTTCATGATCAGCACCTTAGCTCATGTAGCTGATGAGTTATCTACATTCAGGTGCTTTTACATTTTTCAAGGGCTTAGAAAACCAAGATCTACTCATCAGATGAAAAACAATTAATTTCTGAGGGAAAAAAAAGAAGTGCTCCAACACCTAGGATCCTCATATCTGATTCTCCCATGAAGGCTTTCCAAAAATTCTATATATTACCTTTAATCTACTAGACAGAATTTCTGCAGTGCCATATGCAAGTCATAAGAGCCATCCAGGCGACCTGCTTGAACCACACTATATATCAGCTAGGGGCCTTCTCTTAGTCTCCCTTCCACTTAATATGTTATGCTTCTCTAAGCAGTAAGAGCGAAAGAACAAATTTTCTTCTCATTTTGGAGGAGATAGTAAAAATGTTTCAAACCACTAGAATTTGAATGCAGTCCATATAGGAAGTGTAGAACTTGAGTTCTTAAGTATTACTATTATCATTTCTATTACCTTCTATGTAAGAAATTCTAAAAGTTAATTATAGAAATTCCTCTTGAACATATGAGATACTTGCTATCAGCAATCTGAAGATACGAGATACTTGCTATCAGCAAGGGTACATGAACACGTTATTTATCCTTCAAGAGAAAAAACTGTCAGCATTACATTTGTTATGATAATTTCTCCTTATTATTGAGAGCAGGAGAATATTATATTACTTAGACTTTCTTTTAAATATTTTCAATTGGGTAATCTGCACTCAAGGGGTATTACTTACATTTTTCTTCACCTTCAAGTAAGCAAATGTGTTTAAGTATGTTAAAGTTAAGTTGGTATTTATATCCTTATTTATAAAGGTAAAGGTTTATTGCACTTCTGTGCTTCTTGCTTTATTGGAGTTTATTATTTCTCGAGACCTATAATCCCAAACTATATAATTTAAAAATAAATTTGGGTTTATTATTTTATTTTTCTATATTGTATACACCAAATGCCGGGGAAATAAATACTCTCTTGGTTACAAATAATGATCAATAAATGCTTTTTTTTTTCTTTGAGACAGAGTCTCGCGCTGTCACCCAGGCTGGAGTGCAATGGCGCAATCTCAGCTCACTGCAACCTCTGCCTCCCGGGTTCAAGTGATTCTCCTGCCTCAGCCTCCCGAGTAGCTGGGACTACAGGTGCATGCCACCACGCCCATCTAATTTTTTGTATTTTTAGTAGAGACGGGGTTTCACTGTGTTAGCCTCTTGATGGTCTTGATCTCCTGACCTCATGATCCACCTGTCTCAGCCTCCCAAAGTGCTGGGATTACAGGCAAGAGCCACCACGCCCAGCCATAAATGCTCATTTCTAATCAATTAAAAATTAATAGATAGCAAAAATTATTAAGATTGCTTGTAATTCTATCACCCAGTATTATACATATTATATAAGTGTTTAACTTATATAAATGCTTGTGTGTTTGTGTGTATATATATAGAGAATATACATGTGTGTATATGTGTGTATAAGTATGCAGACATAAATAAACTCACTTAAAATTAGTTGTGTACTAATGTATAATAAGAGTTTTTATACCAATATGTATATATAAAGGAGTGATGCCTAAAATATTAATAAAGGAAATAAAAATAATTTTTAAAATTCATAAAACAACAGCAACAACAAAATAAACATTTTTTTCATGTCCCAAGTTCTGAGTTCTTTACAAATAAAAATTACTTTAATATTTAATACTATACTGTGAGATAAATACTCATAAAATAACAATAGGTCAGAATAAAATAAATAATTTGAGAATATATTACAAACAAAAATATTTGAATTAAAATACAAATAAATCTAACTAAACAATACATAAATCAGAAGATAGGCTAAAATAAAATAAAGAGAGGGAAAATATTCGGAATGGATAATGTTAGTATACTTAGTCATATATCACTTAAGCACTAAATAAGGGGTCCTTATGATGAAAGGATATAATTTAAGGAAAAAATTTAAATTGTCAGAAACTACTGTTCTGAATTAAGAAAATAATAAATTTAAGAGGGTAGAATTACACTGAAGAACGAATTGGCAGAGTTTCAGAGGTGCAAACAGATTGATACCATCTGTAGAAGAGTGGTTACTCTGGTGAGAATTTCAATGACTAAGTGACACTTAGAGGTGTGTTTTCTGGAGTAAGTCTGTTCCTGATTGGCAAGCTTCCAGCAGTGACAGCCTATCACTGGCTGCTTCCAAAACTGAGTTCACTAAGGTGAATTGGTCAATTGAACAGGTTTAAATCTGGTTCTAATGACTACTTGTTTATATTGCTCCAGACCAGTGAGTCTTTTTCAATGTTTGTGACCCCTTTTTGTATTCATTCGTCAACCAAATCAGAAAGAACAACAAAATTTGTCCCAATCTTCATTCCCATAATTCATTTATATTGAAAATGAAGTTTCATCTGTGGAGATTTCATTTTCACCTTGCATATTGATAAATATGAATTTATTGTATTTTACTATTTAGATTACCATTTGAATCACTTATGGGGACCATGACTGTGCTAAAGCATTCCTGACTCTGAGCAACAGATAACTAATGAGTTTGGGACTACTAGATTATTGAGTTAGGTTGGTGATTAACTAGAGCAATTAAAGCTTAGATGTAAGCAAGTGATGTTAATACCAAGAGGAGCATGATACATTAACTCAGAGTATCTAACTTTAAATTAGCAAAGAAAGGATTCCCTATTTAATAAATGGTGCTGGGAAAACCGGCTAGCCAAATGTAGAAAGCTGAAACTGGATCCCTTCCTTACACCTTATACTAAAATTAATTCAAGATGAATTAAAGACTTACATGTTAGACCTAAAACCATAAAAACCCTAGAAGAAAACCTAGGCAATATACCATTCAGGACATAGGCATGGGCAAGGACTTCATGTCTAAAACACCAAAAGCAATGGCAACAAAAGCCAAAATTGACAAATGGGATCTAATTAAACGAAAGAGCTTCTGCACAGCAAAAGAAACCACCATCAGAGTGAACCTACAAAATGGGAGAAAATTTTCGCAATCTACTCATCTGACAAAGGGCTAATATCCAGAATCTACAATGAACTCAAACAAATTTACAAGAAAAAAACAAACAACTCCATCAAAAAGTGGGTGAAGGATATGAACAGACACTTCTCAAAAGAAGACATTTATGCAGCCAAAAAACACATGAAAAAATGCTCATCATCACTGGCCATCAGAGAAATGCAAATCAAAACCGCAATGAGATACCATCTCACACCAGTTAGAATGTCAATCATTAAAAAGTCAGGAAACAACAGGTGCTGGAGAGGATGTGGAGAAATAGGAACACTTTTACACTGTTGGTGGGACTGTAAACTAGTTCAACCATTGTGGAAGTCAGTGTGGCGATTCCTCAGGCATCTAGAACTAGAAATACCATTTGGCCCAGCCATCCCATTACTGGGTATATACCCAAAGGATTATAAAACATGCTGCTATAAAGACACATGCACATGTATGTTTACTGCGGCACTATTCACAATAGCAAAGACTTGGAACCAACCCAAATGTCCAACAATGATAGACTGGATTAAGAAAATGTGGCACATATACACCATGGAATACTATGCAGCCATAAAAAATGATGAGTTCATGTCTTTTGTAGGGACATGGATGAAACTAGAAACCATCATTCTCAGTAAACTATCGCAAGGACAAAAAACCAAGCACCGCATGTTTTCACTCATTGGTGGGAATTGAACAATGAGAACACATGGTCACAGGAAGGGGAACATCACACCCTGGGGAATGTTGTGGGGTGCGGGGAGGGGGTAGGGATAGCATTAGGAGATATACCTAATGCTAAATGACGAGTTAATGGGTGCAGCATACCAACATTGCAGATGTATACATAAGTAACAAACATGCACGTTGTGCACATGTACCCTAAAACTTAAAGTATAATAATAATAAAATTTAAAAAAAAGAAAATATACAAACAAAAATATATAAAGGAGAGTTAAATATATAGGATAACTTGTTCTAATGGTTTTGGCAAGATGTCTGTTTTATGTGGCCCTCTGACTATTCTGGGGACCTTAGGCTAGCAATCAACCTCATGAATCCTTTACTTCTGTAGGTTCTCCAGAAAACATCCATTTAGGTTCTTTAACGGGAGTGATGTCCGGGTTCTGTTAGGATCCCTTAGATTTTCAGAGGATTTTAAATGATAAGACAAAAAGGATTTTGAGTAAAGGACAAGGTCTGACATAAGTCAAAATTATGAAAAGCAATGCTAGGTAAATATATAACATAACATTGGATTGAAAAGTAAAAATGTTTTAGGTAGAAAGAACATAATCCAACACTATTTTCCTGCCACCCTAGAAAAGAAATTTCTCCATCAGTGTTTAATACTGGTGTTAGGTTGCACCTAATGTCATAGTTATTTCATGTTCAGTTGAGATTTGGTGCTATTAGGTGGAAATTCTGATTTTGCCCAGTCTTATCCTCATGGATTTTACAACTTGAAAATTCCTAATGTAATTTTAAAAGAATTCAACAGGCCAGATTTTATGTATCTATAATGGAATCTTTAAGTATCTGATTGAGTTTCCTATCATTTCTTAATCTTATTTTATAAGAGATCCTTTATAAAGACTTTGTACAGAGCAGCATATTTGGCATGAGCCAAATTTATTTATGACATTTCTACAGTAGTTTTTATAATATTGTAGAGTAGCTTCTGAACTTTTACCTTGGGGAAGACTTATTATATAAATCAGGGTATTTAGGATAGCATGAAAATATTAGGTGATTCAGAATTGCTTTTATTCTTAAAATTAAACTGTGCTTTTATAGCATTTAGAATGAGTGCCATGTTTTAAAAGCTGACATTGATGAACACAAATTATATATATATTCCCAATACGTATAACTATATACATTTATTTTGTATATATTTTTCACATGTTTCTTTTAGTAATTTGATGTTTCCTACAAAGGGCCATAGTCCAGTCATTTGAACAATAAGGATCCTGATAAAGAATTGGATTTTTAGAAGAGACTGAACTACTTACTGAATTTAAAGCCTGGTATTTTATTTTAAAATTATGATGATTTCTAACATAAACTTCACTAACAAACGATATTAAGTCAAAATGTGTCATTAGAATTTTCTAGACAATCCAGAACCAAACAAAATGCAACTTTGTACAAGTAGACAACAAAAGCAAAACTAAAGAAAATAAGCAGCTTAATAAGAAAAAGTATCTAATGACCTTACTTAACTAACACTAATACTCAATTTAAAAAATCTCTAGGTCTTATTGCCTTATACAAAACCCTATGAATAATGATTCTTACAAAAAAGACCTGTTTGGTTACAAAATCTCAAACAGAACAAACCCAGCAATCAGAGTCAATCAAACAAATCTAAGCTTAGATTGCAGTTTAGACTGATTCACCTGGGAACCTATCTAAAGGACAAAAGAAATCTGGGCACAAGGGATTCATTGTGAACATTTGTTGGTCAAAGGATTTCCTGCAATTCTGCCAAATGAGTGTTATAAATGAAACTTTTTTTTTTTTTTTTTTTTTTTTAGGATGGAGTCTCGCTCTGTCGCCCAGGCTGGAGTGCAGTGGCTCCATCTCAGCTCACTGAAAGCTCCGCCTCCTGGGTTCACGCCATTCTCCTGCCTCAGCCTCCAGAGTAGCTGGGACTACAGGCGCCTGCCACCATGCCCAGCTAATTTTTGTATTTTTAGTAAAGATGGGGTTTCACCGTGTTAGCCAGGATGGTCTCGATCTCCTGACCTCGTGATCCGCCCGCCTCAGCCTCCCACAGTGCTGGGATTACAGGCGTGAGCCACCGCACCAGGCCTAAATGAATCTTTAGTGTAACCTCCATAATTCTCATTAAATGATATAAAATCTAACAAGACATTTGACTTTATCTCTTGTAATAATATGGAAGATCTAAGCTTGTCAGACAAAGTTTCTTCAGGCAGAACAGATTGTTGATCTTATAAGCTGAGATGTCCAATCTGAGCGCCATAGCAATTAACCAATGTACTTAAAATAATTTAAATAAAAATGAAAATTAAATACATTTAAAATTTAGTTTTGTGACCACACTAGTCACATGTCAAATGATTAATACCCACACATGGCTGGCAGCTAACACATTGAACGTTAAAATACACTTATTTTCCACTATTGTGAAAAGTTCTCTTGAATAGCATTGTTATATAGGATTTTTCGAAGACTATCAGAGATGTAAGTGGATTGATATTATCTACAGAAGTAAGGTTACTTGAAGGTCAGTTTTACTGAAGCATTGTCACTCAAAAATGTTCTTATTAGAGTGATTCTATCCTTGATTGGCTGATTTTTTATACGTGGGAAGGACTGGAAGGAGAAAATATGAGCCTAACACTGTCTGTGCTCATGGAGGTGAATTGTTGATAGATCAAAACTGGTTCTGCTGATTCTTTTCTACAATAAGTCAGCAGAATATTTAAAAATCTATAAAAATCACTTAAAGAAAACATAAATGAAATTACTATACAATATAAGCAGTTTTTCAATGCATAATGTGATTTATTAAGGGACATTGGAAGAGAATAAAAATATACCTCTATTTCACAGTATGTACAAATATAAAATCCATAAGCATCTAAGCTACCAAATTAAGGTAAAATGCCTTAAAAGCATATTTAGAATGTCAGATAAACAATTTCAACATGGTAGTATTGTTTGATGAAGATAATACAAAAAGGATAAAAAGTAAGTCATATAGCTACTTGTCTATGACTAATTTATAACTTTTTTTCTAGGATTCATCATACTAATAACAGACAAATTTTAGTTTTATAAAGCAGAAAACTGACAAACCCTCTTTAGTTTGTGAAAAAAGGAGGCTGGTGATCAAGTTTTCTTTACACATCTTGATATATCTTTACTTGTAATGAAAAGCATGTATTTCTTTGTAATTTTAAAAATCAAATGCAATGAGGAACTGACAAATTGCTATGTAGAGATTTTAAAATTCCAAATGAAATTAATAAACCTAATATTTTGTTGGTTCAGTACAATTTTATCAATTGACTGTTACATTTCAGATGCCTATTTCTTCTTATATGCATAAAGCCAAATAAAGCCTGGTCATGAGCTAATGAATCCATGTCAAAATGAGGTGAGAGATACAGGAAAGTAATTCAACAACCATGAAACAGCATAGCAACCACTAAATACGGAGACTGTAAAGAAATACAGACCTGGGTTAAAAGAAAATCTGAATGAAAACGTAGTGTACTTCGAGGAAGAAGATATTTGGGCATACTGAAAGACAAGTACGACTTGTCCACATAGAGAAGATGAGAGGCAGCCATTCAGGCCAAAAGACTACAGACAAAAGCATAAAGCACCAAATAGCATGATGCATTCTGGGAATTACCTTTAACATGGCATAGCTATTGTTAAAGGTGTATTATTGGAATACAGAAACATAATATTAGAAAGGGAAAGTTTTTGAACCCTGATAAATACAATGGTGTACATAAAAAATACTACTATTTATGAAGAGTATTCTCTTTTCCATAAAGACTGGCTGAATATATCATTGACAGAGTCAAATATTCATTGGAAACCAACCTGATTGGATATCTCAATTTTAAAAATCACAGCACCTTTCAAGAAGTACATTACTATAAATCCCAAATAGAACACTAGTTACTAATTTGCCCTTAATTTTGCAAAAGGTAACACATTTTAAGAAAAACACTTTTAACATAAAGTACCATCAGTATTGCTTTGTAAATAATGGCTCAAAAATTATATCTAATCACCCTTGCTTTGGATTTTTGGGTTGTTGTTGTTGTTAATGTGTATTAATTAAGCTATAATTTGATTTTCTAAAAACTAATCTTTTGATGAAAATGCCATTAGCAGAGGCTAATGATGAATTCATATATGAAGTGAACCATTGCATACCTCATTAAAAATAAATACTATAGAGTTAAACAAACTGATGGGAAAATTAATGAACATAACATATTGTAAATGTTAAGGTCTTAGTTTTCAAATAATCACTATTTAAAGTTTATACAATTATGAAATACTTGAAAAAATAAGCCTTCAGTTTCTAAAAGGTATATAAATATATTTTAAATAATTTATTTTGAATATTCTTACTGTTATATTTTCTGAAAAAAAAATTTACTCTTTTTTGCTTTCTAGATTTTCTGATTTTCTAGTTTTTTAAAACCTTAAATGCAGATGCATAATTTTGAAACAATTTTGATTAAATATAAACAAGTAAAAATTATGACCCTTCATTTATAATTCTAATGTTTGATACAGTGGGCTACTCTGTATTTGCAGTTGTCACTTACTCTGTCAATTAATAAATGTTCAATACAAAATGCAAATGATATTTTTTAACAGTGCCAACTTAAAAACACAAAAGTAAATAAGATGCTTTTTAAAAAGTTTTTAAAAACCTGATTATAGAATTGTATATTTTAGCTATTAAATACCTCCATATACTTATTACCATTCTAATATTTCTTTGTATCAGTATTATATATTTTAATTGTATTTTATCACTTTCACTATGTGCCCTAACTTCTACTACTCAAAAGAGTCAATAAGGTCTAAAATAGAGGACTCAAACTTGAATGTAAGGGCAGTAACGACAAGTGAATGAAGCAGATCAAAGTTTCCTTATTCATTCATTTGTTAATTAAGTTTGATTATCTAACATTTATTAAGTGTTTCCTATGTGCCCAGCCCTCTTTAAATTCTTAGGACATATGATTACCAACAACAACCAAAGGTTTTTACCCCAAACTTTTTACATTCCACAGGTGGAAAAAAGACAACAAAAGAAATAAATGTAACAAATAATTGAAAGGTTAGAAGGTGAAATTATTCACTTGAGATGCGACAATGGTTTTTATCAAAGATAGTGCAATAAATGAGAAGTGTTTAGACGAATATAAGGGGAAAAAATAGCAAGAAGGAGGATATTGAATATTCCCAACTCAAAGAAATAATAAATATTAGAGATGATGGATATGCCCATTACCCTGATCTAATCACTATATATTATATGTATCTAAACATCACTAAGTACCACACAAATATGTACAATTTTCATATGTCAATAAAAAATAAAGCAAAATAAAATTAATGCTACTTTTCAACTAATTGATTTCCTGTTAAGTAAAAAGTTGACGTTTAAGGAATTTGTTTTTCTAAAGAAGCTACAAAACAGATTATGTTGTTAAATCTCCCATTTAAAATTTTTCAAAAAAAATGTATAAATTATGAAAATTATTTGTGTCATTTAGTTGAGTCTTTATTTCCAACCTGAACATATGTCTTATGTCCTTTCCCCACTGCCCCTAAATATGCTTATAGCTATCAAACATATAATAATAATCCAATCAGAATTTACCAGAATGAAGTAGACAAATGAGGGTTTTAGACTTGATATTTTAGGAGACAGGCTAGTAATGTTGTAGAATCTAGTAATGTTGTAGAACCAAATATTTTTAAAATGCTAATGTAAAAGATATTTTTGATTGCTAATATTTTAAAATGCTGAATAACCCTAGAAAATAAGATTTTGAAATTACATATTTATGAACATCTTTAATTATCAATGTATTAACTTAATTTTTTTCATGGCATAAGATTATGTATCTTTATTTTTATTTTAGGAAATACATATTTCCTGCACTTAAAACATTTACTGGAGTCGTTCATTTTCATCCTCAAAGTCCCCATTATGAGGGGTGTATTAGTTTGTTCTCACGCTGCTGATAAGACATACACTAGACTGGGTATTTACAAAGAAAAAGAGGTTTAATGGACTCACAGTTCCACATGGCAGTGGAGGCCTCCCAATCATGGCAGAAGGCAAAAGGCACGTCTTACATGGCAGACGAGAGAGAATGAGAGTAAAGTGAAAGGGGAAACACCTTGTAAAATCATCAGATCTCTTAAGACTTATTCACTACCAGAACAGTATGGGGAAAAACCCACCCCCATGATTCAATTATCTCCACCTGCCCCCACCCCGACATGTGGTAATTATTACAATTCAAGGTGAGATTTGTGTGGGGGCACAGCCAAGCCATATCAAGGGGATTGTCTATATAAACAATTTTTTTTTCCTTTAGGGCATGCTACATTTTAGTAGATATTTATATAATTTTGGAATGTTTTTGCTAAAAGCAATTTAGTGCAACTTTTATTTTGAATTTATTTTCTGAAGTTTACCAGAAGCTTTGATAGATTTTTTCATCTTTTCTGCTTAAAATATATTTTAGCATAAGTATAGTAAAAAGAATTTAAAAATTAAAAACAATTATCATAAAAAGTAAGAGGAAAAATTTCTCACCAAAAAGGTGAAATATAGTTGGCTGATCATGAAAAATACCCATTACAGTGCATTCAAAATAGTCCAAGTTACTTTTGTTTTTAAACACCTGGCAAAAAAAAAAAAAAAAAAAAAGGAGCAGCTAATTCTCTGGAGATAGACACAGGTTTCCTACAAATTTACACAGGGTATGAAATATTTTCCAAGCCAGTTTGTAGACAACACCACATACCAGGTACCTAGCATTTCTATCAGTTACAGCAAGGATTACAAATGTAGAAGGTGTGTTCTTGATGCTAAGATGAACTTCCCCAGGAAGTAGAAAAGATGAAGTGAAGCAGCTTATAGATATTGAGAATGTAAATATGTTTGAAATCTAAGTGATAGGAATTTTTGAGTTGAAGATCCTGAGGGATTGCTGGGTTTTAAAAGAGCTGCAATTGTTATAGGGTACCTGAAGAGAAAGATACCCAAGAAGAATATTTTAATTTCTGGATATTATTTTTAAAAGACTCTTATAATTCACGGAAACTATTTGCATTGTATTACAAATTCTAGTTTTATAATATTTTTTAGACAAAATCACTAATGACCTTTTCCTCATACATCACATAGCCCCTAAACTGATTTATTTCTCAAGTGCATTTCTCAGATGAGTGTATGGATGACATATTCTGTGAATCTTTTCCTCTTTATAAATCTCTTCATTTTACTTCATCCAGGTACAGGATTATGGGATTACTGCTCTTTTCTCTTAATGGCCTTGCTCTTATATCACCAAGTTTCAGCAGATAGGTGTCCGATATAAGCCTGACTCTTTTCCTTTGTAGTTTACATTTTGTTTTTGTGTTAAAATAGTTTTTTTTTGCATTTTTTTTTTTTTTACTTTTCCCAAGGAATTCAGTCATCTTACTAGGATACAGCTATGTATGTGTATTTCATAGTCAATCCTCATAAGAATTTAATGAACAGTAGATTTACCTTTAAATATCAGATTCTCTTTAGCTTAAATAAGTTGTATTATATCTTTAATGCTGTCTTTTTTCCATTCAGAGTCATCAAACTCAGCCCCACAGATTTTCTCCCCTGCAGTTGTCCAATACAATGGTCTTATGTCCATCAATTCTATTTTCTCCTTTCGAGCGTTTCTCCAATTTTTCTCCAATTGATTCCCTGGATAATTCCGCAGGCCCCTTTGTTTTTCTTAGTAAAGTATTAGCTTCCATGTTTTCCTTTTGTACTTTCAGAGATGCCTTGCACAGAGTGTTTTTCAAAACGTCAATTAACACGGCAGTGGCCTTCTTCATTTCCTGAATGCTTTGTAAAACTTACATTAATTTTTGAATATTGTTTTTACCTTGTTTTTGAAATTCCACAGCACATAGACATGTTTATATGTAAACACACACACATATATACATATTCATATATACATATATGTGTTTCCTAAGAGTATTGTTCTTAGAGTTCCACCTGATATTCACATCTATGGCTGCTGGGCCCCTTCACATGTGCTGTTCCCTATTTCTCTTGGTTAAAGGTTTATTATTCATCACATTACTAGTTCTCTCTTGAAGTACAAGGAATACATTTCACTGGTTTCATCTTTCCTGAGCTTTTCACAGCCTCAGAAGTAGAAAAGCTGCAGACACCTCTTCATCTACTCATCCTCTCCTTGGATGTCAGAGAAATACATTTTCTCAATAGCCAATGTATACTTTTAATTTGACTGATCATTGTGTCTTTTGGATCCAATCTCATCCCAGATTGCACAATCTACCTCTGGTGTTTTCTACTTACTAGGAGACGACAACATTGAGCACCAGCTCTCTCTGTCTGGTTTCTTTTGGAAATTGGGAATGAATCTACTCGAAGCCCAAACCTGGCAGCTGCCTGTCTTAGAGTAGACAAGGTGGTTTGGAGTCAGAGTAGAGGAGAAACAATTATTTTAGTCAAGAATATTTGTATTTGTTTTGTAATGATCCTTTAACATAATGTCTGCAAAAATAATCCCTTCCCTTACAAGATGTCTGTATATATTTTGCTGTGTTTTGAGGAATACTAGGAGTAATAAAAGTTGAGTGTGTGGATATTATGAATGAGAAAGGGATCTATAAATTTTGTTGGAAACATTGAATTATGTGATGTAATTTAGGTTAGAGATGATAATTTTTTAATGAGAAAAAAGTTTCAATGATTTACACTTACAAGGCTTTTTACCAAGGTTACTGGTTTTTGCCAAGGGGCTACAACTACAACTAACATGTTAGTTGGTAGATGCGCCAAACTTTGATCCTAGTTCCCAGGCCCAAACACGCTGACATCTGTAAATGTTACATCTCTACTGGCAAAAGGTAATCCCAATCCCTCATCATTTCAGTCTGTAATTACTTTTATTAACCAAGTTTACATGTGGGCATCAATGCATCAAGGCAGAGAACCTCTTCTTTCAGTAGTTACTGCTCTTCTGCTGGAATTCTAAACTTGATCTTTGAGCATTTTACCTATGCCATTAATACAAGTGCCATAAAAGAGCATAATTTTAATCAGCAATTTGACAAAATCTCCCTTACCAAAAGCATACACTCTTAATAACACACTAGTGCTAAAAATTTCATGGGCAAAATAATAATAATAATAAATTAAATTAAAAATAAATCTTAGGGGCTAAAAAAAGGAGAAAACCTAAGTTAGTTTCTCTGACTACATTATATTTCTAAAAATAGAATATTAAAATAGATGTTTAAATTGATGGGGTACAGAATAAAATGTCACAATTAAGTTTGTGAAGAAGAATGAATGATAAAATGAAGAACGAGCTAACCTTCCTTTTTTTTTTTTTTTTTTGATGGAGTCTCACTCTGTCGCCCAGGCTGGAGTGCAGTTGCAGGATCTTGGCTCACTGCAAGCTCCACCTTCTGGGTTCAAACGATTCTCCTGCCTTAGCCTTCTGGGTAGCTGGGACTACATGTGTGCACCACCAGCCTTGGCTAATTGTTTGTTTTTTGTTTTTTTTGTTTTTGTTTTTGTTTTGGGAGACACAGGGTTTCACCATGTTGGCCAGGATGGTCTCGATCTCTTGGCCTTGTGAACCGCCCGCCTCAGCCTTCCAAAGTGCTAGGATTACAGGCATGAGCCACCGTGCCCAGCCCAGCTATCCATTTTTATTAGCAACGTGACTAATACTAAGGAGTTCAAAACTGTAGGCACAGTGAACAAGACAGGAGTCAATTGCAATAACAAAACAAGCGAAGTAGAAATCATTTTTAAAAACAAGAGACTATTTATTATTTATATTAAAAATTTTGGTTGAAGAAACATATGTTTTTCTCCAGTATAAAAAATTAATACAGGTAAGTGCATTGTGTACATGAAAAATATAAAAAATTCTGTAATGAAGAAATGTTTAAAAAGCCAGAGTATCCAGGTCATTTAAACAAATTCGACTCATCTATGAGTTACTCAGTCTCTATTATTGTGCAAGGTTCTGGTGTCTTGCACTTTGAAAATATTTCAATCAATCTTAATGTTCATAATCAACCTGATAGTGCCTCATAAAGTACTTATCTTTGCTTTGCATTTTCCTAAAAAAGTATGATTTTTGTCAGAAATATTTAGTTGTATTAAATTAATATGACAAACAATCGTATGAAGTCAATTTCAATCTTATTAGTGAACACGTAAATGCAAATGAAGATTAAAAGTAAATATTATTTCATATCAATTCAGTGGACAAATTTTAAAATCTTGCAACACCAACTTACATGGAGAAAGTAGATCCACAGTGTCTATTAAACATTACCAATAGGAATAAAAACTGTTCAAAATAACTTTGAAAACACTTTGACATTTTCTTATAATATTGTATATACTATACAATGTAAAGATTTATCTTTTAGGTATAAACTATAGAGAAACTGTTACACATGCCCACCAAGAACTTTTTATAAATATATAACTGACATCACTTTTTAATATCAGCAAAAACATGAAAAAACTGAAATGTCTATAAAAAGGGAAGTGAGAGAAAGAATGTTAAACATGAAATATTTTACCAAATTCATAATGAATTGCAGCAAATTAATAGATAAATTTTAGGAGTATAATATTAAGAAGAAAAATAAGTCCCCAATAGTACATGTATTAGCAAACCATATTTTAAAAGTTAAAAACTAAAATAAAACTGTAAGACCCTATGAATGTCCAATTTCAACATTTATGTTGGGTGGTAGCTTCTCTTGTGCACACTATATTATATTATTAATTAATTAAGAGCCATGTGTGGACCAGTAATAACAATGTCCTGACACAGTAATTTTGAATAATCACATTCTCTACACTGTGGATTAGTAGATTTTTGTAATTGGAAAAGTAATGTAGAGCTTAAGGTTAATTTGGACAATTCATGTTGTCACTGTATTTCTTGAGTCTTGAGTGAAATTTTGCTGGCATGATTCACTTCATAATTTTTATTTTTCCTTTCATTTTGTTAAAACTCCCAAGGCAGATCGAACACCTATTAACTAAGCACCTAACTTGCCCCTAGAGGTAATGTTTTTATGTCTTCAAGTTCAGAGTATTAACTAATTTATGATAAGCAAAATTTTGCTATTGTCTTTAGGCTACAACTCGGAATAATTTTGCCACTTGAGCACATATCTTCTACCACTGAAATACCTGT
Source organism: Pan troglodytes (assembly GCF_028858775.2). Lineage (NCBI taxonomy): Eukaryota > Metazoa > Chordata > Mammalia > Primates > Hominidae > Pan > Pan troglodytes. Next base: position 57,846,089 of record NC_072398.2, on the reverse strand, counting down.
ATCATTAAAGCACAGAGATTTGCCAGACATTACAAGATAAGTAAGTGTCAAAACGAAGAATCAAACAGAAACTCAGCTAGCATTCCTGGACTTTCTAACTTCTGGATCATACTTATGTGTGTTTTATGAACAATTAACCCTATTTAAGGATATCTTCAGTAAACAACTGCAAGGTATTCTTCCTGTAATTTTTTTTAAATGTGGTTTTCAAAAGAATATAATAAAAGAAAAAGCAAAAAATGCTATATGTACTATCTCTATTAATCAACTCATTATTTGAAAATCTAGTAATTGATTTTTCAGACTCATTCCAAAAACAATCCCCTAGTTATATAAAAGACATAATTCATATGTAACATGATATGTCCTTTAAACTTTGTTAAAGGGTTGTCAATAATAAAATGATATAAAAATTCTTATCACCTTTAAGAACAATGACTCTAAAGTCTCAAGTGAGAAGAAATATATAAAGTTTATTTTCTGGAAACTGCTTTAGTAGTATTATGTAGACGTTTGAATTTTGCTTTTGCGCTTACAAGCAAACAATCTTGTAGTCTTTACCATTTACATAATGATATCAACATAAATTTCAAAGAAAAAAATAACTTTCAAATATACAAACTATTTTTACTTTCAAATTGCTAATTTTAGTTTTTAAGAGCATTTATAGACTTAAATTGAGTATATATTAGCAGAAAGTTTATATTTCATATTGACAATTTATTGGTCAATAACTTAAAAATTCTTATCTTTCACTGTGAGGAAATAGAAAGAATGTCAAAATCTTTGAAGATTACCAGAGATTTTAAGTACATGTCTTCCATATAAGCAGTAACTTTGTTTCAAGTTACCCTTAAGCACTATTTTTGGTTAATAAAATAAGTAGTTCAGGCCTGGTGGCTCATGCCTGTAATCCCAACACTTTGGGAGGCCGAGGCGAGCAGATCACTAGGTCAGAGGTTTGAGACCAGCCTGGCCAACAGTGGTGAAACCCTGTCCCTACTAAAAATACAAAAATTAGCTGGGCATGGTGGTGGGCACCTGTAAGCCCAGCTACTCGGGAGGCCGAAGCAGGAGAATCCTTGAACCCGGGAGGCGGTTGGCTGCGGTGAGCTGAGATGGTGCCACTGCACTCCACTCTGGGCAACAGAGTGAGACTCTGTCTCGAAAAAAAAAAAAAAAAAGAAAAGAAAGAAAAAGAAAAGCTTAATTTCCGGAAAAATAAAAACGAACTCCAGGAACCTAATATCTTTCCATGTTACTTCCACAGTTTGGTAGAGTAAATAGAAAGCTCTTTTCTTTTTGAGATTTAGAAATATTACTTTATAAAAATTATATTTAGATTGCTCCAATAAGTTTTTTTGGTTTACATTTGATAATTCTTTAGGTGTATATAATTTCACATTCTTAAATATTTTGAGTAGTTCTAGATATTTATTTATACTTGTACACATTGTGTACTATAACACATTGTGACTAAATATATTTCTTATACTTCATTCATTATGTAATTCAGATATTCCAGTTTCCAGTTTAAAGTGGACATATTTTTATAACTATGTATATTGATACTCAATATCATAAGTAAATGATATTGAGAAATATATGTGAAAACTCATTACTTTTACACACTGTGGTATCTTTCTCTAAAGTCTCACTTGGGGTGTTTAGTGAAAAGGTTTCTGTTTTTTGTTATTTAGATGATGAAATAAATATCTTCTATAAAGTTATACATTTTTATTTTTATTTTTTATAATTTCATGCACGTGTTCACTCTTTTCTAATAAAACATTTCTTAGAAAGAAAGCTATCCATTTTAGGGGGAGACTTTATTGTTATTCCATAATTGATTGGAGTCTATAAGTTTATGTTTACACCTTTTGCATATTTATTTTTTCAATTTTATATAGTTATAAAAATATTATGAAACAAAATTTGAGGATGGAAACTTATAATTTTATACCTTTTTAAATTGCCAGGTAATAAAATTCTTCTGTGGCAAACTAATAATTTTCGGGTAACTTTGTGACACAGATGAGACGAATTTCTCTTTCTAGGTAAACAATGAAACATTAATTTGCTATCTCTCCTTGAAACTCTGCTTTTAATATCTTAAAATCCCTTGTGACTTCAGTTTCATCCCAGGCTTATGTTCAAAGTTATGCAGAGATAACTTTCTGAAAGAGACATCTACAAATAGTGTGTATTCTCAGGGGTGCCACAAAGTTCTATCTGCCTTAAGATTTTCAATTTCTACTCTAATACAGTTCATAAAATTTCTGCTACAGAAGACATCTTTTAAAAATTAACTTTCATGGATGTATTGAGAAAATTTAAAATATCTGAACATTATCAGAAAATTAAATTGAAGATATTCACAACATATTCTATAGTACTTATTTATACTTCCCTTTGATTTGTTTTTCAACTGCAGTTATCAGTAAAATGACATTGTATTTACCCAGTAGATGCTCAGTTCATAATAAAGCAATTATCACAATCCACTTGAGGACTGACAATTGTAAAGCAGTAACTACTCTAGATTGATGTAATGTTCTGTCATATTTGTGCCATCAAAGGCATAAATAAAGAGTAGTTCAAGCTTAATGAATAGTGTAACAGAATGAATGGTAATATTAATAAACTTTTGCAGAGTATATGTAATATCTTGTATAACTGCCTTTGGGGCAATGAATAAAGAGTAAGTTTAAAAGGGGAAAAATCATAATGAAAGTGTCACCTTTCTTAATAAAATACAAAACTATTCATACCATTGACTAAGATTTTATTTTCTGACTTAGCAAAATGGCTGCACCTTTCTAATGAAAAAGTGGATAAATTTGTTAACAGTCATCTGGGTCTCTAACAAAAATATGGTAAATATTTTCATATAATTTTGACTTTGACATTACTGTAGAATTTTGGAGTGTCTACGGATTTAAAAGAAAATTCTTATTGTTGAGAAAAATCTCTCCATTTTCATAGATCATAGAATTTTCATCCTGGAATGATCCCAGAAATTATTTAGGTGCATAATTTTAGATATGAGAGCATAGAAACTAGAAGAGGTTAAGTAATATATTTGAAGTAATACAAACAAGATAATGATGGATAGTATTGGGGACTGCTTTTCTGTCTGCAGGTCTCATCAAATGCCTTTTCTATAGTGCAACAATATTTTCCCAAATTGTTCATTAGGAAGTGCCAAAAGATAGTGGAAAATGAGAATTATATCTAATAGAATAAATTGAACTGAGGTCAAGTTAAAAATCAGTCTTGATGGAGGAATTAGTTTGCTTGATTTGCAGGATTCTATATTAAGCTGTCCATTTCTTAGTGATATAATGATGAATGGAAACAATATTATGGTTACATAGCACATTAGAAAATAGCAAAACCTTGTTTATTCACAGATTCTACAAAACTGTCTAAATGTAAGAAATTTATGAAATTTAGAGCATGATTTATTTTAGGAAAAATTCCATTGTTTTATTTTAAAACATGTATAACATCTAGGAATTGAGTTTTATAGATAACTTAAATCATCTTAACATCTTAAGAATGTGGAATATTTAGTGTTCCAAAAGCTTTCTGAAATGATCACATTTTTTGTCATTTTTAATTACCCTCATTGGAGCCATTAAATAAAATTCAAACTTAAACATCCAGTATCCAAATTTCCTACTTGGTTTTTCATTTATTTCATAACAGCACTTACACATTTCATTTAAAAAGAATTTATTTCTAGAAACAAATTCTTCTAGCAAAAAAAAATTGCTAATTTTTGGGCAGTTTTATATATGGTTACACCGTCCAGTGTTGCTCTTTTTGCTCCTTAAAAATGCCAGCTCTGTCACATTTATTTCAATTGAGAAATTTCTACTCATTTTTCAAAGCTTAACGCATATGCTCCTGCCTTTATGGGCCCTCCTCAATCACATAGGTAAGATAAATTTTTCTTCTTCTGTTGTCCCTGGCTCCACAGTGCTTAGGACATGCTACTAGTGTAACACTTATAACACTGTGTTGTTACAGCTTCCTTGTATCTTACCTGAACTGACACCATCAAATTAAATTCCATATTAGGAATATGGATTTAGAAGTTTTCTGTATTTTGTGTTTATCATTCAAAAAAATAACATTTATTTTTAAGTTAAAATTTCAACATATATGCCTTTTCAACACATAGAACAGGAAATATTGGAAACCTGTTTGCAAAAAAAAACAAAAAAAACAAAATTAAAAAGATTATTATCTATACCTCGCACCATGAAACCAAAATTATTCAGAATTGATTATAGCCCTAAATGTAAAATCTAAAACTATAGAACTTCCAAAAGAAAACACAGAAAAAAATCACTTTGATCTTGTATCTCCCCATCTCCCCCAAAAATGTTTTTTATATATGACAGCAACAGCATAATCCACAAAAAGAATTGACAAATTTGAATTAATCAAAAATAAGAACATTGGCCCTTTGAAAGATGCTGTTAAGAGAATTAAAAGACAAATCACAAACTAAAAGAAAATATTTTGAAACTATATATACAAAAAATTAAATTATGGAATATAAATTTTATATATGAAATTTAATATTTTCTGATAAAGATTTGTATCCAGAATATATAAAGAACTCTTAAAACTCAATATAAGGAAACAAACAAATAATAATAAAAATGGCCGAAATATTTAAACAAACACTCGACCAAAGAAGAAATTCAAATATGTGGATTAAGGTTAAGTAAATTAATACACAATGAAATACACTTACATGTATATTAGAATAAATGAAATTTCAAAGTCTGACATTGTAATGCATAGGTGATAATTTGGATGAACTAGAAGTTTCATAGCAGTTTGACAGTTCAGTAAATATGTAAATTTCTACCTTCAACATAATCCAGTCATTTTATTTTTATATATATTTTTCCGAAACAAATAAAAACAAATGTCTATGAAAGGTCTTTTATGAGAAGGCTCTATTCCAGTTTTATCTGTAACAGTTCCAAACAGGAAACAACCCAAATGTTTTTCGACAGGTAAATGATGAAATATACAATGCCAACAATTGTTCATTCATATAATATTAATGAATAAGCTATTGAAACACACAAGGAACAGATGAAGCTCAAAATGATTAATGGTGTGTAAAATAAGCCACAGAAAACTCATTCTTGTTTGGAACTATTACAAACAAAACTGAATGAGAACCTTCATGTAAAAGAAAATCTGCACACCATATGATTCCATTTATATACAACTTTAGAAACTGCAAACTAATGTACAATGAGGGGCAGAGGATCCATTTGGTGAGGAGTGGTGTTTGGGGTTGTCAAGAAACAAATAGAAACTTTGGGGATAACGAATATATTCATTATCCTGTTTATGATGATGGTATCATGAATTTGTGTGTGCGTGTAAAAAGTTATCAAGATTTAGCCTTTAATTATGTGCAGTTCAAGGTTTACGCAGTTTATTTTGTGTCATTACAGCTGCTAAAATCAAAGAAAACAAAATGATAAGATGAAAATAGATAAGATAAAAATAATTTTCAAGAAAATTGTAATTTATATTATTCTAAGGGTCAGTGAGTAAATATGCTACTATGTAGCTTTATGAGCTCATATATATGTAAATGTATATATATATAATATACACGTTTTCAACACATATATTCATATATATTTTCAAATATATATATCAAAGAAGATGACAAGAACTGTTACTAAAACATATTATATAGCAACAATAGTTCAAACATGTACTTCTGGGGGTATTGTTTGTTTTATTTTGTGTTGTTATTGGACTTTGTTCTTGGTCTCAATATGAATAGCACAAAATATTTTAAATATTTAATATTTACATGCATACCTGAAATTTATATAAATCGCTAAAGCTGTATATATATGAGATTCATATTTTTCAGAAATATCAATTATTTGTAAATCATATATATGATGTCTAAAGCTATGCGGTGCCTTATTCACTCACAAACCATTGGAATGATATAAATTAATTTTTACACTTTTCTTGAGAATAGCTTTTATCTTTTTTTTTTTCGACTTTCACAGCTATAATGACACAAAATAAACTGCATAACCATTAACTGTACATAGTTAAAGGGTAAATCTTGATAAGTTTATACGCACACATGTGCGCACACACACATTCATGAACCCACCACCATAAACAAGATAATAAATATATTCTTTTTGTCCCTTCACAACCTCTAACACCACTCCACAACAAAGAGATAAACTATCACTCATTCAAGTTTATCTGCACACTTGAATAAAGTAATGAAAGCTTATGATTTCTGTGATCACAAATCCATTTTATATCATTTTCCATAGTACAGACATTTGAACAGTGCTACTTCAAATATATTGGCTATATGTATTATTCTTTGTTTTATTAAACTGAGTTTTAAGAGTTCCTTATACATTCTGGATAAAATTCTTTATCAGAAAATATTAAATTTCATGTTTATTATATATTATCCATAGATACAATGTACATTATTTATACATATTATATAATATATACATATGAGTCCTAACACGGTAGACATATACATATTTCCAAGTTAGTACTTGGCAATGGTACTTTGCCAAGATGTCAAAGTACTGCTAGTTCAAGTTATTTTAAAATATGACTTCTAAATAAAGTCTTAATTTACAGTGCCTGTGATGAGCTCAATATATTTCCACTTCTTAGAATTCAATATATGTTAGACTACACAATAGATCAATGCACTGCATCCTTAAGGATAAATCAGTTAATGGTGAATAAAAAAATCCATTTACCCAGTAAACATTCTATCAAAAGGGATGACAGAAACTGTCACAAAAACAGATTATATAATAACAAGGGTTCAAAGATGTAATTTTGGGGGTATCATTTTATTTTGTATTGTTGTTGGACTTTATTCTTGGTCTTGATGTAAAAAATATAAAATATTTTAATGTGAGATTTACATGCATACTTAAAAATTATATATAATTTGATACATTTAAGTAAATATCTACACAGTTGAATAAAGTAGTAAAAGGTTGAATATCTGTTATCACAAATCCATTTTATATAAAGTTTTCCATGGTGCAAACTTTTAACTTGCAACAGTAAGGGAAGAGTCTCCACCTAAATATTGAGTTGTCAAATAAAAATAATGTATGGTTCTTGAATAACTGAAGCTGGTTAGAGAAGCAAGTAGATAAGCAAAAGATTACAATGTAATGTACTGAGTTCTTTACAAGCATATATAGAAATGAGTAGGGATGGCAGGAAAGAAAAATGGAAAAAAAAAAAGCATTACACATGGTAATAAAGGCCGACTTTAAATTTTACCTGTGCCACCTAATGACTGTAACTTTAAGGAAAAATATAGTTTCCTTTATTCTTAGTTTCCCCATTTAAAAGTTGTAATACAATAAGCTATTTCTAATAACTCTAAGCACTAAATTAGGCAATGGTTTTGGCTTTACATGGAACAATAGCAGACACAAAGCAAGTATAATTACTACCCACACAGTTGATTTTGAACCTGAATCTAAAGAAGAAGTACAGTGAGATAAAAATTACTTTGTCTGAATGTATCAAAGAAAATTTTCACAAAGATGTGACTTTCTATTGGAACTGATTCTTCCTAATAGTGGTTTTAAAATTTAGCTAGGAAGGAATTGTCTAAATTGGCAAATAAGCTAATGATGGCTATCCTCCCCATTAGTATTCAGGATAGTAATCTCATGGAAGTCTCTGACATTGCAATAAAGCAACAATGTGAAATAAAAGAAAATTTTGAATATAAGACAAGTTTACTTTGTTGTAGATCAGATAATTACTTAGAAAATTCTGAGACATCTACAAATCATGAGAACCAATAAATGAATTTATCAGACATAAATGAGAAAATAAATATACACTGCCATGTGTATTTTTGTAAAGCAGGCATTCAAAATAGGAACGTTAAATAAAAGTTCAATTTATTTTGCGTCATTATATATAAAATGCTTAGGAATATATTTATCAAATGTGTCAAAAATATAAAATACTGAGAAAAATTAAAGACATGAAAGCCATTTGATATAATTCATGAATTGGAACTTTCAGTATTGTTAAAAAATCAATTTTATGCAAGTTGGTCTGTAAGTTTAATGTAATATCATTCATAATTAATGTAGCTTTATTTCTTTTCTTAAAGATAGACAGGTTATTCTAAATATATATGGAACTCAAAGGATCTAATATGTCCAGAACAATTTGGTGGGAGAAAAGGAAACTTGGAGAACTTGCGTTATCTGATTTACTTATGATAAGGCTACAGTAAATAAGGCCTTTTTTAAAATCAGCATAAGGATAGACATTCAGATCAATACAGAAGAAAAAATAAGAAGTTGAGAAGTAGACCCATGTACATATTTTCAACTATTTTTAACCATGTTATTGATTTAATAGTGAAAGAATTATTTTTTCAACAAATAGCAATGAAACCACTCTAATTCAAAATAGAAAAATAAATAATCCTCAACAATTACCACTCAGCACTTACAAAATTTAACTACGATTGTGCCATCATTTCAAAAGTATAAAATTCACTTTTAAAAAACACAAGAAATATTTGTGACCTTGGAGTAGGAAAAAAAAATTAGATAGTTCCCCAAATATACAACTTTCGAAAAGGCATTCTAAAGATTGGGAGTCAAACAGAATGTATAATGAACTCTTACAAAACAATAATAAGACAGCAACTCTTTCTTCAGAAAGTCAATAATAAGACTTTCTGAAGAGAGAGAAAAAAAACTTGAGCGTATATTATATGAGAAGATATACAAATGTCCAATAAGAATGCAAAAAGTTCCTCTTTAGTCACCAAGGAACTGGAAATTAATATTTAGATATTAAGACACACACACTAAAATGGTTGAAATAAAAAGACTGACAATGGCCAGGCATGGTGGCTCACACCTGTAATCCCAGCACTTTGGGAGGTTGAGGCAGGTGGATTGCTTGAGCTCAGGAGATCGAGAACAGCCTACGCAACGTGGCAAAACCCATATCTACAAAAAATAGAAAAATTAGCCAGGCTTGGTGGCATGTGTCTGCAGTCTCAGCTACTTGGGGTGCTGAGGCAGGACGATTACTTGTACCTGGGAGGCCGAGGAAGCTGCAGTGAGCCAAACTTGCGCCACTGCCCTCTAACTTGGGTAACAAAGTGAGACCCTGAGACCATGTCTCAAAGAAAAAAAAAAAAAAAAAAGAGTGAAAGACTGACCATACCAGGTTTGCTGAGGATACTGAGCCACTGGAACACATGTGCATTGCTTGTCAGATTGCAAAATGATGAAATATTTTTGAAAGAAATAATTCCTATACATTTATTATTTGACTCACTAATTCACTCTCAGGTACTTACTGAAGAGAAATAAAAATTTATATTCACAAAAGAACTTATACAAAGGGTTTATAACAGTGTTCTTAACAACATCTCAATTCTAAAGACAACCCAAATGTCCATTAATAAGTGAATGGCAAAACAATTTATGGTATATCAATTCAATGAAATATTACACAGCCACGGAAGGGGGACAAACACTGGTAAATGAAACAACATGGAGGAGGAATCACAAATTATGCTAAGTAAAAATAACGATACAAAAATGTGTCTACAATATGATGCCATTTCTATATAATTATAGAAAAGTAAAATTTATCTATGGTCACAGAATACATATTAGTGACCTGAAACTGGGTGTGAAGATGTGTGTAAAGGAGTTGTTAACTGCAACACACGATGTAGAAACTTTTTGCATTTTTGACATGTCTTATGTCTTGATTGCAGTTGTAGTGATAGGGATGTATACATTAATCACAACTTACCTGTATGTATACTTAAAATATGTACATTTTAAAGTATGCAAATTATACCTCAAAAAGTTTATTTCAAAATGATTTAATTCAGTAAAGTTTAATACTTTAATCACATATATCTTATCTTCCACAACACAAGCAGTTGTTCAAAGTGTTTCTGGAATTTATTCCTTCCTGTGGGTTCTTGGTCTTGCTGACTTCAAGAATGAAGCCACGGACCCTCGCGGTGAGTGTTACAGCTCTTAAAGATGATGTGTCTGGAGTTTGTTGCTTCAGATGTTCAGATGTGTCTGGAGTTTCTTCCTTCTGGTGGGTTCACGGTCTCCCTGACTTCAGGAGTGAAGTCACAGACCTTTACAGTCAGTGTTACAGCTCTTAAAGGTAGCACATCTGGAGTTGTTTGTTCCTCCTGATGGGTTCCTGGTCTCGCTGACTTCAGGAATGAAGCCACAGACCCTCCTGGTGAGTGTTATAGCTCATAAAGGTAGTGCAGACCCAAAGAGTGAGCAGCAGCAAGATTTATTGTGAAGAGTGAAAGAACAAAGCTTCCACAGCATGGAAGGGGAACCGAGGGAGTTGCCACTGTTGGCTAGGGTGGCCAGCTTTTATTCCCTTGTTTGGTCCTGCCCACGTCCTGCTGACTGGTCCATTTTACAGAGTGCTGATTGGTCCGTTTACAAACCTTTAGCTAGACACAGAGCACTGATTGGTGCGTTTTTACAGAGTGCTGATTGGTATGTTTACAAACCTTTAGCAAGACATAGAGCTCTGATTGGTGCGTTTTTACAGAGTGCTACTTGGTGCATTTACAAATATTTAGCTAGACACAGAGCACTGACTGGTGTTTTTACAATCCTCTAGCTGGACAGAAAAGTTGTCCAAGTCCCCACCCGACCCAGAAGCCCAGCTGGCTTCACCTCTCAAAAGTAGATTCTTGGATACCTATAAGGGATGTCTGAGTAGATCTGGATCCAAATACTTACTTCCCACTATATTCCTATTTCAAAACTTACATTCCTTTGAGTTAGGTCAGGGAACAGAAATGTGTTATTAGCTACCACTCAGGAAAACAGAAATGTTTTTGACCTCACTCAGTTTGGATCTAATCTTGCCTGTTGATGGTAACTTCTGCTTATGTGATCACTTTGTGTGAACGATGTTTATTTTTCTTTGGGGTGGTGCTCAGCTTCTCTTCAGTCTCTTTGTCACAGAGGATCCTCTTAGAGAGGCACAACTATTACTCCTTTTTCCCCCAGCCAAGGCTGATGCACCAACACCATCCCTGTAGTCAGTGTCCCATCACTTGATCCTGTAGCTTTCAAAAGAGCATTGGAGCTCCTACCCATTCTCTAACTTCCATACTGCTTCTTGTTGAGACATGGCATCTAATGGGTCTTTCTTCTTCGTGGTCTGAGAGGTTTTTTTTTCTTTTTCTTTTACTTTTTTTTTTTTCAGACGGAATCTCACTCTGTCGCCCAAGCTGGAATGCAGTGGTGCGATCTCTGCTCACTGCAACCTCCGCCTCAGGGGTTCAAGTGATTCTCCTGTCTCAGCCTCCTGAGTAGCTGGGATTACAGGCTCGCACCACCACACTCAGCTAATTTTTTTGTTTGTTTTTGTTTTGTTCGTTTGTTTTAGAGACGGGGTTTCATCGTGTTGGTCAGGCTGGTCTCGAATGCCTGACCTCGTGATCCACCCGCCTCGGCTTCCCAAAGTGCTGGCAATACAGGCATGAACAAGCGTGCCCGGCCAGTCTGAGAGTTTTAAAGAACTGATTGACATGCTTTCTATAGCCTTCCCAGGAACCCTGTACCATGGATCCCTCAGGCCCTTCTGTCTCAGAATAATATAGTGAATACTTGAAAGTCTCTACACCTCCCCAAAGAGCCAATTTTCCCCTAAGCTGTAAGGGACCTATGGCATGTTCTTCCAAGAAATCCCCCATTATGTTCTGCTTCATTCTGACGACCACATATGGTGAGCTTGCAAGTTCTACAGCTCAGCAACTATTCAGGGAAAGAGATGTCAGTCTTTCCTTCCTGAAGATGTTCTCCATCTCCACTAACAATTTATTTTAGAGCCTTCCACTCTTATTTGAACACCCTCCCCCTTTTCCTCTCACATTATGAAAAGGAGTAACTTGTCACAGTTAATACTGTATAGTATGGAAGCAAATAAATACCTTTCCTGTTTCATACTAAGTCTTTTTCATTTATAAACTAGAGATATACGGTGGTGGTGAAGGATTGATAGCAATTGGATATTTCTGCTGCTTCCTAGTAAAGTCTGAGAAAATTATATTGGCTTATTGAGATCTCTTTTTTTAATCATTCCTTTTCATCTTCTAAGGAATTTATACTTTGTGACATCATGTAAAGTCCCTTTCAATTGGTCACAGTGCTTGTTATTTTTGGTTATATATTTATTTTAACTTCTAAGTCTAAATGTTAGACATAACCCTGCATACAAAGTTCAACAAGGTAGGTATTTTCCAAAATAGAAAAAAAATACTTAACTTCTGATTTTCAAAAACAGTTCTCTTTTTTATAGGAAATAGAGTAATTTCTAGCATTGACTACTATTAATAATAATATTAATCAATAATATAAAAGCATCAACTGATCATTTTAAATGTATTGCTTGCAGTAATTCTTAAATATTTCATTTTATAGAGTTTGTTGAGAATCTTAAAAACTCTACTGTGCATAATATTTTTTATATTCAAGGTCAATGGATTTACTCACCTCTTAAAATCCTTTGACTCATGGTCTCCAGTTAAAACCTACGGCCTAGAAATTATGCCTGAATCAAAATGAAAATGCATAATAGAATATACAGCTTCAAACCACTAAAAATTAGTAATAGTCCTACACCCTATCCTTCATTAGAGATTATCAATGTGTAGAGATCATACCTCTTACCTCATAAGATTTTCACATCTTAGCTCATTTTTTATAACCTCTATATTCCACTCATAGAAATTCGATTATAAAGCAAGTTTCAAGCACACAGTTTCAGCTATGAGCATCATGCAGAATTTAAATAACTCCTCAAAGACTGCTACTTGATGGATCACACTAGTTTTATTATATCTGAAATATTATAATAAATAATTTTAGTTGGGTTCTTTTGAACAAATGGAGAAAAAAATGTGTAGCAATTCATGCCTCTGTGGAAATTTTGGTATGGAATCTTAGTATTTCCTTATTTGTTATACATTTGTAAAAATACATTACTTTTTATTCATGAATACATAAACATACAGTACTGAAAATTAGAATTGTGAAAGCCTTGTGCACTTTTAAGTGTACTTTTGAGCCATAAAATATATAAAGTTTTCCAGAAAATTTTAAACTTCAGTATGTTTGGCTTGCCTTGATATGTTATCATCCTATTATAGATATATTACACTTTTATGTCATACCCAGCAATAATTTGATTAGAAAATTTATGGGATTTTGTGAATTCAGTCCAACAATGAGATACTGTATTTGAAAGCCTTGATCTGAACTGACACAAGGGTTTTATTACGGGTGATTTCAAACAAAGTAAAAGTCAGCTGTGTATGTTTTTTTCCCCTGTAATCACCTAAATCCAGAAAACATGGTTTGTGTTTTATGTTACCTCATTAAATTGTTCATGTCAGGAAAAGAGCACATACTGAAATGCGGTACCCATTACTAGATGCTTCATCAAACCTAACAGACTACTTATATCTCTAGTTGGAACCAGGAAGAAGGAGAAAAAAAAAAAGACTTGCTTTTATCACATATCTTTTAATGTCAGCTTTTGCACTTAATATTTTTACATAGGCTTGTAATAGAATTAACTGTGCGACCCTGTGTAATTGAGAAGTCCCCCATTAAAAATCATGTGTGAAATATAAGTACTATAATCATTTCCTACTCAACCTCAAGTAAAATGGCAGTAAAAAAGAATGGGAAAATGTGCAAAACTACAGAATCAAAATTCAGGGAGAAAGGACAACTAGAAGAGAGTGTCAGTAAAAATATGAAAATTAAAAAAACAGCTTTTGGGAGAAGAAATACAAATAGATTCGTTGTAACTGATTTAGCAAAGTGGAAGAGACTGAAATCAATGTGTCTGCAATGGGGGGAAAGTATAAGAAGCAAGTTACGTTATGGCATAGTAATTGGTTAGAAAATATCCGAAGTTCATATTTAAGAACCTAGTCGTCTACACAAACACAAGAGAGTTGAAAGTGATTGTGTCTCTAGTCTTTTGGGGTTGGCACGGGGTAGGGTAGGCAACTACATAAACCTTGAAGCACTATTATATATTGAAAGTATATTCATACACTGTATAGACAAAAATGTTTAAAAATTCAGACAAAAACCTGAGTACAGATGGCTTTCTTACTCAGTGTAAAGCAGTGTTTCTACCCCTTTGTAGAGTATCCAACATACAGTAAATATACAGTAATAAGTACACAAATGAGTAAATGGATGCCATCTCAAAGCAATTCTTATAACATTCCAGTGAAGAAACAGAGACTACAGAAAGGCATCCATTCTAATGTCACACAGTCATGGATAGACGTAAATAACAAATCCTGGCTTGTTTCACTCTACTGAGTTATTTGCTATCTATATCACGCTAGGTAATTTTTATTGAGAAATAAAGGAGACATCAATAAGTATGAGGAAATTAAAACATGTTTCTATTCTCCCCAAAAAGCAGAACAAAATGTTCATGTCAGTAAAAAATTATTTAGAATTGATGAACACAAATTAGACTGCATATGGCAAAATGAAAAACAATATCTATCTTGTATACAGATGTAACACAGTATTATTGAGTAGTCAGGCCATTCAAATACTCACATTAAGAGGATTGTAGGCACAAAACAATGTTGTCCAGGATAACGCTCCTCAAACTGGGATGCACACCTTATATAAATTTGTATAAACAAGTACAGCTGGCTGAAGGGACCCATCTTTCATATACTCAAATTTCATAAACACTAAATGTATTCTGCCTGACTTGAGAGAATGCTTTTGTTGAGGTAACATGTCAAATCATCCATCTTAACTTTTCTATCTGAATTATCCATCCCCACATTCAAAAGAGAAAGTCATCTTTCTCACTCATCCGTAATTTCCGTCTGTGTATTGCTCCAGCTTTTAAAATGCTCTTCCCATTGACAGACCACAATTTTGAGAAAATTTTAGTTTATAAAAGGTAAAAAATCTGCTTTAAGAAAGAGAATACAAAATGGCAAGTAGAAAATTAGGTATGAAAGTAAATATTTATTTAAAATAAGAAAATAAATCATAAGTAATTGCTAGTGCATTGGAGTTCAGGTCCATTTCTTAGTAAATTGCTTTAAGTTATTTACCAGAACTACTTACATAGAAACGCTTCTTAGTTGCAATCTGTCTTCATTTCTTCTCCTAGAACAATCTACAGCCAACAGTAACTCCAAGCAATTATAGAAGTCTGTTCAAGAGAGTGGCTCTGGAACTTGAGATCCATTAACTTCAAGGTTATTTGCTTCTGCCTCCAGGCCGCCAACTAAAGGTAGACTTAGAAATGAGCAGTAGTGAAGCTTTCCTTAACTAGTGAAGTCACCCATAAACCTCTGGTAGGGTCGCTCTGGTTAGTTCTTTGCTTTGGACACATTTGTGTTGAGGATGAAGTGCGTACACAGAAATAGGTATTGTGGCCCCTGGTCTAAATTCAGGTATAGTGTGGAGCAGAACAAAACTATGATAACAACAATTGCAAATTTAAAACTATGTCATATCTCTGAATTGCTACCTCTGGCCATAAAGAATAAAGATGTAGAATGAGTCCTCCCACTCCAAAGAATTATAAATCTGAACAACACATATAAGGCAACTGTTTTCAGGCAGTGGTGCAAAAGGTAGCACAACAATGAGATTATAAACATTTGAAAATGAGATGTTAAACTGCCATTTACAATGTTTTTTTTTTAAATTGAGGACAGTATTAAAGGAATGAAATGGCAACCCACAGAATTAGAGATAGTTTTTGCAAACCATATTCCTGATAAAAGAGTATTATACAGAATAATAACTCATACAACTCAACGAAAAAAACAAACAACCTGATTAAAAAATGAGCAAAGGACTGATATAAACACTTCTACAAAGAAGATATACAAATGGCCAATAAGTAAAAGAAAAGAAAAGATCTTCAAAAGCACTAATAATTAGATAAATGCAAATTAAAACTATAATGAGATACCATTTCACATCAACTAGGATGTCTATTATTTAAAAAAAAAAAGAGAGAGAGAGATACCAGAGAATAATAAGCCTTGGCAAAGATATGAAGAAATCAGACTGATTATGCATTGCTGGTAAAATAAAATAAAAAATTTTTTAAAAGATACTGTGGAAAACAGTATGGTACTTCCACAAAATATAAAACATAGAATTATGGTATGATACAGCAATTCCACTTCCAGGCACATACTCAAAGTAATTGAAAGCTGGGATTAGAGGTTTTTTTTTTTTGTTTTTTTTTTTTGAAATGGAGACTTTCTCTGTCGCCCAGGCTGGAGTGCAGTGGCAGGATCTCCGCTCACTGCAAGCTCCGCCTTCCGGGCTCACGCCATTCTCCTGCCTCAGCCTCCCTAGTAGCTGGGACTATAGGCGCCGCCACCGTGCCCGGCTAATTTTTTGTATTTTTAGAAGAGACAGAGTTTCACCATGTTAGCCAGGATGATCTCGATCTCCTGACCTGATGATCCACCCGCCTCGGCCTCCCAAAGTGCTGGGATAACAGGCGTGAGCCAACGCACCCGGCCTAAAGATATATTTTTACAGAAATGTTCAGAGTAGCATCATTCGCAATTTTCAAAAGGTGGAAACAACCCAAATACCCATTGAGAGAAGAAGAAACAAAGTAGGGCAAATACATGCAATGAAATACTATTCAGCATTAATAAGGAAGAAAATTCTAATACATGCTACTATATAGATTAACCTTGACGACTTCATGCTAAGTGAAATGAACCAGACACAAAAAGACAATAACTGAATTATTGTGTGATTCTGCTTATATGAAGTAATTAGAATAGTTAAAATCATGGAGATGGAAAGGAAAATAATGCTTACCAGGGACTGAGGGGAAGAGAAAATTGAGAGTTATTATTAATAGGTACAGAGTTTCAGCATGGGATAATGAAAAGATTATGAAGAAGGATAGTGATGATGGTTACACAACAATTTGAAAGTACTTACTGTTACTAAATTGCACACTTGAAAATGGTTAAAGTGATACATTTTTACACTGAGTATATTTTACCAAAATTTTTTAAAAGTACTAAATAATAAAACAACAACTTAGGAACTAAGTGAATAAAATACTTGCAAGACCTCTACCCTAAAGTCTCCAAAAACTCCTGAGAGAAATGAGGAAAGAATGCATAAAAAGACACATATATCTGTTCATTAGTTGGATGAAACATTATTACAGAGATGTACATTGTCCCTAAACTAACCTATGTATGTAATGTAATTCTAATAAAATCTGAGTAGGCATTTCTGTTTTGTTTTGTTTTTATAAACATTAAGAAACTGATTCCATAATTTACATGGAAAAGCAAATAACCTAGAAGAGCCAAAACAATTTATTTCAAAATAAAAGTAAAGTTCAAAAATATACACTACCTGATTTTATGACTTAATATAAAACCACAGAAAATAATATATTGTGATTTAGGCATAAAGATAGGCAAATAAACCAATAAAACAGAATAGAGAGCCAAAAATTGGACTGTACACATATGGCCAATTGATTTTCAAAAGAGCCACCATAACAATTCAAGATGAAAAGGGTCATCTTTCAACAATTGATTCCAAGTAGATATCTGAATGGAAAAAAAAAATTGAACCCATTCTTTGATTATCCATAGTAACATTTAGTTTAAAACAGATTGTAGATTTAAGAGCTGAAGGTTAAAATTAGGGGAGAAGAATATGAATTGGGTTTTGCAGCAGGAACTCTGCTGTTTTCCCCACATCCAACCTACAGCTTGTAGGAGGCTTTCTCCAGATTCTTTCCCAGACCTCAATCTTTCCTCTAAAAACTTGATGAGATCAGTGGAGAAGAGGCTGTGAGTGGCCATGTGATGTCTGAAGTGCAGTGTGTTCTGTGCTCTCACACTTGGCCTTGAGCAATTAGTCAACAATTGTAGCTAAATTCTTCTTACTAGCAGCTGTATCCTACACTGGTAAGCAAGTGCTTGGATTGCATCTCTACTTGGCAATTGTCATCCCTCAAATTTAAGGTTATTTTGTTGCCCTGCAACTTCAGCTCTCCAACTAAGCTAAGAAAAGTTGCAATTATGCAATTATCTGTCTCTTTGTTATTGTTGTCAGAGTGGAAGAGATATTATTTTCAGTTTTTAAAATCCCAGGTGGAAGCTAGAAGCTTTTGTTGTGCCAATGTAAGACATGTTAAAAGAATCTACAAAATAAAACTAAGCCTGAATATATAATCATATATAAATATATAAATGTTTTCACACTTGATGGGTACAGTAAGCAGTATCTTAAATGGCACTATTTACAATTATATGATAAGACTTTTGTCCTAGTTTTGTTTAATTTTAGCTCAACAAAGTAAAATAAAAGTTTTGCAGGCACAACTAATTTGATGTCTTGATAAATAGGTGGTGTCCAATGTGTTGTTTTCAACAAAATTAAAAGGAAATTTATAAACTAAAAACAGATGGATTACTAAATTTAATTTTATTGTATAACGATGTTATATTTTGACATATAACTTTAGGAAAAAATCAAAATACTGAGTAGCATTGCTAAAATAAAACATTATTTGTTCTTACCTACTTATTTATATTAAAATATTTCTTATATAAAGGAATATTATAAAGGCTGAAGACTTTCTAGCACTATATAATATTGGTATATGAAATATTAAAATAATAGGAATATAAACCACGTCTGTATTATTTGATTTTGTCAATTGTGTACTACTAAAACATGTAATGATAATTCATTCCAGAAAAAAATACCCATTACAGGCTTAGACCCACAGAATATTTTAACAAATAATAAATGTATATAATTGTTCTTTTATCAAAGAAGCATGATATGATCATTTGGAAGATAGAATTTCAAATATACAAACACATTACATTGGTGAGGATAAAATACTGGGACTTGAGGAAAGATAGAAATACAAAGTCAAGAAGAAACAATTCAGGTTTCGTAATAGTAGCTAAAAAGTGTTTATTTTTTCTCATTTTATTTTAAGAAATAATTTTTTTCAATTTTTATTTTGGAGTCAGGGAGTACATTGTGTAGGTTTGCTACTTGGGCATATTGTGTGATGTTGAGCTTAGGAAAACAAATGATCCCATTACCCAGGTACTTACCATTATACCCACGAGTTAGGTTTTTTACCCTTGCTCCACTTCCTACCTCCACCCTCTGGTAGTGCCCAGTGCCTATTGTTGCCATCTTTATGTCTATGAGTACCCAATATTTAGCTCCCACTGTTAAGTGAGAACATGCAGTATTTGGGTTTCTTTTCCTGTGTTACTTCACTTAGAAGAATGGCCTCCGGCTGCATTCATGTTGCTGCAAAGGATATGACTTCATTTTTTTATGGTTGCATAATATTACATGGTGTGTATGTACCACATTTTCTTTAGTCCACCACTGATAGGCACCTAGATTGAACCCATGTCTTTGCTACTGTGAATAGTGCTGTAATGGACATGAAAGTGTATATGTCTTTTTGGCAGAACAATTTATTATTTTTTAATCTACATACTCAGTAATGGGATTGCTGGGTCAAATGGTAGGTCTGTTTTGAGTTCTTTGAGAAATCATCAGCCTGCTTTCCATAGTGGCTAAACTAATTTACATTCACACTAATATCTCATCTTTGATGAAGCTGGCAAAAATAAGCAATAGGCAAAGAACTCCCCATTCAATGAATGGTGCTGGGATAGCTGGCTAGCCATATTCAGAAGAATGAAACTGGACTCCTATGTTTCACCATGTACAAAAATTAACCTAAGATGGATTAAAGGTTTAAATATAAGATATCAAAATATAAGGAACCAACAAAAAAAATCTTTTTTAGGTTTCTAAGTGCCAACATTTGTTGTTTTCTGCCTTTTTAATAATAGACATTCTGACTGGTATGAAGTAGTATTGTGTGGTTTTGATTTGTGTTTCTCTGATGATTAATAATGTGAAGTATTTTTTAACATCTTTGTTGACACCTTGTACACCTTCTTATAGTTCCTTCTTAAGGTCCTTATAGATTCTGGATACTAGACCTTCATCAGATGAAGAGTTTGCAAATTTTTTCATCCATGCTGTAGGTTGTCTCTTTACTCTGTTTATAGTTTATTTTGCTGTGCAGAAGCTTTAAGTTTAATTAGGCCCCACTTTTTAAGTTTTCTTTTTGTTGCAAAGACTTCTGGAACTTACTCATAAATTCTTTCCTAAGGTTGATATATAGAATGGTGTTTCCTAGGTTTTCTTCTAGGATCTTTACAGTTTGACAAGTTACATTTAAATATTTAATCCATTGAGTTAATTTTTGTGTATTGTGAAAGATTGGGCCCAGTTTCATTCTTCGGAATATGGCTAGCCAACTATCCCAGCACTATTTATTGAATAGGGAGTTCTTTGCCATTGCTCATTCTTAGCAACTTCATCGAAGATCAGATGATTGCAGATGTGTGGCTTTATTTCTGAATTCTCTATTCCGTTCCATTTGTCTATTTGTCTGTTTTTGTACCATTACCATGCTATTTTGGTTTCTGTAGCCTTACAGTTTGAAGTCAGGTAGTGTGATGCCTCCAGCTTTCTTTTTGCTTAGGATTGCTTTGACTATCTGGACTCTTTTTTTCCCTCCATATGAGTTTTAGGAGAGTTTTTTTTTTTTTTTTAAGTTCTGTGAAAATGATGTTGGTAGTTTGGTAGGAACAACATTGAATCTATACATTGCATTGGTCATTATGGCCATTTTAACTGTATTGATTCTTCCAATCCATGAGTATGACATATTTTTCCATTTGTTTGTGTCATTTATGTGTTTTACAGTTCTCCTTAAAGAGATCTTTCACCTCCTTGGTTAGGTGTACTCCTAGGTATTATTTTTTCTGTGGCTATTGTAAGTGTGATTGCACTCGATTTGACTCTCAGCATAAAGGTTATTTGACGCTTGTACATTGATTTGGTATCCTGAAACTTTACTAAAATTGTTTATTTTTTCCAGGAGCCTTTTGTCAGAGTCTATAGGTATTTCTAGGTATAGAACCATATCATCCACAAAGGAAGATAGTTTGACTTCCTCTTTTCCAATGTGGATGCCTTTGTTTCTTTCTTTTGCCTGGCTGCTGTGGCTAGCACTTCCAGTACTATGTTGAATAGGAGCGATGAGAGTGGACATCCTTTTCTTGTTCCAGTTTTCAAGGGAAATGGTTCCAGTTTGTGCACATTCAGTATAATGTTGGCTATAGATATGTCATAGATGGTTCTATT
Organism: Pan troglodytes; assembly: GCF_028858775.2. NCBI lineage: Eukaryota > Metazoa > Chordata > Mammalia > Primates > Hominidae > Pan > Pan troglodytes. The sequence continues at coordinate 57,824,703 of NC_072398.2, read as the reverse complement.
CCTATGATACTGAGTTTATTGAGAGTTTTTATCATGAAAGTATGTTGGATTTTACCAAAATCTTTTTTTGCAGCTGTTCAGATAATCACAGGGTTTGTGTTTTTAATTCTGTTTATATGGTGAATCACATTTATTGAATTACATATCTTGAACCAACCTTGCATCCCAGGAATAAAGCCTACTTGATTGTGGTGAATTAACCATTTGATGTGCTGTTGGATTTGGTTTGCTAGTGTTTTTTGTTGTTGTTGTTTTTGTTTTTTTTTTCTTCAGGGTTTTTGCATCTATTCTCTCTTTTTTTTTTTTTTGAGACAGAGTCTCACTCTGTCGCCCAGGCTAGAGTGCCACGGCATGATCTTGGCTACTGCAACTTCCACCTCCCGGGTTCAAGCAATTCTCCTGCATTAATCTCCTGAGTAGCTGGGATTACAGGCATACGTCATCACGCCCGGCTGACTTCTGTATTTTTAGTAGAGATGGGGTTTCAGTATGCTGTTCTCAAACTCTTGACCTTGTGATGTGCCTGCCTCGGCCTCCCAAAGTGCTGGGATTATAGGCGTGAGCCACCCGCGCCCAGCCTGCATAGATTTTCATCAGGGATATTGTCCTATAGATTTCTTTTTTCATCATGTCTTTGCCGGGTTTTGGTATCAGGGTGATGCTGGCTCCTTGGGTTTTCGGAAATGTTTCAGTCAAATTGATCCTGGCTCTTCTTTGTACATCTGCTAAAATTTGGTTGTGAATTCATGTCCTCTGGGGCTTTTTAAATTTTTTTATCACTGACTCACTTTTAGAAGTTGATATTGAGCTGTTCAGGATTTCAATTTCTTCCTGATTTAATCTTAGAAATTGTGTTTCCAGGAATTCATTCATTTTGTTCTAGATTTTCTAATTTGTGGGCATAGACGTGTTCATAATAGTTTTTGTTAATCTTTTGTGTTTCTGTGGGATCAGTTGTAATGTTACCTTTGTTGTTTCTGATTGTGCTTATTTGTTTGTATCTTCTCTCTCTTTTTTTTTTTTTTCATTAGTCCAAATACTGGTCTATAAATCTTGTTTATCCTTTCAAAAAACCAGCTTTTGAGGTTTCATTGATTGTATGAAATTTGGGGTCTCAATTTCATTCAGTTCTGTTCCGATTTTAGTTATTTCTTTTATTCTACAGGCTTTGAGGTTGATTTGTTCTTCTTTCTCTCATTTTTCCAGGTGTGACGTTAAATTGTTAATTTGAGATTTTTCTAACTTTTTGAGGTAGGTGATTTATGTTGTAAACTTTCCTCTTAGCACTGTTTTTATTACATCCCAAAGGATTTTGGTAAGTTGTGTCTATGATTTCCTTTATTTCAAATAATTTTTCATTTTTGCCTTAATCTTCTTCTTTACCCAAAAGTCATTCTGGAGCAAGTTGTTTAATTTCCATGTAATTGTGTGATTTTGAGAGATCTTCTTACTATTGATTTCTATTTTCATTCCACTTTAGTCTAAGAGTATGGCTGGTATTATTTTGATTTTTTTAATTAATGGAGACTTGCTTTATGGCCAAGAATGTGGTCAATCTTGGAATATGTTCCATGTGCAGATAAGACGAATGTATATTCTGTGGCTGATGGCTGCAGAATTCTGTAGATGTCTACTAGGTCTAATTGGCCACGTGTCAAGTTTAATAACCAAATTTCTTAGTCAGTTTTCTGCCTCTATGATCTGTCTAATGCTAACAGTGAGATGTTGAAGTCCCCCTCTATTATTGTTTGGCTTTCTACCTCTTTTTATAGGTCAGAAATACTTGATTTTTGAATTTGTGTGCTCCAATTTTGGGTGCATACATATTTAGGATAGTTAAGTCTTCTTGTGGAACTGAATCCTATATCACTGTTTAATACCCTTCTTTGTCCTTTCTTACTGTTGTCGGTCTAAAATCGGTGTTTTTGTGATATAAGAACAGTGACCCCTGCTCATTTTTGTTTTCCATGTAGATCATAGATCTTTCTCCAACCACTTACTTTGATTGTATGGATGTCTTTAAGTGTGAGATGAGTCTCTTGAAGATAGTAGATTGATGGGTGTTTTTTTAATGCAACTTGCCATTATGTGCCCTTTAAGTGAGGCATTTAGACTATTTACATTCAAAGTTAATGTAGATATGTAAGTTTCTATTACTATTATAAAATTGTTACCTGTTTTGTGTTTTCTATTGTGTAGTTGCTTTATAGGGTCTGTAGGCTATGTACTTATGTGTGTTTTTGCGGTAGTAGGTATTTCTCTTTTGTTTTCATGTTTACAACTCCTTTAAGGGTCTCTCATAATGCTGGTCTAATGGTAATGAATTCTCTCAGCCCTTGTTTGTCTGGAAAAGATTGTATTTCTCCTTCATTTATGAAGCTTAGTTTGGTGGGTTATGAAATTTTTGGTTGGAATGTCTTTCTTTAAGAATGTTGAAAATAAAATAGGTTTTCCAGTCTCTTGTGTATTGTGAAGTTTCTGCTGAGGCTGTTTATGTTTAACTGATTACTATAGACACCAAAATTGAGTGGTAAATAGTTTCCTTTGGATCCATTGAAATGCATGTCATAAAAGCTTTATTTTAAAATGTCAAATATTTACTATATATTGGAAGTTACATCAACTGCAAATATTTTAAGTTACTTTAAAAATTGCCATGCCAAACCAAAAATATGATAAAGGCATATGGATTGCAATATTATTTGAATAATTGCTTTAGGATGGAAAATTTTAAAGTTCTCTAAAGTAAACCCCAAATAATTTCTGTTATCATTTCCTCTTTCTTGGTAAGAAAATAAACTGGAGATATTCATTTAATAGATATCACTAATCAGTGTTTTTTTGGTCCCAGGAAGAAGTCCAGAAAGAATAAAGGAAGCAAAGGAGGTAAGGGTTTACCTTGTTTATAAAAGTATAATTCTAAATCATCTATTGGATGATTTACCCACACTTAAATTTTATTCCACTCAACTGCTGCTGCTGTTTAAATAAATCTATTTAGGAACATTATGTTATCTGTCCTTTTCTGATAATTCAACTGTGAGGAATCATCCAAAGACTAGAGATCATATAATTCATCCTCTTCATGTTTGTTTAATCAGTTTACATTGCATGGATTTTAGCTGTCTATTTAATCAATTCTTTTATTCCTTAGGCTATTCCCCAGTAATGCCAAGATCTAAATGGAGAATGGAGTAAAGAGAAATTATTAATAAAATTTATAAATATAAATTTATAATAATTATTTTATGAAGACTAAAACATAGTGAAATGCCAATATGGCTTTGGAATTATGAGGGAAAATATCTTCAAATTTAGAATATTCTGGAAAACCTGGTAATTGAATAATTTAAAATTTTCATATATATGTTTCACTTACTCATCCAGAGTGCCCCATTATATTGCCACCAGATAGTATTTATCAAGATGTTCTTTCCATCTGGACTCAGGATATTATGTCCCTTTTCTTATCATTAATAGTTCACAATAAATTATTATTAATACATTATTTAATATTTAATTCATTGTTTTTATACATGATTCTGTAAGATTAATATTTCCTATTGAGTAGATTGTCCCTTTACATATATTGCTGATGGGTTTTAACTCTCCCTTGCTACAGAAAAAGAAAAATTCTCTTTATCTAAACCCTAGCAGCCAGAGGTGCAGGTCAATGTCCTACCATTTTCCAATCTGATACTCCAGCAGGAATTTTTTTTATATAAAAAGCAGAGGTACTTGGTGGTCTGGACATCACATCAGTGAGGATGATAGTGACATCCAGGCTAGAAGTGGGAAGGTCCAGACTGGACCATCTCTGCTGAAGTAGATCCTAGACTTCAGTGCAGACTAAGAAGAGCTCTGGAGCTCTGGAGGTCTTTCCTTTCCAAACTTGATTTCTAGTCCTCCAATTAAGTAAACGTACCTTGTAGTAACCTAGGCATATTCAAATAAAACATAACATACAGTGCTCCATAGTTAAATATAGATTTCAGATGACATAACATTTTCCTTCTACAGCCTGGCTTGTGATTTATTAATGACTATTAAGAAGGTTTCTCATAGTGCAAAGCTGACAAATAATCAAGTTACCCTTAAAATGCTCATTAGTATTATTATTGAAAGTTTACATAACTTCTCTCAATAAACCTAATTCCAGATATTGTCTTCCACTATTGCTTTCATTCAGCTTGAAATGAAGTTTATATTTATAGCATACATCATATGAAAAAGTTATATGTTTAAAAGTGACAGCCATGCTCAGTACAAAGAGATGTTTATTCTATGAGGAGCATATGAAAACTTCTTTTTTGATGACTTAACAGGATCTCATTTCCCCATCTCAGTTTCACCTTGTCCTTAAGTGGAAAGCAAACTTCTCTGTTTAAATTATTTTGCTTTCTCACTCCTTACCAAGAAACTAGAGTTGTATCCATGCAAGCAAATGTGCCCCAATATGTCTCCTTTATGTAGAATACTGTTTCCTTATGATTATGAAATGGAATTTACATGCAACGTAATGAGATGCAGGAAAAACATGCAGCTCTATCCATGTGTACTGCAGAGCTCAGTCATAAAAGATTTTCTAAAGTATTCTCTTTTACACATACTTTTTGATTATTCACATCTGGAACTTACAGTTGATTAATCATACAGTATTTCACTTTTCTTTCTAATTATTGTTCTCCTCATTCAATATTGTCTCTTCATCAGCATGTGGTTTCATTTTGCCCTCAGTTGATTTGATCTTTTCTCTAATGTATTCTTATTCTGTCTTATACAGTTTCTCAGAGTTCTTGTTTGTGGCTTAGAAATTTTCTAATTATTAATATCTACCCTCTTACAGTTTCTACCCTTAGTCCAGATTCTGTGCTGTAGGCAATATCAACAAAGTTTATTTCCTCTTTTATTTGAGATGCTATGACATATTTGAACATAAACTTAAAGATACAGCTTTCGCATTTAAAAGTTACATTCCCTAAATTTCTTCAGAGGATCTCGTTGGACATTACTTGTCATTTTCGGTATTATACATTTTGTCAAAACTCTCATTGTAGTTTTTCCATTCCCAAAAATGGACATGATATCTAATTATGCATTTAAAAAGCCTTCTATCAGTAATGTTCTGAACATCATGATTACATTTCTTTAACTTTTTAAGTTCCCTTCCCAAATGCTTATGTGATATCACATTGAACTACAGCCTACAAGTCCACAAGAAATAATTAAGAATCACTGATTTTGTATCTATCCTTTTTCATTGTTTGTATTTTAATGCAAGCTGTGACTTCACATTCATTTCTGTTAAACCTAATCTTAATAGATTCAAGCCTTAGTCTTTACTTGTTGATTGACCTTGTTCAAGCTGTAAGCCTTTATTTTTTCACTAGCTATTTAACAGAGGAAATAGCTTCTGCCTCAATTCCTTCATTTGCACTGAAGATTGTATACTTCAAGTCATTTTGCCATGAAGGGATGAAGTAACATGAGTACTTACAATACTGCCAGACACGTGCTAATTGTTCCATACACATTTGCTATTCCATAAAAACATTTTTAATCTATTTTATTTCTCTAATAGGCTAAATTCTGCCATGAAGTGTTCTAGTTATCCTTGTCAGCATTGTGGCAGCTACAATTTGGGTTTCTTGGCTCTATTAGTTTCCTGTGGCTGCTGTAACAAAGTATCATAAACTAGGTAGGTTTAAATAATGGTAATGTATTCTCTCATGGTTATAGAGGCCAGAAGGTCTAAATCAAAGTTTGTGCAAGGCTACACTTCATGAAGTCCTGGTGCAAATACCTCCTTTGTCTCTTCTAGCTTCTGATGGTCATAGGCATTCCTTGACTTGTAGCCTCATCACTTCTCTCCTACATTTATGGGCACATTGCTTTGACCTCTTCTGTCAAATCTGCTTCTGGCTCATTCTAATAAGGGTTCTTGTCAGTGAACTCAGAGCCAATCATATTGAAAAATTCAGGGTAAGCTCCTCCTCTCAAAACCCTTAGCTTAATCAAATCTTTTGCCTTATAAGATAATATTCACAGATTCTAAGGATTATGATGTAGAGATATTATTGGGTGGCTATTAATCAATACACTAATCACACTAATGATATCACTGTTCAAATCCCAAGCACAATGTAATATTTATCTGGAGATTATCTAAGAAAGACTGTTGCCATTTAATAATTTGGAAGTTTTTGCCAATGTTCATATAATTGGTGGTGTAATGAGAATATCACTACTTGGTCCCTGGTATGTAGTACCTTGAAACCTACTCAAGACATTACTTTGGTGAGCTATGTGAAGTTGGGCAAGTGACCTCAACTTCCTGAGTCTTCAGTTTCATCTACAAAATGATACATTTCTCCATGATTATCCTGAAATTATTTTTAGCAATAATTTCACATTTGCATAATTTTGCTTAAATATAAAAATGCCATTTTTAATAATATGCTAAACTTCAAAATCTAATAGATATTTCAGCTATGCATACTTATTATTATATAAGTAAAATAAGCATAATACAGCATTTGTAATATGGGTGGGATAGTCAGTAATTGCTATCCATTTTCCAGGAAATAATTGATTATTTCTAACTCAGATGATAATAAAAGGCTTGCTGGAGAAATTTAGGAAGGAATAAGGAAAACCAAAAGACAGAAAAGAGGTGACAAATGGCATTGCCAAAGGCCTCTAACCTAGGAATCACTCGGTCATCCTGACATATTAGATAGACACTTATATATTAGCATCTGTAAGAACTGTGTAGTCTCCCATTGAAAAGATTAATCTGAATTTAATAAAAGCAGTTGAGGAAAAATCTAAGGTCTATGTATTATGAGTGAAAATTACTCATATGGTGAAGCAAATAATAATTTTCAATAATTTAATAAAACTGAAAATGCTATTTTTATCTTTCTATAAAGTATTACTGCATAGTGATGGGAAATAAAATAGAAATTATTTATACAAACCAATTAAAGAGAAAACATAGAACTTTTATAGCCATATTTCCATTTGTCTTTCTCAAATATATCCTATATAACCAAATTCAAATAAACATTGATTGCTTATTATGACTTTCTCTCTAAGGTAGGTTCTAGGAAACATTTTCTGTAATAAAAAGCCTATAGTCAGCTGTATTATGTCACAAAAAAGTAAATAATGACAGCAATGCCTTTCCTGAGTAAGGGATTATTTTTCCTCATCACCTATAATGCTAGAGTCGAATGTATAAATTGCCGTACCTATTTTGCATCTGAAGTTTAGAAAAACTATACCCTAGTCACAGAGCTGCTTGCTGAAAAAGTATAGGAATATACGGGAATAGGAAGAAAGCTCTTAGTTTTATTTACTTATACTTCTGCTTATGTAAATTTTGCCCCCACGTACCCTTCCCTTTCCCCATATGAGCTATGTTTATGATTTTTTTTTTTTTTTTTTTTTTTTGAGACGGAGTCTGGCTCTGTCGCCCAGGCTGGACTGCAGTGGCGCGATCTTGGCTCACTGCAAGCTCCGCCTCCCGGGTTCACGCTGTTCTCCTGACTCAGCCTCCCGAGTAGCTGGGACTACAGGCGCTCACCACCACGCCTGGCTTATTTATTTATTTATTTATTTATTTATTTATTTATTGTATTTTTAGTAGAGACAGGGTTGGTATATTTTGCTTCAATGAGCTAGACTAGATTTGTTTGTTGCTTACAAAAACCATTGATGATACAGGTACATAAAATGTTGTTTATGTAATTGTTATAAACTGTGTGTTTCTTGCCCCTCTCCAAAATATTCATGTGATGAAATTCAAACTCCCAATGGGATGGCCTTATGAGGAAGGGCATTGAAAGGTCATTAGATGAGGTCATGAGGGTAGATCTCCCATGAAGGGTTAGTGTTTTTATAAGAAGAGAAAGAAACTAGAGCTCTCTCTACTTGAGGATACAGCCGGAGGCAGCTGTCTGTCAACCAAGACAAGGAGACCCAACAAAACCCCAACCATGTTGGCACCCTGATCTCAGCCTCAAGAACTGTGGGAAATAAACTTATGTTGTTTAAGACACAGTCTACAGTATTCGGATATAGCAGCACAAACTGACTAAGACAAATATCCACACCTGGAAATGGGGTGCTGCTGTAAGAAATACCTAAAAATGTGGAAGAGGCTTTGGAACTAGGTAATGAGTAAAGACTAGAAGAGTTTTGAGGTGTATATTAGAAAAAACTGATATTTCTGTGAAGAGACTGCTAAAGGTGATTCTGGTGAGGGCTCAGAAAGAAAAGAGAAGAGATGGAGATAAATCCTCCATCTTCCTAGAGAATACACAAGTAATCATGTGCACAATGTTGGTACAGATATGGATGGTAAAGGCCATTCTGAGGAGAGGTCAGATGTAAATGAAGAATATGATATTGAAAAATGGAGAAAAGAAGATTCTTGTCATAAAGTGGCAAAGAACTTACCTAATTTGTATTCCCATTCTGTAGTTTTGTGGAAGGTAGAAATTGCAAGTATTGAAATTGGATATTTAGCTGGAGAGGTTTCCAAGCAAAGGTAAATAAAGTACCTTAATGATTATTTACACACACACACACACACACACACACACACGTTTATTTGGGTTTAACAAATTAGAAAATGTCACCAAAAAATGGTTCTCTCTCTTTCTCTAGCTACACGCACACACACACACACACATTCGTATCTATATCTGTTAATTAGTTTATATTGAGGGATAAAGGTGAAGTGTGTGTGTGTGTGTGTGTGTGTGTGTGTGTGTGTGTGTGTATGTATGTATGTATCCGGGAGGAGGTAGGCAGAATTACAGACCACAAGGAGAGTTGACTTAAGGTGCCAGAGACCTGAATCCCTGGGGTGCATCCCTAGGCTAACTGCTACAGTTAGTGAGAGTTCTTGAGAGGGCAGTAACTGGCAGAACAAGTTAGTGTGTCACAGTCACAAAATTAACCCTACAATCACCTGGCAACCATGCTACAGGGCCAATAGTTCATGTGAGAAGGGAAATAAAATCAAGCCAAACACCACACACACACACACCCACACACACATCAAGACCTGAACTTTCACTATAAGAGTGGCATTAGTATCCTCTTATGTACTGAACCTGCCTTTGAGGACTTCTAGATAGCCTTCTATCTTTCTATCACTGTCCTCAGCAGTGCTAAATTTTCAGAGATCTTTTTTTATAAACTCTAGTTCTGCTATTGTAGACACATCTCACATTCACACTTACCACTGGTCCCCACTGTCAGAGGCTGGTACCATATTTGTCTGTGCTTTTCAGTGCAATTATGACATTTCGTTGTTCTACTCTGCTTCCTGTAATCATGGCAGTGCTTTGATCAAGCTTGGATATAGTGACAGTCTACACAGTATTTAAGCTGTGTGGCCAGCTACCGCCAGTATTCCTTCTAATTCCAGTATCTTAAGTCTTCATTCTAAAAGGCCTCATGCATTTAACCTAAGTTTTCCTGTATTCTTTCTTTTGAGTTCTACATACCCATTCAAGCTTAGTGTTCTTACTCACTTTCAAAACTGTTCAATTAAAATAGGACTTTTGAGAAGCACATAGTAACTCAGAAAGCCAGTCATCTGATTAAATAGAGGCTATTTGCCTTTTATGGATATGAAGGACATCTGGACCTTAGATATAATAGCCTGGCTGTTTTCTCAGAAGGGGAAAAAACAACTCATTTCTTCCTTTTAATAGTTGTGAAGTACTAAGTACAAACTAACTTTTCAGTAGATGTTGTATATTATGTTTTAAATAAATTTACTCTGTTCCACTTTTATTACCTTTACATTCTTGCAGGAAGTCTGTAAAGTGATAAATGTGTTTTTGTATACAAAATTTCATATTAAGATTAATATAATAGTTTTTGTATTACATGTTAATTATATTTTAATTAGATTTTGGCTAGTCATACTTTTCTTTCCTGCTTCTGTCCTATTTTGGTATGGTATATAATAATCTGATTATATTTGTTTGAACACGAGGGAACTGGTTTGCACTGAGCCCCAGAGAGCATTTCCCTGTGAACTCATATGAGAAAGGGATAGAGTCACATAAGCAGAGTAGATTAAGAAGATTATAAAAATCAATTAGCACAGCAAATATTATATGATGATATGTTTGGACATGGTGAAGCTGAGATTATTAATGTAATTTAAACCTGTTTGTCCCAAGACTACATAAACTAGACTTCCTTGTATACAGAGATGGTAATACAAACTGTCAATACAGGCATTTTATATTCATTTTATATTCAGAATTAACTAGCAAATTAGGGAAAATACTTATATTTGAAACATACAATGTTTAAACACATAACAAAATTCAGTAGAATAACCATTAATAACTTCTGTATTGGCTGCATGCTGGGAAAGACAGTCATGTGAGCTTGTTTATCCCTGCGTGGTCAAATAAGAGTTCCCTTGGCCTGGAACATTTTTTTACACGGAAATAAAGAGATCTCACAGCCTGTGCTGGGCATATTGTGTTGTTTGGGATTATCTTTCCTTCCTGTGGACTTGATAAGTACTTCTTTGTTTTGCTTAAAGCACGTGCATCATACAGAACCTGGCCAACCCAACTCCTATATCTACTTCTGGTGGGGAGAAAACAGGGTTCTTCAGCTATAGCACAGGGCAGATGTGCACAGACCGTCTCCCTGTATAGACTATTGGGCAAGACCAACTGGCCATGGGAGACCTATGTTCACTGTTGGTGATCTTGTGCTTTATTTCTCTATGTGAGTAAAGCATTGTTTTATTTGGTACCTGTGTAAATTGTGTCTTTCTTGGTGACACTGATACCTGCAAACCATGCAGTGGGTTGACATCCTGAAACAGCTGCTCCTGGCTGTGGGCATTGCTTCACTCTTTACTGTCTTCCATGCACTGGGACTCCTCCACTGGATTTGCTCAACAATGCATATTGTCATCTCATATAAATCATTACCAGAAATTATTTTTAAATGTTGCAAATAAGTAAAACATTGCATTAAAATAGACTACATTGAGTTGAACACCTTTTCCTTTACCTGTTGGTGATGTTTATATCTTCACTAGAGAAATGTCTATTTAGGTTTTTTGCTCATTTTTAAAAATTGAGTTATGTGTTTTTCTACTATTGAGTAGTATGGTTTGTTTCAGGTATATGCAAATGTTTTTCCCAGTTTATAGTCTGCCATTTCATTTTGTTGATTTCTTTGCTGTGCATAAGTTTTTTAGTTTGATGTAGTCCCTTTTTAAAATTTTATTTCTGTAGACTGAGCATTTGTAGTGATAACATATATATATATATAAATCACTTCCCAAGAGCTTTTCTTCTATGTTTTCTTCTAGAAGTTTTATAGTTTCTAGTCTTACATTTCGGTCTTTCATCCATTTTGAGTTTTTCTGTGTGTGTGTGTGTGTGTGTGTGTATGGAATAAGATATGGGTCCAGTTTTATTCTTTTCCATGTGAAAATATGATTTTCTCAACATCATTTATTGAAGAGACTACTCTTTCCTCATTGTGCCGTCTTGGCAGCCTTGTCAAAAATTAGTTGACTGTGTGTTTGGAGTTATCACTGGGCTCTCTATTGTGTTCTACTGGATTATTTGTCTGTTTTAAGCCAGCACCATACTGTTTTAATTACTGTAGGCTTTTAATATAATTTTAAATCAGGAGGTATAGTGACTCCAATATTTTTTTTCCCAAAGAATTGTTTCTAGGGGGTCTTTTATGTTTCCATATGAATTTTAGGACCATTTTGCTACTTTTATGAAGAATGTCATTGGGATTCCTCCTAGCAGTAGGAAGCAGTTGTGTTGAATCTGTATATTTATTTGGGTAGAATCGACATGTTAACAACATTAATTCTTCCAATCCATGAGGACAGGATATCTTCCTATTTGTTTGTATCTTCTTCAACTTATTTCACAAATGTTTTATAATTTTAATGTACACAACTTTCATTTCCCTGGTTCAATATATTCCCAACTATTTTTATGCTATCCTAAATGAGATAGTTTTCTTGATTTATTTTTTAGTTCAGTTGTTATTATTATATAAAATGCTACCAATTTCAAAATCGCTATGAGGTACCACCTCACACCTGTTAGGATAGCTATTACCAAAAAGTCGAAAGATAACAAATTTTGCTGAGAGTGTGGAGAAAATAAAACTCTTGTATTCTGTTGGTGGGAATGTAGATTAGTATAGCCATTATGAAAAACACTATGGAAATTTCTAAAGAAATTAAAAATAGACCTACCATATGGCCCAGCAATCCTTCTTCTGGGCATATATTCAAGGGAAAAGAAATCACCACCTCATAAAGATATCTGCATTCTCATATTCATTGCAGCATTACTTGCAGTAGCCAAAATATGAAAACAACCTAAGTGTACATCAATAGGCAAATGGATAAAGAGTTGTATACATACATATACACATATATAACACACACATATATAATGGCGTATTATTTGGTTGTAAAAAAGAATGAAATATTGCCATATGCCACCACATGAATAAACCTGAAGGACATTATGCTAAGTGAAGTAAGGCACACACAGAAAGAAAAAATTGCATGATTCCACTTATATGTGGAAACTAAAAAAAAAAAAAAAATCACATATACAGAGATAGAAAATAAAACAGTGATTATCAGGGCCATGGGGTAGGGCTGGGGAACAAATGGGGAGATGTGGGTATGAGAATACAAAGTAGCAGATACATAGGAGAGAAAAGTTTAGAAATCTAATGTACAATATAAATATTATAGGTAATAAAACTGTACTTTATTTGAGATTCATGCTAAATTAGTATATTTTAGCTGCACTTGCCATAAAAATAAAAAAAAGAGCAAATATGTGAGATGATGAATATGTTAATTTACTTCACTTTAGTAACTTTTTAACAATCTGTATGTATCTCATAACATCATCATATATACATAAATAAATATGCTTATTTATTATATGACCTTAAAGAGTATAACTTTTTATTTTAAAAATAACTATGCTATCAAGATATGATTGTCATGTAAAGCTGTACATACTGTATACAATGCAATTAGTTTGGAGATACATTCTAATTTTTTATGCTGATAACAAGCTCACTCTGATCTTATACAGAAGCTCTCCACTTTAACTCCTCTATCCTCTCACACATTTTGTTATTGATGTTAAAATTTATATCTTTTTATATCATGCATCAATTAACAAATTACTGTAACTATAGTTTTTTTAATACTCTTAACTCTTAGAGTTAAAAATGATTTTATGCACCACCATTACATTACAGTGTTACACCATTCTGAATTTAACTCTATACTTCCCTTTACCAAGGAGTTTTATAGTGTCATATTTTCATGTTGCTAATTAGCATCCTTTAATTTCCACTTGAAGTACTTCAACTTTAGTTTCCATTTTAGTATTTCTTCTGAGGCAGGTCTAGTTGTGATGAAATCTCTCAGCTTTTGTTTTTCTAGAAAAGTCTTTATTTCTCCCTTTCTGAATGACAGCTTTGTGGATAAATCATTCTTAGTGGACAGGCTTTTTTTCTTTCAGTATTTTGACTATGTCATCCTATTCTCTTCTGGCTTGCAAGGTTTGCCGAAAAATCCACTGAAAGAGTTTTTATAGCTCTGATAGTAACACATGTTTATAATAGCCCTGAAAATAACACATTACCTATGAAACTGTTTCTACCCACTTCTGATGTTCATATTCATGACCATCTGACATAGGATGGATCAATAAAAATTTAACTTTCAAGTATTTAGAATTAGGATATAGGGTTACAAGCAGTTACTGAGTTGGCAGTGGTGGTGAGAGAACTAGAAGGACAAGCAAACTTGGGGGATAAGACTTCTCCTTTGAAGAATTTATGATGTCAGATGTGGAAATAAATAGCAAAGTAGGAACACCAACCAGAACAAAATACGATGCAGTATTAAGAAGAAAGGCAAGGCATCTCCTGTAGCATCAGAGAAATGATAATGTCTTCTCCCCGTGTTCTGATAGGTTTCCACTTAATATTTTTCTTTTTCTTTTTCTTTTTTTTTTTTTCTGAGACAAGATTTCACTGTGTTGCCCAGGCTGGAATGCAGTGACACAATCACAGCTCACTTACAGCCTGGATCTCCTGGGTTCAAGCTATCCTCCCATGTCAGCCTCCCAGGTAGCTGGGATTACAGACATGTATTTTTAGTAAAGACACAGTTTTGCCATGTTGCCCAGGCTGGTCTCAAAATCTTAAGTTCAAACAATCTGCCTGCCTCAGCCTCCCAAAATGCTGGTGTAAGATACAATAAATTTCTCTGAGTTTCTCTTCAAAGGTTTAGCCTGCTAACTTCCTTGTTCTTTGCTCTCAAACCTAACTTTCTTTTTCTGTTCTCCATGCCTTCTTGCTCCCAGTTATTGTAAACAACCTTCTCGTAAGTGCTAATCAATAACTCACATCTGTTCACTTGGTAACTCACTCTGCACCCATTCCACCCTTTGAAACCACACGTCCACCCTTCAAAACTGCACGTCCCACCATTGTAACTCACGTCCCTTTCCACCTTCCTTATTTAGGAGAAATATTCACAAATAGCCAATCAGGTCAGCTTAGATTGCGCAGTTCAACCCCAGCCCATGGAGGAGTGACACAGAGGTAGGGATTGCGTTAAGAATAAAAACCCCCTGCTTTCCTTTGTTCCCTGTGCTCTTGTGATAGTGATCAATGCAGGCAGCACCCTTCTGCAGAAGTAAATTGCGTTTGAGAGAAAACTTTTGCCTGAGTGCTGGTTTCACTTTGCAGCACTGAGAATTTATTTCTAGAGCATTTTTATACCAACACTGGGATTACAGGAGTCAGCCACCCCACACCCGACCCACTTACCATTTTCAAACACTGCTGAGGCCAGCCTGTATATTCTGCTCCTTTACACCATGTGATTTCTTATTATTCCCAACAAGAATAGTAATAGAATTACTTGGAGGTAAAAATTAGTAAGTGGACAACAAAATGTTCACAGAATATTCCGATGTTTAGCCAAGTTTGGAAACAATCCACATCGAGATGCTTTAATAAAAATTTCTCAGGAGGAGAAATTTCTTATAGGAAAGCATATTTTATATTAGAACAAAATTTCTTGTTAAAAACTCAAGAATACATTTTTTATTCACCCATAATAGATTTATAGTTGGTCTCCAGAGGGCTGACGCAAACTTTATATAATCCCATCCATGTTTGGAGCATTTTGGACATGAATATACCAGGCTCAATAAAAAAAAAAAAAAGAGTACACTAAGGGAAGAGAGAGCAGAAATGCACAACTGAGAGCCAGAAATAATTGGTCAGCCTCAGAGTAAAAGGATTATTTTAAGTACAGGAAAGGCAACTAAATTTCTGTCCCTCTCACCTTTTTTCCTAGGAGAGAAGTATTGAAACTTAACAGCTAAACTTGCTGCAAGATATTAGGAGCACCAAACAGCACTCTTTTGTTAACTTACACAACAAAAAATGGCACAAAAAGATGTGAAATGTTAGAGGGTTTATCAGCATTCTGGAGGACAGAATGCAGAGATGAGGGAAAGTACTGTCTCAAAGCATTCCAAGATTGAGCATGAATAGTGGAGATACTATTAAAAAGCTCTGAAAAGGGCAGAAGGAAACAATTTCGCTGGTAGACAAGAGATTAGAAGCACATATGAAACACTTTCTAGAAAATTCATGTGCTAATAAGGAGCATTTAGAGAGGAGATGAATTATTTTAAATTATTTGTGTAAGAATAGAACCGTATGTTTCTCACTTTACCACAAACATAATCTATTTGAGGAAGTTCACTTAAAGGTGAATTAAAAGAGTTGTCCTTTTTGTCTCCATAATGCCCACATGAAATCAGAGGTACTGATGAAATTATGATTTATGATAAAGTTATGACAGAAGGATAAGATTATTATGGCACATGCATTATTCTGAGGAAGTCTAGAAATTTGACTGACATAAAATCATGGAATTCAGTAGATGCCCATGAGTTTAGCGAGTGAAAACACAGAAAGCTGGAAGAGAAATACAAAGAATACATTGAGAGATTTATGCAAATTTGTTCACTTTGAAAGTTCTATCAGTACTAGTCAATTTCTTATATTTTTAACAAGACTTACATTTAGTTTCACCTGGAAAGTGGATTTTCCACCCTCTCTCTGAAAATAACTTCTTTATCTTTTTTTGTTATTTATCTTTAAAATCAATATTTTCATAAATGCATATAATTTTCACATTTCAAGAATAAAGTAGTCCATGTTTTCTTGGCATTTGCTTCTGCCTTAATTTAAATAAAATTATATATCAGAAGTATCCCCTCACAATAAATATTGAGGTGTGTTGTACTTATTTTTGTCTAAAACGTTGTCCAACATGTAGAAATCTATTATTATTAAGGGAGGATTAAGAAATATTCCAATTATCATTTTATATTACAAACTTACGTAGCTAATCTGTCAGAGGTTAGTTATAAATAGATATTAGATATCTATATGGTTATTGCAGACTACATTCTTTATACACAATTAGAAGAAAAACATGAAAGTACCACTCTGAATGAAATCTGTCTTAAAAATGGATACTTTTAATCTAACAGTTGGTCACAAAATCACAGTACAAATAGAGCAGCTACTCAGTTTCCACTGAAAGTAAACCAAAAGTGTTTGGTTTACTTTCAATTGGATTCAAATTTGAATTGAATTACAATTTCAATTACAGTCAGATATAAAGTTAGATAGTAGATTTTGAATGTAAGAAAAGTTATAAAACATTTTAGAAATTTTTTTATAATTTTAAAGTAAGGTTCAGCTTTAGTTCAAAGTAGAAAGAATAATGAAATGAATGCCTAATATCCTCCTAATCTTCAGATTTCATAAATGTCATATTATTAGTGGTGAATCCATAGGGGTCCGCAGCAACCTGAATTCTTGCCTCCTCAGAAAAAAGAAGTCAGCCAAGGGGCATAAGGCAGAGTGAGAGATTAAGACAAGTTTTAGAGCAGGAGTGAAAGTGTATTAAAAGGTTTTAGAGCAGGAACCAAAGAAAGAAAAGTACACTTGGAACAGGGTCAAGCAGGCAACTTGAGAGATTCAAGTGCATGGTTTGACCTCAGACTTGGGGTTTTAAATGTTGGCATGCTTCTGAGTCCTGCATTACTTCTCTGATTCTTCCCTTGGAATAAGCTGTCCATATGCACAGTGGCCTGCCAGCACTTGGGAGGAGCCACACGAGCAATGTGTATACTGACATTGTACACATGCTTACTTGAGGTGTTTTTCCCTTACCAGTTGAGGGTTATTAATTAAACTCTGGCATTTTGCCTCTTAGTGCACATACTGGAGGCCACTTGCCTAACTCCTGAGATCTTATGGAGAGGCTGCTGATCATCAGTTTTAGGTGTTTCTATCTACTGGGAGACTGCCATTCCCTGGTGCCAGCTGTAACCAATTATTATTTTAGAAAGACAGTTTAATAATCACCCAAACCTCACCTGATGATTGCCTGACATTCCTGGTGGTAAAGGTTCCTGTCCTGCTCGTGCCTGACTAGCTACCCATTGTAACAATATTACTTCAATTGTTTGTCAAAACAAAGTATTTAAATTTTTTGGCACTAATGCTACTTAAGTATTGCAGCATGATGAGCACATTTGACATAAACACTGAAAAAATGCTTTGTTTTCATGATAAAAATTTATTTAAAGGCACATTTTATAACTATTTTTAGATATAAGGAGGCAAGCAATTTTTGTTTTATTTTGTTTTGTTTTCCTCCAAGAAGGGCCATTTAAACTATTCCAGTCATATAGGATCTAAGATTTTGCTATCTTAAAATCTTTTTCTTATTATTATTATTATACTTTAAGTGCTAGGGTACATGTGCACAACGTGCAGGTTTGTTACATAGGTATACATGTGCCATATTGGTTTGCTTCACCCATTAACTCATCATTTACATAGATATTTCTCCTAATGCTATCCCTCCCCCATTCCCCCACCCCACAACAGGCCGATGTGTGATGTTCCCCTCCCTGTGTCCAAGTGTTCTCATTGTTCAATTCCCACCTCTGAGTGAGAACATGTGGTGACTGGTTTTCTGTCCTTGTGATATTTTGCTCAGAATGATGGTTTCCAGCTTCATCTATGTCCCTGCAAAGGGCATGAACTCATCCTTTTTTATGGCTGCATAGTATTCTATGGTATATATGCCACATTTTCCTAATCCAGTCCATCATTGGTGGACATTTGGGTTGGTTCTAAGTCTTTGCTATTGTGAATAGTGCTGCAATAAACATACTTGTGCATGTGTCTTTATAGTAGCATGATTTATACTCCTTTGGGTATATACCCAGTAATAGGATCGCTGGGTCAAATGGTATTTCTAGTTCTAAATCCTTCAGGACTCGCCACACTGTCTTCCACAATGGTTGAACCAGTTTACACTCCCAACAACAGTGGAAAAGTGTTCCTATTTCTCCACATCCTCTCCAGCATCTGTTGTTTCCTGACTTTTTTTTTTTTTTTTTTTTAAGATGGAGTCTCGCTCTGTCGCCCAGGCTGGAGTGCAGTGGTGAAATCTCGGCTCACTGCAAGCTCCACCTCCTGGGTTCACGCCATTCTCCTGCCTCAGCCTCCCACGTAGCTGGGACTACAGGCACCCGCCACCACGCCTGGCTAATTTTTGCATTTTTAGTAGAAACGGGGTTTCACCGTGTTAGCCAGGATGGTCTCAATCTTCTGACCTCATGATCCAACCCCCTCAGCCCCCCAAAGTGCTGGAATTACAGGCGTGAGCCACCGCGCCCAGCCTTTTCTGACTTTTCAACGATTGCCATTCTAACTGGTGTGAAATGGTATCTTATTGTGGTTTTGATTTGCATTTCTCTGATGAACAGTGATGATGAGCATTTCTTCAGGTGTCTGTTGGCTGCATAAATGTCTTCTTTTGAAAAGTGTCTGTTCATATCCTTTGCCCACTTTTTGATTTTTTTTATTTGTAAATTTGTTTAAGTTCTTTGTAGATTCTGGATATTAGCCCTTTGTCAGATGAGTAGATTGCAAAAATTTTCTCCTATTCTGTAGGTTGCCTGTTCACTCTGATGGTAGTTTCTTTTGCTGTGCAGGAGTTCTTTGGTTTAATTAGATCCCATTTGTCTATTTTGGCTTTTGTTGCCATTGCTTTTGGTGTTTTAGACATGAAGTCCTTGCCCATGCCTATGCCCTGAATGGTACTGCCTAGGTTTTCTTCTATGGTTTTTATGGTATTAGGTCTAACATTTAAGTCTTTAATCCATCTTCAATTAATTTTTGTATAAAGTGTAAGGAAGGGATGCAGTTTCAGCTTTCTACATATGGCTTGCCAGTTTCCAGGCACCATTTATTAAATAGGGAAATCTTTCCCCATTTCTTGTTTTTGTCAGGTTTGTCAAAGATCAGATGGTTGTAGATGTGTGGTGGTATTTCTGAGACCTCTGTTCTGTTCCATTGGTCTATCTCTCTGTTTTGGTACCAGTACCATGCTGTTTTGGTTACTGTAGCCTTATAGTATAGTTTGAAATCAGGTAGCGTGATGCCTCCAGCTTTGTTCTTTTTGCTTAGGATTGTCTTGGCAATGCAGGCTCTTCTTTGGTTCCATATGAACTTTAAAGTAGTTTTTTCCAATTCTGTGAAGAAAGTCATTGGTAGCTTGATGGGGATGGCATTGAATCTATAAATTACCTTGGGCAGTATGGCCATTTTCATGATATTGATTCTTCCTATCCATGAGCATGGAACGTTCTTCCATTTGTTTGTGTCCTCTTTTATTCCGTTGAGCAGTGGTTTGTAGTTCTCTTTAAAGAGGTCCTTCACATCCCTTTTAAGTTGGATTCCTAGGTATTTTATTCTCTTTGTAGCAACAGTGAATGGGAGATTTCTCGTGATTTGGCTCTCTTTTTGTCTGTTGTGTATAGGAATGCTTGTAATTTTTGCATATTGATTTTGTATCCTGAGACATTGCTGAAGTTGCTTATCAGCTTAAGGAGATTTTCAGCTGAGACAATGGGGTTTTCTAAATATACAATCATGTCATCTGAAAACAGGGACATTTGACTTCCTTTTTTCCTAATTGAATACGCTTTATTTATTTCTCTTGCCTGATTGCCCTGGCCAGAACTACGAACACTATTTTGAATAGGAGTGGTGAGAGAGGACATCCCAGTTTGTGCCAGTTTTCAAAGGAAATGCTTCCAGTTTTTTCCCATTCAGTATGATATTGGCTGTGGGTTTGTCATGAGTAGCTCTTATTTTAATATAAGTCCATCAATACCTAGTTTATTGAGAGTTTTTTAGAATGAAGGGCTGTTGAATTTTGTCAAAGGTCTTTTCTGCATCTGTTGAGATAATCATGTGTTTTTGTCATTGGCTCTCTTTATGTGATGGATTACATTTATTGATTTTCGTATGTTGAACCAGCCTTGCATCCCAGGGATGAAGCCTGCTTGATCATGGTGGATAAGCTTTTTGATGTGCTGCTGGGTTTGGTTTGCCACTATTTTACTGAGTATTTTCACATCGATGTTCTTCAGGGATATTGGTCTAAAATTCTCTTTTTTTCTTGTGTTTCTGCCAGGCTTTGGTATCAGGTGACGCTAGCCTCATAAAATGAGTTATGGAGGATTCCCTCTTTTTCTATTGATTGGAATAGTTTCAGAGGTACAGCTCCTCTTTGTAACTCTGGTAGAATTTAGCTGTGAATCCGTCTGGTCCTGGACTTTTTTTGGTTCATAGGCTTTTAATTGTTGCCTCAATTTCAGAGCCTGTTATTGGTCTATTCAGAGATTCAACTTCTTCCTGGTTTAGTCTTGGGAGGGTGAATGTGTCCAGGAATTCATCCATTTCTTCTAGATTTTCTAGTTTATTTGCATAGAGGTTTTTAAAGTATTCTCCGATGGTAGTTTGTATTTCTTTGGGATTGGTGGTGATATCTCCTTTATCATTTTTTATTGTGTCTATTTGATTCTTCTCTCTTTTCTTCTTTATTAGTCTTGCTAGCAGTCTATCAATTTTGTCAATCTTTTCAAAAAACCAGCTCCTGGATTCATTGATTTTTTGAAGGGTTTTTTGTGTCTCTATCTCTTTCAGTTCTGCTCTGATCTTAGTTATTCCTTGCCTTCTGCTAGCTTTTGAATTTGTTTGCTCTTGCTTCTGTAGTTGTTTTAATTGTGATGTTAGGGTGTCGATTTTAGATCTTTCCTGCTTTCTCTTGTGGGCATTTAGTGCTATATATTTCCCTCTACACACTGCGTTAAATGTGTGCCAGAGATTCTGGTATGTTATGTCTTTGTTCTCATTGGTTTCAAATAACATCTTTATTTCTGCCTTCATTTCGTTATTTACCCAGCAGTCATTCAGAAGCAGGTTTTTCAGTTTCCAGGTAGTTGTGTGGTTTTGAATGGGTTTCTTAATCCTGAGTTCTAATTTGAGTGCCCTGTGGCCTGAAACAGTTTGTTGTGATTTCTGTTCTTTTACATTTGCTGAGGAGTGCTTTACTTCCAACTATGTGGTCAGTTTTGGAAAAAGTGCGATGAGGTGCTGAGAAGAATGTATATTCTGTTGATTTGGGGCAGAGAGTTCTGTAGATGTCTATTAAGTCTGCTTTCTGCAGAGCCGAGTTCATGTCCTGGATATCCTTGTTAACCTTGTGTCTCGTTGATCTGTCTAATATTGACAGTGGGGTGTTAAAGTCTCCCATTATTATTGTGTGGGAGTCTAAGTCTCTTTGTAGGTCTCTAAGGACTTGCTTTATGAATCTGGGTGCTCCAGTATCAGGTGCATATATATTTAGGATAGTTAGCTCTTCTTGTTGAATTGATCCCTTTACCATTATGTAATGGCCGTCTTTGTAAACTCTTTTGATCTTTGTTGGTTTAAAGTCTGTTTTATCAGAGACCAGGATTGCAACCCCTGTCTTTTTTTGTTTTCCATTTGCTTTGTAGATCTTCCTCCATCTATTTATTTTGAGCCTCTGTGTGTCTCTGCACGTGAGATGGGTCTCCTGAATACAGCACACTGATGGGTCTTGACTCTATCCAATTTGCCAGTCTGAGTGTCTTTCAACTGGGGCATTTTGCCCATTCACATTTAAGGTTAATATTGTTATGTGTGAAATTAATCCTCTCATTATGATGTTAGCTGGTTATTTTGCTCGTTAGTTGATGCAGTTTCTTCCTAGCATTGATGGTCTTTACAATTTGGCATGTTTTTGCAGTGGCTGGTAATGTTTGTTCCTTTCCATATTTAGTGCTTCCTTCAGGAGCTCTTGTAAGGCAAGCCTGGTGGTGACAAAATCTCTCAGCATTTGCTTGTCTGTAATGGATTCTATTTATCCTTCACTTATGAAGCTTAGTTTGGCTGGATATAAAATTCTGGGTTGAAAATACTTTTCTTTAAGAATGTTGAATATTGGCCCCCACTGTCTTCTGGCTTGTAGGATTTCTGCTGAGAGATCCACTGTGAGTCTCATGGGCTTCCCTTTGTGGGTAACCCAACCTTTCTCTCTGGCTGCCCTTAATATTTTTTCCTTCATTTCAGCCTTGGTGAATCTGACAATTATGTGTTTTGGGGTTTCTCTTCTCAAGGAGTATCTTTGTGGTGTTCTCTGTATTTCCTGAATTTGAATGATGACCTGCCTTGCTAGGTTGGGGAAGTTCTCCTGGATAATATCCTGCTGAGTGTTTTCCAACTTGGTTCCATTCTTCCCATCACTTTCAGTTACACCAGTCAAATGGAGATTTGGTCTTTTCACATAGTCCCATATTTCTTGGAGACTTTGTTTCTTTTTACTCTTTTTTATCTAACCATCTTCACTTGTTTTATTTCATTAATTTGATCTGCAATCACTGATACCCTTTCCTCCACTTGATTGAATTGGCTATTGAAGCTTGTGCATGCATCACATGGTTCTCATGCCATGGTTTTCAGCTCCATCAGGTCATTTAAGGTCTTCTCTGTACTGTTTATTCTAGTTAGCCATTCATCTAATCTTTTTTCAAGGTTTTTAACTTCCTTGCGATGGGTTCGAATACCTCCTTTAGCTAGGAGAAGTTTGTTATTACCGACCTTCTGAAGCCTATTTCTGTCAGCTCATCAAAGTCATTCTCCATCCAGCTTTGTTCCATTGCTGGTGAGGAGTTGCGATCCTTTGGAGGAGAAGAGGTACTCTGGTTTTTAGAATTTTCAGCTTTTCTGCTCTGGTTTCTCCCATCTTTGTGGTTTTATCTACCTTTGGTCTTTGATGCTGGTGACCTACAGGTGGGATTTTGGTGTGGATGTCCTTTTTGTTGATGTTGATGCTATTCCTTTCTGTTTGTTAGTTTTCCTTCTAAGAGTGAGGTCCCTCAGCTGTAGGTCAGTTGGAGTTCGCTGGAGGTCCACTCCAGATCCTGTTTGCCTGGGTATCACCAGCAGAGGCTACAGAATAGCAAATATTGCAGAACAGCAAATATTGCTGCCTCATCCTTCTTCTGGAAGCTTCATCCCAGAGGGTCACCTGCCTGTATAAGGTGTCAGTCGGCCCCTACTGGGAGGTGTCTCCCAGTTATGATACACGGGGTTCAGGGACCTACTTGAGGAGGCAGTCTGTCCATTTTCAGAGCTCAAACACTGTGCTGGGAGAACCACTGCTCTCTTCAGAGCTGTCAGACAGGGATGTTTAAGTCTGCAGAGGTTTTTGCTGCCTTTTGTTCAGCTATGCCCTGCCCCCAGAGGTGGCGTCTACAGAGGCAGCAGGCTGTGCAGAGCTGCAGTGGGCTCCACCCAGTTTGAGCTTTCCCTGATGCTTTGTTTACCTACTCAAGCTTCAGCAATGGCAGACTCCCCTCTCCCTGCCAGGCTGCTGCCTCGCAGGTCGATCTCAGACTGCTGCACTATGGTGAGCAAGGCTCTGTGGGTGTGAGACCCATTGAGCCAGGCACAGGATATAATCTCCTAGAGCGCCGTTTGCTAAGACAATTGGAAAAGCTCAGTATTTGGGTGGGAGTGTCCCGATTTCCCGGGTATAGTCTGCCATGGCTTCCCTTGGCTAGGAAAGGGAAATCCCCTGACCCCTTGCACTTCCCAGGTGAGGCGATGCCCCGTCCTGCTTTGGCTCACCCTCCATGGGTGGCAACCACTGTCCAACCAGTCCCAGTGAGATGAACCATGCACCTCAGTTGGAAATGAAGAAATCACCATTTTCTGTGTCAATCATGCTGGGAGCTACACACTGGAGCTGTTTCTATTTGGCCATTTTAGACACTATCTTAAAATCTTTAGGGATGTCTATGATACTGTCTTTTCAAACCAATGTTTAAATTTTCCCAATCTAGGCTGTTCATACTACAACTTAAGCCCATTTTTCTTCTCTTGTTAAATTCTTAGTGTAGGTGAGGGGCAGCTGATTACCATTGTGAGAGTTATAAATCTTCACATACTTCTAGGACCAATATGAGTGTTGGCATATTTTTCTTATTCAAGTCTTAAGTAAAGAAACACATAAATAAATAAATAGTTAACTTAGCCTATAGGTTCAATGGTCTTTGATTAGAAGTTTATTTTTTCTAAATATTTTATGAGGTATTGATGTCATTCAAATGGTGATACTTGGAAATAGCCACTGAACCATTATAAGTTGATGAGTATTTATGAAGCATGTGGTATACATGTAATCATATGCTAAGAATTCTAAGTTTAACCAAATTACAGTTTTTGTTCCTTCTTCTTAAGACATCTAAATTCTGGAACAAAAATAAATGCTTGGATAAGTCTACATATTGGTAGAAGTCATCACATAAGTAATCATTTAAACACATGAAATTAGCCAGTTTTGGTAGATTGCATCTAATTTTGCTATTCTAGAACCTTGTCACTCCCCCATCAGGACGTGAAGTCAAATTCCCCACTCCTTAAATTAAGGCAGAACATGTGACTAAATTATAATGAAAAGAATATGACAGAAATTAAACTGCACTAAATCCAAGGCCAAGTCTTAAAAGATGATAAAACGTCTGATTTATGAGCTGGGAGATTTATCTTTAGAGCACTGATCTCATGTTGTGGGAAAGCCCAGATCACATGAAAAGGCCAGGTAAAGGATTCTTGTCCACAGTCCCAGGTAAAGTTCCAGCTGGCAGTCAGGTGTAAGACTTGTAAATGATGATGACTTCAGAATATTTTGGGTCTTCCAGAAGACCCAAGTCCTGGACTTTAAAATATCTGAAGCGAACCAAATCTGTCCTTTTTGTCCCTTTCTAAATTATTGATACAGAGAATGTATGAGTGTAATAAGGTGGTTGTTTTAAGACCAATAATTGATAGTAAATTTTTATTACAATCATAACATGTGAAACAGAAATTTGGTACCTAGCAACTGAATGCTACCAGAATTGTTTTTTTTAAATGTTCAGTAAGTAGGTACTGAGCAATAAGCCATCTGGAAAGGCTTTTAGGAGACTTAATGAAAACCGAAAAGACCCCAGTAAAGGGAAGAGCACCTTTGTTATGTTAACAGCAGAGAGTTTGGTAATGCTGTCACCCATGGTAATATAAGAAACAGGAAATGTTTCTAAGAAACATAATGAACTAGCTAAAAATATTTCCATATTGAAAATGTGCAAAGGACTGCCTAGACTCTTCTCAATGAGAAGTATCCAAGAAGAGAGAAAATCTGTTGATAATCTGAAAGGAGGAAAGATCAGCAAAAGAATGAATTTTTAAATATAAGAAAACCAGGTTATGTTGGGTTTAAAATAAAACTCTTTCTCAGGTGATGCCAGCATTTACTTCCACATATGCAATTAAAGTCACTATTAGAAGATTTTGTTCCAGGTATTGTGAAACAAAAAGATAATCTTGCTGTACCGGTTTTGTAATTTCTGTCACAAAGAACCTAGTTTGTTGAGGTATGTTTAAATTTTAAAATTTAATTAAAAATTTTAATGAAAACAATTTAATATTTTAATGAAAATGTCAGTGCTATTCAAAATTTTATGGTCATATAAATCCCCTGGGAATCTTGTTAAAATGCAGATTCTGATTCAGTGGATCTGGGTTAGGGCCTGAGATTCTGATTTCCTATCCTTTGGTGACAAAAATTCTGCTGATTGAATAACCACGTTTTTTGAGCTGGATAACAAATTCTTCACCGAGATTTATGCAAGAGAATTAAGCCTTTAAAAAAAGAAAATATGTAGCTCTCCTCTCAATTCTCCTAAGATTGGTGCATTCCACCATCTTAGATGCATAGGACATACACTAATTCAATTTATATATTCATCAAGAAGAGAGGAAGATACATTTGATTAAGTTCCATGGGTCAGATTAACAGATATGAGGGCTAAGCTCTGAAACTTTTATCATGCCCAAATTCCTATCTAAGGCATGTGTGGAATTGTGCCCTATAAACCATAAATTCTCATTGGATGGGTTTCATTTAACCATATATATTATGACTTACTTTCTAATCTGACTCTGGAATAACATTACAAGATGAGAAAGAAAATACAAATATTTTACCCCAAGACACGTTTTTTTTGTTTGTTTGTTTTGTTTTTTTTTGCCATATCTTGAAATGGCCCTGCAAAGCTGTCCTTGTAGGGGAAAATTTGCATCTGTAAAGAATCTCTATTAACACAGCTAGATCTTTTTCTTCCAGGCCCTCCCAATCCTGAAGAGATTAACTAGAAGTCTAGCACCTTTTAAAGATCTGAATAGGAAACACTTGTCATCTATTGTCTCTAAGGGCAGCCACTATAAGACTTCAAAAGAACATTGGTCTCTACGATCTTTTATCTTAACCTGAACATTTCCTTTCTAGCTATCCCAGGTCTTCAGATAAACTCAACCAACTATAAACCAGAAAATGTTTAAATTTACCTATAGCCTGGAAGTCCCCCCACCCCCTGCGCTTTGAGTTGTCCCACCTTTCAGAATCAAATCCATGTGTTATTAAATGTATTTGATTGATGTCACATGGCTCTCTAAAATATATAAAACCAAGCTGTACCCCAAACAATTTGGGCGCATGTTTTCAGAACCTCCTGAGGGTTGTGTCATGGGCCATGGTCACTCATATTTGGCTCAGAATAAAACTCTTAAAAAATTTTGCAGAGTTTGACTCTTTTTGTTGACAGATAGTTGGAGTTGAAGTGTTATGTTCACTTTGGAGTTCTTACTTTCTTGAAATAAAATGTTTCTATGATTAATTCTAGAGTGTTGCTTCCATGTTTTGTGGGTGCCAATTTTTAGATATATATAAAATAAAGGGAGAATTAGAAGATATTCTTCAGGAGAACACTTGTGGCCAAAATACCTCAAATTTGTCTTTCTTTATTATAAAATTACTAGTTAAAATATCTTCTAATTTTTTTCTTTCTTTCTTAGAACACTATTTTAATTCTGTTAAACCAAAAAGTTTAAACATATATATTTTTTATTAAAAGCATCCAGGAGCTACAGTAGATTCTGTGAAAGGAAAATAATTCTTGGAGCCCCAAAATCACTAAGCTAAACTGAAAAGTCAGGCTTGGAACTTCTTAGGGCAAACCAGTTCCCAGACCAAGATGAGGGCTGAGGTGCTACTTCTCGTGGCCCAATAACGAGATGCAGATGAACTGGGGAGGAAGAGAGTTTTTATTTCTGCAACTGGTTACAAGGAGAAGGTCTGGATATTATTGCCAGACCAACTCAAAATTACAAAGTTTTCAAGATTATGTATCTTCTAAGCTATATGTCTATATGTAATTGTGCATTCATCTGAAGACATAAGTGATTAACTTCTCTTAATCTATAACTAAGGTCTGAGTCTTCAAGACCTTCCTCTGGAGCCTCAGTAAATTTACTTAATCTAAATGGGTCCAGGTGCTGGGTGATTACCTTTATCCTGTCTGCTGCTAAATCATGGAGGTTTGGGGAGTTCCTTCAGACCCCCAATAAACTTGTTTGTGGAGGCCTGGGGAGTTCCTTCAGACCCCCAATACAACTTGTTTAATCCTAAATGGGTCCTGTTAATAATTTCTTCATTATTTTCTCATGCTTTAAGGCCCAGAAAAGGCTTAGGCAAAACTTGTGGTGGGTTTTTGTTACATTCCAGCCTTTGTATAAGGGCACTGGCTTTTTTTTTTTTTTAACTTTTTAATATTTAGCTTAACCACTCAGTCAGTACTGAAAGAGTTGCTATGGAGGCCTGTGTTAGTGAGAACTGGCCTGCTGCAAACTTGCCTCACATTCTATCCGAAGTCATCCTTCTGCTCACTCAGATAATGCATATCTTATTGCTTCCTTTGGAAAGGCTAATCAGAAACTCAAAAGAGTGCAACCATTTGTTTCTCACCTACTTGTGAACTGGAAGCCCCCTCCCTGCTTCGAGTTGTCCTGCCTTTCTGGATAGAACCAATGTACATCCTACCTATAATGATTGATGTCTCATGTCCCCTAAAATATATAAAACCAAGCTGTGCCATGACCATCTTGGACACACATCATCAGACCTCCTGAGGTTGTGTCACGGGCACATGTCCTCAACCTTGGCAACATAAACTTTCTAAATTAACTGAGACCTGTCTCAGATATTTGGGGTTCACAATTCCATAGAGCCAAACTAGTCATGAGTGGTATCTAGAGTGCTATTTAAACTCATGGAACTTGCAGTTACAAATGAAAGGTCCAAAAAAGATTTCTGGAAAACAAAGGAAAATAGAGCTATCTAGCAAACAGCATGGGGGTAAGAAGAATTTCCAGCTCACTTTGGAAATGATTCCAAAAGGAGCTACCAGCAGTCCTGATTAACTTAATTAAATTATGTCAGAGTCATTTGAACCGGAGCAACTCAATCTTCAATAGGAGCTGGGTAAAATGAGGCTGAGACCTACTTGGCTGTACCCCCAGATGGTTAGGTATTCTAAGTCACAGGATGAGATAGGAGGTCGGCACAAGATACAATTCATAAAGACCTTGCTAATAAAACAGTTGGCAGTAAAGAAGCTGGCCAAACCCCACCAAAACCAAGATGGCAACAAGAGTGACCTCTGGTCATCCTCACTGCTATACTTCCACCAGCGCTATAACAGTTTACAAATGCCAAGGTAACATTAGGAAGTTACCCTATATGGTCTAAAAAGGGGAGACATGAATAATCCACCCCTTGTTTAGCATATCATCAAGAAATGACCATAAAAATGGATAACCAGCCACTTCAGGGCTTCTATGTCTATGGAGTAGCCATTCTTTTATTCTTCTACTTTCTTAATAAACTTACTTTCACTTTACTCTATGGACTTGCCCAAAATTCTTTCTTGTGCAAGATCTAAGAACCCTCTCTCAGAGTCTGTATTGGGACCTGTTTCCAGTAACAGTTATAATACTGAAACATTTTCTTTAAAGAATTACCTGGATTAAATGCTTTGCATTTCCTTGCACTGCCCTAGTTTTCCTAAAATTTGACTATAAATGGGAAGAATAGTACAAAAAAATATAAATGGTGTCTTACAGTAAAGTATGCTGAAAATGATTTTTAAAATATGCCAATGAAATACACGATAAGCCTAAAGGAATCATTTTGCTTTTTTATTCCATCACACTGTGACACCACAAAGGCTAAGAGAAAGTTACATTTTTTGGGTTACTCAGATAATGCATATTTTGCAATCTGATGTTTCAGAGATCAAAAGGAAAGTAATATTGTGCATAGCTAATGCTCTAAGTAGCCAGTAAAAAAGTTTACACCTTACTGGAATCCAACTAATAGACACCCTGTAGCTTTCCATTAAAAAAAATGCAATTTAACTGAATTCACTTAAAAAATTTTTGATTTAAATAGAATATTTGGGGGGGAGTATGGAAGAGGATGATCATTAGCTATATAGTATTTGTAGTATTCCCACAATCAAACACCGCAGGCAACTTTTCTCATAAATATAACTCTTCAGTCAATTTAACACTCCAAATGATCTAATTTTACCTTTTGTCTTTGAAATAGAAGAATAAATATATCACATTGTTTAGAAAGATTAGAGAAAAGTAAAATATATAATTCCTCATGAATTAAAAATACAGTAAATATCTTCACAAAATTGCATTGCATTTTGCTACTTAACATACTGTTTTTTACTCATTCATTAATTTGTAAGATAAATGTTTATTAAAAAACTATTACATGTGAAATATTTCACTCTATGTATTTACCAAAAACCAAACCATACACTATTTATGCTTTTAGGGAAAAAAGTACAAACAATTAAAAATAAGTTTTAATTATGACATTTGCCATGACAAATAATTGATATAGAACAACTGAGAAACATCTCTTTAGTTTGGATGATGAGAAAAAATCCTAAGGAGATTATTTTACCATTAAAATTTGAAGGGTACAGAGGATCTAGCCATTTGGAGAGAGATATTCAAAGCAGAGAGTTAAATGAAGAATTAAAAAACAGTGTGATTTATGCATGAAAGATTAAAATAGTAGCCAAAGATCAAACCACACAGAGCCTTCTGTTTATTCTAAAAGATTGGATTTCATTCTTGTGAAATTTGAATTCTGGTAACCAGAGGAGTGTAATACTCTGAATATGACACACACACACACACACACCTGCGTATGTGTGCACACACATACAAACACACACACACTTAGATATCATTTGGCCTTCTTTGTGAAGAGCATTCTGAAGTAGGAATGTGAAGTGCAGAGACCAGATAAAAGGACAGACAACTAAACTGGAGAATTGCTGGGACAGGTTACTAGCCCTGGGTGTAAATAAGTCCATATAAATATATTTTGCTTGAATAAACTGTTTTAATTTAGGTGTTTTTCATTATAGAGATTAAGAAACAACCTTACATAATGCTACAAGATGTTGGAAAGTGATTGAACAGGGAATGCCCATACTTGTTTCTAGCTTATTCTTTGCAATAGTAGACAAACTTTCTCTTTGAGATGCTACATTGTGCAATGCGTAGTAACAAGTATTAATTTTGTTTTAGAGGATAACATAATTGTTTCCCCAAAAAAAGAGACTATATCAGGTAACATTATCTAAATTAATAAATAAACCTGTAAACTAGCTAAAATTAGCGTCTGTATCACCTGTAGGAATAGTTTTTGAAAGGGCATATAGCCATGTGGTTTCATTATTTTTGTTAATAACATCAAAATATCTATAGTCATGGAGTGTTTTAGTAATGTTAAAGCAGTTTCATATAATGATTGTTATTATTTGAATGTTTATTATAAGCCATGAATATATTTTCCTTATAGAATATACACAATTAAACTTAAAGGTAAACACTAAATATCATTGCCTATAATTCATAGGAATTACCAAAGGGATTTTCCTAATGTACACTCCTAGGTCCCCAATGATTTTTCAGTGGTGCTCTCAGGAATTTTTATAAGGATTTTTTAGGGTGTTCCAATTCAAGTGATTTTTGAGAAAAAAATATTACTTGTATATTTTACACATCAAAACTAATATTGTCACTTTATGCATAATTATTTAATATTAACTGTCAAGTGATAAGTAGCTGAGAAACTGATACATGTTAGTGTAGTGTGTTGCATCCTCTCATATGTCATTT
Organism: Pan troglodytes; assembly: GCF_028858775.2. Taxonomy (NCBI): domain Eukaryota; kingdom Metazoa; phylum Chordata; class Mammalia; order Primates; family Hominidae; genus Pan; species Pan troglodytes. The sequence goes on along the minus strand of NC_072398.2, from coordinate 57,793,062 downwards.
TGTTTCATTCTTACAATAAACTTATGAGTTAGGCATTGTAACTAATACCTATTAATACATGATGGTGGCTAGATACATATTTGTCTGACTTTATAATTTGTGTTTGTTTCAATTCAAAACAGGCAGTAGGCTACTCGACAATATGCCCATGTATAGAGAAAAACATTCCAAAATTTGTAGGAATAATCAATATTTCTAATGTTTTGTGGGACATAGAGAGAAGCTGGATAGAGAATATTTTTCAAACTCTTACCTTCAAGTAAGAGCTCAACTAAAGCTAAGATACTCATATTCCTGATTCTGGTTTCCATAGTCTATCTCTTTATTCCAAGCAAATATAGATAGCCTTATTCCTATACTTTTAACCCTTAGAGTACTGGTAATATTGCCATAAGAATATTTCAACAATGAATGAAATAATATATGACCTCAGACCTAACAAATAAATACAAGTTAAAATTTAGGAAAGGAAATTTTTAAAATTTTCCAAAATTGTGGATAGAAAAATTTCACAAATTGAATAGTATTATCAAATTTGCAACCACACTTACTATTAGATAATCTGTACTTATACCTTAATTATATGAAAATTTATATGGGCTTCTGCATGCATATATTTATGTATATGTATATATAGATGAATAAAAGATAGTATTTGGAAGCCAAATTATAAATTTCATTAAATGAATCCTTTGATTTACAATAATCTATATGATTATTTAGACAGCAGTTATGAATGTTAAAGTTATATATAAAAAATTCCCCTATATAAGAAATAATGCTAAAAACATAGAAAACGTTCTGTTTTATTTCCATTCAGTCATTCGGTCTATCACAAAAAAAGGTTTCTACTTGTTTTTGAATGTGACAGAATATAGGAATGTAATTATGAACAATAAAGGGTGATTGTTCTTAAAAAACTTGCTGTCAAATGGAGACAAATTAGAATACAGAGGAAATTATGATATAGTGTTATTCATGTAGAATAATTATGAATATATTTAGAGAATTAAGAGAGCACTTAGAATGAGGTAATAAATCCCGAGGAATTAGAGAGTTTGCTGAAAAGTTTATATCTGACCTGAATCACAATATAAAAAAAGAAATGGCCTGACTAAATCGAGATAAATATAGAATGATGCAAAAAATGAAACATTTTGACATTTGATAAATTGTTAATTACATACATATGTGTATGATATGCATATTTATTTAAAATTAACTTGGGACTATGTTGCTTTATGATTAATTTATTGAGAGTGTATTAAAAAAAATGGCAGGACAGAGGGCCCAAGTTCATCCCCCTACATAAATACCAACTTGACAACCATCAACAGATTTTTTAAAAATGCCATTGTAAGAGCTCTGAAATCCAAGGGATGCAGTACCACACACAGTGGAGCACAGCACAGAAACTAAAAGAAAGCCACATTAAAAAGAGTAAGAGAAGTTTTCTTGCATCATTGCTTTTTAAGTCAGTATGGTTCATCACTGAGAAGAATTTATTGGATCTATAATTTCTCCTGTGGCGAAAGTATAGTATAAGTGGACTTCAAGCTTCCCAGCATTTCAGGGCACTTCCCAAGTGACCCATTCTGTATTGCCTCACCCAGAGCGTTGGCAAAATTGGCATGACTCGATTCCTTGGAAGAACTTAAGTACAAAGAGAAGTGGTGTGGTCTCTCAACAACAAGTGTACAGAATGTGGTGGTAGAATCCACCTTCCCATAAACCCTAACAGTAGGCTTCGCCTGCACACAGGTCCTAACAGCAGGTCCCACCTGCACACAGACTGCAACAGCAAACCCACCAAGAATCTGTGACCAGGTTGACTACCATAGAGGTATTTCCCCGCCAAAGTAATTTGGTAAAGTCCAGGGAAAAAGTGACTGTATCTTTAAATATGCAGACACTGGCAGAAGGATACAAAGGTCAGGAAGAACCAGGGAAATATGACACCACAAACAGAGCTTAATGAAACTCCTGTAACCAGCCTTAAGGAAATGGATATCTATGTATTTTCTGACAAAGAATTCATCTTAAAGAAGCTTATTGGAATATAAAACAACATAGATTTGCAAATAAACAAAACTCAGAAAAAATATAAGGACAAAATTAGTTCAATAAACAAACAAAGAAACAAAAAAACAAACAGAATCCTGGAGATGAAGAATATAAGGACTGAATCAAAAAATTCAATAGAAAGATTCAACAGCAAACTTGATCAAAAGAAGAAAGAATCAGTGAATTCAAAGACAGATCAATTGAATTTAGACTGTCAGAGAACAAAAAGAAAAAAAGCTGAAAAATTGTGAAGAAAGCTTATGGCACTTATGGGACACAACCAATTGCAACAAGGCATACATTATAGGACTCTAAAAAGAGAAGAGAGACAAAGCAGAAGAAATATTATTTAAACACATAATGCAGAAAACTTCCCACATCTTGAGAGAGAAATGAACATTCAGACTCATGAATCTGAAAGACCCCAAATCAGTAAAACATATGGATATCTACATCAAGGCACATTATAATTACATTGACCAAAATCAAAGATGGAGAGAATTTTGAAAGCAGAGGTAGAAGTGATCACATTCATGGGAACTCTCACAAAACTGTCAGAGGATTTCTCACAGAAACTATGTGGACCGAGAAAGAATGGGTTGATATATTTAAAATACATAAAGAAAAAACTGCCACCAAGAATACTATAACCACCAAATATGTCCTTTAATACTGAAAAGAAAAACATTTTCCCAGGTCAGTAAAAACTGAGGGAGTTCATCACCACTAAACCTGCTTTCTAGGAAGTACTAAAAAGATTTCTACAAATTATAATAAAAAGATACTATATGGTACACAAAAGCATTTAAAAACATAACTCTCACTGGCAAAGGCAAATGTACAGACAAATATAAATATTGTAACACATTAATGGTGGTGTGTAAAGAGCAAAATCTGATATAAATAACATAATGTGTCAAATAAGTAAAATTGTAGTTTTGTTTGTGATTTAAGTTAAATTGTTCTCAGCTTAATATAGACTGTTATTAATATAAGATTTTTGATGCAATCTCATATTGTCCACAAGAAGCAAAACCTATAATAGATAAATAAAAACTGAAGAGAAAAAAAGAGCACAGAGCATATCACCGAAAAAATAAACACAAGGAAAAACAAGAGAGGAGAAAACAAGAGAACTACAAAATAAAAGATAATAAAAAAGTGCAATAGTAAGCCTTTACCTATCAATAATTACTTTACTTAGAAACTGACTAAATACTGCAATCAAATATATAGAATAGTTGAATGGATAAAAAAGCAATAACCAACTTTATGTTGACTATAAAAACTCACCTTAGACATAAGGAGGCACATAGGCTGAAAGTGAAGAATTGGAAGAAGACATTTCATACAAATGGTAAACAAAAGAGAGAAGAAGTGGCTATACTTATATCAGATAAACATATACACCCACTATATACCTACAAAAATTAAAAATAAAAAATCTTTAAAAATTGACTTTAAGTCAAAAACTGTCACAAAAGACAAATAAGGTCATTATATAATGATAAAAGGATCAATTCAGAAAATATGTATAATAATTATAAATATGTATGCACCCAACATCAGAACACCTAATTACCTAAAGCAAACACTGACAAATCAGAAGTGAGAGATAGACTATAATATCATAATAGTAGGTGATTTCAATACCCTACTTTCAATTATAGAGTAGGGTATTGAAGTAGAAAATCAATAAGAAAACAACAGACTTGAAAACACTGTAGACCAAATGGTCCTACAGATACATACAAAGAATTTTATCCAACAGTAATAAAGTATACATTTCTCTCAAGTGCACACAGAACGTTATCCAGGATAAAAAATATGGTAGTTCCCAAAACAAGTCTTAACAATTTCAAGAAGACTGAAATCATTTCAAGTATCTTTTCCAATCACAATGGAATGAAAATAAATAGAAATCAATAACCAGAGGAAAATGTGAAAATTCACAAAAGCATGAAAATTAGCTCTTTCCCATTTTTCTTTATAGTCCTCACCAGCAGCGCTTGTGGCTGCAGTTTACCCAGAGATAACTTTGCCACAGAATATCTCACTTTTGTTATTATTTTCACATTGCTCTAGTATATAAACTTTGGAAAAAAAGATATCATTCTATTTATAGCATTCTGTTTTTAATAGTGGTACTTTCATTTATAAAATGTAATAATTCTTAATTACTGAAAATGCCAAATCCTAGAAAACATAGCATTCTTAAGTGTGATGTTAACATCTTTCTTGAACCATTGTTGGCCAAAGATTCATTTGATGAATCCAATTTTTCTGAAATAGATGATTTGGATGATTTAGATGAGTTTGATGTTAGTTCTGTTTAGAAATAACTCCTAGAACAATATTTATATTTTATTTCTACATTGAAAGTCAATCATATTTGCTTCATCCTCAACGAATGTGTTCATGTAAAGTTAAATGAATGCTGGCAGTGAGCTGCACTTCTTCATAAATGGGAAAAGGGTTAAACGATACACCACCAAGCAACAATTAGATAAAAGAAGAAATCAAAAAGGAAATCAGCAACCATCTCAAGATAAACAAAAACAAAACATACCAAAACTTACCGAGTACAGTCAAAGAAGTACTAAGAGAGGAGTTTATAGCAATGAACGTCTACATTAAAAAAAAGAAGAACTCAAATAACCAACCTAACTTTATGCTTCAAGAAACTAGGAAAAGAAGAACAAACTAAGCACAAATTGAGCAGAAGGAAGTAAAGAATAAATATCAGAGCAGATGTCCATGAAAGAGAGAATAGAAAGACAATTTAAAAATTGCTAAAACTTAGATTTGGTATTTTTAAAAAATAAACAAATTAGAAAAGAAGAGAAAAATCAAATAAAATTAAAAATGAAAGAGGCAATATTTCAACTGATGGCACAACAATTAAAAAATCATAATAGACTATTATGAGTGACATTCCCCCAATTATTGGACAGACTAGAAGAAATAGATAAATTCATAAAAATATAAAATCTACTAAGTGAGAAGTAAGAAGAAATAGAAAGCCTGAAAAGACCAATAACAAATAAAGAGGTTTATTCAGTTATTTAAAACTTCTTAAGTGTTTAAAGCTTAGAACTAGATGGTTTCACAGGTAAATTCAAGAAAAAAAAACTTTTAAAAAATAATCAATACTAATGTTACTTAAACGTTTTCAAAAAATAGAAAAAAAATTGAACACTTTCTAACTCATTCAATAAAGCCATCATCACCTTAATACTAAGGCATGAGAAAGAAAATACAACTTCAAGTTAGTATCCCTGATAAACATAGTACAAAAATGCTCAAGAAAATACTAGCAAACCAGATTTAAACCACATTACAATTTTCATACACCATAACCAAGTAGAATTTATACCTAGGATGAGAGGATGGTTGAATCAATCATCCAAATCAATCAATAAGTTACACTACATTAACAGAATGAACAATAAAACTTACATGATCCTCTTAGTAGCTACAAAAAAGTATTTGATAAAATTTAATTCCCTTTCATAATAAGAATGCTCAATAAAGTAGAAGGAACTAACCTCCAAACAATAAAGACCATTTTTAAAAAATTGGCGGGCGTGGTGGCTCACGCATGTAATCCCAGAACTTTGGGAGGCCGAGGCAGGTGAGTCACAAGGTCAAGAGATTGAGATAATCCTAGCTAACATGGTGAAACCTTGCCCCTACTAAAAATACAAAAAATTAGCCAGGCATGGTGGCACACACCTGTAGTTCCAGCTACTCAGGAGGCTGAGGCAGGAGAATCGCTTGAACCCGGGAGGTGGAGGTTGCAGACAGCCAAGATCAGGCCACTTCACTCTAGCTGGGGTGACAGAACGAGACCCCTCTCAAAAAACAAACAGACAAACAAAACAATTACACTCATCATTGAAAAGTTAAAAACTTTCTCTCTGAGATATGGAACAAGGCAAAGACACTCACTCTCAGCACTCCCATTTAACATAGTATTAGAAGTCCTAACCAGAGCAATTAGGCCAGGAAAAACATCCAAATCTATTCAAATTTGAAATGAGTAAGTGAATTTAAATCTGTTTGCAGATGACATAATCTTAAATGTAGAAAACTTCAGAGCCCACAAAAAACCTCTTAAGATGAATAAACATATTCAGTAAAGTTGCATGTTAGAAATCAATATTAAAAATTAGTTGAGTTTCATTCACATCTAATTTTGTATACATCTAATTTTGTATACTTCTGAACAGGAAATTAAGAATTTTGTTTACAATAGTATAAAAAAGAATAGAATCTTTACAAATAAATGCATCCAAGGAAGTGAGGAATTGGTACACTGAAAACCATACAACATTCATGAAAATAATTAACACAGACACAAATAAATGGAAAAATACTCCATGCTCATGAATGATTAGAAGAATTAATATTGTTAAATGCCCAAATTACCAGAAGCAATTTACAGAATCAGTGCCATCTCTTTCAAAATCCCAATGGCATTTTTTACTGTAATAGAACTATGCTAAAATTCATTCGAAATTACAAAACACCCTGAATGGCTAAACCAATTTTGAGCAAAAGGAATAAAGTTAGAGGTATGATGCTCCCTGATTTCAAAATACATTGCAAATCTAGAGTAATCAAAATAGTATGAGACTAATAAAAAAATTGACACCAGTGTAACAGAACAAAGATTCAGAAGTAAACCCATGCTTATATGAGCAATTCGTCTTCCATGGGTCAAGATTACACAATTTGGAAAGTTCAGTCTCTTCAACAAATGGCTTGGGCAAAACTGGATATCTATAAGCAAAAGAATAAATTTGAACCTTTATCTCATACCATACAAAAAAAAATCAATTCAAAAATTCTTTGAAGACAAAGGTAAAATCTGAAGCCATAAAACTATTAGAAGAAAACATAAAAAATTTTTTTTCTTGGATTTGGCAATAATTTCTTGCATCTAATACCAAGGCTCAGGCAACAACGACAAATACAGATAAGCTGACTTACATTAAACTAAAAATTTTCCACGTATCAAAGGAAACAATCAACAAAATACAAAGTCAGCCATAGGAGGAAAAATTTGCAAATTGTTTATCTGATAAGGGGTTAATATTAAAAATATTAAGGAACTCATATACAACTCAATAGAAAACAAAACCAAACCCCAGATAATCCAACTATTTAAATGGGCAAAGAACCTGAATAAACATTTCTCCCAAGAGGATATACAAATGGCCAGCAGGTGTATAAATAGGTGCTTAACATCACTAATCATCAGGGAAATGCAAATCAAAAGTCAAATTACATCTCACTTCATACCTGTATGCCTGTTAAAATGACTATTATTTAAAAAAAACTGAAATTTAAAAAGCTACAACTAAAACCAAAAGATAATTGCTGGAAGGATTTGAAGGAAAGGGAATCCTTGTGCACTGTTGGTAAAGATATAAATGGATGTAAATACTATGGAAAACAGAAAGGAGGTTACTCCAAAAATTAATAGACAAAGTATCATTTAATGCAACAATCCCAATTCTGGTCATATGTCCAAAGGAATTGAATATCGGGATCTCAAAGAGCTATTTCCACCCCCATGTTCGTTGAAGCATTATTCTCAGTAGCCAAGATGTCTAAAATGTCTATAGGATAAAGAAATTATGCTATATAAATACAATGAAATATTATTGAGCCTTAATAATGACAGAAATACCACCATTTGTAGCAAGAGGCATGGACCTCGAGGATTTTATGGTAAGTAATTAAGCCAGACACAAAAGGACAAATATGGCATGATCTCACTTACACATAGATTCAAAAATAGTCAAACGTATAGTAGCAGAGAATAGACTGGTGATTATCAGGGATTGGAGGGAGGGGAAAATGGAGCGTTGTTGATCAAAGGGTTCAAAGTTTCAGTTATGCAAGATGGTTAAGTTCTAGGGATCTACAGTAGAGGATAATACTGTTACCAGTGGAAGGTATCCAGTTACCAGTGGTGAATCCATACAGGGCTGCAGCAACCTCAATTCTTGTCTCCTCAGAAGAAAGAATTTGACTGAGGGCATAAGGCAGAAAAAGAGACTCAGGCAAGTTTCAGAGCAGGAGTGGAAGTTTATTAAAAACTTTAGAGTAGGAAATAAAGGAAAGTACACTTGGAAGAGACCCAAATGGGCACCGAGAAGGTCAAGTGCCATGTTTAACCATGATCCTAGGACTTTACAGTCTGATCTTCTTCCTGTATCTTGCACTCCTTTCCCATGTGTCTTCCCTTAGGGTGGGCTGCCCACATACGCAGTGCCTTTCTTACCTTTGAAAACTGAGCATGTGTAGTGTGTTTAGGAAGTTGTATGCATGCCCGTCTGAGGCTTTCTTCTCTTTTCTGGTGGAGTGCCCCCAGAATGTCATCCTTGGCCATTTTGTCTCATAATGTGCGTGCCCGGGGTCACTTGCCCGTATCTGAGATGTTATTGGAAGCTCTTTTTTGCTTTTCCCTGGTGCCTGCATTCAATTTACACTATAATGTTAACTGTGGACCATTAAAAGATTGTCTTTCCCTGGTTCAGGCTGTCAAATTATCATTTTTAGAGAGGCAATGTGATGATTGTCAAACCATCACCTGATATTTCTGGTGGGTAGGGGAGAGCCCTCTCCTGCCCCACTCATGCCTAACTACCCATAACAATACCTAGAGTTAACAATATTGTTTTGTCTAATTAAAAATTTGCTAAGCAGGTAAATCTTATGTTAAGCAGTGTCACCATAAAATAAAAAAATAAAACTTTTGGAGGTGATGACTAGATTTATGGCCTTAACTGTGGTAATAATTTCACAAGTGTATATTTATCTCCAAATTCATCAAGTTTTGTCAATCATATCTCATTAAAGTGGTTTAAAAATAATATCCTGAAGAAAGATTAATTTTCTTTCATGAAACTTCAAAATCAACTTATTTTACCAAAGGAATTATGAGTTACATAGTAGTGCATAAAAGATCTGTACAGCTAGATTGCTTATATTTGCAGAAAAGTTTAATGTTGATAAGATTACATTTATATTCAACAGAATTTACCAGAACTCCTATGTATATATATTATAAACATGTTAATTAGGTCTCAAGTAACATTTTTTTAGATAAAAAAAATTTTTTTGAATCAAGGTCATGAATATGTGTGTGGGGGGGAGGGTATATATATATCTCCACTTAGCAGCCGAGATTTTATTAAAATGATTTGTTGCATTGTCTAATTTCTCATTTAGAAACAGTTAAGGAAGTTCCTTGCTTTGTGAATTTGTACATATCCTACCTCTATCTTAATATGTTTATATAAATTTCAGAGGGCCATATCTACCCAGAGGGAAACACATGCCTAAGGGTAGAGATTCTCAAAATGCTGCTTTCTATGAACAAAGTGATGATGTGCAGGCTTTGTATGCCTAGCTCCTCTTCAGAGGCAAACACTGACATGTATACTAAAACACTGTGAATTTCATGAAGCTAGAAAGATCATATGAAAAGATGTTAATTGGTCATTTATTCATCAAATTGTAGAGTCCAATTTTACTTGGTCATTTATGTGCAATTTGTCCACTATAGGGTGTTAGCTGGAAGTGAATAAAAATGTTAATCTTCTTGCTTAATTTAATTTGGATAATATTCTTTATTTCTCTTCCTCTCCTGAAGTTCACTAATCCCCCCTATTATTATCTATTGCTTTCACCTCTCCCAATTTTAATATTTGAATATTCAGCTCCTTAATTAGTGTTTTATATAATTTATCAAGTGTGAATTTGCCTAAATGTACACTTAAGTAAAAATAATATTCTAAAGATATTTCCAATTTATAATTCTATTTATACATTACTGGAAATATATGCTAATATTTTGTTTTGAATTATTCATCAATGTTCAAGAATGATATTGATCTCTAGTTTACTTTGTTGCAATGTCTTTTTCTTGCTTTGGTATTATTGTAATGTTAGCCTCAGAGAATGAGTGCAAAATATTCCCCTCTGCTTTTATTTTCAGGAACAGATTACAGAAATTGGTATCATTTGTTTCTTAAAGATCTGGTACAGTTCACCAGTGAAATTATTTTGATCTAATGTTTTTGATTTTGAAGATTATTTTTATTAAACTCATTTATTTAATATATAGATATGGCTATTCTGATTACTTATTTCTCCTTATTTCAGTTTGTGTCTTTCAAGCATTAGTCCATTTTTCATCTGTTTTTAGATACATACTTGTTAAGGATTCTTATGTATTTTTGGAAATTTAACAGTAATATGATTTGGCTGTGTCCCTACCCAAATCTCATCTTAAATGGTAACTCCCACAATTCCCATGTTTCATGAGAGGAACTCAGTGGGAGGTTGAATTATGGAAGTGGGTCTTTACTGTGCTATTCTCATGATAGTGAATAAGTCACAAAAGATCTCATGGTTTTAAAAATGGAAGTTTCCCCACACAAGATCTCTCTTTGCATTCCACCATCCGTGTAAGACATGACTTGCTCCTCCTTGCCTTCTGCCCTGATTGTGAGGCCTTCCAAGACACGTGGAACTGGAATTCCAATAAACCTCTTTCTTTCGTAAACTGCCCAGTCTTGGGTATGTCTTTATCAGCAGCCGGAAAACAAACTAATATAGTAAATTGGTACCAAGAGTGGGGTGCTGCTGAAAAGAGACCTGAAAATGTGGAAGCAACTTTGGAACCGGGTAATAGGTAGAGGTTGGAAAAGCTTGGATGGCTCAGAAGAAGACAGAAAACTATGGGAAAGCCTGAAACTTCCTAGAGACTTGTTCAATGGCTTTGATCAAAATGCTGATAAAGATATGGATAATGAAATCCAGGCTGAAGTGGTCTCAGATGGAGATGAGGAACTTGTTTGGAACTGGAGCAAAGGCAACTCTTGTTATGTTTTAGCAAAGAGACTGGTGGCATTTTGCCCCCTCCCTAGAAATTTGTGGAAGTTTGAACTTGAGAGAGAAGATTTAGGAGATCTGGCAGAAGAACTTTCTCAGCAGCAAAGCATTCAAGAGATGACTTGAGTGCTGTTAAAGGCATTCAGTTTTATAAGGGAAGCAGAGCATAAAGTTTCAGAAACTTTGCAGTCTGACAATGTGATAGAAAAGGAAATCCCATTTTCTGAGGAATAATTCAAGTGGGCTGAAGAAATTTGCATAAGTAATGAGGAGCCAAATGTTAACCCCCAAGAATATGGAAAAATGTCTCCAGGGCATGTCAGAGGTCTGCAGGGAAGCCCCCCTTATCACAGGCCTTGAGGCCTAGGAGGAAAAAGTGGTTTCCTAGGCCAGGCCCAGGGTCCCTGAGCTGTGTGCAGCAGGTACCTGGTTTTGTGTATCCCAGCCACACCAGCTGTGGCTGAAAGGGGCCAATGTAGAGCTTGGGCCATGACTTCAGAGGGTGCAAGCCCCAAGCCTTGGCAGCTTCCATGTGGTGTTGGGCCTGTGAGTGCATGGAAGTCAAGAATTGGGATTTGGGAACCTCTGGCTAGATTTCAGATGTATGGAAATGCTTGGATGCCCAGGCAGAAGTTTGCTGCAGGGAAAGGCCCTCATGGAGAACCTCTGCTAGGACAGTGCAGAAAAGAAATGTGGGGTTGGAGCCCCCACTCAGAGTCCCTACTGGAGCACCATGTAGTGGAGCTGTGAGAAGAGGGTCACCATCCTCCAGATCCCAGAATGGTAGATCCACTCACAGCTTGCACCATGCAACTGGAAATGCCACAGACACTCAATGCCAGCCTGTGAAAGCAACCAGAAGGGAGGCTATACCCTGCAAAACCACAGGGGCAGAGATGCCCAAGACCATGGGAAGCCACCTCTTTCATCAGCATGACCTGGATGTGAGGCATGGAGTCAAAAGAAATCATTTTGGAGCTTTAAGATTTGACTGCCCCACTGGATTTTGAATTTGCATAGCACTTGTAGTCCCTTTGTTTTGGCCAATTTCTCCCATTTGGAATGGCCGTATTTACCCAATGCCTGTATCTAGGAAGTAACTAACTTGCCTTTGATTTTACAGGCTCATAGGCAGAAGACACTTGCCTTATCTCAGATATGACTTTGGACTCTGGACTTTTAACTTAATGCTGAAATGAGTTAAGAATTTGGGGGACTGCTGTGAAGCCATGGTTGGTTTTGAAATGTGAGGAAATAAGATTCAGGAGGGGCTGGGGTGGAATGATATGGTTTGGCCGTGTCCCCACCCAAACCTCATATTGAACTGTAACTCCCACAATTCTCACATGTCATGGGAGGAACCTAATGGGAGGCAATTGAATTATGGGGGCAGGTCTTTCCTGTAATGTTCTCATGATAGTGAATTAGTCTCACAAGATCTGATAGTTTTAAAAATGGGAGTTTCCATGTATAAGCTCTCTTTTTTTCTTTGCCTGCTGCCATCCATGTAAAATGTGACTTGCTCCTCCTTGCCTTCTGCCATGATTGTGAGGCCTTCCCAGACACGTGGAACTGTAAGTCCAATAAACCTCTTCTGTTGTAAATTGCCCAGTTTCAGGTATATGTTTGTCAGCAGCGTGAAAACAGATTAATGCAAACTCCATAGTGATTTACATCATTATATGACGTCCTTCTCTCTCCCTGATAACAGTCTTTTCCTTGAAGTCCAATTTCTCTGAAACTAATATTATTATTAGAAAGTTCCAAAGATTTGAAACAACAACAACAAAATTCCTGGGATTAATAAGCAATTATAGCAAGGTGTCAGGATTCAAGGATAATACAAATAATTAGTTGGTTTCCTACATTCCAGCAATGAATATTTGGAAAATAAAATGAAAACCAATTAATTTTAATTTAAAATTAAAAACATGGTGTCATTTATGGTATCACAAAAAAGGGAAATACTTAGGTATAAGTCTAACAAAATGTGTATATGATCTATATGAGAAAGACTACAAAAACTCTTATCAAAGAAATCAGGGAATAACTAACATTTGTGAATTAGAATATTCAATACTAGTAAGCTGTTAATTCTTCTTAGCTTGCTCTATAGGTTCATGGCAATCCCAAATATGCCAGAAAGTTATTGTGTAGATATTAACAAATTCATTCTAAATTTATATAGAAAGGTCACCCAACACAATACTAAAGCAATAGAGCAGAGTTGGTAGACTAACTCATTTCAAGACTTACTACAAAGTTATAAGAATCAAGACAGCACAATATTGAGGAAAGAATGAGGACACAGATCAATGGAGTAGGATAAAGAGAACAGACATAGACTCACGCAAATATAATCAAATGAACTGTGACAAAGATCCACAGCCAATTCAATGGAGAAAGGATAGTGTATTCAACAAGTAATGCTGAAACAAATAGATGTCCATATCCAAAAAATGAGGCAAGACACACAGCATACACCTTCATCAGAAAATAACTCAAAATTGATCATAAATCTAAATGTAATGCAGAAAGCCTAAAACTTCTGGGAGAAAACATAGGAAAGAATGTATGTGATGAAGTCCTTGATATAACACCAATAGTACAACCCATGAAAGAAAAAAAATGACAATTTGTATTTTTTAAAAATTAAAAATTCTTCTCTGTGAAAAACAGAAATGAAAGAATAAAAGATAAGCTCTATATGTGGGAACATATTGGCAAAACATTAATAAAGGTCTTGTATGTAAAATATACAAGAACATTTAAAACTATACAATAAGAAATTACAAAATTAAAATGGCAAAAGATCAGAACAGACACCTCATTAAAGTTACACATAAGGCAAATAAACATGTAACTATATGCTCACAATTATTTGTCACCAGATAATTCCAAATTAAAACAATAATACAATACCATTATACATCTATTAGAATGGCTAAAATTCATACAACTCAAAATACGTAATGTTACCAAAGAAATGGAGCAACAGAAACTCACATTAATTGCCGGTGGGAATTTAAAAGGTATAGACACTTAGGAAGAAGCTTAAGTCTCCTACAAAGCTAAAAATATTCTTAAAATATAATCCAGCCATCATGCTTCTAAGTATTTACCCAATATATTTGAAACTTATGCTCACACAAAAACCTTCATACAATGTTTATAAGTGACTTTATTTAGAAGTACCCCCAAATTGAAACCAATCAAAATGTTCTTTGATAGGTAAATGGATTAAAAAAAACTAGTACATCCATATAATGGAATATTATTCAGCTATAATAAATAATGAGTTAGTGAGCCATGAAAGACATGAATGAATATTAACTGCCCATTACTACATGAAAGAAGACTGTCTGCAGGGTCAGGATACTGTACAATTCCCACATATGAAAGCCTGGAAAAGGAAAAACTGTACAGACACTATAAAAGATCTGTGTTTGCCATGGGTTCAGAAGGTAGAGATAGGATTGACTATATGAGTCACAGGGGATTTATATGGTGGTAAAAATATAATATATGATATTGTAATGGTGGTTACATTAGTATTATACGTATGTTAAAGCTCATAGAACTTTACAGCAAAAAGAGCAAACCTTAATATATGCAACAATTTTTAAAAAAACCTTAGGAGTTCAGGGGATCCCAGGAAGGAATGCAGGCTGTGAGAAGAGAATCAACTGTGTTTCAAATGAAACAACCTCACTGAATGGAGCGCTGACATGAGTAACTAGACATAAGAGGAGTCTAAGACTCAAAGTAAAAGCAAATGCATGTAAGCACTGCATTGTATTAGACAAAGTTGTATCCCACAGGGGTATAGGTTACCACTTCTAATACTGCTACACCTGTGTAAAGAAGATGAAATATTAAATAAATTCACACCAGATTTTGTTTACTATTGTGAGCCAAGTTTTCTACTTTTGGGAATTTACAGGAAAACAAAGGGATAAGGCTAGAGTAATCCATGGGGTGATGGATTAGAGTTGGGGAGATCAGTGTGAACTTATTTTTACCTCAATATAGATACAGATGGTTAGACATAAAAATACTTACACATACATATATACACTGGTTAGTATACATTCAGATATTTCCTTGCCTTGTCAGCTTAGAGGCTTAGAAGATACAACACTTCAGTAGCAACAGTCCTCACCTTGCACCTGGATATTAGTTTTTTATACTATTCTCTAGGAAGAGAAAGCAGGAAACCTTAAAGAAATAGCTGATTACAAGAAATATGCAAGGTGAGGCTGAAACATCTTGTAGTGCCAGAAATTAAGGAAGTCTTAAAATAAAAACAGACAACAAAAGAAGTCACAGTGATGGAGGGATCTTGAAAGGACACAGGGAATAACTGAAAGTGCTCTCAATGCCCAAAGTGAAACAATTTGAGTAATGAAATAAATAAGCTAGTATTGTATTATAAGCCGAAGTATAAAATCAAATGTCTACACTAATACAAATTTTCAAAAAGAAAAAAAAAAGAAAGAAAGAAAAGACAACTCTCTTGTGAAAATTTCAAATAATTCTTGCAGGCATTCATCCCTCCAGGTCTCACATGTTAAATTATTCTCTTTTGAAAAGGTGTGTTAAAATTACTAACATTCAATCCGGGTGCTTTGTTAATAGATTTGAGCCATTTGAGTTTAATGTAGCAAGCAATATCACAATAGTCCTCTCCAAATCTTAATAATTCAAAAGAATCTACAATTTTTCCTGTTTCCCATTCTTCATCAACTGAAAATTCAGTGCTTGAATTTTTTTTTATTAAATAGATAGTTCTTTCTGCTTTTGTTGTTTTACAATTGTACGGCCTAAGTGATTTATTGCAAAATGAAAAGTGAGTTACCAAGTAACAACATAAGTAGTATGTTACTAACGTGGTACTACTATTGACACGATAGGGTTCACATTACACTCAAGGTGCTCAAGGGCAAGGCTGTTCATCCTCTATTTCAAGCTTATGTCTCATTTCAATGTCAAACAATGTCATTTCCCAAAAATATAGCCATGTGGTGATCTACTGCTTCATTGATTTTGCAGGACCCAGCACAAGTTATGGCACAACTGACTATTTTTCACCAAAAGGCTAGTAGGTACACTAGCATACACACAACTCCCACCACCCTCTGAGAACAGAAGGCATCCTCCCTAATTGGCTGCTCATATTCCAAGCACGCTTCGATATTTTTGCAAATGTTATTTTAGCAAATGTTGTTTTCCTGCATGTTGTCTTGAAAGGGACATGTTAATTATATTAAGCCTGGCAAAGATCAAGAGAAGAGAAAGATGATTGTCAGATTTAGTCAAATATTATTGTGAATATACTATTAACTATATATGTATTTTATATATGATTATGGGAGACGAAGAAATAAAAGGTACAAAATGTCAGTATCCCCAAATTCTCCTAGGTTATTTTAGTACAATAATTATTAGTAATATAAATAACACTCCCCTAGTAGTAATATAAATAAAAATATCCAAGGCACCATACTGAAGCATAAGGACTGCCAGGAGAACTGGTTTAAATCATTACAATATATTGTCATCCTATATAGAAGTCTCCTTTTATCATTTTTCCCTTTATTTCTTGATGTTTTCCTTGAAAATTTTTATTATATTCTTATCCTTTCTCATCTGTATCATACTAGTAGAATACATTTTACTTTTAAATATTTTTCTTTATAAGTTTACAGTTTTAAATATTAAAATTACAAAACTTGTCTAAGATTTGTTTTCAGATAATTGTGAGTTGAAGTTTTCTTAATAGATATAAATTCCCTTCATTTAAAAATATTCTAGAACTATAAGTTTTAAAGTTTTTAAAGTAATAAACAAATTATTTTGAAGAATATTCATGTCCATATAAAAACAGAGTCAATAAATAATGTTAAGATCATTTTTAAGACCATTCCGAAAATTTACATTAAACCTTTACCTCAAAAGACAGAGGAACCAGTGTAGATACATTATTTATTTATTTGTCTCATCTGTTTAGTTAACTATCCAAAATATTCACCACTCTTCTCCCAATAAGTAATATAATTTCTCTTCTTTTTCTTGGCTGTGTCATGATGACAAGTAAATGTAGCCAACTATCATATTCAGGTTGATTTTCTGCATTGGGAACAGATCTGAAAAGGAAGGTCTGCCTAATGGGCATATTTGAGTCTTTATTACTTGCCAGATTTATGGAAATGTTCTATAGTCAATTAAGCTGATGGTGTTTTTCAGTGATTTCTAATTGAACTTATGTTTCAACCATAGAATTAACAGTAAGAGGATTAACTTAGAAGTGTTTTCGAAAGTGAAAATCAACCTTTTCTCTCTCCTTTTTTGTGGCTTCTCCTGAAACCAGGAAGATTTGGTGATAACTAGTTCATTGTCTGTCACTAGGTGTGAATATTTGACAGATTTCTTCAGTAGTCTTACATGCTAGAGCTGCTAGGATAGAAATAAAGTATAAAATTTTAAGACTGCAGTGAAAGAAATTGGTGATTGGCCTTAAAATTGGAAAAGTAGAAATGGGTTCATTGATAAGCATTACTTGTTGCAAATAAAATGACGAGACAAGGAAAAGAATCAGGCGTGCAAAATTTTAAATAATTATATTATTATTAAAATAAAAGTATTAAAATTATGAAAATATACTTTTTGAGATATTATGATACAACAAACTCTTATATCTTTTATACCTTCACAATGAAAGACACCATGCACTTTATTATGCTCCCTGGATTTTACTTCTTTCTCCATAAATTGTTTGCTTAGTGTTCCAAATGGATTTTGGACAGTGGAAATTTAAGGTTGAAATAAGGACTGTCACTCACTAGGTGAAATCCTCATTCGAAGTCTCAGCTTATGCATAAAATTAGAAAACAATATTTGCCACACAGCAGTGATATGTGGATCACATGGAATTTTATGTGAAAATGCTTAAAATATTAAAATTGTGTATGTATGTTGTTAAAAAAAGGTTATGTGATAGAAATAGTAGTATACACTTTGGTTATAAAATTTAAAATTTGTAGTCAACTATAAAATGTCTTACCAGTTATTTTGTGTGAGTACCTGTTCTGGGTTAATTCTACTCCCTTTCTCAAGTCATGTACTGATATCCTATTCCCTATACATCAGAATGGGACCTTATTTGGGAACACAGTTGTTCCAGATACATTTAGTTAATGTGAGGTCAAACTGCAGTAGGGTGGGTCCTACTCAAATATGACTGATGGCCTCATAAAAGAGGGAAATTTGAACACAGATAAAGACACGAGGCATACAGCATGTGAAGGTGAAGACAGAGATTTGGGTGAAACTTCTATAAGCCAAGGAATGCCAAAGGTTACCAGCAAACCACCAGAATCCCTCAGAGGGAACCAACCTTGCCAATCTTTTAATCTTGGACTATAGCCCCCAGAAGGGTGAGGCACAAACTTTCTGTTATTTATGCCACCCTGTGTTGTGCTACTTTGTTAGGACATCCATAGGAACTAATACAGTGCCTATTACCAACGCATTGTCTTCTGTAGAGCTGGACTAGCCTTATTTGAAATTCCCATACTTTGCTAAAGTTTACCTAATCCATTCTTCAACAATTTAAATTACTGCTATACTGTGATTGTTTTCTTAACATTTTTGACCTTATCTTTGTAAATAGTTGTTTTCTATGATATAATCATCTCTGACCTCTACTACAAATTTATTATTCTTATAACTTAATTATTAGGACATAGTTAATCTTTAGTACAATCTTTGCTAACTTAAAACTCCTTTCTCAAAATCCTCTCTAATTATATATTCCCTCAGGATGTTTTATTTTCCTAAAAAGCTTCTCTAATTACCATTCCATGTAATCATCATCATTATTTATTCATTCAGCAGCTATTATAATTCTTCTAAAAACAATAATGGGATTATGCTACTCTCCAAATAAAAAAAATTCAATAATTTCTTTCACACTTAGACTTAAATTATACATTAAAGTTGTCCTCAAGACCCTGCCTGTTCTGATCACTGTAACTCTCTCCAGTTTTCTCTCTTCCATTTTTTTCATCCCTGTAAGGCTCAGACTCACTGTGCTATATTTTAAATGCACAAAGCTCACTTTGCCTCAGTGTGGGGTTGCCAGATTGAGCAAAGAAAAAACAGGATGCCCTGTTACATTTGAATTTCAGAAAAACAATGAAAACTTCTTTAGTCTAATTATGCCCCATGAAATATTTGGGACATTCTTCTCCTAAAACAAATGTTGTTTTTCTGAATTTGAAATATAACTGGGTATCCTGTATTTGATTTGGCAACTCTAGCATCAGGATTTTCGCACCTGTTTTTTTCAACCATAAGCTGTCTTTCTCAGATCCCCACGTGACTTGCTTTCTTATTTTGCTTAAGTCTCTTCTCAATCATTGTCTTCTCCAACAGGCCTTGTTTTGATCACCCTACTTAAAATAGAATTGCAGTGAAGCAATGCCCTACCATTCTTTATTTTTTCTTTATAGGACTGATATTTAATATTTATGTGTTCACTTTTTGTTTGTCTCATCCCACTAATGAAGCTTTCAAAGGATAAGGATTTTTGTTTGTTTAGTTTTATCACCAGCAGCTATAATCATGGGTGTTCCCCTTCAATATTATATCCTTAGCCCATATACATATGAACTCTAAAAAACCTTCAGTAAGTTATTTTATATCAAATGCATGAATGATTGTCAATACTCATTGGATAACAGACATTATGCAGACATAACGCATATAACAAATAAATAAACATGGGTATGATTTATAACAGCTTATACTCTGGTGGGGAAGATACACACTGGTTCAAATAATTTCAAAATAAATACATAAAATTATAATTGACATAAAGGCTAAGTAGAAGACATACTGTTTTATAAGAGAAGATAAAATCAGTAATTTCATCTTTTCAGGGTGGGTAAAAAACTCTTTTCTAATGTAAACAGTTTTGAACTTAAATGTGTCTGAGGAATCCACATTAAAAAAGGACATAATTGTGTTTCAGTATGAGTGAAAATTATAAGCAGTTTTCCATGGCAGAGGATTGAAAAAAGTTCAGAATGGCTGGAATAGGGAAAAATAAAAAGTACAACACAATAAAAAGTTAACATTAGATGGATAATTTGTAAACCATGTTATAAAGATTTGTTTCTATCCTAATAATGATTAAGATTTTAAAATATATTTGAAGTTATTTGAGAAGCTTATATCATCAGACAGATTTTAGAGGTGGGGGGAGGGAGAAAGATAACTGGACCTGCAGTGTCAAGAGCAGATGACAGGGTGAATGCAGATGAAAACTTTGAGAAGGATGTTGTAAATTTCCCAATGGGAACTGTTAGTTTGAACTAGGTGATAGAGAGAGTCTGATAAATGTCAAGGAAGAAAAGCAGACAGGACTCAGTAATAAATTAACTACTGTGGTTGAAGGGGATGGACATGCCATGGTTCATTGCTAGTTCTCTGGCTTGCAAAAATGGATTGAATTGGGCCACTTACTAAGAGAAATCAAATACTTAAGGAGAAGAGACAGGGAAGTGATCAGCTTGGGTTTTTTATATGTTAGATTTGAGTATCCTTGGACATGTGTAAAACTTCAATTAGACTGTTAGGTAAATAGGTAGTACTCAGTGGAAAAACAGGAGTTAGGAATAAAAGTAATGACACAGTTGAGTATAGGTAATAATTGCATTTTTGTGAATGGATACAACGCTTATGGGTAGACTATAGTATAAGAAGAGATCAGATCAGATCATATCGCTTAACATCCAATCTTGAGTAATTCCAACTAGAAATGGCTTGGTAGGGGAAGACAAATCAGCAAAAACAGAGAGGGAGAAATGACAAAGTAGGCAAGATGACCACTTAAGAGTATCGCTGGTGTCAAGACAAAAAGTTTTCCAACAAGAAAACATCCTCAGCAGGCTTGAAGTTGCTACAGATTAAAATTACACAAGCCAGATATAACTCAAGGTTTATATCTGATCTCTGTATGTTAGCTGTGAATATCACCCATTGAAATCCCTTGTTTTACAAATTCTTAGAAGTTGTTAAACTCTATGGTTAATACATTATTTTATTATAAGAAATTGCTAATCATTATTTATCTATATCATGAAATTATTGGGAAAAACAAGTTCATTTGCATTACCACAGTGAAAATTTGTTTCCTACAGAAAACATTGTATATATTCCATATGTATATATATTTTTCAAATATAAACATATTTATTAAAACATATTTTGAGACAGGTGTATTTCTGCATAATTGCAATGGTTTAGTCATACATGTACAGTTTCAGTTGAACAGAATCTCTTAAGCTTTGAGCTCAAAGACAGACAAGGCAGAAAAGTATTATCAATTTCATTTCATTCATTTCAGGACCTAGAAAGATGAGAGAAAGTGACCTACACAAGGAACCATGGCACACAATATGAGTAACAGCTATGCCCTAGGAATAGAAACAAAACTAAAACAGAAAAGACGTAACAACTGAAATACAACCTCTGAGAAAATTGAGGTAATCTAATATTCTATGCATCTTACAGAAGGAAAACTCAATCTGAACAGCATGACTTACTTTAATGACATTTTTTCAACCACTAAATACTCACTGTTCTTAAGTTCACATGAAAATTTTTCCAAAATAGGTCATAAGCTAAGTCCAAAAACAAGCCACAACATAATACAAGTAATTGGAATAATACAGAATATAGTAAATAGGAAGGAAAAGTTATCAGAAAAATAAAAAAGAAATTAAGCAAAATACTTTTAGATAATTCATGGGTAGGAAAAAAGTACATTAGAAAATACTTTGAGTGAAATAAAAATAAAATTGCAACATATCAAATTTTGTAGTATAGCTAAACCACAACTTAAAATAAAATTATAGCTTTGAATACAAATAGGGTGAAAAAAGATGGGTTGAAAATAAATAATCTAAATCTTCTAACTCAAGAGCTAGAAAAGTAATGACAAATCAAGCTCTTTACAATTATGAGGTAAAATTCTATGGAGTAGAACAAAAAGATAAGAATGAAAAATATGGGGTGGGGGAAAAGCATGAGACATGAACTCAATACAGCATTTACCTCATATGATTTATACAGATGCTTAAAAACTGATCTTACAGATTCGTATGTAGAGTAAATGAACAATTTTCACCCATAGCTGCACCCTGGATAACAACAGTCCTAATCCTAAAGGGAACTGAACTCTTCTACTTCAAGTAAGCAAAGGCTACTGAAATGTATATGTAACTAGCACTAGACTCTTATACAACACTGAAAAGTAATTTCAAAAATATTATCATAATATATAATAACATGATATTTAATACCATATTAAAACTGTGATGTACGATTTTCATCAAAATGAGGGAAATACTCTGAATCTGAATTTATATGCAGTAACACTCTCAATTCAAGTTTGGCAGAAAACTAACTAAATATAAAAAAGACAAGAACTCAAAAATTATACATTGCTTATACCCTTTCTAAAGAAAACAAATCTAAAAGCTTTGAATGAGAGAATATTTTAACACCACATAAAAATAAAGATAGTAAAATGGTATCTAATAAGCTGAGAATCTACAAAGTATCATAATAAGAAATAGCAGGATGTTATACCATAGGAATTCAAAGAAATCAGAGAAAGTATCTTCAAGCAAACCACCTTAACTAACAGTAAGAATCTGGAAAATATTAATGGATGCAAGTTGCCAGTGTAGAAGCTAAAGAAGAATGGGCAATTAAAATCCTTGGAATGAAGTCCCATTTCTAGTAGCATGGTTATTTATGTATCCACTCTAATAAAAAGTCAAAACATAAAAAACAAGGCTTCAAAAATATCAAAGTTCTTGAAGGAGAATAGGGAAGTAGCAAGTTACAATCTCAGTGAAACAGGAACTCACAGAAACATATTTTTATTTTGATGGTATTTTCTAAGTCTTATAATTTGAACTTTAGTTTCCATGGCTTTGTTGAAAATGGGAACATACATAAAGTTCAGTGCTGCTACAAGGTGGGTGACTCTTCCAAATAAAACAGAAACACCAAAAGCAAACACACTTGGTATGTGATGGCACCTGAAATATATTTTTTCTAGCCCTTATACCAAGAAGACTGATATGAGGCTTACCATGGCAGTGAGCAAAGGTGGAGGATAAAATGAGTATATGATAAGTCATAGCACAAAGCTCACCTTTGCCTGCATTTACAGATCAAATTTATGTGATCTGTGTTCAAAAATACAAATTTTTAATTAAGTATAAAATACCAGGTAGGTTATGTTCCCCAGTGCCTGGCATAGCATTGGGTCCTCCTCTATAGTGGAAATGATCTTAAAATTAGAATCTAAATATAAAGATTTTTCAAAATAATTTCCCAAGAGAGCACACAGCTCATAATTTAAAAAAAGAAAGAAAGATAGATGACATGCTATCATCCATGGGGTATAGCAACAGACCTAGAATATATATATATACTGTGATAATCAGAACAGAAAGAAAACAAAAACTATGCTGACTGTACTTAAACAGACAGGCAGACAGACACACACACACACACACACTCATAATACATAAATTTAAAAATGTTTGCAGGAAATCATTTAATATATAAACACATAAATTCTAAATGTATAAGAATGTAAGAATCTGGGAAACATTAGTGATATAGCAGATATACTTTTCAAGGAACAAACTAAAGAAAGACAGCAATTAAAATCCCAACAATCCAAATCCACAATTACAGTTTGAGATATCAACATTCATATCTCAGCTATTAATAGAATAAGTGAAAGAAATCAGAAAAATAGAGAAGACCTAAACACCATTAACAGTCTACCTTAGGTGTTTGTTTATAAAACCTTTAACCAACAAAAGAATACACAAATACCAGTCATAACAATAGATCATATACTGTGAAAGAAAACAAAAATAGCCCCAAGGATACATAATATAATATTGTACCATAACAGTATTAAATATGAAGGAATTATTAGAAATATATCAGCAATTTGCCTATATTTTGAAAATTAAAGAACACACATCTGAATAACCCCAAGGGCAAAAAAGAAAGTATGTTAAATTAGAAATATTTTGAATTGAACAAAAATGAAAATATAACATACTTATATTTGTTATATGCAAACAAACAGTGTTTAGAGAGTAATTTATCACATTAAATACTGATATTAGGCAGGAAGAAATATATCAAACTAATGCTTTATGCTGCCACTTTAAGAAATAAGAAACTAAAAAGAGAGGATCAAGAAGACGAAATTAAAACAAACAGGTAGTAGAAACAAATGGCCAGTAGTAGGGATAAAATGGTGTTCATATGGGAAAAAAATCATGAACTTGAGAACAGAAAAATAATGAGGAAGGCAGATTACAGCAAAATCTGATCTTTGTGAAGATCAGTGTAGTAGACAGAATCTTAAGATGTCTTCCTTCCTTCAAGTTTCTGTTCCTGGTTATTCAACCAGGCACTAATCTATATAGTGCTATGAAGGGACTTTGCAGATATAATTAAGGTTAATAATCAGAGAACTATAAAATAAGGAGACTATCCTGAATTATCCAGGTGGTCTCAGTCTAATTCCTGAGCCAATAAAATAAAAGATAAAGCCAAAAGAGTAAGTTGAAGAGATGCAGCAACAGGAGATATCAGGAGAACTCAAACATGAAGCATGCCATCAGTGCTCTGAAATAAGGGCCAACATGCAATGATCAGAGAGAGTCATTTAGGAGCTAATGTCATCTCCCAGTTGAGAGCTAGTCAACAAGGGAATGGAGATCTTAGTCCGAAAACCACAAGGAATTGGATTCTGCCAACAACGTGAACATGCTTGAATGGGGATTTTTCTCAGAGCCTCCTGATAAGAGCTCAGCTGGTTGACACCTTGAGTTTAGCCCTGTGAAACCCAAAACAGAGAAAGTCATCCAAGCTAAGCCAATCTAGACTTCTGATCATCAGAACCATGAGAAAATAAACTTGATGTTTTCAACTGCTCAATTGTGTAATTTTTAAGGCATCAGGAATTAGGAAACTAATATGATGAATATAATCATTAAACTTCCTGCAGGATGACAAAGAAAGAGAAAGAAAGAAATTTTAAATACGAGGTACTAAAAAAAAGGACGTTACAATAGAGCCCACAGAATTTATTAGGAAAATAGGAAATGGCATGAGAAGCTCTTTGCCCATAAATTTAACAATTTTTAAAAGTGCTTTAAAAAACACAAATGCCAGGACCAATCTAAAAGAAATGCATAATCTAAGATGTATTATATCTATTAAATAATTATTTTTATAATTAAAAACTTCCAAATGAGGAAAATGCCAAGTCCCAACAGTTTAATGGTGAATTCTACCCGACATTTAAGAAAGAAGTAGTTTCAAATGTACAGAATTTCTTCCAGAATATAGAAGTGAAGGGAATGCTTTCAAATTCATTTTAAGAGACTAGCATTAATATGACTCCATAAACAAATTATTATAAAAATTGAAATCTGCATGTTATTATTTCTCAAGAACATTGACAAAAAACTCAAATGTAGTGCAAGAATATTTAAAAGTAGGTCATGGAAAATAAGTTTACCCTGGCAATAAAAACTGCTTCAGTAATCAAGAATTGATTAATAAAATTCACTGTATCTACAAACAAAAAAAAAGAAAAAAACGTATGATCACCACAATAGCTGCATAAAAATAATTTGAGAAAATTCAATATTTACGATAAAAAATCAAAGCAAACTGAAAAGAAAATAGGCTTTCTTAAGCCTTTTAAGGTAGACTAAAAATCCCTGCAGATAAAAATATACTTACTAGTTGAAGAAAGGTTTTCTTCTAAGAGCAGAAAGAAAGTGAATGTATCAGATGTCATTACTGTACTGAAGATCTTAGCCAGTGAAATTAGTCAAGAAAAAGACAGGAAATGCATAAAATGTGAACATAAATAATTTGTTTCTATACAAAGGTGACATAAATATCTACAAGGATTAACAACCAATCTATTTGTAAATATCTTCTAGATCAAATAAGTTTACCAACATTGCAGAATATGAGGTCAACACACACACACACACACACACATATATATCCTGTATATGTGTATATATATACATTCTGTATATGTGTATAAATATATAAAATACATAATACATATATTATAGATGTATGTATATTATACATACATATTATATACGTATGTGTATGTATCTATAAAGATGTGCTGTGACATAAAACAAAAATCCCAAAAGATACATAATATACACACACAAACACATACATATATGCACGTATAATGTATTATAACAATGAGCAATTGAAATTAAAATTTAAAGTACAAATTTTCAAAAGCAAGAGAAAGCATGAAAAATGTAGGTATAAAACTAACACAATATTTTTACTACCTGTATGTTGAAAACTACAAAACACTGATGAAAGTAATCAAAGAAGATCTAAATAAATGGGAAGTTATATAAATAAAATGGAAAATTGTTTAAGTCTTAGAATGCATATTATTTTAAGATGTCAATTGTAAACAAATTAAAGAAAGTATTCAAATTTATGTATAGTTAAAATTCTACTAGAACTTTACTGAAATTAACAAATTGATTCTTAAATTTACATGGAAATGAAAACAAATAAGAATATCCAAAACAATTTTGATAAAGTACAAAATTAGAGGTATCACACTACCTACTTTCAAGATTTTCTGTAAAGTTACAATAATCAAGACAGTGTAATATTACAGATACATACACAGATGACTAGAACAGAATAGTGTGGCTCAGAAATAGGCTCATTCTTTATGATTTATTAATTTTAAGTATATTTAATTAATAATAGATAACATTTTTAACAATAGTGTTGAAAGTTTTTGACATTGACAAGCAGTAAAATAAAGAATCTTGATCCGTACCTTGCATTATATAAAATATTAACTCACAATAGGACATGAACTTAAATATGAAACCTAAAATTATAAAACTACTAGAAGAACACATAAGAAAATATATTTGTGGTCTTTAATATGACAAATATTCCTTAGATATGTCACCAGAAACATGTACCATAAAAGCAACAGCCAAGGTAAGAATCCCTGCTCTTGATGTACTGTTAAATGAGTAGAAAGGCCATATAAACTGAGAAATACTGTGCAATCACTCCTCCAATAAAGGGCTTGTATATATAAAGAAATCCCAAAACTCAATAAAAAACAAACAATCCAACAAAGAAAGGTAATAGAGTTGAACATATTAAAATATCCTCAACATCATTAGTCATTAAGGAAAACACAATGTAATCTGGCAATAAGATATCATTACATACTTAATAAAATGTTTAACGTTCAAAACAAACAAGCAAATCATCACAACAGTAACAATGAACTAAAAAGACCATATGTTTGCAATTAGGAAAGACAAATGAAACTCTCATACATTGATTGTGGGAATGCAAAATGGTAGAGCTATGTTGGAAAAAAAGATTTGGCAGTTTCTTACAATGTTAAATATACATTTACTAAAATATCCAGCAGTCTCACTTCTAGGTATCCAACTAAGTGAAATGAAAGCTTATGTTTATGCTGAAACATGCAAGTGAATATTTATAGAAACTTTACTTGTGATTGCCCAAAACTATATTCAAAATGCCTTTCTCTTGGGTGATGGATAACCAACTGAGGTACATCCACACAATGGAATTCTGCCTATCAATTTAAAAGTATGACACATTGATAAGTGCTGGATCATATATGGGTCCCAAATGAAAAATGCTAAATGAAGGGAGTCAGAATGAAAAGGCAGTGAGTCATGTGAATTAATTTTTTTTGACATTCTAGAAAAGGTAAATATGTAGGAAGAAAACAGATCGATGGTGATGAGGCTGTGGAGGAGGTAGCTGACTAAAAAGTGGCATGAAGAAATTTTCTCTGGAAGCCTTCCATATTTTGATTGTGATTCTGTTCACTTGATTGTATAGCTTTGTCGACACCTTCAGAAATGCAAACTGAAAACAGGTGTGTTTTGGTCAATGTAATTTATTTTTTAAAAAAACTGAAAAGAAGATAATAGTATTTTTTCTTGCTGTTATTAACCTAAATGTTAACATGGGAGTATAATTGTATATAAAAATATCTTAAAAGCTGGATTATTTGATTTAAACAATATTTGCATTAATTTAAAAATTACAAGAAAATCAATCCTGTATTATACAAAGCAATATTTTTAAAAGATGTTAATTTATATCATTGATTATAAAGATCAAATAAACTTAAGTTACATTTAAGCATTATTCTTTGCCCTAGGTTTCTATTCTAATCAAAATACAGTAGATTATCATGTTTGCAGATTATTTGAGAATTCACCTGCTTGCTATAATTTGTTAATTCAAAATAAATGCTCATGAGCTTTTGTGCTCATTTGCAGTCAGGGTGGTAAAGTATTTGAGTCACATGATGCACACTCTCCTAGCTGAGACAGACTAAGACCACACGCTACCCTACTTTTTTTTCAGCTGTTATATTGAAAAAAAGTCTTATTTGAAATCTATTCAACCTTTTAGGTTTTTTGTTTATTTGTTTGTTTGTTTTGTTTAATTCTGTGAAAAAAAATATGGCCCCCAAACATAGTGCTTGATATGATTTGGCAGTGTGTCCCCATACAAGTCACACCTTTAACTGTAATAATCCCCACATGTCAAGGGCAGAACCAGGTGGAGATAATTGAATCATTCGGGTGGTTTTTCCCATGCTGCTCTCATGACAGTGAGTGAGTTCTCATGAGATCTGATGGTTTATAAAGGGCTTTCCCCCTTTTTGCTAGGCACTTCTCCTTCCTGCCATCATGTGAAGAAGGACATGTTTGCTTCTCCTTCCACCATGACTGTAAGCTTCTTTAGTCCTCCCCAGCCATACAAAACTGTGAGTCAATTATACCTCTTTTCTTTATAAATTACCCAGTCTAATACAGTGCTAAAACACTGCCTAGTGTTCCTAAGCACAAGAAAACTGCAATGTGCTTTAAGAAGAAAATAACATATGCTACAGAAGCTTCCTTTGGATATGAGTTATAGTGCCATTGGCCATAAGTTCAACATTAATGAATCAACAATGCCATACATCAAGAAAAGGTGGAAAAAATTTATTGATCTGTATATGAGTCTACTGAAGAAGCTGCTAACATAACATCCCTAGTATATGCTGAAGCTATAGAAAAGATGGAAAAGTGACTACATTTATGAATTCACAAATGGTGAAAATTTTTAAAAAACATACCAGATGGCATTCTTCTGAGGCTGAAAGCCAAAGAAATTTATGGTTATGTTACTCAGGAGCAAGAGAATATTAAGTCCTTCTTCGCTAGTGCTGGCTGGTTCACATGTTTCAAAATGTGATATGGCCTTTTTTTTTTAGTGTCACTATTACTTATGCTGTATAACACCTTTTAGTACAAAAGCCAACAGAGCTGAACTCAGAATAAATCAAGAGTTTGAGTACATTTTGTAAACAGAGTAAACTGAAAAATAATATCTAAATGAGAAAACATTTCAATATGTGTTATAGCCTGAAGGGAAAAACAAGTGCCCTACCTTGATAAGTTTATCAACTCTAAATAATTGAATGTATCAGTTGTCAGGAATACTTCATGTTTCTTAATTTTTAAAAATAGACTCAAATATTACTTTAACCAGTGGAGGAACCCATTTCTAAAATTTTTTTATTATAAGCCTTAAAAGTAAACAACAATAACAACAATAAAACATCTAAAGAAAAAGGGCTCAGTATACTAAATCTTCATCATTTTATTGTAATCACTATATAATGATACTATAAGTACTCCTAGAGTACTTGATCTATTCATACTTTGCCTAATATAAAATGCAAGTCTAATAACTCCATGGTATTCAAACAGTGCAAATATTCTTATGAAACTATACTTGTACACGATTGTGATTTTAGGTTATTGTGAAGATTGTCAAGCATTTCTTCTTCATGATAATCTTTCCAATAGTCTTTTCTATCTATGAAATAAGATAGATCCCAGGTGTTATTAAGTATACTTAAGTTATTTCAAAATAAATGCTCACAGCTTTTTGTGATCATTTGAGGACAGGGTGGCAAAATATTTGTGTCACATGATGCACCCGTTCTCAACTGAGATAGAATAAGATCACATTCTACTTTTTTTTCACCTCTTATACTGCAAAAAAAAAAAAAGTCCTATTCAAATTCTATTCAATACTATGCTTTCAGCACCTTTGAGCTTTAAGTATATGTAATAAAACCTAGGCTATATCTTATTTCATTTATGTAACAATAGCATTGTATTGAGAGTTGTTAGATAATTATCTATGAACCCCACTGCCTTTTTGTTTTTCTGCGTTAGTTGCTTTTACCTCTTTTATGCTTTATTTTATATAATGTTGTAATTTATCCTACATGTATGTAGAATTATACGTCTAAGAACTTTGATTATAATCTGCATTTAAAAGGGTCATGTAAAGCTTTTAATGAGTAAACTGATTTAACAAGAAGGATCAGAATATTGGAAAAAACAATGCTTTTACAGCCATTTGATTGAGTATCTACATGTTTCTGTAGGATTTTAAAAATCTATACTCAGTAGAATTCTATGTTGTAAACCACCTTTGCATTGGAATTGAGCTGTGAGAGGATATTTACTCTTAAAAATTGGTGCACAATAAGAAAATCAGGATATACACTGACGTATTAAGACTGAGCAAGGATAAAGACAGCATTACAGGAAAAGAGAGATGAATCATTTGCTTTATATAAAGGATTAGTTTGGAAATCCCTCATCATTTGTATAATCTTCTTTATATACCTAAGTGACATAGAATATTACATATAGATTTTTATCTAAGAGAAAAAAATGTAACAGCTAAGTTGTCTCTGAGATTTTTGTTTAAAGTAATAAATTTGAAATCCCTTCAAAAATTTAAATAAAATGCTGCATTCTTCACTATAGTGGTAGTGTGAGAATTATCTTAGCAAACCATCTTCTTTCCAGGTAATCTGTTAATTTTTCACCCATTAAAATATAAAAGCTCTGCTGCATTTGTGTACTGTGTTAGACAATTTGCAAAGTTCAACCTTCTGATTTTTTTGTGGATTCTTTTATTTTTTATTTGACATCAGTTAATGCTCTAGCTGCATTTCTAAAGACCTGTCATTAACAAAATAATGTATTTTTGTTATACTCCAAACTACTTAATAATTTCATGCATATCACAAACCTGAAGATTAGTTAAGAATCAATAATGTTTAACTTTTTTCTCAATGCATCTGCGTGAAATTTTCATTCTTTCCAAAACATTAACAACCTCAAGCTATTTTATTCATCAACAATTTATGTCTATAAACTCTACTTTACCGAAGAAAAATGTTTATTTTATTTCAATTATTTAAATAATGCAGATAAACAAGACATGGTCAAAAGGCTGGGCCACAGGACAGTCGCCTGTGCCTCACACTCAGTGGGAGGGGGAGTGACACATTAAGTATACTTCTCAAGTGTTTCACCATAAAAAATGATAGGTAAGTGAGGTACTGGATATGTTAATTGGCTTGATTTAATCCTGCCACATTGTATACATATATCAAAATATCACACTGTACCCCATAAATGTACACAACTATGATTTGTCAAGGAAAACACGGGCACAAATGCCCTAGATAGAGGTGACCCTTGCAGGTGTCTGTAGATCTATTCTGGGGAGTAACTCTCACCCAGTACTTCCATCTCAGATATTCAGCAGAAATAAACATTTCAAAATTGTATTATATATTGGGGATAGGCCTATTGATATTCTAACTGGCTCTCCTCTCATTAGTTTCAGAAGAAGGGCAGGGCAGCCTGAAGGTTATTAGGTGCTCATTAAGAAAAAGCTTTAATGTGATAAACCAGGAGCATAAAATAATAGTACTCCGATGTTGTGACACAATATTTAATGATCTTAGTCTACAAGCTGATGTTAAGCAAGAGTTTTTAAATTATCATGCTTCATCAGGGATCAGAAAGTAATTAAAAGGCAGTTAATGTGCTGCCATTTTTCATTTCTCAATAGATACACAGAGAAATTAAAAAGCAGAAATAAAATAATTTTTAGTCTTATTTAAGCTTCAACTACATAAATCAAGGACTAAATTTGCAATCCCTAGGCTTTCTCACTAGCGCTTAATATTCTGTTTCTAAAACATCCTACATATCACTGATTTCCTAAAAGGTCAAAATTTATTTGGTCCTGATTTTACTGCAAGACTTGGTTGTAAGAGTGCAGCAAAAGAATCACAATATCAACTAGTACTCTCTTAACATACCATGTGTAAAACCATAGAAAAGAAAATAACATCCCTGATCCTTTGCCTTCTACATTTTTTTTTTTTTTTTTTTTTTTTTTTTTTTTTTTTTTTTTTTTTTTGAGACGGAGTCTCGCTCTGCCGCCCAGGCAAGAGTGCAGTGGCGCGATCTCGACTCACTGCAAGCACTGCCTCCCGGGTTCACGCCATTCTCCTGCCTCAGCTCCCAAGTAGCTGGGACTACAGGTGCCCGCCACCACACCCGGCTAATTTTTTGTATTTTTAGTAGAGACGGGGTTTCACCATGTTAGCCAGGAGGGCCTCGATCTCCTGACCTCGTGATCCACCCACCTCGGCCTCCCGAAGTGCTGGGATTACAGGCGTGAGCCACCACGCCCGGCCTGCCTTCTACTTTTGAAACTGAAGAAAAACAAGGTAGCATATAGACAAATATATATCTCAACATGGGCTAAAAGATTCAAGTTTTAAAAGAATGATCCTTTGCTGGGGGTGGGGTGGGGCGGATTATATAAATCACATCATATTTAGAAGACTTCATTGGTTGTTCTCTAGGTAATGGTCACAGTGCGCACCCTCATGAGCACCTTCCCTCATCATAGACCAAACCCACCACCTCAGCGTCCATTTATTCTTCAAAAGGATGACAATTAGCACAAAATTGGACCTCTGGTGTCCATTTATTCTGAATGCATAATGTGACTTTATTTCAGTTTCTGGTTTACTATTTGAACCCCAGCTTAGATACAGGCTCTGTTATTTGTGTATTTCCTAAATTAACTTTTTGAGATATTTATTATTATTACAACTATTAGAACATTCTCTATTCAAGGAGCATAACAGAAGACTACAGTTTAAAAATCCCCAAATACATTTTGAATGCATACATAATCAGAGAGTAAAGTTTTCACCAGTTGAAGAATTTCTGAAAGAATACAGCTGTAAAATGCAATTACTTAGTGTTCTATAAATTAGTGATAAATAATTAAAGATAAAAATAAAATAATAGTCACCAGTAACTATTTGTACATGTCACATGTGGCTTCGGCAAATTAACTGATGATTAGATCAACATTTTCTTCCTAAGGTAAAAATAATTTAAGGTGCTTGTAATACATACTAGTAGCAGTGTTAAAGACAAATCTTAATTTGATTTATAATTTGCTGAAAGCACCTTCTTTCTATAACTAATCTGATATCTTATATCTATACACTTTGTCTGAAATTCAATATATTTTTTAGCTTCTGAGATCGATAAGCCAAAATTGGATCATCCAGGATGGAAAATCAGTGTTCTATTAACAGACTGTAGAAACATTACTTACATAAGTACTATTTAGTGAGTTACAAAGATTCTTTACTTTTAATGCTTTACATGGTTTACCTTTCCAATCACATACATGAGAATTGTTTTGATAAATTTTAAAAAATATTTTCTGAAATTAATTTCATCATGTTATTGCAAAAAAAATCAATGGAAGAAACATGACCATGTTTAAATAGTGCAAACTCTCTGTTGCTGCTTCATGAAAGTGAATTACAAGTCTTACATTGTTTCTTTAGTAAAGATACTTAATATTCATCACATAAGAGGACAGATGTAAAGTGTAAGCCCCTGCTGAAATGCAAAGCATAAGTGTTTCATTTCCTGTCTCAGTAGAGCAGTGGGTTGAATAGTGCTTCTCAAAATTCATCTTCACCCAGAACCTCAGAATATGACTCTATTTGGAAACAGGGCCTTTACAGGTGCACTTTAGGTAAGGATTGAGATAAAGTCGTAATGGATTAGGGTGGGCCATAAATCTAATGAGTATCCCTTATATAAGAGACAGAAGAGTACACATAGAAACTGTATAGGGAGAGGAAGGCAATGTGAAGACAGAAGTAGAGATTGGGATTATGTTGCCACAAGCAGAGGCACACCTGGGGCCACAAGAAGACAGAAGAGGCAAGTAGTGATATTGCCCTAGAGTTTTCTGAGGGAGCATGACGCTGCTGACACCTTGAATTCAGACTTCTAGCTTCTAGTCTCTAGTAATGTGAGAGAATAAATTTCCTTTTCTGTTTATTTGTTTGTTTGGATAGAGTCGCTGGAGTGGAGTGGTGCGATCTCAGCTCACTTCAACCTCCACTTTCTGGGTTCAAGCGATTCTTTTTTTTTTTTTTTTTTTTTTTTTTTTTTGAGACGGAGTCTCGCTGTCGCCCAGGCTGGAGTGCGGTGGCGCAATCTCGGCTCACTGCAAGCTCCGCCTCCCGGGTTCACGCCATTCTCCTGCCTCAGCCTCCCAAGTAGCTGGGACTACAGGCGCCCGCCAACACGCCCGGCTAATTTTTTTTTTGTATTTTTAGTAGAAACGGGGTTTCACCGTGTTAGCCAAGATGGTCTCGATCTCCTGACCTCGTGATCCGCCCGTCTCGGCCTCCCAAAGTGCTAGGATTACAGGCGTGAGCCACCGCGCCCGGCCGGGTTCAAGCGATTCTTGCCTCAACCTCTCGATTCTCAATCTCCATGCCCAGCTATTTTTAATTTTTTTTAATTTTTTATTTTTAGTAGGGACAGGGTTTAACCATATTGATCAGGCTTGTCTCAAACCCTCGGCCTCAAGTGATCCCCCCACTTCTGCCTCCCAAACATTTCTGTTGTTTTAAGCCACCAGATTAGTAAAAATTTGTTATGTGAGCTCTGTGAAACTAACACAGGTTGAAAATTACAATGGTGTCCCCACTCTCTCTAAACTTAGGGTGGTTGTTAGCTTGGGAGAAGTTTCAGAAGACCAGTTTTGAAACAAAAATATTGATTCTAATATAAAGCCATTAAGATGAGATTAATTTACACTATGACCAAAAATCTGAGCCATAAATCACACATTTATAAATATATAAAAAGTTATATAAAGACTATGTAAGATATAAAGGATATGATAAATGCAAACGTCCCTTAGCCTATGAGAAATGAGAATAGAGTTTATGAAGACAACAGTGAATTTACTAGATTGTTTTCATAAAGTTAGAGAATGACGGCCGGGCGCGGTGGCTCTGCCTGTAATCCCAGCACTTTGGGAGGCAGAGGCGGGTGGATCATGAGGTCAGGAGATCGAGACCATCCTGGCTAACACAGTGAAACCCCACCTCTACTAAAAATACAAAAAAATTAGCCGGGCGTGGTGGCGGTTGCCTGTAGTCCCAGCTACTTGGGAGGCTGAGGCAGGAGAATGGCTTGAACCCTGGAGGCAGTGCTTGCAGTGAGTCGAGATCGCGCCGCTACACTCCAGCCTGGGCGACAGAGCGAGACTCCGTCTCAGAAAAAAAGAAAAAAAAGAAGAAAAAAAAAAAGTTAGAGAATGTCTTGATTAGAAGGAACCTTTAAGGTTACCTAGTTTTTACCTAGTTTCTATTTCAGTATCTCATCAGATAGTTGAATCTCCTCTTTAAAATTACTTCTAAAGTTCCTTCAGCTTCTTCTTGAACTTTAGTGGCAGAAAAAAATCACTCCATTTTTAGACAGGCTTGTCAGTATCTTCTTCATGATAATAAGCCCAAACCCCTGTTCTGCATAGGAGACCTTCAAATACTTATGTCTTATTCAGGCAAAAATGCACACTTCTTCCTAAAATTTCTTATATGATATGATTCATTTTCTAGTCTTCTTGTCATCCAGATCAAAATCCTATGGAAACAATATGACTCATTTATGGATTTCTCAAAATAAAAATTTCAAAATTAAAAAAGATTCTAGTGATTCTAATCAAGAGAGTAGAATCATATTGGCTTCACTATCTATATCTTTATATTATTTCAGTTTAGGTTCCATTAGCATTGTTGACAGTCAAGTTACCCCTTTAGTGCAAAAATCACCATTAGTGCTTATTGTTTTATATTTCTGCTTCTAAGTTATTTTTTCATTAAGTATTATTTTCTGTACTTAAGGACAAAATTTTACATTTTTCTTATTTTTTATCTTGTTAAATTATAAGGGCTCTCCATCTCTATTCTAACTTTTTAGCTTACCAATTCTGTAATGCAACATGTCTGTTGCTCTCCCTCCGAATTTCATTCATGAAAAGGTAGAAGCATATCTTTTATTTTAACATATGGTTATATTTATAATATTATTAACTTTTACTAAAATTTTAATTAAGCTGGAAGCTGAATTAATGTAAAAATATTAATACAGGTGAAAATTCAAACCATCTTTTAGTGCAAAGCAGTCCTGAAAAAAAAAAATTGAAAACTAGTGCTCCTCTACAACCTCTAAATACTAGATGAGTTAACTCCCAGAGTCTGGATTTCATCTTTTTTTCCTCCTTTTGGCTTATTAGTCCCTAATGCCTAGTAATTTCAAAATAAATTGCTAAGTTAATAAATGAATTTGACTTATCTTAATGGGTCTCTTCTGATTTTTGTTTGTAGGCCTAACACCTTCTTTCCCTTGTGATTATAATTCCATTTATCCTGAGAATAGCGGAAGGTCAATTCCTCATTCAAATAATTAGTATACAGCATTATTTCTGGATGTACAGAGAGTGACTCATCCACATAATTTGTATGGGACTTCATCAACAATAATTTTGGCCATATAATATGTAAAAGAAAAATTGAACAGATCACTGCATATTAATTAAATAATAAAGTTATTAAGTAACCTCTCTCAAAAATGTAAAATTTACCTCTATTGATGAAGATTCACCTAATGATGTTTGCCAAGCTATACAGGATGAAGTATTTCTTAGGAAGGCTACCCGGTTGGTCAGAGGATAGACATTTTCTTAAAATATTCACTATAGAATAATATCTTATTAGAACTGTAAGGAGGAAAACAGTTATTTTTTGTTGTTGTTGTTTAGGTCTCCAGTTGGTTGAAACCAAGAAGACTCTCCCACAGTTATCTAGTATAAAGAAATTGATATATAAACTAGATTGCACTATTTGTTAAACCTATAAAAAATAAACTGGATTAACAGGTC
Source organism: Pan troglodytes (assembly GCF_028858775.2). Taxonomy (NCBI): domain Eukaryota; kingdom Metazoa; phylum Chordata; class Mammalia; order Primates; family Hominidae; genus Pan; species Pan troglodytes. The sequence goes on along the minus strand of NC_072398.2, from coordinate 57,755,742 downwards.
TTTTCCTCAACATTTTCTCTCCCACTGTCTATTTGTGGGTTTAAATTATAGTCACTGAGATATAAATGAGCCTTAAATAAGAGTGAGAGGTCAGCTGAATAATTTATATAGCTAGAAAATATAGTTATAAAAATATAAATTATTTACTAGCATAAAATTATTTTGGCCTTCTAAATTTGGCAAAGGTGATCTAGACAATTTGGACCAAAATTTCTGATAAGGAAATAGAAAAAAATTGTCCAACATAATAAGATAATTCTATAATACAGACATAAAATTAAGAACTTAATGATGGTTTAATGACATGTAAAACACAGACTGAGATACAAATGAGGAACTGGTACATAGGTTAGGAAAAAAAATCAAAAGTGGTCAAAGAGGAACAAGAATTCAGACAAAGTAGAAAGAGGTAAGATTAATGGCGGACATTTAATTGGAGTCAAAGAAATAGGACTCAGACAATAGGACACAGGACACATTTTAATACCTAATAAGTAAGACAGATTCAGAACTTATGAAAATTCTTTAACTATACTTTTTCAAAAGGCACTGTGAATCTTAAACGGGACAAATAAAGAGAAAAACGTACCAGGTAACGTCATAGTAACAACTATTTAAAAAAATTGTATGCCTGTATCAAAATATCACGTGTACCTCATAAATTTACTATTATATACCCAAAATATTTAAAAATAAAACAATTTTTAAAAGGTAAAATCTTGAAATTACATAGTGATTAAGACAGACGATGTTCAAAGTAGAAACATTCAATAGATAATTGACTCCTAAGAGAAAAAATGAAAGTAATAAGAAAATGGAATGGAATTTTCAATAACAGAAATAAACAGAAATTTTAAAGCTATCAATACAATAATAAGGAAATATTATATAAAATTCTAAGTCAATTCAACAACATAGATAAAATTGTCAGATCCTGTAAAACACAAAAATTACCAAAAATGTTATAAAAATAAAATAAAGATCTGATTAGTTTTATCTCTATTGAAGAAATTATAAAAATTTAAAATCTTTCCACAGACACAACACCAGCCTTATACAAATCCACTGACTTATTCTGTTACATTTATGGAAAAAAATAACACTAACTCTCCACAGAATTGCTCAGGAAATACAGAAGGTGGGGCCATTCTCAACTCATTTTATAAGGACAGTAAGTCCCTAATACCAGTATCAGTGTCTTTTTTCCCCTCCCACCTTCAAGCACTATCTTAAAAGAAAAGTAAATCTATAAGCCAATATCCCTCATAAACATTGATGTCCAAAAGTATTATTAATAGCAATAGGATAGTTGTCAGAGCCCATCAATTATAAAGTGAATGATGTGTCATAAGATAAGGAGTTTATGGAATGCAGTTTTCTTTTTATTTAAAATCAATTAATCAATGTTAATTTACCACATTAATAGGAAAAGGAGAAATATCAAGTGATAATTTCAGGAGATTCATTTTAAAACTTTTACACCTATTTATGATAAATTAAATGGAACCTTTCAGCAAATTACTATAAGAAGGGAACTTTCTCAGCTGATAAAATCACCCATAAAAAAAACTAAAGATCACATCATGAAATAGTGAAAGGGCAATTTCCCTACCCCATCACACTCCCAAGATTTGGCCCAAGACAGGAATGGGCATTTTTCACTGCTTCTGTATTGCATTATAATGGAGGTCTTACCCATTTAAAAAATTTAAAAATACCTAAATAAATGAAATACACCAATTTGAAAAAAAAGTTAAAGCTATTATTATTTGACCCCACCTGATTTGTTCATAGACAATTTTAAGGAATCTACAAAAAAGCTATTTGAAATAAGTACTTAGCAGGTTGTAAAACACACAATCAGTTGCATTTCAAAGTTGTCAAAATAAACTTGGAAATAAAATAAAAATAATTCCATTTACAATTGCATGAAAATATATAAAATGTTCACAGGTTTAACAACATCTGTGCCAGATCTCTGCACTGAAAACATCACAGCATCACAGAAAGAAGGTTGAACACCTTAATATTTGCCTAGATATATCACGTTCATGCACTGAAAGGACTTAATTTTATAAGTTGTTGATTTTCCTTGAATTAATTGACACATTTAGCAAAGTATAACTCATATTTCCATCAGGTTGTCTGCAGAGTTCAATAAGCTGATTCTAAAATGTATACTGGAATGCACATTATCAGAATAATCAAAACAATAATTAAAAAGTTATAGGATTTACACTACCCAATTTTAAGACTTACAATAAAACAAATTAAAACAGTGTGATATCAGGGTATGTGTGTGTGTGTTTAAAGATGCCAGAAGAGGCCGGGCGCGGTGGCTCATGCCTGTAATCCCAGCACTTTGGGAGGCCGAGGTGGGTGGATCACGAGGTCAGGAGATCGAGACCATCCTGGCTAACACGGTGAAACCCCGTCTCTATTAAAAATACAAAAAAATCAGCCGGGCGTGGTGGCAGGCGCCTGTGGTCCCAGCTACTCGGGAGGCTGAGGCAGGAGAATGGCGTGAACCCGGGAGGCGGAGCTTGCAGTGAGCCGAGATCGCGCCACTGCACTCCAGCCTGGGCGGCAGAGCGAGACTCCGTCTCAAAAAAAAAAAAAAAGATGCCACAAAATTCAATGAGAAATGATAACCTTTTCAACAAATTCTTCTGAAACATAGATACTTACATGGGAAAAAAATGGTATCTCTCCCCATTAATTGCCCTAGAAACTTGGAGGCTTACTCAATTAAGAAAGGTGAGTACTGCTTCTAAGAGCCCACAGGCAAAACACAGGCTCCCATGTATCTGCTGGTATCAACTTTAATACTGTCCCTATCGACCGTTGTCATGAGTGTCCGGTTGGTCTTCTAGTAATGTTTTACAGTCTTAAAGGGTGAGGAAACATGTCTTATTCACAATGTAACACTCATCTGTGGTGGTTAAAAATCCCCATGATCTTATGCTTTATTAAATATTTTTAACCACAGGTATTAACGAAGCATTCTACCTAGACCAGAGTACTATTTTGAGAGAAATTTTCCCAAATTTCTCAGTCTTATCCAAGGACAGGCATGCTCTGTGTTTACAGTTCCAAATTATTGCACTTGCATTACAATAATATCCTCTGACATTTTCCCCCAGAACATTACTACATATGTAAACTAATGAACCTGTGGATTTTGGTGTAGGAAACATCTCAACAAATTACAAGTTCTAATAGTCCGGGACCCAAAAATTTGAGAGGCTGGAGTCGGATTATCCGTGTTTTCCGGAAAATTTCATGTAAAATTAATTTTCATTGACCAGGTCCAACTAGTAATAAGCATTTATTGATTTCTTACTATATGCCAGACCCGTTTTAAGCATGTTTTATAGATTATCTTCTTTAATTCTCAAAGAAACTCCATGCCATGGTTCTTCTTATTATTTTTGTTTTACCGAATCACATAAAAAGTTTAAATAATTTGCCCAAGGTCACACAGCACACATTCAACAATACAGTAAACTTCTCTTCTACCAAGAGGAAGGGAATGAATTCATCCTTAAACACAAATAGAGATTTTTACACTTTTCTTCCCAAGAGAGTGTTTACTTGCTATAGATTATTCAATTTCCCTTGTGCCCATATCCTTTTAACTGCTTTTTTAAGCTTCCCCTTTTAAGAAACAGAAAATATCTCCATCAGCCTCAAGTCCATTTGTCTTTGTGATATGTTCTGGCTAATATGACATTAGCAGATGTGTTGCAAGCAGAGATTTGACAATGTAGGTGTACTATTTGATGTGCTCTCTTGCACTCCTGCCACTGCCATGAAAAGGATGTGTTCACACTGGCCAGTTGGTTTCAGAAGAGGATGAAACACAAATAGAGCCAAGATACCCTATGAAGTTTTCCTGGTCAAACCCAACCTACAGCAGAGCCCCTAACCTTGCTTGAGTGAGCCCAGCAGAAAACAACCTGGCCTAGAGAAGTCACTCCGGCCCATCCAACTAACCACAGATCCATGAGCTATCATACGTGATGATTTATTCAGTTTACTCAGTCACAGGGCAAAAAGTAACTGAAAAACTTGATTTGTGTGTAAATCGGAAGGGCCATTTCATATATTTAGAAAATAAGTTCATATTCCTGAGTTTACCTACATTCTGATAGCAAACTATTGGCAACTTTCAATTGGTGTTTTTTTCATTAAGATGCTATCTAATGGAGACATCTAATTTATATAAACATGTTAAGAATAATAAATATTTTGTACTCTTTTTATATGTGCCAAGGAGTTTACATGTGTTTTCTATCATCAACCTCTCACAATGCTCACAACTAGGTTTTAAAGTTTAAGGTAAGCTCCATTATCCCCAATTTTCAAAAGCAAGAAAATTCAGGTGTTGAAGGATTGAGTTTCTTGCATACGGTAAATAACCAGTAAGTAACAAAGTTAGGATTTAAAACTAGGACAGTTAGACTCAACAATTATACCACTGTACAGAAAGGTGAGATTTTTATTCACAGGGTGTGGATTTGGAATTCTAGTTCATGGACTCAAATAACTGAAAACCATATTTTATCCCAGAGAGCCACATTTTCCCTGTCTGTAATATGGACATTATCACAGGCACCTCACGAGTTAGGTCAGTATTTTCCATTTCTTGAGCTGGCTCTGAAAATTTGCTTTACAAATAGCATCTTTGTGTTTGCCCAACACATCCTCTCCAGGGAGGCAATATGTCATGATGTCCTGATTAGGAGTATGATATATAACTCTCAGATGGATTTCAAGCTTTGCAAAGCGGGAGAGAGGAAAGATGTTTATCATCACCCTCACCTAGAATTCCTATCTCTGACACATCATCAGATAATTTATACTGGCAGATTGTGTACACTTGACCCCTTAGATCGGGGATATTTACACTGGGATCACAGATCACAGGTAAGGCTCCCAACCCCCCTCTTATATCCCCATTTTGCAACTGCCCTGCATCACTATCATTTTTTGTACCAAAATCTCCTCTCTCTCGCTCTCTTTTGTGTGTATTTTGTTGTTGCTGTTGTTTGGAGTGTGTGTGTGTGTGTGTGTGTGTGTGTGTGTGTGTGTGTGTTTAAAAAACCAAGCCATGCTTGAGAGCCAGGAGGCTGAGAGTCAAGGGCTTAGGTGAATTTCCATGTCTTCAGAAGGAAAAAGGAAACAACAACAACAAAACACACACACACACACACACACACAAAACGCTAATGGCACCTCCTGCTACTTTCCTCTGAGAACTGATCTTTTAGTGAAAGTTTACCATTAGGTTGGGGAGAGGAGAGGTACTGAAAAGGGAAATCTATGTGGAAAGAACTAGGAGGGCTCAGAGAGAGATAAAGAAATAATGGTGAGGAAGTAGCAATGGCAGGGCCATGAGGAAATAAGATGTGGAGGAAAATGGTGTGGTGGAAGGAAACTGCTAGAGTGTGTACTGTGGGTGGAGGTGACAGGACAGGGAGGTGGTTATGCCATCATTCATTTCTCAGAAGCAGAAAGGGGTCCTACTGTTTTTGAAAGCACCCAATTATATTTTCCTATTTAGATGGTTAACATGCACATTCTTATTTTCTACATGTCCTTCAGGCATTAGTTAGCTACTTTAATTTAGCTGATGTTAATTTCTAAGTTATTCTTTCTTTTCTAGAGAATAACCAAAAGTAAAATAAGTTTCTTGTTGATTGTGGAGAGTGTTGTCTCAGTGGTAGAGCCTCAGTCTCAAGATATTTGCTTAGACCCTACCTCCTCACACAGTCTAACTTTGTGCTACTTTATTTTCTTTTAGATACTTAATGATGTCTGAACTTTATGTATTTATTGATAATTTTCTTCATTAGAATACTGTATAAGTTCCTTGACACCAAGAGCTTTGCTGGGGTTAATGCTGTTCTGATTCAGAGAAGACATTCAGTAACTATTGACAAGATTAACTGACTTGCAAGACACCATGAGGAGTAAATACCCACACAAAGACACACGTTTTTCTTCTCTCTGTTCTCTTCCTAGCCCTCCAATTTATCCATGTATAATATGAGAAAAAAACACAAGGTGCAATTGGGTGGAAATCTTATTTTCCCTTTGGAGTTTGAGGAAACATTTTGTTCAGGATATATGGGAGAGGTATCAGTAAAACTAATTTTGACAGAGATGTAAACTGTATTTGTATGATTATTAGATTGCACTGAGACACACAAGATCACTGTTTGTCCTCTACCAAAGTGAGGCTCTTCAATCATTGCAATAATGGAATTGCTTGAAAATTGACAGAACAATCCCTATGTGGATCTCAGAACACTGCCAATAGAGAATCAAACAGTAAAATAGTATTATGCAAGTTTCTTGGACTGTGTCTCTTCTCCCTGACATCTCATCAATACCAAAGTTAATGTTGCTTTAGTTAATAATATCAGTTCCTTTTTATTTATTTGTGTTTTTATGTTGGCTTGAATAGCCTGAGGTTGAAACTGTATATTATAATAAACACTCTGGATTTCAGCTGCCTTTCTGACTAAAGGCCTGTAACACTTCTCCATAATCAGCTTCTTTGAACAAAAGCAACAATATTGGTTAATTAAAAAATAGAAATATATTAATGGATTGGTGTCATTAAATAAAGGTTCACTTTTAGCTAACAAAACAAATTATTTTATTAAAACTCAGGCCATTATTGCAATATCCATGAAACCAAACAGAACATAGAATGTTAGAAATCTAGATTAAGAAAGAGGAACAAAAAAAAATAATTTTTGATAAAGTGTTCCTTGAGTTCAGTTTGCTCTGAAATTGTATTTAACATAACTCTTGCACCAACAGGAAGGGCACATGATGTCAAGGTCTATGTTCCGACTAGTAACTCACACCTATTTTGTGAATTAGAATATATAAACACAATATTATGGATTATAAAGTTAGCATCCTAATATTATTAATTGTATAAAGTCTTTACTTAAAAGGTGTTCACATTACCGTCACTATTGTATGACAAATTCTATGTTCTCAGAGTATCTAGCTATTCACCAAGCCCATTTTGTCTTCGTCATGGAGAGTTGGACTTCATTTTCCAGCCTCCTTTGTAGTTAGTTTTGGCCAAATGACTGAATCCTCCCTAATGGGAAATGAGCAGAAGTAATGTGTACTGAAACTACTTATGCTTTTCCTACCTCTGACTCACTAACAACCATTTAAATTTAAAATCACATGTTAAAAGATGGGGAGTGTTCTCAGATCACATCCAATGTGTTCTGAGATCCACATAAAGATTGGTCTTGGTGGCTCATACCTGTGATCCCAACAGTTTTGGAGTCTGAGGTGGGATGTTTGCTTCAGCCCAGGAGTTCAAGGTTACGGTGAGCTATGATTGTGCCATAGCACTCCAGCCTAGGTAACAGAGCAAGACCCCATCTCTAACAATAACAACAACAAAAAGATAAAGGCCCCACAGATGAAAAACCCAGTGTCTGTGAATTATTACATTGCCTGACAACTAGACATGCCTATACTTTTACTTTAGGCGAGTCAGAATTGGACTTCTATTGTCCTGAGTCATTATATGATATGTATTTTATTTTCCATGAATGTTAAGTTTAACATTATTTCTTAATTAGATTAAACTATATGTGATACTATTTCTATAATAATTTATTAGACAAATATGAAAAATAAGATGGCTAAATATACTTAATGAATGGAAATAAATTTGTTTAAATTGCTGATTTTAATAATTGACATGAATATTCATTCACTTTCCACATGTAAGAGCTGTGAATCACATTGATTTCTATTTTCACAATATCACCATTGTGATAGAAAATAAGAGAAGTACCTGGGAAGTCATAGATAAACATATCAAAATAACTACCATTATATGAAGGGCCATTATATAAGGGACTCCATTTAAAGTATTTCAGGATTGTTAACTTTGCATATGTTAGCCACACATGCAACTCTTATTCTGTAAGTGAAAACAAAGATTACAGTAAATGTCCTCCTGCTTCCTAAAGAAAGATATAAAAAAAAAGAGTTGTGGTTCAGAGAAGAGAGCTGTGTAACATAATGTATCAGCTTTACATTTCCTCCAAAGACTAATAGTAAGATTCTATTTAAAAGCCTTAGACAAGTCCCCATGCAATGACTCATCAAAGGGGGCAAAGATTGGTGAAAATTCGGATGATAACTTAAAAAATAAAAACACAGTCTTACTGAGAATGGGAAGATACCATCTTATAGCAAGAATTAATTATAAAGCATTTCAGTTTGCATAAATTTTGCATGTTACTATTTATATCTCACTCTGTCACTCAGGCTGGAGTGCAGTGGCATGAACACGGCTCACTGCAGACTTGACCTCATGGGCTCAAGTCATCCTCCCACCTCAGCCTTCTCAGTAGATGGAACCACAGGTGTGCACTGCCATGGTTGGCTGATTTTTAAACCATTTTGTAGAGATGAGTTCTTGCCATATTGCCCAGGCTGGTCTCGAACTCGTGGACTAAAGCTGTCCTCCTGCCTCGGCCTCCCAAAGTGCTAGGATTACATGTGTGAGCCTCTGCATACAGCAGAAATATCATTCTGGCTAGACTAATCCATTGACTCCATAATTAGCTCACTGCATGTATTTAGCAAATGCTTATGGATGTAAATGTATATAATATTTTATAATTCTAACAGATATGAAGGAAGAAAAATACTTGATATACAGCAACTAGAACCTACATAAGTTATGAATTCTAGTATTTGGCATTCAATTTAGGCAAAATTAATAAATGTTATATCTTTTTAAAGAGAAAAGCATATTGATTTAAAAGCTGATATAAGCTCACAGGAAAACAAATCCATAAAACCTTTGAATTACCAGAAAAATACAAAGAAAAGATGAAATCTGTAACCCTATATTCTACAATAATTTCTATAAACATTTGGTGGAATTCCTAAGAATATAACCATCATATATAGTATTTTCCTCTATGTATTAACTTCACTTATAAAATAATTTTCGATTGATATGCAAATATAGGTTTTTTATTTTGGTAAAATTGCCCAGTATTACATCCTCAGGACTTTTCCTCTTTAGTTTGTTGATGCTGTACTTCAGAGGTCAGCACACTAAGGTCCTTGGGCCAAGCCCAGCCTCTGCCTACTTTTGTAAATAAAGTTTTTTTGGAACAAAGTCATTGTTACTCATTTATATATTGTCCATGGTTGCTTTCTTTATGCAAGGAGAAAATTCCAGTAGTTGTGAGCAGTGAATATTTTTGCAATAGAACTAAAATTATTTGCTATTTAGCCCTTAACAGAAGAAAATTTCCTACCACTCAAGGGGAAAATAATGGACAGGAGACAGGACTAACATGCAGTTCCCACTCGGATGGACAGAACAGCATGTGGAGACTCACATCATGAACTTTTACTCCAAGAACCACCACAGGAACATACCAAGAAAACCAAAATAATTCACAGACCCTTCAAAAGTAGTGGCTTGCTGCTGCAAAGTCTGTGAGACAGATGAAAAACGGAGTTCCCAAAGTGCGAGAGGGGGAAAAGTATGCCTCTGAACACATATCCCTACTGGGGAACCTGAAAATTCAGATCATGGGAGAAGAATTTAATTTTACCTAGAGCTGAAATGGATTTAGGGAGCCAAGCAAAATATAAAATCAGAAGAAGCAGTGGGAAGAGCCCTGTAGGAACTCCCAGTCCCCAGCTTGTACCAAGGGAAGCCATCCCTGGCTTTACCTCAAAAGGGTCCTAGGGGAAGGTACTCAGCAGAACTGGGGAGAAGCCACAGGGTAAAGGAAACTTCTAGCTGAACTTGTAATATTTTGATTGAGCATGAATTTTCCTGAGCAGAATCCAGGGGAGCAAATGACAAGTGCAGATATAAGCACAGGAGCTGCAGCCAGCAGGAGAGGTCTGAGAGCCTGCTTGCTTTCTCAAGAGGAGAGACTTGTAGCCTGCAGCAAGATCTCAGCCTTTTGTGCAGGCTGCCTGCATATAAACTCAGGGCTGTTGGCGGAACACAGCAGGAGTGAGACTGGCTTTGCTGGTTGCATGGGAGCTGGATGAGGTTTGTCACTGCTTGCTTTCCCCCACTTCCGTGGTGACCTGTATGACACATCAGAGGCAGCCATAACCCCCCTTGGAACATAGCTCCATTGACCTAAGAACCAAACCCATCCCCCACAGTGGGCACAGCAAGCACTGCCCAAGGACAGTCTGAGCTCAGACCTGCCTAAACCTGCCCCCACCTGATGGTTTTTCTCTAATGGCCCTGGTAGCCACAGACAAAAACATAAACTCTTGGGAGCTCTATGGCCCTGCCTATTGCCTGAGAAACCGGAATACTTATCCTGGGCAACATAAGGCAAGCTTATATCCACCTTCTACTATTGCAGCTGGCGATCTCTTGAAAGTGCCACCTCCGGACTGGAGGCCAACCAACTCAGAAACTCATAAAACAAAAACAAACAAACAAAAAACCTTTATTCAAAGAATGAGAAAACAACAGCTAATTCCACTGCCTGCAACATCTTGGCTAACCAGAGGTCCTGAGTCTGTCCATGTGACAACTTCACTGCTAGTATAAGAAGCATTCAAGAAAACCAATGCACTCAACAATACTACTATAATCAAGGACTCCCACAAGGTCCACTTAACTCCCCTGACATCTGCACTGGAGCAGGTGTTGGTATCCACATCTGGGAGACTTGAAGACAGATCACATCACAGGACTAGTTGCAGACATTCCCCAGCACCAGCCCAGAGCCCAGTAGCCATGCTGGGTGGCAAGACCCAGAAGGGCAATAACAATCACTCTAGTCTAGCTTTCAGGAAGCCCCATCCATAGGGAAGGGGGAAGAGAACCACATCAAGGGATCACCCCATGGGACAAAAGAATCTGAACAGCAGCCCTTGAGTTCCAGATTTTTCCACTGAACCAGTCTACCCAATTGAGAAGAAACCACATGAGTAATTCTGGTTGTATGCCAAAACAAGGTTCTATAAAACCACCAAAAGATCACACTAGCTCTCCAGCAATGGATCCAAACCAGGAAGAAATCTCTGGATTTCCAAATGAAGAGTTCAGAAGGTTAATTATTAAGCTACTCAAGGTGATACCAGAGAAAGGTGAAATGAACTTAAGGAAATTAAAAAATACAGGATATGGATCCAAAAGTCTCCAGAGAAATAGTTATCATAAAGAGAAGACAATCATAAATACTGGAAATGAAAGACACACTTAAAGAAATACAAAATACACTGGAAAGTTTCAACAATAGACTAGAACAAGTAGAAGAAAACCATAAGAGCTAGAAACAGGCTTTCTAATTAACCCAATCTGACAAATACAAAGAAAAAAAGAATAAAAAGAAATGAACAAAACCACAAAGAAATTTGGGATTATGTAAAATGAACAAATGTAAGAAGAATTGGTGTTCCTAGAAAAATTAGAAATCTAAAAGTTTGGAAAACGTGTTTGAGGAAATAGTCAAGGAAATTGTTCCTGGATTGCTAGAGATCTAACATCCAAATAAAAGAAGCTCAAAGAATACCTGTGAAATTAATTCCAAAAAGAATCATCACCTAGACACATAGTCATCAGGTTATCTAAAGTCAAGACAAAGAAAATAATCTTAAGAGCTGTGAGGTGCGAGCATCGGGTAACCTATAAAGAAAAACCTGTAACATTAATAGCAGATTTTTCAGCAGACACCCTATAAGCAAGAAGGAATTGCAGTCCTATATTTAGCCTCCTTAAACAAAGTAATTATGAGCCAATATTTTTGTATCCAGCAATGCTAAGCTTCATAAATGAAGGATAGATAAAATCTTTTTCAGACAAACAAATGTTGAGAGAATTTGCCACTACCAAGTCAGCACTACAAGAACTACTAAAAGGAATTCTAAATCTTGAAACAAAACTTGGAATACACCAAAATAGAACCTCTTTAAAGCATAAGTCTCACAGGGCCTATAATACTATAACACAATTAAAAATAAAAACGGGGTATTCGGGCAACAGCTAGCATGATAAATGGAACAGTACCTGACATCTTAGTACTAGCATTAAATGTAAATGGCGTAAATGCTCCACTTAAAAAATACAGAGTAGCAGAATGGATAAACATCCACCAACCAAATATCTGCTGTCTTCAAGAAACTCAACTAACACAGAAGGACTCAAATAAACTTAATGTAAAGGGATAGAAAAAGATTTTCTATGCAAATTGAAAAAAGTGAGCAAAAGTAACTATTCTTATATCAGACAAAACAGACTTTAATGCAACAACAGTTAAAAGAGACAAAGAGAGACATTATATAATGATAACAACATTTTCCCAAAAGGAAAGTATTACAATCCTAAATACATATGCACCTAACACTGGGGATCCCAAATTTATGAAAAAATTACTACTGGACCTGAGAAATGAGATAGATGGCAACACAGTAATAGTGGGGGACTTCAATACTCCATTGACAGCACTACACAGGTCATCAAGACAGAAAGTCAACGAAGAAACAAAGGATCTACATAGCCTGGTGCAGTGGTTCATGCCAGTAATCCCAGCACTTTGGGAGGCCAAGGTGGGTGGATCACAAGTTCAGGAGATCGAGACCATCCTGGCTAACTCGGTGAAACCCCATCTCTACTAAAAATACAAAAACAAAATTAGCTGGGTGTGGTTGAGGGCACCTGTATTTCCAGCTACTCAGGAGGCTGAGGTGGGAGAATGGCGTGAACTTGGGAGATGGAGCTTGCAGTGAGCCGAGATTGTGCCACTGCACTCCAGCCTGGGCAACAGAGTGAGACTCCATCTCAAAAAAAAAAAAAGAAAAAGAAAAAGAAAAAGAAAAAAGAAACAATGGATCTACACTATACACTAGAACAAATGGCCTTAACAGACATTTACAGAACATTCTACCCAAAAACTGCAGAATATACATTGTTTTTGTCAGCACTTGGAACATTCTCCATGAGAGACCATATGATAGGCCACAAAAAAAGTCTCAATACATTTTAAAACATTGAAATTATACCAAGTACTCTCTCAGACCACAGTGGAATAAAATTAGAAATTAACTCCAAAAGGAACACACAAAACTATAAAAATAGATGGAAATTAAGGAATCTGCTCCTGATTGATATTTGGGTCAACAATGAAATAAAAATGGAAATTTAAAAATTATTTGAACTAAATGATAATAGTGACACAACCTAAGAAAAACTCTGGGATACAGCAAAAGCAGTGCTAAGAGGAAAGTTCATAGCATTAAATGTCTACATCAAAAAGTCTGAAAGCGAACAAATAGAAAATCTAAGCTCACACCTCAAGGAACCAGAGAAGCAAGAGGAAACCAAACAGATACCCAGCAGAAGAAAATTAACATATCTCAGAGCAGAATTAATGAAATTGAAACAAAAACTACAAAAGATAAGTGGTCCCAAAAGCTGGTTCTTTGAAACGATAAACAAAATAGATAAATAGTGAGATTAATCAAGAAAAGAAGAGAGAAGATCCAAATAAACTCAATTAAAAACAAAATGGGAGATATTATCATCAATACCACATAAATACAAAGGATAATTTAAGGCTATTATAAACACCTTATTTACACAAACTGGAAAACCTAGAAGAGATGGATAAATTCCTGAAAATACACAACCCTCCAAGATTAAACCAGAAGAAACAGAAACTCTGAACAGACCAATAACAAGTAGCAAGATTAAAACAGTAATAATAATAATAATAATAAAACTTGTCAACAAAAAAAGTCCAGGACCAGAGGGATTCACAGCTGAATTCTATCAGACATGCAATGGTGAACTGGTACCAATCCTACTGAAACTCTTCCAAAAGATGGAGTAAGAAGTAATCTCTCGTAAATCATTCTATGAATCCAGTATCACTCTAATACAAAAACCAGGAAAGGACATTAAAAAAACAACAACTACAGACTAATAGCAGTGATGAACATAGATGCAAGAATCCTCAACAAAAAACTAGCTAAATAAATTCAACAGCATATCAAAAAGATTATCCACCATGATCAAGTAGGTTTCATATCAGGGATGCAGGGATTATTTAACATATGAAGTCAAAAAATGTGATACACCACATGAACAGAATTAATAACAAAAATTATATGATCATCTCAATAGTGTACAAAAAGCATTGATAAAATCCAGCATCTCTTTATGATTAAAACCCTTAACAAAATCGGCATAGAAGGGACATACTTTAAGGCAATAAAAGCCATCTATGAGAAACCCACACTCAATATTATACTAAATGTAGAAAAGTTGATAGTATTCCCCCCAAGAACTGAAACAAGACAAGGATGCCCACTTTCACCACTTCTATTCAACAAAGTACTGGAAGTATTAGCCAGAGCAATCAGACAAGAGAACGAAAAAAAGGGCATCTAAATCAGTAAAGGGAAAGTCAAACTGTTGCTGTTCGCCAATGATATGATTATATACCTAGAAAACCCTAAAGACTCATCCAAAAAGCTTCTAGATCTGATAAATAAATTCAGTAAAGTATCAGGATACAAAATCACTGTACACAAATTAGTAGAAATGCCATACAGCAACAGTGACCAAGTTGAGAATCAAATCAAGAACTCAACCACTTTTACAATAGCTGCAAGAAAAATAAAATACTTAGGAATATACCTAACCAAAGAGGTGAAAGATCTCTGTAAGGAAAGTTACAAAACACTGCTGAAATAAATCATCAATGACACAAACAAATGGAAACAGCTCATGCTCACGGATGGCTAGAATCAGCATTGTGAAAATGACCACACTGCCAAAAGGAATCTATAATTTTAATGAATTCCCATCAAAATACCATCATCATTCTTCATAGAACTAGAAAATACAATCCTAAAATACACATGGAACCAAAAAGAGTCTGCATAGCCAAAGAAAGACTAAGCAAAAAGAACAAATCTGGAGGCATCACGTTATTTAACTTCAAACAATACTACAAGGCTATAGTTACCAAAACATCATGGTACTGATATAAAAACAGGCACATAGACCAATGGAACAAAATAGAAAACCTAGAAATAAAGCCAAATACTTAAAGCCAACTGATCTTTGACAAGGCAAACAAAAACATAAAGTGGGGAAAAAGCAACAAATGGTGCTGGGATAACTGGCAAGTCACATGTAGAAGAATGAAACTGGATCCTCTCTCTCATCTCATACAAAAATCAACTCAAGATGGATCAAAGACTTAAATCAAAGACCTGAAACCATAAAAATTCTAGAAGCTAACATTAGAAAAACTGTTCTAGACATTGGCTTAGGCAAAGAGTTTATGACCAAGAACCCAAAAGCAAATATAACAAAAACAAAGAAAAAATAGATGGGACTTAATTAAACTAAAAAGCTTCTGCACAGCAAAAGAAATAATCAGCAGAGTAAACGGGCAGCCCACACAGTGGGAAAAAAATCTTCACAAACTATGCTTCTTACAAATGGCTAATATTCAGAATCTACAAGGAAATCAAACAAATCAGCAAGAAAAAAATAATCCCTTCAAAAAGTGAGCTAAGGACATGAATAGACAATTCTCAAAAGAAGATACACAAATGGCCAACGAACATGTGAAAAAAAATGCTAAACATCAATAGCGATCAAGGAAATGGAAATCAAAACCACAATACAATACCACCTTACTCCTGCAAAAATAGACATAGTTAAAAAAAATGAAATACTACTCAGCCAAAAAACAGAATGAAATAATGGCATTCGCAGCAACCTGGATGAAGTTGGAGACCATTATTTTAAGTGAAGTAATTCAAGAATAGAAAACCAAACATCATATGTTCTCAGTTATAAGTGGGAGCTAATCTATGAGGACGCAAAGACCCAAGAATAATATAATAAACTCTGGGGACTTGAAGGAAAGGGTGGGAAGGGGGTGAGAGATAAAAGACTACACATTGGGTACAGTGTACACTGCTCTGGTGATGGGTGCATCAAAATCTCGGAAATCATCACTAAAGAACTTAGCTATGTAGCCAAATACCACCTGTTTCCCAAAACTATTGAAATAATAATATTAACAACAAAAAAGTTTTAGGAATTTAAAAAAAGGAAAATATTGCTTACCTTGCCTAAAAGGACCTAAAAATTGCACTGTCATTTTTATCTTTCTAATTGGTTTTTCTTTTTCAATATATATTCATAAAAGTAAAATATATAGTAGAAATGGAAATATATCCATAATGAAGTAAAATACATGGTAGAACTATAAAGATACTTTTAAAATAAATCATTTTTAAAAATCTTTACTTGACAACTAGATCAAAAATATATATTACATTCAGAAACCCGTTTGTTATTCTATAAATGTTTGGTACATTTTTCCATAATATGACTGATCTGAGTTGCAACATGGTAATCCATAATATGGTCATTTCATGATTTATTTCATTATCTGTTAGTGATCCCTTTCTTTCCTTCCTTCCTTCCTTTCCTCCTTTCCTCCTTCCTTCCTTTCTCTTTCTTTTCCTTCTTTATTTTCCTTCTTCTGTTCTTCCTTTCCTTTCTTATTTTCTAAGTTGCAACTAATGCTGCAATAAATATGTAACAGTTTGGTTCACATTACAGGAGGGTTTTTGTGTGGGGGGGTAATTATTAAGGAATGGAACTACTGATGGAGTAGATATCCATCATTGCATTTAACTACTCATTATGTCTATCCTAAACCTGTGTTTGGAAATCCTCCGCCTCTTATGATAGATCCTACCTTCCATTAAACAAACTGTAAAGTTCAGATATAAGCTTTTTCTGCCATTCCTGAATATGGGGCTTGGGAAATCAAGTGGTCTCTTAGATTTTTAATTAAACAAGGAAGAAGACAATGAAGAGAAAGAAAGAGAAAAAGGAGATCTAGAGAAAGAGGAAGAGGAGGAAGCATAAAGGCAGAAAAAACAGGAGGAGAAAATGAAGAAAAAATGAAGAGAAGTAAGTGAAAACAGAGAAGAGAAGGAGGATAAAGAGAAGGAAAAAAGGTGAAAACAAAATACCTCCACATATACAGAAAAGAGGAACCACGTAGTATATTTTATGACAGAGGAAGGAGGGCAACTGAGGCAACCACATGCAATTTCCCTAGTCGCATTTGTGGAAGTGCACAGACTTGGCATTGATGGTATTGTTGGAGCAAGGCCCACTGTTACTGTCTAATGGTGGCAGCCAGTGAGAACTTCGAATGGTTCTGAGGGAAGATGTGAACATTTTTTTCCTGCCTGTTCGCCCTCCAAGACTGGTTTTCAGATGCTGGCTGGGATTCCTAGAGGCACTTAGTATATTTTTATTGAATTGTACTATCCAGATACGGTTTTTGTTTCTTGAAATTAGAAACTATGAATCATAGAGACATTTTACCAGAAATGATTGTAGGCAACTGACTCTCAGGGTAATGGGTAGAATTTTGCATTGCTTCTCTGTCCTGAAAAGGCTAATGGCAGTGAGTACAATTAAGGGCCTATAGCTCGTGGCATGCAGTGTCCAAAAAATTAAATAATTGCTTGGATCTACTGTGATAACTGAAGGGGCCATTAAAGCCAAGTGTTTTCTCACTATCAGCAAAATGTTTGAGTTTTGCAGAACTGGTGTGCCTTCCCTATTCTTCCAACTACAACATACGCAATTCCAAAGATATAAGTTTAACTGTATTTGTGATCCTCTGTTAGCATTTCGGTGAATAAACATCCTATATTATACTATTTACTTATATTTGCTTCTCACAATTGTGAGGCCAGTTTGAGTGTGTGTGGCTGAACATATTTTCCCAGTAGCTAGACGTGTGGATTATCTGTTTCTTTGGGGGTATAAGCAACTTTCTATCTCGCTTTTCCTGCCTCCCTAAGGCAAACATACCAATTCTAAGTTCTCAGTTGAAAGCAAACATCTCTGCTGACCAGATTTTCTCATGAGACAGAAATTAACAAATTTGCCGGTTGTGTTCTTATTGGTATAATCCCAAATATTCGCCCTGATAGTGACCATGGAAGTCCTCCATATTCCATGAACATTTGTAGCAAACCTAGTTTATCTTAACCAAGGACTATGACTTCATTATCAAATACAATTAAATCTGTCTTTAGTCTTTCCGTGATTTCTAGACAGGCTTATGATATTTCAGAATTTTTAATTAACATGACCGCTCTCTAAGAGTTGGAGCAGAACAGAAAATCAACGCCATGGGCAGTGTCTGTATCTTGCTCCAATGACTGAAGCTGGATTATGAGCTGTTTGGACAAAGCAATGTAGGGTTTTTTAACTTTCTTGTAATATTTGCAGATACAGACCTCAGCTACTTTTGCTTCTTCCAGATATATATTTTTGTCATTGTTATTTCCAAAGGAAATATTATTTTTATATAAATAATTTAGCATCATTTTTATGATGTACATTCTATACTTATAATCATGAAAATGCTTATTTGACCTCCATGTGGTAGAATTAATATGCTCTGTATGTTTTCAACTGTCCTGCTTCAATTTTAATATTATCAACAAGTACCGAATCATTTCTTTAGTGAACACTTGTTTTAAATTATAATTAAAAATTATAATCAATTATATATTGTAATACATATACAAATACATATGTATACATATTAACATAATACATTACATATACATAATACATATACAATTATAATTATAATCAATCACCACAGTAAAACTTCAATTCACTCTAACTTTTGGCTTATCTGGTTGTGTAAAATGTCAAAATGTAGTTTACCACAATGTATTCTAAAATAGAAAAATTTATACATGGAGCATCGAGAAAAACATAAAGTATATCAATAAAACATTAGAGGACCAAGATATTTAATCAGAGGAAATGAGGAATGATATTTCATTGAAGCACTGGTATTATTGCTTCTGGGCAAATAGGCTAGGTAACATGATGTATATACCTTCTGTAAAATAAAATTACACTTATATAACTTGCCAGACTTCTTGAGAAAAAAATAGTGAATATAAGTCTTTTTGTCTTTTGAAAGCTTTGTCAATCTTTTTCTTCTCTTTATAGTTTAACAAAAGTTAAAATAATTGTACCTATAAATGAATCATCCTAGAAATACAAGAACACCATAATTTAATTTTCCATGCAGTATAATCTTTGTTATGAAGATTATCTCATAAATTCATGTTATTAAATAGTGTTAAATTATAGCATGTATGCTCTAGATCATAAAATAATCGTATGTTCTAGGCTTAACTAAAATAATACTCCCTATAATAAATTTATTTCATGTATTTTTGAATAATTCATTCATATAATGCGATATACTTCTAAAGAACAATTCTGATGTAAATATGTATTTAACACTCTTCAAGTTTGAACTTTTAGAAGTTCCACTTTTTCTGTCTAATGTGTCAGCATTTTCATGCTACCTACAATGTATTTGTTCAATCTGTATGGAGGTATTTTTTCTCATCCTTGTATCTCCAATTGTTAAAAATATTACTGCATACTCTATAAGCAAGGTAGCAAATATTATGTATCTAAAATCTAATTTTGTTGAAATAGAAAATTCAAGATAAGCATGTACCATACTAGACTATGAAAAGCATGGCTTCTCTAATAGCAAAAATTTTTAAATGCACATCCATATTTTTTTAACTAATGTTACAGGGATCACTGGTTTCTGACTGTCCCTTTTCAAGAAGACCTGTTCCAAGGAAACTCCATGTTAAATTTATATATTTTTAAATTATACTTTAAGATCTAAGGTACATGTGCACAACGTGTAGGTTTCTTTCATATGTATACATGTGACATGTTGGTGTGCTGCACCCATTAACTGGTCATTTACATTAGGTATATCTCCTAATGCTATCCCTCCCCTCTCCTCCCACCCCACAGGTCACAGTGTGTGATGTTCCCCTTCTTGTGTCCAAGTGTTCCCATTGTTCAATTCCCACCTATGAGTGAGAACATGCAGTGTTTGGTTTTTTGTCCTTGTGATAGTTTGCTGAAAATGATGGTTTCCAGCTTCATCCATGTCCCTACAAAGGACATGAACTCATTCTTTTTTAGGGCTGCATAGTATTCCATGGTGTATATGTGCCACATTTTCTTAATCCAGTCTATCATTGATGGACATTTGGGTTGGTTCCAAGTCTTTGCTATTGCGAATAGTGCCACAGTAAACATACGTGTGCATGTGTCTTTATAACAGCATGATTTATAATCCTTTGGGTATATACCCAGGAATGGGATGGCTGGGCCAAATGGTATTTCTAGTTCTAGATCCTTGAGGAGTTGCCACACTGTCTTCCACAACAGTTGAACTGGTTTACAGTCCCACCAACAGTGTAAAAGTGTTCCTATTTCTCCACATCCTCTCCAGCACCTGTTGTTTCCTTTTTAATGATCGCCATTCTAACTGGTGTGAGATGGTATCTCATTGTGGTTTTGATTTACATTTCTCTGATGGCCAGTGATGATGAGCATTTTTTCATGTGTCTTTTGGCTGCATAAATGTCTTCTTTTGAGAAGTGTCTGTTCATATACGTCACCCACTTTTTGATGGGGTTGCTTGTTTTTTTCTTGTAAATTTGTCTGAGTTCTTTGTAGATTCTGGATATTAGCCCTTTGTCAGATGAGTAGATCGCAAAAATTTTCTCCCATTCTGTAGGTTGCCTATTCACTCTGATGGTAGTTTCTTTTGCTGTGCAGAAGCTCTTTAGTTTAATTAGATCCCATTTGTCAATTTTGGCTTTTGTTGCAATTGCTTTTGGTGTTTTAGACATGAAGTCCTTGCCGATGCCTATGTCCTGAATGGTGTTGCCTGGGTTTTCTTCTAGGGTTTTTATGGTTTTAGGTCTAACATTTAAATGTTTAATCCATCTTGAATTAATTTTTGTATAAGGTGTAAGCTTTCTACATATGGCTAGCCAGTTTTCCCAGCACCATTTATTAAATAGGGAATCCTTTCCCCATTGCTTGTTTTTCTCAGGTTTGTCAAAGATCAGATGGTTGTAGATGTGTGGTATTATTTCTGAGGGCTCTGTTCTGTTCCATTGGTCTGTATCTCTGTTTTGGCACCAGTATCATGCTGTTTTGGTTACTGTAGGCTTGTAGTATAGTTTGAAGTCAGGTAGTGTGATGCCTCCATCGTTGCTCTTTTGGCTTAGGATTGTTTTGGCAATGCAGGCTCTTTTTTGGTTCCATATGAACTTTAAAGTAGTTTTTTCCAATTCTGTGAAGAAAGTCATTGGTAGCTTGATAGGGATGGCATTAAATTTATAAATTACCTTGGGCAGTATGACTATTTTCACGATATTGATTCTTCCTATCCATGAGCTTGGAATGTTCTTCCATTTCTTTGTGTCCTCTTTTATTTCGTTGAGCAGTGGTTTGTAGTTCTCCTTGAAGAGGTCCTTCACATCCCTTGTAAGCTGGTTTCCTAGGTATTTTATTCTCTTTGAAGCAATTGTGAATGGGTGTTCACTCATTATTTGGCTCTCTTTTTGTCTGTTATTGCTGTAAAGGAATGCTTGTGATTTTTGCACATTGATTTTATATTCTGAGACTTGGCTGAAGTTGCTTATCAGCTTAAGGAGATTTTGGGCCGAGACGATGGGGTTTTCTAAATATACAATCATGTCATCTGCAAACAGGGACAATTTGACTTCCTCTTTTGCTAATTGAATACCCTTTATTTCTTTCTGCTGCCTGATTGCCCTGGCCAGAACTTCCAACACTATGCTGAATAGGAATGGTGAGAGAGGGCATCCCTGTCTTGTGCCAGTTTTCAAAGGGAATGCTTCCAGTTTTTGCCCATTCAGCAATGTATTGGCTGTGGGTTTGTCATAAATAGCTCTTATTATTTTGAGATAGTCCCATCAATACCTAATTTATTGAGAGTTTTTAGCATGAAGGGCTGTTGAATTTTGTCAAAGGCCTTTTCTGCATCTATTGAGAGAATCATGCGGTCTTTGTCTTCAGTTCTTTTTATATGCTGGATTACGTGTATTGATTTGCCTATGTTGAACCAGCCTTGCATCCCAGGGATGAAGCCCACTTGATCATGGTGGATAAGCTTTTTGATGTGTTGCTGGCTTCGGTTTGCCAATATTTTATTGAGGATTTTTGCACTGATGTTCATCAGGGATATTGGTCTAAAATTCTCTTTTTTTGCTGTGTCTCTGCCAGGCTTTGGTATCAGGATGATGCTGGCCTCATAAAATGAGATAGGGAGGATTCCCTCTTTTTCTATTGATTGGAATAGTTTCAGAAGGAATGGTACCAGCTCCTCCTTGTACCTCTGTTATAATTCGGCTGTGAATCCATCTGGTCCTGGACTTTTTTTTTGGTTGGTAGGCTAATAATTATTGCCTCAATTTCAGAGCCTGTTATTGGTCTATTCAGGGATTCAACTTCTTCCTGATTTAGTCTTGGGAAGGTGTATGTGTTGAGGAATTTATCCATTTCTTCTAGATTTTCTAGTTTATTTGCATAGAGGTGTTTATAATACTCTCTGATGGTAGTTTTTATTTCTGTGGGGTTTATGGTGATATCGTCTTTAATATTTTTTTATTTTGTCTATTTGATTCTTCTCTCTTTTCTTCCTTATTAGTCTTGCTAGCGGTCTATCAATTCTGTTAATCTTTTCAAAAAACCAGCTCCTGGATTCATTAATTTTTTGAAGGGTTTTTTGACTCTATCTCCTTCAGTTCTGCTCTGATCTTAGTTATTTCCTGCTTTCTACTAGCTTTTGAATGTGTTCACTCTTGCTTCTCTAGTTCTTTCAATTGTGATATTAGCGTGTTAATTTTAGATATTTCCTGCCTTCTCTTGTGGGCATTTAGTGGCATAAATTTCCTCTATGCACGGCTTTAAATGTGTCCCAGAGATTCTGGTATGTTGTGTCTTTGTTCTCATTGGTTTCAAATAACATCTTTATTTCTGCCTTCATTTCGTTATGTACCCAGTAGTCATTCAGGAGCAGGTTGTTCAATTTCCATGTAGTTAAGCGGTTTTGAGTGAGTTTCTTAATCCTGAGTTCTAGTTTGATTGCACTGTGATCTGAGAGACAGTTTGTTATAATTTCTGTTCTTTTACATTTGCTGAGGAGTGCTTTACTTCCAATTATGTAGTCAATTTTAGAATAAGTGCGATGTGATGCTGAGAAGAATGTATATTCTGTTGATTTGGGGTGGAGAGTTCTGTAGATGTCTATTAGGTCTGCTTGGTGCAGAGCTGAGTTCAATTCCTGGATATTCTTTTTAACTTTCTGTCTCATTGATCTGTCTAATGTTGACAGTGGGGTGTTAAAGTCTCCCATTATTATTGTGTGGGAGTCTAAGTCTCTTTGTAGGTCTCTAAGGACTTGCTTTATGAATCTGGGTGCTCCTGTGTTGGGTGCATATATATTTAAAACAGTTAGCTCTTCTTGTTGTATTGATCCCTTTACCATTATGTAATCGCCTTGTCTCTTTTGATCTTTGTTGGTTTCAAGTCTGTTTCATCAGAGACTAGGATTGCAACCCCTGCCTTTTTTTGTTTTCCATTTGCTTTGTAGATTTTCCTCCATCCATTTATTTTGAGCCTATGTGTGTCTCTGCACATGAGATGGGTCTCCTGAATACAGCACACTGATGGGCCTTGACTCTTTATCCAATTTGCCAGTCTGTGTCTTTTAATTGGAGCATTTAGCCCATTTACATTTAAGGTTAATATTGTTATGTGTGAATTTGATCCTCTCATTATGATGTTAGCTGGTTATTTTGCTCATTAGTTGATGCAGTTTCTTCCTAGCATCGATGGTTTTTACAATTTGGCATGTTTTTGCAGTGGCTGGTACCAGTTGTTCCTTTCCATGATTAGTGCTTCCTTCAGGTGCTCTTGTAGGGAAGACCTGGTGGTGACAAAATCTCTCAGCATTTGCTTGACTGTAATGGATTTTATTTCTTCTTCACTTATGAAGCTTAGTTTGGCTGGATATGAAAATCTGGGTTGAGAATTCCTTTCTTTAAGAATGTTGAATATTGGCCCCCACTCTCTTCTGGCTTGTAGGATTTCTGCCGAGAGATCAGCTGTTAGTCTGATGGGCTTCCCTTTGTGGGTAACCTGACCTTTCTTTCTGGCTGTCCTTAAACATTTTTTCCTTCATTTCAACTTTGGTGAATCCGACAATTATGTGTCTTGGAGTTGCTCTTCTTGAGGAATATCTTTGTGGCATTCTCTGTATTTCCTAAATTTGAATGTTGGCCTGTCTTGCTAGGTTGAGGAAGTTCTCCTGGATAATATCCTGCTGAGTGTTTTCCAACTTGGTTCCATTCTCCCTGTCACTTTCAGGTACACCAATCAGACGTAGATTTGGTCTTTTCACATAGTCCCATATTTCTTGGAGGCTTTGTTCATTTCTTTTTACTCTTTTTTCTCTAAACTTCTCTTCTTGTTTCGTTTCATTCATTTGATCTTCAATCACTGATACCCTTTCTTCCAGTTGATCAAATCTGCTACTGAAGCTTGTGCATTCGTCACGTAGTTCTTGTGCCATGGTTTCAGCTCCATCAGGTCATTTAAGGACTTCTCTGCACTGGTTATTGTAGTTAGCCATTTGTCTAATCGTTTTTCAAGGTTTTTAGCTTCTTTGCGATGGGTTCGAACTTCCTCCTTTAGCTCAGAGAAGTTTGATCATCTGAAACCTTCTTCTCTCAATTCATCAAAGTCATTCTCCGTCCAGCTTTGTTCCATTGCTGGTGAGGAGCTGCATACCTTTGGAGGGGGAGAGGCACTCTGATTTTTAGAATTTTCAGCTTTTCTTCTCTGTTTTTTGCCCATCTTCGTGGTTTTATCTACCTTTGGTCTTTGATGAGGGTGACGTACAGATGGGGTTTTGGTATGGATGTCCATTCTGTTTGTTAGTTTTCCTTCTAACATTCAGGACCCTCAGCTGCAGCTCTGTTGGAGTTTGCTGGAGGTCCACTCCAGACCCTGTTTTCCTGGGCATCAGCAGCAGAGGCTGCAGAAAATTTAATATTGCTGAACAGCAAATGTTGCTGCCTGATCGGTCCTCCGAAAGCTTCATGACAGGGGTACCCGGCCATAGGAGCGGTCAATCTGCCCCTACTGTGGGGTGCCTCCCAGTTAGGCTACTTGGGGGTCAGGGACCCACTTGAGGAGGCAGTCTGTCCGTTCTCAGATCTCAAACTCCTTGCAGGGAGAACCACTACTCTCTTCAAAGCTGTCAGACAGGGACATTTAAGTCTGCAGAGGTTTCTGCTGCCTTTTGTTCAGCTATGCCCTGCCCCAAGAGGTGGAGTCTACAGAGGCAGGCAGGCCTCCTTGAGCTGTGGTGGGCTCAACCCAGTTTGAGCTTCAATGCCACTTTGTTTACTCAAGCCTCAGCAATGGTGGGTGCCCCACCCCCAGCCTCGTGGCCACCTTGCAGTTCGATCTCAGACTGCTGTGCTAGCAATGAGTGAGGCTCCGTGGGCGTGGGACCCTCTGAGCCAGGCACAGGATATAGTCTCCTTGTGTGCCATTTGCTAAGACCGTTGGAAAAGCGTAGTATTAGGGTGGGAGTGACCCGATTTTCTGCATGCTGTCTGTCACAGCTTCCCTTGGCTAGGAAAGGGAATTCCCTGACCCCTTGCACTTCCCAGGTGAGGGGATGCCTCTCCCTGCTTCAGCTCATGCTCAGTGTGCTGCACCCACTGTCCTGCACCCACTATCCAACAAGCCCCAGTGAGATGAACCTGGTACCTCAGTTGGAAATGCAGAAATCACCTGTCTTCTGCGTCGCCCACACTGGGAGCTGTAGACTGGAGCTGTTCCTCCATGTTAAATATTTTTTTCTGGCCAGGCACAGTGGCTCATGCCTGTAATCCCAGCACTTTGGGAGGCCGAGGCGGGAAGATCACGAGGTCAGGACATTGAGACCATCCTGGCTAACACAGTGAAACCCCGTCTCTACTAAAAAAAGTATGAAAAATTAGCTGGGCATGGTAGCGGGCACCTGTAGTCCCAGCTATGCAGGAGGCTGAGGCAGGAGAATGGCGGGAACCCAGGAGGCGGAGCTTGCAGTGAGCGGAGATCACGCCACTGCACTCTAGCCTGGGTGACAGAGTGAGACTCCACTTCAAAAATTATATATATATATATAATTTCCCCCTCTGGTACATTTTTAAAAATTCTTTCTTCATTTTCTTGCAGAGAAAGATTGAGAGACTTCCAGCTCTGACCAAAATTTCCTAATGAACTTACTCTCCCACCTAAAAACAAAAAATATCTATAAATGCCAAATCTGGTTAAAAACACAAATAAAAACTAACAAAAATATCTGATGTCACTGAAGGGCAACTAAAACAGGCAGGACTTGACGGGCTACTATGTATGAGAAAATAAGATACTATAGCCTTCCACTCACCATGGACTTTTCAAAGAGGATATTTACTAACTCTTTGAATAGAGTCCAAACAGAAATCACATTTACATGGGCTGAAGAGGCAGAATTTATATTTTAGGAATGCCAAAGCAGTTAGAACTTGAGGATCAGAATCCCAGCAAAGAGGGAACCTCAGTGACTGGCTTCATATTCTGTGAAGAATTTTCCCTTCAGGCTGTAAATTTCTTTTTTTTGAGACGGAGTCTTGCTCTGTCGCCCAGGCTGGAGTGCAGTGGCGCGATCTTGGCTCACTGCAAGCTCCGCCTCCCGGGTTCATGACATTCTCCTGCCTCAGCCTCCTGAGTAGCTGGGACTACAGGCGCCCGCCACCACGCTGGCCTAATTTTGTGTAGTTTTAGTAGAGATGGGGTTTCATCGTGTTAGCCAGGATGGTCTTTATCTCCTGACCTCGTGATCCGCCCGCCTTGGCCTCCCAAAGTGCTGAGATTACAGGCATGATCCACCATGCCTGGCGAGGCTGTAAATTTCTACAAGTTATAATGAAAAATGTCTGGTATTCAATCAAAATTTTAATACTGTAAAAATTAGAACAAAAATAGCAGAATAAAACAAATAATAGGGTGAGATTTACAGTCAATTCAGATCTTGCAGTTATCAGGAATAGACTATGAAATAACTTGTATTAATATGTTTAAATATATGTAGAATTCCTAAGAAACTGAAATAAATCCAAAGGAATTAAATAAAAATTTTAGAGCTAAAACTCTTAAGCTATAACAAAAAATTCAACATATAAGTTTAATAAAATATTAGGTATAGTAGTACAGGGAAGAATGAAATAGGAGTGATATAAATAAAACTATTCATGTTGAAACTAAAGAGAAGATCATGGGGGATATAGAAAGATAGAGATAAATGGGACATTGTAAAAAGTCCTAACATACATGTAATTGCTGGACAAAATGTATAACACAGAGAATGAGAAATAAGAAATACTTGAAAAAATAATTCCTGAGAATTTCCCTAAACTGATGAAAGCCATCAAAATACATAATCAAGAATTTCTATAAGAATTTCCACAAATTTCAAAGAGGATACATAAAAAGACAGCCTGACCTAAGTATATCACAATAAACTGCTGAAAATGATGAGACAGAATAAATATTTTTAAAAAAAAGCCTGAAAAAGACAGAATAATATTATCAATGAAGCAAAGAAGTAATAATTATGGAATCTGACCAATGTCCAAAATAAATATTGTCAAATAAAAATTCCACTGTATCTCACTTAATGCTCTTGGAGTGTCTCTGCAGCGTTTCAGTTACATTAAATGGGTCAGTATGACAGAAAAGGAGTGAGTTTAGAGAGAAAAAGTAAGACAGGAATTCAAAGTGGCAACATAATTGGCATTTTACTCTGAGTGGACTAGGTATACATTAGAGGATTCTTTGCAGAGTAAGTTGTTCTGAATTAAACAGCATAATTCTGACTTTTGTGATCTTCCTAACACAAAAAGATACAAAGACAGAAAAAGAATGACATGTTAAGTAACCTTTGTTATACTCCAGGCTAGAAATGATGGCAAATGGGTTCAAGTTTTAACAGTAGAGTGGAAGAGAAGTAGTTTGTTTCTGGCTATAATTTGACAGCAGAGCTCTCAGTACTTGCTGAAGAAGCAGATACAGAGAGTGAGAAAAATAGAGGACTCAAGTAAGATTTTAGATGACAGGTTGGTAAAGGGAAGCATCACAAAATAAAATTGAAATTGAAATTTGGCATAGATATATAGGTCTTTGATCATAGTTGTGAAAAAATATGAAATGTGCATATTCCAATTTTTAGAACATTTTACACTTGTTTTAGCTAATTTTAACTCAAAATATCTCTAAGTTAAAGAGTATCAGTTAAGATCAGTTATTGTTAACTCCTCATAAAGCCTTTTTTGTTTACTTCATGATAAGTTAGAATGTGAATTTCTCTAAGAGTGTGATTTTTTAAATTGTGCAAGTTAGATCATTTTGTTTCATGGTTTCAACAAAACTACAGGGAAATCTACTCAAGCTGTCAGCACATAGCACATTTGTTGATCAACAATTATGTGAACTTTGGCATATAAATTAGAAAGACTGCAAATAATTAGTATTTCTATAACAAAACTCATTTTATTTCTATTTATTTATATAAGATATTTCACAGCAATCAAATAATAAAAGGAATAGAAATGATAATAATTCCTCATTTTACCAACTGATAGTCATCCACAGATATATAAAGTAATTCAGAATAGTAAATCTCACACATTTCACTGATGTCTTTTTAATAAAACATTATGTTCATGTTTAATAAGTAAGCAAATTAGTATACATATTTTTGAGAATTGTATATTGTTACAACTAATAACAATATTTGTCAATTGTTTATAAAGTCTATAAATAGTTTAATTCTCAGAACCTACCTATTTAAAGAAATTAAAATAATTATGTGATAATTTATAACACATATTTTATAGCAAAAATGTGTTGTAAGGATCAAAAGTTAATGTTAAATATGTACTGCTTTATATTTTATATATCTATTCATCTCCATAAAATTCTTTGCAAGAAGTGGAATGGAAATTTGAGCTTCTTCATCATGTAAATTTTCAACCATTAAAAAAAGTCTAACATGTGTCTTTTAAATAAATATTGTCAGGTTTAAAATCCATGTGAAAATTACATTCCATTGGATTAATTTTAGAAGTTGATAATGCCAGATTCAATTTAAAATATCATCCTATAAAATGTATGTAAAATTCCATGGTTTGTTTCATTTAAACTTACTAATAAAATACTGTATTTGCCACTTAATTTTTTACCCCAAAATTTTATTGTATAATGAATGAGTGTAATATTTTTTCTACCTCACGTAGTATAAGGCATTATATGATTTCAGAAATTAAATAAATGAAAGGATGATCATTATATGTTAGAAACTACTTAAACAGAGAAAAGGGAAATGTGCTTAAGGTAGATAAAGGTTTTGTTTTAGGTAGGGCCAGAACATACATTTTACCTCCTGAGGAATAATGTCAGATAACTAGACTTAGGTAGCTCAGATGGCATTGAAAAATTAGAAATACACATTTTTGAGTTATTTGCTTTTGTTTTGTGTGTGTTTCTGAAGTGGAAAATAATGATTTGCTCTTTTTAAAACTTGATTGAAATGGTGATTGATTTTTTTTCAGAATATGAATCTCAGGTAAAAATTTGATACAGTAGTCGGGCCCCTCTAAACAACAAGCATCTCTTCAGAGCACAGATAAACGCAGTGGACTCCGACGTGATCTGTGATGAGCCAATTTGGACTGAACAGCTTAGCTAGAGGAGATACAGGCAAACTGCTGGGTTTATATTTCCGAATGCTACTAAGTAATCAAGGAAATGATCTGCAAAATGTTTTATGTACTATTTTCTGTACTGGCTGAAAACAATGCTATAAATAGTACTTTAGAGGTGTATATAAAATCATGAATATTAAATGATGTTCCAAATCTACGAATCTCACATTGGATAGTAGCATGATTGTAAGAAAGGTTTTCTTTAACAAACACGGCTTTAACTTCTTTTGTTTATATTGGTTCAGATTATTATTTAAAAATTTCTGCCGGGCGCGGTGGCTCACGCCTGTAATCCTAGCACTTTGGGAGGCTGATGTGGGCTGATTACAAGGTCAGGAGATCGAGACCATCCTGGCTAACAGAGTGAAACCCCATCTCTACTAAAAATACAAAAAATTAGCCAGGCGTGGTGGCTGGCACCTGTAGTCCCAGCTACTCAGGAGTCTGAGGCAGGAGAATGGCATGAACCCGGGAGGCAGAGGGTGCAGTGAGCCAAGATCGTGCCACTGCACTCCAGCCTGGGCGACAGAGCGAGACACTGCCTCAAAAAAACAAAACAAAACAAAACAAAAATTCTGCTTACTATACATGACCCCTGTTATTTAGACTTTTGTCCTTGATGTATAGTTATTTGTAAAATAGTTGTTGTTGTTTTAGTGCTGTCTTGGCCTAGTTTTATGGCTCTGGGTAGAGACTGGTCTATTTCCAATTTTGAGGAGTTGATTAAATCTACATTCCAACCACTTCCTTCACTGGGCTTTCTCACTTTTTGTCACCGTACACTCACCCTCATAGCCCTAAACTCAGGTACCAGACAACTAGAGACAGCTCCTATGTCCCTGGTGCCTACGAAATTATTCAAATGAGCTAGTGTACAGGCAGCTCAAGAAACTTTCCTAACTCCATCCTGCAAGTGTTGTACATAAGCTGCCCCCTGCAGCTCCAGCTTGCTGTTACCCTATCCACAGAGTTCAACATCTTGTGTGATCCTGCCTGATAGACTTCTCTCCTCTGGAGGTATAAGTAACAAAGAATTTTGCTTTTAATCCACCCAAATCTCAACATATGTCTACCATTCATATAATTGTAAAAATCATATACAATATTATTTAACAAACATTTATAGGTATATACTAGTGACAAAAGAGCAAAGATCACTGACTTGTTGAGGCATACATTTTATCTATCTTCCTATTTCTATCTATATTGCACATATTTTACATATTTGTAAAATTATAGCATTTCCCTTTTTATGTGTTTCTTTCTGCCATATAGTTTTCTTATGAAAAAATATTTAATCGAGAGTGAAACTTTATTGAGAACATGCCTGGTCAAACTGGTTTAAAAAAAATAAAAACTAGAATCCTGATTTCTTTTTTTTGAGACAGAGTCTCGCTCTGTCAACCAGGCTGGAGTGCAGTGGCGTGATCTTGGCTCACTGCAACCTCTGCCTCCCAGGTTCCAGTGATTCTGGTGCCTGTCTCAGCCTCCCGAGTAGCTGGAACTACAGGTGTGCCCCATCATGCCTGGCTAATTTTTGTATTTTTAGTACAGATGGGGTTTCACCATGTTGGCCAGGCTGGTCTTGAACTCATCACCTCAAGTGATCTGCCTGCCTCAGCTTCCCAAAGTGCTGGGATTACAGGCGTGAGCCACTGTGTTTGTTTTTGATCTTAGCAGGGAAGCATTTAAGACTTTCTTCTTTTACCATTGTGTGTGATATTAGCACTTTTTTTTTATATCCTTTATCAGGTTCAGAAAGTTTCCTTTCATTACTAGATTACTGTTTGTTTTCCTAATGATCAAGTCCTGAATTTTTTTTCTAAATCTATTGCTATTATGTGTTTTATTTTCCTTTATTCTATTAGAGTGGTATATTTCATTAATGGATTTTCAGATGTTAAATTGATTTTGCATGCCTCTGATAAATTCCCACTAATCATGGTTATATATTTCTCTATTTAATTTGCTAATATTTTGTTAAAGTGCCCTAAATGTGTTTCTTTTTTATTTTTTACTTTTTATGCTATATTTTTACTGTAACATTTTTGTTTAGCTATGTTTAGATACGCAAAATCTTATCATTGTGTTACAATTACCTACAGCATTCAGGACAGTCACATGCTATATGGTTTGTAGCCTAGGAGAAATAGGCTATACCATATAGCCTACGTGTTTATAAGCTATCTAGATTTGTGTAGGTTTACTCTGTGATTGATGTTTGCACAAGATAAAATCACCAGAGAACAGATTTCTCAAAACATATCGCTGCCATTAAGTGATACATGATTGTAAATTCATATTCATTATATCTTTTTCATGTATTGACCCTTCTTTCAGTAGGAAATTGCCGTCTTTCACTGTAATACCACCTGTGAATTGAACTGTATTTTATGTGATATTGCTATAGCCACAGTCAGTTTCTTATGGGTTTGTTTGCATGATATATTATTTTCCTTTCTTCTTTTCTCAATCTGCATGTCTTTGTATTTTAAGAACATCTGTCTGCATGTCTTTGTATTTTAATTTTCATATACTAATTGTTGCATTTGAATCATTTCTAACAATTCTTTTAAAAATTGGAGTATTTTGTTATTCACATATAATAATGTAACATAATTGTTCATGTGGTTGGATTAAGGTCTGCATTTTGCTATTTGTTTGTAATTCAATTACTTTAGGTAAAATAGATGAAACTTACCAAAATATATTTTAATCTTTCCCCACACCATCCTTTTTACTATTGTTATCAATATGCATTACGTATCTATCAATTTTTCTTAAGCCCATTGGTACAGTGCTATGTTTTGTTAAAGTCTTTAAAGAAAGTGAGAAAATAGTATGGATTTATTTATAAATAATATTTTATGTTCTTTATACCTTCTATAGATATGAGTTGCCATCTGGTATCATTTACCTTCAGCTTGAAATTTCTTTACTATTTTTTTCTAGTGCATATCTGCTCTTCTCAAGGACTTGGTTTTACACATCTGAAAATATCCTTCTCATCTCTACATTTTTGGAGGATTGTATTGCTTGATGCAAAATTCTTGACTGATTTTTTTTCTTCAGCACTTTAAATATCTTCTTATACTGTTTTCTAGCTTCTATAATTTTAAATATGAAGTTCAACGTTGATCTCATCAATCAAATTAGCAGTCTTTGCCTGAGATTCTCCTAGAGAGGATTAGTCATTTCCTAGGTGTGGGCAACACTTCAGTTCTTCACTCTCATTTTGCAGTATGAGATCTGAATATTCTAAATAAATTGATCATTTTCCAAGACTCCAAAGATCCTTTCAAATTTTGTGTTACCTCAGTAGGGAGCTGAGACGTAGAAGGGGATAGGTTCACGTGCTTAAGCTACTATTATTTAGAAATATTGATATCTGTTTTTTACTACATCTTTCGACTCATAATTTAGGCTTTTATGAATTCTTGCTTCAATTGTTCGATGTTCTGTTAACTGATTTCCTGCCTTTAATTTCACAACCTATAATTTCCTATCTAACCTTCTAGCAGTGAGATCTTCCTGAATTGCAAATCTGCAATGCTATAACCCTACCTAATTTTTCACTGGCTGCCATTTGTTAAGATCATATTACGTAAAGCCTAAATTGCAATGACTAGAATTAAGTTCTACCCATGCTCACATTCTGCATGCCCCACTACTGACATACCACCCCTTCTCCCACCTTTTATCAGACATTCTGAAATGTGGAAGGCTTTCTCAGATAACTACACAGGCTTGCCTCTTGTCCCATTGAATAAAGTGTTATCCTCCACTCAGCTCTACTCATTCGTTTATTCATTCATATTTTAGCATATATTCCTAGAGTTTCTATTAAACAGGAATCCTTAGACGGACTGGAAATGAGCAGCTGAATGAGTAAAAGAATGGTCCTTTATGAGGACTAGAAGGTCATAATCCTTATTTCTGCTGGTAGACACTCAAAAGAATGCATGTATGTATATATAAGTATATATTTGTGTCATTTTATGTTGTTATTAAAGAATATCTGAGGCTGAGTAATTAATAAAGAAAAAGGTTTATTTGGCTCATGATTCTGATGGCTAAAAGTCCAAGATTGGACATCTGCATCTGGTAAGGGCCTCAGGGTGATTCTACTCATGGCGGAAAGCAAAAGGGAGCCACTTTGTGAAGAGATTATATGGCAAGTGAGGAAGCGAAAAAGAGAGAGGGGAGGTTGCAGGCTCTTTTTAACAACTAGCTCTGCAGAAAAGGAATAGAGTGAGACCTCACTAACCCTCAAGAAAGGTTATTAATCTATTAATGAGAGATTTGCCTTCATGAACCAAACAGCTCCTATTAGAGCTATCCTCCAACATTGGGTATCAAATGTCAACTAGTATAGAAAGGAGATTTTGCATAAAAGTAAAATAGGACTACCATATGATCCAGCAATCCCACTGCGGGTATTTATCCATATGAAAAGAAGTCAGTATATCAAAGAAGTATCTGTACTCTCATGCAGCACTATTCACAATAGCATAATGTAAAATCAATGTAAGTGTCCATCAATAGATGAATAGATTAGAAAAAGTGCTCTCTCTCTCTACACACACACACACACACCCCTCACATATATACACCATGGAATACTAAGCAGCCATAAAAATGAAATTATGTCATTTGGAGCAACATGAATGGAATTGGAGGTCATTATGTTAAGTGAAATAAACCAGGCATAGAAAGACAAATATCACATGTTCTCATTCATATGTGGGAGGTAAAAGTTGATCTCGTGGAGGTAGAAGGTGGAATGATAGATACTAGTGACTGGGAAGAATGTGTGGTTTGGGGAAGGGATAAAGAGAGGTTGGTTACAGATACAAATATACAGTTATGTAGACAGAATAAGTTATCGACATGATAATTACTTAGTCTATTTAGGTAACAAATTATCACTTGCACCCCATAAATATGTACATATATTTGTATCACTAAAAAAATTTAAGATGAAGTTTGGAGGTGACAAATATCTAAACCATAGCATTATGTGTGTACATATGTTTACATGTATATGTGTGTACTGTATATATACACACATATAGCATATGTCAGGTAGTGAGAAGAAATGTGAAGTATATAAAGTACAAGATATAGAGACTTAAGGAAGTGTTTATTTTAAATCTGTGGAGTAAGTTATGAAAAGATGCAGGGAGAAAGTACTCTAGGCCATGAAAAAAATAATAAAAATTAGGGAAAATTTCCTGACACAGCAATAAGCTTTGAGAATCAAAGGAATGGAAGATATTCCCTCTCTCACCTTGGAGGATGTATTCTGCTCTCTCACTATTCACTTCGTGACATTATCCCACAAATAGCAGCCTTTTATGGTCAATAAGTCTGCTGCATCAACAATAATAAAATGTCTATATTCTCTATTTTGTTTATCAACATTCAAAGTGATTTATTTCAAGTCTGCCTACGTGAGGGATTGACTGGAGATTGGAGGCTATCTATACACAATAATAATCCTATTCTCATGTTAACAATTATTACATGAATTCAAATATACAGCAGATAGAATCTTTACCAGTATGTGGCAGATCTAGGGTGAAGTTTCTGGACATAAAACGATTATCTTGTAATAACATTGCACATATGTTTTGCAGTAAACCCTGCTATTATTTGAACCTGACTTGAGACCCAGAAATTTAAAAAATAGACATTTTTTCTCTAAACTAAATTCTTTGGTGTATAGTAAAATCATTTCTACTGCTTAGCTATGCAATCAAATAACAATTACAACACAACATTCTATTTTCAATAAAATCTTTCTTACATTTCAGGAAATGTGAGGAGTGACATAGCGTTTGGGTGAATAATTATGATTACCATCTCTTGGCAAATACTATACATACCCATCCTTACAGGCTCATTTATACTGCTTTGTTAAGCAACACTATATAGAGTTATTATATTACTTTTATTTATTTGATGGTATATATGCATGGTTTTATATAATATCTGAAATAATGCCAAAGAGTAAACTACTTCTCAAAGTAATCTATAAGTATAAAATAAATAGCAAACAATGCCTTAGTATTTCATACATGGTTTCATGTATATATTTTTGTTTGCACTGCTATTTTGCAGAGTGCTTCCAGAAGCTGTGAAGTCTGATAATTATTGCTATACCATTTGACTTTGATAAAAATAATTCTAGAAAGCAAAGGATTTTGTGATCATATATCATTTTAGTCTAAAAGAAATATTCTGTCCTCTAAGAGAAAGATAATTAAAATGAAAATCTCTAAGTACCCAGAGAAAACTGTTAGGTTATTAAACTTTTTCTTCAATCTGTTTAAGTTTTATGTGCACACTGCCATTTAGGAGAAAACAAATTTTCCCCAAAATTATTTTGTTTTATTTCTCATTTGTTTATTTGTTTGATCCTAGTGGAATACTTCTACATATATTTCATAGTGCTTGTCTAAAGATCTTATATGCATGTAAGATTAAGTTAGGGCCTGGAATACAGACTGGGTTAATTTTTGTTGCAATGAAACACATATTTTCTAAAATCTATGTTTCCATTAATTAGAATATAACATATATACAGCATATGACTATTTACCAAGCATTTTTAAAAACTGTGACTCAATTATCCTCAAAACATCTCAAGAAAATAAGTTTAGAATAATAAAAATATAACCTAGATCTTTTGCTTCCAGTGCTTTTGTTCTGTACTCATGGACTCTATAAGGAAAATTAAAACTCACTTCTGTATTGTTAATGATTGAAACTGATATGGGTATTACATATGCATTAATATGCAGATATATATGTATGTATGTATTTCTCAGTCACTATATACAGATATATAATATGTATATATATATAGTTCTCAATTATGAAAAAGTATAACATCATTTTTTCATTAAATGTACCACCCTTCTTATTGTGAATTTGAATGACTGAAAGTGTATATGAGATGATACCATTACTTGATTAAAAATATTAAACTTAATATAGTATAGAAAATAGAATTTCATATTTTATCATTGAAAAGCCCTTTCAATAATAAAAACAAATTTTACACTCAGATAAAATAAAATGATTAAGCATGCAGATGCTTACTTAAAGAAGAGTTTAAATAGTCTATTTCAACTAAAGAATTGTTGAAAGCTAGCAAAACTGCTGAAGGTTCATTTGTAGATATGGAAGATAGGATTAGGGAGATTTAAACAGTAAAATTGATGGTGACATTAAGGGTAATGTTGAACTTATTTTAAAACTTTCCAAGTAGTGGCATTAGTTATATACCCATAAAGTAATTCCATAAATAACCATGAAGCTAAGCCTCTGAGATTCTGCATGACATGTCCTTATAGCAAAACAAAACAAAACAAAATTTAAAAATTAAAACTTCAGGTAACACAGATTTGCAAAATGTAATTTTGACCAGTTTAAAAATAATCACATCCACAGGGAAAAGGTACCATGTAAATAGAAGACTGTTTAGAGAGCCATATCCCAGAAGGGCTAAGGGGGAAAATAAAATAAATGGAAAAGGAAGTAATCAAGTCTCTAATAGCTGGTAAAACTAATAAACCAGGATGCCCTTGTGACTCATTAAACAAGAGGAAATGAAAACCTGTATATAGATAGTCCAGTCAACAGTTTTAATCCATGGAAATTGAAGCTACAGAGAATATTGTAAAATAAATGTACAGAAACCCCTGACAAACCATTTTGGATTACAATGTCTTCAATTTTCCTAGACCTTATTTGCCATGTTATCTCTCTTCTACCATCTAACACTAATATGTAAAAAAATGTGAGAAATAAAAAGACATGAAATCAACATTTAAAGGCCAAATAATCTCCAAATATATATTACACTGTATATTACACTGGGAGCCTCCCATTTTTGCCAGTACTTGTGGCCATTTTATGTATTCCTTCAATAACTACTATCCCTAAAGTCACACTCTTTATTCCATGTCACCATGTATCACTGTATCTTTTCTGGTTGTGCTAA
Source organism: Pan troglodytes (assembly GCF_028858775.2). NCBI lineage: Eukaryota > Metazoa > Chordata > Mammalia > Primates > Hominidae > Pan > Pan troglodytes. The sequence continues at coordinate 57,717,938 of NC_072398.2, read as the reverse complement.
TGACAAATAATTTTCAGTGAAATTGCCTTAATTTTAAACAAGTGGTTGGTATTTCATCTTTCTTTTGTCATTCTGACACTCTATATTTATACATTTCTTTTGATATTTTCCTTCAAAATATAGAATTTAGCTATCATCTCTTCTATTTTTTTCTTCTACCTGAATTCAAAACATTATATGTTTTTATTTTGTATAAGCTACAATTACAATACTTTTGGTACATTAAAGGTGCTTAAATTATGTTTGAGTCCTTAATGATATGCCAACTGAATTATGAACTACTAATAACTTATTTTATATGATTTAAAATATTATTATAGCTGTAAAATTCTTAGCATTGTTTGTGCTCCATAAACAATTAAAACCAAAGAAATTAATATGAAAATAGCAATTGTACTGACTATATAAATTCCCTGGCATAACTCTAGTGTTAGAGTTTGTGTGTTTAAGGATGTATGCCTTCATGGGATGCATACATTTAGAAAAATGTAAAAAATATGAACCACCAGGGATGCCAGTGCACTGCAGAACCTCTAAAATTAACCTCAAGCCTGAACAAATTCACTTTATGAAAATTAATTAGACCAGGCCAACATTTTCTCATCAGCCCTGCCCAATGCCCTCTCCTGTTGCTTCTTGTGCCTGTGTTTTTGGTCCTTGATCTTACTTATTTCTCGGTGATTTTATTTGGATTCCCTATAACTGCCCTTGGCTGCTTTCCTCTCTTCTACTCCTTGATACTGTTCTTATGTATCACATTTCCGCCTCTAATTCTATTAACCGATCTCATTTGGAAGTTTTTCATTTGATTATTTTATTACACTCTGCACCACTGTGTGTGAAAAAAACAATATCAGAAACAAATGAAATGAGGAATAGCTTTGAGGTGTGTAAATGAACTTTCTTCCAGTGAAATAAGTTATATAATTGCGAATATATTTTCTCACACCTCAATAGACGGAGCAAGGTTACAAGTGTTTATATCAGGAACACAGAGAGCTCTCTGCAACAACAGCAGAAGCTTCTTCTCTGACTTCATTACTGGAGTACACAAACCTTAGACGATTGAAAATGGTAGCACAGATGGGTTTTTTTTCCCTCATAGGTTAGAAGTAATTTTAATGAGGCCTAAAAATTGTCACCTTCATAGATGAATGTATTTAACATTTTTCTTATTCATTCACGTATAGCTAGCTCTAAATTAGACAGTTCCTCTTGTCCTCCTGGTAGTTTTCTTGATGATGCTTTTTACTTACACAATTCTCTATAGTTTGGAAAAAAAGGGCCTTATTCTGCATTCCTATTTATTTTATTAACACCCTGAAATAAATATTTTATACAAAATTGAATCATCTGATATTAGGCAACTTGCTGGAAATTTTATTTCTAGTAAATCAGGAAAAAAACTCAAATGTCCCCATTTTTGGTTTAGTGAACTTTAGTATGTGGGTGTGTATATGTGTATATATATATATATATATATATATATATATATATATATATATATAAAATATAGATATATGTGTGTGTATATATATATGTGGCTAATTTTTTGTATTTTAGTAGAAACGGGGTCTCACCATGTTAGCCAGGGTGGTCTCAAACTCCTGACCTCAGGTGATCAGCCCGCCTCGGCCTCTCAAAGTGCTAGGATTACAGATGTGAGCCACCTTGCCTGGCCACTTTAAAATATTACACTTTGTTTCTCATTAAAATGTTTCAGATTGCTCTTCTCCTATTCATTATTTTAACCTAAGTTCAAAGACCTGCTTCTTCCTTATTCTACTTCCTGGACTGAATTCTAGCTGGATTCTTATAATGCATTTTACCCAACATTGAGTTGATCAAAAGAGAAAAAAATTAATATATTAGAGGTATAAATGTTTCCCCTAATGTCAGAGTGTCCTAATATAGAATGTAACCTTTTAAATTACATCATGGTACTAGTACAAAAATAGGCACATAGACCAATGGAACAAAATAGACAGCCCAGAAATAAGGATGCACATCTATGACCATCTGATCCTTGACAAAGCTGACAAAAACAAGCAAAGGGGAAAGATCCCCTATTCAAAAAATGGTGCTGGGATAACTGACTGGCTAGCCATGTGCAGAGGATTGGAGCTGGTGCCTTTCCTTACACCATATACAAAAATCAACTCAAGATAGAGGTAAAACCAAAAACTATAAAAATATGGAAGACAACCTAGGCAACGCCATCCTGGACATAGGAATGGGCGAAAATATCATGACAAAGATACCAAAAGCAATCACAACAAAAGCAAAAATTGACCGGTCAGATCTAATTAAACTTAGGAACTTCTACACAGAAAAAGATGTTACCAACAGAATAAATACATAACCTACAGAATGGGAGAAAATATTTGCAAACTATGCATCTGATAAAGTTCCAATATCCAGTATCTATAGAGAACTTAATCTAATTTACAGGAGGAAAAACAACCCCAGTAGAAAGTGTTCAGAAGACATAAACAGACACTTCTCAAAAGAAGACATACATACATTCAAAAATCATATGAAGAAAAGCCCAATATCACTGATCATTAGAGAAATGCAAATCAAAACCACAATGAGATACCATCTCATATCAATCAGAATGGCTATTATTAAAAAGTAAAAAAAATAACAGATGCTGATGAGGTTACAGAGAAAAGGAAATTCTTACATATTTTTGGTGGGAGTGTTAGTTCAATCATTGTGGAAAGCAGTATGGTGATTCCTCAAAGAGTTTAAAAGCAGAACTACTATCCAACCCAGAAATCTCATTACTGGGTATATACCCAAAGGGATATAAATCATTCTGCCATAAAGACACATGCACATGAATGTTCATTGCAGCACTATTCTCAATAACATAGACAAGGAATCAATCTAAATGTCCATCAATGACAGATTGGATAAAGAAATTGTGGTGCATTTATACCATGGAATACTATGCAGGCCTAAAAACGAGTGAGATCATGTCTTTTGTGGAAGCATAGATGGAGCTGGAAGCTATTATACTTAGCAAAATAACACAGGAACAGAAAATCAAATATTGCCTGTTGTCACTGATACATGGGAGCCAAATGATAAGAACTTGTGAATACAAAGAAGGAAACAACAGACACTGGGGTTTATTGTCGGGGGAGGGTGGAAGGAGGAAGAGGAGCAGAAAAGCTAACTATTGAGTAATGGGCTTAATACCTGGGTGATGAAATAACGTGTACACCAAATCTCTGTGTCACGTGTTTACCCATGCAACAAACCTTCACATGTGCCCACAAACCTAAAATAAAAGTTAAAAAGGGATTAAGTCACATAATAATTTTGTGGTTTCTAGATTGAGATCTGAACTGATATTCATGTATATTTTCTTATCTTCTGTTTTCTTTATTTCTAGAAGAGTTCTTGGCACATACTAGGCATTCAATAAATGTATGTTTAAAAACAAGTGAATAAAAAGTAAATAAATGTGCCTCCATTCCTCTTGCAATGGAACTAAAATTAAATTAGTACGTCAGAGTAACAAAATTGGCAAATTAGGCACAATAAAGAGAATATAAGGAGTACTTAAAGTATGGAAGGTGCAGATTTAAAGATCAATATCATTAGACAAACTTGGTGAAGATTAAACTGGTAGGAAAAATGTTCCTCTGTCATCAGCAAGCTTTTATTCAAATGTTATTTTCTCTTACAGTTTCAAGTAGTTGTATGTGTCATTTCTATACACAATGATGTCCATAGACAGAGAAAGGACCCCTGGATGTCTTGTGTTTCTTTGTTGGGGATAAACAATCCCCCTTTAGATGTCCTCAGGAGATCTCTTTCAAGTTTCTATGGGCATGATTAGGCCACATGTTCATGCAGCAGGAAGGATCTCAAAGTACAGGGCTGTACTCAGGTCTCCTGAAGATCTCACTCCTCCCAGTAGCTAAATATGTGTCGAACTCCATGGTGCCATGTTTATTCAGAGTAAGTTAATAATACATGATGAGAATGAGGTTGGCTGTATATTTTAACCTCAAAAACATACTATGTCAAGTGGAAATATCTTGAGGTTTCAGCAGTGCAAATGTCTTCTATAACTTTTGAAAACAATAGAATCCTTCCCATTGTTCCAGGGAATATTTCACCAGAAATATTGGAAGACAATAAATTAAAAATGAGCACACAAGCCATCTGACTTAGAAATCCTTAGATATTTTTATCGCTATGACTTTTGTTGTTAATCATATATGAGCATCCTGATGTTTTTAATAATGTATTGTGAATTCAGTTAGAAACCAAGCTGATATTCTTCTTATGTCTACTCTTAAATAGAACAGTGGAGGATTATCAGTAATTTATTAAACTGCTGTTCAAACAAATATTTTTAACGGATATATAAAAACAAAATATTTGTATTTCAAAATCATATTGCAACTTAATGATCAAGATTTTATTCTCCATATTGGAGTGCAATGAGAACTCAAACTTTCATAATATTCTTTTAAAGAAAATAGCAAACTATCTTATGGAATGTGCACCATTCGCAACTAAGAAACTGTTCATTCTCACAGATCCTCATTTCCTTGCAAGGATAAAAAAAGAAGGTTAAAATGGTATTAAGTAATTTGAAATATATCTTATTCACAAGTTTATTTCCTAGTGTACTTCATGCTGTCCTAATTTACATAATATCCAGAAACTGTTTGTAAACTATTATACCAAAAATGTAACATATAGAAAAGATAATTTTGCTATACACCTATTTCTTTGATTACAGAGAAAATAAACATTTCATGAGACAAATAGGTGTGAGATCCTTCAGATCTTTTTGTGTGGGAGAAAACTTCTTCAAAACACCAGATATGAGATTGAAAATAAACACATAGACAATAGTAACATTTATTTGGATCACATAATGTTGAATCTGGGTAAATAATAATGAATTGGTCAAGAAGAGTCATCTTATCAGTAAAATTTTAATAAAGTTACATTAGTAATGGCCTACATGAAAAAAGAATACATCATCAAACTATATACATTTTAAACACTAAGATGTGCAAAAAGTGTATTTATGAAATCTCTGAAGACAGAGACTCTCACTTAACCTTTGAATCTTGATTACATACAACAGTACTTGACAGCCATACTAAATCCCCCAAAATATTTGTTATATAAATAGGTATTGAAAAAGTTCTCTATCACAGGGCAACACTGCTCAGCAAATAATTACTTGGAGAGTAAATTAATTAAATAAATTGAATAATATATTTAATGCAGATAACTTTTGAAATACATATATTTAATGCAGATAACTTTTGAAATACATATGAAAGTTTTACCCTAACTATAAGTCACATATAGAAAGAGTATAAAAGTAATTGTACACCTTTAATTTTTGTAATGTGAATACCCATAAAAACTTCTCCCTACTAATGGTATAAATTATTGTCCACAATCAAGAATTCTCCATTTACTTTGCCCCCCCCCAAATTCTCTCCTTACTAAATTTAATCAATATTGTAATTTATGTTGACTGTGTTTTTGCACATTTTAGGGTTACCTTCTTAAATATGTATCCCTAAACAGTGGATTTAGTTTTGCCTGTTTTTGAGCTTAGTATAAATGGTATTATGCAACATACATCATTCTGTATTGTGTATCTTTTGATGTGTGTTATGTTTGTGAAATTCATCCAGGTTGTATTTATCTATATAGTTCATCTATTTTCAAGCATATATTTGATGGCACTGTATAAATTAATATAACACAATTTATGTATTTTCCTGTTGTTGCATGTAGTTTTATTTTCCTGTTTGTACTTCTTTTTAAAGATACAGTTATGCATATTCTTATACATGTCTTCTGATATATATGTGCATAGATTTCAGTTAGATGTATGCTTAAGAATGAAATTGCTGGATGATAGACCATGTGTAGTTTAGCATTAGTGATATTAACTAAATAGTTTCTGCAATGATTGTATCAATATTTATTCTCACTAGTGACTTACTTACTACTAATAAAGTCAAACACCTTTTCCCTTGCTTATTTGCCACCTAAATTTCCATTTTAGTAAATTAATTAGCTGTTTGAATTTCTTGCTCATTCCTCTACTCATGTTTTTTTAGCTTATCAACACATGCTAGTTTGTTTTATATTCTTAGGTATATGTTTCAGGTATACCTTTCTTAGGTATATGTTTTGCAAATATATTCTTTCCATTTTTTTGGCTGGCCTATTTATTTTGCCTAAAATTATTTACAGGTTAACACTAAGTTCTTCATTTTAATATGGTCATATTTATCTGTTATTTATTCATGACTATTGATTTTTTTCCTATATAAGAAACAATCAGAAATCAGGATGATATTATGCTCTAATACAGTCAAATATTTGTATTTGTTTTTATACTATTTCTTCCCCATTTAGAAAGTGGCATTGTCAACTTGGTGCATGCCATGTGAGTATAATAAAATAGTATATAACACAAAGAAGATATACAACAAATATTTATAGAATGGTATTCATTTATATCTATCTGTCATCTATCGATCTATCATCTATCTATCTATCTATCTAATCATTCTATCTATCATAGACCAAATAAACATTGAATTTATTTTAAAATATAATTTGGTAATAAAAATTAGTGAAATTATTGTCATGATTTTAGAGAATAAAAGATTATACTCATGTCTCTGTGCTGCCTACCTCTGAGCCAATCATTCTAATCTGAGTTTAAAGTAATCCAATAGACCAAGTCTTGATTAAATGTCCTTCTTGGTGACAGGGTTTTAACTCCAATGACAACCAGCCATATGCCATTTTAGAGGAGTCCTTTGTCATAATTTGAGGAAAAATAATATATTATTAATTCATTCAACCAAAAATTATTGTGCCAGGTTCTATTTAAGTTCATTTTAGGCTGTCTGGAAGAACTTATACAAAATTATAATTGAATAAGTTGCTTTAATACAAGGCAACAATTTTCTTAATAATTATAAATGTAAGCGGCCTAACTTTGTTACAGTAGATAGGCAGATGTGACAGGGCAGAAGAGGCCCCCCCACCCCAACTAACAACCAGGAATTTCAGGCGACAATCAGGTGATGGTCTGGAAGTTGTTAACTGTCTCTCTAAAATAATAATTGGTTGCAGCCAGCTCTGGCGAAAGGCAATCTCCCTGTAGATAGAAAAAAACTGAAACCAATGATCATCAGCTTCCTGATAAGATCCAAAGAGTTGGGCAAGTGGGCTCACACATGTCCACTAAGAGGCAAAATGGTGGAGTTTAACTGGTATATGACCGTACAGTGACATTCCACCTTCAAAGGGAAGGATGCCTCAGGTGAACATGTGTACAACCCCAGTAAAAACACTGCGCATGCTCCCCTCCCAAGTGCTCGCAGGCCATTGTGCATATGGACAAACCACCCCAAGGGAAGAATCAAGGGAGAAGGGATGCAAGACCCCTGAAGTATACCAATGTATAAAACCCCAACTCATAAAGGTCAAACCCGCACTTGTGCTTCAAATTGCTGCTTGGGCCTGTTCCAAGTGTACTTTCCTTCCTTTCATTCCTGCTTTAAAGCTTTTTAATAAATTTTCACTACTGTCCTAAAACTTGCCTCAGTTTCTTCTGCTGCTTTATGCCTCTCAGTCAAATATTTCTTCTGAGGAGGAAAGAATTGAGGTTGCTGCAGACATGTACAGATTCACTGCCAATAACTTGGATAACTGCCACTGATAGCAACTTGACTAATTTTAACCCCAGAGAAATTACTGTACTAACAATGCCCACATTTTCCAATTTACTGCATACTATTGTGGCTCTGGGCTTCATATTGTGCTGTAGGCAATACGTTGCAAAAAATAGCATTACACGGAGTAGTTAAGCATTGACTGTTCTGTTTGGAAAGAACGTGTAAAGGGAGGACTAGAATGTAAATGATTCTACACTTATTAAAAAAACAAACAAAATACAGGGACACCTAAAATGTAAAATGAGGCTAGTCTTTAAATCTGAGCATCTGAATAAGCATGACAAACATTTCATATCATTAGGTGGTATTTATCATGCATGTGCATATATGCATACATATATTGATATTAAAATGAACACTTAAGTGTTTTTATAATTATCAAATTGCTTTATTTCAGTGAAGCCTAAGAACAAGTTTTGTTATGCCCTCAGGAAAAATAAAAGATAACAAAATTATCCCTCATGGGTACCTCAAATTATGGCCTTACTAAAATTATAGCTGTACATGCAAAACAACATATTCATGAGTGGTTGGTTAAAACCTGAAATTATGGAGAAGGCTGAATTGACATATACAGCATTATCGGCAAAAACCTTCACACACTGTGCCCTCTAAAATGAGGCTTTATTTTCTGTCTGAAACATTGACAAGGGATATTCAATATGGGATATGCCAATGCATACTCGTTTATCTGTCATGCATTTTTCTTATTCTAATTTCTCCATAGAGCTTAGCAGTCATGACTTTTGTAATTATTATTGCATTATTCCCTCCATTCATATAAAATTATAATTTCTCTTTAGTAAAATAAAGCATGCAATTTGACTAATTTGTATTTAATGCTTATATACCAACAGTATAATATTTAGCAGATTGATATAACACCATAATTCATGATACAGTATTCCATATATAATACTCATGATCAGAAGTGAGGACTTGCAATTTTTACTTCTCTTGATAGCAGCTCAGTTACATACTAGGAAATTAAGAATAAGAGTTTATTGAGGTTCAAATATCTGTGATATGTAATTTAAAAAAATATTTCAAGTATAATAATATAGAAGTTAAACAATGAATGTTTCATATAAACATGTTACCTTAATTATTATTAAATATTCATGTCATCATTTGTTTTTTATGCAATATTATTATACCTAATAGATGTTAGAAAGTGAACTGTCAGAAAAAAATTTATAAGAACAATTTAAAAATGCCAATATTAAGCAGTGAAGCAAATATTAAGATAAAATGCAATGTAAAAAAAATCAACATTTATAAATATGGAAATCAACAATGGATAAGACACCCCAGGAAAAATTAATATAAAAGATGCTAAAATGCTAAAATAAAACTTTAAAAAAGGGTAATATTTGAATGGGTAAAAGTAAGAAATAGTCTAAAATATATACAAAAAAATCGGGTGAAAGAATGAGTGACAAATTAGTATTTATTGAATATTTGTTGAGACAATGACTAGAAAAGTCTTAAAAAAATTACTAAGACACACTTAAGTTATAAGAAATGACTTTGGATTAATCTGCAATTATTTTTAAAAGTATCTTCAAATACTCAAGTTTGGATTTAATACAATTGCCATGATAAAAGACAATAAAGTAAAAATATAAATGTTTTTCATACAAGTATGAAATTATTTTTAAAAATCAGACTACTGTGTAACAATAGAGACACGTAAAAAATACATGAAGATCATGCAACTGAACTGAGTTCAGGTTCAGTTAGATCCAGGAATCAAATGCCGTCAAAAATATACTAACCAGACATCATAAAGAGAATGATAAATATTACATCAAATAACAGTTTAGTTCATATCCTTGTGAATACGGTAAATTATGTAATTACTAGCTCTGTGAACTTGGGCAAATTATCTTTTATGATTTGCAGAAGCCCTGGTAAATAGTTCAATAAACATTAGTTTTCATTATCATCCACTTTCTTGATGGCAATGTTAAAGTGTAGAACAAAAATAAAATTATAAGCCACCAACCAATTGAATGGATCCCCTCCTCTCAGCCAAAGGCATTCAAAATAAACATGAAAAACTAGTTGAGGTGACGATGGGAAGGGAGTGTGGACATGCATCATTAAACGCTCCTTTTTTTTGAATACAGGCACAACTGACCAACATTAACATTAAAACAAAGATTTTATGACTGACCAAGCTGACTCTTTGTAGCAGTAAGATACATCATATGACAGATAGCAGGCCCTGAAATAAATCAAAGTATTTTACACAAAACTATATTTCCTTGAGATATTTTTAAGTGGCACTGCAAAGCTGTCTCTTGTGGGGAAAAATCTACATTCACTGAAAATTCTCCTTCCCTTTTCAGGCCTTTCTCCTGAACTAGGAGAGAATAATTAAGAATAATTAACAGTCTGGCACCTTTTTACCTCTAACAAACATTTACAATCTATTCTCTTTGAAGCCTGCTACCTGAAGTCTTCATCTGCATAATAAGAACCTTGATATCCACAACCCCTTACCTTAACCCAGACATTCCTTTATATTGATTCCAAGCCTTGACATAATAATTTAACTCTTTCAACCATTTGCCAGTCAGAAAATCTTTGAATCTACCTATGACCTAGAAGCTCCTGCTTCCAGTTGTTCCACATTTCTGGACCAAATCAATGTATACCTTACATATATCAGTTGATGTCTGCTTGCATCATCTGTCCCAATAAAATGTACAAAATCATGCCATAACCCAGCCACCTTGGCGCATATTCTCAGGCCCTCCTGAGGCTGTGCCACGGGCATGTCCTTAACCTTGGCAAAATAAACTTATAAATTGATTGAAACTTGTCTCAGATACTTTTTGGTTTACAAAAGTTAAAAAGAAGACAAAACATGCAAAAATGAGGAGATAAAATCTTATTCATAATCATAAAGAACAAGTAACATTTGCATAGGTTGACTGCATCTATATTTTGAGCCTTTCCCCTAAGTCAAGAGCAACAATTAATAACATTTCTAAAAACATTTGTGAAAAATCACTTGATGAATTCTAATTGATAATAATATACTAACTTAAAATGTTGTTGACAATGTCTTTATATTTGTTGCATCTTTTATTTACATAAGTAGAAATATTTACATTACAAAACAAATGTTTAATGAAACTGCATGATAGACACTTTATGCAAAATTTTATATAACATTTATTCCCACTTACCCAATGTCACAAACGTATTATGATCAAACAATGCAATTAAATATATTGAAACAACAGAAGCATGTCAAAAATTAATTAAATTGTATGAGTTTGAAACTCATATGACTACAAATAATTCATAAATTGCAAGTAGAATGATAAAAGCAAATTTCGGCCAGGCACGGTGGCTCACACCTGTAATCCCAGCACTTTGGGAGGCTGAGGTGGGCGGATCACGAGGTCAGGAGATCAAGACCATCCTGGCTAACATGGGGAAACCCTGTCTCTACTAAAAATACAAAAAAAAAAAAAAAAAAATTAGCCAGGGGTGGTGGCAGGCACGCCTGTAGTCCCAGCTACTTGGGAGGCTGAGGCAGGAGAATGGCATGAACCCGGGAGGCAGAGCTTGCAGTGAGCCAAGATTGAGCCACTTCACTCCAGCCTGGGCAACAGAGAGAGACTCAGTCTCAAAAAAAAAAGAAAAGAAAAAAAGCAAATTTCATCTCAGTCATTAGAGACAAAGATACATATTTTGTGTAAAATTAAAATACTGTTTAACCAAATCAATTGAGATTATTATTACTACAAAATAAATAAATTAGCAAACAACATTAATTTTCATCTCAATGGTATGAGATTTGAAAAGAACTGCATAGTGGCATTTTGCTAGCAAAGCAAAGAAACAACATTATGATAAAAACTGAACAGTATTACAGTCATCAAAAACAGTGTTAGAAAAATGTGTTGATAATCTTGTGCATCAACTAATAGGCAAAATAACCAGCTAGCATCATAATGACAGGATTGGATTCACACATAACAATATTAACATTAAATGTAAATGGGCTAAATGACTGAATTAAAAAACACAGACTGACAAATTGGATAAAGAGTCAAGACCCACTGTTGTGCTGTATTCAGGAGACCTATTTCACGTGCAGGGACACACATAGGCTCAAAATAAAGGGATGGAGGAATATTTACCAAGCAAATGGAAGGCAAAAAAAAGTAGGGGTTGCAAACCTAGTCTCTGATAAAATAGACTTTAAACCAACAAAGATCAAAACAGACAAGGGCATTATATAATGGTAAAGGGATCAATGAAATAAGAAGAGATAACTATCCTAAATATATATCCACCAAATACAGGAGCACCAGATTCAAAAAGCAAGTTCTTAGGGACCTAGAAAGAGACTCAGACTCCCACACAATAATAGTGGGAGACTTTAACACCCCACTGTCAATATTAGACAGATCAACAAGACAGAAAATTAACAAGGATATTCAGGACTTGAATTCAGCTCTGGACCATGCAGACCTAATAAACACCTTCAGAACTCTCCATTCCAAATCAACAGAATATACATTCTTAACAACACCACATAGCACTTATTCTAAATCGATCACATAATTGGAAGTAAAACACTCCTCAGCAAATGCAAAAAAATGGAAATCATAACAAACAGTTTCTCAGACCACAGTGCAATCAAATTAGAACTCAGGATTAAGAAGCTCACTCAAAACCACACAACTACATGGAACTGAACAACCTGCTCTTGAATGACTACTGGGTAAATAACGAAATTAAGGCAGAAATAAAGAAGTTCCTTGAAACCAGTAGGAACAAACATACAATGTACTGGAATCTCTGGGACATAGCTAAAGCAGTGTGTAGAGGGAAATTTATAGCACTTAATGCACACATCAGAAACTAGAAAGATCTCAAATCACATTTTAAAGAACTAGAGAAGCAAGTGCAAACAAATTCAAAAGCTAGCAGAAGGCAAGAAATAACTAAGATCACAGCAGAACTGAAGCAGATAGAGACACAAAAAAACCCTTCAAAAAATCAAATAATCCAGGAGCTGGTTTTTTGAAAATATTAACAAAATAGATAGACCGCTACTCATACTAATAAAGAAGAAAAGAGAGAAGAATCAAATAGACACAATATAAAATGATAAAGGGGGTATCACCACTGATCCCACAGAAATGCAGACTACCATCAGAGAATACTATAAACACCTCTATGCAAATAAACTAGAAACTCTAGAAGAAATGGATAAATTCCTGGACATACACCCTTCCAAGACTAAACCAGGAAGAAGCTGAATCACTGAATAGACCAATAACAAGTTCGGAAATTGAGGCAATAATTAATAGCCTACCAACCAAAAAAAGCCCACAACCAGATGGATTCACAGCCGAATTCTGCCAGAGGTAATAAAGAGGAGCGGGTACCATTACTTCTAAAACTATTCCAAACAATAGAAAAAGAGGGACTCCTCCCCAACTCATTGTATGAGGCCAGCATCATCCTGATAACAAAACCTGGCAGAGACACACACACACACAAAAGAAAATTTCAGGCCAATATCCCTGATGAACATTGATGCAAAAATCCTCAACAAAATACTGGCAAACCAAATCCAGCAGTACATTAAAAATCTTATCCACCCTGATGAAGTTGGCTTCATCCCTGGCAGGCAAGGCTGGTTCAACATACACAAACCAATAAATGCATAAACAGAACCAATGACAAAAACCACACGATTATCACAATAGATGCAGAAAAGGCCTTTGATGAAATTCAACACCCTTCATACTAAAAACACTCAATAAAGTAGGTATTAATGGGCCATATGTCAAAATAATAAGAGCTATTTTTGACAAACCCACAACCAATGTCATACTGAATAGGCAAAAGCTGGAAGCATTCCCTTTGAAAACCAGCACAAGACAAGGATGTCCTCTCTCACCGCTCCAATTCAACATGGTATTAGAAGTTCTGGCCAGGGCATTCAGGAAAGAGAAAGAAATAAAGGTATTCAAATAGGAAGTGAGGAAGTCAAATTATCTCTGTTTGCAGATGATGTGATTGTATGTTTAGAAAACCCCATGGTCTCAGCCCCAAAACTCCTTAAGCTGATAAGCAACTTCAGCAAAGTCTCAGGATACAAAATCAATGTGCAAAAATCACAAGCATTCCTATTCACCAATAATAGACAAACTGAGAGCCAAATCATGAGCAAACTCCCATTCACAATTGCTATGAAGAGAATAAAACACCTAGGAATACAACTTACAAGGGATGTGAAGGACCTCTTCAAGGAGAACTACAAACCACTGCTCAAAGAAATAAGAGACAACACAAACAAATGGAAAAACATTTCTTGCTTATGGATAGGAAGAATTAATATCATGAAAATGGCCACGCTGCCTAAAGTAATTTATAGATGCAAAGCTATTCCCATCAAGCTACCATTGACTTTCTTCATAGAATTAGAAAAAACGACTTTAAGTTTCATATGGAATCAAAAAGAGCCCTCATAGCCAAGACTGTCCTAAGCAAAGAGAACAAAGCTGGAGGCATCATGCTACTTGACTTCAAACTATATTACAAGGTTACAGTAACCAAAACAGCATGGTACCAGTACCAAAATAAATATATAGACCAATGGAACAGAACAGAGGCCTCAGAAATAACACCACACATCTACAACCATCTGATCTTTGACAAACCTGACAAAAACAAGCAATGGCAAAAGGATTCCCTATTTAATAAATGGTGTTGGGAAAACTGGCTAGCCATATGCAGAAAACGGTCACTGGACCCCTCCCTTATACCTTATACAAAAAATTAACTCCAGATGGATTAAAGGTTTAAATGTAAGACTTAAAACTATAAAAAAAAAAAACCCTAGAAGAAAACCTAGGCAATACCATTCAGGACATAGGCATGGGCAAAGACTTCATGACTGAAACACCAAAAGCAATTGCAACAAAAGCCAAAATTAACAAATGGGATATAATTAAACTAAAGAGCTTCTGTACAGCAAAAGAAACTATCATCAGAGTGAACTGGCAACCTACAGAATGGGAGAAAATGTTTGCAATCTATCCATCTGACAAAGGGCTAATATCCTGAATCTGCAAAGAACTTATACAAATTTACAAGAAAACAAAACAAACAATCCCATCAAAAAGTGGGCAAAGGATGTGAACAGACACTTCTCAAAAGACATTTATGTGGCCAACAAACATATGAAAAAAAGCTCATCATTACTGGTCATTAGAGAAATGCAAATCAAAACCACAATGAGATACCCACTGTGTGTTAGAATGGCAATCATTAAAAAGTCAGGAGACAACAGATGCTGGTAAGAATGTGGAGAAATAGGAATGGTTTAACACTGTTGGTGGGAGTGTAAATTAGTTCAACCATTGTGGAAGACAGTGTGGCAAGTCCTCAAGGATCTAGAACCAGAAATACCATCTGACCCAGCAATCTCATTACTGGCTATATACCCAAAGGATTATAAATCATTCTACTATAAAGACACATGCACATGTATGTTTATTGCAGCACTATTCACAACAGCAAATACTTGGAACCAATCCAAATGCCCATCAATGTTGGACTGGATAAAGAAAATGTGGTATATATGCACCATGAAATAAGATGCAGCCATAAAAAAGAGTGAGTTCATGTCTTTTGCAGGGACATGGATGAAGCTGGAAACCATAATTCTCAGCAAACTAACACAGCGGCAGGCAATCAAACACCGCATGTTCTCACTCATCAGTGGGAGTTGAACAATGAGAACATACAGGCACAGCGAGGCGAACATCACACACAGGGGCTTGTCGGAGGGTGGAGGGCAAGGTGACTGCTAGCATTAGGAAAAATACCTAATGTAGATGATGGGTTGATGGGTGCAGCAAACCACCAAGGCACATGTACATCTATGTAACAAACGTGCACGTTCTGCACATGTATCTCAGAACTTAAAGTATAATAAAAGAAAATCAAAACAAAAAACACGAAAAACAAAAGAAATAAACAAAGCATATATATATATATATATATATATATTTTTTTTTTTTTTTTTTTTTTTTTTTTTTTTACAAAGTGAATATCACCAGGAACCACCTTCATGGTTTGACATTTGACATTTGACACTACCCCCACACAATGCAGGATTTAAACATCCCTGCCATCTATACTCTACCCACCAGTAGCACTGCTAAGTCTATAGCAATCAGAAGTGTCCTCATCAATTTCCAAATATCATTAAATAGCAGTATTAGCTATACTTGAAATATAGTGGTATTAGCTATACTTGAAAATCATTGAGATAGAAGATGATAGTTTCCCATGAAGCATGAGCTACTAATGATCAATTTGCTGTTGTCAAAATGAAATTTCTTTGCATTCATTTTCGTCTTTACACTCACACATTAGTTTGAATTGCCAATGAGAATGAAATATTTGACCTAAAAGAGAAAAATAAAATATTGCTAGTGCAAAGAGCGAGAGAGTAAAAAAATGTGACTTTATGGTGCAATTTAAAGTAAGTATTCTTTCTGGAAGTTTTTCATATGGTTAGTGTTATGTTACTAAAAATTCCTGTAATCATTATTTTAAAAATCCTTCCTAGATAATATTATAGACAATGAATAAACTAAAAATATAAAATTCACAATTCGCTTGAATAACTTTTATTGGTTAACTAATAAATCTAGGAGAGAAAACTATATGTAGCAAATTTATGAGATATTGAAATTGTTTTACATACAGTGTGTCATACCCCTGAACTTCATCTACCTAACTTTAATGATTCTGTACTCCTTGGAAATGTATTGATGAAGTGGGAGAAAAATTATCCAAAATAAAGGGCCAAAAGAATAAATTAAATTTATTATCAGAGGAAATAGAGAATGTCTGTAAAATACAGCATCTATAGACAGCTATGTTTGCAACATCCCTTTAACCACGCTATGATATTTGCTAACCATGCTAGTGCTATTTGTTCTTATTACAGACCCAGATGGCCCAGGTTGATCTTTAATTTGTTAGGCTCAAAATAAAATATTGTCCTCTCCAGAGTTTAACAAAGGTTGTCCAACTTTAGAATTTAAGACATTCCAAATAAATCTGTTTCATACTGCAATTTAACCAAATGCTGGCTATAAAGATTAATATTTTCTCCTGGGTCTTTCCAGCTGCTCAGATTTAAATACCTTATTGCTTGACCATCCTCTTTACTTGCTGGAAAATGTTCTAGCTTGAGTTATTAGGGAACTATACGTGTGTGTGTGTGTGCACGTGTGCACGTGTGTGTGTAAGAACTTCATAACTGCAATGGAATACATTAATGAGAAAGTAAAATGTATATACATATTGGGATGAAAAATAATGTTTCCTTTTTCTCTCTCCCTTTTATGGTATTGATTCATTTCAAGCACTGCTTCTCTTTGGTTGGATTTCTATGGTCAGTAAGTATAATTCTATTTTGAAATTGTATTTAACTAGTGTGTCCTGTGGGTGTAGTATATTTAGGTTAAAGTATCACATTTGTATAAGTTCTTTGGTGCCACACACAAAAAAATCTCATTCAAATGTTAAAATCATTTCAGCTAATTTATGAACAATTTTTAAAATGTATGAAATGAATAAGAAAAGTAGGCTTCCTGATAGCAGAAAACTCTGCTGTTGGGGTACTACTATTTTAGGAATACTGCCACATTCTGTTTACTTGTAATTGTGTGATGTAATTTACTTGTAATTGTGTGATTTATTCAATATATTTTTGTTAAAAGTCTGCCATGTGCCAAGAGTTGTAAGAGGTGTGCATAATAACTAACAAGCAATGCTGAAATATTCAAACAAAAATTACTTAATTTTAAGAATTTATACAAGAAAAATAGGCTGGTGAGAAAACGAAATGCTGGCTGAATTAAAAATCATTGTATGGATGAATAAAATAGAACAGATAACTAGGAAATTTAGGAAGGGCACAGAAGGAAGAGAAGTAAATTCATATTATTGATACACAAGTACTTTTGCCTTTTCACATAGGCAAATGAAAGTTCAATTTATTTGGAAATATGGTATTTTACTAATTTTATTTGTTGTCAGCTGTGGAGAAGCCCAGTGATGAAAATTTTCTTTACTTTAGTATCTCTTTTAGACTAAACAGCCATCTTTAATACCTATCAATGGACAAATCTATGCAAATAACTCTGTGGATTAGATTAAAAAATCAGTCGCTGGTAAAAGATGTGACAGATCTAATGTGGACATAGAGGTACATTGACAATAAAAGGTCATTGTCTTCCTCCCTTTTCCTCCACTACAACTTTTACTTTCCACACCACTGCTTTTACTGTTTAGATCCCACATACTAAACATTCTGATGCAGTTTCTAATTTTCTATGTAACAGTATTATTTCTTTCATTTATAGTTATAAGTTCTTTAACATACTTTATTTATACTTGTTTTCACTGAGGTAGATTTTTTAAAGCATGCCACTTATGACCATTATTATTCTTAGAATTATTCTAGTTATTATTATTCTAACAACAGGTAGAAATACTTAACACATCACTCATCACAGAGACTAAATGGTTCTCTCACTCAACAAACTCACCGCTTTTATCTGTACCATGCAGTTCTAAACAAGATAATTAAGAGCACAAACAAATTGGAGGGAAAAAAGCCCCACAAAGCTTGCAAGAAATTTAAAACATTGTAATCAATGTGTTTATTATGAATTCACTTGTTTTTATAGTTTTGTTTATAATGATATTTTACTGGAAAGTGCAAAAATACATGTCATGCCCACCAATCATACAATGAAAATCCTTCCACATATATTCACTGTGTTAGATCATGCTAACCAGTAATATATGGAGCGGCTTATCCACAAAATATGATGTATGTGTGATAAATTACATGCTAAAAATATACAGAAACCAAAAGAAATTTATCAAAAGTTAAATGGAAAACAATAAAGGAAAACTCATGAGAAACACACTAAAAAAGGCATAATTATTGTGAGATAGCATGTAGTAAAAAGAAATTCAGGTACTAAGTAAGGAAGCAGGGATGACAAACAGCTTTAGCCTCAGTATTTTATCAGAATGTAGTCTTTAGCCTCTTCAATTTCAGCCTTGGATGTTGGAAAAATAAATAGTTAAATATCTTCCTCAATATCATTTTTAGCAATCTCAAATATTTGAGTAATCAAGGCATTTATTTTCATAAATAACCACCATAAGACATTAATGCAAACAAATTATAGTATTAGGATTTATTTTTAAAAAGTAAAGAAATACTTATTTAATTGTAAGTACTAGTAAGCATTCAAGATATAACTTGTAGTTACATTATGGAATAGGCATGTTTTAATGGTTTCAAAAGAAGACCTTTTTACTGTATGTTTCAGATAAAGATACTAACAAAGCAGAACTAAATTATGGTTGCTTGCAGAGAAAGTAGTTCCTTTGCCGGAACCTGCTGAGTAACTAAACTGTCCTTTGACAGTACAAGGATGTTTTACATGATAGCAGGGGGAAAAATTTTACAATTATTCTAGTCCAGGGAAGATACTAGAATAAATACATATCAGTGAAAGATATGATGCAAATGGAAATTCAGAAAATATTTTCTTGGCTTGAAAGGCACTTTGCCCACTGTCATATTTCTAGATCATTTTTAAGCAGAATTATTTGCCAAGTAATTTTGTGAAGAAGCAATTTTTTCTTTTTTGTGCCTGGCTGATTTCATTTAACATAATGTCCTCCAGATTCATCCATGTTGTCAATGGGGAATCTGTGAAAAATCTGATTTCATAGAAATAGAGAGTAGAGTGATGGTTAACAGGGGCTGGGAGGGTGGGGAGTTGGGAAGACATTGGTCAAAGGGTACAGATTTCAGTTAGACTGGAGGAATAAATCCAAGAGATTTATTGTACAAAATGGTGACTATAGTAAATGACAATGCATTGTAGTTTGAAAATAGCTAACAGAGTACATTTTAAGTATCCTCACTATCAAAAATGATGAGTGTGAGGGAATGAATGCATATGTTAGTTAGCTCTATCAAGCCATTACACAATGTACACATATTTCAAAACATCATGTTGTACCCAATAAGTACATACATATCAGAGTATCCTATTTTAAAAACTCTCTTCTTTGTTCATTTTTTGTTTTGCTCTTAGTCATGTATTAGCCCCTGCTCTCCTTTTTCCACCAGACATGCCCTTGTACAATGTTTTTCTTATCTGATTAATGATTTCTGAGAAGTTCCAAGGTCTAACTCTTGAGACAATCTAGGCAACTTTGGAATTCTCATCACACCTGGAGATTAACTCAAGATTTCAATTAATTTTTACACACAGGTTGCACCCGATCATGCCAGCCCCAACACCCGGTGGGAAAATAACTCAAGATAGTTGTCAGAAAAGGATATGTAGACCGGCACCTCCTCACCACTCCTGCATGCCCCTCAAGCCAAATTTCCTTGCTTAGACCACTGCTCTCAGTTCAAAATCTGAAATGGTTTCTTTAAGCATGAGCTTTGTCATTTCCCCAACTGCTAGCTTTTGGAATAAAGTCATTTTCCTTTCCCTGCATCTTGTCCTTTTTCGTTGACTTTACAAGCTGTGAGCAGCCAAACTTGCACTCAGTTACATAGGGTTTTTGTTAATTAAAAAAATTAAAACTAAATTTTAAATAAATTTTAAAAAGGAACAAGTAATTTTTTTAAAAAAGCAGAAACGGCATTATGATAAGGATAAAAATATTAAGTCTACTTGTTTTCGATGGCCTTAAGAATTTGGAGGCGTAATGGTCAACTACTTTGAGAGTTTTGGTACATAAGCTTAACTCTTAAGTACCATCTAAACTCCTAAGCTCATTAATTTTAATGCAAAATAGTGTACATATCTTCGTGTTGAGTTTATATAAACTATATAACCTCTGTTGACCACAACAATAGGTCCAAGAGTAGATGCAGAGATATATCTTAAGCTGTCATTTGAGAGAAAGGAAAGATTAATAATATACTATCAGCATTTTCCTGAGCATGATACTGTATTTGGAAAAGTATAATATGGCTCAATAGATAGGTAAGTAGTTGATTGAATAGACAGATAAATTATTGATAGAGTGGTAGATAATAGATGATAGATAGATAGATAGACAGATAGATTAGATAGAGATGTCTTATGCTATTCTCTATAGTGAACACTTATAAAAAGCTGCAGTTCAGAGCAGTAGTTCTGGGGAAAATTTCTACTTATTCATCTATCTCAGACTTCATAGCATTTGCTGAGTGGAAAGACCTTCCAGTTCTGCAAATAATGAAGCGGAAAGCAGAAGATATGTTTTTAACCCAACCTCACATAGCTAAGGACATTTTTTGGAGATTTCCTAGGAAAGTGACCTAAGCATTAGGAAATTCGCAAAACATCTAATTATATAATGTGAACATCTGGAATCTACCTTTGATCCTATTTTGGATCAAGTGTCCAAAAATATGACACTTATTTTCTCCCTAGTATTGAGAATAAAATTAAATGAATTATTTTATTTTATTTTATTTTACAAACGTTATTTAGCTATTTAATCCTTTATATATGTGAAGTTTTAAAATATGCATGACCTTCCCCTCTGAAATGAGAATAAAATTGGTGGGAAATTTTAACAAAAGAACACAATAAAGTTCTAGACTATAAACATAAATATTATTGTTTGGCATTACCCCAAAGTTCCCCTTTAAAAAAACAAATAAATGGAAATAATATATATTTGAGTGTTCTGTCTCTACTTCCTTTGAACCAAGGAGGCCTCATACTTTATGAGTTTGTTCCACCCTCTTCTAATATATCTGTCAACAGAGCATGGCAACAGTGTTACAAAACTTAATGTTTTAAAATTTTGAACAAATTAAAAACATGAAATTTATATTTCTCTTACATTTTACTATTCTCTAATGAGGGAAAATGATTTAAATTTTGGACTGAATGCAACCAGTGTATAAAATAATTATCTTCTGAGTGATAGTGAAACAATTACTGAATTACAACTATATGCAGAAAGTATTTTTGCCTAACGTGTTTTCCATGTGACTAACATTATAGCTCATTGCAAGTGGTTTATTTGTTTTATAATTAATAAAGAAGTCCAGGTGGAGTTTTACACAAAAACAGAAGATAGAGATCATTTAATTATATGGTTTGTGATAAAATATAATTAAGTATCAATAAGATTTTGCAATGCTGTAATCTTAAAATTTCTGAAATAATTCATGGAATTTAAGCCTTGAAATTAAAGAGGTAATTAGAAAGCTTTAACACATATTTCTGAAAATGCTAAAAGTGTATATTGATTAATAAAGAATAAAACTCTTAGAGCTTCTAATATCTGCAGCTTGATTAATGCATACTAGGGCTTGATCTATAAAGTACATATCAAAATTTGTAGATGTCTAAAATAAGACTGTATTATCCAGTGGAATCATAACTATGTATAGCTAGATCAATAGCATAAGCCATATATTAAACTTGAAAAGATAATTCCATCAGAAATATATATTAAGCCAAAAATGAACTCAATACAAATCATTAATTATTGATATCAAAATCTATATCTTGAACATTTGTTTTATCAACGTATATTACTGAATCCCTGAGATGTGCCACCTAATTGGTAAAAACTTTTACATTAAGGGATTTTTTTCTTTTTTTTTTTTTGTAGGGGGGACAAGGTCTCATTCTGTTATCCAGGCTACAGTGCAGTGGTGAAATTGCTACTCACTGCA
This sequence comes from Pan troglodytes, assembly GCF_028858775.2. Lineage (NCBI taxonomy): Eukaryota > Metazoa > Chordata > Mammalia > Primates > Hominidae > Pan > Pan troglodytes. The sequence goes on along the minus strand of NC_072398.2, from coordinate 57,695,393 downwards.
ACCTTAACCTCTTGTGCTCAAGTGATCCTCCCACCTCAGCCCTGCAAGTAGCTGGGACTACAGGACCACAGGCACACCCCACCATGCCTGGCTAATTTTTGTACTTTTTGTAGAGATGAGGTTATGCCATGTTGCCCAGGCTGGTCTCAAACTCCTGAGCTCAAGTGATCCACCTGCCTTGGTCTCCCAAAGTGCTGGGATTACAGGTGTGAGCGAGCCACTGCACCTGGCCTTAAGTATATTTTAATATTGGAAATAGTAAAAAGGTGAAAATTAAACTTAATTTCTTCTCAAAACATAGAATACAATTATGTGAACACAATGGTAGAGTATATTTTTGTATCTTACTGAATATTCCAAATTATTATACATATATACACACACATTTTATAAAGAGAATAGTGACTACTTATAAGATATTGTAGTACTTATTAAGTTGCAAAATATGACTGCAACTGAATCCAATTAATTAAGTGGACTTCTCTATAAAGCTATCATATTCTATTTGCCTGTGTGTGTGTGGTAGGTAGAGTTCAAAGATGGTCCCTAAGATTCCTTCTCCTGAGGTACACATTCCCTCAGCTACTGAAACACTGATCAAGGTGCTGCTGCTAATGGATTTTGAAGATGTATAAATCCCTACTCAGTTAAGTTAAATAGATCATCCTGGGTGAGTCCCAGGATGAGGTGAGGCCATTTGAAAATATGTCTGGAGGCTACAGATGAAAAAACTTAGACAGTTTTGTTTTTTTCTTCTTCTTTGTATAAATTTATGGCATTTGGCGCTGCAGCAGGTGTTCTGCTACTGTCTATGAAGAAGGAAACTGCTGTGTCATTCGCCACAGGGCCGGTTATGGTGAACAGTGTCTAGGAGCTATGAATTGTCCCAGGCTGAGAGCAAGCAAGAATGTAGGGACTTCAGTTTTGCACCTGCAAAAAAATTGAGTCCTTCCAATAATCACTGAACTTGGACAAGGATCCCAAACTTCAGATGAGATCACAGTCCCAGCTAACATCTTCATTTCAGCCTGGTGAGACCCTGAGCAAAGGACTCCCAGGCCTATGAACCCATCCCAGGACTCCTGGCCTATGAAAATGTAAGATAATAAATTTGTGTTGTGTTAAGCCATTAAATTTGCAGTAAGTTGTTGCAGAGCAATATCATACAAAAGCAGTATATATGTACTGAACAAAATCAATATATTTGTGAATATATTTATTAATACCCCCTTAATTATTAAATGCAAATATGTACTTCAAGAAGAATTAAATTAATTCATGAAGAATCGGTACAAGTTTAGTTTATAATTCATAAATTGACTATAATTAGTCCATTTTCTCTAAATATAGATGTTGAAAAAAATGTATATACATTTAATATGATCGCTGTAGATAATATTATCTGAAATTTTGCTTTAAAAGGTTTTGACATATTTATCACTTGCACAAAAGATATATTGAACAGAGGATAAAGTATATAATGGTTTTCCCTATTTGTAGTAATTAGCAAAAATACATGCAATTTTCAGTTAATAATTCAGTTTGATAATTATATGCATATAACTTTATTAAGATATCAATATATAATATTAAAATGTTGTAAATGATTAGCTGGATGTGGTATGGGCCTACAGCCCCTAGCTACTCAGGAGGATGAAGTGGGAAGATGTCTTGAGCCCAAGAATTTGAGGCTACCTTGAGTTATGATTGTGCCACTGTGCTCTCACCTGGGTAACAGAGTAAGACCCTGATTCTAAAAAAAAAAAAAAAAAAGAAAGAAAAATAACAGAAACAAAATTTATGTAATGCATTAAAATGATTTATAATAATTTTAACATAAATTATGCATAATTAATGACTATATATTTAGATAATGCATTATTATATTTTAAATATTCTAATTATATTATATTTTAAATATATTAAGTATGTAGAGTCATACCTTGGAGATATTGCTGGTTTGGTTTCAGATCACTACAAAAAGTGAAGTTTTTGGTTTCCCAGTTCATTAAAGTTATGTTTATTCTATATTGTAGATAATTAAGTCTTGGACACATAATTGTGTCTAGAAAAACCAAAGTACATTTCTTAAATTAAAAACATTTTATACTAAAAAATGCTAACAATCATTTCAGTCTTCAGCAAGTCCTAATCGTTTGGCTGATGGTGGGTCTTGTCTTTATGTTAATGGGTGGTGACTGATAAGGGTGGTGATTGCTGAAGGTTGGGTGGCTGTGGCAATTTCCTAAAATAAAATAACAAGTGGAGTTTGCCACATTGATTGATACTTGCTTTTTACTTTGCTCAGATCCATTAGAGGAAGCACTATCTATGGCAGCTATGACCATAAAATGTACATTTTCTAAAATGTATTTCTTAAATAATAATGCTTGAAAGTTGAAATTACTCTTTGACCTTTGAGTGTAGAACAGATGTTGTGTTAGCAGGCATGAAGACAACATTAATCTCTTTTTACATCTCCATCAGACTCTTGGTTGACCAGGTACATTATTAATGAGCAGTAATATTTTGAAGGGAATCTTTTTTTCTGAATAGTAGGTCTCAAGAGTGAGCTTAAAATATTCAGTACATAATGCAGTAAACAGATGTGCTGCCATTCAGGCTTGTTCTTTCATTCACAGAGCATAGGCAGAGTAGATTTAGCATAATTCTTTAGGCATGTAGGATTTTTGTAAATGTGCATTGGCTTCAACTTAAAGTCACCAGCTGCATAACCCTTAACAAGAGAATCAGCCTGTCCTTCGAAGCTTTGAAGCATTGACTTTTCCTCTCTAGCTATTAAAATCCTAAATAGCATCACGTTTGCATTGAAAATTTCTTGTTTTGTGTATCCACCTTCATTAATTATCTTAGCTACATCTTCTGGACAACTTGCTGCAGCTTCTACATTAGCACCTACTGCCACGCCTTGAACTTTGATGATATAGAGATGGTTTATTTCTTTAAGCATTGTGGACCACCTCTACTAACTTCCAATTTTTTTTCTGAAGCTTTCTCACCTCTGTCAGCCTTCATAAAATTGAAGAGAGTTAGGGCCTTTCTCTGGATTAGGCTTTGTCTTAAGGGATTGTTGTGGATGGTTTGATCTATTCACACCACTAAAACTTTGCATATCAGCAATAAGGCTATTTATCTTTCTTAATATTCATATATTCACCAGAGTAGCACTTTTAGTTTCTTTCAAGAGTTTTTCCTTTGCATTTATAACTTGGCTATTTGGCATGAGTGCCTACCTTTCAGCCTTTATTGGCTTTCTAACCACTAAGCTTAATTATTTCTAGCTTTTGATTTAACATGAGAGACGTGGAACTGTTTCTTTCACTTGAATACTTAGAGGTCACTGTAGAGTTACTAACCAACCTCATTTCAATATTGCTGTATATCCAGGGAAAGGGAAGCTCAAGGAAAGGGAGAAAGATGGAGAAACAGACAGGTGGTGGAACAGTCACAACACACATAATATTTATTAATTAAATTTGTCATTTTATATGAGTGCAGTTCATGGTGCCTCCAAAAATTACATTAGTAACATCAAAGATCACTCATCACCAATCACCATATCGGAGATAACAGTAATGGAAAAGCTTGAAATATTGCTAGAATTATCAAAATGTGACACAAGCATGTGAAGTGAGAAAAATGCTGACAAGTGACTTGCTAATACAGGGTTTACACATTCAATTTGTAAAAGAATGCAGTATCTTGGAAGTACAATAAAATCAATCGTAATAAAATGAAGTATGCCTATATGTATTATGTTATTTATATGTATAGCTATATAAATATATTTTAATTTTCTTCCACTTATTTTGAGGCTTGTCTTTATAAATTGTACATCAATATATATTAATATAATATGCAAATTTCTTTCCTTAGTTATATTTTAATAGTTGTCTTTGATTTTTTTCATAGATCAGTTTGTCTGAAAATTATTGGGTCATATTTTAATATGCAATGGTAAATGTACAATTGTCAAAAATTTTATGTTGTAATATCCAGAATCAGTAGTATTGATAGCAATTAAAGAGCAATTAATTATTATACATAGTTCAATTTAGATATGCTAGAGGAAATAAAATTATTGCTAGTTACTCATATGGTTTGGCTTTGTCCCAACCCAAATCTCATCTTGAATTGTAGCTCCCACGGGGAGCAGGTCTTTCCTGTGCTGTTCTCATGATGGTGAATAAACCTCACAAGACCTGATGGTTTTATAAAGGGGCACTCCCCTGCACAAGTTCTCTTGCCTGATGCCATATAAGATATGACTTTGCTCTTCCTTTGCCTTCTGCCATGATTGTGAGGCCTCCCCAGCCATGTGGAACTGTGAGTCAATTAAATCTCTTTCCTTTATAAATTACTCAGTCTCAGGTATGTCTTTGTCATCAGCCTGAGAACAGCCTAATACAGTAAATTAGTACTGGTATAGTGGGGTGGTACTACAAGGATACTCTAAAATGTGGAAGTGACTTTTGAACCCCATTGTATCTAGTAAGTAATGAAATTGCATTTGATTTTACAGGCTTATAGACAGAAGAAACTTGCCTTGTCTCAGATGAGACTTTGGACTGTGGACTTTTTACTTAATGCAGAAATGATTTAAGATTTTGAGGAACTGTCGGGAAGGTGTGTTTGGTTTTGAAATGTGAGAACATAAGATTTGGGAGGGGCTAGGGCAGAATGATATGGTTTGACTGTGTCTCCACCCAAATCTCATCTTGAATTGCAGCTCCCATTACTCCCAGGTGTCATGGGAAGGACCTGGTGGGAGGTAATTGAATCACAGGTGTGGGTCTTTCCTGCGCTGTTCTCGTGAAAGTGAATAAGTCTCAGGAGGCCTGATGGTTTTATAAAGGGGAGTTCCTCTGCCCATGTTCTCTTGCCTGCCACCATATAAGATGTGACTTTGCTCTTTCTTTGCCGTCTGACATGATTGTGAGGCCTCCCAGCCATGTGGAACTTGGGTCAATTAAACCTCTTTCCTTTATAAATTATCTAGTCTTGGATATGTCTTTATTAGCTTCATGTAAACAGACTTATATATTTACCTTTTTCATTGTGAGAACTTACCTACATTTTATGTTTATTTATTTATTTTTATAATGGTTCCCACTCCTTGTACTGAAATGTGCAGGACTGTGAAGCTATAAAAGCTAAAGAATATTCAGTCCTCTATAGCCTGTGTATATGATTCCTTCTGGTCCAGAAACTAAAAAACTAGGTAGACAAAGCAACTACCCTCCTACCTCATTCACACACACACATACCAAACACAATATATGATTGTGGAGCTGGGAATGGATGATCTGATTAAGGGCTCAGTAAGATAAAAGAAATACATAGAAGTGAATGGTGCATGGTGATGGCTCGCTACTTCCCAGTAAACATTGAGATGTCCGTCTCAAACTTCACAGAGGGGAACATTTTTTTATTTGAATTGATTCTGTTTACTAGAAGGCAATGCCTTGTCTACTGCTTTTTGGTGGCAACACAGTATGTTTCTGGGATGATGTTATTTTCCGTTTCATCACAGCCACTTAGGAAGTGTTGTTGTGGTATGACATAAGTCACCTTTGTGACTCAGAGTGCTGCATACATTTTACAGTACTCTTTCCACTGCTGTAAACCTAGACCTTTTTTTTTTTTTAACAATCTAATCTTTATTAATTCAGGATTCTCATTTTCTTCACAAATACAAATCAAATCCTTAATACATTAGAAGGCATTTGGCCTGATTTCTCACATATAGTCTCATGTGCCACTACTGAAAGTTCTTTACTAGACATGTCTCATAAATCTTTCATTTCTTTGTTTCCTGCATCCATATACTATCTTTGTCTCTTAAATTGATAGCAGGACAAAGCTGTATTAGTCCACTTTCATACTGCTATAAAGAAATCGCCAAGACTAGGTAATTTATAAAGAAAAAGAGGTTTAATGGACTCACACTTCCACATGGCTGAGGTGGACTCACAATCATAGTGTAAGGTGAAGGGGAGCTAAGGTATGTTTTACATGGCAGCAGGCAAGAGAGAGTGTGTACAGGGGAGCTACCCTTTAAAAAACCATCGGATCTCATGAGACTCATTCGCTATCATGAGATCAGCATGGGAAAGACCCGCCCCCATGATTCAATTACCTCCCACCAGGGGATTATGGGAGCTAAAATTCAAGATGAGATTTTAGTGGGGACACAGCCAAACCATATCAGAAGCCAACTGAAATAATAGGCCTGGATGTAAATAACATCTGAACTCTAAGTTTTGTGATGGGGCTAGTTTTTTTGTTGTTTGGTTTGTTTTTGTAAACACCTTTGAGACATTTTTTTGCATGTATGGTATATTTCACAATGTAATTTCTTAAAATATGATGTTGGATCATTTGCAAGAACTTTTTTTAAATTTTATTTTTGTAATTTTTTAACTGTTATTTTAAGTTCTGTGGTACATGTACAGGTTTTTTACACAGGTAAATGTGTGTCATGGGGGTTTGCTGAGCAAATTATTTTATCACTCAGGTATTAAACCTAGCACCTATCATTTATTTTTCCTGATCTTCTCCTTCCTTCCACCCTCTACTGTCTGATAGGCCACAGTGTGTGTCGTTCCCCTCTATGTGTTCATGTGTTCCCATCATTTACTCCCACTTGTAAGTGAGAGCATGTGGTATTTGATTTTCTGTTCCTGTGTTAGTTTGCTAAGAATAATGCCCTCCATCTCCATCCATATACCTCCAAAGGACATAATCTTGTTCTTTATTATAACTGCATAGTATTCCATGGTGTATATGTACCACATTTTCTATATCCAATCTATCATTGATGGGCATTTAGGTTGATTCCATGCCTTTGCTATTGTGAATGGGGCTGGAATGAAAAAACACATGCACATGTCTTTATAATAGAATGATTTATATTCCTTTGAGTATATGCCCAGTAATGGGGTGGCAGAGTCAAATGATGTTTTTGTCTTTAGGTCTTTGAGGAATTGCCACACTTCCTTCCACATATGGTTAAACTAATTTACACTCCCACCAACTGTGTGTAAGTGTTCCTTTTTCTCCACAACCTCACCAGCATCTGTTATTTTTTGACTTTTTAATAGTAGCCATTCTGACTGGTGTGAGATGGCATCTCATTGTGGTTTTGATTTGCATGGCTGACTCGAAGCAGCTACAGTGTGTGGCTCTTACAGAGAGGAATGAAAGGGAAGAGTAAATACAGCACCTTCAACTGAAACCTCCCGGTACTTGCACCGGGACTAATCAAGGAAACAACTGGACCCACAGATAACAAAGAAAAGGAAGACAGGACTGCAGCCCACCTAGGAGTGACACGGGTATGTTTCAATTTATCTGAGAAGTATTGAAGGCTTTGTTATGGAAAGCTGTTTACAGTCTAATTTCTTACTCTTTGGTGTCTAAAACCGATTCCAACTCAGCAAAACCTCAATTTCTGTAATTCTTGTATTCCCTTAAATTTATATCTGAAACTGGACTCCTTTTTTCCCCCCAGAGCTCATCTCTTTCTTTTAATATACATTTACTGAATCTTCTCAAACAATTCCCTGAAACTACAGGATCAGTAGGAACCTGGCCCGCTTCCACCATGTGTGATAATATTGCCAAATGTTTACTGGTGAATAACAAGGATATACATCTTTCTAACATACCTTGTCTATTTTCTCACCACCAGTCTACAGGTCCACTGGCACATGTTTTAAATTATTTTACTTCAACCACCCATATCAAGGTACACATTTCTACATCATTTAGATTGTTGAATTTCTACAACAGAAAAGTACCAGGATGTCTGCAGGCTAAGGCATGGTAAGACTATGTTTCTTTCTCATGTAACAATACTGAGCAGGTAAAGAAGTTGCTGGGGTAGCCTGCTTATGCTCAGTTGTTATTGGATAAAGGCTTACCAAGGCTCTTCCACCCTCTTCAAAATATGGCTTCCAAGTTGTCGTTAGAATCATCTGCACTCCAGTCAGCCAGAAGGAGAAATAATATAACAGAGCATGTGTGGGAGTTATTATGAGCCCTCCAGGACCAGAAATAATTCAGATTATTTCAGTGTTCAAACCCCACTGACTGAAACTGTCCCATGGCTATAGTTAACTATACCAAACACTGGGAAATGCTAGGTATACCCAGGAAGAAGAAGAAAAATTAGATTGTGTTGAGCAATTTCTAACATTAGGAACGTTAAGCGAACATTTTGTTGTCAGAGGCAGAGCTTGCACAGATTTCAAGAAAGTGTTAGAAAGCTAGGCCATTTTCATACAAATCTAACATCTGCAGAAACCCAGAAGTAATGCAGTACACTTTTAGATAATTTTGAGAACAATGAAAGGTAAAAAAACATATAATGAAATAAAGGTGAAATGCAGGCAAATGATATGCTTATAATTTCAGTGTTCATTCACAGTCATTTAAATGCTGACAAATACAGACTCCATGATGATTGAACTTGACAGAGGTGGCTTCATTGGACTGAGTAAACTGTAAAGGATCTTGGTGAATTTCAATCGTGGTTGACACAAATCTCCCTTTGTTTGTTAAAGTGAGACACCCAATGTCTAATTCTGGGCAGTAGTACATACCCACTCTAAAACACAAGCATTTTCTGTCATCAAAATACATTGTAGAAATTGATTAAAGGCTCAGCTCCCATGCAGTTTGCTAAGCCAAGTATCAGTTCAAATTTCAAGCTTTATTAAAACTACTCACAGTTTTGATGTTGAAATTTATTTTTGAGTAAAATTAAAACATCTTTTTAAAAGATTCTGCTTTCAACATTTTCTTAAGAAATGTGGTCATTGACTCTTGTGTAAAAATATAATAAAAGAGACAACTTCTAATTGTTATTTTATAGTCTTTCTCTGTGAAATACATTAATTCCAAGACAATGAACTAAACCTAAATATCTGTAAATGTTAACATACAATTTCTTCTGGAGATAGGGTTTATGTATATTTTGTAAAGCATGTAAGAACCCTAAATAACTGAATAACTCTGATCTATATTTTTGCCAGTATTTGAGTTCTTAACTAAAATTTATTTTCAAGAGCCTATTTAGTATAACTGTATCATTTTCTAAATATATAAAGTAGATGGAAAGAATTTAATATAGACAGACTTTGTATATATTTATGATTTCCATGAAAATTTTGTCATTGTTTTCCTAGAATATATTCTGTAGCCAGGGATAGCATGAAATTCAACCCAGGCAAGTTTTCTTGATCTCATGCCCACTTTGATTTGTGTCGTTCTCTCTCCTTCTGTTACCATATTGTAGTTTCCCAGCGTTCAGCAATCATGATGACTTTTGACATTTAATAACCCCTCTGAAAAGTATCATACTCTTTCGGTCATTTTTCTCCATTCTTTCTTACACGTGCATTGTCTCTTATGTGTTGAGGTACATTTTCTTGTCTGCTCTGCAGTTTGCTTTTTTCTGCTGTCTCGTTATTTCTCTGAGGCCTCTCATCGTATTCCCTTTATACCTATGCTTTCTTCCTGCAATGCTCTCTAATCCCCTAGTACTACTTCTGCTTCTTCGTTGAACTCCCGTTGTGCCCTCACTTTCCAGAGATGCACTAGTTCCCTTCATGCTATTTTTAGGATCTTCACTGAAAGATGTATCCTAATACTTGATTTGGTGCTGGAATCTGTCTCCTAATGCTTGGAAAATGTCCATGCCTTAGAGGAGAAAGACAAGCTCCCCAGAAAACAAATGGCATATAGAACCTAAGTTACAAACAAAGCCTGTTATTCAAAGTAATGTATGACTTTCTAAATTAAAAATAGTATTGTTCCCAGTTCACTTAAATATTATTGTAATCATATTCTCTGCAGTTATTGAGATCAAATCAGAAGAAAACTTTGGCTTTCTTTTAACTTATACTTTGTATCTATTTTTGTGGGTTACATTTTGACAACCTCCTTCCAACACTTCCTGGAATAATTTACATGGCCCTTCCACCTGGAAAGTCTGCCCTTCCTTCTAGACCTACACTAAAAAAGTAATCTTTTCTGTGGGCATTTCTTCAGGTTAGTAATTAGCATCCTTGATATATATGTATGTATGTATGCGTGTGTGTGTGTATATATATATATATATTTTTTTTTTTTTTTTTTGAGACCGAGTCTTCCTCTGTCGCCCAGGCTGGAGTGCAGTGGCACCATCTCGGCTCACTGCAAGCTCTGCCTCCTGGGTTCACGGCATTTTCCTGCCTCAGTCACCCAAGTAGCTGGGACTACAGGTGCCCGCCACCACGCCCGGCTAATTTTTTTGTATTTTTAGTAGAGACGAGGTTTCACTGTGTTAGCCAAGATGGTCCCGGTCTCCTGACCTCGTGATTCGCCCGCCTCGGCCTCCCAAAGTGCTGGGATTACAGGCGTGAGCTACCGCACCCGGCCACATCCTTGATATATTTTGACCTGCATAATTCTAATAAAAGCCTATGTCATTCTCTGTGTTATATAGTACATAAATGTCATTGTTTTCCCTTAAAATATATCAATGAGGGCAAGATACAAAACATACTCAACTTAGTATGTGAAACACTACATCTGAATATGTAATAAAGTAACAAAATGTTTGTTGACTGTTAAAGACAACTTATTTTAAAAGTCATCCAAAAGAGAAAGACACAGCCAATATTGCAAAGGTAAAATACCACTATGTGCATACATAGTTTAAAATTTTTATTTGTATATTATTGGTTTATAGCATATAAATATAATGTTTTATGTCACATTTCTTTTGATTCTTTCACGAATGTCATCCCATGTGAATTCAAAAGACAAAGGTTTATTTATTTATTTCGCTGACATCAAATGTTTGGAAAAGTGCTTTGTTATTGAAAAATTCTAACATGACCTTAAAAATAATATAATTCTCAATTATTCCTATAAGCTTCTCTTATTTTTCCAACTTTACATTGTCATTACTATCACCAAAACAAAACTGTATATTTCTGAGATTCTGCTGCTAAAACACATGAGATTTTAAAATAATTTTATATTTATTCAATTTGGAGGATATTGAATCACTTACATATTTGTTGATTACCAGGACATAGATATTTTGGCATTATAAACTGTATGTTTTTGAACTGAGAACTCAAGGAATAATGTGGTATAAAAAAAAAAACAGTGTTTCAGTGATAATGTTAAAAGATATTTCTCAACATTTATACGTTTTGTAAATATTTACTTGATTTTCATAAAGAATTTAGCAAGTAAAAACACTGTTAATTTAACTATTAAAAGTGTGGTATATAATTCAAATGTATTGTTATCGATGTATAACTACAATAATTAATGTAAAATTTAAAAATATTTATGTTAATATTATTTTAATAATAAAATTATTTAAAGCTGTAAATAAATTTTTAATGTGTTACGTTTTTAGAGGTAGCAAAATATGCTGCCCCACTATATGCCACTTTGGGCATAAGGATTATTTTTAGCTGAAGACACTTGAGCAGAGGCAAATACAAGAAAAGCTCTCAGATGTCTCATATTTGCCTAAAAGCAGGATATAAATTTGCAAAGACCAAGAAGGAAAAAATTCAGTTACTGGGACAACTTTACACCCTATGAGCCTGAAGATGACACCGAAGGAATCTATACAACAAACTTTGCTAACTAGCCATCTACTACTCATTTCCCATATATTTGCCTTCTCATAATTTGTTGGCCTAGAAACCAAGTCATTTTCCTTTTTCTTGTCACTGCTCTAAAAATGGAAGATGTTGTATAAACCCAAGTTCTAACTAAGCCTTTGAATTACTCATCTCTGGGTACTCCAGTTTGTAAGCACGATGCACATGCTAACAAAATTCTGTTTGTTTTTCTCTTATTAATCTTTTGTCAGTTCAGTTTACAAGGCCTCAGCTGGAGAATCTAGGTAGTTGTTTTATATTTTGCTACGTGAATATATTACATATTAAATTTTAATCATTTTTAGAATGTTCCACCAGAAATGTTTCTATAACCAAGCAAATTTTACAGTGCAAATGTACAAAGAAATTATAATATTTTTGTCACGGTATCAGAAAAGTAGTTGGTATTAAATTTTAACTGTTCTTATTAGGCTTATGGATATATATATACATATGAGATACATGCACTTAATAGTTATAACATTATTTAAATATTTAATCTGAATTATGCATTTGAACATTTTTTATCAATGAAATGTTTTATTTCATTTATTTTAATAGAGCTCTATCATGACTCACAGTTTCTTACAATATAAAATTATGTGATTAAAGTTCTGATAAATGCTCATTATTACTATGAATCATACATTTGAAAACTCAAAATTTTCTTTTAACATAAGCAACATGTTTTAATTATAAACAAATTTAAAAATATAAACTAAAGAAAAAATAACTTTTTATTGCCAATCTATAATAATCACTATGAATATTGTGGTGGCTATTAGTTCTTTGTGATGACAAAGAGATAAGTACACCATCTAAACTGATAGCCTTAGTTCATCATAATTCACATGTATAATATTTATTATTTACTAACTCTTTGGCCAGATAGATACACAAACTGTCATAACTGTGCCTTACAACACATATGGACCTGTTTTTATATTCTGCAGTTAAACCTGGCAGAATTTAGCTCCCAGTGTTCTTAGGGTCTCAATGCTGCAAGTTTTAAAGAAACTTACAAAATGAGAATATAAGCTAAGAAAAATAATCTTTCTCCAGGATAAAAACCTTAGGCTGCAGAAGTTCACAAGGCTTCCTATGCTCTTGGTAATATCATTGTTCCTAATCACTCCAAAATGATGCTGCCTGCATTATCGTGAAAATATGTCTAAGAGCAAGTGCCACGGGAGGCTATAATTAAAACTGCCCACTCACTTTCTCTAGGAGGATATCAAAACTAATGTTCCTAGACCCTACATCCCTGCATACCCAGGTGACACCAAAAATTTAAGTCTTTAGATCATCTACCACTATGTAGAATTTTATGTACATCCCGCTATGAACTCTCCCAATTGCAGCTAATCTTTCATTGCTACCATACACATTTGTGATAGATTATTAAAATGGCCAAATGTTCTTTCCCTCCTGCATTCATGCCCTTATAGTGTGGCATTACAGATTATTCCATTAAGAAAATGAATCTATCTCTCTGCCCCTTGATTCTGAGTTGGCCATTTGATTTGTTTTGTACAAAAGGACATTAGAGAATGTGATGCAAGAAGAGATTTATAATGTGTGTGTACCATCATACTAGGACACCTTTGCTGCTTTTGGGATTCCTGAAGCTGCCACATGAAAACCAAAAACAAAAATAAAAACCCCAGCTACACTGCTGGAAGAAAAGACATTATGTCAATGAACACCACAAACTTCCTAAATAAAATGTTTAAGATAAAAACAGACATAACATTAAAACATAGGTAATATTTTATTTTATTTTGCAATTTTATTAAAAACCTAATTCTAAGAAGTCTAGGATAAACATTTTAAAGGAACACACTTTCAAATAATTAGATGACTCATTTCATTTCTAATTGTATTTATTATAAAAAGTACACTGTAAAATAAACTTTGATATTAAAGTTGATATTTTACATGCACATATTTTTTTCAAAACTTTGAATTGACTAGTGAAATTAGTAGCAATAATGCTCTATATTAAAATATTCTGCTAAAATGTTTTGTAAAAGTCTAAAGAAAAAGCGTATGCTGTAAAAAAAATTTTAATAACAAGGAACATAATTTCAGAGTTCTTACGGTATGACTATCAAATTATTATTTTTTTGTTTATCAAAATAGCAGATCAGAAGCATTTTAACAAAATGAGAAGAAAATTCATAATAATGGTGGAAAGTTTAGAAAAAAAAGATATTACCTACAAAATAGGTTGAGTTCTGGGACATCAATTAACTACTTGTTTTGTATTTATATCCCTTTTGCAGGGATGGGGTAAGAGAAAGTTTATTTAAAAGATATAGTGCCTTATCCCATTCATTTATGAAAGGAAGTATAAAAGCTATATTTGAGTATTTAATGAAAATAAGAATGCTTTAAAAAGAAAATATTTTATAAATAAACATATATACATATGTATATATCCCCTTTGTTTTGTGAACTACCTGAAAGTCTCCAAAAGGGTTTACTTTTATTGTTTAAAATAATATATACCTTAACATGTATATGTATCTCCATGATATGTAGTGTATATACATACATACATACATACATATATAATAGTATTCAAATAAAAACAGCATAAGATATAATGTGAAAAAGAATAGGCCAATTGTCTTAATTTATGTGTACAACTTGTAATAAAGTTTAATAGAGAATTAAAATTGTATTTAAAATAACATAAGTGAGAATACACAGTAAAACCACTCATGACCACTTTATTTTGATAACATATGTTTTCCTTTGAAAAATCTGCCTAATCCATCCTTTACAAAATAATATTCTATTCTTGAGTACAACATAATTAAGAATGTTCTTCCCTATCAGCTACTGTATTTATGATAGCTAATGCATAGTTATGGAAAGAGAGAAGGGGAAATATAGGATGAATTTGCATATAAGTACTGGATGAAAATATACATATAATGCATTTATCATGCATCAAACTTTGTACTTGGCATTCTCCATATTTTATACATATTTCGCCTTTGTATGGGTAAAACTTTAAATACATATTTCACATACATTCAATAAATTATATGAAATCACAAATATTTTATTATATTTACATAGGGGCCATGATAACTTCTTCACTATTATTCCAATATTAGGATATGTGCTACTGCTGAAAATAATTAATGCAGTTTTTGTATGCTTTTATAATGTAATATTTCAACAAAAAATGCTTAATACTATTGAATATTCTTCAAAGACATGATTATTAATGACTGTTTGGAATTCTATTGCCCTTCCCCTTCTTTATGCTTAATGTTTCTTTTATTTTTTCTTCTTTAATGTTGTGGATATTTCTTATTACCTAAGAAAACTAGTTCTGCAATCTACTAATTTTCCTTTTATGTTTAAAGAATATGGGAAGTGGCTTAATGCCAAGAAGGAGGTGATGCAGCAAATCCCATTGTGAAATGATTCATCAAAGTCTCAGAGGAAACAGAATCTAGTTATTCTAAGAAAGAATGAGTGTCTTTGAGCTATGTTGTCTCATTCACTCCCCCATGTATTCTATCAGGTAGAAAAATATAAAAAATGTAGAGTATGACTCTTGCTGTTCTATCTTAGCTATTTTGGCTAAACCTTAGCAATTAGGAAAATACATTAAAAAATACTCCATTTGTAGAGCTAGATATACCCCATAGTAATCACTCTGAGTTGGTAAAACTATGTAATTGAACAACACTCCACCCTGGTTAGATAATACAATACTAGAGACTGAGTAATTAGATAAACAAGTCTCAAGTTTTGGGTAAAGTTCTATCATTCTTTATTACAGGTAAAGATCTGAGAGTTGTAGGAAAATGCTGTATTAAGTACCGGAATTAGTCAAAATCATGCAATTCTTCTTTTTAGATAATGAAGAGACTAGGACTAAGAACATGTTTAGAGACTGTAAAACACTGTGATCTGAAGAGAGAGAAGTTACAGGAAAGGAAACTATGAAGGCGCAGTCAATGAAGTGACAGGAAACATGGGCAAGTGAGCTGCAATAGAAACCAGAAGAAGAAAGTCTTTCAAAACAAAGATAGTGGCCAATGTTACTGAATGTTACTAGTAGGCCAAATAATATAAAAAAAGAAACGATTTGATTTGACAATATCAGAATCTTTGATATTCTTGGATAGTATTAAACTCTTATTTAATGATATTAAGATAAATCAGCTTGGTGAATATAGTCTTTACTTCTTGCTGTTGAGTTTAATAGATAGCAATAATGGGAAAGGACTTCAAACCTACTAAGCAATTAATGATGCAGTTCTAGTAGTATTGTCTTTTACTGTGTCTCATAAAAGTTATTAATGTCATTAAAATAGCTGAAGAAATAAAATCAAGGCCTGGTCTTTCATATGGATTTCCAGAAGCATTCTGAGTCCCCATTAAATTCTCTCTCCTCTCTCTACCTCCTCTTCCTTTCCCGACCCTTTCCTTCTCTTTCTCTCTTCTCTTTTCGTTTTGTTCTCTAACTTATTTGCTCTCTCCTACCTTGCATTTTTCCCATTACACCCATACACTCCTCTCATTCCCATTTGTTATCTAGAATACAATGTAAGATTTCCTCTCTTCCTTAAACATCCAATTCCCCTGTTTTTCTTCTGTCGACTTCTGTATTTTTCTTCTACAGATTGTCAAAATATATGCAGCAATTAATGTGACTTAAAGTGCCTCAGTCAGATTGTCAGAGATATTTTATTTCTACGTAATAAAAGAAAATATCATTTTTTTTTCTTCTACCACACAACACTCTAAATAAATACATAGGGACTTTTGTTATCAGAGTTGTAAAGACACAGGGAGCCAATCAGAGATTAGGCTGATTACTACCAGCAAAAAACAAGAACAAATATGATTCTCTTAGGTACCATGAGGACCCTCCCCGTTATCCTTGCAGCTGAGCATCTACACATATAATTTTCATCCTGAAATTGAGGGCTAAAGTAATCAGAAAATGCAGGCAATTCCTATTTTGTAATACACAATTCTTTAGTAAACCTGAAAGACTTTCTACTACTATATTTAGTAAAACTTCCTTAGTTTCCACATGTTGTACATGTTTCAAGTTTTGTCTAAATATTACATTGAAGTGATTATATTTCAGCACTACTCAAATAAGGCAGAGAAAAGTAGCACTGAAAATAGAAAGTGAGTGAGTTGTATTTATGCTTGAGTTAACCTAGGGTTTTATTTTATATCCTAGTTATTTAAACTTATTGTCAAAATGAAAGTTTTCATAAGTAGCAAATCTAGCTGTAGCTTATTATACATTAGAATTTTTTTCTTTCACCTTAGATCCAACACGTTAATTTTGCATGTGCCAAGGTAAATATATTCTGATGAAAGTGCTTCAATCTTAGAATCCTGAACTTCAGTGGGTAAATTAAGCCAATAGTATATTTTATTATGAAAGTTACAGTGGCTGAGTCCTTCTTGATGCCAGCATTTGAGTCTTACATAGAACTAGCTGTGTCGTCTCTCAGCATGCACAATTCTAAGATTTGACAACAGAGTTACATTGAATTGAGCAAGATTCTGGGTAACTCTAGCTGCCAAACTTCAGAATAACATCTTCTAGGGGTAAAAACAGGGTAATCACTGTCAAACTCAAGGACCTGAGAGATACAGCTAAGGACCTGAGAGATACAGCTTTGCACCTACAACTTCATAACGCTATGCTATAACTCTAGCAGAGATGAAACAGCAGGAAAAGATGAATATTTTAAAAGAATATGAGCTTAATAATAAACTTTATGTGGGTTTTTTGTTAAATACGAATATACTTTTAAAATAAGTCAAATTTTTATATTTTTATTTTTCCCTAGATTTAAAGTTAATCTTTTTAACCTGAACAAACTAATTTTATATCAAGTGATTCACTCAAATATGTTGATTTTCTTTCCAGTTTTCTTAAGAACTTGCTAGGAGGAAGGCTAATATGTGTAAAATACTAAGGTTCTAATGGTTAACATGATGCTGTATATGTTCATTGTTTTTTCATATATTAGAAACCATACAAAGGAAGGACAATTAACAATATAATTTAAGACAGATGTCCTGTTTAACCCTCCAATCTTTTTGCATCTATATAAACAAATAAATTATTGTACATTTATTTATTCAGTCAACAGCTGTTCTTTGAGTGTATATCATATGAGTCATTTTTCAAGGAAACATATATAGGATTTAACTCAATGGAAAAAGTACCTGTTTACATTTATGATGAAGGAACTACAGAAGAAAATACAAAACATTTCAGGTAAACATCAGTTAGAAGGAGAGTAACGCAATAAGATGACAAACATTGATGGTGGGAAAATGTCAAGTGTTGTTGAGGATTAGGAGCAGCTAGAATCCTCATTCACTGCTAGTGAGCGCGATTTGCTAAAGTCATTTGAAAAATTATTAGGCATTCTCTACTAAAGCTGAACATGTGCAAATTCCATGATTCAATAATTCCATTCCTAGATATAATTCCAAAAGAAATGTAATTTTATGTTTACCAAACATATATAGTAAAATGATCATAGCAGCACTACATTAAATAAGCCCTGAAAGGAAAATAAACAAATGCTCATCAACAGTATAACAGATGAGCAAATTGTGGTTATTCATACCAGTGAATATTACACAGCCATGAGAATAATCAACAACTGCATGACCTAGAGGAGAACATAACGGAAAATGCTTTTATATAAAAATCCTAAAGTAGGTCATAGTCCTGTATGCTGTCAAATGTCAAGGTCAGTATCATTTTGGAGTGGTAAATACTGAGAGTACAAAGAATGGTGAGAACGTCATGCTACTGATAATATTTGGTTTCTTAATTTGGAACTGGTTTCCTAATGTGGATTCTTTACTTCACTCTGACATTATCTCAAGCTAATATTTTACTTTCTTTCACAGTATATCTGTCAATACTTTCAGTTTTCTAAGTAGTATAGCAATGGGTTATAAAATGTCTCTTTATAAAGTTTTAGGAGGTGATTTACTTTCATTTATGTTCATAACAGGAGATAAATAGAAAGTGTTTTTGAATAAGAAAGTAACTGAAATTCAGTGAGATGGCATCCCCAAAATATGAGTTGGTAGCATTAATAACAAAAATAGTCTCTTTTCCTGAATTCTAGTCTATGAATTCGTAAAATCTGCTGAAATATGAAGGGTATCCAACCATTACAGGCATTAGTGACCCTCATCACCACTTTTAGTTTTAATGTAACATCAACTTACATTTGAAGCAAACCCTTCCTAAATATACACTCAAAAGTAAAGCATTCTATCTACTGTGTTTGTAATAAGATCAAAACTACCTATAATATAAAAGGTATTATAGGAGGTTTTGTTAAATTTTGCCAACAAAAATTATTCCTGACATTTCTCTTGATTGAATATATTCACAGTACATACCTATTGCTATGGGGTTTTCCTCATATTTTTGTTTTATCTGTTTATTTATTTTTGAGACAGAGTCTCACTCTGTTGCTCAGGCAGGAGTGCAGTGGCGCGATCACAGCTCACTGCAGCAGCCTCAACCTCCCAGTCTCCAGTGATCCTCCCACCTCAGCCTCCCAAGTAGCTGGGTCCACTAACATGGGCCAACACACCCAGCTAATTTTGTTTTGTGTTGTTTTTTGTAGAGACAGGGTTTCCCTATGTTGCCCAGGTTGACATTTTCCTTTTGTTTCAAAAAATGTATTTGCCAAAGTCAGTTTTTTTTAAACAAAAAAAGTTTTGTTTTTCAAGATTAAATGTTTCTTACAACTAAAAATATTTAATGTTCTAAATGCTTAGCAACATAAAGTAAAATTAAGATTTGTGGTAATGATTGGAAAGAAGTATGACTAAAATTACAGGAGATTGTTTCTGAAAAATGGAGTTCATTCCAGTTCTTATAAAGGCAGATTTAAGAACATGTGCATATAATATCGGTGTCAGATTATACTTGAAGAGCATTTCTACATGTAGTAAAAAAAATACATATATATATATATATATATTTATATATATGTATATTTTTAAGATGGAGTCTTGTTCTGTCGCCCAGGCTGGAGTGCAATGGCACAATCTCTGCTCATTGCAACCTCTGCCTCCTGTGTTCAAGTGATTCTCGTGCCTCAGCGTTCTGAGTAGTTGGGACTACAGGCATGTGCCACCATGCCCAGCTAATTTTTGTATTTTTAGTAGAGACGGGGTTTCACCATGTTAACCAGGCTGGTCTCAAACTCCTAACCTCAAGCAACCCACCTGCCTCGGCCTCCCAAAGTGTTAGCATTACAAGCATGAGCTACCACAACCAGCCAAATCTAAAAGTATTTTGAAAATGATTATTTGATATTTTGACAATTGCAATTAATAGGTCATTTAAGATTTCTGAATATATGGAAAATATTATTCACATAAAAGAGTAATTTGTATTGTCACAAAAAGGTACACTCAGAATTTTATGAAATCTATACTTTAGTTTTGTATTTTAATACATCTTGGCCTGGGTATTGTGCAGAATAATTAGGATATTAATATCAGGTTGTATTGCCATTAAATATACACATATCCATCCCTCCAACTAAGCGATGTATACCTTGACAGTCAGTGCTATATTTAATTCAAGTCTTTATTTCTATCCACAATGAGTAATTGACCAATGTTTGTTGAATAAATAAATAGATGTACAAATGAATGAACATAAATACATGCACCATAGCTTGATTTTTGATAAAAAGGTGTTTGTTAACTGGTCCTGTATAATTTTTTTTTTTTTTTTTTTTTGAGGCAGAGTCTCACTCTGTCGCCCAGGCTGGAGTGCAGTGGTGCCATCTCGCCTCATTGCAAGCTCCGCCTCCCGGGTTCACGCCATTCTCCTGCCTCAGCCTCCCAAGTAGCTGGGACTACAGGCGCCCGCCACCACATCTGGCTAATTTTTTGTATTTTTAGTAGAGACGGCGTTTCACCGTGTTAGCCAGGATGGTCTTGATCTCCCGAACTCGCGATCCACCCGCCTCGGCCTCCCAAAGTGCTGGGATTACAGGCATGAGCCACCGCGCCCGGCCGGTCCTGTATAATTCTTTAAAAAGTGGAATCTTACATGATATCACAAGAAATGTTGTCCTGCTTTATCCTCCCACCATTGTCCTAAATACCACAGAGCACAGAATTAGATACTCTCACAGTTACATCATAAACCAAAATAATTTTCAGCTAGATAAAATCTTCAAAGTTGCAAAATGTTAAGGCTATGCAAAATAGAACATAAATACTTATCTGATTTAGAAATGAGATATAAAATTATAATGATTAACAAAAGAGTTCCAAAGAAATAGATTAATCACCTTAATTATATTTCAGTGAAAGGAACCCCACACTTCCCCACACTGTCACATTTTATAAATGAATTTAGGAAATATGACTAGGAACATATATTACAGAGTAAGGATTACCATCCTTATGAATTATTACTATAAATTAGCAAACAAAAAAACTTGACTTTAACAGAAGTATTAGTAGGGTACTTGCATGAATAGGATGAAACTTTGTATAAATAATATAATCAAAATTTCCAAAAGCCAAAAAGGAACATATCTGTGTGTGCATCTTTTCCCCAGGTGCATACAGTAAGAATATGTGTTCACTGCAACTTTTAATCACCACACTTTACCTTCGGTAGACTATAATTAAAATCTGGTGCTCTTAGGATATGGTGAAATAGAGTAATTCATTGGTATTTTAAGCATTTGGCTGACTGTAGTGAAAACATTTGTGATAACTGTTATAACAAGACATCTATGAGGAAGAGGATTGGTAAAAAGATATGAAGGGAAGAATTCACCTTTCATGAAAATCCTGAAAAGACCCATGTACGGACAATTTTAAGGTAAATGTTAGAACTCTTTGTCTCAGGCTTACTATTGCAATGGGGGTAAATATCAGCAACAAGCAGGTGAAAATTGGTTTGGCATGGTGGAAAAATTGTTATTACAGCTGCTTGTCTTCCCCCAAAGGGCCACAGGACATAAACAGCATAAGCAGCATAAATCGTATTTATTGATTAGGGTGAGGGGGTATGATTACCCAGGAATATCTTTAAAAGGTAGCTTTTTAGAGCAATAATAAAAAAAGAATTGTGCAATACTTCATCTAGGTATGATAACCCTAAATAAAGTTAAAAAATCAAATTAAAAGTTACCTTCTTACAACCTTAATCCTTTATATTTACTTTACTTTGAGTCCACAACCTTACAGCACTGAAATTTAGTAAATTACAAAGTAATAATTGAAAAATCCTATCATAAGTTAAAAATCAAAGAAGTAATTAAAAGTTTAAGATGAATGGTATAATATATGCAAATAATAGTAATCATTAATCCTTTATACATACATAAAAGTACATGTATGCATGTTAAATCAGAAGAGCAAATGTCAGTTAGCAGAATCTGCAACTACGAAATAAGATGACATAAGATTAAATGCTACATTTTATTGAGGTATAAAGAATAACAATTGTTCTTATGACAAATAGATATGGTCTGTTAGTACTAGAAATTATCAACTTTGATCAGTGTGAGACAACAAATGAAACAATGATCAGTATAAAGAAGCAAAAACAGTAAGAGGAAAGTATTCCCATCAGCTTCTTAAGCTGAGAAGAGGGACCTATTGACTTAGCACATCACACAGAACTGTATTTCCTGAGGGAAAGGAAAAGAGGTCTGGTTACTTGTACTTTTGAAGGTAACATTGTCAAAAATGAAACAAAATGTAGGCTTGGCAATATGACTTCCCTATGAGATTAGGAAATCCACTTGGACGGATTATTAGACAGCATCTGGTTTATTGAAAACACTTTCTAGAAGAAGATTATAGCCTCAAATATGATTACATACATCTAGTAACTGAAGGCCAGTGATTACTGTGAGAACTGCAGACTTACTAGTTAGGCATCCTTATTGTAAAATTGGAAAATCCAATCTCTGGTATCACTTGGTAGAAACAAGTTATAAAGAAAAAAATTAAAAAGCAAAATAAGGCAAACAGAATTGTAGAAAAAAAATCACAGCACCCTTACTTGAACACACTAAATTTGAGACAGGGTATAAATTCAAATGTACAATGTAAAATGAATTAGGAAAAAGGAGTTAGTGATGTCTAAGTGGTAAATTAGAAGGAAAGTAAATAGTGTGAACACTGTTCTGTAATTTTTTGTACTATTATAAACATAATTATTTTGTTATTTAGTATCCTTTGAAATAATTTTTAGGAATCAGATTACATACAGTTCAGTGTTGTATTTTTTCAGTAATTGAGTGTTAATACTTGATTTATGAAGTATTAGCATTCATTAAACTAACTTATTTTGTCAGTAAATGTTAAATACTAGCATAGCTAGCATTCATACAATATGATTTCAAAAACAGGATTTAGATTCAAGTGGATTTATTTACTTTAAAATGGAATACTTTGGATATGTTGGTGGCCTGAGTATAATTTCTGAAGTTGTTTTTTCTTTTTCTATCCAACATTGTATGGTTAAAAATGGAATTGAAATAAAATGGGCGATTAGTGGAAATGTGAAAATATCTAAGGCCATTTGAAACCATGTCTTTCATAGAGGAGAGATTACATAGAGATATGCATTTGTTTTAATGATGTAAGGAAATACCTAGTTGGTGAAAAAAGTTTTTTCTCCCTGGAGAAAGTTAGCGATAAGAACACTTAAGAACACTTACTCAGGCTGGGCGCGGTGGCTCACGCCTGTAATCCCAGCACTTTGGGAGGCTGAGGCGGGCGGATCACGAGGTCAGGAAATCGAGACCATCCTGGCTAACACGGTGAAACCCTGTCTCTACTAAAGTTACAAAAAATTAGCCGGGCATGGTGGTGGGCGCTTGTAGTCCCAGCTACTCGGGAGGCTGAGGCAGGAGAATGACTTGAACCCGGGAGACGGAGCTTGCAGTGAGCCGAGACGGCGCCACTGCACTCCAGCCTGGGCGACAGAGCGAGACTCCATCTCAAAAAAATAAATAAATAAAAAATAAACACTCCATTGCTGCCTGAAATGCCTAAGTGGTTCTCTTTAGCATACC
Organism: Pan troglodytes; assembly: GCF_028858775.2. NCBI lineage: Eukaryota > Metazoa > Chordata > Mammalia > Primates > Hominidae > Pan > Pan troglodytes. Next base: position 57,671,596 of record NC_072398.2, on the reverse strand, counting down.
CCCTCCCCCGAAGCAAAAGGGTTTCCCTGCTCACTAATGGCATGGCATGGCATCTTTCTGCGGTCATAAATACTCCTAATTAAGAGACCATCACAAATATTTTCCTATAGAATGAGTTAATTTTTTGTTTGTTTGTTTTGGTTATGTTCACTGGTAGGAGAGTACCATATAAAAATTCAAATGTTGAGACATTTTTTCAGACTAGAACATACTATATCCATAACGACAAAACATATGTGTTAAATCTAATTAAATTCTGGTTAAAAGACACTGGTAGGAAATACATTTTGGAGAAAATTGGATAAATTTGAATATAAGTGGAATATTTGATTACACTGGATTTTTTTTTTGTATTTTCTTAGAGTGCTACTACTATTGCATTGATGAAAGATGATTTCCTAATAGGGAAGATATACAGTATTTTAAAGCCAAGCATCTGATTGTCTGCAATTTAATTTTATTTAATTAACAAACAAAATATTTTATATATAGATATATATCTAGATATATAACTATATCTATATATTTTTCTCTGCATCTATCTATATTTCTATATTTCTCATTCATCTATCTATTTATCTATCTGTCTATATCAGAGTTTCTCAAAATTCACACTATGGACATTTTGGACCAAAGCTTTGTTTGTTGATGGTGCAAGCTGTCTTATTCATTAGAAGGATGTTGAAGCAGTAATCCTATCTTCTACCCCCTAGACAACTGTAGCAACTTTTCCCTTAGTTGTGACAACCAATACTGACTCCAGGCATTGTCAAAATCACTCCATTTGAAGGTCAATGATCTAGCTATATATTGAAATATTTAAAAATATAAAATAATATGGCAAATGTAAAATGCTAAATATCAGTACCAGAATATATTGTGCTTACTGTACTCTAATTACAAATTTATTGAGCCTTACTTCATGGACTGGAACATGCTGGCACATGGCAAATTTGTATGTACATTTTCCAGCACAATTTTCATTACATACTTGAAAAGAATGTGTTCTTGTGATGAGTAAAACATCTAAAAAGATCATGCTTGTTAATAGGATTGCATTTCAAGTCTTCTTAATTAGTATTCATTTTTAAATGGTCTATCAATTACTGCCAGAGATAAGCCAAAATAGTCTATTTTCTTGATTGATTTGCCAGTTTTTTTGTAAGCTTACACCTTTGCAGTTTTGATGGTTACTTTTATGTCTCAACTTGACTGGGCCCCACAGTACCCATATTTGGTTAAACATTATCCTGGTTGTGTCTGTGGGGGTTTTTTAATGAGATTAACCATTGAATCAGTTGACTGAGTAAAGCAGATTGTCCTTCTAATGTGGTGGCCCTCACCCAATCATTTAAAGGCATGAATAATACAAAAAGCCTGACCCTTTCTTGCATAAAAGCAAACAACTTTTGCCTGATTGTCTTGAGCAGGGATATTAGTCTTTTCTTGCCTTCAGAATCAAACTGAAAACATTGGCTCTTCTTGGGTTTCCAGCTTGCCAGTTTTCAGACTAAAACTTACACTATGTGCTCTCCGGGTTTTCCATCCTTTGAACATGAACTGGAACCACACCATCAGCTCTCCGAAATCTCTGGCTTTCCGACTGCCGATTTTTGGACTTCTCAGACTCCATTATCTTTTGAGCCAATAAATACATCCTATTACTTCTGTTTCTCTGGAAAACTTAGGCTAATACACTAATGGTATCAAATATCCTTTGTTTATGAGGCATAAGACTAATTGAATACAAAACAAAAACCATTACCCTTTCCTGATAAAATCAAGCTTTTATTATTTTTGTAACTATTTTTATCGCCAGTCATACTTAGAAACTTCGGTATATTTTATCAGATAGTAACAGACATATCCTTACTTTCATTTATGTATATTATCCTGTCATATCTTTTTCCATGTTTTAGTTTTAATTTTATTTTATTATGCTTTAGATGTGTCTCTTAATATAGAATTTATTAAATTGTGCTTTTATTTTCTATATAAGCTGAAAAATAAAGGACAAAATTTATTCAGAATGATTAACAATATGTAAAAATGCATTTTAATCAGATTATTATGAACGTTTCCCTGTTTATTTGTATTATTTTTCTGTTTTCCTGTTTTCTTTTTTCTTAATTTCTTATTTTTCTTGTTCTTGTCTTTTTCTTTTTGTCTAATTTTTCAAATTTGTTATTTTCATTGTATTTTTTCCTTCTTGCGGTTTTGAAGTTACAATCTCTACTCTTTTTGTTTTCACTCTAGATAGCAAGCTCTAAGGGTAATCATTGTTAGCTTACTCCCAACAAAGTATAAGAAATACAAAATACTCTAATTTTGATGATTCCTCTCAAATTATTTAAATAATTTGGAAAAATTCAAATCAAACATTATATATATTGTCTTGTTGATGTTTATTCTGATACACTCACAAATTTGCAATTTTTTTTTTCTTATTGCCTCCTTGTCTCTCAGAATTTTCACCTGAGGTAATTTTCATTTCCTCTCAAATACATCCATTAGCATTTTCTTTTATTATAGTCTATTGGTGATAAGCTTTTCGTGCTGTAGTTTCTTTTTTTTTTCTGAATATGTCTTTATTTTACTGTTACTCTAGAATAGCAGTTATTTTAGATTATCACAGGGAAACGTTATTTCAATGTTTTCTAGATTTTATGCCTGCTGTTAACAAATTAGTAGTCAACCTGATTTATACATCCTTTTTTTTAAAGGTAATCTATATTTTACTCTTTAGCTTCTTTCAGGATCTATTCATAGTATTTCATGGCCTAGAATTTTGTCTATAATGAGTTTTATTTTATTTATAGTCCTTTATTTTTCTTAGTAAAGATTTGTTAGGGAAACAGGAGCCTGGGAGAGCCAGAGTAATGCCATTTTAAGTTCAACCTCATTTTGAAATTAGCAAAGTACATTGCTTGATGGTCATGACCCACATTCATGGGACATTTACAGTAGAGAAAACAGCCTAAAGACACTTGCAAAGACACACTTCTACAACAACAGAGAGTCCAGATGTCCCAATACCCATGACCATATGTGTTTTTGAGATAGTAATAGTTATGCTTTAATGTACTCAAAAACTAGACTGTCAAAACTAGTTCTCTTTAAATAAATAGAGTAATAAATTTGTCATGATGTCGGCTGACCTGCATGCCGACACAGCTTAGCTTAGTCTTTACATAGACAAAACCCCTATCTAAGAAAAACTTAAAACAAAGTCCAGGCATTCTTTCTCTTGCTTTCTGAGGGAGCCCTACTCTGTAATGGAGTAGTTTCTAAAAAAATTGCTTCCTTCATTATGCTCTGTGACCCACCTTGATTTCCTGCCTGTGTGATATCCAAGAACCCTCTTCAGGGGATCTAGCTCAAGACCTCTTTTCTGGTAACAGATTCGTGAGGTCTTCTAACATGAATATAGGTGTCTTTAAGCCATTTTGAAAAAATTAGCAGCCATTACCCTTTCAGATATTGCCTTTAACGCTTAATATCTAATATCTATCTCATAAATACCAGCTACTCATAAATTCTCTTTTCTTATCCTTGATGTATCTTAACATTTTCTCATAGTGTGCATTCCATCGCCTTTTGGGGTTGCATTTCAGGTAATTTTTATGGGATATGTTACAGTCTACAGATACTTTTTTTCAGCTGTGTCTATAATGTAGCTAACAGACCACTGATATATTTAGTTTTCATTATTGTATCTTTTCTTTTTTTCTGTCATTTATCCCTAAATTTACATGGCCATGTCTTATAGTTTGTGGCAAGAAGAGGCAAAAAGCAAAAATGACCATGAGTTTGCACCATCCAGATATATATATATATCTGTAACAGGATATTCAGGATTTGTAACAGGATTTTCAAGAACCTCTCATCAAAGACTGTAATCTATTTTTCCAAAATGTGAAACTGGGTTGGTCTTCTGAATTGTTTTGGCCAGTGAGACAGTGACAAACACCATAGAAGCAGAGACTTGAGAAGTCCCTCTTTCAAGTCTTGTTAAAATTCTGCCATGTGAATAAATTGAAGGTATTCTGCTGGCAGTTAGACAACAGACTGTTGAGAAAAACAGTCTGTTGAATATAGTTCATCGACACTACTAAATTTTCAAGTAGTTTGTTTGTCAGTAAAATCTAACTGATGTAAGTCTTTGTTTCTTTTTTACATAACTTGCTTTCCTTCCATTTCTTTAACATGGAATTCTAGATACATTTCAGTCTATATATGAAAATTTCAAAGTTCAATAAATTCTTATCTATTATACCCCACTGTTTGTTTGTTTGTTTGTTTTCCCCTACTGGTTCTTACATATGGTGCTGTGAATTTTTTTTTTTTTTTTTTTTTGAGACGGAGTGTCATTCCCAGGCTGGAGTGCAGTGGCGCGATCTTGGCTTACTGCAACCTCTACCTCCTGGGTTCAAGTGATTCTCCTGCCTCAGCCTCCTGAGTAGCTAGGATTACATGCCATCTGCCACCACGCATGGCTAATTTTTGTCTTTTTAGTGGTTTCACCATGTTGGCCAGACTAGTTTCGAACTCCTGACCTCAAGTGATCCACCCACCTCAGCCTCCCAAGGTGTTGGTATTACAGGTGTGAGCCACTGCATCTGGCCACTGTGATCTATTTTTGTTTCTTTGTTTGCTTGTCTGTTTTATTTTTAATTGTGAGTCCATGTTCCTTGAACTTTATAAGTGAAATGCTCTGAAGTCTGGATTTAAAAAGTCATTCCTCCAAAGAGGATGTGTGCTTGCTTCTTCCAATTACCTGAGAGACTTACAATAAAAGAATACTTCAGATAAAAATTTTAACTTGAAATTTTTAAGAATCACCCAATGGCCATTACATCTTTATGATTTTCTGGGGAGATATTTTATTTGTTTGCTTTGTTTCTGTGTGGTCTCCCAACATTAAAGTTAAGATGCAAGTTTTGTATTGCAAGTTATGTTCATTTTTCATTCACAATTATACTGAGAATGTTATATTAGGAAAAATTGTATCTACATGGGCATCTGCTATTAGACTTCCTGCATTGTACAGGTACTAGGCTATAGTTTCTATCATCTGTAACTCATGCAGTCCTCAAAACAGAATTTCATTGTATCTTCGGTGCTATGGACTGAGTTTTTGTGTCCCTCCAAAATTCACATGTTGGAACCTCATCCCCATAGTGTTGATATTTTAAGGTGAGGATTTTAGGAAGTGATTAGGTTATGAAGGTAGAGCCCTCACAAATGGGATTAGTGTCCATATAAGAAGAGCTATAAAAAGATGATCTCTCTCTCAGCCATGTAAAGATACATGTTGTGGGAAGTCAGGGACTTCAAATGGAGGGACCAGCTGGAGCCACGGCAGAGAAACATAAATTGTGAAGATTTCATGGACATTTATCAGTTCCCAAATAATGCTCTTATAATTTCTTACACCTGTCTTACTTTAATCTCTTAATCCTGTTATCTTTGTAAGCTGAGGATGTGTGTCACCTCAGGACCACTATGATATTTGTGTTAACTGTACAAATTGATTGTAAAACATGTGTGTTTGAACAATATGAAATCAGTGCACCTTGAAAAAGAACAGAATAACTGCAATTTTCAGGGAAAAAGGGAAGACAACCATAAGGTCTGACTGCATGCGAAGTTGGGCAAAATGGAGCCATATTTTTCTTCTTGCAGAGAGCCTATAAACAGATGTGCAAGTAGGGAAGATATTGCTAAATTCTTTTCCTAGCAAGGAATATTAATAATTAGTACCCTGGGGAAGAAATGCATTCCAGGGGGGAGGTCTATAAACAGCAGCTCTGGGAGTGTCTGTCTTATGTGGTTGAGATAAGGACTGAAATAAGCCCTGGTCTCCTGCAGTACCCTCAGGCTTACTAGGATTGGGAAACTCCATCCTGGTAAATTTGTGGTCAGACCGGTTCTCTGCTCTCAAACCCTGTTTTCTGTTGTTTAAGATGTTTATCAAGACAATACATGCACCGCTGAACATAGACCCTTATCAGTAATTCTGCTTTTGCCCTTTGCCTTGTGATTTTTGTTGGACCATTATCAGTAGTTCTGATTTTGTCCTTGTCCTGTTTCCTCAAAAGCATGTGATCTTTGTTCTGCTTTTGCCCTTTGAAGCATGTGATCTTTGTGACATACTCCATGTTCTTACACCCCCTTTCCTCTTGAAATCCTTAATAAAAACTTGCTGGTTTTGCAGCTCAGGTGGGTATCATGGTCCTACCAATATGTGATGTCACCCCTGGAGGCCCAGCTGTAAAATTCCTCTCTTTGTACACTTTTTCTTTATTTCTCAGCCAGCCAACACTTACGGAAAATAGAAATAACCTGCATTGAAATATCTGGGGCGGGTTCCCCCAATAGATACACTGAGTAGGTAGGTGGCTGTCTATAAGACAGGAAGTGGGCCCTGAACAGACAGGGGATATGCTGGCACCTTGTTCTTGGATGTCTCAGCCTCCAGAACTCTAAGAAATTAATGCTTGTCATTTATGCCACCTAGTCTATGGTAATTTGTTTTAGCAGCCCAAACTGACTAAGACATAAGGTCCATAGAGAATCTCTGATAAAAACTGTCTTGATAATTGATTACCTCTTAGAGTTCCTACTTTTGCAATGTTTCTAGCCCCTGCAAGTTTGTTCTTTTGTGACAACATAAAACTGCACTTAAATGTATTCACAGGAGAATAGTTTATGATTTATTTTTAATAATATTGTCACTAATGGGTAACTCATTCTCATATAATATGCTCTGCTAGCTAATGTATAATAGAAACCATTGATTTCTTCCATTACTTTTGCATTCTCATGTGTTCACTGTGTACATCCAGTTTTGTCTATAATTATATTATTTAGGTTAGCATATTTCATTTATTATATACTTGTGATCACTCCATGTACAAACACTTTAGACAACAACATTGTAAAAGGTTCAAATGTTCCAAACTCTCATGCCATTCACTTGCAGTGATGCTTGACAAGCCAACCTAATCAATCATTTTGTTTAATAACTTTTCTATAGGTTTCTTCCTAAATATAAGGGAAGAGCAATATACAGGGAAAAAGTGAAGGCACATTAATTTGCTTAACTATTTTGCTTAGGGCTGGCACTACATATAATAGTGTATATATTTCATTAAGTAGAATAATAAAAAATCAAATGCAATTAACGGAACTAATATGAAGGGACAAGATAAATGCTATATCCTAATAGAATCCCAATGCTAACAACTTCAAGCTCTAGCTGTCTTATTTGTGGATTAGAGCAAATAAAGTTAAGCTAAAGAACCAACTAATAGATGATTAATGTTCTTTATTAAATTAGATGAAAGCATATAACAATGCTAGTTGTTAGCAAGTCACTGGAGTGGAGAAAAAATAGAAACTTTGGCAGGGATAATTTTTCTGAAGTTTTATTTTATAAAGATAGTGAATATAATTACCCAGAGAAATGGAATTTTGCCCATTATTGACTAATTTTTTCTATGATTTTATATGAAAATATAGTTTATTATTTAGGGTTGCTTCTGCAAATTGATAGCATGCTGCACCTAGGTTACACTTCCGTGTACATAGCACACATTACATTTAAGATTTTTATGATCTCATTAGAAAAGCCTTTATAGGTAACTTTGATTTAAAATAGATGTTTGGCATGGGATTACCCAAATAATTTGTCATTTTCCTGTTTTAACATTATCTTTTATAACATTATAAAATAATTCTCTTTTTATAAAATTAATCACATGACAAGACATAGAAAACCAAATTCTCCTCAATATTATATCTGAGAATCTACACTAGTGCATAATTATATGTAATCAAACAAATAATTTAGAGTGTCCCAGAGGAAGATTAAGATGTCTTGGTGCTGGAATAGTCTCCAGGTTTATAGTATAGGACGAATATTATAATCCACATTAAATAAAATGAAACACTACCTATGCAAGTACTTGAATGTTATTTGATTCTTCTGCTTTCACTCATCCCCCAGTCTTCTGGAGATTATGAATAAATGGTACAAGAAAAGGAGAGTACATCTTCTTTAGTAAATATGAATGCATACTGAGTAAACAAGTTTTTACATTACATCATATTTATGTATAATTGTGTGTGTCTGTGTGTGTATGGAGAGAGAAAGAAACAGCCAACGGATCACTACTGTTATTGCCTTAAAGTTAGCTATCTTTAAGTAATTTTTAAAATTATCTTTAAAGTTAGTTATTTTAAGAGCACTATTTTATATTATATATATTACATATAAACTTATGTAGAGATACATGTATGAGTATATATATACATGGACATATGTATATGTATATATGCATATGTAAACATACACAAATTATGTATAACCTTCAGACATTCACTTATTCCACTCCAAATGACCTTTATTTCTCTGTGTATAGTCAGGATTCTGATGTTACAAAAATTATTTTGTCAACAGAACTTTAACCCATTTTGTACGGTAGGTGTCTTAGTCCATTTTCTGTTGCTATAACATAATACCACAGACTAGGTAATTTATAAAGAAAATAAATTTGTATCTTACCCTTCTGGAGGCTGGGAAGTCCAAGGTCTAGAAGCTGCATCTTGTGAGAGCCTTCTTGGTAACTAGGACTCTCTGCAGAGTCCCTGGGCAGAAGAGGGCATCACAAAGCAAACGGGCTCACAAGAGAGCCAATCTGACTTTTATAACATACCTAGCCTCTTGATAACTAACCCACTCTCATGATAACCCATAACCAATAAATCCATTAATTCATTAATTCATTCATGAGAACAGAGCCCTTATGACCCAATCTCCACTTAAAGCCTCCACCTCTCAATACTATAAAATCGGGGATTAGTTTTCAACATGAGTTTTAGAGGAGACAAATATTCAAACCATAGCAGACCTACTGCTATGAAACTTACATATAGAGAAATTTACATATAAAGAAAATATCCTTCAATAGTGGAGAAATAAAGACGTTTTCAGGCATATAAAATGTGAGTCAATTTGTCTCACATTTTATTGTTTGTGTGTGTGTGTGTTTTTTCCTGAGATTCTAGTTACACACATTATGTCATTTACTATTGTCTCATAGCCCTTGAATGTTCTATTCTTTAGTTATACTCATTTTTTTTTTTTTTTTTTTTTTTTTTTTTTGTGAGACAGTTTCACTCTGTTACCCAGGCTGGAGTGCAGTTGTACAATCTTGGCTCACTGTAACCTCCATCTCCCAGGTTTAAGTGAAGCTTGTCCCTCAGTCTCCAGACAGTTAGGATTACAGGCATGTGCCACCATGCCCAACTAGTTTTTGTATTTTTAGTAGAGACAGGGTTTTGCCATGTTGGCCAAGCTGGCCTTGAACTCCTGACCTCAAGTGATTCACCCACCTTGGCCTCCCAAAGTGCTGGGATTACTGGCATGAGCCACTGTGCCTGGCCAGTTATACTTATTTTTTTCTTGAATTTCAATTTCAGTAAATCTGTTGCTATATCTTCAGGTTTACTGAATTTCTTGAGCTTTGTCAAATTTACTGATGAGCTTTCATGTGGTTAGGTTTTACATCCCCATCCAAATCTTACTGGGAATTGTAACTCTGAGGTGTTTAGAGAGGGACCTGGTGGGAAGTGATTGGATTATGGGGGCTGTTTCCCCCATGTTGTTCTCATGATAGTGAGTGAGTCCTCAGGAAATCTGATGGTTTTACAAATGGTAGGTTTTTCTGCATTGACACACACTCACTCTCGCCTGCTGCCATGTTAGACATGCTTTTGCTTCTCCTTTGCCTTCCACCATGATTGTAAGTTTCTGGAGGCCTCCCCAGCCATGTGCGACTGTGAGTCAATTAAACCCCTGTTCTTTCTAAATTACCCAGTCTCAGGTATTTATTTATGGCAGTGTGCTAATGAACTAATACAAGCCTGTTAAAAGACTTCTTCATTTCTTTTACTGTGTTTTTATATCTAGTGTTTCTATTTATTCTTTCTTATAGTTTCCATCTCTTTGCTTAAATTATCTATTTGATTTCGCATATTGCAGACCTTTACCATTGGTCTTTAACACACTAAAAATAGATATTTCAAATTCTCAGTCTTTTAAATAACTTTATTTTTTTAAAATTTATATCATACTCAATTCCGGTTATAGTATATTTTTTTCATCTTTTCAGACTGTGTTTGTTTTTGTTTGTTTTGTTCCTTAGCAAATCTTATAATTACTTGTTGAAAGCCAGATATTTTACATAGGAGCATATGTATATTGAGGCAAACAAGATTTTTGTTAAAAAGTCAGAAGTAAAAGACGTAATCAAGGACAAAGTATATGTTAAATATGTGAGTACATCCTATGGCTATTGGCTGCTGACTGTATAAAAAGTAATAATACATGTTTAGATTATAAAAAATAAAACTATATTACCCAGTAAAATTTCATAAGATGAGAGATTTAAAAGCAAAGTGATCTGAGAGACTGATGTTGGGGAGAACATGAAATATATTGATTAACTTAGATTATATGTTAAATAGGCATAATGTAATTTCTGTTGTTACCACTAGAGCAGAAACAGAGTATAAAGATTCCAAACTAGTAAAGGAGAAAAATAGAAAAACAAAACAAAACAAAACAAAACAAAAAAACTCACTTGATCCCTAAAGGGGTAAAAAAGCAGGGCAATAAAAAGTAGAACATGTGAGGCAACTGAAAGGCCAAAAATAAGTTGGTAAATATGACCTTCAAATATCTACTTACATTAAATGGACTAAAATTCCACTTAAAAAACTGATAAATGAAAAATTAATCCAAGTTCTCTGTAAAACCATACCCTAATTCATAAGGACAGAGAAAAAAGTTGAGTGTAAAAGTAAAAGAGGGTAAAACATGTAAACACTAACCAAAAGAAAATAGCATAGCTTTATTAGTAACAAACATATTAGATGCTTGTATAAAAAATACTAGCTAGAAGAAGCTATAGTTCATAGAACAAGGATTACAAATAGATAACAAACTCAACAAATTTTAAAAAGACATTGAAATTTTAAAAAGACATTGAATGTCTGTTTTTAAATCTTTTTCTTATGAATAAGGAAAAGGTAAATTGAAACCCCAATTGGAAACCATTTTACATTTATCTAATAGCAAAATGATAAATTCTGAATATGTTGTTGAGAATGTCAGCAAATGGGATGTTTCTTAGTCTGCAGTGAGGGGGTGTGTAAATCAAATGACCATATTAGAAAAAAAGTTTTTCTTTCTTTTTTTTTCCTTTTTTTTTTTTTTTTTTGAGATAAGGTCTCACTCTGTCACCCAAGCGGGAGTGCAGTGGCAAGATCTCGGGTGACTGCAACCTCCACCTCCTGGGTTCAAGCCATCCTTCCACCTCAGCCTCCCCAGTACCTGGCACTACAGGTGCACACCACCACGCCTTGCTAATTTTTGTATTTTCAGTAGAAACAGGGTTTCACCATATTGGCCAGGCTGCTCTCAAACTCCTGACCTCAAGTGATCTGCCTGCCTCAGCCTCCCAAAGTACTAGAATTACAGGTAGGAGCCATGGCGTCCAGTCAGAAAACAGTTTTTCTTTACCCTGAAAAGTTAAGGTAAATTATATTACCATTATTTTATGACTTATGCATTCCACAGCTAGCAATATTTACTGGAATAAACCTCTTGAAATATTCACCTGGAATCAAATGCCATTAATAATAGCAGACTATTTATATTAACAAAAATAGAAACAACCAAATATATATCGAGTAGAAAAAATAAATAATTTCTGCTTTTATATATAATAAAATGCTATAGAGAAATAAAAATTAGTTATATTCCAAAATAGCACTTCTTAATTTGTGGTCTGGGAACCTCTGGAGATTTCTGAGATCCTATCAGGTGACCACAGAATCAAGAGAAATATTTTCTTAACAATACTGAGAATATTATTAGGTTTTTTTTCACTCTCATCTTCTAATGAGCATAACGTGGATTTTTTAAAAATTACACAACATGTGATTACATCATTGCTTTGAAAGCTAATGGAATGTGCTCATGTATTAAGTCATGTGTGTTTCTAAATTTCTGTTTTTATTTACAGTATTACCAATTGTCTATTAAAAAAGTAACATCTAAGAACTTTATATCTAAATTGTGTTAACTCTACTGACTGCTAAGGGACCACTGATCAATGTTTTCACTGCCTGTAACTTATCATGTTTTACTTTAAAATAGGGTGGGTGAGATCATCAAAATACATGCATTCTAAATATCAAGTCAATCATTAGCTTAGCTCAGCCAAAGTACTCAAATACAAACTGGATACAGCATGTCTTAAATTATTCCTCCAAGAATATGCTTTATTTCTAGCAACTAAGGCATTCTTAACTTATGGAAAACAAGCACCATTACATTCTTCAAATAACATAAATTAAGGTTAAGCTCATCAAAAGGTATGATTCACTATGTGAATATTGTTAGAGCTCCAACCTAGTAATGCATTCACATTAAATTTTCAGGGAAGCTCACGGGTTTAAAAATAACATGTTTGCTTTCTACATACTTCCTCACTCTTATGTTGGTTGTTCAATCTGAGTTAATGACATTACTTATTTAAAATGTTTCTGGCATTCTTACGGAGTTTTGTTTATTCTATAGACAAAAGGAAGAAATATCTGGCGTGTCACTTATTTAAAGACTGAGGATTTAAAAGTGGGTACAGATACATGAATTATACATTTTAAACATAAGATTCTTATGATAAACATGCTTATGATTTCTGAACTTTATTTGTAAGCAGTGTAAATTAATAGAAATTTTACTGCATTATTTAAATTATGACCTTGAATCTTAGAGCAAGTTCACTAAAATAATGATTCAAACTACTTAAGATAATGTATGTGAAAGAACTTAACACAGTATCTGACACATAAAAGTACTTAGAAATTTTCTGTAAAAATTGAATGTTAAATTTATGATTTTAAGCAAAGATAGACACCAAAGGAATTATTAAGTAATTGTTATTCGGTATTAGGCTTTTATATCTATATTTACTTATCTTGAAAGGGTACACAAGGTCTCTGGATCAGGGAAAACATTATTACTTACAGAGCAATGTAGTGCCAGTTCTCTGAGCGGTGTGATGTGATAAAAGCTTGATATTACCCTGCATGAGCATTGAAGTCGATCCACAGAACAGGAACCGCAGATTATGAGATCCAAAGCTTATTTGGAGAAACTGTCACATCTGCTCCTTCTTCCTTCTAGAGAGAAAGAGACCTTAGCCATGAAATATACACAAATCATCTGGAGAAAAGATGGGAAGGTCTCCAGGTTCTTATTACCCTTTTGGTAAATAAGGATAGGAGAGATAATGCTTTATATTCTAGAGGAATTTATTATCTATTTCTTCCAAAATGTTTCCTCTTTAAATATCTGACCATTTATTTTGCTAAATAAGCTCTAACTATGCAGAAATATGAAAATACTAGGAATAATTGTCTCTTAAAAATTATTGTATAAAACATTAAAAATGCTTAATTACATTTACAAAAGCTGAATATTTTGATCATTGTTAATTAATTCTTAATAAGTTCAAGCATTTTATGATGTAGAAAAAAACAGTAAAACCACTCAACTTAGACCCAATGTTCATAAAATAAACTGATATCCAGAGATGTATAAGAACAAAAAATTAGAATAGCGCAAGTTAAATATTTACAAGGCAGATCCACATAGGTAAAATAAACATAAAATTCCGCATGCTTATTATTATCAGCACCAAAACTATGCATTGTATGGACACTTAAAATTATGTTAATTCAGATTATTTTATTCCAGAAAGCTCTTCTACTCTGCCAGAGAGTTTAGCAGATAACATGAATGCAGCAAAATTCATTGTAATTTTTGCTTAAATGTGCTAGTACATGCAGTAAGTATATGAACATTTTTCATATTTAAAAATAAACACTACTCTAAAGAGAATTTTCATGTACTGGATGATACTTTTGATTGATTACCTAAATTAGCATTTACACCAACGTAAATTAATTGAAGCACAAATGTAATATAGGCTTCTTTGTTTTTAAGACTAGAGAAGGTTTCAACCAAATGCATCTTATTAAGCTTAAGAATTTGTTAAAATTTTTTCTATTTAATAGAAGAACATTAGAACTTTGAGTCTTTTCATTTAGTATTTTTTGAATATTATTTTCCCATTGTTTTAAACCCTCTAAGAAATGTAGGTTTTTAACTATAGTAAAATAATATTCAATGTTTAATAACCTTAAAAATTCAAAAATTTCTTCTGAATCATCATAAATGCTCAATCAATATGCCATATAATGTTAGTGTTAAAGAAGCATTCTCTTTGAGTATTTATATTTAATATATGACATAAACAAATATTTAATTAATCAGAATATCTTAATACCTGATTTAAAAAATGAAAATAAAAGAGAAATTTTGAAAAATTTAGTGTTTAAGCTTATCAGAGGTTTAAAATTTTAATTATAGAGAGAAGCTCATGATAAAAATGTGATACTATATTTAATGTGCCCAGGTGCTTAGGATTTCATCAACTTTCTTTTTATTATGTGAACATTCTTCTATCATTCTCTCCATATTTTATTCTGGGAATGTGTTTTGATACTTATCTATCACAATGACAGCGGGCATTTTAATTTCAATTAGTCTGGTTCTCTGTTATTTTCCACAGGATGTAACAATGGATTCTCCTGAGATATATTCTCCAAGTGCATCCTTTTTTGTCTTATACCTGTAGGGACTTTGTGGGAAGCAGTTTAATTCTATCATTCCCATAAAATCACAGAACTTCTCCCTTAGGTTAAATATCAACTAAATCTTTAAAAGGATAAAGACAAAGAGCTTATGCATACTAGAGTCAGTGCGTAAATAGACATGAAGAACTTAAATTGAAAACCCTTGGGTACTTAGGATGTTAGGAAGTATTTAACAATAAAAACCTGTTAATAACATAGAAAACTCCCTTAGAACAGCAGAGTAGCCTATTTTAGTTACCCAATTGAAAATTGTTCCCTATCAGCCAAGATTAAAGCGGTCTATAAAAACTGTTTCTACAACCAGCATAGTACTTTAAAGAGTAGGAGAGAAGATAGAGGAAAGCGATGGAGATTCTCAAATATGTGAAGCAGATATTTTATAGGTCATGGCTTGAAGAAGAGCTATACCTTTCTAAATTTCAACATTTATGCAAATTTGTGCAGTGGTAGTTGGCGCAGAAACAACCATAGCAATAGAAAGCTTTTTGAAATTCCACAAATCCGACCACATTCTCCTTTTCTTAGAGTTCCGATTCGGTGAGAATGCACGCATAGTTATTGCTCTTAAGCAAGCTATTTGCATGTGGCAACTTGTTTAATAGTTACAACACCTTATAAGGTAGGTATTACTTTAATCATTTTGTTCATTTTAGAGATGAAAAGCTAAGATATAGTACACTTTCCTGGGTCACACAATAAAAAGGGGAATAGACGATGTCTGCATTTCACAGTAAAATGTAAATACTCGGAGTGCCTTCACATCGAAAAACATGTAGATTCTACATAAAGTATATAGTAAAGCATTGATGCACTTGTATTGAAATCATAGTAAAACCTTAGATCACAATGCAATAACATAGAATTAAGTAAAAATAATTACAAGTCTCCCTTTGAAAACCCAGTAAGAATCACCTCCACCCCCAGCAATCTAACAAACAGCAAAAAACAAATTGAGGAGAAACTTGAGTCAGAAGCAATGTGAAATAAGGAAACGCTAAAAGTGAGGTTTCTGAGAAGACAAAGGCCAATATCAAAGATGTTCAGAAATTTTTTTAAAGAAATTATACTTTCAATAATATAATACTTATAATAGAGCACACAAATCATTGGAACAAAGAGAATTTCTAAAGTGTAAGATGATGCATTAAGCAAATGCAATCCAAATTGTATAGCTCACGAGGTAAACTACATTAATTAAATGTATAAACTATAAAATAGAAAAATAGTGTTATAAAGAGGATTACTAAATTATGATAATGTTTGTCAGGAAAAATGTATAATTCTTAACTGGTATGCATCTAGTAGAGTAGTTTCATGGATCTAATAGAGTAGTTTCAAAATACATAAAGCAAAAATTGATAGAACTCAAGAGAAAATGTGTAACCTATCAGGATAGCAAGAAATTTCAACATAATTTATCAATCATTCATGAGTTATTTGGAAAAAATACTGAAAGATACCCATAGAATTCTGAAATCAAAAATTAGATAATCTATATATTTATCTGTGTAAGAGTATACAATGCAAAAATCTTCTTTACAAATATCAGATTTTTATGCCAAATAATATATTCTTAGACGACTATGCAATGACAAATAATACAAATAAATTAATTAAATTTACCGTAGAGTTCTAAATAAGTCATGTATCAAAGAAGGAATTATCGTGGATATTAAAAAATAATTTGCTTAGTCTTACTGACCATAAATAAAAGAGAGAAGACTTAAAATAATAGGTTGAACATTTTTCTAGTTCTCTAGTTTTCCTTAGTTCCCTCCAACCTGCCTTATCCACTTCATTGTTATACCGAGAAATGGGTTTCAATTTTGTTACTAGATTTCTTGCTAAGACAACATCATGATCAGGTTATACATGCATACGCAATTACACAGGCACATATATATGAAAGAAGTTTCATTGAAAACACTCCCAACAGTAAGAAAACAAACAATTAAAAAACGGGTCAAAGATTTTAGCAAACAACTCACCAAAAAGATACAAAGATGCCTCATTAACATATAAAAAGACGTTCTATATCATATGTCTTCAGGGAAATGCAAATTAAAACAACAATGTGATACCACTATACACCTATTAGAATGGTCAAAATGTGGAAGACTGAGAACACCAAATGCTGACAAGGATATGAAGCAACAGAAGCTCTCATTCACTACTGATAGGAATACAAAATAGTATAGCCACTTTGGCAGTTTCTTTTCTGTTTATTTGTTTTTTGAATAAGGATTTCACTCTATAACCTTTGCTGAAGTGCACTAGCATGGTCACGGTTCATGGAAGCTTTGGCCTCCCAGGCTCAAGAGATCCTCCCACCTCAGCCTCCCGGATAGCTGGGACTACAGGCATGGACCATCACACCTCGCTAATTTTTTTTGGTATCTTTTGTAGAGATGGGTTTTCACCATGTTGCCCAAGATGGTCTTGAACTCCCTGGCTCAGGCAATCTGCCCACCTCAGCATCCCAAAGTAATGGAATTACAGGCGTGACCCATAGCACTCAGCTTTCGCAGTTTTGTACAAAACTAAATTTGTCTTACCATATAAACCACAATTGTTCTTGTTATTTATTCAAAGAAGTTAAAAACTTGTAGGCCAGGCATGGTGGCTCACACCTATAATCCCAACATTTCAGGTGGCCAAGTTGGGAGGATCATTTGAGCCCAGTAGTTCAAGACCATCTTGGGCACCATAGTGAAACCTCCTCTCTACAAAAATGAAACAAAATTAGCTAGGCATGATGGCATGCAACTGTGGTCCTAGCTAATTGGGAGGCTGAGGTAGGAAGGATCTCTTGAGGCCAGGTGGTGGAGGTTACAGTGAGCCTAGATCATGCCCTCCAGGCTGGACAACAGAGTGAAACTGTCTGAAAGAAAAGAGAAGAGAAGAGAAGAGGAGAAAAGAAAAGAAAGAAAAAATTTAGGTATACACAAAAGCCTGCAGAAGGATGTTTGAGGCAGCTTTATTCATAATTAACACAACTTGGAAGCAACCAAGATTTCCTTAATAGGTGAATGGATAAATAAACTGGTATATCCAGATAATAAAATATTATTCAGTACTAAAAGAAATGAGCCTATCAAGACATGTAAAAAATGGAGAAATAATAACTTCATATTACTAAGGGAAAGAAGGCAATCTGAAAAGGCTATGTGCTTTATGACTTCAACTATGTCACATACTGAAAAATACAAAGTTATAAAGATAGTAAAAAGATCAGTGGTTGCTAGGGGTTGGGAGGAAGGGAGGAATAAATAGGCAGAACACGGAGGACTGGTAAGGCTGTGATGGTATTCTCTATGGTGCTTTAATGTAGGATACATTTTGTTACACATTTTTCCGAAACTATAGAATGCACAACACGAAGAGTGAACCCTAATGTAAACTATTGGCTTGGAGTGATTATGATGCATCAATGTAGGTTCATCAATTGTCACAAATATAGTATTCTGGTAGGAATTGTTGGTAATGGGGGAAGCTTTACATGTGTAGGGGTAGAGGGTATATGGGAAACCTCTGTACTTTCCTCTTAAGTTTGCTGTGTATCTGAAATTGCTGTAAAAAAAAAAAAAAAATGGCCGGGCGCATTGGCTCATGCCTGTAATCCCAGCACTTTGGGATGCCGAGGCGGGCGGATCACTTGAGATCAGGAGTTTGAGATCAGCCTGGCCAACATGGTGAAACCTTATCTCTATTAAAATATCAAAATATTAGCCAGGAGTGGAGGCATGTGCCTGTAATCCCAGCTACTCAAGAGGCTGAGGCAGGAGAACCGCTTGAACCTGGGAGGCGGAGGTTGCAATGAGCCGAGATCGTTCCACTGCACCCCAGCCTGGGTGACAGAGCGAGTCTCCATCTCAAAATAAATAAATAAATAAATAATAAAATTGCTGTAAAAAAGTCTTTATGAAAACAAACAAAAACACTTGTTCTTAAATTTACAATGTACTAAATATTCTATTCTATTCAACAATATTCTGTTCCATTATATTTTAAAATGCTAGCCATGACCCACTGAATTGATCTTAAAACATACTAAATAATATATTTATAGCTCTTATTTGCATCTCTTCTACAATCTCAGTGGGAAGTGTTCCACTCTTGCTTCTCCAGCCCACTCCCCCATTATAGCTACCACTTCAGCAATCATTTGTGCAATCCTCCAAAAATATCTCATGCATTTTACCACCCATCCATCATTACCCACCACCCTCATATCTTCATATCTCACCACACTCAAATTTGATCCCAGGGTTTATCTTTCTAATCATACTCTTGCTGGTACAATGAACCCTCTTGCTATTCTCTCTT
The DNA here is from genome assembly GCF_028858775.2 of Pan troglodytes. NCBI lineage: Eukaryota > Metazoa > Chordata > Mammalia > Primates > Hominidae > Pan > Pan troglodytes. The sequence continues at coordinate 57,652,474 of NC_072398.2, read as the reverse complement.
CTTGATATCTGTCTGGAAAGATCCCAAATCTTACCAAAAAAAAACTTTCCACCTATTGTATTCCTGCATCAATGCAGATGTATTTGCTGGGTAAAAACACATAACTTTTGATGGGTGTTAAATTTAAAACCACTAACTTCATGCCTGACTTGATTAGTATACTATCAAATGATAACATTTTTCTCAATTTATAAGGAAAGTAGAAACCCTCATATAAGAGCACTCCAAAGCTAGCACGAGCAAATCTGTGTGCTTACTTTCATACACACCTATGGACTCTGCCTTCTCTCCAAATATTACATATAACTAGCACATTTTTTTTATCTCATAAGCAAAACCTGACACTGGTGATCTAGATTCTTTCTCTCACTTAATCAATAATAGGCTTTTAGCAGATTTCCCCTTCCTCAATCAAAGAAGAGTGGCACTTAGTCTCATAATGAATATTTTTGAACAAATGAATGTAATTCTTACTGGCTATAATCTACAGTTAATAAAATGGATAGAGGAGTGTTAACATTTATTGCTGAATTTTCAATATTTGTGTATATTGGGGTTTTCAAATCAAAATATATTATTTAAATATGTATAATTTGGCTCAACATATATCCTAATTTTGGAAAGGATGAATTAATGCAGTGGAATGCCCCCTTTAGTTGAATATTTTTCCCCTGGAGCTATCTCATCAGTTCATTTTCATAATGTCACAGCAAGCAATCAATGTATTGTCTCCATGTTAATGGACATAAAACTTGTTCCACCTCCATAATGCATGCATAAGGTTTTATTATTTGAAATTTACTGAGAAAATTGCAGTAAAATTATTGATGTTCCTATCAGTTTGGGTCTAAGCCCATAATTAATAGTTTGGTTCCTGTCATTTCAGTGGAGAAAATCAAATTCTAAGCTAATTAGGAGTATGCCATAAATTATTGTTAAACTTAATAGAAAATCCGGTTTTAAGACAAAGGCATTCAGAAGTTTAGAAAAGAAAATGCATTCACAGTACTTTAGCTGACATTTAGAAATGTTTCCCTTAAAAGTATGAAATACATTGCTTATTTTATCATACAAATATGATGCACTAGCAACCATAATTTATCTTCAGTCAAAATAGTAGCTAGCTGATGCATTCTCCTGATAACACAACTAAAGGTTTTGGTGTGTTTTATTTTTCATTACAGAAAAGTGTGTGGTTTCATTGGGCAATGTGTTAGGAAAACCTAGTGTTTTGTCATAGTTGGAAAAACCTAAGGTTTTGTCATAAAGCCATGTTTGTTTTGCATATTATGATCACAAATAATTAGATTCTTAAAAATGATATCAATTTTCACTTATTTAATCTGTTGTTTTGTAAGAAAATAAACAGCATCTTAATAGTGAAAATTGATATTTTAATAAAAGATCATTAATAAAAGATTAATGCTTGATTCTCTTGTTTCTGAGTCTCCGGAATTATAGATTTCTTTGAAATCATTTTATATTAGCCAGAAAAAAAAGAGTGTGCAAGGTTTGTATTTCTTTCCTTCTTTCTCTCTCACTCTCTGTCTCTCAGGAGTTTATTGGCCTCAATTATATTTAAGGGATTAGATGTGCATATGTTTTAAATAACCTTGAAACATTACTTTGCATTTTTATTAGTCTTTGCTTTACAATGATATTCAGTTTTACTAAATTAGTCATGAGGTGGCGGGAGAAACAATGTTCAGGGAGGGAAGTACCTGCCTTGGATCTACTGAATGACTTATGACTGAAGAAACACACAAACATCTAGACACATGTGCAGACACCCATACCATGTGGTCCACCAGTTTCCCCTGCTTTCTTTCTACGTCCTGAAGACGAAACAAGGAGTGTCCTAACGGCCTTGTAAACCGGCTCAGCTGCATGATTTTTCTCATGGGATTGAACCCAAGCCAAAGCCTTAAACATACTCAGGCACTGAGAAAGGTATCCAGGTTATTGCCCAAAACACCAAAAGAAACTGACCTTGAGCCAAATTATTTAAACTCTCATATAAACTCCATACTATGACCCCCTTTTGGGAACATATGTAGGTAGAACGTCCCTTTGTCTGCAGCCCACTGAGAGGATATCTGCAACACTCTCTAAGTTACCCTAAAACAGACATATCTTGCTTTATTGTGCTTTGAAGATTTGCATTTTTCACAAATTGAAGGTTTGTGGCAGCCCTGTGCCAAGTAAGTGTATTGGTGCCATTTCTCCAACAGCATGTATTCACTCCATGTCTCTGTATCACATTTTGGTAATTATTGTAATATTTCAAATATTTTTCTTATTATATTTGTTATAGTGATGTGTGATCAGTAATCTTTGATATTACTAATGTAATTGTTTTTGGGTACCAAAAGCTACACTCATGTAGGACAGCAAATTTAATAAATATATGTGTTCTGACTGCTCCATCAACCAACCATTCCCCCATCTCTTGTACTCAGTGGAACTTATTCATGGGCACCTACTTATTAGATCTAGAGTTATAATTTTAAATGCCCAGATAATCACTATTTACATTCCCAATATTCATATAAATATTTTTATTTAACAAATCTACTCTGTAAATTATTTTATTTTATTCAATAAATGAGTATCAAGTTTATATTATAATCTAGTTATTGTTGTTATTTTTTACTAAAAATGATTTAAAAATGCAAATTTGTTTATATCATGCAGTTTCCATCCTAATGGGAAAGTCAGGCAACAAATAAATTTAAAAGCAAATGTATAAAATGTTACATGGGAATAATTGTATGATGAAAAATAAAGTAAGGTAAGGGAATTGAGAGTAATGCTAATGACTATTTTAAACATGTGTGGCAAACAATTCCTATCTAAGGAGATGTAATTTGAGCAGAATATGAGAAAATAAAAAGTGCAAACTGGGTACATCTGTAATGTTGTACCAGATCAAGTGAGTAACAAGTATAAATGATCTTCAGTAGAAATTAGTTTGTCATGCTAGATGAATACCAATGTCACTATAATTAGAGTACAGTAAGTCAGGAGAATCAAGGATGATTAGGAAGCCAAGACCACATTTTGGGGATGCAGTTAGCATTGGAGATAGGATGTTTCCATTTTGGGACACCTCATCCTATACATTATGGTATACTCATTATCTCAAATTCTGCTCACTAAATGATAGCAGAGGACCTCACACTGCAAACGAATGCCCCTACATGTCTCCAAATGCATTATGAAATGTTAGGATTGCTCCTTCTTGATAGCCACCAAATCATCTTTAAGTCACCATAATGGCATTGGATTTGGAGCTATATAATATAGAAAGTCATTAGTGGGTTCTGCAGCACTAATGTAACCATTTGTGTTTATATTTATATTTTGTTTTTTATACTTTATTTTCTAACTTTAAGAAAAATTGTATTTTTATATTTAAAAAATTGAGCCAGGCTTTTTGTAGGGATAGGCTCTAAACAAAAAACACTGAAAAGACAAGTTAAGAAGTCACTATCATGGTACAGGGAAGAGACAAGTAAACTTAGATGGTAGCACTGGTGGTGGCAAGAAGAAAATGCACTGAAGGAAAAGCAAATAGATTTACTAAGTATCAGGATACATAATGTGAAATGCAGATTTAACTCGTATATAACTCCTCAGTGTTTTATCTGAGCAATCAAGTGAGTAGTAATGTTACTTACTGATACTGGCATAATGAGAAATAAGTGGTTTGGCGGAGAAAAATCAAGAATTAGTGTCATGTTGTGATGTCTATTAAGCATCTACTACTAACATCAATTTGTTTTGAATATAAGAACCTGGAGTTCCAAGGAGAGGTCAAGAAGGTAGAAATTATCCTGGACATTTCAAAGGGCACAATACTATTTTTCACATGGCACATTTGAATCCAGGCAAGTGTAGTGGCAAACTTAGAGATGCATGAGGTAATGCAAGGAAGTGCACAAAGGCAAAAGGGGTCTTTAGATAAGAGCCAGTACAAATTCCTGATTGTAGTAGAAGTGAAGACAGAATGTATGGCTACAGTTGTAGAGGGTTGTTATTATCTATCAGTAAAACAAAATAATTTTATTTGAGATTTCTTTAAATATCTCATCAAATGAGTAGCCAAACAATTCAGCCTTAAAAAAGAAAAGGAGAAGCACTTCAGAGATTTGAGAAGTGAGAAGTTTTGAAATAGTCATCAAGGAGAGTGAGAAAGTTACTCAACTATAAAAACACAGATACCAGGGAGTTCTGGACAATTATTTGAGTTTGGAGTCATATATTTCAAGAGAGTTTCCTTCAGCCATGTTTACAGGTACATAGCTGATGGACAGTTGGAATTAAACTAGAGATAAGAGTTTTTCCAGCCAAGTGTGATAGAAAAAAAGGGAGGGTGGCAATAGAGCTGAGGATTTAATGCAGGGTACTGATTAAGGGTTAATCAGAAAACCTAAGCTGTATAATAAAGAAATGAGAACTTGATTTCATAATGGATAATGGACAGTGACAAAATTATAAGATCAAGTGTCTGGATATCCTGATGGGGAAAATTTGCTGAGGTGACAGTATTAAAAGAAGTGGGCTAGGAACATGGAAGATAGTAGTCAGAGAGAGCAAGAATTGAAAATAAGATGTGGGATAAAGTATAGTTATCAGCAGTCATAAGGCTTAGAGTATGACACTAAAGTAGGTTGCTGGGATGAGTAAATGAATCATTAGGGAAGAGGAGTTCAAGAAACTGGAAGTCTGAGCAGTTCAATGCAGATGAGGAAGGAAACATGCCACATGTATACACACATTCATGCACATGCACACACACACACACACACACACACATATACTTTGAGCCAAATCATAAGATCTAATAATAAGAAATAGAAACTGACTATAGACAACTGTGGTTAGTAAAAGTAGCCAAGGTACTATGAGATCGTCTTCTTTTTAAAGAGTTATTTTTACAAGGCAAAGGGAATAACAATATTGTTGAGCAACTAGTGATTATCAAAGAGAACATCAGCTTCACCTCCAACTCTTATAGAAAATTTGGTGTGGGAGAAAATAATATAACTCCGACTTAATAGAACTTTAGAGCAAACAGTATCCTTTAGGAAATAGGATATCACTTAGAAAATTAACTTAGAAATTATTCTACAGGACTTATGAGAGATTATTATTTGGATATAATATTTTACACTTATCTAGAAATGACAGAACACATCATCAGACATTGCAAAACATGTTAAAATATGCTGCATATCTTCTATCATGGTCTCTGGAAGCTCAGGTTAATCAGACACCAGAAATTCTGGTATTTATATTTTTTGGTTTGCAAGTATGTTTTTAAATATAGTCACTAACTACTAAAGCATCTTTTGGAGAATTATATAACTCTTAACCTTGTAAGAGTTATTATGCTTAGAATGACACTTAAGCCCTTGCCTTTCAAAGCTGGATTTATAGACCAGAACCATCATAATCAAGTAGAATCTTACTTAATTGGAATCTGAATTTTAACAAGATTTTCAGGTGATTTCTTTGCATTTTAAGAATTAAAAAGCACTGTTTTAATATGCTCTCTTAATGTAACATCGTGAATATTGTTAAGACTCTTGGTTACCGATTAATGCATTCTCCTCTGCCTGTTGTTGATAGCTAATAACACTTCACGAGAAGTAATCCAGATATGAGATATGAAATATTGAAGTAGCTTTCACCTAACATATTATGATTCAACATCCAGACATACGTAATCTTAAATTAGCTTTGATATTTTACACTCTTTAAATGCAGTGACAACTGAACAGTTGCATTCTTTCCGTGATACAATCCAGTAATATATAGATGTAATTCATCAGCCGTCATTGAGGAATCAACTATAGCAGTGGTCCCCAACCTTTCTGGCACAAGGGACTTGTTTCAGAGGGAGTGGGGGCATGCTTTTAGGATGAAACTGTTCCACCTCAGATTTTCTGGCATTAGTTACATTCTTATGAAAAGAATTTGTGGCTAGTTTGTGGCTAGTTTTAAAATACTGTTTTTCACTATACTGAAAGTATGAAATACTTAGGGAAAAATATGAAAAAAGATGTACAAGATTTGCATAAACTGTAAAACATGGCTGATACAAGTTTGAAAGTACCTAAATAAATAGGGAGGTATAGATTAGGTGACTAAATATTTCTGTCAGTTTTTCAAAAATCATTCTATAAACTTATCATGATTCCAATCAACATATAAGCGTGCTTCTTTATAGAAGTTGACAAGCTTATTTTAAAATGTATATGAAAATTGAAAGAACTTAGAAAAAAAAATCTTTGAAAAGAAGAATTACGTTGGAGGACTTATAGTACATGGTAACCAAGACAGTTGGGTATTGGTGTCAAAGTATATAAAGAAATCAACAGAAGAGAATAGAGACGGTCTAAGTTGATCTCCACATGTATGATCAATGGATTCTTATCAATATCAGGTGGAGTGATGTTAGCAAGACTGGCAGAATAGGAGTTGCTCGTCACCTCACTGAAGCATAAATTTGAACAATTATCCATATGTAAAAATACTTTCACACAATTTAAAGAATTCAGATGAGAGATTACAGCACCTGGGTCTGGCACAGAGATAAGAAAAGGCGCATCCAAGAGGGTAGTTTCACATTATCCATATTATTCTTTCCCCAATCTTACATAGGATATTGTGGAGAAAGAGACCATTCAAACGGAAAAGGAGAGTAAAATGAATGCTCAACCTTATAACGGACCCCATTACCAGCCTCCCCACAGCAGCCCCTATTGCCAGGTCAGCACCCAATGACCCAGGTTCCAGGACCACCTCAGCATCAGGTCAGCCCCCATAGCCCCAGGCTCCAGAACTGCCTCCACGAACACAGATCCCAGGACCACACCAATGGACTCCAGGGCCAGGCTGGCACCAGCAGTCTCAGGCTTCAGCCTAGCCTCTGCATACCAAGACTCCAAGATGAGCCCTGCAGACTCGGGTTTCTGGCTGGACCCAGTAGACATATGTTCCAGACCCACCTCACTGCCAACCCAACCCACACAGACCCAGGATTCAGCCATACCCCTGCTAACCCAGAACCAAGGCCTGCCCCAGCATAGACAGGCCCAAATCTGCTTCCACTGAAGCCAATCTGTAAATACTGGACAGGGTGACTGATTCTTCTAGTGTGCAGATAACAACACAAGATCACAAGGATTACTAATTAGGAAAACGTCAATGTCAAAAGAACAAAATTAAGCACCATTAACCAACCGTAAAGAAATAAATATCTATAAACTATCTGACTAATAATTCAAGTAATGTTTTTAAAGAAGCTCATTGGGCTACAAGAGAACACAGAAAACTAAACAATATCAGTAAAACAATACATGAAAAATTTCAGAAGTTCAGCCATAGAAACCATAAAGAAGAAATTCTAGAGCTGAGAGCACAATGACAAAATTGGAAAAAATCCATAAAAAGCTTCAACAGCAGACTCAGTTAAGTAGAAGAAAGAATCATTGAACTTGAATACTTCCCATTTGAAGTTACCCATTCCGAGGATCAGAAAGAAAAAAGAATGAAAATGTGAGAAGGAAAGACTACATAGTTTATGGGACATCACCAAGTGCATAAATATATGGGAGTATGAGAAAGAACACAGAAAGAAAAAAAGGGCAGAAAGCTTATTTAAGGAAATAATGACAAAAAAATCTACAGGAGAAAACGAACATTCAGTTCAAGAAAGCCCAAAGAAAACCAACTAATTTAAATATAAAGAGACCTTCACTGAGACACTTCATAACCAAATTCTAAAATCTCAAAGGTAAAAAGAATTTTGAAAGCAGCAAAGGAAAAGCAACTCATCAGAAACAATGGAATTTCCAAAAGATTATCAGTGAATTTTTTTTCAGAAGAAATCTTCCAGGCCAGGAGAGAACAGGATAATATTATTTCAAATGCTGGGGGAAAAAAAGGCTGCCAATTAAGAACACTGTACATAGAAAAGCTGTCCATCAGAAATGAAAGAGAGACAGAGACTTTCCCAGACCCCTTCCACAAAAAAAAAAGAAAAAAAAATGGTGCGGAAGTTCAGCCCAACTAGATCTACCTTATATGAAATGCTAAAGGGAGTTCTTGAACGTGAAATGATGAAAAGCTAAGTGACAATCTGAAAACATATGAAAGTATAAAACTCACTGTAAAGGTAAGAATATAGTCATATTTATAATACTCTAATATTGTAGTGGTGGAGTATAAATCACTTTAACCTCAAGTATAAAAGTTAAAAAAACAAAAGTATTAGCAGTAGTTATAGCTTGTTGCCAAAGGGTAAAAAGTTTCAGTTGGATAGGAGGAATGTTCTGAGATCTATTGCAAGGCAGGCTGATTACAGGCAATGATGATGTAGTATATATTTCAAAATAACTAAGACTAACTTTCAAATGTCTTACCAGAAAAAAAATGATAGGTAAGTGAGGTAATGGATATGTTAATTGGCTTCATTTAATCATTGTACATTGCATACATATGTTGAACCATCACATTGTACCCCATAAATATATACAATCATTTACTTAAATATAGTATTAATAAAAATTATTTAAATAAAATAAAAATTTAAAAGGTAAATAAAATAAAAATGACTGTAGCTATAATGATTTCTTAATGCACACACAATATTTAAAAGATGTAAAATAGCATAAAATGTGGGGGAAGGAGAAGTTGAACTGAAAGTTTTTGCAGGTGAATTTAAGTTTTTATCAGATTAAAATAGACTGTTATAATTATAAAATGTTTCATGTAAACCCCATAGTAACCAGAAAGACAAAACCTGTGGTAGATACAGAAGAGATAAAGAGGGAGTAATCAAAGTATACCATTATAATAAGTTATCAAATCACTAAGGGAGATAGCAAGAGAAGGCAGACACAAGACGTGAATGTAAAGTGGTAAAACGACTTTGGAATAAAGGAGTTTGGCCATTTCTTAAAAAGATAAATATACTTCTGTCATAAAACCCAGACATTCTCCCACTAGATGTTTGTAAAAGAGATATAAAAGCAAATGCCTATTCAAAGAGCTGTACATAGACTTACTACTAGTTATACTTGTAATCGTTGAGACCTAGAAACAACACCAGTATCCATCAACAAGTGAAAGCATAAACAAATTGTGGTATAATTTCATAATAAAATGTAATAATAAAGTAATGAACAAGTGATATATATTACAACCTGGATGGATCACAAAAGAAAATGCTGAGTGAAAGAAGCAAGGTTTCCACCTCTCCTTTCTCTCAAAAACCCAACGAAATACTGTGTATTTCCATTATGTACATTTTTTTAAAATGAAAACTAATCTATAGTGACAGAAATTAGGTCATTTTTGCTTGGGACAGAAAGGGTTGGGAGTTAGGAATTTCAAACATCAAAAGGAAACTTTTAGAGTTGATGAAGATGTTTATTTTCTCAATGAGATGATGATTTCAAGAGTGTGGTGGTTCATAAACCAACCTCTATACACACGTTGTCTTTTTAATTAGAAATACAGTATGTCTATTTTCCAGATCTTTTATCTAATTATGTTTAATGACCTTTTATAAGACATTGATATTACATAATTTACTGGAGAATATAATTTTGTGTCCAGAGTTTTGACACTGCCTAAATTGTTAATTATATCTTTTTTGATGTATGCTCTGTACTTTGTTTTCTTTCTTTCTTCACCTTTTGGGATTGAATCAGGGCAAAGCTAATTGCTATAAGAAACAAACTGTGTGTTAGTGGCTTAACTCAATCATAGTTAATATCTCACTTATCTAATGATACCAGGTGGGTGAACAAAACAGAGGGCAGCCTCCTCTATGTACTCATTCAGGGCCCAGAGTTACAAAAGCTCTGCTATCTTCTACATATGTTTTCCAAAATCTTTCTGAGAATATTCTCTATTATAGGTTAGCCAGAGGTGACAGAGCATGGAGAATCACTTGTAGGAGATATTCACATATTAGCCTTGAAGTAGCACTTCCTTTCACGGCTAGGCCTCAGTCACAGAAACACCTCTACTAACTAGGAAAGAGAGAAATGCAGCCTTTGACAGCCACTCTAAACAACTTCTGTAACAAGGTATACAAATTTGTAATATTTTCTATTCCTATAAATTTTATAAAACTAATCAGGGAAGAAGGAAGAGGAGAAACAAAAAGAAATCATGCTTGCAGCATGTTCAGCATTAATCATTAGGCAGCTTGCTCTCCAACCTGCTTCCTCAGAGCGGTCCACTGCCTATTGCCTCAGACTCACAGAGACCTTATCACAAGACTATCGTTCCCCTTAACTGCTTTAAAGATAACAACTTAAACATTATAAAATCTTAAGTTTTCCCTTTGAGATATTCTTTCAGCTCCTGCATACCAATGAAACTACTGATGTCAGCTGATCTGAATGACACCCCAGGGAAGCTGATTCACCAAAGAACATAATTTCCATATCCTGATGACTTTATGTCCTTTCCCCTAACCAATCAACCCCAATTTTACAGCTCCTTGCCCTCCATGATCCCCTTAAAAGCCCCAGCCCATAATTCCTCAGAGAGATGGCTTTGAGAGTCTCCTCCTATCTCTTTGCTCAGTTGCCCTGAAATCATTAAACTCTTTCTGTGTTGCAAATCCTGCTGTCTAAGTATATTGGTATGTTACTGCACAACAGGCATAGGAACATGTTGGTCCTGTAACAACGATAAAAATGTTGGTGGATTGAGCTATTCAAAATGTAATAGATAATAATTGATGTATTCCTAAAAGTTGTAACAAATTCCATCCCCTGTGACAATGTATGAGAGTGCATTTTCCCTTTCATATTTATTCATATTGAATATTATCAATAGTTTAAATTTTTGTTATGTGTTTTAATAGTGAAGTGTTTGAATTTTGTTTTAATTTTCATTTTCAGCCTACTAGTAATTTTGCTTATGTCTTATTTTTTAAAGGACATTTATGTTTCTTATTCTGAGATTCACCTTCATAACTTTTGCCTATTTTCCAAATTTTTGTATTTGTACTTTTCTTTGAATATGAATAAGATGTAACTGGGAATATGTATCTATTGCCAATCATATGGACTGGAAATGATTGAATTGTATTGTTGACATATATTTCATTTTGTTTTAATTATAGATTCTGTGTTTCTGAAACATTTATTATTTCTATGTTTATATTACACTTTATTATTTCATAATGTAAATGCAATGTCAATATGTTTATAATTCATTGCACTAATATGACCTCCTCATAGAAACTTTTTTAAGAAGATGATGCTTCATGAGTAATTTTACGTTTCTCCATGCTTACGGCTTTATGAACAAAGACCTCCTGGACCTCAAGGATAACAAAGTACTAACTAGTCTTGGGAGTCAGAGATGATGAATTTCCCCAGAGCCAGTTGATTCTATTCTAATGACAATATAGTTTAGATAAATATTTTATCTTACCCAGTGCCCATTGCCTACATTCCAAGTTAGAGCCCTTTCCCCCACCCCAAGAGAAAATATGTTCACATTTCAGAGTAAAAGACAATGGCTATTCATTTTCAGAGGCAAGGATGGATATATGTGCCTGCACATTCTCTATGAACCCTGAGTTTCATAATTCCAGAGGTCTTCTCCTCTGGCACAAGCCCCTCTCACCATGCCAGTGCCACCTGGCTCTTAGCATGTGATGCTGTAGGCACTTGAATTTGGGGTTTGGAAAACAGACTCAAGCTTCTCTGCCCATAAGAAGTTTTCTCCTTGATGTTGAAGTGATGCGTGTGTGCATGTGTGTGTGTGAGTGTGTGTGTGTGTGTGTGTGTATCTGGGGCAGGCAAACACTAGGCTAATACCTTATAATCTGTACTGTTTCAGACTTAACTTTATTATCTTTTCTCTTTCTTCCTTTTTAGAAAATAAAATGGTAAAAAGCACATTACCCTAATATTATCATCATATATATATATATATGTATTTGTATATTTAACTAGTACTCTACAATAAAAAATAGAATAAAAATAAACTAATTTTATAATAGCAGTTTTTGATAGAGAAGGTGATATAAATCTGAAGAATGAGCACAGAAATAAGAGCTTAGAGATTTTCATGATTTTAGGTTTTAATAAAGCTTCCACTTAATTTTTCTGTGTCCAATTTCTTTCAAAATTCCATTTTGTGCAGTTATAAAAGCTTTATATTACTTTTACATACAAAATATAACAAAGCCATCTGTGATATTCTTCTCCTCCTTAAAAACATTTTCTTAGAGTATAATCAGAAACCGACTCTTACTATAGTTGAATTTGTACCTATAATACCTATACAAATGTATAATGCCTGCATATATATAATATACTCTCTCTATATATAGATTTTATATATGCAGGGAACTTAAATAAATTGCCTTGTTGTCCAAAGTAGACCCTAGTTTATCCCCTTGGAAACAATGAGAAAATATTTCAGTTGTCTTTAAAGTGAAGTAAAAATGAATCCAAGGAATAAGCTTAGTGTCTTATATCTCCTTTGAGCACCAGAAAAACTTCCTTGAACACATCTGATGACCATAAAGTGGAATATACCTGCTACCAGCTTAATTCGATGAGTTTGTATTTTAAATTTATATCTTCAAGGATCTCATGAAAAAATTACCAAGAATAGTAGGATTAACTTCAGTTTTCAGTGTATGACAAATAAATAAATCATTTGGGTAGCAAAGAGAGAAAAGTGATAATCTTGTGAGATTCTTGGAAAATTTGAATTGTCTCCTATTAACACCTTCTGAGTCTTGTGTCATGGGCTGTTTTTTGGTAAGTTTATTTCACAATAGCCTAAGGTAGGCCAAAATTGCCTTGAAATACATATTTCCAGTGTATTATGGTTAAAAAGTTACAAATAGCATTGCATATTTCATATATAATAAGCACTGTTAAGTCCTAATTATGTAGATTCTAAAGGGCACATTAGAACTAGTGCCAGTTTTTAGGATTAGAATAATGATTCCATGACATTACAAATTAATGTAGCTATGCTGTCATGGAAGATATGTATAAATAGTAAGAAGTACTTTTCGGTGATTTACAGAAAACTTTTGTTTGTTTGTTTAAGCTGATCTCTCCAATACCCAGTTTTTCAATTGGCAAGTCAATAATAACTACATATGCATGTCTTTTTAATATTCAAAAATGTATGTTCTATTCTTTTCCATTTAGTTTACAATCTCCTAAAGATTCAAGTATCAAAGGCAATTATGAGTGAAGGCATTTTAACCTACCATTCTAAAAGTATTCATCACTAAGTTCATGGTCAGCATCCATTTTTTTAGAGGAATGTGTTTCTTGTGCCAAAATGCTGATGAATAGTTTCTCTTATATATAAAAACCTTGCATGTAGGATGCAATTATTTCCTGTAAAGTAGTCCCTGATTACTGAGGATTTAGGACTATACAACTGCACTGTGTGATTGTTTTCATATACATGTCCTATCATATGGAATAGATATTTTGCTTAAGGTTGTTTGTTTGTTTGTTTTTGAAACACAGTAACACTCTGTCTCCCAGGCTGGAGTACAGTGGCATGATCTCGGCTCACTGCAACCTCCACTTTCTGGGTTCAAGTGATTCTCCTGCCTCAGCCTCCTGAGTAGCTGGGACTACAGGCACGCTCCACCACGCTCAGCTAATTTTTTTGTATTTTTAGTAGAGATGGAGTTTCACCATGTTGGCCAGAATGGTCTCGATCTCTTGATCTCAGGATCCACCTGCCTCAGCCTCCCAAAGTGCTGGGATTACAGGTGTGAGCCACTGTGCCCAGCCCCTGCTTAAGGTTTCAAGAGAGGACATGGTGAAATGAAAGCAAATGTTTATGGGACATTTATTATGTGCTGGACAGTATGAAAACGCACTAAATAGATGATCATAACAACCATTTTAATAATATTATTATATGGCATCCTTTTAAAAAAAGACTTTATTTTTTAGAGAAGTTTTAAATTCACAGTAAAATTCAGAAGAAGGTACAGAGATTTCCAGTATATGCCCTGCCCCACTATATTCACAGCCTCTCCCATTATCAACATCCCCCACCAGATTGTTATCTTTGTTACTATTGATGAACCCACATCGACACATCATTATCATTGAAGTCGATGGTCTATATTAGGGTTCATTCATAGTGTTGTGTATTCCATGGGCTTGGACAAATAAGAGGAACACAGAAGATTTCTAGGGTGGTAGGGTGGTGAAAATACTCTGTATTTTACTATAATACTGGATAACTGTCATTATCTATTTGTCCAACTGCCCCGCCCCACTCAATTTTCTTAGATAAAGAAGATGAAGCTTAAAATGATTGCTATTTATCCAAGGACACATTATTAAGAATGGTGGAGCTAGAACCAAACTTGGAATCTTGAATCCAAAGGGTCTTTTTATAATTTTTTTTAAAGAAATTAGTCTAGATGCAGTGATTATGGACCTTTCCAGTTATCATTTTATAAAAATTTTATCTCATTATATAGTGAAATTCTTACTTGAATAGACTGAAATACCCAGATAATCTAAGACTTTGGTTGTTATCCTTTATTTGATATGCAATCGAGTGAATGAGACTCTGTAAGATAGTTACTAGACTGTGGATAAAAGTAAGTAAAACCTAAATTCATGGCATTTGATTATTATTATGTAAGTGTTGGATTGGACTTGAAACAAGTTATATCAATCGACAGAATTAAGAGTGAAACAATCAGGCACACTGTTGATGAGGAATAAGAATCACAGCTATATAAAGTTGTTTCATAAAAAGTCAAAATATTCACTGCTTTTTTTCTGTGTAGCTGACGTCCTCAGAAGGTAGAGGGTGATACAGTTTTTTATGGAATACACTTCTGCTAAGCTAAGCCAAGCTTCTGTTCTCCTGCCTATGAGTCAGGGAAGCTGAGGCTTACCTCAACTGAGAACACTTTACCCCACTCATCTTTGATTGACTTTGTATGCCAATCCTTTTAGGAACAATGAAATTATCTGTAAGTGTATGCATATATGTGTTTCTTAAAAAGCACAATGAAAAGCAAACTAATCTTCAACAGATCTTTTTCGGGTCCATTGTTGGAGAGAGAGTACTTAGGGATCAAAACTGCATTTCCAACAATTTCTTGCCACTTTTAGGTATTCATCAAGGCCTTCTATTCATTTGAGTAGTAAAACATACTTAGACCTTACAATGCTGACTTCAGGGCACATATCTTTTTAAAAATTATAGGATGATTGAAAGACATCTTACCATGTGTTACATACAATGTTATTTTGTAGTTTGGTTGATGCATTGGGTTCTAGGGGATGTTTGAGCTCACTTGGCCTGCTGCCAAGAGTGCAATTAAAAATGTAAGTGATGGGTAGTAGCAGATGCCATTACATTTAATAAGACATAGGTCAAGTAAAAGTACTGCTGGACCAATAATGCTATTGAACTTGAAGTTAATATCAATAATGCCTAACAACCTCAAAGTTGCACTGTCACCTATATAATAAATTACATAGAAAAAAAATTAAGAAGTGTTAAAGTATTATAAAAATCAACTCTATTTATTATTAAAAGATCATGTTATTTGATTTAGGTGATAAGTATTTGCTTTCATAATATCTGAGTTAGATGCTAAAAATATTTAGTAGATAATGGGCCTCCTGTCAAAACTCATCAGATATTCTTTGAACCTCTGAATTTCCAATTCATATCATCTCCTCCTGGGCTGATTAATTGAAAATCATTCAGCTGAAATATTGTTGCTCTTCCCCCTGTACCACTGCTTTATCTACATGATTTGATCTGCATAAGAGAAGATATCCATTGAACATACTATTTCAAAATTGAAGTATATAAATAAAATAAGTCCATATATTGAAGACCTAATTAATCAACTAAACAATCCTGGCTATAGAAGTAAACATATAAAAAAGGCTTTTTGTGTTTCTCTTTAAAATACTCTCAAGATTTATATTTATGCACTGTCTGATCTAATGGCTTATAGAATACATAGAACTCTTGCATATCAATATAACAATTTACAGACCTGTCACAGTATATGAAAGTAACTCATTTAAATTACTCAAGCACTCTTATAGGAAGTGCCTTCAAATTTAAATAATAGATTCCTAGCAAAAGGAAAGATTGTCAAATGAATCTTTTTAGACATTATAGCACAAGGTGAAAAATTCATTCTTTGAGTAAAAATAATATTCCCCTAAAATTATTACAGGTGTTAACATTGTAGATTTGATGCAGTTTTAAAATTTCTAAAGCTACTTTACATAATAGCCAATAAGAATACATATTAAGCCCCATTTTACAAGTCATTGATGTATCAGGGTTTTAATAACTTGCCCAAATGGTAGATTAAACTGATATCCCATGTCTCTCCTTCCATATTCAGTAATCTTTTTGCACATTAAATACATCTGTCACGTTGTACCTTGAACACAGTAAATAGACTATATGTTGGTCATCTTGAAGAGAGAAAATGCATTTGAATCTTAAAATTATATATGTACACCACTCCGAAAAAGAAATGTAAAATCTCATGTGTAGAATTTGCAAAATAAGTAGGACAGCAATGCCTAATTTGCATAGTTGAGTAAAAACAATAGCAAGGAAGAAATGGTATGGCAGAAACTTCAGAAAGTGAAGAAAAGGAAGATAATACAGGAAAGAAGTCCGAGAGAATCCCATATTTTTTATAGTCATTTACAAAAATAGTTTACTACATTGTCCAATATGTAAGAAGTCCAGCATTTTTGGCTCAGTATCGTTTTTCTAAACAAGTCCATAATTACTACCTGTGTATAACTTTATTAAAAGTAAAGATATAATAAATTATAGGGTAAAGCTTTTTAGAATAAATTGGCTTTGGTTCAAGCATTAAAAGTTGGTCATTTGGATTTATTCATTTTCACTCCCAATAATTTTCCAAGGTGTCATTAATGGAGAAAAAAAAAAGAAAAAAGAAGAGGACAAGAAGGATGAGCATGAAGAGGATGATGAGAAGAAAGAAAAAGAAAGAAAGAAAAGAAAGAAAGAGAACGAAAAGAAAGAAAGAAAGAAAGAGAAAAGAAAGAAAGGAAGGAAGGAGAAAGAAGGAAGAGAAGAAAAGAAAGAACAATTAAAATGGGAGAGAGATCAGTGACTAAAATTTTTAACAAGTATGATTATCACAGAAAGCTTTTGCAAGGTGGGTGATTCATGGAGAAAAGAGGATGAAGCTCTGCAGGACATACGAGAAGACTACAGTGGATAACTTGAGCTGTCTCCACCAAGCTCCTGAGGCTCAGGGCTCAAAAACAGCAGGCAGTTGGTTGTAGAAGATGTGAGTCTATTAAGGGAGCTTTAGTTGAAAGTACAGAGATCGATCTATGAATCAACCTCTTTCACGCCATCTACATCATCCACATAATATCAGTAAAAATGATAAATAGAGAAGAGAGAAAATTGAAGGGAGGAATAGGAACAGGATCATCCAAGGAGCTTTTAAAGCTGCAACAGTTATTCAAGTAACCACCAAGTACACAGGCCAATAACTTTTTAACAAATATACACACTGGCATATAAATTGTGAAATTTATAACATCAATGATGTATAGACACCCATAAAAATTTCAGAGGACAAAATGTGTTACCTACCCAAGACCATTAATGTACTGGAGTTCTCATCAGCAAAACCATACAACTGAACAGTGCCTTCATATTTCTAAATAAGAATGACTTTTATCTAAGAATTATATGATGAATCAATCAAAATATCAAAAAATATATTTACATGGGAGGTCTTGTAGGACTGGCACGAATAGTTAATAGAGATCTTCAGAAAAAAACAAGGCAAAACACATTTCAACAGAGTAGCTGATTATAATGGCAAATTAGAGGACACATTGACTATGTAGAAAATATAGTAAAACATACACACATAGACACATCATTCTCCATATGAAGAAATATAATTTTTAGTTGTGGATATCACTTACATAAAGGTATTGAAAACATGGTTTATTTGGTTTCACAATGCATATTCAAGTTATAGACCTACGGTTCTTAACCCTGATTTTAAGGCAATTATATTAAAATGTCTGGTAACAAGGCCCAGGCATACCTGTCTGTGAAAGTGCTCCAGAACTGTCTATCATGTAGCTAAGTTTGAGAAACAAAACACAATAGAGAGTAATATAAACAAAATACAAATATAAACCCTAGGGTTTCAGAAGAGAAGGTAAAATTAATTAAAATTTAAAATACTAAAGAGGAAAATTGAGATGACAGAGGCTGGGAGTTCAGAAATGACAAAGTGTGCCAAAGAAAGCTGTAGAAGGCTGGGTGCACTCACTAGAAGGCTGCTCACTGCTGTGTCTGTCCTGACGAGTTCATTCGAAATAGTATCATTCTCTATGTATTGCTAAATAGTCTGAATTCTAACTTTTTGTATGTTAATATCCTTCCCTAACCAAAAAAAAAAAAAAATTCTCTTTAGGGTTGACATGTTTTTAATTTTTTTTTTATTTATGATACTTTAAGTTCCAGGATACATGTGCAGAATGTGCATGTTTGTTACATAGTTATACATGTGCCATGGTGGTTTGCTGCACCCATCATAGGGTTGATATTTAAAAAAAAAATGTTTAATTACATAAATTTGCAAAAATTAACAGATAAAAACACAAAATTGGTAATAACTCTATTCTAAAGGTGTAAAAAAATAAGAAAGGAGTAGTTTAAGTAAATTAATAGATGTCTAAAATAGCTACATATTTCTAATAATATACATATTATTGATTTAATTTAAAAATCATCTAGGGTTTAAACTTGAGATAGATAAAAGATTTAAATGTAAGACCTCAAACTAGAAGAATCCTAGGATAAAACCTAGGAAACATCATTCTGGACATGATCCTTGGCATAGAATTTATGACTAAGTCCTCAAAAGCAATTGCAACAAAAACAACAATTGACAAGTAGGACCTAATTTAAACTAAAGAGTTTCTGCACAGCAAAAGAAACTATAACAGAATAAAGAGTCTCCAGAATGGGAGAAAATATTTACAAACTATGCATCTGAAAAAGATCTAATATTCAGAATCCATAAAGAACTTAAACAATTCAACAAGCAAAAAACAAATAATCCTACTAAAAGGTGGGCAGAAGATATGAACAGACACTTCTCAAAAGAAGACATACAAGTGGCCAGCAAACATAAAAATATACACCACATTACTAATCATCAGAAAAATGCAAATCAAAACCACAATTAGATACCCTCTCACACCAGTCGGAAGGGCTATCATTAAAAAGTCATAAGACAGATGCTGGTAAAGCTGCACAGAGAAGGGAACGCCTATACATTGTTTGTGGGAATGTAAATCAGTTCAGCCACTGTGGAAAGCAGTTTAGAGATTTCTTAAGGAACTTAGAACTACCATTCAACCCAGAAATCCCATTACTGGATATACACCCAAAGGAATATAAATCATTCTACCAAAAATACACATGCACTGGTATGTTCATCACGGCACTATTCACAGTGGCAAAGACCATGAAATTAACCTAGGTGGCCATCAACAGTGAACTGGGTAAGAAAATGTGATACATAT
This sequence comes from Pan troglodytes, assembly GCF_028858775.2. NCBI lineage: Eukaryota > Metazoa > Chordata > Mammalia > Primates > Hominidae > Pan > Pan troglodytes. The sequence continues at coordinate 57,632,843 of NC_072398.2, read as the reverse complement.
ACGCCATGCAATACTATGCGACCATGAAAAGAATGAACAGCAACATGGATGCAGCTGGAGGCCATTGTCCTAAGCAAATTAACACAGTAACAGGAAACCAAATGCTGCATTTTATCACTAAAAGTGAGAGCTAAAAAATGGGTACTCATGCACATAAAATTGGCAACAATAGATAGAGGACTACTTGAGTGGGGAGGTAGGAAGAGGGGGAAGGGTTGAAAAACTATTGGGTACTATGCTCAGTACCTGGGTAAAGGGATCAATGGTACCATAAACCTCAGTATCACACAACATACCCAAGTAAAACCCCAGCACATGTACCCCTGAACCTAAAATAAAAGTCAAAATTATAAAATAAAATAAAACAAATATTTGGTTTAAAACTACAACAAAAAATTATCTAGGGTTTAAACAAGACTGCCTTTTTTAAAAAGGGACTTAAGTTGCAAAGCAGGCTGTTGCTTTTTATTTTAAGTCTGCACTATTAGCTTTTTAACTGTGTGCATATATTAATTATATGGAAAATATAATATAGTTTAAGTAATAACTACATGTTCAACTCCACTTGCAGCTTAAAAATACGAACAGTCATTTGAAATTTAATTACTTATTATGTAAGGAGTCTGAATGCAAATTTTATGCAGAAATTTGCAGCAGATGTGGGCAGAAACAGATAGAAGCACTTCTGATCCACTTAGTGTGTGCAATAACTGATCATCCTCCCCAAGTGCACTGCTATTTTTTTGTGAGTGATTTCTCTGCATGGCCATTACTAACCCATAATAAAATACAGTTCCTCTGCTGGGAGAATTTGACTTCAAGAATTACAAAAGGTTTATGGTTTCTTTGTGTTATTGGTATCCTTCAGTATCCTGGTTCTTTCATCAAGGAGAAATATTTTATGAAAAGCAGAAGAGTTCTTCCATAAGGCAGGGTAATAATCTCTCATTTTCTTCTCAGTTATGATTTCCATTAAACCAAACATAGGCATGATTGAATTGTTTGCTTTTCTGCTTATGGTTGCTTTGCTGCAGACATTTCTAATTTCTTGGTTACTTGTAAAAATATTATGACTTCTAATACATGTAATTACTTCTACTTGTAACAAAACTGGAATGCAGCAGAGATATACACTAGTGAGGACAGAAACTTGGAAGACAGGCTAGAGTAAAAGTCCTTTCAAAAATTAGCTAGAATAATAATATGCCTAAGTCAGGTAAGAAGTAATCTTTTGGCCAAATAATGACAGTCTCTACAGAGGAAAAAATTTAAAAAAGGAAAAAAAAAAAAAACGTATCATCTGGAAAGGAATTAAATTCCCATTTAGGCCAACACTTGAAGGAGAAGGAATGGTGAGGGGTCCTCATTCACATACTCCCCTCTCTTGCCAACCAAAACATAACCTTCAACTGAATTTTTAAAAACTTTCCGAGGCAGGCAGATCGCAAGGTCAAGAGATTGAGACCATCCTGGCCAACATGGTGAAACCCTGTCTCTACTAAAAATACAAAAATTAGCTGGGCGTAGTGGCAGGTGCCTGTAGTCCCAGGTACTCGGGAGGCTGAGGCAGAAGAATCACTTGAATCCAGGAGGTGGAGGTTGCAGTGAGCTGAGATCGTGCCACTGCACTCCAGTCTGGGTGACAGAGTGAGACTCTGTCTCAAAAAATAAAACAAAACAAAAACAAACAAACAAACAAACAAAAATCCTTTATGTGAAAATACATTCCCAGTCTTCTTTGCTCACCTCAATTCTCCCTTCAAATGCTGGCAAGTGGGCCAGGTATGGTGGTTAATGCCTGTAATCCTATCACTTTAGGAGGACAAAGTGGGAGGATCACTTGAGGCCAGGAGTTTGAGACCAGCCTAGAAACGTAACAGGACACCCTCTTTACAAAAAAACTTCATATTATCTAAGTGTGGTGGCATGTGCCTGTAGTCTTAGCTACTTGGGAGACTGAAGCGAGCTATGATTGCATTACTGCCCTCCAGCCTTGGCGACGGAGCAAGACCCTGTCTCAAAAATAAATAAATAAATAAATAAAATAAAACAAATGTTGACAATACTGATAGCTGCATGTCAGATGTTCTTTGTGTTTTGCTGTCTGTATTTCCCCAGATGATTGAATCCATTGTATAATGGTTCCCAATTTCCATTTGGATATTGCTCACTTTGAAAACCATCTCTCAGTCTTCTCTCAAAATTTCTAAGCCCCTCTATCCGTCTGTTTGCATATTTTATTAGCATGTCAAATTTACTAAGTTCAGAAATTAACTCCTTTACATTCTGCAACCAACAAAAAATTAGCTTTTTTTGATTCTACCAACAGAATTTCATAATTCTGTTTTTTCCTCTCCATCTACTACTGCCACTACCCTGCCCTAGCCATTATCATCTTTTATCTGAATTAATGTAAGAAGTTTCTACATGGTCTTTCTGAATCCATTCTTCTTTGGACTTCCTGCTTATTCCTTATGTGTAGCCAAATGGAAATATGATTTATATGCATATATGTAATATACATACACAAATATGTGTATATATAATACACACACTTTTTTTGGTAACATAGTTATGTAGAGGATTTTTCATATAGTTCCGTAAGAAAGTTTTTCTGTTGATTTCACATATACATTTAAAAGTGAGCATCTTTACTTTAACCAGCCTGAACTTTTGTTCTTTTGAAATAATAGAGCAATTCTAACTCAATGTACTTTTAGAAAATGTTTATTGCAACTGTTTAAAAGTAGTGTGATATTGAAAATGTTCTAATATTTTATTGAGGATTTTTGCATCAATGTTCATCAAGGATATTGGTCTAAAATTCTCTTTTTTGGTTGTGTCTCTGCCAGGCTTTGGTATCAGAATGATGCTGGCCTCATAAAATGAGTTAGGGAGGATTCCCTCTTTTTCTATTGATTGGAATAGTTTCAGAAGGAATGGTACCAGTTCCTCCTTGTACCTCTGGTAGAATTCGGCTGTGAATCCATCTGGTCCTGGACTCTTTTTTGTTGGTAAACTATTGATTATTGCCACAATTTCAGCTCCTGTTATTGGTCTATTCAGAGATTCAACTTCTTCCTGGTTTAGTCTTGGGAGAGTGTATGTGTCGAGGAATTTATCCATTTCTTCTAGATTTTCTAGTTTATTTGCGTAGAGGTGTTTGTAGTATTCTCTGATGGTAGTTTGTATTTCTGTGGGATTGGTGGTGATATCCCCTTTATCATTTTTTATTGCGTCTATTTGATTCTTCTCTCTTTTTTTCTTTATTAGTCTTGCTAGCGGTCTATCAATTTTGTTGATCCTTTCAAAAAACCAGCTCCTGGATTCATTAATTTTTTGAAGGGTTTTTTGTGTCTCTATTTCCTTCAGTTCTGCTCTGATTTTAGTTATTTCTTGCCTTCTGCTAGCTTTTGAATGTGTTCGCTCTTGCTTTTCTAGTTCTTTTAATTGTGATGTTAGGGTGTCAATTTTGGATCTTTCCTGCTTTCTCTTGTGGGCATTTAGTGCTATAAATTTCCCTCTGCACACTGCTTTGAATGCGTCCCAGAGATTCTGGTATGTTGTGTCTTTGTTCTCGTTGGTTTCAAAGAACATCTTTATTTCTGCCTTCATTTCGTTATGCAAACCGAATCCAGCACCACATCAAAAAGCTTATCCACCATGATCAAGTGGGCTTCATCCCTGGGATGCAAGGCTGGTTCAACATACGCAAATCAATAAATGTAATCCAGCATATAAACAGAGCCAAAGACAAAAACCACATGATTATCTCAATAGATGCAGAAAAAGCCTTTGACAAAATTCAACAACCCTTCGTGCTAAAAACTCTCAATAAATTAGGTATTGATGGGACATATTTCAAAATAATAAGAGCTATCTATGACAAACCCACAGCCAATATCATACTGAATGGGCAAAAACTGGAAGCATTCCCTTTGAAAACTGGCACAAGACAGGGATGCCCTCTCTCACCGCTCCTATTCAACATAGTGTTGGAAGTTCTGGCCAGGGCAATCAGGCAGGAGAAGGAAATAAAGGGTATTCAATTAGGAAAAGAGGAAGTAAAATTGTCCCTGTTTGCAGACGACATGATTGTTTATCTAGAAAACCCCATCGTCTCAGCCCAAAATCTCCTTAAGCTGATAAGCAACTTCAGCAAAGTCTCAGGATACAAAATCAATGTACAAAAATCACAAGCATTCTTATACACCAACAACAGACAAACAGAGAGCCAAATCATGAGTGAACTCCCATTCACAATTGCTTCAAAGAGAATAAAATACCTAGGAATCCAACTTACAAGGGATGTGAAGCACCTCTTCAAGGAGAACTACAAACCACTGCTCAAGGAAATAAAAGAGGATACAAACAAATGGAAGAACATTCCATGCTCATGGGTAGGAAGAATCAATATCGTGAAAATGGCCATACTGCCCAAGGCAATTTACAGATTCAATGCCATCCCCATCAAGCTACCAATGACTTTCTTCACAGAATTGGAAAAAACTACTTTAAAGTTCATATGGAACCAAAAGAGAGCCCGCATCGCCAAGTCAATCCTAAGCCAAAAGAACAAAGCTGGAGGCATCACACTACCTGACTTCAAACTATACTACAAGGCTACAGTAACCAAAACAGCATGGTACTGGTACCAAAACAGAAATATAGATCAATGGAACAGAACAGAGCCCTCAGAAATAACGCCACTTACCTACAACTATCTGATCTTTGACAAACCTGAGAAAAACAAGCAATGGGGAAAGGATTCCCTATTTAATAAATGGTGCTGGGAAAACTGGCTAGCCATATGTAGAAAGCTGAAACTGGATCCCTTCCTTACACCTTATACAAAAATCAATTCAAGATGGATTAAAGATTTAAACGTTAGACCTAAAACCATAAAAACCCTAGAAGAAAACCTAGGCATTACCATTCAGGACATAGGCATGGGCAAGGACTTCATGTCCAAAACACCAAAAGCAATGGCAACAAAAGCCAAAATTGACAAATGGGATCTAATTAAACTAAAGAGCTTCTGCACAGCAAAAGAAACTACCATCAGAGTGAATAGGCAACCTACAACATGGGAGAAAATTTTCGCAACCTACTCATCTGACAAAGGGCTAATATCCAGAATCTACAGTGAACTCAAACAAATTTACAAGAAAAAAACAAACAACCCCATCAAAAAGTGGGCGAAGGACATGAACAGGCACTTCTCAAAAGAAGACATTTATGCAGCCAAAAAACACATGAAAAAATGCTCATCATCACTGGCCATCAGAGAAATGCAAATCAAAACCACTATGAGATATCATCTCACACCAGTTAGAATGGCAATCATTCAAAAGTCAGGAAACAACAGGTGCTGGAGAGGATGTGGAGAAATAGGAACACTTTTACACTGTTGGTGGGACTGTAAACTAGTTCAACCATTGTGGAAGTCAGTGTGGCGATTCCTCAGGGATCTAGAACTAGAAATACCATTTGACCCAGCCATCCCATTACTGGATATATACCCAAATGACTATAAATCATGCTGCTATAAAGACACATGCACACGTATGTTTATTGCAGCATTATTCACAATAGCAAAGACTTGGAACCAACCCAAATGTCCAACAATGATAGACTGGATTAAGAAAATGTGGCACATATACACCATGGAATACTATGCAGCCATAAAAAATGATGAGTTCATATCCTTTGTAGGGACATGGATGAAATTGGAAACCATCATTCTCAGTAAACTATCGCAAGAACAAAAAACCAAACACCGCATATTCTCACTCATAGGTGGGAATTGAACAATGAGATCACATGGACACAGGAAGGGGAATATCATACTCTGGGGACTGTGGTGGGGAGGGGGGAGGGGGGAGGGATAGCATTGGGAGATATACATAATGCTAGATGACGAGTTAGTGGGTGCAGCGCACCAACATGGCACATGTATACATATGTAACTAACCTGCACATTGTGCACATGTACCCTAAAACTTAAAGTATAATAAAAAAAAAAAAAAGAAAATGTTCTAAATGTATTACATTTAAAAAATGGTCCATGTAACTTGAGTTACTTTCTTTCATTGGAATGCATGTGAAAGTTTTAAATTTACTCTGTACAAACAGGTTTAAGGAAAGGGTATTATCTTACTATTTAACTTTCTAATGATGTGATAGTGAAAAGCATTCATCCTCATGTTATTAATTCTGCAAACAGAACCATGTGATAATAGAGCTAAACCTCAATTCAATAAGAATGCCTATCATCCATTTTTTTCTCTGGGCAACTATTTCTCTAATTTCAATTCGCAAATAGGAGCTTATTAAAATATCATACTCCAGACATAATGGATTGGAATCTCTGTGTCTTGGGGCTCTAAAGTCTTCATATTTAACAATTGTGTATGATTAATTTTACAAATACAAAAGTTTAAGAAAAGCCATTTCAGACTGTTACTATTTAAAGTGCCGTCCTTAGATCAGCAATGTTGTTGTCACCTGGGAACTTCTTAAAAATAAAAATCTCAGGCCCCATCCCAAATCTACTCTATCAAAAACAATGATTTAATAAGTCTCTATGTCCTTATTAAGTCTCTAAGTCCTTAATCTTCAGAAGCAATAATCTAGATAATAATTTAGATCCATTTAACTCTGACGGTCATTTGGAGAGATCAATTCCTAAGATTTCTATTAAACTCCTTTAACTTTAGGGCCTATGAAAAATAATAGAGATAACTAAATAGCAAGAAATTTCAAGTAGAAATTGAAAGTGGAATAAAATAATACGAAACGTTAGAGTAGTAGCAAGCTAATCTACATTGTCTCAATTTTGTCTCCTATTATCTTGTCATATCCTATTAGTGATTATGGATGTGAATTAAAAAGATGTGAGACAGATATTTTCTTGAAATAAATAGCTTCATGTCCAAAGTCATAAAGTGGAGTAGGTGCCTAAATTATTGTTCGAATGCAAGGAACCCAATATGCCTTGTGTATTAAACATAACACAGGTTTGGTGGGGGGAACAACAAAAAATGAATCCTACATGCGTAGGCTTATTCATGGAGAAACATGAATAGCCTGACTATGTATAGATCTAGACTGAAAGCAATGTAGATTTAGTGGAATAATTTTTTTTCTTACAATGAAGAATGAAAAAATGAAAGAAAGACTGTTTTAGACACTTTGAGGTGGAAAGTAGAAGAACAAAGACTAGTTAAGAGAACATTTTAGTCATTTGGGTGGGAGAAAACAAAGGCCAGAAATCAAGGCCCAAGTGGGATTTAGGATAAATTTTTGATACACAAATGACAAATTAGTGCCAGGTAAGAGATCGCTCTTCATGGAGAAGTAGTTGAAAATAACAACAATTTATTCCTGGAAAAATTATGTCTATGGAATGTTTGGACTGAGCAGCAGTTTGGAGGCATGGATGGAGATGATGAGCTCACTCTTGGTCAGGTGTGTTTGAGCCATCTCTGCTCAATTCAACGTGGAGTAAAATTTGGGTATGAAACTCAGAGGAGAATTAGGTCTGAAAGTATAGGTTTGAAAGTTACTAAAATTTTGGCAATAGATAAAGACATCATGGATAATTTCCTTTAGTAGGAGTATGTTAAGAGAGAAAACCAAATTTAGAACCGTGAGAAATACAAAGAAATAAAGAAAAGATGTAAAAAGAGGAGAGTGACAATAAGAAACTAAGGGGTAATTTGGTATTAGTCAAATAATATCAGCTTCTTCAAAGGGGGTAATAAAAATGGAAATGAACTCAGGAGAATGTTTTTTCTTTTCTTTTTTTTTTTATAGTAGGGAATAAAATTCAGTTTGTTTAGGAGTGAATAAGAATTGAATTCGTGGAGGCAGTCCACTAACTTCAATGAAGAAAAAGAAAAAAACAGAGATATAGATTTAGTATTCTGCTGCATGTAGAACTTTTTTTTTCCAGAAAGCTGATTATAATTTTTCTTGATTAGAGTCCTGCTGCTGGTTGCCTGTTGGGTATGTCCAATTCTTGATGGTTTTCCACAATCAGAGTTAGACTTGTTCAGCCAAAAACAATTTCTATTTTCATTTATTTTGCAGAAAATTGGCAATCAGGATTTGATACCAACGAACATCATTTTTGACAGATATAAAAATACCATTTTTAGTATAAGTAGCTCCAATTTAAAATCCTGATTCTTGGAACACTAGACCCCTCCTACTTGTCATGTGATCCAGTTTATTGAATGAGGGCTTTAATTGTAAACCTTTTTAACCAAACCAGTTTCAGATAATGTTTATTTTCCATCATTTTCATCAGGCTGTAGGAAAAATACTAGTAGGTCAATTTTACACCAATTTTTCACAAGAGTCAGAAATGTCTGAGAAAATAATTAGGCTAACAAGATGTATTTTATATTTCCAGGTTTGTTTATCCGTCTTTGGGAATACAGTCTAAAAACCCTTTTAACAATAGAAAAAGGGAATATTTGATTAGTTCCTGCAATCTTCATCTTTCTTCATTCCAACCAGTCGGTACATTGAAGAAAAGCCAATGTGTTAAAATTATTTGAGCGGATGGCGTTAGGAGATATACCTAATGCTAAATGACGAGTTAATGGGTGCAGCACACCAACATGGCACATGTATACATATGTAACAAACCTGCACGTTGTGCACATGTACCCTAAAACTTAAAAGTATAATAATAATAAAAAAGAAAGAGAAAAAAATTATTTGAGCAATGGATAAGCAAAAAGGTACAATTTTTTCCATAATCTCTTTGTTAAAAATAAATATATATCAAAGTATGAGATAACAAAACAAATTTCAATAAATAATTTCATTTATTTCCCATGATATCACATTGTTTGATGCTAGAACAATATATCAAATCATATTCCATGACATAAATCACTAAAAACAGTTATTCGCCTTTCTAATTCTCCTGTGACTTTCATAAACCACTGGATATCCTTCAGAATTTGTGAAGATATTCTTAGAATCTCCTCAGCACCAGTATCTTTCAGAGGACATAATAAAGGTGGAGGAGAAAGGAAGTACAACTAAACATATCAAAGTTACCTACATCTCTCTCTCTTACTTCCTAAAAGCACTGTCAGCTCACCTCTAGGTGCTTTATGCTTTCATACCAACCTTTCTTTTCTCCCAATACACTATCAGCAATTGTTGAGTATGTAGATGCCAAAAATATAATTTTCCATTTCTGGGAAGTATCTCAAGGGCATGCCTCAAAACAAAACAAGCAGTTATAAATGTCCTTATCTGTGAATATGCTTTCACAAAACCCTGGGAGGAAGTGTCCAAGGAAGAGGGAGTGGGAGAAATGATTTTCAGGACTGCTGTGAATTTAGTAACTGGAAAGCTGAAATCTGACCATCAGTGCTGGCAGAATTTAGATTATTGTAGACACTTCAAGAGAAAATGAAACAAAAATGTAGAAGCATAATTGGTTTTAGCCTGATGGAAAACTGGCTTGAGAGGATAATAGGAAATGCCTAAGAAAAAATACTAAGTACACAAAATGTCTTCAACTTGTCTTAACAAAGCTGGTGAAGATTTTTGTGCATGTTTTGAGTTTTAGATCAAATTTACCTTAATAACCTTGAGGAAATAAATTGTCTTCCTACTGTTTGATTTCGTTTATTTTCCTCAAGAAATGAGTGCTCCTAGGAATGACATCTATATTTTCCTCAAGGAAAGAACAGATGTAGATGACAAAAAATTCCTCTTTTCTCCCTATTTGGGAAAGAAAGCCATTCTCCTTGGTAGTAATCAAGTGAAAAAAGAACAGTCAAAGCAGCATGGTGATATAACTGCTGCCATCCCAGTTTCCCTTCTGAACTACGACCAAAAGGATGAGCTTCACTGTCTTCATCCTGGAAGTTACTCACAAGAGATGTTGAAATGAGACAAGATGTCACATTGCATGAATTATTCACATTGACTTGTGATTATGGCAGTAGTAGAAAGACAAGTATATGCAAGATGAAAAATTCTTTGTGCTTTCAGGCTAAACATGACATATGTATACAAAATCACAATCCTACCTCTGTTGTTTCTCTTTAATCCACTCAAGATCCCCTCCCAGCAATTTCTTGCTGTTCTGGACCACACAAGAACTGTTCTTATTTACTGTTCTTCCTATTGTGGTATCTGTTGCTATAATATGGGCAGATCCAAGACAACTTCTTATGAATACTGTGGAGTCTTTCTTCTAAAAAAAATATTGTTTTTGCTTTATGTGATCAAAAGAACTGTATACTCTCTTGCTCACATCTTAATGCCTATTTCTGTTAAACTGAACTGTTTGTCTTTTCCCCATTCCTTTTACTTTAGTTTTCAGTTTTGACTGAGAATATTTTCTTTTCAACTACTCTGCTTATTGCTAAGACTTCTAAAATCATATTAATCTGAATTTTACTCCTCACCTGCCAGTAACATTTTGAGACCATTCTTATTTTTATCCCTTCAGTGTATTCATGTCCTGGGCAACTTCCTTTACAGAGCTGTAACAGAAGTTAAACTGGCTTTTGAATTCTATTACTTATTAACATATTTCTGACTCTATCACTTTATACTGAATTAATTGGTCCATCCTACTGGATTATAATCTCTTAAAGGGCAGGTATCTGGTTGTTTTTATTTCTGTAGAGAAGAGGCATATGATTTTGATGTATTCCACTTCGCTTTTCTGGTGTATGGGTCAGAGGAAATTCAACTAATATTTAATAAATGAATGAATGCTTTATAAATTAGGCTTTTTAAGTCAGATCTTTTAAATATTTACTTCTACCTTGGGTTGCTTTATATCCACCTAGAAACTGACAACTTTGAAAAATTAGTGGGAAATTCTTATTTTTTTTTTTTTAGAAACTTAACTACAAACAAAAAGTTTAGTGTCTAAATGTGTTATACAATTTAGCTAACTTTCCAATTTTTGAAATAGTTTGAAAAAAATTCTGAATAGTATCCTTATATAATTATTGACCACAATATTTGTCATATAAAATTATATAAACTAATTGGTATTCACAGACAATAACTAGATGGTTATGAAAATCATTTTTATGAGGCAGTTTATTCCCATTCTTTTAAAAATGTGGCTTCCTAAGGCAAACAATTTTCTATAACAATGATAATTTATGTGATTAGATGTTTTCTTATACCAGGTCATGAAATTAATTTTCATCTTAATTAGTGCCCACAGCAATAATTACATTAATAATCCATTTAGCTAATTGCATTTTGCTAAGTTAGTTGTGTTGCATTTTGGGCATTGCTGATATACCAAGGTCAGTATGTCTCCTCATCAGTATCCAATAACTGATGTGAAGTAGTAATTAATAACATAGCTTATATTTGCAAATCCTAGATTACCTTCCTAGTCAGATTTCCTTTTGTAGCCTATAATTTTGTCCTTAAGGATCTCAATTTCAGGTCCCTTTTTATGATTGAATTGTTTATTTGGCCCTAACAGCCGTTATAGGCTAACCAAATTCATAAAATACTAACATGTTAAAGAGAAGGTCAATATATTCATTTTCCATGGGAATTATAACTACCTAGCTAATCTTCCTTTTGTTTCCCATCAATGTATTTCTTTTTCATTGGAAAAAACTTATTTAGAAAGCCAAATTAGGGTCATGAAATTGCCTTGAAAAATAAAGTCAGAAATAATGTGATGAAACAAGATAATTTCATAAAATCATAATTCTTCAAGGGCATAAATAGAGTAGGTCTCATTTCTCACTCTAGACCAACTATGCAATTAGTGCATATATTATTTAAAAGGTCACAGTCTCTATTTTCCTAGAAATAGGAATCAAAGCACCACCCTTTCATTTAGTATCCTCTTATCATGGCTTTGTAACTTCAGGTCCAGGTTATAAACGATCACTTTCAAATGAAAGAATTGAAGTCTTTATATCTTTCCCCACAGGCTATACCTCCCATCTATTTAATCATCTCTGCCAGTTCTCTTCAAAATCCATTATATCTTTTTAACCTCATTTTTTGAATATGGTAGCAAAGAAGGGCCCGATATTTTAATGCATTTCAGCCTCAAGTGCCTATAGAGAAGTTCTCAAACCTATCCATCCCCACATCTAAATTTGCAGAGGATTATTTACATTGCCTTTAATGATAAAACTTACCAAATTTTTTTCTTTATTATGGTTTCTAGGAGTAGAAAAAGACAAAAATAGGATGGTTGACTCAGAGGAGTTAAAGGAAACACAGTTATTCTAAAATGTTGAAGGAGGGTTGTCAGGAAGGTTAGACAGGCTATATTCAAAGAAAATGGCAAATTTAATTTTTCATGAATGGAGGGAACCTTATTTTTTCTCTTAATTCCTGATTACTAAAGAACATGTATTAATTAATTTATATGTTAATAGTACAGAAAAATATAAAACATTTAAATTAAAACATGACTTTGGATTTTGGTTTTAGCTTCAACATGCAAAAAGCTTGGAAACTATCACTCCCTACCTTAAAACAAGAAAAAGTTGAACATACTGAATACCAACAATTTTTTAAGCCATCAAAAAACTAAGGTCACACGGTGAACTGTCATCCCAAAACTTTTTCCCAAACTGAGGAGAAAAGTATATTCAGAGTCACACCTAAGATCTGCTGACCTGGAGCAGAAGCTGCTGGAGTCATAAACTGGTAGACATGGTAAAAACACATAAATGCTGATTTTGATAAACTGTTGGAAGCCAAGTGGGGATTAGTGTGAATGAGAAATTCCTAAAGACTATATAATCTTGGGATGGGGTCGGGAGTGGGGCACACTTTTGTGAGTTTCACCTCTGAGAACCCAATCAAGTTCATACAGTAATATTCCAGAAAAAAAGTCCTCTCACCTTTGCCAGCAGGGGGAGGGTAAGGGTCTCTTGTGAAATATCCCAAGACCTTTTCATTATCACCCAGGGCTACTCTCCAAGGGAAGGGATTCTTTTCCCCTTCTGGATCAGTTTTAGCTCCCTGTAGCCTTCCTGTGTAGATAGATAGGTAGACAGATGATAGATAGATAGATAGATAGATAGATAGATAGATAGATAGATAGATAGATATTACATATATATAATATGTCATCAGTAGTCACAAAAGCTTCAAGGCAATAGACTAGGAATGCTTCCGCCAGGGAAAGGAAGAAAAGGAGTAGAAAGTGGAGTGGGGCGGAGAGTGTGTTATATTGCTGGAGAAAGACTTGTAAAGTTTCCAGCCCTGAGACATTTGTTGAGTAAAAGATTAGATTTAATTGTAAGATTACAGACTGCTCCCCTTTAATCTTCCAAACCTTGTCACCATACCAGCAGGTCTCCAGTATTATAACAGTGAATTATAACTGAAAGAGCTATAAGATACAGGCTTTCTCTGAAGTCTTAGGAAAGCACAAAGTAAACATAGGACACAAAACTCAAGGCTACAAGAGGAAATGTGAAGCCTCTGGCACCTATAGCTGAGCAAACAATAAACACAACCCAATTCCTAGCCAGTTTAACATATGCACTCATATTAAAGGCCTAGTTTCCCCAGTTTCCATTACTCAATAAAACATGTCCAGATTTCTAACAAACAAGAAAAAAAAAAAAAAGAAAGGAAAATCTTCTAAGAAACTAAGCAATCATCAGAACCAGATCCATATATGAGAAAGATGTTGGAATTATCACAATGAGAATTAAAATATCCATAAGTAATACGTTAAGAACTCTAATGGAGAAAGTAGAACATGCAAGAGAGCAGATGGGAAATGTAAGCAGAGGGATAAAAATTCTAAGAAAGAATTACAGGGATACTAGAAATCAGAATACTGTAACAAAAATGAAGTATAACTTCAGTAGGCTCATCAGTAGACTTGGCATGCCCAGAAAATCAGTGAACCTGAATATAGATCAATAGGATTTTCCACAATTATTATTCTAATAAAAACATTAAAGAAAAAAACAAAAGCAAAACATAGAATAAAACTTCAAGGAATTGTGAGATAAATGAGAACAAAACAGAAGAAATGTTTGATGTATTATAGTAATGGCAGGAAACTTTCCAAAATTATTGACACCATACAGCAGATCCAGGAAGCTCAGGCAACAATCAGCATAATGAATACAAGCAAAAGTTAAAACAAACAAATAAAAACATAAGCATTTTATATCAAGTTTCCAGAAAACTTAAGACAATATCTTGTAGAACAAAAATGCTTCATCTATAGAAGTACCAGAATAAAAATCACAGTAGACTTCTCATCAAAAATGATATAAACAGTATGAAAATGGAGGGAAAATTTGAAGTGTTGGAAAAGTAAAAATGCCAACATAGAACTCTATATGCAACAAAACTATCTTTCAAAAGTGAAAGAGAAATAAAGTCTTCTTCAATCAAACTATTGTGATAATTCCAACAAAAATTAATGGGATTCACTGTCAGCAAATCTTTTCTGAAATGTTAACAGAAAATCTTCCACTGAAGGAAAATTAATTAGAAACTTGAATCGACAGAAAGATGAATAAGCATCGGAGAACAAATAAAGTTAAAATATTTTATTTTATTTTATTATTTTTAATGATAATCAACTATCACTGTTGATTAAACACCAGTGTAGTATTATTTTATAATGATCATTGTCTATAAAGTGTACTAAAGTAAAACTTTATTAATTCAATATTGTGCGATCATAGCAAGTGGATAATAACGTCTTTCCCAGACCAGAGTTTTTTTGTTTTTGTTTTTGAAGTGGCAGTTTTCTTTAGAAGCTGCCAAGTGTGTGTCCACATACGTTTCACACTTTCACTATATCACTTGTATAACAAATGTCAAATATTACTTCAAAGATTTTGCTATGGTTTCCCTGAAAAACAATTATGTCATATGTGCTTTCATATATTTATCAAACTCACCTAACCCAGATATCTGGTGTACAAGTTTTTCAGGACCTTACTAATTTCCTAGATCTTATTTTCCATATTACGGAATCTAACTTTCAATTCAAAATCTAACTTCAAAATAGAAAGAATCTATTACATTTCCAGTTCAAAGTCCATATAAGTTTGGATCAGATTCCCACAACACATTATTTTGAGTCATCATTTAGTGCCTTTGCCCTAGTTCCCAAAACCTCAGGGCAGTACTGAGTCCTGCATGCTTATGAAGAATTGATTTGGTTTGTTCTCCCATTTATATCATTTGAATAGTAACCATAAAGTGGTCAGCAGTGAGATCTGTGTCATACTTTTCTAGAGCCTCTATATTGACACTGCTTAATCCCTAAATGAGCCAGTATGAGGAAATAAAGTGAGTGTGACACTGATATATTTTGCAATTCATATCATACCCATCAGAATCACTGCCTTGAGCTCCTATGCTTCAGTTCATTCCAAATCATATCTTATACGGATCTGAGATATTGAAACAAAAGCTTCCTGGACACTAGCAGAAGGCATGAGACACTTGGGTC
Organism: Pan troglodytes; assembly: GCF_028858775.2. NCBI lineage: Eukaryota > Metazoa > Chordata > Mammalia > Primates > Hominidae > Pan > Pan troglodytes. Next base: position 57,617,368 of record NC_072398.2, on the reverse strand, counting down.
AGAGACAAAGGGGTTTATTAGTCACAGAATGACAAGCAGCATAAATTTCACATGCTGACTGACTCCCCTGATACTCCAAGCCTCATGGGAGCAACACAGAGTGGTCAGGGTGAATGCTATACACACGTGGGTCTGTGTCACAGATGAACATACCCAAGCTTAGGAAACCCCCATCTTTTATAATGGGCTGAAAGCTAACTTCTTAATGTTGCTCCAGGTGAACACATCATCTTTATTGTACTAGACAGTAAACAAACCTGTCCTTTACTTTACAGAAATCATTGAAAATATGTTAATATTCTGGGACAATGGTTGTTAGGGCTTCTGCTTGGAAGACATACAGAAATGTAAGAAACCAGTTGAGAACTATCTCCCAACAGCATACTATATGGCAAAAGAAATGTGTTGAAATTCAGATAAACTACTTATCCGAGTATCCAGGTTTACAATAAGCTCAGTTGGGATCTCTTCTGATAAGACTGTATTGTTAAACCTCACATCCTTCAACTTTGCAATTGCTGACATATTCAAAACAAAGATTTTAACATTCACCAAATACCTCCCAGTAGGATGGCAGTTCTAGTGTCAGCCTTCCTCAGATTACCAGTAGATGTCTGAAAATAGACTGCGCTATCTATAAAACGATTGAATGATATAACAGATTTTGAAAATGTCCCTCAGCAGGGTTCCTTCAACTTTTCTATAGTGGAGGGATGTGGCACCAAGCATAAGATCATGAGCAAGGATATTTATACACTGTTAGACGTGTCCTCATACTGTATCTTTCACAACCATCACTGTTCATATTATCTATCCAGCTTCCTACTAGATTACCTATTATGTTTAAAATGGGCAGTTTCTCAGTTTTGCAATGTAGTCTCTCACTGCCATTCTACAAAATATAAAATACGTAAAAACCCCACAGGAAAATTCCCATCAGCCTATGTGGCATTTTTAGTCAAAAAATCCCCATTAAATTAATACTTCAATAACTCAATCAATTGTTCAATATTTTTATCAAAGTTTTATTGACATACCAATGCCACCCTATGTACGAATAATAGGTGATGGAGAGGCCAGGAGTACAGCTGATCAATAACAGTAGCTTATTCAAGTGATCCTAAGATGTGGAGTCTTCCAGTGAGGGTCCTAAGCTTGAATTATAAGTATATAGACTTGCACAAAAGGGATGAAGAAATAAACAAACGAATACACAGAATGTAAGACACTGAGCAGAGGAAAGAAGAAATGAGACCAAAAAAATGTGTCTCCATAAGTCCAACTAGTACCTTTTTCTGTATATTTGCATAAGCTTCTCTAAATTACAAATTTTGGTATATCTTCTGGAACTTTCTGAAAAAACATCTTTCTGAAGATTTAATTCTCTTAAAAGAAAGAAATTCTGAAGATTTTTTTCTATGACAGAATATATTAAATTGTGCTAACTGATGCTACAGTTCTATAGGCCTTCATTGTTGACCTTTCCTTGGAGGACAGCCTGGGTGCTTTAGAAGAATGTCCATAAAATTACAACACCAAATATGATTCATATATGATGATGTAAACTAGATGGAACACAGGTAGACCCTAATAGGTAGATTCAAGGCCTGGTTTAAATGCTGTGTGAATTCTTGTGTGGAATTAGGCTACTCAGGATAGAGTCTGTTTAAACGACATATGGCATTTACAATATCTCATTGTAAATTACCCCACTGGCTAAATTTAAAGTAATATGTTAGAAATAGAAATGAATGTTAGAACCCGTAAGTAGAGAAAAAATGAGACCAGCTACATACCTCAAGATTCTGAAAAAGGACAACTACAGAAATACTAGTCACCCAATGTAAAATGTGGGAGCAATTATAACTGTAATATGTCGATTTCATAATGCACATATCAAGTAAATACAACGAGACATTGGGTTGTAGCAGAGAAAGAAGTTTAATTGTAGGACTACTAAATGAGGAGCTGGAAGGAAATCTCAATTCTGTCTCTCCAAGGAGTTTGGAGGTAGGGTTTTTCAGAGTTTTAGAATGACCCAAAGTATTGAGATTTCTGATTAATCAGAGTGCTGGGTAAAGTCATGGGACAAGGAGGTGAAGAAATTGAATTCTCCTACTGATTTTTTTTCTCTGTAGAGGTCTTTAACCTAGTTGGCATTAGCTGTTCTGCGGGAATTCAGGATCTGCTTAAGCAATTCCTAAAGACCTATGATTCTAATGTCAGAGATTCTATTCATGGGAATAATGGGGATACAAATAGTATGTAGTTGATGCAGTTTGGATATTTGTCCCCACCCAAATATCGTGTTGAAATGTAATCCCCAGTGTGGAGGTCTACCCTGATGGGAGGTGTTTGGATCATGGTGGCGAATCCCTCATGAATGGCTTGGGCCATCCCCTTGGTGATAAGTGAGCTCTTGCTCTGAGTTCACAGATCTGGTCATTTAAGTTTGTGGTACCTTCCCCAACTCCCTTGCTTCTGCTCCTGCTATGTGAGATGCCTGCTCCCACTTCGCCTTCCACCATGATTGCAAACTTCCTGAGGTTCTCCACAGAAGCTGAGCAGATGCTGGTGCTATGCTCTCTATACAGCCTGCAGAATCATGAGCCAATTAAATCTCTTTTCTTATATATTACCCAATCTCAGGTATTCCTTTATAGCAATGCAAGAACAGCCTAATACACTAGTTACATGATTTCCCATTATAAGCAAGTGAGTCAAAGTGTAACCTCATTAATATTTAATTATAACTATATATCTGTCCAGAATTCTTATTAATCCTGTGAGGATGGCTTCATAAGGCCCAAGAGGCAATGTTAAAAAGCGTGAGGTCAGTATAAGGTTTGAAGCCTAGGAAAACCTAAGCAAAGCAGTTAAGACTGAATAAAGGCGAGGAGACATCTCAAAAGTAAATGAGTAGGGATTTAGAAAGAGTAAACCCACGCAGTTTTCCAGAGGGACAGCCTGTTCTAAGTGCAAATCATCCTGACTCCAGGAGCAGGCGGAGTCCGTAAAATTCATTAATTTTTGACTAATATATCAAGTCCAGGTCACACCTGCATCTCTAGATATCATTTGGAACTTGATAATGCTATCAATATTTTCTTCTGTTCTTCCTCTCTTTCTCTTTTATGTCTAGCCAAATCTTCTATAACCATTTTGAAACTGCTAATCTGTTCTTCAGGGAGTGATTCCCTATAGCACTGAACTTTTGAGAGAGTGCTTCTTAATAATGTTTTGAATTTTCCCTCTTTCAGAAAACCATTCAGTTCTCCTCTCTGATTCTTTGTTTCCTGTTAAGTGCATTAGTCACTTTCTGTGACCCAAATCTAATAATGTTTCCTGTTATTTTCCAAAATCATATTCAAAATAGTTAGATCTGACTTAAATTTATGGAGACACTTTTATCCACGTTTAATTGAGTCTAATTCAACCTCTGAAACCTTGAGTACCTTTGAACAATAGCCCTCTTTGATTCCTCAAAATGTTGCTTTCTATCATATCTAGATATGAAAGTGTTTCCTAAATCATAACTGATTCATTATATAAAGTACTAGCTTTTATTATTTAACTATAATTCACACTTTATACATTTTATATAATGTTCTAGTGTACACATACAGACACACACTTGAGCACACACACAGTCTTAAATAAAAATTTCACTAAATGATTTTCACCAATATTAACTTTTATGAACTCTGATATTTTCTATTGCCTTCTGTTTCTTAAAAAGAATTCTAGAATGCATCCCACTAAGTTGATTTGCAACTGATAATTATATTTCACCTGGCATTTGGCATCTGACATACCTCATCTGAAACTGATTTAAGTGTCATGCAATTTTTTTCTTCTCTGCCAGGCATATGCACAGTTTCAGTTGCAGCCCAATTCCTAAGAAACTAAGTTGTCAATGCTCCAATACTTTAATAATGTTTTGGAATTTGGATTTTTGCTGCTTTTATGCATATTTTTTTGCCTGAGTAAACATTTTATCTCCAATGTGACATGGACCTTTTACTCCTATTATTTGTATTTTTAGTAAAGCTATCCATGAATATATGCATAAAATCATATTCTATGTTTTCTTAAATAAATGTATAATATGCACCCAGGGTACAAAAGGAAGGTTTCTGAAGAAATGTGATAGCAGATATACATCTTACTTTATGAAATAGTCCTGTTGTGGCCCCTAATGGAAATGAACATTTAAAATCACAATAAGAAAGAAGAAGGGAGGAAAGGAGGAGAGAACAAAGGAAAAAGGAAAGAAGGAAAAAGAAAGGAAGGGAAGAAAAGAAAGAATAGACTGTACACCAGGTACAAAAACACAACAGAAGGAAGATTCTATCCACCAGAATCTTACCTTATGTCTCTCAATAGTCTTTGTGGACAGAGGGACATATTTTTATTTATTGCCTTATTTCCTTTGTACGTTAGTTTAGTCACTGTTACTGTAATAGGGAAAATAACTACTTACAAAAAAGCATGTGAATTATATCCTTTTATTCTTAAATAAGTTAAATCAAGTGAGGCTTATAACTGTTTACTACTAAGTCCAGTGAGTTTATAAATTAATATATTTAATATCATGTAGCTAGAAATATTACCTAAAACAATTGTTGAGAATTAGCTTTGCCTTCTTGGCTTTTAAAATTTTCTTTAAAATTTATTTTTGTCCTGTCCTTAATAATATATGAAGTTATAATACATACAAAGGACAAGAATCATTATGAAAAATCTGATATAAATTTTATTTTAAATGATGCTCTTGGTAATTCAATGTTTATAAACTTTCTGGCCAACTTCCTGCCAAAAATGATTACATTATGAATGGTTTTGATGTATTATGTTACCAATGGCATATGAATACAAAGTAACATGTTAGCTTACCCCTTTTGGTTAGTTTTGGTAATCTTATCAATATCATCTTTAATGCAACATGTGTTTAGAGGAAATATAATATTTCAAGTTATTTGTGTACTTTGTAAAAACTAGATTAGGCAGTATTAGCTATTTTAAATTTATATGACTCCTAACCAGGACCACATTTACTGCAGCATGTTGCAATGCACTAAAAACGAGCACGAGAATGCTACTTTCACCACTTCAGTACTTGGGAACTTTGGTGTTTCCTTTAGAGTTCTTCAAATATTGTACTATACCCTGCATGTTCCACCACATAGACCAGTGAAGATATAAGATCAGAGTATATATTACATATAAGTGAATATATTTTTTCACATGATATAGTCATAATAGAGGTTGTGTCAGTTATCTAGTGCAGCATAGAAAATTCAAAGTATCATATTTTAAGACAGTAACAGTCATTTATTTTGTTTGTCCTTTTCCATCAGGGCTCAGTGGAAATAGTTTGACTCTGCTCTGTCGACTCTGCTTTGTCTTGGTGGAAATGGTGATGTCAGCTGGGGTAGCTGAATTGGGGCTGGTGGATCAAATTCCAAGAAGGTTCACTCCCAGGCCCTGCAAGTTAGTGCTGCTGCACTGATCCTTTCTATATGAGCCACTCCACAGACATGACAGCTACATTCAAGAGCCAAACATCCAAGAGAAAGTCAGAAAAAAATGACACAGGTGGCAAATAATTGGGGCAAATTGCCACAGAAATTACATTTTTTTTTTGTATGGGATCGTCTTCCACACTCTATTTTAAAAATCAGATAAAAAGAAGGATATACAGTGAGAAAATAGAAAAGTAGGTATTAATTTATTGCTATAGTCCATGCAGAGGAGCGATTGTAACAATGGGGATGGGGATTAGGTGGCAATAACATGGATATTTAGAAGATAAATTCACAAAATTTGGTAATTCATTGTACAGTAGAGGGAGGATAATTAAGAGATCAAAAGCTAGGTAAAGTGGGATGAAAACAGTGACATTCGTTAATCTAGATATATTGTACAAGAGAAGGCATGATTTGGGGGGACAAGAAAAGTAGATAGTGAGTGAATAATGATGTCATTTAATTTGAAGTAACTGTGATAAATCTAGATGGAACATGTCTAAAGAAAAATTGGAGAAGAAAAGACTTAGATCTCAAGAACTAAGTATTTATATTTAGAAGCCATTAGTTTTTAGGTTGTAGATAGATTCGTGTGAGCAAGGTTTCTTTAATGATGATATATCATGGAGAGACAATAAGACTGAGACTAAAAAATTCAAAAGTATATCAAGAAAAAAGAATCTACTGACAGAGACTGAGAAGAGATGATGCAAAAGAGAAGAGTGGTGTCAAAATTGCCATGGCTGGAGAAATTCAGAAGAAAGGGCAACTGGCTGTTTATATTAAATTTATTAATTTGGAAAGTGAGATGTGTGCCAGCTGACTTAAGACATTCAAACTATGTTTCTAAAGCTGTGAAATGATGGAATAAACATCAACAAGTGGAAGAAGAAAGGAAACTTATGGTTCACCTTTTCTGCCACCATTTAAACTGGATTTAAGAGAGCACTTCTTCCTTCTTAATAATCTGTCCCAATCCTGCAAATAAGATTTTTTCCTTAATGTATTCTAGTTGAGATCAGTGTGCACTTTACAAATGTTTGTGGATTGGGAAGAGATAAATAGGTCTAGCCAAAACCAAGCAATTATTTAATCTGACTTTCAGTTTGTGACACAAAATGAGGCAACTTTCCTGCTACTGTTCTGCTTCTGTGAAGCAGAGAACATTTTATCCCCAATAATAGAAACAAAGATATCCCTCTCCTGAGAGCCTCAGAGGTCTTATACTCCTTTCTAAGGTCCACCTTCTGAGACAGAGTTTCCTATATGAGAACCCACTTAATGAATACAGGGTAGATTGTTATCTCAGGATAACCCCAGGAATAAGCCTACTCAAAATAGCACTGGATTAACCAATAGTCATTTTGTTGATTTATCCTCAAAAAAATCCCTTATAATAATAACAGGTTCTCTGTGAAACTCAAGATAATGTTAAATACTTTCACAAATGACTTTTAAAAATCAATATATTCCACAATTGTTATAAATATGATGTAAAACTTATGTTATAATAGAGATACATGTATTTCACCAAATAGATTTTCGGAAGAGAATGGATTAACTAGAAGACATAATGAAGTAGCCAGTTGCTCACACCTATAGATAAGATCACCATGATTGTGATAACTACCAATTCAGACTTGTTCAGATGTGTAATGTGTATGACACATATATTGTCCCATAAGCAATCTTGCTGTTGATAACACAATTTTATGAATGGTGAACAGCTCTTGGAAGCTCTAAGTAAAACCAAATATAATCTTCCTAAATTTGTATAATTATTATATTCTTTGGGAATTTAGTGTATACTAAAATCATAGACAATTATTTGTGTTTACATGTTTAAAAAGATGGTCTAGGGTCATAATTTGAAGATAGTTTTCACATACACAAATGTCCAAAAGGGTAGTCAAGCTTAGTTTTTGGCAATTCAATCATATGAAGCATTATTCTGTTCCCTACAATACCTCAGGTACCCTTCCACTAACTGCCTGTATTATTTCTAAGTCATTGCAACAACAAAAAACACCTCCTCACTTCCCAAAATGCTTTTTAGGGAGTTGAATAATAACATGAGGAATTTATGCCTTGGAATTTATGCCTTCAATTTTTCAAAAAACACAAAACTCTTGTTGCTAGAAATTTGCCTTTACTCCATAAATTCTACATAACAACTGTGTCATAATACAGCAAAATAAACTTAATATTCATCTAAGAGATAAACAAATACAGTAAATGGTGGGAAGATTTTCTTATTGAGTACATGGATGATAGTAGCAAAAAGACATTCAACAGTATGGTAAGAAAAAATGGTGTTAGTAGGCTTAGTAATTTTTTTAAAGACCAAGTAATTACAGCCAGCAAAGGTGTATACAACTCATGTATACTGCTTGGTTGCTAAGGAAGGTGAAAGTGTGTAACAGGCATTGTATAACAGAATTTTTCAGATCTATTGGGCAAAGGCAATGTTAATACAATTAGGAAATTTAAAATAATGAGAAAAATATTATTGGAAAAAATGTACTTAACCTAAATTTAAAATCCATTAATTTTTTTAATAAAAGGGTAAATCACTAACTCAGTTTTTCTGCTTATACCCAACTATGACTTTAATTCTATTCTTCTGTGCTTCTTACTGGCTAGCATTTCCATACCCCCTACCTTTTGTCTTTCTAGTTCTAAAAAAATGGCATCATGAATGTATTATTTATTTAAGTGTTAGCAAAGGAACTCAGTTACAATTTGTTCAAATTCGTTTAAAATTTAACTTCTCACTTTCAGGGCCATTAACAAACTTGTCTCATTTAGTATCATCTGCAAAACTGATAAGCAAATTTCCAATTGCTTTGTTCAGGTTATTAATAAGTATACAACTCTAAGAATAGATTAATCCTCAGAGTTTATTCTTCTGGAACTGGTCTCTCTAAGGACAAATCATTGATATCTCTTCTGAGTTCACCCTCAGTTCAGTTGTTCACCAAAAAGTAACATTTTCTAGATAAATAATGTAAGTGTTATATCGACTGAACAGTAAGTTGTCCATTTACATTATTGGGTCTACTTTAATGGAGAGTTGCACTTAAAGCTAATAGAAAAGAGGTCTCATGTATTTGTTACTTATATAATGTTAGAGATAGAGGTCACTAATTTTTTTTGGATTATCTTGTTTATACTCTACAACTTTATGTGTTGAGTGTCCCTATTTTCCCCATAAGTAAGATTTGAAACCAGAAACACAGAGAGTTTGAATTCTGAATCAAAATTACTTTATAAACAAACAAAACCCAAAATATGCTTCTTCAGATACCACTAAAAAAATTTTAAGCTTTTCAACATTTTTCTTAATGTTTCAAAGATAACGTAGAAAATAAAAAAGAGTTACGGCAAAAAGGAAAGAAGGTATAATTACTAAGGACCTAATATATTCCAGGTATTTTAAACAGCTATTCAGTTTTCATTTCTTCATTCTTTCTGGGAGACATGTATTCAATGATTGTTTTGCGTCCAGTCTATTCTTAGCCCCAATTATTTAGTAGTAAACAATGGTTTTTTTCATGATGTTTAGTATCTAATGAAAGGTTGACAAATAAGTCATTATGATTTACTGTTAAAAAGTTATGACAAGATAATTTCAACATCATATAGAATCACATAATAAAGAACCTAACCCAAGCAATGGGGGCAGGAGAGATGTCCTGCAGGCAAGGATGTTTAGACACTAACTTGATGGATAGACTGGAGTCAATCAAGTTGTGAAGAATCCTGTTGCTTGGCTAGCTAAATAAGTTTTCTTTTTGACACCTAGTATGCACTTCCATAGGAAGGTAAGCTATTTTCCAGTCCCACTTACAGTTAGGGGTCCCTGTGAGATTCAGAAGTATTAGATGAAGCAGGCTTTAGTGGGTTGGGACAGAGGGCGTCAAGGGTGATGTTATTTTTGGAAAACCTTTTCTCTCCAGTTAAAAGATAAGACTCATGAGAAGAATCTTGTCTATACCTTCTTTCAGTGAATAATACATTTATTTTTTCCTCTTTTTTTGGGAAAGCCTTTGAAAAATGTTTTAATCCACAATTTTTTTCACTGAACATAAAAATGAGATTCTAAAGGGATATAGAAAAATAAAATTTGCCCATGAAGGAAACTGGAAATTAAGTCATCAGAATGACTTCCCTAATCACATTTTTCCTTTCAATTAATTGTATGTTACACAATTTGTAGGAGAATGATGGAGCTATGTTCTAGCTATGGAGAGGCTGCAAATGCCCAGTTTCTGTGACTCTCTCAGTAAAATAAAGAACAGTGGGAGGGTTGGTGTCTATGTGTTGCAAATTCCTTCTATGAAAACAGTAATTTTTAGGGATAGAAGATGATAAATTTAAATGAACCCTTAGTACAAAATAAAGTCACTCCCAAGTGATATGACACAATAATAAAAAGAAAAAAGCAGCAAAATTAAACTCATTAGATAAAATAGGAAAAGCTAGAAGTATCATATTCTTCCAAGGACATGGAATAAAGAGTAAATAAGAAGACATTTGTTATTTGCAAATTGTGTAAAATATGTTTACTGGTTTACATCCATATTTTAAATTCACATTCTTGTATTTGAACATGTGAATTATTCAAAGAATTTAATGATGCTACTTTCAGTAAGATATAGATGTTCACATAAATATTTAATCTCTGTAAAGGCATTTTTGCAATAGTTTCTTGTATCTGATTTAAGATTATAGAGTAAGTTGCAGTATATGATCGCTTTTTACTTTATTATCTGTTTTGTGAGTTCTGAAAATTTGCTTACCACACAAAAGAATCTCTGAATTGAATGCAATATAGTGCAATTTTTAAAGCTTCCACAACTTCCTACATCCAATATTGCAGAAAGCATTGTAAAATACTTGAAATCATTAATATAGTTCTAGAATGTATCCAGGTGAATGTATTTTGAACATGAGACATGATGTTGGATCTAGACATAAGGGTGAATGACATGTAATTGTTCTGTTTATTTTTTGGTTTTTGAAACTGTTTTGTACACATACACACACACTTTAGACATAGCATATTTTGACATACATCTTGTAGAAAAATTATTAATTTTTTGATCTGCTTTATCATTTAGTGAGCCATCACTATCCATGGCTCAATTATTAATTTGGTCACAAGAGTTCAACACTGAACTAAATGGAATGTATTGAGTTACACTTCCAATTAACTTACTTTAAAAGTGATCCCATCTGGAAAGTTATTAAATTGAATTTTAGTGCTCAGACATGTTTATTTACAATAAAATTTTAACAATTTATATCAATGCTACAGAACTTCAAATACCCTTTGAAGAAAATAGCTACAATATGTCATATTATCACTAAATATGTAATACACTTTTTAAATATAGCTCATCAATGTAATCTTTACATTTAACATCAATGTAAATATTTTGTTAGTCTCCAACCCAAACTATGCCCATTGTCTGATAAGAATTTCTTGTCTCTCTAGCAAATTTTTCTTGCCTATTATGTTTTAGAATATTTCTAAAAAGAAAAAAATGCAAGAATCACAGTAATCTTCAGCAAGAATAATTTATAGAAAAATTAAAGTTTTGTTTCAAAATACCTAAAAATGTTATGTAATAATACATGTGCTTCTAATTATTCATTGTCATGTAAGGAAGTGTACTCAGTAGGAGAAGACTCAAATTTTTATATTGGTAAAAATTAAGATTGGAACAATTTAAGAATATTTATACATGGCCAACAAATATATGAAAAAATGCTCAACATCACCAATCATCAGAGAAATACAAATCAGAAACACAATGAGATATCATCTCACACCACTCAGAATGGCTACTATTAAAAAGTCAGAAAATATCAGAGGCTGGCAAGGTTGCAGAGAAAAGGGAATGCTTTTATGCTGCTGCTGAGGCTGTAAATTAGTTCATTCATTGTGGAAAGCAGTTTCCCAAAGAGTCTAAAACAGAACTACTACTTAACCTAGCAATTTCATTACTGAGCATATAACCAAAGGAACATAAATCATTCTACCAAAAAGATGCATGCTCATATGTTCATCACAGCACTATTCACAACAGCAAAGACGTAGAATCAACATAGATGCCCATCAAGAGTAGACTGGATAAAGTATGTGGTAAATATACACCAAGAAATACTATGCAGCCATACAAAAGAACAAAATCATGTTTTTGCAACAACATGGATGTAAGTGAAAGCCATTACCCTAAATAAATTAACACAGAAACAGAAAACCAAATACCACATGTTCTTAATTATAAGGGGGAGCTATAAATTAAGTATGCATGAATGCAAAGAGGGGAACAATAGACACCAGGACCTACTTGAGGGTGGGAGGGTGGGAGGAGGGTGAAGATCAAAAAAATACCTATTGAGTACTATGTTCACTACCTGCGTAATGAAGTCATTTGTACACCAAACCCAAGGGCTATGCAATTTACCCATGTAAAAAATCTGCACATGTACTCACTGAACTTAAAGAAGAAGTTGAAAAAAGTATATCAAGCAACACACTCAGACACGTGAATTATGTTTTTGTCTGATTATTTACTACCATAATCCTTATCATATGGGTCAGAAAGGAAAATATAAAATGCAAGGAAATAAAGTAAGAGCTGTTTTAGCTTTTTTTTTTAGTGCATTTTTTCAAATAGTCAAACTTTTTGCGAGAAAAGTTAACTGTGATTCCAATAGGTGGTTCAAATTAAAGAGTTTAACTAACTGTCTAATATAGTTTGGATGTTTGTCCCATTTCGTTCTATTTCACTGATATGGTTTAGCTATACGTCCCCAACCAAATCTCATGTTGAATTGTAATTCCTAATGTTGAGGGAGGGACCAAGTGGGAGGTGATTGGATCACAGGGGTGAATTTCCCTCTTGCTGTTCCTGTGATAGTGAGTTCTCATAAGACCTGATGGTTTAAAAGTGTGTGGCATCTCCCCGCTTGCTCTCTCTCTCTCCCCCGCTCTACTGTGTAAAGCTTGTGCCTGCTTCTCCTTTCACAATGATTGTAAGTTTCCTGAGGTCTCCCAGCCATGTTTCCTGTATGGCCTGCAGAACTGTGAGTCTATTAAGCCTCTTTTATTTATAAATTACCCAGTCTCAGGTAGTTCTTTAAAGCAGTGTGAAAATTGACTGATACAGAATATTGGTACCAGAGAAGTGTGGCATTTCTATAAAGATACCTGAAAATGGAGATAAAGACCATCCTGGCTAACACAGTAAAACCCCATCTGTACTAAAAATACAAAAAAAAAAAAAAAAAAAAAAAAAAGTAGCCAGGCATGGTGGCAGATGCCTGTAGTCCCAGCTGCTCGGGAGGCTGAGGCAGGAGAATGGCGTGAACCCAGAAGGTGGAGCTTGCAGTGAGCTCCCACTGAACTCCAGCCTGGGCGACAGAGGGAGAGAGGGAGACTCAGAGACAGTCTCAAAAAAAAAAAAAAAAAAAAAAAAAAAAATCCCTGAAAATGTGGAAGTTTGGAACTGGGTAACAGGCAGAGGTTGGAACAGTTAGGAGGGCTCAGAAGAAGGCATGAAATGTGAGAAAAGATGTTGCAGTTCTGCTGTATCACAGATCTAATTCCAAAGGTTGAGTATTTCCTTTAATTTATTGAGACAGAGGAGTACCTGGCTATGAGATGAAGACTGGAAATGAGACCCCAGATATTTGACATTTGGAATCTATGAGTTATTTCTACCTCAGGAATATGATTATCTATCTATCTATCTATCTATCTATCTATCTATCTATCTATATCTATCATATCCAAAAAAAAAAAAAAAAACAAATTGGGAGGAAGAAAACCAATGCAGAACATGTGATGTTTTAAGGGTACAGGTTTTTGTGACTATAAATATTCAAAGGAGTTATTTGAGCTCATGAATTTATTCCAGGTAGTTATGGCTGTTACTCAGCTAATAGACAGATTGTAGCCAGTTAGGAACATAACAGTCAGTGTCAGCTTTGATTGGTTGTTAAATATTTGTAATATCACCCTTGTCCATAATTTACTAATTTCCCTGAAGGCAACATCTAAATAAAATATAATACAATCAACATAGTATTCTTTCTTCCTCACAAATGTTTTCACATATAGACCCCGAGTACATTATTTAGTGAAAGAGATATGCCTAAAACCTTTCCTGCCATTCTCATATAATAGAGATAAATATGTTCAGGTTGGTAACCTAAAAAGAAAAGACTGGAATGTTTTCCAGGATAACTCTAATGTGTAAGGTTATGCTAAAAAATAATTGGCTCCAACCAGGTGGTATCAAACTTGGGGAACACATAATAGTAAACAAATAGGCAAGTTTGAGAGTTCAGAATTTGCAGAAAAACTCTAATAATTTTGAAAGTTAAAAAAACTCCTCTAATAATATGCTTACAATTTTTAAATTTTGAATTTAAAAATTTCTGCTAAATATTAAAGATAAGCATGTTTGCAGGAGTTTATTGAAATATCCCATTATGTAGTATTTATTTGTATGTATCTATAAAATATTGAAATGTGTGATTGTTTTCCCAGTTGATGGCCTGGTCTGTAACATGTCTAGGGAAACTAAAATATTTGTGCTGCAATTTTCTTCAGCAAAAGCCATCTGGTAAACAAAGGGCAGGCAAAGTTTTCTGTTCCTTATCTCTTCAAGCATATGTCTCTAAGTCTTTTGTAGGTACAGGTTCTATGCAATCACTGAAAATTCTCTAAATAGACATGTAGAATATTAGTCCTAAAATACATCAATTTTAGAAATACTCTTTGGACTATGAACTGACCAGTTACACATTCTAACTCTCATATTTAAAATAATATAGCATTATGTACATTAATTTTTGGAACTCAGTTTCTCCGGACTCTAATAAAACCATACTGAACATAGTAACTTACTTGCTATTTGCTTATAGTCAGCAAATCTGCATTTTTCATTAAAACGCATTCCATTTCATTGACAATGCTGACTTACAATACATATTAAATAAGTATCCACACAGAACCTGAATTCTGAGGTAATAAAACTCGGAAAAATTTACCTTGCCTAATAGTAACCTCAGGTTCTAATAGTTTAATTACCAATAGTAGGTGTATTATTTCTGGCTATTCCATATATGAAGATGTATCTTTCACTAATCAACACATTTTTATAAAGTATTTAATATTAGTTACATACTCCCTTTTTATTAAAAATGGGATTTTACATTTTTTAAAATATAATTCCTATCGCTTACATCTCTGACTTCTTGAGGCCATGGTTAATTATTATAGTATAAATGGGATAAAACTAGCTTAAAGATTATATGGTGATGTTTTTTACAGGAAACTTTGGCTTTTCTCTGCAAGTCTATTTAGGAAAAAGTAATGAGCTTGGAGAAAGAAGAACTACCTCAGAAAGAATTAGGACCATGTAAGGAACTGATTTCTTGCAAAGAAAAATAGTTGCATGAAAGAGATTCATGATAAGATTTAAGATGACAAATGTTTACACATAACATTCTAAATGGCTGAAGTCAACTATGTTATAAACCATCTGGCAGATTTAAGTCTTTGCTGAAATTCATATGAATTATTGTCATTTAATAAACTATTAAATGGACCTATGGAAAAAACTGGCAAAACAACAAATTTTCAGTAAAAGAATCAATCTGCCTGAAGACCAAACCTAGAGAATATTTCCTCACTCAAATATGAATAATGTACAGGATCAAATGAAATATTATTTGAATTTCAGAAAATAAGCCGTATTTATAATGTGTAAATAAAAGATATACATGTCAGTGTCAAAGATAACATTTAGCAGTGTGACAGAGTGTAATCCAAGTCTATAGTCATCAATCATCAAGATAAATAAAGTCCCCTGGAAAAGAGGAAGATTTTACCTGCATAAGATTTTGGAAATACTAGTAAGATCATCTGAAGCATGGATTTTAAATGTACACAAGATTAACTTGTTAAATAATATTAAATCCATAATTTCATTCAATGATATGATAATATTCAATGAACATTTTAGTCAGTTGTTAATATTGGAATATAATAGAATTCACAGTTGATAAAAAAATCCAAAACTGTTGTTTTCAGGGATTTTCAATTATTATATTTTCTGCATTATTTTCAAATAATCAAGCAGAAGATGTCAATTATGTTATTGAAGCTGTGTGATTTTTGAGTCATTGATGCAATGTTCTTTAATGAGGTGAAATGCTTGTCTCAATTATTTCATAGTGTTTTGTAGCACTATGAACCTTGATTTTTTTTAACATGAAGCTAGGTAGAGGGAGCCAAAGAAATTAATAAACAGTAATTATTTACATGCAGGAAAAATTGCATTGGCTGAGAGTATAACATGCTATTTTTGTTCTATGAATGCTTCCTGCTGAAGCTGTGAATTTAAAGCCAAGATCTACATATTACTTCATCTAAATAATTCTTCTGAATGTTCATAACTAACTAAATACATGGAAAAACTAACTTAGTAATTAGGATAGGAGCATGCAATGGAAAGGGAGAGGAAAAAACGTAGGTAGGTTTTAATGTCTGCTTGTAACTGATTAGCCGACTTACTAAGAGTTATATTTATGGGAAAAAGTATCATATTCTATTACGAAACACACAACCTAGTTAATAGAACCACCTGTCTAAACATAAACTACATATATTTTTGCTTATTTGGAATAGGGTGAAAGAGAGCGAGGAAAAAATTGATTCATCAGGTACAGATTTATCACAGCTACTGGCACATTTGAAGTTAATTCAGCACTTATTGCTTATACACAAATGTCAGGGCATTATTTCCATACCCTACAACTGAATTTAGCAAACTATGGTCCATTGTCTGTTTTTGTAAGTAATGTTTTATTGAAACACAATCAAGCCACAATGGTAGAGTTTAGTAGTTGTGAGAAACTACAAGGCCCTCAGAACCCAAATATTTATAATCTGGTTCTTCACAGAAAAAGTTTGCTAAAGTCTCTGCTCTTACATAGTATCAGCTCTTTTATATTTCACAATACATCTATTTTTACTATGGCTTGGCTTTTTTTTTTATTAGCTAAAGTGGAAAGCCATCCTTTAATGCAACAAGCATATATTATTGTTGCCATTATGCCACGTGCTCCCTCTTCTGAGCACCAGAAACACAGCGAAGAGCAAGGCAAGCAAGGTTCTGATCCCATGGACTCTACTTTCTAATCTGGGGAAGCAAATAATAATAAACAAGTAGACATAATTGAAACAAGATAATTTCAGGCAGTGATTTGTAGAATGACGACATTTTCAAAAGGACCAAAAGATGAAAACTTTGTGGGTAAGAATGGAGGGGTTGTTAGATTAAATCATCAAGAAAATATTTGCAGAAGAGATAGCTGAGTCATTAACTGCATGAAGAGTGTTATCCATGCACACACTGGGGAAGTTTCCTAAGTGGCGGGAACAGCAATATGACAGACCTGAATTTAGGGACAAGCTGGTGAGAAATGCAGTCTGACTGAAGTATAATGAGTGAGAAGCTCATGGTGGTATTTGAGGAGATATAGGCAAGACATAGCAGGCATTTCCTTACTAGACTGTTTGAAATATTAAATGAAATAAATGGTAACATACAATACTGGGTAGCATGGCATTAGCAAGAGAAAAATATTAACTGTCCAGACATCTAATTTTTTTAAGCTTCAGGAAATGATAATATAATTATATTATCTCTTTCTTTTGATTCCTTTCAACTTTTGGCTCCTTTAAGGTAAGAGGTGCTAGTCCTGCAGAGAAAGATGAAGGGAGGGTAAGAAAAGGCATGGATGAGTTCTCCAAAGGAGATCGTATTTAACATTCTTTCTATCCCTATTCCCTTCTTTAAAATTCCCCAGAGTGTCCAAAGGCCAACATTGACATTCAGCCCACACAATGCACAAGCCTGTACTTAATAAGTAGGCCTTGATCTTTTACAGTGTTTCTGCCAGCGTGGTGAAGATCTTTAGTTTGTGCTCTGCATGTTTCCCTTTAATGTGCTCTCTGGTGACTCAGATTTATATTTACGAAGGCACACTATTTTCTCCAAATGAACTATCAGATACCCCAAACTTAATACATTCAGAAGTGAGAGTTCTCTACCCAAGGACATTGTATTCCTTCTAGGTTCTCTGTTTACTTTGGGTAGCAGCTTTATTAAGATGTTTTCTTTGTAAAAAGCAGACTCAGCACTTGCAGAAAACTGGTGGCTGAGAATTAAATAGTTCATATTTACCCAACAATTTAAACCTAATAAACTGGCTTTTTTTTTCTATACATTCTATCTACATTGTGGCAGAATTTAATAGCTAACCAGCCTTTTAAATTAGGGAGACCTGAATGTTAGATTTTTAAATTAACTTTCTTTATGCACTTAAGCTAGAAAAATGATTTTCTGGTACTGATTTTGTTTGTATAAAGAACATAAATAACAGTAGTTAACTTGCACTGTACTATTTGGGATTAGAATTAATGATTATAGAAAGCTTGATGAGGTATCTATTACTTATTGGATTAAGAAGGAGAAAATAACAGCCACTACCATTTACTAAACACCAGCAATTTGACAAGCACTTCACTAAACACTTATATATACATATTATAATATATATACATATTATATATAATATTTATACCCTCACTTCTTTCTCTGCAAGGCAGCACCTATTACCTTAAAGGTGCCAAAAGTTGAAAGGAGTCAAAAGAAAGAGATAATTGTATTATCATTTCTTGAAGCTTAAAAAAAATTAGATGTCAGGACAGTTAATATTTTTCTCTTGCTAATTATGTAATATATAATATAACATAAATATTATATATATTATATAATATAACTGTATTATATTATGTAATATATAGTATATAATATAAATATATAATACATAATACATTTTATGTAACATATAATGTATATTATAATATGTAATATATAATGTATATTGTAATATGTAATATATAATGTATATTATAATATGTAATATATAATGTATATTATAATATATAATATATACATATGTTATATATAATGTATATGTATATATATGTTTATATATTATATATGTCCACAATATATAATTGTATATTATATGTAATATTACATAATTATTATGCAATAATTATAACATTATAATAATACTCATATAATTATATGCATGATATATGCATAACTACATATATATAATTATATATAGTATACATTAAATATTAAAGCAACAATATATATTATCATTGGCCCAAATTACTAATGAGAAGCTTAAGTTTTAGAGAAATTTAGAAGTTGACAATTCTCTACTAAATTCTGTATCCATGATTTATATACAGTTTGTAGTAATAAGCTCCGTTATCTCTGTTTCTATGATTTGTATTACTCCTTTGCCTCATGCCTTTGATCTTCCACATATATCTGTCTTCCGGTCAAGACATTGGCTCCTCCCCACTGTAATTTGACCCCTCTTGTTCATGAACACATCTACATACCTCGTTCCCACCCGGATAGCTCCTGTCTTGTATGATGAACCTGAATATTCTCTCTCTGCTAATGACAATACCATGGATCCCACATTGTCTTCAGTTATGAGACATCTGATGTATCATTCTCTTATGTACCACAGAAGCTGGGCATTGCCAATATTTTCCCAGCTGGACTGAACGTTCCTTTTCAGCACCATCATACTTCATATAACTGCTTTTCTTGTCTAACAGATCACACCATTTCTCAAATACATAATTAATAGTCATGTCACCATGCTTTTTTCATCTTTCTCCTGGAAATATCTTAATTTTTCCCTAACTAATGAAGATCTACATTCCTCAAGACACAGAAAAAAAATTGATTTTATTTCCCCCACTCCACTTCCCAGATCAAGATTATGGTCCCATATTCAGGTTTCTCTCAACATTTCATATGCAATTCTATTACAGAACTTTACTGTTAAGTATTTGCCCCATTTTATGCCTTGCAAATTACTTGAACACATGGATTTAATCTTTATAACTTTTATATATTCAGTGTAAATCAGTGTGCTTGGTATTCATAAAAACTTGTGGTATAAATACATGATGTCATGTAAGTACATGCTTTGTTTGACTTTTACATAGACGGCCCACAGTGAACGATGCC
The DNA here is from genome assembly GCF_028858775.2 of Pan troglodytes. Taxonomy (NCBI): domain Eukaryota; kingdom Metazoa; phylum Chordata; class Mammalia; order Primates; family Hominidae; genus Pan; species Pan troglodytes. The sequence continues at coordinate 57,597,684 of NC_072398.2, read as the reverse complement.
TCCTTTGTAGAGTCCTTCTTACAACTCTGAGTTTGGTCAAGAGACTTCATTTGACCTATGAGACATTATCAAGAATGATATTAACAGAGGCTTGATAGACACTTACACACTGGGGTTTGTCTCCTTGGAATGTTACCTTCTTAAAAACCAGTGTATATTATGTAATAAAACTCAGTCTAGAATAATGAGAGATGAGAGACCATGTGAAGAGAGGCCATAGAAGATGTGAGGCCATTGTGTATATTCCAGCTGTAGCTGAGCTCTCAGCTGTTAAAACTGGATAACTTAACCTCAGTTACACCATATGGAGCAGAACTGCCCAACTGAGCCCTGTCAACTGACAGAGTCATGACAAATAATAAGTTAACGTGGCTTTAAGCCACCCTAAACAACAAGAAACACTGAGACAGTCCTCCAAAATCCTGCCTAAGGAATGCGTAATTTCTAATATCATTTTTTGGCTTCATCTTTCCTTTTAAAATTTAGTAGAGATAATACATATTTCTACAGCTTGGGGAAATTCTTATCACACTGAATAGAAGAAGCATTTTGAAATGGCTCCAGCTATATTGGTCCAAAAATGTTCTAGAAAATGCCTTTCATTTTAAAGAAAAAGCTAAAATCAAACAAATAAGTGTCAGCAGCAATAATATAACCAACGAAGCAAGGTATTCTGGGATTCACTATGTATTTCTACATTTTCCCTAGCAGAGCATATAATTGTTTCTGATTTGTTTGTCTCTTTGTTTCCTAAATACGTCTTCTCTATTTCTTGTCATTATTTCTTACTCTGCTGGATACCTTTTGCTTGCCCCTTAGTTTCTATCTGAATTTCCACATTCTGTACCCTGCTCTGTTCCCCGGGACGATGACCAATATAGAATGCATCAATAAGCTACCCTGCTCTCTTACAGAAAGGAGAGCACAGCAGGACATCCGGGGAAGGCTGGGGATTTATATCCACACACACTTTCTTCCTCTAGGCATCGCTTGAACAAAATTCTGTTATTCTCATTTGCCTTCTCTCTTCATGTTTTGGGAACTGTTCTAGCCCATTGCTCCTTTAAGCCAAAGGGTGCTGACAGTGTTTTACTGTTAGTAGCCTCGGGATATTGCACAATCCTTTGAGCTTCAGGAGAGGTTGTCCACAACTTTTTAAATACTACTAACAGCAAATGGTCAAGTTGGCCAAATTTGGACATGCTGCGTATTTCCTTCCAAAGCTCTGATTTATTCCTTTAGTGTATTTTCCTAAAGGTCATTCACAAAAAATTTCCATTTCACTTGCAATTTAGCCATCCCTAAGTGGACACGACAGCTGAGGTTCCAAATAATACCAGCCAGGGGTATGATAATTATACTCTTTCCTGAATCAACAACACATTGTGCCACAAATATCCTAGTAATGTGTAGGTGTTCAGTATTTTATATGTTATACAGACTTATATATTCATGTTCACTCATAGAAAAAGCAAAAATTAGGAATGCTGCAGAGGCGATTAACAAATAATCCTTTGAAAAAGTATTTTGGTTTTCCTTTATTTTCCTCTCTCTCTCTCTTTATTTTTCTTATTTAGAAGAAAAGTAGAGGAGAGTTCACTCACATGTCTCAGAAATCATGTTAATGTCTTTGAGAGTGTTTTTAGAATGTGTTTTGAATTTGCTAGAATGGCTTAACTGAACAACGCTTTATGCATTTGTAGCTACCACTTACTTGACAAATTTCTATTTTTGATTATCTTTGAAAGGAATTATCAAATGAAGTGTATATTCATCCTTATTAAAATATTTTGTTATGTGGCGTAAAGATTCCATATGAATATATAACCTATATATGTCTTAGCAAGAGCATGAGGTGAGCATGTCAAAGTCACAGCTTTTAAGAACCAGAAAGTTTCAAGGGAATACAGAGAAACTTCTGGAATTGTCATTATGAGAAACCTCTGAACTCTTCTTTGCTCATCACCCTAGAGTATTACTAAATAAGACACATTTAAGAATATATTACTGATCCCATAACGGCGGTGTGTCATTTACTCTCTTCTCTACAGACCTAAATGTTTAGATCTTGTCTATAGATAATGGCTTTAAAAAAATATAGCAGTATCTATTACTATCTACTAGTGGAAATTCTTCTGTGCTTTTAAGAAGTGACTATCAACTGAGTTGGTATAAGAATAATGCAAACAACAGTAAATGTAGAATGCCCCTGAGGTTTTAATTTTCTTTTTTTTTTTCCATTTTTAAAAAAATTTCCAACTTTAAAAGTTGAGGGGTACACGTGCAGCATGTGCAGGTTTGTTACACAGGTAAACGTGTGCCATGGTCATTTGCTGCACAGATTATCCCATCACCCAGGTATTCAGCTCAGCATCCATTAGTTATTCTTCCCGATCCTCTCCCTCCTGCCACCCTCTACCTGATGACAGGCACCAGTGTGCACTGTTCCTCACCCATGTTTCCATGTGTTCTCGTCATTTAGCTCCTACTTATAAGTGAGAAGAGGTGTTAGTTTGCTTTTCTATTCCCGTATTAATTTGTTAATTGCCTCTTGCTCCATCCACATCCCTGCAAAGGACATGATTTCATTCCTTTATATGGCTGCATAGTATTCCATGATGTATATGTACCACATTTTCTTTATCCGGTCTATCAGTGATTTGCATTTAGGTTGATTGATGGGCATTTAGGGCTTTACTATTGCGGGTAGTGCTGCAATGAACATATTGTGCATATGTCTTTATAAAATAACAATTTATATTTCTGTGTGCATATACCCAGTAATGGGATTGCTGGGTTGAAAGGCATTTCTGCTTCTAGGTCTTTGAGGAATCACCACGCTGTCTTCCACATGTTATATGGTTGAACTAATATACATTCTCACTAACAGTGTAAAAGTGTTCCATTTTCTCCACTACCTTGCCAGCATCTGTTAGTTTTTGACTTTTTAATAAGAGCCATTCTGACTGGTGTGAGATGGTATCTCATTGTATTTTGATTTGCATTTCTCTAATGATCAGTGATGTTGAGCTTTTTTACATGGGTTTGTTGGCTACAGGTATGCTTTCTTATGAGAAGTGTCTGTTCATGTCATTTTACCACTTTTTAATGGGTTTGTGTGTTTTTTCTTGTAAATTTGTTTAAGTTCCTTATAGATGCTGATATTAGACCTTCGTCAGATAGAGAGATTGCAAAATTTTTCTCCCATTCCTTTAGGTTGTCTGTTTAATCTGTTGATAGTTTCTTTTGCTGTGCAGAAGCTCTTTAATTTAATTATATTTGTCAATTTTTGTTTTTGCTGCAATTGCTTTTGGCATCTAGTCATGAAATCTTTGCCTGTGCCTATGTCCTGAATGGTATTGCCTACGCTTTTTTTTTCCCCCCCTAGGGTTTTACAGTTTTGAGTTTTACATTTAAGTCTTTAATCCATCTTGAGTTGATTTTTGTATATGGTGTAAGAAAGGGGTCCAGTTTCAACTTTCTGCATATGGCTATCCAATTCTCCCAGCACCATTTATTAAATAGGGAATTATTTCCCCATTGCTAGTTTTTGCTAGCTTTGTCGAAGATAAGATGGTTGTAGGTGTGCGGTCTTATTTCTGGGTTCCCTATTCTGTTCCATGGATCTATGTGTCTGATCTTTTAACAGTACTATGCTTTTTTGGTTACTGTAGTGATGTAGTATAGTTTGAAGTTGGGTAGCATTATGCTCCCAGCTTTGTTCTTTTTGTTTTGGAATGTTGGACTATGCGGGCACTTTTTTGGTTTCAAATTAATTTTAAAACAGTTTTTTTCTAATTCTGTGAAGAATGTCCATGGTAGTTTGATGGGAATAAACTATATATTGAATCTACAAATTGCTTTGGGCAATATGGCCACTTTCATAATATTGATTCTTCCTATCCATGAGCATAGAATGCTTTTCCATTTTTTTGTGTCATCTATGATTTCTTGAGCAGTGATTTATAGTTCTCCTTGAATAGTTCCTTCACTTCTCTTGTTAGCTGTACTCATAGGTATTTTATTCATTTTGTGGCAGTTGTAAATAAGAGGTCATTCGTGATTAGGTTCTTGGCTTGCCTGTTGTTGGTGTAAAGGAATGCTAGTGATTTTTGCACATGATACTGTATCTTGAGAATTTGCTAAAGTTGTTTGTCAGCTTAAGAAGCTTTTTGGCTGAGACAATGGGGTGTTCTAGATATAGGATTATGTCATCTGCAAACACAGATAGTTTTACTTCCTCTTTTCCTATCTGAATATGCTTTATTTTTTTCTCTTGCCTGATTGCCCTGGCCAGAACTTCCAATACTGTGTTAAATAGGAGTTATGAGGGAGTGCAACCTTATCTTGTGAAGGTTTTCACAGAGAATGCTTCCAACTTTTGGCCATTCAGTATGATATTGGCTGTGGTTTTGTCATAGGTGGCTCTTATTATTTTGATATATGTTCCTTCAATACCTAGTTTACTGAGAGTTTTTAACATGAAAGGATGTTGAATTTCATTGAAGGACTTTTCTGCACCCATTGAGATAATCATGTGGTTTTTGTCTTTAGTTCTGTTTATGGGATAAATCACATTTATTGATTTGTGTATGTTGAACTAGCCTTGCAACCCAGGGATGAAGGCCATTTGATTGTGATAAGTTTGTTGATGTGCTGCTGGGTTTGGTTTGATAGTATTTTTCTGAGAATTTCTGCATTGATGTTCATCAAGTACACTGGCCTGAAGTTCTCTTTTTTGTTGTTGTATCTCTGCAAGGTTTTGGTATCAAGGATGATGTTGGCCTCATAGAATGTGATAAGGAGAAATCCATCCTTTTCAATTTTTTTGAAATACTTTCAGGAGGAGTGGTATCAGCTGTTCTTTGTACCTCTGATAGAATTCGGCTGTGAATCCATCTGGTCCTAGGCTTTTTATGATTGATAGGCTATTTATTACTGCCTCAATTTCAAAACTTGTTATTGGTCTGTTCATGGATTCAATTTATTCCTGGTTTGGTCTTGGGAGGATATATGTGTCCAAGAATTTATCAATTTCTTCTAGATTTACTAGTTTATGTGCCTAGAGGTGTTTATAATATTCTCTGATGATTGTTTGTATTTCTGTGGGGTCAGTGGTGATACTCCCCTTATCATTTCTGATTGTGTTTTTTTGAATCTTCTCTTTTTTCTTCTTTATTAGTCTAGCTACTGGTCTATTTTATTAATTTTTAAAATAAAACAGCTCCTGAATTAATTAATTTTGAAGCATTTTTCATGTCTCTATCTCTTTCAATTCAACTCTGATCTTGGTTAATTCTTATCTTCTGCTAGCTTTGGGGTTTGTTTGCTCTTGGTTCTCTAGTTCTTTTAGTTGTGATATTGGGTTGTTAACTTGAGATCTTTCCAGCTTTTTGATATGGGCATTTAGTGGTGTAAATTTCCCTTTTAACACTGCTTTAGCTGCATCCCAGATATTCTGGTATGTTGTATCTTTGTTCTAATTAGTTTCAATGAACTTCTCGATTTGTCTTAATTTCATTATTTACCCAAAAGTCATTCAGGAGTAGGTTGTTCAATTTCCATGTAGTTGTATGGTTTTGAGTAAATGTCTAAATCTTGAGTTCTAATTTGATTGTTCTGTGGTCCGAGAGACAGTTTGTTATGATTTCAGTTATTTTACATTTGCTAAGGAGTGTTTTACTTTTGATTATGTGATCAATTTTACAGTAAGTGCTGTGTGGTGATGAGAATAATGCATATTCTGTTGTTTTGGGGTGTGGAGTTCTGTAGATAACTGTCAGATCCATTTGATCCAGAGTTCGGGTCCTGAATATCTTTGTTAATTTTCTGTCTTGATGATCTGTCTAATATTGTCAGTGGGGTGTTAAATTCTCCCACTATTATTGTGTGAGAGTCTAAGTCTCTTTGAAGGTCTCTAAGAACTTGCTTTATGAATCTGGGTGCTCCTGTATTGGGTGCATATATATATTTAAGATAGTTAGCTCTTCTTGTTGAAATGAACCCTTTATTATTCTGTAATGCTCTTGTCTTTTTAAAATTTTTGTTGGTTTAAAGTTTGTTTTGTCAGAAACTAGGATTGCAACCCCTGCTTTTTCCTGTTTTCCATTTGCTTGGTAAATTTTCCTCCATTCCTTTATTTTGAGCCTATCAGTGTCATTGCATGTGAGATGGGTCTCTTCATGCATATTGCTGGGTCTTGGTTCTTTACCCAGCTTGCCATTCTGTGTCTTTTAATTGGGACATTTATCCCATTTACATTTAAAGTTAATAGTGTTATATGTAGATTTGGTCCTGTCATTATGATGCTAGCTGGTTATTTGGCAGACCTGTTTATGTGGTTGCTTCATAGTGTCACTGGTCTGTGTACTGGTGGTAATGAATTCCCTCAGCATTTGCTTGTCTGTAAAAGATCTTATTTCTCCTTCTCTTATGAAGCTTAGTTTGGCCAGATACAAAATTCTGGTTTGGAAATTATTTTCTTTAGGAATGTTGAATATTGGCTCTCAGTCTCTTCTTGTGTAGGATTTCTACTGAGAAGTCAACTGTTAGTATGATGTACTTCCCTTTGTAGGTGACCTGGGCTTTCTCTCTGGCTGCCCTTATCATTTTTTCTCTCATTTTGACCTTGATGACTATGTGTTTTGGAGATGATCTTCTCATGGAGTATCTTACTGCAGTTCTCTGGATTTCCCAAATTTGAATGTTGGCTTGTCATGCTAGGTTGGAGAAGCTCTCTTGGATGATATCTTGAAATATGCTTTCCAAGTTGGTTCCATTCTCCCTGTCTCTTTCAGGTACCCCAATCAGTTGTACATTCAGTATCTTTACATAATCCCACATTTCTCAAAGTTTTTGTTTGTTCTTTTTCATTCTTTTTTCTCTATTCTTGTCTGCCTGTCTTATTTCAGAAAGATAGTCAGATTCTTTCCTTCATTTGGCCTATTTTGCTATTAATACTTGTGGTTGCATTGTGAAGTTCTTGCACTATGTTTTTCAGCTCTATCAGGTCAGTTATGTTTCTCTCTATATTCGCTATTTTTGGCTGTCAGCTCCTGCAGTGTTTCACCATGATTCTTAGCTTCTTTGCATTGGGTTACAATATGCCCCTTTAGCTCAACAAAGTTAATTTTTATCTACATTCTCAAGCCACTTCTGTCATTTCAGCCATATCAGCTTCAGCACAGTTCTGAATGTTTGCTGGAGAGGTGTTGAGGTCATTTGTAAGAAAGGAGGCTGTCTGGCTTTTTGAGTTTGTAGCATTTTTACATTGATTCTCATTTTTGTGGGCTATCTACCTTTGATCTTTGAAGTTGCTGACCTTTAGATAGGGTTTTTTGTTTTTTTGTTGTTGTTATTATTGTTTTTGTTTGTTTGGTTTTCTTTCAACAGTCTGGCTATTCTTTCATACAGCTACTGTGGTTTGCTGGAGAGTCTGCGCTAGATCCTAGATGCCTCGGATTTTCTAGTACTTGGAGGTATCACCAGTGAAGGCTGTGAAACAGTAAATATGGCAGCCAATAATTAGTACATTTCATTTAGGTTTGGCCGAGGGCCATCACCATGGCTCTAGGTGCATGGATATTAGCATAGGATTGCAACTGATTATATGAGAAGGCTTGACTTTCACATCAACATAGCATCTAGAGTTATTTTTCAAAATATAAGTCAATAGTGACAATAAACTGTTCAAACTTCTTCAAAATTTAGCATTTCCCTACAGGAGCCTAGGTCTTTAATCAAATACTCAAGTCCCAACCACAGCCACCATTTGGCCTCCTATCTCCTTTCAAACATGAATCAGATTACTTTAGTTGCAATAGTTTTATATTTATATTTTTTTGGTTCAAAATGCTTCCAAGAGTTCTCTCAAGTCAGGAATTTTGTACTTCAGTACTGGCCAATTTTTCTGCCTGTAGCACTGTTTTCCAAGATATTTCAAGTCCTGTTCCATGACATTATAGACTTTCATACAACTTTACACAGACTAGCAACCACATTGGCCTGTATCTTATACCATCCAACATTATTATACATGGTATTTTATATATGGTATAATATATATTACCATATATGGTATCATATACCATCCAACATTATTGCTCTCCTAACCCCACAAGGGGACGAAATTTGGTTTGTTTACTCCCGTATTTTTTGTCCCTTAGAACAATGAGTTACTTACTACTTCCAGACGGAGTGTTCTAAGTCTTGACTTAAAAGAGTGTTATCTTTTCTTACACACAGTACCTAGCCCACTGCAACATTTATTGCCATCTTCATATTCACCTGGGTTTTTACTGTTGCTCTTGCAATAAAAGAATAAACATGGCCCTTTCTGGCCTTAGGGGTTTACTTATTTAGGCCAATCATAATGAGAAAAGGCAGTCAACACAATACAGTTGAGGTAGAAAAAAATATAACTTGGAAGAATGTGGGAGCATCTGAAATATTGTAGTTTATAGAGGCTTGCTCGAGGAAATAATCATTGAGCTTAGTCCTGGATGAACAGAGTTAGTGAGGAAAAGTAATGTGTCAAAATAATCCAGGAAGACAGAACAGAATAAATAAAATATTGAAGTAGGAAATATCATGGTTTGGGAGGGTGGTTTAACTAGGAGATGTTTTAGGCCTCATAAAATGTGGGTAGGGGATATCTTTTTACTTTATAACACTCTCAAATAGAGTTCCCAAAATGACATCTACAGACTGAAAGATGTTCTCATTTTCATGTTACTCTAGGCAATTGTCAAAAAGGTTGTTGGCCCCATAATAAAGCCTAATTATTTTAAGTTCCCATATTCTTGCTTCTTAAATTTCTTACCTTGATCCTGACATTGAAATATAAAAATGCTTTGTTGGGGCCAGCATTTTTGCAACCTGTAATCCCAGCACTTTGGGAGGCCGAGGTGGGCAGATCACCTGAGGTTGGGAGCTTGAGACTAGCCTGGCCAAGATGGTGAAACCCAGTTTCTACTAAAAATACAAAAATAAGCCGGGCATGGTGGCAGACGCCTGTAATCCCAGCTACTCGGGAGGCTGAGGCATGAGAATTGCTTGAACCTGTGAGGCAGAGGTTGCAGTGAGCCGAGATCGTGCCATTGCACTCCAGCCTGGGTGACAAGAGCAAAATTCTGTCTCAAAAATAAATAAATAAATAAATAAAATAAATAAAACTTTGTTGGACTTCTAATCTTTAATTTTTCAGTCTCTCACTTAACTTGCTGATGCCTCATGCCAGAAGTCTTGAATCTATTAAAGTGTATGACTACAAAAACTGGTAATCCTTTCTGTTTGGCTGAATTTCTATAGTAAATGACATTTTCACGTGTTAAGCAGCCATCAAAAGGAATGTCCCTTTGTTATTGAATACACAGGACCAGAAGTTTAGAAAATTCAGGTACAGAAGATAAACATATTGGAGGCTTTATTAAAGGAAATATGTTGTTAGAGTAAATGAGCTCATGAGCTTTAAAAATGAAAGTATTCAATTTATATTCCAAGGAGATTTAATATGTATTATTAGGATAAATTATGTGTACTCAATTAAAAATTAGAGGAGATGGAGTGAAGGGAGTTGAAGGTGTGAGGGAATAAAATTGATCACTAGATGAAAATGTCTTGACTTTTTCATAGGCCCTATAAAACAATACCAGAATTTTTTAAATGCCTTTTTTTTTTTTTTTTTTTTGAGACCGAGTCTTGCTCTGTCACCCAGGCTGGAGTTCAGTGGCACGATCTCGGCTCACTGCAAGCTCCACCTCCCTGGTTCATGCCATTCTCCTGCCTCAGCCTCCTGAGTAGCTGGGACTACAGGCACCTGCCACCACGCCCAACTAATTTTTTGTATTTTTAGTAGAGACGGGATTTCACCATGTTAACCAGGATGGTCTCGATCTCCTGACCTTGTGATCCACCCTCGCGGGCTCCCAAAGTGCTGGGATTACAGGTGTGAGCCACCGCACCCCGCCCTAAATGCCTTTTATTCACTCCACTCATATTAAACAAAAAGATATATTAACTTTTTCAATATGTTATGTAGCTTCTTCAAATCATATTGGAAAATGTTCTGTTAGTGCTTTTCTAGAATCTGTGTAGGCTGACTTACAGACTCTTTCACAGAGACACTAATTTATGTTTTAATTATTTCTATTCAAATTTATAAGATTTTTTCAAATTTAATTTTGTGACTCAATTTTCAGTGAAAATTTAGCAAATGTACAAAAATATTTACCCATTTATCAAAATATTTAAGGTATGTTGTGAACATAAACACATCTTTATACTACATGCTCTTGATAGTCCAAGTAATAAAATTTTTGTAATTTTTAATTGTTTTATTAAGTCTCTGAGAAATATGAAATATAGTTATGTCCTTGGAAGCTGGTTTACTGCAGCTCTTAAATGGCTTCTCACTGGCAACTAAATACTCTCTTATTATGGTCTAAATACCCCAAACTAAGAGAGAAGCTTCAGATGTAAATTGATAAATGACTTGTCTTTATTTGCTGGTCCTAGTCCCCTTATCTTTTATAAAAGTTTTTTTCAAAGGTGTCATAACACTGGATGTTCCCTCCCATTTATTTAATGTACGAGTGAATGGTATGCCAAAGGAATGCAGAGCTGGGCAGAAGTTAAAGTAGTGAAAACAAGTTTAATTCAGGACTATTTTATTAAGGGAAGAAAGACCACAAAATGAGAATGGGCTCCATTCTGACTACACCGGGGACAACAGCGACTTATAGCCAAGAAGCAGGGGTCTGTGGATGGAAAATTTCTAAGAGAAGACATGGTGTTTGGGGAGAGTTCTGGCTGAATCAACCTAACAGGATTCCTGCTGAAGGCAGGCCAGGGTGATCAGGTATCAAACACAGGGTGTGAAAAATCCTGGTCAGACATTGAGAGTGATCTGTTATTGAGGGAAGGGGAAATTCCCTAAACTGCCCTGGCAGTTTTATTTGCTGAAACGGGATTTTACAAGGTAGTGCACAGATGAGTCTAGGGGCAGGTTCAAAAGAAGCCTGACTACAGCTTATTTGAGCAAAGAATTTTGACACTTAATAGGTCCTACTTACATTAAATTTGTGTATATAATTTCTAAAATATAGAAGGTTGTTTAGATTTTTTGACTACACGCTGCACATTGCTCACAATATCAGCATAACTAATTTTCTCCTGATTCATGAGTACATCTATTTAGAACTATAAGTCTGATTCAGACTGAACTCTCAATCAGCGATTTTATTTTCACATTAAATTGCATGTTTTAGGAAAATGTTATTATTCCTAATAGTCATGTAAGTCCTCAGACTACAGGCAGTAAGAGCTGATTATAACTCAATATTAGTAATAATTAATGACATGGAGAAATATATCAGGAGCAAATGAAGAAAACGGCAAAACAGCAGTTCTCAAAGTCTGAGAACAACCCAGGCCTATGAAAATACATGATTTTCTAATGATAAGAAATTCATAACTCATGGAGGTATTAGAGTGAAGGAAAATTGTCAGCTGATTGACAATGTATTATGTATTTATCAATGGAACAGAGACAAGACCTAGCTATTACTTTCTTTCTGCTATTTATCTACCTGTCTGTCTACCTTTCAAACAAACGCAAATTTGTAACAATGTTTCAGTAGATGAGGAGTAAACGGAATGTCTCTCTGTCCTCTTGCTTAACAGAGAGGATTGCTAAGAGTTCCTTGTGGTGTGATTATAAATATTTAAGTGCGTGTAGCTATGTGTACTTTTGTATGTACATATGTATTTTTATTTCTAAGTGGTTTCTATAGCAGTAGAGAGAGATTGATCCAAGGTAACAGGGATGGTGAGGTAGAGAGAAGATTGTGGGGGAAAACGAAGTAGATTAGCAGCTTAGACTTTTTCAATTTAGAAAAGTGCCTTAACTTATATATCAACTTTGGGAATAAATAGAGCCTTCTGAAAAACCATGAACATTTAGATAGAACACAAGGTTTTAGGATCATTGATTTATTTTCATCTTTATCCTATGGAAAACTGGCATTTTGGCAGAAAAGAGTTAAGAGAATTCTAAAATAAAAATACAGAGCAGAGTTAAATTTGAATTTAAGATAATGAATAATGTTGTAGTATAAATATGTCCCAAATTATTTATTGTTTATCTGAAATTCAAATTTAACTGAGTTTGCTGCATTTTACATGGCAACTGTACTCCCTCATTTCATGAGATTCTTGATTTGTGCATTTTACTTTCTAAATGTCTACCACACCATTAACTCCAAATAAATACCTGCTACACATTCACCTGCTCTCCCAGCTGTGCGACTGTATTCTTTTTTTTTTTTTTTAATATTTTAGTATTTATTCCTTTTGAAGGAAGCAATATATCAACCATTATTATGATTCAGGAAACACAGTAGATTAAGATTATTAAATTGATTGCTTTTTCTATTTACTCATTCAATACAGATATTTATTTAACACCAGGAATGAAGCAGCTGTGTTAGTTCATGTGGTATTCAGTTATTTTACTTTTTTTTCAGGTGTGTGTGTGTGTGTGTGTGCACGCGCACCTTTTAAAAGCCAAACCAAAGAGTAATTGTACAATGTGGCGACTGTATTCTTGTTCTTCATTTAGGTTCTGAGAGCTGGTTCTAGTCCCATGGATTGACAACTCCCATCTGGAACGAGGAATACCTTAACCCAGAGTTAATAAACCTTATTTTTTTTCATATTATCACCCATTAAGGAGGCCTTGTTAAACTTTTTTCTTCCTAATCACTCCCCCAACTTCCACAAAGTTTTACTATCACATATATACCATATATACGTTTATTTAGGGTGGTTCTTTGGAAAACCACAGCCATTGTAATAACTAAGATTTGTTTTTATTCCAAGAACTAGTTATGCTCCCCTGGGGCAATACTTCCTCCCTTGAGAATGCATGCATTAGTTCTCAAGGCAGGTCTTCCTCTTTGCTGTTGAATGGATCTGTCTCAATACCAAAGAGTTCAGATCTCTACTGCTGAGAAAAAAAATAAAGTCATCTCAGGCATTACCCATATTGGCATCAAAGAAGAGAAACACTATACTTTACATTTCTGGGGCAAATTTTACAAATGCCAAATACTAGAGGCCTCCATGAGAGGTCATTTCTGAAGGATACAAACGCCCATTAAAGGAAGAGAGTCTTCGGATGTCATGATTCAGAATATGCTTATTTGAATATCCTAATCATTACATTATACACTTCATTGGAATTTTTTGAAATTTAAGGCTCTTATATTTTTACTTATCTTTTGATCAAAAAATTAAAAAATAAATTTGGAAAGACCTACATTTTAAAAATAAACAGTTTATTTTCATAACATTTTCTTATCGTTCATTATTACTAATGACACACACGTTAATCAGCTTGCCATATGTTGGCACAGCTGTGATTGGTTTGTCCAAATCTCTACAGATTTTTCCTTTGCTGCTCCGAGATATTTTTCAACACGGGAGCAGAGTGCCATCGTGCTCTGTGTTAAGACATGGTATAGAGTCAGTATATGCTCTCCAGTACTTCTTGGCAAGACTGGTAGCTCATATTTATTTATTTATGAGTTATTTCAAATAGTTCTCCTTTTTTTTCTTACATTGTGGCAGGTTTAAATGGTCTTTTTAAAATGGGCATGGCAAATATTCTTGTAATGTTTTTTACATCTTTATAATCAAATTTATTTATACAGAAATATGTATAATTTTATAAATATGAGGTGTACATTTTTAAATATAAATACGGAAATATATATTTAGATTAGATTTTTTGTATATTATACACTGTAGAAGAATATATTTGTTGAAGAACAAGAATACAATGTAATATATACATATTTGTTTGTTTGTTTAAGATGTGGTCTTGCTCTGTTGCCCAGGCTGGAATGCAGTGCCCTGATCTTGGCTCACTGCAGCCTCAATCAATCTCCTGGCCTCAATCTATCTTTCCCACCTCAGTCTCCCAAGTAGCTTGGACCACAGGTGTGCACTATGATGCCTGGCTAATTTCTTTTCTTTCTTGTAGTCAGAAAGTCTTGTTATATTGCCCAGGCTGGTCTCCAAAACCTAGGCTCAAATGATCCTCTTACCTTGATCTCCCAAAATGCTGAGGTTACAGGTGTGAGCCACTGTGCCCAGCCAATCAAATTTAGTAACATTATATTTTCTATCTTATAGACACATATGACGTTCTTCTTTACATCTTGCTGACTTCTTGCCCACTTACAATCACTTCTTTCCCACTTACTTCCCTTTTACTGAAGCTGAAATCCTTTACACTGCTTCTCACATGCTTACTTCAGTGTGACGCAATTCATGAGAAACTCCTTAGTTTCCAGAATCAAGTCAGATGGGCAGTATGAGGAATTATGTGTCATGTAACTGGGGATGAGAAAAAAACCTAGGTACTTCTGTAGCAATAACAAAAGTGATAGCTTGGTTTCAGTCTTGTAAAGCCTGCAGAGGAGCAAAGAAAAGTCGATGAAGGTTCAGTAGGGTGGCAAGTGGCATGTCTTGGCTGCTGAACATTTTTCTCAATGAAAAATAGACTTACAGTATCACTAGAAGAAAGTCTGCATTTTCTTCTTAAGATGTATATAGTAACATTGTGACTTTCTTGCATTATTTACTTGAACAAAATAGAAATGCTTTATGGTTGTTTTTCGTATTTTGGTTTTGTTTTCTTTTTAATTTTTCTTCTTTTGGGAGGGATAGTCATCAATCAAGCAGACACAATCTAGACACAATCTAGGGTGTGTCCGAAGATAGCAACAAAACAGACTCCTAGAGAGAAGCATATAAAGACACAAGGAGATATAAAAGGCCAGTAGGAAAATAAGTAATAATATACTGAAACAGGAAACAGAATGCTGTTCACACCAGCACTACAGAGGAACAGCTTCAAGTATTAGGCAGATGATTTCAATCAGATGAGTTTTTTAAAATAAATCTTAGATAGCTTAGTATTGGAGCTAGGAATCCATTTCTTGGGAGTTAGTTGCCAGGAGGCTCGCAAAACCTAGGCTAGAACCCAGAGCATCTAGTGCTGAGCAAATGATTCATTCATTCATCAATATGTTTAGATGGCTACTACATTCAAGGAATTGGGTTTGTTGCTGAAGACATAATAATGGGCTTTAAACGTAGCAGACACAGATCTTAACTGCATGGAACTTATGAAACAGAGTCTTGAGAAAAGCGAATAAGACAAAGACCTTATTTTTTAGACAGGAGTACAAGGTCTGAGAAACAAAGAATTGGTATTTAAACTGTGACACAAGGTCAGGAAGCATAACATTTGCTAAATCCCTTAAGTGTAATTTGGAATTTACAAGTCTGGTTCTACAAAGAACCTGATTCTTCCTATTATTGTGTAGAATAATATTAATTATTTTCCTTCTCCTCACCCTCAAGGTCAACCCTTTAAAATTTTCTCCCATTAGCCATATAAAAGTAAGAAATTAGCCTAATGCTGACAGGTGTGTGCATTGGTAATGGACTCTCAAAAAAAAAATTAGACAACAAAAAGCTCAGATTTTTAGCCTTTGCAAATTTTGGTGTTGTAAATACTCCTATCACTGTCTATTTTAAGCCACCAATGTTAAACAAGCTGCTGGCAAAATTCCTGAAATAATAGGAATCAGCTCTCAGAAACCCATACAAACAGGTTCCAGCAAAATAATGAATGTTGACCTCTTAATGCCTGCCTGATCTCTCGACTATTAAAAGAGATAGCCAAATCTTTGAAATTAAGCCTTGAAAAATGTTTGTATTAAAATATTAGCCACACCCCCCAGTGACTGGTTAGTTCCAAAAGAAAAAAGAAGGTAGACATGTTTAGAGTTATGTTATTTTCTTTAAACCTATTAGCCTTATTTTAGGGTTTATCCCATAATTGGACTTGGGGTATTTTACTCCAGATAGTTAACTGACTTAAACAACAAAAAGAAAAATATTTGAGGAGTACAGATCCAGATACACCCAAATTTCTAATACTGTATAAAGGGGACAAATCTATCTATCTACTGCATGTATGTTGAATAGTCATGATTATTTGTATGAGTACATAAGTCCATATTATTATACATAACAATGAATGAACAATGGAATCATAATTGGAACAATCTCATTTATTATTTATAATCTCCATGCCTTTACAGGGACATAGAAATTTCAGCTAACACCTTGTAAATTTAGCTATTCTTTATCAAATATCAGACATATACTAACATATGCCTGTCCAATTTCAGTTTATTTTGTTACTTAATTAAGGATGCTTAGAAGGCAAGAGAATGTGGAGGGCAAATAAAGGTTGCATGCAAAAACAATAAAAACTAATGGTTTTTAGAAGTGTGAGTAAAATCTGTAGATTTTGTTTATCTCTACATTTCACGTCTTCATTACAATGGATAATCAAGAGTTGACTACCTTGTAATTAGAACTGAAGTTGAAGAACAAATCCAACAATTCACAATTTATTTTATAATATAACTCATCAACCACTAAATATATATTAATAGGGCATTCAAAATCATGCATTTGGCATTTCAAAGGAAGTTTCCCACATCTGGAGTGATTTGGGACATATTATTTAGTGACCTCTCTTTATTTCAGCTATTTTGGTGAGTTCTATTTTGCATAATATTACAATCAGACCTTGAGTATAAAATGGTAATGGAGGGGAGGTGGATAATCTTCATCTCTGGATAATTCTGGAGAAAATAATACAATCGAAAAAAGAATAGAGAAACCAAATTTTAAGGTAATTAGTCACAAGTATAAATGACTGTTGATAAGCTTTGAGATTATTTAAAAATTATAGGCTTTTAACTAACATTTGATTTTGAAGTTTTCACTTTTTAAACGTGGAATTTCACTGAACTTGTCTCATGAAATTGTAATTAGTCATAAAATTTATCTCCCATAATATTATACTATTAATAGGTAAATGTAAGAGTATTTCTATGTATTTGTTCTTTGGTACTGCAAAATATTCTCTGATTCATCTGAGTTTATGAGTAACATTAATTGTTATGTACTTCAGATATGTAGGACTGTTAGAAGCTGGGAGTTATGTACATTTGTTTTAATATTATGAAGTAGTAAGTAAGACAAGTTCGGGACACTGTTAAGTTTGATGCTAAGTCCCAGCAATGTTTGAGAACACATTAATAGACATTATCTGGAAATACTTTGTGAAATAAGTCACAGTTCAGAACAAAAAGTATTGTTATGACAAGCATTGACAACTAAAGATAAGTATTGACAATTCTTTTTTTTTTTTTTTTTTTTTTTATTGTCACAGGGTACTTGAGGTGTTGCTTTTCTGGCTGTAAACCTCTAAGGCCAGTGGAGCCTTTGCCTGAGTTTTGCTGGGGCCTCCTGTACTCATCCCGCCCACTTGGTCTGGCAGGCTGCACTCAGCTCACAGTACCGGCCTGGGTCCCATGCCCGCCAAGGGCAAACCAAGAGCAGAGCTGTGAGGGGTGTATTTGTGAGCAATTGTTGGATCTGGTCACTGCACATGACCAGGCATGCTGGCTTCAGTTGGGTGGGCAGTTCCAGGCACTGGCATGGGTGATGGCTCCCTGTGAGTCTGCAGCTGGACCAGGTGTACTGTAAGCTGCTTTCATGGCTGGCACTGGGACATGCAGTGGTGCCTGGCAGCTTGGAGACACCAGGAACCACAGAGCCCCAAAGAGAGTGTCACAGCCCTGACTCAGGGAGCTCCTAGGTCTGGGATCCTTGAAGGGCCACAGCTCTTCTCTCATTCTTTCTTCTCTCCTTTTTGTTGCCCACAATGTGGCAAGCAAGGAGTGTGTTTCAGCCCTGTTTGTGTTACAGTTCTTTCAGCCCTGCCATTTGGCAGGTCCTGAATTTTTGTCCCGTGTCCAGATTGAATGAGGAATGTGGTCAAGAGGGAGGTGTGCACGGCAAAGGTGTGCTTTACTGAGCGACAGAACAGCTCAGAGGAGACCCGCAGTGGGTAGCTCCTCTCTGAAGGCAGGTTGTCCCATCATCTGCCAGAGTCTGGCTGCGTCCAGGATTTCTTTTTTTTTTTTTTTTTTTTTTTTTTTTTGAGACAGAGTCTCGCTCTGTCGCCCAGGCTGGAGTGCATGGCATGATCTCCGCTCACTGCAAGCTCCACCTCCCGAGTTCACGCCATTCTTCTGCCTCAGCCTCCCAAGTAGCCGGGACTACAGGCGCCTGCAACCACGCCCGGCTAATTTTTTATTTATTTTTTATTTTTATTCTTATTTTTAGTAGAGACGGGGTTTCACCGTGTTAGCCAGGGCGGTCTTGATCTCCGGACCTCATGATCCGCCGGCCTCAGCCTCCCAAAGTGCTGGGATTACAGGCGTGAGCCACTGCCCCCGCCTGGCCAGAGTCCGGGATTTTCATGGGCTTCAGAGAGGAGGAAGTGCATGCTGATTGGTCCATGGCTGGCAATGGGTAGGCCTGAAGAAAGCACCATATGTTCTCACTCTGGTCCATGGAAATGGCAGCCCAGCCCCCAGGCCTCAAGCTGTCCCTGGTCTGAAGGTGGAGTTTCATGGGGTACTTGCTCCTTTCCACCCAGGAGCCTTTCTGCCTCCTGCTACCATTAACTTGCTATCCACGGTGTCCACAGCACTCAGGCTGTTCATGCTGAAGGGTGCCTGCAGACCGGTGGAGAGCCACCCTTAGTCCCCCTCAGCCTCCCTCCCATGCTTATTGGTGCCCAAAGTCCAGAGGGGAACGGTAGCAGGGAGCTGGCATGTCGGTGCTGTCCCGAGGGCATACACACCTAGCCAGGTCGTGACAGTGCATGGGCTAAGTCACAACTTTGCTTAAAAATCAGAGTGGGCACTGGGAGCAGGGAGAGGCCAGGCAGTGGATGCAGGCATTCTGAGCCTGAGGGAGCTGGGGGGCTACCTGGGCCTCCAAGAGTGCAGAGATGCCCATGTCTGCAGCAGAGACTTGGTGGCTGCAGCTGCACCCGAGAGGGCAGGTCCCAAACCTACAACTTCAAAGGGGTTGGGCTTTCAAGTGGATCCTGATCCTGGCTCCTGGCTCCAGCTGGATCCATGGAACATGAAGCCCTGTCTGCACTTCCCCAGCTGCAACCAGCGTCATGTAAGAGGCCACTTCAGATGGGCTCTCACTGCCATCAATATGGTGCCAGAAAAATCAAGTGAATTTGACAGATAAATAAAGACAGACAGTAGAAAATGGAAGTAGATGTTAGAGACATTTTATTTTTATTTTAACAAGGTATGTAAAATATTTTATAATTATTGTTGAGAGAAATGTGAACTCATTTAAATTGTGATCATAGACGCTAATATTAATTGAGTTTATATTCCCTACCAGGGTTATTTTAGTTTTAGTTTTAGGTGTGTGTGTGTGTGTGTGTGTGTGTGTGTGTGTCATTTTATCCATACGAATTTCCTAGGATGTAAAATGTTTTAATCTATTCTCATTTTAAAAATAGAAAACACGTTTAGAGCTATAAAGTAACCCATTAAAGGTCAATTAGCTATCAAATTAAGGATCCTAGTTTAAAATGCTATAGTGGGGTCTATCATCAGGGGGTATACTTCTAACTAGAAGATTGTTCTGTGAGAGGAAAACAACTAGAAAAGCCATTTTTGCATCCTTGAAGGGCTAGTTATGAATGGTGGAGAAAACATCACACATTTTTTACTCCAGAAATCACAACAAAAATAAATACATAAAAAAAAAACAAATTCATTGAAGATATCAAATATATTTTTCCCATGCTAGATCTATTCAACAATAAAATGAGCTCCCTTACAAAAAATCAACTCCTTATTCTAAGAATTACTGGGGCAGGCATGGTGGCTAATGCCTGTAATCCCAGCACTTTGGGAGGCTGAGGCTGGTGGATCATGAGGTCAGGAGATCGAGACCATCCTGGCTAACACGGCGAAACCCCATCTCTACTAAAAATACAAAAAATTTGCCAGGCATGGCGGTGGGTGCGTGTAGTCCCAGCTACTCGGGAGGCTGAAGCAGGAGAATGGTGTGAACCCGGGAGGCAGAGCTTGCAGTGAGCTGAGATCACACCACTGTACTCCAGCCTGGGTGATAGTGCAAGACTCTGTCTCAAACAAACAAACAAAAAAAAGTTATTTGAGAAGTACTTTTTTACTATTAAAAATATTGTGGATATTCTCATATTCTCTCTACATTGGAAGGAATGCTCATTTATTTTTCTCTGGGAAAAAAAATTATCAATTGAGGGCCTAAATTTACAAAAACATGACCAATACTAAAGCAATAATAAATCCATTTCCATTTTTCCAAGGGCCAATAATATTCATCAAACTTAAATATGAATATATGTACACATATAAAGTAGAAAAGGCCAAGTTTACTACCAATTAGTTGATTTAAATAATTCTAAGCAAGAAATAACAGCACGTTTCTTCCCAGCTACATTTTTTTGCCTTAAAAATAGCAAGTTACTTATTCTACTGAGTATATTGATTTGAGCTATTTCATTTATCATTGTATCTGTGTAGATATCGTGATTTATCTCTAGTTTCATCATGAAATATTGATAGTAGATGAATTATGTAACCCAGAAGACAGGAAGTATATAAACAATGTAAATTAGTACAAAATATCACAAAATTATTTTGAATCATTTTTCTTTCACTTATGTTGATTTTTGGTTCAAAGACTAATATGTAAATCTGTTGTCACTTAAACATGTCTCTAAAATATAGTATAACTTAATAAACTGGAACTGTTCTATTTCTTAATCTCACTAGCGAATTCCACTGTTGGTATGTTTTTATCTATTGGTATATACTCATATGTTATTTTATCTAACTAGTTCCCAAAGGTACTACTTGACAATGTATGTTTCTCCTAGGTTTGAAACCTAAATACATTCATTTTACAGACTCTGACTTCCTTCTACTACTACAAGGTGATTTTAAGAAATGCTGTCATTATTTATCTTTCAAGAGGACAGCTTCTGTTTCTTCTTTTTGTAAGAGACTAGGTATCAAGTGTGACCTACCAAGAGTACATATACATACTCTGAAACTTTCTCTGTTATTGTCGATGCTGTAAACAAACAAGAAAGCAGCAACAAATATAGAGCTTGATCATGCAAAATTGTTGACAATGTTGGAAATGATAGACTGTATAGACCCATCAAAGCGCATCTTCATTTTTAAATATATCTAATACTTAACAGAATTAAATAGGCAAGGATACATGTGAAGTCATTTACTAACATTTTTTACTTATATTTCATTCAGCAAAGCCGTGTATTTTCTCAAAAATATACCAAGCTTAGGTATGTGTTTCCTGGCAATGGTAAGTTACAGTTAAAGGGACTATGGTTTATGAACATAAACAACTTTTTAAATATATTTTTAAATGTTTGTTCATTTCTCAAAAATATTTTGATAGAGAGTCCTTACTTTTCACATCAGTAAAGATCTGTACCACACTTCTTGTATAGAAAATTTAGAAATCTTTTACAGGTTATTAAAGCATGCCTTAGTCTGACTGTATCATAGTCATTCTGGATGTTGTTTAAAAAAATGCAGATTTTAGAGTTCACCACTTTTCTGTTTAATCCATGTTTCTGGGGTAAAGGCAACACAAACTATGGTTTGCAAAAGCATGCCTGGTATTTTTTTTACATTCTAAAATTCTGGATCCATAATGTTTTAAAAAACACATTCCAGTGTTGCATATGTAATAACACTTTCTATGAAACTAAAATTCTAGTTCATGTTTATCTCATTATATTCTACTTCTGCAAAATGTATACCTTCCAAAGAAGGTATACCTGACCTTGGGGTCAGGTTAAGTGGCTCTACTTGTGATGTGTTACTTTGGCTTCCCCCTTGAAAATTACTGTGCCATCTGACTTTAAAAAATAATGTCTAAAATATCTCTTTCTGCTGAAAATGGATTAAAACCTCAAGAGGACTTGACAGTTTAATATAGAAAATGCCTATCATTTATCTATATGTTATGCAAAAATAGTATGAGTTTAGGTTAATGTAAAGAAGAAATTCACAAAGTCAACAATAAACAACAGCATTTTTTCTTGGTTTGATTTCTCAGTAATGTATCTGAAAACTTCCGTTGACTTTTTATCCAGCATTAAAAGTGCACATTATAGACAGCTTTGTTAAATAATTGGCAACATCAAAAATGCATGTTCTACAACATAAGCCTGATATAATGTAGTGATTGTGCCCTAATAATTTTTTTAAAATTCATATGTTACATTTACATGGATGATAAAGGCATACACATACACACACACACACACACACACATATATATACACACAAACATATATAATTGCTAGAGGGAGCAATGCACTGCAATGTTTGTAAATGCAAGCATATATAGATTACGGTTTTTATTGTTATTTTTTATTGTGGATAATAGCATATGAATGCTATTTTAATGACAGAAAAATAATTTACAGATATATAAGTGAAAATATGAGTTATTTCATAGCCTAAAACATGAATCCATTTTTCTGATGATCAAAAGCAAAATTTTATAAATTCTTGTTACATTATTGGGGAAGGCATTTCATCTCACCTGCCAACTTTCTTATTCCAACCAATGAGGAGGGATGCCTAGACTGTGTTGCAATTGAAAAGCATTCATCTTTGTTAGGCAGGGTGGCATGAAATGTGTACACAGTAATTATAACAATGAATTTTAAACTATGAATCTTCCTAGAGCATGTAGAAACTATCTGTTTTTCCTATTCGGCTCCATGTTTCCTCAAGCCTTTTTCAATCTTTCTTATCTTATTATTTTAGGTTAAATTCCTATTATATAAAATATTTTTATTCATAGAATAAAAGATACAAATAAATGAATAAATGTATTCAAAGAATAAATGGTCAAAGGGAACAAACTTTCAGTTTTAAGACAAATAAGTTCTGGAGGCCTAATGTACAGCATGGTAACTATACTTAGTAATAATGGATTGTATAGTTGAAATTTGTTAACAGAATAGAACTTAAGTGTTCTCACCACACACACACACACACACACACACACACACACAGAGAGAGAGAGAGAGAGAGAGAAAAGACAGAGAGAAAATTTGGCCTTTGTCCCTGATGCCTGAGAGGAAAACTAAATTCTTGTACCTACACCCTGACAATAGGACTGTCTTTGTTATTTATTTATTTTTTTTGGAATGTAGAAGAATGTTTATTGTGGCACTGTTAATACATAGCAGAAAATCAGAAGCAAGTGAAATGTTCATCGATAGAGGATTAATTACATAAATTATGAATTGTTATTTATTAGTCTGTTGGCTCACACCTGAGTGTATGCTAAACAGATACCTCATAATGGGGGCTGGTCATCAGAAAGACCAACCCTGTGATTACAGAATTAGGGCTTTGAGCCAGCCCCACCTCTGGGGAAAGCAGAGAGGTAGGACACTGAATTCAGCCTTGTAGCCAATGATTAAATCAAACATACCTACATAGCAAAAGCCCATGAAAAATTCTGGATATGGAAGCTCAGTGGAACTTCCTGTCTGGTAAACAAAATCAATATACCATGACAGTGATGCCTCCTAATTCCACAAGTGATACAGGAGATAGAAAGAAATTATTTAGGCAGATAGTTAGGGTGAAAGAGACCCTGGCAAAACTTTCCTTCTAACAAGAAGCAGCTCAGAAATTACTTTCTTTCTAACCACACGCAGTTCAAAGAAATCACTTCTAACAAAGAACAGCCTGGAAGATCCGGCTGTAAAACATAGATAGGCAACTCCAGCACAAAGGGAGAGTTTCCTGGGTAATCACGAAACTTCACATACATATGATGGGTCCCAATAAAAACACTGGGTCTTAATCAGCACATTCTTTTCCCTTTTTTTGGGCACACTAAAATAGGGACGCCGAAAGCTTGCAGGGTGATGGAGGCATGCCTGCAGCTACAAGGAGGTACCTGGGACCAGGCATAGTAACTCCCCCTCCCCTTTTTAGCACATGCAGGGTGGAAGGATAAGCAGCATGGAGTAGCCCAAGCTAAGAGCCCACCTGCAGGATAAAAGAGTGAGGTCGAGGGTGCTAGAAACAGAGACTCTGCTCTATGCTGGTGGCACACCTGGTCCTAACCAGGTTTTTGCACCCTATGTAGATAAGATACCCCCTCCCCACTAGCTCATTTATATAAACCCTTACATTTTACTGCAGCATGGCAACCCATTTGGGACCTCTCTCTGTGACAGAAAGCTGTTCTTTTCCATTCACCTATTGAACTTCTGCTGTAACCTCGCCCTTTGTGTTCGCATCTTTGATTTCCATGACCATGAGAAAAAGAATCTCAGGTGATATCCCAGACAGTGAGGCTGCTACACAGAAGAAGTCATGGGAGCTCTGCATATAAAGCCCTCCCAGACTTAACCTTCACCTTGTGTGTCTCTTCATTTGGCTGGTCCTGATTTGTATCCTTTATAATAAAACTGTAATCATACTTTTCTGTGTTTTGTGAGTCTTCCTAGCAAATTATGAAATTGAAAGGAAATGTGGGAAACACAGAATTCATGGCCCAGTGATAATAAGTGCAGGTGGCCTGAGGAACCTTAAAATGCACCTAACATTTGAAGTGAGGGCAGTTATGTTGGGGACTGTGCTCTTTAGCTTGTGAGGTATATGCTAACTGCAGGTAGTTAGTGTCAGAACTGTACTGCAGCAGACTAGTTGGTTCACAATAATGGGCATTTTGTGATGCTCCATCTCATTAAAAAAAAAAAAAAAAAACAGTAACATCATAGGCAGACATACCATCAGCTCCTAGGTCTCTCTTCTAGCTCTGCACTAATGCAAATATTTGTCAATGTGTGCTTATTGAGAAGAGGCCACAAGATATAAGATTCAAACTTAATACTCATGACCAGGTTAAAAAAAAAAAATTGGAACTTGGAGTAGAGAAAATGCTTTCATCTTGTGAAAAGCAAAAAGGATATTGTTGCCAAATATGGGATGATGAGAAACAAATGCAAAAGGAATACAAGTCAAACTTACTATGACTCCTCTCTCATCCATGACATCATACCACAACATATGAGCATGAAGTGAGATTATAAAGTTCTCTGGATATGTGGTTTGTACAAGAATTAGTCAGGTATATATCTCCTCAGTCATTTTGGTGGAGAAAAATTATTCCCCATAAGCAGATGGGAGAAAAAAAAAGATTCAAGGAATTGTCATTTGAATCAGTTTGGACATATTCTATTAAAAGGAAATAAAACTTCAAAATCCTACAACCTTTGTACAACTTGAGTTTATTGAATAAAAAAATACTGTGGTCTGGGCCCCTTTACCTCAGTACTCCCAGTTGATACCTATTATCAACTATAAAATGGCCATTTCAAAAATATTTTAATGCTTTTAATGCTTGGATAATTTTACTAAGTTCAGATATTTTTATATTGCTATACTTAGTAACACCCATCATACTTACTAATATAGACACAACCCCTAAAATTATATTGGCACTTTTTTCAGAGTTAAAATTAATACTGTTAATTTATTGTAAAGAAACCAAAATAATCCTTCTTCAATATATGATATATGGATCCCATAAATTGGTATATAGGATATTGGTAATTTGTATATTAGGATAGGACACACATATATACACACAAAATACACACATATAATGGAAGTCCTCACTTAACCTTGTTGATAGGTTCTTGGAAACTACAACTTTAAGAAAAATAATGTATCCTAAAACCATTTTTTTGTCATAAACATTATAACAAAACAACATTGAACTAAACAATGTTATTTGAGGGCCTTCTCTGTCATTTTGCTTATAGTTGCAGTTTCCAAGAACTTATTGATGATGTTAAGTGAGGATTTTTTGTACATATATACACAAATACATATATGTATGTGGGCATATATATCTTCTGTTTTTAAGAACACATCTATTAAACATCAGTGTTGCATTTTCTCATGTAAAACATCACAAAACTGGCTCACACCTGTAATCTTAGCATTTTGGGTGGCCAAGGCAGAAGGATCACCTGAGCCCAGGAATTCAAGAACCTGCCTAGGCCCTTTTCTAACAAGAACAACAAAAAATTATCCAGGTGTGGTGGTGCATCTGTGGTTCCAGCTACTTGGGAGACTGACATGAGAGGATTGCTTGAGAGGAGATGGAGGCTGCAGTGAGCCGTGATCGCACCACTGAACTCCTGCCTGGGTGACAGAGCAAGACTTTGTCTCAAAGAAAGAAAGAAAAAAAATCAAACTGCTAAATGTGGCTTGAACTCTCCAGCGTGGGCAAAAGTGTTGCTGTTTGCTGTTCTTGGCTGCCTCCAAAGTGCTTAATGCTTCTTTACCCACTTCACCAACACTCAGTGTATTTTCTTTTTTCTTCTCAAAGTAAGTCACCCACAGGTGTATTTTCTGTGTGGAATACTCATGTATCTACCACCACAGAATCCTAGCGCTTTATGCCTGAAGGAATAATAATTTTATGTGTGCTTTTAACTACTTGAAGGCAGTGAGCTATTCTCTCTTGATAAGGTAAAAGCCTTTATAAAAAGTTGTCCTATTATCAATATTAGAAGATCTTTTTTTTGAAAGGTAACAAATCTTGTTTAACACAGTGAGCTACAATGGTTTCTAACCAAACAACCTGAGTATTGAAATTGGTTGTTTAAAAAATGCCAGTCATCAGAGCTAAATAAAATATGAACTCAAGACTAAATGTAAAAACATAAATAAGACTAAATGTAAAATGTATTATTGAATACAATTACCAGAAAATTATGCTTTTCAGATTGTTTTTTGAAAGTTATTATTGCTGCCTGGTAATTGTTTTTTATCATTCTATGTGTGTCCTCTCTTTGTTAGTAGGCTCTAAGCTCCTCTAGAATAAAAATTATCTTATATAATTTTATAATCACCATATTTACATTGTATTTTCACACTCAAAACACTTGAGAATTTCCTATCTGCATTTAATTTTTTAAAAGCACTCTCATGATTCTACATCCTCCTCCACCTACGTTTCCTCTTCCTAGTTACTAAGTAACTTCCAAGGTGTGGTTCAAAAGTCTGTATTATCCTGTATATAATTTGTTCACCATCCTTTTGGATTTAAATCCTATCTATATTCAAGTGAGTCCTTTTTGCAACTTGGATCTCTTCAGTCAAGTTCAATCTTATGAAGCCAGTTGTTTACTTGACACCTTTTCTGGAATAGAGATCTCCATCCAATAGAGATCTCCATCCAATAGAGATCTCCATCTAAAACCTGTTCTCTTCTGCAGAGAGTGAAAAGGAAAAAAATGTCTCACTTATTTTTTTCAAATAAGCTTTCACATGTAATCACATATATTTGTTTCAATCAATATTCAATGTAAGTTCAGGTAGTAAAACAGATCCCACTCTACCTAGAGCCAAACCACAGTGAATGCATGCTAGGTTTAAATTTGTTTTACTCTGAAAGCACATCAAAATGTGTCAGCTAGAATAACATGCTTAATCTCTGTGACATATTCTTCACAGTCCTGTGACGAGAATTTTCTCCAGAATAATTCAAGCAGAAGTGTTTCCAGTATTTACTGATTTAATTTTTAAAATCATTATCGAACACATGATAAAATGCTATTTAATTATTTTTAAATTATGAAATAAAACACATCTATGTTAAATACTAGAGTTTGTAAAATTAATATATTTAACCTTTGCTGGCACATGATCTTATATTTGTTGACATCTCCATATAGTAATTACACTACAAATGTAGTGTATATTATATTCATTATTGCAACTGATATTTAACACTAAACTGAGAACAAATCCTGGCTTTGCTACTTACTGGTTATGAAATACCAGATAAATGACAACCTTTCTCAGTTTTCTGCTTTTTTAAAATGATAATGATCCTTTTATTCATTTCCTATGGATGCTATAAAAATGAAAAAAGATGAAAACATACAAAGCTTATAAGAGTGTCTAAACCATAGAAAGTGTTCAATAAAGCATAGCTAGAATTTTGTGACCTACTATAGAGGTGGTGAAGTAATACCAGAGAATGGGACACAATTGATCATAAGTTTAGGGAACTTAGCTTCTGCTGAGAAAGATAATTTTTAAAATACAAATAAATGAACAAACTAATTGTGCCTCCATGTATCATAATAAAAGTATATTATCAATGGATTAAGCAAGAGTTGAGGGCTTAAAATGAACGATCCATGAGATTGGAGTTTAGTGAGTGAAGATAAGTGACACCATTAGAAATATCCACAGACCAGAAATAACAGTAAACCTTGTCAAATGTTGATTAGGCATTTGATCTAAAATGTTTTATCCAAAACATTTTGGTTATAAATCAGTAAACTAATAAATATTACTTGATGCATAATATTATTTAAAACATTTGGACATATGTCAGAATTTTCCTAATTAATAAATCATGTTTGTTATTTAAATTACTATAATTATTTACATAGGAAGTTTGACTTCTGAATGGTAAATTAAAAATGTTATATTCTGTTTTGTTTTGGAAAGGCTATATATTAAAATTTAGAATTATACTTAACAGTACATTATAACTTTCAAAACATAGTTTTAAAAGTTAGGACTTATTGCTTTTGTACTTGAAGAAACTGGTTTATTTTCATATTTTAAATTTGTATTTTTAAGACATGTTCAGAAGTTCCCTTTACATATTTTTTATGCATTAGACCCTAATGTGGGATAGGAATTTACCAATTTCTAATAAAAAAGAAAGATTTAACCTAATAATTACCATACTTTTTGATAACCTTTACAGAGCTAGAAATAACATCAAAGTCTTTTTTAAATGTTTTGTTTAGATTAATTCAATTTAGAAAACTTATACATACAAAAAATACTTAAATAAACAGCTTAAAGGATTATGATAAGCTACCCTTAGATACTCACAATTTTCATTGGGAATTGCCTGTCTTTCCCTCCTTATTTTTGGTCACCTAGAGTTTATTAGATGTTCCTTTGAGAACCTTGCCTTCAGTCTTCTTTTCCTGAGTCAATACTGAGAGAGTCTTCAGGGTTTCACCTTAACTGACTGAGGTCCTTTAACAAAAGGCCTTGAAGGCCATATCCTAGCTTATTTTTTGCCCCAAGCCTGAATAATAAACAACCTTTGTTGCTCAAACACCTTTTCAATGTAATCACTTAGTAGTTATAAATGAGAATGAATGAGACAGGAAATATCATTCTCCCACAAACACAGGTCCCATAGGGAGGGTCAGGAAGTCTGTGGACAGCAGCCACTTCTTACAGCAAAACGGTGGTGGGGGAGAATATTATACATATTACTAATAAAAGTTACAAATTAATTGGAAAAATTTAGCATTATATATTAATAGAGAAAAATTTTAATTTTTACATTTTCCCCTATTTTTACCTAAAACAAATTTATACTAATAGCTCACTAAAATGAAGTAAACATGATAAACAATAAAAATTAATTTGAGCAGCTTTAATAACACATTATAAAGAAACAAAAACAATAATTGTATTAGAGAATTCTTAGTTAAAGAGTCAATCTGAATCAACATTACTACCAAACTCCACAAATAAAATAAAACTTAGTTACATTGTTCCCTGAAGATGTAAGTTAATTTGTGCAGGATGTAAAGTACATCTTTGCACAATTTATATACAAAAAAGTTTGCCAAACAGATTAAATGTTTAAAGGGTGTAGGAGATAAGTTTTTATCTTCTCTAAGAATAACTTGACAATATATATTACATTTGTGAAGAAATCCTGTTAATGGCACACTGTTTTTGTTAAAGTATTAAAGTAGGATCTCTAGGGAATTCTATCAGCAACATGTTTATGAACTTAGCCCAAATCAGTGCATGGAGCTAAGGTATAATAAAAATATGTGTGTTTAGAATTATCAAATATTAGTGCTGTGAGACAGTAGATATCACTGTTAGGTGTGGTGGCTCATGCTTGCAATCCCAGCACTTTGAGAGGCTGAGGTGGGCTAATTGCTTGACCCCAAGAGTTCCAGACTGTTAGTGGTGGAAGAGATCCAAGTCACCATCCCCCAATCCATACATGTCTGCAGCAATTTCAATTCTTGCCTCCTCAGAAGAAAGAATTTGACTGAGGGGCATAAAGCAGAAAAAAAGAGACCTAGGTGAGTTCCAGAGCAGGAGTGGAAGTTAATTTTAATTAACTTCCTTTTTAAAGCTTTTTAAAGCTTCAGAACAATAAAAAAATAAAATAAAATAATCCTTGGAAGAGATACAAGTGGGTGCCTGAAGGTCAAAGAGAGAAAACAGGAGTGACCTTATAGGCTGGAACTTTATAGGCTTCATCCTGGAACTTTATAGGAACTTTATCCTGGAACTTTATAGGCTCACTTTTTTCCCATCATTCTTCCCTTAGGGTGGGCTTCTGCATGCAGTGTCTTTCTTACCCTTGGGAATTGAGCACAGGCAATGTATTTAAGGGGTCATAGGCATGCCCTTCTGAGGCCTTCTTCCCTTTTCTGGTAGCATGTATGTAAGCAAAATGGATGTGCTGCGATCAAGAACAGGCCGAGGCAGGCATCTGGTCCAGGATTACTCAGAGAGTTTGGAGTGCAGGTGCACAACTCTACCCATTATGTAACCTGTTTGTGTAAGCTCATCACCTGGCTCTGAGCCACTGTTGTCTGTGAGGTGCATAGATGCATCACCAATACTGTGAGAGCACAGGCATAATGGAGCCAAGCTGGAGCCAGCCACCTTGCAGGCAGACAGCAGGGAGCCAAGAATTGGCGAGTGTGCCAGGGAGTGCAGCTGCAGGCATCCGGGGGGCAGGAGCCACAAAGCTGGCTGCTGAGAGGGGATGCTGCCAGAGCAAGTAGCCGAGATAAAGGCTGACAGAAAAAGACAGAGAGAGCCAGCCACCTTGCAGGTGGACAAGGGGAGACAAAGACTGCACAAGGCTTGTGTCCAGAGAGAGAATAAAGCCATGTCAAAACTCTCTGTGATCCTTTGAGTGTTCTTTTGGCTGCCACCACTCGTCCACCCACTCACCTCGGTCCTCAGCTTGGGCCAGAACCTGAAACTTGGCATGACATTTGGTGTAGTCGGCACGATTACTGAGGTGAGTGAGCCTTCGGTCCCCACTGATTCTGGGTCGGCCATGTGGCTGCAACGTGGGTTATAGTACCCATTGGCAGCTATGCTGCTCAGATGGGCTTTAGTGGAAACCTGGGCAGTGATAGATTAACCCCCGTGACCATGGAGAGAGAGACAACCGCCTTGCAGGCAGATGAGGGGAGAGAGAGATTGCACACCACTTGTGCCCAGAGAGAGAGAATAAAGCCATGTTGAAACTCCTTATGATTACAAGAGTGTTCTTTCAGCTGCCTGCCACATGTCCAGTCACACCACACATTCCTCAGCTTAGGCTAGAACCTGACACTTGGAGTGACAGTGTACCTGGAAGATCATACTTTGCCATTTTTGTCTCTTAATGTGCATGCCCAGGAAGTTGCTTCTTCCTGGGGCCTGAAATCAATTAACATTTTAATGTTAATGGGTGTGGACCATCAGGAAATGGCCTCCCCAGGCCTAGCTGCCAATTTAGCACTTTTAGAGAGGCAATGTGATTGCCTAACCATCACCTGACATTTCTAGTGGGTGGGGAGAAGAACCCTCTCTTTACTCACTCATGCCTAACTACTTGTAACAAGACCAGCCTGGGTGACATGGCAAAACTCTGTCTCTACTGAGAATACAAAAACTAGCTGGGCATGGTGGTAGACAGCTGTAGACCCAGCTACTCAGGAGGCTGAGGTGGGAGAATTGCTTGAGATCAAGGCTGCAGTGAGCAGTGATCTCACCATTGTACTCCATCTAGCCTGGGCAACAGTGCAAGACCCTGTCTCAAAAAAATAAAATAAAATAAAAAAAGAGAGAGAGAGATCACCTGATTTAATATATTCCAAATTACACTCATGCTTTGCTTAAAGATGAATATACTTTCTGAGAAATGTGACATAAGGCGATTTTGTTCATTGTGTGAACATCATAGAATGTACTTATACAAACCTCCTATATGGTATAGTCTACTACACACCTAGGCTACAAATCTGTGCAGCATGTTACTTTAGCGAATACTGTAGTCAATTGTAACACAATGGTAAGTACTTGCATATGTAAATATATCTAAATATAGAAAAGGTAAGGTCTTGCTTGTGCTACTATGTTACCAGGGCTACTACAATGTCACTAGGCAATAGGAATTTTTTTAGCTCCATTATAATCCTATGGAAATGCTGTGCTCCAATGTTGACCAACACACCCTTATGTGGTACATAACTGTGTAATTATCAATTAGTTAATAGCTCATGCATTTTAGATTCTGACTAGCACTAAAAAGAAAAATTGAACAGAGTAAGTAGGTTAGAGAGAATCATATGTTATCATGTTATTTTGGGTAAAAATTATATATAAAAATATATATAATTTATATATTATATATAATTATATCTTCTACCTTGAAATTTATATATGTGTATATATGTATTATATATATAATTTTTATATAAAATTATATATAAAAATATAAATATACATAAATATATAAAAATTTTATATAAAAATTATATATACATATATAAAAATTTCAAGGTAGCATGCAAAATGTTTTTACTTTGGTGACAAGGAAAAATCTTTGAAGGTCTCTGAGTTAAACTATGACTTTGATGTTTTTCTAGTAAAGAAAGAAAGTTTTTACAAATTTAAAAGATTTTCCCTAAAGTCTCATAGTGAATCAGGACTGAGCCATGACTATTATAATCTACTGTCATGATTTTCAGTCTACTGTTTTTTTCAATACTCAATAAACACATTATTACCAAGAAGAAAATACCTTTCTAAAAACTAGAAACCTCACTTTAAATAGTCCTCAGGATTGAAAGAACACTTTAGAAGGAATATTTTTTATTTATTTTCCAGTATGCAAAAAAAATGAAAGATAGCTTTGGCTATTGTGCTTTTATTTTCTGACATCCCCCTTTCTTATTTTTTAACTAATAGAGACTAATTTTTCACCTTAGTAAATCAAAACTAAAATGATTATATGTTGTTTGTTGTTACTGATACGAATAATATCTTGCTGACAAGATTCAAAATATTATTTTTCTTTTTTGCTTTAATTAAGTGAATATGAGCTATTCTAGGCAGACCTATATAAAATACAACAATGTCAAATAATTGTAATGACTCAATAACTTTTGAATTAAAATGTGCAAGCTGTTATTATTAGGTCTTCAGAAACAAACACACTAAACGAGTATTCTTTTGTTCCTTTGAAAGCAATTAGAACTTTTCTAAAAGTCTTTGTATGCATTTATCCACATACTTTGTATGTAGATAGGCTAGAGGCATGTTTTGCTGTACAAAAGATGTTTTAAGATAAATATCCAGTAATAATAGTAATCTTCTATAATTAATGTTTAAATATGGTAATAATATTTTCACCTTATAGAAATAAAAATTTTTCTATTATTTACAAACTGTAAACAAGTGACTTCTATTTTGAATATTTACTAGTTCATACATTTTGTACTTCTTCCTTGTATTTATATAAAATTTATAGTGTCAGATATAATGAAAAATACAATTGCAAATTGTTAGAGAAAAGTATAGCATTTTAAAGATTAAAAATTATATATAAAATCATGTAGAAGTTTTATAACTCTTTGCTTAAGTAAAATTTACTGGAATCATTCTAATATTCTCTAGAATAAATTTAAAATAAAAGTAAAATTTATGCTAAATAATTAACTATTTAATGATTAACATAAAAATGGATGAATGGTTAGGTTAGGTTACATATATCAGACTCTTCTCCAGAGTACAGTAGTTCAGTTTTACTTCAATTTACCCCATTTTGTGTGAAGCTCTTTTCCAGAATATTTTGATAAAGAAGAACAAGTGAAAATTAAATAAAGCAAACAAACAGGAATGGAACACATATGTATATAACATGTATGTCTGTATGTATCATATTTATGTTTCTATGCATATATGCAAATGTGTGTATGTATTTATGTGTGTGTGTGTGTATAAGTATTTACTTCTCCAAATTCAGTGAGAAACACTAATCTATCAATACTGAAAAACTAGTGAATCTCAAGCATGATAAAAAAAAGAAAACTACATTAAGGCATATCATAGTAAATCTGCTACAAACAAAAAATGAATAAAGTATCTGGAAAGAAGCTGAAGAATAAGGATATATCATACAGTTTACAAAAGTAAGAATGACAGATAATTTTTTTATCATAAACAATTAAGACTTAAAAAAAATAGAATGCCATCTCTTAAGTGCTCAAAGAAAGAAAAATTACTAACCAAAACTTAAATATCCAGCAAAAATATTTTTCAAATGTAAGAGTGAAATGGAAACATTTTCAGATAAACAAAAGTATAATGAATTTGATGCCAGAAGACCTACATACAAAAAGATATTTTTAAATCTCAAGTTTAAGTAAAATGATACAATGTGGGAACTTGATTCTATAAGAAGAAATGAAGGACCCCAGAAATGGTAAAAAATACAGATAAATATCAAAGAATATTATATATTATTTTTTTCTAATTTCTTTAAAAGAAATTTTTCAAATAAAAGCTAATATTGATGCTTTTGCAGCTTATTTACCAAAATAATATTTTTTTCAGAATAGACGCATGTAGATAGAATTGTATTATTCTAAAAAATAGTAGATTTTAACTGAAATAATTCAATATAAATTATAAGTAGACTAATTAGTTAAGGAGCCATATCATAACCCCTGGAGCAAAATCTAATAAAGTAATGCAAAAATACATAGTAAAAAAATTGAATAAATTGAAATAAAAATTAAAAAAATAAGTATTGACTTAAAAGAAGGAAGAGAAAGAAAAGGACAGAAATGAAATAAAAATGGATTGGACAAATAAAAACAAATAAATATCAAAATCAACTTAAATGCCATAATATTAGTAATTCATTAAATAGAAATAGACTAAATACAACAAATAGAAGACAGAGATTGTGAGACTGGATTAAACAAAGAGAACAAAACAAAAAATGGACAAAATGAATTATGTCTAAGACTCAAAATATTAAACATGATATATTCTGAAAACATTCAAATGGAATCAGATGTGGCTCTATCAATGTGAAAGTAGATTTCAAAGATAACTTGTATTACCAAAGATAAAGAAATACATTTTACAACGACAGAAGTTCCTACTCATTAGAAGACATGAAGATTACAAAGCCATATTCCTCTAATAATAGATTTTCTAAATTCAGATTATAAATTCCTGAACAGAACTAAAGGTAGAAATAGAAACACGTTAAGACTTTTAAAAACACCTCTTTCAACATGTGGGATAAGAAGTAGAAATGTAGACAGAAGTTATCATGGTTTGAACAACAATATAAAACAAATTGATATTTATAAAATGCCAACTGTAAGATAAGCATAATTTTCAAGTCTTTATAAAACATTCACCAAGAAAAGGCATATGCTTGACCATAAAATAAATTTCGGTACCGTGAGTCAATAAAATCTCTTTTCTTTATAAGTTACCCAGTCTCAGGTATGTCTTTATTAGCAGCTTGAGAACAGACTAATACAGTTCTCTAACCATGTCTCATGAAAGGCAGGCACAAATGTATACCACAAGCACCTGCAGGTGGGAATTGTAAATAAATCCTGGAGTGGGTTGGGGAGTGCCAGGCTTTGGTTCTATGATATTATATAGATATTTCAGAGATCTGCAGCCAAGAAAATGACATTTGAGCAAAGAATTAAAAGAAGAAGAAATTAACTTTATGACATGGGTTTTTAGCAGTAAAATAGCTTCCAGCAGAATAATAATAATAATAATAATAATAATAATAATAAGACTACAAAAGTTCTAATTGGGGAATACAACTGATGTTTCGAAAGAAGAGCAAAGAGTCCTGTGTGTGTGGGCCAGGGTTACCAATAGTACAATAGTAAACAGCGAGGTCAGAGTGATGATGGGTTCCTACTTGCTGCATTTTTTTTTTTGAGACGGAGTCTCTTTCTGTCGCCCAGGCTGGAGTGCAGTGGCGCAATCTCGGCTCACTGCAAGCTCCGCCTCCCGAGTTCACGCTATTCTCCTGCCTCAGCCTCCTCAGTAGCTGTGATTACAGGCGCCTGCCACCACTCCTGGCTAATTTTTTTTTTTTTGTATTTTTATTAGAGACGGGGTTTCACAGTGTTAGCCAGGATGGTCTCGATCTCCTGACTTTGTGATCCCCCCGCCTCAGCCTCCCAAAGTGCTGGGATTACAAGCGTGAGCCACCGCGCCCGGCCTGTGCTGCATTTTTTAGGCCTCTGTAAAGATCTACCCAGCCAGTTGGAATGGTGGCTTAGATGAAGGAAGGTGTAGTGGTGGTATTGAGAAATGTTAATATTTGGAATATTATGATATATTCATAGGTTATTATGACATACTGACATTCAATCAATTGAATGAGAAATGTGAGAGAAAGAAAAGTCAAAGATTACATCAAGACCTTTGGCCTGACCAGGAAGACTGTATTTGCAATTAAATGAGATGTTGTTTGGGAGCCACATTTGGGAGATATGAATTTGAAAATACTACTCAAAACATGGAGGTTGGGTACAAGGGAGACAATTGAGCTACAGTTAAAAATTGGGGGTCATCAATGTAGAGGATGGTATTTAAGGCCATGAAACTTGATGAGGTAACAAAGAATAGTATATACTATTATACTACTGAATCGATATATAATAGATTAAAAAACTGAGCTTCCACAGTCTAACAGTAAGACATTAGCACATAAGAGACACTTCATAAAGAGATTATGATAGAATAGCCAGTGAAATAGGAGGAAATTCAGAGTGTGTCATAGAAACCAAGTGAAGAAAGTGTTTCCAGGAAGATGGTGTGGTCAAGTCGTTCAAGGAGGATGAGGACCTCTGATCAATATTTACTGTTTAACAAATACTAATGCCTTTCTATTCAACACAGTGATATGTGACCAATCTTAGCAGTTCTTGAGGCTTTGTTTCTTTGCACTTCACAGTTTTCTCCTTTCTTAGCCCCACAGTCCTTTAGAGAAGGGGAATAAGCAATAATCATTGTTTTGACTTTGCATCAGTAATTTATATAATTCAAGGAGTCCACCTATGTAGGCTGAAGTGCTTTGCAAAGTATATGTAAATTAGATTTAATTTCATGAGAATATACTATTTTTCACTAGTACATTAATAGTTGACCATTTCATGAATTACATACTGAAAATCCTTGCTAAGAAAAAAATATGGAATATTCTTCTGAACGCTTTGTGATATCCCAATGCTTCTAGTGTTTTATAATTATATTTGGCTTTAGGCCTGAAGCTACTTGGCCCAATGATGCAATTTGTCACTTTTATGTGTTACTTCCAAATGATTTTAATGTGTTTTATGCATGTAAAAACGGCAGGACAAGTCCCTGAAGATTATGGGAACAGATTTTTGAATTACATGGTGAATTTTTATTTCTAAAATATTGACTTTTCTACTCAGGAAATAATATTGAATGCCCTGTGGATAAGCTATGTAAAATGAATACGAAAGTGGACTGAGGATTGCTGAACTGGAGCTAACTGCTTTATTCACTCAGAGGCAATCACAGGAGTGATCTGGGCCCTTTGTTTTCTTACAGCCGTGTCTGATGCTCCTGTATAATAAAGTAAGCAGCTTAAATTGTTGCTTTAATCAACAAGTCCTTGATCAATCAGTGACTCACTGACAAACTATTTATGAAGTATATACTACTTATATTGAGATATATGCATTAGGGAATATATAAGAAAACTTTACTTCCTGTTCTCCAGGAACCTGGTTATGGAGACATGGCTATGGCATGCTAAATAAAGTGAGAAAAAACAAAGTATATTTTAATTCTCAATTCTTTAGTATATTTTTAAAATCTAGAGGATTCAAGCAAAGGGAAAAATCAGTGTAATATAGAGTATTAGAGAAAGATATTAAGGGAAGAGTATACTTTGGATGTTCTTCTACATGGACATGGAAAATCCAATTTAGAAGAGGGAAGGTGAATCCTGTACTTCATCTTTGCTCTTCTTAACTTGGCCTAACATTGTTTGGTAGATATTTGCTGGAAAATAATTATGTGACTTTGAATGACATGGCTATCCAAAGAGAAGAGAAGTGATCTAGTGATCTGGTGATCTAAGCAGGCAGAAGAGCATCACTAATGAACAAAGTGTAAATGAGTTCAACCTGTTTAGGGCAAATATGGTAATAACCTTCCTTAGAATGAAAGTTCAGTGGTAAAAAAAAATCAGAAAGTAGGATTTCACCTGCAAATATCTTTTGATAATATATTAATGAGTAATATGTTATCAAACAGTTGTTTGACTTATCCAACAATTAATAAATCTCAAATGTTCATTTAGTTTTTTTATAATTACCATATAAACAAATAGCTACCAAGTTTTAGTATAAATTACTTGGAAAAAATATGATGGAATTGTTAAAAGTACTGCTAATCAAGACATATGCATTACCTAATTAAAATTTTACTAGATATGTAAACTGTTTCAGCTGATCTGATTAGGAAAAAAAGTTGTTCCTAGTATTTACTATTATACTTTTAAATTCCTAATTCCTGTGGCCACTTCTTCACCCATTTGCAAGCCTCTTTTCCTGAATATAGTCTGTATTTTCCTGAATATAATCTCTCATAGTAAGAGTAGGCTTGATGTGACGGTTAATTTCAGTTGTCGACTGGACTGGGTTAAGGGATACTCAGATCGATGGTAAAGCTTTATTTCTGGGCATGTCTGTGAGGGTGTTTCCAGAAGAAATTGGCATTTGAGTCAGTAGACTGAGGAAGAAAGATCTGCCTTCACCCAGTGTGTTCGGGCACCATCTAATTGGTTGAGGGCTGGGTATTACAAAAAGGCAGAGGAAAAACACATTTGCTCTCTGTTCTGGAGCTGAGACACCCATTTTCTCCTGCCCTTAAACATCAGAGCTCAGGGATCTCTCTGGGCTTTGGTCAGGGGACACCAGTGGCCCCAGTTTCTCTGACCTTCAGTCTCATACTGAGAGTTATGCCATTGGCAACCTTGGTTCTCAGGCTTTCAGATTTGGATTGAGTTATGGTATTGGCTTTTCTGTTCTCCAGCTTGCAAATGCCATATTATGGGGCTTCTCAGCTTCAGTAATCAAGTGAATCAACTCCCATAATAAATCCTGTCTTATGCCTTGTGCCCTTGCACTCTCTCGCTCTCTCTCTATATATATACATGAACACACACACACATACACACAAACACACACACATACACCTCTCCTATTGACTCTATTTCTCTGGGAAACCCTAACTAATATACACTTTGGTAGAAACTATGTTTGGTCTAGGTTATCACAAAGGGTCTAGAAGAGGAAAAAACATTAGAAACTCAGAAAGACCAGGTTTCACTAACTGAAAGTTATAGTCTGGGCAATTTATTCAGTTGCAAAGGCTGGGCTTGATGAACAGTGGTCCAAGATGAACAGAAAATGGAAAGCTAAGACATGGTATAAAAAATAAGATCAAAGGCAACAGTTTCATCTGCATTGTAGTTCTGATAGAGGCCCGGTTTTTGACAGAAGCCCACCCAGTGACTGGGTACACGGTGAGTAGAATTGAGAAAAGGAACTAGCAAGAGTTGGTTGAGGTATCAGAACTGCAGCCTAAAAGGCTGAGATTTGGGAGTCTGAGATAAAAACCAAGATAAGAGAAATATAAGGAGGAATTAGAGAGTATTATAACTTAAGCAATAAATGTTTGCTAAATTTTCCTTTGGTGAACAAATTCAAGGCTTGACTGAAATTAAAGAGTGTTACAGTTGGTGTCTTGGGATGTCTATGTCTATGCAACATAGAGGCACCAAAATAATATTGTTCCATGAAAATGGGAGAACAACACCTATATTCATATAGTTTGTGTTTCCAGAAATAAATAGAAATTCCTGCAACATAAACCATTACGACAATTTTTTGAACATCTAAATGAAGAAATGAAAAAGTGAATAAATAATGGTCTTGTCCTTTGAGGCCAGAACAGTTGACATTTATCCAAATTCCACCAGACGCTGGAGCTGATCCTATATTAGGTCTTGAGTCAAGCATGAAGATAGCACTAAATTTTTTACAGACTCAGCAAAACACAAGGCCCAGTTAGTAAATACTTGCTATTTCTTGCTCTAGTTGGCTTTGGGAACTGAGACTGTGTCAATGTGTCTTAAAGTTTTGCCTGGGAAAGATAAGACTGTAAACCAACAAATCACTCTTTGCTTCAGAAAATTCCTAGAGATCAATTTACAAAGATAAAAATATTCTCATGTGAGCAAATATCACTTGCTAAGTAACAGTATACTTACTTAAACACCATCCCTGTACTGTATCCACCAGTCCTAAACTATATTATATCATGAACTTTGCTCAAACCCAATCATTTTCCCTCCTTGAAAGATTTACTTTACGAGACTTCAGGTCAGACCCTAAAGGCCTCTTCTGAACCCTGCTTCCTTCTGGATCACTTCTAAGCCTTGCTCACTCTGTTCTGCAGTAAGCTCTAATTAGTTTATTTTTGCATTTTTAATAAGTTGTCTGTTAATAGTTTGGTAAATTCAACACTTTTTATAAACTTGTTGCCTTTTGTTATGAATAACCATAACAAACTTGATTTCAAGGTATCAAAATTAGCACTATAGCCAAGAAGAAAAAAAAAGTCTCTCATAAGGGGATATATTTGCTAGTCAATAGGCTAGCTATTGGTGTTATCATAGATTATTCTAAACACAGAAATGTAAGGCACTAAGTACTAAGCAAACTTCTGTGATTATGTATAAAGTCATCTAGCAGGCCTCTCAAACAAGAAAGATTATACAGTGTTATAAAGGGCTGAAAGGTAAATGTGGATTTTAATGTGCAAAGGATCAAAATTCTAAATGATGTACTACATGCATAATAAATAGAAAGAAACCAAGCAACTAAACTATTATTAGTTATCATGAATAATTCACCAACTAAAGCATCATCAATACTAGCAAGAAGCAAATTTGTGATTTTAATTAATGTTTAACAAACCAGAACTATTCTGCCTTATAGAACATGATAAATGACAAGGATAAAAAGCACAATATTTTTATCATTTAACACCATTATTAAAAATCAGCTTTTTAAAGTGCTTTTTGGAGCTTCTTACCCAACTCATTATTTGCAAAATTCAGATAAGCAAACTAAATTTCAGCACTTTTTAAAACTGAATTGCTCAAGTACTATTTATGGAACATCATATATGTCATAGATTCCATCTTTAATTCAATAAAATGTGAACAATAACGTAGTAGTTTTTATAATGTTAAATTACAGTATTAGATGAAAGTTTGTTATATAATTTTTTAAAAAGAGAGGAATGCTAAATTAGCTTATCTCGTCTTCTCAACATATAATTTTCTAGGGCCAAGAACTAGTGGAATTCTAAGTTTTACCTGTGAGAATTGAAATCATCTATAGCCACGGCTTTACTCTCTAAATTAATATGACTTAATTAGCCCAGGAAATTCTTGCCTAGGAAATGAAGTTGTAGATAACTTTATTGATTCTTTCAGAAACTTTTAATCTACTTGTCCCAAAATAGACTATTCAGCATGCTTTCATCTGGGTTCCTTCTCAGAGCAATAGATCACTCAATTAGATTCATCAAATATGTGTGTACTTTTCTATCACCTGCTTTACAAACCTTGCCTATGTCCACCAATCCTAACTACTATATCACCAACTTTGTCCAAGTCTAATCAGCATTCCCCCAACTACCCTACTAAAATTAGATTAGAAAACCCCCTCTACCTTATATTAGATGACAAAAACCATATAAATACTCCCTTCCTAAGCACCATGAAGCACACTGGCCTTCCTTACTGTGGTTGGGCATAATTTCGACTTTTCTTGTTCATCAGGTCATATATTGGTAATTCTTTGGTAAATCAATGGTTGATACCTAACAAATGTAAAATTCAGAATCAATGAACACGGGAAAGGGGCAGGAAATTAGCTTTAATATTATACATGTAATAATATACTACTATGTTATTATAGTATGTCTATTATATTAGTATAGTATATAATATTCTAGTATATTATTACATATGTACATACATAGTATATATTATATATGTTTATAGTACACATACATATAATCTCAATGAACTTAAATGAAATGAATTCTTTTGTATGGATATTATAATGTCCCTCCAAAAAGTAATATTTTTGAAATAAACCCAAAAAGACACCTTTCAGGCTATTTATATAAAGGAGAGTATTAAAAAGTGTTCATTTTCGGGTTTCCAATCTTTTTCACTCTTACAAAAAGACCCAATTGAGAATTCAGAAGATTTAGTTGGAAATGAGACAGTTGCTGCCAATTGGAATTAAGTTACACATTCATGACAATTGGAGATTAAAATGAATTTATGGGGGGAGTAATTTTAAAACTGCCTTCTGTAAAGCACTATTTATAGGAGATGTTAAAACATGCACGTAGTTTTTTTTTCTGTAGTCAAATATAGTTTGAAAAGCCTGCATACTCTAACCCCTTTTGAGGGTCACAATGCTCATTAGCATCTTCAAGGTCTAAGATGTTAACTCCCAGGGTCTTCTAAAGTAATTTGACTATATAACCCTTTATTAGAGTAACAGCTGTTAGCCTCCTTCAAATGCAATCCAAGGTGGTAATCACCAGATATTGCAATTTCAGAAACTCTGACCCAGTGCTTAAGTGTCTTTTAAAAATATGAATCATGTAATTTTAACATTGGATATTGTGTAATTCTCTAACCAACTGCTGTGTGCTCACATTCAAGACACATGATTATTATGCACTCTCTGCTTAAAAACTCCATTGACTGAACAATTTATCATCCTTTTTTGTTTGTCTTGTTGGACCGTCCCTAGTCACCTAATCATATGATAGTTGGCTGCTGGCTGAGCTTAAGTACTGTTTGTTTAGCATACACACCAGAAATGATCTAAGTTTCACTTGGCAGTTTAAGCAAGGTTAAGGCTACAAGGCTATATTAAGGCCTCATTAGTTTTTTTTTTAAATTATACTTTAAGTTTAGGGTACATGTGCACAATGTGCAGGTTAGTTACATGTATACGTGTGCCATGCTGGTGTGCTGCACCCATTAACTCGTCATTTAGCATTAGGTATATCTCCTAATGCTATCCCTCCCCCCTTCCCCCACCCCACAACAGTCCCCAGAGTGTGATGTTCCCCTTCCTGTGTCCATGTGTTCTCATTGTTCAATTCCCATCTATGAGTGAGAACATGCGGTGTTTGGTTTTTTGTCCTTGCAATAGTTTACTGAGAATGATGATTTCCAATTTCATCCATGTCCCTACAAAGGACATGAACTCATCATTTTTTATGGCTGCATAGTATTCCATGGTGCATATGTGCCATATTTTCTTAATCCAGTCTATCATTGTTGGACATTTGGGTTGGTTGCAAGTCTTTGCTCTTGTGAACAGTGCCGCAATAAACATACGTGTGCATGTGTCTTTATAGCAGCATGATTTATAGTCCTTTGGGTATATACCCAGTAATGGGATGGCTGGGTCAAATGGTATTTCCAGTTCTAGATCCCTGAGGAATTGCCACACTGACTTCCACAATGGTTGAACTACTTTACAGTCCCACCAACAGTGTAAAAGTGTTCCTATTTCTCCACATCCTCTCCAGCAACTGTTGTTTCCTGACTTTTTAATGATTGCCATTCTAACTGGTGTGAGATGGTATCTCATTGTGGTTTTGATTTGCATTTCTCTGATGGCCAGTGATGATGAGCATTTTTTCATGTGTCTGTTGGGTGCATAAATGTCTTCTTTTGAGAAGTGTCTGTTCATATCCTTTGCCCACTTTTTGATGGGGTTGTTTGCTTTTTTCTTGTAAATTTGTTTGAGTTCATTGTAGATTCTGGATATTAGCCCTTTGTCAGATGAGTAGGTTGTGAAAATTTTCTCCCATTTTGTAGGTTGCCTGTTCACTCTGATGGTAGTTTCTTTTGCTGTGCAGAAGCTCTTTAGTTTAATTAGATCCCATTTGTCAATTTTGGCTTTTGTTGACATTTCTTTTGCTGTTTTAGACATGAAGTCCTTGCCCATGCCTATGTCCTGAATGGTAATGCCTAGGTTTTCTTCTAGGGTTTTTATGGTTTTAGGTCTAACGTTTAAGTCTTTAATCCATCTTGAATTAATTTTTGTATAAGGTGTAAGGAAGGGATCCAGTTTCAGCTTTCTACATACGGCTAGCCAGTTTTCCCAGCACCATTTATTAAATAGGGAATCCTTT
Source organism: Pan troglodytes (assembly GCF_028858775.2). Lineage (NCBI taxonomy): Eukaryota > Metazoa > Chordata > Mammalia > Primates > Hominidae > Pan > Pan troglodytes. The sequence goes on along the minus strand of NC_072398.2, from coordinate 57,553,225 downwards.
CCCCATTGCTTGTTTTTCTCAGGTTTGTCAAAGATCAGATAGTTCGTGAAAATGGCCATACTACCCAAGGTAATTTATAGATTCAATGCCATCCCCATCAAGCTACCAATGACTTTCTTCACCGAATTGGAAGAAACTACTTTAAAGTTCATATGGAACCAAAAAAGAGCCCCCATTGCCAAGTCAATCCTAAGCCAAAAGAATAAAGCTAGAGGCATCACGCTACCTGACTTCAAACTATATTACAAGGCTACAGTAACCAAAACAGCATGGTACTGGTACCAAAACAGAGATATAGATCAGTGGAACAGAACAGAGCCCTCAGAAATAAGGTCTCATTAGTTTTGTTCACTTAGGATTTTTAAATGTTTAGTGTTCATTTTAATTTTGCTTTGACAAGAATGAATTCTCGATCAATTTCACCTACTGTTGGTTTGTGAGAGACTCCTAGTTGCTTCCCCACATTAATTTCCTCTATTCTCTTGAATCATTGAGCCCAATTTCTAGCTGAGCACATTGCCAGCTAGAAGATTGTATATTTCAGTCTGCCCTGTAACCAGGTGTAACTATGACTAAGTAAATGTAAATAAGATATTAAGAGAAGTCCCATGAGGAAACTTTAAGAAGTTTCCCTTTAAGGTAGGAGTATGACTTTCTCCACCCCTTCTTCCTGTGGCAGGAATGCAGTGTAGCCATTTTGTACCATTAACCAGTCAAGGGTTAAGGAACCTTTTTAGAAAATGGAGCTTCGTCATAGCTGGTTTTGTGAAATACATGGCAGAAAAATAATCTATTTTATGTTTATTTCTTATTAAACTGAGACTCTTTAAGAAACTATATTTATTTAAGTAGCATAGCTCAGAATTACAGAATTATAATATGTTTAGAAGTCAATAAGTAAATATCTAAATTAAATTGACCAAAATATGTGACAAAACTGAAAAGTTGGCTGGGCACAGTGATAATCCCAGCATTCAAGGAGGCCGAGGAAGGAGGATCCCTTCATGCCAGGAGGTCAAGACCAGCCTGCACAACATAGCAAGACCCTACATTACAAGAAATTAAAAAAAAAAAAAGCTGGGTATGGTGGTGGATACCTCTAGTCTCAGCTACTCAAGAGGCTGAAGAAGGAGAATTGCTTGAGCTCAGGAGTTTAAGGCTACAGTGAGCTATGATCGCACCACTGCATTCCAGCCTGGGCAAGAAAGTGAGACCATGTTTCTATAAAACAAAACAAAACAAAACAAAACTGAAAACTTAAGCAACACCTCAGTAAAAATTTGCCATAGCTATTAATAATCATTCTGTAATGAATTGCTATTATGTGAGCTGATGAACACTGAGTTGTTTCTTGCTTTGTCTATTTAAAACCTAATATCCTAATTTAAGGTGAATTTTGAGAATGTTCATTATTTCTATTTGGCACATACTTATAAGGTACAGACATACAGATCTCTTGTACAATATTCAAAAACTTTGAGACAATAACTTTTGTGGACTACGTAATTTTTAAGTTTTAAAAAAGCAAAGTGCTGTAGCTACCAAACACTATGTAACTCCTCCAGTGGGGTCTCTTTATCAACTTATAATAGAACACATTAATATTTCTGCACTGGAGAATCCTTGAATATTCATGCTAAGTGGGATGAATAAAGACTATAAATAGCCTCATGTCACTTTATGTTAGGTTTTACTGTCAAATGATTTCATTAAGAAAATAATGGCTTTGAGCACTTTTTTATGAATAGTAGATAATCAATTATAAACTAATAGCACAGGCTGACTTTATTTCATCTGTCTTTTTACCCTAAATTCTGTAGAACGCAAAAGGGTAAGCTCCTTTTCAAAGAGGATTAATTATTAGTTACATCCATATGAATAGATGAGATTTTATAAATTCTGGAGAGGCTGGGTCTTTCTCTTCAGAGCAGAAAAGACACAGCTCTTCTGAGTGGACCGGACATGGATTCACCACAGCAGCTCAAACTGGTGGCTGTGCCAGGGAGTTCACTACTGATCTCACTATCTCTTTCTCGTTAAAGGTAGTCATGGAAGTTTGCTCCAGGAAGCCTAATAACATGGAGAGTAACATGGTCTTCAAATTGGCTGTTAAGCATCTCAAAGGTGAAAGACATTCAGGGACTGAGACTCTAGTCAAAATTAATGTACTAATTGTTTGAAATTGGCTATGAAGCAATAGCAGATTCATATTCAAACTTAGCATTAGTACTTGTAATCAAATTGCTATATTATTACAAAATGACCTATTCAAGCTTTATATTTAAAGCATAAAGGCTTTCAGTAACTTAGGGGATAATCTGACAACCAAAGAGTGTCTTATTACAAACTTGTTTTGCTTTGAAACTCCAAGACATCAATAAGTGTATGGCCACCAAAACTTTAAAAGATTGTTCTTTCCTGCTTATGATATTAAAAATAATAACTGATGACATTATAGCAATGATGAGAGTTTACGTTATAGGTTTCTGATGTGAGTAATTTCTATTGTAGAAATTTAAGGAGTCAGTATTTGGTTTTTCATGTTCTCTTTTTTTCTAAGCCTTCATGATCATAAAATCATATGTTAAGATGTCTATATAATCAATCTGCATTTCAGAGTGACCTTGAAGAGCAGAGCACTTTTTTGACTCTTGACTGAAACGTAACATGAGTAAAAAAATTCACTCATATACTTATTGAGATTTTTAAGGTGCTTCTTACTGCAGCATAACCCAGCCTATGCTGACAGCATAGACACTTGAATTAGAAATAAGGTGTACCATAACAAAAATGCTCAAATATGTGCCACTGACTTCTTAAGTGATAGAAAGCAAGAAAACTGTTTTTGGAAGCTGAGCAAAGTCAATCCATATAATATATGGTGAAACATGATGAAACTATTACAAATCATAAATTAGATTGTTGTCACCTAATGAGTTTCTTGCTTGGGAAAACAAGTGAAGAAACTGAATGTTAGTAGCATGAATTAGTTATTATTGGTAGCATTTCAAAAGCTACTATAAAAATGTTATAAGCCCAGTAAAGTATTAACTGGTTTGCAAGCAGGAATTAAAGAGAAGAAAGATATTTCAGAAATTTGGGGACTTTCAGAATTGAAAGCTTCAGTTGTTTCTCAACATCAACATAAAACATAAAAAAAAGACTAAGAAGATAAATGGAAAGATTAAAATTCAAGTTCTTGTCAAGGATTATTGTAATATCCACTGTTTAAAACCAGTGAATGAATTGAAATTGCACTCAGTAAATTGCATCAGTTGACCAAAATGGCTTAGGAAGAAAAGCTAAAAGGTGAGCCTTTTCCAAGGGTGGTTGAGAATCTTTGTAGAGAGACTGGAGAGGAAAACATGTCTTGAAACAAATTCTTGATAGTGATTTTAGTTTGTCTATTAACAAAAGGATAAGTCTGAAAATAAAGAAATATGAAGTCAAGATTCACCAACGTAGGGAAAAAGCTTTGAATGTTTGATAGTTAAAATATTCCTTTTGTATCCAATCTTCTAAGGACAGGAAGTGAATTGGGAGACTAACTCATTCCTTGTTTGCAACAAATACTTTGCAGTATCCCCTATCAAGAAGTGGAGTTCATTTTTCATTCACTAGAATATTGTCTGGCCTTATGTAAATTTACATAATTTAACCAATTATGTAATTATTTAAATTATTAATTATTGCACTGGAATGTCTAACAATTATTATTAGTAATATGACATTAAATATAAAATATTATTAACCAACAATATTTGTTACATTATTGATACTTACCAATATTATAACATTAATTATCAATAATGTAACAAACATTAATTGTTACAAACATAACAATAATGCAATCTTACCTTAAAATAAAGTTATAATTAAATTTGTGAATTATGGAAAAGGAATCTGATTAAATTAACTATTATAGAGACAATATTCTTCTTTCTGCTTTTTTCTCTCTTAAGTTTTCTAAAACTATATAGTTCTTCTAAATTTATATCAGAATGTTAATGAAAACTCTATAATTCCTGAAAATAATTCAAGAGAAAGATGCAATTCATTAAAGAGCTCTTGTTTGTAATACTGCAAGGGCAAAAAGGGAAAAACAGCATAAAATTTTAAAAAAATGTTGACAAAGTCAAATTACTAAATAAATTACATTAAACAATGAGTATGAAAACAAATAATATTTTGTTTGAATTCAATATTTCTACATATATATCTATTTTACTAATTCTGTCCATTATAAGCTTCTCTGAGGAATTTTAATGGCTGACAACATATTTTTTAAAAGAGTACATATTAAATGTGTATGCATTTTTTTCAGACATTGATTTAGCATTACATTGATGAGCATTAAATCAATGAGCATTAAATAGATGCTAACTTCAAATCCCTTGAGCTAAGGAGTTATAGACCACCCTGGGCATCATAGTGAGACTCTGTCTCTACTGAAAATCCAAAAAATTTGCTGGCCATGGTGAAAAATACTTGTACTCCCAGCTGCCTGAGAGCCTTAGGTGGGAGGACCACTTAAGCCTGGAAGATGGAGGTTGCAGTGATCTCTGTTTTCTCAACTGTGAAGTTAGTTTTCCCTTCATACTATAACAAACATATAATATTAACTCTTTCATTAACACAACTAGAATATATATAATTTTTAGTATTATAGTTAATATACACACACACAGTATACAAACATAGACACATACAAATAAGGTATATATAGACACTATATGTATATAATAATGCATATTTAATACCTAATATTTAATATTTAATACCGAATACCTAATATTTAATACCTAATATTTAATATAATTAATTATATTGGATAATGCTATATCATATTTATTATATTATGTTATATAATTATAATTATGTTATAATTATATTTAATATAATTAATTTATGTATAATTAATATATACATGCAGCATATATACCATATATCTCTCTACAGTAATATGTAATATTTAATATAACTGACTCAAGCCATGTGTTTTAAATTTTTACATTAGGTCCTAATCTGAGGAAACGGTTTGTAATTAATTTTAATTATTTTATCTCTATTACTGAATATCAAAAAGCAATAGCAAAGTGAATATTTTTATTTACTTACTTATTTTTGGGGACAGGTTCTTGCTCTGTTGCCCAGGCTGGAGTGTAATGGTGTGAACACAGCTCACTGCAACCTCTACCTGCTGTGCTCAAGTTGTTCTCCCACCTCAACCTCTTGAGTAGCTGGGACTACAAGCATGTGCCACAATGCCCAACTAATTGTGTTGATTTTTAATAGAGACAAAGTCTTGCTATGTTTCCCAGGCTGGACTAGAACTCCTGAGCTCAAGGGATTCTCCCTGCTCAGCCTCCCAAATTGCTGAGATTATAGGCGTGAGCCACTGGGCCTGGCCCACAGTAAACATTTTAATCCAAAATGTTATTGCATGTGGTTCTCCTCGACTTTTTGTGTTTTTTATGAAATTCAAATATATTTTATAAGGTGGCCTCTAGTGTGCACAATTCTAGTGATAAATTTAGAACTAAAACTGTAATCTTCTCATGTATCAAGACATTAGCATTATGGCCAGAAATACTGGAAAAATTTTACTGAGCATTTCAGGCTTTTATTTGACAACTAGCTGTATGAAATACAAAATATAAGTGTTTTGATATAGGGATTATATGCATCTAGATTTTGAAATATGACAACACAAACTCAAAAAATGAGACCAAATACTCTTCAATTGTTTTAAAATTTATTAATTTCAAATGAATCATAAAATAATAATTCTTAAAAGATCATTGTAAATTTAGTGTGTATTTTTTAAATTCTTGAGAAAATAATAAAAAAATAAGTTTAAAGTACACTAAAAATCAAATTCACAAAGCCAAACAAAATGCTAAGAAATATCTGATTCAACAAAGAATTCAGAAAAGGAGGAAAAAAGGAAGAAACAGAAGACTGCACAAATAAAAGATAAGTAGGAAGATGATAGGCTTAAACACAATATATTGTAAACAGACTAAAAATTCCATTTAAAACAGAGATGGCCAGATTCGATTTTTTAAAAGTCTAAGATACGTGCTGTTTATAAGACATAACCAGGGGGTGGAGCAAGATGGCAGAATAGACGCCTATGCTTTTTTTCCCTCTTACTAGAACAACAAATTTTAACAACTACCTACACACAGAAAAACAGCATTACAAAAACAAAAATTAAGGTGAACAATCACAGTACCTCACTGTAACTTCATATCACGGTTTCATTGCCAGCTTAGCCACAGTAGAATAGAACATCAGGTACACGGCTAAGGTTTTAAGCATTTCTGGACATTCCCAGAGCGTGGGGGAACTCACCACCATGAAGGGAAGGGCCTTTGGCAAGGCAAGTGCTGTACTGGCTTCAGATCTGATGCACTGCAGTCCTCCTAGTGGTGGTCACAAAGGTGCTTGCATCAACACACTCTCAGTTCCAGGTGGCTCAGCACAGAGAGAGACAATCCACATGTTTGGGAGAGAGTAAGGGAAAAGAACAAAGGTCTCTGCCTGTTAATCCAGAGAATTCTTCCAGATCCTACCCAAGACCATCAAGGCAATACTTATATGAGTCTACAAAACCTGTAGCATTATTTGGCTTTGAGCCCACATCCTTTCAAATACCTGCAAAGCCTGCCCAAGGCTTGTTTGATAGGCACAAACAAGCTCAGACTGTGAAGACTACAATAAATATCTAACTCTTTAATGCCCAGAAACTGAAGAACATGTACAAGCATCAACAGCATCCAGAAAACACAACCACACCAAATGAACTAAAGAAGGCAACAGGGACCAGTTCTAGAGAAATGGAGATATACAATATTTCAGATAGAGAATTCAAAATGGCTGTTTTTTGAAAAACTCAAATAAATTTAAGAGAACACAAATAAATTCAGAATTGTATCAGATAAATTTAACAGAGATTGAAATAATTAAAAGCAATCAAGCAGAAATTCTGGAGCTGAAAAATGCAATTGGCATAATGAAGAATGCATTAGAGTTCTTTAATAGCTCAAACAAAAGAAAGAATTAGTGAGCTTGAAGACAAGCTGTTTGAAAATACATAATCCAAGGAGACAAAATAATATAAAACAATGAAGCACATCTACAGGATCTAGAAAATAGCCTCAAAAGAGCAAATCTAAGAGTTATTGGTCTTAAAGCGGAGGTAGAGAAAGAGATGGGGGTACAAAGTTTATTTAAAGGGATAAAAACAGAGAACTTGCCAAACCCAGAGAAAGATATCAATATCTAAGTACAAAAAGCTTATAGAAGACCAAGGAAATGCAACCCAAAGAAGGCTACCTCAAGGCATTTAATAATCAAACAGCCAAAGATCAAGGATACAGAAAGGATCCTAAAAGCAAGCAAGAGAAAAGAAACAAATAACATACAATGGAGCTCCAATACATCTGGCAGCAGACTTTTTGGTGGAAACCTTACAGGCCAGGAGAGAAATATGACACACCTAAAGTGCTGAAGAAAAACAAACAAAACAACAACAAGAAAAAACAAGAAACTTCTACCACAGAACTTTCTGTGGTAGAATAGTATATCTGGCAAAAATATCTTTAAAGCATGAAGGAGAAATAAAGACCTTTCCAGAAAAACAAAACCTGAGGGATTTCATCAACACCAGACTTGTCCTACAAGAAATGCTAAAGGGAGCTAATCAATCTGAAAGAAAAGGATGTTAGTCAGCAAGAAGAAATTATGTGAAAGGGCACAAACTCACTGGTAATAGCACACAGGAAAACACAGATTAGTATAACACTAATTGTGATGTGTAAACTTCTTTTGACAGGTAGAAAGACTATATGATGAACCCATAAAAAAATACAACTTTTGAAGACATAGTACAATAAGAAAAAGCAAAACAACAAAACATTAAAAGTTGTGGAGATGCCATTAAAGTGTAGAGTTTTTATTAGTTTTCCTTTTGTGTCTTTGTTTATGCAATCAGTGTTAAGCTGTCATCGGTTTAAAATAATGGGTTACAGGAGGCAGAAGATATATGCATCAAACACTGGAGGACTCAGATATATAAAGCAAACAGTAGTAGAACTTAAGAGAAAGATAGACACCAATACAACAATAATGGGAGTCTTCAACACTGTACTTTCAGTATTAGATAGATCTCCTAGACAAAAAGTCAACAAAGAAACATTGGACTTAATCTTCACTATGGATAAACCAGTATTATCCTGATAACAAAACCAGACAAAGAAACACCAAAACAACAACAATAGAAAAAGAACAAAACAAAAAAAAACTACAGGCCAATGTCTCAGATGAATATTGATGTGGAAATCCTCAACAAAACACTAGAAAACCAAATTCAACAACACATTAAAAATATTCACCAAGACCAAGTGAGATTTATCTCAGGGATGCAAGAATGATTCAATATATCCAAATCAAACAATGTGATGCATCATGTAAATAGAATAATGTACAAAATCTATATAATCATTTCAATTGATGTTGAAAAAGCATTGGATAAAGTTCAACATCCCTTAATAATAAAAACCCTAAAAAACCTTGGAATAGAAGGAACATACCGCAACATAATAAAAGCCATATACAACAGACCCACAGATAGCATCATACTGAATGGGGAAAAATGAATGTCTTTCTTCTAAGATCTGGAACTCAATAAGGATCCCCACTTTTACCACTGTTATTCAACATAGTACTGAAAGCCTTAGCTAGAGCAATCAGACAAGAGAAAAAAGTAAAGGACATAAAATTGGAATGGAAGAGGTCAAATTATTCTTGTTTGCAGATGACATGATCTTATATTTGGAAAATGCTAACGACTCCACCAGAAAACTATTAGAACTGATGAATTCAGTAAAGCTGTAGGATACAAAATCGACATATTAAAAAACAGAATTATTTCTATATGCCAACAATAAACACTCTCAAAAAGAAGTGAAAAAGTAACTCCATTTAGAATAATCACAAATAAAATTAGTACTTAGGAATTAAACGAAGAAGTGGAAGATCTCTATAATGAAAACTATGAAACACTGATGAAAGAAATTGGAGGACAGTATAAAATAGAAATATATTCCATGTTTATGAATTGGATGAATCAGTACTGTTAAAAAGTCCATACTACCCAAAGCAATCTACAGATTCAGTGCAATCTCTATGAAAATATTAGGTTGGTGCAAAAAGAATTGCAGTCCTTGCCATTACCTTTAATATCAATGCTACTCTTTATAGACATAGAAAAACAATCTTAAAATTTATATGGAAACATGAAAGACCTAGAATAGCCAAAAGTATCCTGAGCAAAAGGAACAAAACTGGAGGAATTACATTAGCTGACTTCAGATTATACCACAGATCTAGAGGAACCAAAACAGCATGATATTGACATAAATGCAGACACATAGACTGATGGAACATAATGGAACACATGAGTAGAGAACACAGAAACAACCCACACGTGTTCAGTGAACTCATTTTTGACAAAGGTGCCAAAAACATAATTAGGTAAAAGACAGTCTTTTTAATCGATGGTGCAGGGAAAACTGGTTATCTGTATGCAGAACAATGAAACTTGATCCCTATCTCTCACCTTATACAAAAATCAAATCAAAATGGATTAAAGACTTAAATCAAAGATCTCAAACTATGAAACTACTAAAGAAAACATTGGGAAAAACCTCCAGGACATTGGTCTGGGTAAAAATTTCTTGAGTAATACCCCACAAGCTCAGGCAACCAAAGGAAAAATGGGTAAATGGGATCACATTAAGTTAACGAGCTCCTACACAGCAAAAGAAACAATCGGGAAATTAAAGAGAACATTCACAAAATGGGAGAAAATATTGCAAGCTACCTTTCTGACAGTCAATAACTGGAACATATAAGAAGCTCAAACAACTCTATGGGAAAAAATCTAATAACCCAATCAGAAAAGCTTTTAATTGACATTTCTCAAAAAAAGACATAAATTGGAAAACAGTCATATGAAAAGATGCTCATCCTCACTGATTATCAGAGAGATGCAAATCAAAACTACAATGAGATATCATCCCACTGCAGTTAAAACGGCTTTTATTCAAAAGCCAGACAATAACAAATGCTGGTGAGGATGTTAAGAAAAGGGAACACTTATACAACATTGGTGGGAATGTAAATTAATACAACCACTGTGAAGAACAGTATGGAGGTTCCTCAGAAAACTAAAAATAGAGATCCCATACAGTTCAGCAATCCCATTGCTGGGCATATATCCAAAAGAAAGGAAATCAGTATATCAAAGAGATATATCTGCACTCCCATATTTGTTGCAGCACTGCTCATGGTAGCCAAAATTTGAAAGCAGCTTAAGTGTCCATCAGTAGACGAAAGGATAAAGAGTATGTGGTATACTCAATAGAGTACTATTCAGGCATAAAAAGAATGAGATTCTGTCATTTGCAAAAACACGGATGGAACTAGAGGTTATTATGTTAACTGAAATAAGCCAGGCACAGAAAGCAAAGATTGCATGTTCTCATTTGTGGGATCTAAAAATCAAAACAATTGAAGTCATTGAGATAGAAAATAGAAGGATAGTTACTAGAGACTGAGAAGGGCAGTAGCGGGGCGCTGGAGGGAGGTGAGAATGGTTAATGGGTACAAAAAAATTAGACAGTATGAATAAGATCTAGTATTTGATAGCACAACAGGGGGACTATAGTAAATAATAATTTAATTTCATAATTCAAAATAACTAAAAATGTATAATTGGACTGTTTGTAACACAAAGGACAAATACTCAAGGGGATAGATACTCAGTTTTCCATGATGTGATTATTATGCATTGCATGCCTCTACCAAAATATCTCATGAACCCCACAAATATATACACCTACTATCTACACATACAAATGAAATAAAAACTGAAATAATCATTAAATACATAAATGCAGATAGATAAAAGACAGAGTTTGGAAAAGTTATGTCAGGAGAATAAACCAAACAATGAAAAATGTGCAGGTCTATATTAATGTCTGATAAAGTAGACTTTAAGACAAGAATTATCACTGTAAATAAGAGAGACATTCTATTAAAATAATAAAGTCTGTCTGGAACGGTGGCTCACGCTTGTAATCCCAGCACTTTGGGAGGCTGAGGTGGGTGGTTCACAAGGTCAGGAGTTTGAGATCAGCCTGGCCAACATGGTGTACTAAAAATACAAAACTTAGCCGGGCATGGTGGCAGGTGCCTGTAATGCCAGCTACTTGGGAGGCTGAGGCAGGAGGCTCCGTCTCTAAATAAATAAGTAAATAAATAAATAAGTAGTCATAAAGAATTTTATTTTTTATTACTTCTTTTATTTATTTATTTATTTATTTATTTATTTATTTATTTATTTATTTACTTTTGAGACAGGATCTCACACTGTCTCCCAGGCTGCATGGCTCACTGCAGCCTCGACCTCCTGGGCTCAAGTAAACCTCTCACCTCAGCCTCCTGAGTAGCTGGAACGACAGGCACATGCCACCATACCCAGCTAAACATTATTTTTATTTCTATGTTTTATAGAAAAAGGGTTCCACTTTGTTGCACAGGCTGTTCTCTAAATCTCAGGATCAAGCTGTCACCCACCTTGTCCTCCCAACATACTGAGATTACAGTCATGAGTCACTGCAGTCAGCCAAGAATTTGGTTTGTATGTATGCAGTAAGATAGCTTTAAATCCACATGAAACAAATGCAGATAAACCAGATGGGGTAAATGAACAAATCCACAATCATGGTCAGATTTTTTACACTACTCTTTCAGTAGTTACCTTTTTACCCAAAAATGATTCTTAAGAATATAGAATATTTGAAAAATATTATAAAACAATTTGAGTTTATTGACATAGATCTAACAATTATATAACACACATCTTTGTCAGGTGTGCACACTTAAGATATATCATACAGTAGGCAACAAAATACATTTTTATACAGTTCAAATTACAGACATTATTAACTATATTATCTGAATACACAGAACTAAATAAGAAGTTAGTAATAATCTAGAAAATCTCCAGATAAATGAAAATTTTATAATAAACTGAAATAATCCATGTGTCAAGAAATCACTAAGAAAATATGAAAATATGTCGAAGTAAATATCAATAAAAATATAGCACATATCAAAGTTTTCAGAATATGGCTAATTCAAAACAGAGAGAGAAAGCTATATTACTACATTTCATATTTTAAAATATTTTAAATTATTTAAATTTCAACTGTTTGAAAGCTAAAACACAAAGCAAATTAAAACAAGTGGAAGGAAGAAAAAAATACATTAGCTAGAATAAGAAGTTGAAATAAAATTAACAAAGAAGAAAGTTTTATTTGAAAAGATGAACAAAATTGATTAACTCCTGTCAAGACTGTTTATATTAGGAAAATATTAGAAAAATACCTTTTATACACACCATCTAAAATAGTATCAAAAACTATAAAATTTTGAGTGACATACTTTTAGAAAGATGTGAAGAAAACCCTTTATATTGAAATGCATAAACAAGATTGAGATAAAATAAAGCACACCTCAGTAAATTAATATGGAATTTTTATGGATTTTATAATCAGTGTTGTAAAGATATCACTTTTTCTAAACTAACCTATAAATTAAAAGCCATACCAATAAACATGCTTAGTGTCTCTTTTTGCAAAAATTGATGTTTTTTCCCTAAAATATATCTATGCAAACCCAAAAAAAACTAGAAAAAAATTTGGAAAGCACAAACCATATTACTTCTATCCTTCCTATAAAGCTCTAATGAAGTATTTACTTGAGGATAAATAAACAAATAAATCAATGGAGCTGAAAGGAAGCCTAGAAAAACAGACATGCACACATAACAGATGCATGCACACGCATACACATAATTGTTTTGACAATGGTGTCAAAAAAATGGAAGTCTTCAAAAAGTAATGGTGGATTCAGTGCAATAGATTGCTAAAGCTTATTCCTCCTGTCTAGCTGCAACTGTGTACCCTCTGATGCACATCTTCTTTATCCATCCTCACCACCCAGCCTCAGCCTCTGATAACCATCATTCTTACCACTCTCAGGAGTTCAATTTATTTACATTCCACATATAGTAAGATCACAAAGTATTTGTTTTTCTATGCCTGGGTTGTTTCACTTAGCATAATGTCCTCAAGTTTATAGTGCATTGTATATTTTTAAATTGCTGAAAGACTAGATTTTGAATGTTCTCAGCACAAAAATTTTAAGTATGTGAGGTAATGGATATTTTAATTACCTTGATTGAATTATTCCAAAAGGTAAACATGTATGGAAACATCACATAATATCCTATAAATATGTATAATTATTGATTGTCAATTAAAAAAAAATAAAATATTTTTAAAGTGATGCTGAAACAATTGTATAAACTTAAATAAATAATAAAAAACTTCATATAACATGCAAAAATTAATTCAATGTGAATAGCAGATCTAAATGTAAAAAAAAAATACTGCTATAAATCTTTTTATAAAAAAGGAAAACATCAGTTTATGTATTTTAACTTTGAATTGTACAATGAATTTACTGGAAGAACAACAACAAAAACCCATTAAGAGAACATTTAATAAATTAGACTATTTCAAAAATTTAAAATTTCTGCTTTTCAAAAGATACTGTTATGAATATTAAAAGGCCAGGCACAAACTAGAAGAATATATTCATAATATAAATCTGTTAAAATGGATCTTACCCAGTGCATATCAAAAACTGCCAGTTAACAATAAAAATACAAACTACCTAGTCAAAAAAAAAATGGGCAAAATGTTGAAACAGCCATTTTAGGAAAAAAGAAAAGAAAAAAAAGAAAGACGTATATATAGTCAACATCATTACTCTCAAGAAGTTGCAAATTAAAGCAACGATGAGATTTCTTCCGCATCACACTCACTAGAATGATTACAATTTAAAAGACTGCAGCAAATGTGAACTAAGTTGTAGAGCAGTTGGAACTACATTGCTGGTGAGTACCTACAGTGATAAAAACCACTTTGGAAAAATGTCTAACAGTTTCTTCGTAAAGGTTCATGTATATCTATCCTCTGACTCCAAATTTCTACACCTAGACGTTTGCTCAAGACCAATAATATATGTCCACAGCAACACTTCTACAATAATATTCCTGGCAATTTAAAACATAACACCCACAACTTGAAGGAACCCAAAAGTCAATTAATAGGACAATGTATAAACAAATTGTGAAATACTCATACAAGTTGAAACTAAGCAAAGGAAGAAAGAACATTTATGCAGTCAACAAAAAGACGTTAAGGAGAAAAAGAAGCCATATATAAAATAACACAAAATGTACGATCCCTTTTTATGAAGTTCAAGAACATGCCAAACAATATATGATAATATAAATCAGAATAATAATTTTTCATATTGTATGAGAATGGACTGGAAAGAGGCATAAGGGACCATTCTAAAGTGATGGAAATATTCTGTGTTGGTTAAGACATATGTTATATTTTTTACATGAAGGAACTTTCTGTCCAAACTCATGAAATTATATAATTATAATCCATAAATTCCACTATCTATTAATTTTGTTTCTATTTTAAAAATGGGTATTTTCTGATTTCTTTTTTACATTAATTCCAGTATATCCTTTTAGTTCCCTCTCCAATATCCCTTTCCTTTGCTCTTCTAAAATCCATTTTTTTTTTAATTTTTTGGTAGCACATTCTGGTTTACAGCAGTGTCACTTGAAAGACTAGAAGACAGTGTATTAAGCCAATTACAATTTACTGTATTTCTTTTCCAGTGACTTAAAAATATTTTTCAGTATTAATTAATGTTTACTTATAATGATATATCATAATTATCCATATTTATGGGGTACAGTTTGAGATTTCAATGCATGCATGCATTGCATAATGGTTAAATCAAGGAAATTACCATAGCCACTTTAAATATTTATCATTTCTTTGTCATGATAGCATTCAAAAGGTTCTGTTCCAGCTATCTTGAAATATATACTGCACTGTTATTTGCTATAGTCACCCAACTGTGTCATAAACACCTAAACTTCATATTCTTGTCTAACTGTAACTGTGTACCCATTGACTAGCATCGTCTGGTACCTCTCTTCAGCCTCTGGTAACAACTATTCTACTCTCTACTTTTATGAAATTATCTTTTGTAGATTCCACATATGCATAAGATAATGTGATATCTTCTTTCTGTGCCTAGCTTATTTCACTTAACATGATGTCCTCCACGTTCATACTTGTTACCACAACGCCTATGCCCATCTACAGTTGAATGAATAAAATATATATATATATCTACATATATATATGGTGTGTGTATACACACACACACACACACACACAATAGAATACTATTCAGCCATAAAACAGAATGAAACACTGTCATCCGTGACAACTAATGACTGTTTTTTATATTGGTGGATATTTTAATTTTGTTAAGATGCTAAGTCAGTTGACAGTCCATTGGGAAAAAGTTCTCTTACTCTCAAGGGACATATAGTTTCATTTTTTAAAAAAATTGTCCTATTTGTATGAATTGGTATGTGTTTTGTGGCCATTAGTGATGCAAGACTTAAGAAAACCTAATAGCAAGGACAAAGTGGAAAGAAGGAAAAAAGCGGTCTTCTCTGATGCCATTTATTCAGCATATAAACCTATTCAGGGACCAATCTGTGGATAAATTTTTGGGTGAGAAATAAAAGTTACATATCATTAAAGCTACTTTAACTTGTTTTCTTCTTAACTTGCAGCCAAAAGTTTTCTTACTAAAATACCCATCCAGAAATTTTCCTTGTCAGGTTAAAAACCAATAGAACTAGAATTTTAAAAAAAACTAAAAGGTAAATAAATAGGTTGCCCCAAAACACAATGAAGAGGAAAATTGTATCACCAATGATTTGTCAAAAAATAAAATATATATCAGTTAATGTAGTAGTCACAGTTATAATTCAATTGTCAGAAACTTTGAAAAGTTGCTAAATCCCCTAGGGCAAAACATGATTTACTTGTTCCTGCATCCCCTGTATGACAAATAATTATAATATGTTGTAGTATATTCATCAATATTGCAAGAAACAAAAAAACAATTTTCAAAGTTCCACAATTCTCATGAAGATACACAGTGTAATATCTTTTTTGATTGCCATGTGATATTAACTTATTACATTTATTCTGAGTAAGCTAATATGTTTCCCAAGTAATTTGTTATTCACTAATGCTAAGTTCATTATCATATTTTATTACCAACATTATTAACAAATAAATATTTACCAACACCACCCCATAATAACTTGACATGATAGAACTTTCATATCACAAAATATGTAGCTGAAGTCTAAAAATGTATGAAAATAAATTGTATCAGAATAATTCTTAATGATATACTAATTTAATCTATTTGTAAGAAGTTAGCTTTATAGAAAGAGCTCTCAATTATTCAGAGACCAAAACAATTTTTTCTTTCAAAAAGAACGGATTGGAAACTTACAAAATATTCACAGTAGAGTTTAGACAATGAATACAGAGTAGGCAGTTTCACTTTAATTTCTTCTGGTCAGTTTTGATTTTTAGCTCTCAGGCAAAGGTACCTAAGGTACCAACAGAATATTTAAACACCACAGAGAACCATTTTCACTTGTTTAAGGTCCTAATATGATTTATATTAGTTTTGTATTTTATATAATCTTAAGATACATATTTAATGATTACATTGTGTACAGCGTATTTTTTAAAAAAATTCAAAAATTACCTTAATAGATTACAAAAAAGTGTTATAGAAAGATTGTAAGAAAGTAGAATATTTGAACCGAATATATTTTATTTGGGCTTGACACATTTTTTCAGTAAGTAAAAGACACCGAATGCTAAATCACTAACACATTATTACTAGGGCTGAGCAAATTAACTTAGCCAATTGACCCTCCTGGAAATAAAATCCTTATTGAGGTCTATAAATGTTCTATTAATTTTCCTTTCATTACCTTTCCTTTCATTCACATACACCCTTGAACTTATGTGTTCAGAACAACTCTAAAAAAAAAACTGTAGAAAAAAACCACAAGAAGTGTTTTCTCTGCAGCTTACAAAAAGTTCAGTTTTTAAGCTTTTTTAACCTTCTGATACAAATTCAATTGAACAAGTCTGTTTAGTGTTTTTGTCCTGAAAAATGTAGCTTCCTATATTTATGTAGCTTTCTATATTTATGTATTTCCATGATTTCCCAGAGCATAATTTTTTAACAATAAAGCATCGTTAAAATACTGATAGATTTTTCCTTTTTTCTGTCTGTGGGCGAGAGAGATAGAGAGGGCGAGTGGGAGAGAGAAAGGAAAAATAAAGGACAGAATACAAAAATCAAATATAAATTCATTTATCATATACTACAGATCAGCAGTGAACTAATGTAACATATATTCTGTGAACCTATCTCACATTTAACATGAGAGCTTTACAACGCCATCAAATAGGTCAATGTTTGGGTAGTTTTGGGGAGGTTTAGAATCTTGTGGTACCTAACTGCATGATGTTATAAGAGATAACATCCCTATTGTAAATCTAAGATTCGCGCTGGAGATATTTTTAAGACCTTGTATTTGATGAATCAGCTGGGCCACCCAATGGATAAACTGACTCATTTGGTCTCATGGTCCCCACCTACGAACTGACTCAGCTCAGTGAGACAGCATAGACTCCCTATGATTTCATCTCCAACCTGACCAATCAGCTCTCTTTACTCCGTGGACCTGTACCCACCAAATTATTCTTTAAAAAACCCCAGTCTCCGAATTTTCAGGGAGACTGATTTGGTTAATAAACACTGGTCTCCAGTTCAGCCAGCTCTGCATGAATTCAACTCTTTCTTTACTGCAATTCTTCTGTCTTGATAAATAGACTCAATCTGGATAGCAGGCAAAATGAACACGTTGGGTGGGTATATATTCAAGAAGAATGTTTGCATTTCAGCAAAATGATGGAATTACTTCCTCTAGATACTCAACAAATAAGTTTATTTACAGCTTTCTCAGATTGCAATGTCTCTAAATTTAAGGATGATGAGTATGATCTTTCCTCTAGAGGAAACATGAGCTTTACAATGAAACATTTCATGGTTGCCGAGGATATCCTTTTATAGTTCCATATGACTTGCATTTAGGTCAATGTGTGGTATTTTAGGAGTGCTTCTAACACAGGGTTTGATAAAAGAATAAATTCCATGTAATACCCGTCAGCAGCTCTTTCATATTTGAATTATGTTGGGCATATGACAGGAAGATTGCAGTATTTTTAAAGTAAATAGTATGTAAGAATTCCCACTAGCAGTTATTTTTAAAGCCACTTATACTTTCAAAGCACATGAATATAGATAATTATATCATAAAACCATAAAATCACACACTGAAATCAATTATAGAAATGGCTTCAGATATAGTAAAGTCTTTGATTTAAAAAAATACCTGGATAATTAATCTGTAAACTTCTGTTGTTTTCTGAAATGATTTACAAGTGTCTTAGACCTTGAGAATTTATTTAATTTTTCTCTATTTTGTCAAGACTGTTGTAAGATTTAGACAAAGTAATGTTTGTGTAGACAATCTTAAAACAGTAAAATATATACAAGTAAAAAGTATTATTATTACTACTGTAAAGAATGAGTTTATTACTCACCTAACTGTTACATTTAACTTTCTGCTTCAAGAACATGACACTATTATTCCTATTCAATAATACAGAAATGCAAGTTTATTAAAGCAAATGAAAAATTCTGACTTGAAATTAAAAAAACTAACAAAATTTATATTATAAAAAGACAACAGTTATATTATCAAACACAATTTTTGAAATATACCAAAATTCTTTCAAGATACTTCAAATTGAAAATTTTTATATCATTTAAAGAAAAAATTATTAAACTATACATTTTTCAGGTATTTCTGTAAAAATTATATATATATTATATATAATCTAGGCACATTACTTCTTTTGTTTCACATTTTTGTTTTTTTCTGATTACAAAAATATTTGTTATTAAAAGAAATCAAATCAGAAGTAGGTAAAATAGAAAGTGGTTCTGCAATTCCAGCCCCAAGAACAAGGACAAAGAATTACATTACATATTTTCCCATTTTTAAATTTTTGTATGTATAAATTAATAATAGAGTATGACAACAATAATAAATTTTGCTTCTCCATAACATATTTTTTTCAAACTGATATAATATTGGCAGTGATTTTTTAAGCTTACTATTTGGTATACCCTTCCATTTCTGTATATAAAAGATTAAGGAATTTTTTTTTAAAGAATTGCACAATACCCCATTAGGTGAATATACGTTTTCCTGTTAATGGGCCTTTGTGTTTTTTCCAATATGTGCCATAAAATACAGCACTATACTCATTATTCTTGTAAATATAATTCTGAGCATTTATTAGGATGTTTTGTAAGTTAATTTCCAAGAATTATTATGAAATATCATTCAGAATTATATTAAATAAATCTTTATGATATCCCTATCACTTTCAAATAATTAGTAACCTTTTGGGGAGATCACAATAACAAAAATTTGTAGTTCACCTCTGTTTAAAGCACTTGCATTTTGCTAACAGTTATTTTTAGATATCACTATGCAAGTTACATAGTGACTTTAAAAAAATTTTAGGAATCCCAGTTATTATAATTCACAATGGGCCTCTCAGATAGTCATAGGAAAATAATAGTGCTTAAGCCTAAGAGTAAAATTTTTGCAAGTTTTTGTCATAATACTTGTGTAAGTCTTAACCAGACATCTAATACTGTTTAACATAATTTATGGGTAGGTGATTTAAGTCTTGGTAAAAAAAAATACGGATTTTCTATTTTTCCAGAAAAAAAATTATAATTTCCCCAGAAAGATGGTGAGATGGTTTTTACTTAGAAATAAACCAAATTGATAAGGCCTGAGTCATTAAGATAATACCAAGCAGCTCTAAACTTGATGTCTATTGTTAATTGGGAAATAACTAACCAGACTATTAAGGCATCTATCAAAAACATTTTTACAAAAATATAAATAATAAATGCTTCCAAAGCTTTGCACATTCCAAATTGATGCAATCAAAAGTCACATCTTTTATGAAGTAAGAATATTAAAGATTATCATTAAGGTTATAGTTGTAAATGTTTGCAATATTTGGCCTTTTCTATTTACTTCTGTGCAGAAAATAATTTTTAGTCTGTGAACAGTATATATTATATAATCAGTGGTATTCATTAAGACTCTCTTCCAATATTTCTGGTTCTTTTTTTGAACACACTGTAAAAATACATTCTCTGTTCCCCATGCAATTAAATTAGGTAAGGTCATGAAACTTGACTTATCAGCAAAAGTCAAGCAAAAGTAATATACACCATTTCGTGGAGAAAAAAATTAAAAGCTGATAGTTTTCCTTTCATGTCCCTCTCCCATCTGTTGTAAAATTAGTGCTTTTTAAAAATAGTTAGTGGAGTGTTCATTAGCTTGGATCCTGCTGTGAGGACATCACAGGTCAGAAAAATGTTCCTTCTCTATGAACACTCAAGGGATGTGCAACTTGAGAAAGGATGTGTAAAAAGTGCAATTCTGATATCACTTATTACTGCAGCATGTGTCTAATCTAATAGATATATCTCTTTAAAGTAAAAATAATTTTTCATTTGATATTTGGAGAGTTGCCGGTTGATCATAAATAGAGTTAGCCAGAATTTATTCCTTGTGGTAAAAATCATATCTTCTAATTCACAGTTTTTATTGGCTTTACAGTACCGGCCATAAAGAAAAGAATAATTCAGAAGAATTCAGCTAGAAAATAATAGTATATATTTTTCAAAAATATGTAGAGGTTCTATAATCGAAATAAATCCCATGAAGTTAGGAAGCACGCTGGTCTTATTCAAACCGTGTATCTCCTGAGCCTGGTATGCTTCCTGTAACATAGTAAAGGCTTAATAAATATTTGCCAAATATTAAACATCATATGGTCATGAGTGAAGAAAAGGAAGTCAACTTTTTAATGGTAGATCAATAATCCCAATATTTTCCCACAATTAACCTTACTGTTTGTTGAGGCTGATTGAAGTTTTATAATTTCAATGAAAACACGGTTTATGTTTCTAGGAAATTTGATGTGAATGCACAATATGACATTTACTGAGAAGTTTTCTTTCATTATGACCCGATAACAGTATTAAAAAAAAAAGACTGGTAAAAAATGGTTTAAAGCTATATAAATTACTGCCACAGATGTCTTACCACCAGAACATACCAACCACAAGGAAAGAATGAAGAAAGCTAGCACTAATTCTGTACCTATTGTGAAAGTTGATCATATGAATTGGGTTATTCTTGTCATACCCAACTAAAACAGAGTTGAAAAGCCAGGAGATAAAAGCACTAAGGCACAAAACATTGCTCCAAAAATGTAACTCTCTGCAAGCTTGGCAGCTGAAACTGTGGTAACCTGGAATGAGTTTTACCTAATGACCACTGACACAACCTGATGCAGTTCTCAGACTAGTTTTGCTAACATATGTCACCAATCAGAGCTTGGTGACACAGGTTGGCAAAACTAGTCTTTAGCTCAAAACCCTACTAGCACCAGTGAAATTTCTCAAATAGAAATACATTACATTTCTGCTTTTTATAGAACCTCTAGCCTTATCTTTGTTCTTCAGAGAGAACACTTTTGATTCATGGCGGAGACTCTCTCCAGTTTGCAAACTGATATTGCCAATAAAACTCTCTTTTATAATATCTAGTCATCCTTCTTGGTCCTTTGGACAACATTTACACTACCAATTGTTAGCTACTTTTGTGAATAGTTAAGAAGTCATTTAACAAGCACATATTCTTTGTTTACTATGTGCCAGGCTTCATTCCATGCAACTTTCCATGTATTATCTGAGCCAAAACAGCCACCTAATGAGATAAATATTACCAGCATCCTTTTACATAAAATAGGTACAGGGGAAAATAAATTTTTCAACTCACAGAACTATTACGTTTAAAAAATGAGAATTTAAATCAAGTGTACCCAACTTATTAGGAATTACTTGTTCTCAAATTCCTTGCTTTTCCACTACTCTGTTCTGTCATTGAAGAAATTCATCAACTAATCTCTAAAGGCATTTTCTATGGAGGACATCTCTTATAACGGTGAGCAATTGCTACTTCATATGACCTCACTTCGTTCAATTTTATTTCAACAGTAATCAATGATAGCAATAAAAAGGAATAAAATATGGACTGTTCCCTAAGTGGCTGAGAGTTTAGACATTGTAAATTGGGTAATTTACATGGGTAAACCCATGTAATTGGGTACTAGAATTATACATTAAGAAATAAAATGAGACTCTGTTGTGTCTTACTAAAAATAAAAGGGTACAAGTATCATATTTATTGTGTCATATTAGAAGTCCTATAATAATAAAACCTATCCTATAAAATAAAACCTTTGTTGTGGTTGGGAATTCACTATTTTCAAGAAAGATGTAAAGTGTCTTCATGATATCACCCCTAGTCCACAGAGAAATGTTCATGTCACATCTGATAATCTCCAATTTTGCAAAAGAGAGAACTGAATATCAGAGCTGTTAACTTGCCCTAAGACACAAAGTCATGCAGCTGATGTTACAACTATGTAATTTAATATGAATACATTTGTTTCCACTATGTCACACATGATAAAGGGGCACCTATGGGACTGAAAAAGTTTATTTTCTGCCACAATAATTGAGGTATTTAGGTTAGTGTAGTCCATAGGTCTATCAGTGGAACCTGAAAGTGGAATTGCTATTTAAAGGTACTCTGACGGAAATGACTTGAAAAAAATTGGATCACTTTTTTAAAAGCCACACAGCATTGGTTATTTGCTATATAGAGGATGCCACAGAATACTAAGAAAGGAGAAAGAGAGTTTTAAAATTCTGTGTTCCAGACATACAGAATTGTAGAGACACTGGGTTTTTCTCCACCCAGTATTTAACTGGGTCAGTCTCACAAGCACAACTTTTCTGATTAAGAAAAAAAAAGTTGTATAAATTAGGTATAATATTATAACTCAAATGTTAAAGAAGGGAGTTAATAAGGATTATCATTAGTCAACTTGTGCATTTTAGCTCATTTAAAGTTCATTTAACCCTATCTTAAATGGCTGAAGAAAGACTGGATTAGAGTAGTATGTTTTGTTTTGTTTCTCAACTAATATCCCATACATTTATACAATAATCTAAAGTAATGCCAAATAAATTTATTTATTTTCTGCGTATTTGTAAAAATTGATTTAAAAGGGTGCTAAAGTTTATATTTCATTTAAGTTATAGCATACATAAAATCACCTTTTATAGAAGGATCTAAATTGATTTTGGAATAAATTGTCATTTTTATTGATTACTTTTTTTATTTAAATATATCTTTAAAAAGTAGATTGTAATTTAAATATCCTTTCAAAATTCAGGAATATTTTTCTTTTCACTCAGGAATCAAGATAAGGCATTTCCTGTGCATAAACTTGTGAATTTCCTTATAGAAAACGCATTAAAGAAAAGCTTGACCCTCTAATCAAGCAGGATGTTCTTGAATCAATCACATGTCCTGCTCAGCTTCATCAATTATTTCAACTTAATGCTTAAATGGTATTACAGGTGAATGTCAGATTTTTAGTGCATGTATTGCTTTCTGCATGTGACTATTAGCTCCCATTTTTTAATCTCTGGAGTATAAATTTGGAATTTACCAATTAATTGACTAAGACAGCAGAATTACAAGTGGTATTACTTTCTTTTTAGAAATATTGTATTTTTATAGATAAATTTATTTTTAAAAAGAACCATAAATATACTCAGGGTGGTCTCTACACATTCATTTTCTGAGTACCATTTTATGAGACCCCCCTGCATGGAGAGGGAGCAAGACACAAACAAGGGATCCACTTCAAAGGCTGTGGGCTCTTCTCAGATGATGTGCCAGGGGAGATGTGATGGTAGCTTTCACTAGTGTGACAGCACTGGGGGTTCTAAGAAGTGGTTAGTTTTAGGTATATTTTATGTATAAGTGGTGCCAACAGGACTGGCTAGTGAACTGAATATAGGGTGTGAGAAAATAAAAAGAATGAAGAATGTATTATGCTTCTGTATGCATTAACTTACTATATCTGTTAGAATAATTAAAATTGATAGGTTTGTTTTTCCCAAGAATGTAGATCAAAGGAATCAGTACCAGGGGAGATGGCACTAAACACATACAAAAATATTGTTGCAATCTATAGATTGATTTAATTGCTTTACATACATTATCATGTTTAATCTTCAGGCCATCCTATAAGGTAGAAAATTTTATTATTCTTGTTTAAGATTAGAAAAATGAGGAACAGGACAGTTAGTAGCTTGCACAAGGTTTCTGTACAAGTGGCAGAAATTAAAACCAGACACTCTGTCTCCAAATCCAGGCTCTTAACCACTAGTTGGTAATGTTTCCCAAATATGTCTTACTTATAGCGGTATTTGTCAATCAGAGAGAAGAGAGATTATTATAAATTTAATCCTAAGGTAGCATTTCTAAAGTCAGATCAAAATAATAAATTAAACAAATTGAATTAAAATAGTATAAAATTAAGGGACATTTATGATTCATTTAAAACTCAATATTCTCTCTAATATTCATAGACTATTACTTTTGGAGAGGAAACATAAAAATTTGACAGAGGCTTTTTAATTTTTACTTCTAGCCTATGTTTAGCTTTGGTGAAATGCATTGCTATTTGAATGTTCATTTTTCTATGTGCCAAAATTTCTATGTATGTTTTATTTATTTACATTTATTTAATAAAGTTCCATCTTATTGTTAAAATCTACTCTATTTTCATCTATCTCAAAAACTTACTGTCTTTTTTCCCCTCATTTTGTTACTGTATAAGAAAAAAGCTATATTTGCGATTCAGAAGAAAAGTATGAGAGATGATCTACAGGTGATGCCAAGAAGACTGTAAAAGCATTGATAATGGGCCTCCCTTTTAGGGGCTGTGACTGCATAATACAATGGGTCAAACAGCCAGTACAATTTTAATTATTAATATTAAATAATATATTATTTATAGTAATATTAATATTAAATATTTAATTAGTATTAATTAAATATTAATTAATATTAATATTAAATAAATATAAATAATATTTATAATATTAAATAAGTTGAGTTGCGTGTGCCCATAAACTGGTGTGCCTTAGGAAAATTTGACTCACACATTTACTTCTAAACAAGGTCATAGCTTTCAATTTTAGGGTTATAAAATCTAATCTTTCTCACAAGTTCACAACTTGAGTACCCTAAATTGGATTCAATCTACCTAAATTTAAATCAAATCACCTTCAGCTAATCATCATCTGTGTCATGTTTAGCAGGATAACCTTCTTAAGCTACAATTATCTATTAAATTCTGAAAAAAATAAAAAACAGTACCTAGCTCATATGGTTATAAGGTTTTAATGAGATAGTAGTTATTCTAAAAGATCATTCATTTACACAATAATGGTTGTCTTTATTCTTTTACTACAGATCTGTTAATATTGATGCTTGTTTGTAATTGTTAGTATAATCTAATTACATATAATTCCCAGATCAATTTTAATAATGAGGAATAGTAATGAAAGTGTACCTCTGTATTTTTCCTTGACTTTAATAATTTTTAAATTATTTCATCATGGAGTAATTATTATATCATATTATATATGGAACTTTCCAACTATATCTAAGAAAGTTTCAACCTACAATGAAAGTTGCATTTAGCCAAAGACTACGTTAATATCTAAAGATTATATTTTTGTCCTTGACCTATTAATATGGTGAACTATATTAATACATTTCTGAAGTTTAAAGCATTCATAGACATAATTCACTTGTGTGTGTTGGGCCTTTCTTTTTAGCGCTGCTAGATTTGATTTGGTGATACCGAGTTGGAGTAGGGAGTGGAGAAATGAATGAGTTACAGTTGAAGACTGAGAGACAGGCTGAGACTACATCAAATAGTAACTTGATTTTAGGAATTTAATATCTATTTAGAAGGAATTTTGCATGGAATTTATATTTTAAGTGTGTACATTTTTAGAACATCTATTTTCTTTGATACATTATCCTCTCTCTTCTTTTTGGCCTAATGAACTTGCTTAGTTGACTGAGATAAGCAATTAGAAAATTTCATAATGATCCCATTATAAATCTAAGACCTCTCTACCCTGTACTCTGCCTTCTTCATCTAAAAATTAATAAAAATTCTCTGCTACTGTCTAAGGAAAATAGGGTTCTCAAGAGAAACATATTTTATTACCTGTTTCTTCAGGGAATTTGTTATTGCAATCAAATTCTTCATCCCTCGCACCTCACATCATCTTTTTTTTTTTTTCTAACTTTCTACTGGAAGATTTCCAAATGGCCTGTACTCCAAATAAACCACTCTTTAAACCACAATTCTCCCAATATTGTGAGATCCAAAGGCTATCAGTTTTGATTCACTGAAATCTCAGCACCATTCAAAACAATTTATATCCTTTTATTTCTTGAACAAATTCATTTACTTGGCTTCCAGAAAACCATGTTTTTCTCCCTACCAAACTTGTTCCTTTTTAAACTTTATATTCTCTCTTTACTCTCTGGCCCCTAAATGTAGCATTGTAGAGCTCAGTCCTTGGAAGTGTTCTCTTCTCCCTTGGTCTTAGGACTTTAAACACTACCCAGGAGCTAATGCTGAGATTTTCCACTGAAGCTTCAGATTCATGATGCTAACTGCCGCCTTAGCATGTCTGCATGGATGTCTAATATGTATCATAAAATATGTATCATAAACACAGCATGCCCAAAATCCAACTCTTGATTTCTACTGCTGTGCCCCAAGCAAACTAGCTCCTTATCCAGTCTAACCAACCCAGTGAAGGGCAAAACTATTCAGGCTTAAAACCCAAGGGACGTTGGGCTGCTTTTCACAACCCAAGGGACATTCTTGGCTGCTTTTCACATCTCACATTCAGTTCATTATTCAGTGTTGTTGATACCATTTACACTTAAAATCTAAAACTAATCACATCCCACTATCCCTCGCACCACCCTGGCATCACTGAGCCACTGAAGCACTGTATTTCCTGTCAAGTGAAAAAAATAAATCAACTTGTATTAAGCCAATATCCCTGTGCTACCCTAGTCAAAGATACCACTGTCTGTCTTCTGGAACACTGCCATGCCTCTAAGTGGACCCTTTGATTTTACTTTTTTTTTTTTTTTTTTGAGACGGAGTCTTGCTCTGTCGCCCAGGCTGGAGTGCAGTGGCACTATCTCGGCTCACTGCAAGTTCCGCCTCCCGGGTTCACGCCATTCTCCTGCTTCAGCCTCCCGAGTAGCTGGGACTACAGGTGCCTGCCACCATGCCTGGCTAATTTTTTTGTATTTTTAGTAGAGACGGGGTTTCACCGTGTTAGCCAGGATGGTCTCGATCTCCTCACCTCATGATCCGCCCGCCTTGGCCTCCCAAAGTGCTAGAAGCAGAGAGCTCTCTATTTGGTACTAACAATGTGTAATACTATAAATTCATTTATTTTACATCTCTGTTCCCCTCAATGCTTAATTTTTTATTTTTATTTTATTTTTATTTTTATTTTTGAGACAAGGTTTTGCTTTGTTGCCCAGGCTGTAGTACAATTGGCATAACCTCAGTTCACTGCAACCTCCACCTCCCAACCTCCAGTGATCCTCTTGCCTCAGCCTCCTGAGTAGCTGGGACTACAGGTGTGTGCCACCACACTAGGCTATTTTTTTCATTTTTTGTAGACATAGGGTTTCCCCATGTTGCCCAGGCTGATTTTAAACTCCTGATCTCAAATGATCCTTCCATCTCAGCCTCCCAAAGTGCTGGTATTACAGGCATAAGCCATTGCACCAGGTCCCCTCAATGTTTCCTAAACACATTTAGAATAAAATTCAAAGTCCTTATCAAATGTATGTATTCCGATTCCTGGATACCCTTTGGAACTTTCCTTTTCTAACAATATTCATCTTTGATCAAGCTGCCATAGCCATGCTAACTTCCACAATGGGCCTTAAATACCCACATTTGCTCCCACCTCAGGGTCTTTATACTTACTTTCTTCTGCATAAACACTCTACTTTCAGATTGTTGCATGACACACTCTTACTCTCCCAATTTACTTAAATATCTATTAAAATATCAGTGACAGGGAGATCTTTCTTAATACTGTAAAAAGCAGATAGTCCCTACTTTGTTTTATTGAATTCTCCATCCTCAATTCCTGGAACAACTCCTGACATTTCAAAAGTACATGTTACTGAAAGGATTAATAAATATTTGAAACAAGACAAAATGTACAAGGGCCAGTTTTGCATGTTATTTAAGTGTCTAGAGAGGCGTAGGGAGTAAAGAAGTTGGAGAGAGGTTATAAGAGTACCTTAGAAGTAATTCCTTCTCTTAGAAATAAGGAGTGGATAAAATGTAAAATGTAATCCTCTTTTATGCCAGATAAAATACAAATTGTAATATGTACAAATTATTTTGTTTTGTTTACAGAAGATTAAAAAAACATATCCACTGCACTTGGTAACATTGCATTAGTAAGCTATGTATGATGCTCTTTTAAATTTGCCTGACACTTACTTATTAAGAATAGGTGAGTCACATTTTCAAAAGATTTTTAACTTTGCCAGATTTCACTTCAGAATTCATTTAAATAAAGAGCAACACCTGCAAATTTGAAGTCTGATGTTTTTAACCAATTAGTATATACAAATTTCTGGAATATGGAAGCATCATATACATGAATAAAAGTATGACTTTTTAAATGACTATAGAGTTTTTAAGATGATGTATTATGAAGTACAATAAGCAAATGACTAAAAGTCAAGAATAACTTTATTTCAACCCTGTATGTACTGTGAGAGTCAAGTCATCTGAAATCTCTAAATCTTAATTTTGTCATGCATACAAAGTAGAAATATAATAACATTTGGTCTGTTTAGTATTTTTTGAGATCAAATAAACCAAGGTAATGTATGTGCTTTAGTTAAAAAATGCTAAGTATTTCATATAAATGAAAAGTCATTTTTACATAAAATTCAGTGGATCCATTTATGAAAATGAGATTTTGTCACATAGCAAAATGTATAAGCAAATACATGATTGGAAATTAGTTTTTCGCCAAAATAGTCTACTTAACTATGTTTTGAGAAAATGTGCAATTTTTGTAAGAGGAAAATTCTGCATTCTCACAGTCACCTGAAAAATGCGAAACTTGACTCAGAGCATGTAAAGCTTTATTTGTTTGTACAATGTTCAGCAAAGAAAGAAACGTCAGTCATTCCCTTTTAAAGATCTCATTTTTTACCTGTCAAATGGGACAGAGTTCAATACACAATTGTTTTTCCACTGGGGCAGTTTCTTGGCTGAGGTGAGTAAGCATGCCAGGCAGAGTTGGACAGTTAAAGAATTAAAATGTCCTAAGTAGCATAGCAGAAAATATTTGATATGTGGCTCCTTGAGAATTTAAACAGTGTAAAAACAAACAGGTAATATTATTTTTAAAAATATTTACTTGGCTCAGAGTGGGGGTGATCGTGGAGATATAAACGGAAGTACTAGAGGAAAGAAAGAATTGGTGAATTCTCCCTTGAATTAAGCAAAGCATAGCTTAAGAAATGAAAAGCTCTGGAAGTGGCCTTATGTTAGCAGCTTAAGCAGTCACGTAGTTGGAGAAGAGGAAGGGGGTTAGCAATCAGTAAATACTCAAATATTTGTGAAATAGGCTCTATCAGAAAAATCTCAGAAACCAGCTGTGCCAGCAAGAAGCATTGGAAACCTGAGGGAATTCCGCTTTGTTTCAGTTTCTTTTGTGAAATGCCAATCAACAAAACATTATTAAAAGGCCTAAGAAATGGAAAGACAAATAAGGGTTCTTTTTTCTACAACCTACAAATCCTGATGGAACAAGATTTTTTTTTTTTTTAACCACCTAAGCAGATAGAGACAATTCAAATACTAGGCTGAATTTTAGTTTCAGCTGTGTTTGGAAAAGTATTACATGGAATATAACACTGTACCAATTGACAAATGATTTCTCCCTTATTCAATAATATTCCTAAAAACTTAGCTTGATTGATTAATGGTAAGGTTAAGATGACCTCTTAATTATCTATTTCATGTTTAAGAAGGAGAAAGTGAAATAAGGAACCAATATAAAGCATTGATTTATATTTCTTTGCATGATGATAATGTTAAATTTTTTATGTTTCTTATTATAACAACTTGAGGTAAAACTTTATTTATGGGTTATCATTAAACTTCCAAAATGGGAATTTCTAAAGAATATTCTTGATATGGAAATAATAAATGGAAGTATCTCTCCTTGTACAAATATTGGGATCACCCTTCTTCCTTCTTTGACAATTTCTTAACAATTTTAATAACCACTTGGAATACCTTCCCAATCCCCTGACCAAATAGTTTCATTTCTTCATATCTTCAAAAATCTTCTCCTGTATGTAAATTCAGCCATCTACCATTATGGTTATGCCTTAGATCTTGTCATCACCAATAGCTGCACACCCACTGTAATCTCTACCTCAGGTATTCCTCTCTCTAAACAACAGCTCCAATCCTTTTCTTCTCTTCCTCAAATTCACCTGCATTCACACTATTTGATTTTCTGAATCTAACAATAATTCACCCTACCATGACCTGTTACCTATTGACACTACCATTTTTTTACTCTCAATTATTCCCCTTCACTTATTATTTTGCCTACCCTAGATAACACTGTTCAACTTCTTAGTATGCTGATTTTCCTAATAAGGAAATTAAAGTAAGATATTTAATCCCTCTGAGCTTCAATTTCTCTATTATGAAAATCAGTATACCAATACAAAATCTGGATAAACCAAAAATCTTGACTCTTTCCTTTTTAACTGTTCCAACACAGTTCAAGAATGGCAAGTAGTAGCTACATCAAGCCTAGGTCCACATTAGAACTACCTGGGAGCTTTTAAAGGTACCTTGCTCTAATGTCTTGGCTCCATTCCTCCTGATGAGCATCTTTGTCCTCATGACTACTTCCAGATGTTTTTTGGAAGTTCTTAAATTTACTGTTGATTTAAGGACTTTTGGAAAACCTGATGAATTCTACAAAACTCTTCTACAGACCTTGCTCATGGACACAAACTGTTGCTTACAACTTCAAAAAACATTTCAGCCATCTGAATCTTATACAGTGAATAAAGGTTAAGAACTTATGGATCATTACCAGAGATTAACTGAAGTCTTGTGGGTTCCCAAATATTATACAATATTAGGAATCAATCTTAAATAATTCAAAATTACAAACACAAAATAACAGGACCTTAGAAGAGCCTAGTGTAAGTGAGCGGCCCTGAAGCCTAAACATCCTTAGCTTCACAGTTATTCCATTTCTGACTATAAATATGCTGTCTTCCAAATACTACCTTTCACACAGACACACACACACACACACAAATAATAAAACCTCTGTGATTTGGATAAACTAAGAATCTTCATTGTTTAGCCTAAAGAGAACTGTGGCTTAGAGTTTTTTGTAGGCTAAATTTGGGGAAGATTTCTAAGTGCCCATTTTTATTGTATTTTGATCACCCAATCTCATATTTATGTATTAAAAAGTTCTAATTTGCTTTTTAAGTGGTTCCAAAAAAAGGTAAATATTTAATTGATAAATCTAAACAGTATTCAAACTAAAATGACCAAATATATTTTTAAATAAACAATCCCTTTAGAGTTTTCTTTCATGAAAAATGACTCAGGAATTACTACACACAAAATGCTTCCATCTCTGGCCCAGTAGGTTATCAGGAATCTAATATCAATTTTTTTAAGTCCTATCTATGATGTAGCTGCTGAATATCTCACAACTGTCCCTTATAATTTATTTCACATACCACTATTGTAGCTCAGACCCTTGCCTAGAAACAAGCAATAACCTTATTACTTATTACTCTAGTTCCAGTTTTTTTTTTCTCTCAGTATTCCATATTTCATCATCTAAATGATTTATTTAAAAGTTGGCCTATTCATTCAGAAGCACAGCTTTGATATTACCATGATCTGTTCAGCCTTTTCTTTATTTGCTATACAAGTTGAGACTCTTATCTGAAATGCTTGGTACCAGAAGTGTTATTTCAGGTTCTTTTTATTCTGGAATATTTGCATATACACAATGAGATGTTGGGATGGGACCCAGGTCTAAATACAAACTTATCTATGTTTCATATACACCTTATACACATAGCCTGAAGGTAATTTTATGTGATTTTTTTATGATTGTGGACATGAAACAGTTTGTGTATATTAAACAATAAAAAATCAAAGGTATCAGATGTGGAATTTTTCAATGGCGGTATCATGTTAGCACTCAAAAGTTTTTGGATTTTGGAGCATTTTCAATTTTGGTTTTCAAATTAGGAATGCTCAATCTGAATTAAAATATTTAACTCTAGTATGTATTAAATGTGTACCATATACTTGATATTTGTCATGTATGTTTTAGTTTATCGATTTTGTCAGAATTATAAAATAAATACTTTTACCACTCTTCTTTTACAATGAGGAAACTGTGTCTTAGAAGCCACTTGACTTCAACTTTGTGGCAGCAGTATGTGCAAGTGCTGGGCATTAAACAAGGTTTATCTTACTTTCAAGATCTTGTGCTTAACTGTTATGTTATGTATTGAAAACAACCTTCCCAAACTTATTTCTTACAGAAAAATACCGTAATGCTTCCCGTGATGCCAAACTGAACTACTCCATGCTCACCATCCTTATCCTAGCCTTCTCCATGTTCAGAATTTGGCCCATCTTTATACCGGAATCTCTATTATTCCTTCCCCTCATAGTTAAATCCTATGTATTCCTGAGTTCTCACCACAAATTCCACATGCTTTGTAAGCTGTATTCTTTCTCCGCTTAAAGTAATGCCTCCTTCCTCTAAACTACCTTAGCATTTTAATTTATTCTATATACATGACCTGTATCACTTTTTCATCTTACGTTATAACTTTGATTCTGTATTAAACTTTGCCTGTCTGTATCTCATTGGAGCCCCTAAAAGACAAAATTTTTATCTGACTTATCTGTGCCTCCAATGACATAGTGTCTTTTCCTTAGTAGATGCTTAATAAACGTTATTGAATGAATGGACCAAGCATAGACAAATGCTTCTTCTACTCTGTAAATCTTAATACATTAACTTATACTGGCTTAGATCTAACTTGTATTTAATATTTTTATGGGTTCTCACATCCAAGTGCTATAATTATTTAACTATAGCGGTAATCATTCCTTATTCATAGTCCCATGGAACAACAGTCATAATTTCCAGTCTTTTACAAGTATACCAGGATGCACGGTACTACCTACTATCACTAGCACTCACCACTAACTGAAGCACAATACAAAAAAAGCCAGGCCTCAATGCAATATAAGTAATGTTACCACAGTTTAGAGATTGCTTTCAGGTAATCATCTGTCATTATAGAGACACTGGGAATTTCAAGAATTGATTCTAGATTCTAATTAGGTTAAAGGAAAAAATACAAACAATAAAAAATGAAATAAAATGATAATATAGAAACAATAATCATAGAAGTGCCTTTTTATATTCTTTGTCTAACATGGATTAATTAGAGGTGTATGGTACTGGCTCTCCTCTTCCTTTTGGCATTTGAACTTAAAATCATGATTTATGTATTTATGTATTTAGTGGGAAATGGTAGGTAACACTATTCATGTAAATATAAGACCTCCTAGCCTCCGGTGGGCTCTGAATTCTCTAAATGTTCTGAGAGTCAGCAATATGTTGTGTTAGCTCTGGATCGAATGTGCTTTCAAAGGCTTCTGCTAGCCTTAACTTCATACCTCACAGCAGATTTTAGAGCTTGCCAGGCTGAAACCAAGGCTCTAACTCTGCTTTTGAAAAGTTCTTGATCGCTTTTAAGCTTGGAATTATTTTAACCTTTATACTTGTTCCCACAACATACAGCAATTTTTTTGCCTCTCCTAAACTTAATTTTAGCCAGATTTTGCAACAAATCTGAACAGTGAGCTCCACTTGGTATTTTAAATGTAATTCAAAACAAATCTACCTTCTGAATTTGGCTACTGAAACAGAATTGTTTTTGTTTATCATTTTTATGTTATCTTATAAATAGTGTCATCGGTAATTTTCAAAATTATCTGTAGTCACAAAGCAGTACTATAGGCCATATGCAGTCAAATATAATACTGGATGTTGCAGCAACAAAGGTAATAAAAATTGGTTTATATTAACAATTTTAGTTTTTCATAAAAATAGAATCATATTTAGCATATTGTCAATACAAAATGTCATATTGTATCATATAATTGATTACTTATTCCTGAAAATAGTAAATCATGAGCTGAAATTAATATATTGTAGGACTATAGCTAAGTCCTTAAATCAAAAATTAAAATGCCCAACTTATACTGTTAAATGTTTTTACTTTTTACATTAAGATTTGTTCTAATGTTTGACATCCTTCAATTGAAGTAAACAGTAAGTAAATATTTACAACTTTCAAGCACAAGCTGAGGGCATATCTCATCTTAGATTCAGTGACTAGTTGTAACAAAGATTCAGTGACTAGTTGTAACAACCAAATAAGAATTTCATTAAAAATTGGACGCAATGCCAGCAATATTAACATACCTGCTAAAATCACTGGTGAAAGAATGATTCTGTGAGAATAAAAGAATCCCATCACTACACTGCCAGCATCCAACAAGTTTATCCTCTCTAATTTATAAAGTACTTACATACAAAGGTTATATACCAAAGGGGATGGTAATTGCTAGCACTGAAGTAATAATAATTCTATGTTATATGCAGTATTTTAATGTTTTTCCTATGTTAATTACTAAATCTCCCATAACTCTATATAGGTATTATCATTAGTTCCCATTTCACAGGTGAGGAAATGAAGATTCAGTCAGATTAAGCAACATGTTCCAAATTACACAGGCTATAAGCTTGGAGCTGGGATTTAAACCCGTGTAATTTATTTTGAGAGGCCTTGTTTGCTTCCTCTATATCCCAGAGGGAAGAGCAATGTCCAAATACTAGGGGACAACTGGCTTCAGTATTAGTCATATTAGTCAGTGTTCTACAGAAAACCAGAATGAATAGGATATACAGAGATCTATAAAAGGAGATTTGATATAGGAATTAGCTCATGTGATTTTGGAGGCCAAGAAGTCCCACCATCGGCTGTCTACTAATTAGAGAATCAAGAAAATTGGTGGCATAATTCAGTCTGTGGTTGAAGACCCAAGGCAGGAGAGTTTCTAGTATAATAAGTCCTAGAGTCCAAAGGCCCAAGAATCAGAAATTTTGATGTCCGAGGGCAGGAGAAGATAGATATCAAGAAGAAATAAATTTGTCTTTCCTCCCTCATTCTATTTAGGCCCTCAAGAGATTGTATGACACCTACCTTCACTCGGGAGGGTGGATCTTCTTCTTTTTTTCTTTTTTTTTTTTTTTTTTTTTTTTTTGAGACACAGTCTCATTCTGTCACCAGGCTGGAGTGCAGTGGTGTGATCTTGACTCACTGCAACCTCTGCCTACCAGGTTCAAGTGATTCTCCTGCCTCAGCCTCCCAAGTATCTGGAACTACAGGTGCGTGCCACCACACCCAGCTAATTTTTATGTTTTTAGTAGAGATGAGGTTTCACCATGTTGGCCAGGATGGTCTTGATCTCTTGACCTTGTGATCCAGCTGCCTCAGGCTCCCAAAGTTCTGGGATTACAGGCATAAGCCACCATGCCTGGCTAGTGGATCTTCTTTCTATACTAAGTCTACTGATTCAAACCCTAATTTCTTCTGAAAACACTCTCACAGACCTACCAGAAAGAATGTTTTACCACCTATCTGAGCATCCCATGGCATAGTCATATGGACACATAAAATTAACCATTACAGCTTCCTTTACTCAGGAGTAGTTGCAACTTCTAAGACAGTGAAATAGCAAAGCAGCTAACATAACTAACTCCGTTTTTGTTTAAGGGGTCTTTATCCATTCCTGTGTGTAGGCTAGGAAAATTTTAGAGTAAACAACTGTGTTTTGTTAAAGATTTATAGGAGCATTGTGACCTGACCAAGGACAAATAAGTTCCCAACCTCCTTGAACCCTCACTGGCACCTAGATGTCTGTAGTCATCTGTCCTCTCTTGGTCCCAACCCTCTCCTCTTCTACCTGCCGTTAATATAAAAAGAGCCTGGAATTTGTACTGACTAAAGATGGTACTTTAGGATACTAGCCGACCGTCTTCTTATTTTGCTTCTTATTTTGCTGGCTATCGGGATAAACCTCCTTTTACTCCCATTTTTTTTTTTTTTTTTTTTTGAGACGGAATCTTGCTCTGTTGCCCAGGCTGGAATGCAATGGCACAATCTCTGCTCACTGCTACCTCTGTCTCCTGGGATCAAGCAATTCTCCTGCCTCAGCCTCCCTAGTAGCTGGGACTACAGGCTCACACCACCACACCTAATTTTTTGTATTTTTAGTAAAGACGGGGCTTCACCATGTTGGCCAGGCTGGTCTTGAACTCCTGACCTTGTGATCCGCCCACCTTGGCCTCCCAAAGTGCTGGGATTACAGCCCCTTACCATTCATCTTGACCCCTCAGAAGGTTGCCTCAAGCAACTTTGTTTAATGCTATTATGGGTTTGTGTTACTTTCTCAGGCCATGTATAGGAAGCTATCATGGTACAGTCAGTAAATGTTTTAGTTTATGTTCTTTCTCAGTAGACTTCAAGACCATAAAAAGGGACAGTGTTGATTTTGAGTTACTGAAACTGGCCTTTGCAAAATTATAACTGAGGAAATTATGACAGTGAAAGAAATCAGAGCTAACCAACTTCATCTTGCTTCTAAACTTTAAGATGTCCTTGTTCATTCCTGGGCAGGCTGAACTAACTATGGGAAGGAATTCAGTTCATGGTTTGATTCTGAAGCAAAATTGATAACAACCGTTTCCCGAAAAGACCCCCTTCTTTCCTGGGCTCCGGTCTGCCTTTGCAGGACTAACAAACTAGCTACAAGATTAGAAATTACAATTTACAGCCGAGTGCTGTGGCTCATGCCAGTAATCCCAGCACTTTGGGAGGCCTAAATGGGCAGATCACTTGAGGTCAAATGCTCAGGGAGACTGATTTGAATAATAAAAAATCCGGTCTCCTGTACAGCCATCTCTGCCTGAATTACTCTTTCTCTATTGCAATCCCCTGTCTTGATATATCTACTCTGTCTAGGCAGTGAGCAAGGTGTACCCATTGGGCAGTTACAGTACCATAGTGCCCCATGACCTCAAGGACAAAGTGCAGTGCCTGGCACAGAGTAAATGCTCGAAAACAGGTATTGGAGAAGAACAGTATCCAAGCATATTAGATTAAGAATAAGGTTGTTGGCTCTTTCTGTACTTTAAAGTTCTGTCCACAACTCACAGCTTTTTTGTTTGTTTGTTTCTTACTGGTTCTGTACAGGTCAATTCACCAAAAAGATTATTAATTTCCTTATAAAATTCCCAGGATATTAAGCTCTGAAGGACCAGAAACAAAAATTCTATGTTTACTATGCCTTAATTCTAAATTAAGTGTGCCTGATTTTAATGCTTCAATAACATAGCTTTGTTTTGTTTTTCCTAACCCATCTCCAAATTCTAGCTATAGGAATTCATATATGACTCCCCTATTAGGCTGTTAGCCTCCTTTTTGTAGTAAATGAGATATTAAATTATTTTTATTTTGATTGTTAATCTAAGTTACGTGAACTAAATAATATAACATATTATCTATATTCTTATACGTGATATCCTGAATAACATATTTTAATGTTTTTGGTTCATTTAAAGAATATGTATTATAGGAAAGAATAAATCATATATTAATATATTTTATAATTATCATTGCATTGCTACATACATTTTCATAAGTCCAAATTGTTAAAAATTTTAAAGAAGAGATAAAGACCCTTGCATCCCTTGTACCAAAACCCACAAATGTATAGAAAGGTGCAGATTGTATGTATCTCTGAGATGCAGATTGAAAGTATTTCTAGCAGAGGGGCAGAAGATCAATCATTATGTTGCTTCCTTTCTTTTCTCGGTAAAATAGGATTGCTCCCTCTGGTATAGTTTCTAGTGCTTCTTTGTTTCTGGTCCAGTTTTACATGACTTAAGCAGTAAGGCTAGTGTAACTTCCCTAGAGAGAGAATTTCCTGCAGTTTAATAGATTTCTTTATTATAATGCTTTTTCCCTGTTGATCAGCCATTATATATATATTCATTACTTAATTTCCTTCCATTACATATGGTCATTATGTAAGAAAAAATGTGCAAAGTTCTAATTCATAATGTTTATGATAAAAAGTAATAAATTATCATTAGTGGTAGCAATATTATTATTATTCGGAAATACCCTAAGTAAATGCTATGGGCTTGGCTTTACGTGAATACTTTGTACTAATGCTACTTTTCTTCTTCTTAAATATACAGTGATGGGAGAACATTAATGACTTTGATTCAAAAAGTAATTGAATTGCTTCATAGAGTTATGGGGATTAAGTTGAATACTTCAAAAATAATGAAATGTTAACAAATACTAACATCTAAATAACAAACGCTAAGGAATAATCAACTTAATTAGAACTAGTACTTTATAATTTTATTTTGCCCATCTAGTCTGTATTCTTTTGAAATTTATTTGTTAACTGACTCCTTTGAGCAGAACAAAATTAGAATTATGGATTTATGACATAATGGCAAACCACAATCACAAGCATGACCACAACTAACAAGTTTTCCATTCACTGCACTGCATTTAAATATCAATCCAATAGAACTTTGCCTGAAACACAAATAAGCATCTCCTTGTTCAGCAGAATATAAAGCTGATTGTATACAATGATTTTGATTGTGAGAGAGGGTAGCAAAGGGCTGAGAAACAGAGATGTTAGATAGCAGGAATGCCCTTGATTTATGATCAATTGAAGTACTTTCTTTTGTTTTGTTTTGTTTTGTTTTGTTTTTTTGAGACGGGGTCTCACTCTGTTGCCCAGGGTGGAGTGCAGTGTCGTGATCTTGGCTCACTTCAACCTCCATTTCCCGGGTTCAAGCGATTCTCCTTCCTCAACTTCATGAGCAGCGGGGATTACAGGCACCCACCACCTCGCCTGGCTAATTTTTGTATATTTAGTAGAGACAGGGGTCGGGGGCATCTCACCATGCTGGATAGGCTGGTCTGGAACTCCTGATCTCAAGTGATCCACCTGCCTCAGCCTCCCAAAGTGCTGGAATTACAGGTGTGAACCAGTGCACCCAGTGTAAATACTTTTAATAATGGACTAGCTCACCTTTACAATTGCTTTAGCCACACTGAAATGGGATTAAAGTATAGTAAGAACACAAAATTGGAATAGACTCTCAGATACAACATGATTTTTTATAGTTGTACAACTTAGATAAACAATGTCATACATATATAATTTAACCACCTTTTGTAAATACCTAGATATGCAAAATTGTTATATTCTCTTAACATAAATTGTATTTTATTTCTGTTATATTTCAGTGCTTTAGGAGACAATTTAAAAAAGTACATTAGTTAATTTTATTAGGGTACATAATATCAATAGTTATAATTGCAAAGGTTTTATTCATGGCTAGAAAACAGGTTCTGACAATTTCTTAATCATCTTTGTAAACCTCTGCCACATACTTAGTAAGAAATTATCCTTTGAACTGTTTTATCATAGGGCTGTGCTCCAAATTATAATTACTTTGATCAAAACTGTTCTTTAATTTGCAGCTGGATAGTAATTACCATCAGGAGGTCCTATAGATGATATAATAGAAATTTGAATCTAAGATTGCAGAAAATTCTAAGAAAAGCAACCTAAAAGGATAAGTTGTCTTTACTTGAAGTAGCTAGTTGAGGTTAACAATTTTGGCCTCTCATCAACATCTACTGAACAATTTTGAAATAGTATAAAGTAAAATTGTCACGATGCTAAAATTTGAGCTAATGCCAGCCTTCTAAACATATTTTACAAAAGTCTCTGGGAAATAAACATTTCATGGTAAAACACCAAGACAAACTCTTTCAGTTTGGAATTTACTAACTCAGTGGGGAATGTACAGAGAAAACATAAAGGTATTCTCCAGTTCCTTCAGTTATAAGCTCTTCATGGATAGATAATCAACTAGATTTTGCATCTCCCTAGACATTAAAATATGATCCGAAAAACAACTAAGTAAACAAAAACATTAAGTTGTGGAGAATCCTTGTCTTCACACATTCTACTTTTTATGGGACCTCAGGTTATCATAAACAATTTATTAGGTATAATATGTAATCTATATCAGTCATAAAATTAAATCATATATGTTTTATCAAATTCTGTCACAGCATTGTATTGTTTGATATTTATTGTGTTGTTCTGGAGTAAGTATTTTTACAATTTAAACAGTTTGTCAGCCAACATGTATTTATTGAACATATCTTTGCCTGGTTATGTGCTAGGTCCTGGAAATTCACTGACAAACAAAAGAGATTTAGTCTCTGACTTCATGGAGTTTATGGTATAGTTGGTAAATAATGCAATAAAGAAATAATCACAGTTAATTTGAAGTGTGTAAAATGATACAAGAAGAGAAGGGCATCATGTTACAATAATTGAAGAAAATAAAGCTTAGCACGATTGCTTTATTTCCCCAAAGAAATATATCCAGAAAGTGTTGATCCAGAGCTCAAACTTCAAAATAGAATTTTAGTATCCTATATTCCACATAACATCTAGAATCTCTGTACCATCTCCCAATAGTATGCCCTCATTTCAGCACAGAACATAAACAATCAAGGGGGATTATGGAAAAATCATTTAGCCACTTCCACCAGTCTCTCCATATA
The DNA here is from genome assembly GCF_028858775.2 of Pan troglodytes. Lineage (NCBI taxonomy): Eukaryota > Metazoa > Chordata > Mammalia > Primates > Hominidae > Pan > Pan troglodytes. The sequence goes on along the minus strand of NC_072398.2, from coordinate 57,512,148 downwards.
GTTGCCACCACAATTGTAATTCATGGGTTTTTTAAACTATATGTTGCTCATATATCATTACTCTCTTTGGAAAAGAGTATCAATGCTAATCTTTGGATATACCCTGGCATATTAGAAAATTTGTCTACAAGGAAAACAATTTTCCTGGACCATAAACAGTTAAGTTTTATAAAAATAGGAGCTATGCATTTATTGTCCACTGTTGTTAATTCCAGTTCTTCAAGAAGTATGTTGTGAATTGTATACATGACAATTCTGACATTTGAATGAAAGAATCGAGTATTAAAAAGAGGGAAAAAAAGCAGAGAATAAAGAATTGCATGCTAAATGAAGGAGAAAGTTGAAAAAGATTTGAGCAGAATGGTTATGCAATACTCTGGTAACCCATTAATGTAATGCTCGTATATGTTAATATTGTTAAGGAGAAGGATTTTTGGTGTTTTCTTCATTCCATATCAGAATAATAACCTAATATCACCAGTACACTCTTACAATTACTGTAAATTTAACATACAATAAATATTACAGGTAAACAGCAAAAGTCCAGCATTAAGTTTGAACAGTCTCTGAGAAGCAGCATTTTCTGATAAGCAGGGAGCTTTTCCCCCTACTTATGTCATGGAGGGAAAGACAAGGAGAAAGAGAGGAAAAAAAGGAAGCATAGAAACTAGAATACTTGAATAATGGTAGAGAGTCTTTCAAGTTATGCTTTGCTAGGATTTTTAAATTATTATTATTTATACTTACAACCTATTAAGTTCTACCATTTATTACAACAGCTATAGGTTGCCCCAAACCATTTTCAAGAACTGAAAAACAGCTTTATACTGAAAATTTATGAAAATAACAGGTCATGTTTTTCTTAGAAGAGAGTGATAAGATTGGCAGAAATAAAGTACTATTTTGAAATATAATCATATCTTGTTTAAAAGAACACGTTTGTCAATGAAAATTAAGTCTGATGATCTTCTGAATAAATCTTAAGACTGGCAAACTAGTCATTTCCTTTCAAGCCAGGGCTTCATAAAGCTTATATGATGACTTCTTTTCATGGAAATATCTGCTTAAAACTAAAATTCTTTCAGAAAAATGCAGAATTCTAACAATGCTCATAAGCCTTGAGCATTGCTCATAATCTTTGCTGTCCCCTTTGAGTGCAGATGAAAAATCTGTGAATACTGAGAAATATTTCTTCTATCATTATGTTACGCTCTATGTCAAAAAAAGAGATTATCTGGGTTGTCACAACCTCTTCACAGGAGCACATAAAAAGCCAAAATTTTTCTGTAGTTAGTGGCAGAAAGAGATGTTAGAGAAATTTTAAGCACCAGAAGAATTTCAGAGGCCCTTGTTGTCTTGAATTTGGAGGGGGACTGTTCTGCGGTGAGCAGGTATAGGCAGACCTACTCCCAAACGCCAAGGGGGCTGAGATGCCAAAGAAAGAGGCTGACAAATCCAGTTCCTCAGCAGAAAAAATTGATAGGAAATTACAGGCAGAAGCCATGTTTCAGGTAGCTGTAAGATGGTGGATCCGAGCACCCACCCTCCAGAAAATGTCCTTTAGCAAGTTTTTGGGGTAAAACCTGTGGAGCTGATAAAACATGTGAAGCTAGTCTCAGACTTTCTTGCAAAATCCTGACCACTGTAGAGGTTAGATAAGAATCTTTATGAGGGGTTATCTACGCTACTAGCAGTATTTCTTTATGAGGGGTTGTCTGTACTATAGAAACACCTTGGCATACGGAGTCAAACGTGGGTTAGTATAGCAGTTTTGCTTCAAGTTAGCATCAATCTTGCCATAAAACAGGCTGTTTACCTACAAGGCTCCATGCAAGGATCAGACATCAGCCTCTGGGAGTTAATTCCCAGCTGACAGCTGTAGAAAAAAAAAATGGAGTGTACGCACATACATACTCACACATATATACATACTCATACGATCATGGAATTTTTCCAAAATAATTAAGCTCTAAATCTGAATTATATCAAATAGAAGGCTTCTCCAGAAATCTACCTTTATTTAGTATTATTTCTATAAGTAAATATGCTATCATACATTGTCTAGAAAAAAAAACACCTTTAGATCTAGGCATTATTTCTTAAATTTAATCTTTCCTGCTTTTTTTAAAGGTAATTTCTTTCTAGACTACAATCAATAGAAGTACAATAATGCCTTTTATTAGTCTTATCAGGTTAGCATAATCACAGAATAACTCTTATTTTATTCCTACTAATCCGACACTTGACTGACTTCTCACTACTTTTAATCAAACAGTTGGTAATACCAGAAAACTAGCACTCAGAAAAACAGCAGAAATACCTATTTATATTTGTATCACATCTTACAAATTCTAAAGAACTTCATACCCAATCTACTTTGCAATTAAAAGAAATAAAATTAAACTAGCAAAGCACTTTTACATATTATATTTTATTATTGAAATAATCTTGTGTAATATGTTCTTAGTACCTTCATTTTGCAGAAGAAAATTGAAACTAAAAACTGAAGAGCATTGAAAGTTTATATAAACGATTTTTATGAGTCAATCATTAGCATATTGAAGAGGAGAAATGGGATTATAGCATAAAATTAAAACTTACTCTGGAGTATCTTACAGTTGGAAAACTTCTAGGTTTCAGACAAGGTGGGTTAGCCATATTTCTTCACCTACTATATTCTACAACCCTTGAAATATTAAACATTGTCTTCCTTTATATATTTCTTTAAAAAAATTAAATCTGTGGTTGTGTCTTTAATATTTTTGACTACTTATCATGAAAAATTTACTGGGTCTCCTACTTCACAATCAGTTGCAGTGACGATGTAGATAATAGATTTAATTACATTTCTCAGTGATAAATGTTAATATTACATGTGATATATGTAATTATGATTTATTATATTTTGATATAACTGTCAGTATTATATGTGATAATGTGTATAACATATGCTCAATTTTTTTTAGTCATTTCATTATAAAAATAATTCCTAAATTTACACAAGTATTATTTAAAGGTAAGAAATGATTACTCTCTTTAATGCTCCTGTGATACTACCCACTAAGGTTAATATTAGAGTGAGAGATATTGTATTGTAATAGACAAAATTCAAGACTGTAAAATACTATTCAGGGTTTTGAAGTTCAATAAAGCTGTGATCATATCAGCAAAGTGGAAATAATACTACCTCCCCCAATTTGGTAGTTATAAGGATTGTAAAAGACGGTCCCAGTAGAATGTTGGCACATTGTGAGAGTATAATTAATATTGGTTTTTGCTTTGATGATTATTGTGGTGGTGGTGGTGGTTTTTATAAATTACACCTATTTGTATCAATTACATCTACATTTATACACATACATATATGTGTATCAATTATTTTTAGTATATAGTTTAACTCTTATGCAAAAAAATTTAAAAACTTCAGAGACAAGATGTGACAAAATGCAAGGTACTTTTATCAGAATTAAATTGTGTAAACCAAACCAAAGTGTGTATGTTAACAGGCACACACAGAAATTCTTCATACAGGTTTGCCTTCCAGCACTTGTGGGAACTGGGTAAGCAATCTCCATAATGCTGTTGTCCTGAGTCTTATGCTGGAGCTTGGCACCCAGTGGGCAGGCAGTTGTTAAGAGGAGATGAATGTAAAATAGCACAAGGACAATCTGAAACCTACGAGTATGAGTTAGAACCTACGAAGTTAGACTGAAACCTGTGTCAGTACTCATTATCTCTGATATTGAAACATGTGAGTTTGAAAACAAAACAGAAAGCCTGGCACCTTTCATTAGGCGGCAAAAGGCACACCTTGTGCAGGAGTCAGGAAGGCTGACGGGAAATTCAGTAGAATATAGAATATGGAGCAGTTATAGCCTTGACCAATGCCCCATACCAAAATGAGGTGACCCAGCAGATAAGCCACAAGTTGTGAGCCACAAAATGGTTGCTGTCTTGCTTCTCCCTTTAAAATCTCACACAAAAATCTTCTGTAGTTCACTGTACTTAGAAACATACATGGAAGGAAATTCAGTGAAATGTAGTTCAACCCAGTCAAATTGACATATTACATGGCCACCACACTAGTAAATATTAAAGTAAAAAAGATAAGACATTCTTTAGACTGTTAGAAAAAACTAAATTTCCTTTTCCAAAAATCAAAAGTGACATTTTGCCTTATACAAAGTAGATGGAGCAGTCAGAGATCAATTAATTCCATGAGTCACCAAACCTAGCTCATGTTTGTTTGTTTGCTTTTTTTCCAAAAGAAGTGAGATAAAAGGGAGAAAGCAAAAGACAGTCTTAATATTCCAGAGTATGATTTTGAATTCTTTATGATTTCAGATTTTTAAATTAGTATTAAAATAATTCTATTACCATCAAATTCGTGAACAAGCAGCAGTTTGACAAAGTTCTTCATGAATACCAACTAAATATCCTATTGAATGTATATAATCAAAATCAATATTAAAATTTGACTTACAATCAGATAAACTGAGCCAATAACTTGCTTTATTTTTAACCCAGATTTGTTTTTGTATTCTCAATATTATTCTTTTATTTTCACAAAATCTAAAGATGTATCACATATGGAATACTATTTTTTTATACTGGAAATAAATTATTCTTGAGACTAAGCAATTTAAAAAATCTCTTCTCCATTTTCTTCTAATTTCAAATAGACTCCAATTTAATCTTCCTCAACAGATTGGCAGAAAGCATTAAGCAGACACATTCTTAAGAATATTCAGCCCAAGTCATGTTTTTTTTTTTAATGTGATAATTACAACTGGGTATATCAATAGAATGGTTAGCTTGAGGCTTGAGCAAATAAACTGACTCATATTCTACTCTCTTAGTAATAACATTGTTATTTGATTCGCTTTTTTGCAGTGGCTTCACTAATAAGCTATATTATTTGTCTCATGATGTGTTTTATCTTCAAGACTAAATTTGCTATTAGAAAACATTTGCCAATTAAAAAAAATATTATTTCCATAAAACAGCCAAAGCTTAAAGTGAAACAAAGAGATTCTGTATCATACTCCCCAGAAACAGTGAAACTTAATTATACCGAACATGAAATCACCTTGCATTTAAGAGTGTACTGAAGTTGGCTACTAGTAGTGTGAATGAAAGCTTTGGATATACCTCAGTAAAAAAGAGAGACAGAACAGGGCAAAATGATGAAGCAAAAGTCTCAAAGTAGAGATTAAATCACTAATCTGCTACTTAAAATCTCGAGGGTTAATTTATTCAGCATAATTAATGGGACAATGGTTTGGGCACTAGAGAACAAAATCTTTACTAGAATAAATAACTCCATATAAATTAACAAAATAGTCAAACTTTATTTCTTCTTTTTTTTGTCTTCAAGCTCCAGTAATAATTAAAGCTGACTATTACAAAAGGGACAACTCTAGCAGTCAATGGTCTTGATGAATTTTAAAATATATGGGCAGAGCTTCTTAGTCGTATGAATTTTATTTCTATTACTTAACCAGATTTCTTGGTATAATTCTGAAATTAAGAAATGTACTTTATTGCACAATTGTAGCCCAAGATGATATTGCTTTAAATGTATGATTTAGTCCAGTGCAAACTAGTTTTCTCCAATAAAACCCATTTATTTAACTATGAAAAAATCTACTACATTTTATCTATCATAATTGATACAAAAACTTGCTTTGTGTGCAATAAAGATTTTCATAGCTTGCTTTATGAGGAGTAAGGATGACTTTTATATTTTTACTATTAAGATGCTTTAAAAATTTGCTGATATCCTTGTTATACCTCAGTTTACATAAATGCTATAATTGTACTTATAAAAAGCAGCAACTTTTGATAAAATCAGAATGATATTTATATTGTTAAATCCAAAGAATTAAAAATATGAGACATTTAGGACTTGTTTCTTGGTTATTGCCTAGTTAATAACAAGGGAAGGAAAAGATGCCATCTTGGTTTTAGGGAAAACAGGAAACTGGATAATTCTCAGAAGCAGAATTTTGAGTACAAAGCACAGTTCTAAAGAGAATAAATATAGTATGATATCTTTTTTGAACTTAGATTTATGCAAGACACCTTATATTGGTTAATTATGACAACAATGTAGTGAACTAGAATTATAAACATAAAATCAAAGTAGAAGTGAAATGAGGTTGGAAAAAGTAGTTAGAGGATTCAATATTATTTAATAGTAAATCAGTTTTTACTATGTTATACTTTTTTTAGATTTAAGAAATTTTTAATAGTTTTTCTTGTTTTTTTCCTCTATTTTCTAAATAGACATCTGCAAGATGTATTTCTAATTGTTTAATTAGAAATACACAACGCGACTCTCACTTCTGTCATCAACCACAAATTCAAGAGGTTCACAAAACCTCTTAGGCTTGATGATTCACCAGCCAAACTCACAAAACTCACTGAAAGCTGTTATATTAAAATTAGCCAAGGCAAAAAGCATATAGGGCAGAACCCAAGAAAAATACCAATGCCATGCTTTCATTATTCTTTCTCTGAAAAGTCATGACTGTGTTACTTTCAAGCAGCAATGTATGACAATACCCATGGAATTATAACAACCAGGGAAGCTCACGTGAGTCTGGGTACCCAGGGTACTTATTAGGACTCCATCTCATAGGCCCAACTGACTGCCCACCTGGCTGCTCTCAATTTCCAGCACCTCAGGAGAGCTAACTGGTGCCACAAGATCCAAAAATCCCACCATAAATCTCACTGTTACCTCACTGGCTGTCCCAAGGTTCCCAGACAAAGACACTCCCATAGGGCATGAAATTACAAAGGCTTAGATATTACTTCCCAGAAGCCTAGGGCAAAGGTTAGAACTTTCTTTAGGCAAGGTTAAATTCTTTACTATACATCTCAAGAAAACAACACAAAATTTATAAGTTATCTGGAATGTGGATTATGGGTGAGTTTAACTTTCTGTAATGTTTTGATGTTTATAATTAACATTTTTTTTTCTGTGGTAGAGAAAAAAGACTCTTCTCACAAAAAAGAGAAGCTTACATAATTCTGAGATTGGCCATCAGTTGTCATCTTGGGAAAAACACTAGTCTAAAGGTTTTGGCCTTGGCTTTCATACCAGTGTAAACACTCAAACACTTTACTATTCAATATATTATCTACATGAAATACCTCCAGAATTAACTCTTTTAACTGACACTTTGTGATTTCGGTACTGGCTTTATATAAATAGATCTATCTACTTGAGCAGGGGACAATTTAACTTTGATTTGAGAAGCTATGCATAACCATTAATTTTTAATTTTTTCATCAACCATATTTCTCCAAAAATGTTAATCAGATACTTCTATACGGAAGGTGCTATTTTTTCACCTGCTTTGTCCTCTCTTTTTGTTTTTTTATTTTTCTGACTATTCCTTCTACCCCCAACCCCACCACCTGGTGTGTATGTGAGCATGTGGTTGTGTGTCTAATTCAAATACATTAGTTTTTATAGTATGAAAAGTAATGTCTCAAGGGCTGATCTGTTGCTCCACTCTTAGTAAATTCTGATCTTGGAGAATCCATTCATTGTCCTTCTGTGCCAAGAATACAATAGGAAAGAAAAGAATTAGAAAAGTAAAAATAATGTGTAATGACTGATAGACCAGAATCATTTAGTTTGGAATTTGAGAAATTATATAAACAGTATTTTCTTGGAATCAAGTAAATTCATAAAAGCTACATATTTGTAGACCAAAGAAAAATCAAAGATATACTTTGAAGATACATCCTACTCTCATTTTGTTGTTGTTGCTGTTTTGTTTTGACTGAATCACATCAAATATTAATAGATTTGTCATATCATAATGAAAAAAAGTTTATCGCCATCCTCAATTTTACATTGCTATTTGATTCTTATTGTGTATCTTTGTACATGAATAAAAGGAGAGTAATCTCCTCTTCCCTTTCCCAGACATTAGAAAAATAAAATAAGAAAATTCAATTGCAGCCTGAAAAATTTACCCTCAATAAATTTGTTAAATATTGAACTGAAATGTTAGGACATCTTTCTCTTCAGTACTTAAAAACCCATGATAAATTTAAATGACTTGAAATATTTGTAAGTCTCTGTGGATAAAAGAAGTTCTAAAGACTTCTCAAGGTATCTTCTATAATCTTTTATCTTTGGAGAAATCTATGACATATTAGGAAAAGTGAAGTAAAAAGGACAATTGATAGACAATAAGAACACCAGATTTAAGCTAGTAGATTTCAACAGACAATTAAACACTGTGCTGATAAATTCTTGTCAGCATTTGTCACTCATCAGGGATTTTATAAGAAAAAAAGCCCTTGTGTGTTCCTTGAGGGTTCTTGGTTCAACAAAAATAAATCTCTTTTGAATTGTGGAGCCCAAGGTGAAAAAGGTGCAAGTGCATTGATGTTGATCCTGGATCTTCGTGCAGAAGAAAGAAAAATACTGGAGCAGGTGCCACTATCTTTTAAGAGTTACCCAGTAAATATCTGTCAAATAGAATAAAATTGAATTGAACTATTACTTGTGAAGTAATTTTAATTGCCGTATATTGAGGAATAAGTAAAACTGTCTTCTTGACTTTTTGAATATTTCTGATGATTTCTACAAATTGTAGGATATACTATATATCATAGTTGATGCTAAGCAAATTTGCTTTTTTAGAAATAACATTAATCGAATCAGTTAAAGTATAGGTCTAAAAAACACAAAACAATATAAAATGAATAAGTGTACCTTAAGATATTTTATTAAAGCTGAAAACAATGCCAAAATTAAAAACTGCCAGGCTATAAATTTTGTTCTTAGATATTTAATGTAGATCCAACTGATTATAGATAGATACTATGTTACTCTTGAATTGAACTACTCAACTTAGTAAAGTTCATCTCATGTTAGGAACAGGTTAACTGGAATGAAAGGATAGTGAGTTTTATGAGTGAATCTATTATATTTTCCATTGTTATAATTTAATTTTAAAGAAGAAAATGTAAAATAGAAATGCATTAGGCAATTTGTTAAATGTTTTGGAACAATTTTATTTTTAAAACTTTTTTGAGTGTTATGCCCATTTTATTTATTTTATTTTATCATATTGTATTTTTTTCAACTTTTATTTTAGAATTACGGGTACATGTGCAGATTTGTTACAAAGATGTATTCCATAATGCTGAGGTTTAGAATAAGATTAGTACTCAGTAGGTAGGTTTTCAGTCCTTGTCTCCTTCCTCCCTCCCTGCTCTAATAGTCCCCAGTGTTTATTGTTCCCATCTTCATGTCCATATGTACCCAATGTTTAACTCCCACTTATAAGTGAGAACATGAAATATTTGGTCTTCTATATCTGTGTTAATTCATTTAGAATAATGGCCTCCAGCTACATCCATGTTGATAATCATTATTTTATAGTAAAAGTAAACTTCCTTCAAACTAAACAATTATATATTTCACTTATGCTTGCCAATTTGCTCTGGCACTTTTTAAGGCTCCTGGGGCTTCTAGGCTTAGTGAGTTTTATCTTTCATTCACACAATAATATAAGAATCACTCCTTGGGATTACCAAGGGAAATGAGACACAATTTGTCCCTTATCATGAAGCTTACATTTGAGAGCTGCAAACTCTGAGTACAAAAATTCTGTCCAACTCCCTCACCCCTACTCACCTACCACACACATACAGGCAAACACTAAAAGACCAATCTCTAGCATAGATATGTGGGCTGTGTCCCTAAAATAACCTCAGCTCTTCTCTTAAAATGCCTGTCTGAGAAAGCTCAATGTTGCCAAAATAATTTGTTTGCTCCAGCCAAAACTTGACTGCAGGCCACGACCTCTCTTTTCTTACAGCATTTACTTTAAAGAACTTGCAATTATAAATCTTTTCTTTTCCCCTTTGAGATGTAAATCTTCTACAGTCCAGAAATGTCTTTCTCAAGGACCTGGAAGTCACCCCTTTGAAATGTAATCATCAAGAAGGATAGGCCCCTCCTGTCTTCTAGTCTCTGTGAGACTCTAGAGGCCAGTCTTCAGTAAGGGACAATTAGCAAACACAGATGGCCTAATCAGACTGATCAATCTCCCTCCTCCCTAATGTCTTTCAATACCTTAACTTTCACACACCTTAATGTTTACAAAGCTTTCTGGCCTTTGTTTTTGTGGAGTTGAGCTTTATATGGGAGTTTATATGGAAGTCTCTCCTCTACTGAAGCAGTCAAAATAAAATCTGTCTTGCCATCTTTAATAAATGTCTGGTTTTGTTGCTCTTTGTTGTATGGCAGTGGAATAAATCGGCATTAATCAAATAAACAGATATATAATGCCATAACTACAAGTGGTAAGTGATGCTAATCATGAAAATAGCAGGGTACTATGGTGAAGAGTAAAAGCAGTTCTCTTCAGTGTTGGATTGATCAGAAACGTGATGCATGAGTTGAAACATTAAGAAGGAGAAAAATCATATAAGTAGGCAGATACATATTTTTCCAGGCATAGAAACATAAAATGAAAAATACAAAAAGTAAGAAAGAGGCTTGGGTATGCTAGGAATGACACATGATCTTGAGCTTTGAACACAGACAGAAATAAGGCATAGTATAGCTGGATAGTTAAACGGGGTGCATACAATGAAGTACCATCTTTGTCATTGAAAAAGTTTGTGTTTTATTATGAATGCTTTGGAAACCACTGAGGGAAAGAAGTGAAGAGATAATTTTTTTTTCAAATTTTCATAGTATGCCCTATATGTAAAATGGATGGGAAAAGAGCAAATATGTAAGTAAGAAGAGGTGCTAGGTTAATTGGGCAGTCCAGGTGATTAGAATGAAGATAGTTAAGAACAGATAGCTTTGATATATGTTTTTTAGCCAAGAACCATCAATTGGATATTTGGGATAAAGGAAGGGCAACACTTAAGATATTTCCAAGGTTTCTGGATTTCATAACTAGAGAAATAATTATTCCAGTTCTTGAGAGAGGGAGAAAGATTGGCTTTTAAGGGAAAAAAAAATAAAGCATTCAGTTTTGGATGGGCTAAGTTTAGAAATCTATGAGCTATCCAAGTGGAAATAACAACAGCTCAGTGAAAATATAGTGCCTGGAGCACTACATGTGAAAGTGTATGGACAGTATTTAAGTGAATAAGATCTTTCTTAAGTTATAACAGAGGAAGAAATGTTCTGAGTATCTGAGTCATTCAGAGAAGAAAGATGCTAGAAAAGACGAAGAAAGGTGATCAGTGAAACAGTGATACCTGGAAAGGAAACCTCTTCAAACGGCAGGAACAAATGTCTAAGAGTGAGGGTACTGCCAATCCTGTAAAATGCCACTACTGAGTCAAATACAAGAACCTTAAAACAGGCTTGAGTAAAGGAGAATTCATCACTGACCTTGATTAAAGCAGTTTCACTGGAGTTGTGAAACCTCCACAGATTGCAATGATTTGGAGAATAACTGGAGAGGGTGTTGTAGCAATATATCATTCCAGGATGTTATAACATGAAAACCTCACATTGCCAATATCTAGGAGTACTAGATAATTGCTACTTTCAAATAATTTATTGCTGTTGCAGCAAAAAGTAAAATGACAGAAAAACAATATAGAACAGAAAACCAGAGAGAAGAGTCCATGAACTGGTGACACGGTAGGGTCTAAAGTTAAGAAAGGAAAGATACCACATTAGTAACTTGGGTATTGCCTTTTAATGTCATATTGTAACACACCTGCCATTTATCTGCATGATTATAGAGCACATTCTTATCTTTTCTAACACCTTGTTTTTTTACTTCCAGAGTTTGTGTGGGCTGGGTGTGGTGGCTTACACCTGTAATCCCAGCACTTTGGGAGTCTGAGGTGGGAGGATTGCTTACAGTTAGGAGTTTGACACCAGCGTGAGCCACAAAGTGAGACTCTGTGGCTACAAATAAAAATTATTTTAAAACATAGCCAGGCATGGTGGCATGCACCTGTATTTCCAGCTACTCAGGAAGCTCAGGCGGGAGATCACTGGAGCCCAGAAGTTCAAGGCTGTGGTAAGCTATGACTGCAATTTGTGTGAATTATGAATAGCTTCCAGGACTCTGTGTTATTGTCCTAGTTAACAAAGTCACTAATTATTGCCTGGACAACAGTGATAATCTCCTAACTACATATATCTCACTCTCATTACAAAATGCTTATCATTATACACTTCCTTTTTCTTAATTTTAATTTTTGTGGGTACATAATAGGTGTATATACTTATGAGTTACATGAAATATTCTGATACAGGTATGCAATACATAATCACATCAGGGTAGATGGGGTGTTCTTCACCTCAAGCATTTATCCTTTGTGTCACAAACAATCTAATTATACACTTTCAGTTATTTTAAAATATACAATTGAATTATTTCTGATTACAGTTACCCTACTGTGCCGGCAAATACTAGGACTTATTCATTCTTTCTAATTTTTTTGTACCCATTAACCTTCCCCACTTCCCCTCACATCCCACTATCCTTCCTAGCCTCTGGTAACCTTTCTACTCTCTATCTCCATGACTTTAGTGGTTTTAATTTTTAGCTCCCACAAATTAGTGAGAATATGTGAAGTCTGTCTTTCTCTGCCTGGTTTATTAAACTTGACCTAATGACCTCCGGTTCCATCCATGTTGTTGCAAATGACAAAATGTCTTTGTTTTTTATGGCTGAAGAATACTCCATTATGTATATGTGCCACATTTTCTTTATACATTCATCTGTTAATTGACACTTAGGTTGTTTCCAAATATTGGCTATTGTGAATAGTGATGCAATAAACATGGGAGTGCAGAAATATCTTCCATATACTGATTTCCTTTACTTTGGGTATATACCTAGGAGTGGAATTGCTGAATTGTAAGGTAGCTTTAATTTCTGTTTTCTGAGGAATCTCCAAACTGTTTTCTAAAGTGGTTGTGCTAATTTACATTCCCATCAACAGTGTATGAAGATTCCTTTTTCTCCATATACTCACCAGCGTTTGTATTTTGCTGTATTTTGGATACAAGCCATTTTAACTGAGGTGAGATGATATCTCATTGTAGTTTTGATTTGTATTTCTTTGATAATCTATGATGTTGAGCATCCTTTTATACACCTGTTTACCATCTGTATGTCTTTTTTTGAGAAAAGTCTACTCAGATCTTTTGCTCATTTTTAAAATTGGAATATAGATTTTTTATAGAGTTGTATGAGATTCTTATATATTCTGGTTATTAATCCCTTATAAGATGAATAGTTTTCAAATATTTTCTCCCATTCTGTGGGTTGTCTCTTCACTTTTATTGTTTCTTTTGCTGTGCAGAAGCTTTTTAACTTGTGATCCAATTTGTCCATTTTTGCTTTGGTTGCCTGTGCTTGTGAGATATTACTCAAGAAATCTGTGGCCAGTTCAATGTTCTGGAGAGTTTTCCCAATGTTTTGTTATAGTAGTTTCATAGGTCCTAGATTTAAGACTTTAATCCATTTTGATTTTATTTTTGTATACGGTGAGAGATAAACATCTAGTTTCATTTTTTTCATATAGATATCCAGTTTTTCCAACACCATCTATTAAAAAGTTTTTTTCTCCCAATGCATGTTCTTTGTACCTTTGTCAAAAGTGAGTTCACTGTAGATGCATGGATTTATCCCTGCATACTCTATTATGCTCCACTGAGCTATGCATCTGTTTTTATGTCAGTATCAAGCCAGTTTGGTTACTACAACTCTGTAGTATAATTTAAAGTCAGGTAATGTGATTCCTCCAGTTTTGTTCTTTTAGCTTAGGGTAGCTTTGGGTATTCTGGGTCTTTTGTGGTTCCATATAAATTTTAGATTTTTAAAAACATTTCTATGAAGAACGTCATTTGAATTTTGACAGAGAATGCATTAAATCTGTAGATTGCTTTGGTTATTATAAACACTTTAACAATATTAATTCTTCCAATTCATGAAAATGAAATATCATTCCATTTATTGTGTATGTCTTTAATTTCTTGCATCAATGTTTTATGGTTTGAATTATAGATATCTTTCACCATTTTGGTTAATTCCTAGGAATTTTATTTTATTTGTAGCTATTATAGATGGAATTGCTTCTTTGATTTTTTTTTAGATTGTACAATGTTGGCATATAAAAATGCTACTGATTTTTGTATGTTGATTTTGTATCCTGCAACTTTATTGAATTTGTTGATCATTTCTAATAGCTTTTTGGTGGAGTCTTTAGCTTTTTCCAAATATAAGATTATATCTACAAACAAGGAAAATGTGGCTTCTTCTTCTCTTCCTATTTGGGTGCCCTTTACTTCTTTCTCTTGTCTGATTGCTCTAGCTAAGACTTCCAATAATATGTTGTATAACAGCAGTGACAGTGGGTATCCTTCAGGAGTTCCAGATCTTAGAGGAAAAGCTTTCAGTTTTTCCCCATTCAGTATGATACTGGCTATGAGTCTGTAATATATGGCTTTTATTTTGTTGATGTATGTCCCTTTGATCCCCAGTTTTTTGAGTTATTATTATTAATGGGTTTTGAACTTTATCAAATGCTTTTTCAGCATCAATTAAAATGATCATATGGTCTTTATCCTTCATTTTGTAAATATGATGTATCATATTAATTGATTTGCTTATGTTGAACCATCCTTGCATCCCTGGGATAAATTCTGCTTGGTCTTCATGATCTTTTTAATGTGTTGTTGAATTCAGTTTGCTAGAATGTTGCTGAGGATGTTTGCACCAATATTTATCATTAATATTTGGCTATAGTTTTCTTTTTTCGAAGTGTCTTTGTCTGATTTTCATGTCAGGGTAACACTCACCTCATAGAATGAGTTTGTAAACATTCTTTCCTCCTCTACTTTTCAAAATAGTTTGAGTAGGAGTGGTATTAGTTTTTCTTTAAATGTTTGATAGAATTCAGCATCAAAGCCATTGTGTCCCAAGTTTCCTTTACTAGGATGCTTTTTGTTACATCTAGCTCTGCTCTTTTTTGATTTCCATTGGCATAAAATATCTTTTTTCATCTTTTTGTTTTTAGATTATGTGTACCTTTCTAGTGGAAGTGTTTTTCTTATAGGCAACAGATCATTTATTGGGTTTTATTGTTTTATCCTTTCAGCCACTCTATGTCTTTCGATTGGTGATTTCAGTTCATTTACATTCCATGTTATTATTCATGAGTAAGGACTTACTCCTGCTACTTTGGTATTTGTTTTCTGGTTTTATTGTTGTTTGCTGCTCCTTTTGTGCTTCCTTCCTGTCTTTTATTGAAGGTGATTTTCTCTTGTGGAAAGATGTATTTTTCTGCTTTTGTGTATGCATGTTTTCTTATATGATTTTTTGATTTGAGGTTACCATGAGGCTTGCAAATTCTGTATTATAACCCAATTATTTAAGCTGAAGCTGATAACATCTTAACACTGTTGGCATAAACACACAAACTCGCAAAAGGAAAACTCAAAACTCTACACCTTAACTTTGTCCCCTAGCTTTTAAACTTTTGGTTGTTTCTATTTATATTTTATTGTACTGTTTATGTCTTGAAAAGTTGTTGT
The DNA here is from genome assembly GCF_028858775.2 of Pan troglodytes. NCBI lineage: Eukaryota > Metazoa > Chordata > Mammalia > Primates > Hominidae > Pan > Pan troglodytes. The sequence continues at coordinate 57,496,586 of NC_072398.2, read as the reverse complement.
AGTTACTATTTTTGATTAGTTCATTGTTTAGTTTTTCAACAGGCTAAGTGAGAGTGGCATGGCATATTTCAAGGGCTGAAAGAAAAAAATAACTTTTACCTTAGAATAGTATATCTGGTAAAAATATCCTTCAAGAATGAAGAGGAAATAAGCATTTTCCCAGACAAACAAAAGCTGAGGGATTTACAAATCACAGTTACAGTATTACAATAATCTGTGTTTTTCTTTGTAACTACCATGACGAGTTTTGTACCTATAAATGATTTATTGCTCATTTACATCCTTTTCTTTCTAATTGAAGTACCCACTTTAGCATTTCTTTTTTTTTTTTCTGTATTTATTCTAAGAAAAAAAAAATGGGATACATGGGCAGAATGTGCAGGTTTGTTACATAGGTATAAGCGTGCCATGGTGGTTTGCTGACCCCCAACAGGCCCTGGTGTGTGTTGTTCCCCTCTATGTGTCCATGTGTTCTCAGTGTTCAACTCCCACTTATGAGTGAGAACATGCAGTGTTTGGTTTTCTGTTCTTGTGTTAGTTTGCTGAGGATGATGGCATCCATGTTCATCCATGTCCCTGCAAAGGACATAATCTCATTCCTTACCACATTTTCTTTATCCATTCTATTATTGATGGGCATTTAGGTTGGTTCCATGTCTTTGGTATTGGAAACAGTGCTGTAATAAACATACATGTGCATGTGTCTTTATAATAAAATGATTTCTATTCCTTTGGGTATGTACCCAGTAATGGGATTGTTGGGTCAAATGGTATTTCTGATTCTAGATCCTTGAGGCATCACCACACTGTCTTCCACAACGGTTGAACTAATTTACATTCCCCCACAATGTAAAAGTATTCTTATTGCTCCACAGCCACGTCAGCATCTATTGTTTCCTGACTTTTTAATAATTGCCATTCTGACTGGCATGAGATGGTATCTCATTGTGGATTTGATTTGCATTTCTCTGATGATCAGTGATGTTGAGCTTTTTCTGATATGTTTGTTGGACGTGTAAATGTCTTCTTTTGAGAAGTGTCTGTTCATATCCTTTCCCCACTTGTTGATGGGTTTTTTTTTTATTGTAAATATGTTTAGGTTCCTTGTAAGTTGTGGATATTAGACCTTTGTCAGATGGGTAGATTGCAGAAATTTCCTCCCATTCTTTAGGTTGCCTGTTCACTCTGATAATAGTTTCTTCTGCTGTGCAAAAGCTCTTTAGTTTAATTAGATCCCATTTGTCAATTTTGGCTTCTGTTGCAATTGCTTTTGGCATTTTAGTCATGAAGTCTGCCCATGCCTATGTCCTGAATGGTATTGCCTAGGTTTCCTTCTAGGATATTCATAGTTTTGGGTTTTACATTTACGTTTTTAATCCATCTTAAGTTAATTTTTGTATAAGGTGTAAGGAAGGAGTCCAGTTTCAGTTTCCTGCATATGGCTAGCCAGTTTTTCTAGCACCATTTACTGAATAGGAGATCCTTTTCCCATTGCTTGTTTTTGACAGGTTTGTCGAAGATCAGATGGTTGTAGATGTGTGGTGTTATTTTTGAGGTCTCTGTTCTGCTACATTGGTCTATATGTCTGTTTTGGTGCCAGTACCATGCTGTTTTGGTTACTGTAGTCTTGTGGTATAGTTTGAAGTAAGGTAGCATGATGCCTCCAGGTTTGTTCTTTTTATGTAGGACTGTCTTGGCTATATGGGGTCTTCTTTGATTCCATATGAAATTTAAAATAGTTGTTTCTAATTCTATGAAGAATGTCAATGAAAGTTTGACGGGAATAGCCCAGGACCAAAAGGATTTACAGCTGAATTCTACCAGAAATACAAGGAAGAGCTGGTACCAATCCTTCTGAAACTATTCCAAACAATTGAAAAAGAGGGACTCCTCCCTAACTCATTTTATGTAGCCAGCATCATCCTGATACCAAAACCGGGAATAAACACAACAAAAAAAGAAAACTTCAGGCCAATATCCCTGATAAACATCGATGCAAAAATCCTCAATAAAATACTGTCAAACCAAATCCAGCAGCACATCAAAAAACTTATCCACAACAATCAAGTTTTCTGCATCCCTGAGATGCAAAGCTGGTTCAACATATGGCAATCAATATACGTAATTCATCACATAAACAGAATGAAAGAGAAAAACCACATGATTATCTCAATAGATGCAGGAAAGGCCTTTGATAAAATTCAAAATCCCTTCATGCTAAAAACTCTCAATAAACTAGGTATTGATGGAACATAGCTCAAAATAATAAGAGCTATTTATGAGAAACCCACAGCCAATATCACATTGAATGGGGAAAAGTTACAAGCATTCCCTTTGAAAATCAGTACAAGGCAAGGATGCTCTCTCTTACCACTCCTGTTTGACATAGTATTGGAAGTTCTGGCCAGGGCAATCAGGCAAGAGAAAGAAATAAAGTGTATTCAAATATGAAGAGAGGAAGTCAAGTTATCTCTATTTGCAGACGACATGATTTCATATTTAGAAAACCCCATCATCTCGGCTCCAAAATTTCTTGAACTGAGAGACAACTTCAGCAAAGTCTCAGGATACAAAATCAATGTGCAAAAATCACAAGCATTCCTTTATACTAACAATAAGCAAGCAGAGAGTCAAATCATGAACTCCCATTCACAATTGCTACAAAGGAAACAAAATACCTAGGAATATAGCTAACAAGGGATGTGAAGGACCTCTTCAAGGAGAACTACAAACCACTGCTCAAAGAAACAAGAGAGGACACAAACAAATGGAAAAACATTCCATCCTCATGGATAGAAAGAATCAATATCATGAAAATGGCCATAATGCTCCCTTTAGCATTTCTTGTAGGATAGGTCTGGGGTTGATGAAATCCCTCAGCTTTTGTTTGTCTGGAAATAACACTTTATTTCCTCTTCATTCTTGAAGGATATTTTCACCAGATGTACTATTCTAGGATAAAAGTGTTTTGTTTTTTTTCTTTCAGTACTTTAAATATGTCTTGACACTCTCTCCTGGTCTGTAAGGTTTCCACTGAAAAATCTGCTGTCAGACATATTAGGCTTCTTTGGGTTAAATCTGCTTAGTGTTCTGTAATCTTCTTGTGTTTGGATATTGATAACTTTATCTGGGTTTGGGAAGTTCTCGTTATTATCCCTTTGAATAAACTTCCTACCGTTGTATCTTTCTTTTTCTCATCTTTAAGGCCCACAACTCTTAGATTTGCCCTTTTGAGGCTGTTTTCTGTATCTTGTATACGTGCTTCATTCTTTTTTTTTTTCTTTTGTCTCCTTTAACTGTGTGTTTTCAAATAGCCTGTCTTCAAGCTCGCGAATCCATCCTTCTGCTTGATCAATTATATTAAAAGACTCTGATATATTCTTCAGAATGTCAATTCCATTTTTTCAACTCCAGAATTCATGCTTTTTAATAATTATTTCAATCTCTCTTCATTACATTTATCAGATAGAATTCTGAATTCCTTCTCTCTATTTAATTTATTTGAGTTTTTCTCAAAACAGCTATTCTGAATTATCTGTCTGAAAGGTCACATATCTCTATGTCTCCAGAATTGATCCCTGGTGCCTTATTTAGTTCATTTGGTGAGGTCATATTTTCTTGGGGTAATCTTGATGCTTATGGATGTTCTTCTATGTCTGAGCATTAAAGAGTTAGGCATTTACTCTAGTCTTCACACTCTGTGCTTGTTTTTCCCCATTCTTCTTGGAAAGGCTTTCTAGGTATTTGAAAAGACTTGGGTGAGGTGATCAAAATTTGTGATCACTGCAGCTCTGTCTGGACTGGGGGGAACCCCAAGCCCAGTAACACTCTGGTTCTTACAGACTTGTAGAGATAATGTCTTGGTGGTCTTGGATAAGATCTGGACAAATTCTCTAGATTACCAGGTAGAGGCTCTTGTTCTCTTCCCTTACCTTCTCCTAAATAAATAGTGTTTCTCTGTGCTGAGCAACCTGGACTGGGGGTGGGGTGACACAAACACCCCTGTGGCCACCACCACTGGGAATACACTGGGTCAAACCTGAAACCAGAACTGCACTGGGTTTTGCCTAAGGCCTGCTATAAACACTACCTGGCTACTGCCTATGTTCGCTCAAGGTTCTGGGGCTCTGCAATCGGCAAATGATAAAGGCAACCAGGCTTGTGTCCTTCCCTTCAGGGATGTGAGTTCACCCAGTCCGTAAGCAGGTCTAGAGGTACCATCCTGGAGTCATGGACTGGAGTCAGAAATCTTGAAAGTCTATTTGGTACTCTATTGCTCTGCAGCTGAGTTGGCACTCAAACCATGAGATGCAGTCCTTCCCACTCTTCTGTCCCGTTTCTACGGGCAGCGGTGCCTTATCTCATGGCCATCACCCCCACAGGCCCACAGGGAGTACGGCTAAGCTACCACCTATGTTTCCTTAAGGCCCAGGGGCTCTTCAGTCAGCTTGTAGTGAATGCTGCCTAGCCTGGAACTCACCCTTCCGGGCAGTGGGCTCCCCTCTGGCCCAGGGCAGATTCACAAATACCATCCAAGAGCAAATGTCTGGAATCAGGGACTCTAAGAGTCTACTTAGAGCCCTATCCCCTGTGGCTGAGCTGGTACCTAGGTGCAAGACAAAGACCCCTTTTCTTTTCTCAAGCAGAAGGAGTCTCTCCCAATAGCCACCACAACTGAGAATGTTCTGAGACTAACGTGAAGCCCACAAGTCTCAGAATCTCACCTAAGGTTTACGGTATACTACCTGAATATTGCTCCTGGTTATTCAGGGCCCAAGTCCTCTTTAGTCAGAAGGTAATGAGTCCTTCCAGGACTCAGTCCTTTCCTTCAAAGCAATGGGGTTCCTTCTGGCCCACAGCATGTCTAGAAATGTTGTCTGGGAGCTAGGTCCTGGAAGGGGGGCCTCACAACTGACTGGTGCCCTATCCCACTGTGGCTGAGCTGGTATCCAAGATGCAAGACAATGTCTTCTTTATTCTTTTATCTCCTCTTCTCAAGCAGAAGGAAGGAGTCTCAGTTGGAGCCTCCATCTGTGCAGCCTGAGGTTGGGAGACGGGAGGCACAAGTACTCCCTTAGCCACCATGGCGGGTATTTCAGTAGGTCACATGCCCTCCCCCAGTCCACTGGCTCTGAGTGCAGTTCAGCTCTAGGGCTCACCTAGGAATTGCAATCTTAGTGGCCTACACTGCCTTTCAAGTTTATTTTGGAGCCTCAGAGCACTTTTTCTTGCAGTGACAGTGAATTCAAGTTTCTGCTGCTGAAATAGGTGATTCCCCTCTGTCTAGGGCTGGTTTAAATACTCCCTCAATGGGCAATCATCTGCTGAGTTCAGCCTAGTTTTTCTTTCTGCTATGACAAGGCAGCACTGAGGGCAATGCAATGACTCATAAGTCTATATTCACCCTCTCCCAAGTGCTCAATTCTGTCTCTGTGCCACATGGCCACTGCTGGGGTATGGGGCAGGGGTGGCATTGGTAATTCAAGACTCTTTCCTATCCTCTTCAATGCCCTTTTTAGTTATACAAAGTTAAAACTAGGTACATTTATTGCATTTAAATGTCAAATTGGTCTCAGTTGAAATCATTTCTTACAGTTATTCTTGAGTCTATATTTGTTTTAATCAACCCTTAAAAGTATTTCTGCTTTCTTATAGCATTTCAATGCACTTGCAAATTACATCACTTTGGAAACATTTGGTTGAAGTTAGAGAAATCCCACATTAAGTAGCTTTAAACAATAAGGAGAATCAACTGAAAAAAAAATTTAGAACTCTGAAAAGTAATGTGCATTAGTGTTATTGGATTTAATTATTCAAGATAAAATATATTACCCAATATTTTTGTAAGGTTTCATTGATTTGAATTGAGTCACATTTCAGTCCTTGTTTCCAGGAGCCATATAAAGCGATAATTGGCTTAGGCCTGGTTTATCAACAAAGGGCTTAAAAGGGAGATTGGCTTACAATCATGAGTGACAAACTTTGCACCTGAATTCTGATCCCTGATGGTTCTAAGGTAATTCCTTTATTTTAAACCAATGGGAGAAGTTGAGGATGTTATTAAAGAGGTAAAACAATGTTTACAGCACCTGTGACTCTTTACTTATATCTAAATACTTAAAAGTATACATTAGGGCATGTGTATTTGGGTTTTTAAACACATACTTAAAACTTATCAAAGATTAATATGTGTCTGGGTTGTTAAAAACAATGCTACTTTGAACACAATTGATGCTTGTTATTTCTTTCTGAGGCTACCATCAAAGAAAAATGATATTTACTAAACATAGAAAAAGAATTTAATCGTATGTGGTTTTATCACATAGATGATTAATATTCAAAATTCATTTTAGTAACATACAAACATCTTCTTTTTTTCACACAAAATATCTAATTTGAACAAATACATTCTCCAGTTTGGTGTAAATAGTTAACACATTACCAATGTAAATTTGGCAATGAACTAACATTGAGAAGAAAGTGGCAACAAAGCAAGACATGTGCTTGCTTCGGATGACTGATTATTGCAAAAGTTTGATTATTTATTGCATATAAATTAATACAAGTAAATTAAGGTTTACTATTTTTCTTTTATTTCTACATTTTTCTCTCTCAAACAGTAATGATAGGATTCTTTTTATACTTTATTTGAAAATAAAAGAGTGTTAAAAATCCAAAAGCCAAACAGTATAAAGATTAGATCAATAACATACATTAAATTGTGTTTTTATCTGAGATGTTTTGGTAATTTCTCTGCCAAGTAAGTTTGTTTGTTGCGTTAGTAGCAAAGGTAAGTTATTATTAAATAGTTATTTTGCAGAAAATAAACTTTCTGAATAAACTCTGAAGCACTCCCCCAAAAAAAATCAATCTGTGCTAACAAAATATTAATGTTTTTTACACTGATTTATAATTTACACAGCACATTCATAAATAGGGCCTCATTTTTATTTCTTATAAAATTCCAGTAAAAGAGATACTGCTATTCATATTTATGAATGAGAAAACTGAGAATCACAGTGATTAAATTATGCATATGAGATAACACTAACAGAAAGTAAAGCTGGAACCTGAGTTTAGACTATTAATTAAATGTCTAAAGCACCTTTCTCTACCATTGCATACCTTTATGCCTCCAACTTATATCTTTGAAGATAACTCATTGCATTTTCACAAACAAGATTACTAGGCAAATTTTGGGCAACACTAATACAAATAAGATGCTAGCTACTTTAACAGTGGTATAAGGAAGAATAAGATAAAAAATGCAAAATATCAGAAGTATGAAGGAAAGGGAGTAAAGATTATTGCAGGTGGATCGAGGGAGTTCAGAGCAATTAAGCCGGTAACTCCCACATGCTTAATAATAAATTCTGTCACTAGGGAACCCATGCTAGCTCAGCAGAGAACAAAAGAATGTAACTTCTATGGAGTTTCCCTATAACTTGGCTTTCTGCTGGATGTGAGTTTTATAAAAAATTAGGATTTTATGAGACTTTCACCAAGACAACATAAAACTATCACAATTTCTGACATAAAATGGTCAAAACAGAACGTACCCTAAGTACCTGCAATCAGAGTAGAATATTTAATGTTCCTAAACATTAAAGAATTCCATGGGGAATTCTTTGTTATCTGGATATTTCTAATGGGAAAGTGATCGTTCCTTCCAGATGTAGTAAAGGTAAATGTCATAGATATGGCAGTGGTGGAAATATGCCCCTGAAAGAATACAAACATATTTAAACAGTGAAGATAGTTTTGAATATGAAGTTACACATATACATTTTTTAGTAAAAAAAACGTAAGTAAAAGCAGACACTTTGCTTCTCCTGGTTGTAAATAACTGACCATAGTATTTCTAGAACAAAAAATCAAGAGGCAGCCTAGTAAGTTTCCATTAGAGTCATGTAAGGAGGAAAACATTCAGGTACAATAGAACAGGATCACGATTGGAGAAAATATAATAGTTAGAATTCCTCATCCAAATCCAGTTTCCAAGTCAGTTCACACACCCTGATCCCCTGTAATAACATGGAGGTTGAGCATTCTTTAAGAATAAATTTATAGTTATTTGACGAGTAGCCTCTGTGAATCTCACTCCTGGCCTTCTATTAAGAGACATCACACCATTTACGAAGAAAACAGTACCATAGTTTTATTTTCTCTGTATCTTCATGGGCATTTTTTAAAATTAAAGCCATTCTAACAGGTATGATGTAATATCTAATTGTGGATTCATTTTGCATTTCCCTAATGATTACTGATACTGAGCATTTATTCATGTTTATGTCGGCTATTTCTATATCTTCTTTTGAGAAATGTCTGTTGAGGCCCTTTGCCCATTTTTTAATCGCATTGTTTGATTTCTTGCTATTGAGTTGTTTGAGTTATTTACATATTTTTGATATTAACTCCTTATTTGATGTATGGTTTGCAAATATTTTCTTCTATTTTGTGGGTCCTTTCTTCAGTTTGTTTCCTTTGATGTGCAGAAGCTTTTTAGTTTGCTGTCATCTGTTTTTGCTTTGTTGTCTGTGCTTTTGGAGTCATAGCCAGAAAATCATTGCCCAGACCAATGTCATGGAGCTTTTATCTTATTTTTTTTCCAAGTTGTTTTACAGTTTCAGGTCTATATTTAAGACTTTAAACCATTTTGAGTTGACTTTTGTAGATGGTGCGAGATTCAATTTCATACTTCTGCATGTGGATAACCAATTTTCTCCACATCATATGTTAAAGAGACTGTCCTTTTCCCATTGTTTGTCATTAGCAGATTGTTGATGGAAATGTAAGTTAGTGTAGACATTATGGAAAACAGTATGAAATATCCTCAAAAAACTAAAAAATATAACTATCATGATTCAGTAATACCTCTTCTGGGTACATATCACAAGATATTGAAATCAATGTGTCAAAGGAATATCTACACTTCTATGTTTATTACAGCATTATTTACAATATCCAAGATAGAGAATAAACCTAAGTTTCCATCATAAAGTGAATGAGTATAAAGAAACTATATTACCATAATCACTATAATCTATCTATCTACATATCTATATCTGTATATCTCCCTAATATATTTACTATGTCTATATACTCTTTGTATGTAGATAGTTTTCCACAGAGAAAGCATTCAATAAAAACATGTTGAATAAATAAATAAATGGAGAATACATTCATATTTCTTCTCAATTTACATTACAGGTTAGATATATATAGTTATCAATTCCGAATGATAGTTCATTTATTCTCAGTGAACATCTTTGTTGTGGCTGTAAATCAAGAGATATGCACGCATGCAATGGAATACTATTATTCTGATAACAGAAAGAAATACTCTCATTTGCAACAACATGGATGAACCAGGAGGACATTATGCTTAGTGAAAAAAGCCAGTCACAGAAAGACAAATATTGCCTGATCTCATTTATATGTGAAATCTAAAAGAGTTGAACTCACAGTAGAGAGTAGAAAGGCAGTTACCAGAGGCTGGGGTGGTAGGAGAGGGAGAGAAGTAATGGGGAGTTGTTGAACAAAATGTGCAAAGTGTCAGATAGACATTAAGAATACATTTTGAGATATATTGCCAGGAGTAACTATGGTTAATAATAAAGTTTATATATTTAAAAATAACTGAGTAAATTTCAAATGTCTTACATAAGAAACAATAAAGGCAAGGTGATAAATATGTTAACTAGCCTGATTTCATCACTTCCCATTGCATACATATAACAAAACCTCACATTTGTACCTCATAAATGTATACAATTATGATTTCTCAATTAAAATATTAATTAAAAATTGTTAAAAAGATAACAGTAAACTCACAGGGTAAAAATTCAAATAATTTATATATTATTGAACAATGATTCTAACCTTAATTCCTAGATCTCTGATTGGATTCATGGAACTCAGATACTTCTTGGGGGAAAAAAAGAGGAATTTCTTGAGCTCAATGTCTTGATGTCTGTGATCATATACATTGTTCCATACATGATCTTTTTTCTGGAGCAATTTCATGTGGTACTTTTACCTCATATGTAGGATAGTTATCTGGATAAGTATTTCTTATACCTGAAAATAAATGTTTGCTTTTATGTGGCAAGAAGAATAGCATATTTTGGGGGTCCTAGCTGTCAAAAACTTCAATTCTGCTGTAATGGACAACATTCAGACTGAAGTGTCTATGGCACATTTTTTTATTTATTATAATGATTATTTCATATTTGTGTATATTATAGGAAGTGTAAATATCTCAGATTGCCTTATAATATACATATTTGGATAGAATATAAATTAAGTTTTGAGAAAATAAAAGGTCCATTTAATTAATGTGTCAGTTATAGTCATCTAAAGAATGTCAGGATATTTACACCAAGAGAAGGAGAAAGTTATTTTCCCTTTTACCTCTACAAATCAAATGAATTTTAATTATCAGATCTCTAGACTTTGGAGAAAATATATATGACATTTGGGTTTCTGCTTCAACCCACAACCAGGGGAACTCAACTCACACACTGCCTGCTTTGATTGAGGTACAAAGCAAAACAAGTTTTACTTGTTAGTCCAGGCTAGAGGATTCACAAGACTGCCACTTGGATTTTATGACCCTGCTGATGCTTGGCTTAAAGTTTCTAGGGAGGTTATAAATTCTACACATACTTGATAGATAACCACTATAATCTATCTATCTGTCTACATATCTATATCTATATATCTCCCTAATATACTTACTATGTCTAAATACGCTTTTATGTAGACAGTGTTTTCCACAGAGAAAGCATTCAATAAAAACATGTTGAATAAATAAATAAATGGAGAATACACTCATATTTCTTCTCAATTTACATTACAGGTTAGATATATATAGTTATCAATTCAGAATGATAGTTCATGTATTTTCAGTGAACATCTTTGTTGTGGCTATAAATCTAGAGGTCAAGATTTCATTTGTTTTAATTTATGTAGATAGAACTTACCTGTCTATTAAAGTCAAGTTGATAGTAACCATGGCTTAAAAAAAAAAACTATTAACTAAGACCAATTACAAAATGTGTGAACTCCAGAGGAGCTCAAATCTCTCCTTTCTTCTGTTTCTTCAAGATGAGGGGCAGTGTTAATCAGATTCCCTGGACCACGTGCTAGATGAAAGAATTGAAATGAATGCTTCTTGTAGTGGATTTCTCTCAAGCTGCCTTTGCAGGTCTTTGGAGGGAGGGCATCTCTTAGTTTAATTTTTCTATGTGGGTTTTTTCTTCTTTCCTTTGAATCTCTCAAACAGTCAAAAAGATTGGAGAGGGCCCAGCACTCCTTATGGAAGAAAGCAGCTCTTCCATTACCTTTAAAAACAACTATATATCAGGTGGGCCCAAAACATGTTATCTGGGATAGGTATTTTAGGTATTTTAGGCCTGCTTGTGTTTAAGTAATCAGGAAATTTAACTTATTTATGAATCAAACTAGCCCACCAGGCAAACCTCACAGGCCGCTGGTAAAATGAAGCACATTAATTTATTGGCATAGCCTTTCCATTTGAATTTTTAATAATTATAGGCAACTTAGGAGTGTCTAGTCCTGACTACCTTAGTCATGTATGTTTCAGTGATGAGTGATAAATAAGGTTTGTTGTCACACCGCCAACTCGATATGAAAGCATATTTTTTCCTTCATAAAGCATTTACTAACAAACAATTGTTGTAAATTAAGAAGATAATAAGAGTCCAGTAGGCCAAAAGACGTAACTACCCATTGGAAAACAATGCAACTATCAAGCCAAGAAAATTAAAAATGCAGTATTAACCCAAATTTTGATACAGACAAGAGGCAGGGAAATACTGGATAGAAGAAGGTGGTTCCCTGGCAAAGGCCTCGCCCTCAAGCCTGGAACCATGGCCCTAAATGAGAACAGTTATCCCTGTTTTCCTGCCCAAATGTTACCATTTTCGTCTACCCTGCCGCCCTATCCTGTGCCCATATAAACCCCAGACCTCAGCTGGCAGAGGCACAAGCAGCTGAAAGTTGAGAGGAAAAGAAGCAACTGAGCATTGGAGTCTATGAATAGACACAGCTTAACTTCAGATGGCACAAATTCGGAGAGGAGCCTTGTCAGAGACAGCCAGCCTTCGGGGAAAGGTTACCTTCTTCCCACACCATCCCCCTTCCAGCTCCCCTCTTCTGAGAGCCACTTCTGCTGCTTAATAAAATCCTCTGCATTCATCACTTTTCAGATTGTTCATGTGACCTGATTCTTCCTGGATGTCAGACAAGAATTTGGGACACACTAGGTATGGGAACCCAAAAAGCCTGTCACATTGACTCTTCACTGAGCTGTTTAACACTTAGGCATCCACAGACAGCAAAGCTAAACAAAGCATTAATTGTAACACACCCCTAGACACTGCCATGAGGCTGGAACACAAAAGTGCTCACCAGGCCACGGCACCCACTGACCTGCATGCTTCCCATCCTGCAAGGGGTATGAGCACTGCAGCCAAGTAAATGAGCCACATCCCTCTCACAAGTCCCATGAAGGGGTCAAGGGAACTTACCTGTCTCTCTTCCTACTACCTGTAATTTCATCCTGTGTCTATTATCTCCATATGTCTTCTCTCCCATCTTCTTCCCTTCCTTTCTCACTCTTATATGTTTCCTCCTTAACCATTTATTTTTTTCTCTCTTCTACTTTTAAAAAGTTACATTTCCTTTCCTACTTTTCAAGGGAGGAAGAGTATGAGCTATTTGGGTACAGGGTACCAAGAAGAAAACCTTTAACCTCTCCTCACCTAAAAATAATTGAAAATCTTCAAGAAATGACAGCATTTGAATTGTATTCTATATTGAGGTTTATGTTAAGGTCAGAAATCTGGGCTGAAACTTTTCTAGCTTAAATCAGGAGAATAAAAATGCCAATCTGCTTCAGGTCTTTTCTTTGAATGTAATCTTAACTTGCTTGCTTTTAGGATATTTCAATGTCTAATATAACTTTCTAATTAAAATGTTCCAACTGTGATACAGTTTTGATTGTGTAAAATCATTTTCATTTTATGGCATTAAATGTTTAAAAATATCTCTGCCTGTAAGTGCCATCTCATCCCTTCCTAAAATAGACAACATATTTGATTATTATCCTGGGACATTTTCCCTAATGTGAAAGCAAAATTGATGGTTGTGTCATCAACTACTCTGTTGCATTTAAATTCTAAGCCTTTCCAGGCAGCTGTTTTAGAACATAAATTTGGGGGACCCTCTGTATTTTAATGGTTTGATTACTGCTTCTATTCACTAGTGTATTAGTCCATTTTCATGCTGCTGATAAAGACATACTTGAAACTGGGAAGAAAAAGAGGTTTAATGAACTTACAGTTTCACAGGGCTGGGGAGGCCTCACAATCATGGCGGAAAGCAAAGAGGAGCTAGTCATGTCTTACATGGATGGCGGCAGGAAAAGAGAGAACTTGTGCAGGGAAACTCCTGTTTATAAAACCATGAGATCTTGTGAGACTCATTCACTATCATGAGAACAGTGCAGGAAAAACCTGCCACTATAATTCAATCACCTCCCACCAAGTTCCTCCCACGACACATGGGCATTGAAGGAGTTACACTTCAAGATGTGATTTGGGTAGGAACACGGCCAAACCATATCATTCCACCCCTGGCCCCTCCCAAATCTCATGTCCTCACATTTCAAAACCAATCATGCCTTCTCAACAGTCCTCCAAAGTCTTAACTCATTTCAGCATTAACTCAAAAGTCCACAGTCCACAGTCCAAAGTCTCCTTCAAGACAAGACAAGTCTCTTCCACCTATGAGACTATAAAATCAAAAGCCAGATAGTTACTTCCTAGATACAATGGGGGTACAGGCAGTGGGTAAATACAGCCATTTCAAATGGGGGAAATTGATCAAAACGAAGTGGCTACAGGCCACACGCAAGTCTGAAATCCAACAGGGCAGTCAAATCTTAAAGCTCCAAAATGATATCCTTTTACTCCATGTCTTGCATCCAGGTCACGCTGATGCAAAGCAGTGGGTTCCCATGGTCTTGGGCAGCTCCACCTCTGTGGCTTTGCAGGGTACAGCCTCCCTCCCAGCTGCTTTCACTGACTGGCATTGAGTGTCTGTGGCTTTTCCAGGCACACAGTGCAAGCTGTCAGTGGATCTACCATTCTGGGTTCTGGAAAATGGTGGCCCTCTTCTCACAGCTCCACTAGGCATTGCCCCAGTAGAGTCTCTGTGTAGGAACTCTGACCCCACATGTCCCTTCTGCACTACCCTAGCAAAGGTTCTTCATGAAAGCCCTGCCCCTGCAGCAAACTTCTGCCTGGACATGCAGGCATTTCCATACATCTGCTGAAATCAAGGCGGAGGTTCCCAAACCTCAATTCTTGACTCCTGTGCACCTGCAGGCTCAACACAATGTGGAAGCAGCCCAGGCATGGAGCTTGCACCCTCGGAAGCCATGACCTGAGCTGTACCATGGCCCCTTTTAAGCATGGCTGGAGTGGCTGGGATTCAGGGCACCAAGTCCCTAGACTGCACACAGCATGGGGACCATGGGCCCAGCCTACAAAACTATTTTTTCCTCCTAGGTTTCTAGGCCTGTGATGGGAACAGCTTCCATGAAGACCTCTGACATGCCCTGGGGACATGTACATTTTCCCCATTGTCTTGGGGGTTAACATTCAGCTCCTTACTACTTACGCAAATTTCTGCAGCCTGCTTGTATTTCTCCTCAGAAAATGAGATTTTCTTTTCTATTGCATTGTCAGGCTGCAAATTTTCTGAACTTTTATGCTCTGCTTTCCCTATAAAGCCAAGTGCCTATCTCCCAACCTCTGAGGAAAAAAGACAGGATGAAGGTTTAGTTGATCACCAATAGCCAATAATTCAATCAGTCATGATTTTGTAATAAAATCTCCATTAAAACCAAAAAGGACACGGTTTGGAGAGCTTCCAGATGGCTGAACTTGTAGAGGTTCCTGGAGGGTGGTATTTCCAGAAAGGAAACGTGGAAGCTCTTTGTCCCTACCCCACCCCTTGACATATGCATTTCTTCATTTGTATCTTTTGCCATATCTTTTATAATAAACCAGTAACCATAAGTAAGTTTTTCCTGAGTTCTGTGAGCTGCACTAGCAAATAAACCCAACCCAAAGAGGGGTCTTGGGATCCTCCATTTGTGACCATTCAGTAAGAAGCACAGATAAAATAACCAAGAGCTTGAGACTGGCATTTAAGGAAGAAGAGACAGTCTTGTGGGACTGAGTTTGAGCCCTCAACCTGTGGGATCTGATGTCATTTCTAGGAAGATAGTGTCAGAATTGGACTGCATTAGAGGACACCCAGCTGGTGTCCTCTGCAGAATTGCTTGCCTGCTTGGTGCGTGCAGAAATACTCCTCATACATCTGGTCACAATAAGTCTTCTGTGTTGATTGTTGTGGTTCTGTAACCGCCCAATGAGTGCTTCCTGCCTGCTGCCCATATAGAGCCAATTTATCAAGGCAGAGAAACTGAAAGCACCATTGCAAAATTATAACTGAGACAGTGAAAGAGATCTGACCTAACCATCTCCATCTTGCTTCTACCTTCCAAGCTATCCTTGTTCATTCCCGAGCATGGGCTGACCCAGCTGTGGGAGAGACTTAGTTTATAGTTTAAAACAAAGACACTGGCAAACCTTTCCCTAAACAAACCTCCTTGTCTGGGGACTAGACTGCCTTTGTAGGACTAACAAATTAGCCATAAGACTAGAAATTATAGTTTAGGAGTCATGCAGCTGGATGCTACAAGATTCTCACCCTCCCTAAATTGCTCTTAAGATCAGTGCTTGGGACATTTTTCAGACCCTGCACTTGAGATCAGCTGGCACCACCCAGATTGATAAACTGGCTCATCTGATCTTGTGGCCCCCACCCAGGAACTGACACTGCACAAGAAGAGAGCTTCAATTTCCTACCATTTCATCTTCAACCCAACCAATCAGCATTCCTGGCTCACTGGCTTACTCCCACCCACCAAGCTGTTCTTCAAAGCTCTGCTCCCCGAATACTTTGATTTGAGTAATACTTACACTCCGGTCTCCCACACAGTCAGCTCTGCATGGAATTACTCTATCTATTGCAATTCCCCTGTCTTCATACATCAACTCTGTCTATGAAGTGGGCAAGGTAAACCCACTGGGTGGTTAAAATTTGCAATAGAGAAAGAGTTTTACACATACAGAGTCTGTTAAATGGAAAACCAGAGTTTTATTATTCCTCAAATTAGCCTTTTGGAAAATTCAGATGCTAAGATTTTTCAAGGATAGTTGGGGGGATGTTGGGGGTAGCTAGGCAATGGATGCTTGTGGCTGATTGTTTGGGGGTGCAATCACAGGGGTGTGGCAAATGGTCCTCAAGTGCACTGAGCTGCTTCTAGGTGGGGCCACAGGAGTGGTTCATGGGTCCAGGTAGAGACATTGGGTCCAGGTCAGACATGCATACAAAAAAACCTGAATATATATGTCAAAAGCCCAATCTTAGGTTTTTCAATAGTGATGTTATCTGCAGGAGTAATTGGGAAGTTCCATACGTTGTGACCTCCAGAATAATGGCTGGCAATTATTTATGTCTACACCTTAGCAGAATTCAGGCCTCTCTCATCCCCCTAGCCTGATGGTTTCTTATTATCTTTACAAAGGTGGTTGTGTTTTGGAGAAGGGCTATTATCACTTAAACTACAAACTAAATGTCTCTCAAAGTTAGCTTGGCCGAGGCCCAGGAATAATTAAGGGCAGGTTGAAGGCTAGAGGCAAGATGAGGATTGGCTGGACCAGACCTCCCCTACTGCCATAATTTTCTCACTGTTATAATTTTTGCAAAGGTGGTTTCAGTGTGAGAGTGGAGGAAAACTGGTTTGTTTTTTTTTCTTATAGTCTCTTTCTGCAAAATAACTAATTAGATTTCCAAATGTATATTCCTAATATATAATTCTAATATACAACCTGCTTCATATCCACATTTATAGTTTCACACTTGAAATTACTGCATGAATGTCCTCACAGCACATAAACACTCAACATAATCACATTCAGTTCATAATCTTCCTTCTAAACCTACTCTCTTTGTAAATGAAATGGCCATTGATATAAAACATTCTGGTCTTCTATTCCAACATCTATTCTCCTGATCCCCTTTAAAACCAGAACCCAGATTTAAGCAGAGCTCATTCTTGTTCTCAGTAAAAGTTTACATTTTCCTAGGCTTTTTTTTTCAGCTAGCTTGCCAGTGTAAGTCAATTTTAGTGAATTAGGTGTAAGCAACAGTGTAATATGGACCAGCCTGCTTAAAGTGAACCAACTCAGTCTGCATTCCTGCTACTGCTTCATTTATAGCAATGGAGATGCTATAAATGAAATTCTTGAATCATCTCCTTGAACTATGAAGCAGACGCTTAAAGATGGAAGCATTATACTAAGATGGTGGAATAGAAAGATGAAAACTCTAGTTTGCTTATGATACTATAGAACTGCCATATCAGTTTTGGACTGCCTACCTCCTAATTTATTTGTTGCGTTAGAAAAATATACCATTCTCTTGTTCAAAAATTTTTATTTTAGATTTTTATGTTATAATAAGCTGAACTTGTTTAAAAATTGAATCACTCTTTTACTGGTCCACAGTTAGAATAATGTTTTATTCTGCCTTAATTTTTTCCATCTACTTCTAACAATTAGCTGCCATGTTAAAAGGGAAACAATTAGTGACACTTTTTGCTTCCAGGCACATTCCAGATGCAGATAAAGGAGCAGGGTAAAAAATAAATCCCAAGAAGATGATTGTAGTTTTTCTGACTGAGTTGAGACAGACATCAAAGATCAGGAAGTCTGAAGGGGCTAGAAATTTCCAAGCTTGTGAAAAGTCTGGACATAAATAGTAAAAAACGGCCCAGAAATCAGCATAATGAGGTGCTGCTCTCTGCTGAATACTAATACATAAATATATGGGCAAATTTCGTAATGCTAAGCATGGGGGAAGAAAGAATTGTGAGACATAGGACTGGGAAGTATTTAAGATCCTAACAGCCATAGTGACACAATTTTTTGATTACTTATGGCATTTAATAGAAAAGTAAAAAGGAAAGACCTTTAGTGGTAGGGCTAAATAATTGTCAGGGTACATGTTACTCTAGACTTACACATACACAAACAAACTGATTAACTAGACCTAAAAGAATCATACTGAATCACATGAAACTTAATAAATGTGGTTGGAAGAACTAGATATTCCTACAGGAAAAAATAAAGCTCAATCTTTATCTTACACCATACACACAAACATTGATTAACAATCTATCATGGACCTAAATATAAGCAATAAAACTATAAATATATAGAAGGAAAAAATTAAATATAGGAGAATTTTTTTGCAAAATTTGGATAAGCAAAGATTTCTTATACAATAAACACAAAAATTAAATTAAAACAATGATATAATAAAATTTTTATTAAAATTAAAGACTTCTCATAAATTTACCACTGTCAACCTTAAATAATGAGATTCAGAAAATATGATTAAAGTCAGGCTTGGTGGCTCATGCCTGTAATCCCAGCACTTTGGGAGCCCAAGGCAGGCAGATCACTTGAGCTCAGGAGTTCCAGACCAGCCTGGCCAACGTGGTGAAACCCTGTCTCTACTTAAAATACAAAAATTAGCCAGGCGTGGTGGTACACACTTGTAATCCCAGCTACTCAGGAGGCTGAGGTACAAGAATCACCTGAACTAGGGAGGCAGAGGTTGCAGTGAGCTGAGATAGCACCACTGCACTCTAGCCTGGGCAACAGAAGGAGGCTCCATCTAAAGTAAATAAATAAATATATGTCTGTGCGTGTGTGTGTGTGTGTATGATTAAGTACAGAACTTATTCAAACTTAAAGCTTGAGTATGGCCACTGGGGAAAGCACCAACTCAAACAAATTGAGTCAACATTTCCAAAGTGGAGAAGTTAAAGTTTCAATTACATAGGTTGTAAACTCCCAAAATCTAAGACAGGTCTCAGTCCGTGTAGAAAGCTTATTTTGCCAAAGTTAAGGATGTGTGCCCCTGACACAGCCTCAGGAGGTCTTGACGACAGGTGCCCAAGGTGGTCAGAGCACAGATTGGTTTTGTACATTTTAGGGAGACATAAGATATCAATCAACATATGTAAGATGAACACTGGTTTGGTCCAGAAAAGCAGGACAAAAGTAGGGAGGGGACTTGAAGCAAAAGTGGGGATGGGACTTCCAGGTCATAGGTAGATAAGACACAAATTGTTTCATTCTTTTGAGTTTCTGATTAGCCTTTTCAAAAAAGGCAATCAGATACGCATTTATGTCAGTGAGCAGAGGGATGACTTTGAATAGAATGGTAGGCAGGATAGCCCTAAGCAGTTCCCTACTTGACTTTTCCCTTCAGCTTAGTGATTTGGGGGCCCCAAGATTTATTTTCCTTTCTCAAGATAGAGACAGAGACGTTCCTGCAGGATTGCAACATTTTCCATACAAGACCAGGTGCAGATGTCACAGTGTCACAGCTATTTAATTGGTTACTGATTGTTGTATTCCAAGGAGGATTACTTTATTACTCCTTGAGGAGGAGTCCTGATCTGACAGGGTCCTATCTCTGGTACCATTTGGTCTTAATTTTTTAGAGACAAAAGGAAAAGATAAGGCAGAAGTTACCTGACTTCTGTGCAAAGCCACCTGACTTAGGTCACATAGCCACATTCCTCTCAAGGCTTGAGATAATATAAAGTTTCAACAGCTTTAAGTTTGAATTATTTTAAGTTTAAGTTAATTTCACACTATTAAGAAAATGAAAAGGCAAGTTATAGACTTGCAAAAGAAAATAAAATTTCAGAACCCTCTAAATTTATTATGCCAAGAGGGAAGTTAAGCCCAGGGGATTGAGTCACTAGCATGTTTGAAATTTCTGCTTCTTAGGCTATAGATTAACTTTCTCCTTCATTGTTCTTATTCTGTAAATGACTGGAAAAGATTAGAAACCAGACCTACTCCCATTCTAAACTCTGATATTTGTTATAGATTAACTGCCTCCCTTATTGGCCTGTACCTAACTTAGACAAGATGGCACAAAAGACCCCAGGGTTGTTATATCTTTAGTATGAAATGTTAAATATACGTTTCCTAAAACAAAAAGACCACCTAAACAAATCAAATCATTGTACTATGCGTTAATCCTTATACAGACAAATTTTGAAATTCTCTTTGGCTTCCCTAAACTTTGTCTATATAAACGATCCCAAACTTCTACTCTTTGGAGCACTTGTAAACAGACAGGGAGGGATTATAGGAATTTAGTCAATTAGAGCAATCAGCCTGTTATACAGCCTTCTACCCTGCAGCCTATTCTTCCCCAAATCCTGGATGGAATGGTTTAAACCATGGTCACCTTGTTGGTTTAAACCAGCTCCTGGAAGACCCCAAGCAATTTACAGATAAACCTGAGCTTTCCTCTTGAGCATGCTACAGTCTTCACCTCAGGTGGAGGTATACCTTCGTTACCATAACACGTAGTTTATGTGCTGACATGATGACTCACTGTGTCTGCGCAACTGAAACCTCTCCTCTACTTGTGATGATGCCCCTCTTCCCTCTCCTTTGCCCCATAACGCCCTCCTTTTACCTTTCCCAAGGGGAGACACTGTTTTGAAGAATTCTCCCAGTGTTCCCCTCCTGCCAAGTAATAAAAATCCTATCGATCATAACCTATGCTATCTTGGAGAGTCTTTTGTTACTTGGTAGGTTAACGAACGCTGGTATTTTGGGGGTAACACACAGACTTCCATTTTTTGGATCTGTTCTTCCTAGACAGCTGTCCTCAAACTTTGCACTTGAATAAACTCTCTTTAAACTAGATTCTGACCCTTTTGATCATTTTAGTTTGACAGACTGAAAATAAATCAATCAACCTTTCTTTCTTTCACCCTTCCTTCCTTCCTTTTCTTTCCTTCCTTCCTTTCCTTCCTTCCTTTCTTCCTTACTTTCCTTCCTTCCTTTTCTTCCTGCCTTCTTCTTTTTTTTCTTTCTTACTATCATCTATCTATCTAATCTATACATTTCTGATAAAGTATTTTCGTATAGGATATATATACAACTTTGCACCTAAATAATAATGAGACAAAATAACTCATGGACAGAATATTTAAGCAGAGTTCAGAAAAGATAAATAAATTCCTACTGCACACATGAAACAAAATGCTCAAAATCATCAGTCATTAGGGAAATGCCAACAACATCAAAATCAAAAAGATACCACTGCAAATATACTAGATTGTCAAACATTAAAAAGACTGATGGCTAGGTGTGATGATTCACTCTTGCAATCTCCGCATTTTGAGATGCCAAGGAAAGAAGAATTGCTTGAGCCCAGGTGTTCCAGACCAGCTTAAGCAACATAGGGAGACCCTGTCTCCACAAATAATTTATGAAAATAGCCGGCTCTGGTGGCTTGCACCTGTGTTCCCACCTTCAGGTGGCTGAGGCAGGAGGATCACTTAATCCTGGAGGTTGAGGCTGCAGTGAGTAGCGATTGCGCTACTGTAATTCAGCCTGGGCAACAGAGCAAGACCTGGTCTCAAAAAAATAAAAAATAAAAAATAAAAAGATTGAAAACTCCAAACTTTAAAGATAACTGGAGTAAGTAAAACTCTAATGCATTGCAAGCAAGAATGTCAATGTGTACCATCACAAAGTATTTTGATTGTTTATAAGATTAAAGGTACATTTACCATATGACTCAGCAATTTCTCTCCTGGCTATTTACACAGGTAAAATAGAAACATATTTCTACACAAAATCTTTTACACAAAAATTTAAAGCAGCTTAATGTATAATAGTTCCAAACTAGTAAAAACTCAAAACTAGAAACAACTCAAATGTCCATCAGCTAGCAAATTGCTAAACAAATTATGGTTTGTTTATACAACTGAACACTACTATATATTAATTATGTAACAATAGGAGTGGCTGTTGAAGGAAACCAAAATATTTCACCCCAAAATAGACTTATTTAACATATTTTAAGATTTGCTATTTAGAAGTCCTGGAAATACAGTAATTGATGGAAATCCGCTTTTTGTTGGGGAGTTTGTGTCTATAGAGAAAAATCTACAGTGATGCAGCCAGGCTTTCCCTGAGACCTTCTCTTGTTCAGATCTAGAAAACATTAACTGAGAGTCTGACACTGTAAAAGTTCTGGGAAAAAAAAAAAAACATATTTGTCATCTGTTATTTCTGAGCACTGCTACCTATTAGGTTTCGCCTACATAACAAAACCACTTTTACTAGCTAGGCCTCCTCTTTTCCCCTCTCTCATAGCCTGTTTTGCCAAGTTCCAAGCCTCTATTCTTTATGTAACCTCAAGATGGTATGTAAGCCTCTGTATTCCATTGGTTTCATAGCCCTGTAGTTTTCCTCCATGCTCATTAATAAATTTGTGTGCTTTTTCTCCTTTTAATCCACCTTTTATTAGTTGATTTTTCAGTGAACCTTGAGAGGGCAAAGGGGAAGTTTTCTCTTGGCCTTTCCAATGTTCAAAGACTGTATGCAAAGTGAATATAGACACAAAAGAGTATATCCTATATAATTACATTTATAAGAAACTCAGAAAAGAGAAATCTAGTTTATAGTGGCAGCTAGTAAATCAGTTTTGTCTGCGGCTGGGTGAGGAAGGTAGTGATTGACTGGGAAATGGCGTGAGAAAAGCTTTTGGGACAACGCAGATGTTCCATAATGTGACTGTGGTTGTAGTCATAACAGAAGTAATTGACATACATAAATACATGTGTATATATTCATCAAAACCTACTGAATTGTACACTTAAAATGTGTACATGTTATTGTATGTGAATTATACTTTATTAAAACTGATTTAAAAAATTAAGTCTGCAACTTTTTTTTCCTTCAAGTTCAGCTACATGTGACCTTCTATGGGAATCATTGCTTGATTTACACAGGCTGGATACATGATTGTCTTTGCATTCTTACATCACGTGATTTCCTCCATTTTTTTATGTATCACATGCACGGCATCTGTGCCATGATAGTGCTCAACACAGTAGATAATAAATGGTTTCTTAATAAATATTTTTAAATGCTTCATAGTTGCATAAAATAATTAAGAGTTGATTATAAGGAAACATCTGGCATTTTGGAAAATAATCTTATGCACATAGCTAGGCAAACATATTAACACTCTGCAAAAACAAAAAGGAATTGAAATACAGTTGGCCTCAGACAAAGACAGGTATTTACAGATTCACATAAACTGTACAGACCATGGCAGTAGCACTTCATAAATATGAACTCCAATCTATGTCTTAGTTACTGATTCCTTTATTTGTGCCTGTTCTTTATTTACCCTCTGAAGATTTTTCATTCTGGTAGACTTCAGTAAAACATGATTATCCAATTAAATATATCTTAATTTGACTAGAACATTTCAAAACAAGCTATCTTGGAAGTTGGTGGAAAAACATAAATTGGCTGTTGTGAGGTCAGTTGTATGTCCTCAGTTCATTCAGTTTGATTTGATTGGTCACATGGTTCAGAATATGCCACCCACTCTCTCTCTCTCCCTTTTTTTTTTTTTTTTTTTTTGAGACAGAGTCTCGCTCTGTTGCCCAGGCTCCTAGGCTGGAGTGCAGTGGCACAATCTCTGCTCACTGCAACCTCCCCAACCTGGGTTCAAGAGATTCTTCTGCCTCAGCCTCCCAAATAGCTGGGACTACAGACATGTGCCACCACGCCTGGCTAGTGCCACCCATTCTCATGGGATATACTATTCTGCTTTCATCAGCTGGGGCTGTGGACGGGACAATAGGAGGTCTTCAAATAACTCATTTGCGTGCTCTTCCTATGTCTGTTTGGGTTTTCTTCTGGTCCTCTAGCTTCCTCCCACATCCCAAAGATGAGCTGCGGGAACAGACTATGGCCCCCATGACCCTGAACTGCAATAATTGGGTAAAAAGTCATCTGAGTTGTTTTTATTCATCTTTTCTAAATATATGCGTAGCTTACATTCATTTCAATGTTTAATGTTAGAAGTGTTTCAGATTTTATTTAGAAGTTTGATGAGTTTTTGTGATCAGAAATATGCTATAAGAACTTAACTCTTGTTAATATCCATTAGCATATGGTGAAACTGGTTTTATTATACTTCATTTCACTTGAAGTCACAGTTACCAAGAACATATCAACAACATTAAGTAAGGACTTACTGTATTTAGTTTAGAAACATCCTTAAAAATATTAGATACCACAAATAAATTAATTAGTGCAAAATCATGAATGAAAGAAAGGGAGAAAGGAAGAAAATAACATTATATGATTGATTTGCCTATGACAATTCAAACAATATAATGAATAAAAAAGGAAAAAGTAGGTTATTCTTCTATTTGCATATAGTAGATTACATATATTAAAATAATGAGATATAATAAAAGTATAAGAAAATAGTGGAACTGATGGTCATCTATTTTTCTATCATAATTATCTATTGTTATATAGGTATGAACAGTTTCTAGTTGCATAGGTCTGTAATCTACATTCTTGGTCATTTTAGAGTATTGTAATTGACATTGTCTGTCATTTCCATGACGTTATTCTAGATACTACTGTGTCTTCCAAATAATTTTTAATTCATCGAATGATCATCAACATTGTTTTAGTTTTTGAAAAGCACCATATACATGACTATCTTTCAGGTGTAAATAACAGACATCAATTGTAATAATAAAAATCTATAGCTATTTTAGGGCAAAATTTTGTGTTTCCTAATGTAGGTATATGTATTTCAAATAGGTAGATATTTGTATAGTTATAAGAATAAGTTGGTATAATTACTATGATACAGTGAAGAAAATTAGCCAGTCTTAATTAAAAAGTGTATGTATGTGGCTTCATCTATTTCTACTGCACATTAATATTATATTTTCCTAGACTTAGCATTCATTAGATTTTACTTATTTTTTGTCCAGAGCTTATGCAAGTGAAATGAAAGGCTCTGAGCACAGCTTCTACCATGCACAAAACATCTGCGATTATTGCCACTATGTAGCTGATGGACCATAAAGCATGATGCTTTTGAAAGGCCAAGTATAAAGCAGAGCTGTTAAAATGTATCACACCATTTTATAGATTAAGAAAGTGCTAAAATGATATGGTATTTTATATGATATTTGAAAGATGCCACAACAATTAGACAAAATGACCCCATAAAGCATTTGTTAGGTTTAAAAAAGCAGCCCCTCATAATTTAAATCACTTGTTTGACATTTTACACAAAACCCAGGGGCAAATCTCATTTTTATGGGAAGAAAAATTATCAAATGCCTTGCATATTCCTCTCTTGATTCAAGAAGATCTATTGAATGTGAAGGAGAACAGTCTTGTAGGTCCAACAAACTTGGCCAAATTGTATACTGCCCAGAATTGACTTATAAAATTTCCTGGAGGTCAATTAAGTTATTTGAAAATGAATATACAGGTGGAGATGAAGATTTAATGTATGATATCAGGCACACAACAAATATTTTTTCAAAGCTCCCAGGACTGCAATATAAAAATTGGAATATTTTAGTGGTTGTAATTGAGTGTGGTGGCACTGTATACTGCATGGAAAGTGGCTTTTTGGGTTTGGCTTTTTGTTGGGTTTGGTTTGTTTTATTTTAGGAATCAGTTATGCCAATTTTGGAATTCTCAGACTTTCATTTTTAGGCATCTAAAAGTAAAACTTAATGCATTCAGATATTTGTCAATAATGAAGTGAAATAATATATTTGAAATAAAACAATAGCAATTATTTTTAATAAACATAATTATGTTCTCATCACATTAAAAATTTTCCAATAGAAATATTTTACTTGCATAACATTTTATAATTTATAAATCCATTCATATATTGTGTTATAGATTACTTTTGGATTTTTGGATTATCCCTAATTTTTTTTTTTTTTTTTGAGACAAGGTCTTTTTCTTGCTCTGTCACCTGTGCTGGAGTGCTCGGCTCACTGCAGCTTCTGCCTCCCAGGCATAAGTGATCCTCCCTTCTCAGCCTCCTGAGTAGCTGGGATTACAGGCGTGCACACCACACCTAGTGTGTGTGTGTGTTTGTGTGTTTTTTTTGTAGAGACAGGGTTTCACCCTGTTGCCCAGTCTGCTTTTGAACTCAGATGAGTTCTGATGGTCTGCAGTCCTCAGCCTCCCAAAGTGCTGGGATTATAGGTGTGAGCTACCATTCCTGGCCCTTAATTGCCTTTTTTTCTACTCTCCAGATTCCCTGTTCATTCTGGGAGACACAAAACTCCACATGTATAATAGAATCCATATCCTTCTGTCACATGGCTTTGATTTCTTCATCTTTAATATTTTCATATCACTCTAATTTAGCCATATTTTCTCATAATTATTGTATTAGTTCCTCAGGGATGCTGTAATAAATTACCACAGTTTTTCTGGCTTAAAACAACAGAAAGTTTATCCTCACCGTTCTAGAGGTCAGAAATCCAAAATCAAGATATTGCAGTGCTACACTCCTCTGAAGTCTGAAGGAGAGAATCCTTTCTTGCCCCATCCACATTCTAGTGGCTCCAGGAATTCATTGGCTTGAAACTGCGTAATTCTTTTTTTTTTTTTTGAGACAGCATTTATCTTTTTTCTACCAAGCTAAAATTCTATGACTCATCACATAAATTCTTTTCCAATAAATGTTTCTTTCATCATTATATTGCAAATACTTACTAAATCTCTGACCTTAAAACAATTTAACCAACTGTTCTGATCTGCACACAGGATTCTCAGAGCTGCTGAATTAAAGTGTGTGCATACACACACATACACATGCACATACACACCCCACTGCATTCTTAGGAACTCATGATTTCCAATGCAACCACGCTATCAGTGCTTTATGGCAATCCATTTATATTTTTCTAATTAATGCTCTTAATCTATAGTCATTATTTTTAACCTTCATTTTTTTTCAATTACCTAAGATCTTCTGGTGCCCTTTCAAACTCAACTTCCTTCAGTAAAATCTGTTATGCTAACCTGACCCCTACCTTCCAGTTACAGTGGAACGGGCATCCTTTACCTTTTACTGCAACCTGTGCTTTTCATTCACAGTGTTTCCAGAAGCCTTATGACCACATCAAGTTTCAGCAATTCACTAGAAGGGCTCCTAAGACTCAGTATATAATTAAACTCATGGTTATGATTTACTACAGAAGATAGGATACACAGGAACATTAGCAAAAGAAAAAGGGAAGGGGGTAAAGTTCAGAGGAAACCAGGCACAAGCTTCTAAGAGTCCTTTTTCAGTGAAGTTACACCAGACACCCTTAATTCCTCTAGCAATGAGTTGTGATGACATGCGAGAAATGTCTGTGTACCAGAGAAACTCATTAGGAACTCAGTGCTAAGTATTTTTTGTTGGGGGCTGGTGACACACAGGCACTCCTTTCCTAACGTGTCCAAATTTCAGACTACTAGAAGAAAAGTAGGTCTTCATCATAAACCATATTGTTTGAACAAAGGTCTTAGGCATTGTGAGCCAAGCTGATTATTCCTGAGAATGGTGGGAACCCTCCTGATATCCATATTCCCTGATGCCAGCCGAGGGCCAAACTTGTAAACTTTGTAGAACTTTGTAGGACTGTCATTTCATGTCTTTCCTTTTCTGAATGTGTGGTCTTCCTTTCTTTCCTCAGGAGGCTTGCCCTTTATCTATTAGCTTCTTTATTTCCTATACTTCTCTGCTGCTACACTCTGTTCCTCTCTTTTTGTATTCCAAACAGCATTCAAGCAATCTCAGGTCTTTCACACCTTAGGAGATGAGAATAAAAATACCATCAACTCATGTTTTTAATGAGCTATTACTATGTTCATCTTTACACATAAAAATATTGAAAGAATCCTCAACCTTGCAACTTGCACTTAACTCTTATTCACCCAACCACTGTCACACTCTATCCATAAATATCTCACTGTAATTGCTTTACTATAAATCACCCACTGATAAATCAATCACTGATGAGTGATGTTCTCATTGCTAGATAAACCCAAAACTTTGATCATTTTAATCTGCCAGCAGTAGGTAAACTGTTGACTTTGCGTTCCCTTGAGATTGTTTTGTTTCTCTCCCATCTCTCAAATCTCTTCTCAGGGATCTTTTTCTCTGTTCATCCCCTAAATGTTGACTTGGCACAGTACTTTGTTTAAGCCCACTTAATGCCTCAATAGATTGACAGGGTATTCTTTGCTGTCCATGGATAAGATGTTGCCGTGTAGATGAACATACCTTGATTGATTTTAAAAAAATGTAACTAACCTAAATTTCTCATGTGCTAAAAACATTTATTAGGAAGCTATTTGGTAAAAGGGCATACCCTTATTTACTTTCTTTAAGTCTGTCTTAAGATCAGACATTCCCCAGCCAAATCTAGTAGACAACCGCCACAGGAATTGGTCCCTGTCCATTTCTGGGATCTCGTCCAGACATCTGATTAATCAGATTCTGTTTGCCAGGCTTTGTATTAGCCACTTGTGGCAGACACATTTAATTGCTTACACAGTCTTCTTTTCCCTTTTCTCCTTACTAACAGTAGGGACTTCTGAGTGATTATGCAGTTTCTATAATGCACATCTCCAGGGCACCTCATGTGCAACAAGGTAACCCTGGAACATGATCCCTATTTTATTTAAGGCAGCAATAAACCTAGCTCAAGGCTTAAACAACTGAACCCATAAATCAGTATTTTTAAAGCTCTTTGGATGATTCTAATGCCCGCTAAATTTAAGAAATACTGTCAAAATTAAGTGTGATGATATCATTCCCCAGCTTCCTAGACTTTGAATAGCTAGGAGTGACCAATCAGGACCAATAAGTCTGTAAAATAGCCATCTGGGTGATGTTCTAAAAAAACTGTTGCTTTCTTGATTAAAAATGGAGTGCAAACTGCTCATATGGTCTTTTCCTTTAGTCTCTCTGTGTCCTTTCAAGCCAGATATGTTTGGAACTGAAGCATTCATCTTGAAACCATCAGGCAATGAAGATAATGATCAAAGTCAGCACATTAAGAACGGCAGAGCAGAAGATGGGAAAAGCCTGTGTCTTTAATTGCATTGTTAAGCAACTGAACCAACTCTCTACCTATAAACTTCTTGGGTAAGAAAAAGAAACTCCTTTCTTTAAGCCACCATTAATTATGAGTTGCATTATTTACAGCTTTGAAGAATCATTATTTGGCTCTTCTCATATTAGTTGGTGTAAACTGGAAATTCCCTATGTAAGGAGATTCCATCCTTTAACAGTGCTGCATGCAGGAAAGTAACAATCAGTTGTCATCAGCTTACACATGCAGAGACATGTTGCAAACATATATGACCCTTGATATTCGGTAGTAGGAACTGAAGCAGCCTCCTAATTGTGAATCTACCCTGCATTCAGGGATTCTTAAGAATAGTAGAATTAGTAATAATAATATAATATCCAATATTTATCAAGCACTTATATACCAGTTACACACTAAACACTTCATATGCATTATTTCCATCTAATTCTGACAACCATTCATTTTATTTTCTCCATTATAGACATAAAGGAATGAAAGCTTGGAAAGAGTAAAATTAGCTTTCCCATAGTTTGACAGCTGTTAAGTGCTGTAGTTAGAAATTAAACATAGATATTTTGGATTCACAGGCTGTACTCTTAATCACTAAGAACTTCCGTATCCTTATCTAGCCCAAGCTTATTCTATAAATTCTAGAACAATGTGTAGCTGTGTACTAGACACTTCCAATAATAATTTCAAATGATGTAAAAGAAATATATATAACCCCAAAACTAAGCATCCATTTTGAAATAAATTGAGTTCTAACCTTTACACATTTGTCTGAACAAAAAATGTTTCTTCCATCTTATATTCCTGCTTATAGATTCCTCATATCCAATCAATCATAAAGTCACATAGATTAATGATTTTTGTCTTTTAATATGATTACATAAAAGGTAGTAAAATCAGTTGAGTGGATCATAGTGAATATTTTAAAAATACAATAGAAAATGTTAGAATAACATAATATTGTCTGAAACTTTCTTTTTACAGATACGCCTATAAGTGTGTGTGTGTGTGTGTGTGTGTGTGTGTGTGTGTGTATGTAGTGAGAAGTGATATTAAATACATTTTCTAAATACTTTAGGTTGTGGCAAAAAAAATTTATCAGACTTTTGTCAATGGTATCTCCTAAATAACTCTTAAATCCACCCATTTCCTTTCATTTATTTGCATTTCTACTCTCCTACTTTAGGACCTCCTAAATTTTTGACAGACTTCTTAATTGTTCTTACCACTTCTGGTATTTCTACTTGCTATCTATTTTTTGTACTGCAGTCCTGATTAGTTTTCAAAGGCAAAAATCAAACAATATTACCCCTCTGCTTAAGAATACTCAGCATTTTTTTTTTACACTGCCCTTAAGTTTAAGTCTAAAGTACTTAACATGGTATATAATGTCCTTTTAAGTTCTAGAAACTTCTTACTTCTTCAATCTCACAGTCTCATCTCTCATCCCCTCATTATATATAATCTAGAACAGATGAGAGATGAGACTGGCAAGGTAAGAAGTATACAAATGTATAAAAGTCAAGTGAACTATTGGTCAACTGTAAGCTGACCAAACATGCTCTTCAACCTCTAATTTTTCAAGGCAATTCTGCTAAGTGGTAAGAAATAGCTGCTGAGCTTTATTTGCTATGTGATTATTTCATCCACCTAGAACAATCTCTCTGTTTATCATCTCTTCCTTCTTTGACTAATTACTACTTAAAGTACTTCACATTGCTTCTTCCTGTAAGACTTTCTTGTGCATTTTAAAAAACTGTTCATCTGGCTGGGTGCGGTGGCTCATGCCTGTAATCTCAGCCCTTTGGGAGGCCGAGGTGGGCAGATCAGCCAGGCATAGTGGCGGGTGCCTGTAATTCCAGCTACTCGGGAGGCTGAGGCAGGAGAATTGCTTGAACCTGGAAGGCAGAGGTTGCAGATCGTGCCACTGCTCTCCAGCCTGGTGACAGAGCAAGACCGTCTCAAAAAAAAAAAAAAAAATCTGTTTACCTTCTAGGGTTTGATGCATCCAGAACTCTTTACAAGCTCACATTATGCCTACTTAAGCTTAAAAAAAAAGTAATTTGTTTATTCAACTCACTTGGGCACATATCTTGGGGACTGGACAGCATCCCTAGACAGTAAATACCTTTCACAGTCACACATACACATACGCACACGCCACTGATGGCATATGGTCTGTATCATAGTCCTTGCCACCATAACCTGCCATTGCCTGTTTACTTATCTGTATTCCTTACTAGACAGTAAGACTGTGGATGCGAAAGCTTTATCAGCCCCATTCATCGGGATATCACCACTGCCTACTGCAGTTCCTGGCACATTGTAGATACTAATTCCTTTATTCAATAAGTATAAATGGAGTATCTTTCATGTGTCAGCCAGTATGCTAAGCACTAGAGATACAAAGGTGAACAAAATTATCAATATTCATGCTTTCAATGAGCTTGAATTCTAGTAGAGGGTAGCAAGAAAAAATGTAATTCATGTGACTCAAATTGAGGTTAAAGGCTTTATTCACCTGATATGAATTAAAGGAGCTGCTGAAGACTAAGTAATTTCCTGAGCCAAAGCATGCCTCAAGTTTTATAGGGCAAAGAAGAGAGAAAGTGAGTGAGTCATTGTGCTCTGGCTCAGCTTGCAGTTTTGCTCATCTAAAAGTGCTGGAAACTTTTTGATTGTTCCAGTTTTCTGCCCTTTCTTTGAGATTATTGGTGCAATCTCAAAATAGTTCCTTCCAGAGATGTTTTTGTAAGCTTTGTAGGAATCAGGTGAGGAAGAGGTAGGCAAGAAAGAAAGTAAAGGAAGGGAATAAGGAAGGGGGAAGAAGAAGGAGAGAAGACATGCATCTACCATTTCTGATTTATTTTACAAATGATAATTATTCACATTTTTCGGAGTGCTTTACAAAATCATTTCCTTATTGTGCTAAGTGCTTTATAAAATCTGATCATTTAATACAACCACCTCATTAGGAGGGTTATAGATGAGAAGACTGAGTCATGGAGAGGTTAATTAACCTGTCCAGGGTTATATATCTAAAAAGTTGCAGAACTGCAGAACCAGACTGTGAGAGAACCTATGCTCTTACTCACCAAAATTAACTGCTCCTCAATAAATAATTATTGAAAAAAATAAATAACAAGTATTTTTCCCTTAGAAGCTAGAAACAAATGCTCTTAAAACCCACAACACTAATCAGGTATTTTACTGACAACCTAGTTTTAAGAAGCTAATCTGAGCACTGCTGCACAGAATCTACTTAGCATTCATGATTTGAGGACTTATTCCAATCTCCCTAGGATTCTTCTCTAAAAGACTGTCTAAGGAATACTAATATAAATGAGAATTATTTTATATCTTCCAGCTTAAAATGGAAAGCATAATACTATATAAATAAAATATTATAGATAGTACTTTACTGAACATAAAGACAATTGTTCTTTTTTATTATATCATTAATAGACATTTAAATTTCCTGCTTGAAGAAAAAATGTTAAATGAAGTAGTAATATTTGAGTTTAATTTTAATGCAAAATATGCTTCCACATCAAATAAAATGTATGTTAATGAGCCTAGCTCATTCTATCCTACTCTCAGAGAGTCTATCTTCAGATAATATGGAATTCTTCTTAGTCTGACACGGAGACTGAGAAGGAACCACTAAATTCAATATGTAGAGTTTGGTGGCACAATGCATCCCCTGAACTTGTAATGCAATATAGTATAAAGTGAGGAAGAATAATAATCTGGAAACCTAAATTCTGGTTTTATTTTTGCTATTTGCTTGAAGTTATTTAGGTAAGATGCTTGACTTTACTTACCTTTTTGAAAAATGGGTGAATTATAACTGTTTTCCTGTATCCTAAGAGGCTGAAAATCTTCTATAAGATGTAAAAGAGTCTTATATACTTTAATAAGCTTATAATTATATACACATAGAAATAAAATTACAAGATTATATATCTCTCTAAGGAGACTTGAAGAAAGACTTTTAACCATTTAGAATCTAGTTTTCTCATTTGTAAAATAAATGTATCATCTAGATTACCATTAATGCTATTTTGAACTCTAACTTTCCAGGTATACAGATAAGAGGACCATATAACTTTGAGCAGGAACATTAGGGTGAAAGAGTGGTTTGGTTCACTGTGTTTCTACAAGCTTCTCATTGCTGGTCCAACTGCTCCCCCCAGACTTCACACTAAACTATATCTCAACCTTTTCTCACTTCAGTAATTTCCCCTTGTGAGTGTCAGAATCATTCAAAAAGGCAAATGTGGCAATACAAGTTCTCTTCTGTTTTACAAGTAAATTTTTTACCACAGAGGAAAGTTTGAATTTTTTAGTAGAGCATTAAGAGCTCTCCATATTATGCATGCATTTCTAGTACCATCTACTACAAGTTTCTAACCTTAGCATTTGAGGTAACATTTTGTAGAGTCTTAAAGACCATAGTAAAAAAAGTTTACTTTAGTTCTAAGATTGATGATAAGAAATTGGCAGTTTTAAGTCTGGGAGTAAAATCATTCTCGGTTTTATTTTAAAAGTCCCTCTCACTGCTGTGTGACAATTGGAATACAGAGACATAAATTTAAAAAATAGGGAAAGGTAGAAGCAATTTAATAATTCAGGGTTTTTGTGGTTTGCAATAAGATAGTGGTAGAAGAAGTAAATAATGTGGATAGATTTAAGATATATTTTAGTAAAGTTCTTGTCACACAATTTGATTTTAGATTGAATACAGGATGATAACTAGAGAATTGCTCTGAGCTTCTGGAAAGATCGCAGTGCTATTTAAAGAGAGAAAGACTTTTACATTGGAGTTTGAGGTGCCTATTAGACATAGAACTTTAAAGTGGGCAGTTTGAATTCAGTGTAAAGATCAAGTGAGAGAGTGGGGAGGGAGTGTTATCAGCATACAGAAAGCATTTAAAACAACTGAAACACAATGAGATCACATGGAGAGTACACAGATGGTGAATAGATGAAGGCTCAAGACCAAGCCCTGGGGAGGAAACAGCTGGTTAAGAAGGGCTAAAAAGATTAGCCATTGTGATAAGAAGAAAAATCAGAATATTGGATGACATAGTAGCTGCATTAGTTTCCTATTGGTGTTGTAACATATTGCTACCAATGTAGTGGCTTAAAGTCACTGGCTTCAAGAAGTCAGTGGCTTAAAGAAGTGTATTTTATTACATTTCTGGAGGTCAGAAGTCGAAAATAGTTTAGCAAGGCTGCATTCCATCTGAAGGTTCTAGGGGAAAATCTGTTTCTTGATCTTTTTCAGTTTCTAGAGGCTTTCTGAATTAATTGGCTCATGGCCCTGCATCACCCTGGCCTCTACTACCATTGTCACACCTTTGACTCTGACCCTCCTGCATCCCTCTCGAAAGGACTCATGTGATTACATTAGTCCTACCCATATAGTCCAGGATAATCTCCACTTCTCAAAACTGATTTGAGTCACATCTGCAAAGTCATTTTTATCATGGAAATTAACATATTTTAAAAATCCTAAGATTAGGCATGGACATCTTTGGTTGAGGGAGGCATTACTCAGCCTACCACAGTAGCAGACATTCAAGTGTATCATACAGAGAAACTGGTCAACTATGTTAAATATTGCAGAGATGTTGAGTGCAATAAAGACAGAGAAGTGACTATTGGATTTGGCAACTGAGAGTATTTTTTAACTTTTGACAGCTACGTTTTTAGCACTAGATTGACCTGGATTAAAGAATAATTGAGAAGTAAGAAAGTAAAGATGATGAGTACAGAAATTTATTTTAAGAAGTTTGGTTAGGGAAGGGAATAGAGAAACAGAAATTGGAAGAAGAGGTGGAGTTAAAGGAAAACCTGTTTTAAAGATGAAGTTACTAGATGTTTTTTGCATGTAAATACACATGATCTAATAAAGATGAAATGTTTTGTGATATGCAAGAGGAATAAATAATTGCAAAAGTGACAGCCATGAGAAGGAAAAAGAAAGGATCAAGGGAATAATCGGGTAATTGGACAGGTTAATTTTTAAAGATCAGAGACACTTCACTTCTTTCATCCATAAAAGCAGCAGGGAAGACAGAAAACCTTTACAGATGCAGAAACCTGAGAATTTGGTGGTTGGAACATGAGTGCATACCTTTTACATACATTCTCATTTCTCAATGAATTTTAAGATGATTTATTCAGCTGAGATTTTCAAGGTGGGTTGAGGTCTAGAGGGAAAGCTTGCGTCATAGAACAGCATTCTCAAGATAGCGCATGGGAAACTAAGTAACATTGTTGAACTGCGTACTCAGTGCTTATTTGAGTGTGTGGTCATTAAAATTAAACAAGTTGTCACAGTTACATGATTTTTTTTTCCTCCAATATCTGGCTGCTTGTAGGCACTGATAAATTTGTTCATTATGATTTAATCGAATTTGGCTTTTGAACTGTAAGAAAAATGGGGAAAATAAGTTGATACATTTCTGTGGATAAATTGTGCCGCTATCCATTTGTTGATCAAACCTCACATCTAATCCATAGTGAAACTCCATCACAATGTTCCAAGTAAAGCTCAAACTCATTCTCTTCTCTTTATTTACCTTCTATCATCACAGTTTTAATCCAAACTTGCATTAACTTTTGACTAGATTACTTCAATATCAACTTAACCAGCTTTCTCTCATCCATTTTCCATTGCAAACAAAACAGAAATAAACTAATAACTTTATCCTGTCCTCCTCCTATTCCCATCTTGGGAAAATGCCTCAGTTATTCTTCATTGCTATTAAAGACAAAAACATTTACATATACCTTTAAGGCTCTAAATATTTTGATCTCTTCAAATGAATGGCATATCATCCTTTTCTTCATCTTGCTATCTCAGTATTCCAGCCACCTAGAAATTCCTAGTTCCTCAAACAGTCTACGTTGCTCAAGGCCTTAACGATGTTTTCTTCTTCAGGAACACAAATCGTTTCTCTCTTAACCTAATCACCACTCACTCGGTTCTCAGATACACCTTGACTGCTTCAAAGAAAACATCCGGGACCTTGAACACTGTGATACTGTGATATAATAAAATATATATATTTGATCTTTGTACCTGGTTCCTGGCACAAGAAATTTTAAAACTATTGGAATTTCCCATGTGATCAGGATGAGAGAACCATCTTTTTTTATTCATAAAAAGCCCTTTTTTGGGAGGCTGAGGTGGGTGGATCACCTGAGGTCGAGAGCTTGAGACTAGCCTGACCAACATGGAGAAACCCCATCTCTACTAAAAATACAAAATTAGCCGGGCGTGGTGGCGCATGCTTGTAATCCCGGCTACTCGGGAGGCTGAGGCAGGAGAATCGCTTGAACCAGGGAGGCAGAGGTTGCGGTGAGCCAAGATCGCACTATTGCACTCCAGACTGGGCAACAAGTGCGAAACCCCCTCTCAAACAACAACAACAAAAAAGCTCTTTTCAATTTTACCTGAATTTATGCTAATGAGATGACTCTTGGTGGGCCTCTAGATAGCTTTAGGATGGGAGCTGGTTGCCTTCTGAACCATTATTAGAGAGTTGGAACTTTCAGTCCCATCCCAGTTGGCTAAGGCTGGGAGAGGGACTAGAAATTGAGCCAATCATCAATGGCCAATGATTTAATTATTAGTGCCTATGTAACAAAGATTTCATGAAAACCCTGTAGGAGAAGGCTCTAAGCACTCTCGGGTTAATGAAGAAACTGAAGTACTGGAAGGATGGTGTGACCAGAGAGGCCATAGACAATCAACAGCCCTGACCCTCATACTTTATCCTATGCATCTTTTAATTTTTGGCTGTACCTGAGTTGCATTTTTAATAATAAAATATTAAATGTAAACACAGTATTTTCTTGAGTTTTGTAAGATTTTCTAGGGAATTATCAAATTTGAGGAGGGGGTTATAGGAAACCTCCTCTTTCACCAATGACTTTATAGCTAGTCAGTAAGTATTACAAGTGGCCCAGACTTGTTTTCAGCATCCATAGTTGGCACTGTCTTGTGTGACTAAGCTCTTAACCTGTAGGGTCTGCAATAATCCAGAGAGTTAGTGTCAGAATTGAATTAAATTGTAGGACACCCGTTTGATGTTGGGAGACTTGGAAAATTGATTAGTGTGAGAAAAAAGCACATACACCTGTGGTGTCAGAAATGTTGAGAAAATTAATCTTAGTAGTAGTAAACATAAATCAGGACCCTGAACCCAATGATTATTTACTAAAATCACATATAAAGGTTTAAACATATATATTTTATGAAATTATACCATCAATGACCATCCCAACACTAGATTATAAATTGCATAAGTAGAGGACCAGTTTCATTTGTACCCAGCATTTTGTCTCTAATGCTTATTATATTGTCTGGTGCGTAGCAGCTAATAAATATCTGTTGGGTGAACACAAGCCATCATTAATATGTAATACCAATTCTATGCCCTGATAGTGAATCTGGTACTCTTGTTATTTTAGATACCAACATTATCAAATGTATTTGATATGCATGGGCATTAATGGGCGCTAGCTGACTTGAATTATATACATATATACTGTGTGTATATATATACATACATATACATATATACTGTGTGTGTATATATACATATATACACATACATACATATGTATATACATATATACTGTGTGTATATATATACATATATACACATACATACATATGTATATACATATATACACATACATACATATGTATATACATATATACACATACATACATATGTATATACATATATACACATACATACATATGTATATACATATATACACATATATACATATGTATATACATATATACACATATATACATATGTATATACATATATACACATATATACATATACATACATATATGTATATATATACATATACAGTATATATGTGTATATATACTTGAATATTTTTATATACAGTATATATATACTTGAATATTTATATATATTCTGTTTTTATGTGTATACACATATACATAACATATATACCAATATATAACTTCTCAGGAATATTCTTGCCTAGCATATAAGTTTGTTATTATATTTTCCAAACCAAAGGGCTTCAGCTTGTAAGAAAATGAGAAATAATTAGCAATCTTCAATTGAGTTACAATGTATAATCAGCATTACTTTTCAAATAACATACACACAGATATATACATATCTAAAACACTTATATATTATATAATTTATTTTATATCTCATACATGTGAATTACACAATACAAGTATACCTCATTTTACTCCTCTTCGCAGATATTACATTTTTAACAAATTGAAGGTTTGTGGGAACCCTACCTGGAGCCACTTATCAGTGCCATTTTTCCAACAGCATATGCTTACTTTGTATCTCTGTATCAGCAATCTTTAGCAATAAAGCATTTTTAAGTTAAGATACACACATTACATTTTAGACATAAGGCTATTGCACACTTAACAGAATACAGTATAGTGTAAACATAACTTATATTTGCAGTGGGAAATCAAAATATTTGTGTGACTCATTTCACTGAGATATTTGCATTATTGTGGTGGTCTGGAACCAAACCCACAATATCTCCCAAGTTATGCTGGTATATAACTTTATATATTTCATATATATAACATGTATTTAATACATATTTTCTCTTCTGTGTTCTTTACAGATTCATTAAAAGAATATATTCCAAAACTGAAGAGAAAAAGCATGAGGATAGAAAGTGGGCCAAAGCTGAATAAAAAATGCCACCTTACTTTTTTTTAAAGTTTATCAGTAATATTATAATAGTATCACACTTTTCTGTATTTTTGCTTTTAAAATATATCACTATCTTTTCAAGCAGCAGTAAAATTTTGCCACATGTGTTTGTACAGAAATAGTTTCTGAATCTAAATGCTATTTAAAATAGTACACAATGATACTTTTGAACTACAGAATGTCTCAAAAAATTAAGAACAGATGTTGCTTAAAATGTTCAAAAACAAAGAGAAAATTGAATTCATCCCCAAATTGAGGAAAAGATTCATAAACAATTTTTTTCTAGTATAAATAATTTGAAATCATAATTTCAGTAGAAAAGTATAAACTTTAAGTATCTTTTATGTTGCAGATACCAAATTGCTTTTATATATAGATATGTTTGTATAAATGTATATATATTTGCGTGTGTGTATGTATATTTGAACATATACACATACAAATATGTGTGTGTATAATCAGCAGATATTTAGAGACATGCCTGGGTCACGTTATTTATTCTTAATAACCGGTGTTACATGATTTATTTTGAAAGAAGGCTTGATAGTGAAAAAAATTTTGTGAATATTTATTCTAGATTTGCTTTTAAAGAAGTCCATTCTGAGCAATATGGTATTTCTGATTTTTTAAGAGAACAATCCTCCAGCACCTTTTGAAGGTGCTACATTGTCATTCCATATCATATTTTCAACCCATCTGCTCTTTGCCTTTTGGATTCTAAGCAAGTATGCATAGTCAACTGCAATACCCTACAGCATTCTGGAGTTTCTTATCAGTTAATCAGTTTATGTTTATAAACATATAACAGACCTCATGTCACATCACCAAATGTATTTGAAACAACTAAGCCAAAATGAAATATGGCTAAATGACTGCTCAATTAAAAGGACACACATAAATCTTAAATATGTGTTTTAATTTTGCCACTGCAATTTTAATGAAAATTAATACAAAATTGGTTATGTTTGTTAAAAAAATGCCAAAACTTCTATTATTCTTCGTTGTCAGTATAGGTTGATTGCTCTTAATGGTATTTTGATATTTGGTTTGCTTTGGGTTTCGAATTAATGATTTATTTATTATTTATTTATTTTTGAGACTGAGTCTCTGTCTGTCGCCCAGGCTGGAGTGCAGTGGCGTGATGTCAGCTCACTGTAAGCTCTGCCTCCCGGGTCCAAGCCATTCTCCTGCCTCAGCCTCCCGAGTAGCTGGGACTACAGGTGCCCACCACCAAGCCCTGCTGATTTTTTTTTTTTTTTTTTTTTTGTATTTTTAGTAGAGACGGGGTTTCACCATGTTAGCCAGGATGGTCTCAATCTCCTGACCTTGTGATCCACCCACCTCGGCCTCCCAAAGTGCTGGGATTACAGGCGTGAGCCACCGTGCCCGGCCGAATAAATGATTTATTATCTGGAAGTGAGCATGCCTCATAGCATTCAATAAAGGGCTGACTTCCTTCCAAAAGTAGAAATAAAGATCCTGATGACAGAATACTTTCTATTTAGCACTTGATCATGACAGAGAAAAAACAAGGGAGAAACAAAGCTTGGAAAGAAGGACAAAAGGACAAAGGAAGAGAGGGAGGAAAGGAGACAGATAGAAAGGAAACAAAGGATAGAGAGAAACAAGTCAGCAAACAGGCCTGTGTTTCTAGATTATAACTTGCAAAGGTATTAACTATGCAGTGTTTATATTTTAGCATTTAGGTTTCTAGCAACTTGACAAGAACTGATAGACACTAAAGAAATGATTGTTGGGCTTGGCGCGGTGGCTCACGCTTGTAATCCCAGCACTTTGGGAGGCTGAGGCAGGTGGATCATGAGGTCAGGAGTTCCAGACCAACCTGACCAACATGGTGAAACCCCGTCTCTACTAAAAATACAAAAATTAGCCGGGCGTGGTGGTGTGTGCCTGTAATCCCAGCTACTCAGTAAGCTGAGGCAGGAGAATCGCTTGAACCCAGGAGGCAGAGGTTGCAGTGAGCCGAGATCATGCCACTGTGCTCCAGCCTGGGTGACAGAGCAAGACTCTTACCTCAAAAAAAAAAAAAAAAAAAAAAATGATTTTTGACCTTAACAGGACAATTAGCCTTGCAGGCTAAAAGAAATATCCCTTTTTCTTGGTATCAAGGAAGCTTTCCTTTTCCTTTTACCTATTGCTAATCTCATCATTGAGTGCTTTTCTAATGCACTATCTATTTTTGTATAAGACAGTGCCTCAAAACTTTGTATCTAAAGACAACGAATATGTATTATCTCATAGTTTCTGGAAGTCAGGATATCGGATGTGACTTAGCTAAGTGGTTAGGTGTAGGGTCTCTCATTAGGTGGTAATCAAGCTGTTGACCAGGACTGAGGTCAACTGAAGGCTTGCCTGGGTCTGGAGATCCCTGCTTCCACCCTCACATCTGTGGCTGTTTATAGGAGACAGTTCCTCTCTATGTGAATCTTTCCATACACCTTCTCACAACATGGTGACCGGCTTCCTCCAAAGTGAGCAATTAAAGAGAGATATTATAAGAGAGATATTGACCAATAAAGAAGCTCAGTGTCTTTTATAAACTAATCTCAGAAATGGCATTTCATCATTTCCACTGTATCCTATTGGTCACACAGAAAACACTGGTATAGTGTGGGAGGAGAGACAAATGGGGTCATTTTGGAGGCTGACTACCACATTGTGCCCTTTGTACATCGATGATTTATGCCTGTACCCCATGCAAATGCACTCATCTCTCAAAAGACCTAAAAGTCTCATCATGTTACAATATCAGCTCAAGGCTTAAGCTTCTGTAATCTGTGTTAGGTTCCCTTGATCTATAGACAAATAGAAGTGGATCTAGACAAAAACCACACCCACAAACCTCTTCTAGTTAAGCCCTTCTCTAACTAATTTGAGCTTCTGCTGAGAGACAACACCCCTGAGCTTTTCACAAGTCCTGCTGTTTTGTTGAGAGTATCTGTGAGTTGTTCCCTTAAATTCTTTAGAAGGAGTTTTGTCTAACTGAACAATACTCTAAAATATCACTATTGGTTAGACTTAAGTATTAATAAAAATGTTATAATCATACTCTTGGCTTTATATTTAGTTCATACTTTTTCATATAGAGCTCTAGAATTCATCTTTGCTCAAAAGGCATTTTTAAATTTTAGCATTATCTGTCATTGGGTGAAACTGATAGTTTTCAAAGTTATCATTTCTATCTGTCATGTTCGAAAGACCTCCTCCTCTAGTTTAGCTCTCCACTCTCACAATTACTAACCATACCAAGGAGATAGTAGCAAGTACATTCTACACTCTACCTAGGAGTGTCCTTAGCCAAATCACCCAGTTCATTTGATACATTTTAATTTCCTGCCAACTGTAGGCAAGAATGTTGCTAGCTTTTCTGTCAACACATAAAAGGAAATTCTTTTCTTCCATTTCCCAAGAAGATTTG
The DNA here is from genome assembly GCF_028858775.2 of Pan troglodytes. Taxonomy (NCBI): domain Eukaryota; kingdom Metazoa; phylum Chordata; class Mammalia; order Primates; family Hominidae; genus Pan; species Pan troglodytes. The sequence goes on along the minus strand of NC_072398.2, from coordinate 57,454,216 downwards.
CCTCACATTCTTTAAATTCTCAGTGGTAGCCTGATAAAAGACCAAAATTTTTCTAATGCTTGTTCAATGCAATTTAGACTTTCTCTCGCATTAAGGCATTTGTTACAAAGCATGATAATTCCAGGTATCAAAACCTGTTATTACTTAGCTATTGCTGAATAACAGATTACACCAAATTTTAGCAGCTGAAGACAAAAATTATTTTTATCTATATTTGTTTCCTAGGACTGCCATAACAAATTACTACAAACTAAGTGGATTATGACAACAGCGATTTAATCCCTCACAGTCCCAGTGGCTAGTAGTCTAAAATCAAGTTGTGAGCAGGGTTGATTTCTTGTGTAAATTCTGATAGATAATCAATTCCATGCCTCACTCCTAGCTTCTAGTGTCTCTGGCAATACTTGATGTTCCTTTACTTATAGCCTCATCACTTTAATCTCTGCCTCCATCTTCACATTGCCTTTTTCTATACTTGTCTTTTTTCTTCTTTCCTCTCTCATCTTATAAGGACTCATGGGATTTAAGGGCTACCCTAATTTACGGTAATCTCATCTCAAGATTCTTAACTCAATTACATATGCAAAAGATACTTTTTCCAAATAATGTCATATTAATCAGTTCTAGGAATGTATCTTTTGAGGCCACTATTCTACCCACCACATTGTTCATATAGTTTCTGAGGACCAGGAATTGATATGTGTCTTTGCTAGGTAATTCTGGTCTCTCGTGAGCTTCAATAAAGCTTTCAGCTAAGACTGCAATCAACTGATGGCTTGAGCACAGCTGGAGATGGGCTTTCGAGCTGGCACACGTAACTGGAAGGAAGGTACATTTTCTCACAAGGTAGGTTTCTCCAAAGGGCTGCTTATAACATGGCAGCCAGTTGCACCCAGAGACAGTATTAATATTTCCAGAGAGAAAGAAAGAGAGAGACCAAGAAGGAAGTCATCTTTGCCTTTTATACCCCAATCTCAGGACTTGGCATCAGTTTTGAGATATTCTATGGTTACTCTGGCCAACATTTGTCACTGGTACATTGGGTGAGGAGACACAACATTAGTGTAAATATCAGGAGATAGGGATCTCTGGGGGCTACCAAACCCATACTTCTGTTTATTCCAGATTGAGTCTCAATTTTCCATACTATTGCTTTAGGACAATCCAAATATTGTGATAATCAGGGCATAATTATCAAGGTTTATGATACCGCATCAGTGAGGGAAGACATAAAATGCTTGAAGTCAATCAGCATTCTGAGAAATAATTTTAATGGTATACCATACAGTGCTTGGCCCACGGTAACTACTTAATATATATTAATGTATGTCATAGTGCCTCCCTCCTCAAGCTCTTCCTTCCCTACCCTACTTACCAAAAATTCCACTTTATCTCAACCCCATTTCCAATGACACAATATCTGACATTCTCTATTTGGATGGAACAAAAAGAAATAAGCATTAAGCCTGAGGTTGTCTCTAAAAATGAAGGTAATTCATAATTAAAATCTCTGTGGAACAAAGATTCAAAATCATTTACATCCTTGTCTATGTATTTTTTTCTGTGAAATATAAAAGGTATATGTATGTATCTGTATGTATGTATAAACTATATGATAAGGGAAATATGTATGTCTATATCTATTTATCTATAGCTAATTTATACCTATCTACTATCCATATATCGAAATTAAAGACAGAAAGAAATAGGTATTTACTGAATGGCAAGTATCTAGTCTATAAACCCCAACCTGGCAAGACAGAAAGTAAGAAACTTTTGATGATATTCAAAGGAACAAAAATGAAAAGTTGATTGTATATTAGTAAGAGCCTAATTTAATTTCTCAAAATACAACAGCCAAATCTTTGATGCCTATAATACTCTAGGAACTTAAATTTGACTAGTTTTTCCATCATTGTTTGTTTTACTCTTTTTCTTTATTTCTGTCTGAACAGAACACACAAACATACATACTCCACGTACACTCACATCATACCACAACTTAACAGAACTGAAAATTTCTGATTACTTTCTTCTAAAATTTAAGAAAGTAGGAATCAAACTGTGAGACATCATTCTATTCCAGTTAATCGATTTGGAAAAAGAAAACAACTGAGAAGAAGGCAAGTCATTCTCTGACATTGATGGGAGGGATGGTTTCATAAGGGTTCAAGCTGAGAAAAATCATCATTTTTTCAGAACAAGCATTTAAGAATCACTTCCCTCTCTAGTTCCCTATTTATGAATTTCTTTGAAACTCTGACATTGCCCCAACTAGACACAGTTCCAACATATATTTCTATAATGCGGCTCTTGGTGAATATACCAATATTTTGGATGAGAACAAATTCTTATTCTAATAATCTAGCAGGTAATTAACTGTGTGGACAAAGAAGTTACTACAGAAGGAGATATTTACTTTCCACCTGAGAAAACACATATACATATTTTCTAATGGAATGCATATTTTTATTGCTGACAGCCACTATTATATTATTGTTCTATTTTGCCTCATCTACAGTTTTAATGCAGCATAAACTGGTATAGATATTAAGGACTATAAGAACTTCAAATGAAATGGGAGTATTGTCAAAAAGAATGACAAGAGGAACAGAAAGGCAAAGAAGGAGAAAAAAGAGAAAGAGAGAGGTAGGGAAGAAGAGAGAAAAATACAGTCACCCCTCCAGAGCTATGAATTATACATCTGCAGATTCAACCAACTGCAAATCAAAATTGTACTACACCATGTTATGTAAGGAACTTGAGCATCCAGCAGATTTTCACATTTGTCCAGGGGAAATACCAAGGGACGACTGTTATTCAAAGTTATAAACTTCTTGAAAAGATCCAGCATTACATGTTACACATACTTTAAAATTTTTAAATAATGCAGAAAATAGAATAGAAATAACTTTCTATATTTCTCTACTATGCAAAGACTCAATTAATGAAATAATTGATATCAATCTACCTAGTTACTTTTTAAGGACTCTGCATTTATTCAAATACCTATCTAAGATATGAATGTTAAGTTCTGAATGAATGAAGGATGTGCCATCCCCAAATATGCTGAATTGGTGTATTGATTATCTCAAGCTGAAAACATTGGAGAAATTGTAATTTCAGAAATGGCTAGCCGACCTGTCTCTTCCTGCATGCAGCAAGCTGTAAAGATTCCTCTGGGGCCAGGCATGGTGGCTCATGCCTGTAATCCCAGCACTTTGGGAAGCCGAGGTGGGAAGATCACCTGAGATCAGGAGTTCGAGACGAGCCTGGCCAACATAGTGAAACCCCATGTCTACTGAAATTCAAAAATTAGCCGGGCATGGTGGCAGGTAACTGTTATCCCAGCCACTCAGGAGGCTGAGGCAGGAGGATGGCATGAACCCTGGAGGTGGAGGTTGTAGTAAGCCGAGATCATGCCACTGCACTCCAGTTTGGGCAACAGAGCAAGACTCCATCTCAAAAAAAAAAAAAAAAAAAAAAAAGATTCCTCTGGCAGGGATACCCTTCCTATACCAGGGTGAGAAAATAGCCCTTTTCACCAGAGACTTGAAATTGAGCACTGCCAGGGACCTGAATAAACATACTTATTGAAGTAAACCTTGTCTTCCACTGGTTTTACACCTCCCCCACCCCGTATGTCTCTTAGTGATTCCTCTCAAAATTTGCTGTCTCTAGATAGATTCCCTTTGTCCTGCCATTTTTTTCAAATTTATTGTTCCTTGCCTAAAAAATATAATAGCATCTTCCTTTGGCTACTTCTTTGGAGTTCATTCTCTTGTAAAGATTCCTGTGTACATGCAAAATTAATAAAAATTTGCAGGTTTTTTTCTTGTTCATCTGCCTGGTGTCAATTAGATTTCTTGATCTAGCTGAAGAGCACACATAAAAACTTAAGGGGGTTTGAAGGGGATCTCTGGCCCCTTACAAAAGCATCTAACATAAGTAAAATAGATTTTGCATATGCAGCTTTCTTATACATTTAGTATATTGGTTTATATATGACAAAAATATCTTCTAGGTTGAATTTTTATTTTCCTGTTGTTTGAATTTCAAGGAATAGCCTTTAAACTCTGAATGAACTATAGAAATTAGAAAGGGAAATATATGTAACATGGCTTTCTTATTAATGTCTGTCTCTAAAATTCTCAAAGAACTGATACATAAATACTAAAAAGACATTTATTTTATAGGATTTTATTTTTTATTCAAATTAATAATGCTAGAATTTTCTCTATAAGTAACACAATAATAAAATCAATACAGGTAGTTAAATTTCCATAAATAGAGTATAATTGAAAAGTAAAGTAGAGAAAGATGTGAAGAGGTTAAATTCTAAAAATTTAAGTGATAATCTACAGATGGAAAGGAAGCAGCCAGGTTGAGGAAGAAAAGGGACCTGCAGTTGAACCCAAGGAAAAGGCATAGACCCTGATCCCCACACTAAAAATACATGAGCCAATCACCAGAGACTAAATTCCAAATGTCATCATCATTCCCCCTTAAATGAGAATGAAGTTTGCCCTTTCTCTGATCCATGCTCTTTCCATATGCAGAAAAAGATAAAATGGACTTCAGAGAAGTAGAGGTAATCTATGTAAGCCCCATTATTTATGAAAGAACTGAAGGCTGGGTGGAACTGCATTCTGACAGTAATCTAAACAATACTGTAATTATAATGCAACTATGTATAATTTTAATATACATATAACAGAAGAGATATAGTAAACTAAGAAAATGAGTGAAGTTGTTGTCGGATGACCACAGCAAGATAAATGTAGTAGGGGGACCTCAAAGATCACTAATATTTTTCATCTTTCATCCTCAGGACAGCAATAAGATACTCTTTCTGTTCTGACACTAATAGTTGTTTTAAAAAGTATTAAATATGTCATTTAAAGTAATAAACATAACTGCCAGAAGAAATAAAATTAAATGATATGCTTTAATGTGACAGAAGAAAAAGAAAAAATATAAGAAAATAGAATGCTAATGAAAGAAAAGCATAAAATAAGATGACAGAATCAAGTCAAAGATGTATTTGAAAAACTCACTGTATTAGTCCATTCTCACATTGTGATAACAACTACCTGAGAATGGGTAATTTGCAATGGAAAGATGTTTAATTGATTCGCAGTTCCACAGGGTGTACAGGAGGCATGGCTGGGGAAGCCTCAGGAAACTTACAATCATGACAGATGGGTGAAGGGCAAGGAAGCACATGTTCACATGGTGGCAGGAGAGAGAGAGAAGGCAGCAGTGCTACACACTTTTAAACAACCAGATCTCATGAGAACTCTCTCACTATCACAAGAACAGCAAGGGGAATATCCACCCCCATGATCCAGTGACCTCCCACCAGGCCACTCCTCCAACACTGAAGATCATAATCCAAAATGAGATTTGTATGAGGACAGTCAAACCATATCATTCTGCCCCCAGCCCCTCCCAAATCTCATGTCCTTCTCCCATTTCAAAACACAATCATACCTTCCCAACAGTTCCCCAAACTCTTATTCTAGCATTAACTCAAAAGTCGAAGTCCAAAGTCTCATCTGAGACAAGGCAAGTTTCTTCCACCTATGAACCTGTAAAACCAAAAACAATATGATGGGAATACAGGCATTGGGTAAATGCTCCCATTCCAAATGGAGGATATTGGCCAAAACAAAGGGGCTACAGGCCCCATGCAATTCCAAAACCCAGCGGGACAGTCATTAAGGCTTAAAACTCCAAAATAATTTCCCTTGACTCCCTGTTTTACATCCAGGGCGTGCTGATGCAAAAGGTGGGCTCCCAAGGCTTAGGCACCTCCACCCCATGGCTCTACAGGATACCATCCTTGCAGCTGCTTTCATGAGCTGGCATTGAGTGTCTGTAGCTTTTCCAGGTGCACGGTGCAAGCTATCAGTGGATATACCATTCTGGGGTCTGAAGGATGACGGCCAGTGGCCCTCTCCTCACAGCTGCACTAGTCAGTGTCCCAGTAAGGAGTCTGTGTGGGGACTCCAAACCCACATTTTTCTTCCTCACTGCCCTAGTAGAGGTTCTCCATGTGGGCTCTGTCTCTCCAGAAGACTTCTAACTGGACATTCAGGCATTACCAAACATCCTCTGAAATCTAGGTAAAGGCTTCCAAACTTCAACTCCTGCCATCTGCATACCCACAGGCCCAGCACCACATAGAAGTCATCAAGGCTTAGGGCTTGCACCCTCTGAAGCAATGGTCTGAGCTATACCTTGGTGCCTTTTAGCCACAGCTAAGGGTGGAGTGGCTGGGATGCAGGGCCCCATGTCCTGAGGCTGCACAGAGCAACAAGGCCCTGGGCCTGGCCCATGAAACCATTATTCCCTCCTAGGCCTTCTGACCTGTGATAGAAGGGACTGCTGCAAAGGTCTCTGAAATGCCTTGGAGGCATTTTTCCGTGCTCTGCTTCCCTTTTATATGTGAGTTCTAGTTTCAGGTCATTTCTTTGTTTATGCAAATAATCACAGGGTTTTAGAAGCAGCCAAGCCACCTCTTGAATGCTTTTCTCCTTATAAATGTCTTCTTTTAGATACCCTACATCGTCTCTTTCAAGTTCAAAATGCAACAGATCTCTAGAGCAGGGGCAAAATGCCACCACTCTCTTTGCTACAGCATAGCAAGAGTGACCTTTACTCCAGTTCCCAGTAAGTTCCTCATCTCCCTCTGAGACACCACCTCAACCTGGACTTCACTGTCCATATCACTACCAGCATTTTGGTCAAAACCATTCGACAAGTATCTAAGAAGTTCGAAACTTTACCTCATCTTCCTGTCTTCTTCTGAGCCCTCCAAACTATTCCAACCTCTGCCTGTTACCCAGTTCCAAAGTCATTTCCACATTTTCAGTTATCTTTATAACAATGTCCCACTTCCCTGGTATCAAGTTTCTGTATTCATCCATTCTCACACTACTATAAATAACTACCTGAGATTGGGTAATTCATTTTAAAAAGTGGTTTAAATGACTCATAGTTCCACAAGCTGTACAGGAGGCATGGCTGAGCAGGCCTCAGGAAACTTACAATCATCGTAGAAGGGCAAAGGAGAGGCAACTACATCTTCCCATGGCAGCAGGAGACAGAAAGTGAAGGGGAAGTGCTATACACTTTTAAACAACCGGATCTCATGGATCTGATGAGAACTCACTCACTATCACAAGAAAAAAATGGGGAAATCTGCCTCCATGATCCAATCACCTCCCACCAGGCTTTTCCTCAAACACTGGAGATCATAATTCAACAGGAGATTGGGGTAGGGACAAGAGACAAACAATATCACTCACTTATAAATAAATGAAACAGCAACAATCTAGCTTCAAGTTACATAATACAAATGTGTAAATGAAAGTAACACAACAAGCCTGAAAGCAAAAAGATGGGCATAGAACACTTCAAATAAATTTATTCAAAATATAAACAAAATTAGGATATTAATAGGTACTAGGAAACCAAGGCTAATAGCAAAATAAATAATAAAATTAAAAATGATAAAGATGTTTTAAAAAATCATGAAGTCAATATTTTGGTAAAGTTAAGACACACAAAATTATACCAATATTTATAAACTGCAGATAGTTTTCAGATTGAGTTTCTAAAAATAATGGAAGAAAATGTACAGAATATTTTGTTGCTTAGAATGTAAAATGTACCTTTTAAGCATGATTCTAAAACCAGAAGACCAAAGAATATATTTAATCTACTAATGAAAGAAGTTTACATTTTATAAGAATACAATGAAATTATTCACATCTCTGGTGAGCAAAGATTCAAATGTTTGAAATTAAATTCTACTTATGAGAGCACAGGGAAAAAGGAACCCATATTTTATTGTGATATAATAAGTGGCTGCAACTTTTCGGAGGACAGTTTGCCAGTATTTGAATTACCAGTTTCACTGCTTGCAATTGACACTACTGCTATAGTCACTGATGGTATGCTGAAAATTGTCCTCCCGAGATATCCACAGCCTAATCCCTGGAAACTGTGAATATTAATTTATTTAGTAAAAGGGACTTTGCAAATACAATTAAATTAAAGGATCTTGAGATGGGAGATTATCATGGAATATCTGGATGGGTCCTAAATTTACTCAGAATTTAACATGCAGGCAGAAGGAGATTTGGCCAAAGAAGTGGAGAAGGAGATGTGATTATGGAGGTAGAGATTGGAGTGATGCAGCCATGAGTTAAGGAGTGTGGGGACTTCCAGAATCTGAAATAAGCAAACAATGGAGTCCCCTGCCAAAGTTCTGCTGGTATCTTAATTCCAGCCCCATAAAACTTTGTTCAAGATTCTGGGCTCCAGAACTTTAAGAGAATAAATTACTGTTTTGTTTTGTTTTGTTTTTTTAACTACTAAATTTGTGATAATCTGTTACAGCCTAAACAGGAAATTAATACATAATCCAAAATCTTAAAGATTCAAAAGCAAAACTTATCTTATTGAGTGTTTAAGAAAAATCCAGAACAAACTAGATATCTATCAAGAGAAAACCAACGAACAGAAAATTAGTGAAATCAAAGCTGGCTTCTTGAGCTCAGGTGAAATTCATAAAACTCTAGCAAGACTGATCAGCAAAAAAATAAAAAAAAGTAAGTTATAAGACACAACTTACCAATATTAGAAGTGACAGAGGTAATGAGAGGTGACAGCGTGCTGGCAGTCCTCACAGCCCTTGCTCGCTCTCGGCGCCTCCTCTGCCTGGGCTCCCACTTTGGCGGCACTTGAAGAGCCCTTCAGCCCGCCACTGCACCGTGGGAGCCCCTTTCTGGGCTAGCCAAGGCCGGAGCCGGCTCCCTCAGCTTGCGGGGAGGTGTGGAGGGAGAGGCGCGGGCGGGAACCCGGGCTGCGCGCGGTGCTTGCAGGCCAGCGCGAGTTCCGTGTGGGCGTGGGCTCGGCGGGCCCCGCACTCGGAGCGGCCGGCCGGCACTGCCGGCCCGGGCCCTGAGGGGCTTAGCACCTGGGCCAGCAGCTGCTGTGCTCAATTTCTTGCCGGGCCTTAGCTGCCTTCCCGCGGGGCAGGGCTCGGGACCTACAGCCCGCCATGCCTGAGCTTCCCCCAGCCTCCGTGGGCTCCTGTGCAGCCCGAGCCTCCCTGAGGAGCGCCGCCCCCTGCTCAACGGCGCGCAGTCCCATCGACTACCCAAGGGCTGAGGAGTGCCGGCGCACAGCACGGGACTGGCAGGCAGCTCCACCTGCGGCCCGGTGTGGGATCCACCAGGTGAAGCCAGCTGGGCTCCTCAGTCTGGTGGGGATTTGGAGAGCCTTTATGTCTAGCTAAGGGGTTATAAATGTGTCTAGCTCAAGGTTTGTAAACACACCAATCAGCACCCTGTGTCTAGCTCAGGGTTTGTGAATGCACAAATCCATACCCTGTATCTAGCTAATCTGATTGGGACTTGGAGAACCTTTGTGTCTAGCTCAGGGATTGTAAACGCACCAATCAGCGCCCTGTCAAAACAGACCACTCCCTCTACTAATCAGCAGGATGTGGGTGGGGCCAGATAAGAGAATAAAAGCAGGCTGCCCCAGCAGTGGCAACCCGCTGGGATCCCCTTCCACACTGTGGAAGCTTTGTTCTTTCTCTCTTTGCAATAAATCTTGCTGCTGCTCACTCTTTGGGTCCACGCTGCCTTTATGAGCTGTAACACTCACTGCGAAGGTCTGCAACTTCACTCCTGACGCCAGCGAGACCACGAACCCACCGGGAGGAACAACAACTCCAGACGCGCCGCGTTAAGAGCTGTAACACTCCCCGCGAAGGTCCCCAGCTTCACTCCTGAGCCAGCGAGACCACGAACCCACCAGAAGGAAGAAACTCCGAACACATCCGAACATCAGAAGGAACAAACTCTGGACACGCCGCCTTTAAGAACTGTAACACTCACCGCGAGGGTCCGCGGCTTCATTCTTGAGGTCAGTGAAACCAAGAACCCACCAATTCCGGACACAGTAACATTGCTAATTACTACAGAATATACTGATATTAAGTGAATAAAAGGGAATATTATGAACAAATTTATCCCCATAAATTCAACTGAGATGAAATGAATCAATTCCTTAAAAAATAAAAATCATCAAAGCTCTCTCCTGAATAAATACATTCCCTGAGTAACACTATCTCTATTAAGGGAATTGCAATTATAATAAACAACAAAAACTTTCCCTAAAAAAATTCCTTGTACAGATTGCAGATGGCTTCACTGATTAATTTTGTCACACTTAAAGCCTAACACCAATTCCACAAAAACTCTCCCAGTAAACAAAAATATCTTTCTGAGTATTTTACCTGATGTCCCATGTATTAAGGTATCTCTTCTTCCTGGCTGATGAGTACATAGTATCTCTAAGCCACGTGTGAGCTTTGGTAATTGTTTGGTCTGCTGGTTTTTGATGATTCTTTTCCTAGCCCTGTGGAGGTTCCCACCATGGATGTTCAGGTGCATGCTTAGCCAGAAATGTGAAGGGTACCTCTACAGATCTGTAAAATTCTCTTTACTGCTTCCTTCTACTCAAACTAGACTTGCAATCTCTGACTCCATAACTCAGCAGGACTTTGAGACTTCCCTTTAAGTTCTTCCTCCTTCCACTATGTCTTGGAACCTACTTCCAGCCAGAGCACTAGAGCCATTAGGGACTTACCCTAGCTGATTTTTCTTTCCTCAGAGATCACAGCCCTTATGGAGCCTATTGTGCAATGTCTGAAAGAGTGCTGTTTTGAAATATTTTCTCTTCTTTTCTAGTTTACAGTAGGAGTTCAATTTCTATAACAGTTAATGCTTCATGGGCCAAAGAAGAAATTTCATTAAGTTTTAAGAAATTAAGGTTGGGGAGTCAAGAACCATGACAAAGGTACATTAGCCTTTTATTTAGGTTGTCATGGATTTAAGAGACCACTTTTGAGAGATAATTTAGTCTCAAAGTTCTAGAGAATGATATTCTCTAGAGATGCTATTCATTGAGTAATGAGGAAAGCCCATGTTAAAGCTGAACTTATCGGGTAAGGCTATACTGAAAACCATCCAAATGCTTTAACAAGACTACACAATTTCTGAATTTTAAATATTTCTGTAAATCTATTAAAATATACAATTAGAGACTTAATAAACAGGCTAAATGAATTTTGTACATCTATCATATGGATGTTTATTTTATAGTAAAATAATTTTAATTATAAAAATACTAACAAATATTCAACTAAAGGAATAGACATCACAGCTATTTTCAAATATGTTATAGCAGGAGGTTCTATATATTTTATTATATCCTAGATTGAAATTACTTTAAAAGGTAAAGTATAAATAGAAGCTTTTTAAGGGTAGTGTTCTCACAGCACCAATTTTGTAAGCATTTTATATCCATTGTACTGACTGAGTTGCACTGTTTTAGTATTCAGAGCTGTAAGTTTTATTCTATTTATCTTCCTGAGAAAATTCTCTGTGCTAAATGGCTTTTACATATAGCCCTAAGTTAGAAACAGCAGTTATAAATACTATCAGTCACAAGGAGTACAAAGAGCCTTCCTTTCTACAAGAATGCCATCTTGGGATCACTTACTATTAGGAACAAATAATCTTTATATAACATTTGGAAGTACCTAGCCACAGAATGATCTTAATTCAACTCATTCCTATCTATCTACCTATCTATTGATCAACTTATTTATCTATCTACCTTTTTATATATGTACATCATTTTTTCTGGAGTATTTAATAGCATACCCTATATATTGTACAATTCCACCTACAACATTTTAGTGTGTGTTTCTAGTAGATATATATATTTTTTCAAAATAGAAACCACAGTACCATTTTCACACCTTGCAAAAATAAACAATTTTTAATATAATCTGATATTTCTCTAATTATGTATTAAAATACTATTTTCAGTTCTTTAATAAAATAAAGTCGATTTATGGCATTTGTTGATTTTTTTCAAAGTCACTTTTAAGCTCTAACAGTGTCCACATTTGGTGGGGTGCAGGGGTTCAGACCCTTGCTTTAATAATATAAAAAATATCTAAAATCACTGCACTGCAGTACATAAAAACCTTTGTTGTTATTTTTATTTTTTATCGTTTGAAATTCCTTCAGTGAGAAAAAGCTGTATGTATTTAATTTATATATGTCCACAAATTTGGGGATAGGTATACCTCTGTGAATCCATCAGAACTATCAAGGCCACAAATATATCCATCATCTCCCAGTGTTTCGTCCAACCCTACTTATTACTATTATTATTATTTCATTATTTTGTATGTGTGCATGAATGTGTGTGTATTAGGAACACTTAACATAAGATCTACACTCTCAGCAATTATTAAGTATACAATACACTATTGCTGGCAATATGCAGTTTGCAGTATACTAGTTGTCCAGAACTAATCTGGCATAGCTGAAACTGTTTACACTTTAGCCATCACTCCCCAATTTCTTCCTGCCTCATCTAGCAACCACCATTCTACTCTCTACATCTATGAATTGGACTATTTTAGATTCTACATATAAATGAGATATTTATTTGTCTTTCTGTGTCTGGCTTATTTCACATAACATACTGCCCTCTGGGTACACCCATGTTGTCACAAATGGCTGGATTTCCTTCTATTTTTAAAGGCTGAATAATATTCCACTCTAGGCATATACTGCAACTATTTATTCATTAATTCTTTGGTGGACACTTCGATTGTTTCTATGACTTGGCTGTTGGGAATAATGCTGCAATGAACATAGTAGTGCAGATATATCTTTGATTCTGATTTTGATTCCTTTTGGTATATACCTGGCAGTGGGGTTGCTGGATCATGTGGTCATTCTACTTTTAGTTTTTTGATGACCTTCCATACTGTTTTCCATAGCTTCTGCACCATTTTACATTCCTACCAACAGTGTTCAAGCGTTTCCTTTTGCCCACACCCTCCCTAATACTTGTTATCTTTTGTTTTTGTAGGAATAGCCACCCAATCAAGTGTGAGGTAATATCTAATTCTGGTTTTAATTTGAGTATCTCAAATGATTAAAATTTTGAGCAACGTTTAATATACCTATTGAAACTTATATGTCTTTTTTTTGGAGAAATGTCTATTAGGTTCTTCGCCCAAATTTTAATTGGTTTATTTGATTTGCATACTGAACTATTGAGTTGTAGGAGTTTCTTATACATTTTAGATATTAACCCCTTATCAGATATATGGTTTGCAAATATGTTCTCCTATTCCATAAGTTGCCTTTTTATTTTGTTGATTGTTTTCTTTGCTATGGAGGATTTTTTGTTTGTTAGTTTGTTTGTTTTTAGTTTAATGTAGTCCCATGTGTTTATTCCTGCTTTCGTTGCCTATGCTTTTGGTTTCATATCCAAAAAAAATCATTGCCAATGCCATTGTCAAGGAGCTTACTTCCTACATTGCCTTTTGGAAGTTTTATTGTTTCAAGTTTTAAAATAATTCTTTAATTCTTTTGAGCCGATTTTTGTGTATGACATATGATAAGGGTCCAATTTAATTCTTTTGCTTGGGGCTATTCAGTTTTCCTAACACCATTTTTGAAAAGACTATTCTTTTCCAGTAGTGTATTCTTGGTGCATTGTCAAGAATGTGTTGACTGTATTTCCGGGCTCTCTATTCTGTTCTGTGGTTGATATATTTGCTTTTATACTACTACCATACTGTTTTGAATACTACAATGTTGTAACATAATTTGAAATCAGGGAATGCGGTGCCTCCAGACCTGTTCTTGCTTAAGATTGCTTTGGCTATTTGGGATCTTGCATATTTCCACATGAATTTTAGAATTGCCCTTTCTATTTCTGTAAAATTGCCGTTAGAATTTTGATGGGGAATGCATAGATTTCTAATAGCATTCTCTTTTAAAGACATTTATATTTTGCAGGAACTTCCCTATAGGATTTTCCACATTCTAGATTTGACTGACTATATCTTCATAGTGTTTGCCAAACAGATTCTTCTATCTATAATATTTTTCAAAAACTGCTATGACTCACAGATCTAAAGGCTTGATGGGATTTAGAAAAGTAATATTTATAAAAATAATCTTTATAACAATGTTATAAAATTCCGTTCAATTCATCACCTTAAAAGACAATCAGTACTTGCCACATAATGAATTTCTGAGCCTTGAGAAAGAGAAACAATACTTATCTAGTTGGCTTCATGGGTAATCAGGTATTGTAGATATCAATAATAATAACCACAGCAATAGCAAAATCTTATCCCAAATTTCTAAACTGGTGATTTAGCTTTAACATATTTAAATAAAAAATGTAGATAAAATATGTGTGCTTCAGCTAGTACTCAACATTAAACAAGATACAACCTCATTACCATCTCTAGAGTCACGTGATACTCATCTAGTTTTTTCTATTAGCATAATACTTTGACTATAAAATCTACATATTTAATAAAGAATCATTTTATAATGCATGCTATAAAAGAATTCTCAAGTATTTGTTGTAAATTTAATCTCAAATATTTTAATCCTGACTTCCACCTGATTAAACATTCACACTGTTGAATATGAAAAATATTCCAACTATTGTGTATGGCACTATCACACTATGAGAGAGCAAAGAATGTGGTGATCTCTTTCTCCAAAGACCTTATTATCCAATGTGTGAATATGCATGTGGCAGTGAGTATGTATATTATGTAGAGTGAAAAGAACAAATTGTCATTAATATGTCAAGCATGATATTAACTGTGTCATAACGTGTGTTCTATTAAAGTGAAATCTTAAGAGGGTATTATATCATATTTATAATATATAAAATGAAAAATCAGTAAAGATATTTTCCCCAAGTACTGAGATCTAGTAAAGTATGAACTTGGAATATGACCCTGGTATGTGATTCCAAAATCCATAGTATTTCACCTGTATCATGCTATCTTACGAGGTAATGCTTGACAGACTTATTATATACACATATATACATACATGTTTATATTTGCATATGCAATTATATATACAACTATACTATGTTATATATGACTAAATACCACTAGGAGTAGCTCAAATATTTACCTTTGGTAGAAATCAGGCAGGTCATATGAATGCCTAGGAAAGGAAACAGGAAAAAATCTTTACCCTGCAAGATCAAGTTATTCATTTAACAAATACTTACCAAGAGCTTTAATTGGACAGGCTTCATTCCAGAAACTTGATGTATATACTAGAGGGAAGGTTGGCAAGAGTTCTCTTCTCCTCCTATTCATTTATACAAAACAAGCAAGAGTGTAACAAATTGAGTAGAAGTATAGGTTCAGGCAAGAGAAAGAACATTAAATGAGGACAGCAATAGTGGTCATTTAGAGCAGCTTCAGAGGTTTTGAAGAGGATGGCTAGTCTACAGTGAGGGTATATTACTGGGAGAAGTAGAGGAATATTAATAGTACATTATGCAAGGGATAAAGGTGGGGAGTAGGTTAGGAGAAATGAAATGCATACAGAAATTTGGCTTAATGTTTTAGTCATGAAAGCTCTCATGGGACCACCACTTGCACATTTTCTCTGTGCACAAAAGTACACTGGGAAGTCTCTACACTTAACACAGTTCAAAGAAAGAATTTTGAGATATTAATCTTTGTTTTTTTCACATTCACTTATGCAAAGAATTAGACTTGTGAGAGCAGGAATTTAATGTAAAAGAAAGGTAATATTTTACTTTTGACTTCCAAAACAGACTCTTGAATCCTCTATAAAAATAAAAAATTGTGAGTCCATTTTTGTTTTGTTTGGTAAAAATAAGATATGCTTTAGAGTATAAGATTCTTTATAAAAGGGCAGAATTTAAATGTTTAACAAAATATTACAAAGAAATGAGAGGAAAACTGACGCAGACCCACCCTCTCTGGACAAAGTTTATGTGATCAGGAGGAGAGGGGGAAAACTGAATGGGGTGTGAATATATAAAAAGTAGGAAGGGGCTAAGACAAGGAAACTGGGACAGGAGATCATAATGGAGAAAATTTGAGGAAATTCATGTGAAAAACTGTGCACAGCAAAATCTGTCCAACTATATGCAGCATTCGTGTATCAAAGTCAGTATAAAGGCAGGGCCCAGAACCAGGTACTATGTACCACCAGGTCAAGGCACCTACGTGGGAGACAAGCTGATGATGGCAGTCACTATCACCATTCCAATGACCATCACACATTATTTGTGCTAACATTAACTGTGTTCACTACTGTTTGATGAGACGTTTCTATGTTGTTCCTAAGTATCATCAGAGGATTGTCCTGCAGAAGTGAAATCTACTCATGTCTGGAGACTTAGCTGAGATTAAGTGAACTTCTCCAAGTGGAAATTCTCTTCTCAGTGGTCCCTCAGCCTTGTAAAAGTGTGTAGGTTCCATGACACTCAATGAAGTTCTGGTTGTAAGGGAAGGAAAGGTCTCTGGTAGTCCCTGCTTTTAGGTAATACTGGTCAGCCCTGAAACCCACTCCAGTTACAAATGTCAATCAGTCACTGTCTGGCCAGTCTGTCACTGCCCACTGACCTTTATGTATCCCCATTCATCTCTTCTGTTCCACACAGAACTGGGTCTCACACCCTACAAATTGACGCATATATTTTCTTTATTTTTAGGAACAGAAAGCCACTGTTTTCAATAAAATGACAATCTGAGTTACACTAATTTCACTTACCTCTGATACTGAAAATCCTGCCTGTCCTCACTTGACTCCCATGATTAATGATTTGTCAGTCACAGGAATGGTAATAATTAATAAAATTTATGATGTCATCAAGGTCTGAGAATATTAACTGGCAGTTGGTAGAAATAAGTAATAACATACATTGACAAATCCAAAATCAAAAGTTAGAGGTAAAATTCTGTCACTATTAATATTTCTGTATTGCATATGAGCAGGTTGATTGATAATATTGTTTCAGACTATAAATTAAGGTGCATGCTTTTTATATAACTCAGTCCCCCACTCTTAATGGGGGAACACCTGGTGAACTGAAGCAATAAATCACTAAAACCGAGATGATTTTCATTCCAGGAGATTGTTGTACAGCACAGAACATTAACTACAGCTACTAAGGAGAGAAAGACAAATGTCCATCAGACTCTCAGATGAGAATAATTACGAGGATTGGCAGGTAAGAACTCAAAGAGAAAAGGTTTTATAGAATCTTTTTTTTTCCCTCGTCATAGACAGGAGCCAGAGGAAAAGTCATACCTGGTCTTACTGTTTTACCTGGAATCTGTGTATTAAAAAGTTCAATGGCTACGTGTGTACTTCTGTTAATACAATTTAGCTTAGAATTTAGGAATAAGATTTTGGAGTTTGATAAACCAAAGTTTTGATCTAGGGTCTGCCACTAAACTTTGTGCAATGCAATGGACATTTGTTTACCCACTGATCAAACACCCCGTTCCTTTCTTGATAAGCGAATCTCAATTCTTTCGATATAGTTGGATGCCATATCAGCCCCACTCCTCTAAAAGCAGAGCCTGAGACAAAGATTAAATTATAATTACTGGAGACATGCTAGTCAGGGAAGTAAGTATGAGGACAAAAAAATGTGAGGCAAGGAAAGATCAAAAGTTCAAAAGCTATTCAACATTTTGCCAGCAGTGATTACTGCTTCAGAAGAAGCTATGGAGGGATACAACAGGTGTAAAATGCATTTGAGGATTTCTTCGGTAAATTGACAAGAAGAAATAACTTCAGAGCAGTTCACTGTAGGCAGAAGAAGGAGGATTTGTCTTTTTGATTCTCTCCTAACTTCCTTTTCTTATCTCTTACTGGCTAAAGTTTACCTCATGGAGCGCTGAATCCTCCATGTCTGTGGGTTTGTCCAGAGGCTTCCCAGCAGCTGCTCTGGAAGCCAGACCCCATATTTCCTCATAACCTGAAAGTGGAAGTGTGACAGGAAGGGAATAGGGCACTGACCAAGAGAAAGAAAGAAGGTGGATGAGGGAATCTGAGAAAGTGCAGAGGGTTTTTTCGATACTGTGACATTGTGTCAAACCCCAGTAAATGGTCCATGGCTAAATTAGGGTTGGGGTAAGTCATTTGTAATAGTTCCCTTAACATTTGCTGGTGATTGGGTTAGGGTTAAACAAGCCATCTTCTTTTGTAAGACTCTGTTAGGAGTGTTCTGAAAATTTTTTTCTTTTTCATTTAAAAGGAATTGTGACCAAGAAGTACCTATACTATTCTGTCTTTATTTTTGAATGCTATATTTGACCAAATCTAGAATGTATGAGAGTGGGTGTGGCATCACGTTTAAGGACATGAGATCTAGAAATTTGGTTCAGATCCTGTTTTGCCATGTACTACAACTCAAAAAACTTGCTTAACCTATCTGTGCATAATTTTCCTCATCTGTAAACTAATAGTGACAATAGAAGCTATCTCATAATATTATAATGAAGATTCAATGAGTCAACATATAAACTGTTTAGAATGTAGTAAGTGAGTGTTGAGAATTATATATTTTATTATATAGATATACTCTGATTCTGGCATTTATTAGTGCAACTTAATTTACTTCATTGAATATTATGTATATTACTCATCGTTGGAAGATCTGTGAGGGATCTCAGATTTTAGTACTCATAATATGAGACACTAATGAATGATCCAAAATACCTGGGAAGAATGAATTTACCTGTAAAAGTAAGCAGTTTATTATCTATTGTCTGAAAAGAGAAGGGCAGCAATATTTAAAGCATTTTGAGTCTCTTGGAAGAAAGAGGGCTTATAAATCCAAGTTTTTAATTTTTTTTCTTAACTTCTTTTGCTGTTATTGGTTGATTGGTAGCTTTTTGAAAAGGAATCTGCTCCTCTCTGAACTCACATTTCCTCACTAAAATTCATATCCTAATGAAAAATATTGCTAAATGTTACCTATCTGAATCATCCCATCATCCCTAATGCTAGTGTCCTATTTATCCATGTTCGACATTTCAATATTTCTGTTGATATCTGTCTTGAGTAAAGTTCTTAGGAAATAAGTTATTTTATTCATCTATTTATTCTCCCTCTAGCTTTCTGCCTTTTATTCTGTGTCTTCAATTTTATCAAGACTATAGCTTATTCATATTTCAGCATTTTCACCTAAATTCTTATATTAAACTTCATCTCATATTATAAAAATAGAACTGAATAGTTTCCTACTACATACTTTGTTCTTTCATAAAAAAATACACATCCTTTTTTAAGGGCATAGATACGTATCAGTCTGCCTACTGCTGTCCTCTTTCATTATCTTTTAATGCTAGGAGGAATGTATTCTAATAGCAACTATCATTACACTGTAAAAAAAAATAATTCTCTATTCATTCTGAGAGGATTCTTTCTTAAAAGAATGCCTCGAATATTACTTATTACCAAGACACGTTGGGAAGCCACATACTTTTTAATGGATTTTCTATTCTAATCAACATTTTTCAAGAGGGTACTTCCTTTTGATAAAGGAAAAACTCCATCTGCAAAGTTAAGATGTTTAAGCTAGTTGTAACACTGTGGTACAATCTTTTGTGATGATTCGGTGATTAATTATGATTGCACCTTTTAAGAATAAATGTGGGTCTTGAAAGTTTATTTGACATTTTGTTTTACCTTAATAAAGAAACTATAATTGTTGAGATTTCAACGGAAAATGTACAAGATTTGTTTGATTTGCTTGTTCATAAGATGACCAAGCATTTACTTCTGTGCATTATGATTCTGAGCTTTTGTGTCTAATTATAAACTGTGAATAATCAATGAGAGTGCCGACTGAACTTCAGGGAAATTATAAATAGGCATTGTAACATGCATTATTACTCTAAAGCAGTAAGTAGAGGGAGTAGGAGCCTCTTAGGAGGATTTGGGTTACATGATTCAACTATTATTTTTTGTTACATAATATCTATCTCTACAAATTTTGTAATCTGCTTTGAGTCTTTCCAGATCATTTTTTCTCATCTTGTCAACATAGTTATTGTATTAATTTTTGACAGTTCATTTCAGAGCAATTAGTTATTCTTCTCAATATTCTTTCCAGGGGCTATAGGTTCCCTGCAAAAGCTTATTATCCCCCCATGGACCTTTGGAAATACCTTTACTCTAGCAGACATTACATTGTTCCGTTCTTTAAAATCTGCCCTCCCTATAGCTCAAAAGCAAGAACTCTTTATATTCACCTATATAGCATTGGGTCATGTATGTAATTTTAAGAAATGTTATGGAAAATGGCAGAGTACCAGAGCAAAATTATTTAAACAAAAAGGGAAGTGTATTGATTTTCATAAGTGAAAGTTCCAGGGGTATGTATGATTTGAGTTGCACACTTGGATCAAGTGTGCAGAATGATTTTCTTAAATTATTATTTTTATCTATCCCCCCATTTTATTCTGAAGCAAGCATGGTCCTGAGGTTTACATTTCCCCAGGTTTAACTTTGACTTTCTTGGGCTCACCTAGAGGCAATAAAAATCTCGCATCTCAGTTATTTAAACAAAATTCTTATAGTTTGTCTTTAATGTGGACAAAAGCTTATAATGAGTACTCAGTGTGGCCAAGGCCATGAGAGACACTGAATGGTTTTTAGCACAGTTCCAATGATCTCTCTTGGAACATCTAGTTGAGTCACTTGAGCTCTATTAGACTTCTTAATTGTGGGTCAAATAATCTATTCCTGCTACATTAAGCAGTTAGGAGTTTATTTGACATTAGTGAGAAGATTATAACATTTTGATAAAGCTCTAGGGTGAGCTTCCCAGAATGATTCGAGAATTTTACTACAACAGCATTCTAGGAAGAGTGCTGACACTGCTGGCAATACTGAAACTAAGTTCCCTCTGCTTCAGCCAGGAGCTGCCACCTCCCATCCATCCCAGAACTGCATCTTCTCTGCTGCTACCTCCACTCAATACAATGGGTGTCATGCACACTGCTATCTCCTCACTTGGCCAGTTTCTAAATATCAATCTCAAGCAAGTACATTTGACTGATGGCAGTTAAATTGCATGTCTTCCTATGAGCATATAGGGGTGATTATAAAAATAGCTGTTTGGTTATTATCTTAGTCTGTTTGTGCTATTAAAATGAACATCTGAGACAGAGTAACTTATAATTAACAGAAATTTATTGGTTCACAGTTTTGGAGGCTAAGAAGTTCAACATCAAAGGGCCCGTATCTTTTGAAGACCTTCTTGCCTTGTCTTCACATGGTGGAAGGCAAAAAGTCAAGAGAGCAAGAGAGAGCCAAACTTACTCTTTTCAAATGTCACCAATTCCACTCATGAGAGTAGAGTCCTATTAAATGTCCCACCTTTTAATATTGTTACGATGGCAACTAAATTTTAATGTGAGTATGGGAGGAAAAAAATTCAAATCATAGCAGTTATAAACTGAGAAGGCAGAATGAATGTTTAAAAGAAATACTGAGTTGTTTAGAGGGTATTAAGAGATTTAGGACAACTGTGAGTTGCACATGTGCATCTTTACCCAAACATATGGACTGCTATTGAGGAAAACTTATAGCCTAAGGAAAAGCATGCTCTTTTTATCTCTTTTTGTGTGTGTGTGTTGGAGTTGGGTGGGGGTCACCAGTGAATGAATGGTAAACAAAATTGTAGGCAAGAATAATAAAGGCATACTTCCTTATCTCAGTGCTTGACCTGAAGTAAATATACAAAGCAATATGTGTTAGTTGAATAAATAAATAAAACCTTTTCAAGATAAAACTGCATATATTATATATACAAAACAATATCAGATGTTTCTGCATATGGCTTAAGAGCACAGAATAAGACACAAAGAACTGACATATTGACATAAATTATGACAACATCAGCAGTACAGAAAGGGAATATTTTTGGGCCATTATCTGCATATTTAAACACGAAGGATATATAGCATATTTAAATCAACTCAAAATTTTCATAATGATTCCAAAATGTCAAATTTTAAAATACAATTATTTCCAAGGTCATTTAATAGAAAAAATCATGTTTTATGAATTTAAAGAAATCAGTAAACTCATTTAATACAATTAAAATCTAGATCTTTAATGTACAAATGTCCATTTATAATTTGCCCCAGTGTAGACAGCCATAATTTTGAGCACATTCTGATTTCTTGAACTCTAAAATTACAGCAGACTTCATGCTCCAACCTTTCAATTTACCACCAGAAGCAAAATTACTAATAAAAAGTCAGAGACAAATTGACATCCTTAAGGACAAAAATTGCTTGGAAAGGACTGTCACTTAGTTCTGTCATGAAACCTCTTTTTTTTTCTTGCATTATTCCTGAGTAGTAACGTTGAAATAGGGTCCCTGGGAAAGAGGACATGATGAAGGATTTTGCTTAAGACTGGGTCTTGGGGCATAAGAGTACATACTTTTTCACCATGAGATCACATAGTAGACCTGTTTAGTGTAACATCATTTCTGAAAGATATCCTTGACTTTAATAGGCCATGCAAGGTTGAACGGGGACCAGGCAGAGTTAGTGCTCTAGTCTTGAATGCAGGTTAAAATAGTTCATTTGTGGCCTTTCTGCTGTAGGGGATAGAAGAGAAAATTAACGGAGGCTTTTCTTTTCTCTGCTATTTTTTCTAGCTCTATTCATCATGTAATAAATTAGATGCTTGTTTCAAAACTCCAGTTAATAAAAATGAACTGAGCATATATCATTCGAGAGAAAAAAACTGGTTGTAGTTGGTATTTGAATTGGGTACTAATTCTAGACAGAGGACTTGGATGGAGGTCACCCAAAATGCACATCAAATAGATTTACCCTTTTAAAATATTGTACATTTTTCTCAAAACAAGAATAGCAGAATAGGTAATGAATTTTAATCAGAAAGAAAATTGATACTTATTTATCTCATACAAATTTTAAGAATTACTTTATTTTATTTCCATTTAATACATTGCCAAGATTTCTCAAAGAGAGATTCCCATTATCATTATAAAATGGTCGGCAAATAAAGTGTTTCATGGTCAATTAAGTTTGGGAAAAAAAGCATAGAACATAATCTTTCTGCATCCACACACCATAATCCAAACATTAAATTCTGTATGAATTTCTGCCAATAAAATCACTATATTTAGAAAAAATATAATGTTTTGTTTCCTTCATATAAAAGCCTGTGATCTCTTTTTATTTACCCAACTTTACAAATATATTCATTAAACATAATTTATTGTGGATCAAAAATGTGAAAGCTCAGTGACATAGTTAATAATAAATAACTTAAAATTTTATTTATTATGCACTTTAGAAGAAAAGCCACTTATAGCTATACTATATTGAAATACTATTTGTTCTAATTGTTGCTTATATATATTTCTTTATAAATTTACTTGCATAAATATAATACTTTATAAGTTACACAGTATCTTTCAATGAAAACTACTGGTAATGCAAAATTATTAGGATTCCATAGTTTAAACTGGTCAATTCTTACAACTGTTTTGTTTTCATCACAATAGGATTTGATGCAATCACATATAGTCCCATTTTTTCTGAAGAAACCTTTCAAAGTATTTCTACATGACAAAACAAATTTCCCTAGAAAGTAAACAACTAACCCAAAAGATATTTTTAACTTTTTAAAAGTCATTAGTGATTTTTCCCCAAAAATAGTATCTCTCTTAAAAGTAATTTTTGATTTAGTGATTCAAATCAAAATAGTAAACACTTTAGTGGATATAGAAGTAGTACTTTATAGTTTAGCACTTTTTGAATTTAAATGCAGTATAAAAATAAGGTTTAAATTAAAGTTTCCAATGATGCATTTAATTTAGCTTTAATAAGATATTTGGAGTGGTGGCTCATGCCTGTAATCCTAGTACTTTGGGAGGCCAAGGCAGAAGGATTGCTTGAGCCCAAGAGTTTGAAACCAGCCTGGTCAACATAGTGAGACCTCATCTCTACTAAAAATACAAAAAAAAAAAAAATTAACCATGTGTGATGGCTTGTATCTGTAGTCTTAGCTACTCACGAGGCTGAAATGAAAAGATCATTTGAGCCTGGGATGTTGAAGCTGTAATGAACCCTGATCATGCCACTGCACTCTAGCCTGGGTGACAAAACAGGATCCCATCTCTTAAAAAAAAAATTCATACCTATGAATAACAAAAAGCATATCTAAATATAATAGCAGCTGTGTTTAAGTACTAGCTAAAAGCATTTGAAGTTTCTAATGATTGCTACAAAAAATAGAATTTTCTGAACTTTGCAGTCAATATAATGTAGTATAAAGAAGATAGGAATAAAACTGAAGATTTCTGGCTGACTTGACCAGATCAGATGTTATCTTATTCTGGAGAAAGAACATCAAATTACTGAAATAAATGATAGATTTCTAAATTCAAGAAAAATAAAAGTATTGGCAAATTTAAAGACAAATAGTAAAATAGCTACCAATTTCTGATGACTATGAAATTTCTGAAATCCATTCTCATTTCTTTCAAGGTGTTCTCAATACTCCATTCTAGGTCAAAGCAGAGAAAGGCACCAAAGATAGCTTCTCCCTCTCCTTCCTTGGCCTTGCCAGGCCAGACTGTTTTGTAGCAGCAAATGTGCTTCTGCTTTTAAAATAAGCTCCAACCATGCATCTTGAATAGTAAGTTGGGATTAGTGAGATGCTATGGCTAAATGTTCAGCATCACAAATAATTCAGTAACTTGATCACATCGGAAAATACACTATATACTAAATGGCACAATTTTCACATTTCTGTTGAAATGTAAATGCCACAGTTTGATTTTTAGGAAGGTGCATATGACCACGAGAAGCATCAAATTGATTGTCATTAAGCTACACACAAATAGAATTGATAATATAATAGAAAATCATGATCCTCATTCTTGAAGAACACCTATCTTTAGAAAATTCAAGAAAGCTTCATGTCCACACACAGAGACAGACAGACACATACACACACACACACACACACACACACACACACACACGCAAAGATGCAGTTCACCAATATAGGAATGATGCAGTAAGGCTGCTTTGGGGAATTCAGACTTGCAAAGCTTCTTTGATCTGCTACAAGAAGGAATATTTCTGCATAATGTTCTTGAAACATGTCATTTCCTTTTCTGGGCCTATTTTCCTGATCTCTCATTATGCTAAAACTCCCCAAATATTCCACTTTTCAAGTTAGAAAACCTCAATTTATCCTTATGCTTCCAATTTGGATAGTATTGCCTTTTTCGAGCCCTCAAATCCCTTCTGTGTTGCAGAGCACTGGACAATCCCTTAACATAGCAGTGATTACTTAACATTTTAACATCCTGCTTTCTGTTGTGTTTTAGTACTGTGTCTTGAACACTAGACTGTAAACTCTATAAAGGATGGAGTCCTGTATGCTTTGTTAATGTGCATATCAACAATCCCTAGTTTTATACCCAATGAATAAATGACTAGAAAGTCCAAGACTAAAGCAACAGCAGGATAATGGCGAGTGAAACCAGTCTATCTAATACTGTTAGCTAACTTCAGAACTAAGATTTCTTATAAAGCTTATAAAACAAAATTTTTTAAAAGGTTAGGATAATCTAGATACTTTTAAAAGCTTTATTAAGTTTTACACACAAAGAGACTAGATTACTCACATTTTATTGGGTAAAAAAATCAACTATTGAAGAGCAATAAGTTCCACTATCTTCACTTATGATAATGAAAATTTACATGTGCCATTTTCACACTGGGCTACATAAAGGTCAAATAATATTTTTAAAATATGATTCAATTAAAAAAATAGGCTAGAAGGACTGCAAATCTACTTGAAATAAATTTTTAAAAGTATATGTGTATACATATCTGTTTATATATGTGGGTGGGGGTATATACATATATATTTTGTGAAAAAATGATTCATATTAAGATACAACTAATGAAAAACTGACTCTGACTGTTTGAAGAGTTGATATAGAAAATCCTAGTTCATATTCCAATATATTGACCATTGCTCTGCATATAATTGCATGGTAATGTTGACTCTGTTTGGTGAATTATAAATCTTGGAAAATGTACTGAATCCTCTTGCTATTCTACCTTCTCCATGTTGCTATCAGTTTGAACTTTAATTTTAATCACATAATTTACTACTAATTTTCACTTTTTTATCTATGTAGATTTTCTTGTTTTAGTTTGTACTTTTTTAGTTCATTCATATTGTAAAATAATTTTTACAAAAAGAAGCAAAAAGGCCACGTAAATTATTTTTTAAAAGCTTAATTGGCTGTGCTCAGTGGCTCACGCCTGTAATACCAGCACTTTGGGAGGCCAAGGCAGGCCGATCACGAGGTCAGGGGATCCAGACCATCCTGGCTAACACGGTGAAACCTCGTCTCTACTAAAAATACAAAAAAATTAGCCAGGCGTGGTGGCGGGCTCCTGTAGTCCCAGCTGAGGCAAGAGAATTGCATGAACCCGGGAGGCGGAGTTTGCAGTAGCCAAGACAGCGCCACCGCACTTCAGCCTGGGCGACAGAGTGAAACTCTTATCAAAAATAAATAAAAATAAATAAATAAATAAAAAGCTTATTGAATATTAACTTCCCCAAATAATATTGAGATGTGCTAAATAATTTTACATATTTTACCTATATTTACCATTGACATGGAAAAGATGAAATTATCTTTCCAAATTTTCTGTTTTGAAACTATATTTTTGAAATACTTGAGATCTTTGACACCTCTTTTGACATTTTAAGGGATAGCAAATATCTAGTTATTGGAAATAATTTAAATTTTTTGAAAAGTCACATAAACTTAAGATGGTGAGTAACAAAACAATATAATCTTAAAATCCCTTTCTCAATTGTCTCAATCACATTTTTATACACATATAAAAACCCTTAGCTATTCATAGTTACACACCATCAGCCACATCAAATATGTTATGAGTATAAATAATTAAATATGATTTTTAACAGATGTCAAAATCTAAAAGCAATAACAAAACAAATATCAAAATGTTTAAGCATTTTGATAACACCAATGTAACAAATGTAACACCATTTGATCATGCATCTCATGTTAATTACTTTTTGTGGTAATTATATATGCACATATATTTTTTAATCTAAAATATAAAAAGCAAACTTCTTTTTTTTAGCAAACATCATATATTTACTCATTTATAATTTTGACGTTCCTTGGCATTTAAAAAGATAAAAGTCTACCTCAGGTAAGCTCTAAGAACTCATTTTAATTATTTTCTTAGGTAAATTGTCCTTCTCTCCATCTTTCATCCATTTAATTCAATCGTGGTTAGTTGAGTTCGGTTGGCTGTGGAACATTTAGCCTAACAACAGGCATTAGGTAGGTGTTTTCAGGCCACTACTGGGGCAAAGCTAACTTTGTCCTTTGTATTAATATTCACACTAAACAGATGAATTTATTTAATTCAGTGATGCCTTAAGGAAGGTTGCTTGCCCTTCATTGTAAAGAAAAGAGAGAGAGAGAGAGAGAAAAATGAGGAGAATAAAGCAAGCTGAAAATATCTATAACACCATCAGATTAGAAACATCATCACTTAAAGTTATCCAGAACCCACTTTGAAATACTTGGCAGTAGAATATTTGAAGGTAACAAGCTTCTGAAATTTTCTTGAAGTATGTAAAATTTGAATGTAGATTTCTTATTCCTTACTTTTTCTACAGTAATTTCAAAAGCAACAGGTAAAATATTCCTGACCACTCAAAAGATATTTCTATTATAAAACATCAACTTAGAATTCTACAGAAGGTAAAATTAAGTTAAATTTTACAGTATTGAAATCATCTAAAACTATAAAAAAGTCATACCCAAAGGACTTCTGAAATAAAAATAGACATAAAGACTATTAAAAATACAAATCCTTTTAACGTCATACCAGAAAGTAGGGTGTTCTATATTTTAAGTCCTCAAAGCTAATTTTAAACATGACTGCCACTGTTAGAAATTATGTTCTAGAAATTATGTCTGTGAGCTATGGAGAAACTGGACAATGACAAAATTTTGCTTTCCTAGGTTATCTAGAAAATTATATGTAAAATTATTTTAAGATATTAATTTCTAATACCTGCATTCATTAACAATCAAGTTAATTTAGTACCGCAGATATTTCAGGGGTTGTGACAAACACTGGAGATAAATTGATGAGCAAGAAACTCACAGAATTTAAAAAGAACAGAAAAGAGAAACTTAAGCTAATTATACTTGCAATGAAATAAAACTTTGGGATAATGGAAGTACCTAAACTGGTTTGCAAGTGAGACATGAAGGAGCAATGAATAAATATAAAGATTTTTGAGAAAAAAATAAGACAGTTATTTTCAGGAACTGAAATGTAATCTGTATGATTGAAGCATAAGAAAAGAAAAAATGCTGTACCAGGAGGAAGTTGCAGACTTAAATTGTATTCAGATCATATAGAACTTGCTAAAGTTTGGTGGTTGTTTTAGGTTGCTTGTTTTTTTCATTCTGAGGTTCATGACAAGTCACTGAAGAAGATTTTAGCAGATCATGGGAGTAAGATTTTTTTTTCTTTTTTTTTTTTTTTTTTTTTAACATTGGTGAAATCCACAGTTTATTCAGATTTTACAGGTTTTACGTGCACTTATTGTATGTGTGTGTGTGCCCATCTGTGTGTATGGTTATATGAAATTTTACTAACCTGCACATTGTGCACATGTACCCCAAAACTTAAAGAATAAAAAAAAAAAAGAAAAGAAACTGGATCACTTACACACTGCTGGTGGAAATTTCTTTTTTTTTTTTTTTTTCTTTTTTTTTTTTTTTAATTATACTTTAAGTTTTAGGGTACATGTGCACACTGTGCAGGTTAGTTACATATGTATACAAGTGCCATGCTGGTGCGCTGCACCCACCAACTCGTCATCCAGCATTAGGTATATCTCCCAATGCTATCCCTCCCCCCTCCCCACCACAGTCCCCAGAGTATGATATTCCCCTTCCTGTGTCCATGTGATCTCATTGTTCAATTCCCACCTATGAGTGAGAATATGCGGTGTTTGGTTTTTTGTTCTTGTGATAGTTTACTGAGAATGATGGCTTCCAATTTCATCCATGTCCCTACAAAGGATATGAACTCATCATTTTTTATGGCTGCATAGTATTCCATGGTGTATATGTGCCACATTTTCTTAATCCAGTCTATCATTGTTGGACATTTGGGTTGGTTCCAAGTCTTTGCTATTGTGAATAATGCCACAATAAACATACGTGTGCATGTGTCTTTATAGCAGCATGATTTATAGTCATTTGGGTATATACCCAGTAATGGGATGGCTGGGTCAAATGGTATTTCTAGTTCTAGATCCCTGAGGAATCGCCACACTGACTTCCACAATGGTTGAACTAGTTTACAGTCCCACCAACAGTGTAAAAGTGTTCCTATTTCTCCACATCCTCTCCAGCACCTGTTGTTTCCTGACTTTTGAATGATTGCCATTCTAACTGGTGTGAGATGATATCTCATAGTGGTTTTGATTTGCATTTCTCTGATGGCCAGTGATGATGAGCATTTTTTCATGTGTTTTTTGGCTGCATAAATGTCCCTTCATGCTAAAAACTCTCAATAAATTAGGTATTGATGGGACATATTTCAAAATAATAAGAGCTATCTATGACAAACCCACAGCCAATATCATACTGAATGGGCAAAAACTGGAAGCATTCCCTGTGAAAACTGGCGCAAGACAGGGATGCCCTCTCTCACCGCTCCTATTCAACATAGTGTTGGAAGTTCTGGCCAGGGCAATCAGGCAGGAGAAGGAAATAAAGGGTATTCAATTAGGAAAAGAGGAAGTCAAATTGTCCCTGTTTGCAGACGACATGATTGTTTATCTAGAAAACCCCATCGTCTCAGCCCAAAATCTCCTTTTTTTCTTTTTTTGAGATGGAGTCTCGCTGTCACCCAGGCTGCAGTGCAATGGCCCGATCTCCGCTCACTACAAGCTCCGCCTCCCAGGTTCACGCCATTCTCTTGCCTCAGCCTCCCGAGTAGCTGGGACTACAGGCGCCTGCTACAACGCCCAGCTAATTTTTTGTATTTTTAGTAGAGACGGAGTTTCACCGTGTTAGCCAGGAAGGTGTCGATTTCCTGAATTCGTGATCCACCCGCTTCCACCTCCCAAAATGCTGGGATTACAGGCGTGAGCCACCGCTCCCGGCCTTTTTTTTTTTTTTTTTTTTTTTTTTTTTTTTTTTTTTTTGAGATGAAATCCTGCTCTGTCGCCCAGGCTGGACTGCTGTGTTGGGATCTTGGCTCACTGCAACCCTCGCCTTCTGGGTTCCAGCGATTCTCCTGTCTCAGCCTCTCGAGTAGCTGGGACTACAGGCACGTGCCACCACGCCCAGCGAATTTTTGTATTTTTAGGAGAGACGGGGTTTCACCATGTTGGCCAGGGAGATCTTGAACTCCTGACCTCGTGATCCACCTGCCTTGGCCTCCCAAAGTGCAAGGATTACAGGTGTGAGCCACCGCACCCAGCCGATAGTAAGATTTATGTTTAATCTCTAGCTCTCTGTGGTATAGGAACTAGGGTAAAAGGAAGACGGCCAAGACCAGCTAGAATACATTGATTTTTTAGTAATCAAGGGAATTGATAATATCTTGGAGAAATCAAAAGTATCAAGACAGGAAGTAGTATTGGTAGATTCGTGGTTTGGATAGATTGGTGATATGGTTTTGCTCTGTGTCCCCACCCAAATCTCATCTCAAATTATAATTTTCATAATCCCCATGAGTCGAAGGAGGAGCCCAGCAGGAGGTGATTGGATCATGGGGGCGGTTTCCTCTATGCTGTTCTTGTGATAGTGAGTGAGTTCTCATGAGATCTGATGGTTTTATAAAGGGCTCTTCACGCTTCGCTTCTCACTTTTGTCTCTCCTGCCACCATGTGGAGAAGGTCCTTGTTTCCCCCTTCACCTTCAGCTATGATTGCAAGTTCTGGTGATATCTGCTTATAGGTGTTTTTCAAAAGCATGGATGTGTATGAGAAAACCCATAAGGGGAATGTAGTGTGAGAACAAAGGAGAAATATATGGGGCTCAAAGAAAAAAAGAAAGAAAAAGAAAAACATCACAACTAACAAAGAGAAAAAATTAACAGAAACCCTGTAAATGAGAAAAGCTAAATAGCTTTAGAGTTTAAAGTAGAAAAAGAATTAGTGATGCTTTTAAATCCAAGAAAGGAAAGTTCCAAGAAAACAGTCAATTGTGTCATTGTGATAGATTGTTTGCAAAAATGTCTGCAATTATTCCCCTTTTTGTATCCAGAATCCTTTCCCATATAATTTTTGCAGCTTCTCCCATCAAGGGGTAGATTCTTTTCTTTCATTCCTTGAACGTGAGCTAAATTTGTGACTTGCTTGACTAATAGGATACAGAGAAAACAACACCATGACATTTCTAAGACCAGACTTCAAGAAGCTGTGCTCCTTTCCTTCCTTCCTTCTCTTTTGCCTCCACCATAAGAACAAGCCCAACCAACCCAACTCCAGATATTTGAGAGATTCTAAGTTGTAACTGACCATAAATATCTGTAAATGAATGTTTGGATTAATCATAAACAAGAAGAACCATCCAGTTGACATGAAAATGTGTGAGAAGTAATAAATAATTGCTTCTCTGCCTTCGGTAACAGATACAATATTGTATTTTATTGAGCTTCAGGATGATGAGAAAGAAAACTGGCCATTTAAATATATTTTTTTGGTATTTTTGCTAACATACAAAAAGAATATACTCCTGCTAACAAAGAAGAGATTACTTCTGTAAATTTCAGCTTTCTCCACATGCCTGAGTAACATCCAAGTGAAAATGTCAAATATGAAGTGTGATATATGTTCTAGAACCTGCAGGATAGCTCTGGTGATATCTGCTTATAGGTGTTTTGCAAAAGCACGGATGTGGATGAGAAAATCTATAAGGAGAATGTGGTGTGAGAAAAATGTAATGTTATTCATTATCATTTAATTACAGTTGTATAAATGGAAGTCAGATTGTAATAGATTGGGATGAAAATGGGGGTTGGATAAATGAATATAGGACAAAGCCAGGGCTTTTGAAGCATTCTTTAGAGAAAAAGAAACTTGAATCAGTGGAGATTTAGGAAGGATTTCCCAGCAATAAGAGTTCACTCTGCCAGGCGCGGTGGCTCACACCTGTCATCCCAGCACTTTGGGAGGCCGAAGCGGGCAGAACATGAGGTCAGGAGATCAAGACCATCCTGGCTAACACGGTGAAACCCCATCTCTACTAAAAAATACAAAAAATTAGCCAGGCGTGGTGGTGGGCGCCTGTAGTCCCAGCTACTCAGGAGGCTGAGGCAGGAGAATGGCGTGAACCTGGAGCTTGTAGTGAGCTGAGATCACGCCACTGCACTCCAGCCTGGGCCACAGAGTGAGACTCCATCTCAAAAAAAAAAAAAAAAAGAGTTCACTCTAAGCTGTTTGCAGTGACTCTAGAACTACCCCTATTGATGGACGGCAGATGCTAGTTTGGATGAGAGAAGTGTAGTTTTATTTAGCTGATTAATGAAAATATAACCTGCAAGTGCAAGATGAAAGGAGAAGTTATTCACAAAGAATGGGTGCAGAGGGAGATCTTAGCTTAAAGAAAGGGAGAAAGGTAGATGACTTAAAATATTCATACAGTTATCAATAATTAAAAAACAAAATCATGATTCAGAGCAGAATAACTAGGTCATGGGATAAATCAGTTAACAAATCCTTGTGCAAATATTATGAAACAGGTACTCACTTAATCCTCCTAACAAGATGAGGAAATTGAGACTCAATTATGTCAGTTATCTTTTCAAAGTTTGTACAGCTAAGCAAAAGCTAGGATAACAACATGTAGAGTTCCTCTTACTCAAAATTCATTGGCAAGTTTGAAACTGTAATCTATTTCTATCCAAGAGGTATATCACCAATGCTTGTTATTATAAAGTTTTTACTAAAACCGAGGAGTTCCAGAATTGAGTTCACTAATCAATGTTACTTCTCAACATTTTTTTCATATTATAAGAAACAATTTTAAGTGAATGTCCATAATTTTAACATGCAGCGGGTCTGAATAACATTAATGAAATATATGTTGAAGTTTATGTATGTTTGTAATAGTAATTATACTTACATTCAGTGGGAATATGGTTATTCATATTTAATCCCAACTCAATTTAAAATTGAATTTCTTTGCCTAACTTACAACAACTTACAACATTTTCTCAATTAACTTTTCAAAGCTATACATATTGGAAATGCCTTTCTTTTCTTTTCTGTCATGAGAGATTTTAGCTCTCATTGTATTTAGCTGACAGAACCGAAACTTTGCATGAGACTGCCACCCTGATTAGGGGTGAAGTGACACTTCAGACTAGGGAGAAGATGACACTGATGTTTTCCTTCTATTTGCATTTTATTCAGAAAAATCTCAGGAGAGAGAAAAGACAACTCTGATTAAGGAAAGGGTTCAGACTGATTGAATAGTTAGAATAAGTTTATTCAACTCCTCCTCCAGAGACATAAGTTAGGTCATGAACCTTATTCATAAAGTAAAAAAGAGTACACGTTGTGCACCCTTAATGTGCAAGAGCAGTTGTTGTTTATCTTAATAATGAGACTTGCTAAAAGGCCAAAAAGAGGCTGTATGTTAGGCAACATTATGTATCATTCACTCACTCCTTCTCAAATGCAATTGTGTAGGGCAAAATGGGTATAGAATTCAATACATGTACCTCAGAACTTAGAGTAATAAAAAAATTAATGCAAACTTTGCTTTGTAGGAAACATTACTTTGAATAGAAAAATAAATATGTAATAGATTTATCAAAAATATGAGTGTAGAATTTTTTAGTCTTGTTTTAATGTGGAAATAGAAAGTGATTGATTTTCAGAGAAAATATTTTGGGCCAAAAGCAAAGCATAGAGTATTGCATAACAAATACAAATATTAAATAATGAAATAAGAAAACAATGTTCAAAAAGAAATTAAAGTGTATGTATTACAAAGTTTTCTTTAACAATAATCACTGGATTCTTCTGCTTATTAATCTCATATAGTTATTATGCAGTGTAAAATTTTGTTTATTTCTTTAAAGGAAGCTGGGGTATTAGAAATTTCAGGAAGCACTCTCTTTTATATGTCTGTTCCCATAGGGGTGATGCTTCTCAAAATCATTATAATTTCCTAATTGCTTTGTTTTATTACATTTTTAGTGCCTGGTATTTTCATATACTTTCCTTGCTGTCATTTGGCAAAATTTTGTCTTAGAGATTTCATTTCTTTTATCTCACTAATTTATATAAGTAACTGATAATAGATTATAGGAAAATAGTATTTTTAAGTATTGGTGGGTGTTTTATGGTAAAGAACCCAATGTGTGTATATGTGACACCTCTATCTGAAATATATAATGCATAACACCTCTGAGAATTATTTCATTAAGGAATCCCATTTAATTTGCTTAATCAATTTTTTCAAAATATTTAATCATGAAACACTCCACCTCCATCTCCTCCACTGCCGCAGGTTACCGATTAACGTCTTGCTGAAGGTTATATATCATGATATAATCACGGGGGAAAACCTAGTTAAAAGTAGTCTCACTTCTAGAAATAATAGCTTGAAATGACAAGAATTCTTCAAAATTCAGTAAATAGGAAAGGAATTTATAATTATTGAGCCCCTGCTATGTGCCAGATGCTGTGATGAGCACATTTTATGCTATCATAATTAAGAAAAGGATGCTTTAAAAATCAATTCTGGCTTAGAATACATCAAGTAGGAAAGAGTGCTGCTCCCATTTATAAAACAAAAGAAAACCTGGAAAAACTGGAAACAACTTTTCTTAAGCCTATTAGAGAACTGAGGTCACAGGACAAACTGGTGACCCAAAATATGGAGTGATGCTTATAACTGTAGGTAGTAACAGGATCAGAGCATTTACTTACCTGGAAAATACATCATGAAATGCTATAAAAGCCAACAAGTATTGCCAAAGACATATTATGGACTAGTGTACAAATGTGAAGCATCAGGGGCTGTCGATTGTGGGAGGGGCTTTCACACTATCTGGCAGGGGCTTACTTCAGGACCTCTTCTAGGTGCTTACATGAAAGATGACACAGATTTCTGAGAATGCTTTCCCAAGGTGCTAGCCAGGGGGAAGGAACGTTAGCCACTGACTAAATCCCCCCAGACCTATCTCTGTGATTCCTCTGAAATAATTTGAAGGGAGAAGGACAATAAAAAAATGTACTTCATAAGCTCTTATAGAAATTCATTGTATCTGATGGAGAAAAACTGCAAAATAAGTACGTAAACAAATAAACTTGTTCTTTGCTCTATGAGAGGAGCAGAATCTCCACCTCCAGGAAAAGAACAAGGCCAGCATTGCATCTGGAGGAGAGGTGGAAAGGTTCTGAAGGGCGCGGCCCTGAGATCTAGGCTCACAGCCAGCCAAAAACTAAGACTTAATCAGATCACCAGAGAACACTCAGACCCACCCCCTCACTACCACACTGATAAGCATCATGTGGAATACATCTGGGAGGGCTGCAAAATACATATCCTTGGAAACAGTGTAAAGTGAAGACCACAAGAAAAGTGAGAAGGCTCCAGGCCAACTGGGATTAGACTCTGGGACAAACTCCTGAAAAATTAGTAATACTGTAAACCCAAGGTGTAATCAGGGGAATAGAGGCCTCTTAGAAAAACCACAGCTATAAAAACTTTAAACACAGAACAACTTCTGGCTAACAAAATCCCTCACACCAAAGGCCTTGCAAAAGGTAAAGAATCTGTGAATTTGAAGATATGTTCATAGAAGTTGACCAAACTGAAATACAAATAGAAAAAGAAATCACAAACACACCCACCCACGCGCGTGCGCGTGCGCGCGCACACACACACACACACACACACACACACACAGAAACACTGTTGCTTTTGTATTACTCTGGCCAACCTTCTGAGGAAACTGTCAGACAAATCCAGAACTGAAATATTCGGGAAGAAAACTAATTTGGGCTTTTGAAAAATACCATGTTGGGGAACTGTTTTAGATGGATGAACAACAGGTTAAATAACCAAATGCAATAAATAAACTTTGATGGTTGCATCCTGTTAGAAAGATTAGAGTGAGAGAAAGAGAGAGAGAAAGAAAGAAGAAAGAAGCTTGATGAAATTAACCAAACGCGATATGGGTATTGTATAATCTTAAAACTTTTCTGTAAGGTTGATAATTCTTTAATATAAAGAGAAAGTGATTTATTTTATTTGCCTGTCCTTCTTCCTATACAACTTTTAGCACTATGTCAGTCTCATAGGATATCATAAATTATTGCTAAATGAATAAAGGAATTTTTGCATGAATAATATACAATACAGTTTTCTCTTGGGATCCCATTCTAAAGGAGAAAAAATGTTATATTGGATCATTCTTTTTCTATGCTGTCAAAAAATAACAGCATAATTTTGGAGAATACTTTTACAATTAATGCCCAGATACGTCAAAATTTCAAAAACTCAGCATCATCTCAAATGACATAAACAAACATATATTTTGTGGTTTTTAAGTCCAGTCACCATTAATAATTCCTACCTTTCTTTTCAGGTTTTCAGTAAAAGTGGGTAATAATTAGCTGGTAATAATATTCAGGATATTTGTATATATACAATGTATGTGTAATTAATTGGAATTAAACCATTGAACAATGGATTAATTAATCCAGATTACAACTAAGGAGGCATTATTTTCAGTAAAATTTATACATCGAAAAAGAATGTAAATGATTATATACATTTATCCTCTGGAAATTTAAACCAGTATTTTAAAGAACCTGGATAGTTTTAGGTATTGGTTGGAGGCAAGCACAAACCAGAAGTGGAGAAGGAGGGAGGACAAATGTGAACATGTTGAGTAGGAGGTGAAGGAGAGTGGGTGGAACCTAAAAGTGAGAAACAGAATAAAATACTGTCAAAAGAGGAAAATAGATTTGTGTCTATTTTCCCCAGAATATTCTTGTTCAAAGAAAGCCCCTTTAACTATAATTATACTACTAGGATACTTACTACTTTCTAGAAAGTTATAAGAATTTTCAAAATGGTTGTGTAACTTCACTGTAAGAGATGAGACAATTTCAGTAAACTTGAGTAGACGCTACTCATTACACATATATTTTACAAAGTTCAGCTTCTTATGTATAATTTCGTGCATAGTAGAAAGGCTCCAATATTTGTTATTCATTTTTAAGTATGACTTTTTATTCCTTTTCTTAAACTTTTTGTCCAGCCTTGTCCATATCGCTTTTTAAAAATTTTATTTATTTTTATTATTTGTGCATGTTTTGATTTTTCTGTTGGATTTTCATGCAATTAATCAGCTCTGATATCAATCAACCAGTTACACATTAATATGTAATTCCATATTATGTATAAATTTGACAAAAGGGTTACATGGTTGGGGTAATCAAACTTTCTCAGTGTATTGAAATGAAATGGAATAGAATATAATTTGTGTATATACATATTCATTGTGAGGAATTATTGCAATTAAATACTGATACAGTTTGTCTGTGTCCCTACCCAAATCTCATCTTGAATTGTAGTTCCCATAATCCCCTGTGTTGTGGGAGGAACCTCATGGGAGGTGATTAGTTAGTGAGAACAGCATAGTTCCCCTATGCTGTTCTTATGATAGTAAGTGAGTTCTCACGAGATCTGGTGGTTTTATAAGGGGCTTTTCCCCACTTTACTCTGCACTTCTCTTTCCTGCTGTGATGTGAAGAAGGACATGTTTGCCTCCCCTTTTTCCATGACTGTACATTTCCTGAGGCCTTCCCAGCCATGTGGAACTGTGAGTCAATTAAACCTCTTTCTTTCATTAATTACCCAGTCTCAGGCAGTTCTTTACAGCAGTGTGAGAACAGACTAATACAAATACCATTTATTTTGAAATGATATTTTAATGATACGAATACCAACACAGTAAGCATGTTTATTTTACATTTTTTTTTTACAATTTGGAAGCAGTTAATTTTATTTGAGTTTTTATTTGTGCCAACATCCTCATAACACCTTATAAATACATGTGCTCTACCTGCAGTTTTTAATGAGGACTGATTCTTTTCACAGCAATCACCTCAGAACATCAGTCCAAGGGATTGTATTTGGCACACCAAGCTGTTAAATTTTCCCATCATTTATATGTCTTTTTTAAAGCACTGCCTGTGGCTTTACTGTTCGTTATTAAAAGGAAAGCACTCTCAGAATTTCAATTGGTTTCTTCTGCCTGAATACCAATTAAAACCTGTTTAATATAAAAATGGAAATGTACTTCAATTCATCACTTTTTTAAATAAAAGAATTTCTTGGTTCTAATAAGTCTGTTTTTATAAATTAAAATATTTATTAGAGTAGTATTCAATTGTGCGGAGTTATATCTGGTTAGGAGGAAAAAATATTAGTCAAGCTATAGAAATTAGCTGTCCAACCAAGAAAGAATTCAGCAGCAAATCCACCCTTTGTTCTAATTAGAATTGTGTAAGGTGGCAGTGAGTCATGAACTTGAGTCTAAAGACACTGAGAGAATGCATTAGCACGTGATTCTGTGTTAAAAAGGGGAGATAACAGGAAGGGCCTTGATCAGGAGTTCCATTGAAACACATTAAAATGTGGCAATTAAAAAATAAAGTAATAAAATAACAATAAAATAGTTTTAGAAAAATGCTATTACCTTTGCCTTTGAAGGGTAGATCAGGATGTTTTTAGGAAAACTGAAAAATAATAGTGCCTAGCTTGTATAGTTCAACTTGAAAAGATTACTGAAAATCTACTTAATACAATATAAAAAAATGAAAAACATATCCATGTATAATTTTTTAACAAAATTATATATCTGGTTTAATAAAAATGATATAATTGTGTTATATGTGTGGAGAAGATATAAACAAGTTTTGAAAAACCTCAAAAACAGCAATAAATAGCTCTTCTATTTTTAAATTTTCTAGACGCAAAAACTCCTAAAATCATTCTATATAAAGGTTAAATTTTCTAAAAATAAGAAAATGACTATGTAATTCATATATAAATAAGCATAACTTACAGCAAAATCCATCAATGTAAAAAGCAAAGACATTTTTTTCTCAGTGCCTGTAATTATTGAACTTTGGTGAAAAATAGATGTTATAGATATCAAAAAAACAAACTATATTATTTGGAAAAATCTTTTAAACACTACAATATCTAGATTTTAACTTAAGCAAATTAATAGCACTGTTTGTTGAGATCAGAAGTTTTGGGACAGGAACAGGTTTTGGAGCAGGTTTGATGGGCATGAATATTTTGTTTTAAACATGTTACATCTGATTGCCCTTTAAACATGAAATAGAAGACCTGTAATAGGCTGATGGATATAAACTATAGAGCTCTGAGGAGGGGTCAGGTTTGAAGGCACCTGTGTGGGACTTAACACTAGGTACCTGGAATCAAAAGCTATGAGACTGGACTCCATTTTCTAGTAGAGTCAAAGAATAGATACGCTAAGAACAGATAAGAAAATTGTGGCTGAGGGATGAGCTCAGGGATATTCCATCATTTGTTAGGAAGTGGAGGAAGAGCCAGCAAAAGACACAGAATAAGGTAGAAAAGAATATAAAAGGAAATAAAGACATGAAAAGGCTTTAAGAAAGAAGACAGTTAAATTTGTTAACTGCTAAGATTTATGGTAAGGACAAAATAACAGAATCTTGCATTTGAACATAAAGTGGTGGTGGCTTGACAAGAAGAAACTTTGCAGAGTTATGAGTACTGAAGCCAAACAGGAATGAGATGAAGAGAGAAAGGTTAGTAAAAAAATTGAGACCGTAGCTGCACTAAACTCATTAGAAGTCAGTTGCTTTGAAGGTCTGTAGAAAAAAACGACAATGGCTGAAGGATAATTTGAGATAAATTGAACATTATTTAGATATAAGATATGAAAGTAGGTTTCTGTGCTAACAAGAATGTTCCAAGTCCAAAGAGGACAACTTATGGTATTAAAAAAAAGAGTGAGAGAATTAATAAACACAGAAGCAAAGCCCTCTTATTAGAAAATATTTTAGAGCCGTATAAATGTGGATGATATTCTGTAAAGATAACTATAACACTTATACAAATGGTCCTAGCTTTGGTGCAAAAAAAATAACTAGGTTCAATTGGAATAGCATGGACTTAGATCATTAGGTCTCAGGAGCGAAGTCTTGCTATTGAAAACCAGCACAAAGACCTACGACTAGCATGGTCCAGATAGATGGCTCTGCAGCTAATCCACTAATAACTTCATCAAAAATTTAGGGAAAATTTGTAATAAACTACACTCCTTTCATTGTACTTTGTGTTCTTTATATGCTACTTGGTAATCTAGATGTGATGAATTCCAGCATACTTATTCCGGAAGGATGACATTATTTATTATTTTGCTATTTTTTTTTAATGAATCACAAGAAAATTATTCCTTTGGGAAATTTTAAGGAAAGGTGCATGAATTTGTAGTCACAATTTGTTTATTGTTGGTTGTTTTCCTTGGTTTCGAAAGTCTCAAGTACCTCTGTTGCCTCGTTGAAAGTTTATCTTCCTGTGTGTAGTTTAACAGTTAAAATATGATCACAATGCTTGCTAGAGAGTCCAACAATTCTTTTAAAAACTGGAGGCTGAGCAGGGTGGATCACTTGAGCTCAGGAGTTCAAGACCAGCCTGGGCAACATGGTGAAACTCAATCTCTACAAAGAAAAACAAAACAAAAAAAATCAGCTGGGTAGGGTGGCCTGCACGCATAGTCCCAGCTACTCCAGAGGCGGAGGTGAACGGATCAGCTGTGCATGGGAGGTCGAGGATGCAGTGAGCAAATGCACCACTGCACTCCAGGCTGGGTGACACAGTGAGACACTGTCTCAAAAAAAAAAAAAAAATTCCTGGATATTTGAACTCAATGCAGACACTTGTTTCATCTTTTACCCATCAATTCCTTTTGTGGTCCATAGTGTTTATCTTCTGCAACTAAACTTCTTTCTATATCATCCTCCTCCACATAGCAACCTGAACCCGGACATCTCTCTGATGTATAACATACTTCCTAGAGATATTTGTTGGGATA
Source organism: Pan troglodytes (assembly GCF_028858775.2). Classification (NCBI taxonomy): domain Eukaryota; kingdom Metazoa; phylum Chordata; class Mammalia; order Primates; family Hominidae; genus Pan; species Pan troglodytes. The sequence continues at coordinate 57,413,061 of NC_072398.2, read as the reverse complement.
GTCTTGAAAGTGAACACGTAGGAAAATAAAAGCATAATACATGAACACATTTTATTTTTGCTGTTCACTGAGTCTTATTTTCCTGTCTTTGACATTTTGGAAGATGCCATCAGTTTTCTTATTAAAAGCATCTTATTTTTCAAGGATTAAGAATTCAAATCCAGCTTAATAAAAGTTCAAGCCTTACTGACAACACCAAATGCTGGCCAACAGGAGCTCTTACTTACTGCTGGTGGGAATGCAAAATGGTACGTACCCTCTTTGGGAGACAGCTGAAAGTTTCTCACAAAACTAAACATACTCTTATCATACAATGCACAAGTTGTAATCCTTGGTATTTACTCAAATAAATGGAAAACTTATGTTTACACAAAAATCTTTTTTTAGCAGCTTTTATTCATACTCGTCAAATTACAGAGGCAGTCCTTTGGTAAGTGAATGGATGAATAAACTCTGGTGCATCCGGACAATAGAATACTATTCAGCACTAAAAATTAATGAGCTATCAAGCCACGAAAAGACATGAAGAAAACTTAAATGCTATGATTCAGTGAAATAAGTCCATTTGAATGAGCTATACACTGTATGATTCCAACTGTATGACATTCTTAAAAAAGCAAAGCTATGGGAGAGTAAAAAAATCAGTGTTTGCTAGGGACTAGGGATATGAAGGGATGAATAGGCACAGAGGATTATTAGAACAATGAAATTACAGTAATCCTTCTTTATCTATGATTTTGCTTTCTACTGTTTCAGATACTCATGATCAACTACAGTCCAAAATTATCAAAAGAAATTCCAGTAATAAGCAATTCATGAATTTTAAATGACGTATCAGTTCAGAGTAGCATGATGAAATCTCATGTCCTCGCACTTCATCCTGCCCAGAACATGAGTCCTCCCTTTGTCCAGAGTATCCACACTGTGTATGCTGCTTGCCTGTGGAACTCTTCGTAGCCTTCTCAGTTATCAGATGGACTGTCATGTTATCACCAGGTTTGGGTTCAAGTAACCCTATTTTACTTAATAATGGCCCCAAAGCACAGCAGCCCTGTTCCTACTTTATAAATTAAACTTTATCATGGATATATATGTGCATAATAAAACACAGCATACATAGGTGTATACACAGTATACATAACTGTGGTTTTAGGCATTCACTGGTGGTCTTGGAATGTACCTCGTATGAATAAGGGGGGGCTATGCTACTCTGACACTAGAATGGTGAATATGTATCATTGTATGTTTGTGAAACCCACAGAATGTACACCACCAAGAGTGAACCCTAATGTAAACTATGAACTTTGGATAATAAGGATGTTTCAATGTAGGTTTATCAGTTGCAACAAGTGTACCACTCTGGTATGAAATTTTGATAATGGGTGAGGCTGTAGGGAGTGGGGCAGTGTATGTATGAAATTATTGTACTATAAATGCTGATAAAACAGAAAAACAATTTTAAAGAGGCTTGTTTGTCTCATGGTTATCTCTCTTTCCCTCTTTTTTTATAAAGACGGGGTCTCATTATGTTGTCCAGGCTGGTCTGACCTCAAACTCCTGGACCCAAGCGATCCTCCTGCCTCAGCCTCCCAAAGTGCTGGTATTACAGGACTGAGCCATATCACCCAGCCCAGAAAAACATTTTAATTAAACTGTTAGATAATTTAAAATTCACAAGCTGTTGTCAGAAATAACCGAGATTCTATGCATCTCCTACTCAGTTTTTTTTCTAATGGTAATCTTTTAAAACTGTAGTTCTATATTACAACCAGGATATTGACATTTATTAGCCAAAATACAAAACATTTGCGTCATAAGTATTATTTATAGACTGTTAAAGTTTAGGAAATTTTGTCTTAAGTGAGATTAGATGGAAGTTCTTTCTATGGTATTTTTAAGGATGTCACCTGCCCTGTTAGAGCCATGCCCACTCTTCTCCCATGCCTACCACCTCCTTAACCCCTCACAACTATGAATCTATTATTTATTCTATTATTTCATAATTTCAAGAATGTTAATGTATATAGGTTCATATAGCATGTAGCCTTTTGAGACTGACTTATTTCATTCAGCATAATGCCCTTGAGATCTATTTAGGTTGTTGTGTGTATCAATCATCATTCTTTTTGTTGTGGAGTAGTATTCCATGGTATATAGATGTACTAGTTGGTTTAGCCATTCACCTGTTGGAGAACATTTGGGTTGTTTCCAGTTTGATGCTATTAAGAATAAAGCTATTATAAATATCAAAAAATTTTAAGCCTTTACCCAATTTAAAAATTCTTGTCCCGTAGCTCAGGTCCAATCTGGAAGCAGAAACTTACAGTGAGAAGGTGCTACAGTCAATTTGCATTGACTTTGTAGCTCCGGTTCCTCTTTCACTTAGGAGCCAGGAATCCTGGGTGGTGGCAATTAAAGAGGGGATAATAGAGATTGAAGGACACATTCTTACAGGTCACATATTCTTTATAATCTGCTTTTGTATATTCTGCAGGGCAAACGCTGGGTTTCCTCAGGGTAGAGGAAACTCAGATTCTTCAGAAAATTTCCAAGCTGAAGTCTACAACTTGAATTTTTTTTTTTATTTCAGAGATTTACTCCCTAGGTACTTTTCTTCAGACAGTACATCTGACACAGATCATCTCTGTGAGGGCCAAATTTTCATGGCATGCTGCTTTATGAGTAGTGTCCTTTCATGTTGATTTAAGGTCAGTTATCTATTGTTTGCTTTGCAACATGGGGAAAATTCATTTTTTTCTACAAGACATTGGAAATAGTTGTCCATGTGCTAAAACTCTCTCTTCCTGTGTTTGTTAATAGAAGTAGCTATACCTAGTCAGCCTGACCTTTTTTAATGAAAGATAGCACAAAACGCTGTGCACACCCAGCTCCAGAGACACATGTTAAGTCCTCCAAGTGATTCTTTGAAAGTCAACTCACCATCAGTCAGCCCGAGTTAGGCAGAAGAACACCCACTATGAAGAAACACAGAGAATTCTAACAACTTGCTTCAAAGGAATTCTCTATCAAAGATTTATTATTTTGGTCCCCTACTTATCTTACACACAGAATGGTTTAAGTGATAGGCTACTGTTAACAGAAATAGATTTGTGAAACCCAATTTACAAGTCCTGAATCGATCATCTGGAATGTAGGATGCAGTTGTTGGCAACTATTATCCCCACTTTTGGTGCCTCAAAGCTTTAAAAAAGAAAAGTTTTATTTAACAAACTATTTCATTAACATGCCTGATTTTACTTTTTCACCATATACACTAAAAGTTATAGCTAAATATCATTCTTCAGAATATAGCACCTTGTCCAGAAGGAGAGATTAGAAATTTGCTATCTTATACACTGCATTACATACAGTTTGTTCAATGTTTAAAAAATATTTCTCTCTTACTGATTTTCCCCTTATATAATTGATTGGTAAAATGTTATTTTGTTCATATTTACCTTTGGTTAAGTTATAATCTAAAATAAAAAATTGTATATATGTTTTGTCATGCTGACGATGCTATTAAAAACTCACAAATGGATTAGTGATAAAATTGACTTAATTTCCATACACAAAAAGGTAAAATTGATATAATCATTATTTACATATATGTGTATACTTTTTATATATTTAAATAGTAGAAGAATATAGGTATGGATACTCAAATAATTGTTGTATTTAATTTCTTTTTTTGAACACTTACGTGATAGTTGAGAGCTCATTTAAAAAATATGATAATCTACTGTCTGAATTTGCTGTCTCAAAATTTGAGCTATTCTGTTGAAATCTTAGGAATTCACAGTAACCTAAGGTATTCTTATGTGAAATGTAAAAATCTAAAGAAAAGGTATTTAAATGTCAATAGATGAGACACAAGTGTTAGTGTTTTCTAATGATAGAGTTTTTCTTTATTTTAATAGAGTATTGAATGAAGTACAATTGCTTTATTTTCTAGGCTATGGTCATGCCACAGATTTTTTTTGTGTAAGAGAAAGTAGATAGAATTTGACCATTGCTTTCAACCATATGTAGTAACATATAGCATATACATGCGTACTTGTATATGTATGTACACACACAAAATATATGGTTATACAAGGTCAGCCTCTAGCTATCCTACTGCCAGGGCCTTCCAGTGTGCTGGAATTACAGACGCGAGCCACTACATCTGGACTCTGCATCTAAATGTCATCTGTGACATTTTAATGATACTTCAGATCATCCATGCTTTTTTAACATATACATTTCTGAATTAAATAGTGAATCCTATAGTAGATGAATCATCTAAATCCCAAATTATCATAAATAGATATTATGCAATTAAAGGTTAACTTGCTTACATAATAATCAAGTGGTGAAAGTAAATGAATTTAGCTATGTAACTGAATTTCCAAAAAGGAGCTATTCTGTTGAAATCTCATGAATTCACAGTAACCTAAGGTATTTTTCTGTGAAATATAAAGATCTAAAAAAAGGTAATTAAATGTCAGTAGATGAGACACCAAGTATTAGTGTTTTCTAATGACAGAGTTTTTTTAAAAAAATTAATACAATATCAAATGAGGCACAATTGCTTTCTTTTCTAGGTTATGTCCGTGCTACAGATAATTTGTGGGTGTGTGAGAAAGTAGATAGAATTTGACCATTGCTTTCAACCATAGGTAGTAATATTAAGCCATTTTAAAATAGTAAGAAATGAATTTTTGAGATCATGGTAGTTAATTTGGAAAAAGTGACCGTATGTCTTTTAAAACAGATACATTTGTTCAGATCATAAATAACCTCAAATTTAAGACAAAGTGATAATTTCCCCTCAGTACTGTACAATACTGTTATAGTAGTCAAATCAGCTGTGTTGATAGTGCTGCTGAAATAATAAGAGGTCATGGGGCTATAATTTTATCATTATGTTTACTAAAGCTGTGCATCTGTTGAACAATCAACAGCTTTTCTTATAAATTGTGTTTGTTCTTTCCTTGTAAAAATCTTATCTTATACTGACAGACATGTTCTTTACATTTTTTATTTAATGAGAAAATGTATTTATCCTGTCTCTTATTTAATGGCTTAGTGCCCTAAAACAGCATAAGACTGAAAACCTCAAACAAAGTGTCGATGGTGCATAAACACTGTATTAGATAGAGTTCTTTAGATACACATAAACTATAGGATATAGATGGATGATAGAAGATAGATAGATAGATAGATAGATAGATAGAGATGAATAGAAAGATAAATAGATATGAGAGGGGATTTATGAGAGCAGTTGGCTCATATGTGATTATGGAGGTTGTGTACAAGCAGGAGACGACTTAGAAAAGCTGGTAGTGTGACTCTTTCCAAACCCAAATGCTTGAGAACCTAAGTGGCTGCTGGAGTAAGTCCTGGACTCCGAAGGCCAGACAGTACATGGAGTTCTGATTTCCAAGGGCAAGTGAAGGAGAGTGTATCTTAGCTCCAGAAGAGAGACCAGTTTGCCTTTCCTCTATTTTTGTTCTATCCAAGCCTCCAACCACTTGGATGTTGCTTGTCTGCATTCAAGGTGGATCTCTCTCACTTAGTGTACTCAAAGTCACACTCCAGTCTTCTCTGGAAACATCCTCATGAATAATGTTTTACTTGTTCTCTAGGTATTCCTCAGTCCAGTCACGTTGACACCTAAAATTAACCAAAACAGGTACTATACAAGATTTTTTCACTGTAATAGGTAAATATGTTGATTGAAGATATATGGGAAATTGTAATCCTAAGATAATATGATTTTTATCTATGTAGTATTTAAATAAATCTATTTGCCATTTCAATCTTAAGCAAATTTGCATTTCCAAAATTATTTAAGAAAAACATAGTAGAATCTCTCTGTATTTATATCTTGTGAAATTTTTCTACTAGAAATATAAATCAATATATAGATTTTTATATCTATAAGGAGGAGATATATATGATATTATCCCTTGGTATCCATGGAAGGTTGGTGGTTCTAGGATCTCCCTTGGATACCAAAATCTGAAGATGCTGAAGTTTCTTTTATAATAAAATGGCATAATATTTGCATATAACCAATGCACATCCTTCCATATATTTAAAATAATCTCTAGATTACTTATAATACCTCATACTTTTAATTGCTATGTAAATAAGTATTACATCATTATTATTACTTTTATTTATTTATTTATTTTGAGACGGACTCTCGCTCTGTCACCCAGGCTGGAGTGCAGTGGTGCAATCTCAGCTCACTGCAAGCTCCGCCTCCCGAGTTCACGCCATTCTCCTGCCTCAGCCTCCCGAGTAGCTGGGACTACAGGCGCCCACCACCATGCCTGGCTAATTTTTTTTTGTTTTTTTTTGTATTTTTAGTAGAGACGGGGTTTCACCTTGTTAGCCAGGATGGTGTCGATCTCCTGACCTTGTGACCCGCCTGTCTCAGCCTCCCAAAGTGCTGGGATTACAGGCGTGAGCCACCGAGCCCGGCCGTGTTATATTATTTTTTATTTAAATTATTATTTTTGTTGTATTCCTAGCTATCTTTTTTCAAATATTTTTAGTCTGTAGTAGGTTGAATTTGCAGACAGAGAATCCATGCATATGGAGGGTGGACTGTGTGAGTGTGTGTGTATGTATGCACACATACACATAAAATACATGGTCATGCATGGTAAGAAAATACAGGTGTGCACATATATACATATATGTATCTATACATACTAATACTGTGCTTTTTTTTTTTTTTTAAGTTGGGGGTCTCGCTTTGTTTTCCAGGCCAGTCTCATACTCTTGGCCTCTAGCTATCCTACTGCCAGGGCCTTCCAACATGCTGGGATTACAGGCATGAGCCACTGTATCTAGACTCATCTGTGACATTTTAATGATACTTCAGATTATCCATGCTTTTTTAACATAGAAATTTCTGAATTAAATAGTGAATCCTGTAGTAGATGAGTTATCTAAATCTCAAATTATCCTAAATAGATATTATGCAATCAAAGGTTAACTTGCTTACATAAATAATCAAGTAGTGAAAGTAAAATGAATTTAGCTATGTATCTGAATTTCCCAAAAAAAATAAAGATTCTCAAAGTTAAAGCAAAAAAAAAACCCTAAAAATAAAGAGAGTTACTATGTATTGATTTTAAAAAGTCAAATTATAATTAAGATTGATCATTAGAAATATGTGTACATTTAATAAGAGGCTCAGAAAATGATAAAAATAATGTAAAAAGGTGAAACCACAATTACAGTGAGAAATTTCACATATTTCTGTCAGTAAATGATAGATTAAAAAAAAAAAGTAAATTTGAAGATAAGCCACAAAATCATTAAACTTTTTGTGTGGGCCTTATTTAAAAGACTGCATCAAAAGCTTCAGAATGCAAATATTTTTCAAATTCATACAGAAAATATATTGAAAAATGAATAAAGAACTAGAAAATAAGACTTATTCTACCTAATAAAGTATATCTATCATCCCATAAAATACTACAAATGGGACTCTTAATGGTAAAAAATGTTAAGTATTGTATATAAGAACAGGAACCATATATGAGTGCCCACTTTTCTTGAATGTTTTAGAATAGTAAAATGTTACAATAGTAAGGCAAGTTTTAAAATAAAACAAAAAGCTTGCTCAGTATTGAGGGAAAAAATACGGTTATTTATAGAAAAAAATGTTCTCCAGTCTACATAAAATCTATAAATAATTAAAATATATGAGGTTAGCAAAGTTGTTAATTGTAAACTCAATGTATAGATACCAATTGTATTTCTTCACAGCAATCGCAAACATTTCAAAATTGAAACTTTAGAAAGAACATTTATGTAACATCAAAATATAAAAAGCATATAGGAATAAATTCAATGAAAATGTTTTTCTTAAAAAAAGATAAATTGTTTTTAAGCATATTAGTGAAGGCAAATGTGAAAGAAGAAATATTCAATGTTCATGATATGAAAGACTAAATCATAAATATGCAAATTTTCCCCAAACTGATCAAATTTCACCTACTACTTATTTTCTTTTTTTTAATTTTATTTGATTTGGAAACTTGACAGGCTTGTTATAGATTGTATATAAAAGTACAAAATTTCAAGAATAGGCATGTCACATTTGAAGAACCAAGAGGGAGGAAATGCTATATTATATAAAAATATAGAGTTGAAAATTACAGAATTTAATATATCATTGTATTTCCAGAAGATACATAGGAAACAGGATGGAGAACCCCCAAACAGCCATGCATGTATCAACACGAGATAAATGAGAACAACTGCAGGTTATTATAAGAAACATTAAGAGTGCTATGACAACTGGCTTCTGCATTTTTAAAAATTGACCATTTTGGTTATTTTTCTATTTATACCCTCATAACAGTTCTCTGGCCTTCTCTATCTTTTGGTCGCCTGGGAAAGCTAACTTTATGAACTCTCTTAAATAAACTTCCTTGGCCTTTGGCTTCTGATTAGGTTCAGCTAATGACAAAGACCAGTAAAAGATCAAAAGGTAAGAGACAAAGACCTAAATATATTTTCCTGAGCAGCAATGGCTTTATTGCCTCAGCAATGTCACATCTCTGAGAGCACAATGTCTGCTCCGTGTCCCCTTTTGTTTTACTCTGGTGAATACCCATCTCTTTCAGATTACAGGTGGCAATGACTTCACACAAACTGCTGAAATCTGCATGCCAATATCTTTCTTATTTCTTTCTTTAACTCTATTCACACTTCTGTAAAAAGGCTCCTAATTAAACCCTTTCCCAAATCCAGAAGCTGACTGCGTTTTTCTGAAATTTGACAGCTGAAAGACTTAAGCCTCACTTCTCTCTTTCTCTTGTGCCTCTTACCTGGAAAAGCTAATAAGAAAATCGAGGTGCTTCCTCCTTTGTTACTGACAGGAATTCAAACAATAAAAGACTGGCCCATGTGTGAAAAATCTTACTCCAGCTCCACCCCGAACACAGAAAAAACTCCAAGCCAGTTTTTTTTCCTACTTTCTGAAGTCATTTCAGACCTCCTTGGGATACCTTTCTTGTTCTTCCCACAAACCTCGTTGTGCAAGTCAGATATTTTTATATCCTCCTGTTATATATGTGGTATTATCAGTCTCAAATTCTAAACCAAATTTTTGGCTCGGGGTTTATCTTGACTTGGCAAAGTTGTCACAAGAAGTGGCACTATGAACAGGATTCCTAGATAATGGTCACCATCACTGAGGATGTTATTTTCTTGCTTTGACTTGCTAACTGCCTCTTCTACCTGATGGCAAGCATGTACTTGGAGCTACTACCTGCTGGCTAGCTTGTCCTTTGAGCTGTGCAGCTTTGTGTTTTGTTGTTGAGTCCTACTGAGCCTCTGTTATAGATTTAGCTGACCTAAGTCAGAAATTTCTATATTTGGTATTTAAAGACAAATAGGATTAGAGCCCTTCTTAAAGTGGCTTTGGGTCATGTGTCTCAGTCTGGACCTATCTCTACAATTTAAAATGAGGTTGTGACTGATACTATGCTCAGGAGAATGATTGTGATCAATTGATTATATATCTTAACCAAGCATTGACCCTTGATCTATATAGCACTGAAAGGAAAGACACACAGTGGGAGATATGGACCCATCAGGTTGTTGCTTCTGAAAGAGAACTCATTAGGAAGTTAACGAAAAAAAAAAAAAAAAGGAACAAAAGAAAAGGAAAATAAAGCAGCTATTATGTGGTGTGCTAAAGTCCCCACTTCTAAGAGCAAGGGACTCACCAGGATTCTTACATATCTGCTGATGTTGCCATGCTTCTGCTGTGACAAACACCCTGACTCTCTCAGTTACAGAAAAAAAACATGCATAGCATCCCCATGGCACAGCAAAGGAGATGATCCAATCCCAATTATAGTCCAGGATCATTAAACTCTATAAAGCAATCATTTTCATGGAGGAGTTTGTTAAACTGATGATATGAATTTGATACTTTCAGGAGGAAGAAATTTATAAGTATGAGCATGGTGGAGTGCCCTTCCACACAGAAATACAACCAGTGACTAAAAATAAATAAATATTTAAAAAGAAAGACAAAAAGGAAACAGATATAAAGGAAAGAAACAAAACTAAAAAAAAAAAAAAACTGAATGAAGGTCCACAATATGATCTAATTAGAAATCCAACATTTATTACAAGAATTTATACAACAGAAATGATGGGATAGAAGTCATCTGTTTATATCCCCTCATAACAAGAATTCTTTACCTATCCACAAAAAAAGAATCTCTTTCTAGAAGCCTCAGGACTCAGGGAGGAACCTGTGGAACCCAGGTGTAGCCCATGACCTAAAAAGGTCATTTTGAGAGTGAAGACCTGCACCCAGGTGGCAGACCTGCAAATTGTGCTACTAGCTCAAGCCTAGAAATAACCAGAGTCCCCAAAAGGCTGCCTTCAGACCTTTATGACCTTGAACCTGCAACTAAAACCATCTGTCAAGGGACTAAGGAGAAATCATGCACACTAGTGCCTTGGTAGAGAGGATTGTCTGCCTGCTGACATTTGTCTTGGCAGTGAATCTGGAAGTCACCCTGTGGCTTGCTCAAGTACCCTTAGCTAGTGTACCAGGCTAGTACTGCTTACACAAAAACCCAGAGGAAGACTTTCCTGTATCTTGCAACCTGGGTGTTTCCTATTTGTCTGAGCTTTGACGATGGGCTTGCCAAACTCCATTTCATAGTAAATCCTAAGGGCACCCAGTTTCAGCTCAGGACCTTTTTGCTGCAGTCAGAAAACTATGCAGAAAACTTCTTGGAGATGTGTCCCTATCAGGGCTACCAGGGCAGACTCACCAGTCTTCATCACACAGAAGATCCTGAACTTCCCAGCTCAGTCTCCAGCTCCTCTCAATGAACTCTAGAAACTGTCCCACCTGTGCAGGGAACTGACAGGAGGCATGACCATCAGGGCCACTGGTCCCTGCCTAGCTTTCCCACATAGCCTGGGTACCCCCTCCCCCTGGGTCTTCTGCAACTCCATCATGGATTAGGCATCCTGACAACTTAACAACTCTTGCAAGACTCATGGCAAACCTGGGCTTAGGACACCCTCGAGTACTAAAGCAGCTGCAGCAGTCATAGCTTAAGGAGCATATTCCGCTGAGAATTTCTGGGCAGGCCTGCAGAGGAAAGACAGGCACAAACAAAGCTAGACTGAGAAGATTGGAATAAAAGCTCAATTATTTAATGTGAAGACATTGACATATGTCCACAGGCATCAAAAACAAACAGGAAAATATGACTCAACAGAAGAAAAATATAAGATATCAGTGACTGACCCTAAAGGGATGGAGATGTGTAATTTGCCAGACAAAGAATTCAAAATATTTCTTTTAAAGAAGCTCAGTGAACTTCACAAAAACACTAATAAACAATTGAAGAAAGGTTATCAGATAAATTAATCAGAAAAGTTGAAATGATAATAAAAATAGCAATCCTAGAACTGAAAAATACAATGAATGAAATGAAGACATGCAAGTGAGAACAACAGCAGAATTAAGCAGAGGAAAATATCTGTGAACTCAAGAGAGGGGAAAAAGGAATAAAGAAATGAGGAAAGCTTATGAGATTAATAAGACATCAAAAGAGCAAATGAATGTGTTATTGGAGTTTAAGACACTTTCCTATAACACTTTCCTATTAGAGGGAATAGAGAAAGAAAAAAGAGTAGAAAGTAGTTTGATTTTCTCTTTGTTTTTCTTAATAGAAGAAATCTTTACAGATTAGGAGAGAAATAGGAATATTCAGGTACAGGAAGGCCAACAGTCACCAATCAGATTCAATCCAGAAAACTACCCTAAGACATATAATCAAATTGTCAAAGACAAAGAGGATCCTAAAGGCATCATGAGAAAGGAAGCAAATAATTAAAAACAGACTTCCAATATATATAATAGTAGACTTCTCAACAGAAAACATATACGGCAGGAAAGAGTGAATAATATATTTAAAGTGCTAAGGGTGATGAAAAGAAAACCCTGCCAACCAAAAATACTATACCCAGAAGAACAGCCCTTTAGAAATAGAAAGAGATACTTTCCCAGTAAAACAAAAACTGAGGGAATTTGTTACCACTAGTATTGACTTATGAGAAATGCTAAAGGGAACTATTTAAGCTGAAAGAAAATGATGCTAATGAGTAACATGAAAACACCTATAGGCATAAAACTCACTAGTAAAAGTAAATATACTAGCGGAGCATGGTGGCCCACACCTATAATTCCAGCACTTTGGGAGGCCAAGGTAGAAGAATTGGTTAAGGCCAGGAGTTGGAGACCAGTCTGTGAAAAAGAGAGACTCCATCTTAAAAAAAAAAAAAAAGCTAGCCTGGCATGATGACTTGCACCTGCATTCCTAGTTACTCAGGAGGCTGAGGTGGGAAGGTCACTTGAACCAGGAGTTTGAGGTTATAATGAGCTATGATTATATCACTGCACTCCAGCTTGGGTGACAGAGTGAAGCTCTGTCTCTTAAAAGTAAATACACAGTGAAATTCAGAATATGCTAATGATATGATGTTGGAGCATAAATCACTTAGATTCTTAGTATGATGGGTAAAAAAATAAACTATAAAAATAATAAGGATAAATAGGTAAGAGATATGCAGTATAAAAAGATGAAAATTGTGACATCAATAATTCAAAATAGGTAGGGAGTAGAGTTAACACATGGAGGATTTTTTGTATGAATTGTTTTATGTGATCAATATTAAGTGGTTATCTGCTTAATGTAACCTGTTATAACTATAAGATGTTTTACGTAAGCCTCAAATTAATCGCAAAAGAGAAACCTACAATTGATATAATAAGAATTTAAAAGCAAGGAATTTGTACAAACTACTAGAGAAAAATCACTCAACTTTAAAAGAAGGCAATAACAGAGGAAGAAAGAAAAATATACACAAGAACTAGAAAATAACAAAATAGCAGCAATAAACTCATACCTAGAAGTAATTACCTTCAATGTAAATGCATTAAATTCTCCAATTAAAAGACCTGGAGTGGGCCAGCCACAGTGGCTCACACATCAAATCCCAGAACTTTGGGAGCCTGAGGCGGGTGGATCACTTGAGGTCAGGAGTCTGACACCAGCCTGGCCAACATGGTGAAACCTTGTCTCTACTAAAAATACAAAAATTAGCCAGGCATGGTGGTGGCGCCTGTAATCCTAGCTACTCGGGAGGCTGAGGCAGGTGAATTGTTTGCACCAGGGAGGTGGAGGTTGCAGTGAGCTGAAAGTGCACCACTGCACTTCAGCCTGGGCAACAAAGTGAGACTCTGTCTTAAAAAAAAAAAAAAAAAAAAAAAGACACGTGGAGTGGCTAAATAAATGATAAATAAACACTTTGTTCTGCCTTCCAGAGACTCATTTCAACTGTATAAACACACATAGAATGAAAGTGAAGGATAGAAAAAAATATTTCAAATAAGCCAAAACCGAAAGAGCAGGAGTAGCTATACCTATATCAAATCAAATAGATGTTAATGTAAAAGCTGTAATAAAAAAGACAAAGAAGGTCATTATATAATAAGAAAGGAGTAAAATCTTCAAGAAGATTTATAATATCAGTAAGAGCATGTTGTAAATATATATGCACCCAACATCAGTGTATCTAACTATATAAAGCAAATATGAAGGAGAGATAGACTTCAACGAAATAATAGTAGGAGACTTCAACATCCCACTTTCAGCAATAAACAGATTATTTAGACAGGAAATCAACAAAAACACATAGGATTTAAACTGTACTCTAGACTAAGTAAACCTAACAGACAGTTACAGAATATTTCACCAAACAACTGCTGAATACCCTTCCTTCTAATGAGCACAAGGAACATTCTCTAGGATAGATTATATGGTAGGCCACAAAACAAGTTTTAAAAGATTTAAGAAGATTGAAATAATTTCAAACATCTTTTCTGACCACATTAATATAAAACTAAAAATAAATTAAAAATCAACAACAGGAATAATTTTGGAAACTTCACAAATACCTGGAAAGTAAACAACATTGTTCTTAATGGCCAAATGGGTTATTAAGGAAATTAAGGGGAAAATTAAATATTTCTTGAAACAATAAAAAAGGGAGCTCAGCATACCAAACCCTATGGAATACTTCAAAAGTAAACTCTAAGGGAGAAGTTTATAGCAATAAACACTTATGTCAAAAAGGAAGATTTCAAATAAATAACCTATTGTTGCATCTCAGGAAATTAATAAGAAACAAGACAAACTAAACCCAAAATTGGTAGAAGGAAGGAAACAATAAAGATCCCAGCAGAAATAAACAAAATAGAGACTAGAAAAACAACTCAAAGATCAACTAAATAAATATTATTTATTTAAAGACAAATCTTGGCATAGACTAAGAAAAAAAGAGTAAAATCAAATATATAAAATCAGAAATAATAAAGTAGACATTACAGCTAGTACGACAGAAATACAAAGGATCATAAGAAACTATTCTGAACAATTATATGCAAACAAATTAGATAACCTAGAGGAATGGATACATTTTTGGACACATACAACTTACCAACATTAAACTATGAGGAAACAGAAAATCTGAACACACCAATAACAAGTAAGGAGATTGAATCAGTAGTAAAAATAAATAAATAAATAAATATCCCATCAAAGAAAATCTCAAGCTCTAATGGGTTCACTGCTAAATTCTATCAAACATTTAAAGAGAACTGATATGAATCCTGATCAAAGTAATCCAAAAAATAGAGTAGGAGAGAATACTTCCAAACTCTTTCTACAAGGCCACTATTATCCTGATCCAAAAGCCAGACAATGAGACAACAAAAACAAGAAAACTACAGTTCAATATCCCTAATAAACAGAGATGCAAAAATTCTCAACAAAATACTAGCAAACCTAACTCAATAGCACATCCAAAGATAATTCACCATGAACAAGTGGTATTCATCCTAGGGTCATAAGTATGTTTTGACATATGCAAATTAATAAATTGGTGTATCACATTAACAGAATGAAAAACAAAAATGGTGTGATCATTTCAATAGATGCAGAAAAAGAATTTGACAAAATCCATTATCACTTTTTAATTGAAAACCTCCCAAAAAATTAGGTATAGAAGAAATGTATGTCAACACAATAAACTCCATATGTGACAACCCCATGGTTAACATCATACTGAATGAGGAAAAGCTGAAAGCTTTCCCTTCGTGGTCTGGAACAAGGTAAGCATGCCCATTTTCACTATTTCTGTTCAACCAGCTACTGGAAGTTCTAGCCAGAGCAATTAAGCAACAGAAAGAAATAGAAGGCATTCAAATTGGAAAAAAATAATTAAACTCTTCCTGTTTGCAAACGATCTGATTTTATATATAGGAAACCCTAAAGACCACAAAAGAACACTGTTAGAACTAATAAACAAATTCAGAAAGGTTGCAGGATAGAAAAAAAAAAAAGAATCTGTAGTGTTTTTATATGCTAATAGTGAACTATCTGAAAAAAAATCAAGAAAACAATGAAAACAATTCCATTTCAAATAGATACAAAAATACAACACTTAAAATGAATTTAAGCAAGGAGGTGAAAGATCTCTGCAGTAAAAACTAGAAAACATTGATGAAAGAAACTGAAGTAGACACAAATAAAGGTAAACATATCCTGTGTTCATGTATTGGCAGAATTACTATTGCTAAAATATATATACTATCCAAAGCAGTCTACAAATTTAATGCAGTCCCTATCAAAATATCAATAACATTCATCACAGAAATACAAAGAAAATTCTAAAATTTGTATGGAAACACAAAATACCTCAAGGAGTCAGCAATCTTGAGCAAAAAGAGCAAAGGTGGAGATATCACGCTACCTGACCTTAAAATATCCTACAAAGTTGTAAGTAACCAAATCAGCATGATACTGGCATAAAAAAGACACACAGACAAATAGAACAGAATGAAACATCAATAAATAAACCCATGCATTTACATCCCACTGATTTTCAACAAAAGTGCCAAGAACACACATTAGAGAAAACCAATCTCTTCAATAAATGGTGTTGGAAAAACTAAATATCCACTTGCAGAAGAATGAAATTAGATACATATCTTTCAACATATAAAAAACAACTCTAAATGTATCAAAGACCTAAATGTAAGATTGAAACTATAAAACTACCAGAAAACCTCAGGAAAAAAACTTCATGACCTTAGTCTGAGCAAGAATTTTTTTTATGACACCTCAAAAACATAGGAAACAAAAGCAAAAATAGACCAAAAAAAGAGAAAATAACTAACAGAGTAAAAATTAACATATGATAGAATATATTAATATTTACAAGCTATACATCTGATAAGGAGTTCATATCAAAAATATATAAGGGATTCAACTCACTAACAAAAACAAATAAATAACCTGATTTTAAAATGGACCAAAGACCTAAGTAAGCATTTCTCAAAAAGAGACATAATGGCCAAAAGGAGTATGAGAAAGTGCTTAAGAGCGCTAGTTATCAGTGAAGTGCAAATCAAACCCACAATGAGAAACTGTCTCACTCCAGTTAAAATGTTGGTTATCAAAAATGACAAAAGATAACAAATGTTTTGAAGATGTGGAGAAAAGGAGGATGTGGAAAAAAGGGATCCTTGGTACCTTGTTGGTGGGAATTTAAATTAGTGAAATTAGCCAGCACAGAAAGACAAATAGTACATGATCTCCCTGTATAAGTCCTTTTTTATGCTGCTGATAAAGTCATACCCGAGACTGGGCAATTTACAAAAAAAAAGAGGTCTAATTGGACTTACAGTTCCACATGTCTGAGGAGGCCTCACAATCATGGCAGAAGGCAAGGAGGAGCAACTCACACCTTACATGGGTGGCAGCAGGCCAAGAGAGAGCTTGTGCAGAGACACTCCCATTTTTGAAACCATCAGATCTCATGAGACTCATTCACTATCACCAGAACTGTGCAGGAAAGACCCACCCCCATAATTCAATCACCTCCCACTGGATTCCTCCCATGACATGCGGAAGCTGTGGGAGTTACCATTCAAGGTGAGATTTGGGTGGGGACACAGCCAAACCATACCACTCCCTCATATATGGAATCTAAAAAGTTGATCTCATAGAAGTTGAGAGTAGAATAATGGTTACCAGAGGCTGGATATGGGATAGAGGGGATAGGGAGAAGTCGGTCAATGGGTACAATCTACAATTAGATAGGGGAAATAAGTTCTGGATTTTTATTGCACAGTTGGGTGAATATATTTACCAATAATGTATATTTCAAAATAACTAGAAGAGAGGCTTTTGAATGTTCTCATCATGAAGAAATCATAAATGTTAAATAAATATGTAATGGGTATGTGAATTACTCTAATTTAATTATTACACAATGAATACATGTATTGAAACATCATATTAGACCCCATAAATATGTATAATTTTTATGTGTCAATCAGCAATAAAATAAATCTTAAAAAAATTTATACAACAAAAAGATAAAAGATCACTGTTGGTTGCAGGCTTTTTCTCCCTTATAATGTAGGTTGTAGATTTAATGTCAAAATCTGTTGAAGTGCATCAACTTGCAAACCTTCATGGACTTAATCAATACACTGGGGCTAGAATTACAGTTATACCTAGGGACTCCATAAACTTAACGTAATGCCTATTAATCTTAGGGGAGTTGCAGCATATAAAATAGAGGAAAAATAGCTATGCCTTACCTGAACTACTCCCTTGCCTGAGTTCTCCATGGTCATATCACCTATTGCCCTTAAATATCCCATAGTGGATATAAACACTGTGATCCAATGAGTAATAAAGTGAAAATAAATTAAGTCTTTGGATCTTATAAATTGGCATGACAAAATGGGATCCAGGGATAATTCCCTAAATTAAAAAAGTTAATATGCCCAAAGTAAATTAAAACAGGGCTTTCAAGAATTGAATTTTATTATATAAAGCCCAGATAAAGAAGGAGTAATTGTTCCCCCTACTGCTGCTATATTTAACAATCCAATTGGCTTATTCTTAATCTTGGAAATAATCAATGATACTTCGTTGTGGATTACTGAAATCTTAATACTAGTCTTCTACCTATTAAGGCCCTCATATTCAATATTGTGTAAATTACTAACTCAATCCACCTGTTAAATATGTTGCTATTATTGATTTGGCTAATATGCTCTGTTCAATGTCTGTGTCAACAGCCTCTCAGTAGCAGATTGCTTTCACCTCTGAAGGGACGCAGCATACATTTACGTCTGAGGTACCTGAACAACCTTGCTCAACTGCACACAGTCTTTTCAGGTAAGAATTTAACTTCATGGAGTTCTCTCCAGGAGCACAGGTATGACATTACACTGAAGATATCTTCCTCCAAAAACATTCATTTGGCATTTTCATTCAGGATACATATATACTTATAAAGAAGTATGTAAAATGGGGATGATCCATTGTCCCACACGTAGTGCAAGACCTCCGCCTAGGGTAAATTTCTGAAAGTTGTTTGGTAAACCAAGAGTGACTCCATGCTGACAGTGTCAGGAAACAGTTACTGATCCTCTTAGCACCCACAGTGGTAAAACAGGGCCCTGAATTTTTAAGGTTTTTTGGGTTCTAGAGGCAACATGTTCCCCATTTACACTGTTGCTTGCAAATTGTCCCACCTTGAAGCTTGAATGGACTCCTTCCAACAAAGGTCTCTAGAATCTATCTAAATTGTGATATAACAGACCATCCCTCTAGTGCCCCCCAGAGACTCCTTGCCACAGAGGCATAGCGTCTGCTGTTATGGATTGCAAACACACATTTATGGCCATAAGTTGTCCATATATTTCTTATTCAAGAAACTACCCTCATTGATTCTGCCTTGTACAGCATTGGAGTGGCAATCCCTGGCCACACACTGAGCTCTCTCCTGGCATAAGAGGATATTACAGGTTCTGAGACAATGGCCCTTCATACTGAGTTGTCCATTACGTTTGGATTCATGGAAGCAGCACCCTACAAGCTCAGCATGGCTCCTGACACCTCCTTGCTATCAGTTATACCTAATCCTGAGCCTTCCAGCATTTCTCACCTGTAAGAAGGGGTGGCCTCCCCTATTCTGAGTCTCTTATTAGATGCTGTGGTTCTAGAAAAGGACATCTCTTTCCCAGATTACTTAGCTACGTAGGTAACTGTTTGGGATTAACTGCCTGTACAACAATAGGAATTTGCATACTTTAAGGATGGAAGTGCCATCATGATGGGGCTTGCTAGATAGCTATTGCTTTTCATTCCTTAACAGGGATGTCCCTGATAAAAGACAGCACCCAAGGCTCAGCACAATTCGCCAAACTTCAGACAGAAGTCTTAGTACTGGATGTCCTGGCCAATGTACAAATCAGCTTCATTTGTACATTGTTACAGAGTAAAAGAGTAAAGAATTCTGGAAATTTCTTGCCCCATAGATACTCAAATAATAAATCAAAGTAACATGTCTTTGCATATACTAAGAACACAATACAAGCCATCACCAGGACACCCCTTATATACTTTATCATTCCAGACATTATTGATAGTGGCCATGTCACTCATTTCACTTATCAAAATATGCAATGCTGGGCTCCTGAACAAGCCATTCAACAGAACTTTCATCTTCATTATAGGCTAGAGGTTGCAGGCTTCATAGAGCATATATTTGCTTATTTAAATAAATTTAAATTTAATTAAATAAATTATGGCTTACTTTAGTCATCAGCCAGCATTAGGAGAGAATAGTAATAAGGCATCTTAAGAAATTTCTTGGTTTTTGATTGCTGATCCATTTTATGCCTCATTCTCCTCCTCTTCCCCTTGTGTTTTTCAGATTTCCTTAAATGAGTAAATGTGTAAATGGGTTGTAGCAAATGCAACTCGAGTAAATTGATATATACTACTTCCAGGGTTAGCCCTTAAAAACTTGTCACATTTGATTCTCCTTGGTCTTCCCCTTACTTCGCCTGGTGTGAACAAGTATGTTGACACTGAAAATAAATTTTTGAAGATAGCAGAATAACAAAATTGAAAGTTTCTGGGTTTCATATATAATTGCTTGGAGAAGAGTCATCACCAGCCAGAAACACTTGTAGCTCATGAGTAAGGAATTAATGTTATAGCTTTCATCCATTAGATATGTTAGGATTTGCTTGTTATGGCAGCTAGCGTCATCTTAAAAATGCACTGCATCACTTAATTTATATGAAACTTAAAAAAAATCAAATCAAAGTAACTTACTATTTTTGCAATAGTTGTATAGGTGATCAATTATAAAGAAATCAAAGGCATGATTAACACAAATTTCAGGATTTTTGTTACCTATGTCAGGTAGAGAGAGGGATGTCACTAAATAGTAGCACTTAGGCTATTCATTTTATTTCCATTTAAACTGCATGCATTTCAAATATACTCTTTTAAAACCATGCCAGAGTTCACAATATACATTGCTAAAGAATTTATGTAAGATAAGATATACATATATAAGTAAAGTATGAAAGAAAATAGTTTAGTTGGAAAATTTAAGCACTTATTTATTAGGAATTTGGCATTGAGTTAAAAATATAAATGCAGAGGCACTGTAATATAATGTAATATAATAGCTTCTGAACGCAAAATACCTCACAGCTGATAATACTGCTACAACACATATACTGGGTGACCAAAAAGCTGACAGTTGTGAGTGGGACATAAAGCAGTGCAGAATTCCTCAGCAGGTCGAAGCTTTGATACTTGTGCCATAAGATACTAGTATTACAATTATCTGTGGTAAGGGAAGATGCTATGTGGAGTTTATGACAGTGTCATATGGAAAAAAAAATATTGTGGAATCTTGGGACTCTGAAGTAAAGTCATACAGTTTTTATTGCATAATTATAGTTTTTTTTCCTAAGAGTATCTCCTGATGTGCTATTAGTGTTTGATACAGACAGATCACCTAAAGATGAAACCACAAGGCACCATGTAGTCAAAATTGTTCACCATGAGTTTTGGCAAGACCATCAAGTCAAACTAATATGCAGATCCATCAGAAAACCATCATGAGATGGAAAAGATACATATAGGATCAGACAGAGTAGAGTCAGTGGGCACAAATAAACTGCATGAGTGGGTACCCTAGATGCCCAGGTCACTCACCACAGAAGAGGCACCTAAACAATCAATTAAAGAGAATGACTTGGTTATCAATAGTCAGCCTCTGCCAGGAACTGCCATACTATTTGCAAAATGTGTAGCTTATGCATAGGCTACCACTCCTAAAAAAATGATACACTGAGAAACACCAAACTTGCTAGTAACAGAGACCAATGGTGAGTCTCCAATATGGCACCACCCTTTAGGGAGACCAGCCAGCCACTTCATAACAAGTTGACTATATATGACACCACCGAAGAAGCAAATATTCATTTTACCTTAATTGACACAGACACATGCTTGTGGTATGTGTTTGCTTTTTGTACCCATAGACCCACAGTCAGCACTATTATGTGAGGGCTAACAAGTGTAATCCATTGATGTGGAATTCTATATATTCAAATATTGCATTAGTTTAAGGAAATTACTTTACAGTAAAGGAGATAAAGTAATGGATGCATGCTCATGGATTTTACTGTCTTAACTTATACAATATCATTTAAAAGCTGCTGGCCTCATAGGATAATAATGTGGCCTATAGCAGAAACAGTTGATGTGCCAAGTCAGAGGTTTTAGGCTTCATGAATGGGCCCCCATCATTTAGGATGTAGCACACATTTTACATCAATGACAATACTATGCTCTTTTTTTCACAAAAGTAGAATACATGGAGCTTAGAACCTAAGCAATATAAGGAAGAGTGGCCTAACTTACTATCAGTCTCAGTGACCAATTTAAAGGATTTCTACTGCTCATTTTTGTAACTTTGAACTCTCTTTATTTAGAAGTCTTGTCTTGTAGTAGGTGAAACAGTGGATTTTTATTGTCAATATGATGTATAGATACCATTATATAATGCAGACAGGAAAGACCTGAATCTTGTCATGAGTAGGGTATAGTTGTCTGGGTCTAATCAGGAGATAGAAGTTACATAGTACGTTAAGCAGAATAATTTTATTATGTATTATTAACTTTGATAAAAGATTAACTATAAGGTATAAGGAAACTATGATATCCCAGAGTTCAGAGTGAATAATCAAAAAAGAGCAATCATAGTAGGGCCTCTGATCTTATTGGATAGTGCACCAGATAGCAGAATGTTTCTCTGATTTGACCAGATCAGAGCTAGTCATGAGTTGTATAAGTAATAGGCCACCCTCCACAATGCAAATGGAAGAGTAGGTGATTAACACCTGGTGGCATGCGTGTGCAGTAGAAGTCTGGGTGCTGGTGGAGAGAGGAAGCCTTTAGAACATGCAGGTCATGTAGGGGCTTGCAGATAGACTTCAGGTGCTGGCCAGGGCAGGAGGCCTTCAGATCACATGGATCACACAGGGACTTTGGTTTCTGTGTCAAAAGAGCTACAGATAATTTACTGCCAGGCCAAGGCTGCAAGGTTGAAGGGGGAAAATATTCTATGTGAATTGCTTTGGTCAGAAAGAATGGCTGCCCTTATATCCCTACCATCTATCCCTAGCCAGCACTGGGCACAGTAGGAGAGCCCCTTCCTTCTGCAAATCCCTTCGGATCACCCTCCTAAGAAAGCTTAACATTGTTCTCTCTTTAAGGAAGAAATACTTAAAATAATTAATTGGTTTATCATACAGTATACATTAAAGAGTGTATTAGGGCTGAAAGGCTATACACTGATAATTGAAACACAAAGTTTCTGACCCTTCAGGGATGAGGGTCTGTTTGGGTTACCCCACTGATCAAGCAGCAATACTATCCAATGGTGAGAAGAAACAGGAATACGGAGTAAAAAAAATGGTGAATATCAGTTGCGATTATGAGACCTAGTTGCAAAGTTAGGCATTGGCTATATTTTTTCATTAATCATCATTATATTAGACACCACCCCTCAGAATCCTAAAAGAACTGTTCCCTGAAATTATGTGAGCCAAGTGCAACTAAGAGGTCCAGTGGTTGGATTGTAGGGGATACTATGGTTACTCATCCCCTTCCCCTCCTTCAGGACTAAAGCATTCATTTCCCCAGCTGACAAGAGTGTTAATAATTGACATATCATTGCTGAGTATTCCTTTGGAGATTTCCTTCAATTGAAGAAGCCACCTCATGCAATGTCATGTCTTATTCTCAAGAGCAGCTCATGTCCAGTGACTGTTGATGAGACTTATTAAGGTCCAGCCCCCTTTGCCAAATTTGGGACAACACTGGTGGTTTATCACAGCTACAGTTTCCCTCGCTGGGTTGGCTGCACTTTTTGCTGTGACTGAATTGCCACCAAACACCTCCTTCAGCCTAATGTTGATTCTTTTAATCTACACAATGTGTATCCTCAAAGCAATCCACGATATAATTTCTGCATGTTGATTTCTGTTTCAAAGTTGGCTTCATAGAAAATCAATTTAGGTCAAGTCTTTGCAAATTACATTTTGTCACAGAATCCCCAAATTGATTAATGTAAATATCCAAAAAAGCACCTGAAAAACCAAAAATTATTACACAATGATGCTTTGTCACAGACATTCTCTGAACTTTAAAAAAAGGAAAACTAGAAAATGAAAAGAAAACACCGTAGAAGCCCTTTACAAGTTTTTACCTTACTCATTGCAAACATCAAATGCTGTATTTTTGAGGACAAGGAGTCTATACATAATGACATACATTAAATAAACAAGAAACTCAGTATTTGGTATAAAAATAAAATGGTTAGATTTCAGATTGCCTGTTACTTGAAAATAAATCTCCTAATGCTGAGTTAATATTAACTCTCTCTTAAATACTGAGTACTAGTAAAGGCACTACTAATTATTGGCTCTGAGGTTGTTACTGTTCATCTGTTACATGCTTCCTATGTAGGATGCTTATGAAAGAGTTTGGAAAATACAGTAGCACCATTTAGTTACAATATGATGTACTTTAGGTCTTGAGGTGGCCACCTCTTTTTAATACAGGATCCACCAAAGAGAGTATGTTTTAGAAAGCATTTTGCTTTTTACTGTATTTAATTTTTATTGATAAATAAAAAATTGTACATTTTTATGGTCTACCTCATGGTGTTCTGATATATGTATGCATTGTGGAAAGACTAAGTCAAACTAATTAGCATGTCCATTTTGCTTTCTTAAATTTTTAAATAATATTCCACAACATATAACTTTAAACATTTTTGTCTCTCTACAAATGTCTTTAATTCATACTATTTTTTGAAAACTATATTAAAGTTCATCTAAGAAATCCACTTGCCTAAAAATCCCCACAAAACATTGTGATCAAAATTAAGTAAACATTACCTAATGAAATAAGACAATAAATACACCAAAAAATACACCAAGAAACATTAATGTTAAGGAAGATCACATGGTTTGAATTCCCTGCCAGCACCAAAGGAAACCAATTGAGTTTTCTTCTCAGTTCTCCCGGATGTGGGGCAGCAAGGAAGGGTAAATACTGGGGCTTGAAAGCCATTGGCAATAATAAAAATGGAGTCACACACTTTAATATTCTCCTCCACCAAATAAAAACTCATAATCTTACCAAACCGAAATAATAACTCTTTTAGACATGCACTATATAACGCATTTACAGATATGAAGTACTTTGTTTCTAATTCCAAAAAAATCAAACCTTCCTTAAACTTTGACTTTTCTCCAAATCAATTTTATTCCTTTTAATTGGAATAACATCTTCTGCTATACTTTTATTAGTAACAGCTTTATTAGTTTAAAAATATGTACTTAACATTCAACACCCGAGAAAAATTTCAAAGGACAATTCTTGCATATATTTTTCTAAGAAAATAACCTTCTAATAAAAAAAGAACTATGGTTAAAAAAATGAAATCTGAAGCAGTACTCTAGAATCCAATAGTTCAAAATAAATAACCTAAAGATTTATCTGACTTCAACACATTCATGCAGGAGAATGTCAGGGAATATCAGATTCAAAGAAGGCATATTTCTGGTTATTGATAGAGGACAATGAGTTTACCTTCAAGACTTTAATTCTTGTCTGCGAATCTATACAGATGAGCCCAACCCAATTTAGAGTTCAACATACACAGCATGCAATTACCTTCTGAGCATCAAATCCCAAATAACTTTTGAATTTCATACCTGTCAGCATCCGTACTTGGTGTTTTATGAGAAACATTAAGATTTTACATTTGAAAAGTGATTCATATAAGCGATTTTGAAGATGTTTTTATTTTTCAGTAAAAAGGGAAAAAGCTCTCTACTTTTTAAAAAAGTAATTATTGACTTAGGACAGAGACTAATGTTTATTTACTGTTTTGGAACTATTCTTCCCACTAAATTAACCCTACGTGACTCAACAATAGTATCAGAAATAAAACAACTTGGCACTATAGGTTTGTACGTATAAATGAAGGGTAAAATATATTTAATAAATTATGATCCAAAGCATGTTTCTCTCAATGAAGTAAAATAAAACATTTCAAAGCTAAGCGATTGATCCAGGTAGGATTTCTTTGAAAAAAGTCAAGGAAAGGGAATGTTAAGCTCTCTATACTATGTAAACTCCAGGAGGAAATTTCTCTTTTTTTTTATTTCTCCTCCTCGTCTTCTCCTCATTAGACAGAGCATTGCCAAATTGGTAATCAATGATATATTAACAAGTGATTAATGAGAAATAGATGTTTCACAAATGAGATCACAATCTCTATTATTGGAAGCTGCAGGAGAATCAAACAGAATCAATATGAATAAGAGGAGACGATGACATTTGATATATTTCTTTCTAGTCAAAAATTAGCATTCAGTTATAACTTGAAAATACAGGTTCAGGAGATATGTCCAATTAGATATTTGTGGAAAGGAGTTTGAATATGAGTCAGGATAAAATTATTTTACTGAGTAGTTGAGAATGGTACAGTTTATTTGTAGATGAAATCATCTAGTGTTGTGTGAAAAACGTGGAATGGTAAACTGGTAACAGGAGAGATACGGTGACTTAACTGAATAGTGCAGCCCTTCTGTACATTTCCATATTATCCTGCTATCTAATCTGTACTTAATGAGCCTCCTGAGCATCTCCAAAGTTCATGACTTTGTATTAGAAGCTGCAGTAAAGAAGCACCACAATGAAAACCATGTAGTGTCACAATCACTGGCTTAATAATTTAGTTTAAAACATAAAACGTGTTCACAAAGAGCTACAATAGAAGGCAGAGAAACGTTTCCACCTGCAGAGAGAAACCAGTGTCCAAAAGAGATGTAAATCTATACAGAAATATTATTATTCTCGACAATATTCCAAGTTATACAATACTACTGTTTTAAGCTTTAACATAGTGAGTGTTCTGGAAAATCTTTTAGAGTTCATATTTGTAACAAAAACAGTCTGTGAAAGAATCCTGTTAATGGTATTTAATATTTTGATATTATTTATAAATTAAACAGAATATTTTTTCATTAATAATGGAAAACACAGAAAAAGGTGTTTCTATACAACTTAAAACAAATGGCACAAAGGGATGCATGGATGCATTTGTAATTATATATTATGAATTCTAAGTTTTAAAGATATGACTTTACACTTAAATGTTAGCTATTAGCTTACTTAAAAATTAATCAAATAGTATTAATAATCTAACCAATTTCTAGCCTTAATATTTTCTATAGAAAAAATTGATCCCTTTATTAGAATCCCTGCCATCATCTGGCTTCTAACATTACATATGTATCGTCATTTTTCACACCCTTTACTTAATAAAACTATCATTCATTTAGATTACTGCTGATTCCAACATGTCATGTTTATCTACTTCTATGCCTTTTTTGGTACATACACTTTGATATGATTAAAATACCCTGCCTCTTTATAATCTGAAAAAATTATACTTATCCTTTACAAAACCTACTTCAGATGCCATGTATACATACCAGGAGTTCCAATCCTTCATTAGAAAATTCTTCACTGTTCTTTTCTATATAGGCTTTGTTTTGTTAATTCTGCTAGTGTAGCTCTAAGCTTCCTAAATGGTGGGTAGTTTATTATGCTTTTCTCTAAGAGAACGGATAGATTTGTATTCATATTTATATTATTAGACTTTCATTGAACCTGACATGCAATTTATATGTTTAGTGAATTTTAGTCATATGTAACTTTTCAAATATAAACACACCCTTTATCCTCTTGGTAAAATGCTCTGTCAGGAGTTTGGCTGTGCTGGGAGAAAGATCTGGGCTGCCAGGTGTTGGAGTTATCCAATTAAAACAGCAAGCCCTAAATGAAACATTTAAGCCTGTAATCACTTTCTGTAATGGTATAAGCAAGAGTCCAATCTGGAGAAAGCACTAACTCCCCATGTTCCATCTCTTGCCATGTAACTGCTACCTCGAGGGTGGAGGGGTCAGGTAGATTAGTGCAGAGTTTGGGGTCATCTGACTGTTGAAGAAGCTTGAAACAAAAGGTTCCAATCACTTTTTGGACCATGAGGTTGGGGGTGGATGATGAGTGTAATGGAGGAAGGCCTGTGAGTGGAAAAGTATTGGGTACTGAGTCACTGAGTCAGAGTGGGGAAAGGTGTCTTCAAGGTATCCTTTTTCTTTTTCCATAAGGAAGCCCTGGCAGAGGAGCCTGAAGAGACCTCTGCTTAAAGCCTCAGATAAAAAGGCTTAGAAATGAAGGCACCAGGCTAGGAATGCAAATATGGGAAGAGTTTGGCCAATGGGCCTGAATCTTTGATTCCAACTTCCTTCAGAGACCAGAATGCATTAGCTGTGCAATAGGTCTGTTGCAGAGAGTGCAGCTTTCCCCTTGAGGCTTGCCAGGTAAAGCTTTGTAATTGATTATGATTGGGCCTGAAAGATCACACATAGGTTTTTAATCAGGAGCTGGATTTCTATGCCCTTATTCATATATTCTGCTAATGTTACACATGTTATTAAAAGATTTTTGCAGTTTTCTGAAGGAGTAATAAACTTTAATAAACACTTAAAAAATTTAAAAGAACTGACAATACTAAGTGCTGGTGAGAATGCACAGTAACAGAAACCCTTTCATATGGACATTACCACCATTTTAATAACTGACAGCTTCTACTAAAATTGAACCAATTCATATGTCATATATACTTAAATGAAAACATTTTCTAAAGTGTATATTAAATTCAGTCATGATTTTGATTCTTTTTCATATTAACTGCTACAGAAAAATATACTAAGTTACTTAGGCAAGAGATAGACAATACAGAGGTAGAACATAGTAAGAGTATACTGGTAAGAATAATATGCTGTGAGAAGAAACAAGCTATATACAAGAAATAAAGAAAAAAGGCATCATAAATGTGTATAAAATAGAAAATATTTGGATAAGAGATGGAAATCACAGATAACAGTTGTCTTTGTTGAGAATAGAGACATATTAATTGAAAGTGGAATGAAAGGAGAGAAAAATTATACAATTGACCATTTACACATACATAATAATAGCATGTTGGGATTTTACGAGTTTAGAAGGATGTCATTTATTTACTTTTCCATAATTGTTTAGGAAATGGAAAATCACCCAATAAAAACAGTATTTTAAATTATAGTTTTATATATTAAAAATAGAATTTGTATATTTTATCAAAATATGTTACTTTTGGTGTGAAAGTAATAAAAAGTTCTAAATAATTATGATGAATATTTGCTCAGCTATATAAAAAAACCTGATTTTTATTGAGATAAATACATTTTAAAGTGATACTAAACTTGGTAACATTGATGCAATAGTCCTTTATGTTTAACCTGCTATTCCTCAAGTTAATTTAAGTATAAGGGAATGGGAAAAAGCGGGCAGGAAATGACATTTATATGTCTTTGCCATGATTTCTTACAGATCCTTCCCACAAATTCCAGCATTTGGAATTCCTCTAATAAAAACTGGAGTTCAATTTTTATTGAGAAAACTGAAAGTATTTTCTACCTTTTTCTACGGAACCATGTGTTTCACTACAGGATAGAATGATTGTCAAATTGAGAAAGAGTAGAAGAGAAAACTGTTCAATGGGAGAATAACCTGATGACTGGTGCACTAATGTGCAAATGCTTTGGAAACAGAGATACTTTGACACCAAAGTTCTTATTCTGACTTCTTTCTTAGCTCACTTGGTCATTAAAAGCATAGAAACTGTAATCTCTTGAACAACTACTTCAACAGAGAGTATAACCACATGAATCATTCAAGTAAGACATCATAAAATAGCAATATAAGCATAAGAGGCCTTCAGCTTTCTCTAGAATGTCTTGTCCCACATCCCCTCATTAGCAATAAGGCCAGCAAGGAAAGACTATTAAATGGTACAATCTGGCCCTTTATTCTCCCATAGATGAACTGGTAGAAAAAATTGAGCTGAAGTTTGTGGGTTCATAATGTGCTATGGGAATAGTTATTTGTCACACATCTGTCATGGAAGAGTTGTTCCTTTAAGAACCATTTAGTCTATAATTGCAACCACATTCAGCTCAATTCCTTCAAGGCAGTCACTGATCACTGGAAATAAGTCAGCACTTCTGGAGTGGCATTAACTCTTTGGCCATCATGGCCATTTTATGCATGAGCATTAACAGTTCACTAAATAGGATCCTAGTCTTCCAAAAAAACCAAGAGGGAATGCACTGGAAAGAAATAGTTGTCTTAGTTCATTTAGTGTTGCTATAACAGAATACCTGAGGCTGGATAATTTATTTTTATAAAGAAGCTTATTTGGGTAATGATTCTGGTGACTGGAAAGTTCAAGATTTGGCAGTTGCATTTGGCAAAATCCTCAGGCTGCTTCAACTTATGATAGAAAGTGGAAAGGGAGCAGGTGTATGCAAAGAGATTACGTGGCAAGAGAGGAAATAAGAGAGAGAAACTGAGGAAGCCAGACTCTTAATAACCTACTCTCATGGGAACTAATTCATTCTTGTAAGAAGAGCACTCACTCACCTCTATATGTGGGTATTAATTTATTCATAAAGGATCTGTCCCCATGACTCAAACACTTCTCACTAAGTCCCACTCAACACCGCTACATGGTAGATCAAATTTCAACATAGTTTTGGTGGGAATAAATCACATCCAAACCATAGCACTAATAAAAAATATCTTACTTTACTTTAAAAATATATATTTGTCAATTGTGAAATAAAAATAATTTTTGAAAGAAAATTTATTTAATTAAAAGGAAGATATTGTCTCTATATAAACATATTTTCTTAGCTCTTACAAATTATTTTAATCATATTTTTATAATTTTTATTTTCTATTTGCTTTGTTAAGACAAACATTAAATTTGAACAGAAATGAAAATCTACAACTATTAAATATATGAAATCTGCATTGATTCATGAACAGATTGTCCACAATGTGTGACAAACAAATACTTCATACACTTATACAATACTACATTTTATTGGAAGCCTTAGAGTCTATGAGTACTCTGGGTAAGCAGGTATAGGAAGATTTCCAATGGCAGTTCTTTTCAGAATTTTTCCTGGTTCCTTAGTAGTGAATTCACTTCTTAGGACTTTGTTGTACTGAATTTCAACCCATTGAGAACAACAAGCATGGATTATCAAGTTCTGTTTTTGTCTCTTAGTTTAGCCACTTTTAGATTTTGAACAGCTGCCTGTGATTATCATTTTCTACCCCTCCTCTTTCCACTAAAATTCTGAGCTGATAATGAACATTTTAATTATTCTACAAGATTATTTTTTCTTAGAGAAACATTTTAACCTGCTTAATTTCTTAAAGTATTTTTAGTTTATGTTTTTATATTCTTATTATTATTTAAAAATTTTGATTCTCTTTCCAACATTTTATCTTTTTTTGTATTTCATTTATTTTTATTTTTGTTCAGACTGGATAGGCATAAAATATTTGATGTCCTAATTACCTATTTTTATATCTTTCATATGCTTCTTTAAACAAAATTTATTTTTCTCCTAGTTTCTTTGTGGATGTAGCATCCCTTATTCTAAGGCTTTGATTTACATTATTTTAAATAGATTTTATATTATTGTGATTATATTAATTCATTAAATTTTTATTTAAACTTTTTTTATCTTTTATTTTCAATTATGTATTTATTTCAACCCAGTTCAAAAATGGGCGCAGGCCTTTTGTTTAGCAAACATACAAAAAGATGTTCAACATTACTAATCATTAGGAAAATGCAAATAAAAAACACAAGCAATGCAAATCAAAACCACAATGAGATACCATCTTATACCCATTAGAATGGCTACTATTAAAAAAAAAGAGCAGCAAATGCTGGTCAGGATGTGGAGATATTGAAATCCCTGTACATTGTTGGTGGGAATGTAAAATGCTAAAACAGTTTAGTCATTTCTCTAAAAATTAAAAATGGAATTACCATCTGATTCAGCAATCCTCTTCTGAGTATATATCCAAATGATTTGAAAGCAGTCCTGAAGTGATATTTGTACAACCATGCTCATAACAGCATATTCACCATAGCCAAGAGGTGGAAGCAGCCCATGTCCATAAACAGATGAAAGTGTTAAAAAATTCATATATACATACAATGTAATACTATTTGCCTTAAAAATAAAGTTCTGACACCTGCTACAACATAGATGAACTTGAGGACATTATATTAAGTGAAATAAGTCAATTACAAAAGAAAAATGCTATGTAATTCACTTACATAAAATGTCTAGAGTAGTCAATATCACAGAAACGAAAGTAGAATAGTAGTTGCCAGGGGCTGAGGAAAAGGGGACATGAGAAGTTAGTGTTTAAAAGGCATAGATTTCAGTTTTGTAATATGAAACAGTTCTGGAGATTGGTTGCAGAACAATGTGAGTATATGTAACTCTACTGAACTGTACACTTAAAAATAGTTAAGATGATCAATGTTTCTGTTATGTGCATTTTGTCATGATTTTTAAAATAATTAAAATATTTTTATAAATTTTAAAGAATATGGTAGGAATTCATTCAACCATATCCATAATGATTTTAAATTAGAACAATTTAAAAGTAACAGTTAAAAGACACATGTTGTCAGAGTGGCTTAAACATAAACAAGACAAAAATATATGTTTTTAATAAAAATTCTACTTTAAGTATAAAGACTCAGATTAAAAGTGAAGGGACAGAAAAACATACACCATGCTAACATTAATAAAAAAAAAATGAAGTAGCTATATTAATTGCAGCTGGGACTACAGGCGCCCGCCACCACACCCGGCTAATTCTTTTTGTATTTTTAGTAGAGATGGGGTTTCACCATGTTAGCCAGGATAGTCTGGATAGTCTGGATCTCCTGACATCGTGATCTGCTCGCATTGGCCTCCCATAGTGCTGGGATTGCAGGCGTGAGCCAACGCGCCCGGCCTTACATTTTAATTTTTTTGTTTGTTTGTTTTAACTCTCCAAAGTGACAATAGAAACTTCTACTTTTCTAAAAAATAATTAAGGATATGCTCCCAACTCCGCATTTTGGCTCTTGCTTTTTGATGTAAGATAGATATTCTCGCATTTTGCAGTACTCCATAATATTTCATTATGATTCCCTCTGAATGTGTGCAGAGGGTGGCATTTAAGAATCATGAAGGCCGGGCGCCGTGGCTCACGCCTGTAATCCCAGCACTTTGGGAGGCCGAGGTGGGCGGATAACGAGGTCAGGAGATCGAGACCATTCTGGCTAACATGGTGAAACCCTGTCTCTACTAAAAATACAAAAAATTAGCCGGGCGAGGTGGCGGGCGCCTGTAGTCCCAGCTACGCGGGAGGCTGAGGCAGGAAGAATGGCGTGAACCCCCGGGGGGCGGAGCCTGCAGTGAGCCGAGATGGCGCCACTGCACTGCAGCCTGGGTGAAAGAGCGAGACTCTTGTCTCAAAAAAAAAAAAAAGCAGCATGAAAACACACAGGGACTTCAATTTATTAACAAATAAAGGTGCTATCTATTTTCTTCAGAAGATACATAAAGATAGTGGAGGCAGAGTAGTCTCCAAGTAGACAAGTCATGAAAAGTTAATTAGGCTTTAAATATATGAACATAATGAAAAAACACATGCAGTTTTAAAAGCATAACAAACCAACTAAAAGCATAATATTTTGCAATAACATAGATAAATTCAAGACATTAACACATAAGTTGGAACAGAAATTTTCTGATTTTGTTCCTCTTTGAGATTCTTTCCAAAATTTTATACTACATGGTGATACTACAGTGAAACTAATGATTGCTTACAAAATTTAGGAAGAAAAAGCAAATTTATCAATATTTCAGATGAATAATAATTATAATAAAGCTTAGTAGAATCAATTTTTGCTAGAAATTTCCTGCAAAAAATCTACTCTAAGACCTTAATTTGTCAAAATTAGCACATTGTGAAAATAAAATCTCTAAACTAATAAATATACTTCACTAATGTTTATTCAAAAATAACATTTGGAAATTAAATGCCATATGTCAGTTGGTTAAGAAAAAAAATTTGCTTTGAAATATTTTTACAACAAGTAATTTAAAGATGTGTCACAAAATTTATAAGGTGGAAAATTTGCGATACTATCATATTAGTAGTAATTATAAAGAGTTTTATATAGTGATTCAGGAAGTGTAACTTTAGACAACCTCAGAATGGTTAAAAAAATAAATAAAATAGCAATTTAAAATGTAAGAAAAAGTAAAGTATGACAAAGGGAATGCAACAATCTGTCATTGTTTTTTCTTTCTCTCATTTTAATTTCAACATGACCTAGAAAGAATCAGACAGAAAGTCTGAAATAGAAGAATAAAACCATCTGCTGGAATAAAACTATTCCAGGAGAACATAATTAGCTCTACAGGGCAGAGGCTTCAACTTATTTTGATCACTGATGTATCTCATGGCCTAGAGCCGTGGTTCTTACATTTAGTTTTTGTTTCTGGTTCTGATTAAATTCTTAAACTATGTTGAGAATACCAAAATACTTTTGCTTATGTAGTATATATAAATATATGCATTTATAGTACTACAAGTAAAATTTAGGCATTTAAAAATATCAATTTATTAATTCATTGTAAATAACAATAAACCTACTACATGCTAATGTAAACAACATTTTAATGAAATACATTGTAGCTTACAAAGCCAAAAACTAATGCAAATAGTGACATTGTTTCATATATTCTTAAGTATCTTAATGTAGGACTAAATAAAAGATGAAAATGAAAAGTGTTTCCGTATGTTTTGCTGCTTCTGAATTCAATCAGCCCTGGTATATTACTTTGGTAGAAATATGCAGTTAATATATACTCGTACAGATATGTAGTTGGAAAAGGCAGGAGTCCCTAATAAACTTTATAGTAACCTTGATAATTATCAATTTGAATCTACAGCAAAATTAGCAATCATTGTTTTGTTTTTTTTTTTTTTTTTTTTTTTTGGTTTGGCTTTCTTTGTTGCTTTTTTTTTTTTTTTTTTTTTTTTTTTTGAGATGGAGTATCTCTCTGTCCCCCAGGCTGGAGTGCAGTGGCACTATCTTGGCTCACTGCAACCCCTGCCTCCTGGGTTCAAGCGATTCTCCTGCCTCAGCCTCCCGAGTAGCTGGGACTACAGGCACGTGCCATCATGCCTGGCTAATTTTTTGTATTTTTAGTAGAGACGGGATTTCACCACATTAGCCAGGATGGTCTCCATCTCCTGACCTCGTGATCCTCCCACCTTGGCCTCCCAAAGTGCTGGGATTACAGGTGTGAGCCACCCCACCTGGCCCCAAGTAATAGTTCTTAAAAGTTGAAATTTAAGAGGTGAAACCATTCTGACTAATTTTCCTCACTATGTTACATTTAAAACTGTTAGTATATCTCAAACTTTTATTCATACATAATTTTGAAACACCATACATTCATCTTTTAGAAATTGATTCAGTGGATTATGAAGATATTTCAAATGTTGACGTCGTTTTCATGATGTAATATGAAAAAAATCACATGTGCTAATATCAACCTCAATCTTATTAGAAAAGTCTGCATTAGGAAGATGTCATGCTTATTTAGGCAGATGCAAATTTTCTAATACTTAAATTCTGTCTTAAAATGCAAATTTCATTATTGACAACAAATACGGTAGGTTGTTTTATTTGTCAGTAACAGGGTCAGATTGTTTATATTTGAGAAGATGTCTGCCAAATACCCAATGTTTAAAAACTATAGTTTTTGGTTACCTGTTTTTTTAGGAAGGAATGGTGTTTCATGA
This sequence comes from Pan troglodytes, assembly GCF_028858775.2. NCBI lineage: Eukaryota > Metazoa > Chordata > Mammalia > Primates > Hominidae > Pan > Pan troglodytes. Next base: position 57,377,740 of record NC_072398.2, on the reverse strand, counting down.
ACAAGTGGCTAGTTAATCTCCTCACGATAGCAATCACACAAAAGTCCTCCCTCAAGATAATCATCCTACTTTGGTGTGTAGCATAAGTTCATTATGTCTTTTTCCATTTTATCACTCAGAATATAAAAAGATATGTATTTATGGTTGGAGCTTTATTAAAATTATTTATTTGTGATTCATCAAACACATTCTTTTTAAAAGCTGTCTTCTTCTGTTTGTTTTCTTTTCTTTTTTCTTTTTTTTTTCTGTGTATGTTCACATAGCAAAGAATATATTGACTCCTATTATAGTTTGGTACCATTGAATGATGTCAACCACCGACCCCCATCAATTGTACCTACCATCAGTGCAGAAGTCCACACAATTGTTCCAGGATAACTTATGAGATTCAAAAAATTTATTCAAAATTTTCATTTGTGTTTATTTCCAAGCATTCATTAAAAATGAATGGTCTAATTTATTAATTGGTGTTAATATTAGATTAATGTAAATACAGCAAGTCCAGCCATGCCTGTAGGTTATTCATTTGTAAGCATTTGTAAGACAAAAATACTAATCTACAGATTGGGTACTAACTCAATCTCGATGTTTATAGTAGGTCTTCAATTCCATGAGTTACAGTATTATTAGAAAGTAGAAGTGTCATGATTTTGTTAATGACTTTTCATCTAGCAGGCATTCAAGGCTTTGTCCTACAGCTATTCTAAGTGTTTCTCCAGCCAATGAAAGATAATTTTCCCTGTAAGATGCTTCAGTGAATTTTTCATTTTTAGTTTGAAAAGCTATAATGAATAATTTTTGTTTTTAAATAGCTTATCATCTCTACATTTAAAATACTCAATTCTTTTAATTTATGAATTGACTAGATTTATCTCAAAATGATCCACAAATTAACTGGCAATATAATATTATTCAAAACTGTTCTTTTGAATAAAACACAATATACTAAATTTTTAACATTCTAAAGCTTAAAAAGATAGCTTTCATCAGTTCACTTTCTTACTTAAAATTTTGCCCAGTATCTTTAGAATTAATTCCAAAGAATAGATTGTTTTACATATGTCAGAGAATACTCTGATATATCAGTTTCTTTGTATTTCCGTGTCTTTAGGAATAGTGTAACTGTGGATTGAAGAAGTCAAGTCTTCTAGTCCTAATTTTAGTCATCAACCAAATCTTAAATATGCAAAATGTATAAATAAAATTATTTTAGTAGGTAATTAGATTCCAAAATAATAACATATGTGGATACATTTTTCAAATTTAGAAAAGTTTTCTACTTTTTAAATCAATAATCTTATAAAATAAATCAACAAAATTTACTTTCTTGTATTTTCATGTAGGCATAAAGACAACAAATTCAAAATAATTCATGGGAAGATAATGAGTTTACAAAGATCATAGTAGTTACAATGAAAAGAAAGAACATAACGTTCTAAGAATCAACTGAGTTAATTCCATAATATGTACATATTTATATTCTAAAGCCACTACCTTAGAAAATTACAGAAACAAAAAAAAACAAAAATACAGTCCATTAGCAGTCAGAGCAGTGACATCATTACAGATCATGTAGCCTCTGAAAAAAATATTCTGTATACTTAGGATAGAGAGAAGAAAAGACAAATAACATATTTGCATTGCTATGAACAGAATTGTGACATTACAAACCACTTAAATAGCTTGGGAACCAAGAAGGGACTCTTGATAACTTTTGGAAAACCACTAGCTTAAAAATGTGCCAGATAAGTATTGGCACTAAAAAACAATCAAATAAATGAAGAAAAAAATACTTCAGTAGATGTATTTGTGTGTATATTTTGCAATTATATTTGCAGTTAGTAGATATATTCGTGTGCATATTTTACAATTATATTTGTGTGTATACTTTGTGATTTTCTTGTTTACTTAAATTATGGAGTTTAATATGTATATTTTAAAAATCATATATTTTTATACATTTCTTCTATAGGAGCAACATATATCATATTTTTCTTCTGTACAAAATAAAGCAGTCATTATTATACAGATTTACTGTCTCTCATTTTCATTTTTTAAATTTAAAGTCATATAAGAGAGAAGTGAAATAGTTGTTAACATAAGTCAGTAGCTTGAATGCATTATTTTTTTCTACAGTCTTACAGTGATGAGTAATTTATATTCTTGAGTTTTCGAAGCATTTGCACAGATCTCATAAATGTGGTAGGATGAACACATACAGTCGTGTATTTGGTGATTTTGTGCTGTTAACGCCTAATAAGGGATTTTGGATTTTTATAACTTATTCTTCTATGACAAAATGAGCACATGGGTTCTTAATGTGGAAGCATCTGTACACATAGTTTATCTTGACTACTTTGACTACAGTGAAGGGTCTGTTCCAGTCAGGAGCTTCATGAGACCAAAGCTCTGTCTACCTAATTCATCATTGTTCCAGGAAGTAGCATAGTGCCAGACACATTGCTACTATCAGTGAGTATTTTCATACCAATGAACATATTTTAAACTCATTAAATTTCAAAGTAATTGTTCTTCCATAGGATGGGCTAAAGTAGACTACTCCTTTCCTTTTATGTGTCCATCTCTTTAGATATGGTATGTTTGATCTTTGGAAAACACTTCAAAGAATGCCATAGAATAATTGCAGGCAACATTTTCAATCAACATATTTAAATCAAAATGGCTTATATTTTTGTTACTAAAAGAAAAAATGCACATTTTTTATAAAAATATTTTTTGTTTAGTATTTAACAGCAAAAAATAATTTAGTATTGGACCTGAAAATATGTAATGTAATTAATTATATAAAGACAATTTTGTACATGCTTATCTTTTGCTAGTAGAAAACTAATTATAATATTCTCTAAAGTAGGAGCATGTGAATTAAATATTGCATTAGTTAATTCTCATGTCAGGAGTTAAAATTTAAAAAGTAACATCCAACAGATATGAAATTAGATGTCCATGATACAGAGAATCTTGGGTTATCATTTTGGGTATCAGTAACTATCTTTGTGACCTTGGGCATGTTATTTGTGACAGTCTTATGATTGATTAATAATATTTTCAGCACAGAGATAAGAAATATCTGTTTCTTCTTCTTGGATTTTACCGGATGAGGTTGCATATCACCTGAAATATCGGGTAAATAAACATCAGACTGGGATTTAACCTCTGAAAGTCATGTTTTTTTGTTTTTTGTTTTTTGTTTTTTTGTTTTTTTTTGTTTTTTTTTTAAAAACAAAACAAAAGTTCATTTTGACAAAAATGGTCACAAAATCCAGAATGGCATCTTTTAAAAAGAGATAAAAATCAGATCCATTTAAAACAAAATCACTAGTGACTTGTAACACAAAGCATCTAATTCTCCATATTATATTATATTACAAAGAATCAGAAGTGAAGGCTGCATATGGTTTTAGGCAGGTCAGTCCTAAGAGACATATGGGGCACAAGGTAAAGGGAGAAAAATAGGGAAGAAAAATTGTGTTATTGCGTTGTATAAATGCGTAAACATGTAAATCTAACCCAAATATTTGAGAGTATTTTGGGTACCACAAATATGGTATTCTTCTTTTTTTTAATTTTTAATTTTTAGTTTTTATTTATTTATTTTTTATTATACTTTAAGTTTTAGGGTACATGTGCGCAACGTGCAGGTTTGTTACATATGTATACATGTGACATGTTGGTGTTCTGCACCCATTAACTCGTCGTTTACATTAGGTATATCTCCTAAGGCTATCCCTCCCCACTCTCCCCACCCCACAACAGGCCCCAGTGTGTGATGTTCCCCTTCCTGTGTCTATGTGTTCTCATTGTTCAATTCCCACCTATGAGTGAGAACATGCGGTGTTTGGTTTTTGGTCCTTGTGATAGTTTGCTGAGAATGATGGTTTCCAGCTTCATCCATGTCCCTACAAAGGACATGAACTCATCACTTTTTATGGCTGCATAGTAATCCATGGTGTGTGTATATGTGCCACATTTTCTTAACCCAGTCTATCATTGTTGGACATTTGGGTTGGTTCCAAGTCTTTGCTATTGTGAACAGTGCCGCAATAAACATAGGTGTGCATGTGTCTTTATAGCAGCATGATTTATAATCCTTTGGATATATACCCAGTAATAGGATGGCTGGGTCAAATGGTATTTCTAGTTCTAGATCCCTGAGGAATCGCCACACTGACTTCCACAATGGTTGAACTAGTTTACAGTCCCACCAACAGTGTAAAAGTGTTCCTATTTCTCCACATCCTCTCCAGCACCTGCTGTTTTCTGACTTTTTAATGATCCCCATTCTAACTGGTGTGAGATGGTATCTCATTGTGGTTTTGATTTGCATTTCTCTGATGGCCAGTGATGATGAGCATTTTTTCATGTGTCTGTTGGCTGCATAAATGTCTTCTTTTGAGAAGTGTCTGTTCATATCCTTCACCCACTTTTTGATGGGGTTGTTTGTTTTTTTCTTGTAAATTTGTTTGAGTTCATTGTAGATTCTGGATATTAGCCCTTTGTCAGATGAGTAGATTGCAAAAATTTCCTCCCATTCTGTAGGTTGCCTGTTCACTCTGATGGTAGTTTCTTTTGCTGTGCAGAAGCTCTTTAGTTTAAGTAGATCCCATTTGTCAATTTTGGCATTTGTTGCCGTTGTTTTTGGTGTTTTAGACATGAAGTCCTTGCCCATGCCTATGTCCTGAATGGTATTGCCTAGGTTTTCTTCTAGGGTTTTTATGGTTTTAGGTCTAACATTTAAGTCTTTAATCCATCTTGAATTAATTTTTGTATAAGGTATAAGGAAGGGATCCAGTTTCAGCTTTCTACATATGGCTAGCCAGTTTTCCCAGCACCAGTTATTAAATAGGGAATCCGAAAAAACAACTGCTTTTGAAGAATCCTCATGATAATCAAAATTGGCTTGTGAAATTTTAATTATATAGCTCTTAAAAATTCTAACATGACATTAATTACTCAGAAGATATGTAGAAAAATATGGCATGTATTGCACATATGGCCAAACTCCTGGTTAATTGCACAACATTTCAGATTCTAGAAATCAATTAACCTAATTGTTTGACTGAAATAAATAAAGTAAAATAATTATTTAGCATAACCATTTTCCAAAAGCTAGAAGCTCTATGTAAAACAATGGTAAATTTTTACCCTATTGCCATTTATCCTATAGTTAGAAACAAAGCTCTTATTTTTGAGAAGACACACTAAGACCTGCTTACATAGATTTTTTTAAGTAAAAATTAAGGAAAGAAGAGGTATTCAGTAGATAAAAATAAACTTTGCTAAAGAGAATTGAATGTGGCAGTAACCACAAAGAACAACCCCACCAAGCATATCTGACAATTACTATTTTGAATAATGCCCAAATAAGATTACAAAGATATTTGGCATCCAGAATTCCCAAAAGCTATTTGGAAAGGCTTATGATCTACATAGAATAGCTCTTGAATATTTTCCAAAGTAAGATGTAAAAGAGGAAGATCAAGGGCATCTCTTTATAATCCAGCCTAATCAGTAGTCTCTAATACCAGGAGACAATAGTTAATTTCCTTTGCTTAATAATATTTTGTGGCCAAAAATGTGTGAAATTTTTTGTTTCCCTTTTGATAATTAATGTATGGAATAACTTCTATTTAATATATGACATTGAGAAACCATACAATTCTAAACAATAAGTAATAGATTTGAAATGGCATTTTACACACAATGCCCCCCAATATAACAAAAATATATCTATAACCTGTAGAGATTGTATTATCACATGAGAGATGATTATTAATGTGTGGAGAAAATTATTCCTAGTCTTTGCAATCAACTACAAATACCAGCAAGAAAAATATTGCCAAATTTTCTCCACATCTACACCACCGCTTATAATTGTCAATTCATTTTAATTTTATTCACTCTTGTAGGTGTTAGCAGTCCTTCAATGTGGATCAGATTTTGCGCTTCCATAACAAACAATATTTTGAGCATTTTTAATATGTTCATGAGAATTTTACATAGTTCATTTAGTGAAATATCTGTTCAAATGTTTTGCCCATTTACTATTGTGATGTTTGGCTTATTACTGAGTTGTAAAGTTACTTATACATTCTGGACAGAAGCCCATTGTTAGCCATATGCATTGTAATATTTCCTCTTTTGGGTTGTACCTTGTTCTTTCCTTAATGGTGACTCTTGAAGAGAAATTTTAATTTTGATGAATATTAAATTACAAAGATTTTATGATTCAAGTTTTTGTACCCTAAGAATCATTGCCCAACTCAAGGTCACAAATAATTTCTCCATATTCTACAATCTGGTTTGAATTAATTTAGTATATACTGTTATATATTTTTTCTTCTTGTCTAATGCGATTTGATGCTATAAATTTCCTTCAAAATGTTTGTTTAACTACATCATCACATGTTGATGTATTGTGTATTCATTTTCTTTGAGTTCAAAATATTTTGTAATTGTTCTTATCTCTTTTCTACTTTCTAAATATTTGTAGATTTTAAAAATGTATTTAATGTTAATATATAATATTTGTATAAATTTATGGCATACATGTGATATTTCAATACATTTATACAATGTTTAATGATCAAATCTGGGTATTTAGGACATCTATCACTTCAAACATTTATCATTTCTTTGTGCTGAGAACATTACAAATCTACTTTTTTATTTTGAAATATACAATGTATCATTTTTAACTGCAGTCACCCTACTGTGCTACTGAACACTAGAACTTATTTCTTCCATCTAACTTTATGTTTGTACTCAACTTTATGTTTGCACTCATTAACCAACCTCTCTTCATTCCTCTGCTTCCCAACCTCTGGTAACTACCATTCTACTCTATCTCTCTGAGGTCAATTTTTTTGGTTCTCATATATGAGTGAGAACACACAATATTTTTTTGTTTCTGGCTTATTTCACTTAATAACCTCCAGTTTCATCCATGTTGCTGCAAATAACAAGATTTCCTTCTTTTAAATGGCCAAATAGTATTCAATTGTGCATTTTTTATCCATTTACTCTTTTATCTATTTATTCATAGATGGACACTTATGCTGATCTATATCTTTCCTACCGTGAATAGTGTTGCACTAAACATGGAAGCGCAGGAATCTCTTTGATATACTGATTTCTTTACTTTTGGATAAATACCCGGTAGCGTAATTGTTGCATTATTCTATTTTTAGATTTTTGAGAAATTTCTGTACTATTTTCCATAATGGCTGTACTAATTTTACATTTCCATCAACAGTATGTAAGGGTTCTCTTTTCTCCACATCCTTACCACATTTGTTATTTTTTGTCTTTTTGGTAATAGCTATTCTAACAGGGTAAGATATCTCATTGTGGTTTGATTTGCACTTCCCTGATGATTAGTGATGTTGAATCTATTTTTGATACACCTATTAGCCATTTGTATGTCTTCCTTTGAGAACTGTGTATTTTTGTCAGTGGGGCTTTTGGGTTGTAGAGATGGCGAGGCCTGGTAGGTGTTATCCAGCCATTGTGTGGATTCCAGGCAGCTCCTTTACTAGTCTCAGGGCCCACAGGGTCCACGGGCCTCTCTTGTAGCTAGGATTGCAGTAGTCTGTGGTGGAAATGTGTGAATGTGGACCACTGGGGATCTCTCTTCACATTTCCCTGTAATAAGGAGTTTCCCTTGACTCCAAGCTGATTCCAGCCAAGCCAGCTGTTTCTCTTTCCTCTAATTCTGTGCTTCAGAGTTTCCCGGTGACTTTCCTGCTGCATTCAAGTGAACTCTCTTAGACATTCCACTTAACATGTGTTTATCTCCTGACTGTTTTTATCCTTCTTTGTGGAGGAGGCAAGTGCTGAATGCCTCTAGTTTGGCCTCTTAAAGACTCTAGCATATTTTTTTTAATGTACTTTTTTCTGTTATTTAATTAACAGAAAAAATTTTGTTGTGATAAGCAAAATACTTTGCATATTTTGTTATTGTTTAATTTATTGAGATTTTATATATGATATATATGATGTATCACATGGTCTACCTTGATGAATATTTCATAAACATTTGAAAACACTAATATTCTGCTGATATTTACAAGATTGCCCTATTATTTGATAGCATTCAAATCTTCTATCCTTACTCAGAGAAGGTGTTTAAATTTGCAAATATGATTTAAAATTTATCCATTTCTTTTTCAATTTTACCAAGTTTTGCTTTATGTAAATCCATTTATCTTTATCAGATTTCATACTTCTTATATATAAGGATTCATGGCTTTAAAAATTTCTTTATTTCTGCATCTCTTATTAAACAGATGTTGAGTTCATCATATTTTAAAAAGAACTGTTCTTAATTTTCACAACGCTTCATCACTTTACCATTCTATTTGCCATTTTTTGGATAATTTTCTCAGATATTTATTTTAATTTAAACTTCTTTTATAATTATTTTGGGGGTTATATTTAATCCAATTTAGTTTAACTGCAAATCTTAACTTCCATGATTATGTATTTTTTCTCTTCTGGTAAGTATATTTTATTTTTAAATCTCCTTTTTAACCATCATGTTCTTTTTAGAGATTAAATCAGTATTTGAAAATTTTATTAATTAAACACACTTTAAAAAAATCTCGCATCTAAATATATAAAGGTCTATTTCTAGTGTTGTTAGTGTTGGCTATGTTTCACTCACTAAAAATTATATTTCTTATGTATTTTGCAATAGTTTATTTTCAATTTGATATCCCCCTCAGGGAGAGTGTTTTTTGTGTTGAATACTCTTTGTGCTTAATGAAATTGATTGCTCTCTTTTCTTCACTTATTGGTTCAGTAATGCTTTTAAAATAATTTTGCTGCAGTTTATATAACATTTCTCTTTGTTTATACTGGGGGATATTTTGTATTAGCAAAACAATATTTAAGAAACATTATTTATACATTTATTCTCTGATATGGTTATAGATTTGTGTAGGTTCTAAAATATTAACTACAATTTTAGAAAGTAGAGTTCTAAAACATGCATTTCAAGTTTTGAGGATAAATTTAAAGTGAGGGAACAATGCACTCCAGTGTGTTCAGTATCCACACATTTCCTGGAGAATCAGTTAGTCAGAAATATTTTTATAGTGAATATGGGGCTAAAAATTTAGGCAAGCTTAATTTAATAAAAGTGTATTTTTAAAACAATAAGGGGAAATCAATTTGTTCTTTTTGTTCATGTGACTATTTTATTGTTATTTTTTTTTTCAATAGAGAAGTTCCATTACTCAGTTTGTAATGAAAACAAACCTGAAAACCAGGAAACAAATTACTCTGTAGTAGTGTGGGTGAATTACTTTGAATACATCTGAGGGAAATAATACATCTGATGGATTTGAATAATACATCTGAGGGATTTGAATACATCTGAGGGAAATAATTGCACCATGTATACAATATTAGAATAATTTAATTGGGCCTTGATGATATTTTTATTTTAAGATATAAAATTGTACTTAATTTTTACAGCATATTTCTTTATGCTAGACCTGAATCCCAAAGGAAGCATTAAATTACATTAGTCTGACATAAATAAGGCAGATTTAAAAGTAAACATACTTAGTTCAGAAAACAATTCAATAAATACAAAAATCACAACTAATTGTACTCTCCTATCCGTATTTAATGACGCTATTATCTCACCGAAATCTAGGAAGTCTACTTCATTTTGATAATCAAAGGATAATTTCATTTGTATGTATATATGTATGATTTGAATAGTATAAATGAACCCTCTGATGTTTAGACAGTTGGAACCAGTTTTTCCTAGTTAATTTTAATTTTGAACTTCTATCACTATGCTAAAATTATCCCATAATTTTGTATCTTAAAATTGAGAAATAAAGTTTAATAGTGTTAATATTTCCCTTATGACTTATTATAAGCTTAACATTAGTTCATTCTACTGAATAATTAGGAGACTAAATCAGTCAAAATTAGTTCAAGGTAATTAATCATTACACAACAGAAGCAATCAGGAGTCAGAATTAGTTTTCCAAGATGGTGAGAAAAAATTTGATTTGAATTAGGGATTAAGTAGATTTGAAATACTTGAATCAAGCTCAGGAGCATACAAGATTGAAAACAAATTTTCAAACCAAAATCTAAAACAAAACAAAACAAAACAAAAAGTAAGAAACAAGTCAACCTTTATTATAAGCTCATCTCAAGGTATTTGTGGTGCAAGAAATCACAGTGGTTCTGATTTACAGACTGCTTGAGATAAAACAATTAACATAATAAAAATAATTGACAAAAATGCCTGAAATTAATATATGTTTGATAGTAACTTTACCCTTCTCATCACCAAAAATTAATCTTTATGGAGATAGGCATGGTAGCTCATGCCTGTAATCCCAGAGTGCTTTGGGATGCCAACGTGGGAAGATCCTTGGAGGCTGGGAGTTTGAGACCATATTAGTAAACATAATGAGATCCTATCTCTACCAAAATTTTTTTTTTTAATTAGACATGCCTAGTGTTGTATACCTGTAGTCCTAGCTACTCAGGAAGCTGAGGCAGCAGGATCCCTTGGGCCCAGGATTTCTAAGTTACATTGTGTTATGATTGTGCCACTGTACCCCAGCATGGGTGACAGAGTGAGATTATGTGTCTAAAATAAATAAATAAATAAATGAATAACTAAATAAAAATAAAAAGTGCTCTTCATGTGTCAAGCTTCTTCATAAATTTGTTAAGCAAAACTTTTTTTGTTGCCCTTAAATTTGTTACAAGGACACAAAGCTGAAGATGACTATTATCATTCATTTTTCATTCTGGACTACAGTTAATGTATAGAACTCAGACTTCTTGAAATTATAATAGAATAACTGCTTAATATTTTTAATATTTCAAGATCCCTTATGATACTATATTTTAAAGAATGATTTTTAAATAACTTGTAGTTTTTTTAATCTCAATTTGCCATTCAAATGGATCATGAACATGAAAATAAGTTAAACTTCAGCAAATGGAGATCTGAACAAAAAATAAAAATTATGCCATAAGATACAAAGTAACTGCAGCATGACAAATTTGGGATGAGCCTTTGGTGTGTATTTTATTTAATTAAAATATTAAGTTTGACTGGAATTTTTTTTCAAAGTAGTTATTACTGTTGCCTTTGAAAGATAATGTTTTATCTGTATACACTAGTTCCTAAACACTTCATCTCAGCTATATATTTTTAAATTATGTTTTCATGGCCAGTAAATATGGCATCATAATAATAATAACAATTCAGCACATGTTACTATAAGGCTGGCTGTGCATGAAACACTGTTCTAGATACTTACATGTTGTATCTCACTAAATTCTCAGAACCACCATATGAGTTCTTGTTGTATTAAGTGACAAATGCGTATAAACTACTTAGAACAACGGTTGGCAGAAGGAAAGGGAGAAATAAAGAGGGAAGGGGAAGATGAGAGGCAGAAAGGGAGGAAGAAACAAAAATTAGAAGATGGAAAATGTGCCAAAGACCATAAATCAATTTTTTAAATTTTTTGTGTTCCCAATTTATACTAGTTTCTTAGAGATTTCCAGTTCATGTTAACCTGTGTTAGCATTCTCTTACTGGTACTTGACTTCTATTTTGTACTTACTTTTATTGTTTACCTGACTCTTCTAATGCTGTTCTACATCAACGTAACAACCAGTCTATTGGCTATAAACTCAAAAAAAAAGTGGGAAGAAAATAATCTTGTTTTATAATGTCATTTTCTCAGAAACTTATATATAAACTTTTTACGTATTTATATAACGCTAAATGTCAACTCTCCATAAAATTATTGTATACTAAGTGATAATTCAAAGCATCCAGTATTCAATATGGAACGTAAAGGAGAAGCTGATTTTATGTAATTATTCAAAATGTTTTACTCTAGCATCTAATTTGATGCATTAAATATTTTTACAGTATATTTTTTAATGGTAAAGGCACGAATTACTTTAAAGTATTTTTATGAAGCATTTCTACTTTTAATATATTTTAAACTAGCATATAGCTCACATGTCTATAGATGTATTGGACTGGCAGTTTAATTCATATGGTATTATTGTGTGACACACTTTGTTTCTGTTAACAAACAAGGCCTTAAAAAAACAATTTAAATCAAGTTAAAGTATACATAGAGCAGAAAAATCCTCACAAATAGATAATCTATACCCTCGCATAATGTTTGATTTCTAACACATTTATGTTTTAGAAAACTAAACAGACTAAGAAGCTATCGGATGACAACTAGTATTTGATATACTTAAAATAAAACACAATAATAACAACAAAGAAAGCAAAATCCTTGTCTAGCTATTGTTTGTTCTGTGACAATAATAGCAAAAGAAAACAAATGAGAGCAAAATAAACCTAGACATATTTTTATCTGTGTAATGAATGCATCACGTATGTGCTAAAAAAGTAATAACATATCCATTATTTATGAAAGCAGACTATTGTTATATTTCTAGAATGGAAAAAAATATAAATTAACCTAATACGTTATGGAATAATAATTTATTGAGATTGCTGTTGGGTCTAAAATATGTGGCTTGGTAGATATTGACTCTCAGTTTCCAGTCCTCCTACAAATCCAAAATTTCACCTATTTAATTTATCCTTAAAAGGAATTACATGCTGACTAATATTGCAAGGTGGGATAGTGTCATTTCCTTTAAAAGCTATAATAAATATTCCAAATATTATTTTGTCTTAGAAAAAATATTTATCATTATTAAGCAGGAAATCAAACAAACAACTAAGACCAAAGGAAATTCTATAAAATATCGACATTATGTGTGGTTATATGAGTGAGATGGAAGAACATCAGCCTGGCCTAAATTTCTTATACCAATAGGAGGAAAATACTGGACATCCATTTTTTTTTTTTTTTGTCATTGCTGCTGAGGTAAAATCACACTAATTAGAAGTGTAGATGGAACATACTTTCCATTTCTTAAGTGTGGGCTACACACAGTGACTTTGTTCCAAAGAGTACAGTATGGAAAGCGTTATAAAAGAGTATCTTTCAAATGGAGAAATCTTACAAACACCATCTCAGCAAAAAGTTCAAGGCCAATATCAATATCAACACTTATAAGTCATGTTGATAATATGTACATTTCATACAAAATGATGATGAAAACGATACATGGCTACTGTAGACTTTTTTCTTTTTCTTTCTTTTTTTTTTTTTTTTTTTGAGACAGAGTCTCGCTGTGTCACCGAGGCTGGAGTGCAGTGGCGCGATCTTGGCTCACTGCAAGCTTACTGTGGGCTTTTTTCTAACAACACATAATCCCAGTCTAATTATGAGAAAAACATCAGATTTATTCCAATTGAAGGGCATTCTCCAAAATTTCTGACGAGTACTATTCAACACTGTCAAGGTCATCAAATACAAAGAAACTATCACAATTAGGAGAAACCTAAGGAGACTAAATGTAATATGGTATCTTAGATAGAATCCTAGAACAGAACAACAACAACAAAAATAGGTAAAAACTAAGAGATCTTGGCCGGGTGCGGTGGCTCATGCCTGTAATCCCAACACTCTGGGAGGCTGAGGCGGGTGGATCACAACATCGGGAGCTCAAGGCCAGCCTGGCCAATATGGTGAAACCCCGTGTCTACTAAAAAATAAAAATAAAAAAATTATCCAGGCAGGGCGGCCCATGCCTGTAATCCCAGCTACTGGAGAGGCTGAGGCAGGAGAACTGCTTGAACCCGGGATGGGGAGGTTGCAGTGAGCCGAGATGGCACCACTGCACTCCAGTCTGGGCAGCACAGCGAGACTCAGTGTCAAATAAATAAATAAATAAATAAATAAAGGAGATCTTAATAAAGTTAGAGCTTTAGTATATAATAATGAAACAATATTAGTTTATTAATTATGACCAATGTATCACACTAATGTAAGATATTAATATTAGGGAAAACTGAGAGTGGGGTATATGGGAAAACTACTATTTTTAAAACTTTCCTAAACATAAAACTATCCTAAAAGAAGAAAAAAAGTTAATTAAAAGCAAAAAAGAAGAAAATATAGAACAATGTAGTAGAAATTGATTTATAAAGTGTGTTTTTAAAACAACACTAATATTTAAATAATCTAACTAACTTGAATAAAACTCTACATTATACCAAAAATAATAAGCAAATGAGGAGCTTTTATTGGAGAGTGAACAGAAACATGCAGACTTGTTGGGAATATACACAGAGAAAGAGAAGATAACTAGCTTCTGGGGTTTTTTTGTTGTTGTTGTTTTTGTTTGTATTTTATGTTGTTTTTGCATCTTTCAAGCATGGGCTTACCAGCAGTTGGCTGGAACATGCCAGATGGCAGCAGTGACACCAGTAGAAACACCATAATGTTTCTAGCTTGGGGAAAATAAAAATGCCTATATAATTCTATAATTTACTAAAAAAAGAAACAAACATTAAACCAAGCAAATAGAAAGAATTAAAGATGTTTCCACAAAGATGGTGTTACTAGCTTCAAGCAACAAACCATCTCAATCATATTAAGCTCTTCTAGATAATAGAAAGAATGAAAAAAAGTCCTATGTCCTAGTTCATTCTTAATGTCAGCATAGTTCTGATAAGGTCAATATAGTAGAGAAACCCTATAAGTCCATTTCATTTATTAATAAACATGGAAAAATCCAAAACAAAATATTAGCAGTGAAATGCAACTGTACAAAAGGTAATAAAATATACATTGGATTACTCACTTAGAATATGAGAATATGAGAAGACATCTAAATCTAATTCATGAAAATATTGAAATACAATATTAATTTGTGCCTCTCAATAGAGAAAAAATATAGAGCTTATTATATATTTATGATAATTAAATAAATTGGAAATAAAAGATAGCTATCTCCTGGGAAATTGTATATATTAGAAAAAAACTACACACACCATCTTAGTTGAGTAGAAAACATTCCTTAAAATAAGAAACAAGACAGGAATACTACTATAAGCATATACTGTTGTTGGAGTGAGCCTAATAAGGCAAGATTAAGAAACTAAAGTATTTTTCATTGGAATGCAGAAAAACAAAACTTGTAATATTTGCCTAAAAACAACAAGGGCATTTTAATATCACAACAAAACACTAGAAAATGTAATTTTAAAAATTCAATTTGCGATAATATAAAAAAGCAAGTACCTAGAAATACGTTTTATAAAAGATATGCAATTCTTCTTTGTGGAAAATGGTAAAGTTTGATGTAAGATATTTTAAAAGCCAAACATGGATACCCAACATTATAAGGGATGAAAGGATAGATTTTGGTGCCATATTGCAGGTACAGAAAATAAATTTTGGAGTTCCTAAAGTCTGATATTTTTAAAATTTTTCTAAGATTTTATATCTTTTTTTCCTTTGGTATAAATAAAATCTGCCTTTTGGATTGCTGATATAATAAAATGATAGTAATGTTTGTAAATCAAAGCTCATTGTTAAATAATGTTTAAGGTTCCTTGGCCACTGATTTGACTTGAGTTTCTAATTTATGCTGAAGATACATCTTTGCTAATGTTGACGTTGTTTGGGGAAACACAAGCATCAAGTGACTATAAGCATTTCTGCAATGAAAGCACATAGATTGTTTTTGGTAAATTCTTAAATGATGGTATTAACACAGTAAATATTGAGTTGATCCTTACCTTCACTGTCACTAGCAGCACTGTGTCCTCATTCAGAACTCTGGGAATGTGGAGAATCCCTACCAGGACATGCCACATCTCTTCTTGCTTAGCGTGGCTATCTCGCTTCCATTAAATGTCTATATTATTGGCTAAACTATCAGTGGAGAGACCTTATCTTATAGTGTATATATATGTATGTGATTTCTTTCACCACAATAAGGCACTGCAAATATTAAATGATAGTGTATTATAATAGGAAATGATATTTACAAAATGATTAAATACATAGAGTGGGAATTTTGAAAACTTAAAATATGTGTGTTGGTGGTTTTTATCAGTTAGGTAATTATGTTTTATAATAATATTCAATTGAATTAACTTTTAATAAAACTATAAAGTCAAGTACAAATTTGTTTGAAAACAAACTGTCTCCAAAAGAATTCCTTATGAGTAGATCATATAAAAGGACTCAAAACAATGTAAGTGATTGGTGCAATTTTATTATTCACTGCTCTTTCTTGACAAATTGGATAGCAAACTGTAATTAGCAATCAGTTGCTGATTTTTACATAAGAGCACTGTGTCAATATAGAACTCTGGTCTCTACAAGGACTGTTCTGTAAAACAACAACACAAAACAAAAGCACCATTAACCCAAGATGCTTGCTAAGAAATTTTTTTGAGTAGATAATTTAAAATATGATGAATTTAGAATACAGAGAATTATGTTTGTTGTCTTTAAGAACATAGTAATTTCATTTCCATTTTCATAGGTCTTTCGAAAAGATACCAACGGCTTTCGGTTATCCAGTCTAGGGCATTTTCACTTTGTCATTTGTATTGGTGCTGGGTGTATAAACATGTGGTGGGGAGCAACTCTTGATTAATTCTGTATCACAGATGAGTGTATTGGGGGAACCAGCCCCCAGTATGTCAACGTAGATTCTTTTCTATTTTCTCTAAGTGTCTGAGAAATAAAGAGAAAGAGTACAGAGAGAGAAATTTTACAGCTGGGCCTCTGGGGGTGACATCACATATTGGCAGGTTCCGTGATGCCCCCGAACCGCAAAACCAGCAAGTTTTTATTAGGGATTTCAAAAGGGGAGGGGGTACGAACAGGGAGTGAGTCAAAAAGATCACATGCTTGAAAGGGCAATAAAAGATCACAAGGGAAGAGAGGCAGAGCAAGATCACAAGGCCAGGGCGAAATTAGAATTACTGATGCGGTTCCATGTCCCACTGGGTACACATTGTCATTGATAAACATCTTAACAGGAAACAGGGTTTGAGAACAGGCAACTGGTCTGACTAGAATTTGCCAGGCTGGAATTTCCTAATCCTAGGGAGCCTGAGGGTGCTGCAGGAGACCAGGGCATATTTCATCCCTTATCTTCAACCTCATAAGACAGACACTCCCAGAGTGGCCGTTTAGAGGCCTTCCCCTGGGAATGCATTCCTTTCCCAGGGTTATTCCTTGGTGGGAAAAGAATTCAGTGATATGTCTCCTGTTTGCTTTCTGCAAGAAGAGAAATATGACTCTGTTCTGCCTGGCCCCGCAGGCAGTCAGACCTTATGGTTATCTACCTTGTTCCCTGAAAATTGCTGTTATCCTGTTCCTTTTTTAGGATGCCCAGATTTCATATTGTTCAAACACACATGTTTTACAAACAATTTGTGCAGTTAACACAATCATCACAGGGTCCTGAGGCGACGTACATCCTCAGCTTATGAAGATGATGGGATTAAGAGATTAAAGTAAAGATGAATAGGAAATTATAAAAGTATTGATTAGGGAAGTGATAAATGTCCAGGAAATCTTCACAATTTATGTTCAGAGATTGCAGTAAAGACAGGCATAAGAAGTTATAAAAGTATTAATTTGGGTAACTAATAAATGTCCATGAAATCTTCACAATTTATGTTCTGTCATGGCTTCAGCCGGTCCCTCCGTTGGGGGTCCCTGACTTCCTGCAACACCAGTGGATAAGCCTTTGAAAAAAAGAGTACACAACTGTTCCTAGCAATCTTCATGGATGTTAAATAAATGAAGATATCCCACTCATATTCACTTCTGCTGAAATCATACAGCTAGAAGTACACTAGGAAAATAGATAAAAGCTCCATTAGAATTCAAAATATAGTTTGTGCAACAGCATAAAACTTTAAGAGAGCTGAGTATAGTGGTAGGTTATGTAATAAAATCATTATCATGGTCAAGCTAAAACTATTATGATTATTACTTGAATTTTGCACTCCACCCGTGGCTGCTCCACCTGGGTCTGGAAGAACCAATGCTTTTATAATTGCTTAATGCCTAAACATTTTAGCATGTGGTAAAAGACGTCCCTGCTTTTGATAGCATCCCTCGATGGATCTATAACTCTAGTCACTAAATTTAAATGTTAAACACTAAATTTAAGTGCTTTTAATCAGGTTTTCCTAATATTAGACAATGCAGAATTTCTTCCACTGGTAAATTATTTTTAAAAATAAAACAAAATCAAATTAACTGCAGGTAATTTATTTTCATATACAACTTTTATATTTTTTAAATATTGGCTTGAAAATAGCTTAATATTAGCCTAAACTGGGCCCACATAGTCACAAATGTATTGAACGTTGGATGAAAAATTATATATACTGTTTAAATTTAGAAATATTGTATTCACTCATTTATTCATTTTACAAAATGTTATTGAGAGCCTATTTTTTCATTCATTTATTTATTCATTTCATAAGATGCTCATTGAAAGTCAGAAATAAAAATAAGCTCCTAAACCCCAAAAGACTGAATAGACAGTCTCCTGGCCAAGGAGAATCCAAAAGCAACATTAAAAACTGAGTTCCTGGCCATGATGGAACAAGAGATTGGATATGCTTCAGTATGCCCCTTTTTTACTAACCTTCAACCAGAATTCTTTCCTAAAGAGTAAGCAGAAACAAGCTCTGGAGAAGAGGAAACAGACAAGCTATTCCTTATCACCTTTAGCCAATCATCTGAGACTGCCAAGGGGCTCCCCCTTCCTTTTACAGTTTTGATAGGACAGCTTACCAGTTTCATGATGCATCCCTTCCTAAAAACTAGCCACTATCTCCAGTTTTGGTCAAAACTCTCAAGGGTTGCACAAGGAGGGTTTATGTGTCTTCTGCTTCACCTGTTGACATCAGAAGACTGAAAACTCCCCCGTTCAATCATGCAAACATTGCCAGTTTTTGAAAATGTGACCCATGAAGTTGCATGAAGTTCAATTGCACGTGCACATATTTCTCCTTTCATAAATATTCATGACTCATATAGCTTACTGAACTTGGATATTTAGCCAACTACTTCAACATAAATTCCTGTTCCTCTTACCCCTCTCTCAAAATGCATGTTCTTAGCTTCTGCTGGAGGCTATAACCCCTAGCCTTCAGGATGGCCAGCCTGTGGGCTGCAACCCTTTTTGATAAATAAAGTATTTTCCCAAATTTATAAACCTTGAGATTCTTCGGTTGACAATACCTTATTATATGCTCAGGATTGCATTAAATATTGGTGATAAAAATGTCTTATATTGGTGTAGATGATAAGATATTTTATCACAAATGTCCTTACTCTCTAATCAAGATGGCTTGTATAAAAACAAATACATGCAAAAGCATGTAAATGAATTTTATAGTGTGTATGTATGGGAAATGATGCCTTCACATGGGAATACAGGGTAAAAAGAAGTCCCAGTGGCATTGATCCATAATTACCTCAGCAGGAGGGCAGCATAGCTGCTAGAAATAAAAAGAAGAGTGCTGAGAGATTTTAGGCAGAAAGATGATTTCAAGGGTTCCATGTACTATACACAGAATTCAATATTCAGGATTGCTTTTTCTGCATAACATCTTGAGAGTCAAGTGATCCTCAACTCAATTTTGTCTTGGCCTAGAGAATTTCAACAACATTAAAGTAACAGAGAGCATAACTTAAAATACTCAAAATCATATGTAAATATAAACACATATGAGGATACTGAAGAGTATATATACATGCTATGGAAAAATAAAGGAATATTACTGACTATGCTATTTTCAAATAATCACTAGTATACTCAAGCCTTCACCAAGTATTTCTTTTCATGCGCATGATCTAGAGTGTGAGCAAAAACAGCAGAGTTCCTGCCTTTGAAAATTAAGTTGGAGATACAACCAAATGATCAATATGCTTAAATTTAAAATCCAGTTGCCCCTTGAGCAACACTGGTTTGAAATATATGGGTCCACTTAGGCATGGATTTTCTTCTGCCTTCATCACTCCTGAGACAGCAAAACCAACCCTTCCTCTTCCTTCTCCTCCTCAGCATACTCAGTGTGAGGATGATGAACATGAAGTCCTTATGATGATCTATTTCCACTTCATGAATAGTAAATATATTTTAGCTTTTCTATGATTTTCTTAATAATATTTTCTTTTCTTTAGCATTCTGTTTTGTAAGAAGACAGTATTTAACACATATACAAAATATGTATTGACTGTTTATGATATTAGTAAGTCTTCTGGTCAAGAGTGGGCTATTAGTAATTACGTTTTAGGGGGCTCAAAAATGTTGATTTTCAACCACACAGGGGGTTAGTGCCTCTAACTCTGTCATTGTTCAAAGGTCAACTGTAAGTGAAGAAGTGTTATGTACAGAAAAAATTGGCTGTCATGACAAACAATAATAATAAAATTTTATTTAGATTGGTGAAAAGGAAAGATCTCTTTAAGGGAGTGGTAGTTAAACTGAAAACTAAAGGATAGATAGGAGGTAACCAGAAGAATTAATAAAGCAAATTAATTCTCAACCTGGGATAAGACATTATGAAATAAATAACACTAATAATATATTCAAATTAACTACCTAAAATGAAATTTACATGTAGATTAGTGAAAACAATACTTCTAACTTTTATAGAGACCACACATTTCAGGTCAGCTGAACTTGAGACTGAATTTCTTATGTTCAACACTGACATAGGATTGATTTTGAGAAGTTCTCCACTGAACAAATAGCTTCCCTTCTGTTTTCTTTCATTAAAGATCTACTAAATTCCTGAAGAGCCAAGAGTGTTGTTAAATGTGGCGGAAATGTTCCCTGAATTTATAGACTTCTCACTTTCTAGCACGGGAGACAACCAGAAAAATGTAAGGGTGTTAACTCTGAAGTGCCAATTATATATGGTCAGTAAAATAAGCAGTTGCAAATAAAGTTCTTGGGTTAGCAAGAAAGTTTAGAGCTGAAGTCACAGTTGAGAATGGGTATTGCAGTGGAAGATATGAAAACAAATGCTATGCCCTCCCCAAGTGGTGTTAGACAGAAGTGTGACATATGGCCACAAGAGGATCCATTTACTGAATCCCCCAGTTCATTTTCTGTCAAAAATTCTATGCATAATCCTTCAGCCCTGAGCATAGGTAATTGTATGAGGCAGAGTTTTTCAGAGAAATAAAAGCTATAGTAAAGGGATAACTAATACAGAGAAAGAGAGAGATTGATTATGAGGGACTGACTTACATGATCACGGAGATAGAAAAGGCCCACAGTCTGCTGCCTGTAAACTGGAGATCCACAAAGTCAGTGGTGTAGTTCCAGCCCAAGCCCAAAGGCCTGTCAATCAACAGAGCCAATGATATAAATCCCAGTCCAAGTCTGAAAGCGTGAGAACCAGAAGTGCTGATGTCCAAGTGCAGGAGAAGATGGATATTCTGACTCAAACAGGAAGCACACTTGCTCTTTCTCCACTTTTTTGTTATATTTAGGCCGTCAACAAATTGGATGGAGCTCACCCACAATGATAGTGACAATCATCTCTATTCAGTTTACTGATTCAAATGCTAATGTATTACTGAAACATACTCACAGATATACACAGAAATATTTTTACCAGCTATATGGGCATTTCTTAGCATAGTCAAGTTGACGCATAAATTAACCATTCTAGTAATTACAAAAACTCTGCCTGTTGGAAGTAATGTGGAAAGGTGCCTCTTCACACTAGACTTGCTGCACAGCCAGTTCATTACAGTCTCTGAAAGGAATTGCAATCAAAGACTCAGACCTCCTTGGCCAGCCATGTTCTGATGCTTATCTGTATTCCTAACCCAACTACCTTCATTCAGAAGCTTCTTCATCAAGGTGCATTGGCCTAGTCCTTCCCCAGACCCCTCTGGTGGGAATCCTTATGGAAATTCTCATATTGAATTTTGAAGACAATTTTCTCCATCCTGATTCAGTACTCAGTACTCTTATGCTCCTAGACTTCCCCCTTTCTCTTCTCCAGTCTCCCAAGTCTATCAAATGTCAGGAGACACAAGTTTATCAAATGTTTGGTGCTCTCTCAGCAGTGAGACATTCCCCACATCTGCACGAATACATCTGAATCTCATCTCATGCATCCCATGTGAATGAGACAAAACATTGAGGAAGCTCGTGCTTTCTCCTTCTACATATGGTATGGAAATAAATATTTACATATTGCCTTAATTCACTACTCCAAAACCTGGAGGCTCTACTTTCTCCAGGCCACCTCAGCTCTTGATACATAGCATATTTTTATAATCACTTCATGTTGGTTTTGGATAAGTCTCAAAACCCTTTCAAACAGTTCTTTATTCTGCAATACCAATTGTTTAGGTAGGCATACAAATTAGAACCTATTCATTTCTGACATATATATCTCTCTTCTAATATATACATATAGATCTATCTATCTTATATATCTATAGATATATTGATATATACGTATATCAGAATAGATATATATCATAAATAAATAGGTTTATATCCATATGACTATTTACTGATGTATTTTCATTGATATATCTTACTCTATCTGTATCTATTTACAGATATTTAGAGATAGAAATAAGATAGAAATATAGATATATATTGAGATATATAATATATAGCAAAATACAGATATATAGGTATATAAGATAAAAATTATTAAATGAATGGTCTGTTGAGTGGAAAGAGAAGCATAGTTTAGACTATTCCAGAGTATTCTGTCCTTGCTCTAGTATTTTAACTATTCAAGAGTATTCTGTTCTTGCTTTAGTATTTTTAACTGTTCAAGCCAATTTTATTGTTGTGAACTTTAAAAGCAATAATTTAATTATAAAAATATTAGAAGATCTTATTAGGTAAAGATAAATGGTCATTACAAGCTGGGACATCATTAAGTCAAAAATTTAAGGTAGAGGATAGGTTTGTGTTCTAGAATAATAAAACAAATTACATAAGGAGAAATAACAGCTATAAATAGACCTAAGTTACCCCGTTCCCATTGTAGTAACAAGTGTGAATAGCTTTTCATTCAAGAGGCAAAGAAACTTGACTGAGTTTCTTTGTAAAGTTTCAAACTCAGTAAAGTTTGGAAGGCATTTGTATTAATTGAAAGTGGTACCTTCTAAAGTGTGCTCTGTGTGTGTGTATATATATATATATACACACACACACATACACATATACACAGAGAGTAGGTATATGTATATATATACCATTTATATTAAAATACCCTTCTTTATAAAACTGCTTCAAATCCTTCAATGAAATGAATTCTCTTTCTCTCTTAATATTGTAAAACATAATTTTGTGTCACCCGTTTATTGTATTTTTCATCCAACAAGAAAATATCATGCACTATAGGCATATAAATTGATACACACATATACATGTCTATCCATAAGGTTATATATATAAAACACATATTTATATGTGTGTATATATATGTGTGTTACATATTCACATATATAACGTGTATATGTATACATGTATTATTTATATACATATATATTCAGACATATATATACACATACATATATTGGGGGAAGGATGTTTATCTTTTCTCTTAATTTTTATTTATTCAATGAGGATAATAATTTCTAATTAATAGAACTATACAGAGATGAATGAGTAATGTAATATACTTTGTGCCAATAACTTATTATCAATATTTAGATAGGTAGAAAGGAAATCAGTATATTGAAGAGATGTCTGCAGTCCAGGTTTACTGCAGCACTATTGATGATAGCTAAGATATGGGATCAAACTAAGTGTCCATCAATGGATGAATGGATAAAAAAAGCCTGGTACATAAACACAACGGAATATTATTCAATCATAAAAAACAATGAAATCCTGTCAGTTGCAACAACATGGATGGAAATGAAGAATATTATGTAAAGTGAAATAAGCCAGGCCCAGAAAGACAAATATTGTATGCTGTCACTCATATGCAGGAGCTAAAAATGTTGACCTCATGGAGACAGACAATAGAATGATTGTTACCAGACAATGGCAAGCGTTGTGGGGAGGGTGGGGGAATAAAGAGGGTTTAACTAATGCGTACAAAAGTATAGTTAGAGAGAGTAAGATCTAGTGTTTGATAGCATAATAGGATAATTGTAAATAACAATAATTTAGTTTACATTTTAGAATAACTAGAAGAATGAAATTGGAATGTTTCTAACACAAAGAAATGATAAATGTGTACAGTAATGGATATCCCAGTCACCTTGATTTGATTATTACACATTGTATGCTTGCATCAAAATATCATATGGACTCCATAAATATATGCAACTTTTGTGTATCCATAAAAATAAAAATTAAAAAATTATATAGAATAACAGATAGATAAGTATTTGTATGCATCAATTTATAT
Organism: Pan troglodytes; assembly: GCF_028858775.2. Taxonomy (NCBI): domain Eukaryota; kingdom Metazoa; phylum Chordata; class Mammalia; order Primates; family Hominidae; genus Pan; species Pan troglodytes. The sequence goes on along the minus strand of NC_072398.2, from coordinate 57,353,388 downwards.
ATCTATAATACATGCTTTTTTGTTGGATGAAAAATACAATAAACGAAGGACACAAAATTATGTGTTAGAATATTAAGAGAAAGATATCATTTTATTGAAGAATGTTGAGTCATTTCATAAAGAAGAGTATTTCAATATAAACTTTGAAATAAATTAGGCACTTAACTGCCAAAATAGAAAGGGTACTGATAGATAAGAAAACAGCATGAACAAAAGAATAAATGCCTCTGGCATGATGAAATAATAGCAATGTTAAAATGTTACTTTGCTTTAAGTCTTTTCTTATTAAGTGATTTAATATGAAAACTGCCACATAATTAAATTTAGATAAATAAGTAAATATAAAGTGGAATGATAATCTAGATTTGAGTGGTTCTTCCTTCAATAAATTAGACACAGCAGCAATATAGAAGGCACATTCAAAGTGTTATTAATTTAAATTATTTTAGTAGCTGTGACATTTAGCTTTAGGAAAAATATATGCTTTAAATGGGGTGCTTTTGGTAAATGAAAATTTTTGCTATGGATGTCAACATTTATTTTTTAAAGAACAATTATTTGAATATGATACAAATAGTTATTAGATACTTTTTTTCTGTGCTACACTTGTTCTTTGTGTACTTGTTCCTTGTGCACTTATTTTTTGTCATTTTTTGCTTTCTATTTTTATGATATTCATCAATTCATTTATTCTAATAATCAATAACTATTATTTCAAAATGAAAATAAGAAAATGGGTCTTTAAAAAAATAAGCACATTTCTATTTATCCAGGTTTTGAAAGTCATGGTTATAGTTAAAGTATTGATTGTTACTAAATTGTTATTTTAAAAATGTTATTTCATGACTAGACGTATTACCTTTCATTAGCATATGCTTTCTGATGCAGTACACAATTCCAATATTCCAGGAAAATTACATGTTAACAAAATTGGTTGAGTTTCCTGTTTCAAAAAATTATCCCTGATATGTGGCTTTCAAAAGTCATTAATTTTTAGAGGGCTCCTGCCATAAAATATATTGACAATAATCTCAGAACTCAATGTGTGGCAAAGCACATGGTTAAGCATTAGCTTTCTATCCAGGAAAATACAAAAGTATAATCCCCCAAAACCTTTCCCAGATACATGTCAGGGAGTGCTTAGATAGGACCACCAGTTAGAAATAAAATGATACCAAATCAATGGCAGGGAAACAACTCTACAACCAACCATTTCTTTTCACTTCTAGCTTTAAGCAAGGTATGCCCAGTGAGTTATGACACTCAAGGCCCTACTTACAGAGGACTGGACTGGCACAATTTCCAACCTCGGAAATAAAATATAAACTCACATGTCTGTTTTAGCATAGGTCTGATTATGAGGCATATAGATACAGCATCTAAAAATGAGGGAAGGTGATATATTTGGGTACTCGTCACCTCCAAATCTCATGTTGAAATTTAATCCCCTATGTGGGAGGTGGGTCTTGGTGGGAGGTGTCTGTCACAGAGACAGATTACTCATAAAAAGACTTGGTGTCATTCTTATAGCCATGTAAGAGTGAGTCTTTACTCCATTAATTTCCATGAGATAGAATTGTTAAAAAGAGCCTGGCACCTTCCTCTCTGCTCTCTTCTTTCCTCTTTTGCCATGTGATGCCTGTACCCCTTCACTTTCAGTTGTGAATAGAAGCTTCCTGAAGCCCTCATCAGAGGAAGATGCTGGTTCCATACTTCTTCTAAACCACATAAACCTCTTTTCTTTATAAATTACCCAGGTTCGAGTATTCTTTTATAGCAACACAAAACACAGTAAGATAAGGGAGAGTAATCATGGAGTTCATTATGGGATTGTGGGAATGTAATTAAATGTAAGATATTTTTGACTTTTTCCAGAGGGGTGTGTGTGTGTGTGTGTGAGAGAGAGAGAGAGAGAGAGAGAGACAGAGACAGAGACAGAGAGAGAGAAACTGAGCTAGTCCCTTTCCCTGAATAAGTGCCCCTCCACCCCAACTCCCTTCCCAAGCACTGCTCTGTGCTTCAGTAGTACAATCCCCTCCAGACCACTTTCCAGTTTATCAGCTTTATTCACTGAGCTCTACGAAACTTTGCAGACTGAAGGGAGGAAAGAGAAGAAGGTGTTAATTTCACTCTTATTTCACCTCTGCATCTCTGCTGATTGCTTTTCCAAAGAAGCTATTCCAAATGACATCAGTATAAGGTAAGTGCTCTTACAAATATAAAACAAAGAAGTCTACCATGTTGTTAAGGTTTCATAAGGTCGGCTTGCCATATTAGAACACACAGTCTTCTCAGAATGTCAGATCAACTACACTTTCCTTCAGCCAAGTGCATTTATGCTTCTACTTTCTGGCACCCTGCCACAACTGAGTAGCTTTTCATTTTTCAAACACTGCAGCACAGCACTCTTAACTAGGCAACTGCTCCTCATTTCTGCCCAAATCTCTTTATCATGGAATTGGGTTCATTTCAAAAAATTTATCATTTTGAGAAGGAACTGCAATGCAAAAACAATGCCATTTATCAGCTTAGGCAAGGGGACTGCTAGGAAATGATAAATTTCCTGTATGTGGCTTTAGTTTATCACCAGCTTATTTTAACTTCTTGCACTTGCTGGATACACTTGTATGACAGGTAAACTTTAAGTGCCTCATGCCCTTCTTCCCTGATAAATGTGCTTAATAATGTAGATGTGTATTTATAAAGTTGTCTTTCACCAGAGAATGTACAAGAAAGGGAAACTGTAAGAATTATAGTATGCTTTTAAATACATGATCTTAAGAATCTTGTAGTCTAATGTTCTAATCTATAAAAAACATCTCTGAAACCTTGAGTGGTCAAATAAGCAATGTAAAATCATGGAGGCAGTTTATGGCAGAGCCAGGAACTGAACCTAGAATAAGACACTTTCTCTCCTTCCACATGAGTAAATTAGTATGGTATAATAATTAGTTTATTAAAAGATACTGTATTAGGGTTCTCTAGAGGGAACGAACTAATGGAATACATATATATAGGAATATATATATATATGGAAATATATATATATTCCATTAGTATATATATACTTCACATCAGCATTTAAGTATTGTTAACTTTATGTAATAGTATATATATTCCATTAGTTTAGAATATGTAATATGTAATAGTATGTAAAGTATGTAATATGTAATAGTATGTAAAAGTATATATATATATTCCATTAGTATATATATATATACACACACACAGAAATGGAATATATATATACACTAATGAAATACATATATACTTTATATATATATACTATATATAGTGTATATATATATACACACACTAATGGAATATATATATACTTTTACATACTATTACATATTACATACTTTACATACTATTACATATTACATATTCTAAACTAATGGAATATATATACTATTACATAAAGTTAACAATACTTAAATGCTGATGTGAAGTCAATAAATCTTATTTCACATGATGAAGATATTTTCTTTCTACAAGTTTATATATGCACAAACATGTTTTAACAAAAGGAGGAAATACTCATGACAATTACTTGAAAATTTTATATATATATATATATATGAGTTTATTAAGTATTAACTCACACGATCACAAGGTCCCACAATAGGTCATCTGCAGGCTGAGGATCAGAGAGAGCCAATCCTAGTTCCCAAACTGAAGAACTTGGAGTCTGATATTCCAGGGCAAGAAGCATCCAGCACGGGAGAAAGATATAGTCTAGGAGGCTGGGCCAGGCTCCTTTTTCACATTTTTCCACCTGCTTATATTCTAGCTGCGATGGCAGCTAATTAGATTGTGTCCACTCAGATTAAGGAAGGGTCTGCCTTTCCCAGCCCACAGACTCAAATGTTAATCTCCTTTGTCAACACCCTCAGATACACTCAGGATTAATGCTTTGTATCCTTCAATCCAATCAAGTTGACACTCAGTATTAACCATCACAAGTCCACCCCTTGTCAACTTGAACCTATACACATCTCCTGAAATCATACATAATCTTAAAATAAAGACAATAATAAGGTCATAATTACCCCTAACATAATACAACTATCCTTCATACAAACAGAAATGTACAAATCCCCAAACCAAATACTATTACATAAAGTTAACAATACTTAAATGCTGATGTGACATCAATAAATCTTATGTCACATGATGAAGATATTTTCTTAGCACAAATGTACACATGCACAAACATGTTTTTAACAAAAGAAGGAGGAAATATTCATGACAATTACAGTCCTCGTTTCTTCAGCTGGTCATGTGTTTGTAGCTGGTATTGATGACTACTTTTTCTACTACCCATTCTGTGTTCCCATTGCCTTCAGCAAGCATCCCAGCAGGTCATCATTTTGTTGTTGCTGTTTTGTTTTGTTTTTTGTTTTTTTTCCAGTGGAGTGACCCAAACTTTCATTCCTGAAGGGTGTGGGTCATTTGTATTCCTGCCTGAATTGGGCTGTTGTAGTTTCCCATTGAGGTAACTCACAGGGCATGGCAATACTAAGAGATGCCCTAATGGATCTCCTGTATTCCATGCGTGCTCGTCCTTACTTCCGTTGTGGAGTAGTAAACTGATTTCATCTTGATAGTCTGGGTCAGTCACCCCAGCCAACACGGTACATCCCCTCTTTGCCTATTGACTTAAAGGTAGAAGCCCAAAGTGTCCAGGTGTCCATCTTAACTTCCAGTTTAATGGAATTGATGTTGTGTCTCCTCCCTCTGGATCTAAGACCTCTAGGCCAGCAGAATGTAATGTTGTGGGAACAGGAAGCAAAAATTTCACTAGTGGATCACTAGGGGTGATGATGAGTGGTGCCACTTCCACTTCCACTCCTTGATTCCTGGACCCATGAATCCTGGCTATGGGAGAAACAGTACCATATATTGGATGCTGATTCAGAGCTTACATGGCCTTCTGGACAATTTTGTCCCAGCCCTGAAAAGTACTGTCACCTAGTTGACGTTGTAATTGTGACTTTAAAAGGCCATTTCACCATTCTATCAATCCAGCTGCTTCAGGATGAGAGGGAACATGGTAAGACTAGTGAATTCCATAATCACGAGCCCATTGCTACACTGCTTTAGCCATAAAGTGAGTGCTTTAGTCAGAGGCAATGCTTTGTGGAATACCATGATGGTGGATAATATATTCCATGAGTCCACAGATGGTAGTCTTGGCAGAAGCATTGTGTGCAGGATGGGCAAACACATATCCAGAGTAAGTGTCTATTCCAGTGAGGACAAACCTCTGCTCTTTCCATGATGGAAGAGGTCCAGTATAATCAACCTGCCAACAAGTAGCTGGCTGATCACCCAAGTGAATGGTACCATATCAAGGGCTCAGTGTTGTTGTATGCCACTGGCAAATTGGACACTCAGCAGTGGCCACAGTCAGATCAGCCTTCATGAGTGGAAGTCCATGTTGCTTAGACCATGTGTAACCTCCATCTCTGCCACCATGGCACACTCCTCACCCGCCCTGGCTATTACCATCCACATGGAAGGGGGGTGAGCCACCCTTACCGTGGGGGGTGCCTATGTATGTCCATTATTAGCGTGCTCTTTTTTCCTGGATATTAGGAACAATTTCACAGGGTGCGTGTACACAGACTGGGATATGAAAACTAATATCATCCTCTGCACCTCCAGGTAGTAGGAACCATATCACACATTGGGTGTACACTTTTTGCGAGATTTGGGGTAATGTCATCCTGTGTTTCCCTGAATATTCGGAGAAATATCACAGGGCAGGTGTACACCCACTACTCTATTGGGAGGAACATCATACTTTACCTACTGGAAATTAGGAGCAATATCACAGACGGGGTGTAAAGCCACTGTCATATTTGAAGTAATATCATGCTCTCGCAGACTAGTTATGAGGAGCAATATCACAGGGGGGTGTATATCTTCTGCGGTATTGGGAGTAATGTCATCATCTGTTCCTTTAGATGATAGGAACAATATCACGGGGCGGGGATGTACACACCGTGTATTTTTGGAAGCAATGTCATTCTCTCTTCTTCTAGATTTTATGATTTGTATCACAGGTGGGGTGTACACCCCTTGTCTTATTGGGAGAAATCTCATCCTCTTTCAAGCTATATATTTAGAACAATATTCCATGTGGGCTGTACATCTCTTCAATATTGGTAGTAATAGCATCTTCTCCTTTCCTGGATATGAGAAACAACATCACAGGCGGGGTGCACACCCCTTGCAATATTGGGAGTAATATCACCTCTCCCTATGTCATTATTGAGGACAAAATCACAGGGTGAGTGTACAGCTCTTACGTTATTGGGAGTAATATCATCCACTCACCCCCTGGATATCAGAAACTATATCACAGAAGAGGTGTACACCCCCTTCAATATTGTCAGCAATATCACCCTCTTCCCACCTGGATATTAGGAACAATACCAGGGATATGACACCCAATATCGCAGGGAGTAGAAACACTCCTGTGATACTGTTCTTAATATTCAGGGAGGAAGAGGATGATATTACTCCCAATAGAGTGAACTTAGCAACCAACCAGCTTCATTATGTTCCTTAGTCCTCCACATATGGTCAAATGTGTTATGTATACAGTCACTAAACTCCTTGCCTCTCATGATCAATGAATCGGGAGTGTCAAATGCATTTATTTTGCATACTCACTTAACAGTTCACACCAAGTACTATCAGTGTTCTCCATACTACTAGAATTTGAGTACTTAGCATTTTTGGGTCTAATCATATTAAGCAGCCAACTCCAGAAACCCCAAAACCAATGAAGGAACTCCATCCTTAATATTCTGTTCCTGTAGAACCACTCCTGATACCAAATCTGTATTAGTCAGCATTTGCTAGAGGGACAGAACTAATGGAATATATATATATATATATATATGTATGTATGTGTGTATATATATAGAAATTGGAATGGAATTATATATATGTATATATGTGTGTGTATATATATATGTATATATATATGGGGGAGTTTAGTAAATATTAACTCACATGATCACAAGGTCCCACGACAGGCTGTCTGAAGGCTGGGGAGCAAGGAAAGCCAGTCCTGGTTCCGAAGCTGAAGAACTTGGAGTCCGATGCCAGGGCAGGAAGCATCCAGCCTGGGAGAATGATGCAGGCTGGGAGGCTAGGCCAGTCTCTCTTTTCATATTTTTCTGCCTGCTTATATTCTAGCCACATTGGCAGCTGACTTGATTGTGTCCACTCTGTTAAGGGTGGGTCTGCCTTGCTCAGCCCACTGACTCAAATGTTAATCTCCTTTGGCAACACCCTTACAGACACACCCAAGATCAATAGTTTGTATCCTTCAACCCAATCAAGTTGACACTCAGTATTAACCATCACAGATACCTGCTGAAACTCTACTTGGCATCATACCCTAGTTAGGGAATAAAGGTGTGTATGAATAAGGAAAGTAGATTAATGCTTTACAGAGATTTTATTTATTTATTTATTTAGATGGAGTCTCACTCTCTTGCCCAGGCTGGAGTGAAGTGGCAGGATTTCAGCTCACTGCAACCTCCGCCTCCCAGGTTCAGGCGATTCTCTTGCCTCAGCCTCTTGAGTAGCTGGGATTACAGGCACGTGCCACCATGTCCGGCTAATTTTTATATTTTTAGTGGAGACTGGGTGTCACCATGTTGGTCAGGCTGGTCTCAAACTCCTGACCTCATGATCCACCCGCCTCGGCCTCCCAAAGTGCTGGGATTACAGGTGTGAGACACCGCGCCTGGCCTGGAGATTTTTATTGCAACAAGTAACTTATCAAATAGTTGCAAATATAGTATTTCTGATAATCACTTTAAAAGTGCAATGAAAAATCATAGTCATGTTCTCTCGGAAAATATGAGGAAGTAGACGCTAGTGGCAGATGGTCAAGGAAAGATACTCTGAACATGTCATGAGACAAAATTTACATATGATGTTTTTTGAAATGAAAAATTCTGAGCTATGTGCTCTTAACACTGTCCTCCTAACAGTGGGATAACTATCCCACGTTAATATTTTATTTGAACATCAATTAGCCAAATACCTTCAAAAACATTGATCTGTAGAATGTTACTTTCTGGCTGTGGGCTCTAGTGCTTCTTCTGACTTAAAATGTTTTTTTTCACTAGTAATTCTTGAACATCTCTGGGACCTCTTTTCAAACGCAAAAGGCATAGCTATTGCTTGTTCAATATCTCCACTTCAATTTTCAATAGACACTTCAATATTTCATATGCCAGACAGATTTTTAAATGTATATTAAATCATAAGGAGCAAAGAGAATAGATTTCTGAAAAAGTGAAATAAAAAGGGAAATAAATTTATACCAGCCATCGGTACTTACAATGAGCTGAACAGAGGGTTCAGGAACAGTGCAATGCCCATGTGGAAATTTGAATCATGACAGAAGTGTAAAGAAAGATCAGAGAGGACAGGGCAGCCTAGTCAATAAATAATATTTTTTAAAATCTTTATCTTTATGGAAGCAATCTAAACTTTAAGTTGCTGAAGATAGATCAATAGAAAATGTCATACTGAATTTCAAAGAAAAAAACAATGAGAAAAAAAAAGCAAGTTAGAACTGTAGGCAATTTCAAAAAGTGTCATATACAAATAGGTGGATTACCAGAAGGAGAGAAAATGGAGAAATAAATTTAAAGTAATGACTAAAAACTTTCCAAAATTAAGGACAGACATTATAGTCTGGATCCATGAAGCATGAAGCTCTCAGGGAACATCAAGTAAGAAAAATTTAAAAACAAACATACAAACAAAAAATACAACTACACATATTCAACTGTATAATAAAGCTTCTGATTCCATAATTCTTTGATGTTTAACTGGGGACAACTTTTGTGCTTTGTCTTTCTTCTTCATCTACTGTCTTATATCTGGGTAAGCCAAGAAAGCCTTAGTTCTCCTTTCTTTAGTGCCAGTGTGTGATTCAAATTCCCCAACTCCCTTCTCATGCCCCAGAATGTTCAAATCAGCCCCACCCACTAAGCACCATAAAAAGCCTAAATCAGTCTCTTTTCTGCAATTTCTCAAGTCGTTTTAGGACCAGCTTTGGTGGCCCACTATCTTCTTCCAAGAGATTTTCTTATGTTAATAATGAACTTTTTCATGCTTTCTTAGTGAGTGTGTGGCTTCACCGGTCTTAGTATCTAAACCAAATTTTGGGTGTAAATTCATCCCATGATTGCTGGGTTGCCTTAACAAAACTATAGAAAAGCAAAGACAGAAACATTCTTGAAAGAAGTTGGAAAATGAGGTGTGAGATAAAGCATCTTATAGTGAAACTTAGATTCTAAATATGGTGACTTCTTATCAGAAACTATGCGAAGAAACAAGTACACTTTAATACTAAAACATTGAAAAGAAAAAGCAACCACAAATCTAGAATTCTACATGTAGTTAAATTATCATTAAAAGATTTTTTTAAAAAAAACTTACTTTGACAAAGCAGAAATCTGAGCAAATATATTACCAACTGATTTTCCCTGTAGGAAATTTTAAAATATCTTCAGGAAAAAAGAACGTGATATATATTAATAATTCAGATCTATGTAAATCAAGAGCATTGAAGAAAGAATAAATGGAGGTAAAACAAAATATCTTCTTTTTTAAATTGATCGAAATATAAGTAAATGTTTAAAAGTAATCATAGTAATAATAAATGAATTGGGTGATTATAGTAGCACCAAAAAAGTATGAGAAAACTCAAAAATAAGAAGTAAAAGTTAACACACATAAAAAATGATGGAAGTATGCTAAAAGGAACTGAAAGAACTTCCATTAACCAAAAGTGGAAAAATTTTCTCAAAAGAAAATCAAATAGTATTGGATTGTAACCCAGATTGTAAAATAAATATCTATGAGTTCATATTATTGTAAATAAATGATTGGATAAATAAATATTGTAGATGTCTTAGTCCATTTGTGCCGCTAAAGCAGACTACAGCACACGAGATAATTTGTAAAGAACAGAAATACATTTTGTCACTCTTCTGGAGGTTAGAAAATCCCAGGTCAAAAGGCACCAGCATGATCACTGTCTAGTAAGAGCCCAGTCTCTGCTTCCAAGATGATGCCTTCTTACTGCATCCTCTTAAGGGGAGGAATAATATGCCCTCAAGTGGCAGAAGGTGGAAGGTTTTATCACCTAAATTTTGACCAGAAGAGGAGCCCTCATGACCAAATCCCTTCTTAAATACCTTACCACATTGCCCATTAAGTTCTAACACCTGATGGCCAGTGATGATGAGCATTTTTTCATGTGTCTTTTGGCTGCATAAATGTCTTCTTTTGAGAAGTGTCTGTTCATATCCTTCGCCCACTTGTTGATGGGGTTGTTTGTTTGTTTGTTTTTCTTGTATATTTGTTTGAGTTCATTGTAGATTCTGGATATTAGCCCTTTGTCAGATGAGTAGATTGTAAAAATTTTCTCCCATTCTATAGGTTGCCTGTTCACTCTGATGGTAGTTTCTTTTGCTGTGCAGAAGCTCTTTAGTTTAATGAGATCCCATTTGTCAATTTTGGCTTTCGTTGCCATTGCTTTTGGTGTTTTAGACATGAAGTCTTTGCCCATGCCTATGTCCTGAATGGTATTGCCTAGGTTTTCTTCTAGGGTTTTTATGGTTTTAGGTCTAACATTTAAGTCTTTAATCCATCTTGAATTAATTTTAGTATAAGGTGTAAGGAAGGGATCCAGTTTCAGCTTTCTACATATGGCTAGCCAGTTTTCCCAGCACCATTTATTAAATAGGGAATCCTTTCCCCATTTCTTGTTTTTGTCAGGTTTGTCAAAGATCAGATGGTTGTAGATATGTGGCATTATTTCTAAGGGCTCTGTTCTGTTCCATTGGTCCATATCTCTGTTTTGGTACCAGTACCATGCTGTTTTGGTTACTGTAGGCTTGTAGTAGTTTGAAGTCAGGTAGTATGATGCCTCCAGCTTTGTTCTTTAGGCTTAGGATTGACTTGGCAATGCGGGCTCTTTTTTCATTCCATATGAACTTCAGTTTTTTCCAATTCTGTGAAGAAAGTTATTGGTAGCTTGATGGGGATGGCATTGAATCTATAAATTACCTTGGGCAGTATGGCCATTTTCACGATATTGAATCTTCCTATCCATGAGCATGGAATGTTCTTCCATTTGTTTGTATCCTCTTTTATCAAAACCACAATGAGATACCATCTCACAACAGTTAGAATGGCGATCATTAAAAAGTCAGGAAACAACAGGTGCTGGAAAGGATATGGAGAAATGGGAACACTTTTACACTGTTGGTGGGACTGTAAACTAGTTCAACCATTGTGGAAGTCAGTGTGGCGATTCCTCAGGGATCTAGAACTAGAAATACCATTTGACCCAGCCATCTCATTACTGGGTATATACCCAAAGGATTATAAATCATGCTGCTATAAAGACACGTGCACAGGTATGTTTATTGTGGCACTATTCACAATAGCAAAGACTTGGAACCAACCCAAATGTCCATCAATGATAGACTGGATTAAGAAAATGTGGCACATATACACCATGGAATACTATGCAGCCATAAAAAATGATGAGTTCATGTCCTTTGTAGGGACATGGATGAAGCTGGAAACCATCATTCTCAGCAAACTATCGCAAGGACAAAAAACCAAACACCACATATTCTCACTTACAGGTGGGAATTGAACAGTGAGAACACATGGACACAGGAAGGGGAACATCACACTCTGGGGACTGTTGTGGGGTGGGGGGAGGGGGGAGGGATAGCATTAGGAGATATGCCTAATGTTAAATGACGAGTTAATGGGTGCAGCTCACCAACATGGCACATGTATACATATGTAACAAACCTGCACGTTATGCACATGTACCCTAAAACTTAAGGTATAATAATAAAAAATAATAATAATAAAAAGTTCTAACACCTGAACTTTGGAGGGGGCATATTCAAACCATAGCAATGGGAAAAGAATCTCCCAGGCAGAGATTTCCAAATAATTTATGTAAACACTCTGCTTTCAAGGAAGTGGAGCATAAAGTGTCACTTTTTAAGAGTAGGTTGCATATAGTGACTTCCTTTCAAAAGTAGTATGGAAAGGAGATAAACAAATAACTTTACAGTGGAGAAACCCTATTAAGGTGTTAGAACTTAATTCTTATTTAGTTTATCAAAACAAAACAAAACAAAACAAAGACATACAAAGCAATACGTGATTGTATGGTTTGAATCTGTCACCCAGAAATCAAGTGCTGAAAACTTAATCTCCAACGAGACAATGTTGGGAGGAAGGGCCTAATGGAAAGTATTTAGGTCATGAGGGCTCATGAATAGATTGTCATAAAAAAGGCTCACAGGAAAGGGTTTGTTCTCTTGTGCTTCATCCTTTCTTTTTCTCTCATGTGATGTTGTAGCAAGAAGGCCCTCACCAGATGCCAGTGTCTTACCTTGCACTTCCCAGCCTCAATAACTGTTAAGTATATACATTTCTGTTATTTGTAAAATACCTAGTCTCAGGTATTTTCTTATAGCAGCGCAAAAAGAACTAATACAGTCATGTCGATGTTCTGTACCCTTAATATGATGTGATGAAAATGACACAGAACTCTGTGGTCCTCCTCACTAAAAACTATAAACCTAATTATAAAACAAACAAACCAAAACCAAAAAAATGGACACATTTCACTTGAGAGAAACTCTACAAAATACCTGGCCAGTGTTCCTTAAAACTGTCAAGGTCATCGAATACAAGGGGAAAGTCTGAGAAACAATCAAAGCTGAGAAGAGCCTGAGAAGCATGGCAACTAAATGTAATATGGTATATTGGATGAGATTCTGGAACAGAAAAAGTAATTAAATAAAATTAATAGAATCTAAATAGAAATGAACCTTAGTTTATAACAATGCATCAATATTGGTCACATTATGATATGGTTTGGCTGTGTCCACACCCAAATCTCATCTTGAATTGTAGTTCCCATAATCCCCACATGTCATGGGAGGGACCCAGTGGAAAGTAATTGAATCATGGGGACAGTTATCTCCATGCTGCTCATGATAGTGAGTGAATTCTCACAAGACATGATGGTTTTATAAGGGTCTTTTCCCCTTTTGCTTGGCACTCCTCCTTGCTGCTACCATATGAAGAAGGATGTGTTTGCTTCCCTCTCTGCCTTGATTATAAGTTTCCTGAAGCCTCCCCAGCCCTGTAAAACTGCAAGTCAATTAAGCCTCTCTTTTTATAGATTACCCAGTCTCAGGTATGTCTTTATTAGCAACGTGAGAACGGACTAATACATATTAATAGTAACAAATATACCATACTAATGCAAGATGTTAATAATAAGGGAAACTATGGTGCCTATGGTGGGGGGTTGGTGGGAGCAGGTAATATGAGACTGTGTACCATATTTGCAATTTTTCTGTAAATATAAAACTGTTCTAAAATTTAAAAGTTAGCGTAAAGATTAAAATGTTCTTAATAAGAAAAATAGGTAAATATATTTTAGTAGATCTTATAAAAATATTGTATGAAGCAGTGAAAAATAGATGACTAGATGACAGCTACTCTCAACAGAATATATGAAATATACTCCTATGGGAAAATAAGAAAACAATTTTTACAAAGTTCAAAAATATCTAAAAGTCAAAAAATATACTTTAAACATACATGAAAAAATAAATTCACAAATATCAGGATAATTATATTCCCAAAATTATGATAGTGTGTATCTCTGATGGAAGGATGCAAGCTTCCAATACAGAGGAGGGAAGACACTTGTATAGAAGCAGTTTTTAGTTTTCTTGTAACTGGATGTTATCATTTAATAAAAACACACATTATACATATTGATATCAATTAATAAAAGAGGTTATGCATGGAGCTACAATGAAAGCACACTATAAACAAGATTATTATAAATCAGTGCACCTGGAGTCAACAGCAATAAAAAAACAAAACCCTAGTTATACTTAAATGAGTATTAAATATATTTCTCTCAATTGCATACTTTCTTTACCTTTAAATAGTTATGGTAATACTGGTTTCAGTACATTTCTAATGGTGTGGTTATGCTTATTTTTTGCTATTATTAATTGACACATAACTAATGTACATATTTTTGGGGTACAGTGTGATATTTCGATTTATGTACATGATGTATAATGATCAAATCAGAGTAATTAGCATATTCATCACTTCACACATTTATCAGTTCTTTGTGTTGGGAACATTCAAAATCTGCTCTTCTAATTGTTTCAAAATATATAAAATATTGTTGTTAGGTAGTGATTCTACAGTCCTGTAGAAGACCAGAAATTTTCTCTCCCACTTAGCTGTATTTTTGTATCTGTTAACCCACCTTTATCTATCTTCCTCTTCCTCCTACTTTTCCTTGCCTCTAATAACCACTCTTTTACTCTCTACTTCTATGAGATCAAATTTTTTAGCTTCCACATCTGAATAAGAAAATGTGGTACTTATCTTTCTGTACCTGGCTTATTTCGCTTAACCTAATGTTCTCCAAGCTCATCCATGTTTCCATGAATGACAGAATTTTCTTATTTTGTATGGTGAAATAGTGTTCCATAGTGTGTATACACCACATTTCCTTTATCCATTCATCTGCTGATGAACACTTAGGTTTATTTCCATATGTTGGCTCTTATGAATAGTGTTGCAATAAATGTGAAAATGCAGATTTCACATACTAATTTTTTTGACATTCTAATTTCCTTTTTTTGGAAAGAGTATGAGATTGGATCCAGTACTGGCATTGCTGGATTATATATTAGTTTTTTTTTAGTTTTTTGAGGAAACTTCTTTCTGTTTTTTGTAATGGCTCTACTAATTACATTCATACCAACAATGTATACGAGTACTTCTTTCTCCACATCCTTGCAAGAACTTGTTAACTTCTACATTTTTCATAAGAGTCATTTGAACTACAAGAAGATACTATCTCATTGTGGTTCTGATTTACAATTTTCTGATGCTTAGTGATGCTGAACATTTTTATGCATATTTATTGTCTATTTGTATGTCTTCTTTTGAGAGATTTCTACTCAGTTCATTTATCCATTTCCAGTTGGATTATTTATGGTTCTTTGCTTTTTGTTTTTGCTATTGAGTTGTTTGAGTTTCTTGACTATTCTGGGTATTAATTTCTTGAAAATTTGCATGCATTATGTCAGACCAAAAACAAAAAAAAAATCAAAGAATATTTGTTTCCAAAATATATTTTTATGCCACTGAATGAATTACATTTTTGCAAAATGTTAGTGCTGTACACCAAAAGTTAAAACAATATTTAGTATTCTCAATTAATCAGCATCTGACTGCAAACAACAGAAACCTACCCTCTTAATGAGAGCAAAAAAAATCATTAATTGTTTCTTGTTAAGCTTCCAGAAGTACCAGAGGTATCTCCAGAAGCTGGAGTTCCAGATTACTTCATCAGAACCTAGTGTATTTCAGGACTGGTCGTTGGTGACAACAATAAGCCCCCAATAGGTGTAATCTCTCACTGTGACACTTAAGCCTCGGAAAACTGGATGACCCCAAAAGCTGTAACCCTCCAGAAGAGATTCTGTGCAGTGCCTTCTTCAGTCCATATCTCTAGATTCTATATTGTAGCTTTAGGTAAAGCCTAGGTTAGCTGTCTGGGCTCAAGAGGCACTGGGGTTGGGAAAGAGAATTCTACTTTAGAGAAAAACTGGAAAAGCTTCTACTTTAGAGATACAGGGATTCATGTCATAAAAATGTCCTCAGTCTAAATGGCTGTGTTTAAAGAAGACTTGAAACCAAAAATAAATAAATAGGTAGTTAGGTACATTCTCATTAGAGTGACTCTGGGAAAATTGATATCTGTTTGCAATTGTTTACCTGAACATTGGCATGGCTGAAGACAGTTAAATCATGTTATTTGTGTATTTCAGCTAACCCAAATGATATCAGGTAATTAATAAGTAAATTCAAAGAAACAGGGCCAGAATCCATTCCTATGTCATAGTATATGGTAAGAGATTTGTCCCAGTAATGCTGACTCTAAACAAAATACCATTGTGAGGGAGAAGCCTGATGTGTAAGAAGCTCGCTACAATTTAGTTTGTGATTGATTCCTGAAAATAAGTCAAAGTTTTATAAACTCTCAAAACAATTGCATTTCTCATAATAGAGCTCTCCACAGAGTTGCTGCCTGTAAACACTGCTTTTAGAATTTTGCTTGATAACTTTTGCAATCTAATAAGTAATTAAGTGGCATATAGTACCTTACATAAAAACTACTGTGAAGATTTGTTTGATTGAAGAAAAAAGAAAGGAATATTTGGATTTGAATTGTGACTAAAACCAAAATCTAAGATAGTTGTATTGTTATTTTAGTGTTTTGACAGATAGGAAGCATGAAAGGGGGAAAACAGGCTGCCTGGCTGAACTGGAGGACCGTATGTTAAAATGGTTACCCAAGTACTGTGGTTTGAATATTTGTTTCTCCCTCAAATTCACATGTTGAAATCCTCAATTTCAAGGTGATGTTATTAGGAAGTGAGGCTTTTGGGAAATGATAGGGTCATGAGGGTGTAGCCCTCATGAATGGGACTAGTGCCCTTATAAAAGAGACCCTAGAGAGACCTCTAGCCTTTCCACCATGTGAAGACACAGTGAGAAGGCACCATCTGTGAACCGGAAAGCAGGCTTTCCCCAGACACTAAATCTGCTGGTGCCTTGATTTTGGACATTCTAGCCTCCAGAACCCTGAGAAATAAAATTCTCTTGTTTATAAGCCACTCAGTTTATGGTACAGCAGACCCTCCACATCTGTGGCTTCTGCATAGCTAAATTCAACCAACCTCAAATTGAAAATATTTTTTTTAAATGTGCTTGTACTGAACCTGCAGAAATGTTTTTGGTCATTATTCACTAAACAATAGAGTATAATAACTATTTACATGGGATTTACATTGTATTAGGTATTACAAGCAATCTAGAGATGATTTGATGTATATAGGAGGATGTACAGAAGCCATATAAAATACTCTGCCACTTTATATAAGTAGCATGAGCATCCATGAATTTTGGTATTCATAGAAGACCCTAGATCCAATCCCCCATGGATACTGAGGAACAACTGTATTTTTGTTATAGCATCCAGATAGAATAAGATACTGAGATAACTTGAAAGGTGCAACACATCTCCCCTGGGCATTTAAATCTAAGTAAAGAGGTAGGAAAACAGAATGTCATTGATATATACTTTTTTTTATTTTTTATGTTGGCAAGATATAAGAAAAATGTTTGCTCACTAACAAGCAGAAATGGCAAGAAATAGGATGATTCTGTAAATCTGCGGCCTGGAGAAAATGGAAAACCAGCTGCTTTTAGATTCCAAAGCGCTATTGAGAGGCCTGAATAAGATTTTGATTGACCAACACACAGAAAATGTTTCAATTGAACAATTCCTTGTGAAGTTTAAATTCGGTGATTTCCTCATCTGATGCCTTATGATCCTTTAAAATAAATATCATCGAGAGGCAAAAGGAAAAGAGGGCGAGGGGAGAGGAGAGCGATGGTGGGGGTGGTCAGGTGAGCAGAAGAAAAGGGAGAGAAAAGAGAAAGGCACAATTATAAAAGTAAAAAATAATTGAGAAATTTGTAGAAATAAGTTAGCTTTGTTAATATAGAATATGAGACTGGCCAAAAAAAGTTATATTTATTGTAGTTAAAAATCGGAAGCAATCTATATTTCTACCAACTAATTTTGGTATAACTATACAAAGGAATATTACTCAGTAGTAAAAAGGAGCAAACTACTGATAAACGCAACTACATAGATGAACCTGAAACACATTATGCTGTTAGAATGCCAGACACAAAAGAGTACATTATATATGATTCCACTTAGAGTAAATTCTAGAAGATTATTCATATATAGTGACAAAAAATCTATCAGGGAATACTTGTGTTTTGAGTGGTGAAATTCTGACGGCACAAAATAAGTACAAAAATATTTTAGGGATGTGAAGAGACTATTCTATATCTAGATTATGGTGTTGGCCACATGGGTGTAAAATTTGATAGAATTTTTCATTTACCTTAAAAGAAGTGCATTTTATTTCATCTTTTCAAATTTATTGACTACATTTTAAAAAGGCATTTGCTTATTCTGGATATTAAACCATCTTCAGGCTCCCATGCTTCCTCAAGCTGAAAGTATGCAGCAATCATTTCTCATCTCTGAAGCAAGAAAAACTTCTAGTTACCTCTCCAAACCAGGGCAAGGGAAGTGGAGGGAAAAGAGAGAGTATAATCGGGGACCAAGGAGAAAAAATAAAGTACTTTCTCCTAAAGACAAGAATCATAGCCTATTGGAGGAATTTCTGCTCCACAAGGTTGAGACCTTTACCTTGTTTTCCCAGAGAGATTTCACAATAATTTTGGATGAATAACTCTTCTGTGCATGCTGTATTTCTATTTTTGGAACATTCCACTTTAGTTTACTCTCTGTCTCTCTGTCTTTCTCTCTCTTTCTGTGTGTGTGTGTGTGTGTGTGTGTATGTAGGTGTGCATGTGTGTGTCTGTATATGTCTGTGTGTGGAGGATTGAGATCGGCTAGAAAAAACTTGTTATTAATTCATAACAGTCAGATCTAACCCTAATATAGAATATAGCACAACATCCAGAACTTCTGGCCTTTGGGCAAAATGCAAAAATTGGGTGGAACTTTGATTTGCCTGCTTTGGTGAGAGAGAATGTAATATATATTTGAGAAGAGAACAAATGAATAGTTGTGAAAGAAGGGTAGTCTGTGGCAAAAAAAGTTGTTCTTATCATTCTCTATCTTATTTTCTTTCATTTATGCAGAGCTAAAATACGTTTTTTTTCAGTCTGCTTTTATTAAGTGGAGCAAAAACACTTGGTTCTGGACAATGGAATGTTGGCAGAAATGACATATGTAAATTTCAAGCCTACCTTTAAAAACAACTCATACAATCTTTTATGTATTCCCTTGGCCCCTGTCTGGTAACTAAATTTCAACCCAAGATGACCCTGAGAGTCATGTATTGAATAAGGAAGAGTGACACAGTTGAAGATAGAAGGTTCCTGATTGATTACATGAAGCAGAGCCCTCTCAGAAATTTGCACTGGACAATGATATGTTTGATAAATAAACTTCCATTTTTTAGACCATTAAAATTTTTCTTTGGTATAGCACTTAATGTTGTTCACCCTGAAAATATTAGTGTTAAATCAGACAAAATTATACCAGAAAAAGTTATAAAATATTTTTAAAATTTTAGTATTTGAAGCCTGTCATTTTAAGTTGTTTGAAAAGCTATGTGGACTAGAAAAATATATTTCATATTTTATTTTTCAAGTAAATTGTATTGAATAAGGGAGACATTTCTAGAACTGCTCAAAAACTTTTGTAGTGCAGTTAACCTTGACTTGCAAAGCTGAGAAAAATAAGCATAGCTGAAAAATCTAAATTCCTGCAATGGCATTTCCTAAATACATGCTCTAGAATGTCAGTTCCAGGATCACTCTTCACTATGACTCTATTAGCCAAACCTAGGTCCTCACACTGATGAAGGAGCTGTGTTCTTTTTGTCTGAGATGTTGAAACAAAATACATTTTAGAGTAAGATTAAATAGTACCATACTGATGACCTCTTCTAATTTTTGCTTCACATCTCTACATTAACATTTTTAGTGTCTGTTCATTTATTTGTTTTAGTGCCTGAATGTTTTACAAACTGCAAATCCTTTCCTCACATTTTTTGAAACTAAACTTGGATAAAAGAAGCTTTTCAAGTATGAACAGTTCAAGCGAGGATAAACTCTCCCTTGATACACTTGAGGTAGATTAAAAAAAATCTTTCATGTAAAATTTGTTTTAAATTGCCTTACTCTTTACCAAACATAATTATTTCATGAAGATTGTGCCTTAAGTAAATAAAGGAGCAGTATCCATTCCATTATGAACAAGTTAATGTTCATAAGAAAAAAGGTAATAAATAGATAATGTCAAACAATAATGGAATTAATGTATAATATACCTGCCCATTGAGCTGTGTAGAGTTTGTTACCTATTAGAGAGTCCAGCCTGACAAAATAATTTCACTCTGGGTCTTGGGAAAAATGGGGTAGGTTTGTCTCACACAAGAAGGGTTCATCTTTTTCTCCATAAAAAAAGGAAAGTTTCTTCCATATGGATCCTGTCTCTAGCATTGATGTGTCATTCTCAAGTGTATCATATAGAAAATAAGTAATCTTATAGAAAATGGCTGAGAGATAGATTACTCAAGTGATGAGGAGATTCTGAGGATTCTTCGTAAAGTGAAACATAAGTATAAACTAATAAGCCTGGTTGGGGGTTACTATGGCTCAAGTCACACTGGTTCATTGAAGGGTAGCTTTTGCCTATATGGTTGAGTCCTGAAAGGCAGAAATGTAATGGCAGAGAGCTACTTTAAACTAGTAGTAAATATTTATGAGTATTGAATCAGTCTCACAGTGAACGCAAACACAGAGGCTATTAAACAATGGCCTTTATACAATCTCAGCTCACACACCATATGAGTAATTTTGGCCAAGTTATTTAACATCTCTTTGCATCAATATTTTTCTCAAAATAGGGGCTAACAGAAGCATTTACTTCATAGGAGTGTTGTGAAATTAAATAAGCTAATACACACAAAATGTTTCATACAATGATTTTTATAAGATTATATGCTCAAGAAATAGAAATTATTTATGTATCCACATGTTCTTTTATTTAGTTGATCGATATTTATTGAGCACCTATTGTTTCAGCTACTGGTCTATATGTAGGGGATATAACAGTGAATCCTATACACACAAAAAATGTTTTTATTTATTTTATATTTTACTGGGGAGAAAAAGAATGAAATTAGTAAAATAGGTAGTATATTAGATTATGATGAATGCTATGGAATAAAATAAAGGAGATGAATAGTTAGAAAATGATGGAAGAAATTATAATTTTAAATGAGTTAGGGAAGTGTATTAGTCTGCTCAGGCTGTCATAACAAAATACCACAGACTAGGGGGCTTAAACAACAGAAATTAATTTTCTCAGAGTTATGGGAGCTGGGAGTCCAAAATCAAGGTGCCAAAATAGTCAGTTTCTGGTGAGTGCTCTCTTCCTGGCTTGCAGGCTTCTGCCTTCTCACCGCGTCTACACGTGGTGGAGAGCGAGCTCTGCTGTCTCCTCTTCTTTTAAGGGCACTAGTTCCATCAGGATGGAATCCACCGGTATAACCTCAGCGAACCTTAGTCATTTTCCTAAAGACCCTGTCTTCAATACAGTCACGTGGGGTGTTAGGTCTTCAACTTATGAATTCTGCGGGGGATACATTCAGTCCATAGCAAGGAGTACAAGAACCATTTAAGGGAATATGTAAGTATCTAGAGGAATTACTAGAGGATTATGTTGGGCAGGATAATTCCAGGAAGAAGAGAGTGTAAGAGTCAAGATCCTGAGGTGGGAACATGCTGGACAATGGAAATGGGTGAAGAAAAGAGTAGCAGGAAATGAGATAAGAGGAAACAGGAAGGTTAGATTACATTCGGCTATTAAACTATTATAAAGATATTGATTTTAATTATGAGTGAGATGGGAAGACTTGGTAGCAGATACGAAACAAGTTGTGACTAAGTTTTAATAAGGCCACTCTGATGGCAATATTGAGAATATACTAAAGGGGAAAATGGGAAGTAGGAAGACTAAATGGAAAGCTATTGGTCCAAGCAACTGTAAGCCAGAGATTACAGTGACTTGAACTAAAGTTGCAGCAGTAGATACGGTGAATAACTGTCAAAATCTGGAAAAAATTTTCAGGCAGAAAGATAAAGATCTTTTCGTGGATGATATGTAGGTTGTGAGAAAACAGGAAAATTGAAGAATGGGTCTAATTTTCTTGAACTGAGCGCCAAGAAAGGGAGTTGTTATTTAATATTTAGGTCGATATTGCAGGGGAACAGTTTGAAAGAATTTGACTCTGACATTTGGATACATTAAATTTGAAATGCCCATTTGATATGTAAATGGTGATGTTTAATGGACAGTTGTCTATAAATAAATGGAGAGAAGACTGACTATGTTTTGCATGTAGACTTATCAATATGAAACTGGATTAATTCATCAAAGGAGTAATCTTAGATAGAAAACAAGCCTAGGTCTGAAGACTGACCACATAATACTATAACTTTAACAGTGAGATGAAGAGGTGCCAGTAAAAAGAATGAGGAAAAGTGAGAGAAAAAGAAAATTAACAGAACACAATGTTTTAGAAATCAAGATACAAAAAGGAGCTGGAAGAGTTTGCAAAAGGAGATAATGATCACTTGCATCAAATATTACTGAGAAATGAAGTCAGAAGAGAATTGAATAGTGGCCATTGTTTTTTGCAACCTGGAGGTCATTGACAAAACAGTTCCAATGGAGTGCTGGGATCAAGTACTTGACTGGAGTGAGTTCAACACAAAAGAGTTGGAGAAAAGTAGAAAAATAGCAGCCAGTAATTATATACAAGTATTTCAAGGGATTTTGTTATCAAAAAAGGAGAGAAGGATAGGCAGTAGCTTCAGGGATAAGTGAGTGTAAGTAGGGATCTTTTAAAATGTTATGATAGTAGAAATAAAGTTCATTTGTATATTAATAGGAAATATCAAATGTGTTGTAAGGCTTTTCTTTTACAACCATAGTGGGAAATATAATGGCAACATATGCCTCAAACCAAACAATGTCCCTGGCTCTGCAAAGAAGGAAAATAAATCAGAAATGAGAGCACTATATAAGTGGCATTGATTTGCAATCAATTCAAGAATCTAACCAAGGACTTCCTACTGTACCTTGTTCCATAAACAGTTATTGGATTTAACACCATTTGGCTTCTCAGAGTTCATACAGGGGTTATGGCCTGGTATATCACTCCCTGGGAATGATGACCCTGTTTGATTTCTTATCTTTTTGGCCATTTGGTATAATTTTCAAACACCAATGTTTGTGTTTGCTGAACACCATGTATTTCAAGAAAGGAAAGTCTTCATCTAAGTAATAATGGTGTGAAATGTCAGGAGGCAATCCCCTTTCAGTAATTTAATATATGTATTTAATATATTTAATATATGTATTAGCCAAGTGTAGTTAACTTGTTGATCTGATCATCTGACTCTCCTAGAGTCTTCAAGAGGACAGTATTAGTATTTGTATGATTAATTCATTGGAGGAACACTATGTTTATGGAACACAGAAACATTTGCAGTAGCAAGGCTCTAATTTTCTCCTACCTATACTCATAGCTTTATAGCTAAACTTACTAAGGGATAGTTATTATAAAACAGAAAAACTGTTAAGTATTAAAAATGTTAAAAATCCCTGGGCTTTACCACAGAACTTCTGAACTTATAACCCCTGAAGTTATTGCTCAGGCAGCTGAATTTTAACATAAAATAAAGAAAAAGATACAGCAAAGATATTATATAAGAATAAAATAAAGAGATACCAAAAATAAAGCTATACAATAAATTAAAATTTTAAAATTAAAATGAAGTTTAAACTTAAAAATAATTAAAAAGACCAACTATATAAAATTAAAAATTTAAAGGCAAATTTTTAAGAGACAAAATAAATTATATTGAAGAATAAAACAATAAAATAGCAGAAGTCAATTGGAAAAGATATTAAAAACAACAACAAAAGGATTGGTTACAACTAAATACATGAGAATGGTACTAAAATTCATGAAAGTTCTCAATATAAAAGTCAATGCAATTGTAGATTGATCACAAGAATTAATGTCTGAAAAATGTGTAAACATTTTGTAAAATGGATTAAAGACCACTAAAAGCAGAAAACTTGTCGTTTAGGGAAAGAGATACTTAAATTATAAATATAATAATAAAATAAGACAATACAATTTTTAAAAAAGTTATCAAAGTAAAAATATTTAACCCTTGAAAATGTCCAAAATATTCTTTTGCTTATTAATGTTTGGTCTATTATAAATCGCAATCCCCAGGGTTACACTAGACAGAAAGTTTCCTGGGCTCCACTACAGAATTTCTGAACTTATAACCTCTGGAGTTGTTGCTCAGGCAGCTAATTTTTTTTTCTTTTATTATTATACTTTAAGTTTTAGGGTACATGTGCACATTGTGCAGGTTAGTTACATATGTATACATGTGCCACGCTGGTGAGCTGCACCC
Source organism: Pan troglodytes (assembly GCF_028858775.2). NCBI lineage: Eukaryota > Metazoa > Chordata > Mammalia > Primates > Hominidae > Pan > Pan troglodytes. Next base: position 57,329,130 of record NC_072398.2, on the reverse strand, counting down.
ACTAACTTGTCATCTAGCATTAGGTATATCTCCCAGTGCTATCCCTCCCCCCTCCCCCGACCCCACAACAGTCCCCAGAGTGTGATGTTCCCCTTCCTGTGTCCATGTGATCTCATTGTTCAATTCCCACCTATGAGTGAGAATATGCGGTGTTTGGTTTTTTGTTCTTGTGATAGTTTACTGAGAATGATGATTTCCAATTTCATCCATGTCCCTACAAAGGACATGAACTCATCATTTTTTATGGCTGCATAGTATTCCATGGTGTATATGTGCCACATTTTCTTAATCCAGTCTATCATTGTTGGACATTTGGGTTGGTTCCAAGTCTTTGCTATTGTGAATAGTGCCGCAATAAACATATGTGTGCATGTGTCTTTATAGCAGCATGATTCCAGCCATCCCATTTTTTTTTTTTTTTTTTTTTTTTTTTTTTGAGACGGAGTCTCGCTCCGTCGCCCAGGCTGGAGTGCAGTGGCACGATCACAGCTCACTGCAAGCTCCGCCTCCCGGGTTCACGCCATTATCCTGCCTCAGCCTCCAGAGTAGCTGGGACTACAGGCGCCTGCCACTGTGCCCGGCTAATTTTTTGTGTTTTTTGGTAGAGACGGGGTTTCACCGTGTTAGCCAGGATGGTCTTGATCTCCTGAACTCGTGATCCGACCACCTCGGCCTCCCAAAGTGCTGGGATTACAGGCGTGAGCCACCGCGTCCGGCTAGGCAGCTGAATTTTAACATCCATAGGAGGTAATTATAATATACATCATTGATTAAGAACTGTTGCTTTAAGGTGAACCATACATGCAAACCTGAAAAGAAAACGGTAATAAAGAAGACAAATCAGTAACACACAAGAAATAAGATTATGTTTAATATTTAATAAGGCTTAGGTAGCTCTGGATTCCTGAGAAATATAGGTTTTTATTGCAACAACCTCTCCCCTTTTCGTCATTAAGTTTGTGATAATTTTTGGTTGTTATGTAGCAATAGAAAACTAAAATATAGAGTATACAAGGGAAAAGTAATTAGGTTGTTGATGGCAAATACTATTGCTCATATATGAAGGCAGATGCTCTGAAAGATGCCAGCCCTCTGTCTTTCTGGGCTTGTCTGCAGCCTCAGAACCTTTCTTAACACAGTTCTGTGAAAGCAATATGCCCTGTACGAGATGTTGAACTGATTTTTCACCTTTCCATGAGACGTTTGCAATTGCACAAATGTGTAATATATCTTGTATCTTGAACACTGCAGGAGTGAAATTGTCAGAGTGGGACTAATCTAAGAAAATTTCAACTTTTTGTTAAGTGAATCTGGAAAAAATACCCTTTTTTCCTAGTGAAGCAAATATATACATATATATATATGTATGTATATATATAGACAGAGAGAGTTCAACAAAATCCTGTACCTCTAAGCTAGTATGAATTGTGCTATTTTTTCACAAGGGGAAAAGGAAGATATGATCATATTTTCAAAAAATTCAAAAAAAATCATCCCTCCAATTTTCTAAACTATGAAACATCAAAACATATATCAGGATTGATACAAACGTTTCATGGATTGTATTTTAATTATAACATTATTTTGTGTTAGCAATTTTAGGTATCAAATTACAATAAAATTATAAGGTATGTAAAACCTTTAGATTACATATTGTAAGAATATATAAAAATGCCCTTTGGCCAGGTGCGGTGCCTCACGCCTGTAATCCCAGCACTTTGGGAGGCCAAGGCAGGTGGATCACAAGGTCAGGAGCTTGAGACCTTCCTGGCCCACACGGTGAAACCCTGTCTCTACATAAATAAACAATACAAAAAATTAGCCGGGCGTGGTGGCGGGCGCCTGTGGTCCCAGCTGTTTGGGAGGCTGAGGCAGGAGAATGGCATGAACCCAGGAGGCGGAGCTTGCAATGAGCTGAGATCACGCCACTGCACTCCAGCTTGGGTGACAGAGCGAGACTCTGTCTCAAAAAAAAAAAAAAAAAAAAAAATGCCCTTCAACACCTGTCAGAAATAAGCATTTTTCCTCTGAGCTCACACTTCAACAACAATCATCATCAGAAGACTTCTGTGACCAAATGTGTGTGGTTTTGTTTCCACACAAACAATAGAGATGAGCTGAGTGTTCTTTAATTCAATTCAATTCTGATGCTATCTTCCCAGAGATAGCCTTAGATCCTACAGGCTGAGGGCTCAGTCCCCAAAACTGCTTCCACTTCAGGCACCAGTTGTTAAGTCCAGGCTTCCAGAACTTCTGTCTAACCAGCCAAAAGTTGGGGTTCCACAACGCCCTCTTTGAGTTTGATTAATTTGCTAGAGCAGCACACAGAACTTACACAAACACTTATTTACATATACTGGTTTATTATAAAGGCTAATACAAAGGATACAGATGAACAGACACATAGAGCAAGGCACACGAGAAAGTTTGTGGGGCTTCCATGCCCTCCTCAGGTGTGCCACCCTTCAGGAACCTCCACGTGTTCCATTATCTGGAAGATCTTTGAGTCCTGTCCTCTTGTTTTTTTTGTGGAGAAAACTTGATAGGCATGACTGACAACCATGTAGAAATGTGATTGAAAAAAAAAAATGACATGATCTAATGATAATGGACTGAGTGGGAAACCCAGCAAGGCCTGTTTGTATTCTTCTGCCTCTCTGTGCAGCATTCTTTCCTCCAGGGTATGGGGCAGGAACCTCTCTGGAATGAGAGTTGTATGCCCCACAATCAGATTAGAGTTCTGTTTTAGGCAGGTGAAAAGAGAGCAGCAGAAGATCAAATAGAAAGATTCTGTTTTCTGAAGCCTTCTTCTGAGGCCTAAAGTCCCTCAACATTATCATAAGCGCTATGGGAGTTGTAAGCCAGGAACCATGGACAAAAACCTGTGTATGTACATACACACATACACACACAGATAAAAACGTATATATGTACATACATACACACACATACATATATACAAAATATCACATTCACATCACTCCAAATATAAATTATAAAAGCTACACTTATAAGAACCATGAGTTCTTAAATTGTTTCAGGTTTATGAACTTAACATATTTATTTGTTTCTTTTTCATGAATCTGACAGAAATTTTAGCAGGTAGAGTTAGCCTAGTTTGTCTTCTGACTACAACCTTACAGTCAATAAACACATTAGTTGAGTACTAAAAAAATTATCAAAAACTTGGCAGCTTAAAATAGGATGCATTTAATATCTTCCAGTTTTCCTAGGTTAGGAGTTCCAGCAGGAATAACTGGACCCTCTGCTCATAATCTCATGAGGGTGAAATCTATGAGTTGGCCATGCTGCGCCCCTTTCAGGAGCTTGAGGTGCTCTTCTAAACTCAAGTAGTTATCAGCAAAACTCAGCTTCTTACAGACTCCTCATGTCCTAGGAGCTCCCACTCTTTCTTGAAATGTGGGGCTCTTTAAAACATGGCAGATTGCATCTTCAAAGTTTGTGACTTAAAGACCCCCTTTGAAAGAGTCACCTAATTAGTTCAGGGACACTCAGGGTGATCTCCTATTTTATTAACACCAAGTAAATAGATTAATGACCTTAATTACATCTGAAAAATTCCTTCTTGTTTGTCACGTAATGAAATAGAAGCATGGGAGTTAAATCCATCATATTCAATAAGTTACACATATGTTAAAGGAAAATGAATTATATAGGCATTGTATATCATGGAGCAGAAATTTTGGGAGCCATTTAAAATTCTGCCTACCGTACTAATTTTTTTGGGGGAGGAAATATTCATTGGATATTGAGAATGTCCTTTTTTGCTTTAATATATGACTTCAGCTCTGAGAAGAAATTCAGAATGAGCTGAATACGGTGGTGTTAATTAAATTAAATCAAGGATATATATAAGTAAGAGAATTGGTAAGGGCTTTCACATAAAACTTTTAAAACCTCTCTGAGTATAAAAGTGTTCCCTGATCTTCCAAAACACACACACAAAGTTGGATTTTCAAAGTAAACATAGGATGGGCTCTCAAACAATAAAGACTATGAAGGAGGGATGCAAGCAAAACTTTTAAATAATTTATCATTATCAGTGTACATTTAGACTCTTTAAAAATGAATAATAAATGTGTTAATGTGTAATAGTGGTATATAATAAATAATATTATAGCAGATTATCAACACTTGATACATTTACAAGTAGGAGCTAAGCTATGAGGATGCAAAGGCATAAGAATGAAATAATGGACTTTGGGGACTAGGAGGGAAGCGTAGGAGGGGGTGAGGGATAAAAGACTACACATTGGGTACAGTGTACAATCCTCAGGCGACAGATGCACCAAAATCTCAGAAATCACGACTAAAGCATGTGTCCATGTAAATAAACGTCATCTGTTCCACAAATACGATTGAAATAAAAAATTCATAATCAATTTATAATAAATTATTCTTAACAAATATAGAAAATAAAAATAAGTTATATTTTAAACATATCATCTTTTTTATAATGTTTATACAACATAAGTTATTACTATTTTTGGTACTAATATTATACTAGACGATTATAGTCCAATGTTGGTTCATATATTGACTTACAGAAGCTCAAATTCCTTGAACCATTTCAAAGCTTTCCCCAGGCTATTTGTCTTTTACATCCAGGGGTGAAGGCCTGTATCACCCCTTTCTTTTTCCTTAGTCTGGCAAGTATACACAATTTTGTAAGCATAGGCAATGCGCTCCATTCATGCAAATTAGAGTGTGTAACTGTCTTGTACAAGCTTAGCATTAATTTACAATCTAGTTTAATATTGCCCTTAAGATTTGCAGCATAAGGCAATTTTAATAGAATTACCAGAGAAAAACATGTTATGAAGCCCTATGAAAGTCATATTGTCATATTTTTGACCCAGTTAAAATCACAGCATACTGAAAATCTCACACAACTTGTAGTGGTTTGGTAGTCTCTGAGCTTGTGTATAAACTTTTATTGTCTTGTTTTCTGATTTAGATTTCTCCAAATATACATATTTTATGACAAAATAAGTGAATAATAATAACCAAAGTATAATATGTAGCAAAATGCCCTATATTGACTTTGTGCTTATCTTATGATGAATAACCAGTATTAATGATGTGTTTTGTATATACATATTAATGGTGACATAAATAATTTAGTTTTGTTAATCTCTGCTATGAAAGATAAAATATATGAAATTTTAGTATGACAAAATATTAACACTTTAAGACATACAGAGTAGAATTCTCGTTCTAAAAGCAACAACAAATAAGTTGAAGGAGGGTATAGATTCACTGTAAAATATTTTAGCTAATGTTTGTCTAGCATTTAAAGAGTACTTGGCACTGTGATGTTTTACCATTGATGTTTCATTTCTACCTAAAAACTATCCTATGAGGTAGGTATTCTCTAGATTTAGAAGTAATTGTAAGAGGCTAAGTACTTAAATCATGGAAGTAGCAAGAGATAATTGTGAGATGTCAGCCTGTTTTGCTTTGATTCTAAACTATGAGCCATTAATCATCATGTAATGTTGTCACACAATTCTTACATTTTTGGTACTGTATAATGTAAGAATCCCTAAAAAATCTAAAATCACAAAATAACCTTTGGTAAAAGCAGTTTGTGAGAATTTAATTTTTTAAAACTTTTATTTTTTTAGATTTAGATCACATTTCAGGATAATTTTTAAGCATTTTGTATTGTTTCAATCACAATTTTGAAAAAAGTTTTACAGGGTTCTTCCTAGGTATCCTTTAGTATGTAGCATGGCCATGACTAAACTTCTAAAAAGCAAGATATGAAGAAGACCTCTATGGTCACACTCCTCCCTGGGACCTTTTCACTTGTTTTTACCTTTGCCTGAAATGCACCTTTCTCATCTTGCTGTCTCACTTCTTTCAAGTCTGTGCTCAAATATTCCAGTCTTCCCAGACCACTTTGTTTAAAATGCTAACCCACATTAATACTCTTTAACCTTCTCTCCCCCTTTGATTTTTTTCCATAACACATATTAACATCGAATGTAGTACAGTCAGCCCTCCATATCCACAGATGTAGAACCTGAGGATACTAGAGAGCAGACTCTAAGGGACTTAAGCATCCACAGATTTTGCTGTGTTGAAAGGGGTCCTGGAACAAATCTCTGACAGATACCAAGGGACAACTGTATATATTTTGCTTATTTATCGTTTGTTCTGTCTTTATCTACTAGAAAATGATTTACATTGGTGCCAGCATGTTTGTCTCATTTTTTTACTGTTTAATCACAGCAACTGAAACAAAAACTGTAGTATTTAATCAATGTACATTCGTTGAGGAAAAAAAAAACAGAAAAGAACAACACACAAAAGAATTTCTCTCTCATTCTTTATGATTTTTCTATTCATCTCTAAACAATAAGGACACGTTCTAAGAAATGCGTTGTTAGGTGATTTTGTCTTTGTGCAAACATTACAGAGTGTACTTAAACCTAGATGGTATAGCCTACTACACACCTAGGATACATGATATGGCTATCGCTCCTAGGCTACAAACCCATACTAAATACTCTGGGCAATTGTAATGCAGTGGTAAGTATTTGTGTGTTTAAGCATACCCAAACATAGGAAAGGTATAACAAAAATATGCTATAAAAGATATAATGTGTCTGTGTAGGGCACTTACTGTAAATGGAATTTGCAGGCCTGGCAGGTGCTCTGGATGAGTCACTGAGTGGGTGGTGAGTGAATGTGAAAGCCTAAGACATTGTACCCTTATGTAGATTTTATAAATACTGCACACTTAGGATATAGTAGATTTATTTAAAAATTTCTTCAAAAGTAAATTAGCATTAGCTTACTATAACTTTTTTACTTCATAAATTTTTAAAGTTTTTAAAACTTTTTAACTATTTTTCAATAACAATTTAAACACAAATACGTTGTATACCTGTATAAAAATATTTTTTGTTTATATCCTTATGTAATAAGACTTTTTCCTATTTTTGTTCTTTTTATTTTTACTTTTAAAAATGTTATCATGAGCTAAAACACAACCTCACACGTTAGCCTAGGCCTACACAAGGTCAAGATAATCAATATCATTGTATTCCACCTTCAAGTCTTGTTCCAGTAGATCTTCAGGGGCAATAACACCCATGAAACTGTCATCTTCTTTGATAACAATCTATTCTTCTGAGAATAGCTGCCTGAGGCTATTCATAGTTAACTTTAAAAAAAATGCATACAAGGAGCATATTCTAAAATAAGGATAAAAAGCATACAATATTAAATACATAAATCAGTAACATAGTTATTGTCATTATCAAGTACTATCTACTGTACATAATTGTATGTGCTATACTTCTGTACAACTTTCAGCAAGCAAATTTGTTTATACCAGCATCACCACAGATTCATGGGTAATGTGTTGTGCTATGTTGCTATGACAGTTATGATGTCACTAGGTGGTGTAAATTTTTCAGCTCCATTATAATCTTATGGGACCACCATCTTATATGCAGTGTGTCGTTGAACAAAACATTGTTATATTGCTCACAACTGTATATTTATTCATTCATTAAATATTTATTGAACACCTATGCCATGATAAATATATTTTGTTGTACAGGAAAATAGTAATTCAGGAGATACAAAAGCCTTATTTTCTGTAGGTTTACCATCTAGTCAGGGTAAATGGGCAAAAAACCAACCAGCAATTTTTTAAACATATTCCAATGGTAGTAATTATAGTGAAGGAAACCTAAATGGGGTGCTGTGTTAAAGTGTGACTGTGCTATCGGATGCTGTGCTAGCTACACAGCAAGGTTAGAGGCAGCCCCTTTGTTATATAAGTGCTATTTAAACTGAGGCCTCAAAGATGTAAATGAGACAGCAAGGTAAAGATATATGAGAATACTGTTTTCTACTGAGGATAAAGCAAGAACAAAATAGAACAGGACAGAGCAGCACAGTATTTTTTTATTATTATACTTTAAGTTCTAGGGTACATGTGCACAACGTGCAGGTTTGTTACATATGTATACATGTGCCATGCTGGTGTGCTACACCCATTAGCTCGTCATTTACATTAGGTATTTCTCCTAATGCTATCCCTCCCCCCTCCCCCCACCCACGACAGGCCCTGGTGTGTAATGTTTCCCGCCCTGTGTCCAAGTGTTTTCATTGTTCAATTCCCACCTATGAGTGAGAACATGCGGTGTTTGGTTTTCTGTCCTTGTGATAGTTTGCTCAGAATGATGGTTTCCAGCTTTATCCATGTCATTACAAAGGACAGGAACTCATCCTTTCTTATGGCAGAGCAGCACAGTATTTTTAAGAAGCAAAGGAGCTCATTGTGGAAGGACCATGCGACCAAGGGGGACACCGATAAATGAGTTTAGACAGAAAAGTGAAAAAAATTTAACTAGTATTTTTGAAAGATAATGCTGGGTGTTCTGTGGAGAAGGAGTTACAGTGGAGCAAAAGGGAGCCAGGTGGTGACTAGGAAGCAACTGTTTTATTCAAGGCTGTTATGCTCAAGGCTAGTTTTAAGGATTAAGGTAGTAGCAGTGGAAATTAAGAGAAATGCATGTATTTGAGAGACATTGGAAGTAAAGTCCACAGTACTTGCTGATGGATTGTATGGGAATAAAGAAAGGAGGTAAATAAATAATAACCTTCAATTTTTAGGCCTGAGCAACTTCTAAATTTTAATATGCCCCTTAGGGAAAATCAAGAATGATGTTTAGTATACATTATGTTTGAAATACCTATTAAACATCCTAGTGGAGATGTAAAGTGGGCAATTACAGGCATCTGGAAGTGAGATGAATATTGAACTGTACCTGCTGGCAATCTTATTTGTTACTTTATTTCCATGGACTAGATCAGTGCCTTGCACATAGCTGAAGATCGATAAATATGTGTTGAATCGAACACTGTTTCTCCGCCCTCCAATTTTGTATGCAGAAAATCTTATCTCTGTTTGTAATTTCTACTCTTTAAAATATTTATAGATTTCCAATGTTTCCAATTTTTTTTTAACTGTTGGTAATAAAGTGATTAAAATCCAAATCCTTAGTTTTCTCAATTTTTTGAAATGACTGACAACTACATTGTTCTGAACATGTGACAAAATAATGCTAATCCAGCCTAAACTCCTCTTGTTTGAAAGCACATCATTTGCAAGCTCTGAAATTATGTTAATTAATGCTAGCTTTAAACCTTTAAAAATCAAAGACCATACCTTCTTTGAGTTTCCTTTCAAGACAAGTATTTGTTTTTCTCTTAGATGTTTTTTTCTCAGTGCTTTTACTCTTTTAAATATAATAAAAGTTTAGTATAAATAACAAAAACACAGCACAAAACTTCTATTCTGCTTCAGGGTCTAAAATCCAATTATATTTTATTGTGAGAGTTGGAATAAAGTAAAAGAAAAAAAGTAGGAAACACCAATACATCTTATAAGTAAAGTGAAGCAATTTCCCTGGAGACAAGAATAGCACATATCTTCTAACCTCATCTATCTTAGTATTCAGAGCACTGCAAACTGGAGAGACTTTAAATAAAACCAATAGGCATTTTCATTTCTTAACATATTATTGAACCTAACTGGACTTCATCAAATATTGTGAGATGCATAATATTACTTCCTACCCCCCTTCAGATTAGGTACTTATTCATTGAAAATTGTCAAATAAACAAATAATATCTCTGTCAAAGAGCTATTTATCAGCTTCTGATATCATGGGCCTTGCATTTTTAGATTTGCAGATGTTTTGAGAAGGGCTTTCTAACTTACTTATCATCATATCATCCTATGGTCAGAACATAAAAAAAAGTAAGACAAAATCAGAGGAAACTGGAGAAACAGAACTGTCATTATGAACCTATGTACACATATTGGGTGTTTTCTATGATACATTGTTGCTTGAAATAATATACTGTTTTATTGGAATATTTTAAGACCGGTGTGGATATTAACTTTTTTTAGAGGTTGTAACTGGTTAGCAAAGTGGCAAAGGCAGCTCTGTTATATTAAATTATTCGCTTTTACTATTTTGATCAAACAGGCTGATCTGACATTGTTTATTATATTATACAAGTGAATTCCCATTTGAATTTACAATGAGAAAAAAAGAAAACTAACAAGTTCCTAGAATGTAAGCCAAAAAAATCACAAAACTATATAATTAGGAAAAAATGTGATAGACATATTGGAAGACAAAAGTAAATTAAAAACATGTCAATTAGACTGCACAAAATTATTCAATCACTGTGTTTCTGTTTTGCTATATTCAAACAAAATTATCAGCTAGAGTTAATAGTAAATATTGAAATGTGTTTCAAAAATCAATCATTGTTATTTATTTCTTCTCTTTCTTACTGTTCACCTCCACCTCCATCCCTGTACTCTGGTGTGCAGATGCCCTGCCTTCAAAGAATGTCTTTCTTCTCCCTGACTATCCCAATTCTTCCTATCCTTATGTCAAGCAGAAGTCCAGTTATCTCTATGAAGCTTTCTATTTCTCATTGACGTTTCCTTCCTCAATAAGTATAGCACCTTGCTCTCTTTATACATTTTCAAAAAAAAAAAAAAAAAACCTGGAATGAGAAGAGGCCTTAAAAGTTATTTAACTTATCATTAACATATATTCATTGTCCTTTGTAATATCATTAATAAACATCCTACATGGATAATCATGACGTGGACCACAATACATAAGGGATTTCCTTTATTTGACAGTTACTAAGTTGGTTTTTTAAATTTGTTTTCTTTTTTCACTTTACTGAATCAAACTCTACTTCCTAGGTCCTAACTACTTAACTGCTTATCTCTTCACTCTTCACTATATGACACTAGATTACAAATTGCTAAATAGGAGGAATGGCAGGATAATTTAATCTGAATAATGCCTTGCAAAATGGGGTAAACAAGCATTTACCAACTTGTGTTTTGAAGTACAGATTCCAGTTTTTGCTCAATGCTCTAGGTGCTGTCTGAGCAGCACATGTAAGAACAACTTGCTTTGTGATGAATACCATACATTTACTTATATGGACAACAATTATGCTAGTCAGTTTGGCAGACTCATCACACCACTGTTAAATTGTACTGAGCATATACTTAGGTAAAATCTTATCATCTTGCAAATATGTTGTGATATTTAGTCATGAATCTATTAATTTGAGTCGTTTTAGCCTGGAGTCAATGTTTCTTTCTCCTTTACATAGGGTCTCATACAGGTTGAATGTATCTTATCCAAAATGCTTGGAAACAGAACCATTTTGTATTTTTTTAAAGTTTGAAATATTTGCATATACATAATGAGATAGTTTGGGAATGCGACCCAAGACTAAACATGAAATTCATTTTTTTTTATAAACTCATAGCCTAATGGTAATTTTAAATAATGTTTTAAATAATTTTGTGCATGAAACAAAGTTTTGAGTGCGACCTATCACATGAGGTCAGGTGTGGAATTTTTCATTTGTGGCATCATGTCAATACTCAAAACATTTCAGATTTTAGAGCATTTTAGATGTCATATTAGGGATACTCAATCTGTATATGGCAGAAACTCCATACTTACATGGGATTAATGAGTTTAGAATAAAGAAATTTATCAAAATATAATTTGTTTATCTTAGGAGTTAATGAAAGTTTAAAAAACTTGGGCTTTCTCGTATTTTTTATTTACTATATGTATCCTAAACTTTAAAAGTGAAATCAAAAATGTAGAAAAGTAAAACAAATGTAATCTTATGTGTACGCAGTATGTATATATAAGGAATATATAAAACATTACCAACAAAAATCTTTCAATAAAAAAAATCCCAGCCACAGAGAAATATCGCTAGGGCCTTAAAATATAAAAAATATAGAAAATTAAATATGTGAAAACTCAGATATTATTCAAGGGGAACTTATAAAAGTGGGTTTCCGATGAAGATACAGATTAATAAGCTTTGAAGAGGAAGCTAAGAAACATAAAGTTCTACAAATTGTGGGGTCACGCAAACCAGTCAGGTACTCATCAACAACAAATCTTTCCCCAACTTCAAAAACTTCCAGATTGTACTCTATTTAGAAAATTGCATATAATCCTTAAAGTTTTTAATTCTTTAGCTTGTATTTCCTCAGTTGATATTTTTGTTTTAGTCTTTCTTTATGCCTAAGTGCTGTTTTCATTTATCAATTTTCTATTTAATACTTAATTGAACAGAACTGCATTTTCTACCATTCAGATGATCTCAAAAGTTGACTTGACCTTCTGAAGTGTTGGTTATGTCTTCAAATAATTTCATTAGCATTTCAATCTTTATTTTCAACCTATTGTTTTAAATAAATGAATAATTACTAAGCAATTTAACAACTTACAGATAGAGATTTTCTACCAGAATTACACATTACTAAACTACATATGTTGGAAATAGCAGTTCAGTTACACAGGCACCCAACTCTATTATCATCCTGTCGTTACCCCAGAGAGGTCAAGAGTGACTGTCAAATACCTTGCAAAAATCCAGATGAGTGGTATACAAAGAATTTGCTGATTTACCAGTGTAATATCCCTACAGAAAATGTTTATAGCATTTTAAGGAATGCTCATGGAATGGATGAATAAGATTCCTATTCTTTCTGGGACTAGAGACAACTTCTAAATTTCTTTAGGGAGTGAGATATTGATGGGTCCCATTGAGGCACAATGGGACTAAATGCAACAAGAACAAATGGAATTCAGACATACTTGGCTCTTTTGTCCCTATGGAACAGGAATGTTGGCCTTCAGAGTTCATCACAGAATAATTCCCATCAGGAATTGTGGTGATATGGAGGTTTATTCTACCCTAGCTTGATTAAAAGTATTGCCAGGGATATTCACTATATAAAATACTGATGCTTCATGTCAAGCTTATCCAACCTGCAAATTGCAAGCTGCATGCGGCCCAGGACAGCTTTGAATGTGGCCCAAAACAAACTCGTAAACTTTCTTAAAACATTATGAAAAATTTTTGCATTTTTTAATTTTTTAAGCTCGTCAGCTATCATTAGTGTTAATGTATTTTATGTGTGGCCGAAGACAATTCTTCTTCCAGTGTGACCCAGGAAAGCCAACAGATTGGATACCCTTTCTTTAAGGTCCCCAAACCCATCTGAAACTTGCAAGGACCTCTGGATAGTACACATCACTTAGATTCACATTATATACAATATGTTTTTCATGGCCACACTCCTAAAATTTATCAGGAAAGTAGTATTCAAGGGAGGCTCATAGAGAAATGCAAGAATAGGCATGGAAGCAAAATCATTTGTATGGGGATTTCTCATTCATTTTATTCAAATGTGTATGTCATTGTACACTTAAAAATTAAGTGTACAGAAGTGTTTCAGATATTGTTGCTAAAAAGAAAAAAGATTTATGGTGACAGTTTGAGGGTTATAGCATCTTTATTTTATTTCTCTATTATCTTTATTTTATTTCAATTATGATACATTAATACTAAACATTCAGTTCCCCATCAACTTTTAAAGTCCATTTGTAGAATTTCATCTGGGTATCTTAATTATCTTTGTGAACTTACTAGAGAAATGATGTCTTCTGCTTCTGAAAAAAAATAAACTTACACGTATAATTTATCACACTAGACAGATACTTTGCAGTTGTTTTCTTAAGACAATAAGTTACTAAATATAATTTTCTTAGAATTTTTTTCTTCTTTAGGAAAGTATAAAGCACAATAATATACGTGTTTTGTTTTTGCAGGGATAAGAGATGACTGTAAGTAAACAAAAAGCTTTGGGGAAAAATTAACTCCAAATTAATGCTGGTTTGTGACGCTGCAGTTCATAAATCAGCACTGAGAGCAAATCTTTCTCTCCAGAGTATTCACCCTTGGGAGTGACCTGTGGAAAGAGCACTTGAATCATTGTCTTTCAGTATAAAACTTCTTTGAAAATGTTTACTACCTAAATTACTGGACATTAATTAAAAAGAATAATTTAGTAGTAGGTTAGTGTCATATTCTAAATAGATCAATGAAATCTAATTCCTAGTCCTACAAAGTTTAAGCATGTAAGAAGCCACCATCAATCAACAAATTAGAAGTTTTGAAATCTCTACTTCCAATTCACTATAACTTAATTGACATGACTCTGAAATTGTGAAGTTGCATAATAAATATTGAGTCTGTGAGCAAAATTTTAGAAGAGTAACAAAGTAAACAGTTACAAATAAGTCAGTTGAGGTCAGTTCCAAATGTTTCAAAGATCTTACAGTTTGTGTTAAACTTTTTTCCTTCCTTCTCGCTTTTCTTTCTTCTTACCTTCCTTCTTTCCTCCTTCCTTCCTCTCTCTCCTTCTGTTTTTGGGTGAATGTCATCATGTCATTGGCATCAATTTAAATTGTGTGTGTATGTTTATAAATACCTACAATAGTTTTAAAACCTAGACATAGCCTCTTGCGTATTCACTTAGAATTATGTGACAAATTTAACCTCTACCATAAAACAAAAAAGTTATATTTAAATCAATAAAAAGGTAAAATAATGTTCTCAGAAATAATACTGCAATAGTTTTAAGCACTATAAACATTTTAACATAAATGACTGTGAAATCATTCTGAAATTGAAAGGCCCATAAGGACTGCAACTTGTAGGCAAGTCCTAGGCCCAGAGACAGTAAACTTGATATGGCACATGCCATACTGAGACAAAAGTTGGGGAGGCTAAGGAAGTGCTAGCACCACCCATCCCCTAACCTCAGGCTGCATAGCTCACTGCTCCAAAAGAGACCCCTTCCTTCCACTTGAGGAGGGGAGAGAGAAGAGTGGGGAAGGCTTTTTCTTGCATCTTGGTTATCAGCTTAGCTGCAGCAGAATTGGCCACTGGTGATATTCATGAGGCTCCCATGCTAGGCCCTAGGTCTCAGATAACATTTCTAGATACACCCTGGGATAGAAAGAAACCCACTGCTTTGAATGAAAAGACATGGTCCTGGAAGCATTCATCACCTACTATCTGAAGAGCCCTTGGGCCCTGAATAACCAGCTGTAATACCCAGTACTATGTCAAGGGCCTTAGGTGAGCCTCTGAGACTTGCTGGCTTCAGGTGAGACTCAGCACATTATCAACTGTGGTAGCTATGGAGCAAAACTCCTTCTGCTTTCTGCTTGAGAACAATAGAAGGAATAGTAAAGAGGACTTTGTCTTGCACCTTAGATACCAGCAGGGCCACAGGAAGATAAAGCACCAAGTGGGCCCTTGGGGTCCCCAGTTTCAGAACTTGACTCCTGGATGGCATTTCTTGACCTGCAGTGGAACAGAGGGGATCCCACTGCCGTGAAGGGTGAATCTAAGGTCAGGCAGCTATCACCACAAGCTGACTTCAGAGACCTTGGGCCTTAAGGGAATATCAATAGTAGTTTGGCAGTTCTCCTCATGGCCTGGGGTGGATTAGGTGAGGCTTCTCTTCCTTTGGAAAGGGGAGAGAAAAGTGGGAAGAACTCCATCTTGTGGATTGAGTGCCAGCTCAGCCACAGTACAAGAGAACACCTGCTAGACTTCAAAGGTTGTTGACTGTAGTCCCTGATTCTCAGATGGTACCTCTGGACTCACCCAAGACCTGGGGGACCTCACCACCTTGAAGGGAAGGACACAGGCCTGCCTGGCTTTGCCATCAGCTGATAGAGCCCCAGGGCCTTGAGAAAACATAGGCAGTAGCCAGGGAGTTTTGACATCAGGCCT
Source organism: Pan troglodytes (assembly GCF_028858775.2). Lineage (NCBI taxonomy): Eukaryota > Metazoa > Chordata > Mammalia > Primates > Hominidae > Pan > Pan troglodytes. Next base: position 57,313,416 of record NC_072398.2, on the reverse strand, counting down.
TGGGCAAGACCCAATGCTGTGCTGGATTCACAGTGTAGTCATAGTGGTGGTAGCCACAGGGTGCTTGTGTCACTCCACCCACATCATTAGTTCACCCAGAACAGAGAGAGAGAGAGAGAGACTATGTTTGTTTGGGAGAAAATAAGGGAAGAAAACAAGAGTCTCTGCTTGGTAATCCAGAGAATTTTCTTGGATCTTGTGCAAGACCATCAAGGTGGTGCCTCTATGACTCTACAAGAATTGTAGACATACTGGTCCTAGGGTGCCCCCTAAAGCAGATAGAGCTTAGATCACAATATCAACTTCTATGAAATATCTGAAAAAACTTCACAAGAAGGATGAGTACAAATACGCACAGACAGCAAAGACAAGAAACACCAAACTCTTCAATGCCCAGACACTGAAGAACATAAACTGGCATCACCACCAGCCAAGAAAATATGACCTCAACAAATGAACTAAATAAGGCACCAGGGACCAATACTGGAGAAACAGAGATGTGTAACCTTTCAAATAGAAAATTCAAAATAGCTGTGTTGAGAAAACTGAACAAAATTCAAGAAAACACAGCTAAGAAATTCAGAATTGTATCAGATAAATTTAACAAAGAGACTGAAATAATTAAAAACAATCTAGCAGAAATTTTGAAGCTAAAATGCAATTGGCATAATAAAAAATACATCAGAGTTCTTAAGTATCAGAATGGATTAAACTGAAGAAATAACTAGTGAGCTTGAAGACACGTTATTTCTTGTCTTCAGTTAGAGGAGACAAAAGAAAAAAAACACAGGATCTAGAAAATAGCTTCAAAAGGGCAAATCTAGGAGGTATTGGTGTTAAAGAGGAGGTGGAGAAAGAGATAGGGGTAGAAAGTTTATTTAAAGGAATAATAGCAGAGAACAAACCTAGAGAAATATATTAATATTCAAGTAGAAGAAAGTTACAGAACACTAAGTAGAATTAACCCAAAGGTGACTACCTCAAGGCATTTAAATTCAAATAGCCAAAAGTCAAGGATAAAGAAATGACCCTAAAAGCAGCAACAGAAAAGAAACAAATAACATACAATGGAGCTCCAATACATCTAGCAACAGACATTTCAGTGGAAATCTTACAGGCCAGGAGAGAGTGGCATGACATATTTGAAGTGCTGGACGAAAAAATATTTCATGCTAGAGTAAAATATCCAGTGAACATATTCTTCAAAGATGAAGGAGAAATAAATATATTCCCAGACAAACAAAAGCTGAGGGCTTTTATCAACATCAGACCCATCCTACAACAAATGCTAAAAGGAGTACTTCAATCAGAAAGAAAAGAACACTAATGAGCAATAAATAATCATCTGAAGATACAAAAGCACACAGAAAAACACAGAATAGTTTAACACTGCAACTGTGGTGTGTAAAATACTCTTATCCTAAGTAGCAAAATGAAATGATGAACCAATCAAAAATAATAACTATAATACAACAACTTTTCAAGACACAGTACAATAAGATATAAATACAAGCAACCAAAAGTTTAAAAGCAGTGGCATGAAGTTAAAGCTTAGAGTTTTTATTAGTTTTCTTTTTGATTGTTTGTTGGTTTATGTGAACAGTGTTAACTCATTATCTGGTTATAAACTAATGAGTTATAAGAGAGTATATGGAAGCTTCATGGTAATCTCAAATGAAAAAACGTACAATAAATACACACACACACACACACACAAAGCAAGAAACTAAATTAAACCCCAGAGAAAATCACCGTTACTAGAGGAAGACTAGAAGAAAAAAAAGGAAGAGAAGACCACAAAACAACCAAAAAAACAAATAAAATGTCAGGAGTGAGTTCTTACTTATCAATAATAACATTGAATGTAAATGAACTGAACTCTGCAATCAAAAAACAAACTGGCTGAAATGAAAGAAAGAACAAGACCCATTGATCTGCTGCCTACAAGAAACATACTTCCCCTATAAAGACACACATAGAAGGAAAATTAAGGGTTGGAAAAGATATTCCATGCCAATGGAAACCAAGGAACAGCTACAGTCATCACACTTATATCGGAAAAAAATAGATTTCAAGATGAAAACTATAAGAAGACACCAAGAAGGTAACTATATAATGATAAAGGGTCAATTCAGCAAGAGGATATGGCAATTTTAAATATATATGCACCAAACATTGGAACCCCCAGATGTTTAAAGGAGAGACAGACCCCCAAGACAATAATAGTTGAAGACTTCAGCACTTCAGTTTCAGCATTGGATAGATCTTCCAGACAGAAGAGCAATGAAGAAATAGACTTAATCTACATGATAGATGAAATGGATCTTGTAGATATTTACAGAACACTTCATCTAATGGCAGCAGAATACACATAATTTTTCTCAGCCCATAGATCATTCTCAAGGATAGACCATACATTGTATCACAAAATAACTCTTAAAGCATTCAAAAAATTGAAATAATATCAAGCATCTCCTCTGACCACAATGAAATTAAACTAGAAAGAAATAGTAAAGAAATGTGTAACCTATGTGAAGACATGGAAATTAAACAATATGCTTCTGAATGACCAGTGGGGCAATTAAGAAATTTAAAAGGAAGTTGAAACATTTATTGAAACAAATAATAATGGAAACACAAGATACCAAAACCTATGGGATCCAGCAAAAGTAGTACTAAGAGAGAATTTTACAGCTATGTGTGCCTACATCACGTTAAAAAAAGGGGAAAAAATCAAAAGAAGAATCTAATAGTGCAACTTAAAGAATTAGAAAAGCAAGAAAAAAAAATCCAAAATTTGTAAAAGAGAAGAAGTAATAAAGATTAGAACAGAAATAAATGAAATGGAAATGAATATTTAAAAATACAAATTATCACTGAAATAAATAGTTGGCTTTTTGAAAAGTTAAACAAAATTGACATATCTTTAGCTAGACTAAGGAAAAAAGAGAGAAAATCTAAATAAATAAAATTAGAAATCAAAAGAGACATTACAATTGATACTTCAGAAATTGAAAGGATCATTAGTGACTACTACAAGCAATTATATGCCAATAAATTGGAAAATCGAGAAGAAATGTTCAACTTTCCAGACACATAAAACCTACCAAGAGTGAATCAGAAAGAAATCCAAAAACTCAACAGACCAATAAGAAGTAGTAAGATTGAAGCTGTAATAAACAGTTTCCCAGTAAAGAAAAGAAGCCCAGTACTCAATGGCTTCACTGCTAAATTCCATCAAACATTTAAAAAAGAACTAATATCAATCTTGCTCAAACTATTCCAAAAAATAGAGAAGGATGGAATACTTCCAAACTCATTCTACAAGGCCAGTATTACCCTGATACTGAAACAAGACAAAGACACACCATAAAAATATATATATACCAATATATCTGATGAATATTGATGCAAAAATCCTGAGCAAAATATAGTGTACAAATAGTAGCAAACCAAATTCAACAACACATTGAAGAGATCATTCATCTGACCAAGGGGGATTTACCCCAGAGATGCAAGGTTGTTCAACATATGCAAATTGATTAATGTGATACATTATATCTACAAATGAAGGATAAAGATCATATAATCATTTCAATTGATCCTGAAAAAGCATTTGACAAAGCTCAACATCCTTTTGGATAAAAACCCTCAAAAAACTGGGGAGAGGAAGGACATACTTCAATATAATAAAAACTGTATATGACAGACCCATAGCCACTGTCATACTGAATGGGGAAAAACTGAAAGCCTTTCCTCTAAGATAAAGAACATGACAAGGTTGCCCACCTTCACCATTGTTATTCAACATAGTACTGGAATTATTAGCTAGAGCAGCCAGACAAGAGAAAGAAGTAAAAAAACATACCAATTGAAAAGAAAGAAGTCAAATTATTCTTGTTTTCAGATAATATAATCTTCTCAAAAATGGTAAAAAGACTGCACAGAAAACTATTAGAGCTGATAAACAAATTCGGTAAACTTAAAGGATACCAAATCAACATACAAATTTCAGTAGCATTTCTATATTCCAACAGTGAACAATGTGAAAGGCACATCTTACATGGCAGCAGGCAAGACAGAATGAGAGCCAAGTGAAAGGGGAAACACCAATAAAACCATCAGATCTCATGAGACATATTCACTACTGTGAAAACTGTATGGGAAAATTTGCCCCCATGATTCGATTATCTTTCACCAGGTCCCTCCCACAATAAGTGGGAATTATGGGAGCTACAATTCAAGATGAGATTTGGGTGAGGACACAGCCAAACCATATCACTATCCTAAGCAAAAAAAAAAGCAAAATTGGAGGAATCAGGTTACCTGGCTTCAAATTATAATACAGAGCTGTAGTAACCAAAGCAGCATAGTACAGGCATAAAAACAGATACATAGATGAATGGAACAGAATAAAGGACCCAGAAACAAATCCACGCACCTACAGTAAACTCATTTTAGACAAACGTGCCAAGAACATAGTCTGAGAAAACGACAGACTCTTCAATAAATAATCTGAGAAGCCTGGGTATCCACATACAGAAGCAGGAAACTAGACACCCTATCTCTCACCATATACAAAAATCAAATCAAAATGAATTAAAGATTTAAATCTAAGACCTCAAACTGTGAAACTACTACAAGAAAAAATTGCTGACACTTCAGGAAATTGGTCTGGGCAAAAATTTATTGAGCAATACCTCACGAGCACAGGCAACCAAAACAAAAATAGACAAATGGGATCACATCCAGTTCAAAAGCTACTGTACAGCAACGTATACAATAAGCAAAGTGAAGAGACAACCCACAGATTGAGATAAAATATTTTCAAACTACCTCTCTGACAAGGGATTCATAACTAGAATATATAAGAAGCTCAAACAACTCCACAGGAAAAAAAAAAACCTAATGATCCCATTTTTAAAATGGGCTAAAGATTTGAATGACATTTCTCAAAAGAAGACACGCAAATGGCAAACAGGCATATGAACAGGTGCTTGACATTGCTGATCATCAGAGAAATGCAAATCAAAACTACAATGAAATATCATCTCACCCCTGTTGAAATTGCTTATATCCAAAAGGCAAGCAGTAACAAAGGTCAATTCCATATCTCTGCTATTGTGAACAGTTCTACTGTAAACACATGACTGCAGGTATATTTTTGATGTAATGATTTATTTTTCTTTGGGTACATATCCAGTAGAGGAATGGCAATCAAATAGTAGTTATGTTTTTAGTTCTTGGAGAAATCTATATACTCTGTTCCACAAGGTCGTAGTAATTTGCATTCCTATCAACGATGTATAAGGATTTTCTCAGCATCTTTGCTGACATCTGCTATTTTTTACTTGTTAATAATAGCCATTCTGACTAGTGTTATATAATATCTCATTGTGGTTTTAAATTTGTGTTTCTCTGGTGATTAGTGATGAACATTTTTCATATGCTTGCTAGCCATTTGAATGTCTTCTTTTGAATGTATCTTTTTATGTCTCTTTCTCATTTTTTAATGAGATGCTTAGTTTTTCTTTTATTTAATTGCATTGAGTTCCTTGTAAATTCTAGACATGTGTCTCCTGCAGGTTGCATAAATCCTGTGATAGAACTGCACTTGGTCTGAGGGTGTGGAGGAATCATGTTACTGCAGACTTCAGTAGAGGAGGTCTAAGGAGGCAGTAAACCAGATGGATTATTATACTTTAAAGTGGATATTACCATATATTTTTCTACCATACATTTTTCACCCTTAAGAAACTGACATTCTCCATAGATTATAAGTGTGTACAGAGCCAACATCATTCTGTACCTTCAAGTTTCTGATGTTAAGCTGTGGAGAAAGGGAAGTAGTTCTTAAAGAGATGCCAGTCTCCATTCAAACGGTTTCTGAGAAACTCACGTGGTATATTTTCCACCTATACTTTGGTTTGTTGATTTTGTACTTGAATCTGGAAATTGGATTGAACATGGAGAAATAAAGAAAAAAAAGGGACTAAGAGGCATTGAAAATACACACTCTCAATGTACACATATAAGTTGGAGCTACAGGAACATTAAATTGCACTGCCTGCTTGCTGCAAGCTCACATCAATTGTTTCCCACAATGATTATTAATTATCTGCTAATGTAAAGTTATTTTGAAGTAACTGAGGTTAAGGCAGAGAAATATTTATCCTAATATTATTTAGCATATGCCTTAAAGATAATTTTTACATAGGTTCTAATTTTTATCATAAAAATAATAATTAGTAATACTATAATAGACATATAAACAAGATGAAATAGGAGTGCAGAAGGGAGGAATTGAACAAACTCCATATCTATGTTGGTCTTTTACTTATTATAAAGAAAGAATCGTATTTTATTATTGCTGATAGAGAAAGCAAGTTATACAAAAAAAAAAAAAACAAACAGCTAGCACTGTCAATATTATAGTCACAAGAAGGTAACAATTTAAATAAATCATGTTTGGCCAGGCGCGGTGGCTCATGCCTGTAATCCCAGCACTTTGGGAGGCCGAGGTGGGAGGATCATGAGGTCAGGAGATCGAGACCATCCTGGCTAACATGGGGAAACCCCGTCTGTACTAAAAATACAAAAAACTAGCCAGGCATGGTGGCGGGCGCCTGTAGTCCCAGCTACTCTGGAGGCTGAGGCAGGAGAATGGTGTGAACCCGGGAGGCAGAGCTTGCAGTGAGCCAAGATTGCGCCTGGGCGACAGAGCGAGACTACGTCTCAAAAATAAATAAATAAATAAAATAAAATAAAAATAAATAAATAAATAAATAAATCATGGTTAGCTTGGTTATCTGTATTGCACAGATTAATAATAGGAATACAACTTTGAAAGTATTTTGAGACCCTACAGCTTCCATGCCCTTTTAAAATGAGAGAATTGGAAAGAGAAAATATTAGAAAAGAAAATGTGAAAAACTGTTTTAAGCAATGCTAAAATGCAATTCTTAGACTCATAAAGCTCAAATTATCCCTAGCAGGGCAGAACAACACCATTAAAAAACTAGGATAAAAACTTCTATGACATCATAATGAAATTTTCCAACAATAAAAGGGAAGAGAAAATTATAAAATTATCTCGAGGAAAAATGGAGGAGGGCTAAATATTCTAACAATACATTATCTATCTCAACAATGAAAAGCCAAATAAATTAGAGACATTTTCAATGTGCTGAAAAAAATAACTGTGAATCTAGAATTAAATTATTAGTGAAAATATCTTTTAAGAATGACAGGGAAATAATGACACTTTTATGAAAGAAATCCAAAGTGAACAATTTTATTACCAGCAGATTATACCAAAAGAAAATTATAAAGAATACACTAAGTTGAAAGGAATTGAACTGATATGGTAAACTAAATAAAGATTAAAGAATTTAAAAAGTAGTAAATATGGGACAAATATCCATTGATCTTAACTATAGAGAGTAATAATAATAATGCCTTTGGGTGTTAAAATGAGATAGAGCTGAAATACATGATAATAATAAAATAATTTGGAACATAGAGTGTGGAGTTAAAGTGCGTAGAGCCATTTTATATTCTAGAGAAGGATGTAAGTAGAGTGATTAACGCTGGGTTCTAGTAAATTATATCTCTTTAATTTTATAGATTTTTATAATTTTATAATTTCACACCCATGTTTCTTTTTGCTGTTGCTGTTGTTAGTGTTTTTACTTTAAATCTCTGCCTGAGGTTTTCATTGGCCAAACAATCCTTCTCACTTATCAATGACAAATGGAACAGTCAATAAATAAACCAGTTATCTTGTCTTTTGAGTGACAAAACTTAGAGGCATTTTCTTTTTAACAGCATTTCCAAAAGGTCTGGAGCATAACGGAGTTCTGGTTATCCTCAGTAGCGGTATGCACAGTAGTAGTACCTCACCTATGTTGACTTTCTTCTCTTCCTGTGTCACGTCTTTGTTATCCTACTGGTTTTCCTGTATTGCTTCCCACATAAACTACTAACAATTTCTACTCTCTAGAAATGATTTTGGGAGAAGTCATCCTATGGCAAATTTAACCAAGAAGAGGAAAAACTAAAATTTAAAAAAATTTGGATAATAATATGGTAGATTTTACTCAAATATGAAAAAATTTCAAAAGCCAAAGAAGCAGTGTATGACCTTAAAGCATTTAGCAAACCTAATATTTGAACATAATTTAGATCACATGTTTACATTTTGAAGACATTTGGATGTTACCAATAATCTTTAAAACTGTTTTTATCTTTCAAAGATCAAAGTATGTGAACTAAAAGACATTACAGCTTCATTTTCCTTAAAAATATTTGATGTAAGTACTTATTATCTTTAAGCCAATCAACTAGAGCTCTTTTTTATATAAACATCACAAACATAACACATATATATCTACACAGACAGACAAAAGATTCAGTAGTTTTAAGGTTTTTCATCTGCCAATCTCCTAAGTGGATTATTGGTCTCAGGTTGGAACACTTCAAGAAACAGAGCTAGAAAAATATGCAGTTTCTAGGGTCTAAAAACCAAATATGTCTGGAAGACAAAAACAGATTTCAAGGATCTTTCGCTTTTAATTCCTGGGGTTCCATGAGGAAAACAGAGGAGTTTATTTTTCCCAAATGGGGTCTGTAGTGCCTCTTCTGTTTTTCCCAAGGAGTCCTAGGCTATCAGAAGTTATCTTAGGGCCTTTCATGCATGCATTAATAGTTGCAAGACAAAAATGGAGAAAAATAATTCAGTCAACTGAGAAGAAAAATATTTCTCCAGCAAAACAAGATCCAAGAAGAGAAAAGACATAGAGACCTTTTAAATATATTATAGCCTGGATATCCGCTTTTAATTAAGCTGACTTTCAACCATAGCACTCTTTAAAAAAATCCTCTTAAATCCCTAATTACCGGAGTTTAGCCACACCAGGTGGCCAATATTTCTGGCTTTTGAACTTTACCAAAAATAACCTCACAGGTAAAACTAGCAAGCCTCGACTATGGTTATGACTTAACCGTGAGTGTATGAGGTATTTTTAAAGATGTGGTAACCAGTTTTCACAAAATCTAGAATCTTTAAAGGTAGCTTAGAGAAAGGAAGATTTAAGAGAGGAAACTAGAAGTCATTTATGGAGGGGAAGAGAATCAGCAAATTGTAAAAGTCACACAGATACTAACCAGAAATACTCATTCCCTGAGCCAGGATGGAACCCGGGCTGCCATTGTCAAATGGTAGAGACCAAAAGAAAGTACTGCCACGTGGTTACAAGGTCAAGCTTTGAAGGACATAAAACAAGATGGAGACCTCATCCAGTTTTTTTGTTTGTTTGTTTTTGTTTTTGTTTTTCAGAGACCTGTAGCAAAGTTTGTTATTGACCAGTTTATGAGGCTGGCTTGAACAGCAGGCTTATGGGGTCCTAGGCCTGTGTTCTATCCTAAGGTATTTCTTCTTATGACAGAACCATAGAAAAAGACACACAAAGCACACCAGATTGGCTACAGCTTAGGAAGACTAGCCTCACAAATCCTCTGTCCATGAATCAAAACTTTACAGAGAATATAAACTGATTTTTACCATTCCTACAACCACTTTTCACAGAGAGAGAGAGAGAGAGAGACAGACGCCAAAAGACAGACTGGTTAAAAGAAAACAAAAAACAAAAAAAAACTTTTACCCTTTTACCCTTTTGCTGCCATGTCAGGTTTCTGGTTTCCCTTTTGACCCTGGGGTTCTTTAAAGGGGAAGTGGATAAAGAGGATATTTGCATACTGTAAAAGTTGTCCTTCCTAAAGAGATTTGCTCAGTTAGATCAGTAATTTCTTCCCAGGACTTTTTTTTTTTTTTTTTTTTAAGTCAAGCAGTTTCAAGTTTGCGGAAATTGAACTTTTCCCAGAGAGTAGTGTCCTGTGGTACAGAGATGCAATTATCCATCCGTGAAGAGAAGATAGAGGAGAAAACAGAAAAAAAATAAGACTTTTTTTTTTAAAGGAGTCCCAGTGATTCAGGATGCATTCAAGAAAAGTAGAGACTGAAGGTGGTTGGTTACCCATCTGCAAAGAGGGTAAAAAGGCATCCCTTAGTTATTTTCTCTTTCCAGTGAATACCCAGGGTGTGTGAGGGAGAGAAAGAAAAGGCATCCCCTTTCTTCTGCCTTTATATCCCTAAGTTCTGGCAACCTCAGCAGGGGCCATACATGGGTGCCAATGCAGGTTTCACCCATGTTAACAGGGAGGCCTAAGGGGTAGGAATTATCTGCACTCACCTATGCTCTGGTATATACCCCCTGCTGTCAGTAACCTTATTTATGCCATGGACACAGGCATAACCTCCACCCATGAAATGACGGAAGGGGGGCCCTAATCGGCAAGAATTAGTCATGCTCACCTGTGCTGTACCCCTTGACTTCCATTGTTGTCTGCCTCTGGATCCCTCAGATCCAGTTTTCCTTATTAGGGATAAAGCCCTAGAAGCTTGGGATTGAGTTTGGGACAAAGAGGTGTCTCAGCAGGGTGCATAGACTCATTAAATTAAGTCCCAGGTGGCCCTCCTTATCATAAGCCAAATGCTAAGTTGAAGCTGTGGAACTGGGATCTCCTCAAAAAAGGGAGAGGAAAGGGAGTCCCATGAATTGGCGTCCTGGCCTAGTAAGAGGCCTTCCAAAATGAAAAAAAATACCCCTCCCATAGAAAAGCTCCCTGTATTCACAGGGCTGTACTAACACCTGACATGGTGGAGAAAAGAAAAAAAACAGCTTAAGAGCAGGGGATGGAGAGGGGCCTGGGCGAAAAAGCCTCTTACTCTATGTAAATGGGTTCCTTCAACAATAACAACAACAAATAACTTTTATTTGCTGCCTCCTTTCTGCTTCTAACACATGGAAATTGCATCGTTCTTAATTGCATATCTGATGGCTGGGCCAAATGCTCATTCTACCCAGTAATATTGCTGTAGTTTGCAACAACACCCCCAATATTGTAAAAGAACAGATAGGTGCCATCATGACCATGAAAGAAAGAAGGAAGATGCCACATTTGCTCATCATTTCTTATATCCTGGACAAGCCCCCAGAAAATAACAGGATTTTTCTTGGCCACATTGCCAACTGGAGATCTCTGTGGCTGGTAATGCCCCCTACCCCTGTCAGAGCCTTGCTTGGCCCTAGGCCTGCTGCTGGAGGTGCCCCACCCACTCGGCCAGCCTGAGCTATAGCTCAGGAAGCTGAGCTATAGCGCATCCAGGAAGAATGAGGATACGGTGACAATTCAAAGGGTGAAAAGGGGTGGAGAAGAATTTTATTGAGCCACAGAACAGGTCTCAGCAGAGAGGGGATGTGGGGGTTGCTCTCCCACTCCCACAGTCAGGTGATTTATTTCCCAGTGTGGCTGAGTTCGGGGCTTTTATTGGCTCAGAATAAAGGAGTGAGGCTGATTGGTTTGTGAGTATGCAAAAAAGATTAAAGCAAAGACACCACTCAAAGTGTAGAAAAACATTTAGGGAAGGGTAGGTATGTGTAAAATAGATGAAGGATGGGGATCAGTCAGAGGAGAGTATGCCAAACAGGGAGGCAGGTTTTCAATCTGGTCCATGCATTGTACTTGTAGCTTGGCTTTCAGGCTTTAAACTGTCTTCCACTTAGAGGTGGGGTTTCACTGGGGACCTGCCGTTATCTGCCTAGGCATTTGACTTCCTCCTGGCACTATCAATATTAGCAAAACAAATCCAGCAAAATATAAAAGTGTAATACTATATAACCAACTGGGGATAATGTCAAGAATGTAGTGTAACAATCAAACATCAATCAATATTTATCAGTTAATGGAATTGAATAAAGGAGAAAATTATGATTATTTTAAGAAGCAGAAAAAAGATAAAATGTTAAAATTCAATATTCATAATCATTTATGAGGAAAAATGAAAATAAAATTGTAAGAAAATTTGCTATAAAAGGGAACTTTCTTAATTTTAATGATGCCACCTATAAAAATTTAGAGTTAATATCATCATAATAATATATTAAATATATTCTGCCTTAAGATTAGAAGGCAAGAATGTCCTCTCTCAGGATTTATATCATTATATTGAATATCTTAGCAAAAATGATAAGACAAGAAATAATCAAAAGCAACATATTAGAAAGAAAGATGTGAAACCATTATTACTCATAAAAGACACAACTGTGTATGAAGAAAGTCTCAGTAAGCTCTAATAACTGCATTTAGAAAAAGCTACAGTATACAAGTTCAACATACAAACACTCTAGTGCTATACTCAAGCCCTAAAACAGTTGAAAATAAATAGAGGTATCATTTACAATAAAATTAGCAATAATAATATATGTAATGACCCACATTTGACAAAGATGATTAAACTTAACCATAATAGCTTGCTGAAAAATATAGTTGACATAAATAATTAAAGAGATATTTTTTCTTTCATGCTTGAAAAGACTCAATAAAACTAAAATATAAATTCTCCCCAAAACTGGTCTATAGATTCAGCTTAACTTAAAAAATATTCCCAAAAGTACTTTTTAAGAAATTGACAAGCTGATTTTAAATTTAGGCAAATATTTTAAGCATAAAGAATAGCCAAAACAGTCTTTAAAATGAACAGTTAAGGAACGTATTTGTCTCCATTTCAAAGCTTAACATGAAGTTGCCGTCATTAAGAGAGTGGTATTCAAGAAAAAAAATAACAAGTCTATGGGACAGGATATAGAGTGCAGAAATAGATCCAGCTGGTTTTTTGAAAAGCCACCAAGTCTATTTATCAGTGGATGTAAATTTTTTCTCATTCTTTTTCAATAAATGGTGGTAATAAAATAGGACAAACACATAGGGGTAACAATTCTTGACCTCACACCACGAACAGATATTAGAATAAATTATAGATATAAATAGAAAAATGTAAAACTTATGAAGTGTTTTTTTTTTTTGCTTTGAAATATGCAAATTTTCTTAGGGAGAATAGAAAAATAGTAAACAAATGGAAGAAAACACTTAAGTTTCACTTCACCAACTTAAACCCTTATGTTTGTCAAAACATAAAAGAAATTTTAAAAACCATCAGAGACTTAGAGAAAATGCTTTTCTGTCTATTATCTGACAACAACTTGTATCTAGAATACATAAATAATTCCCACACATAAATAACAACTTAGTAAAAAGTTGGACAATAGACTTGAAAATATTTTTAATAATATCACCAAAAAAGATACACAAATTGCCAATAAGCACATGAAAATGTGCTAACAAACTATAGTATACACAACAACATGGATGAATCTCAAAAACATTATTCTGAGTGAAAGAAGCCAGATATAAACAGCACGTTTTATAATTCCATTTAGCTGAAGTTCAAGGGTAGATAAAACTGATCTGTAGTCATAGACAGTCACAAAGTGGTTGCCTATGATCAATGTATATTTTCTGGAAAATGATTATAGATATTTATTGAGGAGATGAAACTGCTGTATCTTTTATTGGGGTGTTGATTACATGGATAATGCATGTGTTGAAATTCATTGAATTGTACCTTGAATTCTGAATATTTTATTGCAAGAAATTTTATTTCAATTACAAAGATAATTTCTGCCCAGATTAATTACATTTGGTAATTAATTACATTGGCTATGTTACCAGTCTGTGAGTATTGGTATTTTGAATAGAGAGAGAATGTATTTCCCATACCCGCAATGGCACAATTTGCAAGCATTCATTTATAATATTACTCCAGTTATTTTACAACCTTGAGGGAAATTTAAACTGTATCTTTTCTGGATGGGTGCAATGGCTCATACCTGTAATCTCAGCACTTTGGGAGGCTAAGGAGGGTGCATCACTTGAGGTCAGGGTTTTGAGACCAGCCTGGCCAAAATGGTGAAACCCTGTCTCTATTAAAACTACAAAAATTAGCCAAGCATGGTGGTGAGTACCTGTAATCCCAGCTACCTGGGAGGCTGAGGCATGAGAATTGCTTGAACCCAGGAGGCAGGGGTTGCAGTGAGCCAAGATTGTGCTGCTGCACTCCAGCCTGGGTAACAGAGCGAGATTCCATCTCAAAAATAAAAAAAAAAAAAACAAATAAAATGTATCTTTTCTGAAACATAATTGCCAAATATACATATATATAATGTGTATATACATATATGTATAAATACATCCAATGATTGTTTTTCAGCCTAATACATATGGTGATTTAGAAGAAATAAGTAATTTTCTTGATGTACTATAAATAGGTTGTTAAGCTGGCATTTCAACTGAGGCAATGAAAGTCTAGAGCTTGTTCCATATTCTTTATACATTCTGCCTCCAATAAATGGTAACTGTCAAATGAAAACTATTTTTATATTAATCAATTTGTGCTATAACAAAATTCCACAGACTGAAACTTACAAATAACAGAAATTTAGTTCTCACAGTTCTGGAGACTGAAAACCCAAGATAAATTGCTGGCAGGATTAGTGTCTGGTGAGGGTCCAGTCTGAGCTTCCAAGTTGTTGCCTTGTTGCTGCATCTTCCACAGGGGAAGCCTACGTCTTCACCATAAGAAAGTCTATAAAGAGCAAGAGAGTGTCCTTTCAACCTCAAGCCCTTCTCATGAATGAGTGTTAATCTCATTCATGAGAGAAGGGTGGAGACTTCATAATTAAATCACCTCCCAAAGGTCACACCTTTTAATGCTGTTGAATTGGGGATTAAGTTTCAACAAAAATGTTGAAGGGAACATCATCATTCAAACCATTGAAATCCTCCATCCCAGTAAGTACCTTTTTCTCTACTCGCAACCTGTCGAAATCTTACCTCTTTCTTTATGTCTTCATTCTCAAGAATACTCTTCAAATTTACAATTTCCTTTCTTCTTAATCTGCTATGCTTACTGCCTTTACATATAATTGTGTCACTTTATTGCCTCCTACATTATATTTTGCTCTCTATTAATATAGATAATGATAAATTTTCTATTTATACAATACTTTAAAAAATTTAAATATCTGAACTCATTATTTACTCCAACTAAATTGTAATATTGAAAAAACACAGATTGTTGTATATATTCTAAAGCATGTAGCAGAATGAGATACATAGAAATTACTAAATTTTCTTTTGTGAAATATAAAAATACTGTCAAAAAAAGATGTCAATTCACATCATGATTTATTTGAACAAATTATGAATGGCAGAAAAAATACATAAATCATTTATTTACAACTGTAGATAAATGCTAATATTTAATTGGGCATTTTGCCAACATTTAGTATTTTATAATTTACAGTTATTACAGATCTAAGAGCAAAATATTTTTTGGTTACAAGAGTAAGCAGATTGACTCATGCTATTTTTCTTCATTCCATCTATGTGCCTTACTGTATAAGCAAAAAATACCCTCTTTGGATGTCAGAGAAATAACATGAATAAAAAGCCATTAGCTGTAGCTTTTCCAAATGTATAATACACTGGGATTATGAAACCAACAAAACGTCTGTTTTTTCCTGTGAGGATCTGACAAGTTCAACTTTAGTTGTAGTGGTCTGCTATTAGATACAATTACAGTCTGTACTGATTCCGCATGCCATCTGTCATGGTGAAACTGCATTAACTCATCATTTAATTCTGTGCCCTTTTCAATTTGTGCCCTTTAATGTTAACTTCACAAAACTGTTCTAGCCATTTTTAAAATACTATATAATAACCTCTCCATGTAGTATGTAACAATGAGATATATTCACTTGAGGGAGAAAAAAATCTTTATGTGTAATAAATGTGGCTTCTTTATTGACTGCTAGATATTTTCTCCTTTGTCTTCTCACCACCCTCAACAAAAGACAAAAAATATTGACCTGCCCTAAGATCAAGTCACATGCCTATTTCTAGAGTATTCCTAGAGAGATAGTGTGTTTGCCTCCTCAGTCTACTCAGTTTCTGTTTGATTACATCATATATACATTAACTCCCTCCTTTCCGTGTTCTTAAATGCTGTTACACTTACTGTTACACATCACATTTATTAATCTTATGGCAGATATGATATCATTTCTTTTAGTGTAAATTTTTTGAGTGGCATGTTTTGTTTCTATATGGAAATATAAGCTCCTAGAAGTCACTGGTCATCTTTGTCAGAGTCAGACATAGACCCTTGTTCTTAACAAGCATATATTGAATAATGAAGAGTGGTTTATAGAGGAAACCCATTTAATTATAGGTGACTATAATGGATTAATCACAAAAAGGTAAACAATCTGACTAGATACAGATGTATTTATGGAAATTGATAAATGAAATCCAACAGCATAGCAATTTACAGAAACACAGGTGTTCGGGATAAAATTTCACGGGAGAATGCTCCTTCTGAAATATTTTTTAAAATAAACACTGTTCTGCCTAATAATATTGTGATATTCCATATTTATTATTATGAAATGTGAGAGTGCTCTAGAAAGGACAAGAACGCCAACCAAAGACAGACTAGGTGTCAGCTGATATCTTGCATTTTGAATTTATTGAGTGCTTCACTGCTTTAGTGATGTATAGAATTTATACCTGTATTCAAGTCACTGTTACTATGTTGAATACTAAAAATAGTGGGAGGCAAATTTATGTTGTTTTTATAGCATGCTAGATACAAAGGTTTATAGCATTTTTTAATGAAATTATGTACCTGTCACATAAATAAATTTGACAAAGAAAATGTGTGAAACTATTGACAGCACTGATAGCTAGTGATTTTACATGATTTAGCTTATGTCACCTAATGAGCTAAATAATGTTATTTTAGCTCCTTGTCATAGTAGTATATCTTCTTAAGTTGATAGTTACTTTCTTATAAATATACCATTTTTTGTCTTTATTAAGAAACCATATTAAGCTGATATTTTAAATAATTGTTCATTTAACTGTTTAATAAAAAACTGCTTGTGCTGTTTAATAGAAAGCAGTTAAAGTGGACAATTATTTCTATCAAAAGCTTTCTGTTTTCTATTATTTCTATTAAATAGGTGTCTATGAATCAAATCAATGATATATTAGATATCAATTGGTAACAAAGATAAAAAGTCTACATTGACAACATTTTTAAAAAGGAGTATATTAAAATTAGCACATATTTTTACTACATATTTTTACCATCAAAATTAGTATATTACCAATATTTTTTAAAACATCCATATAAATACTCCCATGTTTTCAAGAGCAATTTTTGCAAACTTTTTATTTCACTAAACCTTGATTGTTCTACAAGAATGAACTCATTTTTCTACAACAAACCCAATACTGCTCTTCCAGATTTCATATTTTCATCATGAAAATAAACTCTTTCTTTCTCTCTCTATATATATGTATATATTTATATGTATATATTTATACACGCATTTATATGTGTATGTGTGTGTGGGATGTATACATGCTTAATTTGATTTTTCCTTAGTATTATAATAAACAAGGAATTTAGGTTAAAAATGCTTATGTTATTAAAAAAAATTATTCAGTGTGTAAAATTAATGGTTTTTGTTTGTTTTTTGAGATGGGTGTCCCTCTGTCACCCAGGCTGGAGTGCAGCGGAGCAATCATGGCTCACTACAGCCTCTGCCTCCTGGGGAGGCCTCCCCTCCTCAGCCTCCCGAAGCTGAGGTGCCCACCTGGCTTGGCTAATTTTTTATTTTTAATTTTTTAGAAGAGACAGGATCTCACCAACTCAGGCTTTTCTCAAACTCCTGGGATCAAGTGATCCCCCTGCCTCAGCTTCCCAAAGAGCTGGGATTACAGGCACGAGACACCATGCCCAGCTAAAATTATTATTTAATTATATTGATGATGTATAATATAATTACATGCAATCTTATAACATTTAGGAACTTTGAGCTTATAGTTAATAAATATATAATTATAATGATCTAACATGAAGTTTATAAAATATAAAGAAAAATAGCTATTATCATAATACCTTGTGTTTTTATATGATAAAAAGTCTAAGAAAAATATACTTTAATTATTATTTGCCTTTACTGAACCAAGCTAAAAAAAGATATAATTCAAATGCCATTAGAAAATAGTTTTTGTATATGTTATGACTAAGCCTTATATTTACCTTTATAGATTTATAAAATAATTTTTTTGTCTTTCTAATTTAGAGGAGTGAGTATTATGCTAGGATTTATAGTTGTGTTCCTCAACTGCCACAACTAAGCAGTCGAGCTATTTTTCAAATGACTAAACAAATAGAATATTTTGTCAACCTATAATATAGTTTAGTCAGCAAAGGTTAGAACTGAGATGGGGAAATTAGTAATTTTATTTATTAGTTTCCACATTGAAATTTTATGTTAAATCTACTTCCTGATTCAGTTCCCAAATAGAAATATCATCAGAAAAAAAGAAATTTTTATGTGTACAAATTAAGATAAAATAATCTTATAATCAAATACTTTTCTTTGAAGTTCACTGTTACATGACACTAAATTGCAGTTGAGTTAAACTTCAGTTCAACATGCAAACTTTGAAAAAAATATGGCTTAAATCTTATCTCATAGTTTGCTATAAAGGAAAATTCATTTATGAACCATCTAATGTCACAAGTAAAATATTCTTCTATTATTTGATTTTCAATATTAAAAATTCATCTTTCTATAATTACTTCTTGCCAAGAAATTGCAATGATATTCACATAATACCTGAAGTAGATTATATCCTATGGGCATAGGAAAGAATGCCAAGTGACTCAACTACAGTGTTGCTAAATTGTTCCCCAACTTAATGAGGAATGAGTTCTGAATAAATGTGTATCATATGTTTCTATAATTCCCAATAACCTTCCTCATCAGTATGTTAAGTTTCAAAAATTCATAGTGTCCTCTTAAAACAAATAAATTAGGTCCTTTGGTCACTTGTATTCATATTTGCTAACTTTCTAAAATGTGACACTAAATTGAAAAGATCTAAATTATTTTAAGAAAACATATTTCAGCCTTGGACAAAATACAAAATTGAGACCTTTGAAATGTTATTTAGTATAATTAAATATTATAAAAATATAATTATAGAAATATGTCTATTTGGATATGAGCCCTATATGATTTTGTTGTCACTGCTTTATAACAACAACAACAAAAAAATGGAGATTGCAAAGGATGCTATAGGTAACTTTCAACACCAATTCTACTGTGTTGTTTTATTGTCATTAGCCACATGGGTTTCTCACATGTGATTTAGCTGGGGTAATACACTATTAATTCTTAAGTCACATCTGTTTATGAGGAGTTAAATGAGAAAGAGGTAAAGTGAAAAATTTGTTAACATTTATTTTGCATCTACCGTTTTCCATGCAATGTGTAAGGAAAATTATATATGCCTAGCCTCATTTATTCTATGCAGCAAATGAGGTAAGAATTCATATATACCTTATATAGGGACACAATTACATCATAAAAGTCATGGTACTTAGTAGCCAAGCTGAAATTCGTAACAGGCAGTATTAGCTTTCCAGTGCTGCAAAGCAATATTACTACAAACTTAATGTCCTAAACAACACATATTTATCTCACAGTTGTTCTGGGTCACAAGTCTGGGCACAATTTAGATATACTCTTTGTATCCAGGTTGACAAAGCTGTAAGCCAAGTGTTGTCTGGAGTTTTGGTCTCATCTGTGGCTTGATTGGGAAAAGGATCTGCTTCCAAACTCATGTGGTTATAGACAGCATTCGACTTCTTGTGGGCTACTTGACTGAGGGCTTCAGTTTCTTGCTGGCTGTTGGTTGGAGGTCTCTCCTTCATGTGGCAGCATACTACATGACAGATTGCTTCTTTATAGCAGCTAATAAAAGATAATTTCCTAGCTAAGTGGATTACAATTGCATGTAAAATAATTATGTACACACAGAAACTTCTTTACGATATTCTATTGGATAGAAGCAAGTCACAGGGCCCGTCTACATTCAAAGGGAAGAGATTACACAAGGGTGTGAACACCAAAAAGTGGGGATTATGGAGGCTATTCTTTACATCATACTGGCCTAATTCCAAATCCTGAGATACAGGCATATTATAAAGTTGTCTCACTTCACTGAACCTCCAAATGAACTATTATTGGGACACAGATTAGATAGCCTGCCTATAAAGGTAAGATACAAACTGAGAGAGATAGTCTTTCCTTCTGGGATGTATTTCATAATACACAGACAGAAAATAATTTATTTTCTTTTTGAATCAAATATATAAAGTAGCCAGAACACAAGCAAATAAATTAACAAAAGTAGAATTTAAATGAATGTATAATGGCTAGAAAGATGGATAATAAAAACAGTGAAGCTAATCAGAGAAAATTCAATTAAGGAAGATATTATTGCAAAATTTTGGAAATGGGTAATGGTTTTAACTTCAAGAAAACAAATTATCTAGATGGGGCAGTGGAGTCAGATTTGATTTAAACTTTTCTTTTTCCTTTTTTTTTTTTTTTTTTTAAGTGATGAGAGTAAGTTTACATTTTACTAAAAAATAAATACAGGTTCTGTAGCAGTGAAAAGGCTTGTAATTGAAAATTTACTTTGGTCTCCATGTGGAAGTTAAGGTATAAAATGGAGAAGAGTTGATATTGATTTTTTTTTTCTTTTTTTGGAGACGGAGTCTCTCTGTCGCCCAGGCTGGAGTGCAGTGGCGCCATCTCGGCTCACTGCAAGCCCCGCCTCCCGAGTTCACGTCATTCTCCTGCCTCAGCCTCCCGAGTAGCTGGGGCTACAGGCGCCCACCACCACGCCCAGCTAAATTTTTGTGTTTTTAGTAGAGACCCGGGGTTTCACCATGTTAACCAGGATGGTCTCGATATCCTGACCTCGTGATCCTGCCGTCTCAGCCTCCCAAAGTGCTGGGATTACAGGCATGAGCCACGGCACCCAGCTGATGTTTAGTTTTTGAAGAAGAGAGACAGGAGGTAGAATATCACCAAGTTGCATACTATGTAAAAGGGCACTATTATACTAAATGATAATAGTACAATAATTGGGATTAATTCTAGGTTTCACCATACTAGGAAGATGAAATTAGTTAGGAGTACCAAGTACAGAAGAAAATGTAATGAATTTAAAAGCATTCTGAAGAGAGCTGATGAAACTCTAATGTCCTCCAAAGCAGGAACCTATCTTTGTCATTATGTCATAGTCAAAATCTTATATTGCCTGAAACAATCAGATATATCCAACAGATATCTGATGAACCTATAGGGACACTTGTCTCCTTCAAAGTGCCAGACTCCAGAACATTCTGGAAATGGATTCAGTAGGCATCATAGCTCACAAGATAAAGACTTAGTCTCACAATTTTAGAATTTAGTTTATCCCTAAAGGTTCAAACCTTGAAAAATATGTATGATATATAATGCCTATATACATGTAATCACTTGCATTTTATGTCACTATAGAGATGCAGATATATAGATAATACCCACATACACACACACATACATACACTTAAGTAAAAAGTAAGTGAGAGAAAAAGGCTTCTAACTCTCGGTTTGCATTCTGGTTCTCTAATTTGACATGCATACATCTGCTTTATCTCTATTCTTTGCTTGATTACTCCATTGCTTATTAAATTTTACTGAGAAACTTTGCATGGGTACAATAACATGGTTGTGCTGATTTCTGGAGAACATAGGAATAAAGTGCTGCAAAAGCTAAAACAATGTTTTTCCTCAGTGTGTATTAATTCCGTTTTCTTTGGTTGTTGGTGGAGTTGGGTGTTTTTTGATTGCTTTTTATGTTCGTGATCCCTAGTCTACAAATAAAGGTCAAAATTATATCCAGCGGGGTCCCATTTTCTGTGGAGTCAAGTAGATAAAGATCCATTTATAAGGTAAGATCAGATCTGCTCTAGATAAGCTAAGGAACTTCTAATGAAATGAATGATGTAAAAGACATTATCTTTAGAATCTCAAGAGGAAACTCATAAATGTGAATTTTATGGGTTAAAAACAACGTTTCATAACTGCTAAATGACATTTGTATTACCAGCACTTGACAATTATTTATTCAGTGTTAACAGCTTTTCTGATGCAGAATTATCAGCTCTAGGAAAATGGAGCCTAGATCTCTCAAAGGATATGAGATTAAGCTATATAAATAGATCATACCACAACCCACCATCCCACAGGGACTGAATCAGCAACAACTAGCATGCCAATAAGTAGGTTCTAATTCAAGGATATACCTTTTGACAGTTGTAATTTTATTATTATAAGCAACTTCATATCTAATAATAATCCCAAAATTCCCCATCCCAACTAGGGGAGAAAATATAAACAATTCAAACGATAAAGAGAAAGAATACTAATTATACTTTAGTGTTTGTGTGTGTGTATATATATATATACATGTATTACATATATATGTATAATATCAAAATAATACAGCATAATAGTATCATGGACATTATTGCATCCAAACATGCAGCGTAAAAAGTAGAACATTCATAATATATTTGCATCTACCAACATGCAATCAATCTACATTTAGTCTACCTACTCTCCTTCCTCTGAGGCCAACACTATCCTGACTTTCATGTTTATTTTTCTGTTACGTCTGGAAAATACTTGTATTATTTATGTCTTCTGTTTGCAATTGAACGTTACCAAAATAGTTTCATAATATATATAATTTTGAGAACCCTGACTTTCACATTCAATATTATGCTCCTGTGATTTATTCATGCAGCATGCAACTGTGGTTAATTCATTTTTCCTCCTGTAAGATATTCTCTTCTGTGGACATACCAAAATGTATTCTTCTATTGATTGATATCTGTTTCCAGTTTACTTACTATTACAAACAATGCTGTTGATAATTTGTTTGCATATATCAAAACTTTACCTGTTGTAATAGGATTATAATGCTTAATAGTAGAATATGCAAATAGTTTTTTAATAATAGTCCCAAACTATTTTCTTATTTGGTTGTATAGTTACACACTTCAACAACGTATGAGCATTTGTTGTTCCCTTATCCTTGCCAACAATTGGTATTGTAAGAATCCTTAATTTTTGTAAATTGTGGTTGCAGAAATGATTTTACATTGAGTATTACTTGTCTTATTTTCACATTTGATACATTTATAATTATTAGAAATAGTTTCACCCTTCCCACTTGATATTTGATTTTTTTTCTTACTGATGTGTATTGTTTTATATAGTTTGGATAGAAATTTCATCATCTATAGAGATTACATAAGTCTATCCTCAAATTTCAGCTTCTATTTCATTTTCTTTCAGTGTCTTTTGATGAAAAGGGATTGATAACTTTATTGTGTTTGAATTTAACTTTCTCATATTTTTGGTTTTGCACTTTTTCTGTTTTATTTAATAAATCTAACCTAACCCTAATTCATTTAGATATTCTCCTGAATCATCTTGTAATAATTTTAAAGATTTGTTCATATATATATATATATGTACATATACATATATGAGCAAGTTAGAGTTTGCTTGATACCCCCAAAACATGAAAGAACCAGACATACAGGTTTTGTCAGAAGTGCTCCTGGATAAGGGGAGATCATTGCTGAAATACTAGAATTGGTGAATAGTCCACCCGCTCAAGTACCAGAAAGGAGGACAGTCAGATCTCAGTCAGATGAAAGCAGGGAGAATGGCAATGGCCAGAAACCTGTGTGTTGCCGTTGTTACCATATTAATGAGATTTAAAAAGAGGGAAAATTCTTTTTCAAGATATACATATATATGACTTTCTTTCCAGTCAAATGAGACTTGCATTTCTATTAAAACTTGTCCTATAGTTGTTTCCATTAAAAAATCTAATTAAGTATCTGATTATTCCCTTCATTTGAGCAATTTACCAAGCTCTTTGCCTGATTTTCAAGTTTTTGTATGAACTTACATTATTCTTCTGAGAATACATATAGGTTACGCTCAGATATTCACAACATTCTTTCAATTTTTTTTATTAAATTTTCTCTTTACACTTCTAATTGAGTTCTACCACTTCAAATATTGAATTTCTCTAACAAGCTTTATCTTTTATTACTTTTTCTAGGAAATACCATATAATTCGTATTGTTCCATCACACTTTATTTGGAAGTACTAACTGAAATATGATGGAAACCTATCATTTCATCTGTCATGTAAATCCAGTAATTTATTCTTTCAGTATTTTTTATTATTGAACGTACTCCTTTCCTTGGTAGTACAAGTGAGTTATCATAACATAAAAGGAAGTTCAAGCAATATAGAGAACTACAACAAAGAAAGTAAACATCACCCCGAATCACATTATAATGTAGTAACACAGTTACCACTGTTTGTGTGTGTAGTTGTGTGTATATAGTCGTGCATCACATAATTATGTTTTGGTGAACAATGGGCCACATATACTATGGTGGTCTCATAAGATTATAATGCTATATTTTTATGCTACCTTTTCTATGTTTAGATATGTTTAGACACACAAATACTTACCACTGTGTTACAATTGGCCACAGTATCCAATACAGTAACATGCTGTATAAGTTTGTAGCCTAAGAACAATAGGCTATACCATATGGCCTGGGTGAATTAGTAGGCTATACTATCTAGATTTGCAGAAGTACACTCTTTAAAGTTCAAATGACAAATTTCACTAAGGACATACTTTTCAGAATGGATCCTATTGTTATGAAATTCATAACTACATTCGTAAAATTAAAGCATCCTATGCACGGGTTACTTTTATCAACATATATATAATGGGTATCTTTCAGAATTGTTATACGTAGAGTGCCATAATCATTTTAACAGGTGCTTAAAAATCTCTTATATTTATAATGATTGATTTAACCACCATTCTAAGTATGAATAAATTTTCTTAAGTCTTTTATAATATGAATAAACTATGATTGTGGTGATTAAACTATATGTACATATTATATTTCAAATATCATTGTGGTAAGTTCCCAGTAGTTATTTTGTTTGGTCAAAAATAACTACTTTTAGTTATGACACACATTTACCCACAATGAATGGGTAAATACTTGGATCAACTATAATACTTGTATTAACTTGCACTCCCAGCAACACTGAATGAAATATTTCTTCACTCTCTTTTTAAAAGTTGGCTAATATTAACCTCAAAATTACTTGAATTATTCAACAATTCAAAACATAAAAACTGTAGATTAATTTCATTAAGTATGCTATGAAATTTACATAGTACATATTTCCATGAATTTAACAATCATATCATGTATATTTTTAACATAAATGCTATTTTAATGTAAATGCTTAAAGCTTTTTCCCATTTTTTGTTTCAAAATCCTTTATTTTATGCAATATTTTATTTTGTGTACTTCTTCTTTTGTCATAGGTAAATATTTTCCAAGTCTTTAATGTGTCATGCAAATATTTATCAAATTCTTATACAATTGTAACATTTGTGTTTAATCAAAACTTTAATTATTATACATTTTATATAATTTTTAAATATACATATAATCAAAATGATTAATTTGCCATTTAAATAAATTATTTCATTTTCTATATTTACATATTAAAATGAACTAAGACTTACTTTTACAAAATAAGAATAAAGTAGATTTGTACAGTACAACTACAAGTGGGCAAACTGTGAATAATGTTCCTCAGAAAATATGAGCACTTACTTTGTTTCAGCCAATAGTGTTTTGCTCTCTGTTTTAAGTTATTTTAGTTCATGGTTGATGCCTGTAAATGTACTTTTACAAAATGATCTGTCTTAACAGCCTTTGCATACAGCGTGATATTCATGATATTTAATAAGCAGTAATCGGTCAAGGTGAATGCCAGTGACTAGAAGAAGAGTGTTGGGGAACCACTGCTATGGCGTATCTCAATTCCTCATTGTATGATACTAGGGAGGGCCTCAAAAAAACTGTATGGCTAGAGTGGCCGCTGATGGGGAAAGGGAAACATTCAGGGAGATCAGTATGAAAATAATTCAATATTTTATCATGCATTACAGATATCAGATACCAAAACACACCAGATGAATAGTAGATTGTTTCATCTCAATTTTCTATTTTATAGGGATAGAAAGCTGAAGTACTATATTTTTTGTTTAAATTCAGAATTTAGCCCTCTTACTTTTTATGTCAGATGTATAATGATTTCTATTTCATTCAAATAGTCCTATTTTCTTGTTAGAGATGATGACCATCTGATTTTTCTGTTTTATTTTTAAGGCTATTTAGTAGTCAGTTGAAAGTCTCAAACTACTGTTTTTGAAAGTGAAAGTGGTTATAAACATCCTTGTATTGTTCTCACATGTCTATACTAGTAACATTTTATACAAACTTGGACTATAAGCCCCAGTAAGCAAGCCACCTAACTGGGGAAGATTAATAAAAAATAATTTTAAAAGCCCAACAAATGCTCAGCAACAAAATTATATTCAACTACATAAAGAAAAATATACAGCTTTTATTCAAAACTGTGAATCAAACAATATTAAATATAAAATTTTGATCTGCTACTTTGTGTGAATTAAGTGTTTACGTAATGAATAGTATAACTGTTCATGAAATTAATGGGCATTAAATGTATCTAATAGGTGTCAATTTTGTGGCCAGGAGCATATTTGGGTCTTTGTCTCAAAAACAGTAACAAACATAGAAAAAAATTGCTTTAATTGGATTATTTCTAATTATTGAGAAAAAAATCACATTTTGCAAAGTCAAAATTTAGTCTAATTAAAGAAATAAAAAATATGTCTGGGTTAACCTTAAATTAATAGCAATAACATTGATAATTTTACTTTACAACAATTATAGTTTTCTTTGTATTTTTCCATTTAACATGAAACTTGATCTTCAAAAATAACCCTCGGAGGGAAACAGAACAGTTTTATTATCACGAGTTTTCAAATAAAATGTGTCTCCCAAGGTCAAAAGCCTGGAAAACGTCAGATAAAGACCTAAATTGATGTATTCTATCTTTCCTTGTGCTCTGTTAAATTCACCATTTTTATTTTAAAATACACCTAATACAAATACTAAACATAGAAATTGGCTCAATTTTCAAATGAACTGTGTTTCTTAATACCTAATTCTCACATTTTTCCTGGTATTTTATGTAATCCATATTGAATTAAGATCAACTACATATATGGATTATGGATTCAAGTAAAGCAAAATCTTTGTAAATCTCACTCTATTCATTTATAACATAGGGATTATTATTACATCGTGATGTGACTAAATAATTTACCTTGCACAAAGTTTTTAGAGCAGGATCTGAAACAAATTAAGTTATGTAACTGCAAAAAAGTGGTTGCAGTAAGAATGGTTTTCAAAACAATTAGGTAACACCAAGGATATGTTGAGCATAGGGTTAAAATAGTCTTACATCTGGCATATACTTGTAGCATTTGCCAGATATAATACCTGCTCAAAATGCTATTACATAGATACCACTTTAGATATAGGATTTGCAATTGCCAGATCAGTTTTTCAACCCCTAAATTCTAAACTCTGATGGCCACTTTTCTTCAAGAAAAAATTACATAGATTCATTGAACGTGCTGCAGACTACATATGAGCTCAGGCTATTCCACGCAATTTTCTTTTCTTTGATTTGATTTCACTTGCAGGCTTTTTCACTCATCCTCGCACATACCTATTAATAGTACAGGCCAATTATTCTATATTTAAATATTTAATTTCAGCTTTTGAAATGGAGTATATTTTAATTAGAAAAATAAAAGGAGTTAATGTATTTACAGGCTCCAACAAATAATATCAAAAGGTTTTTGTCCGCTTCATTTACAAAAGTAGAGCCATTTATTTCATTGGCCTTGAGCAAAATTTATGTCCTAACGTCCTATGTATGATAAAAATATAGTAATTATACACTGTGTACGAATGTTTATTTAGCATATTATTAGCTAAAATAAACTAACTTTTCCTCTATTCATGAGCTACTTCTATGATGATCACACTCAGCTGACAAATAACCAACTTGTACTGAAGTGGAGTTTGATGTCTAATGACCTCTCTACTTTTGCCTGCAAGCCTGGCTAACTGAGTCTGGAAATAAGTAAGGTAAGACACAGACAGACATCCACATTAACTACTAAAAACTAGAGCAGGGCACCTCTTCCATAAAAGGAAAATTGTAAACAGAAATCAGCTAGGATAACAGCGCAACGAAATAAAGAGTCATTTGGCTGCCATCCACTGGGCATTGAGCAAACCCATTAAGAGAGTAAGTAAATGGCTCATTCCTCACTTAGCTGCCTCAAACTGGTAACAACTCAAGCTATTTGCTTCTCAGAACTCACATGAGATATGTCTTCTCAGAACTCATATCTGTTTCTCTGTGGTCTGTTTTGCTTTAGGGAGGCTGTTATCCCAAAAGTGTATTTCAAAAGCTCCCTGGCCAGCTGTTTTCTGGTTGTTTCCTGAGTGGGAGGCATTGGTGGAAAGTGATGAAAGACAGGTGACTCTATGCTGCTTTTGCTGGCTGCCTATCTAGCTGGGTGCAGACTTTTAGATTGGCAGGGTTTTTGTTTTTGTTTTTTCTCCCCCTTTAACACTTTAAAGACATTTTTCCTTTGTTTTCTGGCCTCCTTCGTTTCTGCCAAGAAGTCATCCATTGGTCTTGTCACTGTCTGCATGTAATATGCCCTTTCCTCTGGCTGCTTTTAATATTTCTTTTTTCTCTGTGCTCTCACCAGTTTGAAACCAATGTGTCCGGGTATAGTTGGGTTTTGTTTTGTTTTTGTATTTATTTTGCTTTAGTCACTGAGTTTCTTGGATAAGTAGGTTGATGTTTTCATAAATTTTGGAAAATTCTCAGCTAGTGTCATTTCAGATATGTTTTTCTGCCCTACTCATAGTCTCCTCTCCTTCTGGGCCTCAAACTACATGCATATTAGGTTAGTTGATACTACCCTACAGATGCCAAATGCCCTGTTTCATTTCTGTTTTTTCTCCTAATTGTAATTCAGTTTCGATAATTTACGTTGACCTTTTTAGCAAATTCATTGATTCTTTTCAGCCTACTCTTAGTGTATCTAACAAATTTTTCATTTCTGATATTGCATTTTTCACTTTTAGCATTTCCTCATATTTCTTTCTTATAATTATCATCTCTCTCTGATTAAATTTCCTATGTGATAATGGCTGTTTACCTTTTCAAGTAAGTCCAAGTTAGTTTCAGATCCCTGGCCGGGGGAAAGAAAAAGAACATCTGGAACTCCTGGAACTTTTGTGGCTCTCCTGGTACACTTTCATTTCCTGTTTTCCATCTTTATCAAGGGTCACATTTTCTTGCATCTTAGCTTGTCTTCTGATTTTTTAAAAAAGAATTTATTTAAGACAGAATATATATAAAAATGCCATACACACAGTATAGATCAGTACTTGGAGTACAATTTTATAAAGGACTAAATGGTAAATACTTCAGGTTTTGCAGTCCATATAGCCTTGATTGGTACTAGTCAACACTGCTATTGTAGCACAAAAGCAGCTATGGATAATATGCAAAGGAATTGGTGTCTGTGTTCCAATAAAACCCTATTTGTAGACACTAACATTTGAATTTGATGAAATTTTGATGTCTCATGAAAATTCCTTTTAATTTTAAAGCGTATAATTACGTAAAAATAATTTCTAGCCAACAGGCTTTACCAAAACTTCACTCATGAGTCATAGTTTGTTGACCCCTGACATATTTCAGTGCAGGGTGTGCCATCTTTTGGCTTCCCTGGGCCACACTGGAAGAAGATTTGTCTTGGGTCACATATAAAATACACTAACATTAACAATAGCCAAGGAGCTAAAACAAAAGAATCTCATAATGTTTGAAGAAAGTATGTGAATTTGTGTTGGACCACATTCGAAGCTGTCCTGGGCCACATTGGGCCATAGGTTGAACAAGCTTGGTTTAATGGAAGTAATTTTTACCCATATAAGAAAGCATGCTCTTTTTTTTTTTTTTTTTTTTTTTTTTTTGCCTCAGGCTGCTAGTGTGGAGCTGAGTGAATTCAACATATATTTGAATTGGAACTTGACTTTGCTGTAACTTGTCAGCTTTAATATATTAATGATTTCAAATAATTTGAAGATGGGATCAGAATTTTTTCTTACGGTATCTGGAATTTTAGCATTAGTAAGATTTCAGAAACTTATGTGTTTCTGCCCCCTGTAGCTTTTCAACCTATGGGATATTTTCTGTTCTTCATAGCTTAACTGCAGCTTTTCGGGCTGTTGGGGGAGTTCTCCTGGCTCTCCATTTCTTTTCTTTTCTTTTTTTTTTTTTTGACCTGGAGTCTCTCTGTGTCACCCAGGCTGGAGTGCAGTGGCCGGATCTCGGCTCACTGCAAGCTCCACCTCCCGGGTTCACGCCATTCTCCTGCCTCAGCCTCCTGAGTAGCTGGGACTACAGGCGCCCGCCACCACGCCCAGCTAATTTTTTGTATTTTTAGTAGACATGGGGTTTCACCGCATTAGCCAGGATGGTCTCAATCTCCTGACCTCGTGATCCGCCCGCCTCGGCCTCCCAAAATGCTGGGATTACAGGCGTGAGCCACCGCGCCTGGCCTCTCCATTTCTTTAGACTATGGAGAGTTCTAGACTATGGAGGGTCATTGCAGTGCATTTGCTGAAAACCAAGTGTGCCTTACAGAGAGTTCTCTTATCTCTGCTGAACCAACTTCACCTTCTGGTTTACTGTGCCTCTCCAGTCAGTGAAGCTGTGGGAAAGAGTAGATGTGCATTGTAGACACACTCTGAGGATGGAAGACTTTAGAATTCTAATACATCATACCAAGTCACATGAATCTATCATAAACTTATTTACTCTTAGTTTCTCCTTACCCCCATCTAGTGTGAATCACTCTTACTCTCCCATTCTGCCAATGGAAGTTATAATAGATCTCTTTTTTTTCTGATAAAACTGTACTTTTTCTTTTTCTTTTACTGTCTCTCTGTCCCATTTCTTTTGTCTAGAGTTGGAAAAATTATCATCTACAACTTTCTGTATCTTAACAATAAACATAAGTACACATTTAATTATTTTAATCAGAAGAATGTAGTGCTAAGACTTTTATTTTTAGTCAATACCGGCCACAGTGTGAGGAAATGAATAAAAGGGCACTGGATTTAATAAAGAAAATTAAGATAGGATCCAAAGTTATGGAAAAGGGACTAAGAAAAGTAGATAGATCAGAGATATATTCAGGATTCCTCAGCTTCCATTGTCAAATAATTCACATTCTGTTTTCAATAAAAATTTACAAGGGTTACTACATAAAATAAGAAATTAAAAAAAACAATAAAACCCATCACATTCTTAAGAGACAAAGTATCAGAACCAGCCTCATATGTTACACAGATTGTGCAACTGTAAAATAGGGAATTTAAAATAACTAATATTAGATAGTAAAGGTTCCAATGCAAAAATTAGACAATATGCAAGAACAGATAGTAAATGTAATAGGAAGATGGGAATTCCAAAAAAGAACTACAAGTAAGTGTTCAAAATTAAAGACACTGTAATATAAATAAAGAGTGCATTTAATTGGGTTCATCAGTAGTGTGGACATGACCAAGAAAAGAATCAGAGAACTTGGAGATAGGTCAATAAAAACTCCCCAAAACAAAAAGCAAAGACCAAAAAAAAAAAAAAATAGAGAGAGAGAAAAGAAAAAATATGAAACAAAATTCCAAGAACTGTAAACTCTATGACAATTATAAAAAGTGTAATATGCATAATGTGAAAAGCAGAAGGAATGTACGAAATAGTGGCTGAGAATATTTTAAAACTAATAATGGCATCAAAACACAGAGCTGGAAAACTCAGGAAACACCTAGAAGAATAAATAACAACAATAACACAAATCTAGATGTAGGCCTCTTATATTCAAGCTGCAGAAAACCAAAGATAAAAGGAAAATTTTAAAAGAAGCCAGGGGTGTGAGGAAGTAGGTGGGGAGCGATCTTGGAAAAAACACCTTACTCATAGAGGAACAAAGATAAGAATTACATCAGATTTCTCATGAGAAACTATGCAAGCAAGAATAGAGTGGGGTGATGTGTTTAAAATATTGAATAAAAAAACCTGAAATTCTGTATTTCACAAAATTAACCTTCAAAAGTGAAAAACAAACAATTTCTCAGACAAACAAAAACTGAAATTTGTCACCAGTAGCCCTGCCTTGAAAGGAATGTTAAAAGTTCTTTAGAGAGAAAAAAAAATGGCACAGCTCAGAAACCCAAATAGTTCATGTATATAAAATTCTGGAAAAAGGTAAAGGTTTAGAAATAGAGAACAAATTAGTGGTTTCCACGAGCTGAGTGTCAAGAAAGTAGGAAAGGGAGTGACTATAAAGGGGGCAAGGGGAACTTTTTGGAAAGGTGGAAGTATTCTGTATGTTGATTGCAGTGGTGGTTACATAACTTATGCATTTATCAGAATTAACGTGAACCTAAAAAGGTTGAATTTTACATTTTTGTACATATTGTCTCAATAAATCTGGCTTTAAGATTGTTTTGTAAAAATCATACAAAACTTGTGAGCTTTCTAATATTTTGAAATAACTAATTATATAAATATTAGGTAGTAGAACAAGTAACTCCAAAATCAAAACGAGATCTTAACTTTTGTCCAAATGTATCCCCATTTATAAATAAAACTTTTTCATGGAAACACTTGTGTTGGGGAGTTAAAATTTATTTATTCGGAAACCTAGATATTTTATCATTTAAGAATCAGACAGATTTTTAACATGTTTTCAACATATTTGTAAAAATTTTTTAATTTATTATAAACCTGCTTATAAATATTTACAATAAAGTAGGACTATGTCATACTATATTTCCTCTTTAAATTTATGAAAATATAAGGCTCTATTTCTTAATGCCTCACAAATATTTTCTATTTTTTTTCTCATTCTTCAGGTTCAGCTTAAGTTGGGGCTTAAAAAGACCAATATGCATATTTTCTAGCAAATTGACTAAACTGAAATGGTCTTCCAAGAGGATTTGGGGACATTTATTAATTCTTATTTCAAAATGTTAAATGTTTGGCCCACTATCTTAAGCTATTAATTCCAAACAGCACAATAAACTGAAGACACTAAACGTTAAAAAAGGAAACATATCAGTTATATATTTTCCTAAGTATGTTTATATTATAGATGATTGAAAGTTTTAGTTAAATTAGCCTGTAAACACCTTCAACTTGATAGTCACCCGTATCATTTAAAATTGTTTTATAAAAAATGCATTAGGAGTTATTCAGAAAAACCCCAAAGCACGTCAGACTTATTACTCTATTTTATGGATTAGAAAATTTACCAAAAGCTGGAAAATGAGTTGCCTTAAGTTACATATTGGTTCAATGGCAGAATAAGCTACTAAACTCAAACCCTCAGGGATTGCTTATTTCATTATTCAACAAAATCTCCTTTTGCTTACAGTTTTCATGGAATAAATTTAAATAGTGTAACCTATTAGATACATATTAGTTTAAGGAAATATTCACTGTCAGAATAAACACTAATTTATTTAAAGAATGAATAAATAAATCACTGCATTGAAATAGTTATCAAGGAATAGGATTCAATAAATCTTAATTTCTTCTTTTTAAAAAACACATAGGGTGTGAGGAGAAGCTGTCCTACTCCAAATTACAGAACAGAAAGCACATAAAAAGCAACGCCCAGACTAAAATCCCAACAGAATCTTTGGTACAGCAAGTTAACATATCCACTTAAGGATTGCAATTTGGAATTTGTAGTAAATAAAAGTATTTGAAATATTTATAATTATAGGCAGAGATGTAATTAACATACCTATAACTTTGTCGTAGCAATAGGGAAAAATATCTTTAAAATCCAGATTGTATTTAAGTAAATAACATTTTTAAGTGAGGTGAAAGTTAGTAAACTACCAGAAAAGAAATTCAGATGCCAGTACTTAAAGCTTACTTTTGTCTGTGTATTGTTAAATGTCTATGAAGATAAAGAAAGACATAATTGTGTGCACTAGTGCCAAGAACTGTTCAGTATCTATAACTTTCGGAGCCTTGCAAAATTTTTGGCAATCTGGGTACTAGTCTAATAGTTTCCTAGTTGATTCTCCACATAGAATCTTCAAAACTTTCAATCGTTCTTCACCCTAAACCCCACCTCTCACCTAGTCACACAGAAAACGAGAATACCTAATGGCATCTCCCCCAGTTTCCCCCCTTGGAAAACCTAAGCATTAACTATCATAGCCTGTAGTTGGCTTTTGTTGTCAAGTCTAAAACCTCAGTGTTACAAATCTTCTCCACTTAGGGCTTAATTCTAAGAGTGCTTAGCACAGACCCTATTGCATCACCATAGAGAGTATGATTCTTCAAAATCTTGTTATATAAAGATATAATTTCCTTTCACAATTAAAAACAACGTAAATAAAAAGTTCCATGACCCTGCTTTGTCAGCATACTCTTATCTTCTCTCTTTCCTTCTCTTAGGCTTCCTGAAAGACTTGCTTCTGAAAGTCAGAGCTCCTTCACTCCAGTTTTATTGAAGTATAATTGACAAATAAACATTGTATAAACACTGTATATATTTAAGGTGTGCAACATATTTTGATATTTGAATATGTAACCAAAGGAAGGTCTGGATACTCACCACTTGCAGAGTCTAATTAACAAGATTGAGGTCTGGTAGAAAGAAAGTGATTTTGTTAACCAAATCTAGTAATGAGGAAGTGGATGGATTCCTATCCAAAGCAACTGAGTTTCAGGGGGAAGGAAAGGGTTTAAAAAGGTAAATCTTAATATGAAAGTCATGCAAGAATTTTGCTGAGTACAATGTCTGTGTGTCTTATTCCAGTGACTATCTTGGGCCCCACTCCACCTGGAGGGCAGGCCAGTGTCGTCTCAACAATGGCCTGGTTGTTAACTAGTCCCCTTGAAGTATCTCTGGAATTTTTCAGCTGGGTCTGCAGGCTTGGTCTGTCTCTCTCAAGATTAGCCCCTTAAACTTCTAAGAAGGCACATAATTACATACTAGCATACAGTTAGATAAATGTGAAGGGAGTATAGATAGTGAGAAAGACAGGGATGTGGAGTCTATTTTAAGGCTAAGGGAAAAGGCTTCTGCTGTTTGTTTCAATGTTATGTCTTAAAACTCAAGAAAAAGAAAAAAAAGTCTTAAAATCTATTTTGAAATTAAGCTTCTCAGTGACATACACATTGTGAAATGATTATCACAATCAAGATAGTTAACACATATACCATCTCACATAGTGTGTGTATGTATGTGTGTGTGAGAGAGAGAGAGAGAAAGAGAGAAAACATTTAAGATCTACAGTCTTAGTAAATTTCTAGTACGCATTACAGTATTATTAACTGGAGTCACCATGCTGTAGCTTAGATCTCCAGAATTTATTCATCCTCATAACTGAAATTTTGTGCCCTTTGACTAACATCTTCCCCAGAGTTTTTTATTGTAACCAACATAAACAAAATCTGGCTATTTCATGCAAAACTAAGAAATCCTATTTTTAAAAAAAGTAAAAAAAAAAAAAAACAAAAAAAACTAGAGAGCTTTCACAATTGAGAAGAGGTGGATGCCCTGTAAAATAAGTAGCAGGAATAATTTCTTCAGGACATCAGTTCTGCTCCTTGTGAACATGTGACTATACCCCTCTCTCGGCCATGGTTACATGCTTCATTCCTCCTGGTGGAAATGCATTTTAAAAACATCTTTTTCTTTTGTGTCATTTACCTCGATTACCTGAACCTGTCCTGTGTACCTGTGCCTTGGCTGGTGAGGCATTGAAAAAAGAAATCTCTCTTTTTAGGATACTGTAGTTAGAGCTGTGCCACAAAACTAATTCTTTTTAATATTGAAGATCATGAGAAAATTATTTAAAAATAGGAAGGGATAGACAATCTTATGTTTAGCCCATTCAGGCTTTTATTACAAAATGGTATAATTTTGGAAACTTATAAACAACAGAAATTTATTTCTCACAGCTCTGGAAGCTGAGTATTCCAAGATCAAGGTGTCAACAGATTTGGCATTTGGCGAGAGGCTGCTTTCTCATAGATGACACCTTCCACCTTTGTCCTCATATGGTCGAAGAGGCAAACAAGTTTCCTTGGGCCCCCCTTATAACAATACCAATTCCATTCATCATGGGTCTGCCCTCATAACCCAATTACCTCCCAAAAGCCATACCTTCCAACATCATCATTTTGGGGGCTAGGTTTCAATATATGAATTTTGGAGGATGCAAACATTCAGACCTGTTAACTAAAAAATCACAAAATTTACAAATGTGGAAAGGAGAGCTTGACTTTTTAAGAAGGGGATTACAGCTTGCAGGCAAGAAGCATAGCCACAGGCTGAGAATCCAAAAGTAAGCCCTTCAAGGGAGGGGAGGGTGGAACAGTAATTTATGTTAAACGGGTTGGTCAAGTATAAATATTTAACAGGTTACAGGAGGAAATACGACTGTCTATGAAGGTAGTCACAATACATGCATAGTAAATAGACATGTATGTTACACATGACCCATGTTCACCTGTCAGTGGAGAAACCATTTAAAGGTATTAAAATTAGGCCCTATATATCGAAAGGTAAAGCAAGGACATGAAGGCATTCACATGCACAGCCTCTGTAAAACTGGCTAGAACCAGTCTATAGGCGGTGTTCTCTTACCGGGAGAAAGTTGCAGAAATCAGTGTCCTGTTCAACCAAAGCTGTAGTTAATGGTTTATGAAACAGGGGTCAGTTATCGAGTGTCTGGTGGTGAGCAGCAATTGTTTTAATATTGCTTATCTCAAAGCCAGTGCTTGTTTAGCTATTAGAGGAGAAAACAACAACAACAAAACAGCAGCAGCAATAAAACCTTGTGGCAGTTAAAACATAGTTTAAGTGTAGAGGTGAATGACTTAATCCTTGCCTGGTATCACCTTAGGTCTTGTTTATAACTAGATATCTTCTTGCCACAAAGAGTCCGTTCTGTCAGTCTTATGACCTCTATTTTAACATTAATGCTAGTCAGTTGTGTTTAATTCACAAAAGGTGGGGAGTGTATAATGAAGTGTGTCCAACCTCCTATCCCATCATGGACAGGAACTCAGTTTCTAAGGTTTCTCTGGGGCCCCCATGGCCAACTGGGGTCTGTTCAGTCAGTTGGGGATTTAGGATTTTATTTTTAGTTCATAGACCCTAGCAGATTAGTGTCCAGACTTTAATCTCTGAATTACTTGTCAATAGCATTCTTTATTTCTAAATTTACTACCAGATGGCTCTACCCTCTCACCCTGCTCAAACTATTTCTCTTAGTGTTACCAATGATCATTTGTAAAAACAAGGAACATTTCTCAGTCTTTATAACATTTGATCTTTTAGCAATATTGGTTGGAATTGACTGACAACCATCTGCTTTAAACACACTTCCTCCTAGTTTCTTCACTGATTCCTTTTGCTTTTTTTACTCTATGAACATTTCTTCAAAATCTTACTTTTTTCCCACATACTTCTTCAGGATTTTGATACCTCGGTACTATGCCTTTGCTCTCTGTCTTTCTTACTTTGCATTTATATACTTTATATTCTTAGGTGGCTTCATTTATTCTCATAATTTTATTCATGTCGAATCACTTATCCAAATGATTCCCATGTTTATTTCTAGTCAAAAATCTCTCCTATAATCATTATTTCTTTATTCAATTGCATGATAATAAGTCTCATATTTCACTCCTTGGCTTAAATTTCCTGTCCTCAAAGAAACATGTCCTCTTTTCTAATGTCCCCATCTGACTCCCTATTACTGAGTTGTATATATACTTCACAGACTTGATCAAAATATATATTATGCACATGTTTCTCTTCCCATACTACATATATGCTCATGAAAAACCTTTTATGTGAGACAAAATTGCACCCTGTAAATCGTCTTGTAGTTAAACATGAGCATTTGTAACCAGAGCACTAAAACAAATAAACAAGTGAAAACAAATAAAAAGAGTAGCATATTTAAGTCTACACTAGCATGTGGACCCAGCATCATAATCAGCTGATTATTTTCAGCCTTAAAACATGTGATGTGAATTTTTCTCCTTCGAGATAGCTAACTGATGGCTTTTGTTTTCAATACGTATCAGTTTTATCAAAAATTAAAATTCCAATCCAGAAACAAAACATCTCCATCAATATTTTTTTAAACAGAGGAAAATAGCTTTATAGGTTTTTTTCTGGACTGTAAACCAGCAACAAAACAATCAACCATTTGCTTCTAGGAAAAGAGCTTCTACAGTAGCTTAAGCTTTTTCTTCAGGCTTTCCCTTAGATGGTGAGAAAGCTCACCTTGCTCACCTCTAAACATTGGTATGGCAGTGGGGGATGGGCTATGTATGGACCAATAAGACTACATATTAATTACATTGTTACTATTTAATTGTATGCCAATCACACATTAACTAAAAGCATTTAAAAATAAAACTACATTTCCTACAGAAGAGCATATACTTTTTCTATTTCTCCCATTTGTTTTTATTCTCCACACAAGTAGGAAATTTCTATTTTATTTACCAATATTTACTCAAGTTCCTTGTTCAGTTCTTGGACCACCAGGAGACATTGTACTTATATAAAGTAAATGAATAACTAAGATCTCATATTCTCTTTTTCAGGTAATGCTGTCCCCCTTTCTAAGTCTACTTTGACTACACAAATGAATGCCCTCATAATTTCTAGCCCACGCCCACACAATAGCATCATTAGTAATCCCCTTGATTCCAATCTAGTTCTTTTAAAACAATATTCCATTTAACTGCACTGCTCTTGTAAAATTGCAAACCAGATGGTGTTCCAACTTCTTTAAAACTTCTTAAAGGATCCCAATTTACCTGCTGGGTGAAATAGATGTTTTCATCCTACAAGATTGCCCATCATCTAGACAGTGTCTGTTCCTCAAGTTTCATGTTATGACATTCTGTTTCCCAGTTATCTCTCTAGTAGAACTAAATTGGGATAAGATTTGTGAAAATGCCCTGCCATTTGCCTCTCATGTCCTAGCCTCTATTAAATCTATTTGTACTTATTCTTTAAGATCTTCACCAGGAGGCCTCCCTGGCCTGTGCCTGTTCCTGTCAGTTACCCCTCAATTGTCTCAAAACTTCTGCCATCAATATATCTAACATTGTTATTAGTACTCTCTATTGTAGAGCATAACATTGATCTATTCGGTAATCTCCCATATTGAAACTATAGACTGAGTCTTATTAATTCTTGTATTCTCCTATACAAAGTGATGACTCTCATAGATCCAGCAAACAGGATATGTTTAATTAATTAATATGAATTAACAATATACTTTCTGGGGTGTCCTGATGTTAAATATATGTGTTATTCTTTGTTTACTCTTCTAAATTCAAAATTCATATTTTCAATTGCCTTAAAGGAATATTCTTCAGTAATTCTTACCTCCAGTTCTGTGTTCTTATATCCCTTCTGCATGAATTTTTCCCCATATATCCTCATAACTCCCGCATTCACTTCCTTCCAAACTTTTTTTTTTTTGAGACAGAACCTGGCTTTGTCACCAGGTTGAAGTGCAATGGTGCAATCGCGTCTCACTGCAACCTCTGCCTCCTCACTTCAAGCAACTCTCATGCCTCAGTCACCCAAGTAGCTGGGATTACAGGTGTGCACCACCATGCTCGGCTAATTTTTTTGTATTTTTAGTAGAGATGAGGGTTTCACCATGTTGGCCAGGCTGGTCTTGAACTCCTGGCCTCAAGTAATCTGCCTGCCTCTGCCTCCCAAAGTGCTGGGATTACAGGTGTGGGCCACCACACCTGGCCCAAAACTTTTCCAAATTCTCCTTAGCATAAGAGACCATTGTATCCCCACATAAAATACCATTCTTCATCTCTCTCTCCCCGCTTTAACTGGCTCTATTATTGTTGTATTACTCATTATCACTAATTAGTAATTTTTATTTGTTCATCTGCCTCTCCTCACTAGCATATGAGTGTCTTGTAATTAAATTATTTTTTCAATGTTACATATTCAGCTTTGCTAGCCATGTTTGTGAAAGTATACTCTTAAATATTAATGGAAAGGAATAGAAGATGAAAGGCTTCCCTTAATTCTCTTTTATGCCAGACTTTCTATAACCCCTTCCATCAGAATTTTGAAGTGTAATGTTCCTTACTTGCCCAATTTCTTATACCCAATCCTTGTGCAATAAATCCGTCAGTGTGGCAAGAAGATCTGAAAGTTATGCAGGTCCAAAATATAACTTATCTACGTTTACTCCTCTTCTTACTGCCAAATGAGGTTGTCTTCTTGTCATCACTGTTTCTCTTTTATAATGCTATTCTCCAAGGTATCCAGATGGAAACCTTGGACAATTCCCATGTTAATTGGTCCTGATCAGCTCACACCCATCTTGAATTCCTTGCTGATGAGATACGACACATAAACACCTCCAGTCAAGTGGAGAAATAACTATAGGTAAATATTTTGTACTGGATACTGAACAAGAATGCAATTTGGAATTAGAAATTCTCCTAGGAAATAAGATGATGTGTGGTGTATGGAGGCCACTATAAGATTTGCCTCTTTATTTTATTTTTTTTCTCTAAATTTGTCACACTTTTCCCAAGCATGGTCATCAGAGATAATGATAAAGGCAGGAGGCAGACAAATGCCCTCAGCAGATAGGAAAGAGTCCCCAGTGAAACCTCACCTTCAACCCTAAAACAGCTTGAAGGCCGAAAGACCGCGCTGCTGGTCCCAGATGAAACCCACAACCCAGAGGGAAAACTTCTACCCCTGTTTGCCCACCTTTCCCAATGGATTCTTTCTGAGTAATACCTTTTACCCAATGGAATGTTGCATTTTCCGAAACTACCTATGGCTTGCCTGGGCATGCCCATGTACGCATTTGGGGAATGGGGTGGAGCCACCTGGAATTCGTGCCTTATGTAGCAGGGGAGCCTGGGCTCCAGCTCATGTGTAGTGGCCCTAGTATTCAATTCGTGAGGTGGAAACCTGCTTGTAGGACCCCCTTTCTTTGTTGAGAGTTCTCCTTTTGCTTAATTAATTCCACCTTCCTCACCCTCCAATGTGTCTGGGTGCCTAATTCTCCGTAGTTGTAAGACAAGAACCTGGATTAGCTGAGCTAAGGAACAAACAATCCTGTGTTGGTAGGACCAAAAGAATGGGCAGTCCCTCTCTCTCTGTCAGCTTCAGTCCAAGCAGAGTGTACACCATGGATGAACATTATCTCTCAA
Source organism: Pan troglodytes (assembly GCF_028858775.2). Classification (NCBI taxonomy): domain Eukaryota; kingdom Metazoa; phylum Chordata; class Mammalia; order Primates; family Hominidae; genus Pan; species Pan troglodytes. The sequence goes on along the minus strand of NC_072398.2, from coordinate 57,272,172 downwards.
GGAAGCAAGGCCACCCTCCAGCAATACACAGCTTAATAAACTTGTAGCTTTAACATCTTCCATGAGGTATGTAAAGAGAGTGGAAAGAAAGGCTAAAAGATGTTCTTCATGATCCTTTACAAATTAGGACAATATACAAGTTAGAGGAGAGAAAGTGCCTGTCCCCGCTCAAATAAATACAATATTCCTCACATTTTAGTTCTCTTTTCTTTGTTTCAGTGGTGTGATCTTGGCTCACTGCAACTTGCGCCTCCCAGATTCAAGCAATTCTCCTGCTTCAACCTCCTGAGTAGCTGGGACTACAGGGGCACGCCACCACACATCCAGCTAATTTTTGTATTTTTAGTAGACACAGGGTTTCACCATGTAGGCCAGAATGGTCTCGATTTCTTGACCTCGTGATCCACCCACCTCAGCCTCCCCAAGTGCTGGGATTACAGGTGTGAGCCATCATGCCCGGCCTAGTTCTCTTTTAATCCAATGATCTTAACAATCAATCTTAAGGTCAACCAGTGTATAGTTCCCTCCCAGAGGAAGAGGCTGGCAGGCTATAGAACTAATCATGGTCTGCCCACTTTGTAACATGAATTTAAAAATAACCATCATTGTTTCTTTATTTTTTTTCTTCTGGGAGCAGTAAGAAGAGCATTCTGCTTTAGCTTTCAGAAGCCTCTGAAATAGAACAGGATATTAAGGAACTTTATACTGCAACTGAAACAAAAAAGAAAATATCTTCTGTTTTCTGCCAGATTATCTAATAACACTCATCAAAACTTACACAATTATTTAAAACTGAAAAAGAAAAAATGATGAAAATTTAAACACGAACCCTTTCCTGCTATGATATCCCCGATAGAAATACTGTGTAAAAATAAAAAGAAATAAATTCTCCAATAAGATTTTACTCAATTCATTCTTAGCTAATACAATATGTCTAATTGAAATCGTTAAATGTTATGTGTTTATCGAACCTTAGAATGTTGGTAGACATACTACCAATCTGTATATATTGAGCATTTTTATAGGTGTATTGGGAATGGCACCAATCTCCACTTAGTTGGTGTCATTTTGCCACCTCAGTTTACTTTAAATATCTCATACTAGGCTGATCATGGGACTTCATGCCTGTAATCCCAACACTTTATGAAGCTGAGGCAGGAGGATCATTTGAGACCAGGAATTTAAGTCCAGCCTGGGCAACATAGTGAGGCCCCATCTGTATAAGATATTTTTTAACAAACAAACATTAGCCAGATGTGGTGCCACATGCTTGTCATCCTAGCTACTGGGGAGATCTCAGCAACAGAGTGAGATCCTGTCTCAAAATCCAACCAACCAACCAACCAACCAAACAAAACCTTATATTATGCTATTCAAGGATATAAATACTGATTACAATGTATACTATAGTTTTCTTATTTGTAAAATGCATATAGGCCGGGTGCAGTGGCTCACGCCTGTAATCCCAGCACTTTGGGAAGCTGAGACGGGAGGATGACGAGGGCTGGAGATGGAGACCATCCTGGCTAACACGGTGAAACCCCGTCGCTACTAAAAATACAAAAAAAAAGTAGCCAGGCATGGTTGCGGGCGCCTGTGGTCCCAGCTACTCGGGAGGCTGAATCAGGAGAATTGCTTGAACCCGGGAGGCAGAGCTTGCAGTGAGCCAAGATCACGCCACTGCACACCAGCCTGGGCGACAGAACGAGAGACTCTGTCTCAAAAAAAAAAAAAAAAAAATGTATATAGACATTAGTTATTCCACAGTGTGAAGATTAAAGATAAACATATAAAGTACCTAGCACTGAAGCTAATCCATGACAAGTTATGTTCCTTTCCTTTATTTTTGTCTTATTTTCATAAATACTTAACATTTTTCTAATTTTCATGCTCAGGGCCATGAGAAATTATTATGATAGATCGCATCACCTCTTTCTCTCCTGCCCTACAGCCTCTTCATTTCCTTTCTCCTCACGTCTGTTGAACTAAATCCAATGATTAAAAGAAACAGAGATTTTCTCTTTCTTAACTGATGTGCAGCAGGAAAAATGGACTTTGAACCCTAAGAAGGGAAACAGTTTTCTGGGGTTTTAGGGCACAGAGCTACTCTGAGGACAGGGAACAATGATTTGGGGAATAAAACCACAAATGTCAGTCATTTTGGGATGCAGAAATCAGAAAAACACAATACTAGTTGACATGAGTCATAACTGAAGGGACTTCAACTGTCTCCTAGAAAAAGATTTCAATATTTTTTTTCTCTGTAAGTTGGCATTAAATTTTGGGTCAGGTGGAATTTTTCAGCATAGGTAAATGAGGTCTGCAAAACATTGTAAGAATAAGAAAATTCTTTCCTGTGTTTTCTCACATTTGACTTTATGGTCTTCAAATACTTTTATGGTGTTTCTTCACAGTTCTAATAAATAGACACAAACATGTATACATGTATTATGTATGTATACACACACACACACACACATATATACTTAAAATATTAACTTGTCTTGGTAGACTTTTATCTATGTAATTACCAAAGACAGTTTATGTAAATATGAAAACTATCACAGTCATGGCAATAGTAATGAAAGAATGCAGGTCATGTTTAGAACTTAAATTTACATATGCCTTGTTCAGTTCACTTCCCAATAATTCATTTAAGTCGTTTGAACTGGAAAAAAAAAACCATAAATGGCTGAACATAATATAAAATAAGATGTATGCTTGTATGTTTGTGTGTTTTATAAAACTTCTACAGGATGAATATCAATAGATAATAAAATTATTTGACTATAGTCACTGTACTAATAAATACCAGTTAATTTCAAAGCTTTACATTTATTTTGACATTTTTGAAAATACTGATGACATTTTGTAGTATAACTGTTCATGATATTTGTGTATTATAAGTAGTTCTACATAGTCAGAATTTTTACAGGTTAAACAATATTTATAGGAAGCCATTGGTTTGGTCAAATCTCCTGCACTAGGCCAAACTGACCAAACTAAAATGGAGTCATTCTTGCTAAAGTTCCACATCATCAAGCCAAAACTGAGCTGTTTATCTGACCTTCCAGGTAATCAGAATGAGAGACAATAGTCAAATTCCCAGTCTAGTTTCAGTTGACCTGTTAATAGAGTTTCCTCTGTTTTTAATTCTTATCAAAAAGTAACAGGAAGTAACCTGGTGCCAACAACCAATTATTTCTCTATTGTTCTGTCTCCCTGTTCCCATCTTACAAAGAAAGTAACTCTAAAATGAACAATTCACTTTTTGTTCTTTGTTTCTGCTTTCTCCAGCCCACCTTTATCTATAAAACCAAACTCCTCTGCTCAGAACATTGGAAAGCTCATTCTGCTTTGTAGAATAAAGTGTTGCCTGATTCTAGAATCGCAAATAAAGCTAATTAGGATCTTTAAACTAAATTTGTTGTAATTTTGTCTTTTGATAATAGCATTTCAATATCAGGAAACCGAATTTATTTATTGGTTGCTTGTTTTTTACACAAGCGTGTGCATCTGTGTTTTTTAAATTATATTCCACTATGAATTTGTTTTTATTTCCCTAAAACAGTAACTTTCATGTATTTGTTATTGTTGCTTTTATACCAGGGTATTCCATAAGAAAATTGCTTTCATTTCATAAAGAGTTAATTTTATTCTATAAACATAGTGGAGATATTTTTGTTGTTGTTAATTCCATAAACTTTGAGTAGTACATCTGCTTTCATGTCATAAATCTTAAGACTAAATCGCAATTTCCTCCCAAGTGGGATGAAATGGATTTGAATTGGACACTGAAAAAGAAAACTGCTGTGCTATTTGTTACAGCTGGCCAACTTTGTTCAATTGAAGCAACAGGGATGTGTTGAAAACCAGGCTGTTTCCACAGGTCATTATGAAGCTCACTCATGGAATTGCCAGTGGAAAATTTCAGAGAATCATCCCATGGAGCATGGATGTTTCAGTACAACCAAGGTAGCAATCTTCTATATATCCACAGCTAAGCACAGCAAAACTTGTTATCTAAAAGAAATTTCAGGGACTTAGACATAAATTATAATGGTTATAAAGTTTTGGATAGTTATCTTCTAATTCCATTATTTGACATTAAAGTAATATAGAGAGAACTGTATTTTTTAATAATATTACATTACAGGGCATCAAATTTGTCTGCAGATAGGTTGTTTTTTTACAGTCTTTCAGAGGGAGTCAAGAAAGAAGGAAGCATGAGTCACTATGAAAAAAGAATTAGATATTCAGGAATTCTTTAAAAGTTTTCTTATTATGGTAACAGTAAAGTAAGTACCATTTTTCCATACTCACTGACACTCGTTAGTTTTAAATACTAAAATACTTTGTTTTAAATACTAAAATAATCAAAATATAACTTCACAATATAAAAAAAGAGTTTATAAGGTTATAGCAAAATCATAGGTTGCCAATTTGGGTATGTCCACTGATAGCAGTTGAGTTTCATTGGAGATATTTGAAATTCTCTCATAACATTCACGTAAATATCTTTATTAGTTATTGTTTTAGTTATGTTCAAAATTATATTCCATGAAGTCTAAACCTATGTTCCATAACTACATGTTTGAGAAATAAACTTATCAGGCAAACATTTAGAAATTGATGGGTAAAATAAAATAAGCATTGTTTTTATAAAGCTCTGATTGCAAAATTATAGGCAGACTTGTTTATATGTTGCCTCTGTTTAAGTTTTTTTTGTAAGTCCCACCCAGCACACTACTGTTTGCCTTTTCATTGCCTTTAGGTCACTGTTTATGGTATCTAAGCAAGCAGGAAAAAATGGCAACTAGCACAGTGAGCAGATGGCTAACACAGTCCCCTCCATGTGACTACTGCTAACATAGAAGTCTGCTCAAGACTACATGGTAAATAGTGTTTATCATAGGTGGGATCGTTATCCCTTTAGCCCTTTCATTAGTTCTTTGACCCCTACAGTTTAGCATTAATGAAATCATAACTTCTCATTCTTGAGGCTCCTGTACTATTCCACCAGTGTCCTAGTAATGGAGTGTGTGTTTACTGCAACTACATTACAGAGCTTCGTACGGCATGCCCCTAGCATCAGCCTCACACAGTTGTGGGTCTTTGACACACACTGGTAAAGTTCTGCAATGAACTGTGCTTATTAGAGCCCACCAGGAAGGCGAGCTTCTTAGTATAATTAGCTCCCCTGAGAACAATGGCTGCCTTCACAGCTGGAAAGCTAGAAGAAATTTATTCTAAAGTATGGGAAGCACTGAAAAGGCACCTGTAATTAAATTTCCTTTTCTGCTTCTTTCTTTTCTTTCTTTCTTTTTCTTTCTTTCTTTCTTTCTTTCTTTCTTTCTTTCTTTCTTTCTTTCTTTCCTTCCTTCCTTCCTTTCTTTCTGTCTTTCTCTTTCTTTCTTCTTTCTTTGTTTCTTCTTTCCATATTTATAGTTTAAGGTTTTTTTTTAGTTTTTCTCCATCTTGATTAACAAAATATAATGGTAATATTTGTTAATTATGAATATTACTTGCTGAAGGTCATGTCTTCAATTGCTATATGACTTTAATAATGTTTTCCTCTTTCAGTGCAAGTTTAGTAGAGAAATACACACACACACATACACATAAGACTTGTGAGAAATAAACAGTTTAGAATCTTTACTGTGTAGACAAAATGTTTGAGTAACTTCATTAGTCTGTTTTTGCACTGCTGAAAAAACTACCTGAGACTAGGAGATTTGTAAACAAAAGAGGATTAACTGACTCACAGTTCTGCATGGCTGAGGAGGCCTCAGGAAACTAACAATCATGGTGGAAGGAGAAGGGGAAACAAGGCATGTCTTACATGGCAGCAGTAGAGAGAGAGCAAGGGGGGAACTGAAAAACACTTTTTAACCATCAGATCACATGAAAACTCACTCACTATTGTGAGAACAGCATGGGGGAAACTACCCCCGTAATCTAATCACCTCCCACCAGTTTCCTCCCAGGACACATGGAGTTTACAATTCAAGATGAGATTTGGGTGAGGACCCAGAGCCAAACCATGTTATTCTGCCCCAGCTCCTCCCAAATCAGATATAATGCTCACATTTCAAAACACAATTATGCCTTCCCAACAGTCCCCCAAAGTCTTAACTAATTTCAGCATTAAACCAAAAGTCCAAGTCAAAAGTCTCACTTGAAACAAGGGAAGGCCCTTCCACCTGTGAGCCTCTAAAATTAAAAGCATGTTAGTTACTTCTAAGGTACAATGGGTGTACAGGCATTGAGTAATGCTCCTGTTCCAAAAGGGAGAAATTGGTCAAAACAAATGGGCTACAGGCCCCATTCAAGTCGGAAAACCTACAGGGCAGTTATTAAATCCAAAACATCAAAAAAATCTCCTTTGACCTCATGTCTAAAACCCAGGACTCGCTGATGCAAGAGGTGGGCTCCCAAGGCCTGGGGCAGCTCTGCTTTTGTGGTTCTACAGGGTACAGTCCCTGCACCTGCTTTCATGGGCTGTTGTTGAATGTTTGTGACTTTTCCAGTATCACTGTGCAAGCCATGGTGGATCTACCATTCTGGGGTCTGCAGGATGGTGGCCCTCTTCTCACAGATCCACTAGGCAGTGGCCCAGTGGATACTCTGTGTTGGGAGCTCCAACCCAATTTTTCTCTTCTGCATTGCACTAGGTTCTCCATAACGGCTTCATCCCTGCAACAGACTTCTGCCTGGACATCCAGGCCTTTCCATACATCCTCTGCAGTTTAGGTGGAGGCTCCCAAAGCTCATCTCTTGTGTTCTGCACACCTGCAGGCCCAACACCACATGGAAGCTACCAAGGCTTGGGGCTTGCAACCTCTGAAGCAATGGCTAAAGCTGTACCTTGGCTCTTTATAGCCACAGCTGGAGCTGGAGTGGCTAAGACAAAGGGCACCCTGTCCCCAAGCTGCACAGAGCAGCAGGGCCCTGAGCCCAGCCCTTGAAAACATTTTTCCCTCCTAGGTCTTTGGGCCTGTGATGGAACAGTGTATTAGTTCAGTCTTACAGTACTATAAAGAACTATTGAGACTAGATAATTTATTTTTAAAAAAAGAGATTTGATTGACACACAGTTCTGCATGACTGGGGAGTCCTCAGGAAATTTGCAATTATGGCAGAAGGAGAAGCAGATACTTCTCACATGGTGGCAGGTGAGAGAGAACAAAAAGCCCAGGGGGAACTGCCATTTATAAAACCATCAGATCTTGTGAGAACTCCCTCACTATCACAAGAACAGCATGGGGAAAACTGCTGCCATCATTCAATCACCTCCCACCAGGTCCCTCACTCGAAACATGGGGATTAAGGGCATTACAATTACAAAAGGGATTTGGGTTGGGATGCAGCCAAACCATATTATTCCTCCCCAAGCCCTCCCAAATCTTATGTCCTCACTTTTCAAAACCAATCATGCCTTCCCAACAGTCCCCCAGTCTTAACTCATATCAGAATTAACCTAAAATCCAAATCCAAAGTTTCATCTGAGACAAGGCAAGTCCCTTCTGCCTATGAGCCTGTAAAATCAGAGGCAATTTAGATACTTCCAAGATCAAATGGGAGTGCAGGTATTGGATAAATGTCCCCATTACAATGGGAGAAATTGGCCGAAACAAAGGGGCTACAGCCCCCATTCAAGTCCAAAATCCAACAGGCAGTCATTACATCTTAAAGCTCCAAAATTACCATCTTTAACTCCATGTCTCACATTCAGGACATTCTGATGCAAATGGGGGGCTCCCAAGGCCTTGGGCTGCTCTGCCCTTGTGCCTTTGCAGGGTACAACTTCCCTCCCAGCTGCTTTCATGGGCTGACCTTGACCATCTGCAACTTTTCAGGTACATGGTGCAAGCTCTCAGTGGATCTACCATTCTGGGGTCTGGAGAATGGTGGCCCTCTTCTCACAGCTCCACTAGCCAGTGTCCAGTGGGGACTCTGTGTGGGGTAACACCCCACATTTTTCTTCCATACTGCTCTAGAAGAGGTTCTCCATGAGGGCACAGCCTCTGCAGCAGACTTCTGCCTGAAAATTCAGGCATTTCCATACATCCTCTGAAATCTAGGTGGAGGTTCCCAAACCTCAATTCTTGACTTCTGTACAAGCTGTACCTTGGCCCCTTTTAGCCATGGCTGAGACAAAGTGCACCCTATTCCAAGACAATACAGAGCACTAGTGTTCTGGGCCTGGCCCAGGAAACCATTTTTCCCTCCTAACCTCTGAGTCTGTCATGGGAGGGGCAGCTGCCAAGATCTCTGACATGCCCTGGAGACATTTTCCTTATTGTCGTGGTGATTAACATTTAGCTCTTCGTTACTTATGCAAATTTCTGTAGCCAGCCTGAATTTCTGTCCAGAAAATGGGTTTTCCTTTTCTATCACATCATCAGGCTGCAAATTTTTCAAACTTCTATGCTCTGCTTCCCTTTTAAACATAAGTTCCAATTTCAGATCGTCTCTTTCAAGTTCAAAGTTTCACAGATCTCTAGGGAAGGGGCAAAATGCTGCCAGTCTCTTTGCTAAAACATAGCAAAAGTGACCTTTTCTCCAGTTCCAAATAATCTCCTCATTTCCATCTGAGACCACCTTAGCCTGGACTTCATTGTCCATATCACTGTCAGCATTTTGGTCAAAACCATTCAGCAAGTCTCTAGGAAGTTCCAAACTTTCCCACATCTTCCTATCTTCTTTTGGGTCCTCCAAACTCCAGATTCTTCCAACCTCTGCTTGTTACCCGGTTCCCAAGTTGCTTCCACATTTTTGGATATTTATATAGCAGTACTCCACTCTACTGGTACTAATTTACCATGTGTTAGTCCATTCTCACACTGCTATAAAGAACTGCTTGAAACTAGGTAATTTATAAAGAAGAGAGGTTTAATTGACTTACAGTTCTGCATGCCTGGGGAGGCCTCAGGAAACTTAAAAGTATGGTGGAAGGGGAAGCATGCATGTATTACATGACAGTAGGTGAGAGAGAGCAAAAAGCCCAGGGGAAACTGCCATTTATAAAACCATCAGATCTTGTGAGAACTCACTCACTATCATGAGAATAGCATGAGGGAAACCACCCCCCAGGATCCAGTCACCTCCCACCAGGTCCCTCCCTCAACTTGTGGGAATTATGAAGATAACAATTGGAGATGAGATTTGGGTGGGGACACAGCCACACCATATCAGATAGGCTACAGTGAAGATTTCTGAAATGCCATGGAGACGTTGTCTCCATTGTCTTGGCTATTAACATTCGGCTCCTTGATGCTTATGAAAATTTCTGCAGCCTGCTTTAATTCCTCCCCAGAAAATGGGTTTATCTTTTCTACTGCATGGTCACGCTGCAAATTTTCCAAAATGTATGTTCTGCTTTCCTTTGAGACATAAGTTCCAGTTTCAGATCTTCTGTTTATGAATGCATTTGACTGTACACTTTTAGAAAAAGCCAGGCCACATCTTGAATGCTTTGCTGCTTAGATATTTCATCTGCCAGATACCCTAAATCATCTCTCTTAAGTTTAAAGTCCCACAGATCTCTACAGCAGTGGCAAAATGCTGCCAGTATCTCTGTTAAAGCATAGCAAGAGTGACCTTTGCTCAAGTCCCCAGTAAGTTCCTCATCTACATCTGAGACCACTTCAGCCTAGACTTCATTGTCAATATCACTATCAGCATTTTGGTCAAAACCACTCAACAAATCTTTAGGAAGTTCTAACTTTTCCCACATCTTCCTGTCATTTTTCTGAGCCCTCTAAACTTTTCCAACCTCTGCCTGTTACCCATTTACAAAGTCACTTCCACTTTTCTAGGTATCTTTATAGCAGTGCCCCACTCTACCAGTGTTCTGGGACCAAACTGAGGTTTGGGCTGCTTATTCTCCTGGACTAATAACAAGATGCAGATGAACTGGGAGAGAAGAGAGTTTTTATTTTTATAATCTGTTACAGGGAGAAGGCCTAGAAACTCTTGCCAGACCAACTCAAATTACATAGTTTTCCAAAGCTTATATACCTTCTAAGTTCAATGTCTATGTGTAAGTGTGCATTCATCTGAAGACATAAGTGGTTAACTTCTTCAAATCTGTAACTAAGATCTGAGTACCAACACCTTCCTCTGGACCTCAGTAAATTTATTTAATCAAAATGGGTCCAGGTGCTCAGGTGATTACCCTTATCTTGTCTCCTGCTAAATCATGGAGTTTTGGAGAGTTTCTTCATACCCCCAATAAAACTTATTCAATCCTAAATGGGTCTTGTTAAGAATTTCTTCTTTATTTTGTCATGCTTCAAGGTCAAGGAAAGGCCTAGGCAAAACTCTTGGTGGACTTTTGTTACATTCCAGCCTTTGTATGAGGGCACTGGCTCTATCAGCTTTTAATATTTAACCTTGCTACTTAGTCAGTACTGAAACAGTAGTAATGGGGGCCTGCACTAATGAAACCTGGCCAGCCACACCCATACCAATTTTCTGTATTAGCCCATCTTCACACTGCTATAAAGAACTACCTGAAACTGGGTAATTTATAAACAAAGAGGCTTAATTGACTCATAGTTCCACAGGGCTGGGGAAACCTCAGGACACTTACAATCATGGTAGAATGCAAAGGGGAAGCAAGACAGGTCTTACATGGTGGCAGGAGAGAGAGAGTGTATGGGGGGTGGGGGTTGCCATTTTTAAATCATGAGATCTCATGAGAACTTGCTCACCATTCCAAGAACAGCATGGGGGAAAACTGCCCCCATGCTGAACAAAGAGCTAAACCATATCAATAACTCTCATTTTTTCATAGGACATCATTCTGCTATTTCCACTGAAGCTTGGTCTTGATTTTGGTATGAGATTATTCTCTGTATTACTTCTCATTTGCCTCTGACATTCTTCTATTCTTTTCCTTTCTGTTTGATGTTTTTCCACTCTATCATCCCATGATAGCCTTCTTGTTGATAGCTGACTGGCTACTGATATTTGTTATGAACATACCAATTATTATTTTAATGATTTCCAACTTCTTTCAAATGTTGTGGTAAGCTATGGAAGCAAAGCATAGCAGGAGGTAAAAACAGCATGTTTTCAGAAATGTGAATAAGCACAACTCATTTGACTGGAACTCAGATTATATTTCACATTCATATGAAAGATATGAGATAGGGTTCTATGCCATTCACTATAATGTGCAAATATTTATCTAGTAAATGGTCATCTCTTGAGGCATATAACTGGTTTATATGTGGAACTGGGATTGTAATGAACATCTGAGCAGTCCTTAGTACATTTGTCTAGACTTGGGAAATCATGTATTGAAGGTCACTGGGGAACAAAAATGCTAATGACTATGCTAATTAAAATTATCTTGCAGTTCCAGAGTTCTTTGGTAAACATCTTACTGAATTGGCTAAGAATATAATAGAAGGCAGGCTGTTCAAGTAGCTGACACTATAACCTCAGAGTCTCTGAATTCAGGATTTTTAAGAAGTCTACAATAAAGTCAAGATTTTTACTCCTTAATTTTCCTGTTCTGAGGCTATATTTGCACAACACAATCAACCCTGCTGTTTCAATCAAATCAGTGAGAAAAAAAGTCAGGAGAAGCAGATGTTTGGCATTTTGTATATGAAACAGCTGCTTGATTGTCTGAATTTTTCATTTTTGAACTAATCTTGCTGTCATAATACAGAAACATCCTGAAAATGGATTTCTTTGCTTGTGAAATGTAAGTAGTTTCCTTTAGAGAGATTCTATGGGTTTAGCTACCTTAGATTTAATAAAGAATGGTTTAGATTGGCTAACATTGCAAGTACAGATAGGAAGAGGACACAATGGTGTTCAAGGAAAACTAAATTGTTAATCCTTATGAGCACTGTTACAAATTTTATCTTAAATTCTATTCAGCAGTACAGTTATAACTGCAATAAATAATAAATTACTAATTGTTTTTATTTTCAAAAAGAGGTTAGAAGTCATATTTTCTGCTTATGGAATTAATAATTATTTGAAACTGTGGTTTTGCCTTGATAGAATTTGGGTATAATTTTAATACCTATCCTTTTTATTACTATTGTTTTTTATATATGTAGAATTTTATATTTCTTACAGAAAATGAATTTTTTAAAGTATTGTCCATTTAGCCCTTAAATAAATCAATTCCAGCATCATATAGAAAGTCTTACATTAGCAAATTGCAATAACTATAAATTATAGAAATAAATATGTTTTTGAAAAAGATACAATAAGGTTAAATAGCTGTTATCATCAGTTTTTCAAACAGATTTTTGTTGGCCTATAAACACATAGTGGTTTCTAACATCTGAACCTTTGCACTAATTATTTGTTTTATATTTACCTACCTACTATTTACCCATGTCAAGTGATATAGTGAAAGGAAACAATTATTTGGATAATTCAATTCAGTATTTTGCTTAAGTCATTCAATAAATCATCAATAAAATATTTTTGAAAAATTGTTATACTATTGTGTTAGGCACTTTAGAATGTAAATGTGGATGTATAGTAAGTCCTGTTCAAGTAATAACAGTATAAAACATTAAATGTATACAATAAGCAATGCAAATAACCAATGCATGTAATTTTTAGGGAATAATTATTTTATTCTAGTAGCAATTAGGAAAGTGCAAACTGAATAAACTAGGTATTAACAGTGAATATGTTATAATTCTGAGAAATGGCAATGAGGGGATGACATTTCAGATAGACTGAACAAAGAGAGTCAAAGCACACTGAGGAGAAAGCATGATCAGAGGTGATCAGTTTGTATATGGCACCAACAGCACCAATTACTGCAAATGTACGTAGAAACAAGAATGCAAGCTGCTGATGATTAATTCTGGTGTAGAGTGTGTTTAGTAAGCAGATAGAATTCAGTGCAAAGTGTATATGATATGACATAGGGAAATAAATATGTTTACAACCTTAACAATGTAAAAACTCTTCTTTCATTGCTGGTTGTTATGGGTTGAATTGTGTCTCAAAAAATTTAAAAAACAAAAGTGAAGTCCTAAACCCCAGTACTGCAGATTGAGAGCTTATTTGAAAATAGGGTCATTTTAGATGTGATTATCTAAGTTAAAATAAGGTCATAGTAGAGTACGTTTAGCCCCTAGTCCATTATGACTGGTGTCCCTTTAAGAAGATGGCTTTCTAAAGAAAGAAACACACAGGATGAACATCATGTGAAGAAAAAAGCAGAGACTGGAGTTCAACAGCTGCAAGCTGGATAGACAAAGATTTCTGGTAAACTAATGGAAGCTAGGAAGAGGCAAAGAATACTGGCCCTATAGGTTTCAGGAGGTGCATGGCCCTGACAACACTTTGATCTGTAGCCTCTAAAAGACAGTAAATTTCTTTTCTTTTAAGCTACTCAGCTTTTGGTACATTATAGCAGCCCTAGGAAACTAATATACTGGCCATGCAAAAACAGGCCTCAGGCCATAGTTTGGTGGCCTGTGTCCTTGCATATAACTGCAAGGATTTCAAGAAATTGGAATTCATTTTCTTTGCTGGTTGGTTTGATTTGGTGCTATTTTAATTCAGTCTTACCTTGGAAAGGCAAGAAATACAAGTTGAGAAACTATGAAAATGTTATAGGATCATTCTCAAAAGATATTGGCTAACTGTGAATATATGCATTGTCCAATCTAACGCACCAGGATCTAAACATAGATGTGGATATAAAGAAAAAAATTATAGCTGAAATTAGACTTATTATGTCACAACAACCAAAAAGATATTGAGGTTAAGGAGACTGTTTTAATACTTTATTAATAAACAAAAAAATCGCTCATCTAAACCTAAATACTTTGTTTTATTCTGGTTGCTACTCCTAGAAAATATATACGATCATGAAGTACACATAAAAGTAAAGACTCTAAGGCAAAGGGTTAGAAATAATCTAGTTAGAAATATAGCTATATATCTGTAAAACTAATCACTCAATATTAATAAATACAGAAAGAACCATATGAAAATAAAATACTGGTATTGATGATGCATACTTAGGACAAATCAAAGCTGTACATTTTCTCCAAAATTTTTTGTTAGTAAATATGAATAGTTTTTTAAATTATTTCAATACAAAATAAAAGTAACATTCACTAGCATAAAGAATATAAATTACTTAAAATAAAATGAAAAATTTAATAAGAAAATTTGAAATTTAATAAGATTAAAACATGTTAACTAATTAGTTTCTGATTTGGGGTAATAACAAGAGTAATAATATATAGCTAATTTCATTGTTTTCTTTATATAAGATACAATTCTAAACATACCATAAACACTAACTTCAATTTTCATATAACATTACTGTGAGATAACTATTAACACTATCTCCATTTTTACAGGTCAGAATACTAGGGTCTAGAGAGTTTGAGTAACTAGTGTAAGGTCACTTAGGTGTTAAGAGGGACAACTAGAATTTAAATCCACACAGTCTGGCTCCAGAATCTTCAAACCAATGTACCACCTCTCAAACTGTTAAAAGACTCACATATATTAATCAATTTTTTGTCAGCTATGAAAGGTAATAGATATTGACTATTTTTAGAAATGTCAAATATAGAAAAGTTCAAGGGAGAAAATAAAAGGTATACTCCTGGCACTCATAGTTAAATTATATTGTCATTTTGATGTTCCACCAGCCTCATATATAGATTTTGGTATGTTCACGTGTACATATGTGCATGTGTACATTTTAAAAGGCACTTAAAAACATTAGGAGCAAAACGTATATCCAATGGCTTGTCTCCATCATTTCTGTTGATACATTTTGTTAATAATCTATTTTTTTCTTAATTTTCCAGAACCTTAAATGGCAATGCAATTTAATCTTTAAATGCTTTGAAATACTAATTTCTGATAAAAAATTTGGACAAAATATTTCTATTTGAAAACTCATTTGCAAAAATAAATTTTATGAAAATTTAATATAATTTATGCCCATTTCCACATGTCCATTAAAATAATAACTTATCTATTATCTAAATATTGAAAATTAACATAAATAAAATATTTGTATATATAGTCATGTTCTTTAAACAGTTTTTACAAAGAATACTTTTTTCAATTCATTGTTTAAACATTTCAACAACAAAAAAATGCAATCTGTTTTCAAGACTGCATATTTAAAAAAATATTTATTTTATTTTATTGTGGTAAGAACAATTAGCATGAGATTTACCATCTTAAAATTTTTGAAGCTTACAGTACATTATTATTTATTATAGGTACACTGTTGTAGAGCAGATCTTTGGAATTTATGCAGCTTGTACGACTCAATATTATGCCCCCTGATTAGTAACTCTCTCTTTTCCCCAACATCCCATCCTCTGGTAACCACCATTCCACTCTTTGACTCTCAGAATTTGACTATTTTATGTATTTCCCATAAGTGGAATCATGCAGTATTTTTCTGTGACTGTCTCACCTTATTTAATTTCCTCCAGGTTTATCCATATTGTTTCATCCTGTAGAATTTTCTTCTTTTTTAAGGCTGAACAGTATTTCATCATTTACGCAGACCACAATTTATTTATTCATTCATCTGTGAAGGGACATTTAGGTTGTTTTCACATCTTGGCTATTGTGAATAGTACTGCAATGAACATAGGAGTGCTAATATTTCTTCCAGATCCTGATTTCAATTATTTTGGATGAATAGTCAGAGTGAGGTTGCTGGGTCATATGGTAGTTTTATTTTCAATTTTTTAAGGAAACTCCAAACTGTTTCCCATAGTGGTTAAACCATTTTGCATTCCCATCAACACTGTACAAGAGTTTTGATTTCTCCATGTCACACTGGCAATAATTGTATCTCTTTTTAAAAAAATAATAACCACTTTGACAGGTGTAAAGTGACATCTCATAGTGGTTTTCATTTGCATTTCCATAATGATTAGTCATGTTGATTGGTTTTTCATGTACCTATTTCCTGTGTTTTTTCATGTGCCTATTGGCTATTTCTATTTTTTATAATGTCTATTCAAGTCTATAGCCCATTTTTAAATTGGGTTATTAGTCTTTAATGAAAAAACTTGATATATACCCAGGAAGAGTGATCAAAATACAATTTTTTATGAAGAGCTAATATTGAATATTCAAGAAAAGTAATTCACCAGAACTATTTATTTCTTTGTTTCTGTCATCAATTTGGTTTTATTCTGCTTGAAATACATTTAAATTTTTGTTGCACTTTGTTTCAAACAACTGCAATATTCCACTAAATTATTAATGAATGGAGTTCCAAAAACTTTCATGTTTTGCAGTGTTAGGACATAACAGTTATTGAAAATGGAGTATGTAAGCATTAAGATGTTGATATTAGTACATAGTAAAGAAAGGGAAGAACTCAGCAAACTATAAAGTGAGAACTCCAGTGGTATAGGAGACTTAATTTTGAATGTAATTAAGGTAATGTGCATATGTGAGTTTATTTTGGGGGGCAAATTTCTAAAATGAAAACTACTTAATCTTGAAAATATAGGCACTCCTTGACTTACAGTGATTTGACTTACATTTTTTTTTACTGTACCATAGTGCAAAAGTGATACTCAATCAGTATATCCCTCAACTGACAATGGGATTATATCTGGCTAAACCCATGGGGTGTTGAAACTATTGTTAAGTTGAAAGTACATTTATCCAGACATAATCCCATTGTAAATTGAAGAACATTTATAGGCACACTTTTTAGATTTTAGATTTAAATTGTTCTCTGTAATATTTATATCAATTTTTACCAGCAAATACTGTTTATAGATACTGTCCCTGAGTTAAAATTACTCCTGAGAGATTATATCAGTCATATAAAAATGTTATCTCAAAAAACAAAGTGATACAATAGACATTAATTAATTCGTGATTAATATTAATCATGTTAATGGTAATCTAAGAGATTGTATTTATTTTTTATCTTTCTTGAAACTCCTAATTAAACTCACCTAAGTGAAACAAAAGAGTAAAAACACAGTTTCAGACTTCAATGTTGATGGAAAAAGTGTATTTTACAGCACAAGCCATAACTTCCTTTGTAACTTTTATGGCTATCTTCACCAAATGACAACTCAAAGCTTCAATAACTCCTCCTTCTCTGTACTCTTATTAAATTTTATCATCAGCACTTAATTTATTTCTTCACCCATTTCAAATAATTTTGTATTTAATCTTTTTTGTTCAACTTATCTAGACCAGTATATGACTGATGTTTTAGATCACCTGCCACTTTAGTAAAAGAGAAGTTGAAGCAGCACATGCAATATGTGAACATTTATTTATTTAATAGTGTCTGCTGGTGTAAATATTATAAGTACATAATACAACATGTACAAAAATATTGAAAAGATTATGTGCATGTACACATACATAGAAAGTTCAAATGTTTTCTCCTTGCACTCTGATAAGTCAATTTAAAAATGAATCAATATAAAAATCATAACTACAGGCCAAGTGTTTGCAAACTTTTTAATTAATATGCCATTCAATCAAGATATTAAACTTTGCAAGCTACCTTATATCTCTGTTGCATTTAAAATTTTTTGTGCCACAACCAATTAAAATATAAGAAACATTCTTGGCTCTTAGGCCTATAAGAACAGACCAGAAATCAAATATCATCTGTGCTTTGCAGGAATTTGGCAACACCTGCTTTAGACTATGATTTCCTTTAGCTTGAAACAATTGTATCTCATTTTTCATGAGCTTTCAGGAATTATGTTTCACTTTTTATATGTAATATCCACAGCATGGGCTATAAGCCTTAAATAAATTATTGTATAACCACACTTACTTATATAAATAATGGAAAACATACACTTAGGACAGTCAACGTTATTTGGGGGAGCTACTTGCTCAACTACATTGAGGCACCAGAATATCAACTCCAACACATTGGCAAGTACCTTCTATTTCAGACGTGTAATGATAATATGAATACCTGAAGAAACAGTTTCTAATGTGACAAAATTGCTTAATTCATTTCAGACTTTATTTTTCTAGTTCTGCTGATCTTCTTAGTGCCTTACTCTTATTGTCCTATTGCCATGTGTGGCTCTCTGGTCATGTCTTTGATATAATACCTTTATTATTATTTGCATAAAATAGTTCCTCTTTGTTCATGCATCTGTTCACAGATCATTTTACCAGTTTATGGTACCTTTAACGTCTATTCACACTAATATCCAGAAAATAGTGTGTTGCTAGGAAAATTTTTGTTTGAATTAATTTTTACCAAAGGTATGACTTCTCTTTAAGGCACTGCTTTGTCTATCTTTCAACATAGGATGTCCTGCCATTATTTTATTAAAGTGCCAGCAATTGGGTGGTCATTTTAGACTCAGTTATTTTTTGAAGCATAGATTATAGACTGGGTGAATTACATTTAGCTTCATCACTGGACGGAAATATGAAAACCATGGCACTTTTTTTCTGTGTAAAAATGAAGCAGTTTTCCTTCACTGTGTTTTGAATAGAAGACACGGTTCTACGTGAATGATAAACACTGCTCTTGCTTTTTAGGAGAACAAAAGATTGAGGAGGAACCACTGGCTTTTTTCTCTCGCTATTATCTCCCAATCTTTCCACCAGTGGCTTTTGTTGTTGCTGTTTATTTCTGTGTGATGTATAAGGGCATGTGTGCTCCATATTCACATGCATTATTTTATTATGTTATTTACTTTCACAACATTCTTAAAATACCAGATAGACTTCATTAGAAAGAAAAGTAACTTTTGCAAAGAATTATCTAAATACACATCAACAAATAGCTGTGTGTGAGAGCATGCATGCCTGTGTATGTGTGTATTTGCATGAAAATCACTGTGGGCTAAAAGAATGAATTCAACAATCTGATGTTCAGGTTGGGTATACATTCACTTAAATTCTGTACCTCCTACATAAAATTTGAGACAAATCAAATTTTCTAATTATGTGAAATTATTTAAGGTGCATGATTATGCATGCTCATATATCTATTTTTCATAAAAGTTTTTTAAAATCTCTGAAAACATTTTTTCACTGCCCTTAAGGATTCTTTAGCTAGTGGTGACCACATTGTGATTCCTGGATGAACAGCAGCAGCACCCCCTGGGAATGTGCTACAAATGCAATCTGTGGCCCTACACCAAACACACTGAGCCAGAAATCAGGATGGAACTGATATATTCATTTGAGCAAGACTTCCCTGTAATTCTATTACATGCAAAAGTGTTAGAACCACTACTATAGAAAAGGTAAAAAACAGGGGTAGCCAGCCCCCAGGCTGCAGACTGGTAAAAGTCCTTGGCCTGTTAGGAACTGGGCTGCACAGCAGGGGCTGAGCCACTGGGTAGCAAAGCATTACTGCCGGAGCTCCACCTCCTGTCAGATCAGATCAGCAGAGGCATTACATTCTCACAAGAGCTCAAACCCTATGGTGAACTGCACATGCAAGGGATCTAAATTGCAGTGCTCCTTATGAGAATCTAATGCCTGATGATCTGAAGTGGAACAGTTTTCTCCGGAAACCATTCTCCATCCAATCTCACCCCCACCCCTCCCCTCATCCCCCATCCATAGAAAAATTGTCTTCCATGAAACCAGACCCTGTTGTCAAAACAGTTGGGGACTGCTGGTGAAAAGACATAACCTCTATTAATTGTGTCTGTTACTGGTTTCCTTCTCTGCTATCTCTAGGATCAAAATAATGGAAGCATTTTGTACAGTCACCTGATGAATGCCTTTTGTTTTTGAGAATTCCTCTTCACTATAATGAAGATCCTGTAAGAGACTGTTAATGGTGCATGGTTCCCTTGCTATCACTTTCAGCAGCCTAAAATTCTAGTATTATAAAAGATCCTGTGGTGCAAAATACATTTTTCAGCCCCTTAATTATGTGCCACATCACTTGTTTGCTTAATGAGAAACAGGTGGCTTATTTTCAATTGCTACCATTTATTCCTTTGACATAAACTTGTTTTCATTACATTTTCATGGCTCTTTAATTTGCTTGTTATAATATTACTTCCTCTGAAGGTATAACTAGAAACTTCAAGAAAGGCTGGCATGCATTACCTTGTTGTACATCTGTACTAAAATATTCTCAGTTCCACTGAGAGCTTCACCAGAAGAAATGGAAATAGACAGGTTAAGTGGGAAAATGAGCTTATATGATAGATATCAAGGTGAAACTTGAACAAAGGAAACTAATTTCACTTATTTGTTTTAACCCAAAGAATAGAAAAATAATGTGATTTAAAACTAAACCTTGATTCAATTTATCACAAATAAATTGATATGAGTAGTATTATGCTAAATATCTTTTATAAACATAGCCAGAAAATTAAAGTAATAAGCAATTACCATGTAAATATAAATTAATCCTACATGACCTGGATTTAAAAAGAAAAGGTAAACTAGGATGTAAAAATATTTAATTTAGTCACTAGCCATATCAGAATAAAATTTAGTATATGAAATATTCCTATAAATAATTCTCTTATGTAGTCTTTCAAAAGAGTAGTCAAAATAAAGCACATTTATTGCATCAGTCTTTGGATGTTCATAATATGACATGCAAATTAAGACAAGGCCAGAAGTCACATCATAGGAAAACTAATTGCATAAAGTGAAACAACAGATTGACTTATTTTTCTCTTATCTCTATTAATAAAACTTTTGTGTTCCTTGAGAATAATGGCAATATCTTATGTAGTTCTTTGAAAATCCCTTTCTGGCTGGGCGCAGTGGCTCACACCTGTAATCCCAGCACTTCGGGAGGCTGAGGCAGGCAGATCACGAGGTCAGGAGTTCGAGACCATCCTGGCTAACACAGTGAAATCCCATCTCTACTAAAAATACAAAAAATTAGCCAGGTGCCTGTAGTCCCAGCTACTCGGGGGGCTGAGGCAGAATGGTGTGAACCCGGGAGGCAGAGCTTGTAGTGAGCCGAGATCGCGCCACTGCACTCCAGCCTAGGCGACAAGGCGAGACTAGTCTCAAAAAAAAAAAAAAAAAAAAAATCCCTTTCAGTTGGCCAGATAAACCTTTTATTGAATCCCTATGTGCTGACTGTATAGATATAAAACAAACCTGTGTCTGTTATCAAAGGCTTCCCATTGTTCTTACTGTAGATTTACCGCAGCTTTTAAAAATAAAATAGTTTAGTTAATAAAATTTTTGTTAGTTATATTGACCTTAATTGTATTAAAAATGATTTATGAACATATTTTAGACTAAAATTTACCTACTAAGAAGTTTATAATTATTTTAATATCTCCATAACTGCTTCCATTTTCTTAGTTTTGTCTAGTTTTGTATTCTAATTTTTTCCCTAAACTCTGTCATCTTTAATTATATAATTTGGGTCTCAGTTTTATCTTCTGAAAATGAGGACAATAACCACTATCTGAAGGATTATGTTAAGGATCTTGGTAAAATCCAGGAGAATTGTATCTTACATAGATGTTAGGTTCTAGCATCAGTCCTTAAAGAAAAATAAAAATCTTTAGTAAAAAACTACCCTTTAAACAAACCCTAAATTTAAGATTCAAACAAACCTTAAATTTTCCATAAAGAAGAAAATTATGGTTTTGGTGATGCAATCCTTACATAGCTCCACAATATTCATCTCTTAGGGCAAGATGTGTTTCAGAATTCAGAATAGTTTGTATTTTACAAAATGAATAGGTGCAATATAACTTTTGAAGTAATGCTTTACGTGGGTTTCTCCCAGAACACTGTGATCAGGCACATTGATATTTCTCCAATGTAAATGCGTGCAGGAATTATGCAGATGTTTATTGGAAGAGCTATTAAGCTAGAGGGAATATTAGGTACAAAGTCACTGAGTTGGAGAACATTTTGGTGTTTAGGAAAATAATACAGAAGCAAGGTGTGCCTGTGTCAGTGTGCATAGGTAGAAGAGTGAGAGAAAAGTTGATCATGGAGATGGCAGTGGGTCTGAACTGTCTGGCTATGTTGGCCACTGAATGGACTGTGGCTATGACTGAAAATACAATGTGAAATCATTGAGAGCTTTGAGTATGGAGGTGATGTGATTTGATTTACATTTTAAAAAGATAACTTTGACTTCTGTATTTAGAGTAGACAGGGATATGGGTGGAACTAAAAACAAAAGCAGAGATGGGTTAAAAGGACTTGAAGAAAATTCGGTGAATCAGATTAGTAAACGTGGTGGTTTTTTTGGGGGGATGGATTTTAAGGAACAACTAATACGGCTTTCTAATGGGTTAGATATGGGCTGTAAACAAAATAAAAAGAGTTCACTACAGATCTTTAGTTTCAACAACTCAAAGGATAAGATTGTCATTTACTGAGATGAAGAATATTGCAAAATCTGCTGATTTTAATATAAAAATATTATGACTTATTTGTGGCTAGGTATAGTTCATATGTCTACTAGATAACTGTATGGAGATATCAAATAGGTTACTAAGTCTTGAGATCAAGATAACTCTCTAGACTGGAGATATACATTAAAGAGTCCTCAGTAAGGTGATTATCTATAAAATCATGAGATTGAATGATGTTATAGAGAGAAGGGGTAATGACATTATAGAAGAAACAAAGAAGAGTTACTAGGTCTAAACACTTGGTCTAAGTTTGACCTTTGGATATCTGTGAGAGTACTAAGATCCACAAAGAAGACTGAGAAAGAACAATGTAGAGTGTGAGAAAGAGTGATGTCCTGGGACCAAATGAACAACATGTTTAGAAGAGGAGGTAATGAATAATTATATGAAAGATCAAGTAAGACACTAACTGGGAATTGACCATTGAATAAAGAAATATGGAAGTCACTGGTGGCCACCAAAAAAGTTGCCTCATTGGTATGTAGTAGATATTAAAGACTAATTGAATGAGTTCAAGAAAATATAAGAATATAAAAATTAGAAAATACGAAGGTAGACAGAAATTTTGAGGTGATTTTCTGTTAGATGAGAAGAGAAATGGGATACTAGTTTTAAGGAAACATAGGTTCAAGGGAGATATATATTCCCTACACAGAAGCTAAAAAAATACTTCACCAAAAGTTATGGTAGTGGTCGTAGTGGTCATGAATCAGCAGAAGGGTCAATATATGATGTAGGACAGAGAATTGTTGGATTGACTTTCCTGAGACAGGTGGAAGTGGACAGGATCCAGTGCATGAGCAGAGGGACTGACATTGCTTGGAATATACACAATACTTCTACGGTAACAGAAGGGGAGGCAAAGTATATGACAACAGATGCAGATGCAGGTAAGTGGAGATATATTAAGACAGTAATTTATGGAATGTGATTGCAACAATGTTCTCAAAGAAATAAGGAAGGAAGGTGTTCAGTTCAGAAGGAAGAATGGGGAGACAATTTTGAAGGTTGGTGGAAAGGGAACATAAAAATAAGAGAGTCCTAGGAGAGTAGGTATATTGAATAACCTAGGGACAAGTAGTAAAGCAGAAACAATAGTCATTAAGTAAAATGAGAACTGTTGGCATCGCAATGTGTTTCTCCAGTAAGTTAAGGTGCCCAAGGGGATGCACAGAGTAGGTGAAGAGTTGAATTTTACTAGCATTTACTTTTAACAGGAGAATAAAATAAAGAAAGAGAGATACAAAGAAGTGAATGTACATGCAGGAGAATCACTAGAATGACAGACCTTTGAATCAAACCTGGATAAAGAAGGAAGTTTTAAAAGTCAGGGAAGAACCCTGAAAAAAAGTGATATATTGAATAGATTATACATATTTAAGTGAACAGAAAAGTGTAGGGTAATTGGACTAGCAGGACTGGCCCTGCAAGATAGGAGGTGTTCTTAAGAAGTAAGTACTTGAAAGTGTGATTGTGGAGGGCAGCTATTACTGGAAGTAAAAATGGGCAGCCTATGCCTTGCATAGGGTACTGAATTAGGATGGAAGAAAAAAATATCTTGAGAAGAGAAAGTTTTTATTTTTTTTAATTATTAAGTTCTAGGGTACATGTGCACAACGTGCAAGTTTGTTACATATGTATATATGTTCCATGTTGGTTTGCTGCACCCATCAACTCATCATTTACATTAGGTATTTCTCCTAATGCTATTCCTCCCCTTGACCCCACCCCCCGACAGGCCCTAGTGTGTGATGTTCCCCTCCCTGTGTCCATGTGTTCTCATTGTTCAACTCCCATTTATGAGTGAGAACATGCTGTGTTTGGTTTTCTCTTCTTGTGTTACTTTGCTGAGAAAGTTGAGAAGAGGGTGTCCGAGTCATGGTATACGTTGCATATTTAACACCAGCCAGAGAATTTTTAACACCCCCTCTTCTATATACCAAAATTATTTTGAGTGATAACCATAAAAATCCATAGAAATGATCAACACATGTACACACAAAATTGCTTAAATTTGTCTTTTATTAAAGTTTCATGTACAGTCATTAACTGTTATAACACTGGAAGAACACAAACAATTCCCAACAATTTCAAACCATGATGAACTTTTTCTCAAAATGAACACATGTAGTCAACTTTAAATGTGTGGGGGCCAACTATATATATATATATATATATATATATATATATATATACATATATATATATATATAGTGGGAGTTCTCTTAATTAGCTTCTGTGTGCATTAAAATGTTTATTAAACATTAAAACTATGTTTAAAGCTAACTATAGATTAAATTTTAAAACTAATAATAAGCACAATTGATTACAATGTAGCCCATTAAAAGATTTTTGAACATTGACATTGCTTAGAAATGCTGCCACATAGTGATAATAACAAGCAGACCAAATTCATTCAGTTTTTTTATTGTTTTAAAATCCTCCAAAGACAATTTTACCTTTATTACCTGTACCTGGGGTAGAATGCTCTTATTACTCTACTCTTAGTGTATCCAGGAAATTGGATATCTTGAAGATATCAAAATCACTCAAAGAGAAGATTAGTGGTGGAGAAAATTACAGTAGCTGGGTTTACAATCTAAAATGGAGGGTGAGTTACCCAAGTATTCCCAGAAATACCTGCAACAAGGATAGTAATTAGTGGTATAAGGTCATGGCACAAGCTTTTCCTATGCTGTATGTTTTAAAAGAGAATGTGTTGCCATATATGAACATGGCAATGAAAAGAAAGATGTACTGTTGCTGTATTCAAGGATGAGTGATACAGGAGAGAAAGTCATTGCCCCTTGAGAGGACTGCATAGAAGGTGGTATCATCACAATGCATCTAGCATCCAGCCTTCCCAGATGTACAGGATGGTGCATCTCCATTTATCTAGGCAGAATAAAAAAGTATAATATGAGATAGATGGTAAATATCTCACTAAACACTGTCACCTTTATCTTCCCCTACATGTAGTTTTTAAATATTCCCATCCAAAATAAGATGTGAGTTGTGTTTGTATATGCATATGTGTTCATGATGTTGGCGGTGGGGTGTGTGGGCAGCGATTTCTAAGATTTATGAGGAGCCATAATGTACTGGTAACTTTCCATTCTCCATCAAGTGATACATGCCTAACATTGTTTTATTCAAGAAACAAAATACAGCCAAAATATTGAGGGTTTTTCACCCCAAGTAGCATACTTCCCACTGCCTCTCTAAATGTAATACAGATCATCCAGAATCCACAAAATGCCTTGATTTCTCTGCAGGCAGTCTTGCTTCAGTTGCTTCCTGGGGCAGTAAAGTTTCACACCACCTTATTATCAGATACACATATAGACGTATAGGGAGAGATGGCAAATAAATTCCTCTCCTTGGACTATCAAAGTTAAATTTTACAAAGTTGAGGAGCAAGATGACAGAATATAAAGCTCCACTGATTGTCCCCCAGCAAGGACATCAAGTTAACAACTATCTACACAGAAAAAAAAAAAAATCACCTTTATAAGAACCAAAAATTAGCTGAGAACCCATAGCACCTTGTTTTAAATTCATATCACTGAAAGAGACCCTGTAGAGGTAAAAAAAAAAAAAAAAAAAATCCCGAATCACTGAACACCACCCCTTCCCTCACCCCCAGGAGCAGAAGCATGGTGTAGAGGGCATCTCTGAGCCCTGGGGGAAGGGAGAATACAGCAATTCAGCACTGAGCTGAACTCAGTGCTGCTTTGTTAGAGCAGAAGGGGAAACCAGACCAAACCCAGCTGACACCTGTCCACAGAGGGAGCATTTAAACCAGCCCTAGCCAGAGGGGAATCTCAGCAGACTGAACTTGAATGTCTGCAAACATTGCCACCAAGGGTCAAGTGCTCTCAGTTTCTAAATAAGCTTAAAAGGATATCTAGGCTGGGTGTGGCTGCTAACCCTTGTAATCCCAACACCTTGGGAGGTCAAGGTGGGCGGATCACCTGAGGTCAGAAGTTCGAGACCAGCCTGGCCAACATGGTGAAACACACTGGGGCTTGTTGTGGGGTGGGGGGAGGGGGGAGGGATAGCATTAGGAGATATACCTAATGTAAAAGACAAGTTAATGGGTGCAGCACACCAGCATGGCACATGTATACCTATGTAACAAACCTGCACGTTGTGCACATGTACCCTAGAACTTAAAGTATAATAAAAAAAAATTTTTTTAAGTTGAGGGATGTTATTAATGCCAGACCTATCCTCCAAGAAATGCTAAAGGGAGTACTTCAATTAGAAAGAAGAGGAAATTAATGAGCAATTAATACCACCTGAAGGTAAAATACTTACAGGTAATAGTAAATACACAGAAAAACACATAATATTATAACACTGTAACTGTGGTGTGTAAACTATTTTTATCCTAAGTGGAAAGAATAAATGATGAATTTATCAGAAATAATAACTACAACCACTTTCGAAGACATAGTACAAAAAGATGCAAATAGAAACAATAGAAAGTTAAAAAAGCAGAAGATGAAGTTAAGGCAAGTTTTTATTTATTTTTGCTTGATTGTTTGCTGGTTTATGCTTATAGCATTAAGTTGTTATCAGGTTAAAATAAAGAGTTATAAGAGAGTATTTCCAAGCCTCATGGTAACCGGAAGTCAAAAAAACGTACAATGGATACACAAAAAATAAAAAGCGAGAAAGTAAATTATATCACCAGAGAAAATCATTTTCATTAGAGGAAGACAAGAATGAAAGAAAGAAGGAGAGAAGACCACAAATCAACCAGAAAGCAAACAACAAAATGCCAGGAGTAGGCTTGTACTTACCAACAATAACAGTGAATGAATGAAAAAACAAGACCCAATGATCTTGTTTTTTCACTATAACACACCTCACTATAAAGACACACAGAAACTGAAAATAAAGGAATAGAAAAAGATATTCTATGCCAATGGAAACCAAAAACTAGCAGAAGTTGCTGCAATTATTTTTGACAAAATAAATTTTAAGACAAAAACTATAAGAAGAGACAAAGAAGGTCACTATATAATGATAAAGGGGTTAATTCAGCAATAGGATATAACATGTTTAAATTTATACACACCTAACATTGGAGTACCCAGATATATGAAGAAAATATTATTAGAACTAAAGAGATAGACTCCAATACAATAATAACTGGAGACATCAACACCTCACTTTCAGCATTGGACAGATATTCCAGACAGAAAATTAACAAAGAAATATCAGACTTAATCTGAAATGTGGACCAAATGGATCTGAGATATTTGCAGAATATCTCACCCAAGAGCAGTAGAATGCACATTCTTTTCTTCAGCACATGTTATTCTCAAGGATAGGTTATATGTTAGGTCAAAAAACAACTCTTAAAAGATTCAAAAAATTGAAATAATATCAAGATCTTCTCTGACCACAATAGGATTAAACTAGAAATTAATAACAAGAGAAATTTAGGAAACCATACAAATAAATGGAAATTAAACAATGAGCTCCTGAATGACCAGTGGATCAATAAAGAAATTAAGAGGGAAATTGAAAAACTTTGTTGAAACAAAGACAGAAACAAAAGATAATGAAACCTGTGGGATACAGTAAAAACAATACTAAAAGAGAAGTTTTTAGTTAGAGGTATGTACATAAAAAAAGAGGAAAAACTGCAAATGAACAATCTAACAATGCATCCTAAAGTACTAGAAAAGAAAGAGCATTCCAAACACAAAATTAGTAGAAGAAAAGAAATAATGAAGATCACAGCAGAAATAAAGGAAATTGAATAAAACGATACAAAAAAATCAACAAAAGAAAAAGTTGATTTTTTCCAAAAGTTAAACAAAATTGAGAAACCTTAAGCCAGACTAAGAAAATAAAGAAAATCCAAATAATTAAAATAAGAAATTAAAAGGAGAGATTACAACTGATACTGTAGAAATTTAAGGGATCATTAGTGACTACTATGAGCAACTACATGCCAACAAATTGGAAAATCTGGAAGAAATGGACAAATTTCTAGATACATACAACCTGCCAAGATTGAACCAGGAAGAAATCCAAAACCTGAGCAGACCAATAACGAATAATGAGACTGAAGCCCAGTATAGAAAATCTTGGGACCTGATGGCTTCACTGTTGAATCCTACCAAACATTTAAAGGAGAACAAATAATCCTGTGCAAATTGTTCTGAAAAAATAGAGAAGGAAACACTTCCAAACTCATTCTACAAGGTCAATATTACCCTGATATCAAAACCAGACAAAGACACATTAAAACAAAACAAAACAAAACAAAAAGGCAAAACAAACAAAAAACTACAGGCCACTGTCTCTGGTGAATATTGATGCAAATGTTCTCAACAAAATACTAGCAAATCAAATTCAGCAATACATTAGAAAGTCATGACTGACTGTGATTTATCTCTGGGATGTAAGGATGGTTCAACATATGCAAACCAATCAATGTGATATACCATATCAACAGAATGAAAGATAGAAACCATATGATCATTTCAATTGATTCTGAAAAGCATTTGAAAAATTCAGCATCTGTTTATGATAAAAATTCTGAAATCTGGGGCTAGAAGGAACATACTTCAACATGGTAAAAGCATATATAAGAAATTCACAGTTAATATCCTACTGAATGAGGAAAAACTGAGAGACTTTCCCCTAAGATCTGGAGCATGACAAGGATACCCACTGTCATAAGGGTGACCCCTTATTACTAACCATAGTGCTGGATTTCATATCCAGAGCAATCAGACAAGAGAAAAAAGTAAAGGGCATTGAAATTGGAAAGGAAGAAGTCAGATTATCTTTTTTTTTATTATTATACTTTAAGTTTTAGGGTACATGGGCACATGGTGCAGGTTACATAGATTATCTTTGTTTGAAGTTGACATAATCCTAGGTTTGGAAAATACTAAAGACTCCACAAGAAAAAATTTACAACTGAAAAACAAATCAATTTAAGTTGCAGGTACAAAATAAACACACAAAAATCAATAGGATTTTTATATGCCAACAGTAAACAATGTGAAAAAAAATTTTTAAAGTAATTCCATTTACAATAATCACCCATAAAATTAAATACCTACGATTAACTAAAGAAGTAAAATATCTCTATGATAAAAATTATTGGCCAGGCATGGTGGCTCACGCCTGTAATCCCAGCACTTTGGGATGCTTAGGCAGGCAGATCATGAGGTCATGAGTTCGAGACCAGCCTGGCCAACATAGTGAAACCCGCTCTCTACTAAAAATATAAAAATCCCTGAAGTCCCAGCTACTCAGGAGGCTGAAGCAGGAGTATCTCTTGAATCCGGTAGGCAGAGGTTGCAGTGAGCCGAGATCATGCAACTGCACTCCAGCTTGGGTGACAAAGGACGACTTCATCTCAAAGAAAAACACAAAAAACTATGATACACTGATTAAAAAAATCAAAGAGGACATCAAAAAATGGAAAAATATTCTATGTTCATGAATTGGAGGAATAAATATTACTAAACTCCCCAACACAATCCACAGATTAAATGCAATCACTACCAACCTATCAATGACATTCTTCATAGAAATAAAAAAAAA
This sequence comes from Pan troglodytes, assembly GCF_028858775.2. Classification (NCBI taxonomy): domain Eukaryota; kingdom Metazoa; phylum Chordata; class Mammalia; order Primates; family Hominidae; genus Pan; species Pan troglodytes. The sequence continues at coordinate 57,242,221 of NC_072398.2, read as the reverse complement.
TTCTAAAATTCATATGGAACCACAAAATACCCAGAATAGCCAAAGCCATCCTAAACAAAAAGAACATAACTGAATGAATCACATTGTGTCTGGAATGGGTTCCTTCCGGTGGGTTTCTTGGTCTCTCTGACTTCAAGAATGAAGCCGTGGACCCAAGCTGTGAGTGTTACAGTTCTTAAAGATGGTGTGTCCGGAGTTTGTTCCTTCAGATGCTCAGATGTATCTAGAGTTTCTTCCTTCTGGTGGGTTTGTGGTCTTGCTGACTTCAGGAGTGAAGCCACAGACCTTTGCAGTGAGTGTTATAGCTCTTAAAGGTGGAGCGTCCCGAGTTGTTTGTTCCACACAGTGCGTTCGTGGTCTCACTGACTTCAGGAATGAAGCCACAGACCCCTGTGGTGAGTGTTATAACTCATAAAGGTAATGTGGACGCAAAGAGGAAGCAGCAGCAAGATTTACTATGAAGAGTGAAACAACAAAGCTTCCACAGCATGGAAGGGGCCCAAGCAGCTTGCTGCTGTTGGCTTGGGTGGCCAGCTTTTATTCCCTTATTGGCCCTGCCCACGTCCTGCTGATTGGTCCATTTTACAGAGTGCTGATTGGTCCATTTTACAGAGTGCTGATTGGTGCATTTTTACAGAGTGCTGATTGGTGCATTTACAAACCTTTAGCTAGACACAGAGTGCTGATTGGTGCATTTTTACAGAGTGCTAATTGGTGCATTTACAAACGTTTAGCTAGACACGGAGCACTGATTGGTGTGTTTACAATCCTTTAGCTAGACAGAAAAGTGCTCCAAGTCCCCACCAGACCCAGAAGCCCGTTTTACTAGTGCTGTAGTAAACAAAACAACATGGTGCTGGCATTAAAATAGACACGTAGACAAAGGGAACAGAATAAAAAACCCAGAAACAAACCCACACACATACAGTGAACTTATTTTTGGCCAAGGTGCCAAGAACCTACACTGGGGAAAAGACAGTCTCTTCAATAAATGGTGCTGGGAAAACTAGATATCCATACACAGAAGAATGAAACTAAACCCCTATTTCTCACCACATACAAAAAACAAGTCAAAATGGATTAAAGATTTAAATCCAAGATCTCAAACTATACAACTACTACAGGAAAACTTTGGGGAAAATCTCTGGGACACAGGTCTCGGCAAAAGTTTCTTGAGCAAGCACAAGCACAGGCAATCAAAGAAAAAATGGACATATTGGATGACATCAAGTTAAAGAGCTTCTGCATAGCAAATGATATGATTAAGAAAGTGAAAAGACAACCCACATAATGGGAGAAAACATTTTCAAACTACTCATCTGACCAGGAATTCATAACCAACATATATAAGGAGCTCAAACAACTCTATGGAAAAAAATGTAATAATCTGATCAAAAGATAGACAAAAGATTTGAATTGACATTTCTCAAAAGAAGACCTACAAATGGCAAACAGGCATATGAAAAGGTGCTCAACATCATTGCTCATCAGAGAAATGCAAATCAAAACTACAATGAGGTCATCTCTTCCCAGGTGAAATGGCTTATATCCAAAGGATAGGCAATAACAAGTGTTGGTGAGGATGTGAAGAAAAGGAAACTCTTGTATCACTGTTGGTGGGAATGTGAATTAGTACAATGACGATTGAGAACAGTTTGGAGATTCCTCAGAAAACCAAAAATTGAGCTACCATATGTTTTAACAATCCTATCACTGAGTATATACCCAAAAGAAAAAAAATCACTATATCAGAGAAATGTGTGCACTCCCTGCACTCCTTTGTTTGTTGCAGCATTGTTCACAATAGCAAATATTTGAAAGCAACCTAAGTGTCCATCGACAGATGAATGGATAAAGAAAATGTGGTACATATACACAAATGAGTATTATTTAGCCATAACAAATGAGATCTTGTCATTTACAACAACATGGATGGAAATGAGGATCATTATTTTGAGTTAAATAAACCAGGCCCAGAAAGACAAACATTGCATTTTCTCACTTATTTGTGGGATCTAGAAATGAAAACAATTGAACTCACGGACATAGAGAGTATAAGGACTTTTACCAGAGGCTGGTAAGTGTAGTGGGGGGTTGTGGGGGAGGTGGGCTTGTTAATGGGTACAAAACAAAATGGTTAGAAAGAATGAATAAGGCCTACTATTTCATAGCACAACAGGGTGACTATAGTTAATAATAACTAAATTGTACGTTTTATAATAATTTAAAGAGTATAATTGAATTGTTTGCAACTCAAACGATAAGTGCTTGAGGGGATGAATACCCCATTCTTCATAATGTGTTTACTTCACACTGAGTGCCTGTATCAAAACATCTCATATATCCAATAAATATATACAGCTATGTACCCACAGAAATTTTTAAAAATCAGAAAAGTCTTACAAAGTTGAATTTTACCATATGTAAAATTCTATGTTGAATGTTTCAAATTGATGATGTCCTGTCTTCCTTACAACAATCCTTCAAGAAATAAATAATTGTTATTCTCAATTTACAAAGAAGAAGGTAAACTTTGGAGATGTAACAGAAACTACCCAAGTTCACAGAGCTGGCCAAGTGATGGAACTAGTATTCATTTTTTTCCTTAACTTTTATTTTAGGTACAGAGGGTACATGTGAAGTTTTGTTATGTGCGTGTATTTCACTCAGGTAGTGAGCATAGTACCAAATAGGTAGTTTTTAACCCATACTTTCCTCCTTTCCTCCCCATTCTAGTACTTTGCCATGCCTATTGTTCCCATGTTTATGTTCATGGGTGCTCAATGTTTAGCCCCCACTTATAAGACAGAAGATGTGGTATTTGGTTTTCTGTTCCTGCTTTAATTCACTTAAGATTATGGCCTCCAACTCCAGCCATGTTGCTGCAAAAGATGTGATTTCTTTCTTTTTATGGCTAGGTAGTATTCCACGGTGTGTATGCGCCACATTTTCTTCATGCAATCCACCTTTGATGAGCGCCTGGGATGATTCCATGTCTTTGCTATTGTAAATGGCACAACAATGAACATACCAGTGCATGTGGTTTTTTTTGGTATAATGTATAATAATTTGTTTTCCTTTGGGTATATGTGTATGTATATATATATATATATATATATAGAGAGAGAGAGAGAGAGAGAGAGAGAGAGAGAGAGAGGATTGCTGGGTCAGGTGGTATCTCTATTGTAAATTTTTTGAGAAATCTCCAAAGTTCTTTCCACAGTAACGAAATGAATTTACATTCTCACCAACGGTGTATAAGTGTTTCCTTTTCTCTGCAGCCTTACCAGCATCTCTTGTGTTTTGACTTTTAAATAGCCATTTTAACGAGTGTGACATGATGTCTCATTGTGGGACTTTTGTTTGCATTTCTCTTATGATTAGTGATGGTGAGCATTTTTTTCATATATTTGGTGGCTGCCTGTATATCCTCTTTTGAGAAGTGTCTGTTTATGTCCTTTGTCCATTTTTAATGGGGTTATTTGTGTTTTGCTTGTTGATTTAAGTTCCTTGTAGATTCTAAATATTGACTTTTTTCAGATGCAGAGTTTGTGAATATTGTCTCCCATTTTTTACATTGTCTGTTTACTCTGTCAATAGTTTCTTTTGCTGTGCGGAAGCCCTTTACTTTAATTAATTCTCACTTGTCAATTTTTTTGTTGTTGCAATTGCTTTTGGGGACTTAGACAAAAATTCTTTTCAAGGGCAATGTCAAGAAAGGTATTTCCTAGGTTTTTGTAGGATTTTCATAGTTTGAGGTCTTATAGTTAAATATTTAATCCTCCTTGAGTTAATTTTTTATATGGTAAAAGCTAAGGGTGCACTTTTATTCTTCTGCACATGGCTAACCAGTTATTCCAGCACTGTTTAGTAAATACGGAGTTTTTTCCCCCATTGCTTGTTTTTGTTGGCCTTGTCAAAGATCAGATGCTGGTAGGTGTGAGTCTTTATTTCTGGGTTTTCTATTCTGTTCCATTGGTCTATGTGTCTGCTTTTGGACCAGTACTATGTGGTTTTGGATACTATAGCCTTATAGTATGTTTGGAGGTCAGGTAGTGTGATGCCTGTGGCTTTGTTTTCTTTGCTTAAAATTGCTTTGACTCTTTAGGCTATGTTTTGGTTTTGACATATGCTAATCAATAAATGTGACTCACCACATAAACATAATTAAAAACAAAAACCACATGATCATCTCAATGGATGCAGAAAAAGCTTTTGATAAAATTCAATATCCTTTCATGATAAAATCCCTCAACAAACTAGGCATCAAAGGAACATATTTCAAAATAATAAGAGTCACCCATGAAAAACCCACAGCCAACATCATGCTAAATGGGCAAAACCTGAAGCTTTCCCCTTGAGAACTGGAACAAGAAAAAATGTCCACTCTCATCATCCTATTAAACATAGTACAGGAAGTCCTAGCCAGAGCAATCAGGCAAGAGAAAGAAATAAAAGGCATCCAAATAGGAAAAAGAAGAACCCAAAGTATATCTCTTTATTGATAACATGATTGTATACCTAGAAAACCCTAATGAGGCCGGGAGCGGTGGCTCCTGCCTGTAATCCCAGCACTTGGGAGAAGGGGTGGCAACAAAAGCCAAAATTGACCAAGGGGTTCTAATTAAACTAAAGAACTTCTGCACAGCCAAATAAACTATCATCAGAGTGAAGAGGCAACCTACAGAATGGGAGAAAATTTTTGCAATCTATCCATCTGACAAAGGGCTAATATCCAGATTCTACAAAGAACTTAAACAAATTTACAAGAAAACAACAAACAACCCCATCGAAAAGTGGGCAAAGGATATGAACAGACACTTCTCAAAAGAAGACATTTATGCAGCCAACAGACATATGAAAAAAGCTCATCATCACTGGTCATTAGAGAAGTGCCACAATGAGATATCATCTCATGCCAGTTAGGATGGTGATCATTAAAAAGTTAGGACACAACAGATGCTAGAGAGGATATGGAGAAATAGGGACACTTTTATACTGTTGGTGGGAGTGTAAACTAGTTCAGCCACTGTGGAAGACAGTTTGGCAATTCCTCAAGGATCTAGAACTAGAAATACCATTTGACCCAGCAATTCCATTACTGGGTATATACCCAAAAGATTATAAATCATGCTATTATAAAGACACATCCACATGTATGTTTATTGTGGCACTATTCACAATAGCAAAGACTTAGAACCAACCCAAATATCCATCAATAATAGACTGGATAAAGAAAAGGTGGCACATATACACCATGGAATACTATGCAGCCATAAAAAGGGATGAGTTCATGTCCTCTGCAGGGACAAGGATGAAGGTGGAAACCACCATTCTCAGCAAACTATCACAAGAAGAGAAAACCAAGCACCACATGTTCTCACCCATAAGTAGGAGTTGAACAATGAGAACAAATGGACATAGGGAGGGGGACATCACACACCAGGGCCTGTCAGGGGGTGGAGGGCTAGGGGAGGGATAACATTAGGAAAAATACCTAATGTAGGTGACGGGTTGATGGGTGCAGCACACCACCATGGCGAGTGTATACCTATGTAACAAACCTGCATGTTCTGCACAAGTATTCCAGAAATTAAAGTATAATAATAATAATAATAATAATAATAATAAAGAATCAGTAGCCTTTCTATACACCAATAATGTTCAGGCTGAGAGTCAGATCAAGAACACAATCACATTTACAACAGCCACAAAGAAAATGAAATACCTAGAAATACAGCTAAGATGATGAAAGATCTCTGCAAGGAGAATGACAAAACACTGCTGAAATAAATCAGAGATGAAAAAAATAAATGGAAAAACATCTCATGCTCATGGATTGGAAGAATCAATATTGTTATAATGGCCACACTGCCCAAAGCAATTTACAGATTGAATGTTATTCCTGTCAAACTACCAACATCATTCTTCACAGAATTTTTTTAAAAACTGTTCTGTAATTCATACAAAACTGCCATTCAAACTTGCATTATTTCACCTTAATAAGCAAACTAAAAGTATAATTACACATTAGCTTTTATTATTACTAAATATTAAATATTGAGTTCTACAATGGCACACTTTCGAGTATCTGCAAAATGCTCCATTCTGAAAAGAAAGTGCCCCCACCTTTGGCCATGAGAAAGTCAGCTAGTTACTGCAGTCCTTGCTTTAATAAACCAACACTGACAATAACAAAAAGACAAATAAAGATGTAATCAAGATTCTTTCTTAGATCTCACTATCAAAATAGTAGAAATATGTTTCTTAATGTTCTATAACTTCAAGATATATCACTTAGAATATTGGGGGAAAATACTTATTTGCTATTCCATATTTAAAGTAATGTGAGTCTTGTATATTTTTTTCCTACAAGACTTAGGTCTTGTACTGACCCTGATAAAATGGTCATGTTCTCACTCTTCATCCAGGAATTGGCAGTAACAAATAAGCTATATTATATAAAATTTAATTTTATTAATAACATCTGGCTGAAAAAAAAACAAATTCCAATCACATTAGTGAAATAAAGCAATTAAAGTGGCTGAAACTGTGTTCTCATTTTTTTCCAAGTCATTATAAAAAATTATTGTACTTTTCATTTTATTAACTTTACTGCAATGCATAACTGATTGATGCGTATGATTTTGTCTCCCATCATACACTATAAGTATTTAGGGTACAGGCCATTTAAAATTCTACATTTTTTTCACATTTAAATAAAGCCTTAATGCAGTGCTTCATGAATAATAGCTGTTACGTAGTTGCTTAATGATATTCTAAAACTTTTGCCAAACACTAATTTGCCACATTATGGTTCTAACATAATCTTAATTTTATGTGGTAGTGTAAGAGTTAAAAAAAATAATGGATACTACTCAACTTACGATGGCATTATATCCCAAGAAACTCATGATAAAAAATGTATTGAATACAACTAACCTATCAAACATCATAGCTTAGCTTAACATAATTTAAATGTGCTCAGAACATTTAGATTAGCCTACAGTTGGGCAAAATCATCTAACCCAAAGCCTATTTTATAATAAGCTATTGAATATTTCAGGTAATTAATTGAATACTTTATGGATTGAAAAACTGAATGGTTGTATAGACACTTGAAGTACTACTGAATGCGTATATCTTTTGCATTCACACATGGTTAAATTGAAAATCGTAGCCATCATAAATCAGGGACTGTCTGTATATTAATATCCATACATATAAATACAGAATGTATTTAAGAGTATAATGTAGAATATCTTATGTTCCAGATTCACATTTTCTAATGGCTCACAAGCCAGGCCCTGATCTGGAATTGGGAGTTACAGCTGTCATTATAACATTCAATTATGCCAGCTGTAGTGGCTACCACCTGTAATCCCAGCACTTTGGGAGGCTGAGGTGGGAAGATGGCTTGAGGCCAGGAGTTCAAGATCAACCTGAGCGACATAGGGAGACCCTGTCTGTACAAATAATAATAATAATAATAATAATAATAATAATAATAATAATTAGTGGGGTATTGGTGGCACATACCCATAGTCCCAGCAACTCAGAGACTGAGGTGGGAGGATTGCTTGAGCCCGGGACGTTGAAGCTGTACTTAGCCATGACAAAGCCACTGCACCCCAGTCTGGGAAAAAGAGCAAGACCCTCTCTAAAAAATAAAATAAAACAATCAATGGACTTCTCTTACTGACCTTGCGTTCAATAGAAAATGGTAAGTGCCAGGAAAAAAAAAAGTATTAATACAGACAAGGATAGAGGGTGACTGGAAGGTGACAGAAGGAAGACTTCACATTTTGATTCTGTCATCATGGAAATCTTCATTGATGAGTTGTGGAGGCCTCCAGTCTGAAGGTACTATAAGTATCATATATATGTAGCAAAGCTAGGGGCTACTTGGGATAAACCTAGGTTCTGTGAGCCTGAGGCTTTACCTTTGTTATTTTTAAAGTGAAGAATGCCAGTTGAAACAAAGTTAGCTATAAATGAGTAGTTCTTTGAAATGAGAAAATAAATTACAATAAATTAGAAATATAAAATAGCTGATAAATAACACAAACACTATAAAATTCAAGAAATCCATAATATGTCATTAAATAAATAGCTGTATGACACTCTTTGTGTTATTTTGTTCCACAATTTTTAATTGCATGCTCTTGAACCCTTCCCATATGGTCATGATTTTCTAAAGAGAGAACGGAAAAATTATTAATTCTTCCCTCTAGCATAACTGCTCATGGTTGTTTTTCTTTATTGATGGATTAGAAAAGTTTGTTTCACTCTATTGTAAATATCATATGAAGTTTTAGGATTATTGTCACATGTTTGAGACCTTCTATCAAGTTCTTTACATGTACAAGCTATAACACTTCACAGCATTTTAATCATTTTTGTAGAGTAACTGATTTTAAAAGCTCTTTGAACTGACTACGATAATTAATCATTTTTTCATAGATGTGTACTTACTATAGTGCTATATTATCAGCTTCATGTTGTCTTTGTTAATATCAGTATTTCATGTCAAATCAGCAGAAAATTTTATTTTTTCTATATTCTGCTCAAACTATTATCTCATCTTAGATAACTGGATTATCAAACAACTAAGGATTGTATTCATTACTTCTTTTCAAAATGTGTCAATTTCTTTCAGTTAATTACTGCTGTGATAGGATATGATTTTTTAATTTTTCATTTTGCTCCTTGATATCAAACTAATTGTAATTGATTTCTTTAGTCATCCCTATCATTTTTCTTTCAGAGACTGCAAAATTGTGTCTTAATATTTCTTAGTTCTATTATAATGAATTTGAACAAGATGCAAAAGTACTTTATATACATCAAATCAGAGATCTATAATTTCACACTTATTTTGGTGAAATATTTCAAAACCATCTTTTGATTGTATTTAAAGCATTTTGATTTTGTTTAAGTTTTGTTTCAATTTATTTGTATTGAGTTTGTGAACTATTATTATTCTTGTGTTGCAAAGCTTGACTGGCATAATTGTCCCCCCAACCCCTCTACCGCCGCCCCCGTACGTATGTATTCATAGTTACTTCTATGCGTAGTCGGGTTATTAGCGGTTCCAAAATAAAAAAGTCTTCCAAGAACCTTCCTATTGGAGACCACATTGACATTGCTGGCATTTTTAATGATTGTAAAGAAAAAGGGTTTCTCTTAGTACTTTGGGAGGCCGAGATTGGCTTATTGCTTGAGCTCAGGAGTTCAAGACCAGCCTGGGCAACATGGTAAAACCTCATCTCTACTAAAATACAAAAAAAAAAAAAAATCACCCAGGCATGGTGGCAGGCACCTGCAATCCCAGCTACGCAGGAGGCTGAGGCATGAGAATTGCTTGAACCCAGGAGGCGGAGATTGCAGTGAGCCGAGACCGTGCCACTGCACTCCAGCCTGGATAAAGTGAAACTCTGCCAAAAAAAAAAAAAAAAGGAAGAAAAAAGAAAAAATATGTCCTGAGTTCTCCATTGTCATCTGGCAGGAGCAAATATGTAAAAGGATAAGGTAATGTGAAAAAAGGTCCTAACCAATTGTAGTTAAAGTATCTTCCTTTTTGTCAGGTGGATGTATTTTCAGGGCACCACCCAGGGTTTCAGAAAGGGCCTGTGCAAGCGAGGGGCTCTGAAACTTTAGCTTCATTAGCTGTCTGGTGCAATACTTGACACCAGCGAAATTAGAGCTGAATGAGAGTGTAAAGATGGATTTGGAGAAAGAGCCAGAAGGGTTCTGTAACCTGCTAAGGATTATGAATTTGTCACAAAGGTAGCCAGTGGAGGTTCAGGCAAGGGGAGCAACCTTATCTGATTTATTTATAAACAGAATTGCTTTGGCTACTGATTGAAAAATAGACTTTAAGAAATAAGGGGGGAATCTTGGAGAGCAGTTAGGAAGCTGTTGCAGTAGTTCGGGTGTGAGATATTTGGCTTAAAGTATCATCAGTAATAGTGGTAGTGGTAAAAAAGTGCCTACATTGGTGCAATATTGTGAAGGTAGAGCTTATTGATAGATTTATTAGTGATGCCAAAGAAAGAAGAAAGTCAAGCAGGATATCAACACCTTTGGTGAGAGTAAATGGGCGTGCCATTCTCAAGATTACTAAGACTGAGAAGTTCTGACTTTGGAAAGAATAAATATTTTGGTTTTGGCCATGTGATTTTGGGATGCCTATTGAATAAATGAAGGAGGGTTTGAACATGTGGTTGGATACATGAATTTGGAGTTTAGCAGATAATTCAGGGCTATATAGACAGAATTAGATGTCATCAGCTATGTCAAAGCTTCAGAAATTGGTTATGTAACTAAAGCATGGATATAGATGGAGAAGAGAAGATATATAAAGCCTAATCCTGGAACATACCAATAGGTTGGTATCAGGAAGCTGAAGAAATGCAAGAAGGCCAGGGAGTCCAAAAGCCAAGAGAAGAAAATGTTTCAAATGCATTTGACCGACCATACATGGCTGGGTTCATGGACATGCCACTTGTGCTGCCACACGAGGCATATGCTCAGAAGAATCCTATGCTTGGTTTAATACTCTGCTGTCACCATCATGAAATACCTAATAATTTTAATTTTGAACTAGTGTTTCATAGATGAAGTACAGTGGGAGAACAGGGTATGCATGTGAACACAGGAGATATATGAAATTTGCGTGTCTACCATTTCCCAGTTGTCTATAATTTTTTTTTTTTTGAGAGAGTCTTGCTCTGTCACCCAGGCTGAAGTGCAGTGGTTGGATCTTGGCCCCTACAACCCCCGCTTCCCAGGTTCAAGCGATTCTCCTGCCTCAGCCTCCCCATTAGCTGGGACTACAGGCACCCACCACCACGCCTGGCTAATTTTTGTGTTTTTAGTAAAGATGGAGTTTCACCATGTTGACCAGGCTGGTCTTGAACTCCTGATCTCAGGTGATCCACCCACCTCGGCCTCCAAAAGTGCTGGGATTCCAGGTGGGAGCCACTGCACCCAGCCATCTACAACTTTTAACATGCTCAGTGAGCACAAGATTCTAGCAAACCCACAATGTGTGGAGCTGCCCAAAACTCAAAGTAAATACAAGGGAAGCATGTTACATCTATGACTGAATAAATGGGGGTGCTGACAACTCAGGAAGCCAAGATCTCTATTCAGATGAAAAGTTCATTCACAGCTGAAGGCAACAGCTTTCTTAAAATAAAACATGAATAAACAAGGAAACCCTATCATATTCTTTCTTGCTTTTGTTACTTTCCAGAGTTAGTGAACCAGTAATGCTGAAAATGATGACACAGAAAGAAATGGAAGATAATTTATTTTTCTTTCAGCCCTTCTTTACGTATCATTAAACCAAAGGTAGAAAGTATTGGTAGAATTTGTATCAAAAATTGAAATAAAAAAGAGTATAGTTAGATTTTATACTGTTTTCACTATTCTAGTAATAACATACATATACATTGTATGTATTATGTAAATTTGGGGATTCCACATACAAGTTAAATGTTCTTTAAAACTGCCATGGGAACATGTAAAGATAAGACGTAAAATTCATATAAATTATTTTATTTTATTTTATTTTATTTTACCAGGAAAGGCATTAAATAATGATAAAACATGGTGAGTCAAGAGAGAGACTGCAGAAAAAAGGATAAAGCCTTATATCGTAGTAACTTTAAAAGGTTTTTTTTCCTGCTTTTTAAATGAAGAGTCCTACATTTTCTTTTATTTATTTATTTATTTATTTATTTATTTTTTATTATTATACTTTAAGTTCTAGGATACATGTGCACAACGTGCAGGTTTGTTACATATGTATACATGTGCCATGTTGGTGTGCTGTACCCATTAACTCGTCATTTACATTAGGTATCTCTCCTAATGCTATCCCTCCCCTCTCCCCCCACCCCACAACACGCCCCTGTGTGTGATGTCCTCCTTCTTGTGTCCAAGTATTCTCATTGTTCAATCCCCACCTATAAGTGAGAACATGCAATGTTTGGTTTTTTGTCCTTGCGATAGTTTGCTGAGAATGATGGTTTCCAGCTTCATCCATATCCCTACAAAGGACCTGAACTCATCCTTTTCTATGGATGCATAGTATTCCGTGGTTTATATTGTGCCACATTTTCTTAATCCAGTCTATCATTGTTGGACATTTGGGTTGGTTCCAGGTCTTTGCTATTGTGAATAGTGCCACAATAAACATACGTATGCATGTGTCTTTATAGCAGCATGATTTATAATCCTTTGGGTATATACCCAGTAATGGGATGGCTGGGTCAAATGGTATTTCTAGTTCTAGATCCCTGAGGAATCGCCACACTGTCTTCCACAATGGTTGAACCAGTTTACAGTCCCACCAACAGTGTAAAAGTGTTCCTATTTCTCCACATCCTCTCCAGCACCTGTTGTTTCCTGACTTTTAATGATCGCCATTCTAACTGGTGTGAGATGGTATCTCATTGTGGATAATTGCCAATAGAGCTATATAATGATTCTTATGGCATTCGTAGCCTATATTTTATTTAAACAAATGTTCATTCAATCATTCATTCATTCAGATATTTATCATGTATCTTCTTTTGCCTTTGATTTGCATTTCAAAACTACATTTTCATTTTACACTAGAATCTACAAACTAGGCAGCCAGCTCTCAAGCATTTATGCAAAATGTTGTTAAAAGGTCCTTGTGAAATGAGAAGAAGTGGAACACATATTTATATTTCTATGTGTTTTATAAAGAAAGCTATAGATTCTTTTTTTTTTCCTAGAGAAATAATTTGTTCACCTCTGTATTTTAAGTGCCTAGAGGAGTTCCACGTAAAAGATATTTAAGTGATAAATATCTGAAAACATGAATGAATGAACGAACATTTGTTTAAATAAAATATAGGCTACAAATGCCATAAGAATCATTATATAACTCTACTGGCAATTATAAATCTCTCTGTATTAGGTAAATTTTAGAGTACCTTAGTTATTAATTTTGGGAAAAGTTCCTTTTAAAATTTAAACTAGTCAATTAATATTTATTTTTAATGGCAAAATATCTGTATTGATAAAAGTTCATGATGATTTTTAAAAATCTGCTCATCGTTATATGGGCACAGGATGAGCAAAGAAATAATAAGTATTATTTACTACTTTTGTGTTTTAAAATTTAATATGTGTAGACTTTCCTAGTTTTAACAAGTAAAAAGCTTGGACATTTCATCCTTAAAATAGGAAATTGCTGAACAACAAAATCAATGACTTCTCTTGAACTCATCAGAGAACTGAGGTCCTAGGAAACTCCCGTCTGGAAATTTGGAGAGACAGGTGAATTCAGAGTCACAGCTGGAATAAGCTTATCTAGAGCAGAGCTGCTATAGTTACAAACCAGTGGAAACACTTAAATGGAAATGTTGACAAATTGCTTGCCGGTAAATATAGAACACAAGGATGAGAGTGAGAACTTCCTGGGGGCCACAGTCATAGAAAGGCCCCCATACTTTTATGAGTTTTATCTCCAGGAACCCCACAAGTTTTTCACTGTAAAGATCAGAAGATCCCATTTTATGTGACGGGGTAAGAATAATCATTGTGAAATACACCCAGCATTCTCCTAATGAAGACCTCTTTTCCTGGACAAAATACTTTACTAGTGCCTTATCCCAGTGAGAGGAAGACATTCCTCCCAATCCAGGCCCCTCTAGCCTTCCTGTCTCACCTGAGTGGGAAGAACCCCACATCACTAGAGAAACACGAAGGCCACATCCCTGAGTCATAGTGCACTTAGAAACTGAGATCTAATTCTGTGATTATTGAATGTTCCATTCTCCACAACTGACCACCACACCAACAGGACTTCAATTTAATCACAATAGATTACAGTGGAAAAAGCTACAAGATACAGATGATCTCTCTCTCTCTCCCTTTTTAAATTTTACTTTAAGTTCTGGGATACATGTGCAGAAGGTGCAGGTTTGTTACATAGGTATACATGTGTTCACCTAAGAACTCATCTTCAGAGATCATCTGCTTCACCCAGGTCCCTGCAAAGGACCTGGGTGAAGCAGATGATAACTGAAGATGAGTTCTTAGGTGAAAGTTAGAGTTCAAAGTCAGGAAGGGAGACAAAAACAAGAAAACTAGAGGAATTCGAAGCTTTTTGGTACCTATCACTATAGCAAACATTTGACATAACCTAACATTTAGCCAAATTAACATAAAATCCCACACTTAAGTCCTGCTTACCTGGGTTCCTATTACTCAGTATGATATGCTTGGCTTTCATCAAGAAGTTATAAGGCAAGAAGTCAAACCAAACAAAAAGAAAAACAAACACCCCACACGGTCTAAATAGACAAAGCATCAGAACCAGACTCATAAATGGCACAGATTTTGTAATTGTCAGATAAGGAATTTTAAATAGTTATGATTAATATTTTAAACACTCTAAGACAAAAAGTAGAAAATATGCAAGAACAGAAGGGTAAGGCAAGCAGAGAGATAGAAGTTCTATGAAGAAATTAATAGGAAATGCTAGACATCAAAGACACTTTAATAGAAGCGAAGAATGCTTTTGAAAGGCTCTTCAGTGGAGACTGCTCATGGCCAAGGAAAGACCAGCAAGCTTGAAGATAGGTCAGTTGAGACTTCCTAAACTAAAATGTAAAGAGAAAAAAAAGAAGGAAAAAATATGGAAAAAAAAACAAAACAGAGAAGAACATCCAAGAACTGTGACCATTTCAAAAGATGTAATATAGGCGTCATTGGAATACCAGGAGATTTTAGAGTTAAAAAAATTTTGAAACAATAATCACCAATCCCTTTTTAAAATTAATAATGAAAAAAAAGACACTGATCCAGGAAACTCAGAGAATACCAAACAGAATAATACCTTCCCCCATCTGTCACACACAGAAACACACACCCACCCCACAGAATCCACACCTGGGTATGTAGGCACCAAACTGCAGAAAGCCAACAACAAAGTCAGAGAGAAATTCTTAGAGGAATACAGGGGGTGGTATAGAGACATCTTTCTTGGAGAGCAACAGGGATTAGAATTAAACTGGACTTTTTTGTCACAAACAATGAAAACAGGGATAGAGTGTAGTAAAATATTGAAAGTGTTGGGGGAGAAGGCCCTAGAACCATATATTCAGCAAAATTAGCAGTCAAAAGTGAAGGAGATATAAAAACTTTATTAAACCAAACAAAAAAAGTGAGAAAATTCATCTCCAGAATACCTCCCTGAAAGTTATGTCAAAAAAATTAAAATAAAAATAAACTTTTGCAGGGGGAAATAAATTATACAGGTGAGAAAATTGGGTCTACATAAAGAAAAGAACATTGGGGAAGGAAGAAATGAAGGTAAAATAAACAATTTTATCTTTCCTATTCTTTTGTTGTTGTTGTTGTTGTTGCAGAGTCTTGCTTTGTCCCCCAGGCTGGAGTGCAGTGGGGCGATCTTGGCTTACTGCAAGCTCCGCCTCGCGCGTTCAGGCCATTCTCCTGCCTCAGCCTCCAGAGTAGCTGGGATTACAGGAGCCCGCCACCACGCCCAGATAATTTTTTGTATTTTTAGTCAAGACGGGGTTTATCGTGTTAGCCAGGATGGTCTCGATCTCTTGACCTCGTGATACGCCCGCCTCGGCCTCCAAAAGTGCTGGGATT
This sequence comes from Pan troglodytes, assembly GCF_028858775.2. Classification (NCBI taxonomy): domain Eukaryota; kingdom Metazoa; phylum Chordata; class Mammalia; order Primates; family Hominidae; genus Pan; species Pan troglodytes. The sequence goes on along the minus strand of NC_072398.2, from coordinate 57,226,558 downwards.
ACAGGCGTGACCCACCGTGCCCAGCCCCTATTTTTAATTGATTTAAAAGATAGGCATTTAAAATAATAATAGAAATAGATTGGATGATTTTAACATATGGATAAGTAGAGTGAATGACATTGGTACATCTATATCATAAAGGATGGAGGGAAACATTGGGATAACTGTTATAAGATCGCTACCCTACAAATGTTAATTCAAAATGGACTTAGGTTAGTCTAAAAATGTATTCTGGAAACTCTAGGTGAACCACTCTAAAATTTGTAAAAGAGATACAATTGATATTGTAAGAGATGAGGCAACATGAAATTTTATAACATGTTCAATTAAAACAAAATGACAAAGGAAAGGATAATGGCAAATGCAACTAATAGAAAATAGTCACCAAAATGGTAGATGTTAATCATATTACATTAATAATCACATTAAATATCACATATAAAGTTACTATTTAAAAGACAGAGATTGTTACAGTAGATTTAAAAAAAAAAGAGCACAATTGTATATGGTCAATAAGAAACCCACTTCAAATATAATGACTGATAGGGTAAAAATAAAAGGATAAAAACAATATGCCATCCTACCAATAATTTTTAAATTTTGTAATATGAATTTCATGTAAATCAGACTTCAGAACAAAAAATATATATCACAAATATAAAAGGGGCAGTACATAATAGTAGATGAGTAAATTTCCAAGAAATAGACATATGAATTAAAAATATTTTGAAATAAAGTAAAAATACAGTTTACAGTATCTTCAGGTTGTAGTGAAAGCAATACTTCAAGAGAACATAACATTAAACCCATATATTAGAACAAAGGAAAGATGGAGAATCAAGAATCTAAGCTTAAACTTTAGCCAAAGAAAGAAAAGCAACTTAAGCCTACAGCAAATAGAAGAAAAAAATTATAAAAATTAATGGAAATCAATAGAAATGAAAACAATAGAGAAAATCAATAACATGAGTAGGTATTTTTTGAAAGATTAGTAACATCATAATCTTCTATCAGACAAATTTCAAAAAAGAGAAGACACACTATATCAATAACAGAAACAAAAGAAAGATCCTCACTATCCCATGCACATTAAAAGGATAATAAAGAAACACAATGAAAACTCTGTACCTACAAATTTAAATGTAATGAAACAATTTCTCGAAAGACACTACCAAAATTCACACAAGGAGATACAGATAGCCTGAATAGCTTCATATTTATGTTAAAAATTATATCAATAATAATATTGCAAAAAAAAAAAAAAAAGCAACAAGCCCAAATGATTTCACTGGTAAATTCTAACAAACATTGAAGAAAGAAAAGATACTCATTTTTCTGTCTCTTCCAGAAAATTAAAGCACAGAGAAACTTCCTAACTCATTGCCTGAGAACAGCATTACCCTTATACCAAAACCAGATAAAACCGTCACTAAAAAGGAAAACCTGAGGACCAATATTTTTCATAAACACAGATGCAAAATTCCTCAACAAAACAGTAGCTAATAGAATTTAACAATGAGTAACAAAAGTTACACAAGACTAAATGGATTTTATTCCAAGTATGCAAGGCTGGTTTATATTTTTAAGTCAATCGATGTAATTCAACACACCAACAAGCTAAAGAAAAAAATATATGATATTATCACTAGACACAGAAAAATCATTTGATACAGAAAAATCATTTGATAAAATTAAACGTTAATTCATGACAAAATCCCTGAGCAAACAGAATAGAATAACAGGGAACTACCACAACATGATAAAGAAGATGCATGAAAAACCTATTGAGCATCACACATAATGATGAGAAATTTAATGTTTTAAATGTAATATGGTAACAATTATATGAAACTGAAAAAAGAACATTACATAAAAACTAATAAAATCTAAATAAACTAGGAATTTCTTTAATAATAATATAGCAATATTGGTTTGTTAACTTTGACAAGTGCATCATAATAACATAATATAGTAGCAGTAGGGAAAATTAGGTACAGAGCATATATGAATTCTTTGTTCTAGCTCCATAAATTTTTTGTAAATCTAAATCTATTCTAGAATAACAACTTACTTTTCAAAAGTTACACTCTATGTCCTTGTTCTTCACTTACTGTCTAGAACAAATCTCTTTTTTTTTTCAATTGGAAAATATTTTCTGAAGTTCTTGAAATTATTTTTAAATACAAAATCTACCTGGTCAACATTTATGGCTGTTATTTATTAAGCTTCATATTGAAAGATATACATATCTTTGGGGGAAGCACTGTATATTTATTTAATAAACAATGTAAAACTAAGAGACTACCAGGAATTAAAGATGCTTACAAACAATTTGTTGCAGAAAGTCATTTGTAAGTTCGTTGAAATGCACAATTTTTTTTTCACATAAAGTCTCTTGGTGTTCAAATTAAAAGTGAGTTTACAGAAATGATTAAATCTTAAATATTGTTGAAAATTCAATGTGTAATAAAAATTCTTACAATAATAATACTGTTAAATATTTGTGACATTATTGTTGAAGGTTTTCTAAAATTGTTATTATGAATGCAGCTACTCTAAAATAAAAAAAAAGTTTGAGAAGAAAACAATAGATAAAAGTCCCTGTGGAAATCCTTAAGTAGTTTTTTGTGAATTTAAGTTTTCTAGCAACTGAAATCTTCACAGAACTGTCATTTCGTCATATCTAAATGGAATTTCAACACATATGGCTTTTAAAAATATAGTATTTGCATGACTAGAAATATCCTTACACAACAGGAGCCATATTTATTTCAGATAGGAAATGAAAATGAAATGAAAAGAGGGAAAGAGTGTAGATATATATATACACACACATATATATGCATATATATATATATATATGTATATAAACTTATTGCAAGCACTGCTTATGGAAAATCAGCCTGAGCAGCTTGAGAACGGTGAAAGTAGTTTGTTAAGAAAAGCCATTGATTCCAATAGGTTCACTACCACTGATATTTTCCCAGTATAGTTTGGCAATTTTCCAAAAAAACCTTGTTAAACAAATCAGATTATTGAAGACAGTGGACAATTGTTTACTTCTATGGGATGATTGTTAATACAATAAACACATACACAGTCATTTCAGAATCCGACAATGCAGATTGAAATCTTGGGAAAACATAAATTATAGTCTTAGGATCTGGGTAACTTTGATATGTCAGTGAGCATTCTTAATTACAAAGAATAGGATTTGCTATGAATGGTATAGGGAGAAAACAACATATTAAAGAATATTTTTAGACAGCTCACAAAATCTTCAGGGAAATAACCATGTGAAACTAAAAGATATGTACCCAGAAACAGAATGCAACTACAGTTGACTCCTGAACAACACAAATTTGAACTACATAGGTTCACTTATATGTGGAATTTTTTTCAATAAAAATTATACCAACTATGCCTGAGTCTCCTGCCTCCCATTCTACCTTCTCCACCTCATTCACCACTGCCACCCATAAGACAGCAAGATCAACCCTTCCTCTTCCTCCTCCTGCTCAGCCTACTCAATGTGAAGACAAAAAGGATAAAGACTTTTATGATAATCCACTTCCATGTAATGAATAGTAAATATAGTTTCTCTGCCTTATGATTTTCTTAATAACATTTTATTTTCTATAGCTAGCTTTATTGTAAGAATATAGTATACATTAATAATACATACGACATACAAAATATGTGTTAATTAGCTGGTTATGTTATCGAGAAGGCCTCTGGTCAACAGGCTATTGGTAGTTAAGTTTTGGAAGAGTCAATAGTTATAGGCAGAAGTTTTGACTCTACAGGGAGTCTTTCCTACCCTGTGTTGTTTAAGGGCCAACCGTATACTCTGAGATCTGTAGCACAGATAGAAATCATCAGTGGCACTAATAAGCATGGGGCTGGACTCTGGGAACACCAATACTTATGTTCTTTAACATGCATGTTTCCAGTGATAGATTTCATACTCATTAGATTCCTCACATAGTCCCCTCTAAATGAAGTATCGTGTTAGAATATCTTGTTGGAGAAAAATAGGACATAGTTCAGCCCTAGTAGCAAGAAAGCCTGGACTAGTAAATTTTGACATCTGCATTGGGAGGCAAATCTCATAATATGGGAATTTGTTCAAAAAGTGAAAGAATGCTCAAGAAATGATAGGCAACTGTGAACATAAAAAACGTCCATTGTACTTGTTAGCTCACTTTATGTACATTGATTTTGCTTGGTATTACTTGGTAATATGTCTTTGAAAATATTATCTGGAACTCTCTTATTACCATGGCTAGAAAATATTAAATATTCAAAACATGGAGCTTTTTATTAATTTGTAAAAACTTTTGTATTTATGGAATCTTTAAACATATGTAATATATAGTTGGTCAAATGCTGATATTTCTGTTGATAAAATTATTATAGCCAGATACTTAACCTGATGCTAGTAAAAATTAAAATTATATAACTTGTGCATATTATTCCAAATATAATTTCACATCCCATAAGGCTTACTTACAGAAATAAAAATCACTGGCCAAAAAACATTAGTATCATGTTCAAATGTTAGCTTCATAGCATTAAAATCTGTTATTGGCATTCCAACTTTTTGCAACATCTCAGTGTGCTTGGATATTGTGAATCCTGCCTTGAGACTTGAGGCAATATATCAATGTACTAAAGGTTCAACTTTCAGAGAGGAAAAAGCTAAAGGCTAGATCCTGAGTTGTGATAAATTCCTGAATTAACTCTCACTTTTTGAGACCTATTGGAAAGTTAGATTTCCTTAGGCAGATCCGTCTGCCGTGATTCATATCATTTCCTCAGACGTCCACAATCTACAAGAGAACATAAATTTTGGAAACAGAAATTAATAAAAGCAAGTTTAAAATGTTACTCAAATTTATTGTTTATTTTTCATCTCTAATATACATTTCATAGGCTTAAAAGGAAACCTTTGAAATTGTCAGAGACTATTTAAAATAAGTAGCTTCCTAAATAAATGCCTTGTCAGTTTATATTAGAATTGCTTGCCTGATTAAAAAAGAAGACAGTAATTAAGTGTTTGCCTGTTAATCTAACCATTATTTAGAAGTCATTAATGAAAATGGTTTATGGGTTCAAGAGGCATTCTATATTTAAATTATTTCTGTTGCTAAAAGCCAATCAAGATTTGTACAGTGTTCAGAACACACTGGGAAATAAACTATTGAATTAAATAGGCATTGAATGAAGAGGGTATTTTACAAAGTCATGGTTTTTATTTGTTTGCAGTCTTTTAATGAAGTTCTATCTAAACTTATTGGTACTATTTTTTACAATTAGGATGATAAGTCATATTATTATAAAAGTTAAAGGTGAGATAAAAATGAGAAAAAGTAGTAAGAGCCCTCCGTTTATTATTCTTGTGGACATTTTCGCATTAGAGTTCTCTAGTTGCAATAAAATGCATTTACTTTGTCTAGAGAGAAGAGGTTTGAAATACTGCAAGAAATGTTGTATTTTATCTTTGAAAGACAAAATTATTATTGTATTCAATTTGTCATTATGAATTCTTATGTTTAATAATTCATCTAATGTTCATTTTCCCATCCAGGGTGTATATTACATGAGGCCCCAGAATACATCTTGTTTTATCCACAGCTCTAACCATTAGAGCTCAAACCAATGAATTTAGCTCAAGCCAATGAATTTTTGATTGGCTGAATGGATGTAATGTTTGAATTATGAAAAATTATAGTAAAATTAGAGGCTAAAAGGGTCAAGATTAATATTAAATGTATTGAAATAGAAAACTTAGTGGGCTTTCAATTACTAGTATTGATTTTCCTTTAAAAGGAGGAGGAAAGAGGGAATGAAGGAAGGAGTGAATAATCTTACAAATGGACATATTAGTCTATTCATCTATAAAATGGATTTAGTAATATCTATATCAATGGGTTTTTATAAAATCTAATTTTAATAATGAATAAATGTATAGAGTATGAGCATAGTACTTATTAAGCAAACAAAGATTTTTACCTGGAAAATTGTTGGATACTCATTGATTATATAACCTAACAAGGTCATTAAGCTCAAACTATTTCAACAAAACTAACATTACCTTGTTTAGCCACGATTGCCCTTCTGATTGATAAATTATTTCACAGTGGCCTAGCACATTGTCCTGTTGAGGAGTTTTATGACACTCAGTAATGATTAATTTGTATCATTTTGCATGCATTACAAATCATGGAAAAAGATGATTTCTCTCTCACTCTCACACAGACACATACACACACACCAACATACAGAAACAGACATAATATTAAAATGTCAGGTTGTATTAATTGCTTAGCTTACTTTTACAAAAAAAAAAAAAAAAAGACAAAAGCAGATGACCCATATCTCAGCACTGCTTCCTTTGGTCTTATTAAGGTTCAGAAAATACTTTGTTTATAAACACTATTTTCACTTAGGACAAGATTTTAATCAGCAGACTCTTATTTCCTAATCTAAATTCAATGTCAGAGTGGCACATGTTCTCCTAGGGAAAAAGCCAAATCAAGCATTGCCAATATTTCAATTTTTCTCCAGAGAATTAGTACCCACTATTGCTTCTGTTTGCATAAAATTCTGGAGTGAAAATGATGGAATAAGGATTGACATCATCTGTGAGGCCCCACTTCCACCCCAAGTAGAGCCTCATAATATTGAAAGACAATGAGGAGCAATATCAAAAGACCTTGCTTCTATATGGAATTTTCTCTTTTGGCAATTGACTTTTATGTGAACTCTCTTTTGGACTGGGTTTAACAGACATTTGATTGAGTGTATTCTTGCTACAAGGAATTGAGTTATAACTAAATATTACTCTGGGCAAGGCATAGTCTCCAGTTTCAAGGAATTTATATACTGGGAGGCACAAAAAAGAAAGAGGCAATAATAAGACATTGTGACAGTTGCTTATAGATAGAGTCATTTACAGGGGGTTACAAGAGACCACTTGGAAGAACCATCCAATTGTCTCTTGAGAGGTAAGGAAAGGCTCACTAATATTGGTAATGTCTGTACTGAAACTTGAAAGAAACATGGAAAGACACATGATTAAGTGGAGTGTATATATAGAATTCAAAAGCTGAATGGTTATCATTGCAAAATTACAGAGATATATGAAAACATGACATACTCATAGAACTAAAAATAGGACTCTAGAACTATAAAGAACGAGCTGATATTTACTAAGCAAATAACTTCTTTCAGTGTTTTGCATTATTTACTCATTTAATACATCAACCTTACCTGGTAGGTGCAATTATTATTATCATCACATACACACACTCCCATTTTACAGTCAAGTTATCTGAGGCAACATGGATTACGTAGTCTGTCCATATCACAGAACTAAGAAGTGGATGGAGTCTCTTTGTAGAACTAGGGAAGTTGAATCAGAAATCTGTGCTCTAAGGCCCTACCCTATATTTCCTAGTTCACGTAAGATGGAGAATTCTGAAAGATAGCTAGTGAGGAGGGAAAAGTACAATTTCGATATTGAAAAATATATTGAATCATGTTAAAATAATTTGGATTTTATTACAAAGACAGGACAGGCACAACAAACTGTTGTAAATACAGAAATTCCAAGTCTGTTGTGCTAAACATGCACCTTTTGATTTCTAGAGTGGAAAACAGATTATAGGAAGATTATACCAGAAGGCAAAGACATCAGAAAGCGGTTGAACAGATTCAATCCAGAGACAATGGCAGCTTTAGCTATACATATTGCAATGAATGAAAGAAGTAAAAAGAACCATGAGATATTTAGAAGGCTGATCCTACATAAATTAGTATTTTGGATTAAAAAATAGAAGAAAGACAAAAATGACTCTTAGGGTTAAGACTTAAGAAATAAAGGTTTTTTCTTTTTAATTTACTGAGATGATAAAAATGAGTTCACATTTAGACATATTACATTAAATATTTCAGAAATTGTTAGTTTAAGATATACACAGGCAGTTGGACATGTGGGATCTGTTATGTGGCATGACTAGAAACCAAGTGGTTCATTCATTAGCTCCACAATTACTTAGAGTACTTACTATGTACAAGAACTATTATCTTGCAAATACAATACTAAACCTGATAGACAAGGTCATGCTACCAGAGAAAGAAAGATGAATTATAAGCAACTAAACAAGTGTGCAAGGTAATTGCAGGTAATGGTTAATGCTGTGAAGAATATGCGACAAGGTTACATTATATTGTTGATAGTGACTCGACTCACAGTAGCTCCGTTCAGATGGAATGGTGATAGAAGGCATCCCTTTGAAGGAGAGATCTTATTGATAAAAAAGGACAATATAGAGATTAAGAGTGTGCTGAGTTTAGAGAACTGTACTCATGGCTCAGCCTTGTAACATGGTTACTATGTGCACTTGCCAAGTTATTTAAGCCTTCTTAGCCTGTTTCCTCAATTATAAAATAAGGATGATAATAATGGTTATTATTTGTTGAAAAGGGATTAAGTGAATTAGTCCATGTAAATCATTTAGCGCAATTCAATCATAAGGAAAATGCTCAGTAAATACTGGCAAAAACAATATTTATAAGTAATAATAATTGCATTCTTGTTATTTTACCCAGCTCACCAAGGCAGAAAAACATTTGTGAGTTTTCTCAACCACTTATTGAAAGTAGGAATTTGTTTACAATGTTCAGTGTCTCTCTATGTATCGTCTTTGCAAATGTACAATGGTGGTAAGAAAACTGGCTTATAGTTTAGAATTTGGAAACAGCAACTATCAGGCTCACCTTTAAAGAATATAAAGGGTATAAGGGATTTGGAACTGAGAGGCATATTGTATATAAACTGGAATTCCTTATTATATGTAAATCTCACCGTTATTGTATTTTCTTGTATAGAAAGCCCGAGTAAACATTTCAATGTGTTTTCTAATGACTTCGGCAACAATTAGGCTTATTATTCATTGTTTCTAAAGACCTTCGTGGTCCAGGAAAATATGAATTGCTTCCTTATTCAGCAGGTTGATAATGGCTTTATTTCTTTTAAAGTATTTCATTTTAAAAATTATTTACTGCTCTCTACTTACAAATGAAAGCATAAGCTTGGCTTTTATCCAACGGGAGGAATAAAACGATCTTTGATTCTCAAGACATTGCTGTGTTTTAAACAGCAGACAGAAACTAGAAGATGGTTTGCTCAAAGTAAAATATGTTTAAGTCTAACATCTTCCTGTAGTTGAGTGTATGTATATGTGTATATGAGTTGTGTATGTGTATGTTTAATCTCTGTTCAAAATGTCTGTTTTCCATTTTTGGCAAGTGAAATATACCAAGCAAAAAGATGAAGTAATTTAAATGCTTTCCCCAAAATAAAACCTCAATTTATTATAGTTACAAACTAGGGAAAACACAATTATGATCATTTCTCTTTTTTTTATTTGATTCTGTTTATTTAAAAAGCAACACCAGGAAATTTATAGATTTGTCATGGTAAGTTAGTATCCCCCCACATCAACTAATTAGGCTATTTTAACAGTAAGACCAATTACAGTGATAAGTTCTTCATAAGAAAGAAGCATCATTTTTTAACACTAGTCAGAGTCCTGATTTGCTAGTCTTTTTTTAAATTTTAATTTTTATTATACTTAAAGTTCTAGGGTACATGTGCACAACGTGCAGGTTTGTTACATATGTATACATGTGCCATGTTGCTGTGCTGCACCCATTAATTCATCATTTACGTTAGGTATATCTCCTAATGCTATCCCTCCTCCCTTCCCCCACCACACAACAGGCCCTGGTGTGTGATGTTCCCCTTCCTGTGTCCAAGTGTTCTCATTGTTCAATTCCCACCTATGAGTGAGAACATGCGGTGTTTGGTGTTTTGTCCTTGCAATAGTTTGCTGAGAATGATGGTTTCTATAAGTACGTAATCCCATAGAAATCAAAGTCACACTGGGGTTCATAAAACATATTTTAGTTCCATTTAGCAATTTCTCCAGTATTATCTCTATGGAATATTTAATCGATAGGCACGTTTCAAACACTTTCATAAAAAGAATCTTCAACTTTTCCCAGAAGTGAATATGTGAAATATATAAACACAAACACGAACATACACATACACAAACACTTGCATATATACAAGACAAAGAGTAATAATAAAAAGCCAAACACCCACAGATGACTTTAATACTGTAAGAAATAGAATATTATTAATATCTTTAAAGCCCTGAGGATCTCTTCTTGATCAAATTAATCTCTAACTACTACTCTTTAAAGGTGGCAACTATACTATTTTTAGATAATTTGCTTTTATTTATACTTAAACAGAAATATATTTGTATATATCAATATATAATATAAATTCTTCAGTTTTGCATGTCTATCATTTATTAAAATATGTCATACTGTAAACTTCTGCAATATTACTTTTTAATGATATGTTTATTAAAGTCAACATTGTTAATTTAAGTAGCTGCAGTTGATTCATTCTCTATTGCTCCATACTATTAATACTGCATTGTATATATATTCACATTATATATGCATATATAAAATATGTGTGTATATCATTATTTATCTATAAAAGTTAATACCAGAGTTTTTTTGTTTGTTTCATTTTGTTGCTATTACAAACAATGCTGCCAGGTTGGAAAATTACATAAGGTTGGTAAATTACATAAGGTTGGTAAATTTCATGCCAGCCACTGCGTCATAAAATTAAACCAAATTAATAAAACTTGGTGTAAAGCAATTTTAGGATTCTTATCTTAATCTAGCTTAACTTTACGCTGTAAAAACCTGCCCCTAAATTAAAATAAGCTGTGAAAGTGACTTTAATGTTCTCATAACACAATAGCTAAGGCCCAAACTGGGATTAGATACCCCGCTATTCTTAGCTATAAGCTTAAATAACTTCATAAGCGAAGTTATTCACCAGAATACTACAAGCAACAGCTTAAAACTCAAAGGACTTGGTGGTGTCAAGAGACATCTGATACCTGTCTCTTAGCATGTATTATTACAGGTGGAAATTCTAGATCCTAGGGTCTGTGCCTCATCTGCTTTACTAAGTAATCCTTATTTTTTGCAAAATAGTTGCAAAAATTTGCATTGCTTTCAGCAGGGTATATTTTCCATTGTTCCATTTCATTGTAATTCCTTAAGTTTATTCCTGTTGGTGCTGCTCTGCTTTTTCTTCTGAGGGTTCCCTCCTTTTCCTGTAAGGTAACAGTGTGCATATACACCCTCACACACGTATGTTTCTATGTTACCAAATGTATGTAATAAATATATATTATAAAATATGTATAGTATATTTATATGTTATAAAACTTAAGTATGCATAGATCACCATCTTTATATAGAAAGTATGCATTTAGGGGTTTTTATATTTTTAAGTGGGCTTGTTTTACAAATATTTTTGGCCTGCCAGAGTGTCAAAAATAAATCCACTGGATTTATAACAAAGTGGAGCTCTCCTCATGTTTCAAGGACACCCCCTCTCAACCTAATTTCACTTTTTGCCCATTATTCTATTCTTTTCCTCTTTATCATATGCAAACTCATGAGAGATGCCTTCATGTCTTCACCTCAAAGCCTTTAGCATTCCCAAATTAGACCTGATTCATCATCAATCATCTCAAACAACTATTACTATGTTTATTAATTTTCCTTGATGTCATATTCAGTAGGCATGCTGCATTGACATTTTTCTTAACCCTTGGAATTACATACTGTTATATGGATTATATAATATTTAGTGTTACTTCCTGTTTGAAACACTCCCTTATCAGCTTCTGCTAAATGAATTACATGTGATTTTCTTTCTACACTTTTGGTTATCAACTTTCCAGTATCACTTGCTGGTTTATCACCAAATTATTAAATATTAGGTTTCGCAAGCCATGGGGATTAGCTCCTGTTTGCCTCCATGACCACTTTTTAGTAATCCCACCTATATACTTACTTCAACTTTTCAGCCATAAGCTTAAGACATGCACATCTATATTTTCAGACTTTTATGTTCATCTGCTTAGTCTCCCCAAAGATAAATCAACACATTCACCCCAAATTTAACATGTTTAAAATAATAAAAACAAAAATAAACAAACCAACAAAAAACCCTCTTATCCCACTGTCCCTTATCTCAGTGTATGGCAGGTGTAACCACCCAGTCACCCAAGCCACACTCCAGGAAAGCCATCTTTACATTTTAATAGCACACCAATATTTATTTATCTGTATTTGCCCCACTCTGCCCCTCTCCCTTTCCATTGCCTCCACACAACTTCCCTGCTTTCACTAATAAGTTCAATTTATGCTCTAAGAGAACAATGTCCTACATCTGCCATCCATTGGGCTTGTCTATTTTAAATTCCAATTTTCAGTATTGTGATGAGTGACATCACCATTATGCTATGAGTAGCATGAGGCAAGGGGCCTAGCTCGTAGAGGTTCCTCACTAAATGCTTACTGAATGAATCATACCACAGTGAACACCAGTTCTTCTTTCTTGCCCCTGCTCCACAGCCCTTTCCCTTTCTATTTACCCTTGTGCTCTACATCAATAAGGAAGCCTGGTTCCCTAGTTAAATTTAGCATAAGCTAGACCTTTCTAGTCAAATTTTAATATCAAGAATAGTAAATCATTATCTCCAAAAATCAATTTGGCACACCGTAGGCAATTAGAATGACATTTATTTTTCTTCTTCCTTCTCTTTTTTTTTCCTACCGTTTCTACTTCTGCTTAACTGTGTCTGAAGCAGATTGAATCAAAAGTATAATTAAAAATAAAAGTTATGCAACACTCACAGATGCAACTTTATCTTAAGCTGGAAACTCAACTTTTGTTTGGCCTAGTTCAAGAGAAACAGTGGGCAGCAGTATGAGACTGAGTCTATGAGCCACTTGCAATATTCAACTAAGCTGATGTATCTCAGTTTACTCATCTACTATTTCACAATTATAAGGGTTGCTATTACTGATGACATTGTTCAGATTCTTTCTCGTCATTATAAATAGTGTATCATAGTGATTAACAGCACAGTGTCTGGGGCCAGACTCCTTGGGTTTGTGTCATGGCTCAGCCACTTAGCAGCTGTGAAATCTGGCAAGTTACCCAGCCTGGCTGTGCCTTCATTTCATTATCTATATAATAGAATTAATAATAATTCTGGCTACTCACATTTTACTTTCAACTTTTACAATGTAACACACTTAGAACAGTGACCAGCACAGAGTAAATATCATATGACTTATTATGATCCATCTCCAGCTGTGTTTTCTCGTTTCCTTCCTTTTTAACAGACTGTATCTATAAATCTCTTACATAGTATTTTATTACAATGCTCTGAACTTCTTACATGTTTATTTTTCAGGAGTGATATATCTTGAAAATTCACTTCATTTGAGAGTCATTTGTTTCTTGATAACTGTTTTCCAGTTGCTACATACTTCATTAAATTGATGCAAAGGTATAGCAATAGTTTTTAGGTATAAGATTTTCCAATTTGGCATTTCCTTTCATGTTGAAAACTTTAATCTCAAGAAAGAGAATTTTTCATTTTCATCTCTTTGACTTCAATATGAATTTGAGCCAGCAGATAATTAAATTAGGAGTGTAGTTGAGGGGGACTATTTGGATTTTTCTTTTTTAATTACTTCTCAAATTAAAATCCAGGATAGCTAAAAGAAACCTATCAAAAAACATGATACTCTGATAAGATTTTTCTAATCATGAAATACCAAATAGCTGTTGTGGTTCTAACATTTTATTTCTCCACACTCTAGCCTTTCTGTCTCTTTAATAAAATTAGCTATTTTGTTGATATCTTCTAAGATTGAACTTTCATCCAAAATGCATAGATATTCATATTTCATGAATAATCTAACAAGAAATGTTATAATATTCTAGGTCATCCAGCAAGATGAATATGTATTAAGTAAACTTACTCGTGTGTGTTTTTAGCCTTTCTAAAAGTACTTCCAGTTCCCCTCCAGGGCAGATATTGGATCTACTATGTGCACAGGGCCATTTTATTCAATCCATAGGTTTATTATGTATTGTCACTTATATTGTAAATAGCATTTGAAGTTTTATTTTTTATTTTATTTTATCTGTATGAAAATTTATCCCAGGAAACATTGAATGCAAACATTTGTCTTTGATGAATTCCATATTACATTTTTAAAGTTCATGTTAGATATGTCTCTCAGAAAAATGAGAAGTAATTAAAATTTGTTTATATTTACTGTTAATTATTTTAATCATATACGCTTTACCAAGACTTGTTCTCCCCTGTGTAGGACAATCTGTTCATTGCGCTCAAAATTTTAGAGAAAGACATGAGAAATGATGAAGAAGTGGATGATTGACAGAGAGTTCAGCTGAGTTTCAGGTACCATGGTTTTCTCACATATTCTATTTATTATCTTACTTTAAGCATAAATCATGTATACTACAACAATCTGACAGGCATTACTTTTTATTTGTATAAGTACATATTTTTGCTAGATTACACACTACTTCCTAAATATTAAATTATCAAAAAATTTAAAAATTGATGAGCATTAAAAAACACTTCTCTTTAATCCACAATAATTTATAAGTCTTAAAATATTGGTAGATTCAATTTAAACTTGTTTTAATTGCCCCGAGAGTATGAATATTGGAGTTTTTGGCAAATTTAAACATAAATAGGGACTATTACCTCACATAAGCTGCTAAAATCATGCTTCAGTTTCTACTTTCTCAAAATTCAATATGCTCTTAACTGGATTAAGTTCAAAATTATCAAAATTTAAAGTTTAATACATATTAAATATTTTTATAGAGGCATATGCTATGTCAAAATCTTTTTGAGTAGACCTTTGATCTTAATTTTGTGACAGATTTAAGAAGCTTATTTCATAGGTTTAATCCAATTCAACTTAAGAAAAAAAGATTTATTTTACTTAAGGTATGTACTGTGTTCTTGAGACATAGAATCTTTGCTTCTGATACTACATTCAAAAGATATCAAACTTACAGAAATTGTCATTGTTCCAGTTATATAACTGATTACTGTACACAGAAATTATTTTTGGAATACTCTTGATGCACCATCTTACACATGTAACTTAACTTAAAAGGAGCATTTAGTAAGCAAAACATCCAATTAGGCACAGCTAGCTTACCTTCTGTGATAGTTATATTCAAGAGAACCAAGTCCTTAAATAGAAAAAAAGATGAGTTATAAAACTAAGCTAAAGGTAGCTATATTTTTTCAAGGATTTCAAAATTCATTTTTATGTGAATTACAATGTGTTACAAAAAACTACTTAAAATATTTGATATGTTTGCTTTTTAACAACATAAACACAAAATCTATTTTTTAAAAATAAAATATGAGGCATTAAGTTTTTCCAATATGTCAAAGACAGTGCTCTATCTGAAAAGTAGAGCAGATAAAGTCTATTATTTTCTACTGACCTCCAAGCAGGACTCTGAACATTGCGTTTTCATTTATGTGCAAAGTAGGGGCATACAATATTCACCTTAAATGTGATGCGACAATAAGCAGAAGATTGGGACACTGACAAGGGCAGTGCTCCTATCATGGCAACACCTTGAGAAGGTGTACCTCAACTATGTAGGGAAACCATCGTTTGAGAAAATGAACTGCATGGGCAAATCAGCTGTTACTAAATGTTTATATATCTACTTGGGAGTATTTTATAACATTTGCTTTTACCCTTATTTGTTGTAGAAAACTGTCATAGAAAATAAATTTCAGTGGTTTCATTTTAAAATAATTTATAGAATTAAAGATTTAGCAATATCAAAAATGCTTTTTGATATTTTTTGTAAAAATATCAAAAGTATTTTTTGTAAATGAGTGCAAAGTGATGAATGATTTTTTAAGACTATTTCATTTTAACATCTATTTTGTATCCAACAGTTGAAATTTGATGCCAATATCATAGACAGAAATGTCTAACTGAATATTGCTGCTGTTACACAATTATATTACAAATATGATATAAACATTAAATTTACCTTTTAGTAACAATGTTAAAAGTTATTATCATATATCAGTTTGATAAAGAAGATGTTTCATTTAAAACTGTATCTGCAACCTCCTTCCTCTGCATAGTGCCAGAAATATCCACCTTATTTATTGTAGCTCTTTTTACAGTGTAGCTATTGGGTCATTTGTATTAGAATCATTTGGGGACATATTAAAATGTATTTCCTTAAGCCACATACTGGATCTGTGGAGTCAAATTATCTAGTGATGGTGCTCTGGAGTCCACATTTTAAAACCATTTCTTAGATGGTGTTTTTGTACATTCATGTTTGATTAGCCCTAACTTTTTGCTTTGCATTAAAGCATTCAATTGACATTTGAAAGCCGTAATGTTCTTTGGAAGAAGTAGGCATCAGTCCATAATTATTTATCAAATCTGCATGAATTAATGTACATACTTTTCTTTAGTCTCCTAAAGGTATGAATGCCTGGATTAAAAAACGTTTTATTAGAGAAGGCAGATACAAAAAGGGAGAAGATTTAAATTGACTTTAACATTTACCTAATTTGTATTTAGTTGCCTAAACAAGCTCTGAAAGAATCAGGGATGAATAACTTAGAACACCTCTCTTCACAGAGCCACAGACCAAACACATTCAGATATGTCCAAAATAAATGAATAAATAAATACATAAATAAAGAAGAGAGAAGCACAAGGAGAAAGAAGCATTGCTAGGAAAACGAATGTTTTTTTTTTAGTGTATTAATACAGCTTTTCTATTAAGGCAGGATGGGTTCTACTGACTATTGGTTGGGGCTGAAAATAAATAATAACCAACAATTTTAAGTGATAAATATTTCTCTCTTCAGAAATTGCATTAGAATACATGGCACTGTATATTGTAAAGTAGTGTTATTTAAATTCGTTTATGTTACCTCCATCGTGTAGTTTGAGTTGTGTTTACAGAGGAAAATTAGAGTATGTGTGGCTCTTATGCTCAAAGTCAATCACAGTTTCATTTGGTACTCATCTTGGAAATCCAGGTTTGTAAGCATGTGCTAGCATGCCGAGCACACTGCACAGCATAATTTGCATACCTGGACATTTTTGCATAGAGACTGGCTTTTACTCTTCCTTCAAATATAGTTTTATTATTTTCATTTGGTTTGCTCATTAGCTAGCCATTGGATTGTTTTTCTTTAAAATTTAAAGCTGACTTATTACCTTATAAATATTTTCTGGTTAAATTGAATTTTTAAATGTTCACTACTAAATACAAACAAGAACAATCTTTCATGTCTGTGTTTTAAATATAAAATTATCGTATGTTTGATAGCAGCATTTCCTAGGGATAGTTTTAACAGTCATAAGATTAAGATCTATTGGTCTGTTTTATTTGCAAGGTTGTTTCTTTTTACAGATAATTAAGATCCCAGATTTATTAAAATAGTGTTTGTAGAAGAAGCCCTAGATCTCATATAAGTAAAAATAAAGAATCTTTTGTTTCTAGATCATAGCAGGCTACAGAATATAGTGTTTTAAAGTTCAGATTCAGGCCAGAAGTCCTTTGTTGTATCTGGGCTCCACCACTTACTGGTCGAGAGGAGATACTTGACCTCTGCGTATCTCATCTCAGATTCCTAATCTGTAAAATAGGAATATACTTACCCTTAGGTATATCCAGTAGTACCTACCTCACAGGGTTATTATTAGCTAGGTTTTTTTTTTTTTTTTTTGAGACAGAGTTTCACTCTGTCATCAGGCTGGAGGCTGGAGTGCAGTGGCACAATCTCAGCTCTCTGCAACCTCTGCCCTCTGAGTTCAAGCGATTCTCCTGCCTCAGCCTCCCGAGTAGCTGGGATTACAGGCGCCTGCCACTGCACCCGGCTAATTTTTTGTATTTTTAGTAGAGACAGGGTTTCACCTTCTTGGCCAGGCTGGTCTTGAACTCCTGACCTCGTGATCCACCCACTCGGATTCCCAAAGTGCTGGGATTACAGGCGTGAGCCACAGCACCTGGCCTATTTTTAGTATTTTTTAAAATACTAAAAGTATTTTCTGGCACATGATAATTGTTACACAGTGTTAAATGAATTGACATATTAGCTTCCAAAAATGGTGAATTTGCTAATACACTATAAACTCAACACAGGAACCTCCTTAAACAACACTGTGGCTCCAAAGTCTAATACTGTGCCTGGCATAGTTGTTTTTTGATGGTTGGTTAATTCATACGAAGAAAGTAATTTCCTATTTCAATGGAATTAGTCCCTGTTTCTATACAAAAAGGTGTGAGGCAATGGTAGGAAAGTTGTCCAGCAAAGAAATGATACTTACACTGAAATACAAAGCCTAAGTAGAAGTCAGCCAGGCAATGAGCTGCAGAAGGAACAGCTGGTGCAACACTTGACACATGTATATATGTGCATATTCATCACATATATCCGTGCATATTCATCACATATATCCATGCATATTCATCACATACATATGTGCATATTCATTTGCATTAACATGTATAGATGATTACAGCCACAGAATGGTGTGGCAGGATTATTGTAGGATGGATTCCAGCATCTGTGGAAGAAAATCAACCACAGCACCACCATGAACTGAAAGCTGCTGAAGAAGGATTCTCGCTTGAGAGAGAAGGGAGCCAGTGTTTTATGGAGATTCAGCAAGAGGGTTCAGATGAAACTCAGCTAGCTCTGTGGATAATTGGTTAGAAATAGTTCTAAGAAATTTATTCTTAAATATTAGTTGGGCATTTTAGTAAAAGGAGTTGAGACGCAGAGTTAGGACCTAAGGTTATGTGGAAGAAGGGTAGAGAGGAATGACTGCATGAGAAACCCATGGACATGAGAAAGCCACAGTGGAACTTTTTCCATCCTTCAGCATTTCTTATATATCTCACAGGAAGATGGACTACATGACATCATCTATGGTTCAGTCTATCTGCGTATTATTTCAACCTTTTCATTCAATTAGGCTTTAGGTTTAAAATTTAAAAACAGATGTACTAAATTCTTCTTTTTAACTTTTTTTAAGAAAGCAAACATTAATGACTTTTTAGAAAAGGATGTCATTTATGCTACTCCCCACTTACTCTAGAGAGAGAATAACATTTCAAGAGAAAAGAGTAATACTTGCAGGCCCTTCCTACTCTTACTTGTTCCTGTCCTTTGCTAAAAATAAGTGATTTCTTTAACTGATGCTATAGAGAGAAAAAAATGAATGAACACAGCCAAGCTTTTTATTGGCATTCACGCTCATAAACTCAATAAGCTTTCCATACCATGCTCTGTTCTAGTAAGGGAAGAGGTCTACAATTTTTGCAGCTGCTGAAAATTAAAGTGTAGAAGGCATAATTTTTGCCTTGGATCCAAGATGTGTTTTCCAATCAAGATTTACCAATTACAAGTCAGATATTTGCTCTCTATTTCACACAGGTCTCCTGCCCAATTGTTTCAGAATCCACAGGGAAGAGATATGTTTTGTTGACTGCCCATTCATTTAGTGTTTGAATTTAAAAAATAAATTCATTTTTAACAAATTATTATGGAGACTCGTGTTCCATGGAAAACACATTAAGGAAAAATGACTTAGGAGTCTGTGAAGTAATACTGCACGTATCAGTGCCTTTGAAAATATGCTCCATAGAATGTCCATTGCCAATTGAGAGTCAGAAACCTATTAGACTACATGGTAGGAATCAGAATCAAAAGTCTATGATTTGTGGGAAGCAGTTCAAAATAATAATGTACGCTTGAATTTTAGAGAATATTAACAGGGTCCAAATTCTGGCTCCTACACTCGATAGCTGAGCAACTTTATGTTTCAAGTAAATCATGGACAAAATACAATACATATTTTGTGGTGTTGCTACAAGATTGTACATAAAAGTAATTCAATAATAATTTTTATTGAACATGAATTAAAAAATGTAGGCAAACATAATGCCTGACAGAGTGGGAGCAGAATAAATAGTAGCTCTAATCATGTTATTATTTTAATTAAAATCATTAATAATACTGATCAACAAGGCTGGTGGGTTGCCATGGGTTCTTCTTTTGAACACGTTATGCAATAGTTTACTGGTGATTTTTAGATAAACATTGCTGGCAAAACCTTGCCAGTCAACAGGAAGTTGGCAGAAGTAAAGAGGAGATGATGAATTTGTTAATAATAGATTTAAAATGCAATCAGAAGTTGGAATAGTGAACCAACTGCTGATAGAACATACAAAAATTTGTAAAAGGCACTTGGGCCCTATAATATAGCAGCAGTAAATGTAAAATTATTGAATTGTCTAGTTAAATATAAGTACAATAAGAGTAAATAATACTGTAAAACTACTCTAGAATGTATTATATTAGTTTCATTAATAGAAATAGTCTTCAAGAATATCTAAGCAAATATTCTAAAGTTCTGTATGCTACACAGACTATACTTGTGTATAAAATTTAAAAGACAACATGGGAAAAAATTTTCGCAACCTACTCATCTGACAAAGGGCTAATATCCAGAATCTACAGTGAACTCAAACAAATTTACAAGAAAAAAACAAACAACCCCATCAAAAAGTGGGCGAAGGACATGAACAGGCACTTCTCAAAAGAAGACATTTATGCAGCCAAAAAACACATGAAAAAATGCTCATCATCACTGGCCATCAGAGAAATGCAAATCAAAACCACTATGAGATATCATCTCACACCAGTTAGAATGGCAATCATTCAAAAGTCAGGAAACAACAGGTGCTGGAGAGGATGTGGAGAAATAGGAACACTTTTACACTGTTGGTGGGACTGTAAACTAGTTCAACCATTGTGGAAGTCAGTGTGGCGATTCCTCAGGGATCTAGAACTAGAAATACCATTTGACCCAGCCATCCCATTACTGGGTATATACCCAAAGGACTATAAATCATGCTGCTATAAAGACACATGCACACGTATGTTTATTGCGGCATTATTCACAATAGCAAAGACTTGGAACCAACCCAAATGTCCAACAATGATAGACTGGATTAAGAAAATGTGGCACATATACACCATGGAATACTATGCAGCCATAAAAAATGATGAGTTCATATCCTTTGTAGGGACATGGATGAAATTGGAAACCATCATTCTCAGTAAACTATCGCAAGAACAAAAAACCAAACACCGCATATTCTCACTCATAGGTGGGAATTGAACAATGAGATCACATGGACACGGGAAGGGGAATATCATACTCTGGGGACTGTGGTGGGGAGGGGGGAGGGGGGAGGGATAGCATTGGGAGATATACCTAATGCTAGATGACGAGTTAGTGGGTGCAGCGCACCAGCATGGCACATGTATACATATGTAACTAACCTGCACAATGTGCACATGTACCCTAAAACTTAAAGTATAATTAAAAAAATAAATAAATAAATAAATAAAACTACAAAAAAAAAAAAAAAATTTAAAAGAAATACCAAAACCAGGTGGCATATTCAAAAAAGACAGGCCAGGAAGATAGTAGAATCTAAACCAGCAAATTATGACTGATTTAATGATATGGGCCTGCTTATCAGGCAGGAAGGAAATTTAGTGACAATGATAGGTATCTTCTAAATTCTTGAGCAATTGTTGAGTACCAGAAGGTTAGATTCACTTTGCATGACACTGGAAGTTAAAATAAGTACTATTGAGTGCATGATATGGGGAAATCAGATTCAAGTCAGCATCTTGAAAAGCATGAAGCAATATAAAAATTGAAGAGGCTTCCTCAAGTGACTGCAAGGTGCAAATCTAAAAGCTGAATGCTCGGAATCACTTACTGAATGAAATGTTATCAGTAGGTGACTTCCCTGTTCCCTTTATATCACCAAGAGTACTTCTATGACTTTTATTATCCTAACATTAAAGGATGCCAATAAAATCTTTTAATCATCAGCATATCTCCAACATTAATAATTGCAAAGTTCAAGTGAATATTTTTCACAGAAATAATATAATTTTTCACTTAAGATTTACATGAGATATTTCCATATCTCTAAATTAAATGGTAAATTTAATTTAACACGTCTGACATCAAGTTTCTGTTTAAAAAGTGTTTTCTAAAAATGCAAGGTCTGAAAATGTTTATTTAAAATTTTTAGTCCCTTTGCTACTGTTTTTCCAAATTTAATACATCTGATGAATGTAGGTCTGCTAACTGATATCAAACATTCCTGTAACCTACTATTTCTTGGACATTATCTGCATCACTTAATTTCTTGTCTTGTGTCACAAGTAAGAAATTGTATAAGGTGAGATGGTAGGAAATATAAAAACAAAAACAACAACATTAAACTCCCCTCTTAGAACCAACAAAAAATTGTTGACATACATCCAAATCCTGATTAAAATTTAAAAACTGTAATAGTTTGTTATAATAACAGGAATTATTTTTATTTTTGCATTCCTGGTTATGATAGAAAAGCTAATATAGGACCTGCTTTCCCACCAATAATAACTCTAAAAGCTGATCCAAATCTGTGAAATTACAGTGTTGTGTAGGCAGCACTGGAATGAAACTAACATGGCTGTGATCCTTGAAAAAGAGAACACAAGAGGTGAGCCCCATTTCACCTAGGATTTATTCCTAAAGGCATTTCTTTTAAAGTGCTGTCCAGGGATTTAGAAAACAACAGACAGCATCAATGTCACATGGTTGAAGAAAAAGGGACTACCAAGAGAGATGGGATTTGGTGCCAAGTTCCATGAGGAGGGAGCTACAGAATGAAAACCCAAATATCTGAGCCAAGATTTCAGAGTCCACTCAGTGCTGAAAGATGAAGTACAAATCATGCCAGCGTGAAGACATTATAGTGGACAACACAGTTCACTTGACTTCCCAGAAAGTCCAAGTCTTAGGGACAGGAATCATGTCATAGAAGTAAAGGTCATGTATTAGTCTGTTTTCATGCTGCTGATAAAGACATACCTGAGACTGGGCAATTTACAAAAGGAAGAGGTTTAATTGGACTTGCAGTTCCAGGTGGCTGGGGAAGCCTCACATTCATGGCAGAAGGCAAGGAGGAGCAAGTCTCATCTTACATGGATGGCAGCAGGCAAAGAGAGAATGAGGAAGATGCAAAAGCAGAAACCTCTGATAAAATCATCAGATCTCATGAGACTTATTCACTACCATGAGAATAGTATAGGGGAAACCATCCCCACTATTCAATTAGCTCCCACCAGGTTCCTCCCACAACATGTGAGAATTATGGGAGCACAATTCAAGATGAGATTTGGTGGGGAACACAGCCAAACCACATCACTCTCCCCTGGCCTCTCCCAAATCGCATGTCCTCACATTTCAAAGCACAATCATGCCCTTCCAACAGTCTCCCAAAGCCTTAGCTCATTCCAGAATCAACTCAAAAGTCTAAAGTCCAAAGTTTCATCTGAGACAAGGTGTGTCCCTTATGCCTAGGAGCCTGTAAAGTCAAAAGCTAGTTAGTTATTCCTTAGATACACCTGGAGTACAGACATTGGGTAAATACATCCTTTCCAAATGGGAGAGATTAGCCAAAACCAAGGGGCTACAGGCCCCATGCAAGTCTGAAATCCAACAGGGCAATAATTAAACCTTAATGTTCCAAAATGATCTCTTTTGACTCCATGTCTCACATTCAGGGCACACTGATGCAAGAGGTGGGTATCCGCACCTTGGACAGTACTATCCATGTGGCTTTACAGAGTACAGCCACCCTCCCAGTTGCTTTCATGGGCTGGCATTGAATGTCTGTGATTTTTACAGGCACACAGTGCAAGCTGTCAGTGGATCTACCATTCTGGGGTCTGGAGGACAGTGGCCCTCTTCTCACAGCTCCACTAGACAGTGCTCCAGTGAGGACTGTATGTGGGGGCTCTGACCCCAGATTTCCATTCTGTACTGCCCTAGCAGAGATTCTACATGAGGGCCCTGCCCCTGCAGCAAACTTCTGCCTGGACATGCAGGTATTTCCATACATACCCTGAAATCCAGGTGGAGGTCCCCAAACCTCAATTCTTGACTTCTGTGTACCTTCAGGCTCAACACCATGTGTAAGCTGCCAAGGCTTGGGGTTTGCACCCTTTGAAGCAATGTCCTGAGCTGTACCTCGGCTCTTTAAGCCAAGGATGCACACAGCAGGGGGGACCTGGGCCCAGCCCATGAAACCATTATTTCCTCCTAGGCCTCTGGACCTGTGGTAGGAGGGGCTGCTGTGAAGTTCTCTGACATACCCTGGAGACATTTTCCCCATTGTCTTGGTGATTAACATTTGGCTCGTTGTTACTTATGCAGATTTCTGCAGCATACTTGAATTTCTCCCCAGATAATTTTTTTTTTTTTTTTTTTTTTGCTTTTCTACTGCATCTTCAGCCTGCAAATTTTCTGAATTTTATGCTCAGCTTCCTCTTGAATGCTTTGCTACTTAGAAATTTCTTCTGCCAGATACCCTAAATCATCTCTCTCAAGTTCAACTTCCATAGATCTCCAAGACAGGAGCAAAATCTTGCCTGTCTCTTTGCTAAAGCATAAATAAAAGTCACCTTTGCTCCAGTTCCCAACAAGTTCCTCATCTCCATCTGAGACCACCCAAGCCTGGACTTTATTGTCCATATCACTACCAACATTTTGGTCAAAGCCATTCAACAAGTCCCTAGGAAGTTCTAAACTTTCCTATATTTTTCTGTCTTCTTCTGAGCCCTCCAAACAGTTCCAACCTCTGCCTGTTACCTAGTTCCAAAGTCACTTCCACTTTTTCAGGTATCCTCATAGCAGCACCCCACTCTACCAGTACCAATTTACTATATTTGTCCATTCTCGTGCTGCTAATAAAGATATACCAAGACTGGGTAATTTATAAAGGAAAGAAGTTTAATTGACTCACAGTTCTGCATGGCTGAAGAGGGCTCAGTAAACTTATACTCACAGCAGAAGAGGAAGCAAACATGTCCTTCTTCACATGGTGGCAGCAAAAAGAAGTGCAGAGCAAAAGGGGAAAAGCCCCTTATAAAACCATCAGGTCTCTTGAGAACTCACTCACTTTCACAAGAACATGATGGGGGAAAGTGCCTCCATGATTCAATTATCTCTACCTGGTCTCTCCCCCCAACACATGGGGATTATAGAAACTACAGTTCAAGATGAGATTTGGGTGGAAACACAGCCTAACCATATCAAGTACATATTGTATAATTTCATTTGCATAAAGATAAAAAACAGTTACAGCTCATTCGAATAATAGAAGTTTCAATAATCACTACATTTGGGCATGCTAGAAATGTTCCATATCTTGATCTAATGGGGGTGACATTTGGAAAATAAATGTACAATTTATGAAAGAGGCCAATTAAGGTATAATTTACAACTAAAGACAAACAAAGGTCAATGATTGTGCAAAAAAAAATGTTAACATAACATGCAGGTCTAACTGCTATTATTCAAAAACCTGTGTACAAAATTGGCTAAAGTCTTGGAACTTACATTTAGGAGTGTTCTCATAAGTCCCAGAAATGAAGAGTGGCTTACTGGAACTAAATTGTTTATACAACATGGTTTATGGAGAATATCTGCTTTCCTTCTGGAAGTCTAGAATTTCAGTACTTGCTAGACAGAGGCTGCCTATATGACCAGTTCCCAGTAAAAATCCTGGGTGCTGAAACCTTAATTAGCTTCCTTGGTAGACAATATTTCCCTATAATAAATTACAATCATGAACTACATGTATGCTACACATATATTGAGTCCTATGAGTCTTCCTAGTGAATTACCCAACCTGAGAGTAGTTGGGTAATGGGATGATGCCAGTAAATTAGTTTTTGTTGTATTTTTTATGTGGTTGGATTTTAATATTTTTAAAATGTAATAACTCTCTCTTCTTTCTATTTGGATTTCACTTACCTTCCCTTGGAAAATAATAACCCGAGTTTGGTGAGAGGATGTCTAATATACAGGGCACTCCAGGAGTGGGCCTAGCAGCCTTAGCTGGATGAGGGGGTCCCATGGAAGAGGATTGCCTAACACATGATTTTGAACTTCATATAAGTATGAAGGTATACAAATTGGGAGTTGGCAGCCGTGGCCCAGCTTGAGTAGGGATTCTACGTGGTGGAGTAATGGGGACAGGAAGTCGTGTGGTGATAAGGAATTTGTTAAATACAAGAAGTCCCATCACATAATTAGGTTTATGAAGCATGTGGTGTATAGATTTCTCACTATCAGAAAAGTAGTTACAAAATACAGAAATGTTAAAAACAAAAATGTACCTTCTGTTATTGGATTTGAACTGGAGACAATAGTGTGAATTCATAATTTCAATATAGATATATAAATATATAGCTGCACACATACCACCTTCCTAGGTGTGTCTACTGAATAGACAGGAAACAGTGAGAGACAAATGGCATCAAGCATGTTTAGCATCCAGATACTGGTTTCTATGAACAATTCTTCACTAAAAAGAACCAGACCATCTTGGAGAAATTGCTGATTCCAGGGTTGGAACAGAAAAAGTACAACATGACTTTCGAACATTATTTTTTGCTAGAACGTAAGGAATTCATCCAACAACATAGGGATATGTTAGAAGGAAACATAAGCCAATTTGAAGGGGCTTCCTCTGGTCAAACCAGAAATAATTGAGGATCAAAATAAGTAGTTGTATTAATGAATTATAGCCCACTGAATAAAAACAGAAAACTATAAGCCCCTACTGACTAAAATAAATATGTATATACACTGAAAATGTGATAAGGGATGTCTTCTCTTAAGGTAACTTTTCCACAAAATTATTATTAATTTTAAAGGGAGTGCAGAAATAATTCTAAAATGAAAAAGCCTATCACAAACCGCTCTAATCAAACGATCAAAATTAACATCACCAGTAGTGAGACACAATGAAATCAGGTACCAACTGATAGGATTAAACGAGAAAATGAAATTACTTCCATGTTACTCCTGCCAAAGGTGCAGAATCTGAGTCTAGTAATAAGGAAACGATTAAACACATCCAAATTGAGTAACATTTATGAAAGTAAGTAAAAATCAAAAGAAAAGAAAAAGCTCCCCACGGAAAATAAGCAAAGAGACTACTCCCTTTTCTTAAAACATTTCTTTAGAAAGCTTGTAAGTCTTTTCCCTATCTCTGAAATATACATAAGATTTATGAAAAACTAAAAAAAGCCCCCTTCAAGGCTTACAGACCCGCGAATGTGTTTCTCAACGACCTGGGAACCATCTCCGAAATGTCATCATCAATGGAGATGGCACCTACCTACCTCTCAGTTTCTGTGGGAGGGTAGCAGCCTAACTTTGGTGAGTAGGCATCTCAATTCAAGTTGTAAAACCACCTCCTGTCATAATTATAGGAGAAGTTCATTTTTCTTTTAGATAAAGCCAATTAACAAACACAGATGGTTATCCTAACTACCAAGTGTATTTGTGATGAACTATGTGTGACAAATGTGCTGTCAAGGTCTCTTACTTGAGAACTAGTTATTGTTTATAGGAGAATATATATGTAATAGATTGTTGCTGCTTGCTGTGTAAAAGGGTGAGATTTCCTTCTGCCTCTGCAATGTCTTAGCAGATTGCCTGTGATGAGAATCACACTCTTGTTTAATACTTACTTAGTAATAAAACTAAAATTATTTTTCCCCATGTAGCTTTATGGAGAAGTTTTCTGGGTTGGGAGGAGATTTTGTTTTTAATTATATTAAAAACAAACACTCTCCAAAAACCTCTACAAAATAACTAACCTGTAATCATTGAAAGTGTCAAAATCACGAAAGTAAAAGAAAGGATGAATAAATGATATAGATTCAAGAAGATTAAAATGATAACACCTAAATGCAATGTGAGATTCTGGACTGGATCTTTCCAAATTAAAAAAAAAAGTTGAAAATTGTAAAAACTTTAATGGAGCCTAAGTATTAGACAGTAGTCAGGTACTGATATTAATTTTCTTCTTTTGATGTTTATACTGAAGAATATGTTTGGAAGAAATTCTAAAATATTTATTGTTGATGCAGCATTATTTTCAAAAGGATTAAGAAAGAAAATGTTATTTAAATTGTATTTTTCTGTAAGCTTGGAATTGTTTAAAAGGTGAAGAGGAGAGATACAAAGATAATAGAAACACCCATATACTCATCAAGAAAGTTAAATTTTGTTAAAATTTCTGCTAGTTGGTTCTTTTAAATAAATTACAGATACATTTAAAGCTCCATTCTGAGTTCCCTATTTTTCCTTCTCTGAGGTAACAATTATGTATGATTTCCACACAAGCTTATATAATCTATGGCTGTTGTTCTGTGTTTTAAATTACATAAGTGGTATCATACATGCGTATACTTTTGTAACTTTTTTTGGATAATGTTATTTTGAGATTCATATACATTCTTACATCTTGCTGAATTTCATTTTAACAGCAGTGTTGTATAAGGCACAGTTTACCCACTCCTCTACTGAGAAACAGGTTGTTTTGATTTTTCCCCTATTATAAGCATTGTTGCAGCATTACATAAAGTTTAAAAAAAAAACTTTTCCCAGAGTGTGGCTTGAATGTTTTTTTTTTCCTTATTAGTTGACATCTGACATACAGGAGATTTTAATTTTATTTATTTATTTCTTAATTGAGATATATTTAACATTTTTATGGGATACATGTGAGTATTTGTTACTAGCATAGAATATGTAATGATTGAATCAGAGTATTTGGGGTGTCTATCACCTGAATATTTATTATTTATATGTGTTGGGAACGTTTCAAATTTTCTCTTCTACCTATTTTGAAATATAAAATACATTGTTGCTAACTATAGTCACCCTACTCTGCTAGCAAACCTTATAATTTATATTTTATATTTGACTTCGTGTTTGTACCAACTAACCTCTATTCATCCCCCACTTCTCACCCACACACTCTTCCCAGCCTCTGATACCTATCATTCTATTTCCTACCTGCACAGGATAAACACTTTTTAGTTTCCAAATATGAGTAAGAGCATGCGATATTTGTCTTTTTCAGCTTGCCTTCTTTAAATTAACATATTGACCTTCAATTCTATCCATTTGCTATGAATGACATTATTTCATTTGTTTTTATGGACAAACAGTACTTTATTTTGTACGCATACCATATATTCTTTATCCATTCATCCATTGATGATCACTTAGGTTGATTCCATATCTTGGCTATTGTGAATAGTGCTGCAATAAACATGTGAATGCAGGTATCACTTTGATATACTGATTTGGTTTCCACTGGATAAATGCCCAGTAGTGGAATTGCTGAATTGTATAGTAGTTCTAGTTTTAGTTTTTTGAAAAATCTTCATTCAATTTTCCATAGTGGCTGTACTAACTGACAGTTCCACCAAGAGCATAAGAGTTCCTTTCTTTCTTGGAAAATGGAGGTTTTTTTCCTCCATTCTCACTAGCTTTTGCTATTTTTTGTCTTTTCATAATACCCATTCTAACTGGACTAAGATAAAACCCCAGTGTGGTTTTGATTTGCATTTCCCTGGTTATTAGTGATGTTGATCACTAATAAATAAAAATAATGTATTTTTAAATACACCTGTTGGTTGTTTGTATTTCTTTTTTTGAGAAATGTCTATTTATGTTGTTTGTCCACTTTTTAATGTGATTTGTTTTTTTCCTGTTGGACTCTTTAACTACCTTTTATATTCCGAGCACTAGTCTCTCATTAGATTAATAGTTTGCAAATGTTTTATCCAATTCAACAGGTTTTCTCTATTGACATTTTCCTTTGTTATACAGAAAAATTTTAGCTTAATAGAGATGTACTTGTCTATTTTTGGTTGTTTTTTGTATTTTTTTAGGTACTAACCATAAAACCTTCGCCTAGATGAATATCCAGAAATATTAATATTTGTGTAGGCTTCCTCTTGTAGTTTTATAGTTTTGGGTGTTATATTTAAGTCTTTAATTTATCTTTGGTTGATTTTTGTGTATGGTGAAAGATAAGGGTGCTGTTTCCTTCTTCTACATGTGAATATCCAGTTTTCCCAGAACCATGTGTTGAAGAAAATATCTTTCCCACTGAATGTTCTTTATGCCTCAGTCAAAAATCAGTTGGCTGTAAATACATGTTTTTTTATTTAACTCTATTCTGTTAAATTGTTCCATGTCTGTTTTTATACCAATACCAAACTGCTTTTTTTTATAGCCTTGTAATATATTTTGAAGTCAGGTAGTGTTATATCTCCAGCTTTGTTCCTTTTGCTTAGAATTGCTTTGGCTATTTGGGCTCTTTTTTGGTTCCAATGAACTTTAGGATTTTTTTTATAATTCTGTAAAAAATGATGTTGGCATTTTAATGGATTTTGAATTGAATCTGTAGATTGCTTTGGGATATATGACCATTTTATCAATATTAGTTCTCTAATCCATTTATATCCTCTTCAGTTTCTTTTATTGGTGTTTTATAGTTTTCCTCATGGAGATCTTTCACCCTCTTTATTACATTTATCCCCAGATATTTTATTTTTTAATAGATATTGTAAATGCAATTGCTTTTTTTTTCTCAGCTAATTAATTATTGGTATATACAAATGCTACTGATTTTTCTATGTTGGTTTTGTATCCTGCAACTTTACTGAATTTGTTTATCAAATCTAAAAGGTTTACTGGGAAAGTCTATAGGTTTTCCTAGATACAAGATTATATAATTAGCAAAGAAGGACAATTTGACTTTCAGTTTTTCCCCATTTAGTATGATATTGACTGTGGGTTTGTTATATGTGGCCTTTCTTATGTTGAATATGTTCCTTCTATGTCTAGTTTGTTGAGACTTTTAATTATAAAGAGATGTTAAATCTTATCAAGTGCTTTTCTGTATCTATTGAGAAGATCATACTGATTTTGCCCTTGATTCTGTTGATGTGGCTTATCACATTTATTGATTTGTGTATGTTGAAACATCCTTGCATCCTGGGATAAATCCTACTTGATCATGATGTATTATGGTTTTGATGTGCTGTTAGATTCAATTTTTTAGTATTTTCTTGAGGACTTTTTCATGTATGTTTGTCAAGAATATGAGCTTTCAGTTTTCTTTTCTTTTCTTTTCTTTTTTTGTTCTTGCATCTTAGTGTGGTTTTGGTATCAGATTAATGCTGGCCTGGTAGACTAAGTTAGAGAGAATTCCCTCCTCTTGAGTTTTTCGAAATAATTGAGGAGAAGTAATTTTCTTGGTCATCTAGAAAGTAGGTTATCCATTTTGTTTACCTTTAAAAAATGCATTTTTGTTTTACTATCTCTTCTATGTTTTGGGGGGTGAGGGTTCTAATTTTCTGTCTATGTGTTCTGTCTAATGCTGACAGTATGGTGTTGAAGTCCCCAAATATTACTGTATTTGAGCCTATCTCTCCCTTTAAATCTAGTAATATTTGCTTTATATATTTGAGTGTTCTGTGTTAGGTAAATATGTTTAGAATTGTTACATCCTCTTGCCAAATTGATCCTTTTATCATTTTATAATTTTTTGTCTCTTTTTACTGTTTTTGACTTAAAGTCTATTTTATCTAACTTAAGTATGACTACTCATGCTCAATTTTGATTTACATTTTAAAATATTTCTTTTTTTCATCTTATTACTTTAGGTTATATATGTCTACAAATATGACGAGGTTTCTTGTAGGCAGCATATAGTTGGGTCCTTTTTTAATCCATTCAGCTAGTCTATATCTTTAAGTCAAAAGTTTAATGTAGTTTACATTCAAGGTTATTATTGATATGCAGGAGCTTATTGCTAGCATTGTATTAATTGATTTCTGGTTGTTTTGGATAGCCTTTTTCTTTTTCTCTTATCATTTATTATTGTGATTTGGTGGTCTTCTGTAGTGGTAACTTTTGAGTCTTTTCCTATATTTGGATATCTGTATTTCTTGCTAGTCCTGGAAAGTTGTCAGTATTATTTCTCTCACTAAGTTTTCTATCATTTTCATTTTCTCTTTGCCTTCTGGGACACCAAAAGTTCAAAGATTGTGTTGCTTTATGGTGTTCCATATGTTACGTATGCTGTGTTCATTTTTTTAAAACTCCTTATTTCAAATTTTTGTCTTGGTTATCTCAAAGGACTGGCCTTCAAATTCTGAGATACTTCTGCTGGATTTAGTCAGTTTTTGAGGCTTTTGAATATATTTTGTATTTCATTCAATGAATTCTTCAGTTCCAGATTTCCATTTGGTTCATAATGTTTATCTCTTTGTCAAATTTCTTACTCTACCCTGGATTGCTTTTCTGATTTAATTATATGGTTTATTATTATGTACTTTCTGAGCTTCTTCAATATTATATTTTAAAATCTTTTTCTATGATTTCATAAGCCATATTTCCTTACGTTTTTATGTTGCTTGTATTCTTAGGTTGATATCTGCGCATGTGTTACAGTCACTCTTTCCTATTTTTAAAGTAACTTTCTTAAGGGAAGACATTTTCCTAAAGTTATATCTATGATGTTTGTTGGGTTGGACACTTTGGATTTGATCCTGAGTGCATGCATTAATGTCATTAGTGTGTGATTTCTTCAGCTATAAACAACATCAATTGTATCTGTGATTTCCTCAGTGGCTTATGGTACAGTTATTGGAGGGTTTGGTGAAGTTTTGCTGGGGACAGAGAAACCAGGTGGCCTAGTCTTCAGGCTCCATTGGTGGCAGCAGTGGGGCAAGCATGTCTGTCCTTGGACTCAAGGGTAGCGTACCATGGCACCAGTGTTAGCAGGTCCAGGTGGGCCAATTTTGGGGCCTCCAGGTGATTTTCTCAGATGCTGGTAGTGGCAGTGGTAAGCTGAATGTGTGGGCATGTTCTGCTGTGCCTAGGCAGCAGAAGTGGCATGGGCAATAGTGGTAGTAGTGGCAAGACAACCGTATAGGTCCTGAGAGGTATGTGCTAGTGTTGGCTGTAGCTACCATTGGCTGGGCTGGCCAGTCTTCAGGCTCACAAGTGGTGAGTGCAGGTAGGTGTCAGCTGTGATGGTAGTGGTAGGATGGGTGAATCCAACTTCAGGCCCCTAGGATAAGTGCTCAGATGCCAATAGTTTGTGCACTGGGCTGGGCAACCCCCAGGACCCTGAACTGCATGTTCTAGGCAGGGCAGGTGGTGATGCTTGGCCAGGGGTCCCCTAATAGTGCATTCAGGCACTGGCTGTGATAGGCAGGGATGGGGTGGGGTCAGCCTCAGGCCCCCAGTAGACTGCTTCAGTGGAGGGTGGCAGGAGTTGTATTGTGACTCTGCTACTAAGGAGAGTAGAGTTGCTTTCGGTGGTAGCAGCTATATGTAGGTGGGTGAGGAACACATATTTCAGTCATGCTTCAGCCCAGTGGCAGCAGCCTGCAGTGATGGCAGTCTGGGGAGGGGGAGGGGAGGCTCTGTCTTGGTGTGGGAAAAATTCAGAGTGGCGCTTCTGCTGGAGGTAGTGAGTCACTGCTGGTGGCCTCTGCTTCATCTCTGGTGGCAGCAGCTAGCTACAGTGGTGGCTGCAGTTGTGGGTTGTCAGTGGGGCTCCAGCGACATGAAGATACAGGTACTGTTGAGTCTTAGGGCAAGTTGCAGTCTGTTGGGAGCTGGCTCAAAACGTCAACTTTGTGTAGTTGCATAGGACTCAGGAGGTGTCATGGACTCAGCATATGTTTTCTCTTTGGTGCAATCACGTGTTCTCTAGGCTTCTCCCTATGTTAGTCTCAGGATCCATGAGGGTCAAGGGACTCCTGTGGCTAAGATTGCAGGCATCCAGGGTGGAAACGTGGACTGCTGGGGGTCTGTCTCTTACCTTTACTCTGCACTGGGGAGTCTCTCCACGTCCCAGATGATCCCAGCCAAGCAGGCTGTCTTGCCTTCCTTGCCTTAGGTGTTTCCAGTCACTTCTCTGTTGAATTCCAGTGTTCTTTCTTGGATGATCTATTTGACGTATGATTATCTACTCACTATTTGGGTTCCTTGTGGAAGAGATAAGTCCATATCAGAAAAGCTGGGCCAATTCTAAAAGTTCTGATTTATCATAGCCAGTTAACACAAAGTAAAGTCAATGTGCTCATTAAAAAATGCAAAGACAACATGACTTAGTTATATGTAATATCTGTGATAATGTTCCTACCTAGTAAAAAAAAGTAAAACCCTGATGTTAATGAAATGTCTCTAGTTGGCCATATTGAAGCTCTTCCCCAGGGCTTTAAATTTAATATTGGTACATTTGTTGATCCATTATTAATGGTTTCTCCTTTTACTAACTTCAAGCATTGTAGGTGTTTTTCTTTATGTACTTCAAGGAATAAAGTGCAATCTATTTTTATGATAAAAGCTTATTATGAAAAATAGATAACTTATATACATATATTCATCCTTCTAGGTTGAAAGGCCCGAAGTCTTTTAAAATAAATATAAAATTAAAGCCTATATCACAGATTTTTAAAAAATATTTATTTTCTGTGTTTGTGTTTGGGAAAACAGGAAGAAAACATACTTAAAGTTGTCAGGTTTACATTATTTGTTTTTCAGTTAACCGTGTGGGAAAATGTTTGAGGATATTAGTATTTGAAGCTACTTCAAAAAAATATTTATTTATTTTTTATCCATGCATTCATGCAAGCATTCATTCATTTACTCAACAAATATTTGATTTGTCAAAATGTCATCTTGTGCTTAATATTTGCAGTAAAGTATTAGAGGCAAAACAAAGTCTTTGATCTCAGAGATTTTGCATTTTGGTGAGACACAATAGGCAATAAACAAATGAATCTACAAGTCCACAATGGTCAGATGATGATAAGTGCTGTGGAAAACAATAAAGCAGCTGGATTAGAGGTGAGGCAGTGGCTACTCATTCAGCTGGAGGTTTCTAATAGCGAAGCAAATGAACAGAGACATGAAGGTAGAGAGGAAAGGAGCCGTATGTGTACGTGAGGAAAGACCATTCCAGGAGGAGAAAGAACACATACGTAAGTTCTAAGCTGAGTGTGCATGTGTGCATTGTTGCATTTATTGGAGGGGGTTTCTTCATGATACATGGATACCAGCCAGACTACAGCAGAGTGGAAACCAGCTGTTATGAGTGAAAAAAAAATAGAGTTATATTTATGGTAAGAACTTTGGCTTTTACTTTGAGGCAGTTGGAAAGTTTGATTAAATAATTAACATGAACTGTCTGTAAAATACACCGTTGGTTGCTGTGTTCAAAATAGATAAGGTAGAAATAGATATAGAGGGTATTATTTCAATAAATATTTTGGTGACTTAGATTGGAATAGTAATAGTATACAATGTAAGAGATGTCAGACTTTTCAGACTCTGGATCATAAATATTTTAAAGATAGAGATAAGAGGGTTTGAGGTTAAGAGTTTAAGTCAAAGATGATGTCAAAGTTTGTGGCTTGAGTAACTGAAAAGGTGCAACTTTCCTTATGTGAATCTGACATAATAATCCAGTCATTTGCGTTAGCTTAGATTGGTGCAGTGATAAGTCTTATTTATCATGTTCACAAGTATTAATGACTAAGGTACTTTTTAGTGAGATAAAGTAGGAGATGGAAAAATATATTGAAGAATTGATGTCAGGATGGCTGCCTGTTCATACTTCATATGAAGTGGCAAAACTTTCATGCTAATTGTAATGAATAGCTTCTCAATGGAATATAGACTAAAATGATTTAGAATCAGAGAATTGGCTAAGAGTATTAATTGCTCATAGAATTCAAGAGGGAAAGAAGTGAAAAATTCCCTTTTCTGTCTGTTGCTATAGTACTGGTTAAAATGAGACCTTAAGATAGAAAATAGTAACAGGAGAAAAGTGGAAAAGATAAGCCTTTTTCTATCATCTGAAGACCGTCTTCTCCAGACTATCTGAACAGGTGTCATATTCACTCAAGTAACATAATAAAGACTACTGATTACTGAAAGACTATATAGGTATCTGTTGTCAAAACAAGTGATTATTAAATGGTAAGTACGTTTAATAATCATTTGAGGGTAAGAAACTTGGACATTACATAGAATAATTTCAGTGAAGCCTGGTAAATCGTAATTAAAATGGACTATTAGAATTAAAGATCAGGGGCTTAAGACATGCATTTAAGATATCACGGAATGCACTGATTATTTGTGTGGACAACCAATCCCCATGTGGATGCAATTTTCTGTAAGTAGATGCTTCTGAGAGTGTAACATCTAATTTGTGGCAGTGAGTAAAGTTTAAGACTTGTCAAACCTGCCTTGGGAGGGATAGCTTCCCCACCCCTTCCCCAGCCACAAATGGAATACTGCATTCCACAGTGAGAATGTGGCTGGATTCAAAGTCACTTTAATCTAGGTGTATGAATGTCAGGGAGAAACACTGAATTCAATGTCATTGACACAGTAATGATAAGTCCCTTGATGGGAGTGATCCCCAGACTTGGATGACTTAACTAACTTTGGTCTTGGAAAGCCAAAAAAATAAGCAGGAGGCCGATCATTTCTGTGCGAATGATGTGTCTCAGTTAAGTCACTACTAAAAACAGAAGCCCAAAGTACAGTAATTTACTTGAAAGAGCATAAAGATTGGGTCTGAAAATGCTTTAACATCAACCTTTTTGGATTTGGAGGTGCTATGGGGGAGAGAAAAAAAGCAAAGCAGTAATGTTAAATATTGGAAGTATGACTGGAAAGATTATTTAATGATCAAGTAGCTTTTACCTGAATTTATAATTGGTATGAATATCATTACAAATATTACATGTAACTAGGGCTTGTTGCCTTTGCATTTTTATGAACATATTGCTTGTACCTTGTTTTAATTGTCTAGGATAAATGAGAACCTTTAGAATTGCCTCAGTCTTCCTGATGTTAAGAATTAAGCAAAACTAAAGTCCAAAATCTAACAAAGGATCATTATTCTGATTAGGTAAATCTCTGACAGGTGAGTTTGGATTCCTACTCCCTTTCTTTTCATTAGTTTAATATGTTCAGGCCAATGAGTCAGCCATTTTGGCTTCAGCATCTCTTTGCTCTTTTGAAGTTATTGCGGACCCCAGAGAGCTTTGATTATGTGGATTATGTTCATTGATATATACCATATCCAAAATTAAAACATATAAATTTAAAAATATTTGTTTATTATGTCATTAAAAATATAACAATTGGTCGGGCGCGGTGGGTCACGCCTGTAATCCCAGCACTTTGGGAGGCTGAGGAGGGCGGATCATGAGGTCAGGAGATCGAGACCATCCTGGCTAACACAGGGAAACCCTGTCTCTACTAAAAATACAAAAAATTAGCCGGGCCTGCTGGTGGACGCCTGTAGTCCCAACTACTCAGGAGGCTGAGGCAGGAGAATGGCTTGAACCCGGGAGGCGGAGCTGGCAGTGAGCCGAGATTGCACCACTGCACTGCAGCCTGGGCAACAGAACAAGACTCCATCTCAAAAAAAAAAATAATAATATAATAATAATAATAATAATAAAAGATAAAATAACAATCTCAATATGAGGTTACATAAATAACATATTTAATGAAGAATTATTTTCAAGAACAATAAATTTGTTAGGGAGTAGAATTAGTTTATTTGTAGTGATCTCTAACGTGTGGTTTAATAAAAGGCAATTTGATTTTTACATCAGATTCTGCATTAAGGCTATTGTGCTATGTTGCTTCAGTTGAACTATAAGAACAAAATTTTGTCTCATGCATAAATATCATTGGAAAATAGGAGAGTTTTTAAATAATCTTTTCAAATAATTGTAGATTTTCTTTGATCCTCAGCATAACCAAAAAGTAGCTACTTCTTAATAATTAATTGCAATGTGGAATCTGCAAACACAGCTATGATTTCTCATTCTCTTTAAAACCCACTGATTTATTTTGCACTTCTAATGGATCTTTCATCATAAATGTTTTTGTAATATCATAGGCCATTGGGAAAATCAAGTTTACTATTCATGCTAATCTTCTAAATATTAACACATTTTATTATACAATATAAAACATCAGATTTTAATAACACTACTGATATTGTCAGCACATATCTTAAGTAGAAGACTGTCTTATATTTGTTATAGCCCAAAACAGTCAGTGGCTTGTAACTGGATTTGGGTTGAACTGAGGTATGAGATCAGCAGGACTTGTTTTCTGAGCACCAGTCATGATCCTGCTGGTCAAAAACAGGATCTGGTCAAAACAGGATGCAGTAAAGAAACTGGCCCAAACCAGCTAAAACCAAGGTGGTGAAAGAGGTGGAGCAAGATGGTGGAATAGGAAGCTCCACCAGTAGTCTCCCTGCCAAGGACACCAAGTTAGCAACTATCTACACAGAAAAAAACACCTTCTTCAGTGCAGTAGATCTGAAAAAGGCACTGAAAAGATAGAGAAAACAGTCCTGAATTACTGCCACGCTCCACCCTCCGCCCCTTCCAACCTCAGCAGCTGCAACTCGGGATGGAGAGCCTCTCTGCGCACTGAGGAAGGGAGAACACAGCAACTGGGGGGCACTGAACTCAGTGCCGCTCTGTTAGAGCAGAAAGGAAAACCAGATTAAACTCAGCTGATGCCCGCCCATGGAGGGAACATTTAAACCAGCCCTAGGCAGAGGGGATTCACCAATCCCAACAGCCCGAAATTGAGTGCCTGCAAACCTTGCCACTGAGGGATACAGTATTCTGTGTCTGTAAGTAAACTTTAAAAGCAGTTTAGGCCCTAAAGACTGAAACTTTTAGATGAGTCCGAAGGCTCAACTAATCCCAAAGACATCACATTCAGCGTTGGCCAGATCGTCCAGACAATTAACAAAGGAACATCAGATTTAATCTGCACTATAGACCAAAGGGACCTAATAGATATTTACAGAACGTTTTATCCAAGGGCTCCAGAACACACATTCTTTCCTCAGAAAATAAATTATTCTCAAGGATAGACCAATATGTTAGGTCATAAGACAGGTCTTAAAACATTAAAAAAATGAAATACTATCAAGCATCTTCTCTGACCACAAAGGAATAAAACTAGAAATTAATAACAAGAGAAATTTTTGGAAACTATACATATACAAATAAACAATATGCTCCTGAATGACCAGTGGGTCAATGAATAATGTAACAAAGACATTTAAGACATTTAAATTTTTTTTGAAGCAAATGATAATGGAAACACAACATATCAAAGCCTAGAGGATCCAGCAAAAGCAGTACTAAGAGGGAAGTTTACAGCTATAAGTCTTGTATAAAAGAGGAAAATCTTCAAATGAAGAATCTGACAGTGCGTCTTAAAGAACAAGAAAAGAAAGAGCAAACCAAACTCCAAATTAGTAGAAGAAAAGAAATAATAAAAATAAGAACAAAAATACATGAAATTGAAATGAAAACAACATACAAAATATGAATGAAATAAAAATGTGAGTTTTTAAAAATGTAAACAAATTTCACAAACATTTATCCAGACTAAGAAAAAAAGAGTGAAGATTCAAATAAATAAAATTAGAAACGAAGAAAGAGACATTACAACTGATACTGCAGAAATCCAAGGGTCATTACTGGCTGCTATGAGCAATTATATGCCAAAACATTGGAAAAACTAGGATAAATGGACAAATTTCTACCTACATACAACCTACCAAGATTTTATCAGAAAGAAACCCAAAAAACCGAACAGACCAATTACAAGTAATGAGATTGAAAGAAATGAGATAAAAAGTCTTCCAGTAAAGAAAAGCCTGGGACCCGATGGCTTTACTGCTGAATTCTTCCAAACATTTAAAGAATTATTACCAATCCTACTCAAAGTATTCCAGGTGGGAATAGTTCAAAACTCATTCTATGAGATC
Source organism: Pan troglodytes (assembly GCF_028858775.2). Classification (NCBI taxonomy): domain Eukaryota; kingdom Metazoa; phylum Chordata; class Mammalia; order Primates; family Hominidae; genus Pan; species Pan troglodytes. The sequence goes on along the minus strand of NC_072398.2, from coordinate 57,186,726 downwards.
AGTCTTACCGTGATACCAAAACCAGACAAAGACAAATTAGAAAAACAAAACTACAAGCCAATATCACTGGTGAATATTGACGCAAAATTTTTCAACAAAATACTAGCAAACCAAATTCAACAATACATTAGAAAGATTACTTATCATGGCCAAATGGGATTAATCCCTGGGATGCAAGTATGGTTCAACATATGCAAATATGTCAATGTGATACATCATATCTACAGAATAAAGGATAAACCCATATGATCATTTCAATTAATGCTGAAAAAGCATTTGATATAATTCAACATCTTTTCATGATAAATACCCTCAGAAAAGTAGGCATGGAAGTAATACATCTCAACATAGTAAAAGCCATATACAATAGACCCACAGCTAGTAACATACAAGGAATGGGGAAAAACTAACAGCCTTTTCCCTAAGGTCTGGTACACAACAAGGATGTCCCCTGTTACCACTGCTATTCAGCATAGTACTGGATGTCCTAGCTAGAGCAATGAGACAAGAGAAAGATATAAAATGGCATTCAAATTGGAAAGTAAGAAGTCAAATTGTTCTTGTTCACAGATAATATAATTTTATATTTGGCAAAACCTAAAGACTCCACGAGAAAACTACTAGTAGTGATAAACAAATTCAGTAAAGTTGCAGGATACAATATCAACATACAAAAATTAGCAGCACTTTTATATGTCAAAAGTGAACAATGTGAAAAAGAAACAAAAAAGTAAAGCCATTTACAATAGTGACACAAAAAATTAAATAACAAAAAATTAACCAAACAAGTGAAAGATCTCTATAATGAAAACTATAAAACACTGATAAAAGAAATTACAGAAGACACAAAAAATGGAAAAATATTCTATATTCATGGATTAGAAGAATCAATATTGTTAAAATATTCATAGTTCCCAAAGCAATCCACAGATTCAATGTAATCTCTATCAAAATACCAATAACATTCTACACAAAAATAAAAAATAAAATCCTAAGACGTATATGGAATTAGACCCATATCTAAAATATATATGAAACTAGACCCCTCTATCTTGCCACATACAAACATCAAATCAAAATGGACTAAATACTTAAATTTAAGACTTCAAACTATGAAACTGTTACAAGAAAACATTGGGAAAAATTTCCAGGGCATTGGTCTGGGCAAAAATGTATTGAGCAATCCTCATAAGCACAGGCAACCAAAGCAAAAATGGACAAATGAGATGACATCAAGTTAAAAACTTCTGCACAGCAAAGGAAACAATCAACAAAGTGAAGTGACAACCTTATAACCAAAATATATAAGGAACTCCAACAACTCCACAGGAAAACAAATCTAATAATCTAATCTAAAGATAGGCAAACGATTTGAATAGACATTTCTCAAAAGAAGACATACAAATGGCAAACAGGCATATGAAAAGGTGCTCAACATCATTGATCATTAGAGAAACGCATATCAAGACTACAATGCAATATCATCTCACCCCAGTTAAAACGTCTTATATCCCAAAGAGAGGCAAAAATAACAAATGTAGATGAGGATGTAGAGAAGAGGGAACCTCATTGGCTGTTGGTTGGAATGTAAGTTAGTACAATCACCGTGGAGAGCAGTTTGGAGGTTCCTCAAAAAACTAAAAGTTGAGCTGCCATAGGAAACAGCAATCCCATTGCTATGTATATACCCCAGAGAAAACAAATCAGTATATCAAAGAAATGTCTGCACGTCTATGTTTGTTGCAACATTGTTCATAATAACTCAGATTTGGAAGCAACCTAAGTGTCCATCCACAGATGAGAGATAAAGAAAATGTGGTACCTATTACACAATGAAGTTCTATTCAGCAATAAACAAGAATGAGATCTAGTCATTTGCAACAACATAGATGGAATTGACGATCATTATGTTAAGTGAAATAGGCCAGGCACAGAAAGACAAACATCACAAGTTTTCACTTATTTGTGGGATCTAAAAATGAAAACAATTTAATTCATGGACATAAAGAGTAGAAGATGGTTACCAGAGGCTGGAAAGGGTAACGGGAGGTTGGGGAGGGAGGTGGTGATGGTTAATGGTTACAAAACAAAATTAGAAAGAATGAATAAGACCTACCATTTGATAGTACAATAAGGTGACTAAAGGCAATAATAACTGCATTGTATATTTAAAATAATTTAGAGAGGGTAATTGGATTGTTTGTAACTCAAAGAATCAAAGTTTGAGGGGATGAATATCCCGTTCCTCATGATGTGCTTATTTCACATTGCATTCCTGTATGAAAAAATCTCATGTACCCCATAAATATATAGACCTATTATGTACCCCCCAAAATTAAAAATAAATGATCATGGTGATGAAAGCAATCTCTCATTGCTCTCATTGCTCATGATATGCTAATTATAATGCATTTCCATGCTAAAATACACTCCCAACAGTGCCATGACAGTTTATAAATGCCATGGTAATGCCTGGAAGTTACCTTTTATGGTTTTAAATGAGAGGAGCCCTTAGTTCCAGGAACTCCCCATCCCTTTTCTAGAAACTTTGTGAATAACTCATTTCTTACTTAGCATATAATTAAGGAGTAGCTATAAATATAGCTAGTCAGCAATCCACAGGTGTTACTCTGCCTAGAGGGTAGCCCTGCTCTGTCTATCGAACAGCCATTTTTCTATACTCTGTCATTCTAATAAACTTGCTTTGCTTTCAATTTACTCTGTCAGTCAAAGCCAAGAACCCTCCTGGGTTGAGCCCCAATTTGAGGGTTCTCCTGGATCAAAACTGCTCCCACCATCATGGGACATCATATCATTCTGATGCCTGAGTTATTGATTATTCCTTAGCTAATGCCAGAAGACAACTGGGAAGAGGATAGTACAGCGAAGTTTACTAATAAATATTTACATGCTTAAGGGTCTGTTTAAGGGTACAGGGGAAAAGAGAATGAAGGGATTATTGGGTACAAATATTCAGTTAGGTAGAAGAAATATGATCCACTGTTCAATAGATCAGCAGGGTGTCTATAATTTACAATAGTACATTTAAAAATAGCTAGAAGGAAGTAATTCAAATGTTTCTAGCAAGAAGAAAAGATACATATTTAAGGTGATTGATAGCCCAATTACTCTTATTTGATCTTTATGTATTTTATGAATGTATTGTTATCACAGATACTTCCAAAATATGTATATCCATTATGAATGAATACATAAATAAATGACTTTGGAATTAAGATAATATTGGTCATAGGTTTTGATGGGCCTGGTTATCCAGGCCAAGTTTATTTATTAAGTTGGGATAGAAATAGTACCTACTATTTTTATAAGGATTAAACAAGTTGCTCTAAAGATTAAGTAAGACTATGTCTATTAAATAATTAATGCCTACAACTGAAATAAAAAAAAATTTGCTTTGCCTTTTTTTAAAAAAAGAAAAAGAATATATTAAGGGAGAAGTTCACTGTACTCACATAGGGCCAATGAAGGTGTCCTTTGCACATGGACCACTGTGTGTTCTAAGCAGTATGATAGGCAAAACAGCCACTCTGGTTCACTGATATTTGATGCCTGTTATTACAGACAGCTCCCATCCAAAGGTACACCAACTTATTCTCTGGGAAGTGTTATGCTACACTCAGATGGAACTACATTTGAGGGTTTAATGTATCAATTGGCAGTCTCAAGGAACACTGATACTTGGAGGTTCAGACCATTTTCCCAAACTGCCCATGTTTCATCAATGTGCAATGGGAACAATACAGGTAGTGGCATGGTAAGCACTAGCTCCACTTTGGTAAACAGACTGTAAAAGTGATAGGAGTTCATCTATGGCTAATAAATCGGGACAACCTAGAAACTCGCCATCATGAAGCACAATACTTGTTAACCCAAAAAGGGACACTAGAGAGAGCTATCTTCCAGGAAACAAGCTGTAACTGGAAAGAAGCCTGGAGAGACAACAGTGTCAAATGAATGGAGAGATTGAATACTGACACTAATAAAGAACTATACCCACCAGTAATGCTACCAGAGGGCTTGTGTCCTCACTCAAGAATGATTGTTCATATTTTCATATTCGCTATGGAAAGAGTTTGTTGGAAAATGGTAGTAATCTTAAATAATTGCAGGACATTACTGGGCAGTGTGGCTTTTATCATTGTTCTCTAATTGCTCTAATACCCAGAATTTAAAAAAAAAATGTATCTTTCTTGTGCCACAACTGGCTGGAATTGGACATAAAAAGAAACAACACAATGTCAGCCTCATTGGGAGGGTGGGGATAGATAGCAGTGTCACATAATGGCGCCTGGAAGCCTACGTCTGTAAAGATTTATTCTATAATATCTGGGATATGTTTATGTCCATAAAACAAGTGAAATTCAGAAGTTCCTGAAAAATAGTCTCTAGTTACCACCTAAGTAACTGGGAAAGTGGTACATGGGAAAAGGTCATTTCTGTTGGGAATGAAAGGGACAATGATAAATTTTAACCTATGTCAAACATTAATCTTTCTATGATAGCTATTTAGTGTAACAAAGGATTTGTAGGTTCATTGATAGAATTAAAAGAAAACCAAATTTGTGTAAATGATGATTCTCCAACATAAGAAAAATAACTTGTGAGTATGAGTTTAAGTCCCAAGTTGTTAGAATACATATAGAAGCTGATCGGGCTGAGAAGGAAGTAAATTTGACTTTAGAAAATTACTCACTAAATTAAATGCCTTCAGCAACCTATATAGAATAATTCAAATAACTCTCGATCAAGGAGGTATTAGACAAAGCTACTAAACAAACATTAAAACAGCTATAATGTATTGAATAGTGATCTTTACGGTGATAATAGGTAGAAAATGTTAAAAGAAAAATAATGAATTTTATTCTGAAAAAGATAGAGAATTTTGACATGAACAAAAGGGATACAACTGGTTAAATAGCTGAAGAACATTGGTTTTTTTAGGAAAAGGAAATAGAAAATTACATAAATTTATGTTCTCAGTCATTAGCATCTTAACTTTTTTTAAATCATGAGTCCATTTATAACAATGATCAATAGTTGACCCATATACAAAGTTTCCTTATGAAATCACATTTTAATCAAATACCACATTGAACTACTTAAATTTCATGGCATATAATCTTGCTAAAAATATGCAATAAAACTGACATACTTAGGTGGCAAATGTTGATAACTGCTTTCCAAGATTTATTTTTATAACCTGGACATAATTTTTAAAAATACCCCAAATTTGTTTAACATAGTCTTAGTATTTAGAACACTCTGTTTCTTCTTTTCTTGTTCTTTCATATTGAAAATGATCATTACTGTTGAAAATATTCCTGAGTCTTGCCAGCAAAGTTTGTTCTCTACCAATGCTAAAACATCAAAAATAACAAGAGCAAATTTAATTAGAAAGGCAAAAAAGCAGTTAATTAAAATTATAAAGTAAATCTGGCAATGTCGCTCTTCAAATATCTGTTGCATTGGTGATTAAGCCCTTATAAACTAGGGAGCTGTTTACAGTAATTTAATAATAGAATATAATATTGCTACTTCTAGAACATGAAAGGTTCTAATTTTTTAATGTTGAAGACATATAATGTGTAGCAAGTGGCTTAATTTCTTAGGACATGTTTATATGAAGAAAAATGAAAATATAAGTTCACTTTCCTGGGTAAATATATTTATTTTTCCAAGTAGGAACTATATTTTGTTCATTTTTATTTTTAAACACGAATTAAATCCAAAGTTCTCTCATTAAAAATACTTAATTTAGGTTTTTTTCTTTTGAAAATTCAAATATGTTATATTCCAAAATGGCTTTGTCAATTGCTATTTACTTGGAAAGATCAAGGAAATACTTCCTTAAAAATAAGTAAAGTGGTTCTGAAAAATCCTTCTATTGTCTTAAATTAAAACACACTAGAAGTATATCACTAATTGTATGATTTTGGGCAAATTAATTTTCTAAGCATCAATTCCTTCACAGTTAAAATAGGTAATATATGCCCTGCATTTGCTTGCTTTTGTTTTGCTCTTAATGTTTACATACAATGGATATCAAATACATAAAACAGTAGGTATTGATAATCACATTTTTTCTCTTTATCTTGTTTAAGATACTATATATAATAATTAAATGTTTACAAGTAAATTGAAGTTTAGAAGTATATATGTAATTGTATTTCTCTAACTTAACTAGCTTTCCATCTTTTTATTACATTGAGAGAATACAACTGCCTAAATTATAAGTGAGAATATTATTGTGTTCCAGAAAAGAGAGAGTTAAGGTAGAAAAGAAAGTGAAGTTTCTGTATGGCCATCAAATTATCAGGCTAATTCCCTTTTCGTATTATTTGAAGATAATTAGTTTGATTTCTCAGGGATGTATTATTGTGACCAGATTTTTTTCATGGAAGTTATTGACTAAGTAAAGTAAAAACAAACAAACAAACAAAAACAAACAACAGCAACAAAAAACTGAGGTCTGGGAGCTTTAACTGAAACGAATACCTGGGTGTATGTTTAGGTCATGTAGAAAAAGATGTTGGGAGCCAAACTTTGGCTTCTTCTCAGGGACAATGATTCTGTGCCAATCAGTACTTCAATTTCAATGGGTGGTGTAAATGGGCCCAAAGTGAGCTTAACATAAATCCCAAAGCAGGCTTTTTATTACACCTAAACACTGTGATGTTGGCTAAACAAGAATAAATAGTATTCTGAGTCTCACAGCTTCATTCCAAAAATGTCCAGGATGCCATAAAAAACTACTCATCATACAAAGAACCTGGAGAACAATTTGAATAAAAAATGTACTCAAAATATTCCAATACTGAGATAACTGAGATGAAATTATCTGATAAGGATTTTAGGGTGAATGGAAGATATGAAAAAGAATCAAAGGGAACTCATAAAACTAAAAAATAAAATAACTGAATTAAAAAAAAACACTTCAACTGACTCTGCTCAAAATTAGATTAGAATTAGCTGAGCTGCGGTGGCCGGCGCCTATAATCCCAGCTACTAAGGAGGCTGAGGCGGGAGAATCACCTGAACCCAGGAGATGGAGGTTGCAGGGAGCCGAGATTGTGCCAGTGGACTCCAGAGTGGGCAACAGAGGGAAACCCTGTCTCAAAAAAAAAAAAAAAAAAAAAAAAAAAAAGTAGATTAGAGATAACAGAGGAAAGAATTAGTGAACTTGATGAGAAATCAATAGAAATTACTGAATTTGAACAAAAAAGGAAAAACTAACAAAATCTATGAACTCAGTTATCTCTAGGACAATTAAAAATATTTAACTTGTATTGTCATATGAGTCAAGAAGGAGAGGAGAAAGAGTTCAAGAGCTGAAAAATATATTTGAAGAAATAATGGCTGAAAGTTTGATATTGTACTATAGTTATGTAAGATGTCAACATTGGGGCAAGCTGGGTGAAAGCTACACAGGATTTTGTGTATTATTTTTGGAAATTTCTATTTCATTATTGCTAAATAAAAAATTAAAAATACGCTTCAAAGCTACAATAATTAAAATACTACAATACATAGAAAGGAATAGATGTCTGATTATAGGAGACAACAGCGTTCAATAAAAATCACTCCAGTTTTTTGCTTGGGTTTATTAAATAACCTGAAATAATTTTTACGGACAAAAAAGATGAATGACCTTAATACTATGATTTCATGTTAGTGGCCTGTTAAAGTATGTTTTCAAAATTAATATGTTGTTATGTTTCCAAAGGAAATTTAATAGACAAAAATTTTCAAAACACTTTTTAATGGAATAGGCTTCTCTAGGAGCACCTAATGGGCTCTACTAGAAATAGTTTTTTAAAAACAGTTTGGTAAATGCTGCCTTAATACATGAAAATCACTTTCAAGTAGATGTGAGCAGAATTAACACTGAAATGAAAAAAATAAGCAAAACTAACAAACATAGAAGTAATAAAAATAAGTACAACTTTAAAAAAATGTTTTTAGTGAATAAAGGATTGAAAAAGAAGAAATGGCTGGACACTTTAAAAATTTACATACACAAAAGTAATTTCTGGAAAAATTAGTGTGTAAAAGTTAAAATAACAAAATACTAGATTTAATATTTGTTTAATGTCATTCACGTGAATTTAATGTTGTAAGTACAGACTAAGAATATCACAGAAATACAGATACAATTAGATTTCATTTAAATGTCAGCAAGAATTGTGGCCCAGCAAAAAAAAAGAAAAAAAGCAATATTAACATTAATGTGTCATTCGGGTGGTGAAGGACGTCCCGAAAGAAGTTAGCTCTAATCGGGGTGGGGATGTAGAAGTCAGTGCCAGAAGGTCCATCTGGGTGTTATGCTTTTCTCAAGGAACATAACAGGTCATCTTTATTGAGACAAAGCCCCACCTCTCCTGGGGTGATTATACTTCTCCTTAGTGGATAAATACATTTATTTGGGAATTTTAGAAATAAATGTAATGATGATGAAAATCATCAAACTCAAGAATATTATACTCATAATATCAATGCTTGGTTAGATTCAGGAAAATATATGTGTCATTGATTTCAAATATGTTATTTGTAAGAGTGTAAAGCACATTAGAGAATCTGACAGAATAGTCTTGTGATGCCGATTTAAAACTGAGTATGGCTAAATATATGGATATCTCCAATTTCTTTTGACGTGTGTTAAAATTAAGGATTAATAGATGGATAGCTGCATATGCACATAAGATAAAACGTTAATAATAGAATATAGGAGAGGATACATAGTTTTCCCTGTGAAGGTTTTGAAATGTTATTGTATATTTGAATATATTCATTAAAAATGTTAGGGAAAGTAAAAGTTGGCAATAAAAAAGACTGAACAATAAAACAAAGTGCAATCAGAGTCTATATAGATTGTCTCTGCCCAATATGGTAGTCAGTAACAACATGCAGCCATTTAAATTTAAATTAGTTAAATTAAATAGAATTAGTAATTAATTTTCTCAGGCACAGTAGCCATATCTCAAATGCTAAAAGGGTGTGGAGTCCAGGCAGGAGAATCACTTTAGCCCAGCAGGCTGAGTCTGCAGTGAGCATTGATCACGCCACTGTGCCCCAGCCCAGATGAAAGAGTAAGAGTAGACCCTGAAAAAATAAAAGATACCCATCCAGAAACATAAGTTGAGAGAAATAGTTCTATTTCTAAAATGTCATAAGAAATGTAAATGGATGAAACATTTCAATTAAAACACAAAAAAGAATATTGGACTGGAAAGAAAAAGTTAAGAAATTAAAAAAATTAATAAATTCAGATTATTTAAAGTGAAAATAAGAATACAAACAATTACCCCAAATAGACTTTATGCTATTTAAAAAGTTATTAATAATTCACTAATGTTGACTCTCTTTATTACTAATAATTAAGAGTCCTTATTATATTAAAATAAATAATTTACCAGGAAAATATAAGGATTTAAAATACACATATATCTAACAGTTTGCTTGTATATAAGGCAAATAACATTCAAAACCACAAGAAGAGATTGAGGGATTAAATGTCATGTGAGATAAATTAATATATCTCTCTTTCAATAATAGAAGCATGCAAAAAATCAGAAAAGAGAAAACTTTACAACAAAATTAATACAATTGATTTAATGGATTTAGAAAAGACTGCACTCTACAATTAACTATTACTTATTTTTTTCAAAATTTGAGATATTTTCCACAAAGAAAGTAGAAAACCTAAATGATTTTAATCATCTGCAAAATATTTGATGAAGATAATAATTTCAATATTTGAAAAATTCTTCCAGGAAAAAAGAAACATATAGCAACATTTATTAAGCTGATACATTTTTGGCTGTAAGAATAGATAAGAATATTATCAGAAGTAAAAATCAAAGGCTAATCACACACATCACATTAGATGAATTTAACAAAATATTAATAAAATGAGTCAATTTGTGTATATGAAAATATTTGTTTTTTTAAAGAATTGCTCAATATTAGAAAATCTAAATTTACCATACTAACAGCTAAAAGAAAAACAAATGATTATAAAAGTTGCAGGAAAAATGATTAAATTCTTAATTTATGCATTATAAAAATATCTCAGTAACTAAGAGAAGAAAACATTGTTTACATGGAAAAATTATTTCTATAAAAATATATTCAGAAAATTATCCTAGATGGAAAGGTATTGGAAGCATACCCTTTACAATCAAGTTGAAACCCAGGATGTATATTGTTATTAATTCTGGAGAAACTTCTCAAAGAAATAAGAGCATCTACATGCAAAAATAGAGCACTTGCCATTGCAAAGGTAAAAGCAAAATTACAGTTATTCATATAAGTACTTTAAATGTAAGGTTACCACTAAAAGATCAGAGGGATACTACCAGAAACTAATAAACTTAGTAGTAAGTTTTTCAAGGTTGTTACATATATAATTTTAAAAGTTGACTGAATTTCTGTACACTAGTGGCAATCATTTAGGAAATTGTATTTTTTAAAACATATTAATATATTAGCAGCTAAAATACATAACATACTAAAATAAATCTAAGGCAAAAATATAAAACAGTAAATTTTCTCTTTAAAGAAGAGTTTTTGCCTGGGCACGGTGGCTCACGCCTGTAATGCCAGCACTTTGAGAGGCCCAGGCGGGCGGATCACATGAGGCCAAGAGTTCTAGACCAGTCTGGCCAACATGGTGAAACCCCGTCTCTACTAAAAACATAAAAATCAGCCAGCCATGGTGGCGGGCGCCTGTAGTCCCAGCTACTCAGGAGGCTGAGGAACAAGAATCCCTTGAACCCGGGAGGCGGAGGTTGCAGTGAACGGAGATAGCGCCACTGCACTCCAGCCTGGGTGTCATAGACACCCTGAAAGAAGGAAAGAAAAAAAGAAGAAAAGAAAGAAAGAAAAAAACGAAGAAAGAAAAAAAAAGAAGGAAGGAAGGGAAGGAAGGAGAGAAAGAGAGAGAGAGAAGATCAAGACTAATATGAAGCTTTAATATTTAAGACTGAAGAAATCGGTGGTACAAGGATAAACATAGAGCTCAGTGAGGTAGAATAGAGTGCCAAGAAAAAAATGTTCAAAACATATTTGGAATTGTGAGATGTGTTTACAGATAACTGGGTAAAAATTGAATATTCAATAAATGATGCAGAAACAATTAGCTTCATGGTTTACATGTTTTTTTTTACTTGAAAAATAAATCAAATTGGATAACCAAACTCCAAAAATTTACTCCAAGATTAAAAATGAAGATTTAAAACTGCATGTTACAATAACAAATTTGGTTCAGCAAATGATACAAATTGAAAGAATATGTATTTATAAGTATATATGAATAGAGTTTGCTTGATTTATTGAACAATTTTGAAAAACATCAAACCCATAAGAAAAGTAAAAATAATTAAAAATGAGCAAAAGAAATGATTAGCCATTTCACAGTGGGGCAAGCTAAATAGTCAATAAGCATGTGAAAATATGTTAAACTGTATTATTAATCAGTCAAATGCAAATTATAGCCACAATAAAACAGGATTTTATGATCCCTAGATTGGCGTAAATTTAAAAGGCTAAGAATCTCCTTATGCACTACTGTTGGTGTGTTAATGTGACTAATTACTTTGACAAGGAGTATATCATATCCTATGGCACAAGAATTCCACTTTCAAATATATTCTAAAGAAATTCCTAAACATGTGCACAGAAAGATACGTTAATGAATGGTCATAGCAGCACTGTTTACATTTGAAAAGAAACAAACAAACCTGGCAACATGGCAACATCCTGCATGCCCATAAACATTAACATGATCGAATAAAATTATGATACATTCATACCACATGCAATACTATACAGCAATGAAAATGAAATAACACACTTCCACAGGTGCATTTTGAGAAATCTTGTACACATAATATTGGGAAACGGGGTATTCAGAATAATAAACTATGTTTCTATTTACCTGAATATCAAAATAGGTAAAATTAAATAACATAACACAGTATACAAGCATAGATATTCAAATAATAAGAAAAAATAAATGATAAAATTCAGAGAAGTGTTAATTTCTGGGTGGAGAGGAACTAATAAAAATTTCAAATTGAATATTGGTGATGTACTATTTTGTAATCAGGTGATGGGTAAACAGTATTGTTTTTCCTCAGACTGTGTATGTGTATGTGGTTATATATATAAGTATACTTTTGTGGGCATGATACAGTATTAGATTTCTATTGCTGGCCAACATGGTGAAACCCCATCTCTATAAGAACATGCAAAGTCAGCTGGGCATGGTGGTGGGTGCCCGTAGTCCCAGCTACTCAGGAGGCTGAGGAACAAGAATCGCTTGAACCAGGGAGGTGGAGGTTGCAGTGAACGGAGGTAAGTTACCACAATCCTAGTGGCCTAAGACAATGCAAATGCCTATATTACTTGGCTTGTGTTTCCTTCCTTTATCTTCAAAACCAGTAGCATAGTATCTTCTTTCCTATAACCTCTGCTTCTATTATCATATTGCCTTCTGTGTCTATGATTCTCCAGCCTCCCTCCTATAAGAATGCTTATGATAATGTTAGACTTACCAGAATAATCCATGACATTCTCTATATCAAAAGATTTTTAATTTAATCACCACTGAGTCTTGTTTACTATGTAAGGCAACATATTCACAAGTTCTGGGAACTGGAATGTGAACATTTGATGGGGAGGGCATTATTCGGACTACCATAGACACATTCTATAAGAGATATATATATATATATATAATATAAATATATATAAAATATATATAAATATATATATATAAATATATATAAATATATAAAATATATATAAATATATATATTTATATATAAATATAATATATAATATATATGCAAACATGGCATCACAATGTGTGATTTATGATACAAAAATAGACACACATTCTTCGACAGAAATTATGGGAGTCCAAAATTCTAAAATTGCATAAACTTTCTGGAGTTCAAGTTTGCAATATTCTTAACGACTTAAATTATTCATATCCTTTGATCCATAAATTCTTCTTCTAAGAAACAATATAAATGTATTTCAAGACCATGGATGTGATTTTAAATTAATTTTTAAAATTTCATTTTTCTGTGATTTTACTTCCAATATTTTAAATCAATTATTTTCTAATTAATAAAATATATTTTATTAAAGGAGGATATGATAGAGGATGATCTATATTGAATCCACAGCCTGTCCCACTCTATAATCTTAGTACTGGAGTCATCAAAATGAAAGTAAAGATAGGAGGGCTAAGAGGTCATTGAAATTCTAAATTTTAGTTTCAGCTATCAACAACGGGAAAAGTAAAAAACCAAATAGGAAAAAAAAAATTACAGAGAGTCGGAAATTGTATTTCACTTTGGGGTCAAAAAGAAGAGATCCAAATTCCCTTTGAGGAACCCTCATCTCAAGACACCTGATGTTAAAGGTGACAGGTGGGAAGAAAATTCAAGGACTACACAACTGAGATGTGCAGCAGGTATGAGGTTTGAGGGTGATCATGGGGACTTCTTCTTAGTGTTTGATCACCATGTGTGAAGTTTTTTGCTTGATTTGCTTGATACTGTGAACGCTAATTTAGCCTAGAGATTTTGTCTTCTTAAGTATTATAGGTTCTTAATAATTTGGGGTTCTTAAACATTTTGGGTAGGGAGATTTTTCTTAACACTACTCTTCTTCATTTAGACTGATCAGGGATTAGCTTTTAGAAGGATTAAAAAAAAAAAAAAAACGAATGTGACCAAGATAGAGGTAGGAATAAATTCTCTAGGAGATAGATATTTAGAATGTATTTATAGAATGAAAGGAGAGAGAACAAAATGTTTTGTAGGTTTTGATGAATTCAGTTAATTTATCAGTATGAAAAAAATGTGGGAAGCTATAATAGCCTTTGAACCATCCTGCTGCAGACCCTGAACATGAGAAAATTCATTGAAGATGGATGAAGAATTCTGTGGGTCAATGTCAACTGCTAACCATATAAGAAAACTCATTTAAAATTTACCCCTACTTCTACCTTCCATTACTAAATTTGCTCCTCCTGTGACATATTTTTTTATAGTGTTAGCTGAAAAACAATATTCCAGCTGAAGTGTAATTTTAATCATCTCTTGAGTGGTTGAAATGCCATAAAGCATTGTTAATAATAAAATGACAACCTTTTGCCAGCTGAGCATTTGCACATTGCCTGGAGGATATGGAGAGAGAGAGACCTGGAAGCTGAAGGAACAGGTATTTATACCTGACTGATTATATCTCAGTCTATTTTAAATTGCAGTTTATAATATTAGAAAAACATACAGAATGATGTCAAAATCAAGTCAGGTCATTGCATTGAAGAAAAGAAATTGACAGTACTCATTTAGAAAACACAATAACTATTGGCCAGGTGACTTCATTATATTGCCCCATAGATTTGATATTATCAATATTGATTGAATCAAGCTAACCCAAAATGGAATTTTATTTTAAATTCTTTGTGATTGAAACAATTTGTGGAGAAATATGTGACTGGTTAAGTCAATATCCAGTGAATGCTACATGCAGATAATTCCTACAACTCTATATATTTACACTAGCATTATTAGTATAAAAAATTCACTTACGTATTTCTGTTCTTCCAAGATTTAAAGATACAAATAGAAATGTAAACTAGGCCAGTAGTTTTTTATCTTTCACATTTTACTTCTTTCAAATAGTCTGTCAAATAATCAAGTTGCCAAATTCTTACAAGCAAAATAAACAATTGTTCAAATACATTTAGGCTTACTATAAATTTATTTTCATATCAATACTTATTAATAAGGATTAATACTTATGTTTACTGTCAATTTATTTTCACATTAATACAGGAAGTTTGAGAAATTAACTGTATTTGTTAACTGGCAAAGATCTATATTACAATTTTATGGAAAAATTATCAGATGTAGAATACAACTTATTCTTGATCCTGCCTGTAAAATTTATAATGCATTCCTAAAAATAAAAGAAACCTGAAAATAATGATACTTTATTTTTCAAACATAAAGATATTTTAAAAGATACCTGGCCATTTTGAATATATGACAACTTAGGGGTAAAACAACAAAATACCTACTGATAGTAGTTTATTAGTATAATTACATGTAACTATTTTAAATAACATATTATATAAATAATTTTTATTTATAAATATAGCATTTGCTTTCCTTTCTAACCTTGTATTAAATCATATTATGTCGGTTTTTGACTTGTAGTATTGGCTTCAATTAATCATCACAGAGCCAATTTTTATATCATCTAACAGTTTTTCAGAGGGCATCCTCTTTACGGTTTCCTCCTGATGCTTTAATAAGAAAAATTTTCTCAAGTCATATGTATCAGCGTGAGTAATATTGGGATAGTCTCCCACCCTTAGGACTTATGACAGAATATTTGGTACATAAAAATCTATTGGTGTATTGCTTTTAAAGGTAACATTTTACAACCTTGTTTATAATAAAATAGATTTGACATTGTAAAGTGGCTATTCTCGGGTATAACTGCTAAATACATACTAAATTATTTGCTTAATTTTATAATGTTTCCATAAACTAAATCTTATAATCAATGGTGTGCCAATAAATGCTTAAAACTAGCCCTCTGGCAGTGAAGTGGAACAAAAATTCCGATTTGTGCTATTTTCTAATACCACGGTGTAAATATTCCTACCCTGGGCACTTTTAAGCTGCAAATGTGAAATCAGCTGTCTGGCAAATTTCAAGATATGTTGACTGAGCTTTCCAGAGCCACGGTGAACTAGCTCCAACACACCACCAAAAGACCACAAGCATCTCTCTATCTATAAATTCAATTTTCTTTCACTTTCCACTCCCAGGTATTGTCTTTTCATCCCCATTTCTTCCCTGTCTCCATCTTCACTGGCTCCTTCCCTTCAGTATAAGCTCACTTACAACAACTAAAATTCGCATTTATTCTAGCCCAGTCCCATTTTAATGAAAACAGTTTTCATAATATTGATGTTGCCAGGGCTCAATCTCATCCTAATTCCTCAATTCAGTGAAAGTTTTGTCATAATAATGTTGTTTACACTGCTCTCAGAAGGATCATTAATAAAAAAATCCATTGCTTAATCTGAACATTACTTTTTAGAATTTATTCTATTAACCTTTCTTTGCATTGACATTTCCAAAAACAAATATAAAAAAAGTTTGATGTTAGAAGTCTGTCATTCTCCTGATCTCAATTTCCTTGTTCTCAAGGTACATCTCTAATGTCTCATTCTTGATTTCTAAACATTAACTGTTAGTGGAAGTGAGATGTAATAGCAACCAGAATATGTGGTTTCTTCTCTTTATGCATATACACTAATTATCATTCTGAAAAAGATATTTAAACTTTATGGCTCTCAAATACTTACTGTAAAATGAAGCTAATAAAACCATCTACAGTCTTCTAAAATGAAGATTAATTGCCAATTTATATTGGGAAACTCATTTAAAAATAAATAACCAGTACTAGTCATAAAATATTCTTTATTAAATTGTTTTAGAAGCAAAAAAATTGGAAGTTGAATGTATGCACACTAATGTAAAATATACATTCAGATAAATGTTACATTTTACCCCTTGTTTTAAAGACTGAATAATTTAGTTATTTCAGAAGGTAATTTCTCTTTTTGTTATTTGAAAATATAATTAATAATCTATTGTCCCAAACCCA
Source organism: Pan troglodytes (assembly GCF_028858775.2). Taxonomy (NCBI): domain Eukaryota; kingdom Metazoa; phylum Chordata; class Mammalia; order Primates; family Hominidae; genus Pan; species Pan troglodytes. The sequence continues at coordinate 57,170,001 of NC_072398.2, read as the reverse complement.
TTTATAGTCTCTTAATCCAAAAGCCACCATAACATGAAATTATAGCCTGAAACATAAATAATAAAAGCATTGCGTTAATTCATTTATTAAGTCAATATTCATTGAGCATCTGCTAGTTGCTGAGGATATAGTGGTTAATTTCTTTGGGTTCCTGTACTCATTAAAATTATATTGTGTTCTAGACTTTTCTCATATGGTGATAAATGAACCCATAAGGATTATGTTCTAGAAGATTTATAGCATTGAAAGTAGTAATTGAAGACTGTCATTTCCTGTCTTCAAAAGAAATTAATAGAGTAATTATTTAAGTAGTTTACCTTTTAAATTGAACAAATAGAAATTCTCCAAAGCTATATGAGCATGACCCAATTTGGTAGACAGATTTGCACGATAATGTCTCAGTTTGTTCTTCCTTTAGATCATGGGTCCACAACTGCCTTTCCATCAGCCAAATTCAATCCTCTCCTCGTTTGTATACATAAAGTACTATTGCAAGACAGCCATGCTCATTTATTTACGTATTGTTTATAACAGTGTTCTTACTATAGGAATAGTTGAGTAGTTTAAACAGAAACTACTAGCCTACAAAGCCTAAAATATGTACTCTCTGTCACTTTATAGAAATAGTTTGCCCACTATAGAAAAATACTTCTAACCAATCTCAAAATTTTAACAATTTTCAATCTTTATATTGTGTTCAACTTCTAAATGCTTACATTAGAAAAAAAGGAAAAGCTTTACATCAATAACATAAATTCCTACCTCAAGAAACTGGCAACATAGCAACATATATAGGGAATTAATAAGAAACAGAAATCAACAAAATTGAATATAGAAAAACAACAGTGAAAAAAATCAGTGAAACTGAAAACTGGTTCTTTGAAAAATGATCAATAAAATTTATAAACCTCTAGCAAGACTTAAAAAATAAAAAGATAGTAGAAACATATCACCAATATTAAATCAGGGATATTACTACTGACCTTGCAGTCATTAAAAAAATTGAAAGGGAAAATTGTAAAAGAACTTTATGCTTATAAATTCAACAACTTAGAAGAAATAACCTAATTCCTCCTAAACCAATAAATATCAAAATTGAAGCAAATGAAATAGACAATCTGAATAGTCCTAAAACCATTAATGAAAATGAATTTATAACTTAAAAACTCTCAAAAAAGTAATATTCAGGCCAAGATGATTTCACTAAAGAATTCTACTAAAAACTTAAAAAGAATTAACATCAATATTATACAACATCTTTCAAAAAAACAGAAGAGACTGGAATACCTACCAACTCATTTTATGAGTCCACAATTACCCTGAGAACAAAACCAGCCAGAAACAGTACAAGAAGGAAGGAAGGAAGGAAGGAAGGAAGGAAGGAAGGAAGGAAGGAAGGAAGGAAGGAAGGAAGGAAGGAAGGAATATCATCTCTTATGAGCTCAAAAACCCCGATAAGAATACATTAGTCTACTAAATACAGCAATGTATAAACAAATAATTAAATACCATTGCAAAGAAGGACTTATTTCAAGCATGCTAAGCTGACTTAACATTTGAAAATCAATAAATGTAATCCACAATACAAACATGCTAAAGAAGAAAAGCATTTTGGCAAGATCTGCCACTCAGTAAGATAAAAGCTCTCAGCAAGTTAAGAGAGGAATTATCTCAACTTGATGAAGAACATCTATAAAAAACCTAAAAAGCTAACATCATACTCAATGGTGAAAAAATAAAACTTTCCTTCTAAAATTGGAAACTAGACAAGTATGTGTGTGTTCACTCTCTTACTCACCACAGTACTGGAAGTTCTAGCTATTACAATAAGCAAGAAAAAGACGTAAATGACATAGAGATTGCAAAGGAATAAATAAAACTCTTTCTCTCTCTCGTTACAGATATCCATTATTATTTATGAAGAAAATCCCAAGAAATTCACAAAAGAAAAATAAACTCTCCTAGAACTAATAAGTGAGCTCATCAGAGTCACAGGATACAGATGGGCACACAAAAATGAATCACAATTGCATTTTTCTATATATTTATGTGTCATGTGATGTCAGGGATATGTTCTGAGACATGCGTTTTGCTGTCATGTGACCATAGAGTATACTTACACAAACCTAGATGGTATGGCCTACTACATATCTAGGCAATACGATATAGCCTCCTGCTCCTAGGCAACAAACCCATGCAGTTTGTTACTGTACTGAGTATTGTAGGCATAATGCTAAGCATTTGTGTATCTAAACATAGAAAAGGTACAGTAAAAATATGGTATAAAAATTTTGAAAAATGATATATCTGTATGGGGCACTGACCACGAATGACCTGGTAAGTGAATGTGAAAACTGGGAAATTACTGTACACTGTTGTAGATTTTATAAACTCTACATTTAGGCTACACTAAATTTAGAAAACAAATACTTAATGCAAAATTAACCTTAGCTTACTGTAATATTTTTACTTTACAACTTTATAAATTTTAAATTTTTAACTTTTTTACTCTCTTATAATATCAGTTAAAACAGGCACATTGTTCAGCTGTACAAAATATTTTCTTTCTTTATATCCTTATTCTATAAGCTATTTTCTTTCTTTTTTTTTTTTTTTTTTTTTTTTTTACTTCTTAAACATTGTTGTTAAAAACTGAGACACAAACAGAAACACTGTATACTTAGGGTCAGGATCATCAATAGCACTGACTTGGACCTTTACATTTTGTCCCACAGGAAGGTCTTCGTGGACAATACGTCCATGCAGCTGTGTCATCTCCTATAATAACATCACCTCCTGCTGGAATACCTCCTGAAGAACCCGCTTGAGGCTGTTTAAAATGGTTAACTTTTTTTATTTTTAATATATATGTAGAAGAAGTAGACTCTAAAATAATGACAAAAGTATGGTGTAGTAAATACATAAACCAGAAACATGGTCATTTATTATCAGTATTAAGTATTATGTACTGTATAAAATTGTATTGCTATACTTTTATACTACTACTAACACAGTAGGTTTGTTTACACCAGCATCACCACAAACACATAAGTAATGCATTGGGCTAGGACATTAAGATAGCTTGTCACCTATTCTATCAATATGTGATGAAAATTTTTCAGTTCCATTTTAATCTTATGGAACCACTGTTGTCTATGCGGCCTGTCGTTGACCCAAATGTCATTATGTAGTGCATAACTGTACTAACACTGAGAAAAACTGAGTGTTTGTATTTTAGAGTTAAGCACTGATATGTTTACAAATAAAATAATATCTGACATTTGTTTCAAAGTAATCTGGATAAGAGGATATGGTAAGAACATATATAAAGTAAGATTGACCACGGGTTGATAATGTTTGAAGCTAAGTGGTAAATAATCTTTGTTCCAACCTTTGTGTATAGTGGTTCTCAAAGATGATCCCTGCACTGGCAGCAACAGCATCATTTGAGATCTTGTTTGAAAAGCAAACTCTGAGGAAACCACATATTTTGTAACCAAAACTCTGCACATGAGGCCCATTAGCCTGTGGTTTCACAAGCCCTTTAGGTAATTTTGATCCAAGCTAATGTTTCTGAATCACTGCTCTAGTAAAAATAACATAGAAGATTGCATGTATTTGTAGAGACATGACATTTGTATATTTTTAAGTTATTCATAATACAACGAAAAATAATGAAAACACCCAGGACAAATGTTTCACTGGAAAAATTTGAATAAAGTTTGCAGACATAATTCTAATCTTAAACACTTCCAAAAGACAGAAAAGGATCTATTCCCCAACCCAGTCTGAGAGTAGAAAATCTTAGCCCTGGAAGTGAACAAAGAGTATGATAGAACTATCAAAGCCAGTCTCACTTATGAACAAAAGATCCAGTAATCTTAAGAAGTTAAGTAAATCTAGCATTATGTAAAAATAATAAAAATACAGCAGAACGAAGTTGTATTTATCCTAAAAATGAAAGTTGATTTAACATTAGAAACACTTTAAAAAGCAGGGAGGATTAAAGGAGTTTGTTTATTCTTAATATATTCTGTTTGTTTATTTCAGTGTTTTTATATGAGTATCCTTAAATTTTTAAACTGTGTTAAGATGCATGCTTATAATTGTTTTACTTTTCTGACTGGAAGATAAACCTAAATAAAGGTTGTGAAAAAGATCTTTAAATATTACATTTATTCTTGAAATTCTTGTTAACTTTTATAATTGATAGTTGATAAACAATTAGGAAGCATAAGGCACAATTCTAATAATTCTGCAACTTCCCCCCTAGATATTCTTGAAATGCTTATATCCATTGGAATCTGACATAAAAAAAGTTCAAAATTTTCAATAACTTAATACACAAACGCTTAAAAGAGTAAATATAGTTGTGATTAAGAGAAGTTTGGCATTTAAAAATCATAGCAAACTGAAACTTTTCATCTTTTCATTTGTAACACAAAATATTAACTTAAATGATTTGATTTTTCTTTTTCTTTTTTCTTTCTTTCTTTCTTTTTTCTTTTTTTCTTTTTTCTTTTTTTTTTTTGAGATGGAGTCTCACTCTGTCGCCAGGCTAGAGTGCAGTGGCACAATCTTGGCTCACTGAGACCTCCGCCTCCCGGGTTCAAGTGATTCTCTTTCCTCAGCCTGAGTAGCTGGGATTACAGGCACATGCCACCACGCCTAGCTGATTTTTGTATTTTTAGTACAGACGGGATTTCACCATGTTGGCCAGGATGGTCTCCATCTCCTAACTCGTGATCCTCCCGCCCCGGCCTTGCCTGGGATTACAGGCGTGAGCCACCTTGCCCGGCCGGTTTGATTTTTCAATAAAAATGCAATAATTATAAATAAGGAATAAAAAGAGTGTCTGTATTATAAAATATAATAACTTTTATTTTGCCTTTTGATATCCCTTTGGTTTCAAAACCAAATGTAATATAAACTGTCAATTTAAAATTGATTTATCAACAAATTATTATTTTCTTATGTAAACATTTAATTATTACACATCTCTGTTATTAAATGGAAAAAGTTGAAGATTGTATGAATATTATAGTTTATGCATGTTATACAATTAAATACATTATATATAGTTTAATAAAATGGTAACCCCAAATTTTAGAAATATATTCAAAATATTATATTTATAATATACTACATGAAAATCAAATTATTTTAACATTATTTAGGGGATTGGTGGATTACATATTGCTATAGTCGATGTTAGAATGCCAAAAAATTTGGAAATCCTGATGTCTATAGGTACATATTATTGCCTCACAAATTGGATTCTTAGGTATTTTTCAGAAATATAGTGTATTTGCAATTGCAAAAAAAAGAGATATTTTTAATTTGAATGTATTCTGGGAATTTCTTCAATTGCATCTATTATTGGTATTTTTTAAAAGAGGAAAATAAATCAGCCTATAGAGATACTCAGTCAATATATTTAAATTTTAGAATAATTTCATGGGCATAATACACAGCTTTGATTCTACTTTGATAAAATATTTGTATGATGGAAAAATTTTAAGATTGTAATGTTCAAAATAAATGTAACAATGGCTAGTAATAGGATAACACAACCTCTAGTAAATTTATTCGTTATTTTTTCTTAACAAAATATAATTATTTCTTAAAAGTTTTATACTTAACTGTGTGTGTAGGCTTTGTGAGGGAAAATAAATATATATTATTTAAACTCCTTAATTTCAACCTCTGACTTTTCATGCAGGAATTAATTGCATGTCTGCTGCTTCTACTTTTACAAATCTCATTATCCCAGCTTTCACTGGGTGACCTCTTAAAACCAGTGACCATCCCACAAAACATAATGGTGGATGTTCATTAATTTATAGTCTAAAAATAATTATTCACTGAATTATAAAACTCGACTTGTGTATTTGGGCATGTATTTGCATTTTAATCTTTCCCATTGAGTTCTTGTTTATATTCTTTCAAAAATTACACACACACATATGTATAACATATATATTATATGTATTTTACAAGTTTATATTAATTGTCACTAGTAAATTGCCACTTTTTTATTTGCTTTCCTTTTTCTTTAAAATATCTTTGTGTAAGAGAAGTAATTTGTCTAACAGTTGAATGATAGATATATATTGATATATGTGCTTAGGATTCTGAAGAGACGTTTTCCAATTACATTTTATGTCAATAGGAATGAAAGTATCCTTTACATATATACAAAATAAATGGTCCATGTAACACTATGTCAGACCCCACAGTTTCTACACTCCTGAAACCTATATTCAATGGTCTTCAATACATTATCAACACGTTGAGCATATGTTAATATACTTTTATTTCTGAAAGAGTAAAAATAACTTGGCAGGTGTGATTGCCTTTTGGAATAAAGAAGGGGAGCTAGGCTTTTCCTCTTTTTGTTCTGGATACATTGTGAATGTTTTAACATAAACATATGTTTCTTTTTCAAAACTTAATGTTTAATTTTTTAAAAGACTTTTTATTATCTTTTTTTGTAATCGGAAAATCAGGTAGATTAAATTAGAGCAAAAGGGATTATTTAGATATATATTTTTAAAAACTTCCTAATGTATGAAATTTTAACGTGTTAAGAAATCAACATTTTAACTTTATTTATAAATTTTTTTGAAGAAAGACCCTTTGTATAAGAGACTACACTACTGATTTTTTTAATGAGATGAGCACATATTTTTAAAGTTTCTAATTCAGCTATTCAGAATGTTTATAGAAATAGACAAAGAAAAATTTTTAAATGAACTATTTTAGTTTTTACTGATTAGAAAATAAACAGATTTCTAGTGGCTTTTTAAAGCTTCTCATATTAATATAATCATGTTAATCTCTAAAGCTGAGCTATAAATCCTACTTCCAAGTTGTAGGTGACAAAGAAATGACTTAAACCGCTCCTAAGACAACATGGGTAGGCCAATAATATCAATATTGTTGATGATGAAAATAATTTTCTACCCTGTAATATGGATTCAGAATAGAATACTATGGGATGGCATTTATCCTTAACAGTCACTCATAAACCTTATAGAAAATAATATTATAATTTCAGGAATTGTTTTATTTCATGTAATTTTAAATATGTATAATAATAATGTTCAATTTGTTGTTATATAGCTTAACTTATAATTAAAATTTTTAAAAATCTTTATCAATTTAACTTCCAGAAGAAGTGCTTAGTATTACCATTGCTAAAAATTATATATTTAATTAGCAGGCTTCATTCTGTCCTATTATTTTCTGTTAGGCATCATGTTAAATAGTAATTTATTTCAGACTCTACTTTAAAATGCAAATGCATGGATAAATTTTTAATAATGCTTTAATTATTATGGCCATTTTGATAGCTTACCAATATGTTATATATGTATATATAATTAAAATATAATTATGTGTAAAATTTAAATATACATGAGTCTCTTTTATACCAGCCCAACCCAGAAAAGATCCATGTAGTGATCATTATATGTTAATGAGTAAAAGGAATGACTTTAGTACAAAAAATGGTAATCAATTTTTCATCTCTTGACACTAATTTAATATGTGGCCAATTGCCAGTGATGTTGCCAGTTCATTCTACACTTCTGCCTAATAGAAAATACAATTTGGTTATCTAATACAGGATCTGTTAACGTATTCAAAGTACTATATATATAGTTATTATAGTTATTTACTATTAAAGGATAAACTCAGATAATAATTGTAACACAGTCAAATAAAAATGAATGCTGTCTTGAGAAACAATTTGAGATCAGGGCATATTCAGGATGGTATGGCTGTAGACAGCAGCAGCTTGAGAAACAATTTGAATAATGCAATACTGCCCTTGTTAAAGACAACACTATGCTTCCAGAATCCCCTTTGATGGCATTACAATAGAATTGCTGACTGTAAATAAGAACAACATAATTATGGCTTGTAGTTTAGGTGTCAGTACTAGAACACTTCCCAAAGTGTTGGATCCTAGTTTAAATGCAGGCGTGGACCAGGCTAGCACAGGAAAAAATATTTCCACATTAGTTTAAGTAAGTAAACTCATTATAGTCTCATTTTTGTTGAGGCTTTAATTAGTAAGTGGCATCCTCAAGCATGTAACAAAATTTAATGTGAGCATAGTGCAATCATAAATGGCAATAAGAAAGTGAGAAAGAGATTTTGAGTATACTCATCTATCCATCCTGAAACAATTACTCTTCAGAGGAAGTTGTTAACATCAATCTCTTAGCTGAACTCACCTGAGAATTAGATGCCAGTAACACATTCATTATCTAACATTTTAGTTTTTATCTCCAGAATAAAAGTAAGCAACAACACAAAAGCAATTAAAATATAGTTCTTGTTTAACAGTTTCCTACATTAAATAACTTTACAAGAAACCACTATTTCAAACTGCCACACATAGTGTATAATTAATCTTAAGCAACAGGAAAAGTATATCAGCCTAGTTAGTAATTATTTTATTATTTTTCTTAAAAAGAGCATCAATCTTTAGTGAAAGTATTAACCTCAAGACTAACATTTTTCTTGGGTCCTATTCAGGAGCCAGGGGACATGGACTTACGTTGTTTAAATATTAATTTTGTCATCTTTTATAGACTTTACACAGATCACTCTTGTAGAGATAATTACTTCAATAAAATTAATATTTCAAAAGGTAAACTTTAGAGATTTGAAAGGGATATAAAACATCTATTTGAATATGTTTTTTGTTATAGTCACAGTTTTTCTTTTATCCATTAAAATGTACTTCATTTTTATTATTGCCATTTTAGCATGCATGAAGAATTTCTGTAAACGGAAGACATACACTTTAGTTTTCAAAAATTGATTAACAAACAAATCACAATTTAAAAATTGCCCAAGCACAAAAAGAAGTATGTTTTTCCAGTCATCCAATTGACCTGTTTCCAATGAGTAGGCTCCTTTCCTTTAAGGCAGTGTTTCAGGAACCACAGGACCCTTCCACCTCATGACTTAGTCATTTAAAAATGGGTTGATAGGTGCAGTGAACGACCATGGCACATTGTTTACCTGTGTAACAAACCTGCACATTCTGCACAGATATCCCAGAACTTAAAGTAAAATTAAAATAAATTTAATTTAATTTAATTTAAATAAATAAAAATAAATAAATGTGACATGCATTGGTTTTCATTTTTAAATGAAGGAGATGTACTTAGAAAATTTAAACTATTATTATAGATAATTGGAGCATGGAATATTTGGCTGGCTGACAAATTAGGTGTTTGGCTCTTGTAAGTAAAATTATGAGTGATAAAAAGTCAAATATTTATTACCTTATCTACTTATCTTACTACATTGAAATAGCTAAGTAGAAGTTTCTTACAAGATTGCAGGAACAAAAAGAAGAATAACAAAATATGTTCTGGTGAAAGTCAGAGGTCTTCACTGAGAAGTTCAGCTGTATCAAAATAAAATCTGCTTTAATTCAGTGAATGCCATGATACTGGACCCCTATTACCTAAAATATAAAACATACTTGGCCCGTTTTTCTCATGGAGTTTGTAATCTAGGTGAGGAAAAGGCATAACAAACAAACATGCAAAAAGTAATTATAAGACGTGCATTTAAAATGTATTTATAAATCTCCCCTGTGAACGACAGGAAACAATGCATGGAGCTGAGCTGGGGTTCGTGTCCAGCACACAGAGACCCTAAAGGACATGTCATTCAATGGAGGAATTAAAACGTCTCTCTCTCCACTCCACAGAATCTACAGAAGTATGCTGAGGGAAATTCCCTGCCCAACCCTGGCTCTGGGAGAGATAGGAAAAAACAAGACTAAAACCAAAACAAACAAACAAACAAACAAAAAACAGATATCTTTTCTGAGAATTCTTTACCACAAATTGTACTAGCTTAATTGGAAGCAAGAAATTACTCTAAAAATGTGGTTCATTAGCACTTAAAGCCAACAATTTATTTTAAAGTGATCCCAAGTTATAGTTTTTCTTTGGCAACTGATATAATCAAAAAAATGCTCTTTGGTTTCAGGTCTTAAAGACCACTAATAGTATCTCAAGGAATAGATACAGAAAATAATAATACAAATTACAAGTGAAATTACAAATGAGAAATGCAACCGATAGAGAAACTAACAACTATAAAGCAGAGTTAGGGAGAAAAAATTGAAGGTAAATCTACACACTCTGTTCTGCAAATAATATGATCATTAGAAGCAACACATGTGGAGCATGTTTAAAAACAAAGAGTGTTAATAAAAGTATGATGGAATACGTACATCATCTCAGCCCAAAATCTCCTTAAGCTGATAAGCAACTTCAGCAAAGTCTCAGGATACAAAATCATTGCGCAAAAATGACAAGCATTCTTATACACCAATAACAGACAGAGAGCCAAATCATGAGTGAACTCCCATTCACAATTGCTTCAAAGAGAATAAAATACCTAGGAATCCAGTTTACAAGGGATGTGAAGGAACTCTTCAAGGAGAACTACAAACCACTGCTCAACGAAATAAAAGAGGACACAAACAAATGGAAGGACATTCCATGCTCATGGACAGGAAGAATCAATATCATGAAAATAGCCATACTACCCAAGGTAATTTATAGATTCAATGCCATCCCCATCAAGCTACCAATGACTTTCTTCACAGAATTGGAAAAAAACTACTTTAAAGTTCATATGTAACCAAAAAATAGCCCACAGTGCCAAGTCAATACTAAGCCAAAAGAACAAAGCTTGAGGCATCATGCTACCTGACTTCAAACTATACTACAAGGCTACAGTAACCAAAACAACATGGTATTGGTACCAAAACAGAGATATAGACGAACGGAACAGAACAGATCCCTCAGAAATAATTCCACATATCTACAACTATCTGATCTTTGACGAACCTGACAAAAACAAGCAATGGGGAAAGGATTCCCTATTTAACAAATGGTGCTGGGAAAACTGGCTAGCCATATGTAGAAAGCTGAAACTGGATCCCTTCCTTACACCTTATACTAAAATTAATTCAAGATGGATTAAAGACTTAAATGTTAGACCTAAAACTGTAAAAACCCTAGAAGAAAACCTAGGCAATACCATTCAGGACATAGGCATGGGCAAGGACTTCATGTCTAAAACACCAAAAGCAATGGCAACACAAGCCAAAATTGACAAATGGGATCTAATTAAACTAAAAAGCCTCTGCACAGCAAAGGAAACTACCATCAGAGTGAACAGGCAACCTACAAAATGGGAGAAAATTTTTGCAATCTACTCATCTGACAAAGGGCTAATATCCAAAATCTACAAAGAACTCAAATTTACAAGAAAAAAACAACCCCATCAACAAGTGGGTGAAGGATAAGAACAGACACTTCTCAAAAGAAGACATTTATGCAGCCAAAAGACACATGAAAAAATGCTCATCATCACTGGCAATCAGAGAAATGCAAATCAAATCCACAATGAGATATCATCTCACACCAGTTAGAATGGCAATCGTTAAAAAGTCAGGAAACAACAGGTGCTGGGGAGGATGTGCAGAAATAGGAACACTTTTACACTGTTGGTGGGAATGTAAACTAGTTCAACCATTGTGGAAGTCAGTGTGGCAATTCCTTAGGGATCTAGAACTAGAAATACCATTTGACCCAGCCATCCCATTACTGGTTATACACCCAAAGGATTATAAACCATGCTGCTATAAAGACACATGCACACGTGTGTTTATTGCGGCACTACTCACAATAGCAAAGACTTGGAACCAACCCAAATGTCCAATAATGATAGACTGGATTACGAAAATGTGACACATATACACCATGGAATACTATGCAGCCATAAAAAATGATGAGTTCATGTTCTTTGTAGGGATATGGATGAAGCTGGAAACCATCATTCTCAGCAAACTATGGCAAGGACAAAACACCAAACACTGCATGTTCTCACTCATAGGTGGGAATCGAACAATGAGAACACTTGGACACAGGAAGGGGAACATCACACACCAGGGCCTGCTGTGGGGTGGGGGGAGGGGGAAGGGATAGCATTAGGTGATACACCTAATGTAAATGACGAGTTAATGGGTGCAGCACACCAACATGGCACACGTATACATATGTAACAAACCTGTACATTGTGCACATGTACCCTAAAACTTAAAGTATAATAAAAAATAAACATTAAAAAATTTAAGAAATTGGAAAAAAAATCACTATTTTAAATTAAAATATCAAGAAACAAAACCCATAACAAACAATCTAAAAGAAACTATTAAACTGAAAAAAATTTGAAAAAAATTTTTTTTTCAAAGCAGTGCAAAGAAATATAAAATAAAGGAGGAAAACACAAACACACACACATACACACATACACACACACACACACACACACACACACGTACTTAAAGGCCAGAGTACAACCTAAGATAATGAATTCTAAAGAAGGACAAAGTCAGCATGGTAGGAGGGAAAAGTTGATAATTGTCCAAAATAGATGAGAGGCACCAATCCAATCGGGCAGAGGAAGAGTTTGAAACTAATGTCCTGGGAACTTTTTAGTTGGGATGATCGATTAGGGTTGTACTGAATGAAGGCAAGGCATTGGGCCTTTGTACTTCATCTTTGATCATTTATTAAGTAGAGGCTGCCCTAGCGGAAGGGGCATGATCCTGGGTGATACCCCTTATTATGGTCAAAGACAAAGTCCACAGAGGAAGTCATTTGTAAGTCATCTACAGTTAACACTGTTTGTAGATTTGGAAATGAATTGTTTGGTTCTGAAAGAATTACAGACATGCAATTGCATCTACTATAATTACATATTCACTAATGGACAGAAAAGAAATACTAACGGGCAGAAGCCCTGATATAATTGTTAAAGAGAAGGAATTCCTTTGTCACACATAACTTAGGGCTTGAGTTATTGCTGTGCTGCCCAAAGTCCCAATAATTCTTTAGAATATTTGTTCTGATTCTCTAATTTAAGGATTACTAGTGAACCTCTAGGAAAGTTACTATTCTGCCTCCATGTTTTCAGCTGTAAAATTTTTAAAAATAGTGTTGTGGCGATGTATGTGAAAAGTCAAACAAATGTCATTCTCTTTCCCCATCCTCCACCTTCTCCTCTTGAGTAGGCCTAATTCCTGCTGACTACTGAGCATTAGGCCGGTCTTGAGGACTGCAGGACTTACACTGTGAAGTATAGCTCTGTAGATAGCCAGCAAATCCTGACCTCCATATTTCTGGAGAGGGAGTGGATAATAAAAAGGAAGCAAAGAGGAACAAGTTGAGCGGCAATGGCATCTGACTTATAAATAATTTGGTTAGCAGGACTTGGATTTCTGGCATCAAAGAGGCTTACGTTAAAAACAAAGACAGGAGATAATTGGGAGGTCTAAGCATAGGCAAGAAAGGTTCTACATCCTAAGAGTAAGTCTCAGAGAAGTCATACCCATCCCTGCTCTCCATCTATACTCCCTTTAATATACTTTTTTGTCCTGAGCTAAAAAATACCTTTGTACTGAAATATAAAATAGTTATTCTTACTATAACAATAGAGAATGGAAAAAGAAGGGGCTTGATTGCCTGAAGAAAACATGGAAAAGTAATGTGAAGCAGCAAATTAATGTTTGAAAATCATCATTGAGACAGTAGAGAGAAAATCTTCTCCTATTAATAAATTATGGGAAGAATTATTGATTTACCTTAGGCATTGAAACCAAGGTTACCTGTCTCAGCTATCATTTGCTGAGTAACAGGATATCTCAAAGCAGGAATATATTATTTATCATAATTCTATATCTGGCTAGGAGGTTTTTCTTTTTGTTTTACATAGGCTTACTCATGTCCTGCATTCAGCTAAGGGTTCTCTTGGGTTAGAGGTTTTCAGTGGCCTCAACTGCATGTCTGGCAGTTAGTACTGGCTGTTAGGATGCCTTCATTCTTCTTCATATGATCTCTTTCCCACCAGTAGACTGGACCAACTTTCATACGTGATGTTCTTAGGACAGTTTCAGTAGCCCAAAATCGGAAGTTGCAAAATCTCTTAAGACCTAACCCTCTAATCAATGCATTGTTACGTTTGCATTCTGTTGATCAAACCTAGTCACAAGACTAGTGTAGGTTTAAGGGAGAGGAATAGATTCTACCTCTGTTAGAAGCAAAGGCATGTTGCAAAAGAATGTTAGAATATTGTTTTAGAGACAATTTATCAAAGTAATAAAGCATAAGTGGAAGATGAGAGATAGGCATGGCTTTCTAGGGATTCCCAGAATAAATTTTACAAAGCTGGTAGGCAGATGAGCAACGTTTCACTGTGTAAGCCTTGGGAGTTTGACAGCAAAAAATGAGATGGAAATCATTTTGTAAAGTGTACATATCATCTCTTTAGTCATTGTTCTTTTCAAAATGTGTCGGTTTATATGGTGTGGACGGACTGCAGGAACTACATTTTCCCTGGCATTTTACACTGATATTCTTAACAGAGTCCTGAACACTTGGAACACAATTTTGTCTGATTAGAACAGTATGCGTTGATATACTTTCTATGTCCTATAATAGTGAGGGAGGAAAAGGAAAAAAGCAAAAATAAAAATCGCTTCAATTCTCTCGGCACACAATTATTTTCTCTTTCAAAACTGTTAGTATTTTCAGGTACTAAACTTACATGTGAGAATTTCTAAAGGCTATGAGTTGTGAGCCAAATCATACCTTTGTCTGAATTTCATTCCTGCCAATGAGAGCTCCAGGTTTAAATTATTTTAGGCTGAATTTGTTTTTCATTTTTATTGGTACCATTAGGTTTATCAATTGAGAAATGACTGTTAAGAGCTAAGCACTCACGAAAGATAATATATAGTTCCTGTTCTGAACAGGTCACTTGTGCAGAACTGGTTAACAAACAGACAAATAAATAAATATATTTCACTATTATGTGGATAGAAATGTGTACCTAGTACAATGGAGGCATGAAGTGGTAAGCAGTCATTTTCACCTGGGAACAATGATGGACTAAAAAAGGCTTGATAGGTGTGGTTCTTGAACTAAATATTGAACTATAACTACGTACTCACCGGTTGGTGAGGGGAGAGAGATTCGGCAGGCAAAAAAAGGAAGCTTAGCAAAGACAGAAATATAAAACCGTGTCTCAAATTTAGCAGATGCCTGTGATTTACCATGGGTTGAACTTAGAGGGGAGGAAAGAAAAAAAGAAAATGAAGACAAGAAGCCTGAAGAGGAGAAAAGGGTTGTATCATAAAGCATATTTTGAGCTTCAACTATATTCTCTAGGATTAAGGCTATGATTAAAAATACTTATCAAAGGAATAAAATGATCATATTTCAGTATTTAAAAGAGTATTCTGGAGTAATATGCTAGGTAGATTGTTCAAGTGAGTGACTGGAAGTAAAAAGCCACCTGTAAGACTATTTTAGGAAAGAATATGAAAGATGCTTAGAGCTCTCTCTAAGGCAGTAATAGAGAAAATGATGCAAAAGAAGTTACTCAAATAACTGATAGATTTATTTACTTTTAACAAGGAATAGATGTACTGCATCATTAGATTGTGTCGAAAGCTATCTATTTTATCTCATTTTATATGTCCTAATAGTAGGGTCTAGTTGCTTTATCTATGAATTGTTCTTTTTTCCATCCACTAAAGATAAAAAAGCAGCAAAATACAATGAATTATATGACTGTGATATCAATTAATACCTAACTTTTCACATTCAAATATTAAGTATTAATATATAACATTATATCACTGATTCTAAAATGAATGACTATCTTAGTCAATTTTTGTCCCTAACATACCTAGAGCCTATTTCATATTTTTCCCTAGTCAATGAAACATCCGGCATTTTTGTTTGAGAAATGCATTCCAAGATTGGCCTCTTTTACACTGTTTTTTAAAAGCTTCATAGAACTAGCGCATCAAATGACAGCAAAAGAAAGTATTCTACACAATTCAAAACCTATAGTGATAGTTGCTGACAGATATTCACAACTTTCACATCCTTTTGGTGACATATGTAGAAACAAGCAGTGTGCATTATTGGCAAATGACAGTACTCTCTGCTGAGTTTTTACTGGGTAAACATTAATACATTATCTCAGTTGAAAGGTCACCATTATGATTAATGTATATCTTTTCCACTTTGTTTTTCTGAAGCTGAGAGTCATAAAAGAAAATTAAAACTCAGTATGGTTAAGACTCCAGGTTGTGTCCAAATGACTATCGAAAGAAAAACTTTCAATGTTTTTATCTTTTAGCAAATTTTATTCAAGTAAGTACTATATATTTACATTTAATTGGGCACACACACATACCATACACACACACACACACACACACACACACGCTGAAAAGCCTGTGAACAATTTTCAATGTTTTAGTTTAATTGAAGAGAAGAGATGAGAAAAACTGATCCAAGGTTTACATAGCAATACAAGAAATACTACAGAAAAGTATCTAAATAAATGTCACAGATTTCAGAAGACAAAGACATCACGGTTAACTAGAAGGATTACAGAAAGCATTTAAGAAAAGGTAAAGTATAAATTGATCTGCAAAAGCTACACAGGAATTGATTAGGAAAGAAATAGAAAAAGGAATTCCTGGCTACTCCTGAAGGAATAGCCTCAGCAAAAGTACTTAGGTCTAAGAAGTAGGGTATGTTCTGAAAATGATTAAAAAGGTCATTATATGAAGGCTATATTGCTTATTTCCAGTGGTATCAAACTGAAGTAATTCTAATAAATAGTAATAAAAATAATAAAATGCAGCATAATTCATTTTAACAAAAAGACAACTGGAAATGGAAATAATATGGACATCTAGAAAGCAAGAAAGTAAGTTTAAAAACGTGTCTCGGCTTAAATATAAGGTGACCTTGTCTGGTTCAGTAAGTTGGTAGTCACCAGATAATAGTTTTCTATATTTGAATTCTGCATAATTTCATAAATCTTTTATAATGGAAGAATTGAATGAAATGTAAGGAAATCTGAGTTATGATATTTATGCTTAAATAATATGTCTGAAACATAATGCTAGAAATATTTTAGTGCTATAAATTATCATTGGTTCACAAACAACAATATACATCTTGTTCTCAAGTGTTTGCAAAACACTTTTCAAGTGTATTCATTCAAGTGATTCACACAGGAACCTTCTCAAACAGGTGTGACTGTTTTTCATATTGTGATTATCATCATCATTACTATTTTATCATTGAATAAATCGTTGCTCAGAAATGCACATAAATTTTTTAGATTTATTTACTTATTTATTTATTTGAGATGGAGTCCAACTCTTGTCACCAGGCTGGAGTGCAGTGGCATGATCTCAGCTCACTGCAACCTCCACCTCCCAGGTTCAAGCTATTCTCCTGCCTCAACCTCCTGAGTAGCTGGGACTACAGGCATGCACCACCATGCCCAGCTGATTTTTGTATTTTTTTAGTAGAGATGGCCAGGATCTCATATTGGCCAGGATGGTCTCGATCTTTTGACCTCGTGATCCGCCCGCCTCAGCCTCTCAAAGTGCTGGGATTACAGGCATAAGTTACCACGCCTGGCTGGTTCATATATTTAATAATTATGAACTCCAGCCCAAGTTTTCATAGAACAAAATATATGCTTTATGTGATGTCGTTCATCTTAACAATTCACCAAAATTTAGTAGAAGAAAGTTGGTGAAATAGAAATGAACATACTCTCTTTTTAGGGAGTCATTTTTTTTTTTAAGTTTTATTTTGAGTTCAGGGGTATATGTGCAGATTTGTTATATAGGTAGACTTGTGTTATTGTGGGGATTGTTGTACAGATTATTTCATCACCCAGGTATTAAGCCCAGTACCCATTAATTATTTTTCCTGATCCTTACCCTCCTTCCTCTCTCCACCCTCAAGCAGGCCGCTGTGTCTGCTGTTCCCCTCTGTGTGTCCATGTGTTTTTATCATTTAGCTCCCACCTGTGAGTGAAATATACAGTATGTGGTTTCCTGTTCCTAAAATAGTTTGCTAAGAATAATGGCGTTCAGCTCCATCCATGTTTATGCAAATGACACAATTTCATTATTTTTGATGGCTGCATAGTATTCCATGGTGTATATGTACCCAATTTTCTTTATCCAGTCTACCATTGATGGGCAACTTACAATGATGTTTTATCTTTTGCTATTATGAGTAGCCCTGCAATGAACATACATATGCGTATGTCTCTGTGATATAACAATTTATATTCCTTGGGGTATATACCCAGTAATGAGATTTCTGGGTGGAGTGGTGGTTACGTTTATAGGTCTTTGAGGAATTGCCACACTGTTTTCCACAATGGTTGAGCTAACTTACACTCCCACTAACAGTATATGCATTTCTTTTTCTGCACAGCCTCACCAGCAACTGCTATGTTGACTATTTAATAATATTTATTCTGACTGGTGTGAGGTGATATCTTGTTGTGGTTTTGATTTGCATTTCTATAAAGATCAGTGATGTTGAGCTTTTTTTCATATGTTTGTTGGACACATGTATGTATTCTTTTGATAAGTGTCTTTTTATGTCCTTTGCCCACTTTTTAATGGGTGGGTGTTTTTCTTGTAAATTTGTTTATGTTCCTTATATATGCTATTAGACCTTTGTCAGATGTATAGTTTGCAAATATATTCTCCCATTCTGTAGGTTTTCTGTTTACTCTATTGATTTATTCTTTTGCTATGGAGAATCTCTTTAATCAGATCCCATTTTTCAATTTTTGCTTTTGTTACAATTGCTTTTTGCATCTTTTTCATTTACCTGTTGCATCTCTACCTGCTCATATGTCCAGAATGGTATTGCCTAGATTGCCTCCAAAAATTTTTATAAATTTGGGCTTTACATTTAAGTCTTAATCTATTTTGAGTTGATTTTTATATATTGTGTGAGAAATGGGTCCAGTTTCAATCTTCTGCATATGGCTAGCCAATTATCCCAACACCATTTATTGAATAGTGAGTCCTTTTCCTGTTACTTTTTCTTTCTCAGCTTTGTCAAAAGATCAAATGGTTGTAGGTGTGTGGCCTTATTTCTTGCCACTCTATTCTGTTCTATTGTTCTACATGCAAGTACCAGTACCATGCTGTTTTGGTTACTGTATGTCCTGTACAATAGTTTGAAGTAAGGTAGCATGATGTCCTCAGCTTTGTTCTTCTTGCTTAGGGTTTCCTTGGCTGTTCAGGCTCCTATTTGGTTCCATATGAACTTTAAAATAGTTTTTTTCCAGTTCTATGCAGAATGTCATTGGTAGTTTGATGGAAATAGCATTAAATCTGTAAATTGCTTTGGGTACTGTAGCCATTCTAACAATATTACTTCTTTTTATCCATGAGCATGGAATGTTTTTCCATTTGTTTGTGTCATCTTTGCTTATTTTGAGCAGCGTTTTGTAGTTCTCCCTCTGGAGATCTATCACTTCTCTTGTTTGTTAGTTGTATTGCTAGGTATTTTATTATTTTGTGGCAATTTTGAATGGAATTGCATTCCTGATTTGGGTCTTGGCTTGGCTATTGTTGGTGTATAGGAATGCTAGTGATTTTTGTATGTCGGTTTTGTATCCTGAGACTTTGCTGAAGTTTTTTTTTTTTTTTTTTTTTTTCTTGAGGCAGAATCGCTCTGATGCCAAGGCTGGAGTGCAGTGGCATGATCTCAGCCCACTGCAACCTCCGCCTCCTGAGTTCAAGCGATTCTTTTGTCTCAACTTCTTGAGTAACTGGGATTACAGGAGCACGCTACCATGCCCAGCTCCGTTTTCTATTTTTAGTAGAAATGGGATTTGGCCATGTTAGCCAGGCTGGTCTCGAACTCCCGAACTTGGCCTACCAAAGTGCTGGGATTACAGCCTTAAGCCCCCATGCCCAATTGCTGAAGTTATTTATCAGCTTAAGGAGCTTTTGGGCCAAGACTATGGGGTTTTCTAGGTATAGGATCATGTCATCTGTAAGCAGAGATATCTTGACTTCTTCTCTTTCTGTTTGGATGCTCTTTATTTCTTTCTCTTGCTTGATTGCTCTGGCCAGGGCTTCCAACACCGTGTTAAAAAGGTGAGGTGAGATAAAGCATCCTTGTCTTGTGCTAGTTTTCAAGGGGAAAACTGTGATTTTTCAGTATGATGAAAAATCAGTATAATGTTGGCTGTGGATTTGTCATAGATGACTGTTATTATTTTGAGGTGTGTTCCTTCAATACCTAGTTTATTGAAAGTTTTTAACATGAAGGGATGTTGAATTTTATTGATAGCCTTTTCTGCTTCTATTGAGATAATCATGTGATTTTTGTCTGTTGTTCTGTTTATGTGATAAATCACACTTATTGATTGGCGTATGTCGAACCAACTTTGCATCTCAGGAATAAAGCCTAATTGATCATGGTAGATTAACCTTTTGAGGTGCTGCTGGATTTGGTTTTCAGGTATTTTGTTTGAGGATTTTTCCATCAATGTTTGTCAAGGATATTGGCCTAAAGTTTTCTTTCTTTGTTGGGTCTCTATTGGTTTTGGAATCAGGATAATATTGGCCTCACAGAATGAGTTAGGAAGGAATCCCTTCTCCACAATTTTTTGGAATAGTTTCAGTGGGAATGGTACCAGCTCTTCTTTGTTTGGCAATGAGTCTGTCTAGTCCTTGGTTTTTTTTAGTTTGTAGGCTATTTATTACTGATTTAATTTTGGAACTTGTTATTGGTCTGTTCAGGAGTTCAGTTTCTACTTGGTTCAGTCTTAGGAGGGTGATGTGTGCAGGAATTTACCCATTTCTTCCATATTTTCTAGTTTGTGTTCATAAAGGTATTCATAGTAGTCTCTAATAGTTATTGTATTTCTTTGGGCCAGTGGTAATATTCCTTTGATGTTTCTCATTGTGTTTATTTAGATCTTCTCTTTTTTCTTGTTTATTAGTCTAGCTAGCAGTCTATTTTATTATATTTCTCAAAAAAAAAACCAACAACTCCTAGAGTCGTTGATCTTTCGATTTTTTGTGTGTCTCAATCTCCTTCAGTTAAGCTCTGATTTTGGTTATCTTTTGCCTTCTTATAGCTTTGATGTTGGTTTACTCTTACTTATCTAGTTCTTTTAGTTGTGAGGTTAGGTTGTTATATTGAGATCTTCCTAAATTTTTGATGTGGGTATTAGGTGCCATAAATTTCCCTCTTAACACTGCCTTAACTATGTCCCAAATTCTAGTATGATGTAACTTTGTTTTCATTAGTTTCAAAGAATTTCTTGATTTCTGCTTTAATTTTATTATTTTTTCAGAAGTCATTCAGGAGCAGGTTATTCAATTTCCATGTATTTGTACAATTTTGAGTGAATGTCTTTGTCTTTATTTCTAACTTGATTGTGCTGTGGTCTGAGAGAGTGGTTGTTATGATATATTTTCTTTAGCATTTGCTGAGCATGGTTTTGTGTCTGATTATGTGGTTGATTTTAGAGTATGTGCCATGTGACAATGATAAGAATGCATATTATGCTGTTTTGGGGAAACAATTTCCATAGATGTCTCTCAGGTCCATTCATTTCAGTGCTGAATTCGGGTCCTGAATATTTTTGTCAGCTTTCTTCCTCAATGACTTTTTAGATACTGTCAGTGGGGTGTTGAAGTCTCCCACTATCATTGTGTGGGAGTCTAAGTCTCTTTGAAGTTCTTTGAGAACTTGCTTTATGAATCTGGGCACTTCTGTGTTGGGTGCATATATAATAAGGATAGTAAGGTCTTCTTGAATTGAGCCTTTTACCATTATGTAATGCTCTTCTTTGTCTTTTTTGAGCTTCGTTGGTTTACAGCCTGTTTTGTCTGAAATTAAGATTGCAACCCCTGCTTGTTTCTGTTTTCTGTTTGCTTTGTAGCTATTTCTCCATCCGTTTATTTTGAGCCTATGTGTATGAGCCTTGCATGTGAGGTCTCTTGAAGATAATATACGAATGGGTCTTGATTCTTTATCCAGCTTGCCATTCTGTGCCTTTTAATCGGAGTATTTAGCCCATTTATAGTCAAGCTTAGTATTGATATTTGTGGATTTGATCCTGTTATCATGATGTTAGCTGGTTATTATTCAGGCTTGTTTATGTGGTTGCTTTATAGTGTCACTGGTCTGTGTACTTAAGTATGTTTATGTGGTGGTTGCTAACAATCTTTCTTTTCCATATTTAGTGCTTCCTTCAGGAGCTCTTGTAAGGCAGGTTTGGTGGTAATGAATTCCCTCAACATTTGCTTGTCCGAAAATGATTTTATTTCTCCTTCACTTATGAAGCTTAGTTTGGCCATATACAAAATTCTGGGTTTGAATTTTTTTTTTCAGAATGTTGAATATTGTCCCCTAAGGAGATCACTATTAATCTGATAGGCTTCCCTTTGTAGGTGATTTGACTATTATCTCTAGGTACCTATAACATTTTTTCTTCCATTTTGACCTTGGAGATCTAATCCGATGATTAAGTATTTGGGGAAGATAGAAAACCAAGTCAATGCTAAAAAAAAGGCATTCAAATGCTTTCATTTGAATATAAGAATCTAAAAATTGCTCTTCATTACAGATACATCTAAAATAAGTCAGAAGATAAAAACCAGTATTTATCAGCCTCTATTATGTTATTACTTGCTTTTCTTAGCAAGCTTATTTTATTAGGCATGTTGTAATCTGTACATAATTAACCATAGCTGTGGTATTTTACTTAACTGTATAGCCAGAGTGTCATTAGTGATAATCATGTAGTAAGTGTCCAATTTGATAAATAAAATTTATACACTTGATAATATTTGATTAATAAAGTTAAAGATGAAACTTAAGATTCAAAAATATTAGTATATTTTCCCCAGATTTCATAGGATAGCCAGAAGTCAGAGTTCATACAAATAATACAGCTGTTTGAGTCTAAAAAGTGAAACTAAACTTAGGAAGACATAGAAAACTTAGAACAACAAGTAGGGGAGATAAGGTGAAGCATTTAATCAGAAAATGAGACTAAATGAAGAATTACCTGAATACCAAAAGAGGTTGAATGTAATTCTTTATTTAATAACAAAATTAGACGTTTTTCTTAAATTTTCAAAAATGTATTATTCCCCAATCTCAAGGCATGGTACATGCTTTGTGAAATTGACTTGCAGTCACAAATTATAAAAATAATTACCTTTTAATTATAACAGTCAAAATATTTTAACTAATATTCTAGTCTAGGTCATGTGGCTATTGCCAATTAGAGTGATACATTAGGAGAAAAATGTGTATTGATATTAAAAACAAGTGGAGTATGGAGAATCAATGATTTCATATATAGTGAGAATAGGGTGGGAGAAAAATCATAAACCTCAGTGTCATTCAGGAATTATACCTGATTAGATGCTATGAAAGATCTTCACACAACACATCAACCAAATAGTGAGTAAAATAAAATTTTTGAGGTACTGCATGTCTCAAAATCATTAGATTTCTGTAAGTATCCTCCTCCTGTAAAAAAATTAAAATATATATATACTATTTTAAATGAAAATCTATATATAATATACATTCTTTTATATATTATATAATATACATACTACCTATATGCATTATTTATATGCATTATTTATATACCTTATATATAGTGTATGTACTTTTTAACTATATATAAATATTAAAGCAATATGTTTTTTATATATAGAACTTCAAGATAAAAATCAGTTTGTATGCATTTCACAAAATATCTTCAAACTCTATGAAAGGAAAGCAAAGCTTCTCAGAAATAAAAATAGACAAAAGCAAATATAGTTGCAGATATTAGCACTCAGACAGTGTTCAACGACCTTGTGCATTCTCTTTCTCTTGAAAACACACTTTTTGCTCTTCCTTCTCTTTTTCCTTAGCAAACTAGCAGCTCCCTTTCAGTATCTTTTACTGGATTCACCAACTCCAGCTAAACTCTAAATGTTGACATACTCTAGATTTCTTGGATAATTTTCTTTATATCTGTAATCACTCTCTTGGTATTTTCATTTAGTCTGAAGGCCTTAACTGTCACCTATATACTGATATTTCCCAAATTTATGTTTTCCCCCTCACCCCTTTCCTGAACTCCAGATTCATAGAAACAATCTTGTATTTGATATTCCAGTTGTATACTTAAATAAAAACCCAGATATCATATATTAAAAGTGATGTTGATTTCTATGACACCTCCTCCCAAGAAACAAAAATCATGATTTGTCAAATATTCCCTATTTTGACAAATGCCCCATATTTCAAACAGTTGCTCAGGCCTAGAATCTTGTTTTTATTGGCTATTTTACTAACCAGATCTCATAGATATTCTCTCTTAAATGCTTATGGACTCCAACTTTAAAATATTTTAAATACAACAAGTTTTTACAAATTTCGCTATTGCCCTTTACTCAGGCTTTATCCTTCTTGCTAATTAATGACCTCAAAATCCTCCAGAATGGTTTCCCTGCTTCTCTTCTTCTCACTCTATAAACTTTTTCCACACTTTACTTATAGTGCTAATAAAAATTATTTAGAAAAAAGTAAATTTAGACACAGCCATTACATCTTTTATGAAATTTAACTCAGAATGCATCATAGGCCCAAATGTAAAATGCAAAAACAATAAAACTCTTAGAAGATAACAAAAGAGAAGACGTAGATGACGTTGGGCTTGGCAATGACTTTTTAGACATATTACCAAAAGCACAATCCAGGAAAGAAAATTGATAGTCAGATTTTCTTAAAATCATAGACTTTTGCTGTGAAAAACACTCTTCAGAGAATAAAAAGACAAGTCACATACTAGGAGTCTGGGAGATTTGCAAAATGCATATTTGATACATTGCTTGTATGCAAAATATACAAAGAACTTTTAAAACTTAACAATAAGAAAACAAATGACTCATTTAAGAAACAGGCAAAATATCTGAACAGACACCTCACCAAAGAAGATATACAGATAAACATAGGAAAAGATGTTCAACATCATATGTCATTAGAGGATTACAAATTAAAACAAGATGAGATACTACAATGGTTGAAGTCCTCTGACAACAACAAGGGCTAGTGAGAAAATGGAGTAACAAGAACTCTCATTCACTGCTGATGGAAATGCAAAATAATATAGCCACTTTGGAAGATAGCGAGACAATTTATTAAAAAACAAAACATAAGTCTTATTATATGATCTAGCGATTGCACTCATTGGTATTTATCCAAATGAGTTGTAAACTTGTGTATACATAAAATACATTTATGAATATAACAGCTTTATTCACAGTTGCCAAAACTCAGAGGCAGCCATGAGGCTTTACAGCAGGTGCTTGGATAAACTGCATAGACTCATATGATGGAATATTACTCAATAATAAAGAAACAAACTATTCAGCAACAAAAAGACACAGGAATCTTAAATACAGATTGATAAATAAAAGAAATCAGTCTGAAAAAACAACTTGCTATATAATTCCAATTATATATCATTCTGAACAAGGCATAACTATAAATCAGTAGTTGAGAGCAATGAATAGGTGGAGCACAGGAGATTTTTAGGTCAGTGAAACTATAATGTCTGAATGATACTATAATGGTGAATACATTTATCAAAACTCATAAAATATACAATACAAAGAGTAAGCCCTAATATAAACTTTGGACTTAATAATTATGTATCAACATTGACTCATCAAAGGTACCACAGTAATGCAAGATATTAATAGGAAAATCTATGGGGATGGGGTAGGGTGAAGGTCATACAGGAACTGTACTTTCCACTTCCTTTCTTTATAATTCTGTAGTGCTCTAAATAATAAAGTCTATTAATGTTTTAGATAGCTACTGAAATCATATACTCACTTGGTTAAATATATCCGGTATGTTGTCAGACTTAGAATAAGTTATTGCCAGAATTCGAAAGAGACTGCATAACTCATCTCCTGGCTGTCTTTCTTTCTTCTGTCATTTTCTACCTTTTCTTGAACAGCACTGGTCTTCTTGCATTTCTTATACAAATGAAGCATTTTTCTCTTTGTGGCCTTTGCTTCTGCTACCCCTTCTACCTGGAATACTCTGGGCTTTTTATTTGCATGGCTTTCTTCTTTACATCATTTATGCTGCTGCCAGATGTCATCTCATGAGAGAGAATTTATTTGATTTAAAAAAGCATCCAGTATCACTCTATGCTCTATCTGCTTCATGCCTCTTTTTTAATACTTATGTGTATATTATATTTCATATTGATGTGTAATTATTATCTGTTTTCATGAGTATTTAAGTTTCATGAAAGAAAGGACTTTGTTTTGTACAATGCTGTATCCCAACTTCATAGAGTAATTACTGTCATTTAGTAGGTTTTCCCTAAATAGTTGTAGAATGAGCAATTGAGGGACTTACAGGGAGCCATTTTTAAATATTTTGAAGACGTATATAGATATACAAAAGTTAAAAGTAAACAATTCCTATTTACCTATGACCAGATTTAAAGAATTGTCAACATTTTGAAGAGACTCATTATATATAGTACATATTTTTTAATGGCAGTTCATTTTATCAGGATCTTTTAATATGAGTAAATGGTCTGTACAATTGACAAAAATGTCATTTTTTTGCACACACTGCCTTATTAAAACAAATTTATACAATCAAAATAACTTGAGTCATTATAAAACACTATATGTGAGTATATTAAACAATTATTACATACCTCCATGTTAACAACAAATAATACAGCAGATTAAACACCCAGTTCAGAAATATTTCTCCTGACTTTCTGCTCTTCTTTTTATACATTTATTTATTCTCCACCTCAGGGAAGTACTTTTATCCTTAACCTTTTCAATTTCTCATATCTCTGTGGCTTCCTCTTCAAAGGCCTCCTGGAACCTGCATCATTGGGACTATTTCTGCCTAAACAGTGTGACTTTTTGTACCCAGCCTTTTCAGTTTATCTTATCAACTAAGCATATGCCTCACTGAAAAACTTTCATAATTGGTCTAGAGATTCTATCAATTTTCTATACTCATACCATTTCATGTTTTAAAGAATACACTCAGCTTTAAAATGCATGGCACAGAAAGAATATATAAACTAGTATTTTCCACCTATGTGGTTATGAAAATGTTTCAAGAATTAACTTGCCTACAACAGTGCCTTGTATTTGTTTACAAAGTTACGTTTAATGACTATATATTTTTGTCAGACATTCCATCGTTACAAAGCTAAGACTGAGAGTTATCGCTTATAGTCATTCACTTTAGCCAGCAAATGTATATTGAATTTCTATTTTGTGTTAGGCATTGTTCTGACACAATAGATAGATAATGGTGACACATCAGAGAAACAATGGTGAATGGGAAAAAATGAAGTTCTAGCCTCATATCACCTTACATTTCAGTGTACTACTACTAAGCAATTTGATCAGCTAAAAAAATTAGCCTCATCAGCCTGCCCTCTTACCTAACAGATTAGCCACATACTTCTTAGGATATTTTGTTTTGCCATTTAAATGAGAAGGAAGGAAGAGCAAGATAAGAGAAACTTGATCACTTCTCTTCACATGTCAAAGTAGCTGTTATGTATTGCACACAGTGAAGGAATAGAATTAGAAAATCCACCCCAGACCATTCTCTTCAGTCTAAGCGAAACCAATTAGACTGGAATTCAGGACCTTAGGTTTGAGTTTAAAAAAAACAAATAAATGCCATAAAGGTTCTAGCCATTGCAATAAAGCAAGAAAAAACAAATACACAGAACAGAAAGGAGAAAAGAAACATTTTAAGTTTTTGCATATGACAAGACAGTGTTAATAAAGAAACCTAAAGAATACATATAAAATTAGTAGAACCAATATTTAAATTTAAAGAGGTCATAAATTATAAAGTATACAAAATGTTCATGTTTCTATAGTTTATTAATAAAACATTAAAATTAATTTTTTAATTCCCAAAACATAGCCAAATCATAAAGAGACTTAATCAACCATGTGAAAGACATAAAAATAAAACTATAAAACATTGCCGAGAGAAATATTTTTAAATCCTTAAATAAATGGAGAGATACATCATGTTCATGAATTAGAAGAATAAATATTGTTAACTCTCCCAAAGCTTACATATAGATCCAATGCAATGTGAAGCATAATTTCAAGTGTGTATTTGAGGAAGAGAGAATTAGAAATTGACAATCTTGCTTTAAAATTTTTATGAAAACACAAAGTTCATAGACTAGCTAAACAATTCTTAAAAGAACAAATTTGGAAACTGTTTACCACTTGATTTCTACTCATCACAAAAGAATAGTAATAAAGACAATGGTATTGGTGTAAAGATATATGCATCAATAAAATAAGATAGGACATCTAGAAATGCTCTATGTATATAGTCAGTTGTTTTTGGCAAAGATGCCAAGACAATTCAATGGTAAAGAATGGTCTTTTCAATAAATGTTGCTGGAACAACTAAATATCTATATGGAAAAATTAAAACCTCACTCTTAGATAATGATTTCTTAGATATGACACATGGAGCATGAATCATTATATAAAATATGATTGATTGAACTTCATCAAAATAAGAAACCTGTGGTCTTTAAAAGACGCTGTTAGAAAATTAAAATACAAGCCATATAATAGTCACAGACACATTCACCCTAATATATCTGTCAACAGAAGTGTGTCTTAATATATACTTTTCACAAATTAACAGGGAAAATACTTGAACAGATATTTCAAATATTACAGAAACAAAATATGAATGGCCAGTAAGTGCATTAAAATAACCTCAAGGATGTTATTTGTAAAAGAAATGTAAATTAAAATCATGACATGATATCACTAGACACTCATCACACTATCTAAAATTTTTTTAAAAGATAAGCCTTATGAGTTGTTGATGAGAATATATTCCAACTGGAATACTCATACTTTGCTGGTGGGAATGCAAAATAGTACAACTACTTTGTGAATGTGTATAGGTTTCTTATATATTTAACAAACAGATTATTACCATATGATCTCTAGGTATTTACACAAGGAACATAAAAATATATACCCACATAAAGACTTTACAAAAATGTTCATGGCAGCTTTATTTATAATAAATTAAAAATACAAGCCAGGTGTGGTGGCACACACCTGTAGTACCAGCTATTAGGGAGGCTGAGGCAGGAGCATTGCTTGAGCCCAGGAGTTCCAGGCTGCAGTGAGCCGTGATCTATGATTGTACCACTGCTCTCCTGCTGGGGTGACAGACGGAAACTCTACCTCTAAATAAAAATAAAAATAAATGAGAAGAAAACAAATTGTTTCTCAATAGGAGAATGGACAAGGAAATTCTGCTGTGCTACTACTCAGCAATAAAAATAACAAACTACTGATCCATATGACAACTGGGATGAATCACAAAAGCTTGTTCTGAGCAAATGTGCCAGTCTTAAAAGAATGCATAGTGTATGCACATGTAAACTCATAGGCGCTCTAGACACTATAGGTTAATAGACATTATAGGTTAATCTTAGTTTTACAATGTTAACATCTGAATTTATTTATATTTATAATTATGTATCTCCAATGAAAATTTCATATGTTCTTACAAGGTTAGTTTTCCCAAATAAGATTATGATTTTCAAATTATATTCTGATAAATAATCTAACATAACCTATTTTTAACTCGTGTCAGTATTAAATTAAGCATTCTAATTAAGAATGACTACCTTTTTTCATCCTGCATACAACTATCATTTGGAGAACGTGGTTCTTCTATGTCCATAGTTGTGCTGAATCAAGCCCTGACAATGAGCCCCTTCTTTAGCAAAATTTGGAAATGAAATTCTGATCTTAGTCTAGCTGGTTTAGGTAGCATTGTATTTCCTGGTTCCATTTTCTTTTTAATACCTAGAAACATATCTATCCCTGTCTTATTTTTTTTTGTCAAATATTCCCAATGGATTTCTGTTACTTGTCACTAAACAGTCTCAATCACTACAGCTAAAGTCAATGGTAGTAACCAGGCTACCCAAGGAACAATATTCCAGAAATATTCAGGTGGTTGTATTATGGCCTAAATGAATAAAAATCAGTATACCCAGCACAAAGGCCAAATTCATGTATATAGAGTGATATTGGCAATATAAGAAAATGTAATTTACATAGTTTTTGATATAACATGATTATTAAAATTCTTTTTTATAAGCTCATAAATTAGTACATTTTTAATCAGTATGAAATACATACATTTATCTCATTAATATTTTGGTTTATTCATTTACCTTTTCAGATGCTTTAAGGTAAATTTGCCCTCATGACTTAATTGCTTCTGGGTATAATGAGAAACCATTGCGCTTGAGTAAGTTTGGGAATTAATCCCTGACAATGTTTACAATAAACTTTGTGAGACCTTATGTTAGCCTTCTGATGTCATTCCTCTCCAAAAATATTTGTTTTATTCCAACTTGAACAGCAAGGTCTTAGTAAAATCCCTATGGTTTGTGATATGTAGTTGGAGTGTATGTGTCTCTGCTCTTATTTGTTCTTTATATGCACTAATGTATAACATAAGCATTACTGTATAGTGCAAGGATTTATGGCAGAAATAAGTTGAGTTTGGTTCAAATTCCCACACTGGGAATATTGGCAAATGAGAAATATAAATCATCAAAGCAATTTTATAAAACTGTTAAGCTATTAATGTTAATCCCACCTTGTTCCCAAAATAAATTGACAGCTTAAAAACATGAAATAATATATAGAAAGATAGCATAAATTAACAATAGGTGAGAAAGGAAAAAAGATTAAATAGGTGAGATTAAACATAGCCAAATACAACATATATAAATATGCATATTATGAAGTACTTTATACTGTTTATTAGAGGAATCTGCAATTTGGACTGTGATTTTCAACTGTCAGCTAAAAAGGAAATCTTGATTTGATACACAATTCACAGTGGCTTTGCAATAAATCTCAAACCACATTTCCAAGGGCAGACACAATTATTTCCAAATTCCAACACTTTAAAGCAATTTATTAAATAAATGCTACAAAAAAAGAACACCGAGGCCAGGCGTGGTGGTTCATGCTTGTAATCCCAGCACTTTGGGAGGCCGAGGTGGGCAGATCACGAGGTCAAGGGGTCAAGACCATCCTGGCCAACATGGTGAACCGCGTCTCTACTAAAAATACAAAAATTAGCTGGGCGTGATGCCACGCGCCTGTAGTCCCAGCTACTCGGGAGGCTGAGGTAAGAGAATCTCTTGAACCTGGGAGGCGGAGGTTGCAGTGAGCCGAGATTGTGCCACTGCCCTCCAGCCTGGCGCCTGGCAACAGAGCGAGATTCCGTCTCAAAAAAAAAAAGAAAAAGAGAAAGAAAAAAAAAAGAAAAGGAAAAAAGAAACACTTAATAGAGTGTAATGGACATTATCCTTACACAGACCATCTTAATGTCCATTAGGAGGCTGTTTCTTAATGTTTTCCTCAATGTCTTTTCACTGAAGAACAATGCACTCCTAGCAAGTATATCCTAGGGGCCAAGGTGGAATACATGACCCTCATTCTGTGTTCTATATTGAAAGACATATTAAAGATGAAATATATAAAAATAAGTATAAAGATGATTTACTCAAAAGATATTAGGTAGTTCTGACACTGAAAATGTGGTCCCTGATCAGTAAGAACTCAGCATTCATGTATTCTATAATGTTCACACAAGCTTATGATGCTTCCTTAACTACGAATGTGGGGTTCACACTACATTCTCCATGGAAACTTTATGGAGCAATCAACAGAGGAACTTGCCTAAAGTAGGTATTTCAAAACAAAGAAAGGAAGTTTGTTTTGAAAAAACAAAAAGCTTGATATAGCTGGGTTAGAGAGGACTTAAGAGGAGAATGATGAGAGAAAAGTCTGAAAAAATAAAGGATAGATCTGTTGTTTTCAAACCATTATATTTGGGTATACCTTAAAATAATTTTCAAAAGCTGTGCACATCTCATACATTTTTATACTAACATTTAAACTTTTTGATCACACTTTAAAAAACTATAAAGCAAAAAATTTCCACTGTATATAAGTAGTGATATTTGAAATAAAACGGTTGCATCACTCTTTTAAAAGTAGCTAATGAAATTTAAATACCAAGGTGAATTATTCATGATAGTCTATTTTAAAAATACACGGATATGCTATTTTTTTTTTTTTGAGATGGACTCTTGCTCTGTCACCCAGGTTGCAGTGCAGTGGCACAGTCTCAGTTCACTGCAACCTCCACCTCCTGGGTTCAAGTGATTCTCCTGCCTCAGCCTCCTGAGTAGCTGGGATTACAGGCACCTGACACCATGTCCAGCTAATTTTTGTGTTTTTAGTACAGACAGGGTTTCATCGTATTTGCCAGGCTGGTCCCGAACTCCTGACCTCAAGTGATCCGTCCACCTTGGCCTCTCAAAGTGTTGGGATTACCACCGCGCTTGGTGGGGTACGCTATTCTTATTGGAAATTATATATCATCCTTTTTTTAACCCCTTAAAATTACTTTTAATTTTACTCTTTTCACAGATTTTCTGTTTAATGTAATTTTTATGCTTCATGCACTTCAATTGATGATCTATCAAACTTTCCTGAAACAAAATAGGAATATGATAGAAATTATTTTAAAATTGTTTTTATGATTATAAGACTAAACATGAAAATCTTCTAGGTGATGTATTATAATTATCATGAAATCTATTAAAATGCTAAACATGATATTGAATTTTTAAAATAAGTAAAATTGTATTCGTTTTCATATGATGAAGGTGACATTTGTCCAGTTAATTCACATCCCCTAAATGAATAATTTTGAATGCTAGAATGAGATATAACAATATTAGTTCTATGAGTCCACCAACAGAGTTTCACATAGAGGCATTTAACATATTTTAGTGTCTTTCAAAATAATATGAGAGAATTAAGATTTTGTTAAATTTCAATATATCTTTATCAACACAATAAATGTTGACAAAATGCTTTATTATTATCATGTGCTTTAAATATATTTTTCTGAACAACTATGAGCTGCATATTCAGCTCTTTTACTTTATGTATAATGTCTAACATGAACAAAACCCTATTTTAAAATAAATTATCTAAATCAGATTTTTTTTTTAGAAAAAGCCTAACTTCATCGTTTATTTCAAATATACAATATACTATATGTTTGGAGGAATATTATTTTAAAACCAAATATTATAAAAACTGAAGAGAAACAAATTGGAACACCTGTTTAAGGATGTTTTACTAAAATCAATCAAGATTAAAATTATATAGCTATATTATTGTTAATTCATTTTAAGACCCCATCACAATATGTATTCAATGTGCTGTTTCTTATTGTTTATTTGTAATAAAGGAATATAATATATAGTTAAAATCATAAATGATTTACATGGTGAGAATTATGACAAAAGGCATAATATTTTGGTAAAGTTTGGGAACATTGCTTTCTGTATATGACTTTTTAAGAAAATATAAATGTCAAGAATAAAATTCCTAATTAATTTTATTAACCTTCTTATGCATTATGCCTAAACTAATAAAGCAGAAATGTTTGAACTTCTAAAAGCAATTCATTCAACATCTAATGTATAATTTTACTTTTTGATAACTATAAGAAAGTATAAGAAAATTTTAATCATTTTATTAAATATAAAAAAAGATAATTGATTTGTGCTGGAATAAGTCTTCATGACATAGTTGATAAAATAGGCTCTTAGTTAAATTTATCAGTGAGGGTTCAGTAAATAAAACAGAGGTTCTAGGAGTATTATCAAAATGAGGAAATTACTATAGGAATTAAAACTTTTATGAATGTAAGGGGAGCTTAGAAAGTGGAGGTCTAGAAGGGGAGAGTCAGAAGCTCAAAGAAATTGTCATTAATCAATCCTCTGTAAGAACTAATGCGCGTAAATAAAGTCCAGACTTGCTAGAAAATCTAAGAACCTGGGATGGTTTTCTGCCCAAGCTGCCTCAGGAGTTGCCTCCATGTGGTAGCTGCCCAGGAGCTGCCAAGTCCAAGTTCCTTGTGGTGGCCCAGGCTGCTGTTGGTCAGCAGTGACAGCAATGAAGAGGCAGAGCAGAGGAGAGCAAGGACAAGTAGGGGTTCCAGGCATCTTTCCAGGCATCTGTGTCTAACCTTAAAACAAACTGAAAAGAGATTTCTTGGAAATCTAGTTCTCTGATTTTTCCCAGTTGACATCACACAATGCAACACAGTAACTGATTATGAAATGCACACTGAGCTGACAAAAAAGTGCATATTTTTATCTGCAATTTTTCTCCATTGGAACATTAAAATTTTTGTGGTCCCTAAAACATTACAGTTATCTTCGTATATATCAATTACACTAACATATACTTCTTCATCTATTAAAAAGTACTTTCCAGCTAATGACAGAACATAGAAGCATGAATATATACAAAATGAATTGCACATCTGTGAGTAGGTGGAAGAAAAGACCATTTATTTTCATTTAATATTTTGAACCAAACACTCCTTTTGCTTTCCCTCATCTATCTTCTCCATGAGGTCTCTGCCTCTTTTGAAAGCCAGTGGATGAAAGATGTGTGCTCCTTAAAACAAAATTCCCATCACTGTTGCTGCCCACATACTCTATAAGGATCCAAACAAGTGCCAAAGCAAGTTATTTCTGAAGTCATGCTTTGTGTGTAATAGCAATGTGTTTAAGACAAGAAGAGGCAGTAAGACCTCTGATGAGATAATTTTCCATTTTTAGATGTCCCAAAGTATTTTTCATGACTAAGAAATGTACTATAAAAAGATTCTGGATGAGTAAATTGTACGTATCTTTTTCCCTCTATAAGGTAGAGAAAGAGAAAATATGAAAAGCTAGGTGGGAAAGGAAAATTTACATTGTTAGAAGAGAATACATTTGGAATTTGAAGATTATGAAATTTATTCCTTTAAAACTACTCATTTTCAAACCTTTATATTGAGGTACACAGTAAAATAATTTTGAAAAAACTATGCATATCTCATATATTTCAGATTGACATCTAAAACTTTTAATTAGATTTAGAAAGGTATAAAATTTTTTATTGTACATAAATAGTGATATTTTGAAATAAAATAGTTACATCACTCTTTAAAAGTACCCAATGGAATCTAAATACGAGAGTGATTTATCCATGATTGTCTATTTTAAAATATATGGGCAAGCTATTATTATTGGAAGTTACACATCATTCTTTTTCTTAACTCCTTCAAGTTACTTTTTAATTTTACATTTTTCGTGAATTTTCTGTTTGATGTAGCAGTTTTTGTGTTTCAAACACTTCATTTGATCTTCTATCACACTTTTCTGAAACGAAATATGTTACAATTGAAAATTGTATTGTGTAATGTGTTGAAGAATGGGGACCACAGCGTATAGGGTAGGAAGTCAAAGCAAGAGAAGACTGATAAATTTACAGAAAAAAAAAAAAAAACATTTAGGGGAAGAAAGTCTGAGAACAGTTGGAGAAAATGCAGGAGTGGTATTAAATGAGAGACCAAAAATAATTGGAAGTTATAATTTGAGAGGACAACACTTAAATTTAATATTTCATAGAGAAAACATCTTAGTTCATAGCAGTGTTCGACTGTGGAAATATATGGCTAAATCAGAGTGCAGAAGAATTGTACTGAGTAACGGTCACAGAATTAAGAGGTTCAAATGTAAGACTGATTAGTGCGTATATGTTCAATTATTTAAAATCATGGCAAGGCTTTAGATAGAAAGGGGAAAAATATGTGCTCTTACATTTGTACAGCCACCAAAGATGGCAGTCAGGTAAGGCATAGAGAGCTTAGATTGGAGTTTCCTCATAAAACTATTTCCATCACCCCATGGTAGATGCAAAATGGGTGCATTGGAAGAATCAACCAGAGCATGGAATAATAAGCTTCTGAGGGAAAGAGTACGTCTACAGGCAACAAAATACCCCATCCTCCTAGAGTTTGGAAAAGCATCAAACCATAGCAGGCTGAGTATTCCTTACAGGAAAATGTATAAAATATTGTTAATGTAAAAATCAGTCCTTTTTTTTTTTTTTTAAGACGGAGTCTCGCTCTGTCGCCCAGGCTGGAGTGCAGTGGCGCGATCTCGGCTTACTGCAAGCTCCGCCTCCCGGGTTCACGCCATTCTCCTGCCTCAGCCTCCCAAGTAGCTGGGACTACAGGCACCCGCCACCACGCCCGGCCAATATTTTCTATTTTCAGTAGAGATGGGGTTTCACCGTGTTAGCCAGGATGGTCTCGATCTCCCGACCTCGTGATCCGCCTGCCTTGGCCTCCCAAAGTGCTGGGATTACAGGCATGAGCCACCGCACCTGGCCAAAATCAGTACTTTTTAAATTGAATCTGAAACAATAGAATATAAGCCAAAGAAATTGCAGCAGACATTGTTCATTGCTTAGTCAATGACCATTTTCTCTTCTTACAGCTGATACGAGTTATTCCAGGTCTCACTACTCGACCTCTGCTTGACTCAAATAAATCCTAAATACACGAATCCAATCATGTTTCCCCATTCTATTAATCAGAGATTCGCTGAGAATTGACCAAATAGATAAAAAGGGAATGAGGGAATGCAGAGCTCTGGGAAAGAAGAAAGAATGACAAGAACTCCGCCTTTAAGGACATCACTGAGTCAATGAATTGACCAACCCACCAAACGTGCATTCCCCAGACAGCTAGTTAAGGGAGATAATAAAGCCTTAAGCCATTTGGGCATTTTATCTATCTATCTATCTATCTATCTATCTATCTATCTATCTATCTATCTATCATCTATCTATCATCTATCATCTATCTATCTATCTATCTATTTATTTATTTTGAGACGAAGTCTCACTCTGTCACCCAAGCTGGAGGGCAGTGGCATGATCTCAGCTCACTGCAACCTCTGCCTGCTGGGTTCAAGCAATACTTCTGCCTCAGCCTCCCAAGTAGCTGAGACTACAGGTGCACACCACCATGCCCGGCTAATTCTTTGTATCTTTATTAGAGATGGGGTTTTGCCATGCTGGCCAGACTGGTCTTGAACTCCTGACCTTGTGATCCACCCACCTCAGCCTCCCAAAGTGCTGGGATTACAGGTGTGAGCCACGACACCTGGCTTTTAGTTTCTTATAGAGGAAAGCATCCTAAAGAAAACAGTCATTTTTCCAACAATTTTAAAATTATGGCTTCAAAACATTGCGAGTTAAAACATTATTATATAAAGAGAGTAAAAAATGATTTCTCCATGTGATTTAAGCACTCAATGTTTTTGACAACTTTGTTATTACTCTATCAGCAATTCTTCCCAATTATTCTGTAAGATAAGGTCAAATTTTCATGATTTTAACTATAAAGAAGCCAAGATAAGGAGAGATCAAGTCGTTTGTTTCAGAGAACCCAGCAAATCTATGTAGTAATTCTCCCAGGAAAAACCTTTTTTCCCCAGTGTTATTGAATTATAATAAATAAAAGTTGTTTATATTGCTAATTGCTAGTATATAATGTGACAATTTCATATATGTGTGTATATATATAGTAAAATGACTATTACGATCAAGTTAGTTTAAAAAGTCATCACTTCACATAGTTTTCTTTTCTTTCTTTTTTTTTCTTTTTTTTTTTTGCTGTGTTGAGAGCACTTAGCATCTACTCTCTTAGCAAATTTCAATTTCAAGTACAATACAGTATTATTAACTATATTGACCATGCTGTACATTACATCTCCAAAACATATTTATCTTATAACTGAAAGTTTATACCCATCAATCAACTCCATCCCCAACCTCTCCCACTGCCTCCTCTCCTGGAAAACACCATTCTCTCTCCTGTGAGTTTGACTTTTTAAGATTTCATATATAAGTGATATCATACAGTATGTATTTTTCTGTGTCTGGCTTATTTCACTTAGCATAATGTCCTCCATGCAATGATTTTTTGAATATGACCCCAATAGCACAGGCAACAAAAGCAGAAGTAGACAAGTGAGACTACACTAAACTAAAAATCTTTTACCCAACAAAGAAAACAATAAATAAAAGGAAAAGGCAACCTATGGAATGGAAGAAAATGCTTTCAAGCCATATATCTTACAAGGAGTTAATATCCAAATCTATAAGAAACTCATACAACTCAATAGCAGGCAAGAACTCCTGAATCAGAACTGTCTTCCTGTCTTTTCTTGCTCTGGTTCACTTTAGCGTTATGGGCTGTCAGGCAGACACATGTGTTTCCTCCTCCTACAACCAGTAGAGTGTGTTAAAAATCATGGAAGTGCTGAAGTAACTTTTATAATTTACAGTTTTTCTCCAAGCTGAATACTCTTGGGAATCAGCCAGTGGCATAGTCTTAGTGAGCTTTGTGCCCCTGTTTAACATTTATATAGAAATCTAATTACCGGAAAAATTCCTTGCTTCTGCTGACATTTTGACAAACGTTTAAGAAATCATATAAGGGATTATTTCAACTCTGACAACATGAAAAAGAATTCTGCTAATTGTAGAGGAATTTTAACATACTTTCAGCATCGTACTCTCTTAATACCTTCACTGCTTTTGTTAAAAAAAAAATTCCAAGAGATTAGTTAATATTGAATAAAACAGTTTAAACAATTCTATCCTTAGAATATCCCCTCAGGAGATTATTTCCCTTTTTCCTTCGGTAATATTTTGATATTTCTTTCATTTTATCACATTTTCAGTCTTCAGTGACTCCAAATTAATACAACTAATTCAAATATTGGATTTAAATCCAAATTATAAAAACTCTATTAGAAACACTGCTAGTTAATATTGATATTCACCATAAGCATTTAAGAAGAAAAACAAATTGTAAACATTTTTATTTAAATGCATTTACCAAAATGCTAAACAAAGTATTTACTTTTTTTGACTGAGAAAATTGGTGGGATACACATGATTAATTCCGAGAGAGATTGGTTAAATATGTCAATTTAGTGCTGCAGAAATGTAATTGCATCAAAAATATCTAAAAACATAAGTACACAAAATGATCTCTAGAGTTTAAATTTGTTATTAGAGAAACACAGTGAAAGAATAAAAGAGGTAGTGGAGAGAATTCCATAAAATATATGGTGTATTAGTACAAACAGTTCTCTTTATCTATAGGTAATAAAAATACCCATAGCCAGTTTAATTATCTGTATTTTATATTTGGATTCATTTTGTGCCTAAATATGTTATTCCTTCTGTAATTTTACAGGCATTTTAAAATTTCATATAGGATATTTTTATATTCACTATACTTTTTACTACATATTTTTCTATAACCACTTAATTTCTTTTAGAGAACAGGAGATTATAACCCATAAAATATAACAATAATTGAATTTACAGAATCGTGTTTTTAATAAGAAGTATCATGACTTTCAGCAAATTATAAATTTGAAGACAGTTATTACATCTGTTTTTCTATCTTTTTGTGCTCAGGTTATAGCCCAATGCCTTACATGAGGATGGTGCTCAATAAATGTTTATTAGCAAATCTGAGTATAATAAATTTGCCTTTTTAATTCAGTAAAATATGCACATAGAAGAATTAGTTTTTGAGCAGCAGCATGATATTAGATAAAGTATGTGTTCTGAACTCAGACAAATTTTGGTTAGAATCTTTGGTCTGACAGTTGTTACCTATGTCACCTTAGGAGAGTTACATCACCTCTGTGAATGCAGTTTCCTCATTTATAAAGTGGGGCATGCATAAACCATACTGTGTATCAGCACCAGTGGCAATGTATGTAAAGCATCTGACACATTTGCCACAGGTATATATATTCATTAAATGCTGGCAGCTATCTTTATTGCTTATTTTTACTTTTGAGTTGTCTATAAATGTAGGTATTTATATTATTCAAGCTTGATATACAACAGGTAAATTTCATCATAGGAAAAGTTAATTTTTGACTGCATGTACTACACGTTCATACCCTTCATCCCCTCCTTATATTTTCTCTGCTAGTAATTAATTCCCTGATGATAGCTCCTTGTTGTCAGAGTGGCTGCTCTAACATGGATGGGTTTCCCAGCCCTCAAGCCAGAAATCGTCCTATACAATCTATATTTATTTTATCTCCTCATTATTTTAAATAGTAACAAAAATTCTGCAGTCATTTGCAAAATAGTGAAATAATTTCTGTTCAATTATTAGTGAATGAGAATAAGTATATTCATCTTTCCCAACAACACTTACATCTTCACTGCTGCTTTTAATGTGGACACACAAAGATATGAAAAATAACATTTCTTCCCTCAAGGGGCTTCAAATATATTGGGAAATATTTACTATATGTTAGTAATGAAAAGAAGACAATACTTATTTTTTTTCTACATTTTAAAACCCTCCCTAACCCATTTTTATTTTTAAGCTTCTTCTAATCCTTTCTGTTTTAAATGGTAGATAAAGATGTTATTCTGCAGGTTAAATCAGTTGAAATGATTATACAAGCCAGGAGTTCCTGACAAGAGAGTAGGTTTCAGCAAATGCCTCTTGGATTAATTATTAAAAACAAAATCTTGCATCTGACTCCAAAAATAAAAGAAAATTATAGCATGTGCCATAAATTAAAGTGCCAAAATTTTCTACTGAATTTCAGACAATTTGTCACCCTATTTTGGGGAGGTGGGTCCAGGGACAGGGTGTGGGAGCAGAGATGGAATCAAAGATGCACATTGAAGGATGAGTCATTGGGACACACAAGTTGCAGGGAATACAGATAACAAGCTATCCATAAGCGGAGGAACGTGATGAACAAAGACAGCAAGATACTAGTGATATGACAATCATTCAGATGTTTAAAGAATCTACTTTAAATTTTGAATCCTCTTTTAACAGAAATAACAGAAACTTCATCTGAGCTAATTTGGAGTTCTCAAATTTATTCACAGTTGTGTCTAAATTTTTAAAAAAACAAGTATTTCTAAGGTATGAGAAAATTGGAACATCTCATTTTTTTTTGTTTTATTTGTCCTTGCTGGTATCCATTGAAACTCCAGTTTCTTGTCTCTTCCTTTTGATAGGCAAAGCTAGTGAAAGAACTAACTTTTCTTTGCTTTATGTTGCTGTGACATAAGAAGCCACAGCCAGCCAACAATAGTTTGTCTGGGATGGAAGTGTGTATGTTTAGAAGAAAAATCTGGTAAAAAAAAGTTAAGATTTCAAATATATTAAACATTTGTAATATAAATATTCGAACAGTAATGAATAACTCATTGTTATAAACTGAAGAGGAGTTTTAGACAGAAAAAGAGTCTCCCACTGGCAGAGGAAGTAAAATCAGATTTAAGCACACCAAAGTCAAAGCAGGGAACAACTTAGCAGTTTGTAGGGCTCTGCGTTTGTCATTGTTGCCTGCTAACCAAGGGCAAGAATCAGGTCACAAACAATGTCCTGACCAGGCAGTATCTGTTACAGGGTGCAGCACAGATTTTCTATTGATTGCTATAGCCAGAGAGGGTAAGAAAAAAAAAGAAGGAGAAGGGGAAGGGGAAGAGGAGGAAGAGGAGGAAGAGGAGGAAGAAGAGGAAGAGGAGGAAGAGGAGGTAGAGGAAGAAGAGGAAGAAGAAGAAGAGGAAGAGGAAGAGGAAGAAGAAGAAGAGGAAGAAGAAGAGGAAGAGGAAGAAGAAGGAAGAGGAAGAGGAAGAAGAAGAGGAAGAAAAAGAAGGAGGAGGAGAAGAAGAAGAAGTTCTTCCTGGAAAAATCAGTGGCTGAAAGAGGTACAATTATTACTTGTTGGACTGACCACCTATTATTTATAGTTTGATGAAGATACATTGGCTAATGAGCAAATATTTTATGGCTTATTCTATGTGGGCCTTATATTATTCTCAAATCATTCTTTAGTTTTCTTTACAAAATTCAAGATAAATTAACTACAGGATCACAGAAGACCCTCAGAGGCCATAGCTAACAGCAGATTGAGTGACTCCTTTAACAGACTGACTACAAACAGCAAAGTTACAATAAAATGTTATTTATTTTATCAATTCTGACGAAAAAAAGCAATAATTTGTTACTGATTGTGCTGCTGTAACAAAGAGTATGGATCATCAGGAAGATTAGGAATTTAGAAAAAGAAATGTAGGACCAGGACAAAGTATGAAGAAGATAACTCAGGATGGACAATGTCATAAAACAACCTCATAAACATTTTCTCCAGAGATCTGATAAAGACTGTATCAGTGTTCCATCAGAGAAGCAAACACAGTAGGAGTGATCTAGAGTACTGATTTATTGTATGAGTGGGACCTCAAGCAATGGTGAGAACAGGTAGATCAATCTATGCAGGTTATTGTCTGTTGCCGTGATTCTAGGTCAGCCTGACAAGCCACTGGGAAATAAAATGGTAGCTGAGACCTGCAGAAACAAATCACAATCCATGAAGGGGCGGCTACTGATAGCCACAAGGATAGAGTGGAATCAGTGTCTGTCTGTCAGCACCTGTAACCATGATGCCCTGATGGCTACAAAAGGTGACACTCTGCCATAAAGCTACACTCCACTTGGCCCAAAACCTGAAGAAGCTGCAGACGTGATGAGAACTGAGGGAAATGAAGTTCTCATGATTGTCCCATTCTGTCAAAGTGAGCTAGCAGATCACCAAAACGGTACATGAGCATCCACATCTTCAGAGCTTAAAATATGCCTTTCAAATCTGGCACAAAATGTCTTGTGGCCAATGCCTACAGGGAAGGGAATTTTGGGAAATACACTTTCAGTTTAGGTAAGTACATAGTATAAAATTGCTACAGATAGTTAATACCATTTACGTTAATTATAAATGAGTATTTTTAAAAATTATTTGTCCCCAGTACAGTTGATTTATATTTATGAACTACTTACTAAGTGGTTTATTGGTTATTTAATAGTGTAATAATACCAATGCTAGATTGTATGATAGCAAAGTATATGCTTAAAATACCAATAAAATCGAGGGACTAAAATTAAATATTTTAAACAAATTTGAAATAATTTGATATATCCAAAAAATATGGCCAAACAAACATTTTGGGCATATTTTTTGTTATTTTATAGCTTGGTTGTGTTTTATATTGAACTGCGTATTACTGGATGGGCAACAGGTAAAAGCATAGCATAATCTTAAACGTTGCTTAAGATCACCAAAGAGACTAAGCCAATCTTTAGTTGTACAATTGTCAAACGATAACTGGGTTGTCTATACAAAAATCCCAAGGTAAAACAAAAAGCTTTTAAGGATTGAACAAGTAAAACCTT
The DNA here is from genome assembly GCF_028858775.2 of Pan troglodytes. Classification (NCBI taxonomy): domain Eukaryota; kingdom Metazoa; phylum Chordata; class Mammalia; order Primates; family Hominidae; genus Pan; species Pan troglodytes. The sequence goes on along the minus strand of NC_072398.2, from coordinate 57,126,751 downwards.
AACAGACTAAATCCAATCAGCTTTTGAAGTCTCCTTCCTGGTAGCTAGGCTGGGAGTACCAGAGATTAGCAGCACCCCTTGTAAAACGAAGTCTCAGTAGAGCCCATGCTGTATGTGTGTTGAATTTTGTACCTCTAGTGGAACTAGAAATCTGTTCTATGTTATCTGTCTGGAATTTTAAACATATAAAGACTAAACTTCATAGGAAACCATAGAAATACAATGTTTTCTTTCATTTTATGAATAAATAAAAACTAGTGGTGACGTGCCAACTATCACAAATTCATTCAGGCATGCCAAATTGATTTGTGAAAATGTGAACAGATTTTAAGCCCCTTTTTTATTTCCTTTCTCTTTACATATTGTGTATTCTCACAGAAACTGATGGAAAAATCTATGTAAATAAACTGAGATTCCGAACTAAGGTTACCAGACAAAATGTAGGACATCCAGTTAAACTTGAAATTTCAGATAAACAATACTTTTTATAGTATATGTACTGCATGGTACATAGAATATTACATGGGGCACACTTACACTAAAAAAGTATATCTGTTATCTGAAATTAAAGTTTAACTGGATGTCCTGTATTTTTATTTGAGGTGTCTGGCAACTGTACCCTGAGCATGTGGTAGAAAATTAATATCAAAAATCCATATCTGAATTATAGGAATGCTCCCCATAAGGACATGCCAGACAGCCTTTCAGAAGGCTAAAAAGGAATCTTTTGGGAGACTATATTTGTAAATTTTCATGATGGGGAAGAAGTCTCCTACCTCTTTATCCCCATCTCCATTCCATCCCAGGAGGATCATGTTATTATTGTAACCAGTTTAGCCTGAGAGGCCTTCCTGAGTCAACAAAAGTAAACAAGATTGGCTATGTATCTTCCCATTCCCCAGGTGTTTATCACTTTTGTCATTTTTACCTTTTCTCCCAATGTTTCTTAGGAGCAATCTCAGCTGCTAATATTGGAAAGGAATGAAAAAGATTCTGTTGTCATAAAAGTGCCTCCAGTATTTTTTATTATGCACTGTGGTGATATAACTAGCTTAAAAAGTAATCTTTCAAACCATCAAGAGAGAAAGAAAGGGCTGCTGAAACCTCAGAAAGATAAAAATAGAAAAAATGTTAAAACTGCAACTGATGCCATTCTAATGTTTTCAACAGTTTCCTCTTTCGGAGTTTTGAGAGTTTAACCTTTAAAGAAATATTAGGAAAGAACCGGACAAAGGATTATAAATAAGGTCTATAGCTACAAAACAGAGGAAAAAAAAAAGGAATGAACAAAAATCAGTCAGGTGAGTGAGGTGGTTTTAAGCAGTATCCCCTCTCCTATGCCCTGTAAAAATAATTATAAAATATGTAAAACAAAAGTTATTTGTATCATTGCAAAAGTTTATTGTTGACAGATTTTTAGTAATTTTTCCAGCTAAGTTGTGTTGACACCCATAGTCATAGGAAGCTAACAGTAGGAGATTTTAGGATAAAATCAGTATAATATAGTTCTTAGGAGCATAGCCTTCGTAATTCAATAGACTGGAATAAAATATGGATTCTGCTCCTTAGCAAACATATGATTTTGCACAGGTAAGCTGCTTAACCTTCTAAAGTCCTAGTTTGCTTTCCCCATTTGTAAACTGTTGTTATTAATGGGGCCTATTTTATGGGGCTGTGCCATGATTAAGTGAAAAAATGTATGTAAAATTCTTGGAATAGGGCCTAACAAGTAATTAGCTCTAAGATAATTATTACCTATGATACAGCTCATTTGTTCCTAATGAATTTATTTCATTAATTATCCAGAAGAAACATATGAAGTTTTGCCTTTTAAGACTGTTAAGGAGAGCTGAATGAGCATATGGAAGCACACAGAGGAAAAAGATGTGTTCATTCATTCATTAATTTAGGAAATTCATCCTGAATACCTGCCATGTAGGAAGTACTGTGGAGTCTAAAGTTACAAAGCTGGATAAGCCGCTCCCTGTCCTGAAGACTATACCAGCTAGTGAAGGAAACACACAAGGTACAAGCCACTCTTTTACAGTGTGTTGAATGCAGTGATACAAATATTCACAGGGTGAAAGACACTTGCCAGAGTCTGGAAGAACAGATAAGGAGTCATCCTTGAGGATACATATCTTTGTTTAGTCTTGAAATATGTACATGAATTATTCATAAAAAGAAAGGAGAATATTTAGAAGATGTTTACAACATAACTCCGGCTTGGGATTTCATTGTAGCATAGTGCAGGGACCTACAACAGCAACAGGGATCTAATGCAAAGCTTGACACAAGAGCATCAGGAGATTAATCTAGAGTGAAAACAAAAACCAGATAGTGGAAGGTCCTGTGTAGAGTTAGGTGTTTAGATCTTATTTTGAGGGCAGAAAGAGACTAAGGATGGATTTTAATGAAGGGGTAGATACAGATCAGACTTTTCTTGTTTAAAAGATCACTCTGGAAGCAAGACAAGATTTTATTGGAGGGAAGTGTAGGGAGAGGTAGGAATACTCCATCTATTGTGTCATTAAGGTGAGATTCTCATTAAGAAAATGGAAACGGCAGTAGAGATAGGAAAGAGGAAAGGGAATCAAGAAATGTTCAGAAAGTAGAATGAGCAGGATCAGAATGTGAGGGTCAAAGGGAAAGGGTTAATCAATGATCTCTGCCAAGTAGTTGCTTTAGGACACAGGTTAGAGGAAGTCAGAAAAAGGGCAGCACATCCAGTTTCTATTAAGTCCTTAAGTAATTGACAGCATCAGCAGGATACCCTAATTGTGAAGGCATTAGGATGAGACTATTTCAACATATCCTTACCTGTTAGACTTCTAACTTTTCTGAAAAATTCAGAAGTAGTATACAGGATCCAGGTTTTAAAGTTCTTGGCCAATGCAGTACATAATTTCAATTAGCCTTTTCATTTCTAAAAATAGTTTCAGGTGAAAATAGTTTCTACCTCCAGTAAAGAGAAGAAAAAGAGAAGAAAGTAGTCAAGGGTACAAGATTTATGTTAAACTTTGCCTTTAGTGGGCAGCAAGGCATATGTCGTAAATTAGTTCATATAAGTTACTAAAAAGAGTGAAAACTAGATATTTCTAAAGCATTTCACATGAGAATGAAATGAAAGCAAGAGCACTAGTAAAAGCAGATTTAAATTTAGGAATGGTGTCAAAACATGCATGGGAAGATAAAGCTACATATGAGCAAATAGAGTAATAAAAAAAGCATGCAGTATAAATTGAATACCTAATGAGCCTCCAATGACTAAACTTCGGAGAGTCCTTCTCCTTGGGAGGTCTAGTACTAAGGAACTTGGTGTATAAATTTTAAAACAACATCAACATTACTTATTAGAATAAGAATTTTATGACATTGGTAGAGTATATTGAAATGGCAGATTAATGTGAAGTCCCAATTTTCAGTAGCTTATAACTTTGGCAGAACATTTAATTTCAAATGGAACTTGGCATGAGTTTACTCTCTGTCAGACTTCAGTCCTGCCAAGTTTGACAAACATCCAGTTCAGCTGTTTTGAGCTAATGTGAATGCCAAAGTAAAGATTTTTTTTTTGCATGCAATTCAACACCATTTTTCATTATAAAAAGCAAAAATGAGTAAATGAGTGTTTATTGTCAGGCTCCTTAATTAAAGTAAAACAATCCTCACAAAAAGCAGAAATGCAAAGTGATTCAGTGAGCAAAGTAATGGACTGAGGACTCCATAGAACTAATTCCAGATTTGCTAACAATTCACTCTTACTATTTAAACTTGGAAAAGTAACAGCCTCTTTGTGGCTCAGCTTATTCAACAGTAAAATTAAGAGATTAATACAAACGTGCATAATCATAGTCATGAAAATGTCAGTAAAGCAGTTTTCAAATTTAAACACACAAAAACTTCTCTTTTCAATATTCTTGCTTTCTGGGTTTTTTGTTGTTGTTGTTCTTGCTTTTTATAGAGATAAATGAATTTGGATATGCAATGATAACCAGTCTGAAGCTGTACAAAAAGTGGAAGTCCATTAATGCATAAACTAGACCCTGGGAATTAGGATCCTTGGGTAGCTATATTTATTCTTTTAGGTCATTGGATATCATTTAGCAAATTAATATTTTGTTCACCGTTTTGTAAGTTACTGCTTCAATATAGGAAACAACACACTGGTGGCTTGAAATATTATGGTGTTCTACTCCAAAAACCTCAAGGTTTTCATGGAGAGATAGCTTATGCACCAAGAAAACAAAACAAAACAAACAGCTTAGTAAGTAAATGTAAAGGATGTACCATGTACCCTCTTTGTTTTTTTGTTTGTTTGTTTGTTTGTTTTTGAGCTAGTGTCTCACTCTGTCCCCAGGCTGGAGTGCAGTGGCGCGATCTCGGCTCACTGCAAGCTCCGCCTCCCGGGTTCAAGCGATTCCCCTGCCTCAGCCTCCCGAATAGCTGGGACTACAGGCGCCCGCCACCACGCCCGGCTAATTTTTTGTGTTTTTAGTAGAGACAGGGTTTCACCGTGTTGCCCAGGCTGGTGTCCGACTGCTGAACTCAGGTGATCCACCCGCCTCGGCCTCCCAAAATGCTGGGATTACAGGCGTGAGCCACCATGCCAGGCCCCCGATGTACTCTCTTTCTACAGGTAATAAGTAAAATTTCTTTTTTTTTTTTTAGTCACATTGTGGATCTGGAAGGTCTTTGAAATATTTAAAGACAGTTTGAATTGCCTCTTAGACATCCTAAAATACCAAAATTACTTAGTAATTTAGATTACATAAACATAGAAAATATTGAGCCTAACAATTTTTCCATTTACTCATGTATATACTGCATAGCACACACTGGAGATAAATAAATAAATTACATTTAATTAAATAATTATCTACGATGTCCAGATATTCACTATTGTATGTAAATAAATACAGATTTACAAGCTTGTATAATGTTATATATCAAGTATATTATATTATTTTATCTTTATTATTATTATCTATATTATTTTAAGCTTCCACCTTGAATAATTACTTCCTTTGATCACATTGGAACGCTTAATTCTAAAACCAAGAGGACATCCATGCCATCATTTTTTTTTTTTTTTTTTTTTTGAGACAGACTCTCGCTCTGTCGCGGGGGCTGGAGTAAGATCTTGGTTCACTGCAATCTCCACCTCCCGGGATCGAGAAATTCTCCTGCCTCAGCCTCCCGAGTAGCTGGTATTACAGGTGCCCACACCATGCCCTGCTAATTTTTTGTTTGTGTGTTTGTTTGTTTGAGATGGAGTTTCACTCTTGTTGCCCAGGCTGGAATGCAATGGCACCATCTCGGCTCACTGCAACCTCTACCTCCCGGCTTCAAGCGATTCTCCTGCCTCAGCCTCCCGAGTAGCTGGGATTACAGGCGCCCACCACCAAGCCCAGCTAATTTTTTGTATTTTTGGTAGAGATGGGGTTTCACTATGTTGCCCAGGCTGGTCTCAAACTCCTGACCTCAGGCGATCCACCTGCTTCAGCCTCCCAAACTATTGGGATTACAGGCATGAGCCACTGCACCCGGGCCCTGTGCCATGTATTCTTAACCTCATTCTTCAAAAAATATATTTGTGTTTCCTCCCAAAATAGTGCTGTTGAGTATCAGTTTGCTATAGAATAACGTAAGTTGAGAACATTAGAACTTGAAAAGTGGCCCTCAACTAGAAGTTTGCAGAAATAGGATAAAGTACATTGAACTATGTATGCAGCATTTTTCTAATCTAAGAAAAAGTATATATTTGATTGTAAGATCTTCATCAATTATGTAACTTGAGTTTGATCTAAAATTATATGAACTTTATAATTCTGTTGGTCAGAAATCTGCTTCGCTATTGATGACAAGTTTAATAATTTCTAGAATGTGATTGGTTGACCAGACACCTGTTATCAGACTTACATAGCAGATTGTCACTGACTTTTAATCAATAATTTTAAAACTACATGCATTGTAGTTTTAGAAACTAGAAACTAGAAAACATGACGTTTCCCTAAAATGACAGGGGTTGTGTGGTGGAGACAGAAGAGTTTTTGGTACTCCTCGTTTATGTAGCACTCCAATCAGATCACCTTTACATTCTCTCATTTTACATATTGTATTTCCATGAAATATTTTGTTTGAAGAAATGGTTTGCTGGTTAATATTTTAAAATACTACTTGAATTTACCATATCCAACGTATACTTAACTTGGCTTATAATAGTAAACATAGTTAAAGAAAGACCTATATGTTTAATTATATTATGTGGTAACATCCTGGCTATCACAAAAAATTTATGTGATAATGTAATATTTTCAGTCATACATAGGCATAGATTCTTGTTTTCAATCTCTTTCCAAGTTAATTTTATATTATAGGTAATGATTTCACTTTGAAGGAACTGGTATGACATTGATACATACCTTCTTTCTGGGCAGTTGATAAACTCAGCTTCAGCTTTGAGGTTTTTAATTCAAACAGCAAGTCCTTCTCATGTAAACCAGCTCACACTGATGTACCAGATATTCTATCCTCAGCCAACCACATCTCTCAATGCTACATTTCTTAAGAACAATTTAATACATATACATAATTATATTTTTTTCTTATCTCCTCAAAATCTAGTTAGCAATCTAGCTCAATTTATCCACTACGCACACAATTTTTTTGTTGCTGTCTTCTAGTTCCGTGTATTTAATCCTTCACTTAGGCATAATTTCTATTAACATCTTGAGAGCAATAACCTATACATGATCCATCATTCAGTGCTCATGTGCATGAAAGTATCTGGACAGATATTAGTGTTACATGCATCAATTCCTCTGAAAATAATATTAAACACCACAAACATAAAAGTGTTGTGTTAAGCCTGCTGTTTTTTGCAATGATGTAAATATAAAAGAATGGACTATTATTTTTAGTCCAAAATTATCACTATGGAAAACAAACCTAACACTAAATTTAAATAGTCATTTGACATTATTTATATTGTTTAATAAAATATATCATAAAAGCTAAAATGTCTTATTATTAAGATTGTACTTCAAATACCTTTTAAAAATAAATTAGTTTAGAGCTCAAAACAAAATGCCTACACTAGTAATTTTTGGTTGTCTTCCTAAGACAGATGATATAAAAAGCAAAATTTGTAATGCGAGCTGTGAAGGATAGCCACATAAAGGATCAACTTTGCAGCTTATCTTTCTCTTCTCCAGGGGAGCTGACATTTGTCTTATTTTAATCTATTAGACTCTTTTTTTTTTACTTGAAATTTTTATTTCATGTTTTAAAGGAAACTTATATAATAACCCACTTAGAATATTTTTCAATTTCTCTTCTAGTAAAAAGTATGGTCTTACTGGAATAAATCCATATTGATTACTTTCTTCTCTGATCATATCCTACAAACTCTGATGGGTCTTAGTCTGTATATTTTGATTAACATATTTCATGGTGAAAATTACATATGACCTTCATATTTTCTCCTCTCTGTTGGTGGAACAACTTGCCACCTATTAGTATATTTGTTGATATCATTGTCATTTGGCAAACACAATTTATGTCGCTATTAATACCCATACAGACATTTGGGGGTGGAGAATTGCGAGTTGGCATTTGAGACACTTACACTCATCAGGGACTGAAAACAGCCTGTCTTTTATTCCACTTGTAATTCTCTGAAATAACAATAGAGAATATCTCAGTTATATTCTTAGGTGATAATCATTTACATTAACCAAAGTCATAATATAAACATTTATAAGCAAAACTATACAATACAAGATGTTGTTAATAGAAAAAAAAGAAAGAAAAAAGTTATATCTGTCATCAATACTGGGCATACCTCTTGTTTAGTATAGATGATATTACAAATCAGAAAGTGTTCTGGCAACTGTAAAATCAGAATGAATTGAGTTCATGATGTTGTATAATGCAAATATAAAGGAATATTGGCTTGATTAATTTTTCTTCTGTATTCCAGAAAAAATTCTACATTGTAGAGTGTGATTAGCAAAAGCAGGCATGCCCCAGTGTAGATAAATAACATATATGGGTAGCTTCTTATTCTTTCATTTTCCTTTCTTGTATATTCTAGCCTAACTCTGATCTTACAACAATATAGTTTTGACATTTTGTAGTTACTAGTTAATTCCCAACAGCTACATTTTTACTCATTTTTGAGAAATGGAAGATACTTTTTCTACATGAGTATATCATTTATCAAGGTGCTTTTTGTTGTTTGGTGGTGGTGGTAGTATTTTTATCTTACTCATTTTGTGTTGATTTTTAATCAATTTCTATTACAAAGAATGACTTTTACCAAGCTTACTCACAAAATCTGAAATTGGATCATGCTTAGAGCCGATAGCATTCTACTAACAGACTGTGGTGATAAATTAACTTTTTTGTACCTCAAAAGTGCCTCGCTCTGCTTTGCCTAGAAATGTGACCTCAGGAAAGTTTATCTGAGGTAGATGTCTTGGAGGTGTTACCAATGATTTAAGACTGTCTGTAAAATTCTAATACATGTCTGAAACACAAAAATATTTCTTTCAATTTTATAAATAGTTGTCTTGAAAGTAAAAACTGACAATTAGGCAGACAAATTGTTAACTGTGAAAAAAATTTAAAAGAATCACAATTGGCAACCTTGATAATTATTATTCTAACTATAAGTATGAGCCAGAGAGAAATTAGTTTTGAGGATAAATGTTTAATGAAGATAACAGTTTCTTTCCAAGCATTATAGAGGATGCAAATTTTCCCATGAAATGTATTGAATTTGGTAATAATTACACTATTAAAGTGAGAGAGGAAACAAAATTGCATAGAATAAATTTAAAATTAAAACATAATTATATTAATCAAATATAAGCTAAACTCTTAGAGCTAGCTATCTAAGAACAAAGCATTTTGCATATTTTTATACTTCTTTCTATTTCAAGAACAGAGTCAGCACCCTAAAACAATTCAGAAACTCTTGAACAAATCTTTTAGAGTCTCAGCATTTATATTTTGGACTCAATGTATTGCTACAAGGCTTTGCTGTTTATCTCTTAATCCTTTATTGTTTAATAATCTTTTTTCGCAGATGGTGACATGCAAATTACATTTTTCCAATGTAAATAGTGCTGGGAATGCAGATTTAAAACCTCAATAAATCAGATTTGTGTTAGGTGGCAATGACAATGAAGAAAAGGACACGTGGAGATGCCAAACAAACTTCTTGTTTCATTTCACTCCTTATGGCCTTTTGATTCCTAAGCAGGTGGGGAATCATCCAAGCAGATTGTATCCCAGTATTAATTCAATCTTATCAACTGTTTACATCGAATTAAGAGTGAGTACTTGTCAATTCACATAATTACTTTAAGATGTCTATGCCTGCATTGCCATGAATGAAAGGAAATCTGTCTGAACCTTGGCACAGTTATATGTTGTATTTAACAAAACCTCTTCCCTTAGGACAGTCAGCTTCTTTCCACTTCCAGGAAATATAGGTGTCTTTCTTCCCACTGTGATCCAGAATTTGTCTTCCTGAGTTACAACACAGCCAAAGAAAGCTATTCTCATTAATTTGTCGGCCATATCCAAAATTATGTATGTAATGGAATGCTAGAATGGTAAGTACCTATTTAAAAAACTAACAGGTAAGAGGAAGATTTGGCAAACTCTTAGAACCAATGCTGCTATAAATGAAATATCCCTCCTAAAAGCAGTTACCATTTAAATATCCTAAGTGATATTAAAAAAGAATAGATTTGGCACTTCAACCCACATTCCTACTCAACCGACTCTTTCAAATATGGTTTTTGCCTAATGAGCATTGGCATATGATTTTAAAGCTGATTTGGATTCATGCTTTGAGTTAGAAACAGAAAACTATTTCTCTCTTTAATATCTCAAACAGTTTCATTAAAAGGACCGTGGCACCTTGTTTCCACATTAATTTTGGTGTTAAAAAATCAAAGGGTGAATATAATCAGAAAAAGGTCCAGATAAAATATGTAGTAATGATTTTCCTGTCAGCTTTACCTTCAGGCTTGTTTACTATAGAATCAGCAGTTGTCAGACAAGAAAATGTCAGTAATACAGCCCTGATGATTTAGGTTGAACTGGACCTACACAGGGTAAAACTGGCAAATAAGAAGACTCAATAATTAGCCATGGGAAAATAGGCCAGCATCGCTCAGGACTTCAGCAGCTATAAGAACTTAAGCAGGTAATTATCTCCAAATAGGCAGAATATCAGATGTCATAAAGAGAGAACAAATCTGTATGCAGTAGAAAGAGAGATCTCATACCAGATCAATATACAAAGCCATGATGCTAAACTTTTCTTCAGTTTAGTACATTTGGCTGGAGAGGGTGGTCATTTAAAAGATACAAATTCGCATACATTGCCCCATAGATTTTGATTAACTTAGAGCAGTCTTGGATTGTGAGATTTTGTTTGTTTTCTTGTTGGCTTGCTTGCGTTGGCTGATTTTAAATTGCCTCCACGGTTAAGAAGTATTTATCTCAGAGAAGATACATAAGAAGCAAACCTGAATCAGGAAAAAAAAAAAAAAAAAAAAAAGCCAAAAGCCTTACTGAGAACTTTAGGGTATTTCTTAGCAATCCAATTTGCGGAGTTCCTGAAATTATATCCTTTTTTCATTCCTGGTTGCCACACCTGTTTCAAGTTTTCTCAACTAGGCACAAGTGTGGTAGTACGCACATTATCAAATGTAGAGTCCTTTAATGAGGAACTGTTGACCAGTGTTGTAGCTTGTTAGCTCCTTAGGATATCATCAGGCTTTTTTCTAGTACTTCAGCTCTACTCATCCTCTATTGGTATACAAATAAATTTGATGTTTATTTATAAAATAAAATTATATATAGTGAAAGCACAAATCTTAATTGCACAGTTCAAAGAGATTTGATAAATATATATAGCGGTTACTACCAACTAAACCAATATATAGCACATTTCCAAAATATCAGGTTTCATCACTCTGTACCACCTTCCATTTAGTCAACATGCTCCATGGGAAACTATTTTATTTTTATAATAATAGATTAATATTACTTGTTCTTGAGTACCACATAACAGGAACCATGAAATGTATACTCTATGACATCTGGCTTCCTTCACTTGCTGTCATATTTTTAAGAACCACCCTTATTGCTGTGTGTATCAGTTCATTTTTTCTATAACTAAGTAATGTTCCATTATATGATATACCATGATTAATTTACTCATTCTCTTGTTGATGGTGTATGGCAGACACACCTGACAGCAGCAACTTAGGCATATCCTGAGAATGACCTTGCATGGCAGATGCACCTGACATAAATAACTTAAGCATACGCTGGGAATGACGCTATCTTCTAAAAGGAATGCGCGTTTGGAGTTCTGAGCTAAGAAATCTGGGAGTGGCCAAACCTGAGACTAATTCCTTATCTATGAGAAACATCTGTTAAAGTTTTCCAGGTGGAGGTTGCTAGAGGGAGGGTGCTAAGTGAAAATGCTACATGAACTACATGCTTTTAATAAACAGTAGTGATTCTCCTGCCCAGACTGCAACCACTGGACCACCTTACCTGTAAGTCCTTTCAATAGACCATATGTTTTGCCTGCTGGCTCCAGGTCTCTTCCTTGGCCTTCAAACAGGGTGCTATCCCTATTGAAGCTAATAGGGTTTGGCTGAGAGATAAATATTTGAATAGTTTCTAGTTTGGGGCTACTATTTATAAAGCTTGTATAAACAGTCTTCAACAAGTCATTCTGGCTGGGGTCATATGTTTCCATTCTCTAGGGGAAAATAAAAAGGATTGAAATTGTTGAGCATAGGTGACTCCTAGGTGAGTGTTTAATAACTCATTAAATGTTTAACTGTATATTTAACTATATAAAGGGTGAATGTTTAACTATACAAAAAGTTATCAAATAGCTTTCCAAAGGGGTTTACCAAGTGTCCAAGTTGCTCTTTATTGCCACCAAAATTCGCTGCTATCAGTCTTTTTAATTTTAGCCATTCTAGTCAGTGAAAATAGTATTTCATTACGGTTTTAATTTGTTTTTCCCTGATGGTCAATAATGTAGAGTAGAACTTCAAAACATGTAAATCCTGGACCTGTGTATCAACATTATTGTGAAAATGGTTAGGAATGCAATACGTAAACCCCACTCCAAACTTAATAAATTAGAAGCTCTGGGGTTGGTGTTTGGTCATATGTGTTTTACTAAGCCTTACAGGTGATTGTGATCCATGTTTTAAAAGAATTTCCCTGCTAACATGATTTTTTGGTCTCCCAAACTCTATAGCAATATCATAAAATCTGTGAGATATTCTAATTTGTATTTAATATGAATTTTTATATAGTAATAAATATTTGTCCTTATATAGTCTCCTAGATTATGTTAAGTTCTTATCAATCAGTATCTGTATCTTTGCACAGTCTAGTTTAACATGTTTTTAATTCTCTTTTACTTCTCTCTCAAATATACTACCAGAATGTTGCTCTTATCCAATATTAGATTCATATTTTATATTATAAATGTATATTAACTGGATTATTTGGTTAGTAAGAAGTACATTTTATTATATACTTTACTTGCTGTCAATATACTATAGTTTCATGCCAAAAGTATTTTTCTTCTTAATGGAATGTTTTTCTGCTATAATAAGTTTTCAAAAAGTCTCTCAGAGATAAACATTTGAATCAATGTGTAAAAATTGAAAGTAATTTTATTTCACACTGTCGTTTAAGTTGTCCTTCTGATTTTTGTTCCCTTGAATATCTGCCTCTTATCTCTAGAGTTTTAAATAATATTTTGTTTATCACTATTGTTTATATTTCACAATGACTTTAAAAGATTTTTTCTAAAGTAGCCTAAATTGCTGTTGTGTATCCTTGAAATTTGATGTCTGATACATCACCAGGCAGGCCTCTGACATGGGAGTGTTACAATTACCTAATGCTATGTAAGAATATCACCATTAAACGTTGTAAAGCAAAATAAAAAGTTAGTATGGTTGCAGATTCTGGAAAACAAGTTTTGGTTCTCTTTACCCAATACATCTATCCATCTAGACCTATAGTCTATAGTCCCAGCACCTGTGGATGGAGATTAAGCCATCTCGTTGGAAAGTCCGGCACTCATATTATGATCAGGTCCTCCAATGCCAAGCACTTTTTCTTTGAGGATTCTTCTAAGACTGTTGATGAACAGATCATATTTAGCCACAGAAGTCTCTGAACTAGGTCAAAACAGAATTTGTTTTATTTTTAAAAAGACAAATTTCCAATTTACTGTTTTATTACTTATCTCATATTCTTATATTCTATGCAGCCCAAGATAGTCTAGCAGAAATTCTGTAATGAAATCAAATGACAAATTAAAATACTTCAAAAATAAAATATCACCTTGATAGAGATGGCCAAAATTTACATATAAGCCTACCACCAACATCAAATTTCGTTATGTCTAACACTCCTAATTTCTCCATAGACTTCACTCTGTTCTGGAGGTAGAGAAAAAAGTATCTATAAATCAAATACCTTTGTAAGTTTAAGTTTAAAATGATTAGGAAAATCATTTTTTCCCATTAGTTAAAATCCAATGAAATTGAGGCAAGAAAACATCCTCTTCACCTTCATACTTTGTTCAGTCTTAGCCAGAAGGCTGTTAATGCTTGTATGGACTTGTTAGGCTTGTCTCTCACTGGAATGAAATTTATTATAAAATTTTATGGCTTCACTAACTGAAATAATTTCATGTCAAGTTTCTGATGCCCTCACTAGTAATGGGCACAAATCCAGAATATACAAGAAACTCAAACAACTCAATAAAAAGGAAACAAATAACCATATTTCAAAAATGGGCAAAGGACTTGAATGAAAATCCCTCAGCAGAAGACATTCGAAAGGTCAATGGAAATATGAAAAAAAAAATGCTCAACATTCCTAATAATCCCTAATAATCAGGGAAATGCAAATTAAAACCACAATGAGATATCACCTTACTCCTGTTAGAATGGTTATTATTGAAGAGATGAATGATAAGTGCAGGCAAAGATGTGGAGAAAAGGGAACACTTGTGTGCTGTTGGTGAAATTGAAAACTAGTACAGCCATCATGGAAACCTGTATGGAGGCCCCTCAAGAAGCTGTAAACAGAATTACCATATGATTTAGCAATCCTACCTCTGGGTATATATCCAAGGGAATTGAAATCAGTATGTTGAAGAGATTTCTGCACTCTCATGTTCATTGCAGCATTATTCATAATAGCCAAGATTTGGAAGCAACCTAAGTGTCTATCAACAGGTGAATGAACATTAAAAACATGGTATGTATACACAAAGGAGTATTATTCAGCCTTTTAAAAGAAATAAATTCTGTTATTTGAGATAACATGGATGAATCTAGAGGACATTATGTTAAGTGAAATGAGCCAGGCACAGAAAGAGAAATATCACATGATGTCACTTATATGTGGAATTTAAAAATTACCAAAGGCTGAGGGGTGAAAGGGGAGGGTGAGCAGGAAAAGGGGAAATGTTGATCAAGGGGTACAAATTTCAGTTAGACAAGAGGAAAAAGTACTGGTGATCTAATTGTGCAAGATGATTATGGTTAACAATAATATATTTTATATTTCAAAATTGCTAAATAAGTGAATTTTAAATGTTCTCACCACAAAGAAATGACGAGTATGTAAAGTGATGGATATTTTAATCAGTCAGCTTTGCATGTATCCAAGCATCATATTTTACTGCATAAATATATACGATTATATTTGTCAACAAAACTTTAAAAGAACACCTAAAATGATAAAATATGCAAAATTAAGTTAGAATCAGTCTCACACTTACCAAACTTAAAAGCAAGCCAACCCTTTTCCCAAAAGCAGTTCCTCAGGCAAAATTCTCTTCCTATAATCTCATACTTAGCATTGCCAAAGACCGCAGCAGAGGCTCGGCAGTCTCTGGGAAAAAGAGGCTTGGGAGAATAAAATATCAGATCAATCCTCTCCAGGATATTTTCAGACTATCATACTTATAAACTTATATTCAACTAGGAGAAAATTCCTAGCAGAATTTTAATTTTGCCAATAAGCAATAACTATTTCTGGGTGAAAAATCTAATTTTGCATATCTTCTTTCTAAGCTATTGAACATTGCTGACTTCTTGTAAAGTTTAAACATATAGAATAATGACAGCTCTTGTCACCAGTTCTTAGGTCAAGTTCCCTAAAAGCAGAGCCTGGGATGTAGTTTTTTTGTTTGTTTGTTTGTTTCTTTCTCCAGTGATTTATTGAGGGTATGCTCTCTAGTGAAAGCTATAAGGGAATTAGAAAAGCAGAATATATTTGGGGAGGAAGCTAGGCAAAGTCAGGCATTTAGCTGAAGTCTAGACTTAGCTTGACCTGATGAGGTGCTCTGGAGTGAATTGGCACACAGGATAAAACTGTGAGCTTTTGAAGCAAACACAGCAGCGAGGGAATCTGAGGGAGGAGGTCTGGATGTGGTACCAAAAGCATCTATTACAAAGGGTAAATGCATGTTAGAAGCTTGAAAGAACAGAGTTTCTACTGATTATTATTGCCATATTCCATAAACAACAATTATCCATGAAGTAGGTGATAATTTTGATATTGCAAATCTGTGAAAATCTATCACCTAGCACCTTGAAAATTTGATAGCATATTTAAAATTTTATTTTCTATCAAATGAAGATACATGAATAAGAAATTAATTGATCCAGTATTCATTCTTCCACCAGAATATAATTTAAATACAACTATATTTTTTCAGGATAAATTGATAGAGCTGGCTACTAGGAAAAGATTAGAGATAAATTTTAAAATTCAGTATCATTTGCTTCTTTTTGATTAAAAGTTAAAATGAATATCCCAAGCTTACTGAAACTGCTTTTTTTTTTTTTTAAATTGAGACAGGGACTCACTCTTCCACTCTTCTACCAGGCTGGAGTGCAGTGATGCAATCATGGCTCACTGTAGTCTCGAACACTTGGGCTGAGGTCATCCTCCCACCTCAGCTTATCGAGGAGCTGGGACTACAAGCACACACCACCACGCCCAGCCAATTTTTTTTTTTTTTTAATTTTGAGATGAGGTCTCACTGTATTACTCAAGCTAGTCTCCAACTCTTAGACTCAAGCAATCCTCCCACCTCGGCCTCCAAAAGCACAGGGATTACAGGCATAAGCCACTGTTCTCAGCCTGAAATTGCTTCAAAATCTCTTCTTCCATTTCTTCTAACATACGTACGGGAGGCTTGTGGCTGCGCTGAATGTTGAAAGCAAGGAAAAGAAAAGAGAAAGAAAAACAACATAATACAAGTTTATATATCATTATCTCCTGTAAATACTATCCATCTATCCTACATTATGTAAGTCATCAAGCCAAAGAAAAATGTTTGTCACTGTAAAGCTTTTAAATATTAATATACATAGATTTTTTCCAATAGTATCTTTAGGTGCTTAATATGAATAATGCCTATTTCACGTATAATTTTACTAACTACCAATTGAGGAATAACATAGTTTTGACTATAGGAGTTATTCTCTATATTATTCATGTATAAAATATTTTCAATGAATCATGTGTTTAAATTTATAATTATTTTTCATTGTTTTATATTTTTTCTTATTAGATTTACTGAGTATATTTGGCTATGTCTATTACATCCAATGACAAAAACATTGAGACTTGTATTTTGTATACATTTTATTCAACTTTTAAATTAGTAATTTGATTTATTTTACAGAAGTATTTGTCCAAGATTAATTTGATGTTAAAAACATAAAAATTTTATAAACCACTTTTATAGTAAAGCTGGTTTAGGAAGCACTGCTCCATAGGGCATGTGGGGATCAGCTGCCTTGAAGTTAAAAAGTAGCTTCATTTCTGAAAGGCTGGTATAAAGAAAGACTCCTTTCTCTATTGTTCAGCCTTTGCTTAAATTGTATCTGTAAAATTCAAGACTGAGCTGCAGCAGCTTGTACCCTGAAGCTGTCCGAGCTTGAGAAAAAACTAAGCTTTTGCTTAAACCAGCACTGCAGGCTAAGCACCCTCCCACCTTGTGGGGAGCATCCAGCTGAGATTCATCCACCACCCAGGCCTGCACCTTTCCTGATGCCCCATTGACCTTCATGCGTCTGCTGAAGCCTGCAAATCCCTGAGTCACTACTGTGAACGGTGTAACCTTTTCTAAGAAGAATGCTTTCTCCTTTCCTTCTCATCTCAAATTCCTACTCCTCACTATAAATTGGTTACTCTACTTCCTTCTTTTTGTTAAAAAAAAAATTCAGAAAAAAAGTCTTTACTCACCAGAAATCCACATTCATCTTTTTCCCTGAAAAAAAAAAAAAAAAAAAGATGCACTCTTTTTCTAAAGCAAACCCTCCTTGTATGTACAAAAATTTCATTCCATTTTTCCTTCTAATTATTACCTTTTTTCTATTGTCTTTTCAGTTTCTCTCTCTCTACTGCATCATTTACAAATATGCTACCATACTTCACTCTGTAAGGTAGCTCACCTTCT
Organism: Pan troglodytes; assembly: GCF_028858775.2. Lineage (NCBI taxonomy): Eukaryota > Metazoa > Chordata > Mammalia > Primates > Hominidae > Pan > Pan troglodytes. The sequence continues at coordinate 57,109,194 of NC_072398.2, read as the reverse complement.
CCTCTTCCAGCAAATGACCCTTTCTCTGTTGCATTTTTTCTAAAACCAAATTAGATCCAGGTTTTGTCTTCATTGTTCAAAAGGCACTCCTGTTAATGTTACTAGGGGCCTTCATTTAACCAAATTCAGTAGTCTCTTATTGGCCCTTTTCTTATCTGACATAATAGAGCATTGACTTCTTTCTTGAAACATTTTCTTCACTTAAAATTCAGGACTTGCTAATCTTCCAGTTTTTTTTTTTTCTAATTCACTAACAACTTCCTAGATTTCCTTGCTGGATTCTCCCAACATCTTTCTAAATGTTAGAGGATGCAAAAGTTCTGTTTTTGGCCTTCATATTTTCTCCACCTGCAAACAATGCCAGAGTGAATTCACCCGGTCCTCTAGCTTTACATGCCTTCTATCTCCTGATGTCTCCTAAATGTATATCACCAACACTGAAATCACCCCTCAAATCCAAACTTGCACACACAACTATCTAATTAACATCTCCATTTAAATTCCTTTTAAATATCTCACAAGTAACATGTGCAAATTGAACACTTGAATCCTTACTCTCCAAACCCACTCCATCTCAGCTAGCAGTTTTTATTTTATTAAAGGGTAACCACAGTTTCCCCAATTGTTCAGGCCAAGAATTTTGTAGTTACATTTGACCACTTCTTTTCTCTTACAACCCAGTGAGATAGAGGTAGAAGTCATGAACATCACCTATAGACCTGGATCATTAAAAAGAGCAGCAGGATTTTCCACTTTCTCTCTTTCCTTATTTGCCAAGCTGGAGGCAATCGATACTAAGAACTCAGAGTGTGACAGTGACAATATTTGAAGGCAGCTGGGTCCCTCAATCACTGACTTGGAGGCAAACTTTTCATGAGGGTCACCCAATAAATAACAAATATGTAAGACTATTGTGTGAATAACCAAGGAACATTAGTTCGTTTAAACTACTAAAATTTTGGAGTTGTTTGTTACAACAGAGGCTTGCCACTACAAATGGAGAAGTTTCTACCTAGAGGGATGGTGTTACTTGTAATAAAAACAAAAATGAAATCGATTACGCACCATGGGTTTAGTGGTTGGGCGGCAGGAGGCGAAAGAACTAGAAAAAGCAGGCTGGAAGCCTGGCTAGCAAAACGTTTAGTAAAAATTCACCTGTGATTACTTAAAAGGAAGAAAGCATACTTACTGAGCCTATAATTTTAAGATAGTGCCTTGAAAGAGTCAGAGTGGTATCCACTGGCTATTAAAAGTTGCTTTTTGGAAGTCATTACAAAAATGTGAGATGCCGACGAAAAAAGTGACTGACTTTTAGGGAGAGACGGGTGGGAAAAGAGAAAGTTCACCAATCAATGGCATTAGAAGTTTTAAAAAGCTAACTTCTCTGGGCCATAAATAATTAGAGATAAAACCCAAAATACAAAGACAGAATTTTTTAACAAAAGGGGATAAAAGACTTGAGCAGCAAAAGTTCAAGAAAGCTTTTAAATTAAGCCAAGTGACTCAGTTTAGCAGGAAAAATCTAATTAAGAATATTACTCAAGACCCTTGTTCTATGTAGCCTCAAGATGGCTGTCATTAATCAGAAAGAAGGTGAGTAGAGAAAATAAAGGAAAGAGTCAAGCTTGGGAAATAATTTTAGGTAAAACATCGTGTTTACTGGCACATGGAACTGTCTAGAAGCAAATAGATAAAAATTTTCCTAAGTTTTTGAGGAAATTGTATTGCCAAAGAAACTGCAAGCCTTGTCTAAAAGGAGTATATGGCTGTTTGCTGAGTCTTTAAACTCTCTACTGAAATAACGCAAGGGTATTTGATGAGCCTCTGACACAAACTGCAAAAGAGCTGCCATAGCTATGTTTCCCCAAAGAGGACATACTCCCGATCATCCACTCTAGATAGGGCCATGGAGAATAATAGAAAAAGACACACTTTCTAAAAGGCAGAGGAAGAAACCATGAAAAATATTGTCAAAGGGAGTTTTATCAGAGAACAAAACCAGGGTGTACAAAACCTTTTCCTAATTTCAGATTAAGAAGTTTTTGTAAGAGATGCTGAGAAGATTTTAATAACTGCTTTGAAGCAGTGACTGCTCTGGGTCTTCCATTCTGCTCTTGATGAGCAAATTGTATTGAATTACATTCGTGCTTTATCGTTATATATTGAGCATGAGATGTGAATTTAATTCTAAATAACATGACTTTTCAGTTCATACCACAAGCAACATCTAGATTACATAGGAAGAGCTGCTCATCACGTGGACAACATAAACTAGTTATTGAATGGGATTATTGGATGGAATTTTGAGTTAGTTCACTTAAGAATGAAATGAATATGTCCAATGTATAGAGGAGAAGTGACATGGATATTTGGTGACCAGATTAATCTATAGTGGCAAGGATTGGCTGGATTTTAATTGTTTTACCATGTTCTAAGGGAACCCAGTTAGATTGTGTCTCACAGTTTCCTTTGTGGTTAGCTGCAGCCATAGAACTGAGTTTCAGTGTAATAAAGGTGGAAGTAATACACACCATCTAGACCTGATTCAAATACACAGACAACCAAACAAAACAAATATGCAATATTCATTCTTTCTTTTCTTGTCAGGGGCTGGAAACAAAAGTTCCAGAACTTGACAAACCCCGAAAGATGGAAGGTACATAAGGTACCATTTGACAGATAGTAACTGAAGGAGCAAAAAGATTCTACATGTGAAGAAGACCTGCCTAACCAGAAAATGGACTATTATCAAATGATAAATCAAATTGTATTATGTTTGCCATTAAAATGGTGTATTTATTTTTCTATAGTAGTTATCCTTCTCTGCTAAGATGATGATAATGATTTATTTTTATTATTTTTTCAAGCAACATTTGACTATGAGTCACTGGATAGCACTACAGATGCTTAGTTCTTACCCTGAACATTCATTAAACAATCTTCCAAAACATATAACATAGAGACATAACCTGTTAAAGTAATAACATATTCCACACCCATTATCCTACAATGGTAAGGTCAGAGGAGTTAGAAAATTAAGATCTGATACTTGAGGACATTTATGACTCTTTTTCATATATTTCAGAAAGGTGCTAAAATCAGTACTGCTTGTCTATTATTTGGGCAAAACTAATAAGCTTTTTAACTTTTGGTGTGAAAATTACTATGCAAAAATTTCAAGATCAACATAGTATCTGGTCAAATGAAACAGAAATAAAGTGCCTTGAAATTTATTTAATTTAAATCTTAAGTAAAATTCTTATTCCCCTAAGGGAAAAAAAAACCTTAAATTTTAGTGATAAAGCTTGAAACTTAGGATAAAAACAAGTGACATTCTCCGATGACCTATCTACTGCCTCAAACCTTATTCTTTTTAGTTTCGCCATGTATAAGACAAATTTATATGTATTATTCTCACTCATGAGTATAATTCTGCTTGAATTATCTAATTTCTATGAAAGAACTGAAATTATAACTTATTTCTATTTTTAGGGGCTATGCTATGTTTTCCCTAACCTATATACCCATTAAAATTTTGAATAATTTTTAAAAAATATTCTGTCCTCTAGCTTTTTATATTAAAAAAAACAGATGTAAGGCCACTGCATTAAATATTTCAAGTGAGTAAAACTGAATTCATATCATGTGATTTGTTATTAATAATGTATACTTTTACCTAATTGAGAAATCTGCCTAGAATAATATATTTTATTGTAGAGACCTGAAAACAAATTGAAATTCTTGAGTCAATTGTTCTGAACTATGTCCAGTACTTATTTTTAGTGTTTTCATTCTCCATTCAAACCAGAAGTCTTAAGATGCAATAACCTTCAAATTCTTCCATATCATTTACTGCAATGAAAATAAGGTTTTGGGTTATGGAATAGAGATGATCTGTGGTTTTAGTTTGGTGTGAAAAAGGAATGTCAGAAAATGTAGTGGGCATATTTTGAAGGCTGCAGGATACAGTTTATGTGGTCACTAAAACTGGCAGCTATTATGAGGAAGATGTTCACATTGGCCACTTGAGACCGTGGCGTTCAGCTCACAGTTAATGCTTCATTCTCACCCCATCAGTTGGGAAGTGATGAGATCCATTGCAAGTGTACTTCCTCTAGCCTCTCTGAAACCCTCTGAAAATTATTTTGAAAGCTTATGGAACCCTTTTTCTGAAAAATAAAAAATGGGAGAAAGCTGTCAGTTACAAAAAAACTCAGGTAGAATTGTGGAGATAAACTTTTTGTCTTAAATTAGCTTAAAGACTGAATCAACAAAGTCTGTATTTACTCTTCAAATACTCAATGACTGTGAGAATTTTGTTCTATTCTACCATCAGAAATAGTTATCCAAAACTGATTTTAAAAACTAAGTAAAAAGTGAATATATTATTTTTTGATCTGGCCAGCACAGGAGGTAGTATCCTTATTAGGCCTGAATTCAGATGTTAGACTTAATGAGTGATGAAGGTGCTAATGCCAAATAATCTGAGAAGAAATCTATGCTGGAGCTTAGAAAGACAACCAGGCCCATGGGTGATGGTAGAGGAGGGTGTGTCTGAGAAGTCCCTCAGAACAAATGCAGTATCTGGTGTTGAATATAGCAATCATGGCAGAAATTAAGAAGCCTAGAAGACATTAGCCGGGCATAATGAGAAACACCTCCAAGTGTCAGCTCCTTGAGAACAAGGACCAGTCCTGTTTCATCTTGATGTCCCCAGTGCATTATATATTGCAAATATGCCTGTGGATAAGTTAAAAAAAAAAAGAATTGGTATCAAAGGGGATAGTTGCACAGATGAAGCGTTTGAGCTTCCCGCTTGCTTTAACCAATGAAATGAGGGGCTTTCATTATCGCTCCTACTCTGGCAGTAAGTCCATTTTTGTCTTCAAAAGATATCTCCTGATACAAAATTTGAGTTTCAATGGTGTAAAATCTGTGTTTTACTCTTAGAAACCCAGTGATTTCCTATTATGGAAAAAAATATATATATATAATTTCCCATTATGGAAAAAAAAATATATATATATATAAAATTTCCCATTATGGAAAAATATATCCAGGGTTAGAAGAAATACTCACCTATCAAGGAAAGTAAAATTATGCCACGTAATTATTTGCATAAAGACCAGGCAAGAACTAAGCCATAACTATTCAACAGATTTACAGGAAGAAAATAGGAAGCACTCTTCTCTTTTGCAATGTGTTCTACACCCACTGACTTTCCTCCTCCCTCTCCCTCTCTCTGAGCTTGTGTCTGTGTATGAATGTGTTTGGTGTTTCTGTGTTTGTTCTCATTTTTGGTTGTTGTGCTGATAAAGCAAATATTTTAATTTATTATTATATTATTATTATTTTTTTTAGAAACAGGGCATTGTTCTGTTGTCCAGCCTGGAGTGCAGTGGCAGTGGCAGGGTTATAGCTTATTGTAACCTCAAACTCCTGGGCTCAAGAGAACTTTGCACCTCATCCTCTTAGTATCCAGAACTACAGGCAGGCACCACCATGCCCAGCTTGTTTGTTGTTGTTATTGTTGTTTGTTTTAATTATAGAACTGGGTCCCGCTATGTTGCCCAGGCTGGAGGCAAACTTTACTAGCTCTAGTAAAACAAAAAAAATAATGTTGTGTCTGTTCAGAGGAACATATTTTAGATGATCATCTGAAGGTTCTTAAAATAATCTACAAATAAATTACACTCACACTGGAGTTCACTGAATGCATTCTTTTTTTGTCTTGCTAGAATCCTTGAAGGATATATCAGGTAGAAAATAAGAAGAGATAACAAATAAAAAAAATCATGATGTACAAAAAGTACTCAATTATGTATTTTCTGGTCTACTATATTAAAGATTAAAGATGTACTTAGTAAAATTTAAACTCATTTATAGACTGAAAAATTATATCTACAAAAGCAAACAGAAAAACCACCCTGTAATATAGTATGTATTCTATTTGAAGAGTGAGTTATAGCATAAGATAGTAGCATATTACTACATGAAAAGTTAAAATGAAAGAGATATTAGTAAGTTTAATTAAAAATTATTAAAGTTACATTGAAACCAACCATACAGAAGACTGATATGGAGTAGGTAAATATCATCTAATTCATTATAAAGTCCACAGGACAAAAATAAATCAATATACCTAAATTTAATTTCAAATGAGGTAATGGTTCATGTAAATCAATTTAATATATCTGTTAATTTCATAAATTCCTTTAATTGTTTCTTTTTTTATTTTTGGTAGAATGATTTATTGATAAATCTGTGCAATTACAATAGTGTATTAGTCCATTCTCACACTGCTATGAAGAAATACCCAAGACTGGGTAATTTATAAAGAAAAGAGGTTTAATTGATTCACACTTCTTCATGGATGGGGAGGTCTCAGGAAACTCACCATCATAGCAGAAGTCACCTCTTCACAGGGCTGAAGGAGAGAGAATGAATGCTAGCAAGGAAATGCCAGACACATATAAAACCATCAGATCTTGTGAGAACTCACTATCATGAGAATAGCATGGGGGAAACAGCCCCCATGATTCAATTACCTCTCACCAAGTCCATCCCATGACATGTGGGGATTATGGGATTACAGTTCAAGGTCAGTCTTGGGTGGGAACACAAAGCCAAACCATATCAAATAGCAAATGCTATCTGAACAGTGATTTATTCTCCATATAATATACAACAGAATGAAATACAATTAGGAAATACATAGACAATAATTCTTACAAGAAATGCATCATTTTTCTGCAATATGTGCACATATGTAGCAATATTATTTAGCACCATGATTTAAAAATACACAATTGAAATTTTTTAATCTAGTTTTCTAAGTAAGCACTGCCTAGCAGTCATAAAACGTAAATGACTTTCCAGAATCATCTCAAATTAATGTCTAAGCCATATCTTCTTCAATTTCAATTAATAGGGAAAACTTCATGCTTCCTTTTGATTCTTCACCTAATTATACTGAAATAAAAATAAACAGGTAAATTAAAGTTGATAAAAGTCACAAAAAAATGCTGAGATATCACCTTATATTAGTAGCAGGGAAAAAACCACAGACTTTTCTGAATTCAGAGGTAACAAAATTAAATCGCAAAATTATACTTACTTATTTACTAGAGATGTAGAATATTTATCTTTGGTTTGTAATAAGTTGGAAATATATTTTATGTCCTATGTAAATACAAACCAAACATCTGGATTCAGAGTGAAAAATATTATTGCCAAATTATACATTTTTTCTAGTTATTTACATAAATCATAATATATGCTGATATTCATATATATATATGTATATATATATGATTTGATATTGTGAAATATATTTTTGGTCTTCATCAAGTTTCCTGGCATACAACACCTACCATCTTTGGACTATCCAAATCACAGGTGTCTTTTTGTATGCTAATTAGTTGATTCCTAGCTGGCAGCCCCTAGATAGCTTCACAATGATGATCACTCAAAACACCAAGGAAGGAGCAGAGGGTTAGAACTTTCAGCCCCACTCCCAAATATGGAAGGAGGGAGGCAAGGCTAAAGGTTAAGTTGATCACCAGTGGACAATGATGTAATCAATCATGCCTGAATAATGAAGCCTGCAGAAAAACCCAAAAGGACTGCGTTCATGGAGCTTGCAGATAGCTGAATATACAGACATTCCTGGAAGGTGGTGCACCAGGCGAGGTCATGGAAGCTTCCCATCCCTTCCCACATAACTTGCCCTATTCATCTCTTCCATCAGTTACTCATTGAATATTCTTTGTAATATCTTATGTAGAAAATCAGTAAATATAAGTGTTTCCTGGCTGGCATGGTGGCTCACACCTGTAATTCCATCACATTGGGAGGCCAAAGCAGGCAGATCATCTGAGGTCAAGAGTTCGAGACCAGCCTGTCCAACATGCTGAAACACTATCTCTACTAAAAATACAAAAAGAAAAAAAAATTAGCCAGAGGTGGTGGCGAGCGCCTGTAATAGCAGCTACGGAGGCTGAAGGAGGAGAATTGCTTGAACCCAAGAAGAAGAGGTTGCAGTGAGCAGAGATCACGCCAATGCACTCCAGCCTGGGTAACAGAGTAAGATTTCATCTCAAAAAAATATATATATATACACACACACATATATATGCACATACATATATATAAAATATATCGTATAATACATATAAATGTTTCCCTGAGTTATATGATCTGCTAGCAAATTAATCAAACCCATAAATGGGGTGATGGGAACCCTGATTTACAGCTAGCTGGTGGATCAGAAGCATAGGTAAAACAACTTGAGACTTGTGTTTGGCATTGAAAGTATGGAACAATCTTGTGACACTGAGCACTCAACTGGTGGGATTTGATGCTCTCTCCAAATAGATAGTGTTGGAATTGAATTGAAGGACACACAGCTGGCGTCTGCTGCAGAATTGCTTGCTTCCTTGATGTGTGAGGAAAGACCCCCACGCATTTTACTATGGAAGTCTTCTGTGTTGATTGTTAAGTGACAGTAGTATAGGAAAAAATGGACTTTGTTATTCCTATAAGTTACAAAGTAGATATAAGGACATACTGGGTGTTTTGCACTATCTGCACCAAACATTTAATTTTAGATATCTGGATTTGTAAATTTCCAGAGAGAGTTTCTCACTTGAACACAAATATTTGGATATTATTTAGCCAAAACTTCACAGTTCTGAAAAACAGAGAGCAAGGTGATCAATAGTCAGAAAAGTTTCCTGCTGCTTGTTAGTAAAAACTATCTTACTATGTGAAAGACACCAATAGTCCTTTATATCTCTCTCAAAAACAGTCTGAATTATTGTTTGCTATTTATTAAACAAAATCCCTTGGCTTCCATGATATCATATTCTCTTTATTCTTCTATGACTTTTACTGTTCATTCTTGGGTCCGTGCCTTGCCTGCTTTTTCTCTGCATGCTTGAATTTGCTTTCCCTCAGCATTTCACCTTTGTCTACATCGTTTTTTATTTGTTTTATTTCTTTCTCACTCTATGTCAGTCAGTGGTTCTCAGTACATTTTGGAAATTTGTTGGGGCATTTTCGGTTATCAAGTGAGTTTAGGAGCAGGTTTAGTGGGGAGAGTCCATTATGCTAGATGACCTACGGTCTGTGAGATGGTTCTATGTAACAGAAAATGCAGCCTGGTCAACTTTAAAGAGTTCCACCAGACATTCATGATAGTAAATCTGCTTAAATATTTTTAGGTGATAATCTAACTCCAATTTATATAAAATCTGACATTTTTATATGGTATAATTTATACCACAACCTAACATAGGGTATAATTGTAATTTATTTTGTTTGGAACTTTACCAGTCATCAAGTTCAGTTTCTTTTATATCTGAAATACCCAAGTTTTCTTCTCCCTTCTCTCTTTCTGCCTGCAATGAAATTCTGATACTAACCACCCAGTTTTGGGTCAAACTTCATGAGTTAAGGACACAGTGCTCCAATAACACTGCCTTCACTTCAAATACCAGCCTGATTCCTTGGGGTTTCCAGGGCATCTTCACTTCCAACAGCCTGACAACAAATTTGGGAGTCCCCACTAGCCTCTCAGTTTCCGTTATTCTTTTGAAACAACTCATAAAAGTCAGAAAAGTGCTATACTTATGATTACAGTTTTACTGTGACAAATCAGGACTAGCCAAAGAAGAAATACATAGGATGAGGACTACGAGGGTCCTAAATGAGGAGTTCCCCATAGAAAGTCAACATGCATCACTCTTTTGTCACATCAGTAAGTAACAGTGTGTACAGAGTACTGTCAACAAGGGAAGCTCACCCAACCTGTGATGTCTAGAGCTTTTATTAGGGCTTCATTACATTGGCATGATGGATTGAATCATTGGTCATGCACTGAATTCAATCTCCAGGTCTCCTCTCTCCCCCTGAAAGCTCAGGCAGATATCATGTGGCTCAAAGTTCCAATGCTCCAATCACAAGTTTGGCTTTTCTGGTGTGACAAGCAGCCATCCTAAGACATCTTATTAGCATAAATTATCTAGGGGTTCACCATGCGTCTCCTCCTTAGCATAAACTCAAGTATAGTCTGAGGAGACTACTCAACAACAAAGATGCTCCCAGCATATGTGAAATGCCAAGGGTTTGGAAGCTTCCTCCCAGAAATCAGGGAAAAGGCCAGTCACATTTTTAAAAAAATTATACAACACTCCCATTACCTTTCCTTACTTCAGACTATTATCTTCCCAAAGTCTTGCATTATTATCTAAACTATGTTCCTACTTCCAACATGGTTCTGCTTCATTTGCATGCTCTGCAATCCTGCCAGAATAATCTTGCTAAAATGCAATTTGGACAATGTCAATGCTCTGCTTAAAGTCTTTTAATGTTGCCCTCAATTTTACAAAGCAAATCTGGATTCCTTTGCATAACATACAATACTCTCTGTCAGGTTCATTTGCCTAACTCACTAGTCTTATGTACACTCCAACTTATTTATTTTTCCAGTTGAAAAAATATATATCCAATTACATATTCTCAATGAAGTGACGTATTTCTCTTTTGAATGTTGTTGTTCATGCTATTTTCTTTTTTAGAAAACCTTTGCCTTCCCCCTACTCCTATTTGTCTACATAACCTATTATAATTCAAGACTCAAATTGGGTAAAATTAAATGTTTCTTATTCTACTCAGGTCAGATGAGGTTCTATTTTTTATATTCTCCTGGTATTATGTGCATGATTTTTGGCAAACTATTTATTTTCAATTAGAAATAATCTATTTGTATGAATGTCTACACTGCAAAATTTTCCTGATACCTGTCCTCTTATAGACATGTAATAAGTGTTTTAAGTGAGCAAATCTGGATAGGAAAATTGTAAATGATGTAACTGAAGCACAGCAGTTTTGGAATCAGTAAAATTTGGCCAGAATGATATTTTGATATCACACAACTGCTCATTTTATGAAGCACAAGCCATAGAAACAGAACATTATCTCTTTAAAATTTTGATCCATATGAGTTGCAAATAGTATTTAATATATGGTGTTGAACAAATGCATCACCATCACATTTTCCAAAGTGAGAAGCTATTCATGGATCTCAGGAAGTGTAACATTATTAAAGGTTAAGTTAGCTTTAAAAATAAAATAAAATGCCCATGTTTTAATAATGTGGAACATGTTGTATTATATAAATGGAGTGATTATTCTAGTATTGATGTGTGGAAGATGAGATATTAAATATCGGTGAATTTTTAAAGACTAAAAATCTTTTATATATCATATATATTTATAGAATATTATTCACAAAGTTAGAAATAAAACCATATTTTTTAAGGCAGCAGAGTAGGTGAATTGTGGTACATCATCACACAGAAATAATCCCTAAAATAAAGGGTGAATCAACAGGACAAAATACATTGGATCATATTCTAACAGTAAATGAAATAGGTGATTTAGCTTCTCATTTATTCATCTTGCATTTGTTTAATCCATTTGTTATTCAAATATAGCAATAAAAACTATTCTACTTGGATTTTTTCCAATAAAAATATGCAACAAATGAATATCTAAAATATGGAATAATGAAAATTTATAAAGATGTATTTACTTTCATTTTATTTTTAAACTAGAGTTTGACTTTTCTAGAGGCAGTATGTTTTCTCTTCTCAAATCATTTTATTACTCGAAGGCTTCCAATAAACAAAGTTATCTAATCGTCTATTAATAGGTCCATTTTCTATCATATAAAATTCTTTTTTGTTTCCTACAGTCGCTGGAACAAAATACCACAACCTCAGTAGCTTAGCACAACACAAATTCATTCTCTTGCAGTTCTATCGGCTGGAAATTCAAAATGGTTTTACTGGGCTAAAATCAGAGCCATATCTCTTCTGAAGACTATAGGAGACATTCTGTGTCCTTGCCTTTTCCAGCTTTTAGAGACCATCTGCTCTTCTTGTCCTGTGGTTCCTTCTTCCACCTTCAAAGGCAGCACCGTCCTGCCAACCACTTCTCCTTAGCTCTCCCAAGGAAACTCTTCTGTCTCCCTCTGTCACTTTTGAGGATTCTTGTGATGATATTGAGCCCAACAGCATAATCCAACATAATCTCTCTAATTTCAGGTCACCTGAGTAACAAATTGAATTTTATCTGTATTTTAATTCCTCTTTGCATGTAACCTAACATGTTAGCAGGTTCTGACAATTTGGGCTTGGGCCTCTTTGAGGAGCCTTTATTCTCCCTACCGCACTCACCAACTGAGGTACTACTCCCATTGAGTTGTCAGGGGATAAAGAGATATATATTAGAATTTAATTAACCTTAACAAGTGCAAATGCCATATTGAAATTAATTTCCCACTTCCAGAGCAAATGTATTTGTATTTAACCTCTCAATCAATTGGCAAAACATTTCTTAGGTACTTTCTCTATCCACAACACTGAAGACTCCTTAGGAGACAAGACAGAAAATTCCCCACTTTGATGAAGTTAATAATTCAGTGGAGGAAAAAAGTACACTGGAATTGGTATTAACGTTACAAAGAAATATATCCTAAATTACAGGACTTACTAGGGGTTCCCAAACAGTCAGTGGTGATCTGTTCATTGAACAAAAGAGGGATAATTCTTTAATCCAAAAGAATCATTTTCCACTGGTAAAATATTAGATATTGAGGTAGACAAATATTTGAAACCTTCCAGTACAGTTCAAATCATACCATGTAAAAGCTTAACTTGGTCTTAGCATTTTTTGGGGTAAAAGTCAGTTAAAAAAAAAATAACTGGAATGCTTTGACCATGTCAGGTAAACACTCAGATTTTTACACGAGTGATCATATTGTTATAAGGCACAGCAAAGACATAAAGAAAAGAGTAATGGTAGTTTTTACCACAATAACCTGGTAGTATAGTGTATAGGCAATCTACAGAGAGCATTAAGCTCTGTGGGAGCAGTGCTAGAGTATGAAGCCATTTTCTTTGTTACTATAGAAACAGCAAAATGTCAACTATTTTTAGAGCTCTGTTCCAGGATTCAAGCAGCCATGCTAGTTATCAGTGTGTTTAAAGATGCCAGAAACATATGCCAAGTAATATAGCTAGAAATTTAAGTTTGTAAGGTAATTTACGTCCTCTAGAACATTTTAATAATATGCATTTCCCATCACATTTAATGCTACTTAAGCAATTAAATATCCATGCTGTATATAGAAATTATTTAAACAAGTATTATTTTATATAAACATAGTTAATGAAATAAGTTACTTCCACATACGGTTTTTCAAGGGTGAGTATCACATTATAGTGTTCATAGGTATAAACACTAAAATTAACTTGGTACACAGAAACTCAATTAGTTGGCCTCTGTTATCACTTAGCTAATTTCTTTCACCTTCAATAAACACCTACTGAAACCCAGGCACCCCACCAAGTTTTGGAAATCTAAAAGTACACTATTTTTCCCCAAGTACATATTTCTACAGATGAGCTAGACCTTAAGATATATTATATTATAAAACTTGACAAAAATTTTAAGGCAAAAAAATATTAATTAAGAAGCCTTTTTCCAAAAATAACATGTTGGTTTTTAATATTTGCCAAGAAGCAAACAGGAAGAATGGATTCATGTTTAACTGTGCAACTTCCTTTGTCTTTGATCCTTACTGAAGCTCCACTGGCAAAAAAGAATCTAAAATCCATCTGTGCAGTATATTTTGCATACTAGAGTATAAGGGAAAGTTAGCAGCTTTTATATTTTTATAGACAAGATATAAACCACACAATTAGGAGAAATGATGCAGTTATCAAAATTTTACATTACCAAAAGCAGGGTTCACTCATCACTATGTATATATAAAATGTTTGTAATTCATGACCTTCATCTTTTTTCTTTTATATATTTAGTTAACATGTACATTTTGGGGCTTTGCAGACAAATGTAATTGTTGAATGCAATTTGAGAAGAAAGTGATCTGGCAAATAATTCTCACACTGAGATTTACTTTCTTAGATGTTATTGATGCCTCCTCAGTTCTGTAGATAGAGGCAACTAATTGAGAGTAACACAATCAGAAGACTTTTTGCCGAAAATTATCCTTTCATTTGGAGTGAATTAGATACTGTTGTTACACAATCCTGGCTGGCAGGTTTAAAATCAAGTTGTTTATTAGGCAAATTCATCTAATTTAAGTGATTAAAAATCAGTGTTTTTAAATTAGGATTATGTGTTATTGTACTGATTAGTTCATTAGAATTGATGTCCATTGGTTAAGGGGTGAATCGTAAGCCTTGATCACAAGAAAAAAAGAATAAACAAAAGTCTGTAATCTCCCAGACAAGTATGTTCTCTCCCTGAAACTTCAACATGCAGAAAACCTTTTCCAGTATTTCAAAAATACATATACGGATATGTGTATACTTTAACATAGCATTCACTGATACTTTAATAAGTCATATAACCAGACTGAATTAAAAAGTCAATACAATTTTTTAGATAACTGCACATCAAATTATTTAGTTATCCCCAACAGAAAAGATTTTAGTCTAATTAACAATTCTTCATTTATTTTTGTGTGAGAAAATGTGCCTCTGTACCATCAGTTCTTTCCTAAAGATAAAAGCACAAAAATATTATTTTTTAGATCAACTATTGTTTGTTTTATTACTGCAAATCGATCACCAAATCACTGGCTGTAGTGTATGCTGTTTTGTGCTGCTCAGGTTTAACTTCTGGACTGAGGAGCTTTTTTCTCAAGCAGCTAGAAGTGTGGACTCTGTCCTCTCCAGATTTGCCCTCTGTGGAAAGCTGTTGCCTTGCCCCAGGTTATGCAGTTTCACTGGGGCAACTTCTATCCAATGATGCAGGTTAGATAAAGACCTAGTTTTTATTATTCTCTCAATCAATATTGCACGTACCACCTATAGTACATAATATTGATTTACATGACCACTCTAGGTTTAAAGCTCTCTGTGGGATTAATTGATACATTTGTTAAAACAAATTGCACCTAACTTGTACCTGTAATGAATCTTGGTTCTCTCATGCCCATACAGAGAATATTTTCTAGTTCTCCCCAGTAAAGCTCTTGCACTCAAATCTCCATCTCAGAGTCTGTTTCCAAGGATTTCTAATACCTTGAAGGTGTTTTGGAGATAAGGGATAGGCTATATAACAAAACAAACAAAGGATTGAAAAAAAGTAGGTTCTCAGCATTTATTTATTGATTGATTTAGTATTAACACTTGTAGATCTCACATAATTTTCCAACTGTTTTATTAAAGAGTATCTATAAAAATGAATATACTCTTTTGCATTGTTGCTACTGCAATAGGGAATTGGCAGCCAATCCCACACTCTTTAGAGCTTATTTTCTGCACTGATAATTTTTCCAAGTGACACTATGACAATGACTGTTTAGTAGGTTTTTCTTTTTAGTATATATGGAAAATATTTACAACTGAATATGTGTATTATAGATACAAGAATGCCTCTCAGGAAACAATTCACATTTGCCTTTTAATAAATAAAAATCTGATAATATAATAAGCTAAAGATGTACATGCTTTATTATGTAATTTCTTTTATTTTTACTATAATAGGCAACATATTTCCATATTTCCTACACTTCTTTAGTGCCTAATACAAAGTATATTTACAGTAAATGAATGAGGAAATGAATAAAAGGTGATTCTTACACAGATCTACATTATTTAAACAGACTAGCAAAATAGTATAGGTAAAGGTCAATTAACACTTAAGTATTACCTTCTATGTGCTATATCTTACGGTATAGAGTGGAGCAGGTTAGTGTATAAAAGATAAACTATTTGTGGTTTCAGATAGAGCTGAATTCAAACCTCAGCTTGGCCATTCACTTACATGACTTTTACAAGTTACTGAACTGCTTCGTTTATTTTATTTTCTTTCTTTTCTTCCTTTTTTTCTTCCCCTTTTTGTCTTCTCACTTTTCTTTTCTTTCTTAACAAATATGGGGCATCCACTATGGACCAAACACTATGTAAGTGTTACAAATAAGACTGTAAACATAATAAGTTTGTATCCTCACATTGCTTACTGTCTATGCAGAATAGTAAACAAGAAAATAGAGGGTGTCATATTTGTCTCGATCTAGAGTGTTTGGAAAAAGCTTGCCAGGATAGATATTCTTGAAGACAAGTCCAGAGGCATGATTAGGAAGGGGTTATTTTGGTAGATGTGGAGATCGTCACTGAAAGTGATGGGGAGTATCCCATTCACCAATTGCAAGTAGAGGAATAGACAGAGGTGTGGAGGCAAGTGATCACAGAGTGTAATGGGAACCCGGTGTAATTCAGTTCTGTGGGGATCATTTTATCATGAGCAAAAGGAAACCTACTTATGTCTAACTAAGAAAGAGGGATGTATGATAAGGATTCAGGAGTGTCTAACATAATCCAAAGTAGGGAGGGAGGCCGGCCCCACCCCATGAGGGACTGTCATAGCCCAGCCAGTTTGAGCTGATTCTCTCTGTTTTTGCTCTATTTTCCTTTACTTTAGTGTGGAAACATTGCTTTCCAAGGCTAGCTTTTTTTTCTTTTTTTTCCCTCAGGGTCTTGCTCTGTCATCTAGGCTGGAGTGCAGTGGCACAATCACAGCTACTGTAGTCTTGACTTCCCTGCCCCAAATGATCCGCTCGCTTCAGCCTCCTGAGTAGCTGAGACTACAGGTACGTGCCACCATGCCTAGCTAATTTTTGTATTTTTTGTAGAGACAGGGTTTTGCCATGTTGCCCAGGCTGGTCTGGAACTCCTGGATTCAGGCAATCCACCTACCCTGGCCTCCCAAAGTGCTAGGATTACACGTGTGAAACATCATGCCTGGCGTACTTTTTCACTATGTCACTGCTCATTTCAGAAACCCAGCAGAATCCGACCAAGAGCCATTCCCCAAATCCAAGTAATTGTATTTGGTATCAGATCCTCATGTCATCAGAATCCCATGTCATCAGATTCCCATGTCATCAGATTCCCTATCCAATCCAACCCTACCTTAAATGGGTTAGAAATGCCATGAAGTTTGAAAATTATGTCCAAACCTGAGGGCTTATTTCTGTAGGAAGAAATTGCTAAGGGAAGATCATCTGCTCTACCCCTGGAACATAGAGTATTATGGTTGGGTAGATGAGGAAGTGTGATTGCACAGGAAAGAGAGAAAAAAATCCATTGTCTTACAAGTTATAGTTAGGAATTTGAACTTTATGCGAGGGATATGAACAGTAGTGTTTTTTATAAATGACAAGATTTTCTTCTTTAGAAGTGCACCCTATATGTCCAATGGAGAAAGTATTTGAATGGGTCAGTATTCAGTGTATGAAGACTTCTGTGGTCACATGAAATTCAATTCACTAGTAGCAGAAAATAAATAGTCCATAGAGGCTGGAAATAAAACCAGATCACAGGAAAAACTCCAAGGAGCCTAATGAATTTAAATCGTCCTTAGGGTTACCATTAGGGTTTCTGTCAGGGGTGTGTCCAGGATTTGGGATCCAAAGAACTGGCAAGTTGGGGAACCTCTTTAATAAAATAATGCAAATTATAGAAATACACTTAAGAATAAGTTCATATATTTATTTAGATAAGTGAAGAGATAATTGAAAAATTAAATGTATCTCCACCTCAACTTTTCTTTAACCAGATTTCACAAAGTTGGCCCTCCAGGGCCACCCAACATAAAGGGACATATAGCAGAAGGAAAGTTGAAGGGGAAACACACAATGGCCCTGACTGAATGCAGTAAAAATATCCAGCCTTTGCAAAATTTCAAGTACATATGACCATTGAACACATTACTCACATCCCATGTAAAGGTATTGCAAGGTGAAGGTGCTGAAGCTTAAGCTTCATTGGTTTCACTGTAAATCCACCTCTAGTTACCATACGTGACAGATCCAAATCTCCCAGAAAAGCTGAAAATGCTAGTGTCTCCACAAAGCTATATATATGTGTGAATCAATCTAATATATCAGGGAGAGAATAAAATTATTCTACAAGAGCTTAGATGTAACATTAGAATTCGTTTAATGCTATGCTCAATGGCTTACTATTTTACTATGTTTAGGGAATAAGATAATGTTTTAAATGCCTTTTTACTAACAATGGTCAATGTCTAGAAATTGAAATATATATTGTTTCTTGGAATTATCTGTTTTTTGAAAACTTTGACTGTTTGGGTTGATATATAATAATATATTTTTTTCAGAGATGCTTTCTTTTTTTAATGTTTAATGTCCTGAGTACATGTTGAGAAATATTCTCTTTCATTTACAACAGTTGATTTTGAAAATCGGTGAGGAGGTTATTTTTCTTTAGCTGTAATTATGCTCTCCTAAAGGGGAAATATGCAGGTTTAAGAATAATTATTCTAAGGCATTTGTTGTTCTTTGAAAAGTACTTTGTAAATAAACACACCAGGAATCCTTGTTTTGCAAGAGTACTTAAAATAGGCAACTTTCTGAAATGAGTTCTAAGTTTGTTTCCACTAAGTGAATGAGAAGGACTTGGAGGTCAAATATGGAAGAAATGCCAAATTACTTGAACATTAAAGCATTAAACTGTTATGAAATTCATAAAGGAATGTTTAATTTTTAAAAATAGATAAATTTTATGTTACCTGTGACATCTTTTCATCAGTTAGCAGAAAGTTTTATTGCTACACACTTTTGAGCAACATAACATCATTACTTAATATTTTAAAAATATCTTTATATAGAACATGTCTGTGTTTTTGTAATTTGTGTTTGATGCTTATGAAAAGTGTCAGATTGACTTCCCTAGATACAAAAGTTTTCAATTTTTGCCTTATATAAGCCTTGGGGAAGCAGAGCCTTCTCAATGATCCTAGCCAATATAGTTACAACAGAGCGGTTTAAACAATAACTGGATGGCTCAGGGCTTGGCCTCTTTGTTGAATCTGTCAGCCAATGCACCAATTAACTCAACTACAATTTTTATGATGTGTACCAATTTTGTTGGAAAGTGAACACATGACTGTAAGTTTTACAGTGGCCTCAAGAAACAAAGAGCCTAAACTAATTGCAAAACCTGTCACTATTGTCATTGAGCCATTGAGTTGAAAAGTTTACTGAGCAATCTCTCACAATTTGCTTTGCACCTAAAGTCATGATTTTATCTAAATTATGCTATCTGCCTTCAGTCAAACATAAAACAAGGAGAAATTAATTAATTATATAAATGCAGACTGTGTTTTATTTATATTGCCACAAATTTTAATGTATATATCGAATGATCTCATTCTTCTCAGTTATGAGGCTTAATAAGTTTATTGCTAAAACTCCCAAGCAAGCAAACTTCATCTTTCATGAAAATGTGGTTTTAAAGTTTCATAAACATATTCTGTGTAAGGTCTGCCTTTGTAACTTGCTGATGATTCTTGAAAAGACCGAATGTATGAGTGACTCTCCTCTCTTGATTATGAAAATTATAGTCTTGTGGGTTCATGAAGCTAATGTGAAAATGAGAACAAGAAACAGATAAATTGTTGTATTAGTCAAGATTTTCTAAAGGAGCAGAACCAGTAGGAGACACACACACACACACACACACACACGCACACATATATATATGGAGATTTTTTATGAGAACTGTTTCACATGTTTACAGAGGCTGAGAATTCCCACAATATACCATCTGCAAGCTGAAGAACCAGGAAATCTGGTGGTATAATACAGTCTGAGGCTGAAGGCCTGAGAAGAAGGAAGGGAGGGCAGACACTAGTATAAGTCCCAGAATCTGAAAGCCTGGAAATCAGGAGCTCTAATGTTCAAGGGCAGAAAATGACAAAAATCCCGTATTAAGAAGAGAGAGGAAGATAATACCTCCTTTCCTCTTTCCATTCCATTCGGACCCCCAATGGATTGGATAATGGCACCTACATTGGCACATGTCAATCTTCACTCAATCTACCCATTCAAATGCCAATCTCTTCTGGAAACACCCTCACAGATATACCCAGAAATAATGCTTTACCAGCTCTCCCGACATCCCCTGACACAGTCAAATTGAGACATACAATTAACACAGTTGTGATCCGAGGTGAATGTTGGGGTAGCAGGGAAGAAGGTCAGCGGACAGTTTTGAGTGAAGTCTGATTCCTTGTGCAGGGTTTAGGCTTAGGGAAAGCTCCTGTGCTCTTTTCTCACTTGTATATATGCTGGATGGGTCATTGTCCGCAGAATGACTATTGGAATCAAAATAGCAAATTACAACCCAGGTCTGTCTGGGATTGAGAAAAGGGTGTGCGAAATGAGGAACTATTCACATATGTCTAGAAAGAGAAGATTAAAACTCTTGCAACCCTATCACCTCATATTTTGGGCTAGAAGATTATAATATGGGAAGTAAAACCTTTTGGAACAGAACAGCACCCAGCATGAAGCTCAGGGATATTCTAAAGGGCAATGTCACTGCTATGAACTGAATGTTATAACCCCTCAAAATTTGTGTGTTGAAATCTAATCACCAATGTAATGGTATTTGGAGGTGGAGTCTTTGGGAGGTGACTAATTCATGAAGGCACAGTCCTCATGAATGGGATTAGTGCCTTTATAAAGGGTGCCCCTGAAAATTGCCTCAACCTTCTACCATGTGAGGACCCAGTGAGGGAGTGCCATCCCTTAACCAAAAAGCAGGACTCCATCAGACACTGAATCTACCAGCACCACGACCTTGGATTTATCTGCCTCCAGGACTATAAGAAATACACTTCTGTGGTTTATAACCTATGCAGTTTATGGTATTTTGTTATCACAGCTGGAACAGACTAAGACAGCCACCTGCATGGTGAGATGGTTATGTTCTGTTGGTGGTGCTGAGGGCTCTTTGCCCTGGAGCATATTTCTCAAACTCATATCTGAAGTTCCAAGAAGAACAAAAACTAACACTAAACTGTTAGCCTCCTTTTCTCCATATAAGAAAGCTACATAAGGTAGCTGAAACCGAACTTGTGAAGGGAAATAATCAGAAATCTGAGGAACAAAAATGCATATAACTGTAAGGTTACAAACTGAATCATTTATATTACACAAAACAGAATTAATGTAACTGAGAGATTTTAAAAAATAATAAATAAGTCTAAAATATCCTGAAAACAGGTAAAGGCAAATAATAACAAGTAGAAACAAATGAAGTCGTTGTTATAGAAAACATGTCTGAGTACCATAAAAATAGTAGCTAGGGGAAGAGCAGAATGCATATAGCTGGAAAATCATCTCTAGGAACTCCTGAAATAAAGATAAAATGTTTAAAAAAAAGGTTGGCAATGCAAAAGAAAAATACAGGTATGTGGAGTCCAGTAGTAGGCATATCAATATTCTCATACCTCAACTTCCAGGCACAAAACAGCAAGGAGAGAGGAAGAAAGTATTGAAATTACAACTAACAGTCCAAAAACAATATAATCTCAAGACCACTTTAAAATTAAAATTTTAAATTTAAAGGAGATTCTAAAAGCTTTGTGAGTAAGATTATATATTCAACAAAGAAACTATCATTGAATGTTCCAACACTGGGTGCAAGAAAAGTCTTTTCGAAGTATTTAAGACAAAATCCAACCCTAATATTTTGTACACAGACAAAGTATTTCGATGGAAGAATAAAATACTATGTTCTCTAGGACAGCACTGTGTACAGAATTTTTTGCTCAATATCTATATGTGAATATTGGATATTGAGCAAAAAATTCATATCGAATAGAGTGGTGCTACAAATGCAAATAAACTACTCCAACAAGAAAATAAGCAAATCAAGGGGGATTATATAAATATATTAAAAGTATAAATGAATTAATAGTTTAATTCAGTTTATTGTCATGTGGAAAAGAAACAAAACCATCAAACAAAATATACATGTATTATAATCAGAACTAAAGTTCACGTGATAATACAGCTGGGTAAATGAAGAAAACAGAGAAGAGCACATGTTATGAGCATAACAGATTGAAACAGAAAAAGATAAACGTGTATGCATAGAAATATAAAATATGTATTTTTAAAAATAGCATAAAATGTTGATCCATCTAATGAAAGCCAAGAAAAGGGAAAAAATATAAGATATAAATAGGGTAAATAATAATATGAAAAGTAAATTGCAAAATTACGTTCAAATATAATAGTAATTTCAAAATAGTGGAGTTAAACTCATATGTTAAAAAAAACAGACTCAGATCATTACACAGAATAATTCAGCAATATTTTACCTTGGAAGAGATAAATTAAAAGTTAGGTAAGAGTTGACAACAAGAGATGAAAAAATAAATGAAGGAAAGCTTCAGGTAGAAAAGAATTAAATGTAAAAGCAAAGAAAAAGAGGGACTGCATCACATAGGTAAAAGGAAAAATAAATCAAATACATATTAAAAATAACAAGAGTCTCACAATATATAAAACAACAGATATAATTACAGAAAAAATAGTGCATGTATTTGCAGGTATTCTTATACTTATTTGAGAAATTTATCAAACTAACTAAAGGTATAAAAAATGTTAACAGTACTATTAATCTCTAAATATATCCAGGTGAGTTGTGTATACATACACTTTATTTCTCAAAGAAACACAAATTCATTTTGATTATATTTGGAAAAAAAAATCGTACACTATCCAGAAGGAAATCTCAACAAATTTGACAAAATTAGCAACTTCAACTTTTTCTGATGGTAACAATGAATAAAAATGGAAATAATTAAATATAAATTGCACATATAAAATGTATATCATTCTGTAAATGTAAAATATTAACTTTTATGCATATTATTTACATGTTTTTATTAAATATATATTATTTTTAAAATAAAATCATAAAGATTATTTTTAAAATCTTAGAATCAAATGAAAATGGTAACACTGCATTTCAAAAGTATAAGGATCAACAGACAAGATAGGACTAATAAGGAAATAAATGAGTTTACATATATTTAGCAAAAAGCAAGATGAATTCTAGAAAATTATCAAAATCTCTAATTTTAAAAGTTGATGGAAAATCAAGAGAGCAAACCCAGAGGAGACAGAAGGAAGAAAATAATAACGGTAAGAGTAGAGGTCAATAATATAAACAACAAGCAGAAACAAATCAATAGAGAAAATTAACAAATTTTTTAAAAAACTAATTTTTAGGAAAGATCAATAAGTTGGCTGAATCTCTGCAAAGAATGAGAACATACAAATAATAAATACAGTTTTGAATGTAAAATAGAAATCATTACAAATGTAACAGAAGATTCATAGCTTAATGTAGGAACATAGTGAACAAATATACACTTATCAACTTGGAGACCTGTGGAACTTAAGAGACAACAAATACCCTTTTATAGTCTGATATTTTTTATCTTTTCATATATTTCAAATGATTTTTCATTAAAGTTTTACTAATTTTCATGTCTCATAAGTATAAAATCTACTTTAAAATTTTTATCTGGTAATTTCAATATCTGGGATTATCTTGTAGATGATATATTGTTATTGTCTTTTTCTTGAGAATAAGTCACATTTCCCTGAGCAAATATAATATTATATATTCATGATCAAATACAATATCATGTATACTCTGGCTTCTGTTTTAAACTTCTGAAAATTACCGAGGTGGTTGTTTTAGAAGGCAGAGAATACTGTTGGGTTTACCCTCTCAATTCTGTGTCACTTTTATGTGGGTTGGTTCCAATCTCAGTTCGGACCTTAAGTCTTTGCTACACTTATTTGAGTCTGATCTATATATGTATGGATAAGAAGCTAGCCTGGAACTGGTGTGTTCACATATAGATGTAGAGGATCTCTTTATCTTGTTTTCTCCCTTTTTTCTTTACTCTTCCCTGTTTGTTCTCCAATCTGCATGGGATCCTTTCCTTGGTTTCTCTGGCCCTAAGAATGACATAATTTCTATCAACATTTTTACCTCCATCAGAGTGTGGTTCCCTGACTGGGAATTACTATTGGACACAATCTTGAAATTTTTTTTTTTTACTCTCCTCCACAATCTGCCTGATTCTGTTTATGTTTGCAAGTCCTCATGTAATTGATTTTGTGAGTCACAGAGTTTACAGTCTTAATCAGTGGTAGGGATGGGCTGAAGCTGATCACAGCAGTGAATTGGGAACTCTCCACCAGGTTTTGTATTCAGATTTCTGGATACTGAATAACTCAACAATGTACTATTATTGTCCCTACCTCCTTTAAGATCTTTGAGATATTCATTGCATTTCCATTTTAAAACTGTATTTTTATTGAGAAACTACCAAGTACTAAGAACTGGGAAGACAGGGATGAAAGAGAAAAATCTCTATTTTCAAGAAGTTTGGAAATCAAGAATGAAGAAAGTTCAGCTTAGTAAGTAAACAAACACTTTGATAAGGATAGCAGTAGAGACTTGTAGAGGATGCTGTGAGAATTCAGATGAAGAGCCTTTGGGATAGCCTGTTAACTCTTCCAAGAAGAAGCTACTTCTGAGCTAAATCTTCAACCACCCAGGTGAAAAAGTGAGGGATAAGGAAGACAGTCCAAGGTATAGAGCAAACAAAAGGAAAAATCATCTTGACTGGTTGGGGCTGGTGGTAAGAAATTTAGTGAAATTACATAAATCAATAAAATGTACTGTAGGAAGGATGTGGGATATTTTTTTTTCTTCTTTTTATTTTATTTTATTATTATTATACTTTAAGTTTTAGGGTACATGTGCACAATGTGCAGGTTAGTTACATATGTATACATGTGCCACGCTGGTGTGCTGCACCCATTAACTCGTCAATTAGCATTAGGTATATCTCCTAATGCTATCCCTCCCCACTCCCCCCACCCCACAACAGTCCCCAGAGTGTGATGTTCCCCTTCCTGTGTCCATGTGTTCTCATTGTTCAATTCCCACCTATGAGTGAGAACATACGGTGTTTGGTTTTTTGTCCTTGCGATAGTTTACTGAGAATGATGATTTCCAATTTCATCCATGTCCCTACAAAGGACATGAACTCATCATTTTTTATGGCTGCACAGTATTCCATGGTGTATATGTGCCACATTTTCTTAATCCAATCTATCATTGTTGGACATTTGGGTTGCTTCCAAGTCTTTGCTATGTGAATAGTGCCGCAATAAACATACGTGTGCATGTGTCTTTATAGCAGCATGATTTATAGCCCTTTGGGTATATACCCAGTAATGGGATGGCTGGGTCAAATGGTATTTCTAGTTCTAGATCCCTGAGGAATAGCCACACTGACTTCCACAATGGTTGAACTAGTTTACAGTCCCACCAACAGTGTAAAAGTGTTCCTATTTCTCCACATCCTCTCCAGCACCTGTTGTTTCCTGACTTTGTAATGATTGCCATTCTAATTGGTGTGAGATGGTATCTCATTGTGGTTTTGATTTGCATTTCTCTGATAGCCAGTGATGGTGAGCATTTTTTCATGTGTTTTTTGGCTGCATAAATGTCTTCTTTTGAGAAGTGTCTGTTCATGTCCTTTGCCCACTTTTTGATGGGAGTGTTTGTTTTTTTCTTGTAAATTTGTTTGAGTTCATTGTAGATTCTGGATATTAGCCCTTTGTCAGATGAGTAGGTTGCGAAAATTTTCTCCCATTTTGTAGGTTGCCTGTTCACTCTGATGGTAGTTTCTTTTGCTGTACAGAAGCTCTTTAGTTTAATTAGATCCCATTTGTCAATTTTGTCTTTTGTTGCCATTGCTTTAGGTGTTTTAGACATGAAGTCCTTGCCCGTGCCTATGTCCTGAATTGTAATGCCTAGGTTTTCTTCTGGGGTTTTTACCGTTTTAGGTCTAACGTTTAAGTCTTTAATCCATCTTGAATTAATTTTTGTGTAAGGTGTAAGGAATGGATCCAGTTTCAGCTTTCTACATATGGCTAGCCAGTTTTCCCAGCACCATTTATTAAATAGGAAATCCTTCCCCCATTGCTTATTTTTCTCAGGTTTGTCAAAGATCAGATAGTTGTAGATATGTGGCGTTATTTCTGAGGGCTCTGTTCTGTTCCATTGATCTATATCTCTGTTTTGGTACCAGTACCATGCTGTTTTGGTTACTGTAGCCTTGTAGTATAGTTTGAAGTCAGGTAGCATGATGCCTCCAGCTTGGTTCTTTTGGCTTAGGATTGATTTGGTGATGTGGGCTCTTTTTTGGTTTCATATGAACTTTAAAGTAGTTTTTTCCAATTCTGTGAAGAAAGTCATTGGTAGCTTGATGGGGATGGCATTGAATCTGTAAATTACCTTGGGCAGTATGGCCATTTTCACGATATTGATTCTTCCTACCCATGAGCATGGAATGTTCTTCCATTTCTTTGTATCCTCTTTTATTTCATTGAGCAGTGGTTTGAAGAGGTCCTTCATGTCCCTTGTAAGTTGGATTTCTAGGTATTTTATTCTCTTTGAAGCAATTGTGAATGGGAGTTGACTCATGATTTGGCTCTCTGTTTGTCTGTTATTGCTGTAAAGGAATGCTTGTGATTTTTGTACATTGATTTTGTATCCTGAGACTTTGCTGAAGTTGCTTATCAGCTTAATAAGATTTTGGGCTGAGACAATGAGATTTTCTAGATATACAATCATGTCGTCTGCAAACAGGGACAATTTGACTTCCTCTTTTCCTAATTGAATAACATTTATTTCCTTCTCCTGCCTAATTGCCCTGGCCAGAACTTCCAACACTATGTTGAATAGGAGTGGTGAGAGAGGGCATCCCTGTCTTGTGCCAGTTTTCAAAGGGAATGCTTCCAGTTTTTGCCCATTCAGTATGATATTGGCTGTGGGTTTGTCATAGATAGCTCTTATTATTTTGAGATACGTCCCATCAATACCTAATTTATTGAGAGTTTTTAGCATGAAGTGTTATTGAATTTTGTCAAAGGCCTTTTCTGCATCTATTGAGATAATCATGTGGTTTTTGTCTTTGGTTCTGTTTGTATGCTGGATTACATTTATTGATTTGCGTATATTGAACCAGCCTTGCATCCCAGGGATGAAGCCCACTTGATCATGGTGGATAAGCTTTTTGATGTGCTGCTGGATTCGGTTTGCCAGTATTTTATTGAGTATTTTTGCATCAATGTTCATCAAGGATATTGGTCTAAAATTCTCTTTTTTGGTTGTCTCTCTGCCCGGCTTTGGTATCAGGATGATGCTGGCCTCATAAAACGAGGTAGGGAGGATTCCCTTTTTTTCTATTGATTGGAATAATTTCAGAAGGAATGGTTCCAGTTCCCGCTTGTACCTCTGGTAGAATTCAGCTGTGAATCCATCTGGTCCTGGACTCTTTTTGGTTGGTAAGCTATTGATTATTGCCACAATTTCAGAGCCTGTTATTGGTCTGTTCAGAGATTCAACTTCTTCCTGGTTTAGTCTTGGGGGGATGTGGGATATTGACAGGCAGATTAATGGAGACTGTATACATGTGAGGGGAGAGACTTGATCTTCATAACATTGTGAAAATAAGTGAGAAGGCATGGCACAGGGAGAATTAGAGTAGGAGGCTGCTGTCATAAAGCTTGTGGGGAGGATGGGAATTGGAGATTCTTGAATTGAGTAGAGAAAGTGAAAATGGATAGAAGTTACTAAAGTGGATTTGAGGGAGATTTTGGAACTGATATGGCAGGGTTTGGTGACAAACTTGATGCTCTGAGTGAGGGAGAAAAAGTCCTAGGATATATCCAATTCTTGCTTCTTTTATAAGGCAAGTAGTTCTATCAAGAATAAGTTTAGGAATCGTGGATTGCATCTAGATGGAAAAAAATGTTTGTTTTAGATTATGTTGCAATTTGAGATGCCTCTGAGTTTCTCAAGTAGACACTTCCGGGCACTTGGGTAAACACAACTGGAATACAAATATATGTTAGGGTTGGATGTACGTCTTTGAGGGATCAGGGAATTATAGAAGTAAGAGATCGAAGGGACATTAGAAATTATTTAATTGTATCATTTTTCATAAACACCTATCTAAATAGCGAGTTAAAGTGACTTGTTCGGTTGACAGTCTCAGTCGAGCTGGGGTCAAATGTCAATATACAGTCACGCGTCACTTAAAAACAGAGATACATTCTGAGAAACGTGTCTTTGGTCAATTTCATCATTGTGCAAACATCACAGAGTGTACGTACGCAAACCTAATGGTATAGCCTACCACACAGCAAGGCTATAGGACACAGCCTATTGCATTTACTGTCCTGTATAGCATGTTACTGTACTGAATACTGTAGGCAAATATAACACAGTGGTATTTGTGTGCCTAAATATATATAGACATAGAAATGCTACAGTAAAAATATGGTATTATAATTATATGGGACCACTGTCATATAGTCATATATGCAATCCATCATTGATCAAAATGTTGTTATGTGGTACATAACTGTATTGTATTTCCATCCGGAGATATTAGTGCTATGCTGCCTTGCACTACTGTTCTGTGTATTTAGAGTAATGCTGTTCTAGAAACTAAAGAGCACATATTCAGATGCCAGGTGTGTCAGTGAAAAGGTAGGTTTTATTTTGTGAAATTTTTAGAAAGTGACTTTCATTCTTTCTTACAATTTGTGTTTAAATTTCCAATGATAAAGGCAATGGACATAGAATAGAAGAATGGGAAAACTAGTAGAAATAATGAAGGGATAGAATTTGAGTTTGACTAGACCTGAGCTAGATGAATGATTTGAAAGATAAGTGCCTGAACCAGCTGACAACCTTTAAAAGAAGTAATATATATATAAAGTGCCTAGCAGAGAATCTGGCACAATAATAAGCTCCCACTCAAGCGATTGCAGCTTTATTAGCTTAAAAACACAGCCACTGAGGTTATTCCTACAGTGTTCATTACAATGTGAAAGAATATTCTGAAACTAATGGTCTAGAAGCCATAAAGCAGCGAACATTTCAAGGAATACAAGAGTTACCCAGGTGTGTAGTTATCACCTGAGGATAACTTTCTTGTTCAACAAGTTTCTTCCTGCAAATGAAACAAAACATTACCATTGATGAATTCACTGTTTTCTCCAGAAGCATATATGCAATGCTTGAAATAGTCAGAATTTCTCCATAACTGCTAGAAAATCAGCTTATGGATCAAAACCAGAGGTACTTTTGCAATAATAGCCCAAAGATAATGTAGAAATTTTTAAGATTAACAAAAGAGATTAATTCCCACCTGTCAATGTAATCGAACTTGTCTTCGTCCTCAACTTTTAACAAATATAGATGTCATGACTATTCAAGAATACCTTGATTAAGTTTATTATGTCAGCTTTGAGATGAAAAGGAGTGCTTAAGTTGAGCTGGCTTGTATCGTCATTTCAACAAATGTACATTATATTTATAGGGATCAAAACCACAGATATGTGAAAAACAGCATGAAGCATCAAAGTGCAGTTAAGCTATTTAAGTCACTCTGTTCCACGCTCAAATATCTGTCCAGTGAAGCACTGCTCCACTGCCAGTCTTGCTAACTGAAAGACTACCCTGGAATCTTTCTATAAATGTTACATATTGAAGAAAGTGTCTGTGCTCATTAAAAAAAAAAAAAGGCAACAACCAAAAAACAGTAATATGTCATAATCCTGGTAATTATCAGCCTGCAACAATTTGAGCATACAAATGTTTTCTTAAGTTTCATGAGTCAGGTAGGCCCTTGGATGAAATGGTCTCTTAGGGGTCACTTGAAGAATCTATGGTGCTGCAGTTTGTTCAGTGATATGTAGCAGCTCCTCTCTAGCCCTTCAGAAAACCCTAATTCTCAAAATTCTGTTAAAATCTCTTGATCCAGTTAAGTGAGTGTTTCATCTTCCAGGCTTTATAAATTTATACACAAAAATTTACAGAAATTCTTTACAGTGACTGAGAATGTTAAGCTATAAACTCTTTCTGAGGGAATCTTTGGATTTTGTAAATTCTTTGTGATCATGATGCTTACTCTATTTTTAAATTTCCTTAGTAGCTAACACAATGTTTGGCACTAATTATCAATACTATTACATATCATCACAGATTAATCATAATACTAAATTACAGTCAACAAAGACAAATCTTAGGTGATTTAAGCAAAAATGGAGTTTGGATTGGGTATTTTGTAGTTTCTAAGATTTCAGGGAAAGCTGGAAAATTGGAGCATCTGCAAAGGAAAGCTATGCAGTCAAAATCAGAGTAAAAATCACTCCAAAATGTGGAGCTCTGGGATAGTGCTACTGCCTGCTGCCATTACCACACCCTGGAACCTGAGGCTGGGTCCACACAGGTGCTACTGGCCCCAAGCTGCTGTCACTATCACTGCTGGCCCTGCCACCCATGGAAAGGGACATCGCTGCCACTCTACTTACTTGCAGAAGCAACTCTTCACTCTATTCATTTTGAGTCCATTTCTTTAGATTTGAAATCTCAGGGGCTACTTCTAATCAGTCATCCTTAGGCCATGTGCATATGCCTCAGCTCCCTGGGGACAGAGAAGGCAAATGGATGACTTTTCTCCTAGACTCATTAACTAGAAAATTCCTCAGAATTAGACAGCTAAAAGACTGATAATAGCTGTTGAATAAGTGAGTAGATAAGGGTATAAGTCAGTTAACACAGTTACCTTGCACCAAAAAAAATCCACTTGAAATAAAGATTAATATACTGCAATTCAGAGATGTAAAAAGTCTATCATATTTTATTAAATAGATATCCACAGTAAGCATCTGACTGTGCAATCTAAAAAAATAAAAAAACAGCAGTTATTAGAAAGCTAAGGAGAAGGAACAAAAAGAGAAACAGTGGTTGTAGCGTTAAGGAAATGGCAATGTGTCTACACTCTGTTCTATTCTGTATGTTTTAGAAATTTAGGTTGAGGAATAAAACTGCTATCAATAGCTTATTTACTGAAAAAGGTTATAAAAGTGCCATTGCAGTGAAACCCAAACAGGTCTGATAACTCCTTATTATCCCTGTCTGTGCCCAGATGGAAGAGAAAAAAGAAAGAGAGCTAAATAGCCCACAGTGAAGATGTTTGTGTGATTAGTTCAAACAATTCACTTTACCTCTATAGAGAGGAGAAAGGAGTAGAGCAGTAAGTTATGATTATTTAGGAAAATAGACAAATATCTTAGAGAATTAAGAGAAATTCAATAATTTTTGAAATATAATTTAATTATTAAATAATTTAAGAAATTCACTTTAATCATTATTGAATAATAATAATAATTATTAAATTCCATTAATATTCTTGAACTTTCTTTCTTAGGTTTCAGATTTCACTATTAATCCTAGGATTATCCAGGTGTAACCATTCCACTTGTGTGTCCCTCCAAATTTCCTGTGTTAAAGTCCTAACCACTAGTACCTCAGAATGTAACCTTATTTGGAAATACTTTCATTGTAGATTTAATTAGATAAGATGAAGGAATACTGGAGTGGATTGGCCCCCTCATCCAATAGGACAGAATCTCCTTATAGAAAGGGGAAATTTGGACACGGAAACACACACAGGGAGAACACCTGATAAACACAATAAGGGTGATTCTTCTACATGCCAACGAATATCAAAGATCACCAGCAAACTGCCAGAAGCTAGGAGAGAGCCATAGTTGCTGAGAGGGATGGTTCCTCACAGCTCTCAAAAAGAACCAACCCTCCCAACAACTCGATCTCAGACTTCAAGCTTCCAGAACTGGGGCACAATACATACCTGTGTTTTAAAGCTATTCAGGTTGTAGTACTTTGTACTACAGACCTAGAAAACTAGTACACAGCTCTAAGGAGATCAGGAGAAGTAAGGACAGTCCTGTTCCCTACACACCAAAGACACTAATTACAAACATCTTTCTTCGAGGCTTTTTTCTTTTTAGTTCACTATTTTCTTCCTTCTACTTTTCTATTCCTTCCACTCTTCAGGACCAACCAAGTTCCTTTGAAGAAGTAAGCACTTGCGGTCTCCAGGCTCTTGTTTCATACTAACACCTTCAGCTAGAGCAGTCTAACTTGTCACCTACCACTTCATTGAAATTACCTTCTTAAGATTATGAGTAACTCAGTATTACACTCATTACATAATGTTCAAATCTCTGTTTAAATTGTTCTCTTCTCTAGATTTATTGACTATTATATATTTCTTGGCTATTGTGACATAGTTTTCAGCCATTTCATTTAGCTCTTGTGGATTCCAAGATCTAAACTCATTCTTCTTCTCTTCTTCTCCCTCCGTGAATCTACCCGTAAGTGATTTTACAGATATTACCTCTATACTGATTGCGTTAGAGTCTACATTTTTAATTGTGATCATTTCATGAGCTCTATATACCTATTTCCAACATTCTCATAGACATGTCCACTTGAAATTCATAGACATTTCACGCAAGGATGAAATTCTGATCTTTACTGCTCTGAACACCTGCTATTGAAGCACTAAATGCAGGTTTTACTCTTCCACAAGCTCCTTTGTAGATAATTTTACCAAAAGACACTCAAAGACTTAGGAGTCATCTTAGTCTCCATCTCATTCCACATCCATTAAGTCGTCAAGACTGGTAGTGTAAGAGTTGAAGAAGGTCAGGACACAGGCATGGGCAAGGACTTCATGTCTAAAACACCAAAAACAATGGCAACAAAAGACAAAATTGACAAATGGGATCTAATTAAACTAAAGAGCTTCTGTACAGCAAAAGAAACTACCATCAGAGTGAACAGGCAACCTACAAAATGGGAGAAAATTTTCGCAACCTACTCATCTGACAAAGGGCTAATATCCAGAATCTACAATGAACTCAAACAAATTTACAAGAAAAAAACAAACAACCCCATCAAAAAGTGGGTGAAGGACATGAACAGACACTTCTCAAAAGAAGACATTTATGCAGCCAAAAAACACATGAAAAAATGCTCACCATCAATGGCTATCAGAGAAATGCAAATCAAAACCACAATGAGATATCATCTCACACCAGTTAGAATGGCAATCATTACAAAGTCAGGAAACAACAGGTGCTGGAGAGGATGTGGAGAAATAGGAACACTTTTACACTGTTGGTGGGACTGTAAACTAGTTCAACCATTGTGGAAGTCAGTGTGGCTATTCCTCAGGGATCTAGAACTAGAAATACCATTTGACACAGCCATCCCATTACTGGGTATATACTCAAAGGGCTATAAATCATGCTGCTATAAAGACACATTCACATGTATGTTTATTGCGGCACTATTCACAATAGCAAAGACTTGGAAGCAACCCAAATGTCCAACAATGATAGACTGGATTAAGAAAATGTGGCACATATACACCATGGAATACTATGCAGCCGTAAAAATGATGAGTTCATGTCCTTTGTAGGGACATGGATGAAATTGGAAATCATCATTCTCAGTAAACTATCGCAAGAACAAAAAACCAAACACCGCATATTCTCACTCATAGGTGGGAACTGAACAATGAGATCACATGGACACAGGAAGGGGAACATCACACTCTGGGGACTGTTGTGGGGTGGGGGGAGGGGGGAGGGATAGCATTGGGAGATATACCTAATGCTAGATGACGAGTTAGTGTGTGCAGCGCACCAGCGTGGCACATGCATACATATGTAACTAACCTGCACAATGTGCACATGTACCCTAAAACTTAAAGTATAATAATAAAATAAAATAATTAAAAAAAAGAGTTGAAGAAGGAAGGAAGAAACACGAAAAGCTGCTCAACAGGTTTATTTTACAGAATAAACTTCAGAGGCTTCTGGCCGAGTTAGGTCATGAGCCTTCTCTATTACAGACTAAGGGTATTTAAGGGTTCAGGGGCTCATGAGGAGGGGATGCCTTATCCTCCTAGGGCCCGATGGTTCAGTTAGGACCAGATGTGCTGTCTGTATAGAGCAGAGTTTTCATCAGCTCTCACTCCATTCTCAGACACATAGGCCAACTTTTAGTCTGTGTCTCTTTGTCTTGTTTATCTGGGAGGGAGAGGTTTTGTGTCTGTTCCCATACGTCTTTCTGCACCTGCAGGCATACCACCAAAGTCTGCGTTTAGCTTCCCTATCTTAGTGCACCTAAAAGGAAAGGAATGCGTTTATTAGGGCCCACTCCCTATCTTAGTGCACCTAAAGGAAAAGGAATGTGTTTATTAGGGCCCACTGTTTTACTGGGGCCCATTGTATAAGTATGAAGTTTGGTGGTTACCCAAAAGACTTTCCCTCCTCCTTCTGTGCCAAGCTGCCTTATCCATGTTTTGCTCTGTGCTCTTTCTGGCTGTTTGTTGTTAGAAGAGAAGTGATTTCCTTGAAATGCATGAGGTTACAAAGGAAGCTGGAACTTAAAATGGCAGTGTTTGTCCAAGATGACAGTGCTCCTGCTCTGTCAGGTAGAAAATCTTTTCTTACAAACAAAATTTCAAATATCATAAGATGTTTGACTCTTCTTTATTATCAACTGCACAGTATATTCTTCAGCATACACAGCAACATTTGACATCTGCTTAATATCCTGAGCTATAATGTACATATTATGCAATTCCAGCAAGTTTTGGTGTCTACCTCAAGATCAAGTAATGTGTGCTTCCTCTATATTCTTTTAGTATCTATTCTACTACTGAGAGTACTGGGGTTTTTTTTTTTTTCTTCTATTCCCTCATTACCACCTAAAGAGAGTACTGGTTTGTGGCCGGGCGCGGTGGCTCATGCCTGTAATCCCAGCACTTTGGGTGGCCAAGGCAGGCTGATCACGAGGTCAAGAGATAAAGACCATCCTGACCAACAAGGTGAAACCCCGTCTCTACTAAAAATACAAAAATTAGCCGGGCGTGGTGGCGTGCCCCTGTAGTCCCAGCTACTCGGGAAGTTGAGGCAGGAAATTGGCTTGAACCTGGGAGGCGGTGGTTGCAGTGAGCTGAGATTGTGCCACTGCACTCCAGCCTAGTGACAGAGCAAGACTCCATCTCAAAAAAAAAAAAAAAAAAAAAAGAGAGAGAGAGAGAACTAGTTTTTAATTTCCCTGCTTAGTTTTTGTATATTCCCTGGGATGTGAGCTCTTCAGAATAGAGTCTACAGTTTATGGCTCAACATCTAGCACAGTGATTGTAGCTTTGATTAACTGTGTTTCTTTGATAATTGAAAGCCACTAGAAGGTTTGGAAGTACTTGTTACTTTCAACAATATTATAACTGTAAAGAGATATAGAGGGAAAGCACTTTTACATCGATTGACTGAACTTGAATGGCTTCCTCTGAATGTTAGAATTCCCCAAACAGTAAAATACCACTGACTTAAGTCTTCTCACCTCCCGATGGTAAAACATGTACTACTTTATCCTTGGGATATTGTTGAGATATGAAGCCGCACTAACCTGAATTGTAGTACACTGCTCTCTCATGAAAAAAAAGAACATATTTCAGTTTTCTCTTTCTCCGTGTGTATATTTTACTGGAAACAAGACAAGTTAAGTCTCCAAAAGGAAATCTAGGTGTTGCATATAGTAGAAAATCATAAGCTGGCAAAGGACACACCGAAGTCCAACCCTCCTTCCTTTCTTTTCCCGCCACATTTATTTTACAAGTTTATCTTTTACAACCAATTCTATTTCAACAAATTTTTCCATGACATAAAAAATTACAGAATATATAAATTAAAATGGTAGAGGAAATAAATCTGTGGTGATATCTAGAATGCTGGTGAGGCTTGTATGCCTTTGGAAAAGAAGCTGATATGACCAAATGAAAGAAATATTCTTCCAGCTTAAATTATCAACCCCTTAGAATTTTAACACCACCAAAACAGAACGTCCACTGTAAAAAATGACTCTTCCCCTTGAGAATCAATTTTCTGTAAGTTAATAAAATGATAAACTGCTAAAACTGAAGTAACATGAAAAGTCACAGAATGCAAAGCACTGGATGAATAATGATGGTTCTAGTTCTGGTTTCTTATTCTACTACTTAGAATGCACAGGTGTCCAATACACACTCTACTTTTAAGAACCTGCCTTCCTAAAAAACTTGTTGCTCTGGTTGCCCTGAAATAGGAGATCATAGGCATCCATGTCTTATGTATTAAAAAGTTAAAATGAAACAAT
This sequence comes from Pan troglodytes, assembly GCF_028858775.2. NCBI lineage: Eukaryota > Metazoa > Chordata > Mammalia > Primates > Hominidae > Pan > Pan troglodytes. The sequence continues at coordinate 57,073,147 of NC_072398.2, read as the reverse complement.
GGAGTCTGGAGATACGTTTTGTGAGTTAACACTAGAGTAAGCAAACTCATATGTTCTCAAGGAAAGTAACAAGAACGAATAAAGTAGTATCGTTTGGTGTGAAGGTATCAGTACTTATAAAGGTGATGGCCACTGTTCATCTACAAAAAAAAAAAAAAGGCTGGTCTAATGATACCAGGTTTTCAGAAATTATTTTCATAGAAGAAATCTAAACATATATTAATCTAAAATCTTCCATATTTAAATATTAATTCATTCTGTTACAACATTGTGCAGGCACATCAAAAGAAGTCTGTCGTCTTGCCTGCTGGCAGCCAATTGCTACCTCTGGTTTACAAAATTCCTTTCTGCTCTCCTTGAACAAGAAAACATTTTGTGTTGTATTTTTAATATAAGATATTAATTCATTAAATAGCTTAGCTTTTCACATTATACTATTTTGTAATGTTTGGTAGTTCTTCATTCATGGTCCACTTCTCTCCAATTGAACTGCATTCTCCTTAAAGGTAGACAAGAGTTTATATTTCTTTTTTTTTTCTTTCTTAGAAATAAATTCACAGTAGATATTTAGTGTCTCCTTGTTGATGAGGTGATACAAGTACCCTGAGCAGCTCAGCTTTCTGGATCTTATAAGTCCATTGAACACATAACACAACTGGCAAAGATATTTCAAAAGATGTGCTGCTAAAAACATAACTTAGTCTATCATTTTACTATTAAATCAAAAGCAAAAACAGTAAACAAACTCCTTTCTAGAAGCTCCACTTCTATGTTTCATATTAAAAACTCTGAATTGTGTTAAATGGCAGGCTTAAGCATTTGTTTAAATCAATTTTGTTCATTCATTCAACAGATATTTAATGAATTCCTTTTAAATGTCAGTCTTCAAGTTTCTGCTGATGAAGCAGTTAATAAAGCAAAGATCTTACCTTCACATCTAGTAAATTTTTGTAAGGAATTTTGCAACTAATATGGTTATCACAGGATTTATTTTTTCTTGTCTTTATGTTAATCTTGGAAAATACTCAATGTTAAAGATGTAGTTTTTGATTTATTATCTGTTCTTCAGTGAACATAAGAAGACCTCTTACATATTTTAAGTAATTATAGTAATTATACCTAATAATTAAATAATCAAGAAAGAGCCATTCTATTTTGTCTAAATGAGTCAAAGGGAATTGAAAGTAATGGTCTATCTGGCAGAGTTGTGTGTAATTATTTTCCATTAATATTTGCAATAGACCAGAACTTAGGCTTGGAAAAACACAGTGCTATGGGGGACATTACAGAAGAAACTAGAAACTAAGTAGGCTTGTATAATATTGTACTAAGTAGCATTTTATTGTTGTTATATAAGAAAATAATATATTGTTATTGCCGTTAGTGCAGCTAGCATGGAGATTCAGACCTTCAGGAATAAACCCTGATGGGGTGATCTCTGACTGATGTTAACATTTTGCTCTCAGCAACACATCCTTGCAAACAAAACAGCATATATTTGCTGTGACCTTGGGGAAACATCAGTTTCCTAAAGATAAATTGACCAACACATATAAAAGGCATGCAATTTCAAACTAATCAAGCATACGACAGCTTAAATAACTGGCATTCAGGAAATGAGCATAATTTAAAAAGAATGCAGAATCATGTCCTCATCTTAAATTCCTTTCACAGACATTGTAAAGGATGGTTATTGCTTGCACAAGTACTTTGGTATTTTTTCCTCAAGCTGCTCAGAGCCTTCAGGCTTCCCAGTGAAGCAGAAAGCTCTAATATGGTTCCTTCTGATCTTGCCCTTCCAAGATTGTGTCTGGGTGAATATGGGAAAGAGGTAACAGGAGATCTATACTACAGCCAGGGCTTCTGAGAAAGCCTGATGGATGAACAGCAATTAGTAGAATTACCTGCAAGGCAAGACTCAAGCAGCAGTGGGTAACTATTTGATCCCTGGTTCAGTCGCTGCTTTTCCCTATGTTACAGCTTCCACTGGCACATTCTTGCTCCATAGAGTGCCTTCCTTTTTCTAGACAACCAGACCACACCTTTGCAAACATAATAGTGAGCAGGTAAACTTGACATAACAACTCTTTGTTTTTTTTTTCTTTATATGGATCAATTTACACAAGTAGATGTTCTTTAGTTCATATAGAATAAAATAGTTCTTGAAAAAGAAAGGCACCAAAGTAGAAATAAATTTGTTTAGAATATGACTTTTTACTTTTTAATCTCCAGTTACCACGAAGAATAATGCACATGCTGAGAAATTTAGTGATTATTTTGTATCTCTGGCAGTTAACAACCATCTCAAGGAATAATTTTCTCCTCAGGGTCAGAAAGCAGATCTTGAGTTTAACAGGCTATAACAGGGAGACAGCAAAAGAGAAACCTGTAGAAATAGGTTCTGTTTCCAAGGATTCTGTGTTTATAACAGTCAAAAGACTCAAAAGAAATTATATTTGGAAAAGCCCTGGAACCCATCTACATCAGCTTTCTCAAATTGCAGTGACAGAACATCTTTTAGCCTTTCGGTGAAAACTAATTGTGAGGGCTCTTTATTGTATTACTGCTCATATTTGCATTGTGGCCAGCTTTATGCATCAGAAAATTCTATGCAAAATTGTCTTCTTTGCAAATTCCACTCATGATTTATAGTTCTGCCTTTTAGAGCCATGTGGGGAAGCAAGCAGGTTTATATGGTTTGGCTGTGTCCCCACCCAAATCTCATCTTGAATTTTAGTTCCCATAATCCCCACATGTCGTAGGAGGGACGCAGTGGGAAGTAATTTAATCATGGGGGCAGTTACCCTCATGCTGTCATCCTGATAGTGAATGAGTTCTCACAAGATCTAATGGTTTGACAAGGGGCTTTCTCCCCTTTTGCTTGGCAATTCTCCTTTCTGCTTCCATGTGAAGAAGGACATGTTTGCTTCCCTTTTTGCCAGAGTTGTAAGTTTCCTGAGGTCTCCCCAGCTATGCTAAACTGTGAGTCAATTAAACTTCTTTTCTTTATAAATTATCCAGTCTCATATATATATATATATATATATATATATATATATATATATATATATTAGCAGCGTGAGAATGGACTAATACACAGGTTATGTCTCCATATACAAGACCAATATATTCCACACAGGGTATATCTAGTAAAATATAGGGTGCAAAGTGAATAGGAAATTGGTACATAGGAACCTTCACTTTGGCTGTCTGAAGGAAATGTTGTTGGCATGCAATAAATATTCATTAAGCTGTGCACACTGATGGGCACTGGGAAAGATTGTTAAACTGTGTGAAAAATATAGCTTCTGAATTATGTTGCTGAAATGCATAAAATTATTTCAAAGTTCATCCAGGTTTTATAAAAAAGTATCTTCCCTTATATTTCTTTGTATTTTCCCACCGTAAAATTAAGGTCAATAACCACAAGTGTTCTCAATTGAAGCCACACTTGCTATATCCAGCTACTCTCCTCTACACTCCATTTGTTCCAGGGGACCTGAGCTACTGATCATTTTTCTAGAACCATTTTGGTTTTATTTATCTATGTCTTTGATTCTTTTCTTCTAGTATTTTCTTCCATAGCTGTTAAAATTTTACTCATATATGACCTTGTGAAGCTATTCCCTGACTGCAGTCAGAGAAGAAACCTCATAGCAAACTGCACCATTATTAAAAACAACCATTCTGCTTTTTAATAAATACACTTATACACATGTGACTTACCATATTGTCTCATAAATATTTTTTCTAACAGAGGTCATTTCTAATTAGCATTACCTTCTTATGAGGAAATAAATAAATTGATTGTGTATAGACTCTGCTCAGAGAAATGAATGCTCCTCAGTCTAAATGTCTTCCCAAAAGAAACTGAGTTCTGCAGACCTACTGCTTGATAATGGTCAGAATATATTTCACTAAAGATGGGGTTGGAGTAAGAACTGTGAAGAGATATGCTTTAGAAAAATAGTATGTATGGAAGTCTAATCTCTGGTTCATGTCATAGAAATATGTCAGAATTTTAGGTCATGGATCAAGATTGAAAGAGCTAGAAAAACATTAAAAATTCTGTAATGTTTACATGCAAATCTTTTTATTTTTTAAAGGAATTTCTTTAGTTAAATGAGGTGTATTTTTCAGCAACAAGCTATTGCTAATATTCACCTCTTGCTCTCTTGTCATCCTTCTCATATACATACCAATGCCCACCCAAAAATGTACTATTAGTGAATAATTTTGATTTAATTTGATCAGTGGAAAATTCCACTCTGGATTTTGCCCTCATGACTGTCCCTGCTACTCAGGCCTCTTTGCACAATACACAAGTCTCAGACCAACAATTCCACATGGAACAGTTTATCTGTGACCACTGGCCTGGACTGCATCTGAGAAATTTAAAACTGGCTATATATCTAGAGAGGGGAAGAATAGAACCCTGGAAAGATGGGTAGTCTATTTATAAAAGACTATTGAAGACCACTGAATTTGATGCCAAAGCACACAACTTTCCACTATCACATGAGTTGCTCCAATCTAATATTATTCTACAATTGCAATAAATGCCTTGTTAGAAAAGGTAAAAAGGCAAATCTATCTTACTTTTAAAAATTTAGTTAAGAGTGTCAAAAAAAAAGGAGTTGAAATGGAGTATGTATACAGGGGTTCAAGTGATTGAGGGGCTGATCCAGGAAAAAGATATAACCATGAGGCAGGTGGCACTTAGACATGGTTGCATAACAGGTGATGTCTCTCCCAGCAAGAGACTGTCCAGAAGTATACAGTGTGAAGGCCACCATCCAGCAGAGGACAATGGAGTTCCTATGGAAGGTGGGAATTAGAGAGGAGACTTACTTCTCCAGGTGATATCCCTCAGCAGCACACTAGGGAGTCTCTCAGTCACAGAGCCCCAGAAGTGTAGAAACAAAGCTTGGGGTTTATCTTATCCATTGCTAGCAGGCGGATGGGGGTGGTGGTGAGGTTTGGCAGGATATGTAAAGCAGGCAGGCCCTAAATGGCTAAAAATCTGCTTGCTTGGGCTATTTTTAAATAATTAGATGTGTAAAAATTTGAGTTTAGAACTGGCAGAATTTTGAGCTAAGGGCTTCAGCTCACAAGTGAAGGAATAGAGAACATAGTGGCCAATAAACAGAGGCCATCTTAGGCTTATTTCTGTAACAATAGAAAACAGAAGATTGCATTTCATCTCCAGAGACCATAAGAGGACACAGACACAGCATGAGTCCCAGGACTGTATCTTTAAATATAAAACAGGAATGAAGAAAAGAAGGTGGGATCTGAGCCTGAGGCTTAGTAGTGGAGAGGCCTTAAAGAGTCTCCAGCAAAGGTCTGTAGAAACCACCAAGAACCAGTGACCCTCTACTAAAGAGAATGTTCCTTTATGCTTTTCAAAGCCCTTCTCCATTACTTCTTACTTCAGTCATGCAGGTACAGTTCTTTTCCAAAAAACAAAACAAAACAAAACAAAAAACAAAAAACAAAAACACACACAACAACAACGAAAAAACAAAGAAACAAACAAACAAAAAAAACCCACAATTTTTTGTCAGTTCAAAGCATCTTTTTGTCTTCCTCAAAATATTTAAGAATTTCTGTAGATGTTTACCAGTTCATGCTTGATTCGTGCTTGATTTTATACAAAATTACAAGTATAAGTATATTGTATCTGAAACAAAGACTATAATATTTTGGTTTATATTTAGTTTTTAACCCTTAAAAATGTTTATTTAAGTATACCATGTGCCAGAATACATTATTCCAGAACTTGGGAACAGGACTTGATGAAAGGACATAGCTTCTGTGCTCATAGAGCTTATATTAATGGGTGAACTAAGACTAAGGAATGTAACTAGACTGTCTTTCTGCACAGCTTGAGTGGATGAAATAGTACAGCTCCAATCCATTCTGTAAGTGTAGTTGAATCTGCACATGCTAATAAGTGTAGGAAGGACAGTAGTTCAGTGACAATATTTCTATCCATTATTTTGGGTTTCTCCTAGAGTTTCAAGTCTCTGGAGGAAAGTCAGTCTGGTCCAGTTCACTTCTACATAGGTGAATGAAGAAAAAAAAAAAAGAAAACTAAATTCTGACTGATGCTTGGCAAGGAGAGGCCCTGACAAAGTTGCTGGCCTCTATAAAGTCCAAATGTGCTAACGCAGATTCACCCCTTGTATTAGGGAATCAGAAAAGAAAGTCATTCACTCCACAGTGTAACACTTATGGGAAGATTCACACCTAATTAGGCCCTTTGAGTTAAAGGTCTATCAGGTTTCTGTTGCTGTATGGGCAGGAGGTTGAAAGGATTCAGGTAGCATGTTCTCCGGGCCATTGAGTGCCAAAGGAATGTTTCTTGATTGTGAAGTGCCTCAGAAGTGTAGGATAAGGCTCTGACAACTTCCTAGGGCAGGCAGTTGCTGCCTACTTCAGTGAAGCTTTATCAAAGTGTTAAGTCTTGGGTACAGAGATGTATTAGTTTTCAAGAGCTAACATAGCAAAGTACCACAAGGCCAGGTATGGTGGCTCATGCCTGTAATCCCAGCACTTTGAGAGGCTGAGGCGGGTGGATCACGTGAGATCGGGATTTCAAGACCAGCCTGCCGAACATGGCGAAACCCCATTTCTACTAAAAATACAAAATTAGCCGTGTGTGGTGGTGCAGGTCTGTATTTCCAGTCACTCAAGAGGCTGAGGCATGAATCGCTTGAACCCAGGAGGGGGAGGTCGCAATCAGCTGAGATCATGACACTGCACTGCAGCCTGAGAGAAAGTGAGTGAGGCTCCATCTCAAAAAGAACAGCAACAACAACAAAAACAAAGCACCACAGATGGTTGGCATAGACAACAGAAATTGATTGTCTCACAGGCTGGAAATCCAAGATCAAAGTGTCAGCAGTGTTCATTTCTTCCAAAGGCTCTCTCCTTGGCTTGTGGATGTCTGTCTCCCCTCTCTACATTCACATGTCTTTCCTCTGTGCATATCTGTGCTCGAATCCCCTCTTCTATGGACACCAATTATATTGGATTAGGATTCACCCATGTGATCTCATTTAACCTCAATTACCTCTTTAAATGCCCTATCTCTAAATAAAGTCAAATTGTTAGGTACTGGTGACAATTAGGTCTTCAACATATGAATTTTGGGAAACACAGTTCAACCCATAATAAAGGGTCATGACTGAATTCTCCATTCCACTGGTGCCACATCTGCCTAATGAGAACATTGTGCAGTATTCTTAAGGAAAAGAAAATTGGCAAGCATCAAGTTTATTAAAGATAATATAACTAGATTTGGATAAGGTCATGGAGTGGAGCCAATAATGGTATTATTACCTTTATAAGGGGATGATGAGACCAGAGCACTTTTTCTCCACCATGTGAAGATACAGAAAGGTGTCTATCTGCAGATTAAGAAAGAGGGTCCTCACTAGGACTGTCAGTCAGCTTGGACTTCTCAGTCTCTAGAACTGTGAGAAATAAATTCCTGGTATCTAAGCCACCCAGTTTATAGTAGTTACTGGGTCTGAGAAAACTGAGACAGAGGTCTGCTCTTCACAATTCCAGTAATCCTATTTTGAGTAATACTGATACATTCTTCTAAAACAATTGGTACCCATGCCCCTCAGGAATTCTATCTTCTCTAATGCCAAAGAGTGCAATTCTCAAAAAGAGAGGGAAATTCCATAATTGTAAGGTGATATTTCTGTGAGATATTTGACATCTGCTCTCATTAAAGAAAAAAAAATTACATACTTAATTTCTGTTGGGGCAATTGCCCTTATGTGCAAATTCATATGCAGTTGAAGATAGTGATGAGTGTGTTCTAGGCAGAGAAGAACAGTTATGAAAGCATAACCACAGAGACAGGCAGAATACAAAGAACTGCAGTATTTAGTATCAGAGAGGTTTAGGGAAGGTGTAGTCTGATGGCAAGAGGTGAGAAGGAAGAGAAAGTAATTCACAAGGACCTGGGATATAAAGCTGAAGAATTTCAGATTTACTCTGAAGGCTTTTTCTCTGTTGTGGTTGTTTTGTAAATGTAAATTTATTTTTGTTTAATCACAATCTATTTCTCAGAGTATCTGCCTCTTGGAAGTTACACGGAACAACAGCAGTTACAGGTACTCACTGTCATTATATTTTAAAAGCTTTAAGTTTATGAAAATATATTATGTAGGCACTCTAAGTATTTGATGGATTGCAGTGAATATTATAAAATTATTCAACAATGTAACCTGTGCACTAGAGGGATGAGAGTTAAATGATTTAATTTTTATAAGCAAGAAGAGAGTACAAAAAAAAATACGACCCTTGAAATATGTTGTGGAATTCTCAGTTGCAAAGATCAAATTAAAATATAATTAAAGATAATTCTTAAAGTTTTTAAATGAATGCTATATTAGATTTTTTTTAATGAAAATGGTCTCTGAATCTATGTGGAAAATACTTTGAGACTATGTGATAAGTGATCAATTCAAATTTAAGCACTGAGTCAAACTATGGAGATTTTATCTATATCCCTAAAATATTTATGGATCTACTTTATTCCTTATGAGTGAATTACCGCTGAGTTGAGTTCTTCACTTTTGGGTTTAACTACGAGTCTTTCAGAAAAAGCCTTCCCATGACAGGCCTGAAATGTCGCAGTTCACCTTTTTTGCATCCTTATCCATTGGCTTCATCCTCACTTCATTTATTTCAACAGAATGCTGACATTTGTCTAATATTATTTCTAGGTTATGACTCCCAGGCTTTTGACCTTTATCCTCCAATCTGAAATGTCCTTTTCATAGGTCATCTCTTGATATAATAGAAAATCTCTTTTCAGTAGAATACTCCTTTGCCCATACTTTCTACATGTGGGCAGTGGAACTAGAAAGTTCCCTGTCAGTTTACCAACTTACTTCATTAGTTGTCTTATTTTAATGAAATAGTATTATATGATAAAAGAATTATATATAATGTTGAAGGAAAAATTATACTGACACTTCTTAAAACACTAAAGAAGACTATTCAGTACTGTTACAATAGTGTCAAGACTATAGCAATAGGGGAGAAAAATGAGACTCAACTACAAAAACATAAGGACAAGTGAAGATTTATAGATAGCAAGCATACTCAAGTGGTCAGTGGATGGAAAATTATTAAAAGGAGACTTCAGGGATAGAGGAATCCTAGATCAACTGATTTACTGGAATTCTTGCTGAAAGCAGGCTAGAGTGATCAGATATCAGGTGTGGGGGGATTCTTACTAAACTAACTTAGCAGGATTTATCCTAAAAGTGGCCTGATCTGGTTGAAGACAGGCCCAAGAATGAGGCTTACTTAAAAAATGGGCTTAGAAAAGCCGAACTAAAATTTTGTGATCTATACTTCAGTAATCTATACTTCATCTTTCTTTTTATAAGAAATATGTTGCCACACACTTATTTGTTTTTTAATCCGTAGGCTAATCCAGAGGAATTTGTTAGATAAATTATCAATATTTCTGTGGAAACTGCTCTTCAACTAATGCAAAATAAAATTAGGTTTTTGGTGAAAACATTCAAACTCAACCTCACATATTCATCTTTTGATATTTGTTTCCGATTTTTAAAAACACATTATTCCTTGTCAATATGTGTGTAAAAGATTTTTATGACTAGAAATTATGCTTGCTCCCTCAATGTCTTTGAATTTTAATTTTTTTCCCATTTAAACATTCTTTCTTTAACTCTCCATCTAGATTATCTGACATATACATATATATCTGAGCTACTTAGATCGGGCTGAAACTCACTGATGATTTATTATCCTCTTCAACTAATACCATATAAACAGTGATATGCCCCTCTTTGAAGGGGATGTTTGGGCTAAATACAATATAGTAAGGAATTATATTGGCAGCCTATATTCATCTATCTGGTTATTTTATGTTCTTTTCTTATATCCATCTTGAAACCTGTGAACAGTATTCTAAGGATAATACATTTGTCTTTATTTTTCCGGTAGTTTCCTCCTGGAAAAACCTATTTTTGCATAATTAGAAGGAAAACAATCTTGACTTGTCTGACCAAAAGCACAAACTTTCTATAAACATCAGAAAAAGTATTCTAAACTACTTTGATGCTTTTATTTATTTTCCTAAATTTCAACAAATAGTCTGCAATTTTCTGGCCGCTTGTGATATACCACTGTGCTTGGTGAATCTTGGCCTCTGATATTCTTGTCAACCTGTGCAGCAGAACTTTTATAGAAATTTTCTAAATCAATGTTGAATAATGTCAGAGGCTGCAGTTTGGATGGCCTCCCTTTCATATCATAAATGCCACCGTTAACACACCTTGTATCACTGTGCTGGTTATTGCGTCTTCTTCCGATATATCACTAAAATAAGCAGGACAGCTTCTATTTCAAAAGCCTTAGAAGTCGTTGTTCATAACCAAGACCATTAGATGAAGAGGCATTTTTACTCTGTAAGCACTTGAGTGCATTGCTCAGTTCTTCTGTCTGTTATTCCATGTGTTTTTTTATTTCTTGTTGCCCGATATTCACCTATGTATTTTTCTCTTCAGCTCTGTGAAATAGTCTTACTTTCACAGCCAAACATCATAAAAAAGTTGTCTTCCATTTCCATGTCCAATAGTACAATGATTGTATACTGGTTCAATTATCCCACAAAATCCAAAATAAAATTTTAATTTTCAAGCTAATGTGCAATCTGAAAGAAAAAAAATTACTGGGGCCAAAAACTATGTAAAGTCAGGAACACAAAAAATTAAGGAAAGTACTAAAGTCAGCTTTGACTGTAAGAAATTGTAAGGTGCAGGGATCCAGCTGCTCCTTGGGTAACCTCTCTAGTATGGTATCTGCTTAGCTGTTCTTTGTCAGGGTTGGATATTTTGTCATAATCCCGACACATTTTACTGATAATCACTAGCCTTCTCACTGTCCCTGGTCTGGAAACTTTTTATCTGCCGCTACCTTGCTCCAACTCCAGACTCTTCCATCCCACTGTCTCACCACTTCTGAATATCATGAAGGTCCAAAAATGTTCACCTGGTTTCTTTATACTATCTACTAGGGTGAAGGATTCTGTAAAGTTGTCCTTATGCCCAACTATCTTCCTCAGCAATTGCTATTCTATTAATCTTGTGTGATTTTGAACCCAGTACCATCCTAACATGAGAATTTTCTAAGAAACATAAAAGAAAAGAAGCAAGCAAGCAAGCAAGAGAGGGAGTGGGGAAGGAGAAAAGAAAAAATGAGGGAGGGAGGGAGGGAGGAAGGAAGGAACAAAGGAAGGAAGGAAGGAGCCGGGCGCAGTGGCTCACGCCTGTAATCCCAGCACTTTGGGAGGCCGAGGTGGGCAGATCACAAGGTCAGGAGCTCCAGACCAGCCTGGCCAACATAGTGAAACCCTGTCTCTACTAAAAATATAAAAATTAGCCAGGCATGGTGGCATGTGCCTCTAGTCCCAGCTACTCAGGAGGCTGAGGCAGGAGAATCGCTTGAACCCGGGAGGCGGAGGTTGCAGTCAACGGTGATCTTGCCACTGCACTCCAGCCTGGGTGACAAATTAAGACTCTGAAAAAAAAAAAGAAAGAAAGAGAGAGAGAGAAAGAGAGAGAGAAAGAGAGAAAGAAAAGAAAGAAAGAAAAGAGAAAGAAAGAAAAGAGAAAGAAAGAAAAGAGAAAGAAAGAAAGAAAGAAAGAAAAAGAAAGAAAGAAAAAAAAGAAAGAAAGAGAAAGAAAGAAAGAAAGAGGGAAAGAAAAGGAAGGAAGGAAGGAGAGAGAAAAAGAGAAAGAGAAGAAAGGTGGGAACTGCTCACAGACTGGTATTTGTACATCCCCCCACACCTATTTGGATCTTTCCAGCCACCCTGTACCTCAGGGTGTTGGTTCTAAGGTAGAAATGAAGGAACTTTTGTCTCAAAACTTATTCTGATGCTCCTTTACCGTGATGTTCGCTACCTTGCTTTTATCTTCCTTCTCTCTTTTAAACCTATCTCAGCCCAAAACATGAGTTTCTTTCTCCTGTGAGCTGATCTCAATTTTTCCCTGTTCTCCAATCCAATGTAACCAATACTGTAAGCCTTCATTCACTTATTTGTTCAAAAATATATTGAGCACCTGTCACCAGCCAGGACTATTCTAATTCCTAGGGACTTAGTGATAAAGAAGATAGATAATATCCCTGACACAATCTAGCTTACTTTGTAGCGAGTGGAGATAGATAATATACAACTTTAAAATAATATAAATAAAGGGAATATCAGATGATTAAGTGCTATGCACATGTTTAATCCAAGATAAATACATATAGAGTAACTTTAATTCTCATAACAATCTTATAGATAAGTAATGTCTGTGTCCCAATTTTTAGGTGAGGAAACAGTCTCAGAGAGTGTTAACCAATTTGGGAAGAGTCATACTCAGATAGTGATATGGTTTGCCACTCAAATCTCATCTTGAATTGTAGCTTCCATAATCCCCATGTGTTGTGCGAGGGATGCCTTGGGCAGTAATTGAATCGTGGGGGTGGGTTTTTCCCATATTGTTCTCTGATAGTGAATAAGTCTCACAAGATCTGATGGTTTTACAAAGGGCATTCCCTTGCACATGCTCTCTTGCCTGCCACCATGTAAGATGTGCCTTTGTTCCTCCTTCACCTTCTGCCATGATTGTGATGCCTCCCCAGCCACGTGGAACTGTGAGTCCATTAAACCTCTTTGTTTTTATAAATTACCCAGTCTTGAGAATTTCTTCCTAGTAGTATGAAAATAGGCTAATACAGATAGTATGTGGTAGAGCCAAGGTACAAATCTAAGCAGTATGACTCCAGAGAAACTTCTCCTGACTACTAAGCTATCCATCTCAACAAATGGGAGGTATAGTATTTATAAATATTACTATTATGATCATTCTCAGTCTCTTCTCTTACACTAAACTTATTCTTCTCATTTATTTGTGTAAGATTTACTCTTAAAGATTTTTATTGCACTTATTTCTGGGCACTTTACTTTCTTAGCAATGCCTGTCGCTGTTTTATGGCATTGTCTTTGACGATTTGCATAGATATTAGAACTTCCTTCCAGCCAGAAATGTTTACACACCATTACTCCTCCCTTAAGTGTAAAACCTAAAGTACTTTTATTTCTTATCCTCCTTTCTTAGTATTATGTTCTACCCAACTTCACATTATACTCAATTTGTGTAGACTTCCATAATATATCTTTGGTTATTTTCTATGTCATCAGTAGTTTCTCTCCCTAAATAAAAAGCACATTTGTGGTGGTTATTCCCATTTTTACCTTGTCACTATATTTAATCACCATGTTTCCCTGTCCAAATATGTCTCTAACTTTCACCGAAATCATGAATAGTCATAGAATTCTTTGAAGCAATTCTATCACCTTTCCTTCTCTCCATAGATCATATTCAGTAAGAATCGTCATTTAGCATCAACTTTAGGGACAAAATGCTATGAAATAGTTTTAATATTCATGTCCTCCTTTTTATTAATATGATTTCCAAAACAGAGTCATCTTTTCAGTAGACCTTAAGTGCTCATAGACCTCCTTGTTTCCAGTGATTTCAAACACAATACATTGTCATTGATTCTACACTAACTGAAATAAAAAGTAGAAAGAACAATCTGGCAGCATAAGTTCTCACTATAAATTTTTCTCAAAAGGTCTTCAAAATTATTTAATGAGGTACTTCTCGTCTCCTGCTCAATTGCATTCTCTTCCTCACCCTTTCCCTGCTTTATTTTTTCCTTCATAATTCCCATTCTGTCACTCCTACCTATATTTCTCCATTATATCTAATGTAAGAATGGGTTTATTTGCTTTTAATCCCCTCTAGTATCCCTCCACTTAAATGCTGCCAAATGTGTCTGAGAAGCTCACTGTGTTCCTCTCAGCAACTGAAGGAGCAACTGGCGTTCAGAATGCAGGTATCCCAATTCTGGCGGATCTGCCTCTGATACTGCCACTCTACATTTATTTCTTCACCTGATTCTGCATTACTTGTAAAACCAGTCATTACTATTCTCTATAGCTGAATCCATTTCTTTGTATTAACGTAACTTCTAATTTGTTATTTTTTTCCTTATAAAATGCTACAGGTAGGTAAAAATTCTTTATGATTTGTAACATTCCCATAAGCTATTATTCCCACTTACAAAGATTTAAAAGAAGAAAAAGAGGTCAAATTACCTCCTCAAGCTCACCAAGCCAGAAAATGACTGACAGGCCTAGCATATGGTTCATTCCTCAGAGAACCACATCACTTTTAAGTTGCAATATAATAAATGTTATAGTTTTAAAACATACTACACTTAAAAAAAATCAAGGCACTACAAAAAAATCTTTATAAAGATTTAACTGAAAGTGATGCTATGCTTTGCAAAAATGCTTAATTTCAACTCCACATAATCTTTCCTTTACTTAACTTTCAAAAAAATTTTTTGCCCTGAAACTTGTTGATGAGACAAACATAGCTTTTCTCTGGTGACAAATAAAATGATGCTATGTTGGTTCTTCATCACAATCATATCATCATAAAAGTGTTGGCATAATTAAGGATTTTAGTAGAATTAAACTTAAAATGAATATTCATGTGATTTTGGATAAATTACTGAAACATTTCCTATGAGTACTAGACTTAGTTCACAGGTAAATCAATTCAAAACACGTAAATTTAACTTTCAGTACTTCAACTTACATCGAAATTAAAATGAAATTTTAAACTAATCTTTCTTAATAATATGAATAGAGTCACATCAAACAAGCAGCTTCTATGTTGCTTCTGGCAATATCAATCCCCTCTCATTTAAATGTAATAATGTTTAATAACTATTTCATTGTAGAACTTTCAACAGGATAATAATCATAATTTCTTGTAAAAAGAAGTTTAAAATTAGTTGTCAAAATTCCATTCCAAACATCAACTTTTGAAGGATTCTAAACACCATATTAGGTTATCTGATGATATATTTTCTTACAAGCTATGTTTGGGGCAGTAATTAAGACTTTATTTTTGTGTTAGTAAGAATGGGTAAGATTATATTGTAGTAACAAGTAACTCCCAAACCTCAGTGACTTAAATCCAAAACAGTACAGTGTTAGTTTGCACTACATGTGTAGTAAGGGGAATGACATGAGGCTGAGATCATTGCAGTCCACTCAGGCCCTGTACCAATAGGGCCACCTCATCACAATTGCTCTTTCTGTCTGGGAACAATGCCACACCACTGCTCACCTAACCTCCCTCTTCCCCAGATGCATTATTTTTTTTTTAATTTTCTGTTTAATTGTCTTTCTTCTTCCTTATGGCTCCCAATCTCTCTTCCTATCTCTAACCCCATAGCTCCATCATACCTGATTTATCATTTTTGGAGTTATTTATTATTTTTCCTTTTGGAGGTTTCCAGTCATTATTGATAATAGCAATGTGCTATATTTCTATCTAAATCTAGTAAGATACAATGAGTTCTGAAGTTTGTTACACTGTGAATCAACTGCTCATCCATAGAGTGATATGCCACTTCTGCCCACAGGGCACTGGACATAAAAGGTCACATGATTATACCCAACAACACTGACCTATAAAACATAATCCTGCTGTAAGCCTGGAATACAGAGACAGAAATATTTTGTGAACAGTATTACTTGCTGGACAGTCGATTGTCTGGCCATCTGTTTGACTCATTTCCCCTTCCAAGGCAAAATATATCTACTCTCTCTCAAAGGAAGGTAAGTCTCATAAAGTTAATGTTCAAACCTCAAAGTCCATGTTTCCAATTAGCAGTAGTCACTTGCTTGGGTTGAGATATGACCCCTGAACCTTGAGCCAGACATACATTACAAAACTTTATGTCCTTCCCTCAAATAAATATGCAATGATTGACAAAAATAAGCCTCCCATTCACAAATGGGAAGAAAGGAAATACACAGATGTTATTAGTCTACATCAATTCTGAAATTCAAAGGGCAAAATTCATGAGAAGACCCTTTATTTGTTGTGGTCAATTTCTCTCAATTAGGCTTGGTTCTAGTCTTGGGAAGTTCCGGTCTTTGGTCTCTTTGATCTTTGGCTCTGCCTCCAAAGATATCTTTGCTCTTTTGTTATCTCACTACATCTGAAATGGGCATTGACAAGTCTGACTTCTTTAGGGGTTAATCAGCTTTCTTAACCTGCTTCTGTAGAAAGTTGAGGACACAAGAGTTAAGTTTTAAATAGTCACAAATGTTTTTAGCCTAGGATCAGAGTTTCTTTGATAGTGTAACTCTCTCAATAAGTTAGCTTCAGATCTACTTGATGACAGCCAGTTCCATGTGCCATGAGCTACAGTCAGACTCAATTTCAAAATATGCCTCTCTCTCAATTTAACTATAGGTACTTTGAGACTTTTTTGGGCTTAGTGAGAAAGTCATACCCTTAGTCTTTTTTCCTAAAGCATTTGTCCATTCAAATGGATATACTTCCCATCATCTTAATCCACAAAGGGATTACAACAGTGAATGTGATCGCAAAACCCTTAATTGCATTCTTGCTGCATAGCTGTTGTAATCGATCTTTTTTATTCAGAGAATTTCTCTATATTAATTTGTACTGGTCAGGGTTGACAAGTAACTGCCTTTTCCAATCCTATGACTTCTCACATTGTTGGACTCTCTCTAGACTTTCACTCCTGCTTACAAACAAGCCCAATTATTTTCTGAATCCATCTCTTTCTTGTGTTATCTACCCAAATGCAGCCAACAGTAACCAACATATATTTCTAACATTCTATTTCTCAAATACTTTTCCTATAGTTGCAGGGTCAGAAGATAAATTATCTACATTGCAAATTATCACATTTGACAGTTTTAGCATGTGTTTCTCCACTATACAACATAAATAAATGTCTTTCTAGTTACTAACAACAACTTTCTCACCACCTAAGCAAATCACTTAAAGCAATGTAAAATACGTTATTTTGTTATTATAGTCTCTTGCTTGTGGTGCCAAATTTGTATCAGTTAGAATAGGCTCCTTTAGGTTATAGATGAAAAAAAGAAAAAGATAAAAATTCTAAATCTCAATATTTTAAAAGAATGGTTTGGTCTTTTTTCCCTTCTTATAAGTACACTGTGGTTTGGCAAGAGTGTTGTACACATAATCTTCATTGAGGAAATTTGTCTGCCAGAGCAGACAAATCTTAAATATTGCTGTTCACCTTATTTATTAGTTTACTGATACTTTATTTATTAGTTTACTGATGATTATTTATTAGTTTTCTGATGCTTTGTAAAATACTACCACAACTAAGTGGCTTAAAACAATATACTTCTCTTGCTTCAAAGTTTTTGTGGGTCAAGAACTGAGCACAGTCTAACTGCATTCTTTGCTCAGGGTCTCACAAGATATCAGTCATGGTGTCAGCTGATCTGCATTCCTTATGGAGTCACGGGCCTCTTTCAAACTCATATCGTTGTTGGAAGAATTCAATTCCTTATGGATCGAGGACTGAGGCCCCATTTTGATTGTTGACTGCTAGACATAGGATGTTTTTAGGTCCTAAGTGTCACTCACAGTTTTTATCACATGTCTCTCTCATGGACAAAATTACAACTCACTTCATTAAGGTAAGGCCAGCAGGAGAATATGTCTTTTAAGGGATAACTTGAGTGGATCAAGCTCACCTAGAATAATTTTGGTTAATACAAAGTCAACTGATTAGAGACCTTAATTACATTTACAAAATCCCATCAACTTTCCCACATAATATAATCTACCACAGGAATAATAAGCCACCACGTTCACAGATCTTGTCTACATCACAGGGAGGGGAAGATCTATGGGAATTACACAAGCAGCAGGAATCTTAGGGTAATGGATTGTAGATTTCTGCCTACCACGCATTATAAAGAGAAACATGAGAACTTGCAAGTTTTTTGCCCTCACACTCAATGTCTAGCCCAGAACTGACTTCTGCTCACAACCTATTGGCTCGAACTACTCTCATGGCTACACCAAACCATAGTAGGTCATAAATTGCAATCCTAACATATTTGTGAGAATATTTGTCATTTAGTCAATCACTCCTACATAGCCTAGAATTAGAAAATGTGTAGATACAATTAACTTAAAGGACTCATGTCTTTTAAATATAGATAACATAGCTTCCAAACCAGTGATATGAGAAGGCAGTATTTTAGAGTTTTCGTTTACCTTCCATTAAATTTTTCTAGGTGTTTCGCACAGATCATGATTATACAGGAGAAGAAAACTCAAGTTTTTTTTTATGTTAAATAACTTCTCTTCCATCATACTGGTTATTAGTAGTAGAGTTAGCATTTAATCTGGCTTGTCTATGTTCTGTCTACTGCATTGAGCAATTGCTGTGTATGACGATGGTATAAGAATACTGTCATGTGAATTTTCAGAGTACTGGAAATTTGAAGTAGAGATTTCTTAAGTTTGATAAGTAATGATCATTCTACCATTTTTCATTGATCCTTTTATTTATAAATAGGTATAGATCACCCATGGTTCAGGATTTAACTTTGAAGTAGAGATAAAACAATATCAAGACACAAATTAGTACTTTAAATTTTTTCATCAAACTTATTGATGAATGTGCAGAAGGCTTTTTTGAAGTTTCATACTTTATAGTAAAGACAATGAGGCAAGGACTTACCCTTACCTCCCTAACATCTGTTCTCCCCTTACTTTTAGTAAGATATTTGATTGTATTCTATATTGCAGCAACCTGACTATATTCTGCAGGTGAAATATATAAGTGGAAGCCTTCAGGTCTCTGGTTTAGCAGCCAAATCTAATTCTGATGCACTTCTCTACCAATATTTTTGTCATTATTCTTGGAGTCTTCATTATCAGTGAAGACAATTTACTTAACATCCTGGCTTCTCAGTTTCTTAGCCTCATCAACTCGAAAAATCTGTGTTTTTTTTTTCACTTGACCTCATCCAGTCATCCACATCCCTATCTTGATTCTTAGCATGAGTTTGTTTCTCAAGTCTTTGTTCAGTGATTGTTAAAACATTGCATTACTGCCTCCCAATTGTCACATTACTGATGATCCTATGTGCTCTCTGGGCCTTTGCACTTGATATTCTCCTTGCTTTTTTCCAGATATGTGCATGGCTGTTTTTCTTTCAGCACAGACATCACCTCCTAAGAAAGGCATTCCATGCCAGACTGAGGTAAAGTGACTCATTTTCCTGATTACATTTATTAACAACAGTTTTTGTGATCTAAAATTATTTGTTTATATGTTTATTTTCCATTTGCCTCCTATAAAATAAGGAGAGTTTTTTCTGTCATTTTTTTCCACTGCTGCATACCAAGAGCCAAAAATGGTGCCTTATAAGAGGAAACTAAATAAATCCTTATTAAACAAATGCATTGTCATAGGGCTTATTAATATATCTGTAGAAAAGTTACCTGGTAGAAATGGTTAATAATAATTAATCAATTAATTAATTTACAATTAAGTGGTAGAATTAATTAATTATTAAGTGTATTTGAATGGAAAAGGTGAATAAGAGGAGTCACAGCTTTCTTACACATACCAAAATTGATACATCCTTTATGATAAAATTCTTAATAATGTCAAGAAAATTTAAAAATTAAATTATTGCATGGAAGGCGTTCACTTAATGAAAAATATACTTACCAACATAGAAATTTGTACTCATATCACATAAAATTCCATTTGGATTTTCATCAAATGTGAGTATATTTTGAAGAGTATAATTTATGTAGCACAGACAAAATTTATTTTGCAGAGACATGAGAAATACCTCAAAGTGATAGGAAGTTGATAGACCCCTGCCACACAAATACAACACTGAAGATGGATTTTCATCAAACGTGGAGGGTATGTTGGAATATAGGCCATGTAGCATACATGAAAGTCACTTTATGGGTAACTAGGGCACTGAAGAGAAAGAGGTAGATATCATCTCAAGCAGCTGTCTCAGAGTCACAAAGAGATACTTTTGTAGTGGCTGATTGAGAAAGATGGGCTGGACAAATTCAGAAGTTGTGGACAAAGAAAGCAAATAGCGGTTTCAAGTACAAGCTCCAAATCTAAAAGCACAGAAGGAGATTCTCCTAATTGCAAGCATCAATGTGAATTTAACTCTTCTAGATTGCCAACCTATGTAGAAATCCATGGGTAAGGGAGTGTATAATGATGGCTAATCATGGTCCAGAGGCAAAAAGGGTAGATGACACCAAATTTTTAAAAATCATCAGGGATTTATATTTTCCTAAAAATACTAATATTCTGTGTAGCAAGGTGACCCCTTAGGGAACAAGGTCCCTTTTGTGAAGTAAGTATACTTCAAATTGGAAACTGCCACCACAGTCGGTAAAGAGGGGCAGGAGGCCAGTTGAGTGAAATGTACCTAAGAAGTAACTGAGAGAGAAGCAGCATTATATAAGAAACGAACTTTTAAAACTGTGCAATGGCTTTCTTACAAATAAAGTGATGATTGAAAAGGGAAGGCTGCAGCTGAAAGATAAGATATAAGAGTACTTTGGTCAGAGAGACAGTTTGAGAAAAAAGGACGGGAAAATGTTGGTAGCCAAGGTCCCAACTCTCTAGCAACAGAAATTGAGCTGTGTAAATTCCACTGCTACCAAATAATGGAATGAAATGCAAGTATTAAAAATGATATAAAACTACATTTATTGATTTACAAAGATGTCCCTGATATATTGTTAATAGAAAAAGTTTAAAGAAATACATATAGTATTCTCTCCTTTTTTTAAATACCAGGGAAAAAATAGAGGAGCATATCCCAATATTAAAACCTGATAAGTCGGCCGGGTGCGGTGGCTCACGCCTGTAATCCCAGCACTTGGGGAGGCCGAGGCAGGTGGATCACGAGGTTACGAGATCAAGACCATCCTGGCTAACACGGTGAAACCCCGTCTCTACTAAAAATACAAAAAATTAGCCGGGTGTGGTGGTGGGAGCCTGTAGTCCCAGCTACTAGGGAGGCTGAGGCAGGAGAATGGCATGAAACCAGGAGAGGGAGCTTGCAGTGAGCCGAGACCACGCCACTGCACTCCAGCCTGGGTGACAGAGCGAGACTCCATCTCAAACAAAACAAAACAAAACCAAACCTGGTAAGTCAGAGGGGCAATTTAATCTTTTTTATGCTTGAATTTTCTATTTTCCTTCAAACTAAATATACTAATTATGTAATAAGAAGTACTCAGGCTGAGTGTGGTGGTTTATTCCTGTAATCTCAGTACTTAGGGAAGCCAAGATGGTAGGACCACTTGAGACCAGGAGTTCAAGACCAGCCTGGGCAACACAGTGAAGCCTCATCACTAGAGAAAAATTTTAAAAATCAGCTGGGCCTGGTGGTGCATGTCTGTGGTCCCAGATACTCAGGACACTGAGGTGAGAAGATTGCTTGAGCCCAGGAGGTCAAGGCTGCAGTGAGCCATGATGATGCCACTTCACTCCAGCCTGGGAGACACAGCAAGACACTGTCTCAAAAAAAATAAATAAATAAAAAATAAGAAAAGAAAAAAAAGAAAGAAAGACAAAAGAAAAATGAATCACACTTCAACAATTGCTAGTCTGGAATAAATCATTAAAATGATTCCTATGTATCCTCACATATGAAAAATATACATTGAGACACACTAGATGAGAAGAGCAAATCAATATCAGGAGTCATAATCCTTATAGTATGTGTCAGGGATACTCTAATAGAAAATAACATCCCGATGGTCAGCCTGAAATCTGAGAAAATGACATCTTCATTTTGTAGAGAATGCTAGAGACATTCACTAGTATAGTGATGACAGAAACGACATTTTCCTAAAGACATTCAGCATCCAGTCATCTTTTTACTTGTTAAGGCTCAATATAAGTTTGATAGATCATAATATTTGCTTTGGTTCTTTATACTACCAACTCTAATAGAGAGAAAGTTTACTTACCATGAGTGTATTTCAGGGGTGCTCTTAAAATCTAATACACACGCACATATTATTATAAGCAGCTTTTTTATAGAATACCTGGAATAGAGATTATTAGCAAGAATTAACATGGTAACAAAGCAAGTAGCTGAAATTTTATAGGCAGAGCTGGCTTCCAAGGGACTTATACAGTTGCAAAGAGCCCAGTGCTTAGAAATAGCAGCATTTGGTTTGATACTCTGATGTCATCATCTTGAAATTTTTAATAATTTTTTAACAAGAAGTTCTGCCTTTTTATTTTGCACTGGGCTCCACAAATTATATTTATGATCTTGCTTATAGTATGATATAACTTGTGATCAACATTGTTCTAGGATGAGATAAGAAAGGTCACACTGTCAAACTGAAAGATAAATTAATTTGATGTCAAATATATAGGAGTTAGAAATAGAGCCAAGTGCCTATCTGGGTATTGGCTATAGCAAATATTTCTTTGAAAGATAGTGAGAAATTTGGTTTTTAAAAAGTTACATGCTTAGTAAAGTAAATATTATTCTTTAAGATTTGTATACAGCAGGATATCAAACTTGTGCTTACATTTATGATTAAATTCCAAGGTGTTCTGAAGATTGCTTCAATAATTCCCTGATATAAAAAGACCATTTTTTGAAGGATTAAAGTTATCATAATCAGGAAATAAACTAGAATTTCTAAAATTGGATTATTTCAGTGTATTATTATTTGAGTAGACTTTGTCTATGTCAGGGTTTGTGAGCATCAAAAACTGGCTATTACAGGTAGCTCTTGGATATTATGAGAGGAGTAAGAAGCAATTGAACAGTTTTACACTTATTCATTACATACAGGATTTACCCAGGTATTTATTTCTGCTGCTTCAGCATTTTTTACAAAGCCTTTGGAAAGACAGGATGTGGGCTAACGATGGTAGTCTTTAAGTACAGCATTTTCTTTTTTAATATAAAAAGCAAGTGAGAGAGAAAAGACTTTGTTTTGCTAATAAGAACAGAACCTAGCTTAGTAAATATGATACCCTCTCACAAATCCGTAAAGAACTGAAAGTTTATGCAATTTTAAAATACCTCAGGAAATGTTTATGAATATCTTTTAATTCGAAGTCATTTAACTTGCATTTAAATATGCTAGCTTAGCAAAATCATATTGGTAATTTCATTGGTACAAATGAAATAGAACTGAATGGTGTGGGATTTGGGGAAAAGAAAGAAAATTAAAATTATTGCCTTTAGGAAAATACACTTTATAACATAAGAAACTTTGTATAAGTTTATCTCCCCCAAAAAATTGTTTTTGAAAGATTTGAATTCAAGCAATTAGTGGAGAGACCAGTGTGGGAATCCTTACTTTACTTATTTGCCGACTTAGAGCAGGTTACATAACCTCTCCCAGCAACATATTCTTCATTTGCAAGCTGGGGCTGGTTGTAGCACTTTTCTTTCAATGTTGCTTGAAGATTGCATAAAACTATATGCAAAATAGGTGGCATGTGAATATGCACAACAGATGCTATCTCTCACCTTGATCTTTATTTTTATTTAGTAAAATAATATATACATATTGTCACATGTATAAATATTTGCCTATCCTTTATGTCAGTCTACTAAACTGACATAAAAGTGAACCCAGAGTACCACTGTTCCTCCTCTGTGCTCCCCTCAAGGTACTTTTAATCTCTGAACACCTCCAATCTCCCCCAGGATCTGACTTTTTCTCATACTCTGGCCTAGGTCAGTTAAGGTGGGAAGAGAAATATATATATATGTATCTTTCCAGTCCAAACTTAAAATCCAATTACTGCAAGGCAAACATATCTCATTATAACTAAGATTGTCTACCACTCAGCATTAACTTTGGTATGCTAATATGCTAAAAAGAGTCCCTGTTTTCCTTTATTAACTGTCCCAGACATTCCCTTCTGTACTTCCATTTCGATAGGCCATGGCTTGCAGGTAATGTGACAGTGCCCTGCTCTGAGAAAAGAATAACCTTAGTGTCAGGAATCCTGGACAAAAAAAAATTGATAAAAATGCATTTATAAATACAGAGTTTATGTCATACAACAAGTTACTTGGTGAGATACATCTTGAACATTTAATGAAGAAATTGACTTTTCTGAGGGACATGGATGGTTTTACTGTAGAAAGGTAAGTAAATCAAAGCAAGCTGTATAAACATTGGTATGAGTGAAAGCAGACACATGTTTCACACGAGTCAATCTTTATGGGGTCCCAAACTCTCCTAAAAGTACAAATTACCTTCATTAGAATATTAGACCAAAAGCAGTAGAGTCTCTTATAAAAATGAGTGAGATAGCCTGAATGAATCAGAGAAAATGACAGTGGAAAAGAATCACTGATTGAGCAGTAGTTTTTCTCTCTGAATCTAAGCATGTAAACACTAAGAGAAGTATTACGAACAATTCTGTTCCATATGAAATTTTCATTCATCCAACAATGAAAAAAAGGATAAGCAATGATATTGTTGAAAAATTACTTGAACAATTTAAGACGGGTCTGTATGCTTTGCCATCAGAACAGCCCAGTTGAAATAATAAATTATATGCCTGAGAAGTGCTATAGCTTAGCGAGATTGATTTGTAATGTCATGCAACCCACTGCCATTGCACTGTGCATTTGTGTTTGTGTAATGTTTATGTAGCAAATGCCGAGAGAACCTATAGTTGAACTTTGCTTATGTGTTAATTTTCCTGAAGTGTCTGAAAGAGTAATTTTTACAAAGAAGCACGTATTGTTTTCATAGACACTACACTGAAGACCATGAGAAGCTACCTGTCTCCCATTTTGGTAGCTCTCCGTTTTACATCTTAGCAACATGCAGTGCCACTAACAAGTTGGAGACGCAGAGAGCTACATCCTTCTCCACCATATGGAAATTTAGGAAGTGTATTTATTTCCTAGTCAAAGTCTAGTATTTAGATGGCTCTCAACAATTAGTCAATGAAAATAATATCTACTTAGAATTTTTTAAATACCATAAAAAATACTCAAAATTAAATTATCTTCCAAAATAATAATAGTGCATATCTCTCTATAGATACACATATAACACACACATTAATGCACACTCCAAGACATATATGTACATGATACACTCATGAACATTTAAGAGAAATAACATTTTTTGCTAAGAATTCAACAGCAACTATTTTAAATTTTAAATATAATGTAAACAAATATATAACTGGTCTGATATAACTGAATATATTTTAGTAAATATGTTCAGCCTTATTCTGATTGATTTATATATGAATTCCCCAATTTAAACTATCTCCACCTTAAGAAATTATTTAATGTGGTTAATGTGCATATTAAAAAATGTCAATGAGAAAGGCACAGAGCAATCTCTTCCCCTGTCAAAGCATTTGCATTTAAGATTAAAAAGCAGTACACAGAAGTTTTATAACATAGAAAACAGCAGGGTTATTAAAAGGATTGTCAACAGAAATTCAAAATACTGACTTCAAGTAACTTGGTCACACTGGTTACGAATGACTATTCCTTTGTTTAAAAATCATTTTTAAAGCAATTACTCCTTCATTTAACCTACAATATTGTTGGCATAAATCAATATTAAATCCTATAACTGAAGCCAGATTGTATAGAAATAAGTAATTTATGTTTTATCTCTCAGTCATTTCTCTGGAGTGTCTCCACAGACTGAAGAGTAAGTGAAATACACCTAGAATTCATGTTATAAAGCTATCTTATCCTATTGCTTGTACGCAAAATAGGATATGGTTATAGTAAAAATTAAAAAGGTAAATTGCTTGCATTCATCAGGTATTATGCATAACACGTGGCTCTAAATGCACTCATTCATTAATATAGGCAGTGCATCTTTGCATTTGTATTCAGTATATGACATTATGATTGAGACTGATGAAATTCTATAATATGTAAATGTTACTCTATGCTTTTAAAAACACTATGGTTTACTTAGTCTTTAAACTCATTTAAAATATGTTAAAAAGTAAGTTTAGTTCTATAGAAATTATAATACAGAATTCAAATATTTTTTCTTTTGCTAAATCTAGATATTCATATGTGGGCCAAGACCCATTTTTATATCATATTCAACCAAATAACTAAATTTATATGATTTTCTAGTTAAGGATGATGTTTACAACCTAAGAAAATGATCCAAAATGCAAATCGAAACATTTTGCATTCTGTTGAAATCATTTTAAAAGTCTTTCTTCAGGATACAAGATAAATTGCAAGTATTGCATGATCTGTGAAATACTCAATGATCTCTTCTCTCCTTACTTATCCACCTGTATCTCGGTTCTCCAGTCAGCCCCTGCCTCCTTCCTTATTCCAGGGTCCACAGAATCAAGGTATTTCGAAGACTGAGAGTTCACTGAAATGTGTGCCCACAGTTGGTCCTTACAACCCTAAGTCCACCTCTGAATTCATCTTCAGCTGTAGAAAACAGTTGTGGCCATGCTGATAACATCCCACTCTAAATGCTGCATCTCTCTTCTCGTCTGCACGAGAGCAAATTCCAGTCCCATGAAAGCTTGCTGGCTAAGACCAGGTGCAACTGAAGTTCAGAGGAGTAACTGTTTCAAGGCACAACATCCACCCAATGGTGTGTCTGTCAGGCGAATGAGGTGGGAGAGTGGAAGTTGTTCAATAGCCTAGCCTCTCCATCTTTCTGGGGAACAATTTGGAAGTATGTCCTACAGAGTTCCTCATAAGGCCCCAACAGACCTGCACCTCGATGCCAAAAATAGGCACCCGTTTATTAACACATACCTTGTTTCCTTTTCTTCCTTACTGTTTCTTTTACAGCGTTTTCTTACTCTTGTTTTCTGGACCATCTCTCACAAAAAGTACCTGTTCCTAACTCTTTGTTCCTCGGTTTACTTAACCTTAAATGAGCAGTAAACACCCTGGTGAGTTGGAGCATCCATGTCCAATATAAAAGCATTTGAGTTATACCAAACAGAGGAGGAGGCAGGGTGGGGGGTAGGAGGGTGCTGTTATACCCAGGTGTAGGCCTCTGTGATTAATCTCTCTGATGTGGAATTGCTTGAAGTTCCTTGCATACATCAGATTATTACATGCCTCTGTGTCTTCTATCATGCTGTTTTCTGACTGAGATGCTCTTCCTCTGCTTCTTCACTCAGATAACTTCTTATCTTCAAAAAAGCAGCTCAGATATTATGTTCCAGAAAGCTTTCTCTTATACCTAAAACAGAGCCAAGCTTCTCCCATGGCAACCAGCACAAATTTCATGTTAGAACCCTTAACACATTACATTGAGATGATCTATTAAGATGCATTCTTTTCTCTTTTTTTCTTTTTTAAATTATATTTTTAAGTTCTAGGGTACATGTGCACAACGTGCAGGTCTGTTACACATGTATACATGTGCCATGTTGGTTTGCTGCACCCATTAACTCGTCATTTACATTAGGTATATCTCCTAATGTTATCCCTCCCCCCACCCCTTACCCGATGACAGGCCCCGGTGTGTGATGTTCCCTACCCTGTGTCCAAGTGTTCTCATTGTTCAATTCCCACCTATGAGTGAGAACATGTGGTGTTTGGTTTTTTGTCCTTGCGATAGTTTGCTGAGAATGATGGTTTCCAGCTTCATCCATGTCCCTACAAAGGACATGAACTCATCCTTTTTTATGGCTGCATAGTATTCCATGGTGTATATGTGCCACATTTTCTTAATCCAGTCTGATTAATGATGGACTTTTGGGTTGGTTCCAAGTCCTTGCTATTGTGAATAGTGCGGCAGTAAACATACGTGTGCATGTGTCTTTATAGCAGCATGATTTATAATCCTTTGGGTATATACCCATTAATGGGATGGCTGTGTCAAATGGTATTTCTTTTAGACTGCATTGTAAGTTCTTTGAGAAAAGGAGCCAGAACACTTTGGCTTTGGGACTCCAGGGTAGCACATTACCTATCATGTACTAGACACTGAAAATAATAAACGGGTTAATACTTTTTTTTCAAAAAGCAGTTATAAGATGTCAGGCAGTGTTTTAAGTGCTATACCTGTATTAACTCATTCCATCCTCATGACAACTTTTTGAGGTAAGTACTATTAGTATCACCATGTAAAAAAAAAAATTAAGGAACTGAAGCATAGTGAAGCTAACTGGCCTGCAGTTCACTTAACTAGCAACTGATGAGCCCAAGACAGGCTGAGGCTCAAATCTATGCTCTTCAAAGCTACCTATCATTGCTTCTCTCGAGTTAAATATTAAACAATAACATCTAACCAGTAGAACACACAATTTTTTAGCATTTTGGTATTTAATCTGGGCTAAACTCTGTTCTGTGTCTCTACATAGTTTTCAAAGGAAGAAACTAAAATTCACTCTCAAATCACGTGATATTTATAAAAGCACTGGTAATAAAATACTTTCATCACAGCATTCCTAAAAAATCATATGACTTTTAAGTAACTAGTGTAGATTTCCTGGTGTACCAGAAATTTACTTAGAAAGTTTACTTGACGGTCTGAAAAATAAGATGCTCTGTTTACCTGTTACTGGTTTTTAGTGATTAATACTCTCTTGAGAAAAAAATTCAATGATTGTTTATGAAAATATTTATGATCAATAATCAACTTTCAATACATTGTTTAGCTTTGTAAATAAACCCAAAATGTGAGGCTGCTAGTACACATGCTGTTAATGGCAGTATACTCGGTGAATTTCAGAGAACAAGCCTCCAGTGGCACTGCAAGCCATGTTTCACACTGCGTGCATCCTGTTTCCTGTCGACAGTGGCTATAATAGGCACATAAACTAAAATTTACGCACTATTTAATCTGTAAATGTTCTGTGCCTTTAGCCCCTAGCAATGGAAATATGCCAGTAGCTTTCTCTTATATAATTGACTTTCTCCATCAGATTTCAGGAAATTTTAACTATTATAAAGTTATACATTTTTAACATGATATCTGCATTAGTAGGCCCACAATAATCTTAAATCCAGATAGTTATTTCAAAATAAAATAATACCACTGTCACCTGATCAAAAAAGCCTACAGTCTACTTCCAAGATATATTTTAGTAAAAACAACTTTAAATGCATCATCTAAGTAAACTTGGGGAACCACTTACATATCTAGGAACTTCAGGCCAAATCTCAATGGAAAGATAATACTTCTAAAGGCAGTATTTAAAAAAAAATGAATGGAACAAGTTGAAGTGATTTATTTTTCTAGCCAAATCATATAATTTAACATTGACCTTTACTGTCTACTAACCTAAATTTTTAACCATCTCTTTTATGCAATTATTTTAGTTACATTATTTACTCTCTACATTATTCTAAGTAAATCTCAATAAGCAAACAAGAAATATTTGTATTATGATGATTATTTAAAATTTTAACTCTCTGTATTTTTTCTAATAAATATTCTAGTAAATAGTAATTTTACCGGAAAATGAAAAGCAGAAAAAAAGAAAAATTAAATGAGAAGCCTATGAAAATGCACTATTTGTCCATTGATAATTATGAATTTATGAACCTCATCAAATGCATTATTTTTAAAAGTTACTTTCTAATTATGATCCCATAAACCAAAGCAATCTCTCCAGTATAGAGAACTCAATGAAACAATAATATGTTTCAGGTTTCTGCTGGAGAGTTTAATATTATTATAAATGCCTACAAAATACTCCCGCTTTCATGGAAGTTGGGTTTATCAAAAGTAGGCATCCTGTTTCTTGAAGGCTTCAATCAGGTGTAAAATTTGAATATGCATTTGGCTCAACAGTTTTTAAGGATTTGTTCTGAGAGCTGTGGGCTAAACTATTAAGTATAATTTAATGAGAATATCTTATTTGATTTTGTATATTAGTTTAAAATTATATCTTTTTTATGCAAGACAACTACTAGAGATAAGAATGAAAAATCAATTTACTTGCATACTTCTTTAGAAGTTTCAACACTTTTTCCATGTAAGTTTAGGATCTTGCTTCTTCTATTTACGTGTCAGAAATAAGACAATGGCATTTTTGAACACAAACATAATCATTGATGAGGATTGGAGAGATAGAATTGAGTGGTTTTGACTTTTAGGAAGTAGTTTATAATCTGGTATACCATGGATTTCTGAAGTGCAGAGTGATTACAAAGTGAACGTGAATATTTTTAGTGTAAGTCATGGATGTAAAATAAATATGTAATATTACATCATGCACTTATATATCTCATTGTCTGAAACACATATATGCCATGATAAATAGTGTATATACTTACCTAAAAGCATTACTAAAATCACTGTAGTTTTTATCATGGTGTATTTCTCAATCAACAGATGCTGAAAGTACCACAACAAGCATGGTGTAAAATTATATTGATACTATAAAAACATATTTGTGTTTGAAATAGTTGGGAAAAACTGCTCTGAAAGGCTGTTGCTAACAGGCAAATTAGTCATATTTTCCTGAATGTATCACTCATCTGTGACTCAGAGAATAACTTTAATATATCACTATATTAAAAGAACCACTTTGTACCAGGAGTGAGGAGGTAAAGGACATAAATGACTTGTGAAGACAAAAAAAAATTCTTCTTCTTTCCACAATCACGTTTTATTAGAGATCTGAATTCTAAAATGTAAGCATCAGTCAGAGAGACCATAGCAGAAATCTGTCTGAAAAACAAAATGCATGTAGACTCCAAATCACTTCTACCCTGGATGTGGCACATTGTCATTCAACCAAAATCTCAACTATCAACATTATTTAACGTTACCCCCACCCTGTTTTCTGAATTTTTTTTTTGCTATAAATGGATATAAGAAGAAGAATCACCTTCAAACACATCCAGGCCTCAATCTTCAAAATTTATGTGTATGTTAAGTTACAAGGCAAAGGGGAATTAAGGTAATGGATGAAATTAAGATTGCTAGTTAGTTGACCTTAAAAGAGAGAGTATCATGGTTTATTCATGTGGAATCAATGTAGTCACAGGTGTCTCTAAATATGGAAGATAGAGGCAGAAAAGTCAATATTAAAATGATGCCATGGGAGAAAAACTGAAACCCCCAATATTGGCTTCGGGAGGGAGCCATGAACCAAGGGATGCAAGCAGTCTCTAGAAGCTGGAAAAGGCAAGAAAATGCATTCTTGGCCAGGCACGGTGGTTCACACTGTAATCCCAGTATTTTGGGAGGCTGAGGCAGAAGACTCGCTTGAGCCCAGGAGTTTGAGACCAGCCTGGGCAATAGAGTGAGACCTCATCTATACAAAAAAAAAGTAAAAAATCAGCTGAGCATGGTGGCTTATACCTGTGGTCCCAACTACTCAGGAGGCTGAGGCAGGTGGATCACTTGAGCCTGGGAGGTTGAAGTTACAGTGAGCCGTGATTGTACCACTGCACTCCAGCTGGGTTACAGAGTGATACCTGGTCTCAATAATAATAATAAAGAAAAAATAAAGAAAAATATATTATTCCCTAGAACATCCTGAAAAAAAAAAAGAAGCCCTGCTAAGACTTTGATTACAGCCCAATGAGACATATCTCATACTTTTACCACCAGAACTGTAAGAGAAGAAATTTGTATTACTTTAAGAAACTAAATCTGGCCGGGTGCAGTGGCTCACACCTGTAATCCCAGCACTTTGGGAGACCGAGGTGGGTGGATCACTTGAGGTCAGGAGTTTGAGACTAGCCTGGCCAACATGGTGAAACCCCGTCTCCACTAAAAATACAAAACATTAGCCAAGCATGGTGGTGCACACCTGTAGTCCCAGCTACACGGGAGGCTGAGCCAGGAGAATTGCTTGAACCTCGGAGGTGGAGGTTGCAGTGAACCAAGATGGCGCACTCCAGTCTGGGTGACAGAGTGTGGCTCTGCCTCAAAAAAAAAAAAAACAAAAAAAAACTAAATCTGTGGTAATTTGTTACAGCATATACCTTAGCACACTGTATACTGTACCTTGGCCCTCTCTATAATAGGAAACTAATACAGTGGGCTAAGTTATATGCATTTGATAAATGTAAATTTTCATGAACAGGGAATGAATACAAGTGAAATCATAAATTATCTTAGCCCCTCCTCACGTAATTGTTGAACATAATGGCTTTTATTTTGGAACTGACCATCATATACATAATAAGCACAGGTGCCTTGCTTCTCTTCAGGAAAAAAAAAAGCCAGTAGAAATGAGACAGAAATGTACAACTGTGCATTAGGTTGATGTTGAAAAGCAAAAGTACTTTACCAAGTGGGATTAACTGACAGCCATTTTAGGACCACTTGGGCCTTTGACTTGGTCATTATAGTCCTGATTCTGCATAGAGGTGGGCAGAACTAATGAAAGCACATGGCTTACAGGAAAATATGAGTGATCTATGAAGGATTTTGGGACTCTCTGAGGGAGAAGAAATCCTTGGTGGAGGAGTAAAGTTACAAATAAAACCATAAATTATGCTGGGAAAGGCAGTTGAAGCTCTGAGTAACTATAATTTTGTTATTAAAAAGATCCATATATTCAAGTGTAAAAAAAGGCTTAGTCATTTGATTTTCATTTAAATTTGTCTCTCTTAATGGATTAATGATTAATCAAGAGGGGAAAAAATATAAAAGAAACCCTTGTTCTCTAAAAAGAGAGCAGAGAGCAGAAGAGAGCAGCAAAGAGCAATGGTCCCCAACCTTTTTGGCACCAGGGATGTTTCATGGAAAACAATTTTTTCCATGTCAGCAGGGGTGCTGGTTTCTGGATGAAACTGTTCCACCTCATCAGGCATTAGATTCTCATAAGGAGTGCACAGCCTAGATCCCTCGCATGTGCAGTTCACAGTAGGTTTCGCGCTCCTATGAGACTCTAATGTCACAGATGATCTGACAGGAGGCCGAGCTCAGGTGATAACACTGATTACCGCTCACCTCCTGCTGTGGCCTGGTTCCTAAGGGGCCACAGTCACAGTAGTGGTGCATGGCCCGGGGACTGGGGACCTGGGGACCCCTAGCATAGAGGAAGGTTAGCCAGTAGCTTGTACAAAGCCCCTGCAGGGGGCAGGGTAACTTCATTCCTAGGTCTGATATACATGTGGTGAGGAACCAAATTTTGACGGTACCCTCTGAGTTGATTAGGCCCTAGAAGATCGACTTCCACAACCACACTTAAAAGAGATAAACCAGAAATCTAATTTATGTGTTCAAAACAAGATGCCCTTCTTCCCTGAGTCTTCTGCTAAGAGCGTTTCCTTTTCAGTATCACAGCAACTGAGATTGTTTGAAAGCACGTTTGCTCAATGGGCAAAGAAAAAGAACAAAAGAATTAGAAGAGCGTTGCCTTAGTCTATCTGTGTGCTGTAACAAAATACCACAGACTAGGTAATTTATACACAATTTAAATTGATTTCTCACAATTCTGAAGGCTGAGAATTCCAAGATCAAAGCATTGGCAACTTTGGTGTCTGGTGAAGGTCTATTCCTCATAAATAGCCTACCATCTAGGTGTCTTTAAATGTTGGAAAGAATGGAAAGGCTAAGCGTGCCTTAGCTGTTTCCCCCAGCCATTCTATAAGGCATTGAGACATTCATGAGGGCAGAGCTCTTATAACTTAATCACTTCTCAAAAGGACCTACCTCTAATACCACCACAGTGGGGATTAAGTTTCAACACATGGGCCCAGAATGATGGCTCCCGCCTGCAATCTCAGCACATTAGGAGAATCTCTTGAGCTCAAGAGTTTGAGACCAGCCTAGACAACATGGAGAAACCCCATCTCTATGAAAAATACAAAAATATACCATCTCACACCAGTCAGAATGGCTATTACCAAAAAGTCAAAAAATAACATGTTGGCAAGGTTGTGGAGGAAAAGAAACACTTATACACTGTTGGTGGGGATGTAAATTATTTCAACCATTGTGGAAGACAGTGTGGCTTTCCTCAAAGACCTAAAGAAAGAAATACCATTCAATCCATCAATCCCATTACTGGGGTATATACCCAAAAGAATATAAATCATTCTATTATAAAGACACATGTAAGTGTATGTTCAGTGTAGCACTATTCACAATAGCAAAGACATGGAATCAACCTAAATGCCCATCAATGGTAGACTGGAAAAAGAAAATGTGATACATACCATAGAATACTATGCAGCCATAAAAAGTAACAAGATCATGTCCTTTGCAAGGACATAGATGGAGCTGGAGGCATTTTCCTTAGCAAACTAATGCAGGAACAGAAAATTAAATACTACATGTTCTCACTTATAAGTGGGAGTTATGTGATGTGAACACATGGATGCATAGAGGTAACAACACACACTGAGACCTATCAGAGGGTAGAGGGTGTGAGGAGGGAGTAGGGTAGGAAAAATAACTAATGGGTACTAGGCTTAATACCTGGGTGATATAATAATGACACACAGTTACCTACATAACAAACCTGCACATGTATTCTATAACTTAAAAGTACTAACAAAAAATTTTAAAAAATTGCTGGGTGTGGTAGTTCATGCCTGTAGTCCCAGCTGCTTGAGAGGCTGAGATGTGAGGATCTCATCAGCTGGAGAGGAGGAGGTTACAGTGAGTGAGATCACACCACTGCACTCCAGCCTGGGTGACAAAGTGAGACCCTATCTCAAAATAAACAAAACAAAACAAAAAAAAAAAACAAAAATTCAACACATGGATTTTGGAGGACATTCAGACCATAGCAGCCTCAAAATTTATTTTATCCAGATTATGAAAATGCGTGATGAACTATGCTTGAAAAAAATCTAAATCTAACTTTCCAGTGAGCAGAGCATAATGTCACTTGAAATACAATTTCTCTCCATTGTTTGGACTAAATGAAAAGAAAAATGTCCAATTTTAGTATTTAAATCATTTCTATGAACTTCATATGAAACATTTAAATACAAAATCATGAAACAGGTTTAAAATACAAGAAAACCGCAATGTATTTGAGATATATATATATATATCTCAAATACATATATATGTGTATATATGTATTTGTGTATATATGTGTATATATATAAAACTATATATATATAAATTTTAGTGTTATTATGTTCAAGGATAAAACTCAGTCATGTGGAATTTGAGGATCTCCTGTGTTCGTTAATAATCCACTTATAAGCAATATTTTAAACAAAAGCATTTCTGAAGAAAATCTCTCTCTCTCTGGTTCTCTCTGTCACACACACACACACACACACATATTTTGATTATTGATAGTTACCTTCCTTAATTTTGGCATCAGCACTGTAACTTAAATATACCTCCTTTTAGCTGTGTATATTCTAGTATTTTTTAAAGCAAATAAACAAAACCTTTTTGACTATCATTTAAGGAAAATAGGCATGAAAGTTGCCAGGTTCCAGGAACAGAATAAAAGCTATGAGCAAAGAAGGTTTTCACTAAAACTTTTTTCAAAAGTCATTCCTTTCAGACACTTCCTAAGAATAATCAGTAACTCATCACTGAAGGAAACTTCGAGTCATAGGTAATTACTGATAAATGTCAGCAAGTTCAATCAAGAACAGAAGGGAAATGTACAAACCTCACCAAAACAGCAACCATCTTTATCTTTAAAAAAGAGTGGTGTGAATGAACATGTGCCTGTGGAGATGGGAAGGAATTTCATTATCAAACACTCGAGGACTCTGTGTGAAATGTTTGTAAAATTAAAAATAATGAAATTGTGAAAAACTTTCC
Source organism: Pan troglodytes (assembly GCF_028858775.2). Lineage (NCBI taxonomy): Eukaryota > Metazoa > Chordata > Mammalia > Primates > Hominidae > Pan > Pan troglodytes. The sequence continues at coordinate 57,037,469 of NC_072398.2, read as the reverse complement.
AACAGAGATGCCAGCTACAGTACACACTTAGTCATTACTGGCCTCCTCTGATTTACCCGCTCATCTATAGTAAATGTGAACAATGTGTACAGGAAGAAATATCAACATTTACAAATGGATATTTTGGATGCAATAATAAACACGCTAGAATCAGGATTTTAAGTCTCTGGGTTTTCTATCATTCGTGTATAAATTCTCAAAATATGAAATCATGAGTGTTTTATTTACCCATATTCTCACTTTTAAAAGCTATGCTGACAGCCTATTCTTTTGTAGAACAGAAGATGCCAAGATGATACAATATGGTATCTGCCCATGAAGAGATTTTATTCTATAGAAGAGAAAGTCATATCCGGCATCTCACATGATGAGACAACATGAGAGAGTTTTAAAATCAAGTTATTCTATTGTCCTTGTTTTTGTCTCCTCACTTGACTTTGGGCTTCCCTAAGTACTCTTGTTCAAAAGTCTGGATCCTGCAGCTCTTTCAGGAATAATTCATTTTTATGATTATTTTATACCCTGATGATGAGGTAGTTAGGTGATCTTGGAGCTGTGACCTTCACAAATGTTACACGTGTTTCTCAGACTGGGAACTGTGGCTCATGCCCATAATCCCAACACTTTGGGAGGCTGAGGCAGGAGGATTGCTGGAGCCCAGGAGTTTGAGATGAGATGGGGCAACATGGTGAGACCTTCCCTTTCTAAAAAAAAATAATAAATAAATAAAAAAAAATCGAACAATTATCCAGGAGTGGTGGTGTGCATCCATGGTCCCAGCTACATGGGAGAATGAAGAGGGTGGATAGCTTTAGCCCAAGAGATCTAGGCTGCAGTGAGCCATGATCGTGCCACTGCACTCCAGCCTGGGTGACAGAGTGAGACCTTATCTCAAAAAATAAAATAAAATAAAAACAAGTGTTTCTTCAGTGATAGAGGTTTTGTTTGCTCATTTGTTTTGTTTTGTTTTTATCTTCAGCCCCCTACTCCTTTCTCTGGCTACACCATTCTCAATCTATTTCTGTGAAGCTTTGATTCCTGATGTTTATGTTTTTCCACCACTTAAGACAGGAAGGCAGAAGGAAGTTATCTTCCTTCAGCTGAGATAGTTTCAGAATTGAGCACTGGCAAAATCCTTTTCTTTGGAAAATAAGCATTCGTTGCAGAGAAGGCTATGATCATGTTCATAGTGGTTAGTCTTCTCCTTCCCTAGCCAGAGCCCAGAAGGGATATTTCTTGGACCTTCGTCATAAAAATCTGGTGGCATTCCTGGAATGAAAGCCCACAGAAATATGGGGGCTCCCTAAGACTGTAGCCCCAAGGAGGTTCTCATCCTCACACTAGTCTTCACTTGACCTCCAGCAGTTCATTAAAATTACCACTTAAGTATCCCTATCAGTTCATAGTTCCAGCAGCTTTTGTTCCAGGTAAGAAGATTTCAGTTTCTGTCTCTCTCTAGATGCACTTGTCTCTCCAGACTTTCAAGTGGTGGTTTGTCCTGTGACCTCATTTCTCTGATGAGTCCAAGACATCATGGTTCAGTTATTTTACTGTCACTGTAAAAATGGAAATGATGACTTCTAAGCATTTTATTTGTTGGGGCTGAAACTGGAAGTCACAAGTCATTTTTTATGTACCATATTTATACAGGCATTACTACAGTAATACAATTTCCAACATTCCCATTTAGAGATGATTTCCCCTCTTTGAAAGGGTAACAAAATAATAAAAATATGTAAAATTCATCTGAGTCAAAACTTTAAAACACACCTGAAATACACACAGGACAATTTTAAATATGATAATATTAAATAAAATAAGACACAACATAAATAAAATCTAAGTAAAGATACAATGTCTTTGCCACACTCCTACCACAGAGTCCAGTACCAGATAATGACTTAAACAATAACAAAAATAAACAAGTATAGCCATGAAATTCGTGACACAAAAGGAAGAAGACTGAGTTTTTTAAGTATGTAACATATTATAGTCTCCACAACTTAAAACGTACCATTCCTGCATTTTTATAGACCAATAAGATAAATACAAAGTTTAGAAATAGATTTAAATATGTAGAGAAATTTGATATCTAAGAAAAGAAAGTTGAATTCAAATCAGTGGGGAAAGATGGAATTTTGAAATTAATTATGGTGTGACACATGAATAACCACTAAAAAAAAAGATTAATCTAGATTCTTACCTTGTATTTAGAAGATAATAAATTCCAAATGCTCCAAAGATTTAAATATTAAAAATGAAACTATACAAGCGCTAACAGGACCCTTGGGCATATTTTATTCAGACCTCATAGAAGATAGAAATCTCCCTAAATATAACTCAAAATCCAAAAGTAATAAACTCAAACACTTGATAAATCTGACTATATTAAAAAGAGAATTTTATTAAAACATACACCAGAAAACCATAAGCAAAAGCCAAAAGACAAACTGTGAGACAAATAGAACACAGAACATATAAAAAGTGCTAACATCTCCCGCATTTAAAGAGTTTTTACAAATCAAAGGAGAAAGATCAAAACCTCAGGGACAAATGGGCAAAAGCTATACAACAGAGTTCACAGAAAAAAAATAAAGTGGACTTTAAATATGTGAAACTATAGTCACCCTCGGTTATAAGAGACGGTGAAATTAAATACACAGAGATATTATAGGACACGAATTCTTGGAAATACTGGTGAAATCTGAATAGAGCCTATAATTTAGTGAATAGTATTCTACCAATGTTAATTTCCTTGTATTGATAATTGTGCCATGATTATTTGACCTATAAACTTTACAGCTAGCTAGGTGAAAGGTATATATAAATTCACATTATTATGTTTTCAATCTTTCTCTATATATGTAATCATTTCCAAATAAAAGGTTACCTTTTAAACAAAAATCAAGTGTAAAACACTAAAACAAAACAAAACAAAGTGATGAAGAACCACTTCATATTTATTACATGGTAAAAATCTTGATAACGCAATTTGTTATCAAAAGCTTGATAATGCAATTTGTTGGTGAAGGCCTGGGGTAACAAACACTCTCCTTCATTATTGGTGAGAACATAAAATAGAATACCTTTAGAGAGGGAGATTTTCAGCACAGCATTTATTATTTAGCATTAAATTCATCAAACTCGTATCTGTCCCCAAAATACACAGGCACAAAAATTAAGTGACATAGCACAGGGCTATTGACTACAGCCTATTTATATCGGCAAGTGATTCAAAGCAACCCACATAACCTTAGACTACAAAATAGTCATATAAGTTAGTAGAAAAAGAAATAATGGAGATTCCTATTTTCTGATATGCAATGATCTCCTGCATATATTTGTTAAGTAAAAGCAGCAAGGTAAATAAAAATGTTTACAGAACAGTTTGTGTATGGAAACTTGAATGGTAAGATGAGAAATACAGATAGTATGTTGCATTTGTATTGTAAGGTAGGAAACTTTAAATATGTGTGGGTGTGTTTATATTTATAAAAAGAAACACTAAAAAACATATACTTATTATTCTTTGGTTTATTTTTATAAACCAAAGAGTTATATATATATGTATATTTATTTATAGATATAGAAGAACATATACCTATATCTGTATGAAGTGATACATATATATCTGTATAAAGAAGATATATATATATACACATATATATGCATAGTTTGTATGTATGAAAAGAATGAAAAGAGAAGGATGACATGGATAGAAGTAATATTTCCCTGATATTGTTATATATTTTGAGTAATACCAAGTCACATAATAATATCGGGAAAAAATCAGAACCACATATTTTGAATACATATCCTTGGTGGAATATATTGTAAGAACAAAAGGAAAAACAAATAAAATTTAAATGTTATTCAGTAGCCTTATTTTGGTGGTAACATTGTTACTGATAATGCTAAACCATTTTATGTGCATTGTAGGATATATGAAATAATAAGGGTTTTAGGAAATAATTTCCCATGTAAAGTCATAAAATCAAAGCATGATCTTTTTACTTTTCAAAATACATATTTTATTCTAGAAGCAATGACAACTCTACAGCAAAGAACACCCATCGTGCCCTCATTTTGGATTGTGAATATTATTTCCAAGTTAAATGAATTAGAGCTCCTCGGAAATGTGACTGATTTTAGGACTGGGACAAGAAATGTACAGATGAGCTTGAACATCTGGGTGTGCCAGAAATAAATGAAACTAATGGGTTCATTTATAAAAAAAATGAGAAAAAGCTAATGGGTTAATTCCTTAATGACCCAGGAGCCACCTTGAAGTTGCTCGCCTGGGCCAGGATAAGGCGATTTGAGTATTAAGAAGAGAAATAACTGAAATTGATACCTAACACATTGACTATATAAAAACCCAGGAAGTCATAATGATAGTCAAAAAGCAAGAGAGCAAAGAAAAACAGAGACAAAATACCATGAGTATTAGAGAAACAAATCAATACCATGAAAATTAATAATTATAGGAGACAAATTATTTGTCTGGTCCTTCATACGAACTGTATGTCAGAATAAACAAAAAGTCCTGGTTAATGAGGAAGTTATTCTTTTTATTTTATTTTATTATTTTGAGATGGGGTCTTACTATGTTTCCCAGACTGACTTAGAACTCCTAATGTCAAGGAATCCTCCCACCTCAGCCTCCTGAGTAGCTGAGACTATAGGTATAAGCCACCACTCCCAGCTTGGAAAAGTTATTTAAAAAAATCCATGTAGGCCAGGAGCAGTGGCTCATGCCTGTAATCCCAGCACTTTGGGAGGCCGAGGTGGGTGGATCACGAGGTCAGGAGATCGAGACCATCCTGGCTAACATGGTGAAACGCCGTCTCTACTAAAAAAATACAAAAAATTAGCCAGGCGTGGTGGCACGCACCTGTAGTCCCAGCTACTCGGGAGGCTGAGGCAGGAGAATGGCGTGAACCCGGGAGGTGGAGCTTGCAGTGAGCCTAGATCATGCCACTGCACTCTAGCCTGGGTGACAGAGTGAGACTCTGTCTCGAAAAAAAAAAAAAAAATCCATGTAAATCAAATAGAAGATACAGAATTAGAAAAGATGATTTTGTGATTGCTATCTAAATAATAGATTTGGGCAATGATCATCAATATATTTGGTAAATGATAATAATATTCATATACTACCAAAGTATTACATGCTGACCAGTGGGGAAACAAGCACAATGTTACAATGAAGGAGCCGTGCTATTGCCTCCTGAAATCAATTAACTATCTTAGGATCTCCAGTCATTATGTTCTTCTTGATGTGATACATTATTAGGTGAACATCACCATCTGTGAAACATTCTTATCTAAAAAGGGATAAACAATGCAATTAAGCCTTTAGTTGTAACTTTCATTTACATGAACATGGGCGATGGATACAAATCTGTATGTCGCCCAGTTATTTTAACTGATTAATGCCATGAAAAAAGGGGGAGTGAGGGGACAAAGTATATTCTATTACATGGTTTAAGAAGCATAACAACGGCAATGTTTGGACATATTTTAAGATTCTGTGTCAAACTATACGAAGACATTTTTGAGTAATCAAAGAAATTTCAATATGTACTGGGTATCAGAATATTAAAGTTTTTGGTATAATAATGGCATTGTAGAAAATATCCTTCACAAATACATACTAAAGTTGTTTTTTGTGTTATTTTTTTCTTGCAACCTTTTCCTTTCTTTTTTTTCTTTTTTTTTCACTGCAACCTCTGCCTCCTGGGGTCAAGCGATTCCCCTGCCTCAGCCTCCTGAGTAGCTGAGACTACAGGCGTGCACCCCACACCTGGCTAATTTTTTGTAGTTTAGTGGAGATGGGGTTTCACCATGTTGGCCAGGATGGTTTCGATTTCCTGACCTCGTGATCCACCCGCCTCAGCCTCCCAAAATGCTGGGATTACAGATATGAGCCACTGTGCTCTGCCTAAAGTTTTAAAAGATACATATAATGTCTGGATTTTTATTTGAAATATTTCATCAAAAAAGTATAAAATGTATAATAAAACATTGCTAATTTTAAAACCAGGAGTTAATTGTATGGAGACTCAATATACTATTCTATCTACTTTCAAAATGCAGTGAAAATTAGTGAAAATTGTATCATAGACAGGGCATGGTGGCTTACGCCTATGATTCCAGCACATTGGGAGGCCAACGCAGGCTGATTACTTGAGCCCAGGAGTTTGAGACCAGCCTAGGCCATACAGCAAAATCCCCTCTCTAAAAAAAAAAAAAAAAAGGAAAAATAAAAAAAATAAAACTACAAAAATTATCTGGGTGTGTTGGGATGCACCTAAGGTCCTGGCTACTTGGGAGGCTGAGGTGTGAGGACCTTTTGAACCTGGGAGGGGGAGGTTGCAATGAACACAGATGGTGCCACTGAACTCCAGCCTCGGCAACAGAGTGAAACTCTACCTCAAAAGAAAAAAAAGTATTACTTTTTTATCAAGTTATTTTTTTTCAAATAAGCAAAATACATCACAGTAAGTTAAAATTTTCTTTGTAGAACCTGTTGCTATCTAATAATTTTTTACTTTCCATACTTTAATAGTTGCTGCAACAAAGAGCCAATCTGAACGAATTACCAATGTCCAAAGCTGGAACACCAAAATAAATAATGTGGTACTTGATTATAACTCAAAATATAAGTATACATGAGTCTCTACTGATAAAGTATTGAATAAATAAATAGAGGAAAAAAGATAACTCTACCTTATAAAAATTAGAAATAACATGTGTAGATACTCTCCCCTTCAAAGGTGAACCTTAATTCTGCCCTCTTCCCCTTTGAGGGTGGGCTGAACTTGGTGACTTGCTTCCCATGAATATAGTATGTAAGGGTAAGAAAAGTAACTTCTCAGGGGAGAAACCTATCAAACACAACTGCAGCCAGGTGATCCAGGCCAACTTCACCAATGATAAGTCAGGCCGATGGTATATATGCATTTATATGGTTCAATGGGTACTTCACTTCTGTAGTATTCTTCCCCAGAACCCATAACATCTGTCTAGTCATGATAAAGACATCAGACAAATCCAAACTGAGAGATATTCTAGAAAGCACCCGACCCAATTCCTCAAAATTGCCAAGGTTATGAAAAATGAAAAAATACTAAGACACTATTACAGACAGAGGAAACTAATGGGACATGACTACTAAATGCATGTGGAATTCTGGATTGGATCCTGGAACAGAAAGACGACATTAACAGAAAAACAAGTGAAATCTGAATAGCACATAGTTTAATTAATAGCCAGACATCGATATTGGTTTCTTAGTTTTGACAAATGTACCATGATCATTTAAGAAGATAATAATGGTGGAAAGTGGCTAGAGCATATGGGAACTCCATACTCCCTTTATAACATTTCAGTAAATGCATAGTTTTTACAAAATAAAAAAAGCTACTGTAGACTGAATGTTTATGCTCCCCCAAATTCATATACTGAAACCTGATCCTCAATGTGATGGTGCTTGAAAGTAGGTCCTTTGATAAGTGATTAGGTTATGAGGGTGGAACCCTCATGAATGGGATTAGTGCCCTTATAAGAGGAAACCCCGGGAGTCCCTCATCCCTTCTGCCATGTGAAAACACATGAAAAGACAGCTGTCTAGGAAGTGGGCCTTCACCAGACACTGAATCTACTGCCACCTTGATCCTGAACTTCAAAGTCTCCAGAACTGTGAGATACAAATGTTTCTGGTTTATAAATCACCCAGTTTTGGTATCTTGTTATACAAGCCCAAGCAGACTAAGATGAAAACTTATTAAAAATAAAATAAACTTCTGATTGGCTTTAAAAATACATGGGTTTAAAAATATAGATATATTACTTGTGTTCTAACAAAATTAACAGTTGCGTATCAGAAAAGAAATCCTTCACAGGACTGCAGGTAAGCAGGGACACCATGAAACTGTGTGATAGTAGGGCATAGAGAGTGGGAGATTTGTCAGAAACCAAGAGAAAGGTTGGCCATTCATATCTTTTATCCAGGTGCAGATTAAAACTTCAATGGCAGAGGAAAACGAACCTCACAGAGGTCTAGTAAAGTCACAAGGAAAGAGAGAGATGCTGAACATGGGAAACCACTAAAACATTTTCTCAGCCAAAAGTTTTAAGCCACTTGCAGATAAGCTTAGGAAAGGATTGGAGTTATGAAAATATTCCAGTTTCAACCATGCTAATAATATGCTGACAGTGAGCAAGTCATTTAATTTTTCTCATTCTTAACTCTCTCAATTGTGGGATGACGTTCATCCACAGCTGTGATTAAAACTGCCTTTCTGAAAATTACGAATGTGAAAGAAATCTGACATAACTCCATCTTGCTTCTGACCTCCAAGCTGCCCTTGTTTATTCCTGGGCATAGGCCAAGCTTACTTTGGGAGGAATTTAGTTTATAGTTTAAAACCAAGATGATAACAGCCCCTTTCCAAAACTAACCCACTCCTTACTCAGGAACTGAAACCATCTTTGTAAAATTAACCCAATTTGCCACAAGGTTAAAATTATGGTTCTGGAATCATGAGGCCAGAGGTCACAAGATTGGTAATCTCCCCTATTGCTCCTATAGATAACATCACTATTGTAAAACTTAAGATTTGTGTTTTAGGTATTTTTCAGACCCTGTATTCTGTTGGACCAGGTGGCACCACCTGGAGTAGTAATTCATACTAAGAAACTTCCTTCTCTGGTCTTGTGACCCCACCCAGGAACTGACTCAGTGAAAAAAAATACAGCTTTGACTCCCTAGGATTTCATCCCTGGTGCAATAAATGAGCATTCCCCATTACCTAGGCTCCTGCCTGCCAAACTATCCTTGAAAAACCCTAGCCTCTGAATTTTCCAGGAGGCTGAGTTGAGTAATAAACTGCCATTCTTCTTCTTGGCTAGCCCTGCAGTTGTTAAACTTTATTTCTACTGGAATACCACTGTCCCATTGAATCAGCGTTATCTGTGCAGTGGGCAAGAAGAACCCATCAGGTGATTACATAATTCTATGAATTTACAAAGGTAAGTTTTTCAAACTTTTTGGATATATTCAATGAAGTATCAAATTTGACAACTACATAAATAATTAAAATATGTTGTAAAAAGGAAGTAAGAATAGTTTTGGGTATTACGTATGCTTTAAATTCTCATTTTGGCAAGTCATTGCATGTGGTAGGAAATAAATTATCAGACAACTACAATGTATGTACATATAGTCAATTGCAACCACAAACTAACCACAAACAGTTAGTCCTTTAATTCCTGAAATATTCACCATACCGATAGGCTATTACTTGCAAGTATCATTCAAACGAGTCACTCAGAGAAATATGTTGAACTGTACCATTAATGTGCAATCACCAAGATCCAGACTGTACAGGAAACTACAGCCTTGTTCATCAACAGTTAATTTGTAAGAAAAAGAAAGAAATTGGGCCAGACACAGTGGTTCACGCCTGTAATCCCAGCATTTTGGGAGGCTGAGGTGGGTGGATCACCTGAGGTCAGGAGTTGGAGACCAGCCTGATCAACGTGGTGAAACCCCATCTCCACTAAAAATACAAAAGTTAGCTGGGCGTGGTGGCATGCACCTATAATCCCAGATATTCAGGAGGCTGAGACAAGAGAATCCCTTCAACCCAGGAGGTGGAAGTTGCATTGAGCCAAGACCCCGTACCATTGCACTCTAGCCTGGGCAACAAGAGTTAGACTGTCACAGAAAAAAAAAAAAAAAGAAAAAAAAAAAGAAAGAAAGAAAAAAGAAAAAGGAAAAAACAAATTGATAGGGCGCTGTTAAAAGAGACTTAAGGCCGGGTGCGGTGGCTCACGCCTGTAATCCCAGCACTTTGGGAGGCCGAGGCGGGTGGATCACGAGGTCAGGAGAGTGAGAGCATCTCGCTAACATGGTGAAACCCCGTCTCTACTAAAAATACAAAACAATAGTCTGGCGTGGTGGCGGGCGCCTGTAGTCCCAGCTACTCAGCTACTCGGGAGGCTGAGGCAGGAGAATGGCGTGAACCCAGGAGGCGGAGCTGGCAGTGAGCCAAGATCGCGCCACTGCACTCCAGCCTGGGCAACACAGCGAGACTCCATCTCAAAAAAAAAAAAAAGAGAGAGACTTAAAAGTCATATCAAGTTAAAAAAATGGAAAGGAGAAATATATCAAAGGACATATATCTGGGTTACATTCTATAATAATGAAGTGATCATTATAAAATTCAGGATAATAGTTACCCATGGAGAGATGGAGGATTTGTCATTGTAGTGGGACACATGTCTTCTGGGTGTCTGGCAAAGTACTTTTTTTTTTTTAACCTGGGTAATAATTACAAGGGTGCTAGTCTTTTATAATAATTTTTATAGCAAACATTTGTGTGGTTTTCAACATTTTTTGTATTACAATGTGTACTAAAATCTTCCTGTGTTGCAGAGTGCTATGTACTCCATTTACAAAAACAAATATGAAGAAATTTCCTATAGCCAGAGGTTAGAATCAAGTAGGAAAGAATATAGGTGATAAAATGATTGCAACAGAATCCAGCAATTGTTATGATAAAATTGCATTGGATAAAATGAGGCCCAGTGGATGGGGTGGTCAGTTTTGCCTAGCTAAGTCATAAATAGTTTTGAAAAGAAATAATGCAGCATCATATTCCGTGGTGTATATGTGCCACATTTTCTTAATCCAGTCTATCACTGATGGACATTTGGGTTGGTTCCACGTCTTTGCTATTGTGAATAGTGCCCCAATAATGCATGTGTCTTTATAGCAGCATGATTTATAATCCTTCGGGTACATACCCAGTAACGGGATGGCGGGGTCAAATGGTATTTCTGGTTCTAGATCCTTGAGAAAAAAAGGATGAGTTCATGTCCTTTGTAGGCACATGGATGAAGCTGGAAATCATCATTCTGAGCAAACTATCGCAAGGACAGAAAACCAAACACCACATGTCCTCACTCACAGGTGGGAATTGAACAATGAGAACACTTGGACACAGGAAGGGCAACATCACACACCGGAGCCTGTCGTGGGGTGGGGGGAGGAGGGGGGAGGGATAGCATTAGGAGATATACCTAATGTAAATGACAAGTTAATGGGTGCAGCACACCAACATGGCACATGTATACATATGTAACAAACCTGCAGGTTGTGCACATGTACCCTAGAACTTAAAGTATAATAAAAAATAAATAATAAATAAATATGAAAAAAAGAAATAATGCAATGCCTAAGCTTAATATTTAAAGAGTAATCACTGTATCCAATAGACAAGAAGGTAGAGCAATGTAGAAGAAATGGGTCATTTTGTCAAAGTATATCTTTACAGGCAAAATCATGACTCTGTTGCAGATATTAAATATTTAAAATTTTATTTGGGCCAGGCACGGTGGTTCATGCCTGTAATCCCAGCAATTTGGGAGGCCAAGGCGGGTGGATCACCTGAGGTCAGGATTTCGAGACAAGCCTGGCCAACATGGTGAAACCCCACCTCTACTAAAAATACAAAAATTAGCCGGGTGTGGTGTCAGGCGCCTGTAATCCCAGCTACTCGGGAGGCTGAGGCTGGAGAATCACTTGAACCCAGGAGGCAGAGGTTTCAGTGAGCCAAGATCACACCATTGCGCTCCAGCCTGGGCAACAAGAATGAAACTCCATCTCAAAAAATAAAATGAAATAACATAAAATAAAATTTTATTTAACTCACTAATTAGTGAGAGAATCAGTAAGATGTTATAGCTAATTTGCCAGGCACGGTGGCTCACGACTATAATCCCAGCACTTTGGGAGGCCGAGGCGGGAAGATCACCTGAGGTCAGGAGTTCAATACCAGTCTGGCCAACATGGGGAAACCCTGTCTCTACTAAAAATACAAAAATTAGCTGAGCATGGTGGTGGGTGCCTTTAGTCCCAGCTACTCGGGAGGCTGAGGCAGGAGAATCACTTGAACCTGGGAGGCGTCTCAGAAAAAAAAAAAAAAAAAAAGATGTTATAGCTAATTCAAAAGAGAATCTGTAAACAGACACATATTGGTCATCAAAAATGTTGAAATAAGTTTACAAACAAATAAAAAGTTAATCAGTATCCATAGGAAAATAACCAAATATTTCCCTGCTGAACAAATCTGCATTTATGTGAAGAAGCATGCTCATTATTATCGGTGTTCAATGATTTATAGAACTATAAAATACCTAAACGACAATGAAAAGAGAAAATAACTTCAAAGGGCATACTGGATAGGACACTCAGTAATCTTTTTCCCTTTCAAAGTATTTGAGTAATTTTTTTCCGTCAGCATGAAGACCAGGTGTTGCAAAACAGCAGGACCCATCCTAAGAAGGGCAAGAATGCAGAACAGCTGGAGTTAAAATGATAGAAGGGATGAGGTGAGAAAAGAGGTTGAAAAGATGGTTAGGGGCTACATCAGGAAGCTGAGTGAAGCTTTTTATTTTGTTTGTCATTAGGGAAGGAGCAGAGGCAAATCTGGATAACCCTGATGATCATTTCCTCTTCTTTATCTGTAGTTTAGGAAGAATTTTGCCTAACACTTTGTGAGATAGCTCAGTAGAAGAATGTATTAGGTTGGTGAGAAAGTAATGGCAAAAACCACAATTTCTTTCGCACCAACTTAATAGTAAACTCTGGAGTTCTCCCTTTCTTAATCCAGGACACTCCTGTTGTTACACAGATGCTATCTATCCGTCTTTACTTATAAATATTTTGAATGGATGAGGTGAGGTCTCTCACCTGGAGCCCTTTCATGATATGTCATGCACACCTGTGCCCATGACAAGCCTTTTATGTGGAATAATGCAAGTGTGAAAGAAAGGATGTGCTTTGCTGCTTCTCTGCCTGTGAGCTACCTTAAAAAATCATATTTAACATTTTCATTGTGTGATGTTAGGAATGTGTGTGTCCTTTTCACTTTTGCTTTACAGAAAGAATGAACTTGGTTTTTGTTATATTTTGTTCATTACTATTACTCTTAGTAGTAGTAGTATTTTTATTGTAACATGATCGGATTTGTATTTTAAAAAGATACAGCCAGGCGCAGTGGCTCGTGGCTGTAATCCCAGCACTTTGGGAGGCCAAGGTGGGCTGATCATTTGAGGTCAGGAGTTCAAGACCAGCCTGACCAACATGGTGAAACCCCATTGGAGTATTATAAATTTAGGAAGACAAGTGTGATCCAGGATTTGCAGTGTCGCTGTGTTAAAAAGAAAAAAGAAAATTAAATTACTATGATTGAGAGTAGTTTGGGGATAACTGTGAAAAGGGAGACTTGGTTGGTTTCTGGTATATAAATTCTTTTCATATTCCCTTACCTCGTGCTCTTTATGAAATTTATTCTCAAAATAGCTAGTAAAATATTATGTTGATTTTGACTGCTTGATAGGTATTGGAACATAGGTGTTTCCTACCTACAAACAAACATTCACACTTTCAGGCAGAACTCATTAGGCAATTAGTCCTTTATTTGTAAAGCCATATTTATTTGGTTCATAATTTTACATTTTTCACTTGATCCACAGAGACAATTCTATTTCCCTCTTATTTTAATCTGCTTCTCTTCCTTACAATTTATCTGTTGAACTTTGCTGTAGTTGCCCCCAGGGTCTGGATTCTGGTGATTGCATATTTATGGTGCAGTTCAACATGTTCTTCCATCTTCTGTCCTCTGTCATTTCCACTCATTGGTAGCTGGGTCCAGAGAATGAATCAGACTTAAGTTTGGTCTTTTTAAAAACCTATAAGTAGGGTATAGCAAGGCTATAAAAAGCACATAATTTTGCCATGTCTTTATATGATCTTAACAACCACTGAATCACAATACCTAAGTTTAATCATTTGTTAGGGGTTAAAATGATGAGATTCTAATGCAATTATTTTATTTTTATGTGTTTGTTAGAGTATTTTTATTAAAAAATTTATCTCATGCAGTATTTTGTTATCCATGATAGAGTTAATAAAAAATGCAGGCTACCTGCTTAATTTTTTCCCTTTCTTAAACAATTTTAATAACAATGGATTAGTTTCTATTGATAATCTGAAAGTAGGCAATTCTTTTTTAATAGCATTATGCACTCATAGATATAAGTAAGTTTGATCTGTTCAATCCATTGCACTTATTAAAAGTATTGAAGTTCAAATGGTGTCATCTTGGTTAGTAGAAAACCCACCAAATTCTTGAAGAATTTTAAATTGATCAGTCTTTGACAGCTTATTTGCTAACTGATATGACAATATTTGCTAGGCTTAGCTTTGCTATGTCCTGTCTGAGACCTGGAATCAGTGACATCTTTAGCAAACCTAGTGTTCTTGGAGTGAGAAGTGACATTTCAAGACCACAATCTAGGTCTCATTGCTACTGCATTAGTCATTGTTTCTAAGTATTTATAGTGGAAAAGACTAGAAAACATTTATAGGCAGGAATTATATATATCCCAGATCTGTCCACTATAAAAGACTAGAAACAATGACCAACACAGTAGCAATTTTCTGTTTACATTGATGCTTGCAATCAAATTTCCAAGACTAAAGTGCTTTTAACTAAACTATTCTCTATTGCATTTGCATGTCCCGTTTTCTATATTAAGAATTCTTTTTTCTCAAGGACACAGAATATGATAAATTAGAACTGCCACTAATTATTCATTTTTAAATTATTTTTAGATTACTAGTACTATTACCATTGTGATTACTAATATTAAATAAACTAAACCAAAGAAACTTTCTTGAAATCCACCTCATTCAAAAAAGCACAGGAAAATTAATTTCACATGAAAAATAATAGAAATGTACAAAGGTCAAATTCTATGCAATGTTATAATAAGAGAATAAGGAACATAACTATATGAATGCACACATACACAAAATATAAATCTGAAACCTAGCCTCATTTTAGTTGGCCTTACTTTATCCTAATGCTAAGGAAAAGAAGACAAGGATTCCAACTATTAATTTACTGTACTCAAGTTGTAAACCAATGATATTAGGCTGGAAAATAAAGTTATGGTAACTGAAAAAGAGTTGTTAAAATTAATAATATTTATATGAATCTAATTATCTTTTGAGAATTATAGGAAAATTAATTTTAAAACTATGATAAATTTGTTGAACAATAACAGTATTAATGGAATTCAGGTAACAGGGTATAATATTCATTTACAAAAATTGTATATGCATATTATATATATATATGTTTAAAGATGACCATGATTATTATGATCAACTGATACATCACTTCCTGCCATAAACAGCTTGAAAACTGTAAAAATACACAACACACTGGTTTTTACCACTGAAAATAAGCATAGAGAGGCATAGAGAACTGTGATCCATAACAGAAGAGAGACAGAGAAAGTAAGTGCTGCCTTCCTTTAAAAAGACTACAGTGCAGAGAAGGAACATAAATCTCAAATTTAGAATTTAGAAATTGAGAAGTTTATAGGGGTACTCCTTAAATAGAGCGAAAACACTAATTTGAGTTGAGGAAATAGTGATCTAAATTCAAGGAGAGTGAGAGGACTGAAATTTACAAGACAAAGTACTAGAAAAAGTCTAAAAATACTATATAAGAGTACTTTTGAGTCTAGCTGAATACCAAGCAGCTCAGATGAAAAACAAAACTGCATGAGTACTGACAAAGGATTCCCACCAGGGATGTGGGTTAATTTACAGAGATTATACCGGGTTCAGGTACTTTTAAGTTCTTATCATCCAAAGCAGAAAAGCCTTATCGAACACCCTGGGAATGCATTAGAGATTTAAGAATCATTATACCTTAGTAATTAAAACTACCCTAGATCCAGTATAACAAATTTAAACACAGGTCTTTAAGACAGAGGTGATACACAATTGATTGTTGGCTAAGACCAACTTCATCATCATTAAATGGAGAATGAAAGAATCCTGAATATTTACATCATAAAATTCAAAATGCCCAACATCCAATAAAAAGTTACTAGAGATCTGAAGAAGCAGAAAAATACGCCATCATTAGCAGAAAAATCAGTCAATAATAGCAGACCCAGAATTACAGAGATGCATTTTCAGAATAGGCTTCAAAACAGCTATTATAAATATTTTTAAGTATTTGAATATAAAACCAACAAGAATATAATAAGGAAGGAAATGCAAACTATAAAAATGGAACTTATGTAGCTGAAATGAATATTTTACTATACAAGTTTAACAGCAGACTAGCTATTGGAGAAGAAGAGGTTAATGAACTTGAAGACACAGCAATTGAAGCAGTCTAACCTGAGAAAGGGACAGAAAAGAGGCCAAAAAAAATGGAATAGTTCCTTAATGACCAGTGGAACAGTGTTAAGGAGTCAAACATACTGTAATTGGAATATCTGAAGATAGGAGAAAGAGAAACAAAAAAATGGAGAACTAGTGCCTAAAAGTTTTCAACTTTGATAAAAACTAAAGCCCACAAGACCAGGAAGCTCAACAAATTTCAAGTAGAACAAACACCATTTATATCTTAATCAAAGTTTTAAAACTAGTTATAAAAACGTTTGAAAAGTAGTCACAGGAGAAGAAAGACATATTATAACATAGAAAACTGGCACTGATTTCTCAACAGAAATAATGGAGTTCAGAAGACAAAAGTGTAAAATCTTTTAAAGTCCTAAAGAAAAGAAAAATCATCCTATAATTCTTTCTGGTGAAAATATTCTCCAACTGAAGATGGGGAAAAAGACACTTTTTTCATATGTTATATATTTGAAAATTGTTCATAAAATCATATATTTTGTTTTCTCACCATAAAACAATAAGCACGTGAGATAATACATATGTTAAATTGCTTGATTTAGCCGTTTCATAATATAAACAAAAAAATTTTTTTCTCAGAAAATCAATACTTGAATATATTTATTGTTAGCAGATATGCACTACAGAAAATGTTGAAGACAGGTCTTTATGCTAATGGAAAAGGATTCCAGGACTGCACAAAGAAGTGAAGAGAGCTAGAAAAGGGAAACACATGGGTATATATATATACACACACACACACACATATATATATAAATCCTTATCATTAAAAGTATACATATTTAAATAATAACTGACCATGCCCAAAAGAATGATATTTAACTGATGTCACCTTCGGAATCCACCTTTTTCTTCCTCTCTGGTTCCAGCTCCTAACTGACCACATACGCAGAGTAGAGCCAAACCTCTCTTTTCCAATTCTGTTTCAGAACTTTACACAGACCTGTGGAGTAGTTCACCTATGCCCATATTTTCTTTTCTTTTTCTTTTTATTTTTTGGTTGGGGGGGATGGAGTCTTACTCTGTCGCCCAGGCTGGAGTGCAGTGGCATGATCTCGGCTCACTGCAACCTCTGACTCCTGGGTTGAAGCAATTCTCTGCCTCAGCCTCCCCAGTAGCTGGGATTACAGGCACCTGCCTCCATGCCTAGATAATTTTTGTATTTTTAGTAGAGACGGGGTTTCACCATCTTGGCCAGGCTGGTCTTGAACTTCTGACCTCATGATCCACCTGCCTCAGCCTCCTAAAGTGCTGGGATTACAGGTATGAGCCACTGTGCCTGGCAACTTGTGCCCGTATTTTCACAATTTCTTTCTCCACAGTTCTATCAGCATTGTGTATAGCACACTTCACACATAAATTTAACATATCTTATGAAAAATAATATATTGATTTTATGTCTTTAACTTCTCTGAGTTAACAGTTAAGTTATAGTCCTAGTGACTGGATGATGTCCATGCTCCTATGATTTTCTCTTGTGCTCCTTCACCTTCACAGGATTAAACTGATATAAACACAGTGGATACTAATCATTACTAGGGGACAGCAGGGTGGAAGCATAATCTGCATTATCAGTATCCAGTTCCAGCAGAAGCTCAATGCAAAATGCCATCATCCATAATATTTTTCAATTATCAGCCAAGGTGAGAGATTTAAAATATGTTCAAAGTACAAGTCATGGAATCAGGGGGTATATGTATAAATATATACTAGATATTCTTTAATTTCATATAGATAAATGTTTTGAGCTTTTAGCTGGTATCCCTGATAAATTGTCTTGGTAAAAAAATAATTCAAAAAGACTGAAAATAAAATTTTCTTTTAGATTTGTATAACTCAGCTTTCAATATATACCATTTTAGATTAAAGCATTCACTACTGGAGATCAAAGATTCTTGGAAGGACTAAAGCACATAGTAGGTGATCAAAGGCTCTGATAATTCCAGATTTTCCACTGGCCTGTCTCTGAAACTTTGTAGGATTAAATTACCTAATGCCTGTGAACTTTGGTTTATTTTTCAATAAAATTTGAATTATGGACTAGAACTGCATTTGTTAAGACTTTTGTATTCTATAAAACAGTGAAAGAAGTGGAGGCTAAACCAATTGGAGTTGTCAACATTTTTTTTAATAAAGGCATTAAAAAATATAAAAACTACCATCTCTACTTAATCCATGTCATTATAAAGAACACTTTTACATTATAAAGAACACTTTAACAACAAAAGAGTCAGGAGAGCAAATTCAAAATAGCAAAGTCCTTTATATCAAAGGAATTAAAATATAGCTTTAAGAAAAAAACTTTTCATATTTTTTCCATTTCATCACAGACTGATAAAAATTTCAAAAATGTCTAAAATCATTCTGTAGATATGTGTTTAAAACTTTATTTATTTATTTGAGACAGAGTCTTGCTCCATTGCCCAGGCTGAAGAGAAGTAGCCGGCATGATCTCAGCTCACTGCAACCTCCGACTCCCAGGTTCAAGGGATTCTCCTGGCTCTGCCTCCTGAGTAGCTGGGACTGTAGGTGCATACCACCGTGCCTGGGTAATTTTTTGTATTTTTAGTAGAGATGGGGTCTCACCATATTGCCCAGGCTGGTCTTGAACTCCTGAGCTCAGGCAATCTGCCCACCTTAGCCTCCAGATTACAGGCATGAGTTACTGTGCCCAGCCCAAAACTGTTAAATTAAGTGCTTTCTACAATCTTTTTTAACCATAAAATTCTGATCTATTGTCTTATTTTGTTACAATATGTTAAGCCAATGTAATTAACATTACATAATCTTATGTCAGTTAAATGTGATTTACTTAACTCATGTAATAACAATAAGAAAAATATTTTTTTAAGAACTGGAGAAAATATCTCCTAATGTTTGATATAATACTTTGCCATAACACATTTTAACACACAGTCCACACATTTAAAAACTTTTTGAAAAGTTCCTGTGGGAAATGACAGTGTTATTTGAGTCTATTAAAGCATCATTCTGGTTGCGCAAACTTGAACGAGAAGTCGCACTGTGGTAATACTAGTCTTTATCTTAGAGACCAAGAGTCATTTTGCAAATTTGTGGTATCATTTCCCTAAACAACTTAGGACCAAATTGTACTTCATTTCCTCAGTTCTGCATTTCTGCAGAGACAGAAAGAAACACAGCTCTTGACTTCTTTTTTGTAAACATTACTGTAAGAGTTGTGATAACTTTTTATTCTACTATGTATATGTATGGAATAGTATTAATAAATGAACTAGGGAAGGATGTAATAAATTAAACATCTCTTCATTTTAGAGAGAAGATGGAAACAACATTGCTTTTCTTTTCTCAAATAAATATGTGTGAATCAAAAGAAAAAACTTTTTTCAAGTTAATACATGGTTCAGGAAAAGAAGAAACAAGCAAAGAAGCCAAAATCAGGTAAAATTATACAATTTTAAGTCAGCCTTATACTTTTAAAAGCATAATTGAGGTTGAAGATTCATTACCTCTTGTTTTTGAACTATTGGGTGGAAAATATATTGATTGTATTATTATAATTTGGGAAAAAAACACCTTTTTATTTCTTAGGTTTAAACAACAAACTGTGAAATCTAAAGTGCTCTCATTAAAAAAAAAAGTGTAATAATTTTAGCCACATAGAGGAACTAGTGCAATCTTTATTGAAATATAATCTCAAATACTTGATTGTCGGTGAGCAAAAGGAGAAACATTTTCATATGTTACCCTAATTCCTCCACAAATACAGTATTTAAATGGGATTCATGAGTGTGTGGGTATGGATGGGCGTGGGTTTTTACCAACTACAAAATTTTCTGGTAGTCAGCAGGAGAGATTTTAACTGTCATCTAAATTGTCCTGACATTAAGGCCTTTTTATTACAGAGCTAAGGAAAAAAGAAATAGACTAAGTCTTCTTGTGCAGAAACCTGAGTTTGATGAAGACACCCGCTCCAGTAGATCTGGGCACTTGGCCAAAGAAACAAGGTGAATAAATTTTCAGTATTTTGAGGAAGATTTTGCTGATTCTATCATTAAAGATTTAAGAAAAATGCAATTAGGGATTTCTGATTTATTGAAAATTACACAGCAATATAAGGAAAGTTAGAAATTTCATTTGAAGAGACTAGAAATATTGCATAAAATTAAATCACTTGAATTAAATCGCTTGAATTGAATAATCACATGAACACTTAAAGCTGCTCTTTTAAAATTATATACCTGTCAGTTTTAAATGATATGTTTTACTCCTTATAACCTGATAAAATGCTCATTAATTTAAGAGTTTTCACAATGCAATATTGTCATAGCAGAGAGCTAGTCATCTCTTTCTTCAGTAGTTTGAAAAAACACCCGCATTATAGCAAGTAAAGCACAAATAATGTCTTTTAATACTTAGCATTTATTTAATTCAAAAAGAAAATGCAAAAACCTTATACACTAGTTTCATACAAATTCTTCCAAATTAGAGTATAATAAAAAAGATCTGAGAAAATATATTCAATTCTCCACATTATCAACATCTCTAGAATATTTTTTCTATTAAAATATCTTATATTTCTTATCCCTTTGAAACTTTATTAGTCAAACTTCCTGTATCCGTTTAAAAAAAATTTGCAGCCTAGTGTGGTTACAGCTTCAAGGAAATTGCAGTATAATTTTTTTTTTAACTGAAAGATACTGTGAGTTTAGTTTTTTTCTACTTGCTGAATTTAAACAGATAGTTGACCTGATTTCTTTATATTTGTTATCTGTGCCTTTTAACCTATAAAAGGATTGATTTTTAATTAAAAAATAAAACAACTCACATATCCATGAGAAAAAAATTAATGTTATTTCAACACATTATTCAACAGACAAATTCCAAAAGAAAATTGAACAATGTTTTCAAAGTTTCTAATGTAAATACAATTTTCATTATATTATAATCAAAGGAGAAACTATGAAATATAATTGAAAAGAGCAGTACAATAGCATATGTTAGAACAGATTCATAAACAGACTTTTTGCACACTCCATTATAAAACATTTTGTTTCTTGTACAGAGTCTCCCCTGAAGAGGCAGTGAAATGGGGTGAATCATTTGACAAACTGCTTTCCCATAGAGGTTAGTGGTACTTTCACCAAATACTTTGTGTGCTTAATGGAAAGTTACACAAACTATGCATGTAATTATCCGAAACAATAGGTCACAAAATTTTTGTCTGATTGTTAATTTTCAGTAATTCGATTTTCTGATCAACAGAACTAAATAATAGAAAAGTCAAATAATGGAAATTTTTTTTAAAAGTTCTCATTTTGTTTAGAATTACCTACTGTGGATGAAATATTAGTTATTTATACTGTAGCTAGTTTCAGTTTTTAAATTTTTCCGATTTTTGAATGAAATCTTCGGTTTTATCAAATTCATGATTAACAAATTATTCGTGTTAGTTTCATTGTTCAAGGATTAAAAATATAAAGTAATTCTTTCGATGGACATACAGGAAACCCACATAAACACAGTTTTTTTTGTTTGTTTGTTTTTGTTTTTTGTTTTGAGATGGAGTCTCGCTCTGTCGCCCAGGCTGGAGTGCAGTGGCGCCATCTCGGCTCACTGCAAGCTCTGCCTCCCGGGTTCACTCCATTCTCCTGCCTCAGCCTCCCGAGTAGCTGGGACTACAGGCACCCGCCACCACGCCCGGCTAATTTTTTTGTATTTTTAGTAGAGACAGGGTTTCACCGTGTTAGCCAGGATGGTCTCGATCTGCTGACCTCGTGATCCACCCGTCTCAGCCTCCCAAAGTGCTGGGATTACAGGCGTGAACCACTGCGCCCGGCCCCATAAACACAGTTTTAAAAATTTTTTATAAATTCTTCATTCTGTACTTCGTATCAATTGTCTATTTTTAAAGCAGAATTTTGTAGAAATGTTGAGAATCGAGTATGTATTTAAGGTGGAGCTTTGTCTGTGAGATGGAGGGTGAGGACAAGCATCAAGGCCTCATTTGACTCTGGAACACTGTTATAATATAGCATGGCTTAGGAGGCAGGCTCCCTGGATTGCCACTCTTTAGGGTCAATTTACATAAGGTAGCAAGTGAGTGAACTTTGTTATCTTTATTCATTTTATGCTTTCTTTCAGATAGAAAGACTCAACTGAGCAGGTGATGCAGCTAGGTAATCACAGATTTATTATTCTCCACCCTGAATTTGTCAGAGTCTGCAAAAAAAGCAATGCTTTATCATTACCAAACATCCACCTCAAGCCCACAGCTTTTTTTTTGCACCTTAAACTTGTCCAGTTTCTCACCTTAGTCTTTGAAATACAATCATTTCCCAGCTCTTCCCAGACCCTTCCAAGATGAGGTTAGCCAGACTACTCTAACTACTCCTTGTAGCGTTGCCCGTGTCTTTCGCAATTTTAAGGTGTCTACTGGAAGAAAGGATCCCTGTTGCCAGGACAGTTGGGAGTGGAATATTTGTAATTCACCCTCAAATACTGTGCTCCATTTAATGTAACAACAACTTTTCTTTTCTGACATATTTTTGTTTTGTTTTGTTCCCTTCCTTAATTGTCCAACTCTTTATAAGTTCTTGGTGACATTTTCATGTTCTTCTGAATTTAGTGATATAAAAATTCTATATCTGTAGATGATACCTGAAAACTTTCCCTCTGCCAATGAAAGTAGATGGCTGCCTCTGAATTGTAATATTTATAGGTAGAGAAATCAAGGTTTAAACTTAGTTAAGGATGTAATCAATGAGAATGGAGAGTAGTGGTAAGAAAGTTTGTGCTGACAAAGTTTAACTTGTATTCCTTATATTTCACTCTAAGACTAGCTACTATCACTTCCTGTTTTTGGGAAAAGTTACTTAAACAGCCTTCCTCAACTACTGTACTCACTTTTCTTCATTTCCAGTATACGACAATTCATTTTTTGCTGTTTTTTGTTTGTTTTTGTTTTGTTTTCTTTTTTGTTTTTTTGGTTTGTTTGTTGTTTTGTTTTGTTTTGTTTTTGTGTTTTGAGACAGAGTCTTGCTCTGTAGCCTGGGCTGGAGTGCACTGGCACAATCTCAGCTCATTGCAACCTCCACCTCTTGGGTTCAAGGGATTCTCCTGCCTCAGCCTCTGGAGTAGCTGGGATTACAGGCACAGGCCACCACACCTGGCTAACTTTTGTATTTTTAGCATATTGGTCTCGAACACCTGACCTCAAGTGATCCACCCATCTAGGCCTCCCAAAGTGACGGGTTTACAGGCGTGAGCCATTGTGCCCAGCCCCAGTAAATAACAATTTCTAAACTACTGTTAAAATTCTTGCCAAATCTATGTCAAACTTGCCCCGTACTCACTTTCTTGCTCCCATTGTTTTGGTTCAGTTTCAGATATGCTCTTTATAGATTAATTACAATAACTTGTGTAAAACTTGCTTCCATAATTCATGTCCCCCAAGTGTGTTTATTTTAAAATCTCCTCTTATATTCAACATTTTGGTACTGCACTGCCCTTTAGACTCTTCACCGGTCAGTGAAGGAGAAAAGAAAACAGAACAACAACAACAAAAAAAGAGGAGTGGGATTAATTTCTTTATAATATAAGTATTTATTAGAAGGAAACATACGTCTTTTCATCTGTGGATTCCTAAACTTAGCACATCCCCTGGAAAAGAATATAACTGAATTTGTTTCTAGAAGTTAGTCCAGAGTTCCAGTGAAATTCGAGTTTTAGTTTTCTCCTAAAACATAAATGGTCATATAATCTTAGTTAAGCTTCCTAATCACTCTGACTTTCAGCTTCCTCGACTGTAAATGAAGATAATGTTTTTAGCTCCAACAGAAATAGATTTCTGTCAGGATTAAATGAGATGATGAATAAGAAACCAATAAATCTTGGACACTACAGAAATGTCAATGATTGCTGCTATTATAAAAAATAATATTTACTAACCAGCTTAATAATCTTTTTTTCTGTTTCCAGTCTACTTACAACTGGATGATGATCAATTAGAGGGTTAAAATTTCAATTGATAATAACATATAGACAGGATTTCTTTCACTTAATGAATTAGTATATAATAATTTCATCATACTTTCATTACTCATTCAAAGCATAGAAAGATTTAGCAGGATGATTAGTTCTACAGAAAATCCTCACCTAGCATTCTGTAATCTTTCTTCTTTAAAAGTGGTAAAAAGCAAAAGGACAAAATCGAATTTGCTACTCTCTCTTTTCTCTATTGGTAATATTGAAGAACAGTAAACTATCTGCAATTTAAATCAAGAAGAGACACATTTAAAGAAATCAGCACTGACCCACTGGATATTATCACCTGTCATGATTACAATGCTAAATATATTATATTGAATTCACAGAATTTATATTACCAGTATTATTTTACTCAATCTCCCCTAATCCAATTATTTATTACAATGCTTATAATAATATTAAATTGTAAAACTTAAAATAATCACCTAAAACAAGCCTTTTGTTTGCAGTGGTTAAATTCAGTTTATTTCTATTTATTTGACTCTAGTAGAAAAGTGTGTGTGTGAATATATATATATATTTAAAGAGAAAGATCCTACACACACACACTTCAAGAAAGACATTGCTCTATCAAATTTTATCAAATTTCCTTTTATAAAATTTTCTTTTATAAAATTTTATAAAATGCATACTTTTCTCAAATTCTGTATGTTATGTCTATTAAAAGGAAACAAAATTTATTCAGTTTAGTCAAATGAGAAATGAAGTGATAAATCAAACCAGATACAATGGAAATTTGGGTATTCAATTTGACAAAAACAGTTAATATTAGAACCATCATAAGCTGATTATTAGCAGTTTTAGGAATGAAACCACAGGATGGATGGTTTTTACCCTAGATTTTAGGGGATTAATCAAAATTCACTAGCCAAACAAGGACAGAAGGAGACCATCCAAGCAAAGAATCAGTGTAGGAATGGGGCGTTAAACAATATAATTTAGTTAGGGAATTAAAACCAAAATAATTCTTTATTGAAAAATACAATTTGAAAAGGGATGGTGGCTTAGGGTGACAGACAATATATACATGAGACCAAAACAGAAAGGTCACTGATTTTTGCTCTATTCCACAGAAATCAAATGATTCAGGGAGGCGTTCCGATAATTCTATTTTATTCTAATTTTAGTCACACAGTTTAACTCTTTTAAAATTAAAAAAAAAAATGAGTAAAGTATAAACTTCAGTTAAAAATTATGCATCAGTGTTGTTTCAGTAATTGCAACAAATGTCCCATACCAACATAAGATATTAATAACGGGGAAATTGAATGGGGGGCATATTACCTTCTTCTAAATCTGTACTACCTTCTGTACTACCTTCTTCTTGTGGGAAGTCAGGGACCCCGAAAGAAGGGACCAGCCGAAGCTATGGCAGAAGAATATAAATTGGGAAGATTTCATGGACATTTATCACTTCCCCAATCAATACTCTTATAATTTCCTATGCCTGTCTTTACTTTAATCTCTTAATCCCATCGTCTTCATAAACTGAGGATGTATGTCGCCTCAGGACCCTGTGATGATTGCGTTAACTGTGCAAATTGTTCCTAAAGCATGTGTGTTTGAACAATATGAAATCTGGGCACCCTGAAAAAGAACAGGATAACAGCAATGTTCAGGGAACAAGGGAGATAACCATTAGGTCTGACTGCCTGGGACCCAGGCAGGACAGAGTCATATTTCTCTTATTGCCGAAAATGGGTGAGAGAAATATCACTGAATTATTTCCCCAGTAAGGAATATTAATAATTAACAGCCCTGGGGAAAGAATGGATTCCCTGGGGAGGCCTCTAAAATGGCCGCTCTGGGAGTGTCTGCTTTATGCCGTTGTAGGTAGGGATGAAACATGCCCTGGTCTCCTGCAGCACCCCCAGGCTTGCTAGGATTAGGAAATTCCAGCCTGGTGAATTCTAGACAGACTGGTACTCTGCTCTTGAACCCTGTTTCCTGTTAAGATGTTTATCGATGACAATGCTTGCACAGTGGGACTTGCAACTTCATCAGAAATTGTAGTTTTGCCCTGGCCTTGTGACCTTGTCCTGCCCATTTGCCTTGTGATACTTTATTGCCTTTGAAGCATGTGATCTCTGTGACCCACACTGTGTTCGTACACTCCCTCCCCTTTGAAAATTGCTAATAAAAACTTGCTGGTTTTGTGGCTCAGGGGGCATCATGGAACCTGCCGATGTGATGTCTCCCCCGGACACCCAGCTTTAAAATTTCTCTCTTTTGTGCTCTTTCCCTTTATTTCTCAGACTGGCCGACACTTAGGGAAAATAGAAAAGAACCTATGTTGAAATATTGGGGTCTGGTTCCCCTGATACCTTCTGCAAAATATTTCTGTAAATCTAAATCTATTGAAGAATAAAATACTTTAGAAAATGATCTCAGTAATGTTACATAGTAAATTTTAACACAATGAAGTCCATCAATAATTTAAATTCTGTTTCTTATTTCGTTCAATGGAGTTATTAGTCTATTTTTTTCTGCTATTTCTATTTATTGTCAAATTTGTCTGAAGTTTCAAAATGAATAATAAAAATTTGTAGTTTAATACTACATGTATATAAACCAGTAATTTCTAAGGGCTATTTAAATTTAAAAAGTAGTAATAAATCAAAAATGAAATATCAAACTATATCTGTCATTTATAATCATAAATTTTTAATTTAGTTTTATCAGTCTTCTCACTGGCTTTATAAAAGTTAATTTTATCAGTTTGAACTTATAAAATCAGTTGATGCCAATAAAATATAGAGATATATTATACACACATGTGTGTTTTTATTTGTATACATATATGTGTAGGGCTCTGTGTAGGCACGTTTGAAAGGAAAATGATACTGCTGCATAACACATAACTTCTAAAATAACTTGCTAAACAGTTTTTTAAAATATTATATAGAACTTGCAGTATATCATGTAGGCTTTAGAAGATCACTATAAGAGATTAAATAGATGTATGCAATAATTCAACAGGCAAAAGAAAAGGTAATTCTTGAGATAAAGGCAAGGAAACAGAGTTCTAAGAGATTTTGACATGATCCGGAAAAGCAGTAAGTTTACTCTGAGGCAAAGAATAATAAACACATTATATAATTAAGTTGGGAACAAACTTTGGAAGCCTTTGTGTGTTAAAAAGATAACTCTGATGGTTATAAAGGTAAAATTCCATGCATGTAATATAGACTACCTACAAAGTTGTTATATAAAAGCTAAATTCAAAGTAAGGACCCGCTTAGAAAAAAAATTGGATAAACTTAGTGACTTAATCAATGTGTATGTATGTTATTGAGTGAGAAGATGAAGGAATAGGAAACAAAAAAGAAGGATGAGCCAAAGATTTCTAGATTTCATTTTTATTATAATAGGAAGATAATGATATCTGTAATAGATGCGAAATAGAGGAGGATGAACAAGACTTGTAAAAAGAGAACAGGGTAGAGTTTGAACATTTTTTGTCCATGGTAAACCTTATCAAAAGTTTTGCAGGGTTTTGTAAGTGCACACCTCAAATATGGAAGGCTGACTTATAGAAAGAGATTTTCTAACCAGCTCACATTGTTGATAATTGCTTATCTGAATGAAAATGTTATATCTCATGAGGGGAATTTCTATCAATTAGACAATCTTTCCACTACTACATAACTGTTCCTTTTCCATGTGTACCCTTTTATCCAGTCATTGCTAAAAACTACAATAGTCTTAACTTTTGTATTAATACCTATTTACTTGAACTTTTTACACTCTGAATTGTGGTTCTAAGTAACTTCTGAAAACAATTTGTAACATGTAGGATGGAAGTAGAATATGTAAGTCATTGCACCTCCTGGATTTAAAAATAGAAACTGACTATACTTTGGAAAATACTTATTACTAAGTTTGAGTAAAGACTACAAGGAAATGCATACTTCACTTTTGGGGGAGGAAATGAGTACTTTTTCTTATACTTTTCACCTTGTGGCTTTTCAAGTTACAGTTCCTAATTTTTGGTTACCAATTTTCTGCAAGATAAAGAATTTCAGTGCTCTAAAAATTTAAATTTCCAACTCAAGCTAACCCATAACAAGCACAAGCACTCAACTTTTTTTTTTTTATATTAAATCTCACCCTGTCACCCAGGCTGGAGTGCAATGACGCAATCTCAGCTCACTGCAACCTCCACCTCCTGGGTTCCAGAGATTCTCCTGCCTCAGCCTCCCAAGTAGCTGGGATTTCAGAAGCACACCACCACACCCAGCTGATTTTTTGTATCTTTAGTAGAGACAGGGTTTCACCATGTTGGCCAGGCTGGTCTTGAACTGCTGACCTAGTGATCCACCTGCCTCGAACTCCCAAAGTGCTGGGATTACAGGCATGAGCCACCATGCCTGTCCAACAAGCACTCAATTTCTTAATTTATCTAAAGATTAAAAATAAATAAAACCCAGTTCTAATTATAACTCATCACATAAATCATTTATTATGGCAAAAGAAACCACATTCTATGGCAAATCAGAGCTACAAAGCCAAATGTTACAGAAGAAACAATGCAACTTATTACTTCGGATATTATACGGTACTTGGGTTTCCAACTTCAGATTTTCTTCACTTTTTGTTTCATTTGGTTTCTTGGCATCAGAAAAATACTCCAACAGATGCCAGAGTTTCAATTTAGAAACATGCAATTACAAGCATTTCATATTTGTATGACACATTGAGCCAGCTTCTTCCAGTGTGAATTCTAATCCCAGGTTCTATCAAGCACTTTTGGCAGCTGCATTCACCACTGCTGCCTTCTAAAGGACTGTTTAGTAAGTTACTGCCTCTGTATGAGAAATGGTTCCATTGTGAACTGACTTAATGCAGCTGCCCAAAGTGAGTAAGAGAAACAGGAAGTAACTAATGTGCTGGGATAATCTTGTAGAGCATTGCACATTACTTTAAAAAAGTTATTTACTTAAAATTTTAATTAATAAACTTCTTTCTCATTCATCCTTTATTCATTTCTTGAATTAGTATTTTTGCTTTACTATTATATTCATATTATGCCAACAAAATCCATTCACTTTAGTTAATGCATCATGAGCACTCAGAACATACATAGCACTTTTCTTGATATTAGTACGCTGACTTCACTTTGAATGTCTGTATCAAGCACAAGACTAACCATAGTAACAAAGGGCTTTTGCATAATATTTCAGAGCACAGCAGATGGCACAGAGTTGACACTCATGCTTGTGAATTAGTGAAGGACTCTATTTGAAATAATGTTTATGTTATTTTCTGGAAGACTTCTATTTGAATTTTATGCAAGTTGATTTTCCTCTGCTACTTTGAACAGAATAAGTCACTCTTTTAATTGTGCTTCCTCAGTCCTTGGTTCATACATGCCTGTCCTGCCCATTAATCTCCATATTCCTCAACAGTAAGGACTTTCTTTTCTTTACGGCAGTTTAGTTGTAAAGGTCCTGTAATTTTAAATAAGATGAACCTGGGTTCAAGCACTTACACTATCTTTTACTGTCTGTAAGATTTAATGCAAGTTAACTCTTTGAACGTCAACTTCTTCATCTATAAACATGAGTATAACAAGACTTACTCCGTAGGGCTGATGTGAAAATTAAATGGAATTGTGCCAATAAAAGGCATACAGCAATGTGCTAAGACCTTAACGAACACTCAAAACTCCTAACCTGTAAATACTGTTTAAATACATAACACAGTTCTCAGGTTCAGACTAAGTTATTTTTAAAATCAGTAATTATAGGTTAAAAAGTTATTTTAATAAATAACAATTTCAGCTATCTGGCTTCTGGGCATTTTCTTTTAGCTGACAGTACAAAAAATTTATTATAATTCTGATTGGTTATAGAAGTAATGGTCATATTCTTCTGAAATCCTGAAAATTATTTAATAACTCACTTTAGGAATAATTTGATATTTAAAAACTGATCAATCCACGCTTATGCATAACATGTGGCTAGGGTGCAGTAGATTAAAATCGAAAACATTTATGCTTTCACTGGGTCAGTGCGACTTTATTTATAAGCCAAATAAAACATACTTTCTTTCCTCTTTGGAAATATGACCTTGAAACAGGTTGTTCTTTCCTTGTAATGTAACTGGCATTTTATTTTGCCAACTTTGCTTTAATTTCCATTTAAATAGTAACTGAGGAACAAGGAAGGACAAGATAAAATGCCTCTTTTTGTGAAATGGGGAAAGGCAGGACCTATATCATAGACAAACAGATCAATAACACCCAATGGTATGCTTTTTAATATCAGCAGAAGGCACATTTCCATATGACTACTTTTTGTTTTCTTTTTAATTAGGATTACCTGAAAATCTTCTCACAATTATTTTGTTGTCCTGCTTCCAGTTTTTTCTTAATATCTAGCCAAGAAATTCTCTTCAGAAATCCACTTTATAGCAACTATTAAGCAAAGCATACTAAGATACTGACCCTGCAATAAGAAATAAGACATTTTAGAATTCTATTAAAAAATTAGAAAGAATCTACCAGCTCTGAAGATAGTTATCAGAGATAAATTAAGGACTGCTTTTTAGAGTTAAGTCTAGTAAAAAAATGGATATTAACTTAGAAAAAGGACAAATACTTTAGCAATTTGAAAGATTAAATAAGTATAGGTGGTAAATAGCTGGTTTCCATTATCTTAAATATTTATTAAGGAGAAAGTTCTCAAGAAGAATTTGTTTTAAGTAGTTCTGGGCAGAGGCTACGGCTAACTGCTGAAAGTTTAGTTCAGGCCAGTTGGTGCATAGATTATTGTTTTTTTGTGGTGGTTTTCTTTTACAGACCTAAACATTGCCCCACGTTTCAAATTATATTTCAATTACAATTTAGGGTTTGAAAGGCATGTGATATGGTTTGGTTGTGTGACCTATCCAAATGTCATGCTGAAATGTGACCTCTGAAGCTGAAAGTGAGCCTAGTGGGAAACATTTGGGTCACGGAGTGAATCCCTCATGAATGGCTTTGTACTGTCTTCGCAGTAATAAGCAAGTTATCATTCTTTTAGTTAACATGCAAGCTGAATGTTTACAAAAGCCAGAGACCTGCCTTTTTTCTCACTGCCTCTTATCTTGTGATACACTGGCTTCTCCTTTGCCTTCCTCCATGAGTAAAACTGCCTGAGGCCTCATCAGAAGCAGAGCAGATGAACCATGAGCTAAATAAATCTATGTTCTTTATAAATTACTCAGGCTCAGGTATTCCTTTATAGCAATGCAAAATGAACGAACATAGCATGTCAGCATGTTTTGTCTTAGTCTCCTTATTTTATTCCAAGATCATTATAGAAGACAGAGGGGGCAAAATTAGAAAAAAAAAAGACAAGTAAAACCATAGACTAAGTAATAAAACCATCCCTCTAGTTACATAATGGAAAAGAAATAAATTATCAAGCTGCTGTCAATAAGCAGCCAAACAATACTTATTCAGCTTATTTCCTAAAGTCATCATAAGGCTCCAGGTTTACTTGAAGTCTTGAGAGGATATTGCAATTTAGCTTTCAAAAATTAAGGGAATATAGTCTTGGACAATTCATGACACAAACTGCTTTTATACAAGTCCAAGTTCTCAAATGCAGGTGGTGAAAGGCATTGTGGGAAAGAAAATCAAATAGGAACGTTCTAAGGAACAATAATCCCTATGGGTGCTTATGTGCTTAATATGCCACAGTACAACCAGCACATCTGATGCCCTGTTGTTCACTTTGGCAATTATTTTGTAGCTAGACCATTAACTTTATTCTGAAAACCTATATATTTGTAGGTATTTGGAGGAAATGTACAATGTATCAAAATGCCTCAAAGAACCATTGTTCATTTATATTTCCCTTTTACAGTCTGAGAAAAGCATATGCTCAGTGTGAGAAATCAATCTTGAAAAGAATACACTAACTGAGCTAGAGAAAGAAGAGCGACTTGATCACTCTTGCTTCTCAGTGGTCAGAGTTTGCCAACTCATTCAAGAATCACTTAGCAGTAAGGCCTTCATCAGACAGTTGTGTTTGACTAGAAATTATCTTACTAGCATTTCAGGACTGCAGACAAGTTCTGTAAGTTGCTTGTCAGTTTTACAATGCCTTGTCAAATTCTTTTTGAGCCCAACCTTCCCTTGTCTCTCTAGTTAATTAACTAATATGTAACTGCTAACATCCGTTGCTCATGGTAAATTTACTGAGGAAAAGAAATGGCAGGATCTCCCTTTGTCCAGTTGAAAACATCCCAATGAAGAGGCCGTGGTGCAGAAGAGACCTATGTCATCCTTTTCTTGTGGTAGTGGCTGAAATCATTCCATACTATAAAGCTTAGGAATTTCTATAGGTTGTCATATCTTTGTCTAACTACTGATTTCCTAAACAGTAAGTTCCTGGAACTCTAATACATTAAAAAGATTGCTTACAACATTAAAAAATGATGCTTCATGACAAAGAGGATAAGGTCTATATAAAGGAGGAATAAATGGTGATACAAAAAGAATAATTTGAGGATTGTATTGGTTTCCTGTTGCTGCTATATCAACTTACCACAACTACGGTGATTAAAACAACACAATTTTATTATCTTAAAGTTGTGTTAAAAGTCCAGTATGGGTTTGATCAAAATAAATCAAGATGTCAGCAGGCTATTCTTTTTTTGGAGAGTTTAAGGAATAATCATGTTTCCGCTCATTTGGATTGCTGGCAGAATTAAGCTGTTTGCAGTTATAGACCAACTACTTCCTTCCCTTGCTGGCTGCAAACTGAGGTTCATTCCCACTGCTACGGTTTGGATGTGGTTTGTTTCTCCCCTCACCCCAAATCTCAGGTTGAAATTTGATCCTCAATGTGGTGATGTTGGGAGGGGGCACCTAGGGGACTTGTTTCTATCATGGGAGAAGTTCCCCCAGGATTGGCTTGGTGCAGTTTCAGTAATAGTGAGTTTTCACTCTTGAAAGACTGGATTAGTTCTCAGGGGAATGGATTCGTTCCCTCGAGAGTAGGTTCTTATGAAGCCAGGCTGCCCCTCGGGTTTGATCCCTCTCTGCACATGCCCACTTCTTCTTTGGTCTTCACCATATTTTGACCCAGCACAAAACCCTCACCAGAAGCCAAGCATATGCCAGCAGGCTTCTTATACCACCGGCAGAACTGTGAGTAAAATAAACCTTTCTCTATATAAACTACCCAGCCTCAGGTATTCCTTTATAGCAACACAAAACAGACTAAGACACCCACCTTCCAGAATACACTACATTTCCTGGGTCATGACCATCTACTTCATACTCAAAGCCAGCAGCAGAGTCTGGTCCTTCTTAGGTCACATCTCTCTGATCTACTCTTTTGCCTCTTCTACTTTTAAGGACTCGCATGATTAGATTGGATCTACCTGGATAATCTCCCCCATCTCAAGGTCCTGAACTATATTTAGTTCCTTTTTCCCCACAGGTCCTGGATATTAGGGCATGAACACCTTTGGAGGGTTATTTATCTGCCTACCAAAGGAAACAATGCCTTCCTGAGAAAAATATGCATATATATACACACACACATATGTATAAAATCTGGGGCAATTGAACTTATCTGACTCTCAGTTTTCTCATCTAAGAAAATGAATATAAGACATATTCCATGTATCTGTTATAAAAATTAAATGAGGTAATGTATATAAGTAACACTTAACCTTCAAAACCTCTGAACATGTTATAAATGCAAAACCTCTTAGTTATTACCATACTTCTACCAATAGAAATATATTCTTCTTGTTTCATTTTATATGGAACTTTTTATATTAGTAATAGTCACTGACCATGAGGAATAGTTCTAGACAGCCGTAAACATTTAAAAAAATGTGGTAATCTAAGTTAAAATGAGTTGAACAGACAAAGCTACAACATTTATTTCAACTTTTTTCAGCCATAATGCCAGAATATTTGCACCTTCTTTATAAATAGCTGGATTTTAAAACATATACTTTGTGTAGAATCTTTGCTTCTATAATCATGAGAGATATTGTGTAATTTTCTTCACTTCTTTCTTAGTCTTAGTCTTTACTTGTTTTTTTTATGGGGCAGAGTGTCAAGTTTTGGTATTAGAGTTATCCTCGTCTCATAAAATGAGGTGGAAAGTGTTCATCTCCTCTCAATTTTCTCAAAGCAAGTATGTAAGATTAAAATACATTTTTTTCTTAAATGTTTGATGGAATTTACTAAATTTGGTCCCAGGTATTTTTGGGCGGAGAGAAATGTTTTATTATAAAATCTATTAATTGAATTAGGGCTACCAGATCTTCCACTTCTTCAAGTGTCAGTTTGGGTATAGGTTTATTGTTTTTTTAAACAATTTCCCTATGCCATATAAATTATATTTACTGACATTAAGTCATTCATAATATTCACTTGTTTGTAATATATGTAAGATCTATACTAATATTTATGGTTTGCTTCCTAATGTGAAAGACTCTTGCTAGGGGTTTTATTTTATTAATGTTTTAACAGAACCAACTTTGGCTTTGTTAATCTCTGTAGTTTTTCTATTACATATATTTTTCCTCTTGTTTTTATTTTTATTTTTTCTTCTACTGACTATGTATTTAATTTGCTCTTCTTTTCAAGTTTCTTAAGGTGGAAACCTAGATCTTAATTTTTATACCCTTCCTGTTTTTTTTCTTTCTTTTTTTTTACTAGACCACCATTTTGTGCAATAAAATTCTCTCTAACCACTGTTTAAGCTGCATCTCACAAATTTTTGATCTGCTGTACTTTCACTATAATTCAAGTATAAATATTTTTCTAATTTTCCTTGTGATTTCTCTAACATGTAGGTTATTGTGTTTACTACATATTTATCACACACTGGTTATTGTGTGCTTATTTTCAAATATTTGTTTTTGTTTTGTTTTTATCTATGTTACTAGTGTCAATTATTAATTCAAACCCCTTGCGGGCAAAGGACATATCTGTAAGGTATCAAGCTTTTTGAAATTTATTTAGGCTCATATTATGAGTCTAACACAGAGTTTATCTGGGATAATATTCCTTGTGCATTTGAAAAGATGTGTTTGGTAGATCATTTTGTAATTTTTCAATTCAGTCGAATTAATGATGTTTAAGTTTTATATATTGTCATTGATATTGTCTACTTTTTTCTATGAATTAATGAGTAAGCAGAATTAAAATCTATACCTAAATTGTGAATTTTTCTACTTCTGTTCTAAGAGTTTGCTTCATGTATTTTGAAGCTCTAAATTAAGTTCATATATGTTTAGGATTGTTATGTACTAGGAATAATTGGTCACTTAAAAATTACAAAATGGAAATACTCTTTATTTTGAAGTTACTTTTTCAAGCCATGTGAAGTTTTTTTGTTCAGATTTCTTATGCTTAACCTCTGCACTGTGTAATATTTTTATCCGTTTTCTTCATCTTCCTGATACTTTTTATTTAATGTGTCTCTTGTTGTCAATATGTAGTCTGTTTTTACTTTTTAACCCAGTCAGATAATCTCTGACTTTTAATTGGAATGTTTAGCTCATTTAAATGTTATCTCATCGTTGATATATATGGGATTGGATCTAACATCTTACTATTTATTTTCTATTTGTTTCCTCATTTTGTTGTTGTTTTCTTTTCCTCCTTTCCTACCTTATTTAGATTAAGTAAATTATCTTCTATACAACTGTCTGCTAGCATATCCATCCCTTCTGCAGTCTTTAATCTGTTGCCATGACCATCCAATATTTTTTTATTTTTAATATTTTACATTTTATTTGCTGAATTTCAACTTGATTACTTTTCATAGTTTAAATTTTGTCTTAGGTCTTTTTTAACCTTTGTGTTTTTCAAAAAATTTATATGAGCTTTTTTAAAGTTTTTGTCTGCTGTTTCCAATATTTTAGATACCTTATGATCAGTTTTTATTGATATTTTATCAACAAACAAAATATTGATAATAAGTCATGAAAATTTCCTTATATCACTAACTTTTTTTTGTATGTGAGCATGGAGGAAGACATAGGAGTCTAAATTATGTGGTCTTCCTTTATAGAGTATTGAATCATTTTTCTGGAAGTGAATTAAATCACTGTTGTATCCTCTTGATTTTTTTCTGATCAGCTTGATCCTTTAAGACTGGTATATCTCAGAATTGTCTTAGTATGAGGACAAGACCTTTCTTAGCAGTAGGACAAGACATAGTATTTATACCAGAAATATGACCTTTCTTTGTTATCTCTTCTACGGCTGAGCCAGAAATCCAAAGTCATCCAAACCTATCAAAACTCTCCTATCTCCATTTACCTCAGTCCCATAGCATCTGTCTTCTTCTAGACTTCACAAAATTTGCCCTGCTCATGTGCAGCTTAGCCCTCAGTTAAGGCTCTGCAGGAAAACTGCATGGAGGCTTCTGGGTCCCCTTATAAAGCAGATTCACTCTGCACTGGTTACCAATTTAGCCCCCTATGTCTTGGGCTACAATTTTGATTACTTGCACAAATCCACTATGATAGAACACTGATACAACTAGTTAAGCAAAGCAACTTTAGTACTTGCAAATAGGCACCAAGGGATAATAGAAGCCTAGTATTCATAATGAGCTGCCCCCTCAACACTCAGGAAAGCTGCTAAGAGTGAATTAAATTTTGTCTATGGTGTTCCAATTGCATGGCAGCTGAGGGATCCCAGAAAGCAGCCTGTCCTGGTTTTTATGTTCAAGGGAATACAGGTATCCCTGGGCTAAAGTGTCAAAGAAGATCCTATTTTGGGGTGGCAAAGGAACACAGCAGGGTTATTCTGGTCAATTTCTCTTGTCTCAGGATGTTGCATTGTCAGCACATTGTACATTTATTTTTGAGAACCACAAGTGACAAAAAAGCGAGAACAAGTTGGTACAAGGTCACTCAAACTGTCCCACACCCTTCTGCATGTTTCCTTTTTTCAGTAGCCTGACCCACAAATTCCAAATACATCATAATGCCCAAACTCTTATCTCTGCCTCCTCAATTCAGCAAGACTTCTTACTATGGTTAGCCTCCGTCTTCATGTGTACCAGTCTTAAAAATGCCCCCAGGTAGAAAGCCAGAGCAAACCTAGCACTCACTTCATGTGTTTTTCTTCTCATCTGTTGCCAGTTGTATTCTGCTTGAAAACTACTGCCTCAATATTTTTTCTAGTTTTATAGTTATTTGTGGTAGGAGGACAAGTCTGGTTCCCATTACTTTGTAATGACCCTCCTCTTCTTAATAGTTTAGTAGTAATATGTTCTTTTATTTAAGGTAGTGCTCTATAGATTAAATATCAAATCAAGGGCTTTGTCCACTTCTAAAATTGCTGGTCTCTGGTACCTAGACCAGTGTCTGGAACACAGCATGTGATCAATATTGTTTCGATGAATTAATGAGTTATTCAGTGGGGAGTTCAGGATGCAAACAAAAATATTTAATAAAATAGTTGAACAAAGTAAGGAATACATTATGTGTTTCAATAACTCATAGTGATATCCAACAGAGAGCAGTGTACCTCCAGAAATGTTTGTCAGCTTGTCCAAAGTCATATAGACTGGCATTTACCACAAACTCCAGCTTCACACGTTCTCAAAATTGATGCTGTCATCTTGTTAGCATGCCAGGAAGGACCCAGCTCTCAGTAGAAGGCTCACATTGGCAAAACTCATGAGGTTAAATACCAAACTAATAATACAGATTCAGAAATAAAACTGTCACTGATAGCCATTTCTCTACCTTTTCATATGACCAAAGAAGCAGCCAAAATGTATTAAAAATTTTGCTTGCCAAGCATGAAACTAGAATATTAATTAAATGTTTAATGTCATCAAGCTAAGAATTAACTTTTTAAATAAATTAGTATATTTTTAACTACATATTTTTGTCCATATTCACAATAGGACACAATTTTGTGGATTTTTTTTTTTTTTGCTTTTTTTATGTTACCAGCTCTGATTGTCCATATCTCTTGTAAATATGATAGGTCTGATATTTCATTTAGTACACAAAATATTTCCTAGAGGTGTTTCATGTTTTTTAATATAATTCTGTATTTTTATAATTAATTCAAGTATTTGTTGATAATTTATTTTAGTATTATTAAATAATTATTGAGTTATTTCTCATGTTGGGTACTGGAAATTTGGTGACAATTTAGACAAGGGTCTTCGTCTTATATATGTTATAGTGTAGCCTGGAAAACAAAAGTTAACAGGCAACTGCAGTACAATATTTTAAGTTTACCCGGCACAGTAGAAGGCCATATATGAAGGACACCCAACTCGTTCTTTAGAGATTGGTGAAGTCTTTCCGGACAAGATGAAATGTAATTTCAACCTCAATGAATATAGGCTGTATGGGTTAGATTAATAAAATTGCTTTATGTATTTAGAATAGGAAGGGAAAAGTATTCTCAACAGGAGCTAAAACTAAGAGATTCAGGAACATGGCACATGAATGGAACTATACGTGTTTCTCTGTGAGTGGAGCTTAAATCAGTGTAAAAACATAGTAGGAAGAGATGAACGCTATTGGGAAATTTTAAACGGTGAAGAATCATAATAAAATTTGTACTGCAGAAAGATATTACTGATGAGAATGTGGATAATAGTCTTGGAGGATGGAGAAAGAGACAAGGAAAACCTAAATTCAGGGTCACCAGTTAGGAGGTTTTTATAATAATCTGTGTGAGAGATAGTTCCGGTCTAAATGAAAGTAATTACAGATGGCACAAAAATAAAAAGACAGATGTAGGATATATGAAAGGGGAATTTTTTTTTAAGATTTGATTATCAGCTATGTGTGAGATAAGAGGAAAATTAAATATCCCTGAGAATAAATGCCAGGTTTCCCGTTTATATCCCTGAGTGGATAGCGTCATTAAATGGGAAATGTATGCAGGGAAGGTTTTGGGTAAAGATGATAAATGTACCATTCATATGACTAATTCAGTGGTCAATTCAATGATGTTTTTCACATGTTGGTTGATATGAACTTGGAGCTCAGGAAAAAGAGGCTTGAGATAAGTTCTAAGAATCATCTGCATATTGATTGTATTTGGGTGTTGAAGTAATTTTTCAGGAAATGAGTTTAAGGGAAAGATGAAGAAGGATAAACTGAGAAGGATTTGGGGATGCAATAGTCAGAGGTGTAATAGGAAACTCTGGAGTTTAGCTGCCATTGAGGAGAATTACAGGCAATTCTCTACCGTGCCTGCTGTTGTGGAGAGATGAAATAACATATGGATGGAAAAAAAATGTTCACTAACTATAACATTAAGTCAATTTGGCAAAAATAATTTAAGTAAAGTGTTGAATGGAAACCACATTTTTGTGTGTTGGAAAGTAAATGAGATAGAGGGGATTAAGAGACTAAGTGTAGAAAACTTAATCAAAGATTTTATATCTGTAAGGAGAAAAGATATGTCAGTAGCTAGAGGAATATTTGAAGTTACGATTTTAAAAATAATTTCTTGTAAGAAGATTAAAATATTTTAATGATATCAACATGTAAAAAAACTTTGTTTTTCAGAATTGTTTCTAATGCCTCATTTTGTCTACAGGTGTTAACAATATGCATAAAGTACAGTTGAAGGTCGAAAAAAGGAGTTCAGGAAAAATGTCAAGAGAGAAGATGGGCGAATAGGGAAGATAAAGGAAAGAAGAAGGAAAAGGAGAATGCAAAGGACAGAATTTTAGCAAATAGCACATTTAATGGGGAACAGAGGGAGTTAAACCTAAACAGACAACACACAAAGAAATGATCACACAGTATGAACTAGGAGATATGCCATCCTACAATCCTATGTGGAAGAGTATTTGAAAAAGGAGGGGGTCAGTATTATCAGATGCTGCCAAGTGGGAAGTCCAGATGGGACTCATGATATTTCCTTATGCAATAACTTACATAAGGAGAGCAGAAAGAGAAATGGGCTATAACTAGAGAGTGAGAGTGAATCTAAAGAAAGATTGCTAAAACTCATTTAAATCCAACTCAAATGTGATTTATTCTGAGAAAGTTTATCTGAAAAATCCATTAGGAACATATTTCCCTTCCCTCAACATTTCTATAGTGCAACTACCATACAGCCAAGCAATTTCACTCCTTGGAATTTATTCCAGATAAATAAAGACTTGTGAACATTTTATAAAACTATACACAAATGTTTATAGCAGATTTATTTGTAATAACTGAAAAAAAAGAAATAATCCATGTTTCCTTCAATGGCAGAATGGTTAAACAAATGATAGTATATTCATATCATGGAATATAATACAGCAACAAAGAGAAACAAACCATTGATACATTCATCAACCTGAATAAATCTCCAGAGAATCAGGCTGTGTGGAAAATAGAAACATCTAAAACAACATATACTACATGATTTAATTTATATAACATTCTTGAACTGACAAAATTATAGCAATGGAGACCAGATTAGTGGTTCCCTGGAGTTAAAAAAAATTACATGTGGGGAGATGTAAATGTGGCTGTAAAAGGGCAACATGTGTTACACTTGTAACTGTCTGTATCTTGATTATATTAATTAATGTCGCTATCCTAGCTGTGATATTTCACTGTAGTTTTCCAAGTTGTTACACTGGCGAAAACTGGATAAAGAGTACACGGGGTCTCTCCTAGGAACTTCCTACAAGTTCATGTATATCTATAATTTTCTCAAAATAAAAAAGTTTAACTTTTACAAGGCTTAAAAATAAGTAGAGTTAAAAAAGATAGTTGAAAGAGCATTTTTGAAGTCACATTGTCTAGTTTTGAAGTCACATTGTCTTAAGGCTGAATCCAAAGTCTGCCACATTTTAGTTATGTAAATGTCACCTTAGTGAGCCTTAAATAAAAATTATCAAGATCACCATCATCATCACAACCACCATTACTAAAACCCTTATGGAGTTTTTAATATGTCCCAGTTACTGTTCCAAACACTTGGTGTATTTTAACACATTTAATTCTCTCAATAGCCCTATCAGGTAGGGATCATTATTATCTTAATTTTAAATATTGAAAAACTAAGACACAGAAAGAAAAGGTAATATGCTCAGGGCCACATAGTAACTAAATGAACACTAATTTGAGCCCAGACAGTCTTCCACAAGACTTAATACCTGCCCCTAACATTTATGGGGCAAGACAAAAAGTGAAAAAGAGGTCCCATGCTGTATGTCTAAATGCTTAGGAGCTATAGAAACTAATAACTTTAAAATATATATGCTAGCCTTCTGCTTTGACAAATATACTTTGTAAGCCACTTGGAAGATTATGTTTGAATTTAAAATTTTCAGACACTTAACGTTTCCACTCTATAAACATGACCTACCACCTTTTTCTTTTCCCCCATGGTTTG
This sequence comes from Pan troglodytes, assembly GCF_028858775.2. Taxonomy (NCBI): domain Eukaryota; kingdom Metazoa; phylum Chordata; class Mammalia; order Primates; family Hominidae; genus Pan; species Pan troglodytes. The sequence continues at coordinate 56,995,791 of NC_072398.2, read as the reverse complement.
GTTTCACACTGTGAGCAGTTCTTTGCACATTTGAGTACACACTCCAGCCTGCAAATTGAAGCCTTGTTCATACCGGGCCTAAGGGTATAAATACCAGTGAGTCAGTGTGTTTTTGGTAGATGGACTTGGAGAAAACGCTGTGTAAATGCTGGAAGCATAGAGCTTTTAGTAAGGGAACCTCAAGATCCTGAATACCAAAGGCATAGTGTAAAAGTAGGTAGGATCCGTTCCAACTGTAATGGCTTCTTGACTCTGTGGAATCACGCCTCACACTCTGCGAGGGGAATGGATAAAAGAGACATAAAGTGAGGTCCACCGTAGGGTGTCCCTCTTACTCTTAGGCCTAAAGTTAAACTTAAGCCTGAGTGAGATACTGGCCTTATTTCAGTGGGAATAATACTTTCCTTTTATAGTTGTGAAAACTACATGAGGGTCTCTCATGTATATTGTGCAAGATGTGTGCTGCGGTGCTGCATTAGAGAGAAGATGTAGGTTTTCTGTTAATATTTGCAATTATGTTTTATTATCAATCAGTAAATGTTTCCAACATTAATACTATTTTATAGTTATATTATTTATTTTCTTGATAGATGGACTAGAGGCTTTTACCAGATTTCTTAAAACTGAATTCAGTGAAGAAAATATTGAATTTTGGATAGCCTGTGAAGATTTCAAGAAAAGCAAGGGACCTCAACAAATTCACCTTAAAGCAAAAGCAATATATGAGAAATTTATACAGACTGATGCTCCAAAAGAGGTACAGTAAAGATAACTGTAAAAATGCATAATTGCTTTCAAAAATTTTTAATAATTTTATTTTTAAATTGTGAATTATATTTTTCCAACTTATTTTTATTAATTTCATTTATAATTGACATGTAATAATTACACATGTTAATGACATACAGTGTGATGTTTTAATATATGTATGCATTGTATAATGATAAAATCAGAGTTAGCATATTCATCAAATTAAACATTTATCATTTCTTTGTGGTGATAATATTCAATATGTTCTTTTCTAGCAATCTTGAAATATACCATGTATTATTCACTATAATCACCTATTAGGTAATATAACACCAGAACTTATTCTTCCTATCTATCTCTGTACCTGTTGATCCATCCTTTCTCCATCCTCCCATCCTTCCTACCTTACCTAGCCCTTGGTAACCACTATTCTGCTCTCTACTTCTATGTGAGCAACTTTGTTAGATTCCACATACAAGTCAGATCATGTAGTATTTATTTTTGTGTGCCTGGCTTATTTCACTTAACATAATGTCCTCCAGGTTCATTCACATTGCCACAGATGACTGAGTTTCTTTGTTTTTTAATACCTCAATAGTGTTCCATATGTAACACATTTTCTTTATACATTCATCCTTTGATGGACATTTAGGTTGATTCCATCTCTTGGATACTGTGAATAATGCTGCAATAAACATGGGAGTGTAGATATCTCTTTAACATGCTGATTTCAATTCCTTTAGATATATACCTAGAAGTAGAATGGCTGGATCGTATGATAGTTTTATTTTTAATTTTTGAGGAACCCTTATACTATTTTCTATAATGGCTGCACTACCTTACATGCCCACCAACAATGCATGAGTTTCCCTTTCTCCACATCCTCACCAACATTTGTTATTTTTTGTCTTTTTCATTAAAAGCCATTCTAAGCGAAGTGAGTTGGTATCTCATTATGGTTTCTACTTGCATATCCCTGATGGGTAATGATGTTGAACATTTTGTCCAAAATGGCACTTTATGTCTTTTTTTGAGAAATGTCTATTCAGAGCTAAATTTTTTAGATAATCTGTCTTTATCAAATTTGTACCCTCATACATTCTACCAGAATGTTCATGATGTTGCTGCAGGGAAGATAATTATTTATGAATATTTATCCATACAAATGGAAGACATTGTAAGATACTATCACAGAAGGAAAAGTACAATTAGAGTCACTTTTCAGAGTTATTTTCATTCTAGACTGAGTGAATATGATAAATTGCAACATTTAGATTCATTCACTTATTCATATTAATCACTTTCACACAAGCAACCTCTCATAGAAACTAAAGATTTCTATAAGTGATGAAGTCAAGGGACATCAAGAAGTTTGCATCATATACCAATTTAATTTTGGCTCATCTATTTATACAGAGTTTTGTTTGCTTTAGGGCTACTTTAAAGACAGGTTAAAAGAAAAATCTTACAATAGAGAGATGAGGTAAATCTAACTAGGCAAGTTTTCAAGTGGAAAACAATTGAGATTTTCTTTTACTCCAAACTCAATGTGAAGTAATTGTGTGATACAATTGCTAAAATGGGTATAAGACTAGCAAATATGACTTGACTGCCCTAAAATATTAATTAAGTAGAGCTTCAAAGTTTCTAATGTGTGTTTTATAAATAGTGCTTCTCCCAAAACTAACGTTTTAGATAGTTTTTTTATAAAAAGGCAGCTAGTTGTATTGTGTTACGGACAAGGAGAAAGAAAGCCCCTACCTGAAAACCCAACCACCATCAGAACCAGATATATATGCAGTGCTATGATACAAGGCATTAAATAATTTTATATCTTTAAAAGACATTCATACTACAGCATATGTTTGCTTGGAGGAAATCATCATAACATAATGAAATGAGCACTGGAATAAAGAGAAGCCCCACATTAAAATCTCAAATATGCCCCAGCTCATTTTTTCCCATGACTCAAATAATTTAACCTATGTGAGGTTTAGTTACCTATTTTGAAAATGAGTTATGCTTTAATTATTTCTATGATCTTAGCAGTTCAATATTGCATTATTCTAAATTCATAGAGAGTAAGAAGGACCAGGAATTCCAGGAGAGAAGAAACAGATGAAATGCTAGTCAAGAATAGAGGAAAAAACCCAAGCATCTATATTAGGCCATTCTTGCACTGCAACAAACACAACAGCACTATTCACAATAACCAAAATGTGGAAACAACCCAATTGTTTACTAACAAATGAATGGATAAATGAAACGTGGTGTACCTGTAGAATGGAATATTCAGCCACAGAAAGAATAAAGTTTTTGATACATGCTAAAAAAAACAGAAATATCTGAGCCTAGGTAATTTATAAGAAAATAACTTTAATTGGCTCATGGTTCTGCAGGCTATACAGGAAGCCTAACAGCATCTGCTTTTGAGAAGAACTCAGGAAGCTTCCAATTATGGCAAAAGGCAGAGGGGGAGCAGTTATCTCACATTTCAGAAGCAGGCTCAAAAGAGACAGAGTGAGGTGTCACACACTTTTAAACAGCCAGATCTTGCCAGAAGCCACTCACTATCGCGAGGACAGCACTAAGGAGACGGTGCTAAACCATTCACGGGAAATCCACCCCCATGATCCAATAACTGCCCACCAGGCTCCACCTCCAATGCTGGGGATTACAATTAAACATGAAGTTTGGGCAGGCTACACACATACAAACTATATCAGCTTCTAAGCCCACGATGCCCACTCCAACATTGCATCAGTCCTTTGCTGTTTCTCAAAGTTGTTTATATAAGCATATTAACTATAATCACACTTTTTTTCTGTTTATCCAGGTTAACCTTGATTTTCACACAAAAGAAGTCATTACAAACAGCATCACTCAACCTACCCTCCACAGTTTTGATGTTGCACAAAGCAGAGTGTATCAGCTCATGGAACAAGACAGTTATACACGTTTTCTGAAATCTGACATCTATTTAGACTTGATGGAAGGAAGACCTCAGAGACCAACAAATCTTAGGAGACGATCACGCTCATTTACCTGCAATGAATTCCAAGATGTACAATCAGATGTTGCCATTTGGCTATAAAGAAAATTGATTTTGCTCATTTTTATGACAAACTTATACATCTGCTTTTAACATATTGCATGTTTATGTTAAGATTTGGTCCCATCCTTTAAACTGAAATATGTCGTGAAATTATTTTAAAAATGTAAAAACAAAACTTTTTGCTAACAAAATACAGTATCTGCCAGTATATTCTGTAAAACCTTCTATTTGATGTCATTCCATTTATAATCAGAAAAAAACCTTATTTCTTAATCAAAAGGCAGTACAAAAAAAGTAATAATGTTTTATAAGATTGTAGAGTTAAGTAAAAGCTAAGCTTTTGCAAAGTTGTCAAAAGTTCAAACAAAAGTCTAGTTGGGATTTTTTACCAAAGCAGCATAATATGTGTTATATAAACATAATAATACTCAGATATCCAAATGTTCAGATAGCATTTTTCATAATTAATGTTCTCTTTTTTTTTTTTGGTAATAGTGTAGAAGTGATCTGGTTCTTACGGTGGGAGATGAAGAACATTTATTATTGGGTTACTACTAACCCTGTCCCAAGAATAGTAATATCACTTCTAGTTATAAGCCAGCAACAGGAACTTTTGTGAAGACACATTCATCTCTACAGAACTTCAGATTAAATATAATCTAGATTAATGACTGAGAATAAGATCCACATTTGAACTCATTCCTAAGTGAACAGGGACGTACCCAGTTATACGAAGCACTTCTGTTGGTCACAGAAACATGACCAGATTTTGTATATCTCCAGGTAGGGAACTAAGTAGACTACCTTATCACCTGCTAAGAAAACTTGCTACTAAACTATTAGGCCATCAATGGCTTGAATAAAAACCAGAGAAGGTTTTGCCCAGGACGTCTCATGTTTGGCCCTTTAGAATTGGGGTAGAAATCAGAAATGAGATGAGGGGAAGAAGCAAGGAGTCTAAGGCCCTAGCGATTTGGGCATCTGCCACATTGGTTCATATTCAGAAAGTGTTATCTCATTGATTATATTCTTGTTAAGCAAATCTCCTTAAGTAATTATTATTCAAATAAGATTATACTAATACATCTATATGTCACTGTTTTAAAGAGATATTTAATTTTTAATGTGTGTTACATGGTCTGTAAATATTTGTATTTAAAAATGCCATGCATTAGGCTTTGGAAATTTAATGTTAGTTGAAATGTAAAATGTGAAAACTTTAGATCATTTGTAGTAATAAATATTTTTAACTTCATTCATACAGTTAAGTTTATCTGACAATAAAAGCTCTGACTGAATGTTGATTATCCTTCCTATTATGTAATAAGGAATAAACATTTTCTTCTTTTAGAGTAATATTGGGATAGAAAGTATTAATTGAGTTATTGTATCATTGATCTTAATGCTATATCAGTTGTTTAAATTGTTGTGAATATAAAAACAAAGTATCTTGTGTTTCAAAAATCAACTAAAAAGGTGATTTTTATGTTTTCCTTAGTTAATTCCTATTTTCTTTTTCTGTGGCAGTCTCTTTCCATAGAATTTAATTGTTTCATATACAGACTTAAGACTCGATACAAACTTTGCAATCTCATCAGAAACATCATGGGCTGATTTTAATAGCATTGTTCTGGTACCACAAATATGTATCATGTAGCTTTTCCGTATGTAATACTGTCCAAAATCATCTGATCTCTTCGTTAAATTATGAAATATTCAATGAGATGCTTCAAAAACATACCAGGACTTCTTCATAAAATTAATGACTGACTTCAAAAAGTTTGCACTCTCTGGAGGAGACAACATGGACAAATACAGAAACAAGATAAATAATTGGACAACTGAAAGTAGCCAAGCACAGATGCACAGAAAGCACTGAGTGTTGGCTGAATGATGGCAAAACGCACAAATTGAAACTAGACTTGAAAGCCTCAGTGTGCGAGCTCCCTAACTGGATGCGGGATCCTCAAAAGTTTATATAACTTCTAAGGACTCTTCCATCCACATTCGTTTTAAGATAAAGACTCAGGATTTCTACTTTCTAGTGTTCTTTATGGTCTCTACACTCATTAATTCTAATTTGTTCACTTGATATTCTCCGAAGCAACCCTTGATTTGTATCCAAGTAAGGAAAAGAGGCAAATAAGTATAATTAATGAAGGAAAACTTAAGACTAAAAATTAATATGGGATTTTTGTCTAAGAATAGGGCACAAGATTATAGAAAACCCAGAAAATATATGAAAGGAAAGAAGTCACAGGAAATAGAGCTTGATTTTTTTTTGACCAGTCAAATGTATGATAACAATGTCTTTAAAGTATTGGATGATAAATAAAGTTGGGTTGAATTAGATAATTTGGGGCACTTTTTGAAGCCCATAAGCAATAGTAAATACCTAGGCTTCAAGTTATGTACATAATAAAAACTCAATAAGTGATTGCAAAGTCAAGTGAAATCAAAAGGAAGTCAGAGTAGTATTTCAGCAAAGAGTAAGTCTTTAATATGTGGTGCATTTTTATGTGAATTCTATCTCTACTAGCTACCAAGTGTACTATGTTGAGAAAGCTACCTAAATTCTTATCTTCAATTTTTATTTGTAATATTGGAATAAAATGTTCACAGTGTTCTTATGGTGATTAAATTGTAAATATTTGCAAAGTGCCAGCTACAGTGTTAATTGACTTTAGTGTGTGGATGGATTTTAGAAAGTATTCCCTGTGTTTAAGTACCACATTTTAATTATAATATAAATTTTTCTAATAATGCCTTGGTTACAAATCAAAAAATATCTTTGAGAATAATGAGATTTTTCTTGACTAAAGTATGGGGATGACTATTGCTCTCATCAAAACTTTTATAATTTGCACTTCATAAAAAATGATATTTTAGCTAAATTAAAATATGGGAACATTTTAAGCACAAGCATTTTTCTAAAGAAAAAGCTTTTTTAAAAAAACCCTTAACTTTTTAGTTATGTGCCGTGCAGATCTTCTTTAAGAGGAAAAAAAAGACAAAGCATGGTGAAGATGTATACTCTCCCTGCCCCACCTCATCAGATGCTAAGCCTTAGCTATGGCATTAACTAAATTTAAAAAGACTAATTTATTTTCATTTTGCCACATTGGCTGGTCTTATATTTAATTTCCTGGCTCTTTATCATCTGTCTAAAAAAGAAAAAAATTACCAACACAGATGTAACCACGTTCATTTAGCTATATCATTTGAAGCCTTTTCAACAATGAAAATAAAAGCTCGTACAACTTATCAAAACTCATTTTCTATAGCTTGAATAAATCAACAAGTATTTATTGAACACTTTCATTTGATTGCTACTGCTAGCTTCTGGGCATTCAAAAGTGAATTTAACAGTGGGAGTGACAGGGAAAGAGAGAGAAAGAAAAACTCTCTTCATAGTATATTGTCTGATAAAGCTTGCATTCTGCAACACCCAGCTGAAAGCCATGTTTTAAACTTTTCTTCGTATGTATCCCAAATAGCAAATCCTTCTACGACCAGTTGTGGAGATTACCATTTATCTTTTGAAGCTAGGAGTTAAGTAACTAATTTCCTCATTTATTTAAGGACAATACAAAAGATTCACTAACTTGCATATCTTTGTGCATCTTTTATAAAACAAAAGAAGAACTGAAACTATACGTATATATAAATACATTTTATTACGGGTTTGAATTTTTTGGTCATTTTATTGGTTTTGCTCTATAAATCAAACAATTATAGAAGGGTCCTTTGAAGATGAAAAAACACAAGTTTTAAGAAACATTTACAAAATTAAATCACTAATTTAGCAGCACAGGTAGTAAAATATTACATTTGGAAAATTTTTAAAAAAATCAGTTTGAGCTGTGTTTTTAGACATAATTATTTAATAGTAAACATACACATTTACCTGGAATCTTACCTACTAAATTTTATAGAGTAGAAATGGACCTTTTAGAGGTAATAAGCAAAGCAACTATTTTAAACGTCAGACATTTGCTAAAACAACAGTATTAAATTTTAAATAGTTTGTCTACAGTCTTATTATTTTTGATTGTGTTATCTATCTGTAACAAACATAAAATTGTGGGAAAAATGAAGACTGAATCATTGTTAAATGTTGATCCACTAAAAAGTGTCAAAATTCTTTTTATTGGATTCAATTTACTAGAGCAAGAAAGTGAATAAAAAACATTTGGAAAGATTGCCATCAACATGTAAAACCCAACAATCATTTTTTCAACATGGAACTGTTGTTACATGTAAAGAAACTGAAATATTGAAACATGAATCCAAGTGAGATCAAATCAGTATCAATGATAGCAGGAATAAATGTATTTAATAATCCGGAGTTTGGAATATCTTATACTTCATTTATCGTTATTTAATCATAGAGTCCTGTAGTTCAACAAATGTTTGCCATGCTTCACCTCTGTCCCAGTCACTATATGGAACAGTAGTGATACAAAGACAAATAAAATAATGTAAAGGCTATCACTGTAGTATTTAAATGAACGGTGTTCCTATGTAGGCAAACACAAAAATCAGTCATTTCACTATGACATGTGAAACGTTGATATATAATAGATCTTGACTTCCTTGTGTCTAAAAAATGGCAAGACAATTTCATGCAATGTAGCTAAAAAGCAGAGTCATGTTGCTGTGCCTTCACAATATGTCTGAGTATATTTTATAGTATAGGATTAGGTATTAAATTGCTATATTCATATTGAAATCTGCTTTAAAATCTCAATCTCTAGAAACTGGAATTGATCTCATAAATGAGCATCACTCACATTAGAATGCAAGCTCCCAGAAATGTATTCAAGTTACATTAATAGAAAATTATTTAACATAGAGGCTTTGGAAGTAAATTTTTGATAGAATTGTGAAAGAATGTTAAGAGATACTGATAAATGAGTATCAACCAAAAGATCATACACGTATGATAACTGAGAGAACTAAATAAGTTCACTGGAAAATCATGATTCAACCCATGAAATTCTATTTATTTGTATTATTCTTAAACACTTCTATTGAAAAATATAATAAACACATTATCTAAAAAGTTTGCATGATCATGAAGGGAACACTAATCTTGCAGTTTGGTCCCATTACATATTTTTTCCTTAGTAATCACCTCACCATATATTTTATTCTGTTGTTTTTTGTCTGTTTTATCTTTTCTCCAGGCAGATACTTTGACAAAAATTTGTAAATAAAAGAAGTTTTCAGTGTGTTACACACACAGGAGTGTGTGTGCGCGTACACACACAGGAGTGTGTGTGCGCGTGCACACACACTCAGAGTTTGATTTTTGAAAGGGAATATATAATTATCATAATCATTTCTCAGTCAATTGGGTAAGAGTGTATTTTCTCTGCTGTGGAATATCAGTATTTCTTCCTCATTGAAGAAAGTCTTTAGGGAAGTGTTTGGAGTGATGAAATACGACAACACTTAAATCATTCAGAAGACTTTTATGAGAAAACTGGGATTATAAATAACTGATAATAGTAATTGGAGAAATCAATAAAATAGTAGTTGTAGTACTTCTAAAATCACGTAAAAATAAGCATTATTTAGATCACTGAATATTGCAAATTATTGATGGAATTCACTCCAGCAACTGCCATTATTTTTTCTGAGAAAAAACAGAGCATTTCACGTTCATTTTTCTCATTTTTCATACAGAGTCTCTGAGGCCTTTAGAAACTTAAGAGTATTTTAGATAGAAAGTCCCATTTTCTTGAATGGCTGAGTCAGCAAACACATCTCTAGAGACAGAGTTAAGTAATTATTATAGCATATTATAATATTTCAAAGCTAATTTTTCAACAAATGATTGACACATGTCTAAATGATCCTTAACATAACAAAAAAGGTTACATTGGGGAAATCCTTTAATTTCAAGGACATATATATTGGTAATAAAAACAATGTATATATTCTGGAAAAAAGATTACAGAAAAGTGAAAATATAATATTCTGAACCACCATCTCTACTCTAAAATCATACCATGGTTTTTATAAAGGGTTATACAGTGCACATATTGAAGAGTTAACATGATTAATTGTATATATCACTTAAAGACAAATAAAAAAATGTGAGGAGCATAAGTTGAATAAAAAAGAAGTCTAATTTTCCATTCTAGAAATAAACATTTTAACATTTATATCTTCTAATATTTTAAAAATCTACAAATTTTTTTCATTGAAACAATGGATTATGAATATGAATATCAATTTTCATAGAATTATATTAATTACAAAAATCAAGTTTTAAAGATAGTATTAATGTGTGAAAAAATACTTATCTTAATTTTTAATATGTTTTGTATGGTATTAATATGAACTAGAACTAGACTGAAGTTAAGAATAAAATATATTCAAATCTCAAAATGGAAAAGTGATTATATATTTGAGGTAAATCCTAGACAGAGTATATTAAAAAATTGGATTATAAAAAATGTGAAGATAAAGAATGAGAAAAAATAGAGTCCAAAAACAGACAGACAATATTGATATAGTAATCATTCTAAAACGCAGTATTTCATTACAAATAATGCACATCGTGATATATTTTGAATAATAAAAGGTTTGCAATATTTGAATTGTCTATTAAAAGCATGACACTGTTCTGTTAGGGGAAATCTACTTCATTACTGGGAGCTGAATAAGACACTCTGTAGATTTTAAAAATTTTATTTCATCTTTAAACACTAGTGCTGGAAGGAAATTAGAGTTCATGTCCCAACAAACCTTCACACTTTGTAGAACAGAATAAGGAAGTCATTTCTAGACTAATTTACAACATTAATAAAGAAAGAATTTGAGTAAAAATGTCACTCAGATATCAACCAATATCATTTATGTATTCCTCTCATCAACCATTAATTTATTAGTACCTACAAAGTATCAAGATTCTCTTCTAATAAAACAAAATGTTAAATATGTTCATTATCCTGCCACAAGAGTTATCTCATTTACTTTAATGGAAATTAAACATTAATCAAAACTCAACATGAAACTACATTATTTCCTTGAAATTTACTTTTGCTAATGTTATGCTTGTATGTGTTTGTAAACATACACATACGTAATTGTTGAAAGAAATGCAAGCTATATTAAAATTAACTTTTTTAAACTTTATTTATAAAACACTAAGAACACTAGCATTTAACCATTTAACTGAATGCTAATCTTTGGGAGAGTGAACATTTAGATAATTATATTTCATGAAAGAAATGAAGTAAATTAATTATATTTATTAGGATAGTATTTGAATGTAAGACATAATGCATGACACATAACCATATTAAAATTTTAGTCATATATGTACACATATGTCCTGTGCATATAATTTCAGACTTTCAGAGTTTTATAAGAACTTAGATACTTAATAATACATTTTATGTTAAAATTGCATATTTAATTGAATAAATACTCAATTATTAAATACCAAGTTATTTCTGTCTTTGGCTTTAAAAGCCAAAGATATGTATTCATATGTCTGTTATGTTCATTTATAACTATAAGCCACCTTCATTTTTAGATATTAGGTTAAATAATTTTATAACAATGGGCACTGTTAATCTATTTTTTTGTTTTATAAAGTGCCTCATTGCTTCTCTTTAATGTTTTATATATGCTACATATACTGAAATATTGAAAAGTATCTAGTATTTGCTTGTTTCCAAGATTCTAATTCATCTATAAAATAAATACTAGAATTACTAACACTGGTTAAAATCAATAGTATAAAAGGTGAACATTTAAATTATATAGTAAGTTTGAGCACAGAGGTTAATTTTTCCCTTCCACATTATATGGCTGACTCTTTGGCAAAGATACAGAACGGTTTGTTTGATCAAGTTCCTTCAAAAGGTAAGTAATGATTTAGACCAGACTTGACATCAACAACAACAAAAAAAGGTTGATATCAAATTTAAAATTATAATGACACTTTTACAGGTTTTTATAAACATTATTTTTAAAAATTCAAATTGTGCTACATAAAAAAAGAATTATAAAAATATAGCAAAACAACAAATTCGAGAGAAGGAAATTTAAACTTTGACAGAAATACTACAGTGGGGGTGGGGTAGGGATGGGAGGTTTTGGGAGAACCAGAGAATTGGCACAGTATTTGAATGTAAGTCATAATCCCTATGAAAATGTGTTCAAATAAGAAAGAATTTTATACGTGTTTTAATACATTTTATGTAACTGACATCATAGACTTTATTAAACCATTATTAGATGTTTATATTTTGTATTTGACAGCTCCTCAAGTTAACAAGCTTAACAGTTTTACTACCTCAGACATTATTATTATTTTACTTCTTTTAAAACTGAAATTTCTTAAAGAACTAATTAGGTCTTTGTTTTACTTTGGATTCAGCCAACAAGTCTGTGTTCATACTCGTGATTTTACGGATTTGGTTATTTTATCTCTCAGGCTTCATCTTCCTAAATTAATTGTTTATTGAGATTATTCTAAAATCCATAGACTCTTTATAAATATATTCTCTTTAAATCTGGCTTATTAAAAAAAACTATTATTTGGTGTAAGAATAAACACCAAAGTTCTATTTTTGATTCCATGCATAATGTTACATTGAAAAACACTTTAATATGAAAATTGAATCATAATGTTTAGATAAAGGAGGTAATGTCCATGTAATATGATTTTAGAGTTTTGAAAATAAAGTGCTAAGTGAATTTAAAATAAATGATGCACGGGAAGCTCGAAGTTTTTCCCCTTCTTTTGTATACAAGACATCAGTGTCACCAGCCATTGTAAGGTTACATTTGTGAATTTTAGTAGGTAGTTGAGATTTTATGAACAGAAAATACACAATCCTCAGTCTACTTTCTCTCTGAAATCATCAAAGATGTAAAAAGTTCTTCAAAGCTATCCTCAGATAAAACAAAAAACAGCTTATTGTGTATAACTACATGTAAAAATATGTCTGCTTTGTTTCTAGGTGTTTAAGGTATATTTTAATTTCTTCATAGTAAATATATTATTGGACATACAAATTAAAGATTTTTAGATATTTATGGAATATCTATGTCGTAATGTGTATTTTATCAATTTTAAACAGCCTAGAAAAATGTCAAATAAGCCAGTATATGACGTGGAAATTACCCTCATATCCTGAAAATATTAAGAGCTAATTGTAACAGCTACATTTCATTTCTGCTGTATTCCAACTTTTTAAACATTAGTATTTCATTTTAATCTTTAAAAAATAATTTTATTAAATATCTAGATTTTTATTTCATTACATTATATAATAAGATCGATAACTTGGAATGCTAAAGGCTTCTCTTAAACCTCAACAAAAATAGAGAAAGGGATATTTCCTGAAAAATATTTTTCCCAAGCAGATTCATTTTACAATTTAATTTCCTTCAATGAAGTAAAGGTCAGTGTGAAGCTATAAGAAAATTAATTTGCATGAGCTATGCACATGGAATATGACAATAATATAATATGAAATATTCATAATTCAAGCTTTTAAAGCCAACCTCAAGGCTATAAAAGCAATTATTATAAGGAATGACTCAACAATTACAACAAACTTTTTCTTTGATGATGTCAACTAATATGCTCTCATTCTGAGAGACATGAAGAGACAGTTCTGTAGAATAATAACAAACTCTAAGAATTAGCAATCCTTTGTATTACCTCATTAATATGTTAATTGGCTTCAGAAAATGTATCAATGCAAGTTTTCAACTTCAAACACAGTTCCAATAGTTCTACTAATCCAGTAATTCCAAGTCGACTTTATAATTATGCTATCTCTTTGCATCTCATCAATTGTAAAAGTAATATTTTTTAACTCTGGCAACCAATACACATTTCTCTATTGACTATGTCCCATGCTTACCTATTTGAACAAGATTAAAATTTCATTCTTATTCATAATAGTGTGGCAGACATCTGCTGATCCATTGCTTATCTTAAAATAAAATTATTTTAGTAAAATTGTCATAGAATTACAGTCTCAACTGATACCTAGCCTACTCTCCTGAAATCAAAATAAGTAGCAATTCTCTGCATTTCTTGACAAAGAAAGTCAGATTTTCTGAAACCATATTGAGCATGTAAAAGAGTGTCTTAAAATTTTCTGATGAGTCCTATAATTCAGGGACATGAGCATGTTTCTCTGCTGATCTGAATTGCTGCAATGTATGAAAAAACCACACTGCAAGTTATATTCTGCTCTCAGGTTTCTTCCTGTAGCATTGGGTCTTGGGCATTAAATTTCTTACACCTCTGCCTGCTGCAGCTTCTTTTCTCCTTCTACAGCCCTCTTCACCCCCTAGAGCAACCCTGATTCAGATTCCAAATCCTAGCTGTTTGTTGGGCTTTGTTATCTCTGCTTAGATGAACATAATATGTCCATACAATCAGTATTTGAGGGCAGAGGACAGCGGGGTAGAAGTCAAGGAAAAGAAACAGTACTGTGGCTATTTATTTTGGAAAAACCAAAATCAAGCTTTGAGAGAAACAACACATCTCGCATTATTTTTGTTAGTTTTTTTCCATGAGGTAAAGTCAGGTTATGCCACTGAATCAAACCTGGGCTGAATGCTTTTCATCATCATTCTTCTTTCTTAAATATAATGAAGATTCTACCTGGTGGTGGTTGGCCATTCTGTTTTAATTTTTTTTTTATCATTATAAGATTTTGTCTTTTTTTCCCTGCATTTCCTTAGTCAATACACTGAGAAAGTGGGCAGTGCTGGAACTTCTAAACAGAAGTAATGGGCACTGCTAAACAGAAGTGATTTTGAACTAGAAGTTCTTCAAACTTGATTTTGTACTTCTCTGGAATGAGGATGACTACAATCCTCCACCAGTTCTAATATAAAAGACCAACAGTGCTAGTTAGCAAAATGTATGTGTTCTTTAGGTTATTCTATACTATTTCCTTTTCTAATGATCCTAAATAATAATCAAATTAATAACTACATTTATTGAGCATATAACAAATATTTGGCATATTATCCTATCGTTGCCACTCACCAGCATTCTGAACCTGATTAAACAACTTAATTTTTTGTGCCTCACATCTTTCAACTATGAAAAAGGTTACAATAATGTTACATTTTCTACACAGTTTTTGTAGGATTAAATGAGCTAATGTAGCTAAAATTTAAGTGTCTGGCACATAATAAGCATTCAATCCATGTTAGATGTTATTTCATCAAACGAGTCAATTTTCAGATAGCTGAACTACAACTAGCAGAGATTTTTTAATCCTCTTCCTCATCTCTATTCCTAATAAGAGATAACAGTGAAGAAACAGAAAAAAAATTCAAATGAGGTTTTCCCTTGATGCTGCCTTCATGCGTGTGTGTGTGTGTGTGTGTGTGTGTGTGTGTGTCCTTCTTATGGTAGGCAGAATTCCAAGATGGCCTCCAAGTTTCTCAGGATTGTCATTCCCTGGTTTATAGGACTTACAACCATATATCTTTGAGTGTAGGCTTAACATGTGCATATTTGGGTAATCACATGCTTGCTTAGGTCATATTACACAGCAAACTGTGATGGGATATTGACTCCCATAGTTACACAGCCCTGGCCAATAACTTGATTTCAACCTGATGAGACCCTGAGCAGAGAACCAAATTGAGCCGTGCCCAGAATTCTGGCCCACCTCTCAGTTTGCATTAATTTGTTACACAACAATAGAGAGAAAACTAATACATTTTTTAAACCTCAAAACCTCTGCATCTCTTACTGCATGTATATAGTCATCATCTGATTTTAATTCAGGTATTAAACAACTCTTATATATCATGCACGTATAAGAAGTACTGAGAATACACAAACTGATAAATTAAACATAATCGACAACTCCTTTTTAAAATGTTACACCCAAAATTGATCAAATATATCAAATAATTTCAGACTAATGCAAAGTTCAATGGGACCATTGATCTGACTACACACTTTGAGATAGATAAAGGTAGCAATAGATTTTTTTGGTTATTTATTCAATGTTAGGTCATTTATTCCCATAGAGAAAATTCTTTTTGCAATGACATTTTTAGAGAGATTTGTTTCATTTTTCACAGTTACTGTGAAGCAGTACAAAGATATTAAAAAAGCACTCTAAGCCTCTCGAAGGAAGCATACTTTGCAAATGCAAAAGAGGATTGCTATTAACAAAGCCACTTTAATGATCATACTTACAAAATCACTCCTCTCCAAATATACTGCCATGGTGTCCTATTTATTTAAAAACTGACAACTTTTAGTTACTTTACCTAAAGTATCTAAATACTTTATCTAAATACTTTTAGTTATTTAGATCAAATAGCTTCCTCCATCTTTTGAAACATGCTAGGCAATGATTTGTGCTTAAAAATGGATAACAATGACATTTTATAAGCATCATTTTAACCTTAATTTCAACAGATGTCACACTTAGAGTTAATTATAGTTTTATGCTTTCAAGTAGTATGTACAGTACATTAAAATACAAACTTTAATATTAAAATTTAGAATTCCCCTGACAGGTGACAGACTGTAGTATTGTTTAACCTAATCATTATTATTGCTTTACCACTAATTCCAATAGGCCTCCAAAAGATAAGATGTTTATATTGAAATTCTTATTTCTAATTGTGCTCTGCCATACTTCAAGACTGAAAGAAACAAAACTCTTGAGTTATGTGGCAATTCAGAACGGAAAACATGCAAACAAGAAGTCACATACCTTTTCAAAAAGTTTAGTGACACCTTACTATGACTTGATTTTAAAAAGAACATTGTTTTTCATATAAAACATATAAAGAGCCATCTGTCTTTAGCTTGCAGCGGAATAGTAAAATGTCAATGAGGAGCTACTATTGGTGTTCTGGAGTGATTTTAAACCAGAAAGCATTTGACATTTCCAGAAACATCTACTGCCACTGTGATTTGCAGATTGATGCAGAGTAAAAACTGTTTTATAAGCAGTTTGTGTGACACTAAATACTTAAACTTCTGAACAACTATTTAATACATATTAAAATTATTAACACTTTAAATAATTTTATGACCTCTGAGAACAAATATAAACAAACATTAATTTAGAAAGAAAATATCTTTCATGTAATGGCCAATGTTTTCTCTAGTTTTTCTTTTTAACATTTTCCTGCTTTGTGAAAAACATTTTCTCCCACATTCTAGGAGACACATTCTAGGAGGATGAGTACAGAGAGATCAAAAGGTGGTGGAAGGGCAAATTAATTCTGTCAAGGTTAGCTCTCCAAAATCCAGGACACTGTCAAGAAGAATTACATTAAATAAAGTGTTAATGAAGTTATAATTAATATTGTAGTGAGATCCAAGCTACTATTACTTTAGCTGTTTATTCACCTTTCCATGAAATCCATGTGTTCCGTAAGGATATGAACCCAGACAGTTTTGGCAAAATAAGAAAAAAATACTGGCTTTGTAGTCACTAATACCCATGTTTTATCCTAGCCCATAACTTCCTGTCTGTGGTAATTTTATTAACCAAAAATTAACAGTGACTTTAAAAATTTACAGCATCAAAATGTTAAATACAGAGTTACCATGTGACACAGCAACTCAATTCCTAGGGATATACTTAAGAAAAATGAAAATATATGCCTACACAGACTTGTACATGAATGTTCACAACGACATCATTCATAATAGTCAACAAGTGAAAACAACCCAAATGCTCATCAACTTATAAATGGACAAACAAAAGGTGGCATATCCATAAAATAGAATATTATCTCATGATTAAAAATGAAATACTAATTTATTCTACAATATAGATGAAACTTGAAAATGTTATACAAAGTGAAAGAAGCCAGTCACAGAAGACCACATATTATATAATTCCATTTATACAAAATGTCCAGAATAGGCACATTTATAGAGACAACAAGTTCTTTAGTGGCTGCCTAGGGATGGGGGTGGGGGTGACTTCTAATGGGTACAAGGGTGGGTGTGTGGTGTTGGGATAATAACAACTTTCTAAAATTGGTTATAATAATGATTGCATGACTTTGTGAATTTACTAAACATCACGATTTAAAATTGTACATTTTAGATAGGTGCATTGTATGATATGTGAATTATATCTAAATAAAGCTGTTATTTTTTTAAATGAAATGAAATAAAAGTACAGCAGAAAAGTTCAAAAAAAATTTACAGCATCACTTTTCTCAAATAATAAGCAGACCAAGGTTGCTCTGGTAGCATCATATGACATCGGTGGCCTGGATGTCTTTAATGTTTTTGCTTTATTTTTTTCCTGTGTGCCTTTTGTTCTCATGATTGAAATACATTTCATCAACTATAGGCATGATGTCTGCTTTCCCAACAGAGAGGAGAGTTGATGAAAAAGTGCAAAAGGTGGCACCACCCTCTTTTCTGTACAGACTCCTCCCAAAGGACTTCTGCTTGACCACATTGGCCAAAACTGTGTTATATGGCCACAGGTTGCTTCAGAGGATACTGAGACTTCAAATTTATAATTTTAAAATAGATGACAATTAAATGATATAATATATATAAAAAGCTTACCATAGTGCCTAAAACTCATACTGACAAAAAGTAAATGTCAGTCACCTGAGTGAGTACACAGAATATATTTACATAGAAATAAAAGCATTTGCTGAAATACTGTTGTTGTTGTTGTTCTTGCTGTTGTTGTTGCTGTTGTTGCTTTATTGGTGAAGGTGGGGAATCAGAATCTGCTTATGTGGTTTGAATTTTAGCAGCTCATTTGTGCTCAATGTTTAGAACTAAGAAGATTTCCCCAATCATATATTTCATTGAGTAGCCTATTTAAAACAAAATACACATGCTTCTATTTAACATTAATATAATTGAATAATATCAAGAGAATTATGAACATGTTGTATTGAGCTATTGGTAACTGAGTTAAAATGACCCACATTCAGATGGGGAGGGTGGTGGCTTGAGATGTACATATTGAGATTTTATACATACGTTTGCGAATAATATCTCATTTGCACAATGATTATATATGGTATATACATATGTTTTTATGTGTATTTAACTGTTTAAATAGACAGTATTTATTTAAAACATGGGTTTTTTTAATTCAAAACATGGTTTCTATTTATCTCAGTTTATCTTTTTGTTTTGTTTTGAAAGTCATGAGTCAGGATGAAATAATAGGTTTACACCTAGACTAGGTGGATTCTAACAAATCAGTTAAGAGTAGATTGAACAGACCAGGTAAGAAGAATCCACTAGGGAATAATGACTCAAGCTTTTATTGCTATATAAATTAACACATTTAATGAACATAGTGTGAATTTTTTTTGTAATAATGGTGGCTGTTACAATTGCCTATCTAGCTTATTGTTCCTACCCCAGAGTTTAGCTATGACTAATAGGTGGAATGGCAACCTCAGATCAGTGAATTATCAACTCTGCAGCAAGCCACTCTTGTTGTAGATCTGACATGGAATTTGGAACATCACTTCTCTCAAATCGTTTCTCTGCTTTGGACTCTAGTTATTTAATGACAAGTACATCTTAGAGCCAATGAGTGCCCGTATTTGAATTCCTTTCCTGGAACACACAGGATTGTATGTTGGTTATAAGCATAAAAACTAGAGTCTAATGAAATGACTTTAAATCTCAGTTTGAAAACTTAACCGTTGTTTTAAATTTAGGATTTGCTCAAGTTGCTAATTGTTTTTCACTCATCGGTTTTCCCTATAAAATGAAAATTATTTCTACCACACGTAATTGTTTGGGTAATTAAATAAGAACACATTTCTCCAATTAATATATATTTGATATCTGCCTTGTTGAAGACTCAAAGTACTTAGTAAAAGAAAGCTTTTTAATTTTATCATAACCATTTTTAATTGTCTTAACTACCTCTCATCTCTTGTTTTTTGTCTTTGCCATGTACTGGTTGAACTCCCCTATTCTCCTAGCCTTTATATCAGTCCTATTGTATTAATCCATTCTCACGCTACTATGAAGAAATACCAAAGACTGGAAAATTTATAAAGGAAAAAGTTTTAATTGACTCACAGTTTCACATGGCTGGGAGGCCTCAGGAAACTTGCAATCATGGCAGAAGGGGAAGTGAACACAAACTTCTTCACAAGGCAGGAGGAGAAAAAAGTGCTGAAAAAATGGGGTAAAGCCCCTTATGCAGCCATCAGATCTCATGAGAACTTGCTCACTATCACTAGAACAGCAAGGGGGTAACCACATTCATGATTCAATTACCTCTCAATAGGTCCCTCACATGACATGTATGGATTATGGGAACTATAATTCAAGATGAGATTTGGGTGGGGACATAGCCAAACCATATCATTCTGCCCCTGGCCCCTCCCAAATCTCATGTCTTCACATTTCAAAACACAATCATGCCTTTCCAACAGTCCCCCAAAGTCTTAGCTCATTCCAGCATTAACCCGAAAGTCTAAGTCCAAAGTCTCACCTGAGACAAGGCAAGTCTCTTCCACCTCTGAGCCTGTAAAATCAAAATCAAGTTAGTTACTTCCTAGATACAATGGGGGTACAGGCATTGGGTAAATAGGTCTGTTCCAAATTGAAGAAATTGGCCAAAACAAAGGGGCGGCCCATGCTAGTCTGAAATCCAACAGAACAGTCAGTAAAACTTAAAGTTCCAAAACGATCTCCTTTGACTACATGTCTCACATCCAGGTCACACTGATGCAAAATGTGGGCTCCCACAGCCTTGGGCAGCTCTGCCTCTGTGGTTTTGCAGAGTATAGCCCCCCTCCTGGTTGTTTTCAAAGTCTGGCATTGAATGTCTGTGGCGGTTCCAGACACACAGTGCAAGCTGTTGGTGGATCTACAATTCTGTGGTCTGAAGGATGGTGGCATTCTTCTCACAGCTCCTCTAGGCAGTGGTCCAGTG
This sequence comes from Pan troglodytes, assembly GCF_028858775.2. NCBI lineage: Eukaryota > Metazoa > Chordata > Mammalia > Primates > Hominidae > Pan > Pan troglodytes. The sequence goes on along the minus strand of NC_072398.2, from coordinate 56,975,061 downwards.
GGGACTTTGTGTGGGGGCTCTGCTAGGGCACTTCCCTTCTACACTGCCTTAGCAGAGTTTCTCCATGCGGGCTCCGCCCATGCAGCAAACTTCTGCCTGGACATCCAAGCGTTTTCATACATCTTCGGAAATCCAGACAGAGGTTTCTAAACCTCAATTCTTGACTCCTATGAACCCGCAGCCTCAACACTATGTGCAAGCCACCAAGGCTTGGGGCTTGCATCCTCTGAAGCAAGGGACTGAGCTGTACATTGGCCCCTTTTAGCCACAGCTGGACCTGAAGCAGCTGGTAGGCAGAGTACCATGTCCTGAGGCTGCATAGAAGAGGGGTGTCCTGGGCCCAGCCCAGGAAACCATTTTTCCCTCCTAGGCCTTTGGGCTTGTGATGGGAGGTGCTCCCATGAAGGTCTCTGACATGCCCTGGATATATTTTCTTGGCTCCTCATTATTTATGCAAATTTCTGCAGCTGGCTTGAATTTCTCCCCAGAAAATGGGGTTTTCCTTTCTATCACATCCATCAGGCTAAAATGTTCCAAACTTTTATGCTCTGCTTCCTCTTGAATGATTTGTTGCTTAGACATTTCTTCCACCAGGTATCCTAAATCATCTCTCTCAAGTTCGAAGTTCCACAGATCTCTAGGATGGGGCAAAATGCCACCAGTCTCTTTGCATAGCAAATGTCACCTTTACTTCAGTTCCCAACAAGTTCCTCATCTCCATCTGAGACCACCTCAGCCTGAACTTCATTGTCCATATCACTATCAGCATTTTGGTCAAAGCCATTCAGCAAGTCTCTAGGGGGTTTCAAACTTACCCACATCTTCTTGTCTTCTGAGCCCTCCAAGTCTCTAGATTGTTCCAAACATTCCCACATTTTCCTGTCTTCTGAGCCCTCCAAATTAGTCCAGCCTCTGCTTGTTATCCAGTTACATAGTCACTTCCACATTTTCAGTATCTTTACAGTAGTGTCCCACTCTGCCGTACCTATTTACTGTGTTAGTACATTCTCTTGCAGCTATGAAGAAATACATGAGACTGGGTAACTTATAAAGGAAAGAGGTTTAATTGACACACAGTTACACATAGCTGGGATGGTCTCAGGAAACTTACAATCATGGCAGAAGGAGAAGCAAACACATCCTTCTTCCCAAATCAGCAGGAGAGAAAAGTGCTGATCAAAGGGGGAAAAGCCCCTTATAAAACCATCAGATCTTGGCCAGGCATGGTGGCTCATGCCTGTCATCTCAGCACTTTGGGAGGCCAAGGTGGGTGGAATACTTGAGGTCAGGGGTTCAGGATCAGTCTGGCCAACATGGTGAAACAACATGTCTAATAAAATACAAAAATTAGCTGGGCATGGTGGCAGGCACCTGTAGTCCCAGCTACTTGGGAGTCTGAGGAAGGTGAATCTCTTGAATGTGGGGGTGGAGGTTGCAGTGAGCAGAGATTTTGTCACTGCATTTCAGCTTGGGTGACTGAGTGAGTGAGACTCCATCTCAAAAAAAAAACAAACAAAAACAAACAAAAAAACAACCAACAGATCTTGTGAGAGCTCACTCACTATCATGAGAACAGCATGGGGGTAACTGCTCCCATGATTCAATTACCTCCCTCCAGGCCCCTCCCTTGACACATAAGGATTATGGGAACTATAGTTCAAGTTGAGATTCTGATGGGGATGCAGCCAAACCATATCAACCGCTTTTTTGTTAAACAATCCCTGTTGCTGAGTTAAGCATCTTTTACTGCTCTGCACATACTCAATACTTTCCATTGTCCAAATTTTTGCTTAAACCATTCTTTGAAGATTCCCAACTCTTCTTTTATAGAAATATTAGCCATTCCTCAAAATACAGTACAGGTATCTTCCCAATTCCACATTTCAACTATAGGCAATTAGAAATGCTCCAAATTCTAAAAACACATTGACCACATTGTGATGCAATCATCCTCTACACATATTTATAGTTATTTATCTTACATACCGTATGAATCTGTTCTCCAATTGCTACACAGAATTACCTGAGACTTGGTAAATTTTTTTTAAGAGGTTTAATTGGCTCATGGTTCCATAGGCTCTGTAGGAAGCATGGCTCAGGGAGGCCTCAGGAAATGTACAATCATGGCAGAAGGCAAAGAGGAAGCGAGCATGTCTTTACATGTGGGGGACATGCTACACATTTTAAAACAACCAGATATCATGAGAACTCACTCATTATCATGAGTAGAGCAAAGGGGGAAATCTGCCCCCATGATCCAATCACCTCCCACCAGTTTCCTCCCTGAACTTGGGAATTACAATTTGAAACGAGATTTGGGTGGGGACACAGAGTCAAACATATCACATGCTATCACTCTCCAAGGATGGAAGGCTCACTGAAAACTTTAACATGATTTATATGAGACCATATATTGGATACAAGGGGTCTCATATGTATTCAGAAATTGGAAAAAAATCAATGAATGAATAAATATCAGTTGAAAAGAAGAAATTGATTTTAAGACTTTATACTAAAAACAGTTTTAAATATTCACCTCTGTTAACTCCCATAAAATGATAGTAATTGAAATGAGATCAGAAGTCAGATCCAAACATTAAATTCAGGTTTTCTAATTACAACGCTTTCCACTTATTTTCTTACAAAATCAACAAATGAGATGTACAAAATTTGAGATAGTTAAAGCTACAGTTATATTATTGGTGAAAAATCTTATAGAGTTTGCAATTCAAATGGTTAATTTTATTTAAACCATTTTTATTTTTACATACAATTAAAACTAAAGAAAAAATAACCAGAACTTAAAAAAGAAAGGAAAAAAGCAAATATAATTTTACATGCATTGTCGTATATCAGACTCAACATATTTTGTTTCTGAAACTTTTATAATGTGGAGGTGTCTCATATTCTCATTTGTATTCTGCCCAAACAGCTGTCATTCACCACCTGCTATGCAAAGCCCACTCATACTTTTAAAAGCCTCTAGAATTATATTAAAAAAGATTCTTCCAAATCAGTTAACTGTACTTTAAATGTCACCCACACCTCTGCATGGCAGCCAAAAAGAAGTATCAAAGTGAGAAGGTAAATAACACTAAGCTTTATATTTACTCCCATCCAAATCCACAAAATCTTTCATAAGCTAGCATAATATACTTTGAATTATGCTGAAGGGTTAGAGAGTGAAATAAGCACAGAGGAAAATGTGTGCATGAAGACACCTATATTTTTAAAGCCATGTCTACCTAGAAGCCAAGTTGTTAATCCACAGATGACACTAGGAAGACCAAAATGTTAAGACTGATGACACATCTGAGGAAGACACCCTGCTAACATCAATTTTTCAGTGCTTGTACTCCTGAAGCTAAGTTTATACTTAAAATCCTAGAAGCAACTGGACACTTCTGCAACATCAGCTGCTCAGGAAAAATCCAGACAGCTTCCACCAACATCTCACAGTTGTGGTAGGCATGGGTTGCACAGGACCTGGGTTCAGTTTCACTACTCTATCCCAAGGAATAGTATATGTTTTTATGAACGTAAAAGGGACTTCGTTCTCTTTCATAATTGTGAAAATGGTTCCTCTTAAAAGGATTTCATATGCTTAGTAGAAAAAGAAGGGCAAAAGATGGTCAGGTCAAGACGTGTGGAAGACACAGAGGCAGTTTATTTTAACAAATGAAAAAAAAAAAGCCTACGCTAATTTGAAATCTTAATAAGGATCAACTTTATACCCCAATTCTCTAGGAAAACAATTGGCAGCAGTGGAAGAGCAAGATGGCTCAGCACACAATAGTTGCCCTGACTTGGCTTTATTACAGACAGAATCAATAATATTCTGTCAATGCCCCTGTACAGATGGCATCTCACTCTCAGTTTAGAGAGCTAATAAAAATCTATATGCTTTCACACCACAGGAGAACTGCAGCACCCTATAAATAATGAGGATAATTTAAGACGAGGATTTTTCCTAGAATTTCAATTTCCAAAAATTCATATATAACTGTCCCTCAGTTTCTAAAGTTTTACTTGTACAAACATTGACTCATTCTTCCATAGAATTTTTATATGGTTGCCAAAGGTACTGGAAGCCCATTAAAAGAGTTAAGTTCTGCCGAAGGGAAAAATAATAACCACGAACAGAGTAAATTCGTAAGAGTAATTTCTTATTTCGTAGCAAATAATCTAACTACTTTTTACAATGTCAGAGGAAACAACACACAGTTCTCTTTCATTTCAAATATGCTAATAGGCACAAACTGCTGAAAAAAATAAAGATTTAATACTCTTTCAAAGGAGAAAGATTTAATCTAAGAGCAAGTTATTTTAGCCATAAAAATATAAGAATGAATTAACCAAGAAGACATAAAACATAGGCACTGTGCACTTATGACGTTGTTGCCACTACTAAAATTCACTAAGCATTCTCAATGTACTGGGTCGCATATATAACAAAGGTTGGGACGATATCTACCTTCACAATTTAGGAGGTAGATTTAGGAGGTAGATGTTTTGTTTCCGACTTCTTTCACCAATGGCTATTTTGTATCATTCTCTGTTCTTTCTGCTTACGAGGGGCATTCAGAAGCAATTCTGTTTCTGCCACAAAAGTTTCAATGTTCCAAACCCAAGGTAAAAATGGAAAACCACTGTAAATTAAACCTACCAAGAGAATAACAAGGATGAAGAACTGCAGAACAGAGGATTACTAAGAAAACTTGATGAAAACGGGTTACTACTTTTTTTTTTTTGAGACGGTGTCTCGCTCTGTCGCCCAGGCTGGAGTGCAGTGGCACGATCTCTGCTCACTGCAAGCTCCACCTCCCGGGTTCACGTCATTCTCCTGCCTCAGCCTCTCGAGCAGCTGGCACTGCAGGCGCCCGCCACCACGCTCGGCTAATTTGTTTTTGTATTTTTAGTAGAGACGGGATTTCACCGTGTTAACCAGGATGGTCTGGATCTCCTGACCTCATGATCAGCCCGCCGCAGCCTCCCAAAGAGGGGTTACTACTTTAAGGTTTTAGATAGTCATTATGGAGATAAGGCTTTGAAACAACAATAGAAAAGTAAAGACACAAGTTATTATTGGACAGATGTAGATCATTGTCGACTGCCTTTTTTATTTTAGATTCCACAATATTTGCTTTTTGAATCTGTCTTTACCATGGTAGTTACAACTACTCCCTTGAAAGACGAACATGGAAATTTTCTATAAGATGCTTGTATAATATTTAAAAATTTGTCTTGAATAGTCCCTGGATATTATAATGCAGACATCAATATACTCATTGGTTGAATACTAGAGCTATATAAAACTTTTTCAAGACTTTTTCTAGGCAGCTGCTCTCTTGTAATATTTTATATGGTCATGAGAGCAAGCTCAAGTCTCCTTCCCTTCTCATAAGGGTACTCATTCCATCCTGGGGGCTGTACTCTCATGATCTCACCTAAACTTAATTACCTCTCAAAGGTCCCACCTCCTAATACTATCCCATTAGAAGTTAGGGTTTCACCATATGAATTTTAGAGAAACACAAACTTGGAGTTCATAACAATTATGTGTCGTAATCTCCTGAAATCCATGAAACGTTAAGTGGCCAGGTAAAATCTCTAGATTCTGATCTCCTCTGGTGGGGATATTCACAAATATATTTTTTTTATTTTATTTATTTTTATTTTTATGCTATTTTATTTTATTTTATTTTGAGATGGAGTCTCACTCTGTTACCCAGGCTGGAGTGCAGTTGCACTATCTCTGCTCACTGCAAGCTCCGCCTCCCGGGTTCACGCCATTTTCCTGCCTCAGCCGCCCGCCACCACGCCCGCCTAATTGTTTGTATTTTCAGTAGAGACGGGGTTTCGCCTTGTTAGCCAACATGGTCTTGATCTCCTGACCTTGTGATCAGCCCGCCTCAGCCTCCCAAAGTGCTGGGATTACAGGTGTGGGCCACTGCGCCCAGCCCATAAATACGTTTAAAATTGTACATACTATTTTTTTCCCAATTGTTGAGAAACTACTTACATTTTCTTTAAAGTTCTGACCTCATCATAAGAGCTACGCACACTAATCACTCTATTATGTAAGTTTAATTATTACTTATATTTCATCCTCAATTATTTCTTTTTAGCTGGAGGAATTTATAGTTAGAAGTATACAACAGCATATGCTCCTTTTCACATGTTAAAATAATTATTCTTTTGAGAACATTTTGTTAACTTCATTTATAGAGCTCTAAATTCCATCCAAGTAAAAATGTGATAAATGAAAACTCAAATAAAAAAATAAGTAATTAGATGTTTTTACATTGTAGAAATAGACTTTAAAATAAAATTGCAATTACATAACATTACTGGCCTTCCCATTTGGTAGGATATATGTGACAAAAAACTTAAGTGTCATAAAGAGGTGAATGGATTATGATCTATAGAAATACTGGAGTATGTGCCTGGCCCTCAAGGAAGTAAAGCTAAAAGAAGAAAAATGTTCACAGTGTCAAGTGCTCCAAATACAATGAGCAGGACTTAACACATAAGAATAAAGTCAGGGTGTGTTTTGAAAATGTGAACAGCAGTGTTATGGCATAAAACACATGTTATGAAAAAGGCTTAACTGCTTGTAGGATCTTTACAATTGGTACACAAAACTCCCCAAACAACCTGGGCTAAATAAATTTACTTTGATTTAGACATTTTAATACATTTCTTTTTATTATGGAATATTTGTTTCTAATCTAATTTGTGGTTATATAAATCATCACTTGTAGTGTAATTTTTTTCAGAAGAAAAAAATCTTAAATATAGCTATTAGCTTCTCCCTGGTGGAAGGTTATATGTCAGTTTTCTGTCTGATTTTACTCTCCACTTTCAATTTAAAAACAAGCAGTGATCATATATATAGATGCAAAGGGAAATTTATCAGAAGCAGACTGTCATTCCTGAATATGATGTAGGAGAGAGAAATACTACAGCCAAGGAGGATATTATTTAATTTCAATTGTTTTGACATTTTATATTGCAGCAAGAAAATAGAAAATGAAAACTTACACATTTTTTCTTATGCTCAAGACAAAAATTATATTTATCATCTGCATGTTGTTATTGTTACTAGAAGAAAATATCAAAAATATTAAAAATACACAATAAACTGTAAGGTTATTGTGTGATTAGATAAAGCATATGATATTATGATATTAAAAGTGTGAAATATCTTTATTCAATGCACTGGGTAATATCCATGGTTCTATTCTGATAAATAACGTTTAAATAAAGTTCTTGAAGTGTGATCTCTAAGTTTTGGGGTATATTTGGCAAATTGGATAAATATTTTATATGTCATATTATAAGCTTACCATCCTGAAAATAGAATTTAACAATTGAAGAATAATGAAAAGGTCAACTTAAAAATACTTTACCTATTTTTCTTCCCTCTCTTTTAGTTCTCAGCACTTCTTTCTCCATGTATCATTTCATTGTTGGTCACTTGACATATAGCAGAGGAATGAGAAAGCAGTGAATATCCAGTAACTTGGCTAAAATATATAAATCTTATTTCTGGTTTCTTGGCAGATATATAAAGATCTTGGAAATTATTCTCTTCCATACCCACAACAAGAAAAATCTAAATGAACTGAAGATCAACAATCCTTTTTAGATCCATCAGAAAAATTGATTTTCAACAAACAGAAACAGTTTGACCTCTTCATTTCCAATTTGGATGCCCTTTATTTTTTTTCTCTTGTCTGATTGCTCTGGCTAAGACTTCCAGTACTATGTTGAATAGAATTGATATAAGTGAGTATCCTTGTCTTGTTCCAGTTCTTGGGGAAAGGCTTTCAGCTTTTTGACATTCAGTACTATGTTGGCTGGGGGTTTGTTATACATGGCTTTTATTACTTTGAGGTAAGTCCCTTCTATGCCTATTGTGTTGAAAGGTTTTATCATAAAGGGATGCTGGATTTTATCAAATGATTTTTCTGCATCGATTGATATTATCCTGTAATTTTTGTTTTTAATTCTTTTTATGTTAGGTATCACATTTATTAACTTGCATATACTAAATCATCCCTTCATCTCTAGGGTGAGACCCACTTGATCATGATGAATTCTTTTTGATGTGCTGTTGGGTTCAGTTAGCTACGATTTTGTTGAGCATTTTTGCATCTCTGCTCATCAGCGATATTGGTATGTAGGGTTTTTGTTTGTTTTTGTTGTTGTTTGTTTGTTTTGAGACGGAGTTTCACTCTTGTTGCCCCGGGTGGAGTGCAATGGCGTGATCTCGGCTCACTGAAACCTCCGCTTCCCGGATTCAAGTGATTCTTCTGCCTCAGCTCCCCTGTGTAGCTGGAATTACAGGCATGCACCACCATGTCCGGCTAATTTTGTACTTTTAGTAGAGACAGGGTTTCTCCATGTTGGTCAGGCTGGTCTCAAACTCTTGACCTCATGTGATCGGCCTGCCTCAGCCTCCCAAAGGGCTAGGATTACAGGCTAGTTTTCTTTTTCTTTTCTTTTCTTTTTGCTATTTTTTTTTTTTTTCCTGATTTTGGTTTTAGGGTGATACTGGCTTCATACAATGATTTAAATGGGATTCCTTCTTTCTCTATGCTTTAGAAAAGTTTCAGCAGGAATAGTAGCAAGTCTTCTTTGAAGGCTTGGCAGAATTCTGCTGATTGTATACCTAGAAAACGCTAAAGACTCATCCAAAAAGCTCCTAGATCCGATAAACAAATTCAGTAAAGTCTCAGGATATAAAATCCATATACACAAATCAGTAGTTCTGTTCCACATCAACAATGACTAAGCTGAGAATCAAATGAAGAACTCAATCCCTTTTACAACAGCTGCAAAAAAAATAAAATTAAATACTTAGAAATATACTTATCCAAGGAGGTGAAAGATCTCTCCAAGGAAAACTACAAAACACTGCTGAAAGAATCGTAAATGACACAAACAAATGGAAACACACCCAATGCTAATGGATGGGAAAAATCAATATTTTGAAAATGACCACACTGCCAAAAGCAATCTGCAGACTCAATACAATTCCCAACAAAATGCCATCATCATTCTTCACAGAACTAGAAAAAACAATTCTAAAATTCGTATGGAACCAAAAAAGAGCCAGAATAGCCAAAGCAAGACTAAGCGAAAAGAACAAAGCTGAAGGCATCGCATTACCCAACTTCAAATTGTACTGAAAGGCTATTGTTACCAACACAGCATGATACTGGTATAAAAATAAGCATGTGGACCAGTGGAACAGAATAGAGAATCCATAATTAAAGCCGAATACTTAACAGACAACTGAACTTCATCAAAGCATTCCAAAACATAAATTGGTGAAAGGACACCCTATTCAATAAACAGTGCTGGAAAAACTGGCAAGCCACATGAAGAAAAATGAAACTGGATTAATTTATCTCACCTTATACAAAAAGTACATGCAAGGTAGATCAAAGACTTAAATCTAAGACCCGAAGTCATAAATTTATAGAAGACAGCATTGGAAAAACTCTTCTGGACATTGACTTAGGTAAAGGTTTCATGACTGAGACCTACAGAGCAAATGCAACAAAAACAAAAATAAATAAATCTGACTTAATTAAACTAAAAAGCTTCTGCACAGCAAAAGTAGTAATCAGCAGAGTAAACAGACAACCCACAGTGTGGGAGAAAATATTTTCAAACTATGCAACCAACATAGTTTGTTTGTTGTATCCAGAATCTACACGGAACTCAAATAAATCAGCAAGAAAGAAACAATACCATCAAAAAGTGGGCAAAGAACATGAATAGACATTTCTCAAAAGATCCACACATGAAAAAATTCTGAACGTTACTAATCATCAGGGAAATGCAATTAAAACCACAATGAGATACTACCTTATTCCTCCAAGAATGGTTATTATAAAAAGTCAAAAAAACAATAGATGTTGGTGTGGAGGTGGTAAAAAGGGAACAATTTACACTGCTGGTGGGAATGTAAATTACCACCTCGAATCCTTGAAGAACTAAAGGTAGAACTACTATTTGATCCAGCAATCCCACTACTGGATATGTAAAAGGAAAAGATGTCATTATATGAAAGAGGCAGATGCACGTGCATGCTTATAGCAGCACAACTCACAATTGCAAAGATATGGAAGCAACCAAACTAAGCGCCCACCAACCAATGAATGGATAAAGAAAATGTGATATACATATACCATAGAATACTACACAGGCATAAAAAAGGAACAAAATGATGTCTTTTGGATGCAACTTGGATGGAGCTGGAGGCCATTATTCTAAGTGAAGTAACTCAACAATAAAAAATTGGATGGAGCTGGAGGCCATTATTCTAAGTGAAGTAACTCAAGAATAAAAAAATCAAATACATGTTCTCACTTGTAAGTAGGAGCTAAGCTATGAGGATGCAAAGGCATAAGAATGATATAAGAGACTGGAGACTCTGGGTGAAAGCCTGGGATGGGAGTGAGGGATAAAAGATTACATATTGGGTACAATGGGCACTGCTTGAGTGACAGGTGTACTAAAATCTCAGAAATCACCACTAAAGAACCTATCTATACAATAAAAAACAACTGTACCCCAAAAACTATTGAAAGAAAATAATTGATGTTTACAGGCAAGCCACTACTCTAAAAACTACAGAGAAAGACAGATAGACACAGAGAATCACAGCTAACCAGGAGTAGAATCTCACATCTAGAGCTAATATTAGTAGGAATATAACAAGCAACAAACAACCCCATTAAAATGTAGGCAAAGAACATGAACAGACACTTCCCAAAATAAGACATACATGAGGTCAACAAGCATATGGAAAAATGTTAAACATCACTGATCATTAGATAAATGCAAATCAAAACCACAATAAGATATAATCTCACACATGTCAGAATGCTGGTGAGGTTGCAGAGAAAAGAGTACGTATACATTGCTGATGGGAATATGAATTAGTTTAGCCATTGTGGAAAGCTGCTTGGCGATTTCTCAAATAACTTAGAACGGAAATACTATTTGATCTAGCAATCCCATTTTTGGTTATATACACAAAGGAATATAAATCATTCTGCCATAAAGACAAATGCACACTTATATTCATTGCAGCACTAAAATTTAAAAAAAAGTAAAATAAATTAAAAAATGAAAATTAAAAAAAAATCAGTTAATTGCTGGAAGCAATCTAACAAGGCTAACCAAGGGTGTATGGAGAGAAAATTCAAATTTCTAAGAGCAGAAATTAAATAGGAAATTACTATATATCTCTAGGATGTTAAAACAGCAATGAAAGAATATCATGAACTATTTTATGCCCATAAATTTGATAACCTAGCTGAAGCAGACCAATGCCTGAGAAGATACAATGTACCCAGATTCACACAAGGATAAATATGTAATATAAATAGGTGAATATCTATTTATGCAATTCAATCAACAATTAATAACTTTTCAAAATACAAAGAACCAGGCCTAGATATTTTCACCGGTGAATTCTACCAAACATTTTATGAACAAATGACACAAATCCTCTACAATGTGTTCCAGAAAATAGAAGCAGAAGGAACACTTCCTAACTTGTTCTATGAGGTCTCATTACCCAAATGCAAAAACTGACAAAGACACTACAAGAAAGGAAACTATAGACCAATATCTTTCATAAATACAGATGCAAAAATCCACAACAAAATATTTGAATCCAGTATTGCTTGTAGTTATACAATAAGCATGACCAAATGGGGTTTCTCTTTGGTATACAAGGTGGACTCAACATTATAAAATCAATTAATGTAGTTAACAATCAACAGGCTAGAGAAGAAAAATGATATAATCATATTCACAGTTTCAGGAAAAGCACTTGACAAAATCCAACATTCGTGTTAAAAACTCTCAGCAAACTAGAAATACAGTGGAACTCCCTCAGCTTGATAAAGAATGTCGGCAAAAAATGTATGGTATATATCATACTTAATGATGAGAAACAAGGTTCTTTGTCCCTAAGTTTGAGAAAAAGGCAAAGATATACCCTCTCACTACTACTATGCAATATCACACTAAAAGTCCTAAGGAATGAAATAAAAGAAGAGAAGAAAATAAAAGATATAAAGATTAGAGAGGAAGAAATAAAGCTGCCTTGTTTGCAGTAACATGATTGTCTATGTAGAAAATCTCAGAAAATCAACTAAAGAACTCCTAGAAGTAACAAGCTATTATAGCAAAGTTGCAGGCTAGAAGAAATGAGGGCTGGGCGCGGTGGCTCACGCCTATAATCCTAGCGCTTTGGGTGGCCGAGGAGGGCGGATCACAAGGTCAGGAGATCGAGACCATCCTGGCTAACACGGTGAAACCCCGTCTCTACTAAAAATACAAAAAAATTAGCTGGGCATGGTGGCGGGCGCCTGTAGTCCCAGCTACTCGGGAGGCTGAGGCAGGAGAATGGCGTGAACCCAGGAGGCAGAGCTTGCAGTGAGCCGAGATCGCGCCACTGCACTCCAGCCTGGGTGACAGAGCAAGACTCCATCTCAAAAAAAAAAAAATAAAAATAAAAATGAAAATAAAAAAGAAGAAGAAATGAGCAATAGAAATTTGAAACTAAGAACACGACGTCATTTATAATTGCACCAAAAAATAAATATGTAGGTATAAATTTAACAAAATATGTAAAAGATCTCTGTGAGTAAAAACTAGAAAACCCTGATAAAAGAAATCTAAGAATATTTAAATAAATGGAGATGTATTTCATGTTTGTAGATAAAAGACAATATTAAGGGCCAGTTCTTCCCAACTTGGTTTGTATATTCAATTCAATCCCAAATAAAATTCCAAAAAGTTATTTTGTGAAAACTGATTATAAGTTCATTTGGAAAAGAAAAAGACTTAGAATGGCCAACACAATATTGAAGAAGAAGAACGAAGTTGAAAGACTTAAACTACCGAACTTGAAGTCTTATTTTAGAACTGCAGTAATTAAGACAATCTGGTATGAGTGAAAGAATAGACAAATCAGTGGAACAAAAGAGAGAGCCTAGAATTATAACCACATATATATAGCCAACTGACAAAGGTGTAAATCCAATCCAATTGAGAAATAATACTCATTTCAACAAATGATGATGAAACAATTGGACATCCATGTGCAAAAAAGTTAATGTAGAAACTAACCTACAGTTTTCATTAAAAAAAAATTCATAATTGAACACAGACCTAAATGTAAATAAAATGCAAAACTATGAAACTCTTAGAAAACAACAAAGAAAATGTAAGTGACCATAGGTTTGGCTATAAGTTTTTAGATACAACACTAAAATCATAACCTATGAAAGAAAAACATGGTAAATCAGGCATTATTAAAATGAAAATCTTCTGCTCTGTGAAAGACACTGGTAAGGGACTGAAAAGACCAGTCAGTCTTGGGGAAAATATTTGCACACACATATCTATTAAAAAACTTATATACAGAATATACGCAGAACCCTAAAAATTCAATAACAAGGCCAGGCGCGGTGGCTCATGCCTGTAATCCCAGCACTTTGGGAGGCCGAGGCAGTTGGATCACGAGGTCAGGAGATCGAGACCATCCTGGCTAACACGGTGAAACCCTGTCTCTACTAAAAATACAAAAATTAGCCGGGCGTGGTGGCAGGCATCTGTAGTCCCAGCTACTCAGGCGGCTGAGGCAGGAGAATGGCATGCACCCAGGAGGCGGAGCTTGCAGTGAGCCCATATCATGCCACTGCACTCCAGTCTGGGAGACAGAGCGAGACTCTGTCTCAAAAAAAAAAAAAAAAAAAAAAATTCAATAACAAGAAAACAAACAACATTATTAAAAATTGGGCTAAAGCCCAGAACAGACACTTCACCAAAGAAGATATGCAGATGTCAAATAAGCATATAAAAAGATGCTCAACCTCATTTGTCACTAGGAATTGCAAAATAAAATGATTAGATACCAATAAATGTCTATTGGAATAGCTAAAATCCAAAAACACTAATACCAAAGGACAGTAAGGACGTAGAACAACAAGAAATCTCATTCCTTACTGATGGGAATGCAAAATGGTACACCAACTTTGGAGACCAGTGTAACAATTTATTTTAAAGCTAAACATAATTCATTTTGTTACAGCTTTATCGAGGTATAATTGACAAACAAAAATACCTATATATGATGTATAACATAATTTGATATACGTATACATTGTGAAATGATTACCACAATCAAATTAATGAACACATTCATCACCACACATAGTCACCATCTATGTTTATATTGCTGGGGTTGGGGAGGAGGACACAAAATCTACACTCTTAATAAATCTCCAGTAAACAATACAGTATCATTAACTATAGTCATCATGCTTTACATTAGATCCCCAGTATTTGTTCGTCTTATAACTGAAAGTTTGTACCCTTTGACCAACATCTCCCCATTTACCCTACTGCCTCAGACCTGGCCATTGCCAGCTCCAGCTCTACTCTCTGCTTCTCTGAGATCGATTTTCATTGATTTCACTTATAAATTAGATCATGCAGTACTTGTCTTTCTACGTCTGGCTTATTTCACTTAGGATAACGTCTTACAGGTTCACCTATGGTGTTGCAAATGGCAAGATTTATTTATTTATTATTGCTGAATAAGCTTCCATTGTATATATGTACTGCATTTTTATACATGCATCCATGAAAAGAAACAGGTTATTTCTATATATAGAATATTGTTAATACTGCAATGAACGTAAGGATTCAGATCTCTCTTAGGAATACTGATTTCATTCTCTTTGAATGTATAAACAGAAGTGGGATTGCAGGATCATATGGTAGATTTATTTTTAATTTTTTGAGGAACCTGCATACTGTTTTCCATGATGGCTGTACCAAGTAATATTTCCACCAATAGTGGTTTAACAACCTTTACTTCTTCACACCCTCATCAACACTTGTGACCTTTCATCTTTTTGATAATAGCCATTCTAACAAATGTGATGTAATACCTCATTGTAATTTTGACTTGCATTTCCCTGATAATCAGTGATGTTGAGCACCTTTCCATATACCTGTTGGCTATTTTTATGTTTTTGAGGTAAGAGCTACTCCTGTCTTCCTTAGTCTGTTGGTTCCACTATAACACAATACCACAGACTGGGTGAATTATAAACAACATACATTTATTTCTCAGGTTTCTGGAAGCGTGGAAGCCCCATATCATTGTATCAGCAGGTTTAGTGTCTGGTGAGAGCTGCTTTCTGCTTCCAAGATGGTGTCTTGCTGCTGCATCTTCTGGGGAAGAGAAACATTGTGTCCTCACAAGGTTGAAGGAATGGGAGAGCAAGATAGTGCATCCTTCAACTTCAAGACTTTATGTATAGGTTCTAATCTCAAACACAAAGGCAAAGCCCTCATGACTTAAGTATCTCTCAAAGGCCGCACCTTTTAATACTGCTGTATTGAGGATTAAATTCCAATATAAATTTCGGAGGGAACACCATCATTCAAACCATAGCAATATCTCATTTAACCAGTTTTTGGTTGGATTACTTGTTTTTTGCTATTGAGTTATATGAATTTCTTGTATATTATGGATATTAATTCCCTATCAGCTATATAGTTTACAAATATGTTCTCCCATTCTATAGGCTATCTTTTCATTTTGATTGTTTCTTTTGCTGTGCAGAAAGTTTTTAGTTTAATATAGTGCTGCTTATTTATTTATTTTTGTCTTTTTGCCTGTGTTTTTGGTGTCATACCTAAAAAATCATTGCCAAAACCAATGTCAAGGAAGTTTTTCCCTGCTTTCTTATAAAAGTTTTACAATTCTAGGTCATGTTTACATCTTTAATTCATTTTGAGTTAGTTTTTATATGTAGTGTAAAAAAGGTCTAATTCCATTCACTTCCATGTGAATATCCACTATTTACAGCACCATTTATTGAAGAAACTGATTTTTCCATTGTATCATCTAGGTATTTTTGTCAAAAATCAGTTGACTATACATATACATGGGTTTATTTCTGGGCTCTTAATTCTGTTTCATTGCCCTATGTATTCATTTTTATGCCAGTATCATACCACTTTAATTATGATAGTTTTGTAACATAGTTAAAAATTGGAAAAAGGATGCCTTAAGCTTTTAAACTTTTCTCAAGATTGCTGTGGCTCTTTGGGGTCTTGTGTGGTTTCATATAATTTTAGGGTTTCTTTTACTTCTGTTAAAGAATGGCATAGGAATTTTGGTAAGCATTGCAATGAATCTGTGGATCGCTTTGGGTATACAGACATTTTAACATTCTTCTAATGCATGTACATAAAATATCTTTCCATTTTCCTGTGTCTCTAAAAAAATTTTTTTGAATGTCTTATAGTTTTCAGTTTATAGATCTTTCATCTCTTTGGTTGAATTTATTCTTAAGTGTTGTATTATTTTTAATGCAATTGTAAATGGGATTGTCTTCTTAATTTATATTTGGGATAGTTGGATTTAGTGTCTAGAAATGCAACTTATTTTTGTATGTTGATTTTGTACCCTGCAACTTTACTGAATAACACTATTTAACAAATGGGTCTAATAGACAGATGTGAAATTTTCCATCCAACAGCAGTGGACAATATATTCTTCTCAAGTTCACACTGAACATTCTCCAGGAACGAACATATGTTGGGTCACAAAAAAAGGCTTAACAAATTTAAAATTCAAATAATATTTTCTGACTACAATAGTATGAAACTAGTAATCAGTAGCAGGAGGAATTTTGGAAAATCACCTATATGTGAAAATTAAACAACACAGTCCTGAGTAACCAATGGGCAAAAGAAGAAATAAAAAGAGAAATTAAAAAATATCTGGAGAAAAAGGAAGATACAAATCTAACATACCAAAATTTATGGGATGAGGCAAAAGCAGTTTTGGTGGGAATCTTATGATAAATGTCTACAACATAAGTTTACACCTATAGAAATTAGAAAACAATGGACAAACTAAACCCAAAATTAGTCAAAGGAAATAAATAATAAAGATTAGAACAAAAATAAATGAAGTAGAGTCTAGAAAGACAATAGAAATGATCAGCAAAGCAGTTGTTTTTTTTTTTACAAGATAAACAAAATTGGCACACCTTTAGCTAGACCAACAAAAAAAGAGAGAGGACTCATATAAAAATTAGAAATGAAAAATGAGAGATTATAATGCATACTATAGAAATGCAAAACATTATAGGAGTCTATTACAAAAAAAAAACTGTACATCAAAAAATTGTATAACCTAGAATAAGTGGATAGATTTCTAGAAACATACAACCTACTAAGACTGAATTATGAAGAAATAGAAAATACGAACAAATCAAAAACAAGTATGGGAATTGAATTAGTAGTGAAAAACCTATCGACAAAGACAGCTCAAAACCAGATTGCTTTTCTGGTGAATTGTACCAAGCATTAAAGGAGATTTAAGGAGAATTAATGTTAATCTTTCTCAAATTCTTTCAAAAACCTCAAAACTGCATTTTATAAGGCCAGGATTGTCTTCATATCAAAGCCAAGTAAGGACATTAAAAGTAAACAAACAAACAAACAAACAAAAAAACAGATATCTCTGATGAACTTAGATGAAAGAATCTTCAAAAAATATTAGCAAACTGATTTCAACAACACCTTTAAAAAAATCAAGTGGGATTTATTCCTGGGATGCAAGTATGGCTCCATATATGCAAATTACTAGATGTGATAAACCACATTAATAGAATGAAGGACAAAACCATATGATCATCTCAATAGCTATAGAAAAAGTATTTGACAAAATTCAACATCTTTTCATGATAAAAAAAATCTCAACAAATTAGGCATAGAAGGACTGTCCCTCATCATAATAAAGAATATACGTAACAAATCTACAGTTAACATCATATTCAGTGGTGAAAAGATGAAAGGTTTTTCTCTAAGATTAGGAACAAATTAAAGTAAATGGGAATTATCTGTATTAGCTGCTTAATTTTTCTGTAAACCTAAAGCTATTTTTATTAAAGTATATTAATTAAATCAAAAATTATAAATGCAAATATCTGATATGAATCATTGTCCAGAGAAACTTTCTAGGATTTACTCCTGAGATAGATCAGATTAGTCATTTGTAGGTCACATCTTGCTTTAGAATATATACTTGGAAAACACCACAGAATTAGAGTAGTCCAGTTTATAGGAAATTAATTAAGAAGCCATTTCAGAAGATGATTAGGTCTTGACTGGAATTGCATCCTTTCGTTCTGGAGAGTTTACCCCAATGAAAAACCTTGAAAAAAAAACTTGACCACATACTGTAGACTCATGTGGAATTACTAATTTAAGCAATTTTTTCCAAATAACATTAGCCTCACAAATTTCAAAACTAAAACTAAGTTGTACCTTCTGACATTTTGCATATCTATATGTATGTATATACACACCCTTGTCACGTCATAAACATACACACACACACAGATGAATCTTGAACAACCTGCGTTTGAACTGCATGAACCCTATTGTATGCAGACTTTTAAAAATAAATATACTGGGAAAAATTTTGGAGATTTGCAACAATTTGTTAAATCTCAGGGATAATTTTTGCTTAACTTAGGTATGTCATGAATATATGAAATATATGTAAACACCAGTATATCATTTACTATAATAAAATATACACAATCTATTATTAAAAGTGAAAATTGGCCAGTCAAGGTGGCTCAGGCCTGTAGTCCCAGTACTTTCAGAGGCCGAAGCAAGCCAATCACCTGAGGTTAGGAGTTCAAGACCAGCTTGGCCAACATGATGAAACCCTGTCTCTACTAAAATTTCAAAAATACAAAAATTAGCTAGGCATGGTGGTGGGTGCCTGTAATCCCAGCTACTCAGGAGGCTGAGGCAGGAGAATCACTTGAACCCTGAAGGCGGAGGTTGCAGTGAGCCAAGACTGTGCCATTGCACTCCAGCCTGGGTGACAAGAGCAAAACTCTTTCTTAAAAAAAAAAAAGTTAAAAATTTATCAAAACTTACACAAACACAGACTGTACATGGCACCATTCACAGTGAAATGTAAAAAGAAAGGTGCAGTTTAAACCATAACTGCATAAAATTAACTTTAGTACCTACTGTACTACTGTAATAATTTTGTAGTTACTTCCTGTTGCTCTTGTAGTGATCTCAAGTGTTGCAAGTATCCACTTAAAATGCCATGTGATGCTAATTAGCTCTGCATGAACAGCTTGTCTCTCCGGTAAATTGCATATAGCAGTAAAAGGTAATCTCTTGTGATTCTTAGTTTTCATCATGTTTATTGCTATGCCATCAACCTTGAATAACACCATAGGACCCATATGCAGTCTCACTAGTGATGCTGGACATGCTCCCAAGAAGCAGAAAAAAGTCATGACATTACAAGAAAAAATTGAATTGCTTGACATGTGACGTAGATTGAGATCGGTAGCTGCAGTCGCCTGCGATTTCAAGATAAATGCATCCAGCTTAAGACCATTGTAATAAAAGAAAAGAAAATGTTTGAAGTTGTCGCTGCAGCTATGCCAGCTTGGGTGTTAACCTTTCACTTTTTATAAAATATCTTTTTATCTTGTATTAAAAATGCAGCTTTTATGTGGGTGCAGAATTGCTATGACAGGCATACCTATAGACTATAATATGATTCAAGATAAAGCAAAGTCATTATAAGACACAAAGCAAAGAGAAGGTGAAGAATCTAAATCTGGAGAATTTAATGCCAGCAAGGGATGGTTTGATAATATTAGAAAGAGATTTGGCATTAAAAATGTCAAGATGACAGAAGCAGCTTCTGCTGACGAAGGAGCAGCAGATGAATTCTCAGGTGCCATTAAAAAAGAAAAAAAAAGAAAACCATTAAGAAGAAATAATATCTGCCTACACAGGTTTATAATGCAGACAAATGTGCCCTATTTTGGGGGAAAAATGCCACAAAGACATTCATTGGTAAGAAAGAGAAGTTAGCACAAAGATTTAAGTCAGGAAGGGATAGAGGCTAACTCTACTGTTTTGTGAAAAGGCAGTCAGATTTATGATCAGAACGGTCTATAAAGCCGCTAACCCCCAATCCTTGAAGGGAAAAGATAAATATCAACTGCTAATATTTTGGTTTTACAACAAGATGGTGTGGACAATGAGAGCTCTTTTTCTAGACTGGTTCTGTTGATGCTTTATCCCTGAAGTCAGGAAGTACCTTGCCAATAAAGGACTGCCTTTTAAATTTATTTTGATATCAAAAAATTCCCATGGTCACCCAAAACCCAATGAGTTCTATATGAAAGCTACCACATTGATCTACCTGCCCAAAATACAATGTGATTAATTCAGCCTCTAAATGACTGGGTCACTGGAACCTTTAAATATAATTATATGTGGTAGTCTATGGAAATAATTGTCAATGCTATAGAAGAGAACCTTGATAAAGAGAAGATAATGAAAGTCTGGAAAGATTACACCATTGAAGATGCCATCACTTTTATAGAAGCAGTTGTGAAGGCCATCAAGCCTGAAAAAAATTAATTCTTGCTGGAGAAAACCTGTGTTCAAATGTTCTGCTTGACTTCACAGGATTCACAACAGGGCCAGTCAAGGCAGCCATGAAAGAGATTATGCGTATGGCAAAAAGGGTGAGGGCTGAAGGGTTTCAAGTTATAGATCTTGGAGAAATTCAAGAGCTAATAGACACCACAACAGAGGATTAATAGAAGATGACTTGATGAAGATGAATGCTCAGAAAACAAATTGACATTCGAATATCTGGCAGAAGGACTCTAAGTACTCAAGACTGCTTTTGACTTCTTTTATGACATGGACCTATCTATGATAAAGTTACTGAAACTAAAGTAAATGGTGGGAGAACTGGTATTGTTTAGAAACATTTTTTAGAGAAACGAAAAAGCAAAACAGTCAGACCAAGATTACTATGTATTTTCATAAAGTTAAACCAAATGTACCTGCCTCTCCTACCTCACCTTCGACCTTTTCCACCTCTTTCAACTCTGCCACTCTTGAGATGGAAAGACCAAGCTCTCTTCTTCACCATCCTCCTTAGCTTACTTAAGGTGAAGATGATGGAGGTAAAGACCTTTGTGATGATCCACTTTCACTTAATAAATAGTAAAAACGTTTTCTCTACTTTATGATTTTCTTAATAACATTTTCTTTTCTCTAGATTATTTTATTATAAGAGTACAGTATATAAATATAGGTTAATTGTTTACATTATTGGTAAGGTTTCTGATCAAAAGAGCTTTTAATAGTAAAGTTTTAGGGGAGTCAAAAGTTATACATGGATAGTTGACTGAGCAGGAGATATATATATACATACACACACACACATATACATACACACACATTCCCCTGCATATATGTATATATATGTGTGTGTGTATATATATAGTGTGTGTATATACACATATATATACACCCTGCATATATATATATCCTGCATACATATACCCCTGCATATATATGTGTGTGTATATATATGTGTGTATATATGTATATATGTGTGTATATATGTGTATATATGTATATATGTGTGTATATATGTATATATGTGTATATATGTATATATGTATATATGTGTATATATGTATATATGTGTATATATGTATATATGTGTATATGTGTATATATGTATATATGTGTATATATGTATATATGTGTATATATGTATATATGTGTATATATGTGTACATATGTGTATATATGTGTATATGTGTATATATGTGTATATGTGTATGTGTATATGTGTATATGTGTATATATGTATATATGTGTATATACGTATATGTGTGTATATACGTATATATGTGTATATATGTATATATGTGTATATATGTATATATGTGTATATGTATATATGTGTATATATGTATATATATGTGTATATATGTATATATGTGTATATGTATATATGTGTATATGTATATGTATATATGTGTATATATGTATATATGTATATATGTATATATATGTGTACATATGTATATATGCATATATATGTATATATGTATATATATGTGTATTTATGTATATATATGTGTGTATATATATGTATATATATGTGTATATATATGTACACACACACACACACACACCCCTGCTCAGTCGGATATCCATGTTTGTGTGTGTATACACACACACACACACACACATCTGTATACACACATAGATGTAGTGTGTGTATAAAATATATGTATTTCTTATCTCATAGCAATGCCTTTGATTGTTCTCAGATGTTAACTATCTTGAATGAGAAACTGGAAATAATGGTTGACTATCAAAGTCATAACATATTTGACATATGAAATATGAAACAGGTAATAAGGTGTTACACGATCAAGTTCCCAACAGAGAACAGAGACTTAAAATGTAGTATATGCTTGTGGTCTCATTACATAGGTTAAATGATTCTTCTGGAAAATGCATAGAATTTAGTTAAGAGTTGGTCAGAAATGTGGATATTCAAGGAAGAAGATTTGTATGTTTAATTTCTCAACCAGTAAATATATATTGCGTTTCTATTGTGTGCAAGGTTCTCATAAAATTGCGGGGAATCATAAAAATATACTAGATACAAGCCCATTTTTTAGTAACTTAAAATCTATTGGGAAAAAATGGTACATATAATACAAAAAGAGCACACTATAATTAGATTCAGAATTCTGGGAATTACATATATTCTGTAACATTTAATCAGTTGTGTGACATTGGGAAATTAATTTAATCTATGAGAGAATGTTTATTCCCTTATAATAACGACAAAAATAATTACACATATCTCATGGTGATTTTGTGAAGATTAAATATAGATATATATGAAACTACTAGCTCATACTAAGGTTTAACTGCTTGCTTGTTGCATTGTTTAACTGAGGTATGAAGACTTAAATAATTCAAGAGTTGAAGAACAACTCAAGGCAGTCACCTAGTTGATGTCAGAGGGAGCATTTCCAAAGCAAAGGCTTCCAAAACAACAACAACAACAACAATAAATAAACAAGCAAACAAACAAACAGTTCTTTATTTGGATTTTAGCGAATATGTGAGATTTAGAAAAATAAATGTAAAAAAATATTGCCAGTGGGGGAAATATTTGTCTGACTAAGGGCTATGACAAAAATTTAGAAAGACCAACTTAATTAGAATGGAGATACCATTGTGAACCCCTGTAAGAGATAATAGTCTTCACTTTATGGAAATCTAAGGCAGAGAGCATTAATTTTAAATTTACAAGTGTATATAGTGAATGTATCCCAACCTTGGCTATCTACCAGAGTAACAGAACAATGGGAAAAGGGAATTATTTAGTATTTTGTGAGGTATTGGACAGAGCTGAAGCAAATATCAGCATAGTTCTTCTGTTGAGGAGGCCACTGAGAAATAGTTCTCTGGCTGCTGTCCACTGGGTGAGGGTTCATATGAGTCTGTGGACCCATGCTGTGTTTGCTTCTCTGTATTCAGAGCACACAATTAAGATGGATATACTTATCAGCTAACAAAACCACTCTGGTTAGTGGACAAGAGTCAAGTCAAAGTTCCTAAAGCTCCAGCCACTAGTAAATCAGAGACAATAATGCATCATCAGTGGAATTAAAAATGTTAGTTCAACCCTCAAAGTCTTAAAAGTGGTAGGAGTAATGAGTGATTCCCACAATATCCCCATTCATCATATCAATATGGTTGCTGAAAAAGACAGATGAATCATGGTGTGATAATACATTATTATTAACTTAAATGAAGAGTAGAAAAGTTGCAGCTGATGTGCTATAAATGATGGTGCATATCCACACTGCTCTGGCACTTGTCATGCAGCTCTAGATCAAGAGCTGCAATCAACAATCTTTTTCTGTAAAGGGCCACTTAGTAAATATTTCAGGCTTTGCAAGCCATATGGTCTGTGTCAACTCTGTCATTGTAGCACAAAATTAGCCATAGGCAATATGTAAATGAATGCAAGTGGCTGTATACCAATAAACCTTTATTTGAAAAAATAGATGATGAGTCAGGTTTGTCCTATTGGCCATAGTGTGACAAACCCTGATCTAGAAAATATGGCTTTTCAATTTCTATTAGTAAAGATGTTCATATATCTCTAAATGATGAAGCAAATCATTATCTTTCCCAGAGCTGTTTTCCCTTTCCTGCTCTCTATAAAAAAATTTAATCATTTTTACTTTTTGTATACTATCTCACCGAAACTAGAGATTTCCATGGTAGACAGGAATGTTATATGGTGTTTCTAATATGTCTCAATAGAGGTTGGAGTGCAAACCTCAAGGAGAAAACTACTTATCATATGAAAAGGAGATCCTGGTGTGCTCCTTGTGCCTAGTAGAGACTGAGTGCCTGGCTACAGACATCAAGCTGCACTAAAACTAGAACTGCCAATATAAGCTAGATATTGTCACTACCACCACAATGTAAGATAGGATATGCATATGATGAAAATGGTATACTTGAGATCAAACCAAAGGAGATCCAGAAGTCACTAATAATTTACTTGTTACTTGAAGAGGTAGCTTACATGGACAAATTACCTGTCTCTATTACACAGTTGTCCCTCCCTCAGACCCTACCAATGGTCTTGTCGATGTTCCCTGTTCAACTGAAAATAAAGAAAAAAAAAATCCTGAGCCTAGTTTACAGATGAATTATCCTGGTACTTGAATGGAAGCCAGAAATGAATATTTTTACACACGGCTCCATAGGGGGTAGTCCTAAAGACACAGAAAACAGAAATCTTCCCAGTAGTAAGAATTTAAGCAATATGCTTAGTCATTTCCTTTTACACAGGAAAAAGTAGTTGAGATGAATATACAGATTGTTGGGCAATGGTGAATGGCCTAGTTAGTCTGTTAACAGACTAGAATGGACAAGATTGAAAAGTATAGTAAAGGAGTTATGATGGAGAGTAATGTGAATGGGACCTGAGTGTGAGCGGACCTGAAGTATGAAGTATTTTGTATATCGCATCAATGCCTACAAGAAAACATCAGCTGCAGAGAAGATGCCGAACAACTAGTTAGATAAAAAAGACTTGTCCAGTGGATGTCATCCAGCCTCTGTCTTTGGTCATTCTATTGCTGGCTCAATTAACTAAAAAGTGGAGTATCATGGTGGCAGGGACAAAAGTTATATGGCCACAAAAGGTATAGACTCCCTTGTACCAAGGCTTTTATTGTTCCAAACATTACTGAATGTCTGAACTTTTCAGCAGCGGAGAACCACTTGGTGCTATGTTGTATACATCAAATTTCTTCTATCATGAACAAATCAGTGATTCATTGTTGGTGCAACAGTTTTTCACTCTGAAATAATGTTTTTCTTCCTTGCCTCAGCACTACTATCTAATTTCTGACAGATTTACTAATGTCCCATACTAAATGATACTGCCCCTAACTAATGAAGTAATTGTATAGCAAAGGAGCTATAACAATAAACATGCACTCATGGGATTCACCAATACTGTCATATAGTATATTGCCCAAAAATTCACACCCTGAATTTTGGAATAAATATTCAAAGGTTCACTCACCTAAGATGAAAACTTGGAAGAGATATCTTGCCAGGTTGGAAAAATCTCCTCCAGGATAAGGTATTAACACTGAGTCAATAACAATTAGATGCTGTTTTGCATCCAGTAGCTAAAACATGTGAAACCAAGAACCACAGGATAGAAATAGAAATGGCTGCTATCTTCACTCTCAGCAATCTACTTAGAGAACTTTTATTTATCTTCCACGCAACATTAGGCTCTAAAGGTAAGTGAAACATTGGACTGTAAAGGCAGTGTCATACAATGGGGAATCAGGGGATGCGTCGACCAAAAGACACAGCAAGGGTTCCATTAAACCTAATGATATAACTGATACCAAATCATTTTGGGCACCTCATGCCAGTAGGCCATCAGATAAAGTAATGAACTACTGTCATAATAGGTCGGGTTGATGCTTTATAATAACAGCAAAGAGAGATATGTCTTGGAACTTAAGGGATACACTGGAGCATTGCCCAGTAACAATAGTTAAAATGCAATTATAGCCACCATAGCCAGATAAAAGCAAGGTGACTGAGATTCATAGCCCTAAGGGATAAAGGTTTGAGTCCACAAGGCAAGCAATCTAGGTCAGAAAACATGCTCCTGCGGATGAAGGTAATCTAGAATAGGTGATAAAGGGTTAATATGAAGAATACCAATTATATATTTTAGATTAGTGGCAGCAAAATGATTAGCTGTCTCTACCAGCCTTATAGTTTAAGATTTTTAAAAAAATATATAGATTGTAGCTAGCCATCTGCATGGAGTACCAGCAACAAGTATGTTCATTGTGAGGCATGAGCAAATTTAGGAGGTATGAGTGTTGGACAGCAGCAGTTCTTTAGATGCCTCATATCACTTCCCTTGATATACCCGAGTTTACCTGAAGTTGTGGTTTCTGACACAGAAACACTCATTCTCGGACCGACAAGAGCTTGTTTCACAGTAATGTGATACAGCCTAGAGTGGCAGGGATGGAGAAGATGTGCCCAGAACAATCTACCACGGATGGAAGTCTGTGCATGTCCTAAGCTCCCATTGCCTGGTAAGGTAATTCGGAGGCATGTTACGGTTTCTCAGAAATTCCCCCAAAGAGATTGAGCTACAGTTGGTAACAGTGATACATCATTAATTAATGCACATTTTATTGGCTTTTCTCTCCTGAGCCTCTTTTCATTTTCCCTCTTTTTTTGTGGGGAGATGCTTTTTTTTTTTCTTTTTTTTTTTTGAGATGGAGTCTTGCTCTGTCGCCCAGGTTGGAGTGCAGTGGCACGATCTAGGCTCACTGCAAGCTCCGCCTCCCGGGTTCACGGCATTCTCCTGCCTCAGCCTCCCAAGTAGCTGGGACTACAGGCATGCACCACCACGCCCAGCTAATTTTTTGTATTTTTAGTAGAGACGGGTTTTCACCGTGTTAGCCAGGATGGCCTAGTTCTCCTGACCTCGTGATCCGCCTGCCTCAGCCTCCCAAAGTGTTGGGATTACAGGCGTGAGCCACCGCGCCCGGCCCCCGGAGAGATACTTCTTAAGATTATTTTCTAAGTGAATTACCTGTGTTAAAACCTTTGTTTCAAGATTTGCTTTTGACAAAACCCTATATAAGTCAGAGAGTATCTCAAAATATATAAAGTACAAGTTAAATGCATGTAGTAATATGAATGTATACATACACATAACAAAGCCAGTTACATCACTTCATATGGATACTGAGTATATGCCCTCTTCTCAAAGCCAGGTCTTGCCCAGAAGTGTGTATTAAAGGAATACGTGAATCTTCCTCTGATCCTCACAATAGGAAACATACTAAAACTCTTCCAACCCATAATGAATATAGACATGATACAATTAGATCAGCAAATCAAGCAGAGAATTTAAGTTGTAAATGGAAGACAATTAAAATGGCTCACATTATTCATGCTGAGAAACTGATCCTAGACAGCACTTGGCATTGCAAGGATTGTTATGAGATAAAAGGGCAAACAGCCTGCACAGTCTGACCAATATCACATTCACCAACATGTTCTTGGAAGAGCTTTTAAGAGAGGAAAATTGAACCTACAAAATTAAACAGTGAAAAACTGGCTCCTTCGGTTTAAGCAGAAAATAATTTGTTTATAAATTTTAAAAGCTCTGAAATGTTAACTTATATGTACCATGGTTTACTAGGCACCAGGAATAAGTTAAATGCTTGTACATGTGCACGTGAACTGAAATAATGCGTGAAAAACTAAGTCTTTCCACATTTTGTGGAAACACAAGACCAAATAAATTTCTATTTTCTACCTATATACATGCTTTATAAAAGCCTAAAACTTCTCCAGTTGTCAAGCTTTTGACATTTGAAAATTAATTTCAAAATAATTTGCAGTAAAACAAATGTCAAAAACGTACTGTTAATTAAAATAGAGAGGAAATAAAAATGATAGAAATGAAGAGCTTAGAAAAGTCAAGAAAATGATTTAAATATGTGATATTTTCCAGTTGTTTGGTCCAATTTTATTTGGAATTTACTTAACTATTTTATTTTACCTGTCTTTTTCTTTGCACCGATTCTCATTCTTGTGATTCCCTTTTCTACAACCATGATGTTAAAAAAAAACTACTACATTTTTAAGTTAGTTGGTTTCTTTTAAAATTATTGTTGTTGTTTAGCTCTAAGTACTTTCCTTTGATGGCAGATATTGGGTGGCTGGAGGTGGGAGTAGAAAAGGGGTTTAGATTAGTAACTTTATTAGGATGCAAATGCTATAGTAATAAGGCAAAGGGAAGAAAATGAAAGAAATATTGAAAACTGTACCTTTCTTTGTATCTAGTCTTTGATTTAATTTATATTTTATAACAATTTCGGGAATCAGATTAAATTACTTGTAGTAAAAACATAACAGAATCATTATACTTGTGGTCTTCCAATCATTTAAAGTGCTATTATATTTTTATTAAAACCCAATAGTTTGCACCAAGTAAGCAAACTTTATAGAAAGAAAGTTATCTTTTATGTTACTTGCAAAATAAGAAATTATAAAAAAAAGTTATCTGGACTTTGTTTTAAGCTACTGTCCAGAGTTAATGTTTTGGCTAATATACATCTCCATAAATGTATCAAGTTATTAATATCACTGTATGTTTCATATTGGAGAGGGATTAGGCAACCTCAGAAGAGAAGTATAGAATTATTGCTGAATATTAAATTTTATAAAGAAGCAAACATTTTCACTACTAATAAAAAACAATGTGTCTACAAATGACACAATTCTTACAAGAATTATGTCTTAAATGAAGTGCCCTAGAGATACTCTGTCCCACCTCCTTGTTTTGCAAAGGAGGAAACCTGCCTTTGGAGGCATTTAATGACAATTCTTAACTAAGTAGCAGAAAAGTGAATACTAGACAAGACGTTTCCCAAATCCTTCCAACCTTACTGCCTTAAATGTAGCAAACAATCATGGTTTGCATATCAGACAGTAATAGTTTCTGGTTCCAAATAGGCAGGAAATAACATTAATTGAATAAGAAGGTATCATTTTTAATGTGTAGGACATACTTTCTTTCTTTTTTTTTTTTTTTTAGTAGAGGTGCTTCAGAGTTCCAGAACCATCCACATTTGACAAATAACTATAAAATGTTATTTTGCTTTCCTGAGCATGATTTTTAAGCAATCCTAAAAGTAATCTGTGAAAAAAAAATTAAAGATGATTAAAATGTTCATGAAAATATAAAGCAATGTTAAACGCCGTTGCTCCTTAATAGTGTGGGATTCTAAAAGTATGACTCAATAGATTGTGAAAGAAAAAGACACTACCCATAGGAATTATTAATCTCCCACATTGATATGATTCTTTTTCACTTCAAACTTTCAACTACTTCATCTTAACTTGTTTCACTATTTGCTTCTCAGAAGAGATGATGTTTAATTGAGATACAACTTGCTTCTATATTAATATGACCTGGAAAAATTAGGGCAGATAATATCATTGGTGACACAAAACATGCTATTATCTGCAAACCCTAAATTCTCAAAGGAAGAAAAGCAGTTTTCCTTAAGAGTCTCATTCTAGATCTAAACTTAGGTAATTTTTAAAGAAACAAATTGTTTTACCAAACTCCCATCTGTCTTTTCTCTTGGTTCCAGTAAAGAGTGTTTCCAAGTTAGGATTATGTAAACAGCCTCTTTTCTAGGGTACTTGGGACCTTCTCTGCTTTATTCTCAAGCCCTTTCTTCAAGTCCATCAAATGTTGCTTTCTTCAAGCTGTGTCTATTGCAGTTGATAAAGGAGATAACGCCAACACTTTTCTTAAAACTCAGATATCTCCTTAACTAGAAATAGTAGGTAAGCAAAAACTGAAAAGAACCTCTAATTGCCCCCTGGCAAAGGGAAGAAAGGCAGTTTATTTATTTTTTAATCACAACCAAAACAAATTAGAAAAAGTCATTATTTTTATTTTCTTTTGTATATCCTCAGGAAAAAGGACATAACAGATGTCAGCGCAGAACTAAACAACTATTGAATTATAAGTAGCAGTGAATCAAAAAAAGAATGCTTACATGTATGCATACGTGTATATATGCACATATAAAATATTAAATTGGGAGGAAACTTTAGTAAAAGAGATATAATATTTTCTCTATTTCATCACTGTGGCTAAAGCCAAATCACATTGGATTTAATTCAATTATGTCTATATTTATAAATAGAGTTATACGTATAATATTAATACTAAAACTTTCAAATTGTTCTGAGGCACACACGGAAGCTCATAAAAGTCTGGTTCAATTATGTAGGTGTGCTGATTTTTTTTTTTTTTTTTTTTTGAGACGGAGTCTCACTCTCTCACCAGGCTGAAGTACAGTGGCATGATCTCGGCTCTCTGCAACCTCCGCCTCCTGGGTTCTAGCGATTCTCCTGCCTCAGCCTCCCGAGTAGCTGGGACTACACGTGCGCGCCACCATGCCCAGCTAATTTTTGTATTTTTAGTAAAGATGGAGTTTCACCATGTTTGCCAGGATGGTCTCATTCTCTTGACTTCGTGATCTGCCTGCCTCAGCCTCCCAAAGTGCTGGGATTACAGGCATAAGCCACCGCATCCAGCCTGATATTTTATATTTTAATGTCTAATTGAATTTGAGATTGCTAAACTACAGCAAACTACAGCATTTGTCTTAAATGTTGCAGGGAAGGGTAAATTATAGATACACAAAACAACTGCAAACTAAGATATAAAGTTATCTTTTTTTTTTTTTAATACAGAATCCCATTTTATCACCCCAGCTGGAGTGCAGTGGTGCGGTCTTGGCTCACTGCAGCTCAAACTCCTGAACTCAGGTGATCCTTCTGCCTCAGTCTCCCAAGTAGCTGGGGCTATAGCCTGAGGCATGTGCCACCACGCCGGCTATTTTTTGAAAATTTTTTGTAAAGACAGGGTTTCGCCATGTTGCCCAGGCTGGTCTCAAACTCCTGGGCTCAAGTGATTTGCCTGCCTCAGAGTCCCAATGTTGAGATTACAGGTGTGAGCCATCATGTCTGGCCAAAGGGATAAGGGATCTTTCTTAAAGGTTTATGAAACTTGTTATAGCCCATTTAAGAAAAAAGTTACTAACAATATAATAAATTGGTCTCTTTTTATTTTTAGGAACTTGTGTATTTACCTATGAATCTCTCTCAGAACTGATAGTACATAGCTCATAAAATCATTGCAGTGAAATAACTTGGTGATATAAGGTATTTGATAAATAATTAGAAAAATTAAGAATATTCATGTCTTAAATATATGAGAGAGATATATTGAGCTCAGAATAAAAACAGATAATTAGCTTTATAATGTTTGTAATTTTACATATTTTTCTTCATATTTACAAATTTTAGCATGATTATATGACCTACACATTCACACGAAAATATCATTGGACTTAAACATCTCTGCTTATAAAAAGATTGACTGTAGCACTTGATCTAACACTAAATCATTTTTTTATAAAGCCACATATGTGTGCTACTTTAGAAATGTTTTAAAAGTTTGAATCTCATTACTAAAGTTGCACACAGCAAAATGTAGTTTCCTTGTCAAATTCTTGCAGAGAATGTGGTCCCTGGAATGTTCGGGGCTGTAGGAGGAAAACAGTTCAAAATTTCTGTTATTCACGAGCTCTACTGTAACATCTGCTCCGAGCTAAAACCTCCCACATAGAAGTAATGGTAATGGATGAAAGGAAGAAAGTAGCAGAAAGGTCCATTGACTGCCATTCAATTTACTGAAATTGCCCACTTAGAATACTTATTTAGACATTACAAGCTTCACTTTCTCCAGTGCGTAGCCTGAGTGCCCTGCGCTGCATAAGGTGCAGGAGCTATCTCCCTCCATGCTGCGCTTTCAGGAAAGGGATAGACTACACAACTTAAGAAAACAGGTGAACAGCATGCAGGCAGGAGCCTGTGATACACAGCGGCCATGCCTAGATTTATACGCTTGTCAGGAGGGTTGAGGTGAAGATGTTGGCAGAGGGAGTACCTTAAGGGCTGGCTGTCTCACTGTTTCATTTGTGCAAGCATCTGGCCTTTCCACATGCTGAAAGCCTGGCTAAAGGAATTACATTTCTCATGAAACATTTCTCTAACGGCCACATTTATTTATTATTCTCTTTTAAAGTAATTTTCAGTTTGTTTGTTATTGTGAGTAATCTGGAAAATTAAATAATATATCTTGATGTTCTTTAAAATATAAGACCGCCTTTAAACTTCATGCAATACTGTTGAAAAATAGAAGGATTAAGATCCTCCATGTGTGAAGTAATTTAGCTGGAGAATATCATTCTCTTCTTAAAGAACATAATTCTCTAGGCTGATAGTAGCTTTTTTGTAACAATACAGAGTATTGTGAATTTAAAGGACTGTGCAAAAAAAAAAAAAAAGCATTTGAAGCTAAAATGATCCATTTTCCTCTCATCCAAAGTACACATAAACCATAGATAACAAATATCAGTACCTTGGTTATGCAGCAAAATTAGTCTGAGAAAACGTAAGTGTGCAAAATACACTTTAATTTTTTTCACATAATTG
Organism: Pan troglodytes; assembly: GCF_028858775.2. Taxonomy (NCBI): domain Eukaryota; kingdom Metazoa; phylum Chordata; class Mammalia; order Primates; family Hominidae; genus Pan; species Pan troglodytes. The sequence continues at coordinate 56,942,445 of NC_072398.2, read as the reverse complement.
TCATGCTTTTTGTGTTATGAATGTAGAAAATCTATGCAGTTTTCCTTGGTTACTAAATATGCTGTAAACTGTCTTATTCACATTTACTTCGATTTCAAGTAACAGGCATGTATTTGGGGCTGGCATAAACAAGGAGGTAATATATTGGACTGTTACTAAGATCCCAGCTAAAGTTACTCAAACCTTTGAATTTTAAATAAAATTTTTCTGAGTACTGTATCCCATAATCTGTGGGCAATCCAACATCCTCACCAATATATGAGAATTTTTAAAGTTTAAACAGACTCCATGTCCTTGCATCTATTTAATTCTCAGTGTAACTCACAGTTTCTCTCTTCCTCTCTCTCCCCCACACCCACACCCTCCTCAGGGCTCACACAGATGTTTAACTTCACCCCTTTAATTTTCTCAAAACAGACAAACAAACAAGCCAGGCATTCATAAAAGGCATTTTATGGTGTGGTAGACTTTATAGAAGTTTGGGGCTACATTAGGGATTAACTTCACAGCAACACTAACAGTTATAAATATTAGATGCCTCTACACATAAAAGTCACTTAGTCACACAAGCATGAGGCCCAGCTTCTCTCACTCAAGACTTTCTCACCTTCATATTTCCCTTACTTCATTAAGCAGAATAATTGAGCTCAGTACCTTCCACTCAGCTCTAGGGCTTACCTTTGTATAAATGTGCCCTGATAAAGCACAGCCACCTATGACTTATTTCTATCCGTGTCTTAAATGGAAAGTAGCAACATGATAATTTACCTTCTCACTGATATCGCTAGTACTCATTGAAAGGTAGTCATTAGTGCTGTCCCTGATATATGTCTGATTTCCCTTCCTTCTGAGCACATGAGTGGGTTGTACCTCCCGGCCCTTTTGTGATTAGATGGAATGGTGTAACTAGTATTGAAAAATGAGTAGTGAGCTATACATGTCACTTTTGAGCAGGAGCATTTAATTGTCAGTATGAGAACCTCTTCCCTCTGGCAGGAAGGCAGCAGTGTTTGTGATGCTGGGTGCCTCAGTGTACCTGGGTGACTATGTAAAGGAAATACCTCTGCTGACCCCTGGTAGACATGGTTGAATAAGTAAAAAATAAGCCATTTTGCTATTAGGTGATGGATATCTTAGAATCCTTTGTTATCACAACAAAAAAACCTATTAATAAATGACTTTACTCACTATTACTCTGCAGTTATACAAAGAGGACACCTTCAGTTTCTGTAATGTATTTGATCTTCCTCAAAGCTCCCACTGTTAGGTAGTAAAAATAAAACATTAAAAAAAATTAAAAACCCTGCCACCTGATGATATCTAGTTCATTTAAGTTTAACTAATTTTTTTGTTTATTTGTTTGTTTGTTTAGTTTCTTTTGGGTGCATTCATAGACTGCAGAATTTCCTCTAGCATCATGGTCATGAGGGATTGCGGGCCCCAAATCTACTCCAGCAGTAAATCTGCTCTCTGGATCCTTGCTAGCTCCTGAAGAGATGATATTTCATATCTGCCTGTTCAGTGTCTCCTGCTGTCGGGGGACCACAAGATGAGCAATCTCTTGGGAGCAGCAAACTCTAGTGAGCTCAGCCCTTTCCCTTAAGGCCTCTCTGTGGATTCTCCTAAGGTCTGGGCAGGAATCCAATTTAGTTATTGCCCAGGTTGTCTCCCTGCAATCCTCAATTTAAGAATTATTTTGCGTTGATAAAAGTAGGCTCACTTCTCTCTCAAACTCCCAAACCAATGACTTCAATACATTTCACACCATTTGGAATATATAAGAGATTCTAGGCTCTCTCTCTATCTAAACACTTGACACCTCTGTTTCTGTTTTTGTTTTTTCTTATGTGGTCACCCATGGTTATAGCAGGATCATTCTTCAAGGTAGTCTCCTCTGAGAGTCTCAAATGTGAGTAGGGCAAAGATACCTTCATTTTTGCTTTTATTTCAATATAGGGTAATGTATATCCTATTTCTGGGGCTTAGGTCTGCAGAGAGAAGTTAAGGTGTAGGTGTAGTGTGATGTTTTCCCCAATTTCAGACTGTTCCTCCTGCAGTCAGTTAGGTCTGGGAAGAGTGATCATTCCACATTTACTCCTTGTGTGATCCTTTTAATAAACAGCACTGTTCCTCTTCTTTAAGACTGAAATGGTAGAAAGTTTATTTGGGAATCATGTTTATAAAGATAAAGAGCATATTATTATAAGATTAATATCATTGCTATTATATTAATCATGTGGTTATACTTGTGAGGCCAAAGAAAGTAGTCTTTTTAAATAACATAGATGAATATTTTATGAAAACTATCATCAGAAAATACCGCTAGGCTTCCCAGAGGACTGGAACCAAAAACTGCAAAACCATTAGAAATCACATTGGTCTTTTCTCTCTTATTCACATCTTAGTCCCTCATCTCGCCTTCCCTGATAATTTATTTAATTTTCATTTTGTTTTGTTTTCTTTCTGCAAACTTGATTTTCAGTCTTCATCATACATATTGCCCTAAAACCCACCCCCATACCATAACCACCTTAACTCCCAAGTTGATAGCAGTAAAAGTCAAATGACCAACTCAGGCTGAGTAAAATTTCAGAATCAAAGCTTCAAATTTTAGTGACACAAATTCTCCTTGGTCTTTCTTAGGTCTTCTCTATACCTGCAAATAGCAAATGCATCCAGTGACATAAGTTCATTGAGCATAATCATGATTTCTACACTTCAGTCTCATAAATAAGGAGAGAAAACTCTCAAATTAAGAAATGCATCATTTAGAGACCAGATTGTAGCCAAAAACAATAATAACTATAATTATTGCAGCAGCTACCATTAAATAGTCCTTATTTCTCTCCTACATGCAAATAGGATGCCTTGATCAAATGGCTTGGGTGTTGGAGACACTATATTAGTGTGTCTGTACCACAAACTTTAGGGGAGAAATGACTTGGAAAATTGCTGAACAGGTAATACAGGACAACCATAATCAATTAAAATCACTGCTCAAGGACAAAAATACCAGAGGAAATAGGCTTAGAGGGCCATTTTGTTCTTTCTCTTTCCATCACTGTAATAATTTGTCACCGCCATCTATACAAGGCTCCTCTAAGCTGCCAAATGAAAATTGACCTTCATGTTTCTAGTTATTGACCAAGGCACATACTCAGTGTTAGACTTTAGGTTCATTTCCAGGTTGTCTATTAAAATGTAGCCATCTTCATATCTTTAACTAGTCATTGAGATAGTTGATTTTATTCAGTTAATTTTACCAATATTCCCAATATTATAAATTCATTTTATTCATTTTTCCTTCTCTTTTATTCCTATGCTAGGTTAAAATAACTGGGAAAGAGAAAATTTTTCATCTCAGACTGTCATGTTTTTATTTCTTTAACAAAAATTGAATGGGCACCTACTAAGTGGCAGGCAATTATCCAGATCATGTAGATACCATCATGAGCAAGTCAGAAAAGTTTATTTCACTCATGGACTTTGCAGTCTAGAAAAAGGAAAATTAGATGGGTGTAGTGGCTCATGCCTATAATGGTAGCACTTTGGGAGGCCAAGGCAGGAGGATGGCTTGAGTCCAGGAGTTTGAGACAAGCCTAGGTAACATGGTGAGACCTCTACAAAAAGTCAAAAATTGAGGTAGGAGGATCACTGCCTCAATATAAAAACAACAATAAAAAGGGCATTATAATAAACAAGCAAATACATTAACCACTTTTAAGAGGAAAATGAAGAATATATAACAAATAATGACTAGATGCTGAATGTTCTTTTAGTATGTGATGTCCAAAGAAGTCTCTATGAGGTGATGTTTCTGGGCATAAGATTAGATTAGAGAAGGAATAAATAATCATGTGGTGACCTGAACAGTAGAATACTCCAATAAGTAAAAGCACCAAAAATAGTGACATATGTGATGTTTTGTAGAAACACAAAATGGCTGGAATTACTGGCCTGTAGCAAGTAGAAGGCAAATTATAATTTAAAATGTTTCCCTGGTGAAGAGAATAAGTTAGAAAGAGGAAAAAGAAAGGAGGGAGATTTAAAAGGAGTGTATCCAGATTGAGTAACAGAGAACACAGAAATGTTGTTTGTTGAGAGAGAAATTCCATAATCCCTATAGTAACTGGGAAAGAGAAAAATCAGTTTGAGCAGTCATCAATTCCAGTGACCTATTTAGGAAATTTGTGTTCCCTGTGCCCACAAATATAGACTCCATCAGTTTAAAGGCCATAGTTCAAAAAGGGGTAAACTCTTTTACCCAGGAGACACAATCAGAATCCTACTGAACTATATCTCATGGCTACACCTGGGCATTTGGGGTTCCTTATGCCAAGCGTTCAGCAGGAAGAAAGGGAGTCATCAATTTAACATGTATATTTGACCCTGACCAGGAGGTGGTAGAGCTGTGATACACAAGAATAGTAGGAAGGAATACTTTGGCACCTATGAAATGTTCTTCTCTACCTCTATGCATCACTCCCTTTCCCAAGTGTGATGGTAAATGGACAAGAAGAACAATCCCAAGTGAGAGGAACCTTGAGACCAAGGACTCAGATCCCTCAAAGATGAAAGTCTGTGTTGTGACACCAATAAATCATTGTGACTAGCAGGGATTATGTTGAGTGAGGGGTATCAAAATGGTTGTAGAAGGTGGAAAGAATAAGCATCAAATCCAGCCACAATAGTGGGGGTCATGGTTTGTCCTACTTACCTTCCTCTGCTAAGTTTCGCCCAGGAAGAAAGGCTTACCAGAATCTTGGAAGAGATGCTCCCAGAAGCTGTAAGAAGGAAAATTGTGGTGGAGAAGTTAATATACCTTGCAGGTCCTTCAGAATGAAGTGAATATTCCCCCAACTGCTGGAAGTCCTGCCAAAACACAGTTCTCACTGTCAGAACTCCTTGAGGATTGCCCTAAATGAAAAAATTGCCTCTCTAAGGTCACACCTCCATCCACAGGCATTCTACACTTAATGATTGATCAGTATGAGAGTAGAGAAGGCCTGGACCCCTCAACCCAACTTAATACACATCTGAATCTCAGTTCTGTGGTCCTTGTGAAGGGTCATGAAGGTCTTTATTGGGAAAAAGTCACAGAATGAACATCTGCCTATTTCCACTTCTTATTCTCCCTTCTACAAGCCTCCATCCCCAAAATTTTTCTTAATAAAATCCCTAAATATCAATCTCCATTTCAGAATTTGCTTTTCAGAAAATCCAACCCTGTAACACCAGGTATGCAGTCAATAAAATTGATTTTACAGGCTACATTTAGCATAACGTCATCAAAGGTTTATGCCATCCCCATTTTTATCTCTGAGAAGTCAAAGAAAAATTTATTTGTTTTGTGGGTAATTGCATTACATTGGTAGAATGAATAATTACTGTTTAAGAACTTATTATCTGTAAAACTAACCTTTAAAATTGTCTGACAGTTTTAAACTTCAAAAAATATTATAATTAGTATTAAAGAGAATGCTTTCTTTCTTTGTAGTTGCTATGGGAGCAAATCCATTAATAAATATTTTTTAAATGTCTATTTTGATTTGACAAGAGGTTTCATTAATAATTCAAATGGTTATGACTAAGGTCCTAAAGAGGGCAATTTTCCTTGAAAGTTAGCTAATAAAGAAAGAATGCTAATCTAGGATTTTTTTTTTCATAAAATTCTCCTCACTTCTCTCACAATCCGGCAGTAAAAATGTAAAACTTGTAAATTTATTTCATCACTATTGGAAGTATTTTGAAGGCTCTTTGAAAATACTGTGTCTTTTTAGAGACCCAGATTCAAGACAGATATTTAAGCACTAAAAATAAATAAATAAATGAAAGTCTGAATTGAATAGTGTTTCTTAAATGCAACTGATATGGATTCAACACACAAATCCCAAAATATGAAAGCTTTTGCAGGCATTGATTTACTTAGTAAAGTTAACTTTTACATTTACCTCTCAAATTCATTTGCTGCCAATTTCAGAAATCCTATTTGCATATTCCACTGAAGATTAACTTGCCTGCCACATGTCTGAAAAGCAGAAGGGAGAATAAATCATTAATATGATTATTAGCTTAATGTATTGTTTAAGACAACCCCAAAGAAGAATATATTAAAAACTGGAAACCTCAGCACAGATATTAGAAATAAGTGCTTCTCCTTGAATAAAAGAAAATTTGTTTAATGGCTTACTAGTTCAAGTAGCTCAGGAAAACAACCAAGGTAATTCAAATTGTGAGTAGATGTAATTTGAAGAGAACCAGAACATTAAACAAAAAATGAGTCTTGATGGTCACATTACCCCTGCGCTTTCTACATAGTACTGCATCCTAATATATTTAATATACTTGTTGGAAAATACTTTTAAACATTAATTTGTTCTGTAGTAAAATTGTATTACATAAAGTGCTTTAAATGCTAAGGCTTAGTATAATTATGCAGTGCTGAGACTATTGTGATGTTATTGAAAACTAGCAAACTTATCTTCAATAAAAGAAGCCAAAAGCTTCAATTATCTACTCACAGATTATAATTGGGGTTTGTGTATATAGGCTTACAAAAAGAATTTTAACAGGAAATAAGTCCCATAAATTTGTTTAAAAATTATCAGTGTTATGCATTGCCATCTCCTCCCATATTAGTTTCTCAGGACTTATAAGAAGTCATGAACAATTTTGGTTACCCTCTCAAAAGCATGGGGGTGGCTTTCATAACCTTACTGGCACACTGCTACATAGATTTCAGAATCTTAAAAGAAAAAGACTATATTCACCATTTAGTTGTCCAAACCATTGATTACTTTTATCATTCAAGGAATGTATTTCTCCAACCTTTTCACCTCTCCAAATCTTATCTGATCTTCAAACCCCAGACCTATCTCTCTTGCAGAAAGCCTTCTAAATTAATACACAAATATATTCTTAAAATTGTTATTGCACTAATGTCTGTACTATATACATTAGCATTTAATAATAACCTGTTAGTCACTGTCTGATTCTCTTTCTCACTTGTGTCTAATTTTTCTCCTTGAAAATAATGTTAGTTATTTCAAGACAAATTCCATGCCTTTTATCTCTGCATACTTTGATGCATACTGGTCACAAAATAAGGGGCCAAAAATACTTGTTGATATACTGAACAATCAAAAATTTTTATTTGTGCAATAATCAAGCAAAATGCATTAAGTTAAATTTTTTCAAACTCTGAGATTTTACATCTCAATATTGAAACAAAAATCAAAAGAAGTAACCCCAATAAATTAGATAACTTAGTTTGTATTGCCAAAAAATGACTTTAAATATTACATTTCATTACTAAGCATTAAAAATCCATTTATAAAAAATTTAACACATCTTTAAACTAAATAATAACCTGAGAATCTTTACACACAAACATTAACTTGTGATCTCTTTCTAATGGAGTTCATCAATGTTCTTAGGAATCCCAAAGCTAAGCTCAAATCTAAACAATGTGAAATGTTACGTAAGCACATTTAACAACATTAAGAAAAGAGAGGTGCTCTACATGTTTATGTCAAATAATACAGGCTTAAAAAGAGTATTTATCTGTTACCTTTTAAATATGTATTGGGTTATTTTTTATAGCTGTCATCTCTGAAGAAAACTCACAGAACATTATTTATATCAACAATTAATAATTCTTCTGTCTCAATATCCTCAGACCTACCCAACCCTGCTTAGCTAGGGCAGTATGAGAAGAAAATTTTCTCAGAGCCTTATTTGGAATTGACAGCTTCACTTGTATTATATTCCGCCCAGTGATTTATCAGTGTGGTTCACTGTACAGTGGCACATTTGTTAAGATAAAACTATATTTCTCAGAATTTATAAGAGTAAATTGTGGAAGTCTTTTGAGATGGAAGAAAAGCAGATGATATTACTGTCTGAAGGTCATCATGGTTAGATAGAGTGACAAACAGACTCACGGCTGCCTGCATGTTCCAGCTTGTCCTCACTCTCCTCTGTTCTTCAGACAGCTCTTATCCTGGACTGCTAGCCTATTGACCAAGAACATAGGAAAGCCCACCATCAAATGTTCAGTAGTGTAACAACATTAGCTTCCCACAGGTCGTCCTAAATCCGTGAAGACACATACTTGGCTTCTCAGATTGACTGGTCAATGACAACTGTGACCATCTAATTCCCACTTTCAGAGCTTCACTTCTGAGTTCTTTCCTCTACTATTGAAGTTTTAATTTCTCTTATTTCCTGTGTCAGATTGTATTTTCTAAAGATAACCATAAAAATATTTCTCATACTACATGATCTTCTTCCAATATGACTTTGACAATGACACTCCTCCCAAAGTTCTGGGATCTATTACTCTTCCTAGGCTATTGAATCTGGGAAAGCATTTATGACAGCCCCAAGCAATAGACTGTGATTGTGTTGATGCTATATGATTTCTGAGGCATATCTTTAGGTTGCCTTATATTTCCACCTTGCTTTTTTGGAATGCCCACCCTTCAAGCACACACTATGCAGTCCATGACGCAGATTCACTGTGGACTGTTTAGCAACTTGTCTAAGTTCAGTGAGACAGAACACCCACACACACAAGTTACCTGAAGCAGGTTTATTATTTTTACACATAGGCAGCAAGGGACAACACAAGCCTAGGACTGATTGTGAGCCATTCCTTCAAGGCTCAGGAAAGCTGCCTGGGGAGGCCATATCTGCACATGTCCCCCTTGCATTGCAGCTGAGGGACCCTGGAAAGCAGCCTGCCCCGGATTTTCTACCTCAGGTGTCACATGACACAATAGGCTAAAACACTGAAGGATGTCCTATTTCTAGGGGGCACTGGAATAATGCTCAAGTTGTTATAGCCAGTACCTCCTTATCTCAGAATGTTGCATTCCCATCACATTTTACAGCTATTCTTGAAAACTACAAGCAAAAAAGGGGGCAGAACTAGGTCAGTTCACGGTCACCCAGAACTGCCCTGCACTGTGATGAAGCCCAAGCATATTATGCAGAAGGCTACATGGAGAGGAACTAAGGTCTTTGCCTAAAGCCCTATGTAAGCTCCCAATTGAGAGCCAGTGCTAACTTGTAGCCAGGTCAGTGAGCCAGCTTTTTTAAAGTATGTCCTACAATCTCTATTGAGTCACCCTAGCTGACTTCACATAAAAATTATACGTAAAGAGCCATCTACATTAAGCCCTCCCAAATTGAAGAATCATGAGAAGGGAAAAAAAAGTTTGTTATTGTTTAAGCCACTCAGTTTGGATGCTTTGTTAAACAGTAATAGGTAATAGGTAGTAGGCACAGATTTTGGTATTGGGAAAATAAATTTCCAGGAAGAACACTGAAAGTGCCAACTGTATTCCCACTGCCTAGGATAAAATGTAAAAGAAAAGAGATGAGCTAAACAATAAGTTGTGAAATATAGTGGAACTGAGGCTTGGTGGGTTAAAAACTGAAATTCTTCCTTATTTTTAGTCTTTGCAGATAGCAAACAATTCTAAAATTAGGAAATGGATTCTGGCAAAAGACCAAATTTATAGGGAGAGATGTTTTAATATCTGTTTTAAAGATCTTTGGTGCTTCATGTTACCCTCCTGATAGTTAAAGGGCTCCTAAAGACCTTAAAAATATTCCTTAAAATTTATCTCTGTTAAACAATAAGGCTTCAGAGAATCTCACAGGGAGCCTAAGTTAAAGATAATGTAAAAGTTATATTAAATATTTAATAGTACATATTAAATATTATTTATTTAATATATTAAATAAATAATATTTAATATGTACTCAGTATTAAATATTTAATATAAAAAATATTGGATGTGGCTTTCATTTAATGGGTTAAATCTAGTAAGATTCATGGAAAACATACAAAACTATTAAGAGAATTATAATGGTAAAATTGTTGCCAGCTTGAAAAAAAAGGAAATAGAGAAAAAAATTAAAAAATGTTTTTAACCCCCAGACATTTACAAGTAAATATCAGTTTAAAAAGAATACTCAGTTACAAAAGAAGCCCTTTTTATTGAAAAGAAAGAATGGCTCAGTAGTGAATTCAAGATCTCGAGAGTTAGAGATAATAGCCATAGGAAGTAATTCTCACAGTAGCAATATAAAGCCAACCTAGATTTCAGAATTCTTATGAACTAGTCACTGCTATGTGCTTCTCATCTTTCCCTTTTATCAATGGGAGTGTCTATTGTGGTTATCCTGTGCCTGTCTACGTTATATGTTAGGAACGTAGGAGGATAACTTGGTATCATTTGTTCACAGTGCTTCAAATGGAGAATAATAATATTCAACAAGCTGTATCTACAGAACTATACCTGATAATGCTCATCTAAACATGGACCTGAGTTTTGTAAAGAGAGTCTAGGCTTTGAACTGATGACCTAATGAGATATAACTTGGTTATTAGAAGACAAGATACATGAATTTCTTAGGTAAGAACAATGTGGATTGTTGTGCCTAAAGGTCAATTATGAAAGATTAAAAACGAAAATTCTTCTTGCATTCCCCCAAAAATAAAAAGTCCTCAATAATATCTCCCATCCCACACACTCTGCTTACAATATGGCATCAATACTTGTATTCAGGGGTAGTATTTACATCCTCCCCCCTTGAATGTAGGAAGACATAGGATTTTGTGACTGCTTTAATAATGCAGTATGACAAAAGTTATGATGTGTAACTCTTGAGGTTAAATTTTTAAAATGCTATGGACTTCTGCTTTCTCCTCTTGTGATAATTTACACTTTTTCTTTGAATTAAGTAACTATGGTGAGCAGAAGACAAAGCATAATGTATAAATGACAGAAGAAAATAAACTTTAGACCCTGTCTCCCAAATAAAAGCCAGCAACAATTTGTCTGCCATGCAAGTAAATCATCCTGAAAGACTTTTTCACTCTCAATCCACTGTAAATGATATCCCATGAATTAGAGACAAAATATCCTCTCTGACTCTTACCTAAAATGCATCTCATGAGGAAAATAACAGATTGTTGTTTTACATCACTAAATTCTGGGGTGATTAGTTATATAGCAGTAGATTGCCAATAGTTTTCTTATCCCATAACTCAATTGACCCTGATTAACACAACCACTCTCAATAATTAAAGTGGGTTTTTTTTCAAAGTAACAATATTTTAGGTAAAACAATAATTGTCCTGGCCAGAACTTCCAATACAATTTGAAAACGAGTGGTGAGAGAGGGCATCTTTGTCTTGTTCTGGTTTTCAAAAGGAATGCTTCCAGCTTTTGCCCATTCAATATAATATTGACTATGGGTTTGTCATAAATCTTATTATTTTGAGATATGTTCCATCAACACCTAGTTTATTGAGAGTTTTTAACATGAAGTTATGTTGAATTTTGTCAAAGGCCTTTTCTGCATCTGTTGAGATAATCATGTGGTTTTTGTCTTTGGTTCTGTTTAATGTGATGGATTACATTTACTGATTTGCATATGTAGAACCAGCCTTGCATCCCAGGGATGAAGCCGATTTGATCATAGTGGATAAGTTTTTTGATGTGCTGCTGGACTTGGTTTGCCATTATTTTATTGAGGATTTTTGTGTCGATGTTCATCAGGGATATTGGCCTGAAGGTTTCTTTTTTTGTTGTTTCTCTACCAGGCTTTGGTATCAGAATGATGCTGGCTTCATAAAATGAGTTAGGGAGGAGTGCCTCTTTTCAATTGTTTGGAATAGTTTCAGAAGGAATGGTACCAGCTCCTCTTTGTACCTCTGGTAGAATTCAGCTGTTAATCCATCTGCTCCTGGACGTTTTTTGGTTGGTAGGCTATTAATTACTGCCTCAATTTCAGAACTTGTTATTGGTGTATTCAGGGATTCAACTTCTTTTGTTTAGTCTTGGGAGGGTGTATGTGTGCAGGAATTTATCAATTTTTTCTAGATTTTCTAGCTTATTTGTGTAGAGACATTTGTAGTATTTTCTGATAGTAGTTTGCCTTTCTGTGGGGTCAGAGGTGATATTTCCTTTATCATTTGTTATTGTGTCTATTTGATTTTTCTCTCTTTTCTTCTTTATTAGTCTAGCTAGCAGTCTATCTATTTTGTTAATTTTTTCTAAAAAACAGCTCCCAGATTCAATGACTTTTTGGAGGGTTTTTCATGTCTCTGTCTCCTTCCATTGTACTCTGATCTTAGTGGTTCCTTGTCTTCCGATAGCTTTTGGATTAGTTTGCTCTTGCATCTCTAGCTCTCTTAATTGTGATGTTAGCGTGCTGATTTGAATTATTTCTACCTTTCTGATGTGGGAATGTAGTGCTATAAATGTCCCTCTTAACACTGCTTTAGCTGTGTCCCAGAGATTCCAGTATGTTTTGTCTTTGTTCTCATTGTTTTCAAAGAACTTCTTGATTTCTGCCTTAATTTCATTATTTACCCAGGAGTCATTCAGGAGAAGGTTGTTCAATTTACATGTAATTGTGTGGTTTTGAGTGAATTTCTTTTTTTTTAAAAAACATAATACTGATGTTTATTTATCAAATGTCAATCAGTGGAATCTTTGACTGGCTTTTAAAATAAGGGCAGTTTCATCACACTGGCATACTTGGCAAACCAGGTAAGTACAGAAACCCTTTTCAAGATTTAAAAAATGGAGCAACACTGGTCAGCATTTGGTACCGTGAATATAATACACCTACTGAAAATCTTCCCATACATCATGAAAACTTGAAGGTAATTTGTATGGCTTGAAATGTCTTCATTTTAGAATATTATGCACAAAAGGGCCTCTTCAGGAACAGAAAAGTGGCATTTTCTGTGTTTCAACTATAATTTAGAACCCAACTGGCTTTTTATGTTATATTAAGTAAATTATACTTCAAGTTCCAGAGTATGTGGGGCATAAAATCCTGATTCAAGTTTTATATGATGAAAAGTTCTAGTAAATACTCCTCTTAATATATGGCTTATCAATATTCTCAGAGTCAGTCTAATCATCCAAGAAAAAGTAGTTTCCACTCTTCTTTTGTTCTACATCCTTAATTGAATTAAGTTTGTTTATTCGTGGCCTATAGTTGTTTGGATCTCTTCTGAATGTAATTTCAAGCTGAGATAAAAATTTATTCATGCCAGCCAAAAGGGTTTGAGGACTGTTTGCAACTGTGTTCTTAGATGGAACACCATCAAAAACGATGATGCAATCCGCTAGATAGGTGGCCATGATGAAGTCATGTTCCACAACAAAGGCTGTCTTTTTTCTTGGGGTATGAAACGTTTGACAACTCGAGCTGCCATCAGTCTTTGCTCAGAATCCAAATATGCAGATGGTTCATCAATTAAATAGACATCAGCAGGTTTGCCCAAACAAAGGGCTAAAGCTACTCGCTGTAGTTCACCACCAGATAATGTCTGCACCTCTTGATCAATGATGTTTTCAATTTGCAGAGGCTTCATTACATCGGTCACAAATTGTGGGTGAGTATAAGCATCTCTTATCTTTTCATGTAGTAACTGGCGAACACTTCCAGTTGATTTGCGACTAATTTTCTGTGGATAACTGACATTTAGAACTGGTACTTCTCCTCCTTCCTCAGGTTTAAGTCTTCCAGCAAGCATTCTGATAAATGTCATTTGACCCGTTCCATTTTCCCCCAGCATCACCATAATTTCAGAATCTGTAAACTCTCTAGCTACAATTGCTAGCTCAAACTCTCCCATTTTTTTCTTCATTCCTGGATATTTATACATACACATCTTTTTAACTTCTTCTTCATTTGCAAGGGGACAGTGGGATCTATTTTGGACCAAAAAGATGAAACAAAGACACAGGCAGTTGTATGTCAGCAGCTTGATTTAATCCACCTAAAAGAATGAAATGTTGAAGATCTTTCAGGAGGGGAGTTGCAGAGATTTGCTTGTGCTGTCGTTTGCATACAGAAAGCTGATATTTTCATGTTTGATGAGGCTTCTAGTTACCTAGATGTCAAGCAGCGTTTAAAGGCTGCTATTACTATACGATCTCTAATAAATCCAGATAGATATATCATTGTGGTGGAACATGATCTAAGTGTATTAGACTATCTCTCCGACTTCATCTGCTGTTTATATGGTGTACCAAGCGCCTATGGAGTTGTCACTATGCCTTTTAGTGTAAGAGAAGCCATAAACATTTTTTTGGATGGCTATGTTCCAACAGAAAACTTGAGATTCAGAGATGCATCACTTGTTTTTAAAGTGGTTGAGTGAGTTTCTTAATCCTGAGTTCCAATTAGATTGTACTGGGGCCTGATAGACTGTTTATTACTATTTCAGTTCTTTTGCATTTTCTGAGGAGTGTTTTACTTCCAATCATATGATTGATTTTAGAATAAGCATCATATGGCACTGAGAAGAATGTATATTCTGTTGATTTGTGGTGGAGAGTTCTGTGTATGCCTATTAGGTCCACTCCAGAGCTGGGTTCTAGTCCTGAAAATCCTTGTTGATTTTCTGTCTCATTGATCTGTCAAATGTTGACAGTGGGGTGTTAAAATCTCCCATTATTATTGTGTGAGAGTCTAAGTCTCTTTGTAGGTCTCTAAGAACTTGTTTTATGAATCTGGGTGCTCCTGTATTGGGTGCATATATATTTAGGATAGTTAGCTCTTCTTGTTTTCTTTACCATTATTTAATCCCTTCTTTGCCTTTTTTGATCTTTGTTGGTTTAAAGTCTGTTTTGTCAGAGACTAGGATTGAAACGCCTGCTTTTTTTTTTTTTTTTTTTTTTTTTGCTTTCCATTTTCTTGGTAAATTTTCCTCCATCCCTTTATTTTGAGCCTATGTGTGTCTTTGCTCATGAGATGGGTCTCCTGAATATAGCACACCAAAGGGTCTTGACCCGTTATCCAATTTGCCAGTCTGTGTCTTTTAATTGAAGCATTTAGCCCATTTACATTTAAGATTAGTATTGTTATTTGTGAATTTTTTCCTGTCATCATGATGCTATCTGGTTATTTTGCACACTAGTGGATGCAGTTTCTTCATGGTGTCATTGGTCTTTATATTTTGGTGTGCTTTTGCAGTGGCTGTACCAGGTTTTCCTTTCCATATTTAGTACTTGTTTCAGAGGCTCTTGCAGGGCAGGCCTGGTAGTAACAAAATCCCTCAGCATTTGCTTGTATGAAAAGGATTTTATTTCTCCTTTGCTTATGAAGCTTAGTTTGGCTGCATATGAAATTCTGGGTTCACAATGCTTTTCTTTAAGAATGTTGAAAGGAGTATAAATCATGCTGCTATAAAGACACATTCATACATATGTTTATTGCAGCACTATTCACAATAGCAAAGACTTGGAGCCAACCCAAATGTCCCTCAGTGATGGACTGGATTAAGAAAATGTGGCACACATACACCATGGAATACTATGCAGCCATAGAAAAGGATGAGTTCATGTCCTTTGTAGGGACATGGATGAAGCTGGAAACGATCATTCTCAGCAAACTATCGCAAGGACAGAAAACCAAACACCACATGCTCTCACTCATAGGTGGGAATTGAACAATGAGAACACTTGGACACAGGGTGGGGAGCATCACACACCGGGGCCTGTCGTGGGGTGGGTGGAGGGGGGAGAGATAGCACTAGGAGATATACCTAATGTAAATGACGAGTTAATGGGTGCAGCACACCAACATGGCACATGTATACATATGTAACAAAGCTGCAAGTTGTGCACATGTACCCTAGAACTTAAAGTATAATAAAAAATGAAATAAAATGGCAAATAAAGGATTTGCTCTTAAAGTTTCTGAAAAAAATACAAATAAATAAAGTTTATAGCTCAAAGAAAAGATTCTGTTCTTTTGAAACTGCATTAAGAATGAAAGAGGAGACATTAAAATCTGACAAGACTTTATTTTCTTAATTGAACATTTCAAATCCAGGACCAACAAGTTACTGGGAGCTGTTGATTACTTACTTAACTGTGAATAAACTTTACAGTTAAATGTCACAAATGGACAAAGTGTAGGCAACTTGAAAACACAATCCAGTTCTCCTGGCCTTATCTTGTATTTGGATCCTTTCACCTTCTCAAAGTCATTCATCAGGAGACTGGCAAAGAGCCCTGTCATCTCAAATTCCCAGTGTTTACTTATAAACACAGGAAGTTCAAATTTCTTAGAATTAAGCCTAATGCAGAACCTGCCTTCCGTGGAATGAATTCTGCAAGTTTGTAAAGAACCTACATGAAAAATACCTGAAAGAACATGTACACCAATGAATATCTTACTGAATCAGATCCCACTAAGAACCCAGAGTCATTCAGACATTATGTGTAAAATCTTTTTATCTGCCTGTGAAGAAAACTCTGCTAAACAAATTAATACCATGCAGATAAGAATTCTAGAGAGATATTTAAGGGATTCAATAGTTCCAGAACTGACCAACTGTTTCAAGCCCTTTTCTGGGACCTGTGTTGTTAATTGGTGCAGTGTGATTTCAGGATAATTGTCCTCACATTCTAGGTGGCTATTGTCTGCAAGTAATCCGAATGCCTTTAAAAAACAAAACAACGCAAATATGTATTGTTCCATGCCTATACTCTAAGTGACCTGTATAGCACCATTCATCAAGTCTTAGCCAAAACCCCATAAATGGAAGACTGAGGGGTCTACGGGTAGGGCAGTTGCTGGAGAAGACCTTCTCCCCAATTATATGAGCCTGAAAATAATGCTCCTCTTTTTGCTGGAAAAAAAAAAGAATGTTGAATATTGGCCCCCAATATCTTCTGGCTTGTGGAGTTTCTGTTGAGAGGTCCACTGTGAGTCTGATCAGCTTCCCTTTGTAGGTGACCTGACCTTTCTCTCTGGCTGCCCCTAATATGTTTTCCTTCATTTCAACCTTGGAGAATCTGACGATTATGTGTCTTGGGGTGAGCTTCTCATGGAGTATCTTATTGGTGTTCTCTGTATTTCCTAAATGTGCGTGTTGGCCTGCCTTGCTAGGTTGGGGAAGTTCTCCTGGTTAATGTCCTGAAGTGTGTTTTGCAGCTTGTTTCTGTTCTCCCTGTCTCCTTCAGGTACTCCAGTGAATTATAGATTTGTTTTTTTTTTTTTTTTTTACAAAGTCCCATATTTCTTGGAGGCTTTGTTCATTCCTTTTCATTCTTTTTTCTCTAATCTTGTCTGCATGCCTTATTTCAGCAAGGTGGTCTTCAAACTCTGATATCCTTTCTTTTGCTTGGTCGATTTGGCTATTGATAATTGTGTATGCTTCACAAAGTTCTCGTGCTGTGTTTTTCAGCACCATTAGGTCATTTATGTTCCTCTCTAAACTGATTATTCTAGTTAGCAGCTCCTTTAACCTTTTATCAAGGTTCTTAGCTTCTTTGCATTGGGTTAGAACATGGTCCTTTAGCTCAGTGGTGTTTTTTATTACCCATTTTCTGAAGCCTACTTCTGTCAATTCGTCCATCTCATCCTCTGTCCAGTTCTGCACCCTTGCTGGAGAGGTGTTGTGATCATTAGGAGGAGAAGGGGCACTCTGGCCTTTTGGGTTTTCAGCATTGTTGTTGTTGTTGTTGATTCTTTCTCATCTTCATGAGTTTGTCTAGTTTTGATCTTTGAGGCTGCTGAACCTTGGATGTGGTTTTTGTGGGGACTATTTTATTGTTGTTGTTGCTTTCTGTTTGTTTGTTTTTCTTCATTGGTCAAATCCCTCTTCTGTAGGGCTGCTACAGTTTGCTAAGGGTTCACTTCAGGCCCTATTCATCTGGTTTGCTCCCTCGCCTGGAGATTTCACTCAAAGAGACTGGAGAACAGCAAAGATGCATGCCTGCTCCTTCTTCTGGGATCTCTGACCTCGAGGGGCACCAACCTGATGCCAGTAGGATTGCTCTTGTACAGGGTGTCTGACAACCCCAGTTGGAGGATCTCACCCAGTTGGGTGGCACAGGGAACAGGACCAGTTTCATGAAGCACTTTGATTGTCCCTTGGTGGAGGGGGTGTGGTTTGCTGGGGGAAAAGCTACTTGCCTGGGCTGCCCAGGTTTCTCAGAACTACCAGGAGGAAAGGCTAAGTCTGCCTGTCCACAGATACTGTGGCCACCCCTCCCCCTGCGGGCTCAGGCTCAGGGAAATCCAGGTTCTGTCCCTGAGACCCTAGCTGAAGTTGTTGGAGTTCCTGCTGGGAAACCCCACCCAGTGAGGAATAATGGGTCAGGGTCAGTTCTGGAGAGGCACTCTGGCTGCAGTCTGTCACAGCTGGTGTGTTGGGCTGTGGGGGACACCTCTTGGGACCAAGCTGTCCAGCCTCCCTGGCTGCAGCAGGGGAAAAGCACAGACTGGCGCTATAGAGATGGATGCCGCCCTTCCCCCACCCAGGGAGCTTAGCCTGTTAGGCAGTTGTGAGTCCCAGTGCTGGCTGCTGCCCTCACACAAGGGGCTCAAAGGGCTTCCACAGCAGGCAGCAGCAGCTGTGGTGCTGGTTGCCCCTCACCCAGGAGCTAGGCAGACTTAAGCAGCTTTCATCTAAGAGGCTGTTGAGAATCTGTGCAGCTCTGGGGTTGAGATCCTAGGCACCAGTGGTGTGGGTTCAAGAGTGGGATCTTCCAATCCGTGAGTTGCACAGATCCATGGAAAAAGCATGGTTTCCTCAGCTGGGTAGCACACTCACTCACCACCTCCTTTGGCTGGAGGAGTGGGGGTTCCCCTGCCCCATGTGGCTCTCAGGTGGGCCGCAACACCACTCTGTTCTTCCTTCCTCTCTGTGGATCACTCCAGCCGCCTAGTCAGTTCTGATGAGAGAACCCAGATACCTTGGTTGCCAGTGAAGGATTCACATGCTAATTATGGTTCTTTTTGATGGGAGCCTCCGAATGCCACTGTTTCTAGTTGGCCATCTTTGCCCCACACCCTGTTTTCCTTTTTGATGTAGGTATTTACAGCTATACATTTTTCTCTAAGCACTACCTTGCCTGCATTTTATTAATTTTAATTCATAGTGTTTTCATTTTCACTCAGCTCAAAATATTTTCTAATTCCTCTTTTGATATCTTCTTTGACCCATTGGTTATTTAATAGTGTGTTATATAGTTTCCATATATTAGAGATTTCTTAAATTTCTTTCTGTTAATATTCTCCAATTTTACTACATTATAATGAGAGAACATACTTTGTATGATTTTAATCCTTTTAATTATTGAAACTTGTTTATGGCCTAACATATGGTGGGGAATTTTTCATGTACACTTGAGAAGAATGTGTATTTCACCATCATGGGCGGAGTGTTCTAGAAATGTCTGTTAGATCTAGTACGTGTGTAGTGTTGCTCAAGTCTTCTATTTCCTGGTGGATTTTCTGCCTAGTTGTTCTGCCCATTATTGAAAGTATAGCATAAAATTTCCACTATTATTATTAAATTGTCTATTTTTTGCACTTGTTGCTGTCCATATTTTGCAGCTTTGTTTTTAGGTGCATATATGCTTATAACTGTTATAGCTTACTCATAAATTGGCACTTCTACTCCTCTTTATCTTTAGTAACTTTTTTTTGTTTTAAAGTCTAGTTGTGTTTCTTTTTTTTTTTTTTTTTCCTGATATTACTGTAGCCACTCCATCTTTCTTAGGGCTGCTGTTTGCAAAATGTATTGCTTTCTGTCCTTTTGCTTTGAATCTATTCGTATCTTTGAATCTTTAGGGCATCTCTTGTAGATAGCATATATGAATAATGTTTTCTAAATCCAGTCTAATATCTTCTGCCTTATGATTGTTTATTCTATTCACATCTAATGTCATTAATGATATAGTTGGACTTATGCCTGCCATTTTACTTTTTGTTTTCCATATGTCTCATGTATTTTTGTTCCCCATCCCTCTTTACTTGTTTCTTTTGCATTAAGTGAATATTTTCTAGTCAAACATTTTAAGTTTTCTAATTATTTATTCACTTGATAGTTTTGAGTTGCCTTTTTAGTGGTTGCTTTAGAATTTACAATATGTATGTTATCTGATTTTACTTCAGATTTATACTAACTTAATTCCAGTGAGATATAGAAACAATATTTTTATGTAGCTCTATTCTCTCATCCCTCTTTTTGTGCCATTATTGTTGTACATATTGCATTTATAATGTTACAAATCCAATAATACATTGTTATAGTTATTACTTTACATAATTACTGTATATGTTAAAAGCTGAAAAAGAGCAACTACATATTTAGTTCTTTTACTTTTTGCTTTCCATATGTCTCAAGTATTTTTGTTTTCCCATTCCTCTTTAGTTGTTTTTTTTTTTTTTCCCCTTGAGACAAAGTCTCACTCTGTTGCCCAAGCTGTGCAACAGAGTGAGTGCACACAGTGCAGTGGCACAACCTTGACTAACGGCAACCTCTGCCTCATGGGCTCAAGCAGTCCCCCCACTTCAGCCTCCTGAGTAGCTGGGACCACAGGCACGTGCCACCATGCCCGGCTAATTTTTGTATTTTTTGTAGAGATTTGGTTTTAACATGTTGCCAGGCTGGTCTTGAACTCCTGGGCACAGTGATTCACCTACCTTAGCCTCCCCAACAGCTGGGATTACAGGCATGAGCCACCACATTCAGTCTATAGATTTTTTTAAAATTATACTTTAAGTTCTGGGATACATGTACAGAACGTGCAGGTTTGTTACATAGATATACACGTGCCATGGTAGTTTATTGCACCCATCAACCCGTCATCTACATTAGGTATTTCTCCAAATGCTATCCCTCCCCTAGCCTCCCACACACTGACAGGCCCCAGTTTGTGATGTTCCCTTCCCTGTATCTATGTGTTCTCACTGTTCACCTCCCACTTATGAGTGAGAATATGTGGTGTTTGGTTTTCTGTTCCTGTGTTAGTTTGCTGAGAATGATGGTTTCCAGCTTCATTCATGTCCCTGCAAAGGACATGAATTCATCCTTTTATATGGCTGCATAGTATTCCATGCTGTATGTTTTCTATATCATTTCTGTTCTTCTTATTTTTTCCTATGGATTCAAGTTACCATATGGTATCATTTTTTTACTCCAATACAACTTTGCTCCCACCCACCCACTTGGTGATGCTTTTATTAAATATATTATATTTCTACATGTTATAAGCTGAAAGCAAAGTATATATATACTGTTATATACAATTTTTTTACATCAGCTGAGAGATGAAAAAGGAAATATGTATTTATATTATCTTTTGCAATTACATAATTATCTACACTGATGGTCTGGCTTTTGAGTAGATATGAATTTGCATATGGGTTTATTTGCTTTCAGTTTTCAAAAAATACTTTAGTAATTTTTAAAGTGGATTTGTTAGACATTAATTATCCCAGTTTTATTTATCTAGGAATGTCTTTGGTTTGGCCTGAGTTTGGAAAGATAGTTTTTCTAGATATAAGATCCTTGGTTGAGAATA
This sequence comes from Pan troglodytes, assembly GCF_028858775.2. Taxonomy (NCBI): domain Eukaryota; kingdom Metazoa; phylum Chordata; class Mammalia; order Primates; family Hominidae; genus Pan; species Pan troglodytes. The sequence continues at coordinate 56,921,080 of NC_072398.2, read as the reverse complement.
TTTTTTATGAAGTTTGACTGCCATCTCACTGCATTCTGGCCATTGTTTCTTGTAATGACTCAACTGTAAATTTTATTGTGGTCCACAATGTAAGTTGTTTTTCTCTTGATGCCTTTAACATTTTCTCTTTGTTTTGACTTTGAGCCTTTTTACTCATATTTCTAACTGTGGATCTCTTTGCATATATCCTACTTGGAGTAAGTTGAAATTCTTGGATATGTAAAATGTTTTTCAGCAAATCTGGGAAATGTTAGGAGTTTTTAAAAAATTTTTTTGCTCTTTGTTCCTATTTTTCTTCGAGTATTTCCATTATGCATGTATTAATTCATTTAATGAGTCTCACATTTCTCTTAAGGTCGGTTAATTTTATTTTCCCTCTGTTATTTAGATTGCATAATCTCTTGATCTATTTTCAAGTTCACTAATTCTTTCTCTCGTCAATTCACATCTTCTGTTTAACCCTTTGATGAATTTTCTTATTTCATGTATTGTACTTTTAAACTCATAATTTCAACTTAGTTCTTGCTTTTTAAAAATTTTCTAGTTCCTAATTTATGTTATTTTTTTAACAAGACATTGTCTTCATACCCTTCTTTCTCTAAGCATAGTTCCGTTAGTCCTCTGAACATGTTAAGAGTGGTTATTTTGAAATCTTCTTCTGTTGAATTTGTCATATCATCCTTCTCATAGTTTCTGTAGCCAGCTTTTTCCTATATGTTTCACAATTTTCTGTCTTTTTGCTTGTCTCATAATTTTTTGTTGAAAACTGTACAGTTTAAGTCATATATTGCAGCAATTCTGAATACTGATTTGCCTCTCTCCTCTCTGGGTTTGTGGTTGTTTACTAGTATTTGTTTTGTGACTTAGTTATCATCTTTCAGTGAGGTCTATTTCTCCCATGCTATGAAGCCTTTGGTGTCACTCCTTATAGGGCATATTATTGGGCTTGTATATGGCCATCTGTGATTACAGTAGTAGTAGCAGGGATGTATTTTGATCTTTCTTTTCTTAATTTCTCTGTTAAACTCTCTACCTCATTTGGCATCACAGCTAAAAGTTAGTCTCTGCTGTTTACTGGCTGGTCGCTTTATTATTTTCAATAGTGTCTGATACACAAATTTCTCAGCAGTATGATTCAACTACATTTATGCAGGGGTAATTTTTGACACCAATTTAAGGTTTGTCCTGATCCCAGGAGATCTCTTCTCAACTGACTAATTTTCTTTTTATCTGTTGAACTATCTGGCTTATAATTTAACTTGTTGTTCTTAAAGAACATTTGAGAGCACCCTTAGGCTTGAACTTCCTCACACTCTGTTTCAAATAAAGTCAGCTCTAGGGAAAGATTCAGAGCTATTTTTTAGTGATTGTTTTACCCCCTGATCAAAATTCTAAGCCACTGCTCTTGAAAGTTGGTGTAGCAAAATCTTTTGTCTTTCGTGGATTGCCTCGTCGGGATGGAACTTCTTCCCTATAAGAAAGTTGAGATGAATATACTCAGGGACACAGGATTCTCATCCTATTATGCCTAGGACAGAACCTCCATTCTACAGGTAGGCGATTGGTGTAGGAAGGGAGCCCCTAACTTCCAGAGAATACTTACGAGGAATTTAACTTTTTCAACTCGAAGTTAGAGGGCATAATAAATGCTGTTGGCCTGTTCCTTCCGATGAGGTATGCTAACCCATAATTGGGAGATAGAGAGAAGCCCATCTTTTCAGCCACACCCTATCAAGTGGAGCTTCCATCAGGCTGAGCAGGAAGGGTGAAAGGAGGAAGTGGATGTTTATTCCAATGCCACAGATCGTTGCTGCTCTTATCACATTTAGTGGATTGTCTTGAATAAACATTTCTTAATTTGCTCTATGCTCTTAGAACTATTTTAAGAGAATATAGTTATTTCTAGAACAGTTTTCTCCAGCTTTGCTGGTTTTACTGGAGAGTAGGTCTGTGGAATGCCTCACATTTTTGCCTCACTTGCCACATTACACACCTGCTCCCACTTTGCCTTCCATCATGAGTAAAAGCTTCCTGAAGCCTTATCAGAAACTGAGCAGCTGCTGCTGCCAGGCTTGTACAGCCTGCAGAACCGTGAGCCAAATAATAAACTCTCTCTCTCTTTCCATATATATATATATATACACATATATATATTCTTTTCTGGATATATACATATGTGTGTGTGTATATATATACATATGTGTGTATATATATATACATATGTGTGTATATATATACATATGTGTGTATATATATACACACACACATATATGTGTATCTATACACACACATAAATATGTATATGCATATACACATGTATATGTATATGTGTATATGTATAGACACATGTACATGTATATGTATATATACACACATATGTATATATCCAGTTTAAGTATTATTTGTAGCAATGCAAAATGGACTAATACACTTCACAAGAGAGAAGACTGATTAGTTTGTCCCTATCATGTGGGTAGTGTGGAGATTTTACATAATGACTTCACCAAACAGTTCTAGTTCATAATAAACTGCAACTACAATGATTTTCTTAAAATAATCATTGCATATAGACATAATATATATTCATTACTTGCCTACAGTCAATTCTTTTACGTATATAATGAAGATAAAACATTGATACTTAAAGCGGGAGAATGAAGAAACAGTCATTTACAGTTTGGTCATCAATTTTACTCCATTATCTGTATCTCAACTTTTTGGTCCAAATCATAGTTTGTGCATATTTAATTATTTTCATTGAATGGGAAAACACAGCTTTCATCAAAATCCACTTTTATGTCGAATTTCTCTTTGAACCTGAAAGAATTTTCTTATGCTTGATACAAATTACTCTTGCTCAAATTTAAATGAATTTCCTTTGTTCTGTTTTTAGCAGTCAGATCAAGCACTATATTGCAGAATGAAAGTAACACAAAATATTACTATTATTTCTCAAATATGTCATAGTCACTTTAAATTCTTTTTTTTCCTCTCAGATTTTTAGCCATTTTTCTCATCATGAGGTCACTGCAATTCTAATAAGAGATACAGAGAAACCCTCAAAATTATTCTTAAAAAGAGTCTTTAACAAAGCTATATACTAATGGGTTGCTTGGACTGTATTTTTAAGTTGTATATTGCATATAATAGAAAAATTATCTCCATACCTCACACAAGACAGGGAAATAACTATAGGGTTATATCCCTTGCATAATTGATTTCTAAATTTTAGAAATGTTATGATTATGTCACTAAGTAATTTGCAAATCAATGGCTCCTAAGGGTCTTGTATCCTTTGGAAAAAGCTATATTTAACAGTTCGTTTATATTGTATTTTCCTAAATGCAAAATATCTACAGTGCTGCTAGAACACCTGGCTTTAGGGTCATCCAGTGAAACTAATTTGAAACATATCTTAGAAATGTTTACTTTTCCAACTACATTATGTGAAAAATAGTGTATCTATGCTTTTATGTAGATATATGACCACACTATTTTTACATGTGCATTAGTACTAGATGAGAAATGTCTGAATTGTCTATATGTCAAATCCCAAGTGATTTACAGGAAGAACACCTGATACTGTACCTAACACAAGGGTTCTCCTTAACCCTTGCCATGATGGCCATAGAATCTTTCTCCAATTCTATGCTAAAGCCTTTCTACTACACAGTTAGACCAACTTATCAATTACAGAAGTTTCATCTAGGCAGATAAAACTCTCAACGTATTCTAAAATTTCAAGAGGGCCTTGAAAATTAGAATAATTCTTAAGTCTCAATAGTTCTAAGTCCCCAGAACTGAACATTATAGAAATCTGTAAGTGAAGATTGCCAGTCACATAAGATCATGATTTATTCTTTCAAGCATTCATAAATGCAATAAAAGATTTGCTGAAAGCTAACTACATGCTAGGTGACATAAGACAAATATCATTTAATATCTTCAAGACACTTAATATAGGTTTGTGTATATTTATAAACTAACAAGGGTAATAAGTATCATGATTGCTTTAATAAAAATCTGATTAAGGTAATAGAGTATAAAGAGAATCCTAAACAATTCACGGGGTGGCAAATGAGAGGACACAAACAGAAAAAAAGCTACTGAACGTAGACACATAAACATAAATTGATCTTACGCATTTGGGTAAACACAGGATTATACTGCAGCTGGAGAGGAATTTAAGAGAGAGAACAGCAGGTAGGAGAAAGGTTTCATATGCTGTAGCATGCCTAATGGCAATGAGAGCAAGTAATAAACTTTGAGCTGGTTATTGAAAATATCAGTGTTGAATTTAGGATAATTACGTTAGCAATAGTATAAGTGATGAATTGGAATTGGAGACAGAGGGGATTGAAGGTAAGACTGTAATCAGAGAAACCAGTTTGGAGAGCAATTTAGAAATATTCAGAGACAATTAACTGACCTAATTAAGAGTTTAAGAAAGCAAGAACAACTGGACTTAGTAGTCCCATGTTTGGAGGCGAGAGAATGAAGAGGAGGTATATTAAAAATATGTAATTTAGAAAACTTGATAAGAAATAATATTAGTTGTTGAATAGCAGAAATAACCTTTTAGTTTTAGTCCCAGATTTCATTAATTCAGCTAAGGCCTTTTATTATCAATCACTGTACTAGGTGTTGGAGATAAAAAGATGAATAAACAAGTCCAAACCCAGCCATTAAGGAATTGAACATGTAAACATAAAACAAATATGAAAACAACTAAATGAAACACTGTACAAGCATTTTAGTGGAATAACCACATTGCACAGTACAAACACATAGAGGAAAGGGGAAAGAGGAGGAAGTAAATGCAGGCAGGTTTAAACTGAGGGAGGTAAGCAGACCCAAATGAGATGAAGAGGTATGAGTTATATTATAGAAATTCTTACATTCTAATGTTAAAAAAATTGGACTCTAACCTGTAATTATATATCCATGGGAGAGTTTTAAGCATGCTAGGATATGAATATTAGAAAGATTAATTAAAAGATTATTTGAGTGGTGTGTTTGTTAGGCCATTTTTGTACTGTTATAAAGAAATACCTAAGGCTGAGTAATTTATAAGATAAGATGTTTAATTGGCTTACAGTTTTGTAGGCTTTACAGGAAGCATGGTGCTGGCATCTGCTTCTGGTGAGGGCCTCAGGAAACTTACTCATGGCAGAAGGTGATAAGAGAGAAAAGGGCAAGGTGCCATACTTTTTTAAACAACCATGTCTCATGAGAACTCACTCACTATTGCTAGGACAGCACTAAGGGGATGGTGCTAAACGATTCATGAGAAATCCACCCCAGTGATCCAATCACTGCCCAACAGGCCCTAGCACCAACACTGGGGATTACTTCTCAACATGAGATTTGAAGAAGACATCCAAAATATATCAGGTGAAATTATAGAAAACATAATTTCAAGAAAATTGAAGGGTAAGCATGACATAGGAGGCTACCAAAATTTTGAGTCAAACATCTGAATTAAACAAATGGCAGGAGGGAAAAGAAATAGAGATGAGATAGGGGGCAGTGGTTCAGAAAATATAACTGATTCGTTACACATTGTAAGGGAAAGCATCCTGTTGGATAAGCCATCCTACTGGATAAAGGATTCTATTGGATAAAATTTATGATTATAGGACTGTTTTGATGGTGGTATGGTCAACTAGAATAAGGAATTCTAAAGAAGAAAAGGTTATTAGGTTAATTTGTGGTCAGTATAGTGAAAATATAATTCAATTTCTTTCCATGCCTGTGCCTATTCATTGAAATGTAACTTTCCGTAGTCCGTTAAGTGGGCAGGATAATCGACATCCTAACTGTAAATAATTGGACAAAATCTACAATCCTGACCAAAGATGGATTAGTCATAATCCTTTCCCTGAAATCGTAAGAAGAAGACAACTGCCTTTGATTGACTAAACTGGGCTTGAAACAATTCTACTCCTAGATATGTTCCTAACCAAAATTCATGCACATGGGCACCAAAAGGCATGTACTAGTGTCAATTCCAGTATTAGCTGCAATAGCTTCAAGCAAGAAATAACCCATCGAATATTCATCCAAAGTCAAATGATGACCGTATTGTAAATTCCTCACACAAGGGAATAATATGCAGCCTTAAAGAACTGCAGCTAAATCTAGCAATATTGATCAATCTCAAAGACACTTTGTTGGTTAAGTAAACCAACCTAAATCAATTTATAAATTCCAAGAAATCCAATTCAAAACTTTAATTGTGTTTTTGAGTGATTTAGTTTAAAATGTATATGGCATAAAAATGTATTCAAATATATAAGTTAACCTACAAGAAAGAAAGAGATGCTATTATTATATTAAGTTATAGCAGTCATTAATGCTGTTTACTGAACATTTATTTTCATGCTGTGATCACAGGTTAGGATGTAACTTCCTGGATTTTTGTTTTGGATGATAAATTATAAGTCAAACTTAGGTATGACACTTCTGGACTGGAGCATTCATTTAATTATCAGCATGAAAACTTCTAGTTTGTTCTTCCCTCTGGCTTGTGAATGGCCTCACACAGTTTCAGGTTTCAGTAAAAACCACTGTTCCTGAGTTACTAAGACAATTGGAGTATCTTGCAGACCTTCAGTGGATCTGCAGCATGAGTGAAAAGTAAACCTCTCGTTCTAAGCCGCTGATGTTTTCAAGTTGTTTATTACCACAGCATAACATAGCCTGCTCTGACTTATTGAAAAGCCATTGGTGCAAAAAAAGACTAATGGACCAATGAATAAAATGGGTAGTTCACAGACATATATATACAAACACTCTATGAACAGGGTACACTACAAATCTAGAAGAAAAGAATTGTTTGGTGTGGGAAAACTGGTTCACTACATGGATGAATATAAAACTTGATGCCTACCTAAGACCACACAAAAAACGGGAAGCCTAGGTGGTGGATTAAAAGCCAAATTTAGAAGAAATGTTCAGTAGAAGAAATGTTGAAAAATTATTATGACCAAAAAAATCACTTATTAAGTAAAAATTTCAAAACACAAGCCAAGAAGCAAAACGTATAAAAATAAACCTGGAAATCAATCAGAAAAAGCCTGCAATCTCAAAACAAAAATAAAGGACACATCAGTCACTTTCCAGCAGAGAACCAAAAACATTGACAAATAGAAGATGAGGTGTTCAAAAGTATAGTGGTCAAAGAAATGCAAATTAAAGCAATAATGCTGTATTACTTCTTTTAGAAAGTTGAATAATTCTAAGTGTAAAGGATGTAGAATCCCTCATTCCTTGCTATGGAAGGATAAAATTGATTAGATCACACTGGAGAACAGTCTTGGTTTATTTAGTTAAATAAAATATACACAATTCTCCTCCTAATAACACAACACAAAGGTAGTCTACAGGACATGCAAACAGCTGTTCACTGAAGAATTGTTGATAGAGATGGGGCGAATAGATGGGCAAATTCTGGTAGAGGCCGTGAGTACTGTAAGGCAGTTGGAAGCAACATAACAGACAAAAACCTAGGAATGTGAATGATCTCAGAAATAAAATGATTATTTTAAAATGGAAACTATATTTTGTCATATAATTCCAGTTATGTATACTAAATGTCTGCAGACAAAATAATCATTTGAGAAAGAACATAATTAAATACTAAATATGCAATAAGCACAACAAAAATGGTTGTCTGTGTTTGGGAAGAATGGGAGTCAGGTATAGAGATAGAAAATAATAAACAGGCAAATAAAAAAAGGAAAAAATACTGTTGGTTTTCAAATGTTGACTATTTGCAAATTGAGAACTATGTATGCTACCAAAACCAATAAGAAATGCCATTTGTTGAATTAACAATTTGAGACTAGTTTTAATGATCTATATAAAACATCTAAGATGGGGAAATAAAAATATGTTACAGTAATATATGCCTGTGTTATAATTGTGATGGGCAAACCAGTTTGATCCAGGTGTTATCAGAATAATTTGCATGTATGAATTCCAAAGTGCTTCCAGAATTCAATGTGGACTTTCACAAGACATCTTAAACTTATGTGTGCATTGTAAAAAGATTTTTAAAAATTTAAAACCAAAGCTTTGCCATGCCCACTCTCAAATTTTATTTACTTCCTCCTTCTTTCACTGCTATCTGCCTGTTCTGCTTATCTCTCAAACATTAGGTCACTCGTTCTAATAGAATATATATCCCTATGATTGGTGTTAAGGATAATAGATATAAGCAACAAGAATATGAAAAATAACTTGAGCTATGATTTTGCATTCTTACTATGTTGTTGTAAAGTGCTGAGATATATGCAAACACCTACATCATTTACTAAAAATTATATACACAAAGACAGGAAGAAATGACTGAGATGAATCTCTAGATACAGTTCTGTAGGCTGCCTGGATATAAGTGATTTGTGTGTTTAAATGTGTATGTATCTATTAATGAACCATTACTCCAGGAATAGAGGGCTAGATTAAGTCTGACATGTTTTATCAAATGCATTTTTAAAAATGTGAATTGGATAGACATCAAGAAAACAAAGAGAATCTATGTGGGAAGGAGTGATTCACGTTTCATGTGACCAGCACCAGTGAGACCAGTTGACTTCAGGAAGAATTGGCAGTTCTGGAGAGAAAGTGTGGCCTTTGCTAGTACAGGAGGTCTGGAAAAATGAATGTAAGTTGCAACAATTCAGAGTTGCCCTTTGGATAAATATTCATAGAGTGATTGTATTTCACAGGACATTGCTAGTCAATTTTATGTGATAAAGAAAAAGGGAAGAACACACTCAAGAGGAACCAAAGTTTAACATGTAACAGGATACATTTTATGTCAAAATAAAAATACAATAATTCACCATGAGGAGTAAGAGGACAAATAGAGCTATTAATGTTACATAAGCCAAGTGCTAAGCTTAGGAAATAGAAGAGTACTTACTGGTGTCACAGAACATTTTTAAGTGTTCTGAAGACATAATAGATTCTACATTTAAAATAACACAGATAATGTAGGAATTTAACTTGAAATGTAAACTCTATAATTACCATTTCATGTCTTCAATTGCTTATTGCAATAGCAATTTTCAGGAGCACATTACAGATCCCCTTTTTTAATCATTTGTCTCTCATTTTTTTCCTACAAGCAATATATTGCTGACAAAACATCACGACTCATTTCTTTTTCCATAAAATCCACTCTTATTTGTGTCTTGTTCAACATTAAATTTAAACATACAGCCTCTAATTTAGTGTCAGAATTCTGAAACCAAAACTATTCATACCTAATATATGTCTGTTTGATATCAAATTCTATTTTATCTTCATCTCAATCAATACTTTTCTCATCCTATCTAATAGCCCCTAGATAGTTGTATGTTATCATTAAACATTATTTTCTGTATTAATTTCTTCTGAAAAGTAATTGATCTTCAGCACCAAAAATGGCAAGCAATAACATAACCAAATTAGAGACTTGAGCATAAAAGTGTATTCTAGTAGATTTGTTTGAATACCTTGGTATTTGGTTCAGAATATTCTGAGCATATTCTCACCTTTAGCAGTTTTCCTTCTTTACTCACAGGAAGATTAATAACAGAATTATTAAAAATTAAAGAAATTATGTAATGCTTTATATAGTCTCTCTCTCTCTATCTATATGTATATATATATGAGATCTTCTTTTGATATATAATTATTTTTTCTTCAGTTACCCCAATCAAAAGTGGAAGCATGGAGGCCTTTCTTATTGTTGCTGTTTGATGACCACAACCTTAACTTCAGTTATAAACTTTTTAAAGAGAAGCAACTTTTGAACTAATATAATCCATTTTCAATCCATTTCCTAATCCATGTGTATTTCTTAAAGGTAATTACTAAATATACGTGTTAACCATGACCATCTAACACCATGGAAAAAAACTATACCTTAGTTCTGACACTAAGAACATCAGGCAATAAGGGTGACATTATTCTACAAATAGCTGCTACTTCCGGGGGAACATTTTTCTCTTTCAGGTGAAAGTAGATGTTTCTATATAGAATTAAACAGACTTTTTAGTCTTTAATCTTCCTTATTTTTTAGTACTAACCTTCACATTCACTTTACATGTCTTATAAAATGCCTAGCATTTTCCTGTGTGTTACTTCTTCCACAGCACAAATTAAAAATGAATGAAATAGAATAAATCCATTCCTCAGAAACAACACACATAATACAATAAAAAGATATACTGCACAATGCAATGTTAAAAAATCCAGAAAATAGTGCAATTAAAAATAACTAAAGATTAGCTTCTTTTCATCCACAGAGGTAATTAGGGAAAAAAAAAACCTCATATTTTAGGTCTCAGAAGACACATATTAGGATGCTTCCTTAAATGACTATACCTTGAATTTAATGTAAATTCCCAGAAAATATTTTGATTAAGAAATTCATTTTCTGAAAGTTATATTCCTTGCATTGAGACTGTTTTTAAAGTATATTTGTGACCTTCTTTCAAGGAAAGTGACAAAAGGCAAGTACAGAAGAAAAATTACCATAAAGCATGTTCTGTGTCTAAGTGTCATTGATACAGATGGCTAGTTAACAGTGCTGCTGCATTTTGATAACACTGGAGGAAATGCATGATTATATTTCAGCATTAGCAGATTGTCCTCTCTTTTGCTATGTTATACCTAAAACATTGGTCTTTTGCTTTTCTGTCCTTACATAGAGGTAAATTTTAATTTTTATTAAAAAAATCTGTCATTTAGAGCTTAGTGGATACAATAGTTTCTGTGGTTAGACTTTTTGAGTTTAGAAACATGCTCAGCAACCTACTAGACTGACCTTGAATATAATCCTTCTGTGTCTCATTTTCATCATCTGTAAAATGGGGCTATTAATAGTATCTCTCACGTAGGAGTCTCATAAGAATTAAAAGAAACAATACAACTGGTGAGAGTTCAATAAATGTAAGCTATTAAAGTAGTTTAATCTACAACAGAAAAGAGAAATGCAAAAATCTAATTATAATAATAATAAAACTAAAAATAAGTGGTAAAATAAATTTACAGGCAATGTTAGGGTGCATTTAAACCTGCCTGAATAAGTCGTCTCAGAGAAAGCCAAATAAATGAGAGGTCTTTTCAGTTGAGTGTTGAAGAATACATATATATATATATATATATATATATATATATATATATATACATCAAAATAGGCTTAGAGAATGGAATAAAAAGGTAAGGAGTTATGAAAGTGCATGTCACACTTTGAAAATATCATATAGTCTTGGTGATTGGAAAGGATATTTAAAAATAAACATCACTTTTTGATTAATGGTTTTATTTTCTTTGTAATGATGGCACTAAAACAAATGAGAAAATAATTGAAAATCCCTGTGCCTCCCTTTCCTTTGCTCAATTTTTCTATTTTTCTCTGTTTAAAATTTCTCCATTAGTAAAAAAAATTAACCTCTTTGAGTCAAGCAGACAAAAAAAATTTTGGCGAAGTCACAGAGATTTTTTTTTTTTTTTTTTTTTTTACTTAAGAGTTTTTTAAAAACCCCAAAAGTTTCTGGTGGAAGTGCTGACTTAAACTGAACTTCAGCTTCCATTAGGAAGTCTGAGTGAAGCTGTCTCGACAGAACTGGGCTTCATCAGCCCAGGTAATGATTTCAATACTGCTGTTTCCAAGTACTCCGGGCTGTGACCTCCTTCCTTGATCTTTCAGAGCTGTATCAGTGAGCACGTATTTGTCAGAAAAGTGCAGATATAAAATCCAATGCAGAAAAGCTTGTGAATTCACGGAAAGGCTTGTGGAACTTCCCCACTGAAGGTCCTGCCATCTAGATCTGCAAGGTCCTCCGGGATGGGTCAGTCTTATATAAGCAGTTGTCCACTTGATTTGATTTTATGGGTTCTTCTGCATGCTCTACCCCCACAACTATCCTACCTATTTTCCACTCTAGAGTGGAGCAGCCTTTCTAAAAACAACCTAGATACTGAATTGAATTTGGGATCAACACCTTCCATAAAACCTGCTGTTCTGGCAGAGGCCTGGGCAGTTCTCTTCAATGTCTTCTTAGGCTCTTCCTCCTGTTCTTTTCTTCCATTCACAATCCCAGGTCGGGTTCTCTATCATCAGCTACATATTTGAAATAAGGTTTAGAAGAAGACCCCAAATATCACTTCTTGTATATGAAACATGATTCCAGTGCCTCTGTTCTCAGCTCACACCTAGCACTGCAGTTCTCTACCTCCAAGTCACTCTATTGTATTATTCACCATTTCTGACTCTCCTTCTTATCATTTACAATTTAGTACAGGCTTTCTTCTAGATTAATTCTGTATAAGACCTGTGTTTTGGTAAAGGAGTTATCTCTACTCTCCATACTTTCTTCCATCATGTAAGTTCTCAATTGTATAATTATTTACCTATAGACGTTGTTAGTCTCTGAGCTCTTGGATGTGAAGGGACTTCTTTTAATTTTTTTTTTTTAACCTCAAAACCCAGCAAATATCTAGCACTAAAATAAGTGATCTATAAATGTTTTTTGAATTAACTAATTACCTGTTTTCCCTAAAATAACTTGCATACTAAATAAAAATGTTATATTAATTATTCATTTATCTGTATATAACCATTATCCTTTCACTACAATTTTTTTTTTTTTTTTTGAGACAGAGTTTCACTCTTGTCGCCCAGGCTGGAGTGCAGTGGCGCAATCTTGGCTCACTGCAACCTCCACCTCCCAGGTTCAAGTGATTCTCCTGCCTCAGCCTCCTGAGTATCTAGGATTACAGACAGTCACCACCACGCGTGGCTAATTTTTAAGTATTTTTAGTAGAGATGAGCTTTCACTATGTTGGGCAGGATAGTCTCAAACTCCTGATCTCAGGTGATCCACCCATCTGAGCCTCCTAAAGTGCTGAGATCACGGGCATGAGCCACCACGCCCAGCTTTTCACTACAATCTTTTTTAAAAATATAAATGCATTTTTGGTAAGTAGCGCATAAGTTTTTAATGTATTGCTATAAGTACCATTATTGTAATGTTTCTCTAAGATTGGAGTAAGTAGGATTTAAAGAAGAAGAATAAATGCAAAATTCTATATAGGATGCTAAGAACAAACGTTTTCTTTTCGAGACGGGTTCCATCTCTGTTGCCCAGGCTGGGATACAGTGTCATGACTCTCAGGCTCAAGTGATCCTCCCACCTCAGCCTCCGAAGTAGCTGGGACCACAGGCATGCGCCACTATGCCCAGCTAATCTTTTTATTTTTTACAGAAGGGATTTCACCATGTTGCCCAGGCTGGTCTCAAACTCCTGGACTCAAGTGATCTTCCCACCCTGGCCCCTCAAAGTGCTTGACATTTTAGGTATGAACCTCCATGTCTGGTCCTTTTCTAATTTTTAATTTCTCCAAAAATAAAGGTGTCCTTAAAGTTAAGGCAAAGGAGTCTTCAACATTACCACACCAGCCAACAGTGGTTGCTATTTGTGACAGGGAGCAAACTGCAGCTTCTAGCTACTTAGTGTCTGAGATAGATGGTATGGATTTTAATACAAATGTTGAAATTCACTTAAGCCTTTCACATTGTGAAGGTTAAGTGACCATTAAAATGGGAAAGTTCCATATGTCATTTTAGTACATAGACAAAAAAAGATACATCAACTACAAAACATAATCCATTAGGTTAATGATCTATGCTGAAGTTGCAAATACATATTAGGGAGGTGATTCATTGATTCCATCAACATTTCCTACAGCAACCTGCATTTTAGAGATCTAACGTTCGTTTTTCTTCGGATCATTGTGTAGTAAATGATGACTTAATTTCTCTGTCAAAATAGCATTCTCCATGCAAATCCAGAAGAATTGCATCAAGTAGCATCCTTGTGCAATATATTCCAATCCAAGCACATCTCAGCTCTTTCTCCGTTGCATTTTATTTTAGCAATGACAATTTTTTTATTACAGTATTTATGTATCAGGTATGCAACCCAAACAACAAAAAGGGCAACAAAACTGTGTTCTTGAACAGCTGCCAATGATGCAGTGTTAGGAAATAAACTTTAAAATTTTTCTTTTAAAAACCTTCTTCAAACAAGACATATTTCATGGAGGTTAACAGTTTGCCAGAGAAATGTGATATAAGCTGAAACACACTCTGGCTTTCTCAGGTATTGTGAATTTCTGATAATGTACATAAACTGGTTGATCTGGTAACTCTATGTGGATAAGAGGTGAAAGCTGAATACAGATAATTAGTACTCAAAGCGATGTGGATACTATTCCAAGCAGTGAATGGGATCTGAAATTTAAAAGTTTGGAATCTTTTATCGCCCAACAATGTGAAGGATGGGAGAGAGATGTCGAGTGCAGAGAATGGCAAGAAATGATACTAGAAAGGTACACTGGAACTAGATAGGAACCACATTTTAAGGTCCTCACGTTAAAGAGGACACATTTTTTTTTTCATAGAGTCGATAAAACACCAACAAAGATTTATAAGGAGTGGTAGGCAGTGTTTATAATTCTTGAAAGAGTCTGGTGATGAGGAACCCCATTAGGAAATTCATCGACAGTCCAACTGAAACACTGTGAGTAATGAGGATAAGGTGGGTAGACAGGGAGATGAGACACCAAGAAGAGAATTGTGTTTTAAATAGAGTCTAACTAGACAGAAAAGGTAAGAGAGAAAGTGAAGTCTAGGATAATTCTAAATTTTCTGGCTAACACTGCATATATTGTGATATAATTAGGAAAGAAGAAAAGTATTGTAAAAAAAAGAAAAAAAAAGAAGGAAACATGGAGATTTTCATAGAATGGGCACTCAAATAGTTGAAGAATTGAATTAGAAAAATATGCCCATTCTAAACCACAATCAAGCAATTTTTCTTTTCTCTGTGACTTTTTTCAGTATATGCATTTGTTTTTCTTCCCTCCTACATGTTAATCCTAACTAAACAGATATTCTAGCAATATATTATGAATGAATGTATGAACTATATGAGAAAAATCAAGCTGGGAGTTTTTGTTTTACAGATGAGTAAAATGAGGCTTAGAGAGAGTTTTAATAACAGAGATGCGAAGAAGAACAAGACAAATTTGTGCGTGTGTGTGTGTGTGTGTGTGTTATATTTAAGGCAGGCTTAGGCTTAGTGTGTTAAGGACATGAATAAATACTTCCAACAATGTGTTAAGTATGTAGGAAAGGGGCTAGAAAATGGCTAACAATTTGATTGAATTATTGTACATTCTTGGAGAGTAAGTTCGTCCTACTATAATAAAATAATCTTAATTGAACTGCATGACCAATTAAGGTTACTAAAAGATAATTATATACTGAAATATAATAATGTATAAAAATATTATTATACAGTGAGGCATGTTGTGATGACTCAGTCAATAAGAGTTGCCTGATGATGGAGAATAAATACAGGGTCAATGAATATGACACATTCAGGGCAAAGCAGGAAGGAGGGTGGTGACCAGGAAATTATTCTGTTGTTGATTCCATTATGGCTGCACAATTCTTGAGGAATGTCAATATCTTTCTAGGAGTAGGCTGCGCTTTTGAATAGTCACTTTATAGTTTTAGATAGTGCCTTTTTCCCTTCCTCCAGGTAAAACATGCATGAAATATGAAATATCTAAAAAGGAGTACCTAAAAATAAACATTTTGCAAATTGTCCCATTTGAGTGTGTTCGAATATGCTAGTATATTTGCTACATTAAAAATCTTCTGGAGGAGGAGCCAAGATGGCCGAATAGGAACAGCTCTGGTCTACAGCTCCCAGCGTGAGCGACGCAGAAGACGGTGATTTCTGCATTTCCATCTGAGGTACCGGGTTCATCTCACTAGGGAGTGCCAGACAGTGGGCGCAGGCCAGTGGGTGCGCGCACCGTGCGCGAGCCGAAGCAGGGCGAGGCCTTGCCTCACCTGGGAAGCGCAAGGGGTCAGGGAGTTCCCTTTCCGAGTCAAAGAAAGGGGTGACGGACGCACCTGGAAAATCGGGTCACTCCCACCCGAATATTGCGCTTTTCAGACCGGCTTAAAAAACGGTGCACCACGAGACTATATCCCACACTTGGCTCGGAGGGTCCCACGCCCACGGAATCTCGCTGATTGCCAGCACAGCAGTCTGAGATCAAACTGCAAGGTGGCAGCGAGGCTGGGGGAGGGGCGCCCGCCATTGCCCAGGCTTGCTTAGGTAAACAAAGCAGCCGGGAAGCTCGAACTGGGTGGAGCCCACCACAGCTCAAGGAGGCCTGCCTGCCTCTGTAGGCTCCACCTCTGGGGGCAGGGCACAGACAAACAAAAAGACAGCAGTAACCTCTGCAGACTTAAATGTCCCTGTCCGACAGCTTTGAAGAGAGCAGTGGTTCTCCCAGCACGCAGCTGGAGATCTGAGAACGGGCAGACTGCCTCCTCAAGTGGGTCCCTGACCCCTGACCCCCGAGCAGCCTAACTGGGAGGCACCCCCCAGCAGGGGCACACTGACACCTCACACGGCAGGGTATTCCAACAGACCTGCAGCTGAGGGTCCTGTCTGTTAGAAGGAAAACTAACAAACAGAAAGGACATCCACACCGAAAACCCATCTGTACATCACCATCATCAAAGACCAAAAGTAGATAAAACCACAAAGATGGGGAAAAAACAGAACAGAAAAACAGGAAACTCTAAAATGCAGAGCGCCTCTCCTCCTCCAAAGGAACACAGTTCCTCACCAGCAACAGAACAAAGCTGGATGGAGAATGATTTTGAGGAGGTGAGAGAAGAAGGCTTCAGAGGATCAAATTACTCTGAGCTACGGGAGGACATTCAAACCAAAGGCAAAGAAGTTGAAAACTTTGAAAAAAATTTAGAACAATGTATAACTAGAATAACCAATACAGAGAAGTGCTTAAAGGAGCTGATGGAGCTGAAAACCAAGGCTCGAGAACTACGTGAAGAATGCAGAAGCCTCAGGAGCCAATGCAATCAACTGGAAGAAAGGGTATCAGCAATGGAAGATGAAATGAATGAAATGAAGTGGGAAGGGAAGTCTAGAGAAAAAAGAATAAAAAGAAATGAGCAAAGCCTCCAAGAAATATGGGACTATGTGAAAAGACCAAATCTACGTCTGATTGGTGTACCTGAAAGTGATGCGGAGAATGAAACCAAGTTGGAAAACACTCTGCAGGATATTATCCAGGAGAACTTCCCCAATCTAGCAAGGCAGGCCAACGTTCAGATTCAGGAAATACAGAGAACGCCACAAAGATACTCCTCGAGAAGAGCAACTCCAAGACACATAATTGTCAGATTCACCAAAGTTGAAATGAAGGAAAAAATGTTAAGGGCAGCCAGACAGAAAGGTCGGGTTACCCTCAAAGGGAAGCCCATCAGACTAACAGCAGATCTCTCGGCAGAAACCCTACAAGCCAGAAGAGAGTGGGGGCCAATATTCAACATTCTTAAAGAAAAGAATTTTCAACCCAGAATTTCATATCCAGCCAAACTAAGCTTCATAAGTGAAGGAGAAATAAAATACTTTACAGACAAGCAAATGCTGACCGATTTTGTCACCACCAGGCCTGCCCTAAAAGAGCTCCTGAAGGAAGCGCTAAACATGGAAAGGAACAACCGGTACCAGCCGCTGCAAAATCATGCCAAAATGTAAAGACCATCAAGACTAGGAAGAAACTGCATCAACTAACGAGCAAAATCACCAGCTAACATCATAATGACAGGATCAAATTCACACGTAACAATATTAACTTTAAATGTAAATGGACTAAATTCTCCAATTAAAAGACACAGACTGGCAAGTTGGATAAAGAGTCAAGACCCATCAGTGTGCTGTATTCAGGAAACCCATCTCACGTGCAGAGACACACATAGGCTCAAAATAAAGGGATGGAGAAAGATCTACCAAGCAAATGGAAAACAAAAAAAGGCAGGGGTTGCAATCCTAGTCTCTGATAAAACAGATTTTAAACCAACAAAGAGCAAAAGAGACAAAGAAGGCCATTACATAATGGTAAAGGGATCAATTCAACAAGAGGAGCTAACTATCCTAAATATTTATGCACCCAATACAGGAGCACCCAGATTCATAAAGCAAGTCCTGAGTGACCTACAAAGAGACTTAGACTCTCACACATTAATAATGGGAGACTTTAACACCCCACTGTCAACATTAGACAGATCAACGAGACAGAAAGTCAACAAGGATACCCAGGAATTGAACTCAGCTCTGCACCAAGCGGACCTAATAGACATCTACAGAACTCTCCACCCCAAATCAACAGAATATACATTTTTTTTCAGCACCACACCACACCTATTCCAAAATTGACCACGTTGTTGGAAGTAAAGCTCTCCTCAGCAAATGTAAAAGAACAGAAATTATAACAAACTATCTCTCAGACCACAGTGCAATCAAACTAGAACTCAGTATTAAGAATCTCACTCAAAGCCGCTCAACTACATGGAAACTGAACAACCTGCTCCTGAATGACTACTGGGTACATAACGAAATGAAGGCAGAAATAAAGATGTTCTTTGAAACCAATGAGAACAAAGACACAACATACCAGAATCTCTGGGACTCATTCAAAGCAGTGTGTAGAGGGAAATTTATAGCACTAAATGCCCACAAGAGAAAGCAGGAAAGATCCAAAATTGACACCCTAACATCACAATTAAAAGAACTAGAAAAGCAAGAGCAAACACATTCAAAAGCTAGCAGAAGGCAAGAAATAACTAAAATCAGAGCAGAACTGAAGGAAATAGAGACACAAAAAACCCTTCAAAAAATCAATGAATCCAGGAGCTGGTTTTTTGAAAGGATCAACAAAATTGATAGACCGCTAGCAAGACTAATAAAGAAAAAAAGAGAGAAGAATCAAATAGACGCAATAAAAAATGATAAAGGGGATATCACCACCGATCCCACAGAAATACAAACTACCATCAGAGAACACTACAAACACCTCTACGCAAATAAACTAGAAAATCTAGAAGAAATGGATACATTCCTCGACACATACACTCTCCCAAGACTAAACCAGGAAGAAGTTGAATCTCTGAATAGACCAATAACAGGAGCTGAAATTGTGGCAATAATCAATAGTTTACCCACCAAAAAGAGTCCAGGACCAGATGGATTCACAGCCGAATTCTACCAGAGGTACAAGGAGGAACTAGTACCATTCCTTCTGAAACTATTCCAATCAATAGAAAAAGAGGGAATCCTCCCTAACTCATTTTATGAGGCCAGCATCATTCTGATACCAAAGTCGGGCAGAGACACAACCAAAAAAGAGAATTTTAGACCAATATCCTTGATGAACATTGATGCAAAAATACTCAATAAAATACTGGCAAACCGAATCCAGCAGCACATCAAAAAGCTTATCCACCATGATCAAGTGGGCTTCATCCCTGGGATGCAAGGCTGGTTCAATATACGCAAATCAATAAATGTAATCCAGCATACAAACAGAACCAAAGACAAAAACCACATGATTATCTCAATAGATGCAGAAAAAGCCTTTGACAAAATTCAACAACCCTTCATGCTAAAAACTCTCAATAAATTAGGTATTGATGGGACGTATTTCAAAATAATAAGAGCTATCTATGACAAACCCACAGCCAATATCATACTGAATGGGCAAAAACTGGAAGCATTCCCTTTGAAAACTGGCACAAGACAGGGATGCCCTCTCTCACCGCTCCTATTCAACATAGTGTTGGAAGTTCTGGCCAGGGCAATCAGGCAGGAGAAGGAAATAAAGGGTATTCAATTAGGAAAAGAGGAAGTCAAATTGTCCCTGTTTGCAGACGACATGATTGTTTATCTGGAAAACCCCATTGTCTCAGCCCAAAATCTCCTTAAGCTGATAAGCAACTTCAGCAAAGTCTCAGGATACAAAATCAATGTACAAAAATCACAAGCATTCTTATACACCAACAACAGACAAACAGAGAGCCAAATCATGAGTGAACTCCCATTCACAATTGCTTCAAAGAGAATAAAATACCTAGGAATCCAACTTACAAGGGATGTGAAGCACCTCTTCAAGGAGAACTACAAACCACTGCTCAAGGAAATAAAAGAGGGTACAAACAAATGGAAGAACATTCCATGCTCATGGGTAGGAAGAATCAATATCGTGAAAATGGCCATACTGCCCAAGGTAATTTACAGATTCAATGCCATCCCCATCAAGCTACCAATGACTTTCTTCACAGAATTGGAAAAAACTACTTTAAAGTTCATATGGAACCAAAAGAGAGCCCGCATCGCCAAGTCAATCCTAAGCCAAAAGAACAAAGCTGGAGGCATCACACTACCTGACTTCAAACTATACTACAAGGCTACAGTAACCAAAACAGCATGGTACTGGTACCAAAACAGAAATACAGATCAATGGAACAGAACAGAGCCCTCAGAAATAACACCGTTTACCTACAACTATCTGATCTTTGACAAACCTGAGAAAAACAAGCAATGGGGAAAGGATTCCCTATTTAATAAATGGTGCTGGGAAAACTGGCTAGCCATATGTAGAAAGCTGAAACTGGATCCCTTCCTTACACCTTATACAAAAATCAATTCAAGATGGATTAAAGATTTAAACGTTAGACCTAAAACCATAAAAACCCTAGAAGAAAACCTAGGCATTACCATTCAGGACATAGGCGTGGGCAAGGACTTCATGTCCAAAACACCAAAAGCAATGGCAACAAAAGCCAAAATTGACAAATGGGATCTAATTAAACTAAAGAGCTTCTGCACAGCAAAAGAAACTACCATCAGAGTGAATAGGCAACCTACAACATGGGAGAAAATGTTCGCAACCTACTCATCTGACAAAGGGCTAATATCCAGAATCTACAGTGAACTCAAACAAATTTACAAGAAAAAAACAAACAACCCCATCAAAAAGTGGGCGAAGGACATGAACAGACACTTCTCAAAAGAAGACATTTATGCAGCCAAAAAACACATGAAAAAATGCTCATCATCACTGGCCATCAGAGAAATGCAAATCAAAACCACTATGAGATATCATCTCACACCAGTTAGAATGGCAATCATTAAAAAGTCAGGAAACGACAGGTGCTGGAGAGGATGTGGAGAAATAGGAACACTTTTACACTGTTGGTGGGACTGTAAACTAGTTCAACCATTGTGGAAGTCAGTGTGGCGATTCCTCAGGGATCTAGAACTAGAAATACCATTTGACCCAGCCATCCCATTACTGGGTATATACCCAAAGGACTATAAATCATGCTGCTATAAAGACACATGCACACGTATGTTTATTGCGGCATTATTCACAATAGCAAAGACTTGGAACCAACCCAAATGTCCAACAATGATAGACTGGATTAAGAAAATGTGGCACATATACACCATGGAATACTATGCAGCCATAAAAAATGATGAGTTCATATCCTTTGTAGGGACATGGATGAAATTGGAAACCATCATTCTCAGTAAACTATCGCAAGAACAAAAAACCAAACACCGCATATTCTCACTCATAGGTGGGAATTGAACAATGAGATCACATGGACACAGGAAGGGGAATATCACACTCTGGGGACTGTTGTGGGGTGGGGGGAGGGGGGAGGGATAGCATTGGGAGATATACCTAATGCTAGATGACGAGTTAGTGGGTGCAGTGCACCAGCATGGCACATGTATACATATGTAACTAACCTGCACAATGTGCACATGTACCCTAAAACTTAAAGTATAATTAAAAAAAAA
Organism: Pan troglodytes; assembly: GCF_028858775.2. NCBI lineage: Eukaryota > Metazoa > Chordata > Mammalia > Primates > Hominidae > Pan > Pan troglodytes. The sequence goes on along the minus strand of NC_072398.2, from coordinate 56,899,325 downwards.
AAAAAGAATAACATCAGAGTAAATGGGGTGTTCACTACCTAGCATTTATCCTTTCTTTGTGTTACAATCTACTTATACTCTTTTAGTTATTTTTAAATGTCCAATAAATTGTTTTTGACTGTAAAAAAAAATAAATAAAAATAAAAATAAAAAAATAAAAAAAATAAAAATCTTCTTGCTCAGTTACTACTTAATATATTGGAAGTTAATTCAAAGGTAATTCCATAGAGGAAAATACTTATATAATTAAATTTATATATCAACTTCATATCTATTTTAAAGCTGAAAATAAATTTATAATCTTTCTGTGTAAAACATGACTCATTTTGCTCTTTTTTTGCATTGTTGGATGTCGTTTTCATTTCTGAAAGAATTTACATGCGACAATATTTTAAAATAGAGGAGAAAAAGCATAGCTAACACTGAATATTTTAGAATGGCTACATTTGGGAAAAATTGTTTTAAACCTTGTTATTTCACAGTAAAATTAAAGCTACTAAGTTAGAAAAAAAATGTTTGCCCTCTTATATTTGAAACTGAAGCACTGCTTCTTCACTATGAATAGAAATTTGATATAAGTTACACAGCTTTAGAAAACATACCATTTTACTTATGTCAGTTAAATCTGGACACAACTTTTGAAGTGTATGAGATATAAAAACTTTAATTCTATTTGTTTAGAACTAGGGTGTCATTCAAAATCTTGTCATTACCAAATATTATATTGCACCACCAAAATTCAAACCTACACAAAACAAACAGCATAAATGTCCCAGATTTTGTAAAGAAAAGGCCCATGTAATCAGACATCATTGAAATGTAAGTAATTAAAGAGTATATTTTTCAATGCCCTGAGATAAACTGCCATTGGTTTTCATAATTTTTTAAAGGTTAAAAAAAGAAAATGAAAGGAAATAAAAGGAAGAAAGGTTGTCTAATGATTTAGGTTTCTTTACATGGTAAAATACTTTGCCATAGCAATCTAAGCTTAGAACTCCATCAAGTGAAACTTGCTCTTTTTATTTAAAAAAGATGTGATGTGTTATGAAGTCACTGTGTTTCTATTAAAGAAATACAATCCATTCAGCAAACATTTGCCATCATGTATCATATTCAAGGCAATGTGCCTGAAAAAGTAAAAACTATAGGAACCTTGTCGCTTGTTACTTTTCCTTGTCCCTCTCACATTTTAGATGATTCTTGTCAAAGAAATTAATTAGTTGATAGCATTTTTTTCTTTAACATAATTATATTTTATTCAATATTTGACAAATACTATATGTACCCCAATATAAAGCAATTCACGCTAAAAAGTTTTTCTACCATATTCCCAACTAGAACAGCCAAACATTTTTAAATAATTTGAGTTTATTGACTTTTAGCAATTTTTGCAGAGACTGCTAAGCTGTTCACTAAGCCTGCTCTTTTTTCCCCTAGGTGCACACTTAGACTGCATTGCTATTAGATGTTTCTATGGATTGAAGGTTTAAGTGATGTGGACCATTCCTAGGCCTTCTAAGTTGGATGGGGAAAACCACAATGACCTGGAGGATGGCAGAGCCTCCATTACCTCAGGTTTCTTAATAACTGTGTGGAATACTATTATACTGCTGACTTGGGACAATTACCCTGGACTGCTATGTGATAATTTAATAAATTTTCTTTTATATAATCCACTACATTTTAGAGGTTTACCATCACAACAGTTTAACTAGATATGTTGAGAAAATTATCAAATGCATTATATATTAATTTTTGAACTTTTAAAACATTGTATATATACATTTAAAATCTATATAGTGTATTAAATATTATGTTGATTTTGGAATAAAATAATTCTTACAAGTCATAATGTAATTTTGTTAAAAGCTCACATGTTTCTTTGACATTAGCGTTATCTTAACTTCCAAGTGAAATGTTTTGGGCAAAAACATTTAGAGTTCATGTTATCAGCTAATGATTATTCCTTTCATCCTCTCCCCTCTTCTGTTATCATGGTTCCCCCTTTCTCCATGAGAGAATAATATTCGATCACTCCATTAGCTCTGGGCTCAGTTGTTGACTTGCATTAATAAATAGAATGCTAGCAGACCTGAAGCAAGAAGAGGTTTTAAATCTGCTGGCAGGGATGTGCTTTCTCCAAAAGTCTGCTTGTCCTGGGTTTCTCTCAGGTAGCTGCTGATCCAAGGAGAATGAGGAGACTGACAGAGCAGATCTCCGCTCAACCCGTAGTCTGAGGCAAAGGCACCCTATCTAACCCACAGACATGTCAATGAGATAAATAAACCCTTAATGCAGTTCACCACTGGTGTCTATATTTTCATGCAGCATTACTGCAAGCAGTAGCTGACTAATATAACATGTATAATGCTCACTGGAGATTTTAACATAAGTTCCAGCTTTTATAACACGAAGGGAGTTGATCCTACTTTTTATACTTATAAACTCCAAAATCTAACAAAAATGATTTCTTTTTTTCAATTCCCTTTAAACAGATTACAATGACATTTCACATTTACAATCCTGAGACCATACGCCAAGATATAAAATCTCTATTAAATGTGTTTGCCTCCTTTGCTAGTTTTTCTGTTAAATGATCTCTCTATGCATCAAAAACTAGCATTAAATGAAATAGTTTTATGCTAATAATTTTCTTCTGAATAGAACATCTTATTTCAAAAAAGTAGTCTGAGATATTTTTAAGGGCTTAGTTATAGAGGATCCTTTCTTAAGATTTTTTAATGGAGGACCTCATTTTATCTTTAGACAAATGAGATATTTATTTAGCAACACTATGTTTTTGTACTGTGCTGGGGGCTGAAATTGAAAATGTAATTTTTTAGAAAAATATCTTGCTCTCAAAGATTTATGTGAATTTGGCAGCAAAATCTCAGAATACTGAGATATTAGGGAGTGTTGTTTCTTTTTTATTTTTCTCTCCTTTGCTCATTGCTGTAAGAGGGAAATAAGATATTTATTTAGCACAAATAAGATATTTATTTAACAACACTGTTTTTGTACTGTGCTAGGGGCTGAAATTGAAAACATGATTTTTTAGAAAAATATCTTACTCTCAAAGATTTATGTGGATTTGGCAGTGAAATTTCAGAATATTGAGATATTAGGCAGGTTTCTTTTTCCTTTTCTCTCTTATATGCTCATTGCTGTAAGAGAAAAATATGTTAGGACCACAGAAAGAGATAATCTCTGCCAGAAGCAGGAGAAAGAACACTTCTTCCATTCCAGTCACATAAACCACACAAACACATACACACCTTCTCCTCTACTTCCATCATCTCCACTATCACTAGACTACAGAGAGAAAGATAGAAGAGGCCAGATGTCTTGATAGTAAAAAGACCTTGCCACCTAACAGCATACCGGAACAACAGAAAGAACCCAGCATGAATTGGCTGAATGTATGCCACAGGAAGATGACACCAGTATCCTTTCAGTATCCTTACTGAAAATCCAAGCCCTGGAAGAAGCAGAAAGCCACTGGTTTCAAGAGCAAATGGCCACTAGTCAATGGAGATTTCAAGGGTAATCTACACGGACATATGGCCAATGGCCAGAGGGGCTGCATCCCGCTCATACTGTGTCTGAAGGGGCCAGAGTGATTGAGAGGTAGAAATTAGCTTTACAAAGTATGTAATGTTTTGGCATTCTTTAGTTGTTCCTTTGCCCACATGCACACACATTTTTAGTAATAGTTTGTACACAACCTTTTAATTTTATTTTTGATCTTGACTTGCTGTATAAATGTCTCACATTTTATTTTAGAATTTGTAATTATAAATATTGGATGGTCTATTAAAACAATATAATGTAATTTATCCCACCTTCTCATTCTTCAATCCAAATACCATGAAACATTCTTATATACTATATCTTAAATATCCCTAAAATCTGGCCTCCCTTCTGTATTCTCACTACATTATTTCCAGCTCTCAACATATTTCTCCTGTACCACTGTAATTGTGTCTAACCTAACTTTCCTGTTTCTAGTCTCATCTATAAATAAACCAGCTTCGGCAGTGCTGGTGAAGTTGTTGTACGTTGAAAAATCTCTTAAGCCATATTTAAACCTAAAAAAAGTAGTACCTAACATATTAGCAATACTTCCTGTTTCACAAAGCAAGGATCTCTCATTTTACCCAAGTGTACCCATTGCTCTTCATTACTAATATCTTCACCTGCTTTCCCCAACTACATTGAATCACACCTGGTTGCTTTTGTTGAATTTTATCAAGTATGCCATCCAATCTGATGCTGTGACTTTATGAAAAATCTGTGCATGTATAACAAAATGTTGAGGCTATTTACAAAATATGTATCACTTTATTTGTCCATAGGAAAATTCAAATGAAAGGTAAATATAAGTTTTTTAAGAATCCCAAATAACACCCAGAGCCTGAACTATGAAGCAGAATAATCATATATGAAAATAAATTAGGTGTAAATGGATAAACCAAAGGAAGACAGCAGAAGTTGAGGAATTTGAGACCTAGCAATATTCTCTAATTGGAGGCTACTTCCTTGTAGAAAGTGACGGGTCCCACAGCTGAAAGATGGAAATAAATCCTATATTATTTTGCTGAGAGGCACACATTTCTGACATTGTCTATCTGACATTTCCACTAGAGAGAGATGTCCAGTATTACCAAAAGCCTCCACTGGGAAAACCAGTGGAGCTTCCAGAAGACTCCATTGCATCTCTTCACGTGTAAATCTCTTCCCTATGTTGTCTACTTAATATATTAATATATTACCACTAATTCCTTTAATATTTTTCTTAAGCACTCCCCCACTTTCAATAATAAATTGCCAGTCATCAGACATTCTATGCAGAACGTAAGCCAACTTATACTTAAATAATATTTACTTCAATTATAAAGTTAGCTATTTTTTTACTCTGATGATTTAAATCAGGTTAATAAGTTCAAATTGAAATTATATAGATTTTCTTAAAAAGAAAGAAATAAAAGCAGTATATTTTACAATCCAAAATGGGATAAATTATATTTTATTAAGCAGGAGAATTCTACTCTTTAAACTGCCATAGCCTACATTGGAAGTACTAAGGAAACTTTACCTATCACTTGGCTAAATGTAACCAGTGAAAGGGGTTGTGCTGACACGGGTGACTCAAAAACCCTCAGGACTCAGTAGCCGTTAAATACCCCTCAGCCCCATCAAGCGTTCCTTAACCATTAAGACACCTGAACCATATTACGAATGCATGTGCTCATCTGCTTTCAATAACTGTTAGCCAATTGATAAATTCAATGGGTGGGGATTCTGGGCCTGGGCACATGCATGACTGCCACAACTTCCAAACACAGTTCTATGCTTTCTCTCTCTAGACCATCCTAATGTTTGCTTCTAATTGTTCCCAAATTTATGGCAGTATCAATTGAGTTATTGCTTTGTTTAGAATCTAGTTATACACCCCAAAATCTCCTTTACCTAAGCTAAATCCCTTCTCTCTTCACTTAATCTGAGACAGTGCTTCACAGCAAAATGATTTTGGGGGACATTTTTTTTAGACTAGACTGAAAAAAAAGAAAGAAGAGACACATATCTAAATGTAGTCCCAATTCCCAATTCCTCTTCAACCTGCTTTTTCCTTCAACTTTTATTTTATGCAGAATGTGCAGTTTGTTACATAAGTAGAGGTGTGCCATGGTGGTTTGCTGCACAGACCAACCCATCACCTGGGTATGAAGCCTTGCTCTCCCTCTCCCCACCCACCCCTGACAGGTCCCAGTGTGTGATGTTCCCCGCTGTGTCCATGTGTTCTCGTCGTTCAGCTCCCACTTATAAGTGAGAACATGTGGTGTTTTCTACCCCCTTTCATTGTCCATTAATAATAGAAAAGCTGTTAATCATGATCTATTGTCTTATAAACCTAGAACATAACTGATGAGGGAATAGTTTTATATTTTTATTTATTTAATTTAATGACATTTTACATTACAGTGAGAAAATAAAAAATAAAGTTTTAACTTATTCTTCTGCTTTTATATAGACCAGTTCACTGATTTAAAGTTATCTTATTTCAACTCTGTAATGCAAGTTACAAAAACAAAACAACTTTCTAGTTTATTTGAAAGCTTTTAAAAGAAAAGAATCATGATTTTTTTCCTCAAATGGTTAAATCGGCATTAAAAGACATTTAAAACTAAGTTATAATTTTCACACCACACTTCCTCATAGCTATAGTTGTTTTTTATGTGGCACCTTTTCTCCAAGCAGCACCACATGTTTTATAGACTGTAAGTTACTAATCAAAAGGGTAACTATGCTTTAAATTTGAATCTACTTCACTTATCTTAAAGGTAAGTGCTATTTTGAGTGTTTTGCACTTTCAGAATTTTTCACCTCTAAAAAGTAAGTCAAGTTTCCTTCTGGATATAATAAACTGCCAACAACCTCAACATATTTTTAAAGTTAGTAGCTGAATGGAAAAGATAGGAAGAGGGAGATTGTTTTATGAGATCAAACCTCTGGTTTTTCTGTGTCAAAATCCTACCTCTAGCAGTGGCCATTATCTGATGACTTACAAGGTGAATGGAAATGTACCTTTTTTGCATTTTGATAACTTTGAGGTATTCTACATGGAAATAGATTTTTCTATAAATGTTTATGGAAATGTGCTAATAGAAAGCTACGTAAACATGACAGCAACCAAATCTATAAATATAAAAAACATTTCATTAGAACATGGATTTTTTTTAAAATGGGTTTTGGTACTATAACAATAAATAAGTCTAATAATTGGATTTTCATTTCTCTCCTGTTTTCCAGTAGCAAGATATATCAGAAACGTTTTTACCTCTTTCAAAATCATAGCACATTGGGAAAAAACCCTAAAGAGAGCCCAGTTGAGAAACTAATTCTGTAAAATTAATAAAATCAATTTTTCAACTCTGTCTGCTTTTTTTTTTTTTTTTTTTTTTGGTCTGGAACTTTTGGCCTCAAGCAATCCTCCCATCCAGGCCTCCCAAAGTGCTGGGATTACAGGTATGAGCAACCACGTCTGGACCCCTTCTTTTCTCCCAAGGCTTTGACATGTTATTCATTTCTGATATTGGAGTCCCTTTACAGACTGTAGCTGAAGCCCCAGCCCTTTTACTAATCTTCCACAAGCAGGGCTGGTAACCCCTTCTGCATGTCTTAGATTCACAGGTAGAACATACCCTCCAATTTTTTGGACATCTGTTTCTCATTTCTGCTGAATAATATGACATTCTGATGGAGAAAAAGACAAAGGAGGCATTTTTTCCCTATTGCTTCCTTTTTACTTAATTTAAATTATATTAGTTAAAGCAGTCTCTGTGTGTGTGTGTGTCTATGTGATACAAACTTTTAAAATCATAGATAAAATGGCAAAATATAAAGACCAAGTTTTTCTCAATAAAATGTTATTGCAACAGGTTTTAAAAACACACAAATTTCTGGCTGGGCACAGTGGCTCACACCTGTAATCCCAGCACTTTGGGAGGCTGAGGTGGGTGGATCACCTGAGGTCAGGAGTTCGAGACCAGCCTGGCCAACATGGTGAAACCTTGTCTCTACTAAAAAAAAAAAAAAAAAAAAAATACAAAAAATCAGCCAGGTGTGGCGGCATGTGCCTGTAATACCAGCCTCTCCAGAGGCTGAGGTAGGAGAATCGCTTAAACCTGGGGGCGGAGGTTGCAGTGAGCCAAGATTGTGCCACTACCCTCTAGCCTGGGTGACAGAGAGAGGCTCTGTCTCAAAAGAAAAACAACAACAACAACAACAACAACAACAACAGAAAAAAACCCACAAATTTCTTAGCAGTCCGGCTGCAAACAAACCTCCCAAAATAAGAGAGAGCAGCAGTGAGAGATTCTGACAGATCCCTGGCATCTCAGTGTGTGTGCTGCAATTACCTAAGGGGATTGAGTTTGATACATTTGTGTGAATTTGTATGGTTTACTAATGCAGAGATTACAGGATGAGGGATAGAAAATAGAGTATTTTAAGAGCAGCCTTCACAAAAGGTGAAGAAGAAAAGGGAGTTCAACTAGATTCTCAGGGGAATGGATACCAACGGGCCCTGTTCCAGTGACCTGCAGGTATGGGCTATGTTTGTCTCACTGCCTGAGGGATTTGCCAATTATATGCTCTGTGACTACGAGCCAGTCTCCAGCTAGAGAAGAAGATGAAATGGTGTAAAAACACTTTTCAAACTTAGTGATAATGAGGCATTTCCAGAAAGGATGGAAGGAGTAACCTAGTGAGGAAGTGAAAAAGAAAGAAAACATGGTTCTGAAAGAATAAAATAGAACAAAACAAAAGTATAAGGCTGATGAATTCAAGAATATGTTGCAGAAAAGGAAGAAGAGGAGAAAAGTGTATTCCCAAAGCTGTATAATTAAGAGTTTTTTTGTAGATGTTGTTTCTAGGGGTCTCCAAACTTTTCTGAAGACAAATTTATATCAAGTTAAAAGAAATTTAAATTGTTATATGAAGAGCTAATCAGAGTGTGGGGAAAAAGTTTCAATGAAGTTAGGTATCCAGCAAGTAAGTTAAAAAATTATTATATTAAAAATAAAAGAAAAAAGAAACATGTACTTTCAGTATATGTTTAATTATTTATTTAAAATTATATTCACATACTACTGTGCTGACATATTGCATATATGTTAAGATACACACAAAATATAATTCTTCAAAAATGGGACAATATGTTTATTAAAAAATTATTGGCAAAGTGTACAAAAACTTTCTCACTGTAAAAGCTTCAATATTTTTTGTTACAGCATCCAAAGTTTCTTTCCAAATAGAATGCATTTTAATACTTGGTTTTAAGAGTTGACATTACCATTTCAGCTAAATAAAGTACCCGGAAAACATCTAAATAAAATAGAAAAAAAGTGCACCATTGGCTTCAATAATAATCAAGACAAAGAGTTTTCAATATATATATATAGTTTGGCAAAGATTTTGCTGAAATTAGGCTTTGCATTAAATTTCTGTAGTCCTTCAGCTGGTTGTTCTTAGGAACTGCTTAAAAAACGATTTCTAGATTTTTAAAAATGTGAATAGCAATGAGGGTCTTTATGGGTAACATATTTGCAACAGAACAATTCCAAATTCCTATCTATTAAACGCTACCTCCATAGGATGAGTTTCCTTCTCAAGGTGGGGGAAAAACAGCCATATTTACCATTCAGGGTATAATTAAATGTAATTATTTTTAAAAATAAACTTTAGGTGGTATGCAACAGTGTGATTAGGTTAGGAAGCTCTTGTTTTTACCAATCTACCCAATACATGCCTGACAAAGCACTGAGGTATTAACTTTGACAGTTATCTTCAACCACAGAGTATTTTGCAGAAATCCTTTTATGCAACTTGTTCATTTTTTGAAGGTTGGCTTTGTAGGAATTAAATCACAAAATTTTTAAATTTACTAAACACAAACTGAGGCCACCAGCATCAATCTTTATTATTTATACAATAAGCTTTATATATGTCTTCATTTGTGAATAAAAATAATTACAGGCATACCTCAAAACATTGTGGGTTCAGTTTCATATCACCACAATAAAGTAAAGCAAGTCACACAAAATTTTTTGTTTCCCAGTGCATATAAAAGTTATGTCTATACTACACTAGGGTCTAGTAAGTGTACAATAGCATTGTGTCTAAAAAAGTGCATAACTTAATTTAAAAATACTTCGTTGCTAAAAAATGCTAACAATTATCTGAGCCTTCAGCAAGTTGCAATCTTGCTGGTGGAGGGTCTTGCCTTCATGTTGATGGCTGCTGACTGATTAGGCTGATTAGGATAGTGGTTGCTGACAGATAGGTACCTGCGGCAATACATTTGCCCCATCAATTGACTTTTTCTTTCATAAAATATTTCCTCTTTAGAAATATATTGAATATGCAGTGCTGTTTGATAGCATTTTACCCACAGATCTTCTTTCAGAATTGAAGTCAGTTCTCTTAAACCTTGCTGCAGCTTTATCAACTAAGATCATGTAATATTCTAAATCCTTCATTGTCATTCCAACAATGTTCACAGTATCTTCACTAAGATTAGTGAAACCACGGGAAACCACATTCTTTGTCTATCCATAAGAATCAACTCCTCATCCCTTCAAGTTTTGTCATGAGATTGTAGCAATTCAGACACACCTTCAGGCTCCACTTCTAAGTCTAGTTCTTTTGCTATTTCCATGCCATCTGCAGTGACTTCTTCCACTGAAATCTTGAATCCCTCAGTTATTCAAGGAAGGTTGAAATCAACTTCTTCCCATCTCCTGCTAATGTTGATATTTTGATATCTTCGCATGAATCACAAATATTCTTAAAGTCATCTAGAATGATGACGGTTTTGCCGAAGGTTTTCAATTTGCTTTGCCCAAATCCATCAGAGGAATCACTATCTATGGCAGCTGTAGCCTTATAAAATTTATTTTTTAAATAATGAGTCTTGAAACCCAAAATTACACCTTGATCCCTGGGCTGCAAAAAATGTTGAGTTCACAGACATGAAAACAACACTTATTTCTTTGTACGATTCTGTCAGAGCTCTTGGGTGACCAGATGCATTGTCAATGATCAGTAATATTTTGAAAGGAACATTTTTTCTGAGGAGTAGGTCTCAACATTAGTCTTAAAATATTCAGTAAACCATGCTGTAAACAGGTCATTCAGACTTTGTTGTTTCATTTTTAGAGCATAGGCAGAGTAGATTTAGGAAATTTTGGGGATTTTTCACAATGGTAAATGAGCATTGGCTTAAACTTGAAGTTACCAGCTGTATTAGCCCCTAACAAGAGATTCAACCTGTCCTTTAAAGCTTTGAAGCCAGGCATTGACTTCTGCACTCTAGCTAGGAAAGTCCTAGATGGTATTGCCTTTCAATACAAAACTATTTTGTCTACATAGAAGATCTGTTGTTTAGTGTAGCTACCTTCTTTAATGATCTTAGCTAGATCTTCAGGATAAGTTGTTATGACTTTTATATCTGAACTCGTTGCTTCACCTAAAACTTTTATGTTATGGAGGTGACTTATTTCTTAAACTTCATGAGCCAAACTCTGTTAGCTTCACACTTTTCTTTTTTACCTTCTCACCCCTCTCAGCCTTCAGAGAATTGAAGAAAATTAGGGCTTTGTTTTGGGTTAAGGGAATGGTGTGTCTGTTTTGATCATTTACCCAAACCACTAAAACTTTCTCCAAATCAGCAATAAGATGGTTTTGCTTTCTTATCATTTGTGTATTTACTGGATTGGCACTTTCAATATCCTTCAATAACCTTTTCTTTGTGTTCACAATTTGGCTAACTGTTTGGCAGAAGAGGCCTAGCTTTTGGCCTATCTCAGCTTTCAACATGCCTTCCTCATGAAGTTGAATCATTTCTAGCTTTCGATTTAAAGTGAGAGGCCTGTGACTCTTCCTTTCACTTGAACATGTAGAGGCCATGGTAGGTTTACTACTTGGCTTAATATCAATATTATTGTGTGTTAGGTAATAGGGAGGCCTGAGGAGGGTGACAGAGACTGGAGAATGATTCGTCAGTGGAGCAGGCAGGGCACACACACTATTTATTAAGTTTGTTGTCTTATATGAGTATGGTTCATGGCACCCTAAAACAATTTCAGTAGGAACATCAAAGATCACTGATCACAGATCACTATAACGGATATAATAATAATGAAACCTTTGAAACTTTGGAAGAATTACCAAAATGTGCCAGAAGCATGAAATGAGCAGATGCTGTCAGAAAGATGGTGCCAACAGGCTTGTTTGACACAGGGTTGCCACAAACCTTCAATTTGTAAAAAGTGCAATATCTGTGAAGTGCAATAAAGCAAAGTGCAACAAAACAAGTATACCTATAAGCTGAAGGGTTTTTTTTTTTTTTCTGACAAAAAGTCTTGCTGTGTTGCCCAGGTTAGAGTACAGTCATCCAATCAGCCTCAAATTCCTGGGCTCAAGTGATCCTTCCACCTCAGCCTCCTAAGTAGCTGGGATTGGAGGTTTGCAACATCACGCCCAGCTAATTTTTAATTTTTTTTTTTTTGTAGAGACAGGTTCTTGCTATGTTGTCCAGACTGGTCTCGAACTCCCAGGTTCAAGCAATCCTCCTGTGTCAGCCTTCCAAAGTGCTGGGATTACAGATGTGGGCCATGGTTCCTAGCCCTAGGTTAAAGTTCCAATATTTTCTTCTTAGCTCCAATGGATCATCTTTATGAATCCTGTACACATGCATTTCATTTTGAAGATGTCTGGTTCAAATGGTTATAAATTCGTTTAACATGTACCATTAGGCTGAAAACCCTTGAGACAGAGATCGTAAAAGGCATGTAGAAGCAGAAAAGTGAAAGAAACTTCACATTTTTATGGATCAGGCATTTTGCTTGCAACCAATAAGGTAGCGGTTTCACTGATTAGAGACATGAGGTTCAAAGACATTAAGTAGCTTACAAAAAGGCACACTGTTATTAAGAACTTTAGGACCATGCTCTTTTGGAAGTGCCAGCCTCATTAGTGACTCTGTTAAAAGAAGGTGGAAATTTCTAAATGCAAAACTGATATGTTTAATAAGGTATCTTTGATAAGAGAGAATGTTTCTAAAAACACATTAGATAGTTACAATTGAAAGTTCCTGAACCTGAAAACTCCTGATTAAATTTCTTTAATCAGAGAGAACAATACTATCATATTTAGGGCTTAACAAGCAAAACAACATTCACTCCTATTCATGACAAATAATCACAAAGCAAAATGCACTCCAGGTATAAACTACTTGCCAGAAACTACAATAAGGACTCATTTGTTCAACACATTTTTATTTGAAACATGTCTAGGTGTCAGGCACTGAGGATACATTGGAGCAAAATAGATATAATCTCTAACATTTGGTTATTGTCTTATAGATGATACAGTCATTAATTAAGTACTAAAACCAGTAAGTGTTCAATTATAAAAAGAGAAATTGTTATGAAGAAAATGTATGTGGTATTATGAAGGTTAAAAGTAAGGAAATTGGCCTAACGCAGAAGTCACAGGGAGCTTCTCCAAGATGTGAGGGGTAGTGTGGAGTTATCCAGGTGAGAGTGAAGGGGAGAACATTCTGGCAGAGGGCAACATCTGTTCAGGGCCTGCCAAAGGAGGGAGGATAGTATGACCCAGGAACCAACAAGAGGCAAGTGTGACTGGAGATCAAAGTAAGAACAGCGACATTCTGTGTGGTCGTGTCATCCTGGAGTTGAAGACAAGGCCAAACAATGTAGGACTCAGAACATTAACATAATTTTGTTCTCTGTTGTGTAAACAGTGAGATGTTTTGGGGGATTTTCAGTAGAAATGACATGATTAAAACTCACTTGGAAAATATCATTGTGGCCAAGGATTACAGAACTGGAGGAGGTAACATAGAATAAAGGGTGGTAATTTGCTGTGGTTTGGCTGTGGCTTGTTCTCACCAAAACCTATGTTGAAATTTGATCCCCAGTGTGGTGGAATTGGGAGGTGGGGCCCAGTGGGAGATGTTTTAGTCGTGAAGGTGGATCCCTCATGAATAAATTAATGTCTTCCCACAAGAGTGAGCGAGTTTTTGCTCTTGTAGGAATACATTCTCTTGTAGGAATACATTTCTTCCCAGGAGAGCAGGTAATTAAGTCTCTGGCTTCCTCTTTTTTTTCCCCGTTGATTCCATTCTTGTCCTGTGATCTCTATGCACATTTTCACCCCCTTTCCTCTTTCTACTATGAGTTGAAGCAGCATGAGGCCATCACCTGATGTAGCTGCCCAATTTGGAACTTCCCAGCCTGCAGAAACTGTAAGCAAAATAAATCCCTCTTCTTTACAAATTACCTAGCCTCAGGGCTGCACCCTCATGGGTGGCTCATGCGATGCTCATGAAAGTGAGTGAGTTTTTACCCTTGCAAAACTAAATTACTTACTGTAAGAGTAGGCTGTTATAAAGCCAGGACACCCCTGAGGGTTGTCCTTTTAGCATGTGCCTGTAGGAAATATCCTATTTCATGGCAAAAGTGATGCCATCTTGAAGCAAAAATGCCATTATGACTGATGTTAGACCCCCACATGCGAAGGTGTTCTGCAGTAAGATCTTAAACAATGCCGGTAGCATAGATGACTCTTATAAAAGTACTTATCTAACCTCCCCAATGGTCGTGAGTATTGGCAAGAAAAGCTGGAAATATGAACAGCTTCATCTCTTTAAGGGTAAAACAGTTTTTACCCTAAAAGCTTGCTATACAAAGAAAGCTTTCTGGCGGGCAGATGCAGGGACCCACCATCTCACAGACACCTGAGACATGGCTTTTGTTCTAAGTCCTATCAAATGTTTCTTTTTGACAAACTGCATTTGTCTTCCTTTCTTTAACCTCTCAGTTCCCTCAGCCTTTTGGGGCAGGTCGGCATGTACCTGCTCACTGCACAAGAGTGCTCACTTCCCCTTTGTCCTTGTCTACCACGTTATAAGACAGCACAGAAAGCCCTCATAGGAAGTTGAGCAGATGCTGGTGCCATGCTTCTTGTACTTCTCTGCCTACAAAACTGTAAGTTAAATAAATCTCTTTTCTTTATAAAGATCCAACCTCAGGTATTTCTGTTACAGCAACACTAAATGGACTAAGACAATGCTAAAAGCAACTTATCTGAAAAAGAAATGAAGAAAACAATCCCACTTATAATCACTACAAAAATAATAGAATACGTAGGAGTAAATTTAACCAAGAAGGTGAAAGATCTCTACAGTGAAAACTATACAACATTAGTGACATAAATGGGAGAGGACACAAATAAATGGAAAGATATTGCATGTTTAAGAATGGAAAGCATTAATATTCTTAAAATGTCCATACTACCCAATGTGATCTACAGATACAATTCAATCCCTATCAAATATCGATGGCATTCATCACAGAAATATAATAATAATTTTAAAATTTGTATGAAAAGACCCTGAATAGCCAAAGCAATCTTGGATAAAAAGAGCAAAGATGAAGGCATCACACTACTGAA
The DNA here is from genome assembly GCF_028858775.2 of Pan troglodytes. Classification (NCBI taxonomy): domain Eukaryota; kingdom Metazoa; phylum Chordata; class Mammalia; order Primates; family Hominidae; genus Pan; species Pan troglodytes. Next base: position 56,884,286 of record NC_072398.2, on the reverse strand, counting down.
CTTCAAAACATACTACAAAGCTATAGTAACTAAAACAGCATGGTGCTGGCATAAAAACAGATACATACATGAATAGAACAGAATGGAAAACTCAATTAAATCCACACATTTACAGTAAACTGATTTTTGACTAAGGCACAAAGAACACATGTTGGAGAAAGGACAAATGTTTGAGGTGATTGATGTACTAATTACCCTGATTTATTCTGTATCCCATAAATATGGATAATTATTACACATCAACTGAAAATAAAAGGATTTTTATAATGGAAAAAACAGGCTGATAAATAATGTGGAAAGAGCTCAATATTGACACGCATAAGAATAAAACTAAACCCCTATCTCTCACCATATACAATAATCAACATGGAATGGATTAAGGACTTAAATGTAAGACTGAAACCATAAAATTACTAGAAACAAAAAATGGGGTGGGGAATGCTTCATGGCATTGGTCTAGGCAAAGGCCATATTGATAAGGCTTAGAAAGCACAGGCAACAAAAGCAAAAATACACAAATGGAAATACATCAAACTAAAAAGCTTCTGCACAGCAAAGGAAACAATCAACAGAATGAAGAGATGACATATAGAACAGGTGAACATATTTGCAGACTATGCATCTGAGTCAGGGTTAAGATCTCAAATATATATATACATATATATATATACACACACACACATATATATATACACATATATACACACACACATATATGTGTATATATACATTTATATATTTTTTCAACTAAAAAGGAAAAGAACAAACACTTTGACCTAAAAATTGGCAAGTTTGTCAAGTTATGTTTTTATGCCAGTACCACGCTGTTTTAGTTACTATGCTTTGTCATACATTTTGAAGTCAGGTATTCTGATGCCTTCATCTTTGAGCGAAATTGATTCATTTTTGCTCTTTTTGCTCAAGATTGCTTTGGCTATTACAGATCTCTTGTGATTTTATACAAATTTTAGGACTATATGCCCACATTTATAGATCAGAAGAGATAAAATTGTTAAGATAGCAATATTTTTCAACTTAATCCACAGATTCAATGTAATCCCTATCGAAATCCCAGCTGGCTTTTTAAGGAAATTGATAAGCTGATTGTAAATTTGATGTGGAAATTCAGGGGACTCAAAAAGGCCAGAACATTATTGAAAAAGAACCAAGTTGGAACACTCATATGTCCTGATTTCAAAACTTACTACAAAACTACAGTAATCAAGACACTGTGGTACTTGCATAAGGATAGATACAGCAATAAAAGGAATAGGATTTATAGCCTAGAAATAAAATCATTGTATTCAGTTGATTTTCAACAAAAGTGCCAGGATAATATAATGGATAAAAAATAGTCATTTAATAAATGGTGCTGAGACAACAGACTAGCCATAGGCAAAATAATATAATTGAACTCCTAGCTTAAACCACACACATAAAAATGCCTCGTAATGGATCATAGAGCTAAATAAACTAAAATTATGAAACCTTTAGGAGAAAATACTATATAAGAGCAAATATTTGTGACTTGCACAAGACAGGGGTTTCTTATGCATGACACCAAAACACAAGTAACAAAAAATTACAAAATTTGACTTCAGCAAAATGTAAAACTTCTGTGTCATAATGATTCAATCAAGAAGATGTACAGAATGAGAAGTAATCTTTGCAGATTATCCATTTTATAATGGAATGTTATCCACAATGTACAAAAACTTCTTATAACTAATTAATAAAATGATAAATAGCCTAATGTTTAAAAGGACAAAGGATCTGAACATAAGTTTCCAAAGAAGATATACAAATTACCAAGAAGCATATGAAAAGATACACAGCATCATTAGCCATCAGAGAACTGCAAGTCCATACCATGAGATCCTAACATCATACCCATTAGGATAACTAAAATAAACAAGACCTATAATAGTAAATGTTGCCAGGAATGTGTAGAAATAGCAACTCTCTCATACATTTCTAGTGGAAATGTAAAATGGTACAGTGACTTTGGAGAATAGCTTGGTAGTTCCTCAAAATGCCAAATATAGAGTTACCTTTTGATCTAAAAATTCTATCACTATATATCCAAGAGAAATAAACAAATATTCCAAATAAAAACTTATATATGAATACTCATGCAAGTCTTATTTATACTATTCCAAAACAAGAAACAGCTCAAATGGCTATCAACTGAAAGATAAATAAAATGTGGCATATCCCTTCAATGGAATATTTTTGGCAATAAATAGAGGTGAAGTAATGACATATGCTACAACATGGCTGAACTTTGAAAATGTGCTTAATAAAAGCACAATCCTGAGTAAAAAGAACAAAGCTGGAGGAATCAAATTACCTTATTTCAAATTACACTACAAAGCTATAGTAATCAAAACAGTATGGTGCTGGCATAAAAACAGACATATAGATAAATGGAACAGAGAAAACCTAGAAATAAATCCAGGCACTTACAACTAATTCATTTCAACAAAGATGCCTAGTACATACACTGGAGAAAAGACAGACTCTGTGATAAATTGTGCTGGAAAAACTAGAAAGCCACATGCAGAAGAATGAAACTAGATCTTTATCATTCCATCTATATAAAAATCAGCTAAAAATGGATTAGACACTTAAATGTAATATCTGAAACTATGAAATTACTAGAAGAAAATATTGGAGAAATGCTACAGGACACTCATCTGGGAAAGTAATTTTTAGTAAGACCTCGAAAGCACAGGCAACCAAAGCAAAAATAGGCAAATAGAGTTACATCAAACTAAAAAGCTTCTGCACTGCAAAGGAAATAAAAATTAACAAGTGAAGAGAAAACCTGTGGAATAGGAGACAATATTTGCAAACTATGCATCTGACCAGGAATTAATATCCAGAATATAGAAGGAACTGAAACAACTCAATAGCAAAAAAATAACAATCTGATTTAAAAATGGGTAAAGGAATTAAATAGTCATTTATCAAAAGACATACAAATGGCCAACAAGTATATGAAAAAAATGCTCAACCTCATTAATAATCAGGAAAATGAAAGTCAAAATCACAATGAACTATCACCTCAATCCAGTTAGAATAGCTCTTGTCAAAAAGACAAAAAACAAATGTTGGCAAAGATATGAAGATAGAGGAATCCTTATACATTGTTGATAGGAATGTAAAGCTGTAAAGCCATTATGGAAATCAGTATGGAGGGTCTTCAAAAAACTAAAAATAGTGCTACCATGCCATCCAGTAATCCCACTGCTGGCTATGTATCCTAAAGCAAAGAAATCAGTAAGTTTATTGCAGTACTATTCACAACAGACAAAATATGGGATCAACTTAAGTGTCCATCAACAAATTAATGGACAAAGAATATACACAGTGGAATATTATTCATCCATAAAACGATGAAATCCTCCCACCTGTGGCAACATGGATGGAATCAGAGATCATTATGTTAAGTGAAATAAGTCAGGAACAGAAAGACAAATAGCGTATGTCCTCACTTGTAGGTGGGAGCTAAAAAGATTGATCTCATTGAGGTGGAAAAGAGAATGTTGGTTACCAGAGGCTGGGAAGGGAAGGGGGAGGGTGGGAATGAACAGGAGTTGGTTAATAGGTACAAAATACAGTTTGATTGAAGGAATAGTTTCTAGTATTTGATAGTACAATAGGGAAACTATCCTTAATAACTTACATATTTCACTATAGGGAAATTATCGTTAACAATAACATATATTTCAAAATAGCTAGAAGAACTGTAATGCTCCCAATTTAAAGAAAAGATAAATGAGTGATATATATTCCAATTACTCTGATTCAATCATTACACATTGTATACATGTATCAAAATATCACATGTACCCCAAAATATTTACAACTAATTGATATATCTATCAATTAAAAATTTAAAAGTTGCTGGGGAGCGGTGGCTCACGCCTGTAATCCTAGCACTTTGGGAAGCCGAGGAGGGTGGATCACCTGAGGTCAGGAGTTCGAGATCAGCCTGACCAACATGGTGAAACCCTGTCTCTGCTAAAAATACAAAAATTAGCTGGGTGTGGTGATGCATGCCTGTAGTCCCAGCCACTTGAGAGGCTGAGGTAGGAGAATCGCTTGAACCAGGAGGTAGAGGTTGCAGTGAGCCGAAATTGCACCATTGCACTCTAGCCTGGGTGACAGAATGAGACTCTGTCTCAAAAAAAAAAAAAAAAAAAATTAAAAAGTCACAAAGACCACATATTGCATGACCATATTTGCATTAAATGTCTGGAATGGGAAGAAATATAGAGGAAGAAAGTAGAATACTGGTTGCGTAGTGTTGGGAGAGAGAACAGTGACGATGTCTGCTAAGAGGTAAAGGGTCTCTTTTGCCAGGAGACAAAACTGTTCTAAAATTACATTGTGGAGATGACTGTATACCTTTTGAGAATACTAAAAAACATTAAATTATGCACTTTAAATGAATTAAATGGTATGTGAATTGTATCAATGAAACTATTTTTAAAATCTCAAGCATTTCAAAATGAATTGGAATGGGAAGTAGGAAATATGAGGATCAATGATGATAACTAAATATCTCCTTGGTTAAGTGGATGAATTTTTGTACCAATCACTAAAATGAGTCCTTGGTTTGAAGAGGGATGGCATGAATTAAGTTTTGAACATTTTAAATTTAAAATGTTTATGAAATATTCAACTAGGCAGATTAACAAACATGTTTAGAGCACAGGAGATATGGAAATTCGGTTGACCTTATTGTGTAGATTGAAATTGTAGCCAAGGGTTTCCAAATTTGAGGGAGTACATAGTGAAAAAGGACCCAGGACTGAGCCTTAAAAAATTCCAAACTCAAAGGCTAAAGAGAGGAACATAACTGGAAATGGGAAATGATCTGTTCTGCGTATCTTCACTAAACAGGAAGGAAAAGAACAACTAATAACATTGACAGAAGTGGATAATCTTTAAAAAATCCTAAAAATGAAAGAATTCCAAAAAAAATAGAATGTTTTTCTTCACAAATATTCAATTGTATCTGGTGAATATTTTTATTTGCCTACTAATTTTAAATAAATTATACCATTAAATATTTTATATGTTATTTTCTTTCCATCCTTTGTTTACCACCCAATCTCATAAATTAAGGCTTAATTTTGAGAAGTGTGCAATTTATATAAAATTTAATCTTAAGTGATAATAAATATTATGGATATGTATAACTCATCTAAGAAATTTGAGAAACAGACTATTTTCAGTTGTGATTGTTTCACACTTACTTTTAATAGCCCATGCTTATTACATGACTTATCTGCCATCTAAAAGTAAATGCTGCTACTTATAAACTAGAGACAAGTTAATCAATGGCAATGTTGCCATTCCCCAATCACCCACTGGCCATTACTTGTCATCAAGTCACATTTGCTTTTGGCTGGTCTATAGAATGTCAAAGGAAAAGAAAAGGATATTTTAAAGGTTAGTGTTATATCATGCCAAAGGACATACTGGAAGTCTTTCTTCTGTTTGAAAAATATAACCGGAGGTTATGGCAATGTTATTGTTTCTATTGCCATTTATTCTACTTTGTTATTTGATCTGATTAGGGGGAGAAAAAGGAAGTAGGTCATGTCTGTTGCCATTTTGCTCTAAAGACAAGCCGTAGTGGGAAATAATTAGATGTAGCATATCAGCACAGTCACCTAAAACAAAAAAATAATTCTGCAATTTCTACATTATCTCTGTGATTTGAAAAATCCTGATCCTCACACCCTGAAGGTAGCTGTTAGGCAGTTTTCTGCCTTAAATGGCAGAACACATCAACCAAAACTGACTTAAACTATAAGAAATGTTGGAGTTTTATTTCGTGTAAAAATAAGTCAAGGGGTGGGATGAGCCCCAGGCCTCAATGCTCTCGTTTCTCTTTCTCTGATATCCCCTAGTGTCTGTGCTCTGTTTGGGGATAGTTTAAGAACTTCTTGTAGGAAGATGATGGAATGTAGTAGTTACATTTGTTTCACAACCAAACGCAGCAAATCCAGAAACAGAAAAATAGCATTTACTCTTGTGCTTCTGTCTTAGAATGAAATAAACTTTTCCTCACTGCTTGGGATAGATGTCTACTGGTAAGGAGAATGAGATTACCATAATTCATTTAAAGTCTTAAGCAATTTTCAAAATTTAAGATCTAATCTTGAAACTACAGATGAGGTTAACTTTGTCATATAAGAAGTAGAATTTTTTTTTCTTTTTTTTTTTTTAGAAAATCAACGCTCTGTTAGAAAGAAACATGGGTTGGGTAGATAGCTAACAGTATTTGCTACATTGAACATATTTTCACTACCATGAAAAAAATACCAAAATGTGTTAGATAATAGTTTACTGATTTTATACATTAATTAGATTATAAGTATATAAATATGTAGGTAAAAATGTTTACATGGTCACCTTTGTTTAAAATAATGAAAAGATCTGCATTTCCAACTAATTTTTGTATCACTTCCTGGAGAAATCACACAATCACCTTGCTTAGAAGCCAGAGTTTTCCATGAGAAATAGGATGGCGGGGCTCAGGCCATAGCTCTTTGAGTGACTTCCATGTCTGAACTAGCAACTGTATGACAAAATCAGACTGATAGTTTCCAAAGTGCTTTGTTCAGTCCAGCAATATCAGCATCACCTAAGAACTTTTTGAACACACAGACTCTTGGACCCCGCCCAAACCTACTGAATCAGAAACTCTGGGTGTGAGGACTTGTAAGTCCTCCAGGTGATTCTGACCATGTTAACATTTTAAAACTCTTTTTAATTTTTGTGGGTACATAGTGGGTGGATATATTCATGGGGTATATGATATATTGGGGTACAGCCATGCAATGCACAATATTATCATAGAAAATTGGGCAGCCATCCCCTCAAGCACATATCCTTTGTGTTACAACAATCCAATTATCCTTTCAGTTATCTTAAAATGTACAAATAAATTATTATTGACTGTAGTCCCCTTGTTCTGCTATCAAATACTAAGTTTTATTTTTTATGTCTGACTATTTTTTGTACCAATTAACCATCCCCACCTTCCCTGCCTCCGCCACCACCCTTCCCAGCCCCTGGTAGTCATTCTTCTATTCTCTAGCTCCATGAATTCGTTTGTCTTGATTTTTAGACCCCACAAGTAAGCCAGAACATGTAACGTTTGTCTTTCTGAACCTGGCTGATTTCACTTAACATAATGACCCCCAGTTCTATCCATGTTGTTGCAAATGAAAGAATCTCTTTTTTATGGCTGAAGAGTACTCCATTGTGCATTAGTGCCACATTTTCTTTATCCATTCATCCGTTGATGGACACTTAGGTTTCAGACCACATTAACCTTTGAAAACCACTGGAAGCAGCTCTGTTGTCAATTTTTCGTTTTACCAATTGTGCCAGTTTATTTAAAGCTTCTCACCCCACTACAGCTCCATAGTTCTAGTGTTTTCATTTCAGTATTTTTGCTTTTTTTTTTTTTTTTTTTTTTTTTGAGATGGAGTCTCGCTCTGTAGCCCAGGCTGGAGTGCAGTGGCGCGATCTCGTCTGACTGTAAGCTCCGCCGGCCGGGTTCACGCCATTCTCCTGCCTCAGCCTCCTGAGTAGCTGGGACTACAGACGCCCGCCACCACGCCCGGCTAATTTTTTTGGATTTGTAGTAGAGATGGGGTTTCACCTTGTTAGCCAGGATGGTCTCGATCTCCTGACCTCGTGATCCACCCGCCTCGGCCTCCCAAAGTGCTGGGATTACAGGCTTGAGCCACCGCGCCCGGCCTGCTTTTTTCTTACTCTGCTACATACGGTAAAATTAAAACCATTTCTCTCACCCACTGCACTGTCCAATACAGTAGCAGCAGCCACATGTAACTATTGAAATTGAAATTAATTGAGCTTTAAAAATTGAGGCATGCCAGCCACATTTCAAATACTCAATAGTCACATATGGCAAATGGTTACCATATTGAACGGCATAGATATATAGAGCATTTTTATCATTGTAGAAAATTCTACCGGACAGGGCTGAACTAGAGCATCACAAATTCATGTATTTTTACAAAACACTTTTAAGTAACATGCACTAAACATTTTTTACATGTAAAAGTGGCGTCAATCTAGAATATATTGAATTGCTGGAAGAAGAGTTATTCACCTTTAATTCTCTTGTATAAGTTTGTGGTTTTCAATCTTGGAAATATGCCAGACAATATATTCTGAAGACAAAAATGACAAAATTGCTTTTTTGAAGACACATCGCTTCTGGCCAAATATAACAAATATTCTTTTCAATGAATAACTGAGCTTGGAAAAAAAGATGGGCAGGTGAGAACTCCAAGGTACATGAAGCTTTGCCAATCTTGGAAACTGGGCGGCTAATTTTTTTTTTTTTTTTTTTTTTTTTTGGCAGGGGGAGGGATGGATTTTCACTCTTATTGCCCAGGCTGAAGTGCAATGGCGTGATGTCCGCTCACTACAACCTCTGCCTCCCAGGTTCAAGTGATTCTCCCGCCTCAGCCTCCCGAGTAGCTGGGATTACAGGCATGCACCACCACTCCCGGATAATTTTGTATTTTTAGTGGAGATGGAGTTTCTTCATGTTGGACAGGCTGGTCTCGAACTCCTGACTTCAAGTGATCTGCCTGCCTCAGCCTCCCAAAATGCTGGGGTTACAGGCGTGAGCCACTGCACCCAGCCACAGGAGGCTAATTATTTTAAGGTCAGTTCAATAACAGGAGACAAAGATTTTGGTGTGAAATAGAAATTAGATCTCTAAATAAATTTGAGACAATTGAAGTCTCCTCACTCAGTGAAAGGGTGGGCTAGAAAAGACACTGATGCAGGAAAAAAATAAATAAAACAGTGTGAGTGGAAAAAGTTCCTGAGGATTTTGGCCGCAGGTCTAACCTACCAAGGGTCAGCAGTTCAAATGTACACTGTCAAATTGATTCACTAGACCCTAGAATCTCTGGCAGACACAAATGCAAATTTTCTCTCAATGTGTGCAAATTCAAGCCAGACTTTTTAGGATTCTCACACAGAGCCATACCAAAATGTACAAGGAAACAGATTGTCATGAATAAGTAGGTCATTACAATTCGTGTATTAGGTGGGAGACGGAGCACAATGGGAGAGTAAGTTGCAAGAGGAAGAAATTGAAGATTGGTCACAGAGGACCAGAAAAAAGATACAGGCATTGTCTCCTGGAAAATGAAAACCCACTAAAAGATTCTAAGTTAAAAGTCGTATGGTCAGATTTTGTTTTAGAATCTTGTCTATCATAGTTGATTGATTCTTTTGCTGCTTCTTTATTGAAAGGACTTGAAATATTTATGCCTCCTAACTGAAATTCAAGGAAATCACCGTTAAGATATGGGTAAGGCCGAAATCTTGCCTTTATAATCCAATTCTGCCTACTTGACCATAAGAAAAATGGTTTTAAAATGATTAAAGTAGTTAAGTATATGTAATGAATATTTCCTGATCTCAACATCTATAGAAATGTCGCATACTTCTTAATAAAATTTTGAGACAGGAAATACTTTTCCAGGGTCAAGGTAGGGAACAAACAGAAAAGACTTTTCAATTAATTGCCTGTATCTTCTGATAATCAATTACTGAATAGTTTGGTTCTCCAATAAGCTTCGTTTTAACCTGCTAATTAGACAATAAAACAGCAATATGCTTTAGTATAGCATTTTACATAGGGCAAAGTAAAATGACAAAATGACACAACTGCACATTAAAAAACAACTTTAAATTAGACTTTGGTTTCTTTCTACAATAAGAAAGCTTCAACTTCTGCACAACTTGTCATAGAATTTTTTTTTTCTCCTTTTTCCGCTCATGGCCAAGTGGAAAACAAAAATCAAATAATATAGCATGCTGCCAATTTTGGTCTTGGTGAAAACCCTTTAGTGGTATCTTTCAAACAGTGGTTTCTCTTTACTTAAAATTTTAATTTTAATTTATCTTTTTTTACTGTTAAGATAGTCCATAGCTTACCCATTTCCTGCTGCCACCACCGCCATCTCATAATACCCTCCTTTCCTTTTACTCTAACCCTCACCTTTCATCACCACAGCAAATATTCTTTAAGGTCAATATTCTACAGAATGTCAAACTACCAACCTATTGTTTTCTTGTGTAAGATCCTAAATTTATTAATATTCAAATTATTGGAGGATTTAACCTTTCACCCAACGATGTTATTTAAGGCCTCCTGATTACCTCCACTAGTGGTGAATGTAGGAATATGTTGACAGAACTTAAATATGAATGATATTAAACTATTTAATAGCCTAGTGGATTGAGGTACATATTAGTAAATATAAATTAATTTAGAGAAAATAAAGATGTAAAAACTGGTATCAACCTTAGAGAATGTAAGAAACTTTTCTATTCACACAACTAGAAAGTTTTCTTCACACCCAGATTTCTGTGACTCCAAATTCAGATTCCATATAACCCCCTTCACTGCTTGTAGCTAAGCTGCATTTCTTCTTCAAATTTCTCTCATGAGGCAGAAAGCAAACTCATACCTGAATTCCTGAGAAAAAAAAATGACCTATGTAAATATAATTACTAAATAATAATTGGTGGGGGAATTCTGATATTTTGATGATGAGATTTCATGGAATGATACGAAACATAAATTATTGATATTCATTTCCAAACTTGAGCCAAATAAAGGCCAACCGAGAATCAACTATATTTTTTAAATTATCATTATGAGTACATACATATCTTTGATTATTAGGTTCACATTCTTTGGGTGGTACCAATATTTTCCTATCATTTTTATACCTATACATTAGAAAAATCTCTTGATTGTTATGTTTGTATAAAAACATATTTCTAAAATTATATTTATTTCAAAATAAATGTTATGTTTTAAGTCATAAAAAATAATTTGGGCTCCATCAACAGCGCATATATATATATATATGTGTGTGTGTGTGTGTGTGTGTGTATATATACGTGTGTGTGTATATATATATATATATATATATATATATATATATATTATTGTTACTTCCAGTGGTGAAAAATATGCGCTTAGCTGATTGGAAAGCTTCTCTTATTGACCCCATTTCACATACAAAACTCACCAAGATACCAAACGTACTATTATACATCTGTATATAATTTTTATTTATTTATTTAAATTTTAGGTTCAGGGATAGATGAACAGATTTGTTATACAGGTAAACTCATGTCATGGAGTTTTGTTGTACAGATTATTTTGTCACCCAGGTATTAATCCTAGTACCCAATAGTTATTTTCTGATCCTCTCCCTCCTCCCATCCTCTATCTTCAAGTAGGCCCCAGTGTCTGTTGTTCCCCTCTGTGTCCATGTGTTCTCATCATTTAGCTCCCACTTATAAGTGAAAACATAAAGTCTTTGGCTTTCTGTTCCTGCATTAGTTTGCTAGTAATAATGGCCTCCAGCTCCATCCATCTTCCTGCAAAGGACAGAAATTTTAAAAATAAAACAGATAATTGAAAAATATATTGAAATATTTGATCAGTTTAGAGAATAAATATGTACTCTCTCTGAGTATTGACCTTGGAACCAATTTTGAAAAGATAATATCATAATGTATAGCCTTAGACATTAGAAAATATCTGTACAATGTTGCTGTGCTGAGCCATGATACAGCCTGTAACAAAAGTAAAATTTAGTCATTCTCATCCTGTTTTTACATAAGATGTGAAATTTTATTCATCATTGATTTTTGCACTAATTTTAATTTTTTAAATATCACATTTAAACATTATCTATCTTGATTACTGAGGGGCTTAATATGCACATTTATATCTGAGAGCACCTCACTCCCTTTACCCTAGTATAGGCCTTGCTATATACCTATGCTGTTTGATTTCTAGACTATTAATCACAATGCCTAGAGATACCATGTGAGGAGATAAATATTTCTTTGGCTATGAAAGTCTATAAAACAATAAGAGTATACAAAATCTGAGTCTAGTGTAATAAATTACATGTAATTTATGTCATTTATTTTTTGACTAGAGATTTACCTCAGAACAAAATACCTCAGAACAAAACACACACCCACACTCATACACAAACATGAAGAAACATACAAACTTATTAAATTATTTGTAGAGTTAGTAGTGAGATAGAAAAGAATTTTGGAATGTTTTGACATAATTTTAAGCTTTTATGTTTTTACTCATTTAGGATTTAGAGGTTCTCTCAACAATAGTTTACTGAACTACTGATTGCAACATATCTGAATATTCATTACCTTTATTTTAATAATCCATATAGAGTCCAATTAGCATCTGTATTTTGGGATTTTTCAGTTAAATGGCAGCTGTATGTTATACCACATGGAATTCTTGGTCTTTGGTTTGCTTTTTTTGCACTCCTATTACTTTTTGTTTTATGATAATAAAGATACCTCATCAAACAGCTAGTTTGTAGGGTGGGATTTGGGAATTAATATCATTCAGTCATACCTTCAGTAGTCATCAGTAAACAAAGAGTGAGATTCTGAAATTGAGCATATTAAAGGTCATACCAGAAAAAAAATGCCAGAATTTTCATGTATAACTATATTCTAAGTATATATAACAGCAGACAATAATACTATACATTTTATAGCACTCTATAATTCACAAACCACACTTACTATTTTCATTAGTGTCATATAACAACTTCAGAAGCTAAGTAGTGTGAGTATATTATTGCTATTTTAATTATGAGGAAACAGGCATGAAGACTCCCAAATGCCATATGAGAGACATATTGTATTGTTTTCTGTGTATAATGTCACTCAATATTTTTGTCAAATGCATGCAACAAATTTACAGATTAAATAAATTCAGTAATTTCAATCTTTTTAATCCAGCCCAAAGAGCCTACCCCTTGGTAAACAGCAAAGAAACATAGTCGAAATTAGAGGATTGAGGTACTAAAACACAACCACCCAATATCCCTTTCTTGTATATATATTTATTTTATCTGTTCTAAAACTACTATGATGTAGTCCTTATGATGAATTAACAATAAAGGCAGAATTATAGAACCCAAATGGCTAAATAGAAATATTTTATGGAAGGAGAAAAGAAAATACCCAGTCTTCTACTATTAACATTAATGCAAGTTGGCTCAATTGGTTACCTCATTTTATCTTGAAATATTGAGAAAGGGATCTTGAAGAACTGATATAGACAGATCAGAGACTATCAACAGCACAGAGATGAGAGAACAGAGGCCAGAGAATAGGGGCAACCTTTCTAAGCCTCTTCAACATGAATCCCATACTAAATATCTGGTCCAGGAAAGGGCAAGTGACAAAATAAAGGCATTATCAGCTAATTTCACAACCTTGTCAAGGACTGATGTTGTTCTCATAACCTGGAAAAGTAAACCATCTAAGATATTTTCTAGAAATATCTTCTCATGTTATTTTTGTTCTTTCTAAAGTTTTTCTATATCTACAAATGTCTTTATATTTCTTTTGTATCCCCAAGAAGACACATTTTCAATTTTCAACTTTTCATACCTCATAGTCTGTACTATATTCATTCTTATATTGGAGAATCATGTTCTTATATAAATTACTTTTCTAAGCAATAAATATTTAAAATATCAGACTCATCTGTGACTCCCTCTTTTCCTTGCCCACAAGTAATATGCTAACTTTTCTGCATTACATTTCTGTATCTACTAATTGCCTTATTCCTAAACCCACTATCCTAATTCAGATTTCCCCATAGGCTACTTTGATAGGCATCTTCACTTGCTTTCTGCCATGTCTATATCATATCTGATCCATTTTATATACAGCTGCCATATTTTTATGAAATACAGCTATCCTCAAGTCATATCTCTGTTCCAAAACCTTGATCAATTTTCCATTGCTCAAGGAAAAATGTACAATTGCAGGCTTACATATAAGGAGCAATTGGACAACCTAACTTTCAGAATTTCTCCAGAGGTGTAAAATTCCATATATTTGCTCATAGGATTCACTGTTCGTATTCTTGTGACCTTCCTCTCTTAGCCAATTTACTACTGTGTTTTAAGACCCAACTCAAATTCTTCCTCTGAACTCCCACAGTGACTTGATTATGAAATATACCACTTTCAGCCTTCTTTTTGCAGTTAAGTTTTGTGGAGTGTGTGTGTGTGTGTGTGTGTGTGTGTGTGTGTTGTTGTTGTTGTTGTTGCTGTTGTTTGTTTTGTTTTGAGACAGGGTCTCACTATGACACCTAGGCTGAAGTGTGGTGGCATGATTAGAGCTCATTGCAACCTGAAACTCCTGGGCTGAAGTGATCCTCCCTCTGCAGCCTCCCAAGTAACTAGGACTACAGGGGCATGCCACTGTGCCTGGCTTTATTTTAAATTGTTTGTAGAGACAAGGTCTCACTATATTGCCCATCCTGATCTTGAACTCCTGGCCTCAAGCAATCCTCCCAGCTCAGCCTCCCAAAGTTGCTGGTACTACAGATGAGAGCCACTATGCCCAGCCTACTGTAGTTCTTTTACACTTCTTAACCTCCATGGAATTAGAAAACAACTGAGGATAGTAATTTTGCAGATTCAATTTTAAATCCTCCACAGTGCCCAAAATGGAACCATGTTCTACATAGATAGCAAATAAAGCATGGTTAAACTTTCCTAAATAATCATCCATTACATCATAATTGAATTAATACAATCAAAGCGATTTCCTTGCAAATCTTCATTACAGCAAATGACATATGTTATTTTTTTGCATTCAGTCTTTTGTTAATTCTACATATTTGAAGATAGAGTACTGAACAATGAAGATGTTGGCTTCATGGGGGACACAGTCTAGAAGAAAAAATGGAAGGAAAAAAGAAGGAAAGTAATCCCAATAAGTTATCGTTTATATTTTGATTGTGGCAGAAATAAAATCATATTATGTTCGGAATAAAAGCATCCGTCTACCCAGACTGTGCTCACAAATACAACATAACATCTAATTTATGATATAATTTAAATATAAATATACATAATAACTTTTTAAAATAGAACTAATTGTCATAATATTCTAACATAATAAATAAACAGTTACTCTAGCTAAATCTTTGGCACATGTGAGATTAACATAATTCCAGACTTTGGGAGAACAGGAAAACAGGAAAAGACATGCAAAATGGTCAGGAAGGCTTATTTAGACTGAATGATAATGAAAAGTTGGTAATTAAAACCATGGCAGAAAAAATTGTTGCAGTTTGAAGGCACAGCATCTGAAAAATCTGAAGGGAGAAAGCGAGATAGTGTATTTTTGGAACTAAAATACTTTCATAGGACCACACCTTAGGGTACAAAAAAGAGAACTGCAGGATGTGACGTTATACTAGGGCACAGAATTGAAAGAAATTAGTGTTCAAATGTGTGAAAATAAACTGTGACAAAGGATATCAGTTTCCACACATGTGCTTTAGTTTTTGATACTGTTGCACATCTTCCAACGTTTAATTTGAAAATATTAATGTTTCTTCTTTCCAGACAAAAGTTAAAATTATTTCAAGGTCCTTCCCTGCTCAGACTAACATTATTACATCTTTCAAAATTTTATATGTAAAAATATTATGTCATTTTTTACTTGTTTGCATTTTGTTAATTGATCTCATTTTCATTATTCTTTCATAATCTAGATTAAAGAACCCCTATGGAACAGCAGCAAAATTAAAAATTTGGGGTATGTAGATCTTCTTAAAACATTAGAGTGGTTTGGTTTATTTGTTTAAATACCTTCTTCCAAAATGGAATTAAGTGATCCCATAAGACATATTTCAGTAGTGTGCCCTCTGTTGTCTTTCAGTGAGTGGTTATTAACTACTTTTAGAGGGAGATGAAAAGAATAAAGATAAATGTGAAGATGCAGCACACCAACATGGCACATGTATACATATGTAACAAACCTGCTCGTTGTGCACATGTACCCTAGAACTTAAAGTATAATTTTAAAAAAGGAAAATTATCAAGAATATGGGTACCTGTGGCACTTGCACATTATCTAGAAGAGTTTCCAATGGAATTTTGATGTATTAATCAGTTATTAGGCTAAGCTACACTTACAAAGGTATTCCAAAATTTAATGGCTCAGCCAACTCAGAAGTTCACTTACTCTCACATACCAGTCCAGTATTTTGCTTTGCCATGTCATCACAGAATCCAGTTAGCCTTTTGCTTGTTCCTCATCCTTGTCCCATCCACAGTACAGACAATAAGAAGAGAGAAACTGGAGGGCAAGCAATTTTGTCATAAAATTACAATCTAGAATTAATGACCATCACTTCAATTTGTTATTCTTGGCAAAATCCTGGTCACATGGTTGCACCTAGTTGCAAGAATAGCTGGGAAATCTGCTTAGCTAAAACTCAGGGATTCCATTAGCAAAGGAAAGAATGGGATAGTGGTTGCCGTAATTTGCAGATTCTGCTACACAAATTGACATCTCAAAAACAAACTGATCTATAGGAATACAGAGCAAAGCTCTTTAGATGGTAAAAATAAATGCATTGGGAATTTGAGAGAAAAACTATCCAATTAATAGTAATATAATGACGGACTCCAAGGCTATTGATTTTTACTAGGTAAAAAGAAATAGAACTCACTGTGACATACTCTCTGAATATATTAGTGCAGTGTGGTCTTATGGCTAAAAAAAATTATAATACCATGAGCAAGGAGAAATAGAATTTTACCCTCAAAATAAAACATCTTAAACTAAATAATTAAAGTGCAAGAAAAAGAGCTGCACCTTAAAATCTAAAAAGGGAGAAAAATTGAAAAGATAAAAGAAGTGCTTTACATGAAGGAGAGAAAATTGATGGTAAATTTTATTTCCAAACTGAGAAAAAAAATAGTTTCTATTATAATCTCTACACAATAATGGATAACATGATTGTAACAGACTGTATTAGAGGAACATTAAGATATTTGGGAGAAATTTAGTCAGCTTTTTGAGGATGCTATGGCTGACTTAGAAAGAACACTAACTTTCAAAATTATTTCATTTGTACAAGTGTCAGAGATAAACATTGGGTTTAATGAACCAAGAATCTGACTTTATTTTAATGAACCAAGACTTTATTTTTTAAAGCTACAGCTAAAGATTATAAGTGTGTAAATCACAGTGCCTATGGGTAATCGCCTGTATCATTAATACTGTTACAATCAGGAAAAATGGATGTAAGCTAAAGAATGTAATTGGAAAGTCAAATCTTTTTTTAAATTTTCTCTTTATCTAATTTAATAATCTCTTAATGATCTATTAGAAAGATACTACTTCTATAAGTGTTAAGCAATGATATTAACTCAACTGAATTGACATTATCTGGAAATGTCTAAGAATCTATCCTTTAGTGGAAATATATACATGATCACACATTTTATTTGAAATACTGAAGTTCTCAGTGAAGTTCAAGGACAAAAGTTTTGTACCTCGAAGTCATATTTTTGTTGTTGCTGTCATTAATATATATTTAACCTCTTTAAAACAAAATATAAAGTCACCATTCTTTAGAAATAATTATAATACATGTGGCTCACAGTCCATTAGTATTATGCTCTGACTCATTTTCCTGGGATCTCAGAATTACTTCTGAGAAATTCCTGAATATCATTCCTTGTGAACAGTGGCATGCATTTCCAGATAGCTATGAGATACTGAGTAAAAAATCCAGAAGTACGGGACAGTTTTCTGTGACAAAATTAAGAATCCTATATTATTGTTCTTATGTCTCCCATGATCCTGCATTATTATCTTTGACCTCTTTATTGTCCTCTTTTAATAAACAGACTATAATTTATTTAAAATAGTAAGGTTAGATAAAGCAGGGAACTAGCAATTTTGAACAATGTGCAGATACAGAGGCTTTGCACGCAATTTTAGGAGCTTCACATATGTCACCAAATCTTGACAAATTAGCTAAATTATTTTTCCCATTTAACAATTGAGGGAACAAAGCTGTATTTCATATATAAGGTTTTGCAAGTGAGAGAAAAGTATGAAAGGTAACTATATATATTCAAGCTTAATTTTTGAATTCACTTGCATTCTTGCTAGATTTCTTATGGTCTGCCCCTTTAGACTGCGAGTTCTTCATGAGCAGAGTAGAGTGGTTTTGTGTGGGATTTATATTGCTTTTTCATGTGTTTTGTTTTTTTAGCAGTGATAATTAGAACACTCTATAGAAAGCATTTGTTTATTTTGAATTGCTGATATTCACATTTGTTGGAATGTATAGCATTACTTTGGAACTATAAGGAAGGTTCCAAATCTTTCTTCCTAACTCAGCCATTTCAGTGGATAAACTGAGATCCAAAAATAATTGTCGTCTTCAACATCATTCAGTTATAAATAGCAGAATGAAATTTTGAACTTACGTATTTTAATACCAATTCTAGTGAAATTCTCACCCCCCGAAGGTGGTGGGAATTTCCTATAGAAGGTAGCCTATGATAAAAAAGCAGTACTTCAAAAAATACTGCTTTTGTTTTACAATCAGGGAGTATATGTGCAGGTTTGTTACGTGGGTATATTAAGTGATGCTGAAGTTTGCAGTATGATTGATCCCATCACCCTGGTAGTGATCATAGACCCCAATAGGTAGTTTTCAACTTTTATTCTCCTCTCTTCGTCCCCCTACTAGAAGTCTGTGGTGCCTATTGTTCCCATCTTTATGCCCATGTGTACCCAATGTTTAGTTACCACCTATAATTGAGAACATGCAGTTTTTTGTGTGTCTACATTAATTTGCTTGGGATAACGGCTTTCTGCTACATCCATGTTGCTGCAAAGGACGTGGTTTTGTTCCTTATTTGCCTGTGTAATATTCCATGGTGTGTATGTACCATATTTTCTTCATCCAGTTCACTATTTATGGTTATGTAGGTTGATTCCATGTCTTTGCTATTGTGAATGGTACTGCAATGAACATAAGAGGGCGTGTGTCTTTTTGGTAGAAGAACTTATTTTCCTTTGGGTATATGCCCACTAATGGGATTGCTGGGTCCAAGAGTAGTTGTTTTACGTTCTTTGAGAAATCTTCAGTTTTCAAAACTGAAGAGTAATACTTTTAACCTACTTATTATTTTATAACTTCTGCCTTCACTAGCTTTAAGAGTATCTTTTCTCATTGGGAGGCCAAGGTGGTATGATCACTTGAGGCCAAAAATTCAAGACCAGCCTGGGCAACATAGCGAGACTCTGTCTCTATAAAAAAAAATTAAAATTATCCAAGCACGGTGGCATGAACCTGTAGTCCTAGCTACTCAGGAGATGAGGTGGGAGGATTGCTTGAGCCTAAGAGTCTGAGGTTGCAGTGAGCTATGTTTTTACCACTGCACTCCAGCCTAGGTGACAAAGAGAGATCCTGTCTCTAAATTTTATTTTTTTGAAAGAGTGATGTTTAAATTTGGTCTTTCAATTGCCTTTGCCTATGAGAAACTCATCAACTCAAATTTCAGAGAGCTCCAGAAATATTTTCTAAGACAGGTTCTTGACCTTTAAATTATCTTCACTTTCCTTCTGTCAAAATTCAAGTTTATCAATTTTCAGGAGGTTGCCCTTGGCTAAATATAAGGGAAATATTTCTGCTTTAAACAGTTATTTTTTTCCTTTATGTTGTAAGAAACCTCAAGAGAAACATCACACAAACCCAGAGAAAAAGAAAATAAAATTTTCAAGTAAAATATTAGTTTTCCTAACAATTTTTACTTCTATTTCTATATAAATATTCACAAATGTGTATAGTAGACAAGAAGCTTATGTATGTATAGTATACATACGTGATATATATGCAGTTAATTCTTGAGTAAAATGAGTTTGAACTGCATGGATCCACTTATACTTAGATTTTTTTCAATAAAAGTTACACTGAATGTGCCTGCTTCTCCTACCTTCCTACCTTCTCTACCTGTTCCATCTCTGCCACCCCTGAGACAGCAAAAGCAACCTGTTCTCTTTTTCCTCCTACTCAGCCTACTCAACATGACAACCACGAGGATGAAGACTTTTATGACTATTCACTTCCACTTAATATATATTTTCTCTTCTTAAAATATAATTTCTCTTCCCTATGATTTTCTTAATAACATTTTCTTTTATTTATTATAATAATACATTATATAGTACATGTAACATAGAAAATGTGTGTGAATCAACTGTTTATGTTATCGGTAAGGCTTTCAGTCAACAGTAGGGTATTAGTAGTTAAAGTTTTGGGGAGTCAGAGTTATATATGAATTTTTGACTAAACAATTGATCAGCACTCCTAACACCTGCATTGTTCAAGTATCAAATGTATATCTATTTATCTAGTTTGTATATGTAAAATGTATGTATACTATACATACACAATTGCACATAAACTTTATGTGTACAATTTGTATATACACATATATGTATATGTACTATATATATAATCATGTTTCTTGCACTTATGTCATTATACTTCATCATGAACAAAATCTAACACCATTATAATTGTATTTTCAGCTTTCAAGTGCAGAAAACTAAGACAATGTATATAAGTTCAGTCCCTCAGATCCCAATCCCAATAACAACTTCAAGTCTGAAAAGATTTTTCTGTATTCACCTTTTTTCTTCTGTGTAGTCATCAACCCAGGATATTCCTCTAGATAATATAATGTTTCCAGACTATAATATTGAAAATTTTGAAAGGAGCACTTAAATTTTTCAGTATCTATAACACATAAATTCTACATATATTTAGCTATGGTGTTATCAACAATGATGAGAAAGCCTTATCAGAAATATTCAAGCTCCTCCCAGGTGATCATAGCTGAGAAGGAACAGCCTGAAGCTCATTTCCTGAAGGTCTGCAGACTACAGGTGAAGGAAATGATTTACATTCATTCAAGTTTGAAAAACAAATGAAAAAGAGAAGATGTGATTTTTGGCTAAGCTTAAATTGTGTACTTATTTTCCTCCCATTATTTTAGCCACATAACTTAAACAAATGATATATTAAAAAAATAAAAACTGGGAGAAGATGAACTGAATGTAGTCCATGTAGCCGTGTGTGTCATTAAGTGAATGTCATATTAGAGCAAAATAAACAAGGAAAAAAGGACAATAAGAATCTCACTTTAAAGTGTTTTCCTCATAAGGAAGTTTCTATTATTATTTAATGCTACGTTGTGCACTTATTACACAAAATATAAGCAATCAGTAAGTATCTGTGGTATTAAGTAATACTTTTTTACAAAATATTGTTGACGAGAGAGGGAGTGATATATTTTCAACTAGAGAAATATTACTTTCCAGGGAATTTGGCTATTTCAGTTGTTTTTCATGATAGGATTCAGATATCTACAAGAAACTGAATATAAAGAATTATCACCAGAAAGCATTTAAACACATAGGTAATATGATTCTTGATTTGATTTGTTTGGTTGTATATGTATATGGTACAGGGTACATGTAAATGTATATCGTACAAACACAGGCATTATATTGTTTTAATGACCCTTACATTTTTGAAAAAGAGAAAAAAATAGAGTAAGATTCTCTCAGAATTAAGAGCTACTAAAAAGTTTGATCCATATTCTAATATGCCTTATTAGATCAGGGAAAAAACAAAATAAACAAAAAAAAACAAACAAACCTGTATTCCATTGTGTTTCTCTCATAATGTTCTTTCAAAAATTTTAGAGCTTAGTTTTGTGCTTTAAATGGCTGTGTTTAGTGCAGCATCTCGAATAGAATAATCTCACTTCTGCCTTCATCACCACAGTCCTGTTCTTTCACCCACATAATATGATATAGACACTGGTTAAAAATGTAAATGAGTGAATGAGGAAAGCCTTCTGCCTACCTTGCAAAGAGTCTCAAGGAATCTTTTACTTGGAATAGTCAAGTGTTTATGAAGTGATAGAAAATGTATTAGTGTTATTCTGTTAACAATTATGAAAAGAGTAATCAGTTCGATTTCCAACTAAATATTTACTGAAGTATAGCACATATATAGAAAGGCAGGAAAATTGCAATAATTTTATAAAGTACACATTCCTGTGTAAAACCATCCAGATCAAGGAAGAGAAAATTACCATCTTTCTAGAAGCCTCCCTCATGACCTCCTTCAGTCAATACCTCTCCTAAAGGTATTGCTGTTTCTGCCTCCATAGACTAGTTTTGACTGCTTTTGAACTTTATATAAACAAAATTAAATTATAATATTTACTTGTTTAGTTTCTTTTTGTATATATATTTTGACACAGTGTGTTGCTGTCGCTCAGGCTGCAGTGAAGTGGTGCCTATCAGGGAAACCTGCCCCCAATATTTCAACATAGGTTCTTTCTATTTTCCCTAAGTGTTGGCTGGTCCATGAAATAAAAAGAAAGAGTACAAAGAGAGGAATTTTACAGCTGGGCCGCCAGGGGTGACATCACATATCGGTAGGACAGTGATGCCCACCTAAGCCACAAAACCAGCAGGATTTATTAAGGACTTCAAAAGGGGAGGGGGTGTATGAACCAGGGAGTAGGTCACAAAGATCACATGCTTCAAAGGGCAAAAAGGAGAACAAAGATCACATGCTTCTGAGGCCAATAAATATCACAAGGCAAAGGGCAAAGCAAAGATCACCAGGTAAAGGGCAAAATCAAAAACTCCTGATAAGGGTCTATGTTCAGCTGTGCATGTATTGTCTTGATAAACATCTTAAACAACAGAAAACAGGGTTCAAGAGCAGAGAACCGGTCTGACCTCAAATTTACCAGGGAGTGGTTTTTTCCTCACCCTAATAAGCCTGAGGGTACTGCAGGAGACCAGGGTGTATTTCAGTCCTTATCTCAACCATGTAAGACAGACACTCCCAGAGCAGCCGTTTATAGACCTCCCCCTAGGAATGCAATTCCTTTCCCAGGGTCTTAATTATTAATATTCTTTGCTAGGAAAAGAATTTATTGATATCTTCCCTACTTGCATGTCCATTTATAGGCTTTCTGCAAGGAGAAAAATATGGCTCTATTCTGCCCGACCCCACAGGCAGTCAGACCTTATGGTTGTCTTTCCTTGTTCCCTAAAATCACTGTTATTCTGTTCTTTTTCAAGGTGTGCTGATTTCATATTGTTCAAACACACGTTTTACAATCAATTTGTACAGTTAGATACAATTATCACAGTGGTCCTGAGGTGACCTACATCCTCAGTTTACGAAGATAACAGGATAAAGAGATTAAAATAAGACAGGCATGGCCAGGGGCAGTGGCTCACGCCTGTAATCCCAGTGCTTTGGGAGGCCAAGGCAGGCAGATCACGAGGTCAGGAGATCGAGACCATCCTGGCTAACACAGTGAAATCCCATCTCTACTAAAAATACAAAAAAAATCAGCCAGGCACAGTGGTGGGTGCCTGTAGTCCCAGCTACTTGGGAGGCTGAGGCAGGAGAATGGCATGAACCCAGGAGGCCGAGCTTGCTGTGAGCTGAGATAGTGCCACTGCACTCTGGCCTGGGTGAAAGAGCGAGACTCCATCTCAAAAATAAAAAAATAAAAAAATAAGATAGGCATAAGAAATTATAAGAGTATTATTTGGGAAGTGATAAATGTCCATGAAATCTTCACAGTTTATCTTCCTCTGCCACAGCTCCAGCCAGTCCCTCCTTTCAGGGTCCCTGACTTCCCACAACAAGTGCCATCATGACTCATTGCAACCTGTACCTCGTGGGTTCAAGCAATTCTCCTGCCTCAGCCTCTGGAGTACCTGGGACTACAGGTGCGCACAACCACGGCCCGGCTTTTATTTTCTTTCTTTCTTTTTTTTTTTGGAGAGACAGTGTTTCATCATACTGACCAGACTGGTGTCGAACTCCTGGCCTCAAGCAATCCTCCCACGTTGGCATCCCAAGGTGCTGGGTTTACAGGCATCAGCCACCGCACCCAGCCTCAATATAATCTGTAATGCATTCATGTTGTTGCATGTAGCAAGAGGTCATTCTTTTTCATTGCTGTATTCTTTGTATGAATATTCTACAATGTATTCATTCTTTCTTTCATAAATGAACATTTGGATTGTTTCTAGTATAGCGTTTTTACAAATAACACTGTAGATGAAATTCTGATGCATATCTTTTTGTGTACATGTGTATATGCAATTGTTTTGGATAGATACCTAGGAAAGAAACTACCAGGTCATAAGGTTTGCAGATGTTCAGCTTTAAAAGATACTTCCAACCAGTTTTGCAAGATGGTTGTAACAATGCACAATTCCATCAAATCTGTGTGAGGGTTCCTGTTGCTCCACAGTCTTGTTTTTAAATTTTAGACATTATGGTGGGTATATAGTGATTTCATTTTTATTTCTCTAATGACCAATATTGGTGAGCATTTTCTCATGTTTACTGACTATTTAATATATTCCCTATATATGCTGCATGCACAACTTTGGTCAGATTAAGTATTGCAAATATTTTCTCCAACTCTGTGTCTTGTACGTCCTTTCACCCAGTTAGTTTTATTTTATTTATTTATTTATTTATTTATTTATTTATTTATTTGAGACAGAGTCTTTCTCTGTTGCCCAGGCTGAAGTGCAGTGACATGACC
Organism: Pan troglodytes; assembly: GCF_028858775.2. NCBI lineage: Eukaryota > Metazoa > Chordata > Mammalia > Primates > Hominidae > Pan > Pan troglodytes. The sequence continues at coordinate 56,859,693 of NC_072398.2, read as the reverse complement.
TCGGCTCATTGCAAGCTCAGTCTCTCAGGCTCGAGTGAAACTTCCACTACAGCCTCCTGAGTATCTGGGACTACAGGTGCTTGCCACTACACCGGGGTAATTTTTAAATTGTTGTAGAGATGGTATTTCACTTTGTTGCCCAGGCTAGTCTCAAACTCCTGGGTCAATGCAATCCTCCCACCTTGGCCTCCCAAAGTGCTGGGATCACCACACCCAGTTGAATTTATTTTTTTCAATTATTTTATACATAGAAAAAGAGAAAAAAAAACCTTCTTTACATGGCAACAGATAGCCATAGTAAAAAAAAAAGAAGACATCTTAATGATCTCTAGTAGGAGCTCAATAAATATATGTTGAATTAATCAATAAATGATGGCACACCTTTTAGTTCTGTTCAATAAAACCCTTATCAAAATATTTTGCCTCATTATTTTGTCCAACATAGTAACAGCAATTTTCTAGAAAAAATAATCATGATTAGGAGAATTTTTAAATATCTCAGAGGCCTGTGAATTTCCCACTGACCAAAGAAGAGAAACATGATATCATTCTTGAAATTTTTAAACACCTGTTGGCAGGTATTTTTGAAACTATAAATCCATGTAAATATAACATATATTGTTTATTTTTAACATTAATTTTAATTCTGAAATATACAATTAAGGAAATAAACATTGATAAAAAATATTAAGTAGTAGAACAAAAAATGGAAAACGATTGTATTTCATTGGAGGTACTTAGGACTTTGGAACGAGAATATTTACGTTAAAATCAATGTTCACAATCATTCTTAAAAGACATAAGATGATGACTACTCAATTACCATTTATAATTTAAAAAATAAAACTCTTTTCAAACTGCCTGGGAATTGTACTGGATTAAACTAAATTGATTGAAACCTGGATAAAAGTCTCCATAGCAAGCATGAATGTGAATAAAACACTGTATGTACGAACAATTTCTTTTGCACTTTGAAAATTGCATGGTTGGAGGAATATACATAAATCTGTATAAACAAAGCAACCATTTAAAAAAGTCATTTTAATTTGAATACTTCCTATAGCCCTTAAATTTCAATAGTTTCAGTATATTAGGGAATCTATTAACATTTCGTCTTGTCAACTCTATCATGTCATAATATATGTTACTTCTCAAGGTAAAATAATAAAAAGGATCATTTAAGAAACGAGACACTCCTTAAAGACTAGCCTTTTAAGAGTGGCATAAAATAAGTGTATCTGCAATAATTTCACTCATATGGTCAACCACTGACATCTATTGGCAAAAGTAAGCAGGCAGGGTTTGGTTAACTTATGAAAGCAGATAAGTTTTTTTTTTATTTATTTTTGTGGGAACATAGTGGATGTATATATTTATGGAATACATGAGATATTTTGATACAGGCATAGTTTCATTTTTTTCATGAATATCCACAGGCTTTTCATTCCCCTATGCCATCCTTTCTCCCTAACTTCCCTCTCCCACTGAGTACTGCTTCCTTGACTTTTTATCTAGTGACCTCTCTCCAGTATTTTAATACTTCTAGACAATAATGCATTATCAAGGTGCCATTACATTAGCCAGCTTCTGGGGGTAACATATTTCATTTATACATTTAATAAATATTTTTAAGAATCTCTACATGCTGTAAACTGTTTTAGGTGCTATGAAACAAAAGTAAACAATACAAACAAAAATCTAAGCTTACCTGGAGTTTTCCATTCAAGTAGTCAAGTAGTAAGAGAGAAAATAAACAGAAAAACAAAATAAATGGTATAGTATACCAGTTGGTAATAAGTGCTATTATATGTTATGGATAAAATAAACTGGGGAAGGGGGAAAAAACAATTAGGAAGGAGAAGCTGCAGTGTGTTAGCCATGTTAAGTGTACTGGTCAGAGAAGCCTTCATTTGACATTTAAGTAAATCAGGTGCAGTAGTAAGCCATGGGAATAGCTAACTCGGGAAGGAATACTCAGAAAGAAGGAAAAGCAAGTGTAAAGATGCTTAGGAATAAGGGTGCTTGGACAGGTAGGAAGGCAGCAAGTAAACCAATGTGACAAGAGTGGAGCAAGCAAAAAGTTGTGTAATGGGAAACCGTATCAGAGAGGTGGATGGGGACATATTCTGTAGGGATGCTCAGGCCACTCCAGGACATGTTGTTGTTTTTTTGTTGTTGTTTTTTTTTTTTTTTAGATGGAGTCTCACTCTGCTGCCCAGGCTGGAGTGCAGTGGCATGATCTCGGGTCACTGCAACCTCCACCTCACAGGTTCAAGCAATTTTCCTGCCTCAGTAGCTGGTGGCTGGGATTACAGGTGCCTGCCACTACACTTGGCTAACTTTTTTGCATTTTTAGTAGAGAAAGGGTTTCACCATGTTGGCCAGGCTGGTCTCAAACTCCTGACCTCAAGTGATCCACCCACCTCGGCCTCCCAAAATGCTGGGATTACCGGTGTGAGCCCGTGCCTAGCTGACATGGCTTTAACTCTGAGCAAGATATAAAGCCAGGGAAAGGTGTGAGAGGAGGAGTGATGTGATCTGACTTGCATTTTAAAAGTATCCCCCAACTGGCCACACTGAGAATACACTACAGGATTAAAACCCAAAAAGCACAGAGGTAGCTCAGAGACAACTGTAGTAATCCAGGGAAGAGGCAGTTTAGACTTGAATCAATATAATGAAGATAGAGGTGAGTGTGTAAAGACATGATTATATTTTGAAAGTAGAATCAAATAGGTTTGTAAATGAATGGAAGGGGGAAATGAAAGAAAAAGAAGGGGAAAAGAAAAAGACTGTTAACAAAGCCAAAATTATGTCCTCTCTGCAAGTAAAGATAAACCATAATGGGAAAGCCCGAGATTATTCTTTACTTTTTTGCACTTACACATGTGATAAGTTAATATAATAAAAGAATCTTGTAACATTCCGAACTCAAAGACACTGAATTACTCTTTCATAAGATTTTTATGGCCATGGGTGTTACAAATGGAAAAGTCCATTATCTTTTCAAGTATATTTCAGATACATTACAAAACGCACGATTTGAATTTATTGTTAACACTATAGTATTGAATTGTTTCCCATGAGCATTTGATAAATATGTTTTCCAAAGCCTCTTCCTCAAGTCATAAGACATTAATTATTAGATCCCCATTTAACTATAAAATTCTAATTGATAAGACTACTTAGAAAAAATACGATATGATATTCTAATTAGAGCATCAATAATATATCCAGATTTAAATCACTAAGGAGGTATAGACCTTCAATAACATATTTCAATACTGTTTGTAATTTTGATGCTTGATTTATTTCAAAAGTGTCTGTTGGCTAAGTTAACTGATAGCCACCTCTGCATCAGTTATGAAATCCGGACATGCAATCAGCAGCTCCACATGAGACACTCTGGGTGGCACACTCTAATTTCCTTGTATTTCCTCCAACTCTTTTTATACATCTAAAATTGGCCATATATCTTCTGGCAAGCTATTGCTTTATCTACCATATACAGAACTTCTTAGAACAGTTCTAAATTCTATCCTTCAAAACATTTTCTTGAACTTTTTGGCAAAATAATTTTTATTCAAAAATCTATCTCTTTACTGTTTTTATTATACCTTTTCTTTTATTATATTGTTTCCTTAGACAATCCAAATTCATTCTTTCCTCACCCCAACCACTATATTCACTTTATGTGCTTAAATTATTCAATTCTAAGTGAAGCTATCTTAGAAATCAATAAACTTAGTTTACAGAGTATTTCCAATGAAAATAATTGTTTAAAACTGTAGTGTATATGTGCATGTGTGTGTAGTCTTGTAAGAAGCATTCAAATTTTATTTTTCCTTTCTTGTTTCTGACCTTCCATTTCCAATATCCTTTGCCTCTCACTGGATTGTGAATGTGCCCTTTCCCTACATCTGAAAATCTTTCAACCTTCACCATTCATTCTAAGAATCAGCAATATGTTACGTTTTTATAGAACCTTTCTTCCAGGGAACAGAGAGTGTTTCACATATATTACCACATTCATCCTTAAAATTTCTCTCACAACACCCATAGCCCTGCTTAAACTATGCTTCAGTTGAAACCTCAATCTGTATCTTTAGTTCTTTCTTCCTTGACTGCCTTTCCTATAAACTCTGTAAATCACATTTTTAGAATCGTGCATCTGTAGAAAATATGCATAATTCTATCACTCAGGTGACCTTTCTTTCTAACCCTGTGCTCAGAATTCACCATTTCTATTTCAAAACTTTGCCACAGGCCAGCTAGTAGGCTTTAGGTTACTAAGGTCTTACTACTTCTCTCTGTAACTTCACTTTTTCTTCGTAATAGTGAAATAATCTGGCTTGATTATCATACTGTGATTACCTCCTATTTTTAACTACGTCACTTAAATTTGCTCTAAACTACATTTGTGTCCCTTTTAAACTTGACCTTAGCCAAAAGGCTGAGAAGTGATTGTGTATTTTAAATGTATTTTCTTTTTTCAATAATGATTAAAAATCATCTTCTAAATTTTATTTTTATGGTCATATGAAATTTAATATTAAAATAGTTTCCTTAGCAGTAATAGCTAACATGTGTTAATGTTTACCATGTAGTGATCACTTTGATAAATGCTTAGATGGTACCTCATTTAATTCTTACTGTAATAGGTATAAGAACTCAATCCTATGTTCTATATATTACTGGTAGAAAAATAAAGGTTTTTAAAGGTTATCTTGCACAAGAATTTACATAGTGTGTAGCTGAACTCAGACTTTGACTAAAGTAGCCAAAGCACATCCCTATTTGTCATTTCTCTAAACATTTTCTCTAAACAATTACCGTAAATTGAGAGTTAAAAAAAAAACTGCAATATTACTTTTTCTCAGAATTTACCAGTTGCCTATAAAAACACTGTATTTGGTAACTTAGTTTTAGATTTGAACTGGTTCAGAAAAGTAGTATAAAATATGTTTACTTGGATGAGACTACCACTACTCATAGGTTAAAAATAAATCAGACTTAAAAGTAAGTCATTACCTCTAATCAGAATCAAAATAATTCATTAGGTTCAACATGCATTTCAAAATGAAATCAAAATCATTACAGAGAACTTAAGAGGTAAGAGCTATTATTCTATAGAGGATTTGTTTTCTATTTTTTTCCCTGAGCTATCTAGTGCCCCATTTTGTTTTTGTTTTGTTTTGCTTAATGAAATGGCATACTTATACAGTCATGTATCAATTAACAAAAGGGATACATTCTGAGAAATATGTCATTAGGTGATTTCAATGTATGAACATCATAGAATGAACTTACAAACCTAAGTGGCATAGCCTATTGCTCCTAGGTTGTAAGCCTGTACACCATGCTACTGTCCTGAATACTGTAGGCAAGTACTTGTATATCTAAACATAGGAAAGGCATAGTAAGATTGGAAAGTACTATAATCTTACAGGATCATCATCATCTATGTGGTTCATTATTGACTGTAACATCATTAGAAGGCACAGATCTGTATTAATGAAAGCTAGTCTGTTACATATGGCCAAATTTATTACACAGTATCAGCATTTCCCTTTGATTTATTAATTCTGAGAAATTGATCAAGATTTCTATGTGAATGTTTCTTCTCATGAAGCTTACATTTCTTCAGTCATTGTGTGTAGCCCAAGAGGGACATTAAGTATACACACTGAGACAAAAAGAAAATAAATAACCTAACTTTCAAAATTGTTTGGGTAAAGCTAACAATTATGCTAAATATTTTCCTTTATAGATGTATCACATTTCAAATACTACATACATAGCATATATTTAACGGAGTTTAGTAAAATATCAAGTAAAACTACTTAGTAAAGCAATATATTTCTTCCTGTAATAATACTTAAACACATTTGAGGCTATGTGAGTAGTAAAGAGTTAATTATTTGCACTAAAACCCAAAGGTCCAGAGTTAAAATGTGACAATCTATTGAAGTTTTTGATATGCCAGTGTTACAGCATAGAAAACAAAACATATTCAATAAATTAATCATTAATGCATCTAGATCGTAAAATAGGATGAGCATTAAAATGCTCTCACCGCAACAGCTGATGTTTCATTGATACAGGAAAGGCTCAAATAATCTGGACAGATGAAGTGGTTGTATAATATTTTCCTCCTTCGCCACTTCAAGTATATCTGTCCAATTTTAGGCCCATTACTTTAAAAAAGAGAGCATAGTTTGATAATTTCCCTTCACTATCTGCTTGACTTGATAAAGATGTTGTTCATACATTAAAAGTTATGCCTTGATTAGCTGAAATCATAAAATAATAGTATGTAGCTTTTAAGTATTTTAAGTGTCTTCCACATAAGCTTTGAATCATTGAAACTAAAGGCTATAATCTGGGCAGATGTGAAACTAAAGACAAATTTCCTATGCAAACATGTATACCATATGAAAGCCATGCAAATACTGCCTTCAGAAGAAAAACAAAGGCTTGTTTTATTTTTTTTCCCTCAAACTGAGCTGCTTTATCAGAGTACAATTGCAAAGTAAAGATTTACATATTTTTGACTGAAAAAATAATTTCCATACCACATGTATGTGACTTCACAATGTGAAGATTTTAGGACACTGACACAAATAGGTACCAGGTCATTAAAAAAGGAGACTCAGATAGTCGGAGTTAATGTTACATTTATTATATACTTGATAGAAACACCACCAAAATTCTTCAAATTAAAACTAACTACAATCTAAATATCTTGATTATGGAATGGATTCAATGGTGTTTAGATATTAAACTTAACCTCAAAAATAATGTGGTTATATGAAGATTGTGTAGAAAAGAAAAATATATGGTAGAGAGTATGTTAATATAGAAAAGTTACCACTTGGAAAACAATTCATTTGAAAGAAGCACAGATTTTCTCATCTATCCTGTCAACAAAGAAGGAATCAAGAGAGCAAGCACAGTGATTTCCCCTGCATTGCATTTGTGTGAGTATAAAGAGATTTAAGGTTTATTATATAAACGAACTTGTTACAAAGATTAAACTGATGACATTTAGAGATAAAAATGCCAACTATTAGATCCTATTCATCAAACTCAGCGAGTTTGGAATCATAAAAAGAAAAAATTTTACTAGCTATTCATTTGGTAACATTTGCAGAAAATAATATATTATCACAGATTGTCAAAGAACTGACACTTTGCCAACTAGTCTGCTTCAAATTTGTAAAAAAGATGAACAAAGGATGTCAGACTCCACGGGAGGGGAGAGAAAAAGACAAGACATAGGATTATAGAACCCATAGAATTTTAAAGCTAGAAGAAATGTAAAAAAAAAAAATCTATCTCATACTTTTCTTATATCCTTTTGGAAAAGCAACTAGAACAAGTAATAATAACATCTTTCTCAAGGACACACAGCAGGTGGCCAATTACCATACCTGAAAGTAATGAATTATATAAATAAAGAAAATGTGAGAAAGATGTTACATACAGCATAGAAAAGCACATTAAATATAATATTACTATTTTTATGTCTTTACTTATATATGGTTAAATGACTTGAGTAGAACTTGATAGGATAAAAGCACTACTTCAACAATGTTTACAGTTTTAAAGATATATTTCAGTTAGTACTTTCACTATTCTTCAAATTTTATTTTTAAAATAATTTTGAAAAATGCATCTTCATATCACTCTAAGTAAAGTCTTATTAACTTATAACTTATATTAAGTTCTTTAAAATTAGTTTATATAATTTTAGTTTGTAATTTCATAAGATTTTTAGTCAACATGTGCATTCACAACTCAAGATGAAATGGTTGTTACTTTGTTTTGGCATTTACTAGTACATGTATTATAGTATATGTATAACATATTAGTGGTTTGTACCATGCCCTAAAACTTATGACACCAAATGCTGGCAACTCTTTCTCCTGCTTTCTAAAATGTATTATAGTCTAAAATATTAGTAAATATTAATATATTCATCGTATAATTGCCTTTTTAAGAAATCAATATCCTGTTATTTTTAGACAATGTCAAAATATTGCATTATCTAAAAAAAACCTAGTCATTAAACTTAGAAATGTCAAGTACACCTGTGAATTTGTTAAGGGGACACTATAATTTTCTATTTGATTTGAAAATAAATCAAGCAGCCACAGCATTCTCGAAGTAACACTATTAATTACTTCTGCTAATTGCCTCTGAGCAATTGGGAAAGAAGTAAAGCAATCTCCTCTGGTTTGATTTGAAGGACATCACAGGATCTCACCCCATCAGACCGCCTCTAACATTCCCCCTCCTTGGGGCTAGACTCTATCCCTCCCAGAACAGCAAAATCTGCCAGAAGTTTTACACTGAGCTAAACTCTCTGTTCAGGCCTTTATGCGATGTTGTCCTCGCCCATGATTTATCTTCCAGCAGAAAAACAGGGAGAATGTCGTATCTAAAGGAGAAATTCCTAGGTCAGATATCATTTACTTCTGAATTTTGGCTTAGTCTGTCTTTATTGATGGGTTTTATCATTCAGGAGCCATTCTAGTACTTAAAATGATATTGATTAATCTTCATACTCATCATTGCTCAAGCTTGGAGGAAAAAATGTTTATTGAAAGAATAAAAAACCCTTTTTATTCAACAATGTTTTGAAAAATAACACTTGCAAGAACTACTGCTGATCCATGTCATTGTCACCATAAAAACCAGCTGGTAATTTTTACTTAGATATAAATGAAAGATGGGAATAATTTTATGTAGTCACGGTGTCTATCTGTAAATCAATAAACAAAAAGAAGGGCAGAATAAAATCCATTTTAAGAGTTCAAGAGTGGGTAGAGTGGCTCATGCCTGTAGTTCTAGCACTTGGGGAGGCCAGAATGGGAGGATTGCTTGAGGCTAGAAATTCAAGACCAGTCCGGGAAAATTAGCAAGGTCCCCTCTGCACCCCCATCTCTATAAAAATAATTTAAAAATTAGCCTGGTGTGGTGTGGTGGTCCACACTTGTAATCCTAGCTACTTGGGAGGCTGAGGAGGGAAGTGTCACTTGAGTTCAGGAGTTCAAGGCTGCAGTGAGCTATGATTGCACCACTGCGCTACAGACTGGGTGAGAGAACAGAACCCTTTCTCTAAAAATCCAAAAAATAATCCAATAAGCTTATAACATGAGAATCCCTTCCAACTTTTTTTTATATCAGTTGTTTCAAAATGTTTGTTTTCTAGGAAAATTAATCCTCCAATCTATGTGTGTACATATATATAATTTTCTTCTGCTGCTATAGGTTATCCAAAAATAAGAAAACAAACAAGCAAATAAAAATTGATATTTGGAAAGAATTTTACATGCTCTTTGCTAAGGCTATGTATGCAATTTTCCAAAATGAGAGAAATACCTGAGTAATCAAGCAACATTACCTCCATATTTTTTAAAAATAATACATTCATTGAAATGAGACACTGGTTAATTAAAAAAACAAGATGAGCTTTAAGGGATGACCAGTGTTAAGTAAACTTCTGAATCTGCCAGTTATCAATTGTGATTATTCAGGCTACTTTTCTGATTTTTTGAGTCATTTTAACTACTACATAAGGCACCTAAGTGGATAAAATTGATTTTTTGACATAGAACTTCTGCTACAATGTGTGATACATAGTAGATGTTTAATAACTGATGGTTCTCTTTCCTCTATGTGCCTGCCATTAGACTGGTTCTAATCCCAGCTGTGCAATTCTGATAAGATTATTCAACTCTCCATGCCTCTGTTTCTTCATCTAAAAATGGTGACAAAGGGGGGCTGAGGAAGGATACTCAATTGTGTTTTACCTGTGGTTGCTGGAAGTCAGAAGCCTTTGGGTAAAGGGAAAAGATGATGGATCCACACAGTGAAGTATATTATAGCAATTAGAAGCAAAGGTCACACAGCAATATAGATAGATCTTTTTAAAACCGCAATACCAGATGAAAGACATTAAGAAACAGAAGGGTAACAACACACACTGGGGCTTTCAGAGAATCGAGGGTGGGAGGAGGAAGAGGGTCAGGAAAAATAGCTAATGGGTACTAGGCTTAATATCTGGGTGAAATAATCTGTTCAACAAACCCCCATGACATAAGTTTACCTATCTAACAAACCTGCACTTGTACCCCTGAACTTAAAAGTTAAAAAGAAGCAAAATGAAATATATCACACAATGACATTTGTTTAAATTAAAATATTTGCATAAAAATTGCAACACACATTTTGCAAGAATACATGCACACAGATGTTCAACATCACAAATGTGGCATGGGAGGTTGAGAATCAGAGCACCTCATATAGTAGAAACTCAATAAATGCTAATCCTCTAGCACAGACCATGTAAAATGTAAAGGAACGTGTATGTGTATGTGTATGTGTATGTGTGAGGATGTGTTGTAATAACCTCTCCAGAATTTCCTGGTAAGAAAATACATTCAATCTAAAGCAGGGCTACCAGTGATAAAGCTAAAACCTTGCTTGAACATGACTTTTATGATTTACTATATTATTAATTTAACTTCCTACTGCTACATTAGCAGTTTCAGAAAAAAAGAGAATAAGAAATAACATGAGAAGAAACAAAGCAAATTTAGAATTAGCTAATTGACTAAAAATATTTTTATATTTTTTCAGCTTGGCTGACCTTAAATTAAACATTTGTACATTTTTATGTCTGGCAGCAACAACAAAAAAAGATTCTAAACACTAATTATAATGCTTAAGGATTTACAAAACTTTGACTCCCCATATCATTTATAAACCTTGCAATTAGCATATTTTTAAAGGATTGACTGTATAACAGGTAATATTATCATGACTCTATATTTTTAATTCATCTAATTGAATATCTATTTTGAATTTGAATTTTCAGTTTAATGAAGAAATATCCTAATATTTAAATTCTAAAGCTAAGACTTCATGTCTCTAAAATATGTATATTAAAAGCTATTAATAAAATTAAGTCAATATTCATGACAAAATTACCCTTTTCTGTTAGATTTAGATTTCTATTCGACCCCATTTTTTCTAGTAAGCACTTCTTTAGAAACAGAAAGAATAATACACCTTGATTTTCGAGAAGAAATACTCTTTAAAACTGTCCATCAACTAATGAAACCACCAATTTAATTACTTTTCTCAATCTCAAGAATATAAAATGATCTAATTTATAATTAGTGTTATGACAAGTGCCTAATAAACTTAAAATGATTTGACATTAGGGCTGAATTTTCACTGGAACTGGTGGAAAGTTTTATAACTCAGGGATTTTCTAATCCCCAGGCATATTGATGAAATCTAACTCTAATATAAAATCATCCTGATCCTTGCTGTTTTCTGATTATAACTTTAGGTACCAAACACTACAAAAGTAAATAAATTAAAAAGTTATTGACACTTCATAAAAAGGAGCTAATTCTTATTGATTTTATTTTAATGCCATTTTTACTCTTATATTAATCATTTGTATATTTATAATATGAGCATAAGTTAAAAGATGTACCATATGCATGTACAATTAGTATAAATCAAATTATTTTCTCATGAATCTGACATACTCACTCTTTGATGTATTAAAAAGAGCCCTTATCTGAAGAGAATATGATATTTGAGTCTGTTTTTATTTTTAATACTTGAAATAAATATTTCATTTTGAGTAGGTCCTTATATTAGAATTGAAAACTTTGACTAAAAAATAAAAAACAGCTAAAAACACAAACACACACCCACAATTTTCCCCAACACACACACACTGAGATTATAGCAAGTAAATCTTCTGCAAGTCTCATTTTTAAAAAGTAATTTGATGCAGATTTTTCTTATAATATCTTTTAAACACACAATATGTTCCCAGGAAATTACAAGTGGAAAGGCTAATCTAATATCCTGCCCCTTGCAGGGGACTGCAGCTGATAACTTCCAGGGAAATTGACAACTACCCAGTCTTTCCCCTCAGGAATGTACATGACTTCACAAGAAAGGTATATTCAGTTCCTTTAGAACCTGAGAAGATTCATTTGAATATAGAAGCATGACATTCAAATATCTAAAGTTCATTATAAATTTTGTGTCAGCAGAAAAAAAAATCCTATCATGGAAAAGATCAATCTAATCAATCAAATTAATTGTTCCAAACCTCAGAATATTTTTTCACACTCCCAGACCAACAGGCCCATCAAATGCCACAGGAAGGCTCTCTTAGAAAGAAATTTACAAATTCACAGTTTTAATGAATGGCACATAAGCTTTCATTTACTTCCACAATTATTTTCCCATTCTGAGACTGGACTCACGATTTTATCCATTTCTATGTAATCAATAAACATTCTCAAACATACAACTGAAATGTTTGTTTCTAATAACCCATTTTGTGTTCTAACAATCCCCTTAATTTGTATCTTCTAAATCAAATCTCCTCATGACATTACCTGGTTTCCCAAGTTCTTCCACTAACGCCAGACACTTCCAGCCAGGATCCCACGCTAGAGCACACCACTCAAACAACTCAACACCATCTCCCCAAATTTCACTGCCTATTGTCCTATTTGTTCACCCTTCTAAAAGGGTGTCTTAAACTGTCTTAAACTAAGATTCTAATAACTGCAAAAAGTTTACTCTGTCAAAATAAGCATTATTTAAATTCCCTGATACTCTGGATTGGATTCTGAAGTAGAAAGAGGAAATCAGTGGGAAACCAGATGAAATCTGAATAAATTTCAGAGTTTAAATATCAGTAATATACCACTGTTGACTTCTGTTTTTAAAAACCTGTCATGATGATGTAAAATATTAAGGGGGCGAGGATGGATGAAGCATCTATCTGGATTTTATATCATCTTTGCAACTTGTCTGTAAGACTAAAACTATTCCAAAATAGTTTATTTAAAAAATAAGTGTTGTGTTTTTAAAAGAGACTTCATTTTATTGACACAAAGGATGAGGAAAATGGAAATTGCAGATACAGTGTTAGTTTTGCAACAAGAGAAGTTTGAGATGAAGAAAGTGTAGTCACTCCTTGTTTTACCCCACAAACGCAGTTGCCTCTTTCTGCCTTTGCATAAAGGTTGGCTGTGAAGGAAATTCCATTTATTTGCATGGCATCTGCTCAGGCAACTACATAATCTCAGATTTGCTTTTCAGAGAGATGAATCCTGTTGCATTATGGAGTATGGCCTTTAGAAAGGAAAGAGAAGTTGCCAGGTGAGCACTTAAGGCTCTGTTGCAGGAATGTTAGGCAAAAGTTGTGATAGACTAGTGAAAGTAAAGAGAAACTGAAATGAATAAATCAGGAAATATGAAGAAAGTATATAACATGAAGAAAATAGATAATGGCAAGAGTGAGGGAAGAATGAAAAATGACTCCCAGATTTGCTTGTCACTGAGTAGATGATTGAAAAATTGACTGGGAAAAAAAGTTATAGAAGGAGACATGTGGATAGAGGGCAAAGATGATGAGCATATAGATGCTTAGACGCTTATGGAGATTTTAAGTGGCAATGGAAATGATAATAAGCTCAGAAGAAGGGTTGAACTTCAGGTGAAGACTGGACAACCATCAGCCTGAAAGTGATGTGGATAAATTTCCTGAAGATTACTTAAAAAGTTATTAAGATGATCCAAGTAGAATGCATAGGTTCAGAAATGAATAAAAACTAAAGTTCCAAATCATATAAATGCACAGCCCAGAGATTATAAATCAGGCTATTCCTTAGACAGATTCAAGTATTATGCTAAGAAATGTATTCAAAAAAGTTGTTTGTAAGGAAAAAAAACTGATTGTTAAAAAACTAATTTTGCCTCATGTAAATGTTTACATCGTTTCATTGTTCATCCCTAAGAAATGCCACAGTTAATAGAGAAAAGCAAATATATAGCTACATATAGAAAGAAATAATACACATGTAATCATTATTAACTGTTTCCACAGACACATGTTTATTTCTCTACAGTCATAACTTCATAAAAACAGCATAAAGAGTTTTCTTTAATATTAAAGGATCAATGGGTCTTTTTACTAACAATATCTTTAGTTATATTTTGGTTGAAACGAAGTTAGTAAAGCTCTAGAATGACAAATTCTACAAGATATTTAAACAATTTTCTCATTAGGCAAGTCTTCTCTTCAGTTTGATTACTGATCTACATTAACATATAATTTTTCCTTGTTTAGATTTCTCTATTGAAAGAGATCTGCTTCACAGCAAGATAAGGCATTAGCAGTTGCACTTAAAAATTTCATATAGCAGTAGTTGTAGAATTGAACTGAGTATCAAGCATATGACTTCTTGTTCCCTTAAGAAGAGTACTTCATTTCAATGTGAATTTCACATTGGAAAAAACTGAAATAATGATTATGTTGCACTTGGAAATCTGCACATAAAACACCAAAAATATTCACAGAGGAATGTGTGTATGTGTGTGCACACACACACACATAATTATAAAATTTTGGCATTCACACACACACATAATTATAAAACACACACACATTATTATAAAATTTTGGCATTCAAAAACCTCCATCCATAGAAAAAATTACATTTGCTTTATTCATATTTATTAAACACTACTTATCCTAACTTCGATGTTAAAAAATTTTATATTGAATCTCATCAAAGGTAAGCCTACAAAGTCCATCCCAGGCCAACAAATGTCTTAGTAACATGGTGATCATTCAGAAGCTTAATTGAAAAATAGGAAATTGATGAGTCTAAGAGAAGGCTGGAAAGGTGAGACTCTATAAGCTACAAAAATCCTTTTGGTGATAACAGAGTTAAATCTTGGCCTCTTCTCTCCATTTTTAATTTCCACTATCCTTGGGAGTAAGGATGATCTGGCTTGAATATCTTATTTTAGTTTTGTTTTTCAACTTTTATTTTAGGTTATTACATTATGCTGGGGTTTGGTGTACAAGTGATTTCATCACTCACGTAGTGAGCATAGTACCCAATAGGTAGTGTCTATTTTTCCCATCTTTGTGTTCACATGGACACAATGTTTAGCTCCCACTTATAACTAAGAACAGGAGGTATTTGGCTTTCTGTCTCTGAATTAATTTGCTTATGATAATGACCTCCAGCTGCATCCACATTGCTGCAAAGGACATGATTTGGTTTTTGTTTTATAGCTGTGGAGTTTTCTATGGTATATATGTAGCATATTATCTTTACCCAGTTGATGGACATCTTGGTTGAGTACCCATCTTTACTAATGTGAATAGTACTGCGATGAATATATGAGTGCATGTGTCTTTTTGGTAGAACAATATATATACTCCTTTGGGTAAATATCCAGTCATGGGACTGCTGGGTCAAATGGTAGTTCTGTTTTAAGTTCTTTGAGAAATCTCCAAACTGCATGGCACAGAGGCTGAACTAATTTACATTCCCACCAGTGTATAAGTGTTCCCTTTTCTCTGCCACTTTGCCAACATCTGTTATTTTTTGACTTTTAATAATAGCCATTCTGACTGGTGTGAGATGGCATCTCATAGTGGTTTGATTTGCATGTCTCTGATTAGTGATGTTGAGCACTTTTTATATGCTTGTTTGCTGTATGTATGTCCTCTTTTGAGCAGTCTCTGTTCATGTCCTTTGCCCAATTTGTAATTGGGTTGTTTTTTGCTTGTTGAATTGTTTAAGTTCCTTATAGATTCTGGGCATTAGACCTTTGTCAGATGCAGTTTGTGAGTTTTTCTAGTTTTAAATCATCTTGTGATACTAATAAAATTTTTATTTGATTAACTGGAGACAGATCCTGCAGAAAGAATATGGATCTCTATATGTTAACTTGAAAAACAGAAGTTGTATTCTATAGGAATGATTTTAATTATTTACATTATTAAGATAAAATATGGCTCTTCTGCGACTCATAATGGATACTTGAAAGCTATGGATCCTGCAAATATTACAACTTAAATATAAGGAATATGGAATGACTGTTGTCTCTATGGACTAACAAATCTAGGTAGCCTTTGTGGCACTAGATTTGTAAAAAGGTTTGACATGACTTTAAAATAATGATGTTTCTTTTTATGTTATACCACTTAATGATATAAAAGTTATTTTAAAATACATTAAGCCATTATGATATAAACAATAGTGTTGTATCCAGTGTTACTGAACTGGATAGAGAAAGAAAGAAGCCAAATTAGACTCTCTAAAAACGGCTAAACAAAACGTGTTCAAATTTTAACTCTACAGCTTGCTAATTTTATGACTTAAGTAAGATAAATTCCACACCTAAAAAATACGGTTAAAAATATTTACCTCAAAATTATTTTTAACAACTTGGAATGACATAAGGAAATAATTCTATAAATTGAAAAGTACTTATGTGTGTACTCATTATGTTTGTCATATTGCTTAATCAACATGAAAGCCAAGCAAGTTGTCTTTATTTTGATGAATAAAATTCAAGAAATTGAACAGGCAAAGTGAAATACAATTTTCTCAGTTTTAGAATATGGAAATGCACAAATGATAGAGTCCTGTTGAAACAAAAGTATTTTACATGCAATATGTATTAACTCAGTTTGTATTTATAATATACACAACTGTTTTCAAACACAATATTCTTCCCAAACTTTGGAAGTAGCATCTTTATGTGCCTATCATTTAAGTCAAGAAGGACATAAATTGTACTAACCACTTGTTCACAGCAGGTGAAGAATGCCAATAAATTAATGTACAGATCTGCATAATTCTAATATTATAGATAGTAGAGTCAAAAGAGCTCTCCAAAAAGTTCTAACACACACAAAGTTCTAGGGCTCTTTTATCCTGTTTTAGAGTATTGTCAAGGATGGTAGAAAAATCCACTTTATGTTCTAATAAAATGGTTTTTCGATGAGTCCTAGAGAAGTCAGCCATTTCCTTCAAAAATAATAATAGAATGTGTAGAAGCACATAAACTCTTTCAATGTGCATCGAATAATAGAGAAATTGTTAAACATTTAACTGACCTAAGAAGCTATACAAGTCACCCAAACAGCATGTGACTTTAATAAAGAGGTGGATATGGGTATTACCAAGTGGCAAAGAGCAATGAAAAAAAAGAAAATAAGTGCAGTATAAAATGTGCAGAGTTCAGGAAAATGACAGTAGCCTCCGAAAAAGCATCAGAAAAAAGAAGTGACAACAAAATATTCTAGCAACGAGTAGATTATAAAATATACAGATCATATAAATACAAGAAATCCAGAAAGTAAAAATCTAGTAATAATGCTAAATCTCAAAAGTCTATGAGATTTAAAATTATTGCATTTTAAAACATTCTTATTTTTTTTTAATTTTTTTATTTATTTACTTTTGAGATGGAGGTTCACTCTTGTTGCCCAGGCTGGAGTGCAATGTCATGATCTCAGCTCACTGCAACCTTCACCTCCTAAATTCAAGCGATTCTTCTGCCTCAGCCTCCTGAGTAGCTGGGATTACAGGCATGTGCCACCACACCCGGCTAATTTTTGTATTTTTAGTAGAGACAAGGTTTCACCATGTTGGCCAGGCTGATCTCGAACTCCTGACCTCACGTGATCCACCCACCTCAGCCTTCCAAAGTGCTGGGATTACAGGTGTGAGCCACCACTGGAGGCCACAAAAAACAGTCTTACAAGAATTTGCCATCTGGAAAGCAAAGTTCTATTAAGTAATAAACTGAGCATTTAGTAAATATAGAAAGCCTGTTATATCCCCTGTTATATGCATGAAATGATGACACGAGGAATGAATTAACATGGCAAAAAATAAAGACTCTGACATATAGCAACTGAAGATTTATAATTTCTCATGAAATGCTGATATTTAAGTCATATTGTCTGATCAAAGTGGAAACCAATAAGGTTGTCTTTACTTTGAGGAGTAAAATCCATGTAATTGGCAATGTGAACAATATCCCATAGGCAAAATGAATACCATATTCTCAACTTTAAAAAAGAAGGCATACAGGGCCGCGTGCATCTCTGTCATGGACACACGTGATTGATCCTTTAACTGTATTCTTAATCACCGCATATGCATGCCAGGCTGGGCATGGCTCCGAGGGCGGCCAGGGACAGACGTATGATACAAGACTATTAGAATTAATACTAATTTCATATGTAAAATATATTACCTCAATTTACAGGATAGGAGGTATAAGAATTAGAAATAAAAATTAAACACAGATGGTTACCTAAAATTAGTTGATTTTATTATTTATAGAGTAAGCGCTTAGTAGTTGAATTAATAATTTAGTAATTGAATTAATAATTTGTCTCTATGGTTCATTATGTTTTTCTAAGTTAAATGTTTCCAAGCTTCAGGTAAGAATCTTAATAAAACAGGCCATCAACTATGCTAGGCCATTATATTACTTTCTTTAATCAAAATGGCAAAGACTTTTATTTTTAATGATAAAAAATCATTGTTGAAAAAGTTTAGAGAAATAGGACTTGCAAAAGCAAATTGGTAAAGTGTGTCTAATGGGAAGATTGGAAATAATTATCAAAATACACATTCTGCTTAAAATTTGATCTAGCAATCTCATTTCTAAGAATTTACATTGATATAACTATATATGTATAAAATATGTGTACACTAGGATGTTTGTCACAGTAATACAATAGTGGATAAGGAGAAATAACCCTTAAGTTTAATAGAGGATTGGTTAAAGAAATCAACAAATAATTTGCAGGTGATAGCTGTTATGTACAAGAATCATATTTATTGATATAGAAATATTAAAGCTTGATACTGAAGTCTCATACATTCACATGGTAAATATGATTAAATTCAATTAACTTACTCCTTTAAAATGTTATACAATTTAAAATTATTTCTCATAGATCAACATTACAATCCCATGAGAATTTTTTTTCTTTTTAAATGACAAGAAGACAATCAGGGAAGTTAATATCACTCATAATGATGTGGGTTATAAGTTTTTCGATACAATAAATCACAAATTTAATATTAACAGATATTACATAGATTTTAGTGGCCAATATTGTCAGGTTTAACTGGAAATAAATTGATAACACCGCAGTGAATTCCGTGATATTGAGTATCTAAAATATACAGAACTGATCCCACTAGTATGAGCATAAAATTCAACTACCTATTCATTTTTTCCTTGGATATATGTCAGCTTCATTATGAGCAGAGGTATACTTCATTTCATTGTTAATTTTGCTTCCCTAGGCCATTTCTCTGAGATTAACCAGGACTTCTGCCTACCAAAGCTACATTTTTTTCTATTTCTGATTCTATTTTGAAAAGAATATGCAAGTGTCTTTTAATTTCTCTGCTTATTATTACGAGAAAAGGGGCATCTATGTAAATTGTGACTTACATAAGAAAAATAAAAACATATAACGACCTATTACTCTAACTTAAAAGAATATCTGTAACAAAGGAATTAAAGTACTAAGGCAGTTTCATAGATTCTATGAAGAAGAGAGATGTTTCTCAAATGAGGTGTGTCATGCAATTAATATAAAACTGTAGTCAAATCTTTGTGCTATAATCTTACTGCCTCAGGCAATAGTACAGATGAGAAAAGGAGGTCAGCATAGGCAGGGAAAAGTAAAAAAAAAAAAAATTGAATCATGCTCCAAACCCCAAAAACCTACACACACAGAATAGATATTCTTTGCCTTTTCCATATTATAAGTAGGATTAGGTATATGAGCTTATTGATTTAAACAGAAGTATTCTAATTCAGTGATAAATTTCATCTTTTATACTTGTTTATAGTAAGCTAAAATCATGTGGTGAAGAGCTCCCTAAAGGTTGAGGGAAGAAGAAAAATATAAATTTTTAAACATTTTATATTTCTACGTCCAACATTGTTATTAATATTATATATCAACTGGTATTGTTATATATGAGGTAATAGGTGTTGAGAAGAATTTAAAGCTGAATAAATATTTAACTTATCCTTATGGAATAAGAAGTCTAAAAGGAGAGATAAGACATGGTCACACACTAGAAGTACACAAGATAGAAAGTGATAAAGCATATAATAGGTGTTATGAAAGTTCAGAGGAGCAACAGATCATTTCCAGTTCTGTGGATCAGAGATGGGAAATCATGCAAGCAAAGCTTTGAAATCCATGGGTAGAATTTAGACAACTAAAGACGGTGAGGTTAAATCAATTCCAGAGGGAGTTTGAAATATGGACAGATGTATGAAATGGTTCAGAATTCAAGAAAAGTGTGGGGTGGGGAAAGAATTTTCCTAAAGTAGAAGCTACTTTGATCCAATAAACTTCGAAATAAAATCTAGAAAATCAGGTTGAAACCAGATTTTGGCAGACATTGAAAGTCATCTTAAAAGGTTTACACAAAATTTGGCAAATGATGGAGGCATGTAAGATTCTAGGGCAAAAAAAAATGAGATCTTATGTTTTTCAGTAAGACTCTTTTAAGATATGTAGGATGGATTGGAAGGAGAACAATCTGGAGACAGTACAATTAGTTAAGAGACGCATTAATCACTAAGAAGTGAGGGCATGGACAAACGGAATGTTGCTGGAGTTGGAGAGTTATAGATAAATGTGAGCAATATCTAAATGAGACCTGACAAGTCATTATCTTCATGCGAAGTTATGTTAATGATAACTCTGAAGCTTTTAATTTCAGTGACTACAAGTATAGTTAAGTCAAAACAAAAAATAAGGATTGAATGATAGACAATTGAAAATGAATTCAGTTTTAAACACTTTGAATTTGATGAGCTGAGGGGTAACCATGTGTATCTGTGCAATAGTTGGGAATGAGGCACTGAGATGTATTTTGTAATTAATTAGGTGATTATGATGTAGTAGATTGTATCAGTGCTTGTGTATGTGGTAGTAACTGAAACCTATGGTTGATGTATATGTTGTGACTCTACTCAACTAGACTACTTTAAGAAAGACTATAATGGAACATATGAATCCCTGAATAAATAATAGCTCTACATTCTTGTTAATGTCGGCTGTATGCAGCCACGCAAATTTTGTGGAATTTATTTTCTCCCTCGTTTCTGGATCAAAAAGTTGTAAGTGATCTGATTTTTTTTTTAAAAATCTATTTTAAATAAATATGACTGTGGCTGGGTGTGGTGGCTCACACCTATAATCCCAGCACTTTGGGAGGCCTAGGCAGGCAGATCATGAGGTCAGGAGATCGAGACCAACCTGGCCAACATGGTGAAACCCCGTCTCTAGTAAAAGACAAAAAATTAGCGTGGTGGCAGGTGCCTGTAGTCCCAGCTACTTGGGAGGCTGAGGCAGGGGAATCGATTGAACATGGGAGGCGGAGGTTGCAGTGAGCCCAGATCGTGCCACTGCACTCCAGCCTGGTGACAGAGCAAGACTCCGTCTCTAAATAAATAAATAAACAAATAAATAAATAAATAAATAAGACTATGTATAATTTAAATTGACTTTAAAACATATTATTCAAAAAATTTGACATATTTAAAAACCTATTGAGTGGCACAATGAGAGTAACTTAAAAATTAAGGTACAGGTATTTGATAAAATACTAGAAGATTATGAAAATCATGAGTTAGAAAAATAATAAAACATTTTGAAACATTTACTACTTTAAATATTTTTTAAAAATTTAGACACAAGGGTCTCTACTTTTGTTAAAAGATTGAAAATGTATTTATCTCTTTTCCTTTGAGACCATTTAAAAGTAATATTAAATGAATGAACATTGCATATATCCACAACAATGAAGATATTTAGAGAACGGTCTTAAATAAAAAGAAATCCTTTTTAATTTTGGGGAAATTATTTGATGCAAAAAAAATACAACAGGGAAAATGAAGTAGAATCTTAGACTGAGGGCTTACCATGGTAAAAATTACTAATAAAGAAGTAAAATTCAGGATGTTCATAATCTAACTGATAAGCTTAATGTACAGAAAAAGAAAACAGACTTGAAAAGAGAAAATTATTTTTAAAATAATGAAAGAAGAATTCCAAGAGCTGAACATAAAGCTCCATATTTAAAAGATAAATCAACTCAGTAAATGAAAAAAGAACCATGCAAAGGAACAGAATCAAAATATCTCATAAAACCAGTAATAAAAATGCAAAGAAATGAGAATTATATGGGATCAGTAATCAGTAAGATTGGATAGAAAAAGACAATGGAGCAATACCATCAAATTTATAAAGGGAAATGTTTTTCAGCCTAAAATTTAATCCCTGCCAAACTGTCAATTGAATATCAATAGGCAAAAAAGTCAACCTTGTTCGAAACTTCACACCTTATACTTAAAAAATTAGTTTTAAAGGAATCATAGATTTAAATGTAACTCTAAAATGGTTAGAATATAACAGGAGAAAGTATTTGGGATCTAGGACCTGGGGAAGAGTCATTAGACATGACATCAAGAGCACAATTCATAAAAGAAACAACAATAAATTGAACTTTACCAAAATTAAAAACCTTTGTTCTGTGAAAAAGCCTGCTAAGAGAATGAAAAGGCAAACCACATACTAGGAAGTAATATTTGCAAGCTGCATATCTAATAAGGTGTTCATATCTACTATACATAAAGAATTCTCAAAACTCAACAGTTTAGCCAGACATGGCGCCTGTGCCTCACACCTGTAGTCCTAGCTACTCCGGCGGCTGAGGCAGGAAGATGGATTGAGCCCAGCAGTTCAAGGCTGCAGTCAGTGAGCTACAGTCATGCCACTGCATTCCAGCCTGGGTGACAGAGCAAGATACTCTCCTCCTATCCAAATGTCTCAAAAAAATTTTTTTAAATAAAAAAAACCCTCAACTGTTAAAAAAAATAATAACAACTAACAATTCAATTAGAAAAAAGGTAAAATACAAGAGGCATTTCATTGAAGAGAACATATAGATGGCAAATATCACATGAAAAAAAGGGTCAACATCACGAGCTGTTAGGGAATTAAAATTAAGACCAAGATGAGTTATCACTGCCAATCTAGGTAATAGAACAGATAAAAATGTCTTTAATGACAAAACAAAAATCTCATTAGGATGCAGAAACAGTGCACCTCTCATACACTGCAGGTAGCATATAAAGTGATTGTCTCTCTGAAAATAATTTGGCAGTTTCTTAAATACACACACACACACACACACACACACACACACACACACTTACCATAGGACCCATCAATTGTAATCCTACACATTTAATCCAGATAAATAAAATGTATGTCTATACAAATACCTACACTATTCATAGCAGCTCTATGTGTCACAGATCAAAACCCCTAAACAAGAAGTGTTCTTAAGTAGTGAATGATTAAATTAACAGTGATACACACATACTATGACATACTACTCAGCAATAAAAAGGCAAGGGCTAGTCACATGGGAAATGATGTGGATTAATCACAAGAACACTATGCTCATTGGAAAGAGCCCATCTCAAAAGGTCATGTAAGGTATGATCGTATTTTTATAATATTCTCAAAATGACAAAAAAAAAAAAAAAAAAAAAGAGATGAGTGGTTTCCAGGGGTTAGGGATGATGCAGAGAAGGTACTATAAGGGCATAACATAAGGGAGATCTTTGATGTAATGGAATAGTTCTGTGTCTTGACTTCATTGGTGGTTATGTAAATCTACAAATGTGACAAAATGACAAAGGGCAAACACATATACCCCAGTGTCAACTACTGGTTTGTTACTGCACTATAATTATATAAGATGCAAACCATGCCAACCACTGGGATAGACTGTGCAAAGGATCTGAAACCTGTCTGTTCTGTCTTTATATCTGCCTGTGAATATATAATTATGTCAAAATAAAAAGCTGAAAAAAGTAAAAACATGTTTATGACTTAAAATATAATTCAAAATTATTAATCCTTTGGAAAAAGTTTACTTTAACATATGGCTCTCTAAAAACATCATAATTATAAAAAGATGTATATATAGCATTGTCTTTGGATCTGCATGCCTTTGCTAATCTAGGCTACATTTCTAGACAGTGAACTTTTCAACATAAGTGTAGTAGAAAGTATATTTGGACTTAAAGAGACCTGAGCTTCAATTCCCCATCCAGCAGTTATTAATTTAAAAAGCGTACTTGTCATGTAACCATGAGTAAAAAATCTTAATGCTCACTTTAGGTTATCACCTTTAAAGAAGAGATAATAAATAGTTATATGCTATTACAGTCAAGATCAAATACAGTTTATGAAGTATTTTCTACTAACATTCTTCCATTTTTGTTTTAGAATTGAATTATATTCTATATTGGGATTCTATACTGAATTCTATTTCAGGAAGAATTAGATCTTTTCATAGGACAATGAGTACAATATACTTTTAAAGTTATATCATGGAAGGTCACTGGACATTGTTTCTATTTCTAGCTTAAAAACTTGATAAAATAAAAAAGAGGCCTCTGAATTGTGTTGTAATATATGTAAGAAACTTGGGACACAAAAAACACAGAAAAACACAGATGCTGAAGAGAAAAGAGCTATTGGAAATAAAGAATGAGTTGCAAAAGTTTAAACAGACAGTAGGAAATATGTGGTATTTATGAGTATGTATATTTAACTACTAAGAGAACAATCCCACAGAATAAACAGCATGAAGCATGTGAAATCATTTGTTAAATTTGCAAAAGAATATGTGTTCCATCTCTCTTTTTCTCTTTCTCCACTTTCTTTCCCTTCCCCCAACAAGATTGGGTTGACATGTCTTTTAAAATAAACCATAATCCACTTGTCACTTATGTCATTACAAAGCTTGAAAGCCTGCCTAATGAGTTTGCACAAATCCTCTTTTTAACATGTATTTCATATACTCTTCTAATTAAATATTTATCACCATATCTGGACCTACAAATAACAGTATTAAGGTATGATCCCGAATAAACCTGTTCATTGTATTATTCTCACAGAGCTTAGCTTCCCTAAAAAAAATCATTTCATGGGTCATCAGGATGAAGCTTGCTACTTTTATTCTTTTGTTGCAGCAAAGGATGAACATAATTTGAAATTTTAAATCGTGAAAGAACATGGATTTTGGAATCAGTTAAACCTGTTTGAATCCTTTCTCCACCACTTAAACTAAGTAACTTTTGGGAAGAAGGAAATGATTCTCTGAGCTTATTTTCTCACATATATTAGAATTTTTATAAGAATGAAATTAGATACTCTCTTTAAAGCTAGTATGCAGTGTGTTGCACATGATAGCAGCTTACTAATAGAGATCATTGTCACTAATAATTTACTTAAGAACCTCTTCCTCATTTTTGGTTACTCATTTTTTGAGTGTGTTCCTTAGTTTTACATATTGTTTTTCTACCTATCCATTTCATTTATTCTTTTTGCAAATACTCACTGGACATTCATATAGTGCTAGGCACTATACCATATGTTGTGAGATGTACAAGACTGTGTCTCTACCTTAGATAAGAAAAAAGACTGGAACATTGGATATTGCAGTAGAAAATATGTAATCAGCAGCATCGCAATGCTACCAACTGAAGGTTATTGATAGGTTGGTTCTTTGGAGAACACCAAAGGCTTCTAAGAGGGTATAATTTTTAAGCTATGCCTTGAGAAATTACAGAAGACAAAAACTGGGTAGAGAATTCCAAGTAGAAGAAATTTCATGAACAGAAGTAGTTATGAAACAGTGGGACTTTCAGGGAATACCAGGCAGTCAGTGTGTCTGAGAGGGAAAACAAAAACACAAACACCTGTGTTTTAGAAAAACAGTTTATATACTACCAGGCTAGCGTTTTGGACTTCTAGGTAATCATTGGGAAATCAACAACAGAAAAATTTTTTAGTTGCTGTTGAACAAAGTATATTTGTTGTAATAGCATCCAGATTAACAACTTGTGTAATGCTCTTCCGTGTAAAGCATATTATCTAAAAATGAGTTAATTGAAAATTAATATATGTATGACATTTCTGAATTTCCTGTAGCCAGTCTATAAGTCAAGCCTAAAGCACCACTAATCAGAAGATCAAAAGGCTCAGGCCGGGCACAGTGGCTCACGCCTGCAATCCCAGCTCTTTGAGAGACCGAGGAGGGTGGATCACCTGAGGTCAGGAGATCGAGACCAGCCTAGCCAACATGGTGAAACCCCATCTCTAATAAAAATACAAAAATTAGCTGAGCACTCTGGCGGATGCCTGTAATCTCAGCTAGTTGGAAGGCTGAGGCCGGAGAATCGCTTGAACCAAGGAGGCGGAGGTTGCAGTGAGCTGAGATCATGCTATTGCACTCAGCATGGGCAACAAGACTGAAACCCCATCTAAAAAATAAATAAATAAAATAAAATAAAAGGCTCAAGTAGTCAAAGAATGATAAATTCAGTGCAAGACCTGGTTACTGTCTGATGCCTGGCAGTGCACATATTAGATGACTTCCTGCCTTCTTTATACTGTTAAAAAGAGAGTTATTTCAGCAATAATCTACATATTAAGAGAAACCCATTTAACCTGTCAAAAAAATGAATGGTTGAATATCCCTAAGAATCAAGCCAGGTATTTTATAATACTTGCAAGAAAGAGTGGATAGTTTTTAATTGCCATTTTTCCTTCTCCATTAAAAAAAAATGAAGTTTACAAGTTAAGGGTTAAAAAAAATGATATGAAAGCAAACTGACCATGCCGGGGGAGATACCTGGTCATGAAGAAAATAAATAAAAATAATCTTGTTATGAGTTGAGGGAAAAAATAGTGATTGGCTGGGTGAGAATTTTATTTGTCTTTTTCCTTTTCTATTCAGAATAGTTTATAAATAGGATGGTAGAAGTTATTCATAGTTGAAATGTGGATATAGTTGCAATAACATAATGAAATTAATTTATATCATGGCTTTGATAATTTATTCTAGTAATATATTATAAAAGATGTTGAGCCATTCCCTTATAAAATAGTCAACGATCTTGTATGCTATACTTAAAATGTATTTGGATGTAATAGACACATATAGCTTAAATTTGTGTTACTTCCATTTTTTATTAGGCATCAGTGACCCAAAATATTAAGAGAATCTTAGTACCATCTCAAATATTGTACGTTTTTGAAATGCTAGAATTTACAAGGAATCATTCCTCTCAGTATGTCAACATTCCACTACCCAGACTGTGATATTACCTAATAGAATTTTACTACCCAGACTGTGGTATTCCATTGAGCTAATTTCTTATCAAATTTTTTATTAAAAAGTTAATAAAAAATAACTTTATTTTTTATTAAATAAAAATACTGTGTACATAGATTTCAGTTAAAATACTCTTTTTAAAATTATATTACTTAGCTTTATTAATATCTCCCATGACTGCTTCTCTGCCTTGCATATTTTTGCATTGAATACTGAGGTCTTCACCAGACAGCAAAGACAAGAAAGGTTAGCTCAGGAGAATAGTTTAACGGATGCTGTGTATACACGATGGCAACACAGAAATGTAAAACACAGGGGGAGCGGTCAATTAAATGATTATTTATCTTTGTGTTCTAAAAATATTCAGCTACAGTAAAAGAAAATTGCAACAGATCAAATGATAACAAATATGATTATGACTATGAGATTACAATGTGGATTTAAACATTCTCTACCTCCCAAAAGCTGACTTTTAAATTTATACAATACTTTTATATCTATCATACCATTTTAATTAATTCATTGAGGTATATGAATTCACTAAAGTGAAAAAATGTTATTTACTTTTAAAACATAAGAAAAGACATTTTTACTTACATCAGAAATTTTGAACTTCTAAATATTTTATTTTACTAAGGCAGATATTTCTTTGACTATCAATGATAGTACATGTTCTAAGAAAACACAAAGAAAATACATTTAGGACATAACAATCATGAAGTGTGACTAGCAAGTAATGCAACAAATTTGTCAACAAGCATACTAAGAACTATACATCCAAATGAGCGTTATATTTCCAAGCAGCCACTTTGGGAGATCAGACACATTTCAGTGGTATTGCCATTGCTCACAACATTTCTAACTTCTCCATTAGAATCGCTCTCAGAAATAATTGATGAACCATACACAACTCAGGCTCATTGCTTTATAAATTGAACCTCATATAGCAGTAACTTGAGGCAAAGCAGAATCAAGAAAATATAATTTTCTCTTCCCATTTGTTTATGAAAAGAAAATTAACTTTCAAATTATTTAGTCCTAAAATAAACCACTTATATAACCCTATTATATAAATCTAAGAAGACAATTGTAAAAAAATAAGTAATCTTTCCTTTCCTATTATAATTTGAATAGAAACATAATATGGGCAAATAACGATCAGTGCGATTTTGTGGTGAACTGTCCTGCTCATCTAATCTGATTCTTGTTGATCTCCTTTGCTGTGACCTGTGCAAGAGACCATCTTAACAAATTTCACAGTATTTGATTGCTCCTCATTCTCCTTAACCTCTCTTTGTCACCTGACCTTTTGATCATTCTTTCTTCTTTCCAAAAGGCTGTGAACAGTGTTTTTAAAGGAAATTCCATGCCACACTGTAGCCTTAACTTTTCTCTGGCTTATTGCATTAAATCTTCCCTAGCTCATTTCCCTTTTCTGTTCCTAAAATATAAGTGTTACTCTACATTCAGCAGTCACTAAAGTATTTAAATACTTATTGAATAAATGAACATTTAAGCCCTCAGTTCTCAGCTCCATTTTTCTCTGTCATTTCACCTGTTAAACTAAATCTAACAGATTTAACTATCACTACCACCTAAATACCAAGTTGCCCCCACTCAATCTTGCTTTAGCCCTTCCCCTTTCTAGTTATGCAACCCTAAGCAAGATATTTAGCCTCTTTGAGTCTTAGTTTCCTCATATTTAAAATATGAATAAAAATATTGACTATCTCGTAGAATAATAACCAAGGAGATAATGCTCAGAAAGTTTCTGACACGTATGTCTGAAGTATTTTAACTATTATTGGTTAAAATCCTCAATTATTTTAACTGTTATGGTGTTTTTCCCGCAAATCTTTTATGACATTCTTACTTGGATGTCATACAATCAAATCGGCATTTTTTTTTAAAAAAAAAGAACATTGTTTAGCACTTGTATCAAGATAAAATATGATACTTTTGCTTAAATTAAATTATGCAAGTACCAGAATTAAGTTCTTATTAATTTTTTTATCCTACCTTTAATGATGAAGTATAAACAGCAGTAGTTTCTTAGGTTAATAGTGGGGTCTCATGTAGATTTAAATGCTCTATATTGTCTTTGAATATGCATATGAAATTGCTATGACAGGAAAGTTAAGGAAACCATATCTAAATGTTCTACATATCTCTAAACCTTTATTTTATGTATTGATTTTCCTAACCCTGTTTTTTTAATGGATTGCCATGATCATGAGTGGAATCACCATTCTTTCAAGCTACCAGATTTGAAATCTGTTCCTTTGACCCTCTTAATCCCATCTCCTCTGCACAGACGTAATACCAATGATGTTTACTGTTCCATCCATCTGTAGCCACCCTTGTTCTCTCATGTTTGGACCAGCATACTATACTTTTTAAAAAAATTTTCTTAAACTTTGTTTTGCAATTTCAAGGAGAAAAAACTATGTTACTTTTTAAACTAGAAAGTTGACTGCAGAGTCCAGCTCTAAAGTGGTTTATGAGTATAATTTGTGTCATTAACCCATAAACTGAAAAGAAATACCTTCTATGATTCTGCTAAATCCCCTTTACTTTTTAAATTAGTTAATTAATTTTGTAATTGACAAATAAAACTTATATATTTATATTATATATGTATGTACATAATTGTTATATATTATGGAGTTAAACATGATCTTTAACTTTCCCATCTGCCTCTCAGTCTTCCAATTATTCCACACATACTCTCATCATGTTAATTCTCCAGAATGACCAATTTTATACTGTCTGATTAAAGTTTTATATTCCTCCAGCACCTATGATTTCTTGTACAAGTATTTAAAAATATTTCAGAATAAATCTCATATCTTTCCACAGAAATTCCCATTGATTGCATGACAGTATTGTCCATAAGATCTCCCATATTATTATCTTCACCATGGTTCTGTGAATGTCAAATGAGGAGAAAGGAAACAAAATAAATAAGCATATATAAATAAACTTATGTAAGATGTGTTGGCTTGCTATATTTTCTTTCAATTTCACAAAATAACTTTGTGAGATAGGTATTATCAATACTATCAGTAGCAAAGAGACTCAGAAAGGTCAAGGTTATTGTCCAGGATGAAGAATCCACATTTGCATATGAACTTGTTACTCTTGTCTCAAAATTTATGCCTATTTTATTACTTACCTTCCTTCTCTTAAGGAGGGTTTTAAAGAGAGGAGTTCCCTAGATGTACTCATTTTCTATTGCTGTTGTAAAAAACTGCCACCAACTTACTTGCTTAAACAATATACATTTATTATCTCAGAGTCCAGGGGACATGTATTACTCTGTTCTCATGCTGCTTATAAAGACATACCTGAGACTAGGTAATTTATAAAGAAAAAGAGGTTTAATGGACTCACAGTTCCACGTGGCTGGGAAGGCCTCACAATCACAGCTGTTGAAAGGCACATCTTACATGGCGGCAGACAAGAGAAAGAGGCAACCAAAAGGGGAAACTCCGTATGAAATTATTAGATCTCATGAGACTTATTCACTACCACAAGAACAGTATGGGGGAAACCGCCCGCATGACTCAATTATCTCCCTCCAGGTACCTCCCACAATACGTGAGAATTATGGGAGCTACAATTCAAGATGAGATTTGGGTAGGGACACAGGCAAACCATATCAGGACCAGAAGTCCAAAATCAGTCTCACTGGGTCAAAATCAAGATATTGGCAGGGCTGCATGCTTCTGGAGTCTTTGAGGAGACTATCTCTTTCCCTGCCCTTTTCAGCTTCTAGAGGCCACCTACGTTCCTTGGCTCTTAACCCCTTTCTCACATCACTCCAACATCTTGTTTTCATCCTGAAATATCCTACTACTAGATGTTAACCCTCCTTTCTCCCCTCTTAAAAGGTCCCTTATAATTACACCCCATCCACCAGGATAATCTAGGATAATCAGCTTCTCTTTTGTCACATAAAGTAATATATTTACATGTTCCAGGCATTAGGACACAGACATCTTTTCAGGGAGGGTTGTATACTTAGCTTATTACACTGGGCATAAGTTCTGATAATGCAGCCTAAACCCATTGGACCAAAAGCTGGCGGTATTTAGATGTCCCAACAGTATCTATATGGCAATCTTTTGTCAAGATACATTGAATGCTATAAAGCATCATTCAGCCTAATAAGAAAGCTTATTTCCTCACCTGCTCATTGTATTATGAGGCTTCATTTTGATAAATAAAATCCAATTATTAGTTTTTTCTAAACAATGAAGATTGAAAGGAATGGAAAGTGCACATTAAACAATAATTGTGGTTTGTGGAAGGATTTATGAGAAAAAGCATGCTTGCAATTGCAGTAAACTCAAAATAGAAATTTAAATTTTTGTTTTAACATTTTAATGTAAAATAAGCCTATTCCTGGCTCCTATTTCTTAAAGACTTTGCATGGTTCTTTTTTTTTTTTAACCAAGAGGGTCTTTAAATTTTGACAGTGTATTTTCCAAACTGTACTATTTTCAAGCATATATTATAAAATTAATACTTCATTATCCCCCCTGAGCAAAACAAAAAGTGAAAATATGTTTAATGATTCAGTTTTTGCTTATCCTAAGAACATTACTTAATGGTGCTTGAATTAACAAAAGGGATTGAGCTGATTGATGATTTCCCTTCTTAATGATACACCGACTTTTTAGGTCATTTCTTCTACTTCTCTCAGTTTCATTAGTCCAGGGCCACCGATACTAACCATTTCTATAGATCAACTAGGGCATTTCCACGGTAAGTCAAGGAGAAGAACATTTTTTACCTTCTTTTGACTGCTTTCTTTCTCCCACCTGAAAAATTGTCAATCTTTCAAGAGTTTTTAATTGACATTGAGGGTCATAAACACATACCAGTTGAATTTTACTACCAAAGAACTGTATTACATTGAGATAAAAGCTTGACAAAGCATGAAGTTATAAAACTTTAACTATAATTAAAATTGCCAATATATGGTCTTTGTTTTGATAAATATATTAGTCTTATTACATTAAACATCATATTGCATAAAGAAATATTGGCATAAAATGACTTGAGATCCATGGTTAAAAGAGAGAAATGTATGTTATTAAGCAATAAAAACTGCATAAATTTCAAAGAAAACTGCAATGTCTTATATTAGAACATTTTAGTTCATGAATAAAATTGCTTAAATAGTTAAACATATATAGTTGTTTAAGATAAGTATACTAAAGGTAGAGCCCTCCTCAGATTCTCTGCAAATCAAAGAACAAAGGAAAACAAAATGATCTCTTAGGCAGATTAAAGACTTAAAGCTGAATATTAATTATAAATATGTATATTTATAATATGTATATCATTATATATTGATTTAACCTCCTGTGAACAATAGTTGTCTTGCAAACGGATGAATACGAGCTTCAGAAAAAACTTTCAGATGGAATTTATTTCAATTATGCCACAGACTCAGAGAAATGTCACATTTATTCAAAGAGTTATTTATTACTTAGAAGTTTAAGTGTTTTGACCAATGAAAAGTTAATAACAAAAAGAAAAAAGCTGAGAATAGCAGAATTTAAAGAATGCCAATTTGTAACCCAGGGGATAGGTATTTGCATACTAATTGTAATGTTCCTGCTGTCACATTACCTTCAGCTTGAAGATCAGTCAGAAAGAGAAACTCGGCATCATCTGTGACAGACAGTGGAACGAAAAATGCCAGTGAAGTGAGTTGCCATTTCCAGCTATTTTTATCTCAGAAGATGTACAAATGAAACACTTGAGTCTTCTTTTAGTCTCGATGTTTTATTTCCTTCATTTATGATAAATACGCTAATTGTTGTCTTTCTTCCTGATTTTTTCTCCTTTCTCTACTGATTTCTTCTTTTTGAAAACATGTCAAGAATTTGTGGCTTACTTTTGCACTTTATTCTTTATGTGGGCTAAATAAAAGTTATAAAGTGGAGATAGAACACTGAACTTTCTTTATTTTTTTTTTAAATTATGAGATGAATTAGAGACATAACATATACATGATTCTTGCAAAAATTATCACAACGTTTATTGAAAAAATTTTACATGGATATTAAATGCTGGGTAAGGAAGCAGCTGTCACTTCCCGGAGCACATGGACTCCTTGCTTGAGTTTTCCATTCTCCAGCACACTGCTAATTGAGTGTGAACAGCTAAGTTGTTGGATTCCACATTTTTTAATGCAATACAACTGGTTCTAGCTGGCATAATTAGCAAGATAACTGGTTGCTTTCACGCAGTTCCCATCTGGCCTGGCTCTTCTCTGGACATATAATACGGGTACTGCTGGCCTTGATGGCACTTGCTTAATGAAGAAAATAGAAAGGAAATCAGCCAAAACCGCATGAAATACTAAGTGTAATTTTGGCTTCAGATACACAGTGACTTTTCATGGCAAATCATACACAAACAAAAACTTACTCTGATTATGCATCACAATTTTACAGGAAATAAACACAGAAATGAAAAGAGCCAGACAAAACTTCTGTTAAAATTCAATAAAAGGAAGAGAAAAAGAAATGAGGGAGTGGCCATTGTCCATTTTTTCAGTTAGCACATATCAAGTAAAAGTCAACAAAGTCAGTAGAGTTTAAAATCAACCACCCTCTTTTTTCTCCACCTTTTATTCAATAGATTTCTTTCTTAACATTTATGTAGTTACATTTTTTTAAAAACAGAAGATGATATTTCTTACTCCCATCTACCATAAGAAATGCCCTATTTTTATTTGATAGTGTACAAGCTTTAAGAATTCATGAATAATATTGTTCATGAATTCTTAAATTCTGTTTCGTGTAAACTTTCAGTTGAGCAGCCAGTTACCACAATTTTAACTATTATTTAGAGGAAATATAGTATTTCTATGAAATATGATAAATCTCTATTGCAGGAAAAAAACACTTTTTAGGTAGTTATTATAAATGTTCAAAAACATGAATAAAGTACAAATATATATGTATTAACTCATCCATTTAAGAAGTATGAAATAACTTGGGTTAAAGCAGACACACTTGTGTTTCAATTCTAACTCTGCCATTACTGTCTGTGGAATATTGCACTACTTATTTGTATCTCTGAGCCTCTTTACTCATTGGTAATATTGGAATAAAACAGACTGTTATTTTCAAGATTAAATGAAGTCTATGATATGCGTAGCACAATGTGGTATGCATTGTAAACATCCAATACATAGTTGTGCATTTTAGTGCTATTATAAATATTGTATTTCAGTTTATTCATAGATACCATCAATTTGCTCTTTCACAGAATTACAAGAAACTCCAAAATTTACAAATTTAACTGGCAACAAACAAGCATTACTCCTTAAAATAGCTACACTTCACCTAATTTCTGAAAAGTAAATGCTATGTTACCTCCAACTCTTTCAACATCTCAGATAGTCAAAATTTAACCTTCTGGATAAGAAATAGGCTATAAAGGAATGAGCTGAGGGTATTCCAGGCATTGCTACACACCAGCAGAGGTACTCCTTCAGAGCCGATGGGCAATTTTTTTCTCCTTAAAACAATGTCAGCATTTTGTGGACCTTGATTAATACTAGGATATACCCATATAACTAATTCTATTATCCATAGTATTCCATGTCTATATCTATAAAATATCTGTAACATTTTAGCATCCCTCTGTAATTCAAAACATTAGGAATTTTTCTTTTATCCTTGGTTCTACACCATCTCCCACACTTTGCTTTCTTTTACTGTTTCTCTACATTAATGAAGATGATACAAATAGCTATTATTTATGTAAACACCTTCATTCTATAAATACTCCTTTATATCCAAAAAGATCTTCATGAAATATGCCTTTTTGCTTTTGGATTAAGTAAAACCTGTCTGTCCTTAAAGGACACTGCCTTCTAGAATGGATGTCAGCTATTCTCTCCAACCTCACATACCTCAGAGTTGAGAATGAGGTCCATGATGATTCAGGGACGTTTTCACATTATTTTTCATCTTCTCTTGCCCAGAACACTCTATGTCTTTGAAGCTAATACAATTTAGCTACACTTTTCAATACTTTTTATCACTGTAATTTATCAGCATCTTGAAGGCCATTTACCCTCTTCCATTGAAGGCTTTAATATGTGTCAATATTTGGGGTTTGGTCATCCATTATTTATTTGTTAATATGTTCAATATTTCATAGACCAGGCACACTGTTCTTGGTGCTAGAAAATAACATTTAGTCCTGTCATCAGATGACTTACATACTAATGGGAATATAAATGTTCATCTTTGAATGAATTTGTCTAGATTTTATTTTTCAGTTTTTCCTGGCTGCCTGTTCCTCATTCAAAATGGGCATTCTGCATGGCCAGGTTCCTCTCTATCCTATTCATTAGCATATGTTCCACAGGTCTAAGTAGCTTTAAT
Source organism: Pan troglodytes (assembly GCF_028858775.2). Taxonomy (NCBI): domain Eukaryota; kingdom Metazoa; phylum Chordata; class Mammalia; order Primates; family Hominidae; genus Pan; species Pan troglodytes. Next base: position 56,824,160 of record NC_072398.2, on the reverse strand, counting down.
TTGAATACCCTGCTAGCAACCAAATTTTAGTATACAAACAGGAATATTTTTAAGCATGTGTATTTTAAATGATCGTATAACTTTAGAATTCCTACAAGTTCTAATATTTGAGTTATATGAAATATAACATAAGCTTATTTGAGTAACAGGTTATAGAGTACACGAAATCTCTTCAATGTAAAATTAAATCTAGCATTGTGTCTCAACCTCCATTTATGAAAGACAGAAACTGAACAACCCAATTTTTGTGTCTATTTGAATGAAAAAAAAAACACCATTTCCAAATGGTTTCACAGGTAATCTGTGTCCCCAAGATTTAGTAAGTCAAGGAAGAAAGCAAAGTCAGCTGCCTACAACAGGAGAAGGAAATTTTAGATTGGAAATGTGAGTAATGGAAAATAGTAAAATGAATTCTTAGCTACAGTGTCCTCTCTATGTGTCCTTAATGAGGATGACCATTATTAACTGAAGATGCAACTACAACTGCATCAGTAGAGGAAGTACAATCAATCCTAGCAAAAACTATAAAAACTGCAGCAAATTACAGGAAGTAATACAAAAGCATAGGAATCACTTCACACTAGTATGTTTAAGATTAGTTATCTTGCCGTGCAAATACAAAAGTTTTATAAGAATTGCGATATATGAGTTTTTCTCTATTTTATTATTGGTAATTTCAATACAAACTTTAAATTGGACCCTCTCTTTCCATAACTAAGTCATTTGCACATCACAGCTACATAATCCAACGTGGTTTTATTTCTGGGCAGCAGATGCTTTCTATGAATAGGGGCTTATTTCATCAGGATCTTTGTTTATTAAGAGGAGTAATGTATGATATATTTGCATCTCAGAAAGTTTATATCTTAAACCTGATTTATGATTTCTACATCACATCCCCAAAAGTAACCTTCTTCAGAAGACTTAAGTCTATAAATTTTTGACTGCTTTGGAAAAGATATTACTCTGTCTTGACAGATTCCTAGATTTAAATAAATCAGCTCAGAACTAGAAGTATACCAGTCTAAAGAGAAATAAAGGCTGCCTCAGAGTAGGTAAAGACGTTTTGAAATATTACGAACGAAATGTTTTCAAGTTCATCACATGCTAGAAATTCTTAAAACTTTTTTGAACTCTTTTGAGATGCATAACTATGACATAATCTTTACACTATAAAAATTTAGAAAATAGCTTATTCATCACCATTGCTATCATAACTTTTTGGCTAGAGTAATGTCACATAAATTAACAAATAATATACTCATAGTTGAAAAGAAATTCACCATTGATCCACAGAACCGATATCTTTTATGCCTTTATTAGAATTTAAGAAGCCTCAAATATTCTTAAGACTGTCAGCTAGATTAATAAATAATTTGCTGATGTCAAATTACATCCCACTTTATGTCACTATAGCTAACTACTGTAAATAGCATTGTATAATTTTTTGACATTTGGCTGTTTGATTAACAGCATGAAGTTCATTTGAATGATGTAACTCAAAATACATGTAACTCGAATATTACTATTGGTTAAAGAAGAAAAAGATCACAATGCTATTGTCAAGGTTAGATGCTGTTTCTACAGGTCACCAACTGCGGAAACAATGACATGGTCTGAAAATATGGACACACTTTTAGCCAACCAAGGTAAGATCTAACTAATAATAGGCTTAAAATACAATAATTAAATATAAATTATTAAATTCTGAAAGTTGGTAATGTATCATAAAGTATGAGTTTAATCAACGAAGTATAAAATTATTAATAATCATAAATTCATAAAAATCCAAAATCTAAATAGAATCAGGTTGGGGCTAAAATAAGTTTATAGGAACTCTGTACATTAAAACAAAAGGAAAATTCAATCTAGCAAGTGAAATTTTCCATTGCCTTAGACTCACTTTAACATTTTTTATTATTTTTTATTTTAATACAGAGTCTCTCTCTCTATCAGGCTGGAGTGCAGTGGCATGATCTCAGCTCACTGCAAACTCCACCTTCTGGGTTCAAGCAATTTTCCTGACTCAGCCTCCTGAGTAGCTGAGATTACAGACATGCACCACCATACCCAGCTAATTTTTGTATTTTTAGTAGAGACAGGGTTTCACCATGTTGGCCAGGCTGGTATCAAACTCCTGACCTCAGGTGATCCACCCACCTCAGCATCCCAAAGTGCTGGGATTCAATTCAGGTGTGAGCCACTGCGCCAGCCCTAGGCTCGCTGTGTGTGTGTGTGTGTGTGTGTGTATACACACATACACATACATATATATATACATTTTTTTTTTTTGAGACGGAGTCTTGCTTTACCACCCAGACTGGAGTGTAGAGTGTAGTGGTGTGATCTCTGCTCACTGCAACCTCTGCCTCCCGGGTTCAAGGGATTCTCCTGCCTCAGCCTCCTGAGGAGCTGGGACTACGGGAGCATGCCACGACACCAAGCTAATATGTGTATTTTTAGTAGAGACAGGTGTTCGCCACGTTGGCCAGGCTGGTCTCAAACTTCTGACCCCAGATGATCTGCCTGCCTTGACCTCCCAAAGTGCTAGGATTACAGGCATGAGCCACTGCGCCCAGCTGGCCCACTATAATTTGATCACGACTGCCTTTGGTACAAGTTGAAAGAAACATACAAACTGTTGAAAATTTTGAAAATTTAAATAAATCACTTGTTTCACATGTACTGTTGGTCAAAATAAAAAATATTTTAAAGTACTTTATATCAACTGTGTTATTCTCACTTTCAGTGAATATGAAAACATATTTAAATGTATATGTGTGTATTAATATGTATATGTGTGAATATGTATTTATAATTGATAGAATGGTTCAGTAAGGCAATTTTGGCCAATTATAAATAAAACATCCTAGTCTTTAATAAAATATCTTAGTCAACACAACTTACATACAAAATAATCATTTACAAAGGTATAACTTCTGTTTGTGTTATAAATAATCTGCAATTCTATCTCATCTGAAAGAGGAAAAATGACACTTTGAAACACAGAGAGAAAATGTTTACAATATAATATTATTTGTATAAATCAAATGGCATTTTATTTTAAATGCATAAAGAATAAAAATTAGAATATTAGAAAAATATAAAACACAATAGAGCTGAATTCACAGCTGCTTATTTATGTATAAAGTTAGAATGACTTAGATGAATTTAGATACTATAAACATATTATTTCTAAATGACTAATTTTTAAAGTATAAACATCAAAGGATCCACATAACTTCCAGAATCCACCTAAGGGCATACATTAAAGAGATGTGAATATGGAATTGCTATTTATTAAGTGTTAAATGGTGTATTTCCTTTCTCCTTAAGTGTATAAGCAATGGGACAGATCAAGTTTGCTAAAAGGCTTACTGAATTATCTCTCTGTGTGTTGTGACTCAGAAGGCTCCAGAGTGGTGGAAGTCCATACAACAGTACTATAGAGGAGAGGCCGGAAGGGTGAGATGAAGGCAAACTCATTCCTCTGCATACCCTCTGGGATTTTATATTTCATGCCCACATGAAATAGAAAAGTCATATACATCCGAACAGTTGTTTGGTTTGCTTTTCATAATACCAGAGAAATGGCAATAGTATGAATGCTTTTTAATGCTTTAAACAGCTAAAGGACTTGCCAAATTACCTAGTTGTTTTTGTTGATTTGCAGACATACTTTGCATGTACTAAGCATAGGCATTAGCCTAGTTTTCACCCCATAATGCTGACATATTCCACTTAACGCCCTTTGTTGATGCTAACCAGTAAGCATTCCATTCTATGGAGAGTGCCCTCAGATAATAAGTTTAATTTTATGTAGCATATTACTTTAAAATCATTTGGCATCTTTTGAACATTCAAATTGTATGTATAGGAGAGTAAATCAACAAAATATCATGTTCAAGATATAGATAAGTAGCCCCAGGTTTAGTTTTTTAAGCTGTTTATTTTGTTCCATTGGGTTCTAAACCAACCTACAGGAGGAGGAAAGATACTAATTTTTAGTTGAGAGTAGCCCATCATTAAAAGTGGAGAGCAAGGGAAAATAATGATTGTATCTTGATCTCTAACTTCCCATCTCTCTGGGATGCATTTAGAAAATCCTCCTAGGGAGAAGCTCCATATGCCTTGATGATACACTATAAAATATTGCCAGGCATGAATCTACAATATTCTTTCTGTATTATTAAAGAACACTTTATTCTCTCTATAAAAATACATCTTAGCATAAACTCTGTTTAGATCTCTGAAATTTCATCATTGTTTGAACTGAATTCAAGAAAAATTTTAATTGAGTGTTACTAAGGGGATTTTTATAACCTAAATTGGTGTTACAGAAACTTCTTGAATGTATTTTTAAATGCAAGGAACGTGAAGTTAATTGAATTTTTATATAGTGCTCATATATTAACTGCATCCACACTCTCCAGTATTTCAACCAAGAATTTTAATTGGTACCTGATAACCTTTTGCAATGACTTGTTATTGCAAACTTATTTCAAATAACTTTAAAAAAAATCTGTTAAATCTATTTTAATCCAGTGTTTTTAGACACTTTAATTCTGCTCCAGGAAGTCCTTTTCTATTTTATTTCTATAAACTTCACTTTTGCATTCTGCAGGCAGCAACCCATAAACAACAGACTTAAACCTCTTTTCATTCACTTTTCTCTTATTGTTTTCTATTTCTGTAGCCAATTTTGCCTATCCCCTGCTTTTCCATAAACGTATTCCTCCTGTACTTTGGAACTTGAAGGATTAACTCTCTCCGCCTGCAGGAAAGGAGCAGCTGCTTGGAGCACATGCAAAGGGGGCCTCCCTGGCAGGTGGAGGAGAAAACCACCAACGTTTTGGAAGGCAAATTTCTCTGAGTGGAAAAAGTGCTGGCATGTTTTACTCCTCAGAGATATACATTCTCAAAAATAGAGACAGCCAGCAAAAGGGTGCAAACTGTGACACTGAATAACATGACCTAAATGTATTGGTTTAGTTTTGTCCACAGTGGGAATGTGATAATGATCTTTCTGACCTGTTGTCTAACTAGAGGCACTTACCTTCTCACATAAGCTCTGGGTATGCCAAAGAAAAATGTTTCCTGGCCCATTTTGATGAGGAAAATAGAGAAGGAAAGGTCTAAACAAGTGGTCACAATATCAAATATCTTTAGGAGCAAGGGATATAACTGTAAATTTGACTGAAAGTAAGATAAGGGAAAGAAGTGAGACTCATGGAAATCACCGACTGCAAGCCCTGTGTGTTGTTATTACATTTAAAAGAGCATATCATGATGAAGTGAAAGTAAACATGCCTGTGAATAAGTGAGTCCATTGCAGTTTCGGATCTAAAGTTTCTGGAGAAGTACATGCTAAGGATAATACCTGGGAGGAGGAGGAAAACACTGTAAACAGGTACTACAAGGGAGAATGGGAAGCATCAATGTTTTCCTTAAGGCAACATCGGAGAAAAACCCTATGTATTTGTATTTACCTTATGGAATTAAAGTTGCTTATCGCCACATAAAGGGGAGAAGCATTCACATCAAATATGTTGCCAGTTACTTTCTTGGTTTTGAGATCGAGTTGGCCTATATATTTATCCAAAACTAATAAATGCTAGCTCTTCCTTCTTTGCTTTAAGCCCAAACCAATACAATTTAACACTTTAGCATCAGACTTTGTTTCTGCACCAACTTACAGCAACAAAGATATTCTTACCCTGAATTGAGTATAACATAATTAATTTGACCTGAGCGTAGTGCAATAAATCTTAAAAGCAAAATCCGTGGGGCTTCCTGTGAAGTAACTACCATCAAGATCTCCTAAACATAACTTCTAGATTTCTCAAATACAGAAAGAAAAAAGTACAGGTTTTCTTTGTTAATGAAGCTAATTGTAGAAATATATATGCTATATATATAACATATATATAACACATATAATATATATGCTATATATAGCATATATAATGCATATAATATATATGCTATATAGCATATATAACACATATATAACATATATAATATACATAACACACATATAGCACATATATAACATATATGTGCTATATATGTGTTATATATATGCTCTATATATATGTTAACAATTACTGATTGAAAATAAAGTTTTCTAGAGTTAGCAACTAAAACATACATTACATTTGGATGCAATGATCAATATTTGCCACTGAATATCCAGTAAATGCTCATAATATACAATGTACTCATTTTGGTCATATTACTACTCTGTATGCTATTATACAAAACTTTTTCTCATATATTTCATAGCTGGTCTAGATGCTTTTCGAATATTTCTAAAATCAGAGTTTAGTGAAGAAAATGTTGAGTTCTGGCTTGCCTGTGAAGACTTTAAGAAAACGAAAAATGCAGACAAAATTGCTTCCAAAGCCAAGATGATTTATTCTGAATTCATTGAAGCTGATGCACCTAAAGAGGTGAGTGAACTACCTCAGAACAGTGAAGAGTCATCCTGTAGCAGATCTGCTCCCAATTAGAAGACCTTAAATCCATCTAAAAGATAATCAAATTCTCAGTATGTGTTTAAATAGAAAATGTCAGTAGATTCCAAGAGAAATTCCTTAAGATGACTCTCTTTTTTTTCATTGATTCAGTAAGTATTTTTCAACACTTATTATGGGCTAGGTATGACTAATATTTCTGTCTCTTTGGAACAATACTCAGGCCCTTGAAAAATAACGTCTAATATCTCAAACAGCGCTAAAATCAACCCAATATAAATCCTACTTCAAAATGCTGTTGAATTTCCAGTGTAGTTTCTTGTTTTTATTTTGCTAAACTAGGAATTAGACAAAGTCAATATGGATAGCATTCTTGAATATTTAAAAACAAAGTAATGTGTGGGGATTAATTGAAACAAATTAATATGTTGCTTGCCTTTATTTCTTTGATGGTAAAATTGAGCCAAAGATGTGGGGCTCTGTATCAAGTGATCAGGACTCACCTGTGCTGCTTAAAGATCAGGAAACTAGAAAGAGCCTTGGGGAGAAACCTGCAATGACTCTGATAATAGCCCCCCAAACGTGTTTTATATGTGGAATATCTCATTTGTAGTTGATTTAATTTCCAGAGCCAAAACCATAATCATCTTCAAATCATTTTAAAATTTTAACTGTAAAGTTTAAGCAATTTACATTTGTAAACTGCTTTGGATTTCTTGCTGAATATATTACATAAACAAAGAGCGTTAATGTATAAGTAACCTACAAACAGGAAGCTCCATTAAACTACTAGTACCAAACCAACTACTATTACCAATCATCTTTCATACAGAGGTGAAATGCTGACATCTTTATAAGTGACAGTTACTATGTATTCTGATCCAAAACGAGGATTCATGGTATGAGAGGATGGTTGTACTTATAGGAAAAAAAGATAGACTAGATGAAATGCAAACACTTTCAGAAAATATGAGACATAAAGTTAGTTACCATATTACTAATAGTTCAAGTTTTAGATAGACATTAATTACTGCAGCATATATTAGTCTAGTATAACATTAATAGTCACGTGAACCACTGAAGCATGGCCTGGAATTCATGGGGATGGAAAAAGCACTTTAACTCCTGTAGAGCTATTTCAACATTTATTTCCAAGTCATCATCTAAGAATCAATAAATAATTCTGGAAAATTGAAAATGTTGCATGTAAGATTTGTAAGGTTGATTGATGTGTCATTTTGCTTTGAAATTAACCCTAAAGATATCCTACTCATTGTTATATTGGTCTGAAAGTCATATTTTTTCCTCCTTTATGAATTCATCTAATTAATAGTAGTTGCTTTAGGATAATATTTTGAAACATTGTGTGTGAAAAATCTTCTAACACAAAATGTCATCTTTTAATTATAGCTGAATTTAAGGTTATAATACATAATAAACCATCAATTTTGATAAAATAGTTTTATTTATTTTCCTAACCTTTTCTTCCAAAATTAATTTATACTGTAATAATTTAACTAAATAGTGTAGCTATTATTTTGGGATATAAAACTTCACAGCTTTTTATAGATTGTACATCTAATTAATTTTGATAAAACAAAATATAATTAAATTGATGGCTGCATTCCAAGTAATAAATTATAGTATTTCCTTGAAGTGTCTCTAAAAATGCTATTAGATATTACCAAATTAACTGAAAATATGCAAGTATAAATATATATACCCTATGTTTATATATACATATATATATGAAATACTTATTCTGTTTCCTATCATTTTCTATTAGTTGTTTCCTATTCAAATTACTAAAGGAAGTTTGCTTGTTATATATTACACCAATTGCAATCTTCAAGGTATTTCTCTATAGTTCATCAGTTATGTGTTATAGTGATACTATTAGTATGTTTATTCATTAAACTGATTTTTTGAGTATCTGTTCCCACAGTGAAGTTACCGAGTGAAAGAAGAGACTGACACATAATAAAACTAGTCAAATACACAATAGGTGATATAATAATAAAGCTTCATTTAAAGTTCATTATTAGCACGGTAGGAAAGAGTGATTTAATCTACCTGGAGAGTTAAAGTTAGATTTGCGGTGTGGTTCACACATGAAAAATGAGTCATATTTTATGAAAAGAACGAATGAAGAAACACTATTCCAGCACTGAGAGCACCATTGTATAAAGCTCCCTAGCATTTTCCAGAAATTGCAGGCATATTGATATTGCTAATGTGAGTAGAGGACTTGGGGATGAGGTTGGATAGGTAGGCAGCAGTGGAGATAAAGAAATGATGGAATGTATTCTAGATATACTCAGTAGGCAGACTTGACAAGACTCGGTGACATATTTGAGATGGTTGGAAAATATGATTTGCACAAGTGGAAAATTAAATCAAGAATGAGATGTATATGAGGATATTCTCAGTTTTTCTATATTCTATATTACTCTGTAGTTATATAACAGACTCTTATAAAGAATCTAAATTATAACCAGTTTCCTTGGTAAAATAAAGAACAACAAGGTCATGTTACTCATATGCCTATTATATCCCATTTACTTTCTTTTCAAAGTTTTATATCTTTATTTCACCTATTTCATTGCTAACATGACTTAATAATTATTTACTGATGCAATTGGGCAATTTACAATTAAACTATATGAAACTTACTAAATTATCCCTGACTATAAATTGACATTACTAATGGGTATCAGTTTCCTACTCTAATAGGAAAGACTATATATTGAACTTTCAGGTCTCTATGAGAGATGATAATTTCAGCTGGATTTTATGTCCTCTCCTTTAAAGTGTTACATTCTCTCTGGTTCCCAAATTAACAGGGTGTTAGTATGATGTAGCAGAAAAACTAAAGTTTGGAGCTATCTAGACCTGGGTTCAAATCCTGATCCCTCACTTGTGTAATTCTGTCATAAGCTATTTATCTCTCTGCCTCAGTTTCCTCATCTGAAAAAGTATAATGATACATTTACATACGAAAAACGAGAATGATACATGAGATAGTGTGTCTAGGGTTTACATCATGCAGAACGGTTTTTAAGGAATGTTAATTCCTTTCTTTCTTTAAACAAGTCACGATAAGTGCTATTGAAACTAACTATTGAAACAACCCTTAGCTTATTTCTAAGAACATATGTAGATAAACAATGTTAAGACTTGAGAGAAGTGGAAATGTGAACACTTATTATAAAAATGGGTTTGCAAATTGCCAGGTCCAAATAAAAACAGTTGCTCATTGAGTAAATTTTACCTAGATGGCTTCAGGAGAAAATATAACAGAAAAAAAAAATGACCCAAGTATTTTGACTAAGTGACTTGAAAATAAGAAAATTATTAGAGAAATAGATATTTTTAAAGTATCTCTACTTTGTACATACTAATAATGTGGGAGTGGCAAAGAAAAAAATTCTTAAACTTGTACTTATTTTTGCTTCAGCTTGGATTGCTAATTTCAGATTATTGAATTTTCAAGAAAATATTACTTAACTTTGAGAAAATAATATTTGAAAAATATTAATAATATTTTCATATTCAGCTAAGAAATTAACATATTTAAAATATATATTATATTTATGTCATCATTCCTCTATATTGAAAAGAAAGTCATAGAGGATGAAAAATATGTCATTAAAGAGAAATTTTTAATGTTGATTGTCATTCTATGAAATTAGAATTATAGTATCAAATCATATCATGGTGTAACATTTAAAAATTATATAAATTCAATTTCACACTGTCAACAATCCAGGAAAAAACACATTGGTAGTTTTTTAAGTCAAAAAACAGCAGAAAATGTTTAATTCTTTAATGTATCTACCAAATGTGAGGACACTGTATCTCATAAAACAAAGAAGAAATTATAGTCATAAACGAGAGTACATCTTCACGGGTCTGTGCAGGACATTTTTTAATATTTGTGTTTGGCTTCTTACTTTTATTTGTGATGCAGCACAATGTTGCTTATTGAGTCACATTATCTTTCACATCAATAAATGTTTTTTATTCTGTGCCTAGTCACATCCTTATAAGATAAAATCCCTCCATGGAAGAGCAGCTCAGTTTAGGCAGGAAAACAGATAATAAACACGTAAGTATAACACAATGTGTTGCTGTGTTAGGCAGCTCTCGATAACGAAATGTAAGAAAATAAATAGAAACTTTAGTTTGACTCTAAAGAACTTTTCAATATAGTTGGGTTAAAAAATAAAGTGTATAGAACTAGAGAAAATGGCAAAGCAACAAATGATTAAGTGCAAAACAAAGATGAAATTATTTTTATGCTACCTGGAAGGATATGATGATTAAATACCAGTAAGACAGCAGCATATTGAGATAAGACCTTCATTATAAATAAGGATAGTTTTAAACTGAGTCTTGGGGGAAGAAACAGATATATGAGTTGTTGACAGAGAAAAGCCCATGAAAATAGGCATCTAGAAGCATTTTATCCTATTACTGTGATGCCAATTTGTAATCTGCATTTTATATTCGTATTTTTTCCTTGCATTTTTAAATACCACTTCCTCTATATGTTGATGTTATTTTGAGTAGCTTATTTCTGCCCTACTAGTGACTGTTAGCCAACAGTGCTCCCCCAACTACAGAATCATCTCTGGATATAATGTGCTTGCTTATTTGTTAATTTTCTAGGTTTTTGTTCATTAATCAATACTTGAATACTTACTATCTGCTAAGCATTATGCTGGTGCAACTAAGAAAAAGACAGTCATGGTCCCTGAGTAGATCCTTCCCCATACTCTGGTAGAAAGACACCACATAAAAAATAATAATTATAATAAACTTCCATGAGTGTCCTAACAAGGAAATATAAGGTGAGATGGTAGTTTGCAACAGGAAAATCCAAGTCTAGAGGATCAGGGAATGTATTTCGAAGAAGTAACTGGTAAGCTTTGACCAGAAATTTGACTATAGAGGGAAACAAGACAAGATGGGAAGAGAGAAGGATAGGAGAGGAAGAGGAAGAAGAGCCAAGCAAAGGACTAGCCAGTGCCTAGAAGACTGGTCCAGCAGTGAAAGAAGCCTAGTATTGTGTGTGTTCAAGTATAAATTGAGGTTAACTGCACCTTCTGGATCCCAATGATTTCCACATTTTTATTCATTCCTTCTTAAAGAGCTCTCCTTCAAAAGAAGAAAGGGAGACACAGAAAGAGGCAGGGAGAGAGAAAGAGAAAAGGAGAGCTAAAGAAACTATAATATCTGTACAGAGATTTTACATGGATTATCTCATTTGGTCATCACGTTCACTCTCTTAGGGAAGTATTACATTCATTCACATTTTAAGGTGAAAAACTGAGGCTTAGAGATAAAATGATGAGCCCTGCAGTCATTAAGATCCATGGAGAGGGAGGTCTTCAGCCCATACTTTTAAGTTTCAAATTTCTTCCCCTAGATCTACCACTAATTTGAAGTGTTTATGACATAGCCTGGGATACTTGATGTTTATGATAAAAGCAGAAGCATAAAATTATCTAGTCACATACAATATATCTTCCTATCAACAGTTTTATTTCTCTTCTCATATTCTCTCTAATTTGTGTAATTTCTTAGACTATGAAGCCTAGATTCAAATATGACATTAGAAGGAAAAAAGTGTCAGAAGAATTTCTTCTAATAATCTGCAGAATCATTCTGTGCTTCAAAAAATAATTTCTGCATTTCAACTCAAAAACAAAAGGCTCAGGTGTTCTTTACACTTCTGTGTCTCTGTGCCACTTAAAATGATCTTAGTTTAGCATGTTGGGATTGGTGATGGAAACAGGTCAATCTGATTCCATTTCAGCTGCTCCAGTGTAGCTGTAGCTTTTGTATATCTATTTTTAGCCATCCGTACACGTTATGATTTCATATGTGTCATCTCCTTTATCACCACAGAAATCGGAGAAGCATCTGGTTTCTATTCAGTTCTATCTTTGCTTTGACTACTTGTCTAATTAATCAGGATGGTTTTGAATTATATTTCTCTCATTTCTCTTTCCCAATTTAAGGTGTTAATCTTACCTCCCACCTTGTATCATCTATTTCTGCCTCCAAAGCCAATGACAACAAAAGGATACAGTCTTATGCAGGGATGAATTCCTTCTAGATGTTACAAACTTTGTTGTATTCAACTTTAATAGCCACCTTTGAGAATATATTTTAGGATATTCATTTGCTTTTAATGATGCCAAAATGAAGTAATACTTGAGGTGTTAGTGGTGATTAAAAGAATTAGGTAACCAAAAATATGATTATAGATGGCCTTAATTTGAATAGTAATTTTTAAGCTCGGCTGTGAATGAGGTCTAAGATGCTGCCGGCTCCATTTTTGTAAGGCGTTTTACTTATGCATGCACACACCCTTTGCATAATGACAGTCTCCTGCTACACTATACATTCTAAATGAGGAAAGGCTATCTAATTTGAATGTGAGAGCACAGTTGAAAACTTTTCATTCAAATTATGTAAAAATACATAAAGCACAGATTACGGTCACAAGAGAGCCAACAGGTACACTTTAAAATGTATTCTTTCTGCTAAAGTAATTTATTGAAAGCCAAAAGAATTTAAGACTGCTGGTGTAGAGAAAATAAATTTGGTTTGCATTGCTTTCAGTTAACAAAAATCACATGCGTATTAAAATATCCTGGGTCTTCATAATAAAATTGTTTTACACAACTACCTGAAACATCATTCACAAAGCAGTCATTTTAATGCAATGGATTGTTGTCAATGTCAGTTGTGTCAAGACCTTTTCAAAACTGACAGGATTTAAAAGCCTCTAAATGGTTGTGATGGCATCTCAGCTGTCATTTTCTAAGAACCACAATCCTGTGTCTTGTTTTCCAAGATTGGCAGGGTAGTGGTTTCAGAAATCTAAGATAATTTATGACCTTTTGAAAAATAAGCAAATAAAATATTATGTTTCACAAACATAATATTGAAAGTCATTGAAACCAAAGGGTATCCATACAAACAATACAAGTAGCTATTTATGTCAGTAAATAAAATACATGTGGCACTGTTTTTTTTTTGGTTAATTGATATAATGTTCAGCCCACACTCTGCAGTTCATAGTTTGAGATGCTCAGCGAAGTCTAAGCTTCTCTGTAGCTTCCAAGCAACTCAGGAGTGCCTTCAACATGCAAATGGCAAGTATGAGTTTCTAGAGTGTCACCTCCTGATGGAGTCCCACCTTCAGTATACTTTAAACTCAATATTTCATCTGTCTTACTTTTAGAGATAGAACTGTATCCAAGTATCTTCTGGTAGAATACAAACAAAAATCACATTTGAGAGGAGTGCCAAGTTGGGAGTGCAGTTCACAGACATGTCCCAAGGAGTGACTCTATTAAAGGAAGAAATATGTATCTATGTGTATGTATATATATGTTTATATGTGTGTGTGTATATATATATATATATTCCTGTTTACCAGTCCATGTGCAAGTCTCCTCTTTAATATTTCAGAGTTATATATAGAGAGACAGTTATATATAACTCTATATGTAACTCTCTCTCTCTCTCTATATATATATATACACATAGTAAGTTATATATATTATTTAGTAAGATATATATATCTATCTTACTAAAATTTCAAGGGAGTTGAAAAGGAAAGATAAGGCACTCTTGATAGCATAGTTCCATACATCACCAGAATTGACTTCTAGGGGCATTTAACAAAACATATGACTCCCTCTTAATGGAAATATCTTAAATTGGCTTCTAGGACTGGATTTCTTTCTCCCCTACTGATTGCCCTTTCACCATTTCTTTTCCTGTTCCTACTCATAATCCAAAATGTATTATAATGAGAAGAGACACTCCTCATCTATTTTCTGCTTCCACTCACTCTCCTGATGATCTCTTCTAGTTCTATGGCTTTTAAAGGGAATCTCAAACTTAACAAATTTAAATCTGAGTCCTGATTTCCTGCCCAAAGCTTTCTCCAACCCAAGTTCTCTCTATCTCTGTTAATAACTACTCTGTTCTTCCACTATTCTGGCTAAATAATTTGTAGTCATCCCTTGGTTCTTCTCTTTCTCATATACCCTATATTCAATCCATCAGCATTTTCTGTCATCTCTTTCTTTAGACTATTTCTAATATCCAGCTATTCTTAAAAAGATGTTCTCCCTTGCCCTAGCTCATAACTATTCAATCACAAGTCCCATTCATTCTACTTTCTGAATAGCTTTGAAATCTATGCACTTCCCTTTATTCTCTGTGATGTTGCCAAACCTAATTCACCATCAATTGTCCTCCTGATCTCCTGGTGTGGTATCCTAATTTTTCTTTCCTTCACCCACAGCCAGCTATTACACCACATGGGAGCCAGCGATGCTTTTTCAAACATGTGGTTACATTAGTCCCTGACTTAAAATTCTCCTCATTGGCCTCAGAATAAGTAAAGAAGTCCTTAACAAGATCTATAATGTCCTACATGGTTTGGCACCTTTATGCCTTTTGTGATTTATCTTTCTTCTCAAAACCCACAGGGCTTCTTCCAGTTTACCATTCCATGTGCAAGTCTCCTTTTTAATATTTCATAGTCATAATACTACTTGAAAAACCAGCTTAAAATTTCATTTCCTTCAGAAAGCTTTTCCTTAGGGAAGCAATTTTTTTCTTTTGGGTTACTTTTTCAAAATCTGATTTCTTGATTGACTTTTTACCTTAATCATCTTTTATCTTCAAATCCTAGCACAGTTCCTAAGCACCTACTCCATAAATACTCCAAATAAATAAATTGAAAAAATTACTAAAAATAAAGTAGATAGCTTTCCAAAATATGTTAAGACTCTCCCCTCCGCCACCAAAAGAGGATAATATTATCCATCTTATATGGGTGTGTGATATTTAGCATAAAGTAGACATATGAAGACTTAGCACATCAGTACTAATGTTTAATTAAAATAACATATTATTTACAGTTAAAATAATCATCTTGAAATATCCTTATGATTATTTTAGAGTTGATGTTATTGTTCAAAATACTTTGCCATGGGAGAAGACAAAATCACTAAGGAAAAAGTCTAGAAAGAAAAGACTTGAGGCAGAACTTGGAGAATATATATATGCTCTGCTTATATTTTTCAAAGACCTGTGGAGAATAAAAAATTAGTAAAAGAAATAGAGAGAAGATAGTAAATTAAAGACAGCTTAATTCCACTTCATGAACTATTGAATCCATCTGTAGTGACAAATCTTTCTCTGATAATCACATTGAATATTTAACATTATCAGAAGCTTTTGCATTCAAATCTGTTTAAAAAATCAATTCCGGAATTTTATTTTCCTTTTTTTTGATGGAGTCTCGCTCTGTCGCCTAGGCTGGAGTGCAGTGACATGATCACGGCTGACTGCAACCTCCAACTCCTGGGTTCAAGCAATTCTCCTGCCTCAGCCTCCTGAGTAGCTGGGATTACAGATACCCACCACCACGCCTGGCTAATTTTTGTATTTTTAGTATAGATGGGGTTCCACCATGTTGGATCTGGCTGGTCTTTAACTCCTGGCTTCAGGTGATCCGCCCACCTTAGCCTCCCAAAGAGCTGGGATTACAGGCATGAGCCACCATGCCCGGCCAATTTTCTGGAGATTTTTAAACCAAAATTGAATATAATAAAAAGGAAATTATAGTGACTTTCTTTCTGTGAACAAGGAAGGCTTCTCAGAGGATATTCAACTTAAGGTAAATGATAAAGGTGGAAGACAATCTGTACAGGATATAATTATGAGGGCAAAAGGAATTTTAGATGGTGGAACAGTGTAAACAAAAGTTTTAGGTAAAATATTCACTTTGGGAACAGAGAGTAGTCCAGTTTATGTATATCAATAGGAAAAAGTAGAAGTTGATTTCAAAATAACATATTAAAGTCAGGGTGTGAAGAATCTCAAATGCCACAGTGAGATGTTTAACTTTTATGTTATAGAAAATAATGGGTTTTCAGCTGAATTTTTATATGATAAAAGTTATATTGTGGTAAAACTGATTTAGTAATATTATTTATTGTGTTCAGAAGGGAAAGATACTGTAAAAAGAGGTATCAGATAAATGATAAATTCCATAACTTAGGGAAAATGTTGGTTATAAAGCCCTAAGCTGGAAAAATAAGAGTGAGAATGAAAAAGACCATTGTGAAATTAGAAAATAAAAAAGAGAATTTACACGCATATGTGCATGTGCACACGCACAAACACACAACATAAGTGATCAGAGAAAATACAGGTGTCAGAGACAATTCCTATGTTTCTAGCTTGAACAACTTTAAGAAATATAATTACATTTACACGAACATGGAGGTGTGATGTTTTGTCACTGACATTAAGCTGAATTGCCAAGACACAGCTTTAAAAGACTACTGATGATCTCCTGAGAACAGTAAACCTGCTCATCACTTAGCTACCAATTGCTGATGCTGGCAGTTCCTTGGTA
The DNA here is from genome assembly GCF_028858775.2 of Pan troglodytes. NCBI lineage: Eukaryota > Metazoa > Chordata > Mammalia > Primates > Hominidae > Pan > Pan troglodytes. Next base: position 56,807,225 of record NC_072398.2, on the reverse strand, counting down.
GGAAAATAGGCAAATCAGAAAAATGACGAGCATAAGTCAGAAGTACAAGGTTAATATATTTCAGTAATAATATTAATCAGCATTATTATGTTGAAATTGAAGCGTTCTCTCTAAAATTTAAACATGATTTTGAACAAGTATAGAACCATTTTTTCACTGCTTATACATGTATTTATTGAGTTCTTACAGTGTGCAAGGCATACTAAAGGATGTTCAAAATGTAAATATCATCTTAGCAATGCAAAATCCCTTAACAGATCAGAAAGAAAAAAAAATCCACACATAAACTTCAATGCTAGGTGTTAGTTAAATTTAAAGACAAAAAGACTTGTGAAAGACTTAGGATAAAAGGAGTGACTTTCAGTTTGATTGAGATATTATGAGAAATGTTTAAAACTAAAAATATACAAGAAATGTAAGTGGAATTGTCTAGCTTGATGGGAATACAGGGCACACATAAAAGAGAAGAAATGTGTAAGTAGGTATTACATTGTAAAGGCCATGAATGCCAAAATCATGGCTTTGGACTTTTTAAGTAGGAAAAGAGGAATTATTATAGGTGTTCAGTTACAACAACAACAATAATAATAATAAGCTAGCACTGTTTGGCAGGCACACTTTGGCCATGCTGTCAGCAAAAAACTCCCTTGATGAGTGTCTAAACAGGTTAGGTTCCTCTGCTTAACCACTAGGGGAAATATAAAGTTAAACAAATCACAGATGATGCTGTTAAAGACTTAACAATATAGTTAGTTGAAGAAACAGGCTACATATATTCTCATATTCCCACAACACCAGATAAGTTTATGAAACAGACTATAGTAGATGTTTAAAAACCACTACAAGATCTTGATAATAGCCACTATTGATTCCCACTATGAGGCAGACACTGTATATGTTCATTATATAAGTTATCGTGCCACTTAACTGCACAAAACCTTTCAGTATCTTTCTATTGCTTCTAGCAGGAAAATAAGTCCTGAACACAGCACATAAGCTCTACAAGACCTGGCCTGGATCTCCTTTTACAATATTATAACAAAAATTCCTTGCTTACACCCTACACTCTGGCTCTCAAGGTGTAGTGGCTCTTTAGAATCTAATAATTTTTTTCTTGCATTAGGGACTCTGTGTTTATTTGTTTATTTTTTCTGCCCTAAGTGTTTTTCCCCAGATTCTTAGAGCACCATCTTCTTCTTATCTTTCAACTTTAAATCTAAAACATTTATTTAGTTGTTGGTTTTGTTTCCCCAAATACAGCAGCATCTTGTACATAACAGACACTCAAATTTTTTTGTGAAATAATAAATATATGGATCATCCTGCTTTAATTCTTATATCACTGGGTCAAAAACTATCAGCAGCTTAACACTGAAGAAGCAGAAACTCAGAAATATTAAGCTAACTCACCCAAGGTCACCAAAGCCGTAAGTGTTAGAGGACAGACTTGAAAAGGATCCCCAAGTGTTTCCACTGCCCTGCACCATCTTCTGGTATAATAAATGGACAACTGATTCCAGATTTTCAGGCCTTTAAGATTATTTTGGCACTTGTTCTGGAACTTTGATGAGGGACTCAAGAAGGTAATCAAAGGAAGAAAAGTGGAAGTATATTCTGGGATCATGAGTAGCTGAAGTCCCAAAGGAAAGGAAAGATCTATGAGCAAGTAGTGGCCTTTTGATGATTCTTTTCAAATTACTTTTTTTTATTATTTTCTTCCTAGAATAATAATATTAAAATAGTTTGGTATTCTTGTGTCATTTAATCCTGAAAACATTTTAAGATAGGTGCTACTACTATTCTCTTTTACACTATGGAAATTGAAAATTAAAGGAAATTATAGAAACTGCTTCACTCATGCAAACAGCAAGTAAGTAGCTGAGGAGGAATTTGATTGCAGGTGTCTGTGCCTATTGTTTAACCTCAATTTAGTGCACCATAAATTGTCATTTATAGTTCCAGACTCCAAAATTCTAACATTTTTACCATCTCCTGCATTTTTCCAAGGGACATTTAAATTCCATTTAACAAATATTTATTGATTGACTATTATGTGGTAGGTATTCTGCTAAGTGCTAGAAAATAGAATGATGAATAAGACAGATACAGAACCCGCCTATGGTGAGCTTTTAATTTTAAGATTAAAATCTCTTTTGAGGCCAGGTACGGTGGCTCATCCCTATAATCCCAGCACTGTGGGAGGCCGAGGCAGGCAGGTCATCTGAGGTCAGGAGTTCAAGACCAGCCTGGCCAACATGGTGAAACCCCGTCTCTACTACTAATAATACAAAAATTAGCCAGGCATGGTGGAGCACACCTGTAATCCCAGCTACTAGGGAGGCTAAGGCAGGAGAATCACTTGAATTTGGAAGGCAAAGGTTGCAGTGAGCCTAGATTGTGCCATTGCACTCCAGCCTGGGCGACAAGAGCAAAAGTGCGTCTCAAAAAAAAAAAAAAAAAAAAAAAAAAAAAAAAAGCTCTTTGAACTTCATGACTATTTTCAGTTTAAGTTAGATAATTTGGATATAAACTTTTCTGCTTCTCAAAATATATCCTGGAATATGTGAGGATCTTAGTATCTCCACAAGAAGGTTTGGAGCATTTTACATATTTGCAGGTGAATGGTGTGTTTCAATATAATAGATCTCCATTAGAACTCGCTGGAAATGCCTATGTGTGGTAATGATAAAGAAACAGGGAGATTATATGTAGATATATGTTCTGTGGGAGAGATGAGAATCACTAAAGAGGGGATGTTATTTGATCCATTTATCAAATAAAAAGAAACACAAATTAGAAAGAAAAGCAGTGTTGTGAGGAACAAAGGAAAATATGGAGAATGGGAATGAGTTGGTATATTCAAACCTAATAAATTCTAGAAACAGTTCTGCCTAGGAAAATTACATTTTATGTACTCAGTTCAAAGTGTTAGAAAAGAAAAGGTAGGTGAAAAAAATGTAAAGTCATAAAATATCTTGCTTGCTTTTTCACTTTGCCTTCTTTAAAATAAATCTCAAAATAAGGTTTTACCACTGTTTCCTGTCAATGCTACCCCTCTCAAGCATGGAAGAAAAATAATTAAACCAAGCATGTATTCTGCATTCTAGAAAATGAATACATGAACTTTCTGCTGTTTTGCATCAGATTTGCTTTGTGTTTAGAAAGAATTTTAAATAATATATATGTATAAACTATACATTCTTTGATTAAACTAATTCAATGATATGCAACCTTATTTTCCACAGATTAACATTGACTTCAGTACCAGAGACCTCATCTCAAAGAATATTGCTGAACCAACACTCAAATGCTTTGATGAGGCTCAGAAATTAATCTATTGTCTCATGGCCAAGGATTCTTTCCCTCGATTTCTGAAGTCAGAGATTTATAAAAAACTGGTAAATAGCCAACAGGTTCCAAATCATAAAAAATGGCTCCCTTTTTTGTGAGGAAGGTAAAAGTTAACTAATTAATCACTATACTTCAGGGCTACAAAATTTTAAATATACAAGCATGATGCATTGTCTTTTGTTTTGTTTTTAGTATTTAGAAAACATTTTTTACCCAAACAGATGAATAACGTTTTATACATCAAGCCTGAATTTCTAACTCAGTTGTTTAGAATGTATTTGCTTTACCAGCTATTTAATCTCCTACTGGGGGAGTACAAAGAAAGTTTATAGAGATACAATATAGTCTTAAACCAAAACTGAATATTCTTATTATATTATAATGTAAGGAATTATATATATCTTCACGTGGCAGAATGAAAGACTTTTGAGCATCATATACACAATTTTAAATACCATTGCTTTATTCAAAAAAATCTCACTTTTGTAAAAAGAGAATTTCTGAACCAAAATACAAGCCTTCATTTAATATATTGAACTGATTTTTCTGCCATTTCTTTCCAACTATTTCTAATAATGTGGTTATGAAAACTGCTACGCCTCTCAAATTATTTTTTTTAAATCACAGGAATGTATACGCATTTATATGTATGTCTTGAATGCACCATGGACCAAAGTTTTTCAAAATATATCACTTGGCTCAATTCAATGGCATCACATATAAAATGTGATGAGTTATGTATGAAAAGGCCTCAAGGGTGGGGAATACTGATTTTCTTATGTTAACAGAAATATAAAAGAAAGTGGAAGACTAAGGAGCATGGATAAATCCTTATAAGATGAAGTATATAGCAAGTCATAAAATTTAAGAATTTGCAACATTATCTACTCAATTGTGGGGAAGTATCTATTCACTCCTTCAGCACTGATACTTGTTTATAAAACCCAAACAATTTTTAAATGCATTTATTTTGAGATGTTCCTAAAATTGTTTCATTCTATATGTAAATATCCTGTGATAAATACGAATAATTTCATTTCAATATGAGAAGCTGTAAAGATTCAACAGATCTCCCACGTTTCCATTTTCTTTGCACAGATTTATTTATCTGCATTGATATTTCTACTTTTAGATTGTTTGAACATTAAAAAATGGAGGAAAAATAGCATGGCTTATTTTATGTTTTCACAAACTACTCATTTGATAGACAAAATCTTGTCTTCCCTTCATCATGAAAAATAAACATTTAAACATATGCAAATGGAATATTCCCTGTACATTTGCAAATTCTTTAAAAGAAGGCATAAATAGAAATTGGTTGTGAAGCATTCAATGTGCCTTAAGGTGCACTTAGTGGAAAATAGCTACACTTTTTAACATATATTGTAGAGATTCCAACCTTAATTTAGTCTCTATTTAAATGGGAAACTTCAAATTATTCTCGGAGAAGAAATAGACTTTTAAAGATAAAAGGAATCTTAGAAATTAAAATCACTTCCCACTTTTAGATATGAAAAGAAAAAAATCTCAGTTATTTCCTCAGATCACAAGGCTAGTAAGTGACCAAGCTGGTCAGAGCAGTGCTTTTCCCACGTGGGCTCCCTACTCTGACAGGACAGTGTAGTCCTCTCTCCAATTAAGAACTGTTCTGAGGTCTGGAATCTAAATTCCAACTAATCCTCAAATACCCAGACACAATCCCTTTCATCAGGTATTTCAATTTTCTCTTTACAGTCAGTTTGCAACTTCTTTCTCGTTACTATAGAGCAAGACTTTATATTTAATGATTGCCTCTCAAGTTTTCTCTAATGATGTGAAAGAAGACACAAATTAAACTTTCACTACCTAGAAACAGTAGGTGCTTGATAGTACCTAAAAAAATACGGCTGGTGTCAAAATGGCTTGTTGAAAATTGGATGTTAAATGACCTCTAATAGGATCCCAGCCAAAGACCCTCAGTAACAATACCTACCTCCTCAACTCACTCCCGCCCTAAGTGACAATTCTAGGTATTCTGATTAAATAAAAGAAAAGAAAACAATTGCAGGTTTTTGAACACTTACCAGTCAGGATTTTTAATAAAATATCAGATGTACATCTTACACACGTGGTCTCTTTCATGCCATATGTTATTTTATTTCATCAGTTATCGATGAGTAATTTTATGGATGAAATTTTAAGTAAAAAAAATTAATTTGCAAGAAATGAATAACAACATTAACATTCCTGAAAATGTGTTTAAATATTCAATGATTGTTTAATGCCATTTCCTAAAAATGTTTCTATCAACTTTAAGAAATGAGGTGCTAACATTAAAAACAATTACAAGATATTTAAATTGAAATGACCTTCATATTGTAAGATTTTTCCAAGCACAGTGCTTTCTGCTTTCTGATAGTTTCCACAGAATGTGTTTTAATGAAATTTCTGCTTGCCCTCCACTAGTCAGACCTAAAGAAGTAAAATGATATATTTCTAAGTTAATCTTACATTTTTAACAATGAATTATGGAGCTATAATCCACGAATTTATCTAAAATCCTTTTGAATTTATTTGTATTTCAAGTATTAATAATTCCATCCATAATGATTCTTTTAAGTTTATATGTAGTTTCTTATATTTGCCCAGAAAGGATCTATTTCTGCCTCAAGATATAATCAAACTTTTTTCTAATACTATATTGTAAAAATCTAAAATCTTTAGGGCATTACAAACATAATCTCGTCTCCAACTTTACCTTCCCAAATTTGCTTTTATTTCTTGGGTTTTTCTTCAGTCTGTCTATATGTAGAACTCATTCTACCCACTTTCATTGTTTTGGTTACTTTGCTCTACAGTTTTTAAAATTCTGTGTGGTGTAGCAACTATGTGTACTCAGGATATTGTTGATGAAAGCACATATTGATATAATAAAAGGAGAGAAAAAAAGTGTTTTCAGTTTCTTTTCCAATATCCCTTCTAACGAAGCTTAGTATCAACCTGGCCTTTTATACCATAGTAGCATTCTGGGCCATAATTTTGGAAAATGGTCTAGGTTTTCAATTTCAAGAAAAGTTTAGGTTCATTATCCTAGACTTGAAATTTAGATTGAACTTTCTTTTCTTTGTCTATATGGAAGATAATTAGCCAATATTCCCAATCATGTAGGCTATGCCTAACATAAATAAATAATTATTGGAAAACTTAAGAAATTTATTCTAAAAACAGAAAATTCTCCTTAAAAACAAAACCAGACAAGTTGGTCTCAGTATCGCTAGTCTCTGCACATTTATTTCCTATGTAAAAATTATATCTTTAGTTTTCACTCACACAATCCCTATATAACAGTTTCACCCCAATTATATCAAATGTGGGTCTGATTTGCTTCCCAACCACATGGCCAGGTAATTTATTTCATGGTGATGCCAATTAATTTAAAGTGAATTCATTTCATAACTGTGAAAAAGGTGGGATGTTGTCACAGCAGTAATCAATTATTATATGAATAAAGAGTCACACAGCCTAGCTTCCTCTTATTGTTTTGTCAGATTTGCCACTGCATTTTAATGGGCAACGAACAGGAATGAATATTAAGTGATAACTTATTTACCTAGGCTATGCTATTTTGGAGAAATTTTTATATGTTCTGTATAAATACTACTTATAGAGTGTGTTGAAATATGTATAATTAATTCTAATAATAAATGAACATATATTAGTGTGTTTCCAAGTATAACAGAAAGTGGGGAAAATAACATTTACTTAAAAATGCATTTTTTTTAAGAAATCACATTAGCCTTTCTTTTTCTTTTAAGAAGCAAAAACAGAGCTAGATATGTGGAAAAGAAAAAAAAAAAATATATATATATATATATATATGTCCAATGAAGTTTAATCAGATTATTAGGTAGCCATTGAGTATTTATGATTTTTGTTATATCTAGAATAAAGTCAGCTATGAGTATTTCTAAGAAAAAAATTGCTTTATTCAATGCACATTGTTTTCTTAGGTGATGATTGTTTAATTATTCCTGGAAGTTTCACTTAAAACATAATTTCATTTATTTGTTTTCACAAATAAGGATTTTAAAGCAATTAATTCCTTATGAATATGATTTGAGTTATTTGTTTTAATACTTTTATTTCTTATGTGCATTTAGGAAAATAAGCTGTAATATTTAGATCATTAATGTTATAAATGATGATGGCTTAGAGATAAAATATAATAAATAGCTGGCTCTTTTTAAAAACTAATAAGAAAAAAGTTAAATTTTTAAAATTATATTAAATACTATTGTGTTTACTTCTTACAGATTTTAGTTAAAGTATCTTATTTTTATAGTGTCAGTTTTAGCTTTAAAGAAGTAAATATTTTGGTCATGATACCTTTAAATTGTTGTTTTTATTGCACTTTCCAAATATATCATGTTTACCCCAAAGATATAATCATGAATTCAAAGTTATAACAGTTTTTTCTTACATATTATGAGGAAAAGACAAAGAAAATGCCTATTACTTGGTAGAAAAAAATAAATGTATTATTAATCACTCAAAGTAACGTTTAATATCTGAATATGAATCTTTTAGGACAACATACCATAATCCAATGTGAAAGACCAAGAACACTGTGAGGGAGATTTAAACTGTTGGAGTTATGACTGACCTGCTAAAAATTTTCTTTTAAAGTATTGTTTGCTGTCCAGTGATTCTCTAGATTCCTTTGCACGTTTGTTTGTTTTTAACCTAGAAGCAGTCTTTTAAAAGAGTAAATAAACCCTAGCACTAGAAGGTTAAAGATTGATTGAAATTTCAATCCATGAGTCTTAACTGTGTTTTAAACTAAATAATATAGAAACTGCATCTGGGAAAATGGCTTTTAAGTGGTAGAAGCCAGTGGAAATTAAATAGTATTATTACATAGTAGCTTAAAGTAAATTTAGAACTTTGTTGAAAAATCTAAGGTTACATGCATATATGAATATACACATATATTTACTTAATGAACTCTGTTTCTATTTAAATTTCTGTTTTTTGAAAGTGTTAATGGCATATATCACCTGGCTATTTTTAAGTCTATATAAGTTGCATTTCATAATATCTCCATTTCAAAAAGGATTAAAGCCTCAGAAAAACATAAAATGAAATCAGTGTTAATCAAATCAGAAGATCTATTTTCTAAATCAATAACTTTTAAAAATAGGCTAAATATAAGTAAAACATACCTCTTATTCCACGATTAAAATGCAGTCATTAGCCCTGACATGTGAATGGACATTTCTCAACTCAAGTTTGAAGGACTATGACTATAAATGCCTAAGCATTTAATAACTACTGCCTGACTAGTTGAGTTGTAAGAATTTCTCATTGAATTAACACTTCTGAGGTAGGCAATGTGGAAAGACAAAAAAAGATTTTTATAAGTCTTTCAAAAGTGTACAGTAAGCTGAAAAGACAGTATTTGGATAACAGCTCATAGTTCAAAGTATTTTCACAGAAGAAAAGTAATTCTATTTTCACATAAAATATACAACTAAACTACAGCATAAATGTTAATTGCAGGATAGTGTACATGGATATAAATATTGGTAATTCATATCACTATGTATCAATGTATAATTGTAAAGACATAGACTAGTTAAACCAGAGTCAACTGAGACTTCACAAAGAGAAATTGTAAATTGATGTGTGAAAAAAAATGCAAAGAAGAGAAGGAGAAAGCATGGGCAAAGCATGCAAAAAGCATATGAAACCCCAGTCTAGTTGTGGAGTCAGCACTCAGAATCTTACAGTAGTTGCCTGAATTCTTTACTTGAGAAAGGAGAAGAGTTCAGCTATTTAGAGCAAAAGGTACACCTTCTCCCCCATGCCTTCCGAATGCCTCACTAAGTGCACCCTGGATCTTTGCGTTGATTAAGGAGAGAAGAATCTCCCTGGGAATGGGCTTTTAAACTAATTAACCCCAATCAGCAACATTGTCTATTCAATTATTTATGTACTCATTCATCACTGGAACCTATTTATGAAACGCGAACAAATTTTATTTAAAAAACATTTATTTTGAAATGCTTCTAAAATTGTTTCTTTCTATAAATAAATATCCTTTGATAAATAGGAAAAAATTTCATGTCAATAGGAGAAGCTGTGAAGATTCAGCAGATCTTCCGTGTTTCCATTTTATTTGTACAGATTCATCTGTATTGATATTTCCATTTTGATATTGTTTAAACAATAAAAAATAGAGGCAAAATAGCATGACTTATTTTATGTTTCCAAAACTATCCATTTGATAGGCAAACTTTTGATTTATATGCAGCACATGTGTTTTCAAAATTAGATGCTTCCAAGTAGAGGCCTGGTCACAGCCAAACACACCAATCTCTTGGTATTGCTTCACCCACACTTAATTGCATGGCAATTATTTAGCATTTCACCTTTGTTATGTCTTTAACAAACACATAGCAAAGCATTCAATTTCAACTTCATTGAATTAAATCTCCCCCTGCACTGATTTCATCTCATTGTATATTGTTTAATTAAATCATGAAACAACAATAATTAAAATTTGCATAAAGAAGCTTGAGGAAAAAGAGAAACATGACTGTCGTTGATAAACCTACAACTCTACTGGTATCAGCAGATGAGCACTAGCAATAAGAATTCAGTATTCCACAAACATGATCATTAAAAAGATGGAGAATCATAATGTAAAATCTAGACTCTAGATGATAATGATGTGTCAATATAGGTTCATTAATTGTAACAAATATACTACTCTGTTGGGGATGCCGATAATGCAGAAGTTATGCATGTGTGAGGACAGATGCAAGAAATCTCTGTACTTGTTAATTTTGTTGTGAACCTAAAACTAGTCTAAAAGATGGTCTTTGAAAAATCTGGAGAGAATGGAATAACCCTGAGAGGCTCTTAATTGGAGTTCTTTTAAAAGAACATCTAGACTGATAAATAATTTGCTCATCTAGACTGAGCAAATAAAGTCCACTTACTGTCTAAGACCATGTTGTATTAAAATCCTGAAAGAGCTGATAGCTAAATAGGAAAGTGGTAGACTGCCCATTTATTGTTGATGTTTAAATATCTAAAAGTTAAAAAGATGATTCAGATACAAATATAAAATAAAGACATGTCAAAAAGATTATTTTCTTAATTAATGAGGAAACCAGCAGGATAGTAAAGCTTTTTCAAAAGAGAATCAGACTGAAGAAGTTATGGCCAATTAAAAAGATGCTGAAATATTATTAAAAAGTGATATATGAAAATGGTTAATGTCTTAAAGAGTAATACCATTATGTCTTTTAGGGTTTTTTTGTTTGTTTTGTTTTTGTTTTTGTTTTTTGTTTTTTGTTTTTAGATGGAGTCTCTGACTCCCAGGCTGGAGTGCAATGGCGAGATCTCAGCTCATTGCAACCTCTGCCTCCTGGGTTCAAGTGATTCTCCTACCTCAACGTACCAAGTAGCTGGGACCTAAAGGTGCTTGCCACCACACCCAGCTAAATTTTGTACTTTTAGAAGAGACTGGTTTTCATCAGGTTGGTCTCGAACTCCTGACCTCAGGTGTTCCGCCTGCCTCGGCTTCCCAAAGTGTTGGGATTACAGGCGTGAGCCACAGTCCCTGGCTGGGTTGTTTTTTTTTTTTAAAGCAGACAGAAATCATTGCCTCACCAGGACACAAAAATCATTTGTAATTTATTAATCTACTGGTTATCATCTACTTTCACTGAGTCTGAATCCTGATCAATAGTACATAGTTAAATCAAACAATGCTTCATTCCTTTAGAGCAGGGGTAGACAAATGTTTTCTGTAAAGGCTCAGATAGTAAATGTTTTAATATTTGTGAGGTACTTCAAGTCTCTGTCACATATTTGTCTTTGTTTCTTTATCTTTTTTAACAACTTCTTTAAAATGCAAAATCTATTTTTAGCTCAAAGAATGAACAAGCATGGGATTTGGGCTGGATTTCACCTGTGGGTTAAAATTCGCCAACCACCTACCCTAGCCAATAAAATAATCCCTGAGTGAGTCTGTGGCACAATGTTTTATTGTGACACTGAAAAAAAATTAGTTTTCCCTTGCTTTATTTCCAAATTTTGGATAATTTGTTAATTTACAAATGAGAAAGCAAAGGGAAAAAAGAGTTAAGTAGCTAAATGTCCCAAAGCAAGCTGCATAGCTGGGACTTGAGTTTGACTTTAAACAGCTTACTCTGTCATTTCTTATAATCACATTGATGCACACACACAAGCACATTCACAAACATACAGTTTTGGTGAACTATTTTTCAAAGAATTTATTTCACTTTCTTATTCCTTTTACATTATACAAAAAAAGATATTTAGTAAGGAGTCCAGTTGCTATTGTTTTTCACTGTGATGTTGGGTAGTTGCAATCAGAAGCTGTTCTTTAAGAAGTCAATGTCTAAGAGTAAAAAGCTAAAAGGAAAAAGCAAAGAAACCTGGAATGAAGAGTAAAGGAAAATGAAGAAGTAAATATGAAAAGAGTAGCGGAAACAAAAACCAGAGATGAATCAAGGGAGAAAAAAGCACAATGCATGCATTTTTTTGAGAGTAAAATCTACTAAACTATTGATTCTTCAGAGTAAAATTTCATTTTCCCACAATAAAAATAGCCAGTCCCTGATAACACATCCAGGTTAATCTATCAAAGCCAGGGCATTGAAAAAAGAAAACCTATGAAATACACATAACTCATTAATTTCAAACACATTTCTCACTATTAACATTATAATTATCAGACACTGACTATTATAAATTAACATTAAAATGTACTAAATTTGCATAAGAAGAATACTATTATATCCCACTGCATTTGTGTTTCTCAGGTAGTTCAAAATTCTGAATATATAATAACAATATGATTATGCTGAATTACTTTATTAAATCTATAATATGAAATAAGATATTTAAATCTTTAGGTATTTAATTTTTTTATTTTATGAAATACATGCATTATAAAACTGTATTTGAGTTATCTAAAATCGTTGTTCAAATTAAGCCTCAGAATAGTTTTAAAATAATAATCTCAAACTTAAAATTTTTAATATTTCATGAATTTGAAATAATATAGCACTAATTAAACATATATAAATGATCTGACGTCTAATATATAATCATATTTGAATTGAAAAAATTTATTAAGTATGAGTATTTCATATAGATGCTTAGGAAAAATATGATTTCTTAGGAACATGAAATATAAGGAAGTAATTGAAGAACTTTATGTAGGAAGTATCTGAAAAATTTTTAATGCAAAACGTTTAATTTAAGATTACTTTCCTCTCAAGATTAAAATGTTAAACTTAGAATTCTAAGTACCAACTTTTTGACAAAAAGAGGCAGTGTACTGGCTTTCAAGAGCTATGCAATACATTATGTAAATATAATTTTACCCTTGCTATAACACTGAATAAATGCACATACTATATTATAATGAAGCATTTCTTCCTAGTAGTATTCTACACTTCCATATAACAACTCAGACGTTAGTGAACATATGTTACAAGTATGTGTTAAAACCAAAGCATAATTAATTCTACATCTCAGTGCTTAATATATCTTACCTTACTATTCTTCATTACTGTGAATGATATATTACCCTATTTTCAAGCTAACAAGTTAGGCTTCTACGATTTCATGAATACTAGCAGAAGATACAGACTCCTAGAACTGGAAAAAAGATGTTATAGTTCACAGCAATAGTAATATACATTACTATTAGTAATATGTGTTACTAATAATAGTAACCAGAGAATCAGCAACCTCAAGCCCCAGTTTCCACAGGGTGATGCTCAGAGGGCCAGGTGATACTTGTAAACTCTGCAGCTTGCATTTCAAAAGAGAAAATCTAAGCTTAGAGTACCTGAATCTTTTATAGTGGGCAGTAAACATGCCTATCTTCTGCTCTGGAGAAAGACACTATCCCTCTTTCCAAGGTGGTTCGCTATACAAATATTCTCGAAAAATTGCACCAAAACGAAAGCAGTCAGTGCCTCTGCTTGCAAAATGGGCAAAGATGTGAGAAGCCTGTAAAGAACTGTGTCCTAACGACCACCCAAAGAGTAGAAAATAACTAGTCTTATTTCAAGGAACATGGAGAGAATCCTCAGACATTTTGTTGTGTGAATTGTTACTATAGAGGCACATTTGACCTTGCAGGAAGCCATTCCCTGAGAGCAGGAGGTAATAATCGATAGAGAAAAGGTAATAGTCATCTTTTGTTAGAGAAGATACTCTCTATGAAAAGATATTAAAGTACATTATTTTGTATGAGATCAGATTTTTCTCTTTGAAAGCTCTTCAACAGACTGCCTACAAATGGTTAAGAGAAATGCCCTGGGAAAGAGGCATGTATTTTCTAAAGTTGGTAATACTTTGGGCTAAACAGATTGCATTTAAAATAAGTGTCAGAAGTGTGATGACTCAACTGAAACTTTACTGCTCTTAAATCTACTGTTTGCTGTCTTCTAACAAGAAGTCATCATTGTAAATCCTAAATTTACCATACATAGTTTTAGTTGTATCACACTGCTTGTGGTTCCATATCGTAGTTACACAACATTGCAGATGAGCAAGGTTGCCCACTTCAAAGTCAGCTTAATTTACTGTGTTGCTGTATTCCTGAGAGCCGTTTGCTGTGGTATAACAAAGCCATAGTTCCCTTTGTTTAAATCATTTTGTGTATATTGAGGATGATACAAAATTCTAGTATTATACAAATTTTGAAAATAATTAAATACCTTTTCCTCTGTAAGTGGCACAAGACAGCTGCCTATCAATTTGCTGATCTATCCAGTACACAGATATAATTTATGCATGCACTAAATATACTTCAGTAAGAAGTTTTAAGAAAAACTATAATCAAAACAGATTAAAATTAATTTTTTGGTGTTAAAATTTTAAAATTTATACTATCTGTACTCTAACACCAACAAAAATCTCCACAAAATACAAAAATGTCTTAAGTAAATTGATACGTTGATGCATAACATCTAAGATTGAGGATGAGTACTTGCAATAAGTTTTTTTGTGTATTTTATTTTGCTGCTTATTTTGCTATTATTTTCTTCCTGCAGAGTTTTTACTCTCACCTACCTAATCTGTTGTTTGAATGTGAGAATAATCCAAGTTGACAGACAATGAATGAAAAAAAGAGTTACTGCTCCAGTCTCTACATGTATCCATCCATCAACTCATCCATTTGCTCAATCATCTAAATGGTCCTTTCAACCATTAAGCAGTCTAGGAAATAACTAACCGTTAGGTTGTTTCCTAACTGTGAAGGATAGAAAAGTAAATAAGAGGTAGAAACTTATTTCAATGGATTAAACAATGTATTACTTTCACTGATCACATTATAGGGAAATTATTACAGGGATTCACTGATAGCGAGCCCTGTGGGTATGTGTATTGATGAAGTGGGGGAGTGGGACGTTTAAGAGAGAAAGATTGGGTATGTGTGCCTATGTGTTTGTTTGGAATAGAAGAGCCTCAAATGAAACATGAGGGAAAAGTTATGCTTTAACTGGTCCTAAAAACCTACCAGACAGAGTGATAGGGCATGAAAAGGAATGGGGGAAACTCATAGTGATCTCTCCTTTCTTTCCTCCATACCTTTGGAAGCAAAGATATGGGGAAAGAAAGGAGAGATGCCCAGCCAGCTCCACATTTAAATAAATGATTTAGTTTTATCTGTTGGTATTCATTGATCTCCTTATTACTATGGCTGAATCTGAATGTGGAGATATGGTGTGCCTAGATATTCTACCACTCCCCTCTACAAGCTACACATAACAAATCAAGATTGTAGGTGTCCACACAAAAGAGAAATAGAACTTTTCTTTTTGGTTTTGCTTTGTTGCCTGCTGATGTGCTACCAGTTAGAGGTATTAATATACATATACTCCAGAAATCTTTATTAAATACTTGATGAGGCACACAGTGAGTTTGTTTCTAGGAATACAAAAATGCATAGGATAGGTAGGATATCTGCTTCTTTGGAAAGTACAGTTAAGTAACAGAGAAAATTAAACAAGGCCAGGACACATTTGCTATGAAAAGAAAAGGGCAAGGTTCAAGGAAGAATATATCAAGTTCTTAGGCAGGGATGGAGGGTTCAGATAAAGCTTTCCAAAAAACATCTAACATTCTGTGTACAGGGTAAGGAGCAAGCTTTGAAGGAGTTGAGTTTGAGCAACAGAATAACAAAATCAAAATTTTCTTTTAGAAAGATAAATGTATGTAGTGTTGAAATGCCTTGGAAAAGAAGAAAACTTCTGCTTCCAGATGTTAAATAAAATGTTCATCTAAAATTCTATTGACCAAAATATTCTATTTCTTTGACATTCTTTCTACATAAGTGATAAGCTCCTCCAGGGCATGAAACATTTCTTTCACAAAGCAGTTTGACAGTGCTTCATATGCAGTAAACACATTTTAAATACTCCTGTAATGTCTAATCTGGAAGCAGAAAACACAACAAACTGAAGCTGGAAGTGTCTGTTTGCTTCCTGTAAACTATATATAAGTTGGTCACAAACTCTAAAAGTGCTTGCAAACATGGTTGACATTAAATTTAAAAAAACCAAAGTTTGACTAAATGTCTGTAACCAGTTCCTTAAATATATCAAGTAGCCTCTCTCTTGCCTATTTCCTTGGTCCTGTTCTCTAGAAGGGTGGAGTCATGAGTAGGGAAACAACTCACAAAACCACTTTTCACAAACTAAACACATGAAACTCTCCAGGTAATCGCCAGATGAGATTCCCAGTGGGAACTGCATATGTGTTACAGAATTAGAATGAATGTTTCCATCATGGAGAGAGTAACCTCCTACCTGATCATTCCACATCAAAATTCACACCATTAGAGGGAAAATTCACCTCTAAACTTTCATCCAGTTCAATATCTAAATGTGGGAGGAAGTGAAAGAGCACCTTGGTGGAAAATCAACTGCTTGCTGCTAATTAGGCTCCTCCACAATCCCCTAAAGAAGTCCAGCTAGCCAATTAAGTTTAATTGCTGCACACCAGGGCCTTGGGGTCTGGCCCCTACAGAACTCACAGCAGTGGCTACAGGGACTTCTTTGCCCAGAGCAGGGTTTCAACCCCACACTTCTCAAACTAATCTCAGTAATACCTTACCCTAATACACTCAAGCTGAAAGAGGACATATTGTACCTTTAGAATGATGCCATATTGTTTAGGATTGATTTCCAATTAATGTTCTGCCCTGAATTTCAATATATGCCCTAGTTTTTGTTACTTATTTAAGTTTATGATAATCAAGAGAAATGCTAGAGAAAAATACACTCGTGGGAAAAGATGAGTGTAAAATTATCATTATAAAACCCAAGATATGTGATATAATACAAATAAGTACATATTATCTATTTTCTTTGTTTCACAGTTAAGACATTACTCCTTGACTGTAATTTTGAAAATGTTCCAGAAATAGTTGCTGGAATCTCAAATAACCTGCAGATAAATATATTTTATATCTCTATCTTTGTAAAAGTATGGTTTTCTGTTATCCTGTTCTAATGCTTTTCTCAGGAACCTGATAACTGAGATTTTCAGGATATAGTCTCCATCTAACATTGACAGGAGTAAAATCGCAAACCTGTGCCTGACTCACTCTTTTAGATTTATTTTTATAATTAAGTTGCTATGCCTCCTAGTCACCGTGACAGCTTTCTGCAATGCCTGAAAACACGCCCTTCCACTCTGACACTCTTATCCTACTCAGATTCCACTATTTGCATTTAAAATAAATGAATGCTGAATTTTATTCTTATTCAAAGCATTCTGAAAATGGGTTTTTATCCAGGTTGCTGCTGAAGTGTGAATAATTTCCATACTGCATTCATTAGTCATAGAAACAAACAAATATGATTTATAGGAAAAGATTGAATCCAGAGGCTAATTTTCTTCTTTCTGGTGGTATTACTGATTTCTTGACTTCCATTTTGCTTTACCTCTAAGAACACAAATGATGGGCAAAAAAATTACTAAAATGTAATTAAATAATTACCATCTTTCAAGAAAAAAAATATATGTCAATTGAGACAGGAAAAATATATTTACATAAGAGTAATACCAAAAAAAAAGTGATAGAGAGAGAAAGAAGCATCAATGCCTTGACATGTAGGAAGCATGAAAAAAGGAAAAGACCAAAAAGAGAAAGGCATATTATGTAAGTACTATACTAATTATGATTATAAAGAATGCAATGCATTCTACCTTACATGCTTTATGATTCAACTGTCATTACAGTCTAATTATATATCACATTTATATATACTATACCTTAACAGTTTCTGTATGATGGTCAATTTGGTCCTAAGGTTTTTTATTCTCTAAAATTACATGAACATGAAAACAGAGAAAAGGGGGCAGAAAAAAAAAGTGACATCATAAAGATTATTTTAAATTGATACTTTCAAGCTCTAGTTAGTTCAATAAATAATATTGCAAGTAAATTCTTGGAACAGTTAGGAAAGAAAATGAAGTTTATAAATAGATATACATTAAATTTTTTTCAGCTAAGTAATTAATTGTGTATAAAAGCTTTAAGAATATTGAGCAAATTTGCAGAAGAGAATAAAACTATATATTTTTTATAACTTCATCTGATATTGTATTAGTTTTCTAGGGCTGCTGGAATAAAGTGTCACAAATTGGGTGGCTTAAACAACAGAAATTTATTGTCTCAGAGTTTTAGAGGCCAGAAGTCTGAAATCGAGATATTGACAGGGTTGCCTCTGAGTGCTCCGAAGAGAAACTCTGTTCCAGGCTACTTCCCCTGACTGGTAAATGGCTGTCTTCACATATGCACGGTGTTCTCCCTGTATGCACAATGTTCTCCCTGTATGCATGCCTGTGTCCAAATTCTCTCCTTTCATGAAAACATAAGTCATATTGCATTAGGGGCCTCCCACTTTTATGACTTTATCTTAACTAGTTACATCTGCAACAATACTATTTCCAAATAAGTTCACATCCTGAAGTCCTAGAGGGCTAGGACTTCAACTTACCAGTTTGGAAGGATATAGAATTTAACTCATAATGGGTAAAAACCTATTTTAATTGGAAAAATATGTGAATGTATAACCAATATGGATATATTATTTTCATTTTAATGTTACCTGAATAAATTCCTGTTTTTTATAATTCCCATAATACTAAATAACCTCCCTCCAAATTTTAACTATATTAAAATTAGGTAAACTTAAATTAACATCACTAACTTATCATGATTTAAAAAAAGTTAGTCTGCTGTTGTCAAATTACAATTCAGAATGTGAATGTGCTTTTGGCAGCTATGGTATTAGCTCTTTTGACTTTAGTATATCCGATAGATAATTCCTATTTTTCTGCTAGCTTTCTCTATTTGAACTATGGCTAAACATTTGTATGAAGAGACTACTATATCAGTCTGAGTCTGATCAGGAGCGAGAAACTGAACAATTTGGACAGGAAATATTTAATATAAAGAATTACTAACTATTGGATTGGATTGGAGTAAAAACATATTTATTAGTTAGATGTAAAGAGAACTTTAAAAATCCAAAATTAACAAATATAAGGTGCAACTATTCTTACCTCTAGAGTTGAGACAGAACTCCTGAGAGTTCCCACAGGAACGACATTTAGAACCTAGAACAGTGGCTCATTTTATGACAAAGCAATCACTGTAGTACTGTACCAGCAGAACTTGCCAGAAACAAATTCGTTGTAATGCCAGGTAAACCTACTCATGGAGAGACGTTTGACCGGAGACACTCTGCTACAGGACTGCCTAAGGTGGTATCAAGGGAAAGCTGCTAGCTGCCATGTGCTCAATGATCCAGGCACTGAAGTTGCTGTATGCCCTTTATTTGCAAATCTTTAGAGCCAGCTACCAAAGGAAAAATATCTAAAAAGCTCAGGTCCATTTTCACAAATAAGATAAAAAGGGTGAATTTTGAGCTAAGAGGCAATAAATCAATAACCACATCCACTAAATCATTACCACCACCTCTGCATGTACATATCATTTATATATTAAGGACACTGTATTATTGCCATATTTGTCAATGAAAATAAAGTACTACTAGTTCACAATTACTTATCCTCACTCTCCACCTCAAAATGATTTGAAATCCAAATGATTTTTATTAAAAAAAATCCTGATACAATCTAACAAGAGTATATTTATAGTCATTATTTCCCACTTACTTGAATAGCCACATATGTTATTGTAGAAATTTGATTTGATTCAAGTTTATTTCTACTGATTTCGGTGATTCCCCATCCTCCCTTGGGAAATTATATACTTTTCAGTGTATGTACTATGTTACCTTTCTCAAATCTAAAGCTATGGAAAATATCTGGCCCTAGGGGTTTCAGATAAGGGATTGTAGACCTTCTACTTTGGAACCATTTTGATCTTAAGTACAAAACCAGATATGGGAAGGTGAAATCAGCAAGATGGCAGAATAGGAAACCCTGAGCCTTGTTAACCCATAGAAACAAGACTTAACAATAATATACAGTCTGAAGAGCCTTTCTAAGAACTTCAGAAACCCATTAAGACCTCGTAATATCCAAGGCAAGTCCAAACCCAAGGCTAATCACATTGAAGTAGGTAAGAAAAGTGACTTAATTTTAATTGCATCAGCCTGTCCCCCAAGAGAGCACAGTTTATGGATGAGAGGAAAATCCCAACTTTCATCATCTCTCTATGGAGGGAAAGAGAAGAGGGAAAGTATATCCAACATTCTGGCTTTTCAGAAAGCTGCCCAAAAGATTGGTGTCTGTCTTGCCCAACTCAATGGGAAACTCATTTACTTTAGAAGCCCAGGGAGCGCTGACAACAAAAGAGAGCCTAGTGGCTCATGGGAGAACTACAGAACTTGTAATACTGTGGACAGAAGCTGATAAAGTCCACTGTGATTGGGAGAAAGTACCCAGCTCACGGTTTCCTCCTTAGGAGGGATGGAGAAAAGTGGAATGTATGTCCAATATTCTGGCTCTTCAAGGGGCTTCCCAAAGGACTCTTTTCTGTCTCACTTGACTTGACTTCAAACACTGATGAAAGAGGAAAACCAATTCTTTTTTGAAAAGATTAATAAAATCAGAAAACCCTTATCCAATCTAAGACAAAAGACTCAGATAAAAACAGAAAGAAGAGACATTAGGACTAGT
The DNA here is from genome assembly GCF_028858775.2 of Pan troglodytes. NCBI lineage: Eukaryota > Metazoa > Chordata > Mammalia > Primates > Hominidae > Pan > Pan troglodytes. Next base: position 56,786,678 of record NC_072398.2, on the reverse strand, counting down.
GTCACAGAAATAAGAAAGTTCATAGGAGACTACTATGATTATACTAATAACAATTTTATGCCAACAAATTGGATAACATAGAAGAAATGGGTAAATTCCTAGAAATGTACAACCTGCCAAGAGTGAATCATGAAGAAATAAAAAGTCTGAAAAGACCTATAATTAATGAAATTGAATTAGTAATCAAAAAACCCCCAAGGAAGAAAATCTGAAGATCAGGTGGCTTCACAGGAGAATTCCTCCAAACTTTTAAAGGCAAATTAACACCAATTCTTTTCAATCTCTTCCAAAAATGTGAAGATAATTAAACACTTCTGAACTCATCTTATGAGGCCAGCAATACCATAGTACCAAAACCAGACAAAGATATTTCAAGAAAATTACACACCAAAATCCCTGATGAATATTGATGTAAAAAATCTTCCGTAAAATACTAATAAACCAAATGCAACAGCATATTAGCAGGATTATATATCATGACCAAGTGGAAATTATTCCCGGAATGCAAGCAAGTTTCAACATATAAAAATCCATCAATGTAATACAACACTTTAGCCGAATGAAATGTAAAAATCACATGCCATCTCAATTGATGAAGAAAAAGCATTTGACAAAATTCGGCACCCTTTTATAATTAAAAAAGAAAAAGAAAACGAATGAAACAAGAAACAGAAGGAAATTACCTCAACATAGTAAAGGCTATGTATCAAAAGCCAAGGGCCTAACACCACACTCATGGTGAAAACTGAAAGCTTTTCCTCTAAGGTCAGCAACAAGGAAAGGATGCCTACTCTCATCACTTCTACTTATCAAGTGCTAGAAATCCTAATCAGAACAACTAGGGAAGAAAAATAAATTAAAGTCATCTAAATAAGAAAGGAAGAAGCAAAATTTCTGTTTGCAGATTATATTATTTATATATTTTTTAAAAATTCCACCCCCCCAAACAGAAAATTGTTAGGACTAATAAAAGTATTCAATAAAGTTGTCAGATGTAAAATTGATACACAAAAATTAGTGTGATTTTAATACACTAACAAACAATTCAAAAAGAAAATTAAGAAATAATTTTATTTATAATAGCATCAAAAAGAATAAAATACCTAGTAACAAGCTTAACCAAGGAAGCAAAAGACTTGTACACAGAAAACTAAAAAACGCTCCTTGAAAATTAAAGACACAAATAAATGGAAAGCCATTTCATGTTCATGGATTAGAAGACTTAATATTTGTAAAAAATTTATACTATCTGAAGTAATCTACAGATTCAATGAAATCAAAATCCCAATGGCATTATTTTGCAGGAATAAAAAACAAATCATTAAATTCATATGGAATTCCAAAGGACCCTGAATAACCAAAACAATCTTGAGAAACAAAAGAAAAGCTTGAGGCCTCATACTTCCTGATTTTAAAACATATTATAAAACTATAGTAATCAAAACAGTATGCTACTGATATAAAGACAGGTATATAGACCCACAAAACCAAATAGAGATACCAGAAATAAACTGATTCATATGGTCGAATGATCTCCAACAAAGGTGAAAAGGCTACACAAAAGCTATGATGGGGGAAAAAAAGGGGGCGGCCTCTTTAACAAATTGTGTAGAGAAAACCAGATATCCACATGCAAAAGAATGAAGTTGGACCCTAACCTCACACCATATACAAAAGTGAACTCAAAATACTTTAAAGACCTAAACACAAGACCTGAAATTATAAAACTCTAAAGAGAAAACAGAATAGATAAAAACTTCATGACTTTGTATTTGGCAATTTCTTGTATATGGCAAGAAAAGCAAAAATACAAGTGGGTATATCAAAAAATCTTCTGCTCGGCAAAAGAAACAACAGAGTGAAAAGGCAACTTTAAAAATGGAAGAAATTCCTACAACTCAACAGCAACAGGAAAAAAAAATCTAATTTAAAAATGGGCAAAGAACAAAAATAGACATTTCTCCCAAAATAAAAATACAAATGGCAAACAAGCAAATGAAAAGATGCTCAACCTCCCTTACATTAAAGAAGTGTGAGTCAAAACAAAATGAGATATAACCTGACAACTGTTAGGATGGTCACTGTCAAACAAAACAAAACAAAACAGAAAATAATAAGTGTTGCTAAGGACATGGAGAAATTGAAACCTCTGTGCACTTTTGTTGGGAATATAAAATGGTGCAGCCCCTATGAAAAACAGCGTGAAGATTTCTCAAAAATTTAAAAATAACATTGCCATATGATCCAGTAATTTCACTTTTAGGCAGGTATCCAAAACAATTGAAAAAGGGATCTCAAACAGATATTTACATGTTACCCATGTTCATTGCATTATAGCAGCAATATTTATAAAATCCCAGAAGTAAAAGAAACCTAAATGCCCATCAACAAAGGAATAGATAGAGAAGATGTGGTTTATCCATAAAACGGAATACTATTCAACCTTTAAAAAGAAGAAATCCTGATAGGAAGTGAGGTAGCCAGTCACATAAGAAAAAATACAGTCATGCATCATATACCAATGGAAATATGTTCTGAGAAATGTGTCATTAGGCAGTGTAATCTTTGTGCAAACAATGTGAAAGTACTTACACAAACTTATTATATGTGGTTGATACAGTTTGGCATCCCCACCCAAATCTCATCTTGAATTCCCATATGTTGTGAGAGGTACCTGGTAGGAGGTAATTGAACTGTGGGGGCAGGTCTTTCCCATGCTGTTCTCATGATAGTGAAGAAGTCCCACGAGATCCGACAGTTTTTAAAAAAGGGAGTTTCCCTGCACAAATTCTCTTCTCTTGTCTGCTGCCATGTGAGAAGTACCTTTCTCTTTCCATCATGATTGTGAGGCCTCCCCAGCCACATGGAACTGTAAGTCCATTAAACCTCTTTCTTTTTTAAATTGCCCAGTCTTGGGAATGTCTTTATCAGCAGCGTGAAAATGCACTAACACAGTGCTACAGCCTAGTGCACATCTAGGCAAAATGACACAGCATATTGCTCCTAGGCTACAAACCTGTACAACATGTTACTGTACTTAATACTGTAGGCAAATGTAACACAATGGTAAGTATTTGTGTGTCTAAACATAGACAAGTGCAGTAAAAATGCAGTATGAAAGATTTAAAATGGTACAACTGTGTAGGGCACTTACCATGAATGAAGTTTGCAGGACTGGAAGCTGCTCTGTGTGAATCAGTGAGTGAATGTGAAGGTCTAGGATATTACTGTACACTCTGTAGACTTTATAATCACTGTACACTTAGGTTACACTAAATTGATTTTAAAATAGTTTTCTTCCTTCAATAAGAACAGATTACTGTAGGTTTTTGATTTTATAAACTTTTTTAATTTTTTAAAACTTTTTGACTCCTTTGTAATAACACTTACATTAAAACACAAATACATTTTACAACAGTGCAAAAACATTGTCTTTCTGTGTATCTTTATTCTATAAGTATTTTTTTATTTTTGATTTTATTTATTTAAACTTTTTTGTTAAAAACTGAGACACAAACACATGCATTAGCCTAGGCCTATACAGGGTCAAGATCATCCATATCCTTGTCTTCCACCTCCACTAGAAGGTCTTCTGGGGCAATAAGACGCATGGAGCTGTCATCTCCCATGATAACAGTACCCTCTTCTGGAATACCTACTGAAGGACCTGTCTGCCACTGTTTTACAGTTAATTTTTTTTATGGAATACCTCCTGAAGGACTTGTCTGCCATTGTTTTACAGTTAATTTTTTTTATATGTAGAAGGAGTACATTCTACAATAACATTAAAGGTATATTGTAGTAAATACATGCCAGTAACATAGTCATTTATTAATTTTATCCAGTATTATTCACTGTACTTAATTATATGTGCTATAATTTTATGTGACTGGCAGTGCAGTAGGTACATTTACATCAGCATTACTGCAAACATATAAGTAATGCATTGTACTGTAAAATTATGACAGCTATGACATCACTAGGCATTCATTTTTAGCTCCATTATAATCTTAAGGGACCATGGTTTACATACATATACATAAAAATACATAGAGAGAGTATATATATATATATATATATAGCATATATATAAACATGGTCCCTTAAGATTAGAGTGTGGCATTGATTAAAACATAGTTATGTGGCATATGACTGTACTGTATGATTCTACTTATATGAAGTATCTGAAATAGTCGAACTCTTAGAAACAGAAAGTAGAACAGTGCTTGCCAGGAAGTGCTGGCAGGAAATTGGAAAGGGGGATGTTTTAATCAGGCTTCTTCAGAAAGACAGAACGAATAAGTTATATGTAGAGAGAGATATATGAAAAGGGATTTATTAGAGGAATTGGCTCACCCAATTATGGAAACAGGGAAGTCCCACGATGAGCCGTCTGCAAGCCGGAGAAACGGGGAAGCCAGAAGCGTGGCTCAATCCAAGTCAAGTCTGAAGGCCTCAGAACTACAGATTCCAATGGTCTCTTAGTCCGGAGCCAAAGTCTCAAGGGCCTGAGTGGGCCACTGCTGTAAGTCCCAGAATCTAAAGAACAGAGTCAGGAGTTCTGAAATCCAAGAGCAGGAGAGGGCATTCTGGCTCTGGAAAAGAGAGCAAGAATTTGCCCTTTCTCCACCTTTTTGTTCCATCCTGGACCCCAGACAGATCGTACCCGCCCACATTGAGGGCAGATTTTCCCCATTGCCAATCTCCTCCAGAAACACCTTCATAGACACACCTGGGGCAGCCCCTCATACTCACCAAAAGACAAATCACCTGGGCCTGCCTTTCAGCAGAAAAGAGATGAGCTCAGTTCCTATCAAAGCATTGAGAACAATTAACGCCTTACCAGCTATCTGGGTATCCCTTAATCCAGCAGAACTGATGCCTAAAATCAGCCATCAGAGGGGAGTTTTTCAATGGGTATAGATTTTTAGTTTTTCAGGATGAAAAAGTTCAAGAGATCTGTTGCACACCAATATGCATATAGTTAACACCATATATGTATTCTTAAAAACAGTTAAGATGGTAAATTTTATGTTGAGTCACTGCCCAAAATGAATAATAATAACAATAAAACAGATATGGGCTCCAAAAGGCCTAACTATATGCAGTTACAACATAATTATCCAGATAATTCAGAATGCGCTTACATTTTTTAAAGGAAATAGTGTAAAAAATAATAATTAAAATTTTCTCATGAAGAGCCAGAGTCTCTTCCAGGTTATTTCCAGAACACAGAGAGCAGAAGGGGAAGAGGTGTGGAGGAGATGGATGGGGAGCTTCATATCTGAATTTGAGAAACCCATTGTATACATACCTCACGCATGAAAGAGTAAGATTTAGACATTGCTTAATTGTCCTTTTAAATGCCAAATCAGCAGGAAAAAGCAAAATACGGGGTGTCACCTTCTATAGCTAACCTTAACCCTGACCTTAACCTGAGCTTCCACAAATTCTTGTGTATTTCTGATAGATAATAAAATCCTTTATTTTTAAATGATAACCTTGTTGTAAAAGGGAGTTACAATGAATAAAGCTACTTCTAATGGCAAAAAATTTGGCTGCACTCAGATTAAATATTCACCATGATCTAAAACTTCCTACACGTTAAACAATTTGGTAACATTTCCTGTTTTTCATCTTCTTTTATTGCTACTCATGTTTGAAATATACTTAATGCCAATATATTTCATAGCTTTCATAAATTTTTAATTGAAACTAAAAGAATAAAATAACATACTTATTATTGACAAAAGCATTGTTCCATATAGTTGTCATAAGTTCAGAACTCTACTGTTTTATCACCAAACTTGGTGCAGAGCAGACATTGTTCATTTTCTTTATATATATTTTATGAAGTCAATGTCTGCATTCTTTGCTATAACTGCTATTGTAAAAAGTATATCAACTGTAACCTCTTGTGCTGAGGAGACATGATCGATCAATTAAACAACAACACAAGAACCATTCAAGTCATGTCAGATCTTCATTAAATATTAGAATGTAACATCACACCTCATTATTGTGATTTAATAATTTAATTAAAATGTCCTATGAAATAAAATAGTGGTCATAAAATTGGAAATAACTGAACATTAAAGAAAAGATTTCACAGCCATCTAAAAGATGAGCATCTTGATTGCACATTTGGCAGGTAAATGAAGACAATAATGTCCCCTCAACTATTGCCCAGGTACCATCATTATTGGCACATTGATATTTGCAAAGATGACTCAGATAAAAATGTTATAAACTATTGTGAGTACATATTATCAAGCATTCATGTACTTGACCCTAAGCCATTAGATCATCTGTTCTTTGAAAATTTACCTGGCTAAAATTGTAGCCATTGCTAACTAAGGTGCAAATTTGCTATTTGCAAATTAAAGTTTGGCCCCACAATTCGCTATTGATTAATATTGTTAAGCAATTTCACGAGAACGTTTGAAATGATACAAATGTGAAATAATTTTATGATCCAGTTAATAATAAAAAAATTGCAGGGCTGACAGGCATATGAATTATAAAGTCTGTTAAAGTGTAGGGTTCTCATGGAGGAAGTACTTTTGCTGGTAAACAGAAATCTCCACTTCTAAAGTTTTACAGTATCTTGTGATTCAAGCTGTTATTTACACACATAGGAACTTCTACAGTTGATTTTGATTACCCCGTGCTAGTACTTTATCATAAAGTCACCTACATCTTCTTTAAAATTCTAATAATATCATGCAAGTATTCATCAAGTGGTAGTGCTGGTGCTGGAAAATAAATGATTAAAATCAATACCTTTGGAATACAAATTAATATAAAAAAAACACCATGATGATGGTCAAAGAGCCTGCATGACTTACTGTGCTGTTAACTTAGGAAAGCACACTCTGTGACATTTTAGAGACAAAGATGAGAAAATAAATATACCATTAGGCCAGGCAAACCTTCAAACTAGCCAAAAGGACGACATGTCAGCAAGGCAAATGGGAAAAATACAAGCAATCTCTCATTGTAAAGTGCCCCTAAGTTTAGGTGGTCCTAAGGGAAATTAGTTTTATGTTTGATGACCAAGAGGGCCTTAACATTCCCCTCAGCTTTACTTGACTTTAGACTCTAGACCCTGACTTCCCTTTTCTTAGAGCATTTACTTGGAAAACATCTTGTAATTGTAAATGCTTTCTCTGCCTCTTTGAGAAGGTAATGTTTTTACAAGCCTCTTGTCTGGTTTATTTATTTATTTATTTATTTATTTATTTATTATTAAAATGGAGTCTTGCTCTGTCTCCAGGCTGGAGTGCAGTGGCGGGATCTCGGCTCACTGCAACCTCCGCCTCCTGGGTTCATGTGATTCCCCTGCCTCAGCCTCCCGGGTAGCTGGGACTACAGGGGCATGACACCACGCCCGACTAATTTTTTTTTTTTTTTTTTGTATTTTAGTAGAGATGGGGTTTCACCATGTTAGCCAAGATGGTCTCAATTTCCTGACCTCATGATTTGCCCGCCTACAGCCTCCCAAAACACTGGGATTACAGGCGTGAGCCACCATGCCCGGCTGCCTCTTGTCAGTTTTACAACCCAGGAATGTCTTTCTCAAGGACCTGGGAGCCATCCCTTTGAAATGTAATCATCAAAGAAGATAGCACCTTCACCTCCCAGTCTCTATGGGAGGGTAGGAGCCTAACGTTGGTGGGCACCTTGTTCCAAGTCGTAAAATTACCTCCTATCACAAAGATAAGGAAAACTTTATTTTCCACTTGGTAAGGTCAATTAGCAAACACAGATGACTTTTACTTTCCTCCACCCTAGTTCTTAACAAATCCCTGCCCTTTGTTTCAGTAGATCTGGGGATCCAGATTTGGTCTGTGTTCTCTTCCTGATTTCTAAACTATTCTAGCATTCATATAAAATCAAACAAGACCCCAAATAGCCAAGGCAATTTTAAGTAAAAAGAATAAAGCCAGAGGCATCACATTATCTAACTTCAAACTATACCACAAGGGTACACTAACCACAGCAGCATGGCACCGGTACAAAAATAGATAGACACGGAACAGAATACAGACCCCTGAAAAAAAAAAAAAAGACACACATACAACCAACTGATCTTTAACAAAGTTGACAAAAATAAACAACACCATTTAACAAAGTTGACAAAAATAACACCATTCAACAAATGGTACTGGGAAACTGGCTAACCATATGAAGGAGAGTGAGTGAAACTGGACCCATAGCTCTCACCTCATACAAAAACGAACCCTAGACGGATTAAAGAATTAAATATAAGACCTCAAACTATAATGCCCTAGAAGAAAATCTAGGGAATACTCTTCCAGATATTGGCCTAGGCAAATAATTTATGACCAACTCCTCAAAAGCAAATGTAACAAAAACGAACAAAAAAATTGGAATCTAATTAAGCAGGAACTTCTGCCTCAGCCTCCCAAGTAGCTGGGACTACAGGCACGTGCCACCACGCCCAACTCATGTTTTTTCTTTTAGTAGAATATATTACCAAAAGAAACAATCAACAGAGTAAACGGACAACCTACAGAATGGGAGAAAATATTTGCAAACTATGCATCTGACAAAGGACTAATGTCCAGAATTCATAAAGTTCTTAAAGAAGTTAACAAGAAAATAAAAGAAAACACAAATTATCCCGTTTAAAATAATCCCATCAAAGGACATGAACAGTAACTTCTCAAAAGAAGGCATACAAGCAGACAACAAACATACAAAAACACAAATGCAAATCAAAACCACAATGAGATACCATCTCACACAAGTCAGGATGGCTATTAATAAAAAATTAACAAAAAAAAACAACAGATGTTGGCAAGCTTGCAGAGAAAAAGAAGGACCACTTAGATTCTGTTGGTGGGATTGCAAATTAGTTCAGCCACTGTAGAAAGAAGTTTGGAGATTCTTAGAAAACTAAAAATAGAATTACTATTCCACCCAGCAATATCATTAATGGTCATATACCCAAAGGAAAATAAATAGTTCTACCAAAAGGACACATGCACTTGTGTGTTTATCAGAACGCTATTCACAATAGCAAAGACACGGAATAAACTCAGGTACCCAATAACGGTAGATTGGATAAGAAAATGTGGTACACATACACCACAGAATACTGAGCAGCTACAAAAAGAATAAAATCATGGCCTTTGTACCAACATGAATGCAGCTCCAGGACATTGTCCTAGGCGAATTAACAATGAAACAGAGAACCAAATAGCACATATTCTCATTAATAAGTGGGTACTAAACACTGGGTCCACACAGACACAAAGATGGGGAAAAAAAACACTGGGAATTCAAAAAGTGGGGAGGGAGGGACAGAGGGATGAAGGGTTGAAAAGCTATTTGTCAGGTGTTATGTTCACTACTTGGACGATGGTATCGGTAGAAGCCCAAACTTCAACATCACACAGTATACCCAGGTAATAAACCTGCACATGTACCCCTTGAATCTTAAATTTAAAAAAATGAAAAAATTAACTTACTACTGTTAAACTTGTTTGGTGTGATTTATTTAGCAGGTGGGTCTTGAGGAACGCCATTCTTCACATACATTGTGGCATCTCTATATTGTAGTGATGGGCACTGAGCAGATAACACAAGAGGTCAGAAAATAGTTCTTGAAGAGGATAGAACGTGTCTGCTTTCTGTTTCTTAGGGGTTTAACTGTCAGCACAAGAACCAAAAAAAAAAAAATTATTAACGGAAGCAGGGGTAGATTATGGCAGAAATGTTCTGGTTCCATAATTTTGGAAGCTATCACATCCCTCCACTCTGCAGTGGAAGAAGCATTCCAAAGAATAAAAGGATTTTAAGATCACAGGGGAGAGAAAGCACAGGAGAGAAGAAGAACAGAGTATCTATCATTCATTGGGAGGCGAAACTCTTTAAGAATCGTGTGGAGGCTGAGAGCAGAATGGAGAGAGCAAGAAGGCTCTCAGGGCAGACCACTCATACAGCACCTCTCTAACTTTTTATTAAAAGGAAAAAGAGTGGGGAGATTGCTTTCTCTCATTAGCAAATACCAGATACTTTTTAATTTATATTCAATATGAAGATTTAATAATATGTGATTATCTGAATCAGTTGTCCTTGGAAGTTAGTCAGTTGAAATTCAGAGAATAAAATAAAATGCTTGTTTCAGGTAAACAGCTCTCCTCATTCAGTTTTAGGATTTCGGCAGATTTCCACTACCACATTCTGAAGACTATGACTGGTGAAGGGCCCATGTCATTTATTTGGACAGCTTTCATGTGTCCCTTTAAAAAGAGAGAGGTCATATTAAAGGTCTGCTGAAAATGATTTTTGTCTTTTTATTCAATGATGCTGTCTTCTTCAGTGGACAGACATGAAGCTCAATACTTTTGTTAAGAGCCCTGCACAGAAACCTGAAGTCACAGCATCATATTTTAAAATTGATTCTTTGTTGACTGGAATCTCAAGCTACTTATATTCTACACTAACACTGAATGGGGAAATTTCCGTTGAGTTTCATGACATACTAAGGTAAATCTGGTCATGGGTCACTGAGAAAATGAAGAAAAAGAAAGAGAAGGAGGAGAAAAAGGAGAAGAGTATTAGCATTCAGTTTCCAGTTGACAGCAAAATGTCCTCAGAGTATCCTAAAGAAAACGAAATACCTACTTCAAATGGGTAAGGGATTACTGTCTGCACAGAGGAGAGAATTTTCCATACACTTAGACAATGCAAATTTAACATCACAGCCACCTTACATTAGAAATGTATTCATCCCAACAAATGTGTACTGAGTATCTTGTATGTTCCATCACCATAGCAGGTAGAACAGATACAGAAGTGAACAAGATCAACCAGGCCCTGCTTTCATGGAGCTTACATTCTATTGGAGGGAAAAAGAGTCAATCAATGCAGCAAACAAGAATATTTTAAGAAATGATAATTGCTAGAAGACAATTAAAATAGGATGATTTGATAGAAAATGTTTTCATAATTTTATAATTAGATTGGTTACTCAGGGAAGACCTAGCAGAGGGTAAAATATTTAAACTAAGAACATTTGCAGCTTCATCCATGTCCCTGCATGACATAATCTCATCCTTTCTATGGCTGCATAGTATTCCATGGTGTATATGTACCACATTTTCTTTATCCAGTCTATCATTGATGAGCATTTGGATTGGTTTCATGTCTTTGCTATTGTGAATAGTGCTGCAATAAACATCCCTGTGCATGTCCCTTTATAATAGAATGATGTATACTCCTTTGAGTATATACCCAGTAATGGGATTGCTGGGTCAATTGGTATTGCTGGTTCTAGATGCTTGAGGAGTCACCACGCTGTCTTCTACAATGGTTGAGCTAATTTACATTCCCACCAACAGTGTAAAAGCGTTCCTCTTTCTCCACAGCCTTGCCAGCCTATGTAACAAACCTGCACGTTCTATACATGTATCCTGGAACCTAAAGTAAAATAATTTTTTAAAAATAAAAAAAAGAACACAAGAAGGGCTTGACCATTTGAAGATCAAGAGACAGCTGGTGTAAAGACTCTGAGGCAAAGGACTTGATTGTAGGAAGAATGGAAAGAATCTCAGTGGGCTAACAGATGGAAATGAAATAGGGAGTAGGATAAAATGGGGGCATAGAAGATCATTGGAGGGATTCAAGCATGGGAAGAACAGCAACTCAAGGCATTTGTACTATGCAGTAAGTCTGGAAAGCCAAGTCCTAGAGCACTGGATCCTTGGGAGACCCAACTGAATAAGAATAACAACAACCATGAATTGGTTCAATAATACCCATACCACTTGCTTTACAAATGTTTTTGTTATATCTTCAATTGCCCAACAATCTAACCTTCACCCCATTTTACAGCTTGAAAAACTGGAGTTTAGAGAGGTGATATGACCTAAGACTTCATAGTATGTAAATGGCAGAATCAGAATTCATAATATTTTATGAATTATTGGATTTGATTCCTTGGCGAAAGACATGAGAGGAACATAAGAGCCCTTTTCTGCCTGCTAAATGTGTCCTTATCTTTCTCTCCAGGAGCCCCAAGAAATAGATTCCATTCCAGGCTCCTCTCTGCTTTCTTCTCTGACTCAGCCCTGTCTTCTGCTTCAGTAATTGAACAGGAGTTATAACTCGCTGGGAACCTCTGGTCTAGGCAGCTGCTCCTCCGAACTACTCTTAGAGGACAGATCCCACCCCAGAGAAATCATCTTCAGAGGGACCACTCTAAGTTTACTCCTTGAAATTAATTCTATCAACATAAATTCAGTGTTTTCAAAAGGAGTAGGAACTTAGAATATAAGTATTTTATTGTAATATAATTTTACAGCATTTACTATTTCCTATATAAACATGGTAAAAAAAAAAACTAATAATATAACTAATCAAAATGTCACAATTCCCCAGTACCCTAGAAAGTCAGTTGGTAGCAGAGAGTGTCCTGCCATTAGTTCACTTATACAGGTGACTACTTATTTTCATATTAAACAGAGAAGTTAGCATACGTAATGCTGTAGGGCACACTAAAGGCAAGATCACAAGTTTAGTGCATTATGGTTCCAAAGCATTGCAAAGTAACTTTCAAATTGCAAGTTTCTCTAAAAACAAAAGTGAGTTTATTAAACTTCTACTTGTGATGAGACTATAAGGAAAAAATTAATTGCTCTAATTTCCCTCTGAATAGGAAAAACTAATTTTATGTAAGGAACTTTCCGTGGACTTTTATTTAACCACACACACATTTGACTGAGTGTGTCTGAAGTACTTCAGCACCTCTTGGTATATTATCATCCTGAACTCGTTTAGAATTCAGTGAACCATCACAGAGCATAATATATTCATTTGGTAACCATTTGGATGTCACACTCATTTCTATAGGTATTCAATTGTAATTCAACATTACTGGGCACTCAGGAAAAGCGTTAGCCTTAATTTCTTTACTTGCCCCACGGTTAGAATTCATCCTCTGCATATAAATCAGCACATTTGCATGTACAATTTATTCTTGATCTGAGCTTTATATTTTAAAGAATCTCTTTTTCCTTATTATCACGTTTAAATGCAAATTGTTTGATACACTGCTAGTCTATTACAGTTGTGAAGAAACTTATAAAGCAAGAGATTCCATAGGTTCAAAATCGCTGCAAAGTTAGCTGACTTTGCCTTGTTTTTTTTTATTTTTTAAAAAGTCCATTGTGCCTAAATAATATAACATATTTTTGCCATTTTTGTTCCCCAGCTAAATTCAACCAGATCATGTTAAAATATAAATATCTATGGAAAATCAGTCTTAAATTTTGGGAATTATGAGGAATGTCATCCCTCACGTAGAATGTGGCCTCTATATTTTAGTGATAAAAGTTAAGCAATAATACAGGGGTTCATATAATGGTCTTGGAAGTGGATAGAACGCCTCTGCTCTCTGATTCTCAGGGGTTTTACTGCAAGTACGAGACCCAAAAAGTAGGAGTAAAAATGACGTGACTGGAAATGTTCCAGTTCTAAATATAAATACAGAGATAGAGATATTAACCAAAAGTATAACAATTATAACCTGTTGAGCTAAATCCACAGGGTCATGGCAGATAGATAGATAGATAGATAGACAGATAGATAGATATAAACACACATAATATGTGTTTGTGATAAAAATTTTCCATTATTAAAAATCATAACTACTTAAGCTAAACTACAAAATACATAAAATATATATGTAAATATAAATGTGAGTGTATTATACAGTGATACCTAAAGAGTAAAATTATTAACTTTTGGTCATGGAACAATATTATTTTTAATTATAACATAACTAGCTATAACTAAGATCTAAAATATTTCAAAAGTAAGATCTCATATAGGACTCCAATACTTCATTAAAGATGTAAGATGATGTTAAAACCCCATTTTATTAGAATACAAAGTAAAATAGAGGTTGATTTTTGGATTTGTAATATATTGAGTTCATCATGAATATGAAAGGGCTGAATCTCACTCCATATTTTTCTATTGGTTTTAAATTGCTTAGCTGTCTTCAATTCTCAAAGCCAATAGATTGTGTACTGAGAAAACAAGATTAAAGGCAGTAAATCATTGCTAAATTAATTTATTCATATTTCTTGTTAGCCTTTTAAAAGCTGAATAGTAAATGAATGAATAAATGAATTGTAAACAAAGAGACGCATAGACCTAGTTTTAGATTCTGGCAGAGATATCAAGACATATTTATAAATACCCACAGTGTCCTGGGTAGACTCTTTGCTATTCCCTGTGAGGAAACTCCACCTTCCATTAACTATCCCCTACATTTTATTTTATTTTGTTATTTTATTATCGTAACTCAACATAAGATCTACCTTCCTAAATGTTTAAGTGTAGAATACATTATTCTTGACTATATTACAACATTATATAGCATATCTCAAGAGCTTATTCATCTTGCTTGACTAAAACTTTATATTCATTTCTGACCCTGAGCTTAAAACTGATAAGCTCTACTTTCCTAACAGCACTAAAAAGAACTTAACTGAAAAATAACTGAAGTAATATATTGTCTCCTTTAAACAGTGTGCCAGTCAAGTAATATAGGAAATAAATGTTGATTTTTATTGTGTATAATTATGCCAGCTGAGATGTGTGTATGTGTGTACACATAAAGAAAATTTGATTTAAGAGAAGTATCAAGAGAGGGCTTTTAAAGAATCATAGTTTCCTTTTTCCACAGTCTCTACTTTCCCATATGTTGTTCTTATTTTTAATTCCTTAGGGTTATAAATCTGCCAAATGCTATGTAGTTAACACAAGCTCACATCATGGAATATGTTGTGTTGTAGGGGCAGAAAGGTGTGATACCTTTCCTTACCCATCATAGGGGTCACAGCTGACACTCCTGTAAGAAAAGACGGATTAACAAGAGAAAAGAATAACAAATGTATTTATTCAAAATGTTTTCTCGAAGCAGAAGCCTTCTGAAATGAAGACCCAAAGACTGAAGGAAAAATGTCTATTTTTACTCTTAGGTTTGATGAAGAATGGACAGCCATGTGCAAATATGATTGTACAAAAGGGTATGAGCTAAAGGAATAGACTGAGGCAGAAAACCCAGCAAGGCCTTCTGTTCAGATTCTTCTTGGCCTCTTTGTGTGGCATTTCTTGCTCCCGGGTATAAGGCAAGACCCTTCTGGAATGAGGGTCTTATAATCTACCAGCAAACAAGGTAGGTCAGATAATTTCTTTACAGCCAGCTCCTACACAGAAAGATGGGGGAAGGAGAGAGTAATATTTCCAGTTTCTATGGCCTTCCTTGGGGAAGGAAGGGGAGCAGGGGAAAGAAAGGCAAGAAAGAATCAGGAAGAGACTTCACTTCTGAGGCCCTTCCAATGTCCTTCAGCTCAAAGTCCTCATCAGGCCAAAGCATCATACTTTGGGGTATCGTTTTCAGAGTCCTAACAATACAAAAGAAAATTTTATTTAAAAGAAGCATTTTCCTATCTCAAAAATTGTAATTAGAGGTATTCATGATTCTGCAATGCAGTTTTGTATTTAGAATATTTCCTGAGAAATACTATCAATCAGTATTTTTAAGTAAGAAATAGAAGATGTTTCAGTAAGTTTTTGTCATTAAAAATAACCTAGATTTTGTTATATTTAAAGTGTCCTGAATGACTAAATAATGTCTACTATATAAAATGAAACATTCTTTCTTGTCATTCTGGAATGATTTTTCTTTGACCTTGAGATGATAGTCATACTATACTAAAATTCTGGACCTTACCAAATATAATGCTGTTTATCTTACCATGCTATAATATTGACAGCTACTAAAATTTCCCACCAGGTGATGGTGAAACAGTATTTCTAGCAAATAGATATTAACCCCTTGCCTAATGAGATTAATTTGTTTCCCCGTGAGTTGGAGATATGTCTGTAACAATTTCCATTCAGAGGATGTCTGCCTTATCAGAGATGGCAGACAAACATTTAATAACCCCCTCATCTCTCTTCCTTTTTCCTGACCTGTTTCCTAAGAGGACAAGCCCGGTTGCTGAGCAACAGACTACTCTGGAAAAGCTGTACCGTTCCACCTTCCTTTGCAGTAAAAAGCAGGCAGATGAAAGCAAACCTAAGGTTTGGACACCAGGAAGGAGTATAAGCTAAGCCACTTTTTCGAGGCTGGGACAGCATTGCAGTCAATCTTGGAGTCTGTCAGCCAAATAATTGCACAGTTGCAGAATATTAGACACTTTTGTAATAACAGTTACTAAATCAGAGTGAACTGAACGTTTTAGAAGAACTAAAATTAACTAGCCTAAGTCTCAGAACATTTAATGAATCAAAAAACTATTGTTTAGTCCTAAGGCAGTAACTTTTGTATTCTCATGTGGCTTACACTGAGAAGCATGGCAATATCTAATTTACTTGTTTTTATCTCTCTGTCTATCTCTCTATCTATCTATCCATCTATACATTTATTCATTTATGTTGAGGGGATTTGGGTTTATTTATAAGCACACATATTCTATCAGAAGGTTATTTATTAGATTTTCCCTGACTTCAATTGTGCTGTCCTGTAGTTTATATAATTGATTTTAAATTGAAAATTCACCTAGTTTTTCAGGAATTAACACATTTCCTGTTGCTTTCTGTGAACAAAAGAATAGTCCTGTTTACATACCCCTAAATTGTTTATAATTTTAGCATCACTTCATCATTGGAAGTGAGTTCCCAATTTTTACTTTTTTGATAAAGTTGCTGCTCTACCCAAACTTTTCAACAAATCAACAGGATTTAATTAAAAATTAACAAGATTCAGTTAACATGTCCTTGCTGTATTTTGGAACTTAAATGAGACAAGATTTCACTAAAGATAGCTTAGTCTCCATTGAAAGTAAAAGATACAGGAGAGCCAATGCCAAAGTGCTGTATTAAAGTAACTGAAAGAATGAATTCTTTCCACCAATATTTACTGAGGTGTGAAGCATCTCTCTGAGTCACTGAAATCAACCATGGCTGAAACTGGCATAGTCTTGCCTTCATGGGGCTTATAGTCTAGTAAACATGATAGACATTTTCAAAAAATTATCATGTGCCTATTTTTCTTCCCGCAGTATCCGGATGCTGAGGATACAACAGTAAACTAACAGGCATAACCTTTGCTTTGGGGAGACTACAGTTTCAGCTGGAAGAGGCAAATAATGAACCAAGGCTCACTTGTATGTTGGTCGGTTTGACCTGCACCATGAAAATCAATAAATAAAGCAGCCTAAGGTGGTAGAGAATTAAAGATGACAGTGCAGGCAGAGATAAGAGACATTATCAAGGGACTGGTTTTAGAAAGATCATTTTAGAGTTTGACTCCATTTTTGGTGTTTGACCTCAGACAGCTTTAGATCCCATCTCTTCCATTTTCTCTCTTGCTCCGTTATCTGGGCAGACCATAAGAAAGCCAGGTGGGTTCCCTCCTTTAGTGACAGTAGAAAGTTCCAACTATGTAAGGCCCCACTTAACCTGGGAAACTTCACCTCACCTACCCTCAAAGCACAATAAAAATAAAAAATCCTGGCCTGTCCCTTCTCTCAGGCCAGCTTTGGAGCCTGTGCTGCCTTCACCAGAAATCCTCCTTAGGAAAGTAGCTCAGCAATACATACCTTCATAGTGTGTGTGTGGTGTCATTAGTCTCAACATCTAGACCAAATTTGGTATCGGGGTTCATCCCACCTTCCATGGGATAATAGTGGAATAGCTACTTGGATTTTTCCTTTAGCTGTAGGAATTTTTAACATTCAGAGAATGTGATCAATGTATATGAACAAATCCAGTCACTAACTATTTAACAATTACTAGTTAGGCTTTTTAGTAGTTACCAATACATTAGCATTAAATAAACAAACTTAAGACACAGAAAGGTCTAGAATTTCAGCTACACAGAAAGATCTAGAATTTCAGCTAAGACAGTTAATATGTTGTGCACTCTATCTGCACGCTTCACATTTGTTGTGCTAATTACTTATGTCACTTTGAAATTTTCATAAAATAAGAATTAGTAAATAAATAATTATATTAGCTAACTCAAACAAAACATTCATATAGAATGCTCATCTCAGTGACAAGAGATCCCTGAGAAGAGAGAACAAAATTGCAAATATGAAATATTCCAGACACAAAACATTTCAGACAAGTGCGTAGTGTTCATATTTTGTTTCTCTCTTGAAAATTTTCTCTTGTGAATTTTTAATTCTTCTGCTATATCAACAAGAAAGCATAATGTAGGTGTTAATCTATATTTAGCATCTCTCTATAAGGTGTGTGAATCTCCACATTAACAAGGAAGGCATTCTCTCCAATCCACTTGGTAGTTAAGAGTGGCATGCAGGAGTGACAGGACTGACATTCCGGGGAGAAGATGGGCGAAAGAGAATACAAGAGATGATGAGCAGGGGACCCAGAAGGCAGCAGCGACTCCAGGAACAGGTGACAGTTATATATCCAGGGTACACTATTAGGTGAACAGCAAATATTTGAAACCTCAAGTTCTGAATCTAAAAATCAAGGATATTTCTTGAATAATAGCACATTATATAAAACAAATTGACCTCTTTATCTATAGATGCTGTAAATTGCAGCTATTTCAATAGAAGACACATGGGGTGTGATAGTTTGCTCTGAGGCGGGCATTTCATGCATTTTTTAAAAGTGAAACCAAAGTTCTAAAATAAGAACAATAATAGGAAAGAAATGTAGCAGAGCCAGTGGGAATTCTTCATGATCCCACATGTAATTGAACAGCATGAATACAAAACCAATTGCATATTAGCTGTCCTGACATGACTGTCTGGGCACCTTTCAAAACAAAATGAATATTTCCTATTATTACTTTCCCTTTTATCACCAATTTTGTTCTGATTTAACACTCTCACAGTACTTTTTAGGCATCTTAACTGAACCCAGAGCTTTCTTAACTTCAAAGCAAGCACTGAGCATTACAAGTTCTAAAGAGGTATGAATATTGAAAAGAATTATGTCCCAAACCATAATTACTTAATGTATGATAATTGTAAAAACAGGATTTCACCAGGCTCTCTTGCCTGATTTTACTTGATAAGGGTGAACTTATTAGATTTTTTTCATAATCATGAGTAAAAAGTAACCCCCAAATTACATTAATTCCAAAATAGTCTTAAAGAATCTAAAAATAGAATAGGCTTTGGGGTTTTATTTTAACTTGTCACCTGAGGGTAAGAAAATGGATCAGATTATTAACTCAGAATTTCTTATTTGAACTAAAAAACTATGTTCCTATACCACTTTAAACCTTATTAATTTTGTTTTTTTTAATTTTGTCTAAACAGAAAAAAATGAAGCACAGTAAAAACATTTACACATTGTTATCACATCAAGAAAAAACTATAGGATATACTTCCCTCTCCTTATCAGACTTGTTCACATAGTTTGAAGTGCAAAGCAATTACAGTCTAAATTCCATGTTGACATTATAGGAATTATCCCTCTCTCCATAGTGAAGCCTCTAAGGTGCTTTTGTCTTAAGGTTGCTTTTTTTAACTTGGAAAATCCTGATGTAGCCTCTCATTTTTACAATGTCTTTTTCATGAAATGTAACTGAGGCTTTTAAGAAAATAATTAACATTTTATGTTGCAACTTTAATATATCACTTCATTTTGACCTCAATAAATAAATTATTTTGCTTTCTTCCTTTTATGTAAATATTATTTTCAATATTATAGAGTCCAATTCTTTTTTTAAGAGGAAGAATTGGTATGTTTCATTAAAATTACAGACTTAAATAGTCAGGGTTGGTATCTAATGCAGTCGGTGTTCAGCTAGAACAAAGAGAGACATTGAATATAATTCTTGCTTGAGCATGGCATTCGAGGCTTTTAAGACTCAAATCCTTGTTCCTTATGTCCTTTCTTCTTTCAATCGTGACATCATCTTAGGTGCCTATAGTGTTCACGTCTACAGCTCTTCAACATCTCTCATCATCTTGGTTACTTGTTTCCAGACAACTTCACTTCCTTTCTACTTATTCACCCTTTTCCATGACCACACCCTCGACTTCATCATAACCTAACAGTTCTTCCTAAGAAATAATAAACTACTCTACAGCTTCCTATCCTTCAGAATCCCTCATTCCGTTACTTCAACCACACACGTGTTTTGTTTGTTGGTTTTGTTTATTTGTTTGTTCTTTGTTTGTCTGTTTCTTTTCCCTGCAGAGGGACCTCTGGTTTTTTTTGACCCATCTGCTATAGAGCCTGATTCTTAGGCTACATACTCTCTCGAAAAATTCAGGGTGAAAATTTCCCCCTTTAACATTGGGTAAATAAAAATGTGACTGAGAAAACAAAATTAGACCAGTACTATCAGAGTTAAGAGTGGAAATTAACTTCATGGCAGTGTTCAGTGCAGCTCACCAGTTCTTGGGTTCCTCTCCCCTTCTGAACACCTGGGTCATCAATAAACATTGACTTAATTATCATGAAATTCTTCATATCTGTAAAGACATACATATACATATTTATATTAAACTATTAATAAAATATAAGATATTTTGATAACTATTATTATAACTTCTACTACTATTATGAATGTTATCACTTGTCTATTATTTTACAAATTAAATGAGCTTTGGTTTGTTTGTATAAGATTATCAGAACAGAATTTCTTTTCAGGTAGAAAGCCTTCACAGTATCTACACAATCCAAATATCCTCACACTGTGGGCTTCTATTTATTTTACAATGACCATTTGAAGAAATTATATACACTAAATTTTAACTAATTGAAAGATCATGCACCAATGAGACACACAAACAGGTATGATGCCATAACTAATACACAGGTTAACATCTCTGTCTGAACAAAAACTGTTTCATGAAAATAGTAATTAATAAAGTATGGAAACCCAGTCAATGTGAGTTTATCGCGATATGAGATCAAGAATTAAATCCCGCTCCCTGATAATATTTAGTATGCCAAATTTCTATAAACTGCCTTCACCTCACATTTCCTTATAATATTCTAAGAGTAAAGTGAGATTTTAATTAAATAGAGCTGCAATGCTTGCAAATAATTTAACATTTTTACAGTTTTCTTGAATAAGACTAAGTATGCTACTATTATGGTTGACTAAGTAGAATGCAGAAGAAAACATTGTGTAATCATAACTGTGAGAATATGAAGATCAAAAGGCTTTTCTCATCATGACAAAAAATTCTCAAGTAGAAATTCAGAATAGTAACTTTTAGACTTTCTCTTTCTTTTCATGAGCTAAAGAATGGAAACAACAAATCTGGAAGAAAATAAAACTTACTAGCAGCTATGGGTGTAAGATTTTTATTGTGTGTGAGCACAGGGCATCCATGATAAAAGTAGTTGTCTTTCAGCCATAATCATATTCAACATCTGATATATATTAAATAATTATTTTAAACTAATTTTGTAAATTGAAATAGAAAAATAACATCCCAATTCATCATATGTTTTATTCCATTCCTATGGTATTTTAAACAACTATATTACTGGCTTTAGTACTTCATAGTTTAGCATTTCTTCATTTTAATTTATGTAATAGAAAAATATATCATCTATCAATATATCCAACTTTAACAAATCATACCCATTCATCCTCTGGCACTCCAAAACTTTTAATACTTGCATGTGCAAAAAAATGATGTCATATCTCTAATGGAATAATATATGTCTACCCACTTTTAAGTTAATTTTTATTTTGCCCTCCAAACACACACACACACACACACACACACACACACACACCCTCCCCACATAAATACACAAAGTAGTATGTCAGAAAAAAGCAACATTTTTAATGTAAAAAGCTAGCAATGTTGTTAATGCCAAAGCTATTTTCCCAGACCATTTAGAATTCCTGCAGGACAGTTTTGACAGAGATTTAATCTTAATGACATACACAAAGTTGCTACTAAATAATTCATTTTCTAAAAGCAGAGGGAAAGAGAGAGCTAATGCATGACTCTACATCACTCCTTGGATCTTAAAGGGTCACAGACAAACCATAACAACTTTCTAATCAAAAGTCAGGTGTTCATGTTCATATATGAATGGATTTGGTAACAATGTTTGAAGTTTTCTGAAAACTAAAGCATATAGTTATAGATAATATCCATGTATAATAAATAAAGGTATATAAATTTGTCCAATTGTACATAGAAATATTAAAATGCATAAATACAATGAATAATTTTAACAATATTTTGCTATTGAGACTATTTAGCTTATTATAAACACTAATATTTTAGTGGATTTTTTCAATACTTAACTAAACTAATCATTTTTGCCCAATATTTATTTCAATGATTTCTCCCTACATGTATTATAAAAACGTATTCTATTGAACTTAATTTTATTTATTGAAGAAACTTTTTCAAATGATCCAAACAAAAGCTATCATATGTAGGCCCCTAGTGAATTTTATATTTATTTGCATTCTGGGGCCTTAAGAGCCACACCGTGGAAGGATATGATGTTCTCCTTGACAACTAGTCATGGCTTCTGTAATAAGTTATATACGGCTCTTTGATTAAAAGCAAAAATCATTAACTCCTTTTGTTAAACTGTATTCTCTATGACTATTAACCTTTAGATTTATGAAATTCTGTTGACTGTATCAAGTAAAAGTTCATTTTTTATTGATAACATTTTAAATATGTGCATTTTTCTAGCATTTGATAATTTTTTGTAAAAAAAGTTATTTACTTCATTCATGACGTTAAGGAATTTATGTATCTAGATTTTATTTCTATCCAGTTTTTCTATTTTTCAGCATTTTGAGCCTGAAAGTTTATACCTGTCTCTATGCATTGTATAGCTTTAAGAAAATTCTGAGTAAACTATTTATTGCTTTGTTTTCAAAAATTACACTAGCTCTTTTGGCTGCTGCATCACTGTGTACTAGTATCTTAGAATACCATCTCTGAATCAACAGTGCTTTTCTGGAGCTAACGTCAATAGCTATTAAATATTTAACTGCTTAAAAAATCTATAGTGTTTTACCATTTACCAAACATAAAACTAACCTGACACCATTTTAAACTGATGCAAATGATGGCATGTCTCCTTAATACAAAGTAAGTATGTCCTAGCCCTTTGTCTTCTGAGCCATTTTCCTGAGAAAATAACTATCTATGTTATACACATATAATAATTTGGACTCTAGTTCTTTGTAGAATCCCAAAGATACTTTTAAGGAATTCAAATAGATTATATAAAGTGAGTTTTTCACTTATATAACCTAAACTAGCATGATTTGCTATTAGAAGGGTAAAAACAATCCCATAATTTTTTTATTTGTCATTTTGTTAAATATTTAGCATTTTTTCCTTCTGTTTATAAATGTTTACAGCTTATTAACTTGAGACTAAATCCCTTCTTATGTTGAATTAAATTAATAATCAAACTTAAAATATTTCATTAAGCATTTTACATATAAACAACACATTTTATCTCATAAAACTTTAGGTTTCATCTTGAATTTCTTTAAATTTCTCAGATAGATGAAAACCAGTTTTGTTTATTTATCTATTTTGATTATGTTAGATAGACTTGAAAACTTCTTGTGAACTGGCCACACTGATCCAAATAAAAAAAAATTTTTAAGAGAGGCTCTATCTACTGTGGGTGGAAAATGTTAATATATCCCAGGTCATTGTGGATGTAAGTATGTTCTATTCTTTCCACAAAAATTTTAACTGTATTCTCATTTCTAATTCCAGTTTATGTCAGTTATCAACATAATGAAGATTATCTCTCTCATCTCTAGATTTCTAAAGAAAAGAGTAATATAATCAAATTTAAGTATTACTCTTTCACAACATGACTGATTCCAGCGTCAATAATATATAACACAACACCTAGGATGACTTTAAACTACTACATAACCATCTCCCAATTGTTTTTAATTCAAAATTCGACTGTTTTCGTAGATGAAAATGTTCCTTGCATTCCTTTTATGAGGAGTTTTCATCTAAGCATTCAGATTTTTTCATCTAAGCATTTCAGCTTCCTCCAACACAGCCTCTGTAATTAGTGGCTCTAGGCCAGAAAATGCATCCTGCACAGAAATCCCTCTGTTTCTGCTTGTTTCAGCCCACAGGTGCAAAAGCAACTAGCTTCTGATTTGAAATTGAATTTGACAAAACACTCTTTGAGACTGATACAAGAACGGGGCTACAGATAACAATGACACCTATTGCAAAGGTCATATTCTAACCCTATTACTTATATTAAGTTTCTGCTGACTTCAATAATGTCATAAAAATGTAAGAAAGAGCAAAATTCGCCACTGACTTCCTAACAAGTTCCTAATGTCATATTGGAGATACGCTGTTTCTCACTGAACACGTGGAGTTCCAGGTTCCAAGTGATGATACTTTGTTTTTAATTTTCTATTTATATAATGTCCATTTTCTTACAGTATTTTTCTCCAAACGAGTCTCATTTTAATCCACAGTGTCACAAGAGTATAGTCTCAAAAGCATGGTTATAAAAGATAAAGCTATCATACATCTATGTTAAGTGCTGAGAAAGTCAGAAGTAAAATCAACAACAACAAAAAAATGATGAAGTAGTTTCAGAAAATGTGTGAGCGGCAATGGAAATTACAGATCTTTTAATACCAGGTCTTCATTTTAGCTAAAAGAGAACATGGGTCCTGGGAAGAAAATGACAGATTGCTTCTTCATATCATTATTTTACCAATCACATTTGATTTTATTATAATTATAAATTCCAAATAATTTACATGCTGTTGTGAAATTTAAAATCCAAATTACTTATTTAAAAATATTAAGCCAAGCAAGATATTTATTACTTTATTAAAGATTGCCGCCATGATCACTTCTAAAAGTTCTGTGTAGAATATTTTTAACTTCCTCTTGTTTCTTCAGGCTTTTTGTTAAAATTCAAAAAACTAGGGGCAAAATGTTGGGCTTCGTTTTGTATTGACTTATTGAAGAATGAGTATCTCAGCCATATGTTCCCCCTCAAGCTTCTGTGTCAGAAAACCCCTAGAGTGTGCTGTACCCAGAAGAAGACAGAATGGCAGGGTATCCTTTGGTCTCTAATTAGTTTCATGCCTATCATTCCACCATTCAAACACAAATGAATTTGCAAACCTCAGTGGACATCTTTTGGAAAGGAAGACACTGGTTGACTTTTGATTGCTGCTTTAAAAAAATGTCCTGAGGAAATGTTGCATCTTTTATACCCGTACATTCTGGATCACATGGGAGAATAAGAGTTCCCAAATAGCTTGCAGGTATTATTTATTACATTTGCAGTGAGCAGAGCCTCTTGAAAATGCACACATCCCTGTAATATCAGTGCAACCACTGACAATATAAAATAAAATGAATACATGAATAATAAATAAAAAACACAAATGCCTTCACCTTTTCATGTAAATTATAATGAGTCTATAAAAGTCTCACAATAAATTCAGATAATTAAGTATCAGAGTTTTAAAAATAAAGATGAATGCTATAGAGGATTACTTCTAGAATAGCAAGGCTTATTTCAGATCAGCACCTGCAAGGGTTCATTGCTTACATCTAGGACTACCCTAATACAAAGAGACTTTGGGGTACTTGGTATGTTTTCCCCCTAATTCAAAACTGAAACTTCCACTTCTAATAACCGTTGAAAACTTAGGACATTCCTCAGGGCATTTTTTAAAGCAGCAGTCAAAAGTCAACCAGTGTCTTCCTTTTCAAAAGATGTCCACTGAGGTGTGCAAATTCATTTGTGTTTGAATGGTGGAATGTTTCGACTCCAGAAACAAAAGAACTAAAATGATGACTTAAAAATCTCAATGGGTCACAGAAGGTTTGCATCAGTGTGGAAGCAACAGCCAAATAGCATATGAAAGGGTAAGAAGTAATATTACTCCATTAAATTGCTTCAGATTATGCTTTTCCAAGCACTTACTGGAAATCTACATGTGCCAGGCCACACACTAGGTATTTTCACCAGTATCACATTTATTCTTTAGAGAAACTGTATGAATACTTATTCTTTATAAGAAAACTACAAGTCAGTGAGATTAAGCAACATAATCAAGGTAACACAACTGATAATAGCAGAGGTGTTTTCTTACTCAGTTTCCCTCTATTACTTACTTGTTCTTTGGCAAAGGATGAAACGCATGCAAAGGGTGAACAGCATGTTTGAATGTCACAGTCATGAATTCAGTCTTTCAAAAAATGTAATTTTTACTTCTAAAACTGAATGCAATTTGGTTTACAACATTTGTTTTTAACTAAAAGAATTTATCTTACCAACTCAAGGTAATATAGCCTCTTCCAAGATAAACATGAGTCAAACCAAGTTTCCTCTCTCTCTCTCTCTCCTTCTTCTCCTATCCCTGAAATAATATAAATTCTAAGTGGCCTCACATGTTTTCCTGGCACTGAGTCAAGGATGTCTTGTCCATGTAATGTATACTGCCATCATTGGCCATCATCAAGGCCAGCTGATCTTTCCTCGTCTAGGTATCATCCTTTACCTCTATTGCATCTGCTACTGATGTCTCTGATCTGCCATGACATCCAGCTGACAGGTCCACATTCAATATACCTCTTCTTCCTATAGTGAGACCTCTTCTAGATCACTGGTCTTCACATCTGCTTTCCCATTTTCATTGTAAATACACTAACTTTTAAAATCCCTTCATCAACATGCTTGGGTGTGCAAAGCTATGATACTACCCTCAAGCAGGTCCACTAAGTCCTTCATGCAACCATTGATAATTCATGATTCTGATATTCCAAGAGACTCTTGTTACCTTGCTGGCTGTGCCGTGGGAAAATTATTCCATGGTATATTCAGCACTGAGATACCTACAAACTTATGTGATATCTGCAGTCATACATTTTCCCTGGACAAAGCTGAAAGATATGGCAAACACTGGATTTATTTCCAAAGACCCAATAGCCGTTAACTGAATGCACTTTTCCTCTAGTCTCTTTTCTGCCCTGTAGCTGAATGTATCTTCATGAATTTCTCCCAGAAAGAAAATAATTAAGTACAAGGTCTGTGATACATAAACTTCCTTGAGGCCGAACAAGGCAGATGGGGAGACTCCCTATTATCTATCTAGAGAGTTCTTATCTATGAAAAGATTTTGGCAGAATATACATAGTTTGTCTAAGATTGTTTGTACTAAGTGAATGAGGAATCTATGAATTTATAGCATATGGCTCTCTAGAAGATGTCACATAAGCTATACAACCATCTGAAATAATTTACTATGACAGTGTGTCATAGAAAAACGGTTCTCTCCTGTGTCATTTATGCAGCCACAAATATCACACAGAGGCCTCACATAGTAAGCCAACCCAGAGCACATTCTGACTGACAAGAAACAAACTGGGTAACTGTATTGAAGGTCCTAGATCTCTCCATGTTTTACCTACACCTCATGATTACATCTTCTCAGCATGATAGCAACACTTGTTATTGGGTAAGACTTCTTACTAGTTTGAGTCTGCTTTGACAATCCAGTGCTATGTGTTATTGAGACTCATTACCAATTCCCTATGATTGGTATAAACCCTATGCTCTGAGTCACTCACATGAGGGCTGTTGATGTTTGTAAATAAGATTACAAAATTCAATAAACACTTTTCTCCTGCAAGCACCCTTTATTCTTACAATTAAAAGTAGGAGTGCTTTTGAATATTGTATGCTTGAGGCAGTGGACATAAAACACCCTTAATGATGTTTGAATGGTGAGGGGAAGAGTAAGGATAACAAGAACATTAAAATACATAATCCAATATACAAAATATGAACCAGTACTTTTATTTCAGGTGTTTATTATGGCACTATCACTACATTATCTTTAAAATATATTAGAGTCTCACTTTTATTACTCTTTTCTCCCTGAGACTTAAACTAAGTGAATATTTAGCTATTTTAGACAGATTTCAAATAATTATAAATGTGTTGTTTATAAATAATATGATGAAGAAATTGACAAATTCCTGTTACCATATATTTTCCAGTATTGTTTAAAAAACAAATATGAATTATTACATCTCTGCACCATCTTGTCAAGAATATGTACAGAAAAATTAAGTGAAATATTCAGTTACAATAACAATCAATTGTGGGAATCTGGTTTGTTGAACTCTTATAAAGGAGTTTCTGTGTAAGTGTTTCTGACATGATTCAAATACAGGAAAACTCACAGGTACAAATATATTTCTAAATACGGCATAAACGATCATTTTATAAATAAAAAAATCACATTCATTGATCAAAACCCAATAAATCTAAAATTCTAAAGTTCACATAAATTTCAGTATGGAAATTCCCTATATAATCTACACCAATTTGCTATTTACATTATGATATGATTTCTATTTTCTTCGACCTTAACTGAAACAAACTATAAGTAAATGAAAAAACACTATCATAGAATAAAGAAAGAAACATTCTGAGTTTTCCAAATAAATCTACTATGATGAAATAAATTGCATGCCATAAATGTAAGAATAAAATATTTTTGCTAAGGATTGACTTGGCAATGCGGGCTCTTTTTGGGTTCCATATGAACTTTAAAGTAGTTTTTTCCAATTCTGTGAAGAAAGTCATTGGTAGCTTGATGGGGATAGCAATGAATCTATAAACTACCTTGGGCATTATGGCCATTTTCACGATACTGATTGTTCCTATCCATGAGCATGGAATGTTCTTCCTTTGTTTGTATCCTCTTTTATTTCATTGAGCAGTGGTTTGTAGTTCTCCTTGAAGAGGTCCTTCGCATCCCTTGTAAGTTGGATTCCTAGGTATTTTATTCTCTTTGAAGCAATTGTGAATGGGAGTTCACTCACGATTTGGCTCTCTGTTTGTCTGTTATTGATGTATAAGAATGCTTGTGATTTTTGCACAATGATTTTGTATCCTGAGACTTTGCTGAAATTGCTTATCAGCTTAAAGAGATTTTGGGCTGAGACGATGATATACAATCATGTCATCTGCAAACAGGGACAATGTGACTTCCTCTTTTCCTAATTGAATGCCCTTTATTTCTTTCTCCTGCCTGATTGCCCTGGTCAGAACTTCCAACACTATGTTGAATAGGAGTGGTGAGAGAGGGCATCCTTGTCTTGTGCCAGTTTTCAAAGGGAATGCTTCCAGTTTTTGCCCATTCAGTATGATATTGGCTGTGGGTTTGTCATTAAATAGGTCTAATTATTTTGAGATACGTCCCATCAATACCTAATTTATTGAGAGTTTTTAGCATGAAGAGCTGTTGAATTTTGTCAAAGGCCTTTTCTGCATCTATTGAGATAATCATATGGTTTTTGTCTTTGGTTCTGTTTATATGCTGGATTACGTTTATTGATTTGGGTATGTTGAACCAGCCTTGCATCCCAGGGATGAAGCCCACTTGATCATGGTGGATATGCTTTTTGATGTGATGAGCCAAAAGAACAAAGCTGGAGGCATCACGTTACCTGACTTCAAACTATACTACAAGGCTACAGTAACCAAAACAGCATGGTACTGGTACCAAAATAGAGATACAGACCAATGGAACAGAACAGAGCCCTCAGAAATAATACCATGCATCTACAACTATCTGATCTTTGGCAAACCTGACAAAAACAAGAAATGGGGAAAGGATTCCCTGTTTAACAAATGGTACTGCAAAAACTGGCTAGCCATATGCAGAAAGCTGAAACTGGATCCTTTCCTTACACCTTATACAAAAATTAATTCAAGATGGATTAAAGACTTAAATGATAAACCTAAAACCATAAAAACCCTACAAGAAAACCTAGGCAATACCATTCAGGACATAGGCATGGGCAAGGACTTCATGTCTAAAATACCAAAAGCAATGGCAATAAAAGCCAAAATTGACAAATGGGATCTAAGCAAAAAGAGCTTCTGCACAGCCAAAGAAACTACCATCAGAGTGAACAGGCAACCTACAGAATGGGAGAAAATTTTTGCAATCTACTCATCTGACAAAGGGCTAATATCCAGAATCTGCAAAGAACTCAAACAAATTTACAAGAAAAAAAAAACCCATCAACAAGTGGGTGAAGGATATGAACAGACACTTCTCAAAAGAAGACATTTATGCAGCCAACAGACAGGTGAAAAAATGCTCATCATCACTGGCCATCAGAGAAATGCAAATCAAAACCACAATGAGATACCATCTCATACCAGTTAGAATGGCGATCATTTAAAGGTCAGGAAACAACAGGTGCTGGAGAGGATGTGGAGAAATAGGAACACTTTTATACTGTTGGTGGGACTGTAAACTAGTTCAACCATTATGGAAGACAGTGTGGCGATTCCTCAGGGATCTAGAACTAGAAATACCATTTGACCCAGCCATCCCATTACTGGGTATATATCCAAAGGAATATAAATCATGCTGCTATAAAGACACATGTACACATATGTTTATTGCAGCACTACTCATAATAGCAAAGACTTGGAACCAACCCAAATGTCCAACAATGATAGACTGGATTAAGAAAATGTGGCACATATACACCATGGACTACTATGCAGCCATAAAAAAGGATGAGTTCATGTCCTTTGTAGGGACATGGATGAAGCTGGAAACCATCATTCTGAGCAAAGCATCGCAAGGACAGAAAACCAAACACTGCATGTTCTCACTCATAGGTGGGAACTGAACAATGAGAACACTTGGACACAGGGTGGGGAACATCACATACTGGGGCTTGTTGTGGGGTGGTGGGAGAGGGGAGGGATAGCATTAGGAGATATACCTAATGTAAATGACGAGTTAATGGGTGCAGCACACCAACATGGCACATGTATACATATGTAACAAACCTGCTCATTGTGCACATGTACCCTAGAACTTAAAGTATAATAAAAAAATATATATTATATATATTTTTTTGCTATTAAAATTAAGTATTTCTCAACTGATAACTATTTAGTAATTCATTTTTTATGTTTATTTTGGTATTTTTCCTTATCAACAATGTCAGAAAGCTAAAAAAATTCTATAAATGTGTAAAGAAGAAAAAGTACAAAGTTCTTAAAGATGAAATTTAGAACCTCCACTAGGCAATGTCCATCAATGATAGACTGGATTAAGAAAATGTGGCACATATACACCAAGGAATACTATGCAGCCATAAAAAGGATGAGTTCATATCCTTTGCAGGGACATGGATGACACTGGAAACCATCATTCTCAGCAAACTAACACAAGAACAGAAAACCAGACGCCACATATTCTCACTCACAAGTGGGAGTTGAACAATGAGGACACATGGACACAGGGAGGGGAACATCACACATTGGGACCTGTCAGGGGGTGGGGGGCTAGGGGAGGGATAGCATTAGGAGAAATACCTAATGTAGATGACCGGTTGGTGGGTGCAGCAAACCACCATAGCACGTGTATACCTATGTAACACACCTGCACGTCCTGCACATATAATCCAGAACTTAAAGTATAATTTAAAAAATAAAATAAGCATTAATTAGTTATAATAATATTTTCTATAATCATAATTTTTCAATTAAAAAATTTGAATTTCTATGATATCCTATAAATATGCCTTGCTTAAGAGAGACTGGTTTTTTTTAATCACTGGAAGAAAGTGTCAGAATTTAACTTTTTGAAATCCAGAGCTTTCTACAGGACCTTGAAGAGCGTAATTGTGACAGCAATTTTTAAGGCACTCTATTTTAGTAAAAGGAAGTGACAGCGTGGCCCTTGGCAAACCTACACATTTAAATAAAATGTAAAATGATGCGGTTTATATATAAAACATTTCATGCGAATGATATGCTATTATATGATAATGTCAAGTAAACTTTTGAAGCTCGATAACACATGTCTACATGGTTCAAAACTAAACGCAGAAAAGCCAAACAGCTGTTTAAATTCACATTGTTTTATGTCATGTTATTATAGAACACAAAGGGTTTCAAACAACATTTAGATAAGACGCTTCACTAGGTAAGACCTGTTTTACTTTTAAAGCAGAATTTCCCAGGTAAAACCAACATTCACAAGTGAAACAATAAACTAAATGTGTTTGTTACTAGAATTATATTTTGTGGAAGTATATCACATGGCGCAGTCTATAATTTAGAATAATTTTAATATATTATAAAACATCATAATATATTAGATTATGCACTCTTTTATACATAATCCTATTTACTCAGAGTATTTTATATAGTATGGATGACTATAAATAATTCAGAAACGTCTCTACTCTTCCATGCACTTAGATACATAGTCCAAATGTACCGTCCTTGTCTGTAGCACAGAAAAATTTAACTTATATCTGTCAGTATAAGAAGAACAAGAGGAGGAAGAAGAGGAAAGAGAAGCAAAACAGCACTGCTAGAAATTAAGAATAAAAGTGACTTTTGGATAAAATAATATCAATATCAAAAGAACAATTTAGCTTTCAGTCTGTGGTCAGCCTTGGATAGAAAGTCGTCTTCTGTGTATTCCTCAGCAAATAAGGCTCATACCCTAACTTTTCTTTGTCAACTCAGTGTAGAAAGTCAATGAGAACACATGGACACAGGAAGGGGAACATCACACACCGGGGACTGTTGTCGGGTGGGAGGAGGTGGGAGGGATAGCATTAGGAGATATACCTAATGCTAAATGACGAGTTAATGGGTGCAGCACACCAACATGGCACATGTATACATATGTAACAAATATGCACGTTGTGCACATGTACCCTAAAACTTAAAGTATAATAATAATAAAATAAAAAATAAAAATAAAAATAAAATGGGGCAAACAATTTTTAATTAACCACATGTGTAAAATGCCTAATAGTTTATAACTTTAATAAACAAGGAGAATATTATTTTATAAATCCTGTTTTATTGATTTAAATTATATTTCTAAATTAAAATTCAGTTCTGTAAGTTTATGAGTTTAGAGCAGTGTTGTTCAATCTAGAACCCTGGACTCCAGGGTTCACTCCAAAATGAGTTCAAATGTAACTATAGTGATGCTAACGATTGCACTGATAAATAATGAGAAGTAACATTTATTGTATGCCTACTTTGTTCCGGAAACTCTGCCACACACTTACATTTATTAAATACAACAAAAGTGTGAAGTCAGTGTCCTTAAAACTACAGAGGAGGAGATTAAAGCATGGGGAGTTGATGAAGCCTCATCAATGTCACTCGGTAAATGGCTGAGTGTAAATTTCAACCCAAGCAACCCAGCTATTTTAGTCAATATGCATACCACTTTTCAATAGAGTTATGGAGACTGTGTGAGCTATTTTCACTTCCAAATTTCCCCTACAGATATTGCACATTTATTTATTTTGGATGAACTGAGTAAAACACTGTTTCTTTGACTTTCTTCAAAATTGAGAAACAGTTCGGAGTGACAACACTAACTGATGACAAATTCTGATAATACGTCTGTAGACATCCATGACACAAAGATCACTTATCCTTCATGTCACAACCAGTTGGTAGGGAAGTTAAAACAGGAAAATCTAGTTATCTTGATTTCTTTCCAACATGTTCCTGAACTTCCATCTACTTTCCTTAATATATATAATAGCATATCAGAATTTCCTTCACATGATGTTTTATATTTTTCACTGCACTTTCTAACCTGAACACATTTGAAATATCTAGAGCTAATGCTTTACAGACTTGCAAACTTTTAAAGCGGTTTATATGCTCAAAAAATATGAAACAACGTAAAACCCACTTTTTACCCAGTCAGCCCATCCTTTGGTAACGTATTCTGTTTCTTCCATCTAATTTTAAGGTGCCCAGTTGCAATGGTGTATAACAACCTGATAAGGTTTCATTGCAAAATTCAGTCACAGGGTAGGTCAATCTGAAAAAACTAATGTTCACATAAATCCGATCTGGATCAAAATTTTTATTGTAGACATGAAAGTAAGCTAGGGTTGGGGTAGAAATGAAAGAGCTATAGAAATGTAGCACACTCATAATCTTTCATTTCTGCCCTGGAGAGGCTTGAAACGTTGAAGCCAGGAAACAGAATATGATCAAACATCTCTGCTTGTATGTGACTAAATTGATAAAAGCTATGAAAACCTAAATCTAAATTATAAAGCACATTTATGAAGTCCTATCAAACTCAATTGTTATTTTCAAGTGCTTTAAGCAGAAATTCTGAACACTGAATAATGGCCCAATAAATGCTTAATGAAGGAATGAATATATGGTTCTACCAAACCATGCTTTATCTTTTGTGATACTTTCTCTCACATCTCTGAAATCCACATGAAGCCAAGACTTGCAACATACTCTGAGTGATTTGTGTGACAAAGAAAGGTGCTGTATTGCTCAAAGAAGAAATCCTACATATTTTGAATATTGCTAAGTTCTTTAAAAGCATAAACAAAAAATGCAGTATATGTCATAAAATTATTTGTTTTCAGTAGGAAATCATCACATCCCACAAATTATTCATTAATTATAATTGTAAAAAAATTCAAAATGGTTACACATTTGACATGTTAAGCAATATAGTTACTTTAAATTGTCATTTGATAGGTTAAAAAAATGGAGACAACAATTCCAAACCAAATGGCCAGTGTGTATAGCCATTTTAAGCTTAAATGATTAAGAAAGATTACGCAGCACAGAAAAACACCAGTTGGTTCAGGCTTTAAGAAGCTGGAAATTCTATCACATATAGATAAGAACTGAAGAAAGAAAGAATATCATCTCCTAATTTCATGCACTGAAAACCTCATCTTCATGTCTGTTACTGTTTTGGGAAGACTGGGAATGCTGGAAATACATTCACAGAAGCAGTTTTAAATTGTAGGTATTGAATTGCATATTTGTTCAAATATTATGCATCCACCGATCAGCACTCCCCCAAATTACCTAGACTGTGAAGGGAAACACTTTTCACATGTGCTTATAATGGCAACGTATCATAACATTTTTAATTCTGGTTTTGATATAAATAAACAGAGCAATTGGCAAATGCGCATAAGTTTTCTCTAAATATCCTTTTTGCTATTATTTGACATAAAAAGTTAAAATTATCTCTCAATAACTATCTCCTTTAATGAGCAATTTACTATAAAAGTTAAAGATTCAACATTTGTTGTCCTTAAAGACAAATACAGCATGAATATCAGCTCAATGAAGGAAATGGAGACACAGCACTTCCACAGCTGCTAAAGAAGGGATTGCTGGCACAACTCCTGTTTCTGCCCTTCAGCAGAGCTATAGTTCCAACCACAGCAACAAAATAAGTCGTAGAAGAATTATTCTCTATTTGGGGAAGAAAAAGTTTAAATTTAACTTAATCATGAATTGCAACATTTTCAGAGATGGATATACAGAAAAATAAGCTTGAGCAGTGCTACTCAGTGTCCTCCAGGGACCAGTGCTGGCCAAAAAAATCTTTTCTCAGTACATGGAGAGACAAGGAGCTTGAGGCAGAATATAAATCAACCTACATAGTCATGAAGAAGTATTTAGTTCAACTGTCATATTTTTCACATTTTCACATATATTGCAAGACTTCCTCAATGAAAGAAACACTATACAGATTTACATTCTGGAAAAGGCTCCTTATCACATTCTAGACTGGTAATAGACATTCCATGAACCAGGTGCTATAAATAACACTGAGCTAAAGCAGGTATCAGGAAACTAAGACCTGCGGACCAAATCTGACCAGCCACCTGTGTTTGTAAATAAAGTTTTATTGGAACACAGTCATGCCCATTTGTTTACTTATTGTCTACAGCTACTTCCCACCACAGAAGCAGAGTTAAGTGCTTGCAGCAGAAACCACCTGGTCCACAAAGCCTAAAATATTTAATATCTGGCCTTTTACAGAAAATATTTGCTGATCCCCAAGCTCAAGGACAAGTATTTTCTTGCAAGCTTTTGAAAAGGAAAGTTGAAAATCAGAACTAATCATCAAAACAGACACATGAATAATAAAATACCTTCAAATATGAATGTTAAGATACATAATATTTATTGTGTGACCTTCTGGGAGAAATGGCTTCGCCTTTGTGGATCCCAAAGATATAAGCCATTATCCAATTTGAGAAGAAACATTTATTCTAACCAGACTCACTAACTTGAATAACAAGAGGAATTAAATATTTCTAGAGAAATCATGTTGGTTGTTCAGGTTTGAACCTGAGCAGTATTCAATGTGAAATGTAACAGATGTAGAGAATTTTTTTATTCCCTTTTCTCAGGGTATGAATGAGTTCTGCATCTGGGAGGTATTTCTGTTCCTTCTTAAAAAGGCAGAGCATCTTCCAAAACTAGCCATGAGGGACCTTCAAAAAAAATGTTATAACAAAGTTATATCCTGGATATATAAAATTGTATTTCAGAAAAGGTAAATTGACAAAACATAAATGAAAATGAACACATCAGAAAGACCTTTTCCCATTTAATTTGAAATATGTATTTGAATTATAAGACATTTTTATTTCTCTCAACCCATACTAGAATATGTTATTATTTTCTCTCTATTCTACACCTTAAGGAGGCTGTCATGAGAAAATTTTATTTAATTTGAAGAAGCAATGACTTATGTACATAAGTATCTATGTGTATATACATATGTAGGTAGGGAGATATGAAGGAAAAGAGAAATCTTCACGTCTTGATTAGTCAAGTGGAGAGGAAATTTTAATATTATTTATGGGCCAGGTGCAGTGGCTCACACCTGTAATCCCAGCACTTTGGGAGGCCAAGGCGGGAGGATCACGAGGTCAGGAGTTCAAGACCAGCCTGGTCAGCATGGTGAAACCCCATCTCTACTAAAAATACAAAAAATTAGCCAGACATGGTGGTGCACGCCTGTAGTCCCAGCTACTTGGGAGGCTGAGGCAGGAGAATTACTTGAACCCAGCAGGCTGAGGTTGCAGTGAGCCAAGATCATGCCACTGCACTCCAGCCTGGGTGACAGAGCAAGACTCCACCTCAAATTAAAAAAAAAAAAAAAAAAAAAAAACAAGAAGAATACTTGAATATGTTAAACGAGCATCAACCCAGAAGATTTGTTAAATGTTCTAATCAATTTGATTATATTTATATATGTGGCTTTAAAAATATATAAGCTGGTAAAAAACCACTAGTTATTGTTATAAAATGAAAATACAGAGACAAGCTAATGAGGTTTTCTTTCAAATCACCAGAGAAGCATTCAGAGGCTGGTATGACTCAGTGATCAATAATTAAAAATAAAAATGCTCTAGTTTGTTTTCCAGCTTATGTTCTAATATTAAGGTGATAAGTCTATCACAGGGAAATATCATTTTGCACTCATACAACATGGGTCAAAGGACAATGCGTGATGCTTCACCAGGGAGCTGCAGGTAATGCAGATATCGCCACATGCACTGCTTCACCTTTGTCCACACTCTTCCCAGACGGTTGGACAAGTACATATAATAAATATAAACAAGGCAAGTCTTGCTGAGGAAGTTTTGCAAAAAAGTTAGCCTGAAGCCTGAGGCATCTGGAAGATGGAGGCTATGTATTAACACAGAAAGGATCCATTATATATTCTGGCGTGAAAAATAGTAATAATTTGCAAAATAGTGAGTTAGCATGAGTGTATTTTAAACATCCGCACGCACACACATACACACCTGGAAAGACATATTCATGGAAATAAAAGTGGACCAATGGACATTTTCACTACTATTAAACTTTTTTTGTTTTTTGCAAAACTACTTCTGTACTTAAAATAAAATAATTAAAATCACTATAAGGAAGGCTTAAAATCATATGTTGCCTTTAGATAAAAAGAGGGACCTGTCTGACAATTTTTAATATGCCCTGACCTTTGAAACCTGGTCTCAGTCTCCAGCAATGTATTTCATCTAATTATCAAGCAGAGCACTGGGGACTGGAAAGACAGAAAACATATTGGTCTAGATGTAAGCAGTAATTAGCTAATTACTTAATTTTACTTAGAATCAGTTTTCTTATCAGATTATTCACCCTGATAGCATGGTACTGAGGGAGAATTAATTACATTTTAGGTGTCAAGAATTCTTAAGAGAATGAAGTAAATCAATATTTAAAATATGTATGCAAGCAAATATACAAACATCATCTTCAGTTTTCATTTTCATCAGTGGTTCTGTCCCTGAGTACGCATGGGTGGTTTCACAAATTTATTTGTAAACAAGATTGTTGTTGGTTCTCATGTAAAACACAAGGAGAAACCCAGACAGCCAGGAATGACCTAACCCTAGCCTGTCCCAAGAAAAACCTCTGGCACAGGAATGGAGAGAGAATTTGACCTTCAATCTGCTGGAAGTGATGCAAAGTCTCAGCATGGCTAAGAACTCTACTGAGTTCCTTAGATTGATTACTGATAATTAGGCATTATTTAGAAATGGAATACATATGACACTTGTAAACTGGTTGGTAGAAACAGTGGTTAAGCCACATGCATAAGTACCTGAGAACTTAGTGAACATAGACCCTGGACATGAAGGACAGTGCTAGGTTACACTGTGCATCACAGATGCTGGCCGTATGAAAAGCTGAGCTCACAACCCTGAAAGGAGCTTACCTTAACTAGACTCATTATATTTTCTACATAAATATGACTTTTCCCATTAAATACAATGAATATGTAACTGAATCCTCTTCACTCACCAATGAAGCATAACTGAGAAATTAAGAGGTTGTGGGAAATTTTTTAAGTTAAATTAAGAGAAGTTTCCTGACTTCAAGGAGCTTACAGTACAGAAAGAACCATGACGTAACAAGAATAATGTTTAAAATGTATAATAGAATTGAATAAGCCCCAAAGACTAGACTGGTACAAGTGCAGAATTACAGGGATTCAGAAGAAAGGAGGGCAGCCATTGTACAGTGGACTATGTGCTGGAGTTAGAATTAGAAGGTTAGCATTACAGTCCTGTCACTAAAAATTAAAAGTGTGGCTTTAGGTAAATGATTGAAACCAGGGTTCCCCCACAAAACCAGTCCCTGGTGCCAAAAATGTTGGAGACCACTGATTTAAATTATCCAACCTCAGTTTGCTTGTCTGCAAACTAATAGCTATTTCAAGGGGTTGTTTTGAGGATTATGGGTTATATTTGTAAAATGTTCATAAACAAATGAGAAATTTACAGATATAAAAGCATTATCAAAGACTAGAAAACCCAAGAAATCTTTCATTAGAAAAGACAGCACTTGAGCTGCTTGGCAGGGCAGGGGCAATAGCGAGTAAGAAAAGAATCGAATTCTACAGGAGGGAAGAATAAGAATGAGATACGTAGAAGACAAATCGCCAGGAGTGTTTGGAGAATAAATTTTCCCGTTTGCTCACTAACAAAACATGTGAGGTAGAGAGTTAAATACGAGGCTGGAAGGTTAGGAAATTAAGGTAGCAGCGATGAATGCCAAACCAAGGAGTTGGGATGTTATTAGGTAGACTATAAGAAAACACTGAAAGTTTTAGAAAGGTTATTGATTGCATGGTCAGAGATATGTTAGTGTAACACTAAAATGTCTGTGGAATAGAGGAGTGGGGAAGATGTGAAGATGGCATGATCTCTTAATAAATTATTGAAACAGTTCAGGTAAGAAAAATTGATTAAAATAAAATGCACACAACCTTTACTCTAGAAATTCCGTTTCTAGGATCTACTATACACAAATATGGATATATTTACATGAAAATATATGTAAAGAGAAATCGTGTAACTGTTTTAAAACAGTGATTTTGTTTAAAAAAATAAAAACTACCTGTTGTAATGAAATGTTAAGTAAGTTATGGTGCATCCATACTATGCAGTGTTATCCCATAATTAAAAGACAGAATTAAGCTGATGTGAGGTGACATGGAATATTTGGAATATTTCTAAGACACGAAATATTTCTAAATATTTTGGTGTTAAATGGAAAGTCAATGATCAAGACATAAAGAAAAATCTCATAAAATGTTTTAAGTATATATTTTTGTATGTATACATGAATAAATAAAATTAGAAATGGGAGGTACATACCAGAATATCAGTAGAGGTAAACTCTGGGAAAGGTGTAAGTACAGAGAGGGATACGAGTAGCATTTTCCCTTTTTTTTTTTTTTCCACATTTATTCATGTCAGTCAACACTGATCTACATAAAGGAAATAAAACTTTACATAATAGAGTCAAGATAACTGTCTTCATGTTGCTTCCATTCTGGTAATGAGAAACAAATAACAAGTAATATGTAGATAAATAAAATATTTATGGATATAAGTATTATGCAGAGAATTAAAACAGAGTGATAATTTACTGATATTTTACTGAAGGAATAATTTACTGATATTTTAGTTTTCTGTTGCCACAAATATAGTGGCTCAAAACAACACAAACCTCTTATTTCACAGTTTCCATGGGTTAGAAGTTCAATGACCATATTTTCTGGATCCTCCACCTAGGTCTCACAAGGCTGCAATCAAGGTGTTGGTGGAGGTGATTTTTTAAACCCTATTTGTATTGAGTTATAATAGACAAACGTAAGTTGTATATCAGAAGGCACTTCAAGATGGCTGACCAGAGGCATTCAGGACCTGCCTCCTCTACAAAGAACCATAATAGTAAATAAATACTCACACATTGAATAAAGCATCTAAGAGATCACTGGGAATTTAATGAAAAAGTGACAGGAAATACCTGAGGCACAAAAGGAGAGAGAAGCAAGGCAGTCAGCTCAGCTGGGATTGGCTGGGAACCCAGAGAGTTTCTCCAGCATGGAGAAAGGGTAGGTAAGTAATCCCCAGTGGTCCACATTCCCACCATGGACTACTGCCCTCAACCGTTGTGGGTCATGAGGCTACTATAAGGAGCTTCCTGGAGACCGCACAATAACATTCCTCCAGGAAAGGAGTTCAAACTGGGTCCCATACACACCCCAAGTCCTAAGCAGCTGCAGCACAGTGCCAATTTGAGAACCCGGCCCCCACCAGACTGCATCCTGCCTCAGAGCCCAAAAGCCTCTGAATCTCTATGCCTCTGAAGCCCCGCTGACATCCAGTCATATATACCTGGAGGACTGTAGTGGCGCAAGGCCTACTAGACCCAGCAGAGCAATGGGGTCCCCAGCACTTTAACACACACAGTGTCCTACAGAGAATAGATAGTGCGGCAAACCATGAGGCTGCCCCCAGAATGAATGGAGTCAAAATATGTGCTCCCCAGAGCTTGAAACCTGCCTGCCTGTGGCCACTGCCACTGACAGCAACCCATCTCCACCAATAGGAGGGCCGAAGTGCACTTGTACTCACCCTTAGGACAGGCTCTCCATGCCCACAGTCACTGATGCTGCTGCTGGGAGCTAAAGTGCATGCTCCCCAAAGTATGATACTGCCACTACTACCTGTCGCTACTGCCACTAACATGAATGCTGTCAACCCCCCAGCAGCAGGACCACAATACACTTGCATGTGTCCTGAGGATGGGCTCTCCCTGATCACACACTGATGCTACTGCCACCTGAACACTCTACCAGGACATTTGAGAATCACCTCACTCTACCAAACACAGCCTGCACTTGTATGCACCAATGGGGATCCTGAAGACAGGTCTGCCACTTCTGGCACCAACATCCTCAGTGCCTGAGCACACCACCCAGGGGCCTGGGGATTACCCTGCCCTGTCCACCACTATTGGCATCTGTGCACTCTTCCCGGGTACCTAGGGATGGACCCACCTTGATGACCACTATTATCACAGCCAGTACCCACATCCATGCACCACTAGGGACTGGCCTACCCAGACTGTTGCAGCCAATGTTAACGTAAGCGTGTGCCATCTAGGAGCCAAAGGGTTTTCCCTCCACTGCTATGGCTATTGATCACATCTCACATACTGCCCAGGGTCCTGAAAACCTGACCATCTACTTGGCCTACCACTGCCACTGCCAATTCCTAAGCAAGCTACTTGAAGGCCCAAGAATTGGCCAGCTTGGAATCATTAATACTGCTACATGCATATGCTGTGCAACAGCACAAAGACAGGAACACTCAGCCTGCCACTGCCACCACGGAGGCCCAAAGACTGAACCACCTGGCATCCTTGTCCCAAGCAAAACCTCACCACAGCCTCCACTAACAACCATAGCAAAATCCACTGAGAAAATAACAGATACCACTAATGCTGTTTGCAGCTGAAGAAATCATACAAAGACTAAAATTCTGTGCACAGACAGAATCAAAGCTAAAATGCTCTACCCAACCAATATCATAGATACATCTTCAGGAAAAACCTTCCCTTATGAAAGCCAATTCAAATAATAGGAAGAAGCAGTTGTTATACCAAATGTGCAGGTATCAATAAAGGACACAAGAAACATAAAAAAGCAAAACACCTCTGAAGGAACACAATAATTCTCCAGCAACAGATTACAATGGAAAAGAAATATTTAAAATGCCACAAAAAGAATTCAAGATAATGATATTAAAGAAGTTTGGTGAGATACAAGAGGACAGAGATAAATAATGCAAAGAAATAAAAAAAAAACAATTGAGGGTATAAATGAGAAATTCACCCAAGAGGCAGATATCATAATAAAGAACCAAACAGGCCAGGCATGGTGGCTCATGCTTGTAATCCTAGCACTTTGGGAGCCAAAGGTGGGTGGATCACCTGAGGTCAGGGGTTTTAGACCATCCTGGCCAACATGGTGAAACTTTTTCTCTACTAAAAATACAAAAATTAGCTGAGCCTGGTCGTGCATGCCTGTAATCCCAGCTACTTGGGAGTCTGAGGCAGGATAATCGCTTGAACCCAGGAGGCAGAGGTTGCAGTGAGCCAAGATTGTGCCACTCCACTCCAGCCGGGGCAACAGAGAGAGACCCTATCTCAGGAAAAAAAAAAAAAAAAAAAAGAACCATTACAGGAGTTCTCAAATTAAATATTTCAATAAATGAAATTTTTAAAAATTTATTTGACAGCTTCAACAATAGACTATATCAAGCAGAAGAAAGAATTTTAGTATTTGAAAACAGGTTATTTGCAATAAACTAGTCAGAAAAAAAAGAATAAAGAATAAAAAAGAACAAACAAAGCATAAGTGACATATGGGACATGTTAAGAAACCAAATATTTGAATTTGGGGTGTTCCAAAACATGAAGAGAAGCCCAAAGTTAAAAAATATTTTTAAAAAAATAGCTGAAAACTTCCCAACTCTAGCAAAAGTTTTAGACATCCAGATACAGGAAGCTCATCAATTTCCAAATAAATGCAACCCAAAAAGGTCTTCTTCACAGCTACCCAAAAGATAGATACAGCCCAAAACATTATTCTCCACGTAAAAGTAAACTGTAAAAACTCAGAAATGAGAGATAATTCTAAAAACTGCAAGAGAAAAGCATCTGGTCACTTATGATGGAAGTCTCATTAGACCAACGGCAGATGTCTCAGGAGAAATTTTACAGGCCACAAGAGAATGGATGATATAGTCAATGTGTTGAAAGACAAAAAACTGCCAGCCAAGAACACTACACCCAGAAAAGCTATCCTTCATACATGAAGGAGAAATAAAGTCTTTTCCAGACAAGCAAAAACTGAGGGAATTCATCACCTCTCAACCAGCCCTACAAGAAATATTTAAGGAAGTACTACACCTGAAAAGAAAAGGTAAATATCTACCATCCTGATAACACACAAAAATATAAATCTCAGTGGTAGAACAAAT
Organism: Pan troglodytes; assembly: GCF_028858775.2. Lineage (NCBI taxonomy): Eukaryota > Metazoa > Chordata > Mammalia > Primates > Hominidae > Pan > Pan troglodytes. Next base: position 56,742,936 of record NC_072398.2, on the reverse strand, counting down.
ACACAAATCAGGAAAAGACTCAAATGTCAATACTACAAAATGATCAAACCACAATGATTGTTCCATTTTTTCTGTTATTTTCTATCGAAGGATATTTTTAAAAACAACAAGAAAACAATTAACAAAGTGACAAGAATAAGTTCTCACCTATTTATAATAACCTTGAATGTAAACTAATTAAATTTTCAACTTAAAAGATAGACTGGCTGAAAAGAGAAAAAAATACCAACCAATTATATGCTGCCTACACAAAACTTCCTTTACCTGTAAAGACACATACACAGAAATATAGGAGTATATGCAGAAACTGCTATATGTATATACAAAAGTAGCTATACCTAGATAAAACAGTTTTTAAGTCAAACAGTAAAAAGTAACAAGGAATATCATTACATAATATTAAAGTGATCAATTCAGCAAGAAGATATAACAATTCTAAATATATACATTCAACACTGGTGCCCACACAAAATATACAAATATATTTGTTACATATACATATATTAGTATATGTAAGTATACTAGTATATAGTATATAATATAAGTATATATTAGTAATATAAGTATATATGTTATATATAAGTAATATAAGTATATATTAGTATATGTATATGTAACAAATATTAGAGCTAATGGGAGAAATAGGCTGTGATACAATAATATTTGGGGACTTCAACACCCCAGTCTCAGAATTAGACAGCTCATCAAGATAGAAAATCAACAAAGAAATATTGGATTTAAATTGCACTTTAGGCCAAATGGATCTAACAGACATCTATGGAACATTTTATCCAACATCTGTGGAATACACAATCATCTTATCAGCACATGGAATATTCTCCAGTGTAGACCATATGTTAGGCTACAAAATAAGACTCAACAAATTTTTAAAAATTAAAATCATACCAAGTATCTTCACAGACAAACATGGAATAAAACTAGAAATCAATAACAAGAGAAATTTTTTAACTGTCAAAATACATGGAAATTAAACAACATACTTCTAAATGACCGTTTATCCAATGAAGAAATTAAGAAGAACATTTTTAAAACTATTGAAACAAATGAAAATGAAAACACAGCATACCAAAACCTATGGGATACAGCAAAAATGAAGCGGGAGTTTACAGCAATCAATGCCTCCATCCAAAAAGCAGAAAGATTTCAAATTAACAATCTATTAATGCATCTCAAAGAACAAAAAAGCAATAGCAAACCAAACAAAAAACAATAGAAAGAAACAATAAAGATCAAAAGAGAATTAAATGAAATACGGACTTAAAAAAATATGAAGATTTAACAAAACAAAAACTTGGTTTTTTTGAAAAGATAAACAAAGTCAGAAAACCACTAGCTAGACTAGCCAAGAAAAAAGGAGAAAGGGCTCAAATAAATTCAGAGACTAAAAAGGAAATATTACAACTGACAACACAGAATTACAAAAGATTATCAGAGACTATTATGAACAACTACATGCTAACAAACTTGAAAACCTAGAGGAAATGGATAAATAACTGGAAACATACAACTTATCAAGATTGAATCAGGAAAAAATAGAAAACCTGTTTAGACCAATAATGAGTAATGAGATTAAATCAGTAATAAAAAAGTCTTCCAACAAAGAAAAGCCCAGGACTAGATGGCATCACTGAAGAATTCTACCAAATATGCAGTGAAGAACAAATGCCGATTATCCTCAAACTATTCCAAATTTGAAAGGAGAGAATTCTTCCTAACTCATTCTGCAGGTATAGCATTACTTTGATATCAAAACCTTTCAAGAACATAACAACAAAAAAAACTACAGAATGATATCTCAGATAAATACAGATACAAAATTACTCAACAAAATACTAGCAAACCAAATTAAACACCACATCAAAAAGATAATAAATTCCACTTGATTTATTCTTAGAATTATTTACAATGCAATAATTATAAGATAATTATTTATTTTCTTAATTATCAATTTATTATCAATAAATCCCTGACATTAATCCCACTTGATTCTACCATGATCAAGTGGGATTTATGCCAGGGATGCAAGGTTGATTCACTATATGCAAATCAATAAACATGATACATTACATCAACAGAATGAAGGAAAATGATCCTATGGCCCTCTCAATAGATGCAGAAAAAACAACTGATAAAACTGAATATCCATTTTAGATAAAAACTCTCAATAAACTAGACACAGAAGGAAAATATCTCAACATAATAAAGTCTATCTATGACAAACCCTTTGCTAGTATACCAAATGGATAAAGTTAAAGGCCTTTTTTTATAAGATCTGGAACTAAACAGGGATGCCCATGTTCACCACTCCTGTTCAACATAGTACTGGAAGTCCTTGACAGAGCAATCAGGTTAGAGAAATAAATAAAAGACATCCAAGTTGGAAAAGTTGAAGTCAAATTGTCCCTCTTTGCAGATGACATTATCTTTTAATTAGAAAAACCTAAATACTCAACAAAAAAGAAACCTCTTTAAGCTGATAAGCAAATTCAGGAAAGTTGTAGGATACAAAGTTGATATAGTTTGGCTCTGTGCCCCCACCCAAATCTCATCTCAAATTGTAATCCTCATGTGTTAAGGGAGAGACCAGGTGGGAGGTGATTGAATCATGGGAGTGGTTTCCCCATGCTGTTCTTGTGATAGTAAGGGAGTTCTCACAAGATCTGGTTGTTCAATAAGTGTCTGGCCTTTCCCCTGCTTGCTGTCTCCCTCACCTGCCATCGTGTAAGTAAGATGTGCCTTGCTTCCCGTTTCCCTTCCACCATGATTGTAAGTTTCCTGAATTCTCCCAAGCCATGAGGAACTGTGAGCCAATTAAATGTCTTTCCTTTGTAAATTACCCAGTCTCAGGTAGTATTTTTGTAGCAGTGTATAAACAGACTAATATAGAGAATTGGTACTGAGGTAATGGGGTATTGCTATAAGATCTCATACATGAGAATGTGGAAGCAACTTTGGAACTGGATAAACAGCAGAGGTTTGAACAGTTTGGAGGGCTCAGAAAAAGACAGGAAGATGTAGGTAAGTTTGAAACTTCCTAGAGACTTGTTTAATGGTTTTGACAAAAAATGCTGATTGCGATAGGGACAATGAAGTCTCTGCTGAGGTGGTCTCAGCTAGAGATGAAGAACTTACTGGGAACTGGAGTAAAGGTCACTTATGCTATGCTTTAGCAAAGAGACTGGCAGCATTTTCTCCAAATCCTAGAGATCCATGAAACTTTAAACTTGACAGAGATGATTTAGGGTATCTGGCAGAAGAAATTTCTAAGCAGCGAAGCATTCGAGAGGTAACTTGGCTTATTATGAAAGTGTTTAGTTATGTATGTTCACAAAGAGTTGTTTTGAAATTGGGACTTATATTTATAATGGAAGAAGAGCCATAACATTTGGTAAATTTGCAGCCTGACCATGTGATAGAAAAGAAAAACCCATTTTCTGAGGAGGAATTCAAGCCCGCTGCAGAAATTTGTGTAAGTACTGAGATGCTGAATATTAATAGCCAAGACAATGGGGAAAATCTCTCCAAGGCATGCCAGAGACTTATATGACAGCCCCTCCTATCAGAAGCCTAGAAGGAAAAAATGGTTTCATGGGCCAGGCTCAGGACCCAGCTGCCCTCTGCAGCTTCAGGACTTGGTGCTGTGTGTCCCAGCTGCTCCAGCTATAACTGTGGCTATAAAGGGCCAATGTACAGCTCAGGCCATTCCTGCAGAGTGTGTAAGTCCCAAGCCTTAGTGGCTTACACGTGGTGTTGGGCCTGCAGGTACACAGAGGACAAGAGCTGAGCTTTGGGAGCCTTTGCCTAGATTTCAAAGGATGTGTGGAAACACCTGGATGTCCAGGCAGAAGTTTGTAGCATGGGCAGAGACCTCAGGGAGAACCTCTGCTAGGGCAGTATGGAAGGAAAGTGTGGGGTTGGAGCCCCCATACAGACTCCTCTCTGGGGCACTGTCTAGTGGAGCTTTGAAAGAGGATCATGGTACTCCAGGCCTCAGAATGGTAAATTCACCAACAGCTTGCACCATACCCCTGGAAAAGCCGCAGGCACTCAATGCCAGCCAGTGAAGGCAACTGCAGGGCTGTACCCCCAAGAGCCACAGAGCCAGAGCTGCCCAAGGCTGTGGGAGTCCACAACTTGCATCAGTGTGCTCTGAATGTGAGACATAGATTCAAAGGAGCCCATTTCAGAGCATTAAGATTTAATGACTGCCCTGCCAGGTTTTAGACTTGCATGGGGCCTGTGGCCCCTTTGTTTTGGGCAGTTTCTCCTATTTGGAATAGAAATATTTACCCAGTGCCTGTACCCCCATTGTATCTTGGGAGTAACTAACTTGCTTTTGATTTTACAGGTGCATAGGCAAAAGGGACTTGCCTTGTCTCAAATAAGACTTTGGACTTGGACTTTGAGTTAATGCCGGAATGGGTTAAGACTTTGGGGGACTGTTGAGAAGACCTAATCGGTTTTGAAATGTGAAAAGGACATGAAATTGGGAGGGGTTGGGGTGGAAAGATATGTTTTGGCTCTATGTCCCCACCCAATCTCATCCCTAATTGTAATCCCTGTATGTTGAGGAAGGGACTTGGTGAGAGGTGATAAGATTATGTGGGTGGTTCCCCCAAGCTTGTTTCATGATAGTGAAGGAGTTCTCAAGAGATCTGATTGTTTAATAAGTGTCTGGCCTTTCCCCTGCTTGCTTTCTCTATCACCTGCGACTATGTAAGATATGCCTTGCTTCCCATTCACCTCTGCCATGGTTGTAAGTTTCTCGAGGCCTTCTCAGCCATGCAAAACTGTTAGTCAATTAAACCTCTTTTCTTTACAAATTAATTACCCAGTCTCAGGTAGTATTTTTATAGCAGTGTGAAAATAGACTAATACAAATGTCCACATGCAAAAATCAGTAATGTTTCTATATAGCAATAATGAAATAGTTGAAAAAGAAAGCAAGAAGTGATCCCATTTTAAATAACTACAAAAAATAGTTAGGAATAAATATAATCATGAGGTGAAAGACCTCTGCAAGAAAAACTATGAAACATTAATGAAAAAATTGAAGAGGATGCAAACAAATGGAAAAACTTTTCATGATGATGTATCAAAAGAGCTAATATTGTTAAAATGACCATACTAACAAAGCAATCTACAGATTCAATTGAATCTCTATCTAAATACCAATGTCACTTCTCACAGCAATAGAAAAAGCAATCCTAAAATTGATACAGAATCAAAAAAGAACCCAAATAGCCAAAGAAATCTTGCACAAAGACAAGGGTGGAGACATCATACTACCCGACTTCAAAATTTATTACAAGACTAGAACAACCAAAACAATATAGTAAAGGGAAAAAAACGCACAAAAAAACAGACACAAAGACCAATGGAACAGGATAGAAAGCCCATCAAAAAATCCACACACTTAATTACCAACTCATTTTCAACAAAACTGCCAAGAACATACACTGAGGAAAGAATATCCTCTTCAATAAATGATGTTGGAAAAACTGGATATTATATGCAGAAGAATGGAACTAGACTTCTATATCTCACCATATATAAAAATCAACTCAAAATGGATTAAAGACTTAAACATAAGACCTGGTATTATAAAACGACTAGAAGAAAACATAGGTGATACACTACAGGACTTTGGTCTATGCAAAGATTTTTATAGCTAACACCTCAAAAGCAAAAGCAACAAAAGCAAAAATAGACAAATGGGACTATATTAAACTAAAAACTTTCTGCACAACAGAGCAAACAATCAACAAAGTAAAGAGACGACTTGTTGAATGGGAGATGACATTTACAAAATATTCATCTGGAAAGGGACTAATATCCAAATATACATGAAATTCAAACAATGCAAAGAAATAAAAACAAATAATCTTATTAAAAAGAAGCAAAGGACATGAACAGACATTTCTTAAAAGAAGACATACAAATGGCCTGCAGGTATTTAAGATAAAACATTCACCATCACTAATCATCAGGGAAATGCAAATCAAAATCACAATTAAGTATCATCTTAACCCAGTTAGAATGACTATTACAAAAAATACACAAAATAAGAGGCACTGATGAGGACACAGAGAAAAGGGAACTCTTATATACTGCTGATGGGAATGTATATTAGTAGCACCATTATGGAAACCAGTATGGATATTTCTCCAAAGACTAAAATTAGAACTAGAATAAAATCTAGCAATTCCACTACTGGGTATTTATCCAAAGGAAAGGAAATCAGTGTATCAAAGTAATACCTGTACCCTCATGTTTATTGCAGCCTCACAATGGCAAAGATATGGAATCAACTTAAGTGTCCATCAATGGATGAGGGGATAAAGAAAATGTAGTATATATACACAATAGAATACTATTCAGCCATAAAAAAACACTGAAATCTTGTCATATGCAGCAACATGGATGGATCTGGAAGTCATTATATTAAGTGAAATAAGCCAGGCATAAAAAGACAGGCATGTTCTTACTCATACAGGAGCTACAATCATTGATCTCATAGAAGTAGAGAGTAGAATGATAGTTACGAGAAGCTGGGAATAGTGCATTCATTGTGGGGGGTGAGGGTGGATGAAGAGACGTTGATTAAATAAACATAAAGTTTGATAGAAGGAAAAAGTTATAATGTTTGATAGCAGAATAGGGTTACTATAGTTAACAACAATATGTTGTGTATTTCAAAATAGCAAGAAGAGAGGACTTGAAATGTTCCCAACACATAGAAATGACAAATATTTGAGGTGCTAGATACCCTAACTATCCTGGCTTGACCATTGTACATTCTATGCTTATAATGAAATATCACGTATACCCCATTAAAATGTAAAAATAGTATGTATTAATAATTTTTAAGATTTGTATATATTTAAGGTGTACAAAATTATGTTTTGATATACTTATGTATTGTGAAATGATTACCATGGTCAAGTTAATTAATATATCCATCACCTCACATAGATACTGTTTTGAATGATAAGAATACTTAAGATCTATTGTCTGAACATATTTCAAGTATGAAATACATTATTATTATCTATAGTTACCATGCTATACATTAGGACTCCAGAATTTATCTCATCACTGAAACTGCATTTTTAATCAATATCTCCTAATTTTCCCCAACACTCAACTCCTAGCAACCACTCTTCTCTACTTACATGACTTCAACTTTTTTAGATTCCACATACAAGTGACATCGCACAGTATTTGTCTCTCTGTGACTGACTTATTTCACTTAGCATAATGTCTTCGGGTTCTTTTATGTTATCCCAAATGTCAGGAATTCCTTCTTTCTGAATGCTGAATGATATTCCACTGCGTATCTGTGTGTGTGTGTGTGTGTGTATGTATGTATGTATGTATGTATGTGTTACACACTTTCTTTACCCACTCATCCATCAATAGACATTTAGGTGGTTTCCAATCTTGGCTATTGTGAATAATGCTGCAATTAACATGACAGTGCAGATATATTTTTTAAAAGGTGGTGACTTTATTTCCTTTGGGTATTTTCCTAGAAAATGAATTTCTGTGTCATATGGTAGTTCTAGTTTTAACTTTTTAGAAACCTCCATAATGTTTTCCATAATGACTGTACCAATTTCCATTCCCAAAATCGATGTATAAGGGTTAGCTTTCTCCACATCTTCACCAACACATATTATCTTTTGACTTTTTGACAATAGTCATCCTAACAGGTATGAGGTAATATCTCATTGTTTTGATTTTCATTCTTTCTGGAGTTCAGGGCCCCTCTCCAAACTCACTAGACCATTCATTGGTAGAACTCATTTCCTTATGATGGTATGACTGGGAGGCCTTCATGATGGCCTGATGGTATGATTGCTATCAGCTGGAAGCAGCCTTCAAATCCTAGAGATAGCCTGTAGTTATATGCACATGGCTTCATATTCATAGGCAGTTCACACCATTGCTGTTTGTTTCTTCCAGGCCAGCAAGAGTCTCTCTGACTCCAGTCAACTAAGGCAAGGTTTTATTTTGTTTTTTATTTGTTTGTTTGAGATAGAGTCTCGCTCTGTCACCTAGGCTGGAGTGCATTGGCACGATCTCAGCTTACTGAAACCTCCACCTCCCAGGTTCAAGCGATTCTCCTGCTTCAGCCTCCCGAGTAGCTGGGACTACAGGTGCCCACCACCACGCTCAGCTAATTTTTGTATTTTTAGTGGAGCTGGGGTTTCACCATGTTGGCCAGACTGGTCTCGAACTCCTGACCTCAAATGATCCACCCACCTCAGCTTCCCATAGTGCTGGGATTACAGGTATGAGCCACCCTGCCTGGCCAGCTAAAGCAAAGCCTTGAATGGCTGAACATAATCGTGGGAGTGGTAGCCCATCACCTTTGCCATGTCCTATTGATGAGAACACTCACAGCTAAGGAGAGGGGCAGACAGGGTGTAACTCACTGGGGATCTTCCACAGTGAAAAAGAAAAGCCCTTCTGAATAGATGACATTTAGGCTGAGATCTGAAAAAGACAGAAAAAGGCAGCCAACTGGACCCTATGAAGATCCACTTAGAGTGGATATTCTGCTCACTGCTGGAAGTAATGATGACTGAGAACTCTCAGTCATTAGGCCCCTCTGGAAATGTTCTTTACTGGAAAGACCTTTCTTGCCCAATCACACTCCTTCCATGAGCATCTTGCATTCCCTAACAATTAATGATGCAGAATAAAGTCCTGACCTCCTTGATCCAACTCCAGACAACTCTTAGGGCTCTCGATTTCCCTATGAGGCCACTTAAGGACTTTACTGAGGTTGTGTTGAAGCCCAACTTCTCTTTGTGCCTAATCTTGCTTTCCTGTCTTGCAAAACATTGACCCTGACAGCACTCCCTGATAAACTCTCTGCATCTTAATTTTCACCTCAGAGCCTGTTTCCTGGGAAACTTATCTGCAACAGTAGCTATGGCATGATTAGAGTGATGAACATTCCAGGAAGAGGAGACTGGTAGTGCTAGGGCTGCTAAGGCTTTTCAAGTAGGAAGGACAAGCAAAAAAAAAAAAAAAAAAAAAAAAAAAAAAAAAAAAAAAGAGTTAAGGGCTAGAGTTTAATTGTACTGAAAAATGGCTTAACTCGAGGTCAGAAAATTAGGCTGGGGGAGGCCAGTGTTAGATCATGTAGGCTGTGTAAGCCAGGATATGAATGTTTGATTTTTCAATGTGATGGAAAATGAGTTATATTTTACTTTTAAATTAATATTTTAAAAATCAATAAAAATCAATCCAAAGTAAAGATGAAAACATGCAAATAAATATTTACCCAGAGAATTAAAAATACCTGAAAAAGGGAAAAATGGAAGTTTCTCTTGTCAAAGCAATAAACAAAAGGGATAATTATTTATTATTCATTATTCATCTATGATTTAGTTTTAATGAAAGAATTACTGAGACAATGATTGTGATAAATGAGTATTTGAAAAATTCTTGTTGATGTCTTCATGTACTTTTAAATTGAGTTCTTTTGAATGAGCATATTCTTTGCAAACAATACCAAGACGGCTGACCCTCTAAATACGGCAACCTAATGGGAACTAATACTTAAATAGAACTTAAAATCTACAATGTTCAATACTGTCAAGCTGTGCATGTACGCCTGCAAAGAATGAGTCTTTTCTCTGTCAAGCACAAGATAAAGAAACCTCTGCAATACAAGGCTTGTATGGCTTTATCAACAATGGGTTCCATTCAAAAGCAGAGGAATCTGACAGAAAAGATGTTTGAGAAGTGGGATTTGGAGAATTTTATAAATTTCTCATTTCATTTCTTTCCACTTAAAGACAATTCTAATAGCTTGCTTCTGCCCTATATGATAAGATACTATTGAGCTTTTAACCTTGACAGAGAGTGAAACTGCAATCTCATTGTGTAGGAGGCTTCCCACCGAGTGCCACTAGCAACTTAAAATTCTTGCTCAAGTGGAAAGATGAAAGTTCTTGGCAAATTTCATCAAGAAAAGTCAAACATTAGATTTCTGGGACTTAAAGATTGAATTATATTAAAATTTCAATAAACTCTGTACATGCACTACTAATATTAAGATTTCAGTCATTTAAGCTATGCGAAAATGTAATTCTGATGGATGTTAATTACTTTCAACCCATGTACTTAATGAACCAGAGTCTATAAACACACAGATGAAAAATACTTTACCTCATTTATTCATCAACTCAGTTTTAGATCTTTGTAAAATGAGTTCACTGTAAATACAGTTGGTCCTTATTAATAATGAGGGGGAAACTAACCTATGTGTAGAACTGTTTACAAGATATTTTCATAGACATTTTATTTACTGTTATAATGACACTATGAAGCACCAAAAGAAAAATCAATATCATTGCCACTTTACAGATGAGGAACAAGTTCAGTGACCTCAGATAGCTTATTCAACATCACGTAGTTGGGAAAACGTCAAAGAGAGAGATAAAATATATGTGTGTTTCTTTTGACATTCTATGCAGATATGAAACATTCTTAGAAATCCACACCAGAATTGTTACTGGGTAGATCACTTCCTCCAAGCACTACTGACACCTTAGAATACTACCTCAGACAGAGAAAAAAGATACCTATTAGATATTATCAGAAAAATCAGACATTAGATACTTATAGCTGCTGTGCTGTGGAAACATTTTTTTAAGTAGTCACTTGTGCTACTTGATTTCAGCCTGCTTGGTTAACAATAATTTATTCTTTCAATACCTCTTCTTTAATATCTGAAGCTTTTTTAAAGTGGAGGATAAGTGTAATTATCTGTGAAAGATGTAATACGTGTGCTTAACTGTATATCACTCAGCAGAAAAGGGGATTAACAAAACAGGCACAAGGGAACTTTTGGGAAAATAGAAAAGTTTTAAAATTGGATTGTAATGAAGGTTGCACAACACTATAAATTTACTAAGATCACTGAACTGTAATCTTACAATGTGAATTTTATGGTATGTAAATTGTATTTCAATAAAGCTGTTAAAAAGAGACCATAAAAATGGGGGAAATGTATATTACTGTTAAATTTGAATAAATATTAAACATATTTTAATATATACATAAATTAATGTTGGATTTGAAGGAAAGAGAAATACAAAGTCAGAGTCCTGAATTTATGAAAATTGACACTTGGGACCTAAAGAAGGAACACAAAAGAGAAGTGATGTTACCATGGAACATTCTGCAGCATTTTTCCTATTACATCACACGGTGGCAAAACGATGACCTAATCTGATCCTAACAAGGTCTCCATTTTATACTCTCTCGAGGAAAAACAAGCATGAAGAAGGGAGACGATTTATCAAGATCACAGAACTAGTCTCACTGATGGATTTCACACTCAGTCCTTAGAATATAAATCCTGCATTCCAAAGAAGGTAGATTTGTTCTTTAGCCCTCTGGTAGTATTCTATTATTTCTAAATATTTACTCATTGAGTAAACTTTTATTGAGTAACTTATATACCAGACATGAGTAGCCATACAGCTATTGTGTGTAGTCCCATAAAGCAGAAATTGTTATTGTGATTTTAGTGCAATATGATTCTCCCTGGACCTCACCAGCTTATGGGGGCTGTATCAGTCAAGATTCTCCAGAAGAACAGAATTAATAGAATATGTATAAATATATCCAAAGAGATTTATTATGAGGAATTGGCTCACTGGATTATGGAGGCTGAGAAGTTCCACCATTTGTTAACTGCAAGCTGGAGACCCAGGAAAGCTGGTGGTGTAGCTCCAGTTCAAGCCCAAATGCTTAAGAACCAGGAACACCAATGCCCAAAGGCAGGAGGAGGTTGCTATCCCAGAACAAACAGAGAAAGCCTGTATTTGCCGTTTCTCTGCCTATTTTTCTACACAGGCCCTCAAAAGATTGGAGGATGCCTGCCAACATTGGTATGGGTAGATTTTTCACTCAGCACATCAATTCATATGCTAATCTCTCCTGAAAACACTCTCATAGACACACCCAGAAATAATGTTTTACCACGTGTCTGGGTATTCCTTAGCCCAGTCAAGTTGTCAAATAAAATTAACCATCACAGGAACAAACAAAGCCATATAAACAATATTAGCTCAAATTCTCATGCTCTTGTTAACACTTACATCACAGGATCCGAAATAATTGCCAAGGCTTCTTTTTCAAAATATTTTTGAGAGTTCTGAAGGTTATACTCAAAGAGAAGCTCTGAGATGCTGCTTTACTCTTTCTCATGGGGCAGCAAAATCTGCATCTGGGCTCTTCAAATGTCAAAGCTGTAGAGTGGGCTCTGGTAAAATGGGCCAATATTTCTCAACCCCTTTTGTGTAAGAAATCCCAAGGCAATGTTGCTTTTCTATCAAGATTTTAAAATGTCTTTAGTAAAAAAAGTGGTTAAGTCTTTGTTTACTTTTCCTTCTAGTCCCAGACACAAGCAATTAGCCTTCAGTGAACTCATATGCCAGCCACCACTCTGAACTCAGGACCACTGCTTTCCACAACGACCAAGGCTTTGTTGGGAAGTACAGCCCATCATGACTGGCTTTGTCTCTGCTTATTAGGACCATCTAGGGGATTTCAGAGTTCCCCGCTCAATGAAACACCTAGTGATTCATTCATGATTCACCCCCATCAGTTCTCCACTCATGTTTACACAGTCTGAATCCCAGTTTAGATTGTGTTGTAGTCCAACTACATTAGTTATTCTGCTTGTGGTGGTTAATTTTAGGGGTCAGCTTGATTAACGAACGCTCACATAGCTGCTAAGGCATTATTCCTGGGTTGTCTATGAGGGTGTTTCCAGAAGAGACTGGCATTTACATCAGTGGACTAAGTGGTGAAGATTCACCCTCAATGTGGGTGGACAGCAACCAATCAGCTGAGGTCCCAGATGGAACAAAAAGGCAAGGGAAAGGCAAATTTGTTCTCTATCTCTCTGTCTTCTGGAGCACAAATTTGTTCTCTCTCTCTCTTCTGGAGCTGGAACATCCTTCTTTTCCTGACCTTACACATCAGAACTCCAGGTTCTCCAGATTTTGGACGCTGTAATTTGTACCAGCATTCCCCTGGGTTATCAGGTCTTCAGCCTCAGACTGAGAATCACACCATTAACTTCCCTAGTTCTGAGGCCTTCAGACTTGGACTGAGCCATACTACTGGTTTCTCTGGTTCTCTAGCTTGTAGACAGGTTTGTTTGTGAGACATCTAAGCCTCCATAAATAAAAAAGCAAATTTTCCTAATAAATCTCCTCTTATCTACCTATCATCTGTCTATCTATTCACCTATCTATCCGTCCACCCATATATCCTATTGGTTTTATCTGTCTGGAGAACCCGGACTAATACACTGCTATAAAGTGCATCATTTGCCTAAAGAATACTCTAACAGGGCATAATCCCTTCTGAATTAGAAATTTTTTCTTATGTTCACCTTATTAAGTATATCACCTTAAGAAACTTTTCTAACATCACAGAAAATTAATTATATTGTAGAAATAAACATGCATTGTAATTCTCTAATGCAAGCTTTGTGATTATAATAAACCAATTCATAAATGTTTACTCAGTTTTCAATATTCCTAAATTTTAACCAATCATGTCTTATTTACAACTCAAATTTAAATTTAGCATATTCAAATAATGTATCAAAACTGATAACTGAATTAAAAGTAAAGCAAAAGTGACAGAACCAAATATAAGTCCCTTAAATATAGCAAAACAGTTCATCTTTGAAACAAAATGAATGTTTTATTTTGTTTTGTTTATATAATGTTTTCTCTGGCTGTTAAGAGAAATCCACAGAGGTAAAGCACCGCATTTGTTGGAAAGCTCAGCAAATAGCAGTATTTACACAGTTCTTCATATAAGCTTTTAAAAAGCAGGTCACATAGCCAGACTACCCATCTAAATTTCATGATACATATAATTCAGAATTGTTACTACCCTTGGTTTAGAAGATTGCTAAATTATTTTCTTGATCTTATTTTTAAGCATGAAGAATCAATCCACACTTGGCCAAGTATTTTTATATTAAACATATTTATAAGACCATAACATTTATAATTTTATAATATTGCCTACTCTTGGTCTTAATTTGTCTTACAGATGAAATCACTACTTCCCTGTGTTTGTTAAAAAATAACTTATAAAATCATATTTTTAAAATACATAACAATAGTTCCTAAATGATGCAAATCATTTTCATTTTTAATAATAATATATTTAAATGAAGATACAAATTGAGTCGGATTCTCCTGGTATTTAAATTCGTAAGTTATTTAACTAGAAAAGTTTCATCAATAAGCACAAAACATTTAATAAATGACCAACAGCCTGTCAAGACTCTTAGGAAAGCAAAATGACATGAAATAAACTTAGAATACTAAAAAAACCTAACTAGTGGAAAAAATACATATTGTTTTTGATGGGTATTATTTTTGATAAATATAGATGACAAAGCTTATTTCATTTGAATATAAACATATAATTATATTTTGGATGTTATTAATTTACTCATTGATTTGATCAATATTTCCTGAGTCCCTGAGAAAGGCATCGTGCTAGGATCTGGGAGAGATTAAGTTAAATAAAAAAAGACGAAAATCCTACTTGCTTTCTGGTAAGGGAATGAACAAGAAACAAAATAATTAAAATAAATGTCAGATGTTGAAAAAGTACTGTGGGAAAAAAAAGCAGAGAGGGATGATGTAGAATGTTGGAGTAGTTATGATTTAAGTAGAATGATCAGGATGGACTCATTGAAAAGGCAACATTTGTACAATGGCCTGAAGATGAGAGAGCCAGTCTTGGGACTACCTGGAAGAAGAGAAAGTCAGGATGAGGAAAGAGCAATTGCAATAGCCCTGAAGCAGGAGCATGCTTGGTAAAAGGTCAGTGTAGATACGGTGAAGAATGGGGAAGAAAACCAAGAAGAAAGTCATATGGGGATGTGTGTGGTGGAGGACAAGGTGTGGATTTCTCGGGCATTTTAGGCCATTGTAAGAACTTTGACTTGAGGTCTGAGTTAGATAGAAAAAGACACTGAGCAAGATAGGAGGGTTTTAAAGAAGTAACATGAACTGGTTTATATTTTTTAAAAATCATTCTGACCACTTCATTGAAAATAGAATGCAGGAAGAAAAGGCAGAAGTGCTGAGACCAATGAGGAGGCTAAGAAAATAGAATATGAGAGAGGTGATAATGGAATGGATCAGAGCCACAGCCGTGGAATGTGAGAAAGGTGACAATGTATTTTAAAGGCAGAGCCAAGAGAATTACCATGCATATTGAATCAGACAGTAGGAGAAAAAGAGAAGGCAGAAATAATGAGACAATTTTCAACTAGAGCAACTGAAAGTATAAAGACAGAAGGGGAAGGAGGTCTCTGGATGCAGGTTGATGGGTTCCTGAGGGCAGTGGAAAATCAGAAAATCTATCTCTGGAAACGTGAAATTTAAGATCGCTATTACATAGACAAGTGAAGATGTAGAGTAGACAGCCTGGACTAGAAATTATGTGTATGTGACAGTTTTTGATAAATCAATTGATTGATTGATTGGCAGAATGATAGGCAGATACACACAGACAGGTTTTTAAGGTCATATTACTGGATAAGATTACTAAGGCAGGAAGTTTAAGTAGCAAATAAAACAAAAGCAAGGACTGAGTCGTAGGGGAAGGCAAGTTAAGATGAGGAAATGGCAAAGAAAACTAAGATAAAGTTACAACACATATACATGAAAAATTGCCCAAACAAGAAAACGTTCTGTCCCTCCTAACCTCAAAGGGCTGAAACATCTTCACAATGTTGCCATAAGTTACCCAAAGATAAGGAGAAGGCACCCGGCTAGAACTGGGCACCATTGTCTCACCTTATAAGAAACACGAAACTACATGTTCTAGTCATCTCAGTGGACAAACTCTTCTAGCTCATTCCAGGAAAAGGTGTCAGGTTGCACTGAAGATCAATAACTCAAATGTGTGATCACGAGATAGAACTAGTTCAGTCACCAAAACATTCATATTCATTCAACGAATAATGACTGAGAGCCAGGTATGTAAGTCACTGTCCCAGGTGATGAATTCGGAGTTCTTATTAAATTCAGAGCCTATTGCTCAGACTACAAATGCAAAAGCATCCATAAGTAGGCCGGGTGCGGTGGCTCATGCCTGTAATTCCAGCACTTTGGGAGGCCGAGGCAGGAGAATCACAAGGTCAGGAGTTCAAGACCAGCCTGACCAACATGGTGAAACCCCGTCTCTACTAAAAATATAAAAATTAGCCGGGCCCAGTGGCACACACCTGTAGCCCCAGCTACTCAGGAGACGGAGGCAGGAGAATCATTTGAATCTGGGAGGTGGAGGTTACAGTGAGCAGAGATTGCACCACTGCACTCTAGCCTGGGCGACAGAGCAAGACTGCATCTCAAATATATATATATCCGTAAGTATACACTATAATTATATAGGACCCTTTACAATAATAGCAAAATGTTTTTGATCACTTAGTATATGCCAAGCACTATTTACACAGATTGCATTTTACAAAGATGACCACAAAAGTATCTTCCACCCATAGGTCCTCCTGCAATGTGACCTTGCCCATTCTTAAATGAAGTCTAGTTCCCGTTTCCTTGGCATCTAGGCTGGATGTAGTGAACAGCTGGTAACTAAAAGAACATAGGGAAAGTGACTTCCTGTGAAATCTGAGGCTAGGTCAGAAAAGCCACACATCTTCTACCTCGTTGTTTGGAATGCTTGCTTTCCACATACCCTCTCTGAAGATACTCCCTCTTGGAGCCCAGTCACCATGCTGCAAGAAGCACACACCAGGTGGAGAGAACACATGTGGAATCCCCAGTGGACACCACAGAGGAGCTTGCTATTCAAGTCATTACAACTACGTGTGTATGTAAGGAACTCTGCACATGATTATACCACCAGCATTTGATGCATCCCTGGCTATTTGAGCCTTCTGGGCTGAGGTACCAGATATCTCCAGTTCCTAAACCACAGAATCTATGAGCATAATACAATAGTTTGCATTTTATTCCACTAAATTTTAAAAGTGGTTTATTAAGCAGCAATAAATGACTGGATAAAGTTCGTTAACAGTTTTTATCATATAATTTCATTTAATCTTCTAGAGAAACCTATTAGCCAGTTATTATTCTCTGCATTTTACAAAGGGAACCCAGCCTGAAAATAAAATGATTAATACAGCTAATAAATGATAGAGCCACCATTCAAACACAATTACAGAATTGGAAATTGTAAAGACAGCATTATTGTACATCCTTTGGGTGAGAAAATTCTGGTAGGCACTGAATAAACATGAAAAGAATATATAAAATAACCCATATTTTGAGATTTCTGTAAACAATGTAAGAAGTCAAAACACATATATGTGACAACGGCTCTTATCTCAAAATCTTTAATTCAACAACTGGGCACATGGTGCATTTATTCATTAATCAGACTTTCAATAAGTGGCCCCTGGGTGCCTAACATTGTATTAATCAGAAAACCAGCCAAAGGTATAGGCACAGAGAACAAAAAGTAGTGTAATGAAAGAGAGGGAACTTTCACAAATCACCCATTTGTCCTCTATTCTGGAAGTAAGGTATCTGAAACACTTTGTTAATAAAAGAAACAGATTTGTATTGTTAAAGGTTTGTGGAAATGATTCATCAAAGTGATACATGACTCATGCACAGAAAACTGGATTTTAAAAGAGTACATAAAGTATGGAAGAAATAACCAAAATATGTATGTATGTTCCTGGATGGGAGAGGAAATAAAGGAGAGATACAGAGAGGACAGTATGCATGGGATTGTTTCTGCAAAGAATAAATGTGTGGCAGTTAGCATTGTGCATGTTTAGAGCAATGGTTTATATGCATAGATTTAAGATTCTACTATCTATATTTTTTAAATATCTTTCTACAAAATCTACATAGATTGTGAAGGAGAAACAGTTTTTCTCATATGCCTGGGAAGAATAAGGATCACCTTTGAAGACACAGAAAATGTTCATATCTCTTCTAGACTTTCAATGTTAAATAGCTCATTTTTTAAGTCAGAAAACATGAAAAAGTCCATGAAAATGGCAGTTAGAGCTGCAGTGCCCAGATTCTATGCTGCCTCTCAGTTTGTCCAGTGAACATCACGGGAGACTTTGTGTTTGGTCAGAATGCATTATCATTACCTGTCTTTAATCTCAACTCATTTAAGATCTTAATTAGTGGAGATAGAAAGTGTGTGGAGGTGTGAGTGTGTGTATGGGTTATTTTAGCATATGATATGTAGCAGAAATGAGATCTCAGTCAATTCCATTTTCCAGCTTTACAACGGAAATTTAAACACTGTTTGTTACAATGTTGCCATTGAAAATATTATTCCAATTTTATACAATACAAATTGATTTATCTGAAACATTTTTCCTTCGAAGAAACTAAACTACTCACAAAAGTGTTCATTAACCCACATAACTCCAAGATACTGTGTCTTTATTTAGCTGAGCATTTGGTTCTTGAAAAGTAAGTCTTGTTGGCTCAGATGTTAGCATTGCAGCATTATTTGGAAATAAGCAGAAGGTTTGTAAACAGGGGGTTTAAAAAACTTAAAACTTAAACTTCTAGCTAATGAGGGAGTGCCAACCAGCATATGGAAAGATCAGTGTTGAGTCTAATTTTATTTAGTGATTGCGGTGAGTGAGGAGATGGAGAGTTTTGCAAGTACAAGTTAATGTTAATATGCAAAGTGGTTAAGATAATGTTTATCTCTCTAATCTATTAAAATTATTTTACTCCACACCCCAAGAAATAGGAAGAATAGTAATCATTTCATGATAATATTCACATTCGTGATATTAGCAAGTTAATGATGAATTTATATTCACTGTTATTGATCAAATGTGATTGATAACAATATTAACTAGAAAATGCTCACTTTGGGACCATTATTTAAAGTACATTCTGTGTTCTGTGTGGCTTTTTTTTTCATTCTCCTCTGTCAGTATGAAATGCCTGACATTCATTCATGAAGCATTTCTTAGATTCCCATTATGTGCCAGGCTCTCAGAGGCAAAAGCAAACAAGATACAGTTCTTTCCTCAAAGGATGTACAATTAAATAAAATATGGCAGGTTAGAAAATAAATATGTCCACTGAAAAGGCATAGATGCTGATATAAAACTGTGTAAGGAAACAATGGGGCACAAACTATAGAGCAAGTAATAGGTTTTACCTGGGCAGGCATCATGAAGTGCTTTAGTAAGGAAGGAATTTTTGAGTGGCCTCTGAACAGGAATGTGTGACAGAGAGCAATTCCAGGAAAGGCGTGGAGACACAAAATTACCCAGCAAGCTTCCTTTGAAGAAAATGATCTACTGCTTTGTGTGGGTGCATGTGTGTGTGTGCTATATGATATATAGATAACATTACATATGACATATATTACAGATACTACTATATGTTTTATACATGACACATATTATATACATAATATGCATAAATGTATTTATAAAATCAATATACACAATAAATGGATATATGTATATACATACATATACACACGTCAATAGATACATATATGGATTTTGTGTTGTTTAGAGCAAAGTAGTCACATTTTCATCAGCCTTTGGAATGCTATGATCACACATCCCTTCTTCAGCCCTCCATTTCTGATTTGCTCCTCAGTTTAGTCGTTTAAAATGCTTACCCGGTGTGCTCTCACATTTGACAGCAAAATAGTACCCAGACCCAGAAAATATTTGAAATTTAAATTTTTAATCCTGTTTTTAAGTCATTTACATGAAAATCTAAAAATATCCTTTAAAAGAACATTACCCTATCGTTTTCTTAGAAGAGAATAAAACAGTACAGTAACTTTAGGTACTCTGGCGTCACCTTGTGGTTTCTTTTCATATGACACTGTCCCGGTAAATACCATTTTTTTAATTTGCTGTAGAAAACTTTAAAAATACTATATCCAGAATCTACAAGGAACTTAAAAAAAATTACAAGAAAAAAATAACCTCATCAAAAAGTGGGCAAAGGATATTAACAGACACGTCTCGAAAGAAGACATTTGTGCAGCCATCAAACATGAAAAAAAGCTCAACATCACTAATCATTAGAGAAATGCAAATCAAAACCACAGTGAGATACCATCTCACACCAGTCAGAATGGTGATTATTAAAAAGTCAAGAAACAATGGATGCTGGTGAGGCTGTGGAGAAGAAGAAACACTTTTACACTGTTGGTGGGAATGTAAATTAGTTCAACCATTGTGGAAGACAGCGTGGCAATTCCTCAAGGATCTAGAACCAGAAATAACATTTGACCCAGCAATCCCATTACTGGGTATATACCCAAAGGATTATAAATCATTCTACTATAAAGACACATGCACACGTATGTTTATTGCAGCACTATTTACAATGGCAAAGACTTGAAACCAACCCAAATGCCCATCAATGTTAGACTGGATTAAGAAAATGTGGCACATGTACACCATGGAATACTATGCAGACATAAAAAGGAATGAGATCTTGTTCTTTTCGGGGACATGGATGAAGCTGGAAGCCATCATTCTCAACAAACTAACACAGGAGCATAAAACAAAACACCGCATGTTCTCACTCATAAGTGGGAGTTGAACAATGAGAACACAGGGACACAGTGAGGGGAATAACACACACCAGGCCTGTTGGGGAGTGGGGGTGAGGGGAGGAAACCTAGAGAATGGGTCAAATAGGTGCAGCAAACCACCATGGCACACATATACCTATGTAACAAACCTACACGTTCTGCACATGTATCCCAGAACTTAAAGTAAAATAAAATTTTAAAAATAGTATACCCCATCATCTGTTCAACAACTATTTCTTAAGCATTATATTGGGATCGGAAATATCATTTGCCACTAGGTTTACAAAACAAATAATAAGTGGACATTTTTAAGGGGCTTAATTTCTAGTATGTGTTTTGAAGACAGGCCTAGGGCTGAGATACAGACACAATGTATTGTTACATTACCCTTTCTAGAAGTGAGAACATATCTGTATTTTATCATCTTTGTAGCAGATTTTTTTTTTTAAAGTCACCTTTTGGTGACCAGCTGAATGATATCATCTGTTTGAGAAAGCTTTAGAAGCAGTTCCTGGAAAAAAGCTATACAATGAATTATTTTTCCTCACTGAATTTTCCAGAGTGCCACAGCAACAATGGTTCAGCACTGTTAGGAGGTAGATCATTTCTCTGCACTCACACGTCAGAAATCCTATGGCACACAAGAGTGGACCACTGACTGCATATCCCACTTCTCATAGTGCTCTTGAGAGCAGTTCCGTCTTTCTGTGAGATGCCAAATAATAGACTTCTTAGAAACAGGCTGTTTTGGCTCATACTGTGTTTTTACTAAATGACTTCAGAGTGGGGAAAAACCTTTGCCTTGAACTTGGGAAGATGCATAATGAATGGATAGGAAATAGCCCCGTAGAAAGCCACTTAGTAAATATGCAGGTCTGACGGGGTACTGGGTAAACAACTCTGTGAAAAGACAATGAAATTCCATGGAATAATCCTATGATTCTATCCAAATTAAGACAATTCATGAAACAGAAAACATTTTCTCTTTCATTTTTCTTTGGCTCTTGGGATCATCTGACATTGATTCAATATAATTTTGTTACAACACAAATACATTAAATAATTATATTTCAGAAGGAATCAAAACAATTTTAATTAGAAAACACTGCTTGAGGACTTTTCACTATCCTGAGGATGTTAAAAAATTATATTGACTGCCTCTTCTTGCAACTGTCAAGAGGCTAAGAATTTAAACAAGCAGTTGATTATTTTGAGATCTGCAGTACCATCTTTTCCAATGTTTAATCAAATTGTATAATTTACATTTTAGAGTAAAAAAGAGCATACTGGTGTCATTTAATGATAGTATCAAGAGCAGAACTCATTTAAAATTCCTTTATCACTCCCTACCCCCAGTGTTTTTCTCTCTTGCCCAGAGTACTTAAAAACTACCGCACACCTGTTTCTGCCTCTCAAGTAGGGACATACCAGACTATGCTGTCAATTGAGGAAGACTTTGCCCACTTCAATTGCCTTACTTGGTAGTAGCTACTTAGCACTCCTTAGATCAGCATTCCCAGTCATCCATTTTTGACATTTAGAAATAAATAATTATTCACTGTGAAGCAGTGTCTCATACATTGCAGAATATTTAGCATTCCTGGGTCTTATGTGTCAAATACCAGCAGGATTTATCAGCCTTTATTAGAAAACAAAACATTTTCATGCATTTTCAGATGACACCCTGGAGGCTTAGAGCATGAGTACTGACACAGATATGAGGGAAATACTCATTCATTTATTCAATAAGTCTGTCAAACATCTGTGATTATAAATCAATTAACATATTAGGGGTAACTTACTATCTAGTTGGAGAGACAACAAACTAAACATGAAATCACACTTTAACTTATGTAACTTATATATACAAAGTGTTAATAAAAAAGAAAAATATTACTGGTAAAATTAGAGAAGGCTATAGAGAGGATGAAAAAAATATTACCTCAGTTTTGAAGGACCTAGAAGAATAGCCCAAGAGAAGAAGAGTAGAACATTTCAGTCACGAGGAATAGAATACACAAAATCTCAGTTGTATAGAAGAAAATTAGAAATAGCGAGTGTCATTCCAGAGGGACTGAAACAATAAATAGGTTTTGGAAGAGTGATTAAGAGAAGATATTCAATGGCAGGAAAGGGGAAAAGAGAATGAAAAGGAGGGTTGTAAAAGGCAAATTTTGAGCCACCTGTGAAATATGAACGATTTTTGTGTTCCTCTGACTTTCCAATCCTCCTGTGGGATTTTACTCTCATCCCATCATAATGCCTATGAGGGCGAGTGATACCAAACTCTCTTGTCATGCCTGACCCTTCCCCTGATGTTCACAAGACATTTCCACTCTCTGCTCCCCATGTTTTTAACAGTTCTGCCCCAACCTCAGACTTAAAAGGTCTATAATGAACTCCTTATCTCTTCGTCTGAACTAGGTTTTGGCTTCTCTGTCACTATTTCTATATTAAAGTCACTAACTTTTTTCTTTCATTCAGATTTCCCTACTGCCAGTTACTGTCTTCTACTTGAATTTTCTTGAACAATATCTCATCTACAAATTTTCCTCATAGATTTCAACTGTTATAACTCAGGAGCCCATTCCTAGGCTACTGTACACCTTCCCTAGCTGGTTTCCCAGCCTCCACTTTCTGCTCTCTTCCATCATTCCTGCACACTGCCATTGCACAGATCTCAATATATTCCTTTGGTTGCTTTGGCCTTGTGCTCAAAAATAGGCTTCAATGACAGAGAAAAGAAAAGGGAAAAGAAAAATCTGCTTATCTCGGCATTCAAGGCTCCCACAATCTGGCCCTAAATGCTTTAATTCCATTAGTGGCTCTCCTTAACTTTCAATGATACTCAGCTGGTAAAAATGTTTTAGTATTAGCCATGTATTGAGCACTTTCTATTACCTGACATTGATGGAAGTGCTTTCTATAAATTTTTTCATTTGACCTTTATTAAACCTTATCAGTGGGTGCTTTTATTTCTCATTTTATAGATGGAAATAAAAAGATTTAGATATGAGGTAACTTGGCCACCTTTATACAGGTAGTAGATGATAGGGCCAGAATTTGAAATTTAAATTTATTTCTGATTTGTAATGTCATCCTATACTTCTGATTCACTCTCTCTCTATATTAACTACTCTTTAGTCTCTGAAACCGGTATTATTATATCACTTTAAATGCTTCCAAGTTTTTTCTTATCAAAATTCAGCCCATCTTTCAAATCCTACTCAGAAACTACTTTCTCCATAAACACTTCCCTACCAACTTAAGTCAAAGTCACCTCTCCCTCCTGCCAAGCCAGTGGTTTCCAACTTTGGCTGCATGTTGGAATCATCTGTGGAGACTTGATATAATTGGCCTGGAAGCCACCTGGGCATTGAGATTTTTTTTTTTTAATCTCTCAAGGTGATTCCAATGTGCAGCCAAGGTTGAAAAACACCACTCTAGGATCTTAAGCAAATTTTTAAAAAATTATACAGTTCTTTTGTCAATTAAAATGACAGACTGGCATAATTTAGGGACAGATTTGGAGATCAGTTTATTCTGTAAATGCGGATGTTGAATATGATTCATGATCTATGATTAGTGATCTTCACATATTTTTTGGCAAAATACTTCATTTGAAATCTTTTGGAGACACAGAATTGGTGAAAAAATGTTGAATTCCATTTTTAAAAATGGAGAAGAAAAACATCCAATCTCCTTTCTTCCATAACATCCCTGGGGTCTCTCAGGAAACTACACGAAAACTCCATAGCATCTAAGATAAAAATCTGCATATACTCAGTTACAAAAGTCCTTTCTGTCTATAAAAGTCTAATATTCTGTGGTATCACGGCTAAATTCAAGATAAATTCTCTCTACGTTAGCTGTTTTACTGGACTATTTCTCTCCCAACAATGCATTATTCAGCTAATAGAGTTTTCTTAGGGAATTATATTCAACTAATAAAAACAGTATTTTCAAATGGTCCAGAAGTGGCATCATGTCCCCAACAGCTGGTACTAATGTTTCAAACTCACAACCACCTCTGAGGACAAATACGAATCTATCCCTTTTACCAATGAAGACATTGAGGGTTAAGGGGTTAAGCGACTCACCTCAACTTGTGGTTCAATTTAGTGGTGCACTCCCAACTCCTAATCCAGTTTATTCTATTTCTTATAAATATTTCACGAGCCTATCCGTTACCTGCCACCATGGGCTTAAAAACATCTCCACTAATGAGCAGCACAGAGCTGTCTCTAAGCTACTTTGAACCAAAGTTCAGCCAGAATTTAGTACAATAGACAATTCACAACACATTGCCAGAGATCAGCAGGGGGAAAATATGCACAACACAATTTTGCATTCAGGTAAAGTGTACTGAAGACATTTTTTAATGGCAAACATAAAAATAAAATGCTTTGTAACAAAAAAGAAGTGGCATATTGAGTTTGAAATCTGTCTATCAAGTAAAGAATAAAGAAGAAGTAAATCAATGAAGACCTGTTACTTCAAAACATATCAAATTTTAACAAAAGAAAGTTTTTTAAAAAAAATTCTGACCTGGGTATCTCAGTTTTCTGAGAAAACTCCAGCTAACCGCAACTCATTTTTATTCCCATTTTCATTTTCTCCTCTTTTCCCAACTGATCATTTTCCTTACTACATGAGGGTCAGTTCGGAGGTCTGCCATATGAAACTGTCACAAAAATACGGGCGGATACAAGATGCCTGGTAGTGAGAGAAGCTTAGGTGAATAATCCATCAGGAAGTGCCGTCACTAAGTCAAGGGAATAACACACGTAGGAGGACACATAAACATCCACAGGGACTGAATCCTTTCTGTTTAATGTATCTTATTACTTGAGCTGGCAATCTTTAAAATTTGAAAGACATGTAGTGCCCTAGAATTTCAGAGTAATTCTTTCTTTTTTTTAACAACCAAATAAAAGGAAGCCAATAGTAACAGAATTGAATAATTTAAGGCTTATGTGAAAGAATTTACTTCAACATTAAACTTCTAGTTCTTCAATGAGAGACACATCTGCTCTCTGTTCTTAAATCTTTGTAAGAAAATAAGTGTGAGGATTAGGAAGTTGGCTGTGTAGATTTACATTCATACAAACTGTAGAATATTTCTTCAGATTTAATACTTAGCTAATAATTTTACCTGAATTATGTGTTTAGAAAACACTACTTTCATTTATTTTAAAGAGGAACTTTCTTAACTATAATTGATGTCAAGCTTAACTGAGAAAAGCTATTAGGCTGGTTAGCATTTATGTAATTTGGGGGAAAATATATGTAAGCACAGTTTCAACGTAATATGCCGAATGTCTAACTGCCCTTGGCTGTCTTCTGAGGGAATTGGCCCCAGGAATTTCTAAGGCATAGGTTGTCAATTTTGGCTGCAACTGTCTGACGCAGGAGTGGATGTTGGACCCTAAAGCAGCCATCTGCAGGGGATTGTCACAGGATTCTGTTCATAAAAAATGCCCTTAGACTGGATGGTGACAATTCAACTAAAACAAATACTCTCTCTCAGGGAGTTTGAATATGAAACAAATAAATACAGAGCCAGCTAGCAGCAGCAGAAGGAAAAGCAGTTAAAACAAAGACAAAGGCATTAACTAGCAGAGCTCAAGAGAAGAGCATGATGGGCTCATCCTCCTAGAGGCAACACAAGATAACCAGGTTATTACCAGAGTAATGCTGAATGCTGAACAAAGTTCCACTGCTCTCAAGGCATGACTACAGAATTACAGCTACATTCTCAATGTAGGGCCTATGTAGCTTTTCAGTCTATTTCTTGTGCTTCCTTCATCAA
Source organism: Pan troglodytes (assembly GCF_028858775.2). Lineage (NCBI taxonomy): Eukaryota > Metazoa > Chordata > Mammalia > Primates > Hominidae > Pan > Pan troglodytes. The sequence goes on along the minus strand of NC_072398.2, from coordinate 56,716,448 downwards.
AATCCTCACTGCACACTGTAACCAAACCTATCTCTGTTCCTTGGAGCCTCAAAAAAGCATAAGGTCATGTGCATTAAACATCTTTAATTGGAAGTGATCAACAGGGTTAAATATCACTGAATTTCAGTGCTAATTCCTCTATTTAGTAATGACATTAATATTTTCCAACTTATCCTTTCTGCTACCAGACAGTAAATCAGCAACACTAAATAATCCTAACTGGTATTGTAAATTTTTGAGAGGAAGTACAAACATAGTGTTAAAAAGCATAAGCTTTATAATTCAAATCATAACTTCACTACCTGATAGCTCTGTGATCTTGGATATGTTTCTAAACCTCTCTGGATCTGTTTCCTCATCTGTGAAACAGAGATACTAATTTTATCTACCTCATAGAGTTTTTGTGACTAGAGTTTTTGTGGAAAATTAAACGAATTAGCATATGTAAAGCATTTAGAACTTCAGCAGATAATAAGCACTGTATAAGTACTACTTATTATTTTACTGTTATTTAAATGGGAACCTAATTTGAACTTCAGAAGATTATATTCTCATTTTTTAAAAGCATCATCTACTTAAAAGAGGATGATTCAGCTTTGTGGAAACTGGTGGTGTTCTTCACCCCCAATGTGTTTTCATTGTTATTAGTCCACTGCAATATAAAAATGAAAATGAATGCAACTCTCAAAAGACACCAATTAGGCACATCAGTTGATTACAATTAATTTTGGATACAAGATTTGGCAAGGAAAATATGCTTAGCCAAAACATTCTAAATTCTTCTGTTATATAGACAAGCACCTTAAGCTATTCATAAAAAATCCAGGCCCCGGGATATTCGCTGGAGCTATTCATCAAATAGTTTAACAGCTGATAAAGAGTTGACCGAAACAGAAATGATTGAATTTCTCTCTAAGGAGCCAGAGTGAGTCTCTGGCAAAAACAGGAAGCTATTATGTCATGTCCAATTTATTTAGTCTAGTGATTCAAAGAACACTGCTCCATCCATTATCATCATTTCCCCTTCTAAGGTTCTTATATTCATTAGGAAATGTCCTTAGCCACCCTAAAGATTTCATGTTCATTATCTACATTAGATTGAATAAACTGGACATGGCCTAGCAGAGTGAAAACACAATATTAACAAACAGATGCTGGACTTTAGTGCCTTAAAGTGGCTTTAAGGGATGCTCTCAATGGCCCGCGCCCTCCCCGCCTGAGGATTCCAGCAGTGAGCTCTGCCACCCCCACTCTCCTCTTTGCACTCAGGGGTGGACGGTTTTTATAAGCAAGAGGATTAATAGGCCCAGGAACAGATGCTCTTTTACAGTAAGTACTATTGCAATATCCAATTGTGCTTTACGTGCGGTTGATAGCAATCACTCCCCAAAGAGACATTTCTTAAATACCTCTCTATTTTAAGATCCACATTTTGGTAATTTTATTAAGTTAGAAATTAAACACTTGCTGGCTAAAGTGCATCACTGACTGTGAACAAACTGTGCTTAGAGACCCTTTGAAAGTATATGTTCTCTGGATTGTTCAACACAACATTTGCCCAACTAAATAGAGAGCAAAATTGGTGAATACCTGGGACCAATTAAATTTCTATCTTGTCTAGCCACAGAGATGATAAATCCAAAGCACAGTCAAAAAATGAATTAAGGCATCTGTAAAAAATTTGCACTCCATTGTCACATCTTAGGCCTTCAAAACTGTTTGCGGAACTCATCAGTAAAGTTTTCATGATAAAAAGATGGTGGATTTTTCTCTGCCCTCTTCTAGCAGAGAATAAATATATTCTCAGGATTTTCTCTATGTATTTGTTGTAGTGGGGGGTGTTAAATATAGAAATCGCATTAAATCTCAGTTAGTTTGGCCCTGATTTTATTCCAAATGAATATGTGTCCATGGTGAGTGATGGGAAGACAGCAATTAAATTGATTATTTATGTTTAGTTCATTCATTGTTAATATTGGCATGGTCATTCATTGATAGTCATTTTAGTAAAATCAAACCAAGAAGAAAATTCAAAGAAAAGTGTAAGATGATTGAAATTATACAAAAGGTCTTGATTTTATTCTTTCTTTCATGTGCTTTGACTTTACTGCCAGTTATTTCTGTATCTCTTTTTCTTTCCCCAAGCAATTTCTCATCCTAGTGATCCCTGTATAAAATTATTCTGATCTGTGTTTCCTTACAAGAAAAATGTTCAATATATTCAGGATCTTTTTCAGTAAAACTCTTGATCATCTCTAAATGTCAAGAATTTTATATGTTGATAGATATTATATGCATGTGTCTAGATTGTCATAAATAGGATAATATTAAAAATAATATTCCCATGATTTTATTATTAAGTCAGGACAGAGAACTGTAAGGAAGTACACTAAGACAATGGTCATCGGTCCAGCCTCTTCATTTTTTATCTGTTGTGCCTCTGCAACTTTCCCACAAACAGCAAATAAGGAGACTTACATCTCTCTTTCTTTCCTCTGTTATTCTCAAGAGGAGGGGGAGACAAGACCTGCATGTAGGAGGATAGACAGGTGATATTATCAGAGTATCTGGCAGAGAAGAAGATTAGGATGAAACCAGAATGTGGATCACTGAATTGCAAATGACTCACTTGAGTAAGAGAGCATTTCATGGGTCCTGATCAAGCTATAGCATTTCTCTTTTTTCCCCTCTAATGGCTATGTCAATACTTCTTCCCCGGAAGAAAAACTTTCCTTAACATTGAGGTTGCTAAGATTTATATGATGGAAAGTTGTAATAATTAAGGTCTAGCCCTATGTATAAAAACAGGGAGAGCTATTTGTTTGTGGCTACATATAACTATCAGCCCACCACTTTTTTTTATGATAGTCATCATGGCTTTTTGTGACTGGTATAATTTCAAAAAGGAAGCAGAGACCATGACTGAAAAAATGTTAAAACAGTTTACTGGTCACAGGGTATCCTCTGTGTCCTAGGAGTCAGGCAATATAATTTAACTCAGAGAGCACAGCTTTCATAAAATCTTCTGAGTCAAAGTAGTACACTGTGTTCTTCAAGATGCTCCCTGTCAGAAGCTCTTCCCATTTTCATGACAAAACAAAAGGAGTGGGACAGTTTGGCTTATTGCCTCTTTCAATGGTCCAACATTTTTAACATCATCAATATATTCTGCATCATACTCAGAACATCCCAAAATCCCTTTATAAGTAAGGTGAGTTGTATTTGGAATATGGGGAATTTAAACATATTATTGTGGATTATTTGGAAATAAGAAGAAATGTCTTTGCACAAATCCTTTCACCATTATTACGTTGGATGAAATAAGTCTGACTGCAGATAGAAACGCAGAAGCAATTCAGCAAGTATAAAATTGCACTGACCATTTAATTGCTCAAATTATATTTGACATAGGATTAGCATTAGGCCTCTCCACCACCAGGTCTCTATTTTGCTAACTTTTATAATATATCTTACAAATTCTAACAGAGCTCCAGGATAATATGTAAGTTAGCAAGTAGTCAAAATAATGATATTTAAATATCCCCAACATTTTCAACTTCCTTGTGTTTCATAAGCTTTACCTGTTTCTCTTTATGCCGTTAATAAATGGTTATTGAATGCCTAGTACATCCCAAGCACTGTGCACGGTATTGAATATATGATAGTAAATGAGATAAATACAGGTTCCTTACCCTGAAAGAGTTTGCAATATTTTTGGAGACACCAGCAAGCAATGAGGCAATTCCAGCATGATACATGCTTTAACAGGAAGGAGCAGTTTTCTAAGGAACCGCACGCAGTAGAAAGGCATCTAGGCAGAACTGCAGTAATTACAGAAGTATTTCTCGATAAACTGACATCTAAACAGAATCTTTAGTGATGAGCCATTAGCCAGATGAAGGAGGATTGGTGGTTCTAAGAAAAAGAACAAGATAGAGCAATGAGAGTTGGAAACAAATACCTTTACATTAAAATATTAGCCACCCTGTACAGGTTTAAAGGTTAAGGGGAAGGCTCCAGTTGAGGAAGAAGATGAATAAGAGAGGAGGCAGTGGGTAAAACTAACAGAGTAAACACCTCGTGAAGGCATAGCACTGCTGCAGAATGAGTGTTTAAGTTGAGGAAGGACTCTTATTGCACTATAGCGGAAGGAGAAAGTTAAAAAAGAAACATAAATATAGATAAATTTAAAGGTGCAGTGGCAAGAATTTGAGAGAATTCCCCTAAAAGGGTTTCAATTTTTTAATATGAACAAACGTAGCAACCAATAATAATTGATTATATTTTACTTCCCAGTGTGATTAGTTTATCTAATACTTGGAACTTCCTGTGACATTGACACTGATACCTCCCCAGTTTGCAGATGAAAAAAATACTTCAGAGAAGATACTTTTTCCAACATCGCACGGTCAGAATGTGACAGAGTCAAAGATAACAGTCCAGATTCTCCACACCATATGTTTACTTACAGTTCCTCCAATAAGGCAGAAGTCGTTCTCTGCTCTGAGAATGGACCAGGAAACAGAGACAAGTATGAAGAGAGTAGAAAAGGATCAAAATAGCCACTAATTTCTCCCATTCTAACTACATTCTAATTACAAGGGCTGCTAGATAGTGCTGAAGATGAGTAGAAATAGATTGTATCACCGATCATTTGGAAATGTGAGATTTGCTCAGCAGCTCGATCAAGTGTGGACATGGGAAAAGTAAGAAGTCGAACAGACAGATTGGAAGAGCATTTTCCAGATAGACGATGTCTCCGTCAGCCCAGGCTGCCATAACAAAATACCACAAACTTGGTGGATTAAACAACAGGTATTTATTTCTCACAGTTCTGAAGGCTGGAAGTCTGCAATCAGCCTGCTGGCATGGTTACTTTTGGGGGAAGGCTCTCTCCTTAGGTTACAGAGAGCCACCTTCTTGCTGTGTCCTCAGATGGCTAAGAGAGAGGAAGAGAAAGCTCTCTGATCTTTCTTTCTATAAGGGCATTAACCCCATCATGAGGTCCCCCTCCTTATGACGTTATCTAACCCTAAATACCTCCCAAAGACCGCATCTCCGAATACCATCACCCTGGGGATTAGGGGTTCAACATATGAATTTGGGAGTGGAGTTCAACATTCAGTCCACAGGAGATGGGAAAAAAATGAATGATGAATAAATATGTGATTTAAAAAATAAAAAGTTCAAGAGCTGGACCATGAGAATCTATAATGAACGAGAAAGGAAGTACAGACCAGCAATGCAAGGGAGAAAGTGATGGCACCCCAAGGAGGTGAGAAAACATATGGAATAGGAAGAACTCAGCTCCAACAGGGGAGAAGAAAGATGCAGTGAGATAACTATGTAATGTTTCATATCTCCCACGTAGACTTTCAGTTAATATCGAAAAGTAAATAAAGGTCTGTAGGCTTATTTTCACTTAGGCAGGAAAGGACTTGGGTGTTTGGGGTATGCTCTGCAAACACACTTCAGGAGAGAGAAAACCTAAGAGGCAGAAAGAAGCTGACAACCTCAAAGAAGAATGAATGGCAAGAGAAGTTTCCAGGAGAGAAGAGAAGGTGAATGAAGGAAGCTGAAAGACAGCTCCATGGACGCTCCAATAAAATTGTGCCCTGTGGCTAGTAAAAGGGAAACACAGATAACTAGAAGAAAAAAAATCAATTCCTACTATATGTAATGTATATTCACTGCATCGAAATAATCTATCTTTCTGGATAATGAGGCTTAATAGTTATAATGAATGATTGAAATAAATTTTAAAAAGAATAAGAGATCGAGTCATTGAAGAAAATGTGATAGTTATTCAGATATAATTTTAAATATTATATTAACAGCATTTTTTCCTTAACCTATCATCTTTCAAGATAGAACTCAGAGAGTATCATCTACTTTCTGCTGCTCCATAATTTATATTCTTCAAGGAAGAGGATTAGCAGAGAAGACATAATATTCAACTATTTCTGTCACTAGTAGACATTTTCAATTACCAAAATAAGTTTGCTCAGTAAACTATTTATTTGATTGCGATTAAGAACACAAAAATTAATTTGTGTTGTATTAACCTTCAAGGAGTTCGAAAAAAGAACTGAACACTAAAATCCAATGGTATCTGTTTATGTGGAATCATACCTTTGAACACTTCAGCTTAGCAGTTCTCAAAATGTGATCTGCAGACCCCTGGGAGTCCCCCAAGACAATTTCAGGGGGTCAGCAAACTCAGAGCCATTTTAACAATAAGATTATTTGTTGTTTTCACTGTGTTGAGATTTACACTGAATGTGCAAAACAATGATGAGTCCAACAGCTGACATTTTAAGATGAATCAATGCAGTGGTACAAACTGTATAGTGGTTTGATATTAATCTCTTTATTATTTTCCTCACTGCCAATACATCTACTTTCACTAAGAATGTCCTTGGCCGGGCGTGATGGCTCAGACCTGTAATCCCAGCACTTTGGGAGGCCAAGGCAGGCAGATCACCTGAGGTCAGGAGTTCGAGACCAGCCTGGCCAATATGGCGAAACCTTGTCTCTGCTAAAAATACAAAAAAATTAGCCAGGCATGGTGGCAGGCACCTGCAATCCCAGCTACTCGGGAGGCTGAGGTAAGCAAATCGCTTGAACCCGGGAGGTGGAGGTTGCAGTGAACCGAGATCTCACCATTGCACTCCAGCCTGGGCAACAAGAGCGAAACTCTGCCAAAAAATAAAAATAAAACAATAAATTTAAAAAAAAGTCCTTGGTGAAACAGCAAAAAGTATTAGTGTTATTAAATCTGGACCCTTGAGTACTTATCTTTTCAACATTCTGTGTGATAAAATGGAAAGTATACATAAAGCCCTGCTGTTGCATACTGAAGTATGATTGTTGTGAGAAAAAAAAAAAAAAAACATTTGTGCAATTAGGTTATGAGCTGAACTAGCTGCTATTTTGTGAAACAATTTTTACTGAAAAGAAAAACTTGTAGATAAATGTGGTTATTCAGACTTGGATATTTGGCAGACATTTCCTCAAAAATGAACAAAATGAGCCTGTCACTTAAGGAAAACAACTGACAGTATTTATTGCCAATAGCACAATTTAAGCTTCAAGTGAAAGCTTCCATTAGCTTGAAAGCTTTCCAACACTTAAAGAGTTGCCTGATGAATTTTGGTAGTGATATTAATGAATGAAATTTTTGATATTGTGTAATGAAATTCATCAACATTTGGAAGACCTGTATAACTCAGCATAACAATATTCTCTAAGTGTTCAATGCATCATATTACAGAATCAACATTCACATCACACAATAGACCAGTGGATTTTAATGTCATGAGAAGTTTATTGAGATAGTTTTAGATTCTACATTACAATTAACCTTGAAGAAACTACTATAGCCAGGTTTGGATGTAGTTCCAAAGAAGACTATTCACAGCTATCTTTAAAAGCTATTAAAATATTCCTCCATTTTAAACTACATACATGTATGCAAGACTGGAGTTTCTTCATTTACTTCAAACAGAGCAACATATCAAAAAAGATTGGATGTAGAAGCAGTTACAATAATCCAGCAGTCCTCTATTAGACCCAATATTAAGGAGATTTGCAAAAATGAAAAACACTGCTTTTCTTCTCACTAAACTTTTATTTGAAAAATACAGTCACTTCATTAAAATATATTATTTAAGCTAGTGTGTAATGGGATTATTATTGGTTTTTAAATAAATTAATATAAAATTTTTAAACATTAATTTCTATTATTGTAAATATAAATACATAAATTGTTTTGATGTCTTTAGTAGAGTTTCAGAGTATAAAGGGGTTCCTAAAACCAAAAGTTTTGATAATTTCTGATTTTCTTGAGCAAAATTTACCTTTAACCATGATTTCTATTATATCCATAAATAAATTTATTTAATTTTAAATGTTATAGTACCACTAATTTACAATTTATGCCAGTCAAAAAAAATCTGGCCCTCACGTTTTATTGCAAAAGAGTTGAAACACATCTCATTGTAATAAAATTAAAAATCTATGGACCCCTCTCTTTTTCCACCATTTTGTCAAAACTGCAAAACAAGTCTTGTGGAAGTAGGCCTAAGGGACTTTTGCACCGATATTGTACTGGCAACCCACCACGTACACCAATTTTTATTGTCATGGCCCAAACTGAAAAACAGGTTTTTTGACTTTTTTCCTCCTCAGAGAGAGTTTTTTTCTTTTGTTTTCTGGAAGCACAGCTTAGGAGCCTGAGATGATCATTTTTGCATGTATTTTTCTCCTTCCTTTGGGAACCTTAACCATATAGAGACCTTAACACAAACCCCGATGCTCCCTTCATATTTATCCAGAATAACCCAAGCAAAGCCTGCAAATAGGGTATCAACAATAAAAATCAGAAATTTGATTCACAGATCAACACTTATATAACTGGCCGAGGTGTTGGCAATAATCCTCAATTCACATAACACATAATTGTTTAATAAAAAAGAGACGATGTTTGTTAGAAATACTTTAAAAGGTACCTAATCAGATATTTTTACCAAAACAGATGTTTCAGATGACAGAATATAGAAGTATAAATCCGAGGTGGGATGGGTGGGTATAAAGAGTTCTGAGAGTGAAGTAAAATCTAAGCTGTTACAGTCTAAGAAGTGGACAAGAGGACTTCCTAGCCCATGATTCATACGTCTGCCTCCTGGGTACAGGTAAGTCTTATTGAGATCAAATAGAATATTCAAGAAGAATGGCTTGAGCCCTTGCTGTGCATCCTATAGCAATTGTACCACTGTCCTCCAATAAATTCCTGCACATTCTCAAGGGTGGGGTTGAGGGGTTAGGGCTGGAGTGGGGCTGATTTTCTGTCAGTTCACTTCACAGATTGGTTTCCTACTGCTGTCCAGCTCACCCAACCACAGTTCCCATTTGGCCCACCATGTCCCTTCATACTGGATTTCATCTTTCTGTGACAGAGGCACATTGTCACCTTTCAAATTCACATTCTTAACTTATCTTTCAAAATAATAGAGTCCTAATTTTGACCTTCACAAATTGCAGTCAGCTGAAAGTCTATGTTTTCCAATTTTCTTTATCTCTACGTACTGGCCAGTAAGATGTGTGTAAAGTTCTGCATAAATGAAAGTGTTCTGTGGAACTTCCAGAAAGCCTCATTAGGAAAGAAAAAATATGTTCTTCCTCCATTTCTCTGTACTATTCCCTGAAATACAGATGAGAAGTTCTGTGGGAGTGACTACATGGGGAGCCACAAGGATGACAGCTTCGCCCTCAGGGTGGCAGAGTGGAGATCTAGAAGGAGCATGGGTTCCTGATGACTGACCATGGAGTCACCATACCTGCTATGGACTGCTTTTCCCTGGAATTCTTTATGTGAGAAACAAATAAGCTTCCCATCATATTTAAGCCACGTTCTTTCAAGCTTTCTGCCATACAGAGCTGCATCTGGTCGTAACCAAAACGACATCTTTTTTTTTAATTCCACAAATTATAAGAAACACAAGCCTATTTTAAATTTAAAAAAAATGTTCAGTGGAAACTTGATGGCAACAGATGGGGAAGTATTGAATAGGAAGGAAATACTGCAAATTCAATAGAGGTCATCGCTGTTTCTAGATATTTGTTATCACTTCTCTGCCACAGACATGTTCATCATTGTCTAGATGTGTCCGTAAGTCTTTTCCTTCTGACATGCTCTTAAGGAGCTCCTCCTCTCTATTTTGACTTTTCTTTTTAATGCTATCTTCCCATTTACTCATAGTAACTCCAAATACCTCTAACTTTATATTGTCTGTCTTCTTGCCAGCTACTCCATCCAAACTACATCCTTAGCCTTACATTTCTCAAGCAAAAATGATATCAAATCCTACCCCGTGCTTTTATTAACAAAAGAACCATCTACCCCAGAGATAAACTAAGCAATTCTATTAGGAGGAAACAGCCACAATCTTTTTTTTCAATAGCATTTTTCTTCATACTCTATTATTACTTAATTAAGAAGCAGCAAAAATACAACTGTGAAAATTTAATGAAATCAGAAATTCCCCCACAGGTTTTAGCAGAATTTCTGCGTATCATAAAAAATACCTAGAAAAGCGTGAGCCCAGATTCTGCTGACGCTCTTGTGACTCAAGCAAAAGCAGGAACCATCTCTTCTAACACAGAGATGCATCTTCAGTAATCTGTTATCCTCTCAAATTCCAGCCAGCTCTTGCTGATGCATGCAGACATTGCCACCCTAAGCCTGCACTTTCTCACTACATCTGTTATACGATGATTTATCTCTTAAGCTGCCATGGGCTGCAGCTTCTCTCTTAAACACAGCATTATAATGCTTGTATTTGTATTCTTTCACCACTTAGCTTTCAGTTAATGCACATTATCTGAAAACTTTGTTATATAATCCGCAATCTTTCCTCCAATCCCAATTACTGCAATTATCCTTCCATTTTTACCTGAATGATGGAGTAAAAATCCCTGCTCTTCGGCTTCCTCACTTCTTCATCTCCTTTATTTTTCATCTCCATTCTACCTCTGATAGAACGGAGATGAAGGCCGGGCGCGGTGGCTCACGCCTGAAATCTCAGCACTTTGGGAGGCTGAGGCGGGTGGACCACCAGGTGAGGAGATCGAGACCATCCTGGCTAACATGGTGAAACCCCATCTCTACTAAAAATACAAAAAGAAATTAGCCGGGCGTGGTGGCGGGCGCCTGTAGTCCCAACTACTCGAGAGGCTGAGGCAGGAGAGTGGCGTGAACCCGGGAGGCGGAGCTTGCAGTGAGCTGAGATCGCACCACTGCACTCCAGCCTGGGCGACAGAGCGAGACTCCGTCTCAAAAAAAAAAAGAAAAAAGAAAAAAAAAAAAGAATGGAGATGAAATTAGAACGTGTCACCATCTCAAATTCCTTCACCTCTTAAATCTTAAACTTTAATTTCCTATCACCAACAATTTTCAGCATTCCGTCTTTCCCTCCCTCTCACTAAGACTACATTTTAAGTCTTTTGAGAAAATTCTGGGAAAAGAAGGCTGAGCCAATGTCTCTGACTCTTCTTTTCTCTTCTTAGAAACTATCCAAAAGTAACAAGGGGAAGAACAGAAAAGACCACTACACCTTCAGTAAAATTAACAAAAGCTTATAACCCTGAATGGAAATATAAAAAGATGAGCTCTGAAGTACAATGAAAATTGGACCAGGGCATTGACTGCTTGTAGGAGATCTGAGCAGAGCCCTGGTACAGTGCTCAGGGCAGGGCTTGCTCTAGTTGCATCACACCTTAAGGGGCAAACAGTGGTCTCCTGCTAGAATAGCAAGATTCCAGTGGGTGGACAGGCATTGGGAGCCTCCCTGATGCCTTTGTATTACAAAGAAGTGGCCGGGAAGGTGGAACTGAAAGAGGAAATATATAGAAAACTGCCTTTGCTGTGAGAGTGGCGGCATAGAAAATAAAATATAAATAGCAAGCAGTCCTGTACCAGCTAGAAAAGAAGAAAAGATCTCAGCACTCCTGTGCGTGTACATTTGGAAAAACACGTATGTGGGTGACACAGTGGACTTCGCAGAGCCCCCCAGGGGACCTTCCTGTTACCCTAAAATATGGAAGAGTATAACAAAACACTTGGAGAAATCTGTCTGAATTTTTAAACCGCAAGCCCACCTTCCTCTTTGATACCTCTCCCAACTCTTCTTCAAAACTAACTGGTTGTCCAAAATGAGCAATACTTAGGAAATAAAGAAAGAAATAGAAGAAGGATGAGGAGAGGAATTCACTAAACAAAAGGCAGATGATCATTGGTCAAAAAATAAATACAACAAAATAAGTGATTGCTATTTGCACACCTGACTCCCTGCACCAGACTGTAAACCACTATTTTTTGTATTCCCAGCACCAAGCAGAGTGACTTGTACCTAATAAATAGTGCATCTAGATTTGATGAATAAATAAGTGATTTTCTGAAGTAGCATTTCAAATATTACTGATCTTCTCGAGAATATTACTTGGGGTGATTGAGTCTTCCTGGATTTTCTGAAATGAAAGAAATATAAGTAATTTTCTGTGCTAAGTTTAATTAAGGCAGGTCCTTTTTTTTTTTTTTTTTCAGTATCCTTAAAGTTTTAATGAAAAGTTGTTCCCATGATGGTGATATGTAAGTTCATAGACGTGGTTTTGCATTTTTTTCTTTTTCTTTTTCTATTATACTTTAAGTTTTAGAGTATATGTACACAACGTGCAGGTTTGTTACATAGGTATACATGGGCCGTGTTGGCTTGCTGCACCCAACAACTCATCATTTACATTAGGTATTTCTCCTATTGCTATCCCTCCCCCAGTCCCCCACCCCACAACAGGCCCCATTGTGTGATGTTCCCCGCCCTGTGTCCAAATGATCTCATTGTTCAATTCCCACCTATGAGTGAGAACATGCGGTGTTTGGCTTTCTATCCTTGTGATAGTTTGCTGAGAATGATGGTTTCCAGCTTCATCCATGTCCCTGCAAAGGACATGAACTCATCCTTTTTAATGGCTGCATAGTATTACATGGTGTATATGTACCACATTTTCTTAATCCAGTCTATCATTGATGGACATTTGGGTTGGTTCCAAGTCTTTGCTATTGTGAATAGTGCCACAATAAACATACGTGTGCATGTGTCTTTATAGCAGCATGATTTATAATCCTTTAGGTATATACCCCGTAATGGGACTGCTGAGTCAAATGGTGTTTCGAGTTTTAGATCCTTGAAGAATCACCACGCTGTCTTCCACAATGGTTGAACTAATTTACAATCCCACTAACAGTGTCAAAGCATTCCTATTTCTCCACATCCTCTCCAGCATCTGTTGTTTCCTGACGTTTTAATGATTGTCATTCTAACTGGCGTGAGATGGTATCTCATTAGGGTTCTGATTTGCATTTCTCTGATGACCAGTGATGATGAGCATTTTTTTTCATGTGTTTGTTGGCTGCATAAATGTCTTCTTTTGAGAAGTGTCTGTTCATATCCTTTGCCATTTTTTGATGGGGTTGTTCGTTTTTTTCTTTTACATTTGTTTGAGTTCTTTGTAGATTCTGGATATTAGCCCTTTGTCAGATGGGTAGATTGCAAAAATTTTCTCCCATTCTGTAGGTTGCCTGTTCACTCTGATGGTAGTTTTTTTGCCATGTAGAAGCTCTCTAGTTTAATTCGATCCCGTTTGTCTATTTTGGCTTTTGTTGCCATTGCTTTTGGTGTTTTAGTCATGAAGTCCTTGCCAATGTAAGGCAGATCCTTTTAAAAGTTTAATTAATTCAACAAATATTTGTTGGGTTCTTTACTAAGTGCAGATCAATTTGTGAGGTTCTACCTTGGATCTAAAAACAAGACCTCAAGTTGCACATCTACTATTTAATTAATTCAATTCTTAGTTTTTTTTATTTTTAACTTTTAACTATTACACGTACATAATAGATGTATATGTTTAAGAGATACATGTGCTGTTTTGATATAGGCATGCAATGTATAATAATCACATAAGGGTAGTTAAGGTATCCATCACCTCAAGCATTTATCATTTCTTTGTGTTAGGGACTTTCCAATTTTACTCTTTTAGTTATTTTAAAATACACAATAAACAGTTGTCAACTATAGTAACGTTGTTATGCTGTCAAATACTAGATCTTATTCATTCTACCTAACTATATTTTTTTACCCATCGATCATTCCCACTTTCCCCCCACCCCTTGTCTCCACTACCCTTCCCAGTTTCTGGTAATTATCATTCAATTCTTTATCCCAGTGAGTTCAGTTGTTTTAATTTTTAGCTCCCACAAATGAATGAAGACATGTGAAATTTGTCTTTCTGTGCCTGGCTTCATTTAACATGATGTTCTCCAGTTCAATCCATGTTGTTGCAAATGACATGTTTTCATTCTTTTCAATTGCTGAATAATATTCCAATGTACATATGCATACTAAATTTTCTTTATCCATTCACCTATTGATGGACACTTAAGTGGATTCTAAATCTTGGCTATTGTGAATAATACTGCAATAAACGTGGGAGTACAGATATCTCTTTGATATACTGATTTCCTTTCTTTGGATATATACCTAGCAGTGTGACTGCTGGAACATATGGTAGCTTTATTTTTAGTTCTTTAAGGAGTTTCATAAGCTTTAGTTCTTATAAATAGCTTTATACTGTTTAATATGTGACTGCACTAATTTACATTCCCACCAACAGTTTACAAGGGTTCCCCTTTCTTCACATCCTTGCCAGCATTTATTATTGCCTGTCTTTTGGATAATAGCTATTTTAACTGGGTGAGATGAAATCTCATTGTAGTTTTAATTTGTATTTCTCTGATGATTAATGATGTTGAGCATTTTTTATATACTGCTGCTCATTTGTATGTCTTCTTTTGAGAAATGTCTATTCAGATCTTTTGCCCATTTGAAAATTTGATTAGTTGTTCTTTTTCTATTGAGTTGTTTGAACTCCTTGTACATTTTGGTTTTAATCCCTTGTCTGATGGGTAGTTTGCAAATATTTTCTACCATTCTGTGGTTTGTGTCTTCACTTTGTTCTTTCCTTTGCTGTGCAGAGGCTTTTCAGATTGTTATGATCCTATTGTCCATTTTTGCTTTAGTTTCCTGTGCTTTTAAGGCATTACTCAAGAAATCTTTACCCAGATCAATGTCTTTGAGAGTTTCCCCAATGTTTTCCTTTAGTTTAAGGTCTTAGATTTAAATATTTAATCTATTTTGATTTGATTTTTATATACAGCAAGAGATAGAGACCTAGTTTTGTTTCTCTGCATATGGATATCCAGTTTTCCCAGCATCACTTATTGAAGAGACTATCCTTTTACCGATGTATGTTCTTAGCACCTTTATCAAAAAAAGAGTTCTCTGTAGATGTCTGGATTTATTTGTGGATTCTCTACTCTTTTCCACTAGACTTCGTGTCTGTTTTTATAAATTATGCTGCTTCAGTTATTATAATGCTGCAGTATAATTTGATTACAACAGGAGGTAATGTGTTTTTGCTCAGGATGACTGTAGCTACTTTGGATCTTTTGTGTTTCCATATAAATTTTAGGATTTTTTTTCTATTTCTATGATGAATGTCATTGGTATTTTGATAGGGATTGCACTGAATCTGTAGATTGCTTTGGGTACTATGAACATTTTAACAATGTTGATTATTCCAATCCATGAACATGGAATATCTTTTCATTTTTCACATTCTCTTCAATTTCTTTCATCAATGTTACATAGTTTCCGTTGAAGGTATCTTTCATTTCTCTGGTTAAGTTTATTCCTAGGTATTTAATTTTATTTGTAGATATTGTCAGTGGGATTACTTCCTTAGTTTCTTTTTCAGAGTGTTCACTGTTGGCATATTATAATGCTACTGATTATTGTATGTTGATCAACAAAATTAACATGCAATAATCAGTAGCATTTGATTATTTGTTTATCACTGCTATATTTGAATTTATCCGTGCTTATAATTTTTTGATGGAGTCTTTGGGTTTTTCTAAACATAAGATTATATTGTTTGCAACAAGAATAATTTGACTTTCCAACTTGGATGTCTTATATTTCTTGCTTTTGTCTAATTGCTCTAGCTAGAACTTCCAGTACTATGTTAAATAACAGTGGTGAAAGTGAGCATTCTTGTCTTGTTCCACATCTTAGAGAAAAGGCTTTTGGGCTTTCCTGTTCAGTATGATGCTAACTGTGGGTCTGTCTATATGACTTTTATTGTTTTGAGGTATGTTCTTTCTATACCCAGTTCTTTGAGAGTTTTTATCATGAAGGAATGTTGAGTTTTATTGAATGCTTTTTCAACATCTAATGAAATGATGATATGCTTTTTGTTCTTCATTCTGTTGGTATGATGTATCACAATGATTGATTTGCATATATTGAACCATCTTATTTTAAATTGATGACAACATAACTCTGATTACAAAATGATAACAAACAGGGAAGCAAAGAGAAAACTAATAGAAACTCTACAGTTTAACTCTATCTCCCCTCCCACTTTTTACCTTTTTTTGTTTCTATTTACATCTTTTTATACTATCGCTTAAAAAGTTGTTGTAGATATTATTTTTGATAAGTTTGTCTTTTAGTCTTCTTAGTTTACACACCACAATTACAGTGTTAGAATATTTGTATTTGTCTGTATACTTACTGTTACCAGTGAGTTTTTGTACCTTTAGATGATTTCTTATTTTTCATTAATGTCCTTCTCTTTCAGATTGAAGAACCCTCTTTATAATTTCTTATAGGACAGGTCTGGTATTGACAAAATCCCACTGCTTTTGTTTGTCTATGAAAGTCTTTATTTCTTCTTCATGTTTGAAGGCTATTTTCACTGGATATAATATTCTTTGATAAAAGATAAAGGTTATTTTCCTTCTTCACTTTGACTATATCATGCCAATCTCTCCTGGCTTACAGGTTTCCACTGAGCCGTCTGTGGCCACACATATTGGAGCTCCTTTATATGTTGTTTCCTTTCTCTTGCTGCTTTTAGATCCTTTATTTATCCTTGATCTTTGGGAGTTACATCATTAAATACCTTATCATAGTTTTATTTGGGTTAAATATCCTTGGTGTTCTATGCCCTTCTTGTATCTCTGAATATTGATATCTTTCTTTAGGTTTGGAAAGTTCTGTGTTATTGTTTCTTCGAATAAACTTTCTGCCCCAATCTGTTTCTCTACCTTGCCTTTAAAATCTATAACCCTTAGATTTGTTTTTTGAGGATATTTTCCAGATCTAATCGATATGCTTCACGTCATTTCCTTTTTTCTTTTTCCTTTCTTCTTCTCTGCGTATCTTCATACAGCCTGTCTTAAAACTCACGAATTCTTTCTTCTGCTTAATTCTGCTGTTGATAAACTATGATGCATTTTTTAGTTTCTCAATTGAATTTTTCAGTTCTAGAATTTTTCCTTGATTTTCAAAAAATATTTCAATCTCTTTGTTAAATTTCTCTAATAGAACTCTGAATTCCTTTCCTGTGTTATATTGAGTTCACCGAGCTCCCTCAAAATAGCTACTTCGAATTCTCTGTCTGAAAGATCACATATCTCTGTCACTCTGGGATTGGTCACTGGTTCCTAATTTAGTTCGTGTATTGAGCTCATGTTTTCTGGATGGTCTTGATACTTCTGGAAGTTCATCAATGTCTGGGCTTGTTTGTACCCATCCTTCTTGAGAAGATTCTCCAGGTATTCAAAGGAAATTGAGTATTGTGATCTAAGTCTTTGGTCACTGCACCCATATTGTACTGGGTGCACCCCAAACCTGATAATGCTGCAAATCTTGCAGACTTGTACCACCTTAATGGGCTCAGGTAAGATACAAGATTATTTTCTGTATTACCAGGCAGAGTATCTTGTTCTCCTCCCTTACTTTCTCCCAAACTGCAGGAAGCTCTTTTTCCATGTTGTGCTGCCTAGCATTGGGGGTGAGGTGATACAAAAACTCTCCTCGTCACCCTAGCTGTTGTTTTACTGGGAAGTGTACACCTCAAGTCACTGGCTCTGAGCTCAGCACAGCACCAGTACTTGCCCAAGGACTGCAGCCCTTGTAGTCTGACTGCCTTTCAAATGTATTCAAGACCCCATGCCACTTTAGTCAGCCAGTAGTGGAACTAGCTGGAGCTCAGGCCCCTACTCCTGGGGCGGAAGTTTCCCTTCTGACTGAGGCTGTTTTGAATGTTCCCTCCATGGGCACTGGCAGAATGTTGCCATGTGTAATATGTATTCCACTGTGAAAGGGTAGAACGAAGTTCCAATGCAAATTCCCACAATAACTTCACTTTCCCTCCCCCAAGTACTCAATATACTCTCTCCATGGCACTGCTGGGGTTGAGGAGAGGTGGTGTTGGCAATGCAAGACTGTCTTTCCCACTCTCTTCAATGTCTGTTATTTCGATACAATGTTAAAACCAAGCACTATAATCACTCATCTGATTTTTGTCCTTATAAAGTTGCTTTCTTGCATGGATAGTTGTGCAATTTGGTGTTCCTTTACGAGGGGTATGGTGGGGGGAATTTCTGGAGAGTTCTATTTGGCCATCTTGTTCTGCCTTCCTTAAATTCTTCATTTAAAAGAAGTAAGGTTCTTGATTGATCTAGAAAAGGGAAAATGCTATTTTCTCCTTCTCACCCATTCTGGAATATATTCTGACCATAAAAAAATTGCCACGGCTCATGCCTGTAATCCCAGCACTTTAGGAGGCCGACGCGGGTGGATCACGAGGTCAGGAGATCGAGACCATTCTGGCTAACATGATGAAACCCCGCCTCTACTAAAAATAAATACAAAAAAATTAGCCAGGCATGGTGGTGGGCGCCTGCAGTCCCAGATATTCCGGAGGCTGAGGCAAGAAAATGGCGTGAACCTGGGAGGCGGAGCTTGCAGTGAGCCAAGATCACGCCACTGCACTCCAGCCTGGGCGACAGAGAGAGACTCCGTCTCAATAAAAAAAAAAAAAAAAAAATTGCTACCATTTTAATATAGCAATAGAGCAGATAGATACTTCAAATTTATAAATTGCACATGTGAACTGGGTCTCTTTTATTTAATAATAAATGGACAAGGTAAATGGGAAATCATACACTTATTTACTTATTTACTAAGTACGTATAAAATGACTTCTCTTTCTAAGATGCTATAGTATATTAGGCAGGAGAATTTCCCAGATCTTACTATATTCAAAGCATAAGTGATATGCAATTGTGATACATGTTTAGTTCTATTTGTAAATAAAGAAATTTTTATTTATTTTTTGATATCAGATAAAAAGTAGTCCTTTTGCTATTAGTGTTAGGTTTATTAAGGGAAGATTAAGAAATTACTATAAATAACATATGTCTACAGGCTTACCATATTATCTCCAATCTCTTTATTTTGTATGAGTGCTAGAAAAATGGGATTTATGACAAAGCATATAAAGAGAAAGTCCTCTCTAAAAAATTAAATTTAAGAAAATAAACACTAGTCATTTTGTTTATTTAGAATCTCTTAAAGTATGTTTCTTGGAAAACTTCTTCCCACAAGAATAATGGATAGTTCAAGAAAAAATGTTTATATGATCAAATCAGTTTGGGAAATGCTATATGTTATAAACTCTCTTTTGGAAATTCACAATACACATGCACAAGTTAAAGGGTCTGAAGACCCTTTTAAGTTAAAAAAAAAATTGTTTAGCCCAGTGTTTCCCAAATTTTGGATAGCACAAAGACATGTTAGCAAAGAATGTGATCTCTTATAATTCAAAATACAAGATTTTTAAAGATAGTCAAGTGGCATCAGCTAAAGATGAATATGATCTTCATATATACCCCAAATCTCTGTCTCTTCTGCTCGTAGTGTGTAAAAGGTGTCCTGTTTCTGTTTAAAGGCTTGCTATCCCACTTGACTCTGCTTATCACCTAGTTTAACTTTCTCAATGACCTCATTCCTGCATCATCAATTTTTTGTTGATATTTTTCTTTATTGAGATGCTGGTCCACTGACTATGAAAACAACCTTTTTTAACTCCCTTTTGGGAAAAGATTACTTGAAAAATGTCAAGTTATCACCTATTTCTTTGCTGCCCATTAGGGCAAAATTCTTGGAAGTCTGTACTTGATCTATCTTCTTGATGATGTTCCAATGTGTTTTCAAACACCTTCCAGTCTGCCTTTCCTCCACACCGCTCCTCTAAGATTGTTCTTGTCAAAATCTCAAAAAAGTCCATGTTGGCAAATTCAGAGAGCCTTTTTCAATTCTTCTCTTACTTCGTATTCAGTAGCATCCACATAAGTGGCCACTCATTCCTTGAAATTTTATCCTTTACTTCTGAGAGATCACACCTTCTGTTTTTCGTTTTTGTTGTTGTTGTTGTTGTTGTTGTTTTACCGTATCCCACTTCAATCTACTTCGATGACTTCACTGTATTCACCAGACTTCAAAAAGTTAGAATTCCCCAGGCTCAATTCACGTTATTTTTGTTTTTCTAAGCTGTTTCTAGATAATCTCATTAGCTTCCATAGCGTTAAATAACATGATATGAATAGATTTTGATTGCCAAATGTATAGCTCTAGTTCTTCATCGGTTCTGAGCTCTAAATTCTTAGAGCTAGCTGTCTGTTGACATTTTACTGTATACACTGCATGCATCTTAAAAGTAACAAGTCCAAAAGGGAACTCTCACTTTCCCACCTCATCTGTTTCTGTTTCACCTATAGCAATAAACAGCACCATGCTCTACCTAAATACTGCAGTCATCATCATTCCCTCTTTCCCTTATCCCTTAGATTTAATTCATGAACAAGACCTGTCAATTTTTCCCTCAAATATTATCTTGGATACATATCCACTTCTCAAATATCCATTTCTTCAAATATTTATATTGGATAAATATCCATTTCTTGACATCCCCATTTCTACCATTCTAGTTCAAGCTGGCATCTAGTCTTGCCTGGACTAGTGCAATATCCTTCTAACTGATCTCTTTGTTTCTTTTCTTGTTTCACCCCAATCAACACTGCCCTCAGTATATGAGTGACTTTTAAAAAAACGTTATCTGATTGATTGACTCATTTCATACCTCATTGCTTAAAAGCCTTCAATGGCTTCCTAAAGAACTTGGAATAAAACACAATGGGCAAGCTCTTCTTTGTGTCTACCTCAGCTTGATCCATTTGCCCCATTTCTCTGTGCTCGGCATTTCTGGTTTCTTTCCTCTTCTTGTCTACCTCAGCTTGATCCATTTGCCCCATTTCTCTGTGCTTGGCATTTCTGGTTTCTTTTCTCTTCTCGTAAACATGATCAGTTCTTTTTCTCCTCAGAATCTTTGTCCCTGATTTTTTCCTCTACCTGAATTGCTCTTTCCCCTATTTTTCCTACAGTCTACCTTTCTTCTTTCATATGTCAACTCAAGCCACCTCAGTCTGTGTCAGTCCTACCTAAAGTTGCCAGCACACACATCAGATTCTATATTCTCCAAGTTTTATTTCCTTCAAAACATTTAAAACGATATATATTGATTTTGCTTATTATTGAGGAGCGATGATGAGTTAGGCTGGGCAGTAACTGGGCATTGTTTTCTCTCTAAACATGCTCCACATACACCCCATACATATCACTGAGGTCAGAGGTATTTGTGGTCTAGTTGACCAGTGTTACCCAAATGCCCAGAGCTGTACTAGCACAAAAAAACCTGCTGAATTAGTACTTGTTGGATAAATTAATGAATAATCTTCATTATAAACAAATAAAGACTCTTATTTTTCAATATCAACCCAGAAGTTCTAATCCTTGTGCATTTTGATGGGAAGTAAATCTAAGGAGGTGAGTCCATGTAACAATATAGTCTAGATTACAATAAGAAACCTAGTTAAAAGTAAAATGTGGATCTTCTAAGGTGATATATATCCCTAGCACACGGGAAGTATGGGTATGGAAAAAAATTCACCACCAATTTTTGCAGGTTATTTCAGACAACAGTCACACCTCGCTGTATCCATATTTCCTTCTCAGGCCACAAATACTAATATCTTAAATTAAAAATCCTGGGTTCCAAGGTTATTTTTCTTCTCTGCTCATCTTTTTCACAGAAAATTTTTTCACTAAGATGTAATTGAGAGATTGGCCACTTGAGGGCACTTTAGCTCCTTTATAAACGCTCCGAAAAAAAAAGCCAGCTTCCTTTCAGAGAGGCAAAAATCACTTTCCCTAATATTATATCCCTGATTCTGACACTTAAATCTCAAATTCCTAAAATTCAAATCAGCTACTACTAATTCAAGATACCAACATTACTCACTCATGGCATTATCTTTTTCAACTTTCTTATCACAACTCTGTCTTCTGTCTGCTCGCTCATGAAGAGAACACAGCACTATCCATTTTAGGCTAATGATCAACAACTAGGGTGAATACTAGAATCATGTGGAAGAATTATCAAAATATGCCTTTTTGAGCCCCACTCTGATCCACTCAGATGCACTAAATCACAACCATCAAAGACGTAACATCAGTGTAAGAGTTTTTTTTAAAAAGCTTCCCAGGTGCTTCTGATACATAACTTGGATGAGAACAAGGGACAGGGCCAAGGTTTCCAACCAGCCATGTAAATAATAATAATAATAATAATAATAATAATAAATCCATACAACTCCTTCTGCTTACCCACAGAATCTGAGCACAAAGTAAAAAAGTATTTACTCCATTCCTGGGTTCTTATTCTTCCTAGATTCCTGGTTGCTTTTTGTTGTTCCAGCTCCCTGTAAAGGAAAGAATTATATCCCCATTTCCACCTTCACCACCTCATTTTAAGCAGCTCTGCGTTGCTCACATTCGCTTTCTAGAGTAATATGCTCAGCTGTGGTGGCACAGAGAAGGAAACTGGCCTAAATTTTGTCATAGGCAGCTAGAAAATATGAAAAAGTAGATTGTGATACCTGGACAATTTTCATGTTATTCCAACTGCGAGGGTGAGCTCTTCAAAAGCATAATGATAAAATAGCCTGTCTTTCATTGGACTCCTCAGAAAAGCACATCTGCAAACCATCAGGAAAAAAAAGTAACCACTTCATCTCTTTACCTCCTTTACCAGCATGGTCTCCCACCTTTGCTAACAGGTACTAAAAACTGTCTCTAACTTAAACAAGAAGAGACGTTTTCTAGGAAGAATCCAGAGTGGTTCTGATATAGGAGTTAAGAAGAAATCACTGAGGCAAATAGTGAGGGTACTGGAGTCTTTGGTAAGGTTTTGCTTTTAATGAAAAGCAGCCCCAAATCATTTTCTTTTCTAACAAAAATCAGCCTGTGAATTCGAGCTGCAGGCATAGATGCCAGCAGTTGTGCCATTCGTGTTCAAAATGGCGGCTTCATCTTCTCTTCTTTTTTGCCAGCCAATGTACAGTAAGGAGCAGCCAACATGGCGCTGGTCAAAATGGAAAGGACATTTGCATAACAAGGTTAGGGCGGGGTGACCAGCCTTCCCTGCCCACTTCATAAATGTCACACCTGATCAAACCAATCTGTGGGCCCTACGTACATCAGACACCTCCTCCTCAAGCCTGCCTATAAATCCAGCAAACTGCCACGGTTTGGCCTTTTCCCCTCGGAAGCCCCTCTCTCTCTCACTAGAAAAAGAACTGTTCTTTCTTTCTTCCGTCTATTAAACCTTCGCTCCTAAAATCCTCATGTGTGTCTATGTCCTAAATT
Source organism: Pan troglodytes (assembly GCF_028858775.2). Lineage (NCBI taxonomy): Eukaryota > Metazoa > Chordata > Mammalia > Primates > Hominidae > Pan > Pan troglodytes. The sequence goes on along the minus strand of NC_072398.2, from coordinate 56,693,220 downwards.
TTCTTGGTGTGAGACAGTGAACTGCGGGTATTTACCCCAGATAACGAAGCTTCAGTTTCAAGATGGAAAATGTTGTGAACAATTGCATCTCAGAAAAGACAAGAACCAGGGCACCTCTGGGAATCTCTGCAGGCATCGTGGCATTCCCTTAAAGCATATGACTGCCCCAAGGACTGCCATCTAAATTTTTCTATCTGACTACCTTCAGTTCTGAGGCTTCCTCTGTCAAGGTTCTCATTCCCAAGGTAAGAAGTCAGACGGCCTGATGAGGATCCGGTATCCTTCTGAAGTGGAAGGACAGTGTCTGGTGAGCAGGTGTCATGGAGGGCCAGTGGCATGTGCCTGTTGGGAGGGGTGCTATGTGAGTCAAGCTGCACAGACAAGAATAGCATCTACTGTTTTGGCATCTTTCCTTACCACTACATGATGTTTCTCTGCTCTGAGGAGATCACACACCTTGATTTCTCCAAGTATGCTGGCTACAGTCACATTCCAGTGCCAGCAATGCCATTAGCTCCCTTTTTCAGGCCGAATCATATGTATTAGAGAATATATTTATTATTCCCGCAAGAATATGAGATGCAGGAGGGCTGTACATCGATTCTGCATATTTTTATCTCAAGCCTAGGAGGACAGCTCACTCAGGAGACAACTGGAGAGCAGCACCTTCAATTCACTTTTCTTGGAATCTAGGTTGTATCCTGATAAGAAGCATGTGAAAAAAAAAATGTGTGTGTGCGTGTTGGTTGGGGTTGAGGGAGAGATGTTCAACACTAACATAGAATTAATGAATTAATGATAACATAGTGTAGTCATATTGAGATAGTGAGATGTGCTGCACTTTGGAATAAGAGAGACATAGGTTCCTATCCTGTTTATTTAGCAGATTATTTAACTTGCCGGTGCATCTATTTCTTCCTCTATGAAATGGAGAAACAATCCTATGAATCTCTATGAGGACTAAATTGGATAACGCGTTATGCTGGGTGTGGTTGACTGGCTCCCAGCAGCCAACCCCACCCGTTTCCATGTTCCTTTTTTGTACATAGGAGCCGAGGAGATAAACGCTACATTTAGCAGACTCCTTGGCAGCAAGGGCTCTGGGTGTGAATTGTGTCTGCCAACCAGAGGGAGAAGTTGGACGCGAACGCTTGGCTGTTCCTGCTGGCTAGCAACGTGGTAGGAACAGGTTTCTGTGCAACAGAGTTTGCATGCGTATTTCAGACTTTTCAGTGTTTTGAGATTTGTGACATCACTGCAGTAATGACCTCAGAGCGGGCACTCCTAATGGGTCAGTTGCACATTGTTTTGGCAGTCATCCCACAATATCCACTCAAAAACCGACTTCTCTGGCCCTCCCACTGATTGTCAGGATCTCTCTTGCAGTATTAACCCACTTCTGTTTTCAGTCTCTAGAGTGGTTTGTTTCCTATTCTGAGCAATGACTAATATAGACATACAAAGTGCTGAACAGAGCACCTTTCTGTGGCACTAAAAAATGCTTGATAAATATAGCTATTAATATTATTATTATTATCTGGTATTTGACCTTAATCAAGTTGCTTAACCGCACTAAGCCTGAATTTTCTTATCTATAAAACAGGGACCTTCTTAAGGAACTGCTGTACAGATAAAATAACATAATGTATGAAAAGAGCTTAGCACAGAGAGTAGGTGCCCAGTAAATTTTGTGTATAATTATATATTCCTTTTATTCATTTTCATTTTTTCAACATATAAATTATTTTATTAGTCGTTTAGCTTAATCCACACATAGTATAACACTATAACAGCATCAAACTGTTGTATGCCAATGTCTATGTTATTGACATGTAGTAGATTTCTAAATGATTTAGAAATGTGTTATACAAGAAGCCAGGTTAAACTTAAATAATGAGAGTTTCTGCAAAACTAATCGACTGACTCTTACCTCTGGTAATTTTTCCTTAGACTTTATTCTGCAATCACTAGAGGGCAGACAAATACAGTGAATAATCAGTACCAGCTAAAGCAGTAAATTCTTAATGAGCTTTCTGAATATGGGTAGAAACCGTTATTTTTCAAACATGAAAATAGAAGAACAATGATACTTCCTATGTAAGGACACAAATATCAGTTAAAAGTTTATAAGTTTATTTTAACTTCATTGTTATATAAAATTAGTAAGCACAATTTTCTACCTCATACTTATGTAAATTTTAAAGTAAAATCATTCAACAACACATACATTAATTTTTAAAATTAACAAGATAATTAAATGATATATATTCATTAGAACAGAGAGAGAAGGTAGCATAGTAAGAGGATCATGGATCTGGGAAAACAAAGACCCAAACTCCAAATGGGTCATTTTACCTATTAGTTGTTGTAGGCACAGTGCTTTGGGCCGACAAACTTTCAAGATGCTAGAAAAATGTTTGAAACTTGTAAAATAATTGATTCCAGACTTTGAAATGAACACTTTTTATTTACACACACACATGCACATATATGCACACAACCTAACGAGCAATATTCCCAAAACAGTAAGAACATGTTGGAATCTTGATTGAATGGTAATAAATGATTATCATAGAACTGCCCTCTTTGCAACATTGGGTCTTACAACCTATGAATATAGTACGTCCTTCTGTTTCTTTGTTTATTTGAGTCTTATTTTAATTCTTTTAAATGATATTTTACACTTTTCTATGCAGAGTTCTTGAACATATTTAGAGTTAGGTGTGTAAATATTTTTATACTATTTTAAATAATATCCTAATTTTAATTTCTAACTCTGTTACTGTTACATATAAATACAATTTCTGTACATGGCTGAAGTTATCTAACTTGCTAAATTCTTTTATTAATTGATATTAACTATGTGTAGAATCTCTTGAATTTTCCATATATATGATCCTCTGTTCTGCAAATAATATCAATTTTCTTACTTTGCTATATTTTTATTTTTATTTCTTCTTCCTACTGCATTGCTACATATCCTCCAGTATATGAAGAATTAAATTAATGACAGTAGTCTCCTAGCCTTTTTATTGAAATAGATGGAGAACTTATTTATAATTATACATAATATTTGTTAAAGGTTTTATCAATTTTATTAATATTTTAAATTTAGCAACTTTGATGATGCCTTTGTTTATGTGTTTGTTCTACTCCTTTTTTTCTGCTATGTTGTTTTTGTTTCTATTATAGCCTTTGGATTGAATTTGCTCTTTTTTTTCCTACATTCAACACCATGAAATGGAGGTTTAGTTGATTGATTTTTAGACTTTCCTGTAAAATATAGACATATAGGATTTTCAATTTAAATTTCTCTTTGAACTCATCTTTAATACAGTCCCACAAATTCTACATGTTGTACTTTTATTATGTATTTCATGATATTCCTAATTTTCATTGTGATTTCTTCTCTCATAGTTTTTATATAAACACATTTTTTAATTTTCAAGTATACAGGCTGTTTCCAGTTTGGTTTTCTTTTTTGTGGTCTGGTTTACTTTATTTTTACTGTGGTCAGAGAACACACTGTTATTTTAAATGCACTGAAATTTATAGATGGTTTATGTGTGATAGAGGGATATGAATTTTGCAGTTTCAAAGTTTGTCTTACCATTAGGGGAAGCTGCTTTGAAATCTTCCCATATCACTGTGTATTTAATTATTTCTCAATCTAGTTGTGCTCATTTTTATACTTATATATGTCATATAGTTTGTCCATTCCAAATTAGAATTTATATTGCCACTTGCTAAATTAAACTTCTTGTAATTATGAAGTAGTCTACTTAATCTCTAGTGATATGTATTGCCTTATAGTCTATTTTGTCTGATATTAATGTGTTTATACAGCATATCTTGATAAATATAACCTTGTTTTGTAGAAGTTGTTGGTGAAGCAGGACAGATCAGTTATAAAATTGGTACGCATAAGTATAAAAACTGGGTTGAAAATAATAAATTATAATTATTCTACCTGAAGTCCCAGCATCTTCATTCTGAAATTAAATTATTTAGTAATTTTTCAATATTATATAGATGAAAATCATCCTTCTATGTCCTTAGACTGTGCCTTTTCTAGTCTTCCATATCTGTTCTCTTCCTTGGTGTGTAATGTTTCACCTCAAAACACGTTTGATGCACTTCCTACTGATATGGACAGGAGATAGGGAAATACTGAGTAGAAGAGGGCAGTTCCGCAGCAAAGGCTTCACCCTTAAGCCTGGATACCCACAGCCCTAAGTGGGAACAGTCATTTCTGTCTTTGTACCCAAAAAGCTGCCTTTTGGCCCGCCATGCCCCTCTATCCTGTACCCATAAAAACTCCGAACCCTAGGCTCCAGAAGCAGACAAGCAGACAAAGAGACAAGGAGATAAAAAGACAAACAGTGGAACAGCACAGCAGAGAAAACAAAGAGAAGGAATTGCTGAACACTGAGAGGAATCTGGCTGGGGATGGTGTAAGAGGAGCTCAGCTGCTGGATGGCCAAACTCCCAGGTCAGGTCATTTTTCCACTCCATCCCCCTTCTAGCTCCCCATCCATCCTGCTGAGAGCCACCTCCACCACTCAATAAAACCCCACATTCATGGCTTGTGAAGGCTCAATTCTCCTGGGATGCTGGGCAAAAGCTTGGGATACAGAAAGCTGTCACATTGGCCCTCTGCCCTTCTGTAAAGGCAGAGGGACCATTGAGCTGGTAACACTTAAGCCATCTGCAGATGGCAAGGCAAAAATAGCTGGAGGCACCCACCCACGGTACTGGAGCCCAAAGCACTCACCCCGGCTCCTACACATGCCCATCTGCATGCTCCCCCTCTTGTCAGGGGTTTAAGCAGTGAACAGTGGTGGCAATGGAACAGGCGAGCCACACCCGTGATGCAAGTACTGTGAGGGGGATCAGGGAACTCTCCCATTTCACTACCAATCTAGCTTTGGGACTCTCCATGGCAGGGCTACATCTGGTCTAGCCCTTCCTCTGCAGTCAACAGAATACACTTGACCCATCATTTAGTCTGCTTCTGAAAACTTATGCGGTCTATGAAGTTTCTCCTCACAACTGTAAGTATTATTTATCTTTCTATGTGTTCTAATTTAGGAATGGTCAGGGTTCTAAATATATATATATATGTGTGTGTGTGTGTGTGTGTGTGTGTGTGTGTATGTGTGTGTGTGTATTTTCGAGACGGAGTCTCACTCTGTCGCCCAGGCTGGAGTGCAGTGGCATAATCTCAGCTCACTGCAACCTTCACCTCCCAGGTTCAAGCGATTCTCCTGCCTCAGCCTCCTGAGTAGCTAGGACTACAGGCGCCTGCCACCACAATATTTTTTTTTCATGTTTCTTTCATTTTTTTTTATTATTATACTTTAAGTTTTAGGGTACATGTGCACAATGTGCAGGTTAGTTACATATGTATACATGTGCCATGCTGGTGTGCTGCACCCATTAACTCGTCATTTAGCATTAGGTATATCTCCTAATGCTATCCCTCCCCCCGCCCCCCACCCCACAACAGTCCCCAGAGTGTGATGTTCCCCTTCCTGTGTCCATGTGTTCTCATTGTTCAATTCCCATCTATGAGTGAGAACATGCGGTGTTTGGTTTTTTGTCCTTGCGATAGTTTACTGAGAATGATGATTTCAAATTTCATCCATGTCCCTACAAAGGACATGAACTCATCCTTTTTTATGGCTGCATAGTATTCCATGGTGTATATGTGCCACATTTTCTTAATCCAGTCTATCGTTGTTGGATATTTGGGTTGGTTCCAAGTCTTTGCTATTGTGAATAGTGCTGCAATAAACATACATGTGCATGTGTCTTTATAGCAGCATGATTTATAGTCCTTTGGGTATACACCCAGTAATGGGATGGCTGGGTCAAATGGTATTTCTAGTTCTAGATCCCTGAGGAATTGCCACACTGACTTCCACAATGGTTGAACTAGTTTACAGTCCCACCAACAGTGTAAAAGTGTTCCTATTTCTCCACATCCTCTCCAGAACCTGTTTCCTGACTTTTTAATGATTGCCATTCTAACTGGTGTGAGATGGTATCTCATTGTGGTTTTGATTTGCATTTCTCTGATGGCCAGTGATGACGAGCATTTTTTCATGTGTCTTTTGGCTGCATAAATGTCTTCTTTTGAGAAGTGTCTGTTCATATCCTTTGCCCACTTTTTGATGAGGTTGTTTGTTTTTTTCTTGTAAATTTGTTTGAGTTCATTGTAGATTCTGGATATTAGCCCTTTGTCAGATGAGTAGGTTGCAAAAATTCTCTCCCATTCTGTAGGTTGCCTGTTCACTCTGATGGTAGTTTCTTTTGCTGTGCAGAAGCTCTTTAGTTTAATGAGATCCCATTTGTCAATTTTGGCTTTTGTTGCCATTGCTTTTGGTGTTTTAGACATGAAGTCCTTGCCCATGCCTATGTCCTGAATGGTAATGCCTAGGTTTTCTTCTAGGGTTTTTATGGTTTTAGGTCTAACGTTTAAGTCTTTAATCCATCTTGAATTAATTTTTGTATAAGGTGTAAGGAACGGATCCAGTTTCAGCTTTCTCCATATGGCTAGCCAGTTTTCCCAGCACCATTTATTAAATAGGGAATCCTTTCCCCATTGCTTTTTTTCCCCAGGTTTATCAAAGATCAGATAGTTGTAGATATGCGGTGTTATTTCTGAGGGCTCTGTTCTGTTCCATTGATCTATATCTCTGTTTTGGTACCAGTACCATGCTGTTTTGGTTACCGTAGCCTTGTAGTATAGTTTGAAGTCAGGTAGTGTGATGCCTCCAGCTTTGTTCTTTGGGCTTAGGATTGACTTGGCGATGTGGGCTCTTTTTTGGTTCCATATGAACTTTAAAGTAGTTTTTTTCCAATTCTGTGAAGAAAGTCATTAGTAGCTTGATGGGGATGGCATTGAATCCATAAATTACCTTGGGAAGTATGGCCATTTTCACGATATTGATTCTTCCTACCCATGAGCATGGAATGTTCTTCCATTGGTTTGTATCCTCTTTTATTTCACTGAGCAGTGGTTTGTAGTTCTCCTTGAAGAGGTCCTTCACGTCCCTTGTAAGTTGGATTCCTAAGTATTTTATTCTCTTTGAAGCAATTGTGAATGGGAGTTCACTCATGATTTGGCTCTCTGTCTGTTATTGGTGTATAAGAATGCTTGTGATTTTTGTACATTGATTTTGTATCCTGAGACTTTGCTGAAGTTGCTTATCAGCTTAAGGAGATTTTGGGCTGAGACAATGGGGTTTTCTAGATACACAATCCTGTTGTCTGCAAACAGGGACAATTTGACTTCCTCTTTTCCTAATTGAATACCCTTTATTTCCTTCTCCTGCCTAATTGCCCTGGCCAGAACTTCCAACACTATGTTGAATAGGAGTGGTGAGAGAGGGCATCCCTGTCTTGTGCCAGTTTTCAAAGGGAATGCTTCCAGTTTTTGCCCATTCAGTATGATATTGGCTGTGGGTTTGTCATAGATAGCTCTTATTATTTTGAGATACGTCCCATCAATACCTAATTTATTGAGAGTTTTTAGCATGAAGCATTGTTGAACTTTGTCAAAGGCCTTTTCTGCATCTATTGAGAAAATCATGCGGTTTTTGTCTTTGGTTCTGTTTATATGCTGGATTACATTTATTGATTTGCGTATATTGAACCAGCCTTGCATCCCAGGGATGAAGCCCACTTGATCATGGTGGATAAGCTTTTTGATGTGCTGCTGGACTTGGTTTGCCAGTATTTTATTGAGTATTTTTGCATCAATGTTCATCAAGGATATTGGCCTAAAATTCTCTTTTTTGGTTGTGTCTCTGCCCAACTTTGGTATCAGGATGATGCTGGCCTCATAAAATGAGTTAGGGAGGATTCCCTCTTTTTCTATTGATTGGAATAGTTTCAGAAGGAATGGTGCCAGTTCCTCCTTGTACCTCTGGCAGAATTTGGCTGTGAATCCATCTGGTCCTGGACTCTTTTTGGTTGGTAAGCTATTGATTATTGCCACAATTTCAGCTCCTGTTATTGGTCTATTCAGAGATTCAACTTCTTCCTAGTTTAGTCTTGGGAGAGTGTATGTGTCGAGGAATGTATCCATTTCTTCTAGATTTTCTAGTTTATTTGCATAGAGGTGTTTGTAGTATTCTCTGATGGTAGTTTGTATTTCTGTGGGATCGGTGGTGATGTCCCCTTTATCATTTTTTATTGCATCTATTTGATTCTTCTCTCTTTTTTCTTTATTAGTCTTGCTAGCGGTCTATCAATTTTGTTGATCCTTTCAATATTCAACATTCTTAAAGAAAAGAATTTTCAACCCAGAATTTCATATCCAGCCAAACTAAGCTTCATAAGTGAAGGAGAAATAAAATACTTCACAGACAAGCAAATGCTGAGAGATTTTGTCACCACCAGGCCTGCCCCAAAAGAGCTCCTGAAGGAAGCACTAAACATGGAAAGGCACAACCGGTACCAGCCGCTGCAAAATCATGCCAAAATGTAAAGACCATCGAGATTAGGAAGAAACTGCATCAACTAACGAGCAAAATAACCAGCTAACGTCATAATGACAGGATCAAATTCACACATAACAATATTAACTTTAAATGTAAATGGACTAAGTGTTCCAATTAAAAGACACAGACTGGCAAATTGGATAAAGAGTCAAGACCCATCAGTGTGCTGTATTCAGGAAACCCATCTCACGTGCAGAGACACACATAGGCTCAAAATAAAGGGATGGAGGAAGATCTACCAAGCAAATGGAAAACAAAAAAAGGCAGGGGTTGCAATCCTAGTCTCTGATAAAACAGACTTTAAACCAACAAAGATCAAAAGAGACAAAGAAGGCCATTACATAATGGTAAAGGGATCAATTCAACAACAAGAGCTAACTATCCTAAATATATATGCACCCAATAAAGGAGCACCCAGATTCATAAAGCAAGTCCTGAGTGACCTACAAAGAGACTTAGACTCCCACACAATAATAATGGGAGACTTTAACACCCCACTGTCAACATTAGACAGATCAACGAGACAGAAAGTTAACAAGGATACCCAGGAATTGAACTCAGCTCTGCACCAAGCGGACCTAATAGACATCTACAGAACTCTCCACCCCAAATCAACAGAATATACATTTTTTTCAGCACCACACCACACCTATTCCAAAATTGACCACATAGTTGGAAGTAAAGCTCTCCTCAGCAAATGTAAAAGAACAGAAATTATAACAAACTGTCTTTCAGACCACAGTGCAATCAAACTAGAACTCAGGATTAAGAAACTCACTCGAAACCGCTCAACTACATGGAAACTGAACAACCTGCTCCTGAATGACTACTGGGTACATGACGAAATGAAGGCAGAAATAAAGATGTTCTTTGAAACCAACGAGAACAAAGACACAACATACCAGAATCTCTGGGACACATTCAAAGCAGTGTGTAGAGGGAAATTTATAGCACTAAATACCCACAAGAGAAAGCAGGAAGGATCCAAAATTGACACCCTAACATCACAATTAAAAGAACTAGAAAAGCAAGAGCAAACACATTCAAAAGCTAGCAGAAGGCAAGAAATAACTAAAATCAGAGCAGAACTGAAGGAAATAGAGACAAAAAAAAAAAAACCCTTCAAAAAATTAATGAATCCAGGAGCTGGTTTTTTGAAAGGACCACCACAATATTTTTAAGAAATAATTCCACTATGTCTGCTTTCTGATCAATTCTCTTTGGTTAACAGGTTTGCATTGAAAGTTAAACAGTGATTTGAATTTACATTAGTGCCAATTTTGCTTCAATTTTATGGCGGCATTATTTGTACCCTGTTGAATGGTGAGATGAATTTTCTATTAATGCTAATTCGCCCCTGTCCCCATGAAAGTAAAACTAGATTAAATAAACTGTAATAATTTTCATAGAAAATAGTAGACTTATTATTTGGAGTGCGGTGTTTCCCCAGCCAAGCTCTTAAGATTGTGCAACATTTTACTTGGTTTTATTCCATGGTTTAGGCTGGCACTGACCCAACCAGTGCTCTTGAAAACACATGCTGAAGGTCACATTAGGGAAGAATATGAGTGGGTGAGTGAGTCAGTGCATGTCCACTAACTCCTCTAGAATAAACAAATATCTGTCTGACCAGGTATTAATCAACTTAGTAGGTGGAAAGCTTATTTAAAAAAAGAATTCCTTCTAGATGCCAGCAGAAAATAGGTTACCAAAGAACTGATTTGGTCAAAACTTTTCCTATAGAATTATTAAAGGTTAAAACACTTACTACATTCTAAATTAAAAGAATTATCTACTGCTAGAAGTTTCTGGAAGCCATATTCCTTAGGAACAACTCAAATGTTTGGCCTCAATGCAATTTATCAAAGTGTCTTTCCCCAAATCTCACTGTTACCAGAAAATTACACCATATTACTCATTCCTAAGGCAGATGAGGAATGTCATCCCATTATTGCCTTATATTTCCTAGAGTGAACTGACCAGTTGTATATTGGTAATTGCATAAATTCCTTGAGGGCAGGAACTATGCCTGGTGAAGTTATAGACATATCATACATATGTAATGAATATTTACTGAATTTTACATCATGACAAATTCTACCACAATTTCATGAGACCTTAAAAAACAAGTTTGCAAGAAAATATTTTATAATGGTAGTACATACTGAGACCATTTTAGAAGACTACTGTGTTACACAACACTGTTACCTAAGAGGAAAATAAATTGGCATGTAGTTATCCAAACTCAGTAATCATTTTTAGGGTAAATGATGAGATCACACTATATTAACATATTTATTAATGATGATCATAAAGCAATACTTCCACAAAAATAATCACCACAAACTTAGAGCGAAGTGACTATAAGGTGATTTACTAACAGATGCTCAATGAGGATCAAATAAATACAAGAAATTGTAAAATTTAAAATTGTGAGCATCCAAATGTTAGCATAAAATTCATTTTCCTTTCACATTTTATTTTGAAAGTTTTGAAATCAACAGAAAAGATGCAAAAATAATATAACATCCATAGACTCCTGTCTCAATTCCTCAATGTTAACCTTTTTTAATTTTATTTTTATTTTTATTATACTTTAAGTTCTAGGGTACATGTGCACAATGTGCAGGTTTGTTACATATGTATACATGTGCCATGTTGGTGTGCTGCATCCATTAACTCACCATTTACATTAGGTATACCTCCTAATGCTATCCCTCCCCGCTCCCACCACCCCATGACAGGCCCTGGTGTGTGATGTTCCCCTTCCTGTGTCCATGTGTTCTCATTGTTCAATTCCCACCTATAAGTGAGAACATACGGTGTTTGGTTTTTTGTCCTTGCGACAGTTTCCTGAGAATGATGGTTTCCAGCTTCATCCATGTCCCTACAAAGGACATTAACTCATCCTTTTTTATGGCTGCATAGTATTCCATGGTGTATATGTGCCACATTTTCTTAATCCAGTCTATCATTGATGGACATTTGGGTTGGTTCCAAGTCTTTCCTATATTTGATTTTCTTACAGTGTGTATGTTTTTGTGTGTGTGTGTTGAACCCTTTAACAATTATTTGCAGTTATTTATTATTATTTAACAATTATTTGCAGTTCATCCCTAAATACCAAAGTGTATATCTCCTAAGAAAAAAAGGCATTTTTCCTATATAACAATAATACAATGATCTCATTGAGGAAACAACATACAGTGTAATATAGAGTTCATTTTCAAATTTTCCCAATTATGCCAATAGTGTCCTTTGTATCTTTTGCTTCTTTCTTTCCTTCTTTCTTTCTTTCTTTTCTTTTTTTTTTTTTTTTTTTTTTTTTACAGAGTCTCATTCTGTTGCCCAGGCTGGAATTGCAGTGGTGCGACCTCGGCTCTCTGCACTTCCACCTCCTGGGTTCAAGTGATTCTCCTGCCTCAGCCTCTTGAGTAGCTGGTTTTACAGGCACACACCACCACACTTGGCTAATATTTGTATTTTTAGTAGAGACGGGCTTTTGCCATGTTGGCCAGGCTGGTCTTGAACTCCTGATCTCAAGTGATCTGCCCGCATCAGCCTCCCAAAGTGCTGAGATTGTAGGCATGAGCCACTGCACCCAGCCTCTTTTTATTTTTTTTAAGTTTTCCTAAGATTCAATCACTAATCACACACTGCAATTAGTTGCCTCTTTAGTCTCCTTTATCCTGGAAGAGTTTCCCAGACTCTTTTGTTTTTCATAGCATTGGCATATTTGAAGGCCCAGACCAGTTGTTTTCCAGAATAACAATTTGGATATTTTAGATGATCAGATAAAGTTTATGTAATCTGAACAAGAATGCTGTACAGATGAAAGTGTGTCTTTCCTGGTATATCCCAGAAGGGGCAACTGATATCAGCTTCTCACCTCCTACTTCCCTTCTATGTCCCCTGTAGGCAAATTGTGGTATTACCCATCTCCTGAACCCATCAGGGGCTTTATTTTCCTTGGCCTCTGATGATACAGCCTTCCCTTTAGAAAAACCTCTTTCCACTTTTTCTCTAACTTTTCAAGGCTTCCATTTGTTCACTGCTCAATTCAAATATCTCCCCTTACCATAAAATATTCTATACTGAGAATAGTATTCTATTCATATTCATATTTGCATACTATTCAAATAACAATATGAATAGTATTCTATTCATATTCATATTTGAATAGAATACTATTCATATTTGTATAGAATACTATTCAAATTGTTATTCTGGAAAACTGATCTGGGCCTTCAAACATGCCAATGTCCTATGTCTTGTCATCCTGCTAGCCTGCATGCCTGCTGGCCTATTCATAGCATAGATATTTTATGGTAAGGGGTGATATTTGAATTGATACTATACTCCCTCAAGTTGCATCATATCTCCCTCTTCAAACGTCTTTTAGTTTTTTAAATACACTATTATGAACTGAGTTAGGTTCCCTCAAAATTCACATGTTGAAGTTATAAAACTCAGAATGTGAATGCATTTAGAAATAGAGTCTGTAAAGCGATGATAATTAAAAATAAATAAGCAAAGTGGGCCCTAATATGACTAATGTCCAATCAGAAGAGAAAATTAGGGCATAAACATGTATAGAGGGAGGACCATGTGAATACACAAGGTGAAGACAAGGAGAGAGGCCTCTTAAGAAATCAACCTTGCTAACACCTTCATCTAAGGCTTCTAGCCTCCAGAATTGTGAGAAAATAAATTTCTATTGTGTAAGCCACCCAGTCTGTGGTATACTTTGTTACGGCAGCCCTAGCAAGCAAACGCATGCACTCAGTGCTTTAATCTAATGAATGACTTGGTAGTTACACTCGTATAGATACTAATGTTATAATTACCATATGCCTAGTGATCCTGCTGGCCTACCATCCCACTGACAGCAGCAACTATGGACCTAGAATTCCCCACATCAGGGTTTCATTTCCCACAGAGCTCATCAGGATCCTGTGCACTCAGTAAACAATAATTTGATGGTCCTTGATGGATGACTAAATTTAAATTACCTTAGGAAAAAAATCAATCCTATAATTAATTGCCCCATTGTTTATAAGAATTCATCCATGACACATGTTTTTAATTTACCCCTTACCCTCTGAGTGTCATGTAACTCTCCAGAGATTTTCTCTTCCTCTCTATAAAACTACTTCTTAAGTTTTTAATTCTTAAGGAAATTTTTAGAATTTAAGAAAGAAAAAAAAATCCAGTTTACTAAGTGCCTATTCTTTCTTCAAAACAGTTTTCTCTATTTTCTAAAAATATGTCAAGTTGACTTAAAATAATCATAATAAAAATGACAAAAATTAAGACAATAAAGAATATCATGTTATTTCAAGTAACTGTAGTATTTATTTGTATTACTTTGTACATAAATTTCCAGAGAAATCAAGGCTTTATAGCTGCACTCTGTTTGCATTGATACTTACCTCTGCTTTTAGTGTAGGAGACATTTTCCAGTGGTAAACACTGCTTTATATCTTCAGGCTCATTAATCCCCAGCATCAGTGTGCCTCATCACAGATGAGAAAATGCAGGAGGTTCCTGTTTGGGGCCTTGCTGTCATGGTTTCTTGTTGCTAGCAACACACAGAAGCATGACCAGCTGCTGCTGCTGCTGCTGCTGTTCCTGTTAGTCTGCTAACTAAATATGGGTGAATTTTTCTATGAGTCAGTATTTCTACACTGTCAATAACAATGTGTGTGTGTGTTTCAATTAAGGCCTGATTGTTAAGTCACTAAGGATCGACTGAATCCAATTCTAACATGAATAATCTTCAAAATTTGGCTTATGGTGTGCCATAGATGTCCAGCTAAACTGAATATAATCCTCAGGCATTAATTATGTTAAGAAAATTACTGCTGATTGAAGCTATCGTTCATGGATTAACTCACACTTAATAAAAAGCTATGTTCCTTTGATATCTTTTGAGGTTTATTCCAGATTTGGTGGGAGTAGGTAGAGGGATGTTCTGTGGTCTTGTAAAATTGAGAAGCATTAAGAAATACAAAATTAAACATATTCCAATAATACATAAAGTTTTAGAGACTAATTAATGTCAATTTGTATCATGACTCTCCTAAAAGGGAATAGAGAATTTTCTAATTCGAACACTCATTTGGAGTAACTTATGGCAACTACAGAAAATATGGTTTAAGACACACAGGAGTTCCATATGTATTTGCAAGTAATTTGAGATGCAGTATCATATGATGCAGAGTTAGAGGCAGAAGACCTGAATTCTTCTCTTACCTCTGTCAAGAATTAGCTGTGTGAACTTGGGAAGGCCTGGGGAAAGTCATTTTTATCCTATGTCTCATTTTTAAATTTGTAAAATGGAGATAAACTTATAAGGCTATTTTGAAAATTAAATTAATAAATGCATAGTGAAATTACTGTGTAAAATGAAAATCACTATATGAATATGAGTTGATATTCCATTTATAAGATGCCGCTTACATTTCCTTCAGGATTTATAGTACTTGCTGTCTCTGATTAAAAGTTGTCCTACTCTCTGGCTCTAAAATACTACAAAATGAAGCAATCTTCTATCTGATATAGTCGTCTAATTACAAGTCCAGGTCAAGCAAAATAAGACAATGCTTGAAAGTTTTTCTGATTTTTGAATTTAAAGAAATACTTTCAAATTAAGACTATAAATATAAATTTGCTTTTATTTTGAAACCATAGAATGATAAAATAAAAGTTATTAGGATGGTTACTTATGGCAAAAGACACAGGGACAGAAAATGGATGTCTCTGAATATGTGTGTGTGTGTGTGTGTATGTGTATTTACATAGACATGTATACATATGTGTATACATATATACACATACACACACACTTTGGAACCCTGTAAATGCTTTATGCTCTATGTAATCAAAAACTGTGATTATTTCAAAAATAAAAGCTAAGCAGTTGCTCAAAATTTTTTGAAGCAAAGGGATCTAATTGCATATCAAATTGTTGACAAAACCACACAGAGAAAAATTATTTTGAGTGACTTTAAAACACAGGTTTTTTTACTATCACTAGTGAGATATATCCCAAGTATAAAAATCTCCACAAAGAAATCACAAGCTTTATTCGGCAGCATTATTATTAATGATAATAATGTTTGTATTGTTATTTTGAAATTACTATATGTATATGGTATAAGATAAATAAGTATGTACAGGTAATTAGGAACCAAGAGTTTCAATATAAGAAAATTTGGGGAGAAAAGGTATAAAAGCAAAATAATAGAGGTATAGAATTATCAAGGTAGAACAACATAAATTAAGGCATGTAATTATATATTTAAATATAAATATTAACATGAACACATGATTTTTCCTTTTTCTAAAATATATAGACCTTGAATTTATTTTTAAAATATATAACTTGAATTTATTTTTTTAGATACATATTACATAACTACCTCTTCACTGAAAAGCTACAGAAGCAGTGGCAAACCAGTAGTAATGACCACCCCTGGGGCCCAGATTCAGGTCTCTAAACTTTAATTCTGTCCTGAGGGAAGTGATTGTTTCCAGGACTGGCTGGACAATATGTTGAATAAGTCTGGAACATCTTGTTGTGCTGAAAAGCAACAAAGCAATCAAGGATTACAGAGAACATGTCAAAGAGACAGAGAACCCAATTAGAGCAGCTCCCACTGGCGAAACTGTGGAACAGTTGGAGCAACAATAAAAATGACTGGAAAGGTCATATATATCTATAAGTTACTAATTATACAAAAACAAAACACACACACACATACACACTCATTGGTCACCTTTGATAATTACTAGAAAATTTCAAATACTGATTTTAAAAAGAGAAAGCATTATGGATTGTTTGTTCTGTCTTTCCTGTGTGTAGTGTATTTCGTGCTGTTTTCCCAAGGTAATTGTTCGGTATAAAATCCTGTTTTCTCAACTGAAGATGACTCAGAAGTCTACCAGAGCACCGAACTCTCTGTGGGGTCAGCTGAAGCCATTGCTGAAATTGTATCACAGGTCAATTCCTCCCTCTGCCCACTCCTGTTCCCAAGGGCCCTCCCTAGTCAGTATCCTGGATGCTAACCTCCATGACAGTTTGCTTCCCAAGAAATCTAACCTGTTGCAAGCAGTTATTGTCATGTGTGGTTTAAGAAAGCAAAACCTAAAATAGGGTTTTAGAGCTGAATTAACCTGCTCCAGAGCTGGCAATGAGGAGCCTACCGCTGATGGCAGGTGGAGCACAAATAGCCTCTGGCACAAGATACCAATGCAAATGGTAATATTTTCACTAGGTTGGTGCACTGCTGAAGAGAAATGCATTAGCTAGTGCAATGTGTCAGAAATTGTGAAACATGGGGGAGTAGTAATTATAAGGAGACTTGAGTGAGCTCAAGTAACACTCTGGGAAGAAAGATGAAAACTAAGACTGATTAATTTACAAATAAAAGTTAAGTGTAAAAGTCATAGGTCACCTTGGTCAGAGAGAGAGAGAGAGACTGGAGGAAGAGGAGTCATGTCTTTTCTCCTAAGGTGGGAAGGCAGACTGTACAGAAAAAGCTGATGACGAGGCCTATAAAAGTAGCAAAACTCCAAAAAAGATTAAACTTCCAACCAAGGCAGGTCTGCAACACCAACATCAGGTTTCTGTCTGGGAAAAAGTATGATCTTGACACATGAGGTAGGGAGAGCTAGGTTGGTATACCTGAACATCTTGAACTCTCTTCCAAAAAATATTGATCCCAAAAGCAATGCTTACTAAATGCCCTCCACTTACCTCCATCTCAATGTCTGCCTTTCAGGAAAATCAATCTGCAATAGTAACCCAATACCTAATGAAAATCTTCTCCATGGAAGAATTCTAGCTAATAAATGTAAAAAGATTATAGAATTAGTAAATCACCATTGGCAAACTGTAATGAAATTATCTGGCCTCTCATCACTATATAACAAGCAACACATTAACCTACTGATCCATCTTAATATCACTAAAAGTGAAACTCAATAATACGCCCCCTACATGCCCCTGATGCAATGAAAGATGCTATGTATAGCACCACCTATAAAGTATTTTTTCCAAAGTTGAAACTGAATCTAATCAAGTCTATAAATTGTCAACTTACAGGAAATATGGGTGATATAGATACAACCACCATACCTAGAGGTAGAAAAATAATAAACTAGTATCTTCAACAAATATATGACATCATTTTAAAAAGCCATTTAGAGACATATTAACTAAATACAATATGTGGTCTGTGTTTGGATCTTGATTCAAAAAACTGTAAAAAGACATGTTTTTAGATAAAAGAAGAAAATGGAACATTGGGCCAATTATCGGATGATGTGACATTATTTGTAAAATGTTGTTATTCGTGATGAAATACTGCTAAGCTAAGCCTTTTTAATAATTATCTATTAAAGACATATATTATAATATTTATAGGTGAAATTATGTAATATCTGTTATGTGGTTATAATAATCTAGAGAAAACTCATATATAAGATAGGGTATAGATAAATAAGAATGGGAAAATGTGATAATTGTTGAGCTGGGTGATGGGTAGATAGGAATTCATTATATTGTCAACTTTAGTACATGTTTAAAATGTTCCAAAATAAGTTTTTAATAATTATTTACATCTTTAATGTTACTCTACATATAATACCAAATCAAAAGATTGAGTTAAGAATTTATGAGGTAATTAAGTTTAAGAAATGTTAGGAATTTTAGGAAAATCTCTTCAGGGCATTAGCCTATGCAAAGAATTTATGACAAAGACCCCAAAAACAAATGCAAGAAAAACAAAAATAGATACATGGGACTTAACTAAACTAAAAAGCTTCTGGATAGCAAAAGAAATAACCAACAAAATAAATAGACTACCTATAGAACGGGGGAAAATATTTGCAAATTATGTCCCTGGCAAGGACTAATATCCAGAATTCACAAGGAACTCAAATAACTCAAGAAAAAAGCAAACCACCCCATTAAAAACTGGGCAAAGGACATGAACAGACATTTCTCAAAAGAAAAAATACAAATGGCCAACAAACTCATGAAAAAATGCTCAATATCACTAATCACCTGAGAAATGCAAATTAAAAACACATTAAAATATCATCTTACATCAGTCAGAATGGCTTCTATTAAAAAGTCAAAAAACAAAAGATGGTGTAGATGCGGGGATAAGGAAATGCTTATATACTGTTGGTGGGAATATAAATTAGTTCAACCTCTATAGAAAATAGTATGGAGGCCAGGCTTGGTGGCTCATGCCTATAATCCCAGCACTTTGGGGGGCTGAGGTGGGTGGATCACTTGAAATCAGGCATTTGAGACGAGCCTGGCCAATGTGGTGAAACCCCATCTCTACTAATATTTAAAAAAATAGCCAGGCATGGTGGTGCATGCCTGTAATCCCAGCTACTAGGGAGGCTGAAGCAGGAGAATCGCTGGAACCTGGGGGCCAGAGGTTGCAGCGAGCCAAGATCCCACCAGGTCTCAAACTCCTGGTCTCAAGTGATCCTCCCATCTTGGCCTCCCAAAGTTTTGGGATTACAGGCATTGACCACCACACCCAGTCTTGTAGCTTAAATATAAATATAAAAAGTGAAAGCTTAAAGGAAAAAATATATATGTGCTAAGCGAAGGGTGAGCACATGAAATTCGGTGTGGCTATATTAATATCAGATAAGAAATGCAAGCAAGGAAGGAGATAGATATTAAAAGAGACATTTGGTAATAATAAAAGGGACCATGCATCATGAAGATTTAACAATCATAAATGCATATGGATCTAATGACAGAATTCAAAATACGTGAAACAAAAATCATGGAAATAGAGGTACTAATAGACCAACAACTATAGTTGGGGATTATAAAATCTTTTTGTGCATAAAAGAACAAGTAGAGTTTTAAAAATAAGTATCAACATAGACAGTCTAAACCATACTCTCAACCAACTTGACTTAACTGACATTTATAAAACACTTTCAAGTGCACATGGAACTTTCAAGAGAGACCATGTGAAATACTATAAAATAAATTTCAGTAAATCCTAAAAACTTAAGACTTATAGAATGTTTTTTTGAGCACAATGGAATTAAACTATAAATCAGTAATAGTAAGTCTAAAAAAGCCTCCAAATATTTAAAAATGAAACAACAATCCTATAACAGAGATTATAAATAAATCATGTGGAAATTAGAAAATATTTTAGACCTGATAATAAAAATATAATATGTTGAAATTTATGGGATTCAGCTAAAAACGTAGTTAGGAGAAATGTTTAGCTTTAAATGGATACCAGAAGTTTTAAAAAATTTAAAATCAATTATTTAACCTTTCATCTAAATAAGCTAGGAAAAAAGACCGTATTAAAACCAAAGTAGAAGGAAATAATAAAAATTAAATCAGACCAATTAAATAGAAAACTAACAATAATTAGAGTCAAAAAGTGGTTCTTTGAAAACATTGATAAAATTGATTGATCTCTCTCAAGATTGACCATGAAAAAGACAGAAAATACAAGTTGTCAATAGCAGTAAAAAAAGGAGGAAATAGACATATATTGGCAGTAAACAGTATTATTTCTGTGTAGAGATCTTTTATATTTTGTGTTAGATTTATTGGTAGATATTTGATTTTTTCCATGCTATTATAGACAGTAGTACTGTTTATAATAAAATGTAATAAAATACTGTTTATAATAAAATCAAATATCTATTAATAAATCTAACAAGAATAGAAAAGATCTCTATACTGAAAATAATACCTTGCTGAGAAAAAATAAAGAACTAAATAAATAGATATTTTATATATGTAACATAGAAAATTTCTTATTGTTAATACATTTTTTCTACCCTAATTAACCTGTTCAACACAATCCCAATCAAAATCTCTGTATGCTTTTTAGAAGAAATTATGAAAGTGATTATAAAATTTATACAAAGTGCAAAGGATCTAGACTAGTCTGATTGATCTTAAAACACAAGAATAAAGTTGGGGACTTATACTACTCAATTTCAAAACTTAATAAAAGGTACTGTGATCATGACAGTTTAATATTGGCATAAGAACAAAGTTTAATATTGGTATAAGAACAAATAGTTCTTAATACAAAGGTACTGTGATCATGACAGATTAATATGGGCATAAGAACAAGTCCTCCAGCTACTGGACAAATATTTGAAAAATATTAAACTTTGATTTCTATCACAATCACATTCAGTACAAATGTTTGTATATTAAGATGAATCATAGACCTATTCATAAGGGCTGGAACTATCAAGCTTTTATGAAAAATGAAAAAATATATTTTTGTAACCTTAAGTTCGTGAGTTAAAATGTATCTCTGAAAAGGACATGTTCAAGTCCTAACCCCAAATATTTATAAATATTACCTTAGACGGAAATAGAGTCTTTTCAGATATAATTAGTTAAGTTAAAATGAGGTCATACTAGAGTATGGCAGGCCCTAATCCAATATGATTGGGATCCTTATAAGATGAAGAGAACGGACACAGACACACACAGGGGAGAATGTCTTATGAAGACGGAGGCAGAAATTACAATGGAATGCCAATGATTCCCAATAACCACTAACGTTACGAGAAGCACATGAAATGGATTCTCCCTCAGAACTTCCAAAATAAACTAACCCTGAAAACTCCTGGATTTCAGACTTGTAGCCTGCAGAACTACAAGAGAATAGTTTTGTTTTGGTAAGCCAGCCAGTTTACAGTGCTTTGTTACAGCACCTCTATAAAACTAATATGCTTTGGCAAAAATTTCTTAAACAGGATATGAAAAGCACCAAAGAAAAAATATATGTATTTCATAAATATACACTTCATAAAAGTTTTTGTTCATCAAAAGTTACCACGTAGAAAATAAATAGGCAAGGCAAAAACAGAAACACATATGACTAGCAAAAGATGTATATCCAGAATACACAAAGAACTCCTCTAAATCTAAAACTTTTTTAAATGAACAAATACTTGACCAGATATTGTATATTAAGATGAATCACAGACCTAATCATAAGAGCTTAAACTATCAAGCTTTTGCAAAAAAAATGGAAAAATGTATTCATACAAAAATGAATCTTCTTCATAAAGGAGGTATTAGTAAAAATGAGCATATGAAAAGTTGTTCACCATCATTATTCATCAGGTAAATGCAAATTAAAACCACAGTGATCTATATTTCAGACCCACTGTGATGGGTAAAATCAAATATTGCTGAGGATGGAGAGCACCTGCGCTTCTCATATATTGCTGCTGGAATTGTAAAATAGTAGAACTGCTTTAGATAACTATTTCATAGTGAATTATAAAAGCAAACACCTACTCTATGAGACAGCAATTTCATTCTAAAAAAAAATAAAACATTTGTTCATTAAGCAAATGTGTATATTCACAGAAGCTTAATTCATTACGCCAAAAACTGGAAACAACCTGTATCAGTTTTCTAGGATAGTCATAACAATGTACCACAGACTAGGATCCATAAACAACAGAAATTTATTTCCTCACAATTTTGAAAACTACAAGTCCCAGATCAAGATGTGAGCAGAGCTGGTTTCTTCCGAAGCCCTTTCTCCTTGAGTTGCAGATGGCTATCTTTTCCCTGTATGTTTACATGGTATTCCCCTAGTGTGTGCATGCAATGGTCAGTATGACATTAGGGCCTACCCTAATTACTTTATTTTAACCAAATTATCTCTTTAAAGACCCTGTCTCCAAATGCGTCCGGAATTGGTGGGTTCTTGGTCTCACTGACTTCAAGAATGAAGCCGTGGACCCTCGCAGTGAGTGTTACGGTTCTTAAAGGCGGTGTGTCTAGAGTTTGCTCCTTCTGTTGTTCGGATGTGTTTGGAGTTTCTTCCTTCAGGTTTGCGGTTTTGCCAGTTTCAGGAGTGAAGCTTCAGACCTTCGCGGTGAGTGGTACAGCTCTTAAGGCAGCGAGTTGTTCGTTCCTCCCGGTGGGTTCGTGGTCTCGCTGGCTTCAGGAGTGAAGCTGCAGACCTTCGAGGTGAGTGTTACAGCTCATAAAGGCAGTGTGGACCCAAAGAGTGAGCAGTAGCAAGATTTATTGCAAAGAGCAAAAGAAGAAAGCTTCCACAGTGTGGAAGGGGACCCCAGTGGGTTGCCACTGCTGGCCAGGGCAGCCTGCATTTATTCTCTTATTTGGCCCCACCCACATCCTCCTGATTGGTCCATTTTACAGAGAGCCGATTGGTCTGTTTTACAGAGAGCTGATTGGTCCGTTTACAATCCCTGAGCTAGCCACAAAAGTTCTCCACCTCCCCATTAGATTAGCTAGATACAGAGTGTCAATTGGTGTATTTACAAACCCTGAGCTAGACACAGAGTGCTGATTGGTGCATTTACAATCCCTTAGCTAGACAAAAAGGTTTTCCAAGTCCCCACCAGATTAACTAGATACAGAGTGTCGATTGGTGCATTCACAAACCCTGAGCTAGACACAGGGTGCTGATTGGTGTGTTTACAAACCTTGAGCTAGATACAGAGTGCTGATTGTTGTATTTACAATCCCTTAGCCAGACATAAAGGTTCTCCAAGTCCCCACCAGACTCAGGAGCCCAGCTGGCTTCACCCAGTGGATCCTGCACTGGGGCCACAGGTGGAGCTGCCTGCCAGTCCCACGCGGTGCTCCCGCACTCCTCAGCCCTTGGGCTGGGGACTGGCACTGTGGAGTAGGGAGCGGCACTATTGGGGAGGCTCAGGCTGCGCAGGACCCCATGGCGGTGGGGGGAGGCTCAGGCATGGTGGGCTGCAGGTCCCGAGCCCTGCCCCACTGCAGGGGCAGCTAAGGCCCAGCTAGAAGTCGAGCACAGCAGCTGCTGGCCCAGGTGCTAAGCCCCTCACTGCCCCGGGCCGGCGGGCCGGCTGGCAGCTCCAAATGCGGGGCCGCAGGGCCCGCGGAGCCCACGCCCACCCGGAACTCACGCTGGCCGGCAAGCGTCCTGCGCAGACCCGGTTCCCGCCGTCGCCTCTCCCTCCACACCTCCCTGCAAGCTGAGGGAGCCGGCTCCGGCCTTGGCCAGCCCAGAAAGGGGCTCCCACAGTGCAGCGGGGGGCTGAAGGGCTCTTCAAGCACGGCCAGAGTGGGTGCCAAGGCTGAGGAGGTGCCAAGAGTGAGCGAGGGCTGTGAGGGCTGCCAGCACACTGTCACCTCTCACAAATACTGTCACATTCTAAGGTACTGGGAGTTAGGACTTAAACAGAAGAATTTTCTGGGGATATGATTCAGCCCATAACACAACCCAAGAGACCACTAACTTCAGAATGGTCAGTCATCATGATGGTTAAATTTTATGTGACAAGTTAACTAGACTACCATGCCCAGGTGTTTAGTCAAACACCAGGCTAGATGTTGCCATGAAGGTATTTTATAGATGTGGTTAACATATATAATTAGTTGACTTTGAGTAAAGGAGGCAACCTACTCTAATGTGCATCTCCTTCAGCCAATCCTTGAATAGCTTAAAAGCAAAGGTTGAGATGTCCTGGAGAAAAAGGAATTCTGCTTCAAGACTGTACCATAGAAATCCTGCCTGAGTTTCCAGCTCACTAGTCTGCCCTGCATATTGCAGACTGAAGACAGGGACATCAACTGTTACTTGAGTTTCCAGTCTGCTGACCTACCCTATGGATTTATACTTTCCAAGCCCCTACAACTGACTGAACCAATTTCTTAAATCTTATTGGTTCTATTTCTCTGGAGAATTCTACATGTTATAGTCATGCATGGAAAACTACTGTCATAAAAAGGACCAAAATATTCATACATACGTACAACATGGATAATGCTCAGAAATGCTATACTGCGTGGAAAAAAAAAAGCCAGACAAAAAAAGGATGCATACTCCATCATCCCATTTATATGAAGCCCAAGAACAGGAAAAACTCATCTATGGTGATAGAAATAAGAAAATGGCTGTCTGGGGTAGATGAATGAGGATAGATATTGACTGAAAATAGACAAAAGGGACCTTCCTGGAGGGATGGAATTGTGCTATATCTTGTTTCCAGTGGTGTTTTCATGGATATGTACCTTTGTCAAAATTCAGAGACTTGAATAGTCAGGATCTATGCATTTCATTCTGTGTAAATTGTATCTTTACAAAACAATATGAAAAAATTACATATTACCTTAAATTTCAATTCTGTATATATATTTATTTCAAATATATTTCAAATATAAATTTTTCAAATGTTGAGTTTTTATTCACTGTAGATGTAGTTACACTGAATAAAACATATGTGGATGTTTAGGAGTGACTTAACATTAACTCTAACCTCCTAACCATTGTCTACATTCCTTTTCCTGGCCATCTTTCAGAGACTTGTTTAACCATTAGGGGGACCCCTCAGGTCATGCAGGCAGTGTGCGACTACTCTTATTAGACATCCAATTTCAGGTTGGTGATCAGTTCATCCCAATCAGGTTCAATGTAACTCAGTCAATATTTACAACAAACAGGAAACTTTAACTGGAGTGAACGTTATAATTAATCTCTTCGTTATTTTGGTACAGATTACAGTTAAAATGTAACACATTAATTATATTCATGTGTATCATGTGTTGTTAACTACTTAGCTCACTTAAATATCCATTTCCAAGCTGTACTATAAATTCCTCACAGGCTAAGATCATGTTTTAATATTTTTCTGTGTCTCCCAAAAAACTAAGACAGCCTGGATATATATATTTGGCAATTGGATTGATGAATAAATTCGGTGTGTTGTTTTGGCTTTGCCCGGGGAAAATAAGTTAACTCACTTCAGGCTCCCTTCCCCAGCCACTCCCCACACTCCCCCCGACCCTCCATTGAGTTATCCTATTCTATACCATTGAATAAAACCATTGAGTAAATCCATAAGTTTGATTTCAGCTCTCTGGAAGCATTTGATTCATTGTGAAATTTTTTCTCAAAATTATTATAAAATACAATTTTAAAAGGGAATATATGGAGCAAGAGGAAGACAGGGAGATGGTGGAGGAGGAGGGAAAAGAAAATGAAGAAAGCAAAGGAGGAGGAGGGGGAAGAGATGATGAGGATAAAGAAGAAATGTAGAAATTGCAAGTACACAAAATCAGGAATCTTTTAAAAGACTTTGGTTTTATCCTCAAAATTCTTAGGCATAAACGCCATCTCTCTGAATGACTTAAAAAATCAATATAAAGCTTGATTCTATGGTTTATTGATTCTATATTTCAATTATCCCTAATTAAAATGTCTACTTTGATTTTAATTTCTAAACAAGGGGAAAAAATTACAGGAATTTCTTTTAAATGTACTATTTCATCCTCAACCCAGTGGATGCCACTCCACTATATTTAGTGAATTCCAGTAATATAAATGTATATGATATTCTTGCATATAGATACATATATATTCTTATGCACAAAATTGAGTGGTACTTATTTTCAAAGGATTTAGTAGGAGACGAATATATAAGTGAGTGGCTCTTTCTCCCTAGGATCACAGACCTGTTGCTCCAACTAAAATAAAAAGTATATTCGATTTAAGATATTATGACTCTTTATGATTGATTCAACATATATTTATTGAGCCCTTACTATGCACCTAATACTCTCTTAGTACCTGAATGCTACCTATCCATAAACGAGTGAATAATATTTATAAAGAAATATGGCATAGAAGACTGAAACAGAGAACAACGTGAGATGGAAAATAATCAGGTGCCTTAAATATAATATGGACGATAAGGGCTATTTAAAATCTAAAGGATAGAATAATTGAAGAGTGCTCTGAGATACATTTCCTTATCATCTACACAGCACAACTAATAACATCCTATGAATGTTTTAAATATCAAATGAAATAATAATATATATAAGAAAAGTTAAGTATCCACTATGTATATAAGAAATTTGCCGGGCACGATGACTCATGCCTGTAATCCCAGCACTTTTTTGGGAGACCGAGGCGGGCGGATCACGAGGTCAGGAGATCGAGACCATCCTGGCTAACACGGTGAAACGCCATCTCTACTAAAAATACAAACAATTAGCTGGGCGTGGTGGCAGGCACCTGTAGTCCCAGCTACTCCGGAGGCTGAGGCAGGAGAATGGCGTGAACCGGGAAGCAGAGCTTGCAGTGAGCGGAGGTTGCACCACTGCACTCCAGCCTGGGTGAGAGAGCGAGACTCGTCAAACAAAAAAAAGAAAGAAAGAAAGAAATTAAAATGGACCAGGTGAAAACAGGCTTACAGAAGTAAAAAAAACTCTAAATTCACATACAAAGAGACACTGCAACCATGATGAGTATCCACAACATTTCTAGTCCTATGCTTAATAATGTTAAAAGAAAAACTTCAGCCAAATTAAATTTAAAGGAGTTTAATTGAACAATGAACGATTCGTGAATCAGGCAGCTCCCAGAATCATGGCAGATTCAGAAGGACTCCAAGTATGCCTCATGGTCAGAACATATTTATAGACAAAAAAAAAAAAAAGAAAAGTGACGTATAGAAATCAGAGGTGAGGTACAGAACAGCTGGAGTGATTACAGGTTGGCATTTACCTTATTTGAATACAGCTTGAACACTCAGCAGTGAATGACTGGTTGAAGTATGGCTGCCGGGACTGGCCAAGACTCAGCCACTGTTAATAGGCCCATACTCCTAAATTAGGGTTTCAATCTTGTCTACCCACTAGATTAGGCTGCAGTTCCTCCACAAGGACTCAAATATAGAAGTATAGAGTCCTTCTCAGGCCATATTTAGTTTGCTTTAACAATTATGAAAGAATTTTTATAAAGTATTACATAAATCAAGTATTTGATGATAGGAGACATAGGTGATAGGAGATAAAGTCATAGAGACAAGGAGGGCAAAGGTGCACAGCATCTTATAATGATGTTGTCTTCACTCTTACTAAGGTAAGAATTTTTATGAAGTATTACATTCATTAAATATTTGATTGCTTTATCTGTCATACCAGTAAAAATGTGTTCATAAATACATATCATAAGGTGACAGGCAATGAATTCAAAATATGTAGTATGGTACATGTTGATAAATACTAAGGACAAGCACAAGCAGGGAAAAGAGATAGAAATTATGGGTTGGTGGGGGGAATTGTAATTTCAATTTAGATGACCAGAGACAGCCCCACTGAAAAGGTCTCATTTGAGCAAAGACCTGAGAGATGAGGTGAGGAACAATGACATGTAACTATTTGGAGGAATGTCATTTCAGGTAGAAGAACAACATCAGTCACATGTATACATATGTAACTAACCTGCACAATGTGCACATGTACCCTAAAACTTAAAGTATAATTTAAAAAATTAAAAAAATAAAGTCATTAAAAAAAAAAGAACAACATCAGTAGCAGTTCTGACGGGGGTGAGGCCTGTTGTGTTTGAGAAACAGCCAGACGAGCAGTGTGCCTGGAGGCATGAGTGAGAGGAGGATGATAGGAGACAAAGACACAGAGGCAAGGAGGGTGAAGCTGCACAGCGTCTTATAATGACGTTGTCTTCACTCTTACTAAGGTAAGAAGCCATTAGAAGGTCGTGACCAGAGAAATGAAATTATTGTTTATGGTAGGAGATTATTCTGGCTGGTGTCACTGGTGAAATGGAGAGAATAGTTATAAAGTTATCATTGCAATTAGGTGAAGAGATGATAGGGGCTTGGACCAGGATGGTTGCAGTGAATGTTGAGAGAGGTGTTTGGATCCTCAACTCCACTGTCAAATTGTTTACAGCCCAGTTAGGAGAAAAAGTCTGGGAAACTTTAATGTATTTTTTAAAAAGAGAGAGAAATAAATCGTTAGAAGCTAAATGATACGACTACAATTACAAATTTAAGAGTGATTTGGGAAAAGCAGATTGAACAATGTGACAGAAAGGTGACTGATTAATAGTGTTTTAATAAAAATAATAATTGCTGACATTCATTGTGTTCATTACATGCCAGGTGCCAGGCATAGTGCCTTACATGTGATATCTCAATTAATCTCCACCAAAAACCTATGATAAGTTGCTGCTACTGTACCATTTCCTATATGCTATAAGAGGAAATCAAAGAAAGAATGTCTGGA
The DNA here is from genome assembly GCF_028858775.2 of Pan troglodytes. Lineage (NCBI taxonomy): Eukaryota > Metazoa > Chordata > Mammalia > Primates > Hominidae > Pan > Pan troglodytes. The sequence continues at coordinate 56,664,618 of NC_072398.2, read as the reverse complement.
AAGGTTAATAAGTTGTTCAAAGGACATAGCTGTAATTTCATCATGATTTGGCTTTCATGAGAGCCCAAGCTCAACACTGACATGCTATTCTGATTTGCCATATAGGTGGAGGGGGAAAGAAGACATTCTAAGTGGGTGAATCCATATGAGTGAAGGTTAGGAATTCAAATGTTTTGTGTGTGCATGAGAATCGCAGGTCTGGAGCAGAAGGTTCATTTTGGGGAACAATAAAAGAAATAGTGGAGACTGAAAAGTATAAACAGATTTTAGAAGTCCTCCAGAGCTAGCCAAAAAAGCTTTCATTGTATCCAGGAGAGCCTGGGAATCTAAGATGAACATGGAAGGAGAAAAATTATTATTATTATTATTATTATTATTATTAATTATTATTATTTTGAGACGGAGTCTTGCTCTGTTGCCCAGGCCAGAGTGCAATGGCGTCATTTCAGCTGACTGCAACCTCCACCTCCGGGTTCAAGCAATTCTCCTGCCTCAGCCTCCTGAGTAGCTGGGATTACAGGCATGTGCCACCACGCCTGGCTAATTTTTTTGTATTTTAAGTAGAGACAGGGTTTCACCATATTGGCCAGGCTGGTCTCAAATTCCTGACCTTGTGATCCACCCGCCTCAGCCTCCCAAAGTGCTGGGATTACAGGCATGAGCCACCGCGCACAGCCAAGAAAAATTAATTTAAGATTATCTGGCTCCCAGGTACAAGATGAGCTGGGGGCAGTAGAGATCTGGCAAGTAGAATAGCAAGAAAGAAACATGATCATTTATATATGAGGTAATAAGAACTAGTAAAAGTAGGGATTGAAAGGTACATGTCAGCATATTTCCCAGAGTTTTTTTTCAAAATCCAGGAGAGATTTTGGTTCTGAGTTGTTTACTAAAAATATTGAATTACAATCCATGCCATGTCCACAATTAGTTGTGTGAATTTGGGCAGGTTATTTATTTGAGAAGTTTCTTCATCCATAAATAAAGTTGTATTAGATTATATTTAATGTTTTCTTCCTTCTTTTATATTATGATTAAGATTTGTTTGCTGATTTGTTTTAAAGTTACAGTTTAGAAAAATATAAGAGCCTTTAGCATCTATTTCTTTCAAGGCATTAAGATTAAATTTCATTGAGTGTGTGGCGCTATGTTTGGAACAAAGAAGATGCACGGAAATACTCCCTGTGTTGAACTGAATTTAACTGAAACTTAAAAATTATCAAAGAAAAAGAATAAATTCTAGCCTTATCCCTGTATCTATTAAAGACTGAATATCAAAAAATAAAATGTTTAGAATTGGTCTAGATTCTTCCATTGTCCTGCTGAATTTCTTGGCCAGTGATATTCCAAGTGTGGTTCCTGGACCAGACTATAGGTTACTAAATAATTTATATATAATTTGTGTGTGTGTGCACGTGTGTGTGTGTGTGTGTGTGTGTGTAAAATCACCTCAGGCATTTTTCCACACTGGAAGTCACCTCACAGCCTTAGGTAGCAAAACTATGCCTGGAATAGCTGTATTATTCCAGAACTTTTTTAATATTCCTAGATACTCTTTATGAATGAATCCAAAAAGCAAAAGACAGAAGCAGCCTGATTGAGAAGGCCTTGCTCCTTGTTTCTAAGAAAACTATTATACAAAGTGAAACAATATAAACAAGATTTATTTGTTTGTTGCCTAATCTTTTAACCCAGACAGATGATCATCTATAATGGCTTTGCTTTTCAGCTTTTTCTGCCTCCTGCTGTTCAGAGTAATGACGTGGAGAGAGCTCAAGCCTGAGGAACTAACAGTTATTAGTTCAAAATCCAATTCTGCTGTGCAATCTCAGACATGTTTCATAAACTCTCCATGCCTCAGTTTCCTTATCTCATTTCTCAGATTTCTTATCTGATAAATAAATAAGACACCATAATAATAGCATAGTATTTGGCACAAATGAAGTACTCAACAGATCTGTGTTCCCTTCTTCCATCTCTAATTTGTGAATATTATTTCTGAACCTCTTTCTTAAACCCTAGAACTAACGTAGGAAATAACTTCTCCTCCACCCCATCCATGGTGTTATACATGGAGGAAATACACATTTGGGGAAGTGCACAGCTCAAGTGACTCTAACCCTGGATTTCCAGCTGATCCCACCCCAGAACCACCCATAGGGAAAAGGAAGAGAAACCACTTCCCACAGCTGGGGCTTTCCTCATTTCCGAAGCTACAGAAGAATGATCATAGTACTCAGAGGAAGCACTGCTGGCCTGGAGGTCATTTGCCACAGAGGGAGTTCAATAGCCCCTTAGTCCTGTCAGGGCTTCTCCCTTATCCCACATTACTCATCTGTAACCTAGTACTTTAAGTAAAATCTTGTCTTTTGCAAAGTAAAGAACATTAATCTTCCACCTTTTACATTCCTACTTTCTCAATTTATGCTTTGTTTGAATAACAAGAATGGAGGAGATAAGGGGAACAACTGTACTTCCTAATGGTTAGTCCACAAAAAGCCATTAGCATTCACTGTAAACAGCATTCATCAATGTGCTGTCTTAGGTCAGGATCAACTTCCTTATCTGAACTTGAGAAGGGACTGCCCTTTTTTCTCTATCTCAGTTATAATACTTGTGGGTGGCAGAAATGACAGCAATCACACACTGCCACACAAGAATGAATCTGACACTTCACTGTTGAAATTCTATTATCTTTTATCTCTTTGATATCCTTTACATTAAACTTAATTCTCAAGTTCTCCAATTGGTGTCTACATCAGACTTGTAAAGAGTTATAGAAATTATAGGAGTCAAAAATAGTTTAAAAGCCTTGTGATATGGATATATGTAAGAAATACTCTTCTTTGAATAGTAAAATACCTTAGCTCTCTAGTTCAGCTAATGTACATATTTTCAAAGCAGGGAAAAGACAGCTGTGTGGATGTAGAGAAGTAGGGGAGAGGAGAGGGTGGATTTGCATTAATGATGGGGCTTCAGTGGGAAGGAAGGAAGGAAGGAAGGAAGGAAAGAAGGAAAGAAGGAAGGAAGGGCAGGAGGGAGAAAATAGCTAGCTTCATTTTAGTTTCAAGTTAAATGAAATACAAAAATAAAACCACATTCATTTCTCCCTAAGCGTTGATACAGATACATAAATAAAGTATTGTCAGAAAGATGCTGTCTAACTTTAAATAATTTAAAGTTACAGAAAAGAATCAATTTTCCTGATGTTTATCCCTTCAAAATCTTAAGACTCCTTCTTAGTGTGATTTGGACCAAAAATAAAATAGAACCAGGCAAAAAACAAAACAAAACAAAAAAACAAACAAGACATCTCTTGTTTTTTAATTTACCCTACACAGGATGCTTGTACTATAAGGTAAGCTGTTGGCTGCTCTTCAGCATACCACTGCTTTCCTGACTTCCGCTGGTAGGCAGGAAGCTTGGCTCTTTGGGCCGGCACAGGCCTTCTCAGTATGGAAGTAGGATTACACACCGTTGAGTGTGTAATCAAATCAGTCAAAGTACTCCTCATCTCTACCTGGTCCTTTCCCTTTCATTTCATCCCAGAACCCACCATCAACTCAAGTTGATTCATCATTATTAACCAACAAACTTTGATCATTTTTAAATTATTCATAATTCACTTTGGCTACATGTTTATGAGTGTAAAGCAAAATATATGCCTCATGATCTCAAAAATGGTTCTAAATAATAAGATCTGGGCCAGTGTTATGTAAGTTAATTTTCTTTTGCAAATGTTTGGGCTTGATCAGATTACAGAGATTTTTTTTTTCCTGTGCCAGGATTCCTAAAGACATTTCTGGTTTCCGAGAACAGAAGGGTTTATTATTCCAATCTGTTGTTAGCACCTTGGAAACCAAAGACATTTATTAGATTGCCCTTTATAAAACTACATTTAGTAACCAGTATGCCAAGATTTACATTAGATTCTCTTTGTTATAGTGATCTCTGCTGATACATATACTATGCTAGGAAGATTCCAGTCAGTGATTGTGAAATATCTCCTATATTATTTGAATTAAATACGCTATGGTCAAGTCTTAAAACTCAAAGATATATATATCTATAGGTACATACATAGACAGATACATACCACTAGATATAGATATATATTTGCCACTGTAAATAGTTCATATTTTATTGCTATTAACTCTTTCAACCACTAAATGTCTAAGGTTATGAATTCATCAAATATACAAAAGGCAATTTTTTTTTTTGAGACAGAGTCTCACTCTGTCACTCATGCTGGAGTGCATGGCACTATCTCAGCTCACTGCAACCTCTGCCTCCCAGGTTCAAGTGATTCTCCCACCTCAGCCTCCCAAGTAGCTGGGATTACAGGTGTGCACCACTGCACCTGGCTAATTTTTGTATTTTTAGTAGAGATGGGGTTTCACCATGTTGGCCAGGCTGGTCTCGAACTCCTGACCTCAGGTGATCCACCTGCTTCAACCTCCCAAAGTGCTGGGATTACAGGTGTGAACCACTGCACCCGGCCAGTGCAATGATTTCTAAGGCAACCAAAAAGGAGTAAGATTTATATTTATTAAGCATCTGTTATATACTTGGTTTCATGCCAGATGCTTTATATTTATTATATTGTTTAATTTTTTATAGCATTCTAAATCTAACCCCATGATTCAGAGTTGACGTGAAGCTATCGTATAGCCAATCCAATTTTTTTTTTTAAGACAGGGTCTTGCTCTGTCCCCCAGCCTGGAGTGCAGTGGTGCAATCATGGTTCACTACAGCCTCAACTTCCTGGGCCCAAGCAATCCTCCCATCTCAGCCTCCCTAGTGGCTGGGACTTCAGGCCTGTGCACCATGATGCCCAGCTAAGTTTTGCATTTTTTGTAGAGACAAGGTTTTGCCATGTTGCGCAGGCTGGTCTCAAACTCCTAAGGTCAAGCGATCCACCTACCTCAGCTTCCCAAAGTGCTGGGATTACGGGTATCAGCCACCATACTTGGCCCACGAATCTAATTTTCTATGAAAGGAAAGGCACTAAAATCAACAAGTCCTGTTGAAAGTATCCGCTGCTTAGGGCCAAAGAAGCCAGGACACACATTCTGCCTCTACAGTGTGTTCTGAAACTCCAAATCCTTGTTTTTCATTTATAAACCAGGGATAATAACTACCTCATGATGGGTTGGTGATGGTTACAAGAGACAATGTAAAAGAGTAGCTATGAAGTAGGGACTAAATTAACATCAGTTTACTTCTTCTACGTGCTCCTTCTTCTTCTCCTTCCTTTTTCCCTATAGGTTTCTCTCCTGTCTTATAATCCACTTATGTTGGATAGGTAACTAAAAAATAAAATCGAAAATGGTAAAGCTGAAAGCGGCTGTAGTGGCCTTTTTTAAAAAATGAAGAGAATATGGTCCAAGTATTTAAAGATATAAACACAGCTAAGCAGTGGCAAATATACTAAAAAATGATCCCAAGTTCAATGTATTCTTCACTCTATCTAGATAATGTGTATAGCTAAATTAAGTTAGTTCATGTTTCACCCACCCTCCAGAATCCCTTCCATTCTAAACTCAATCAAGAATTTTTCAGCACCCAGGTTTTTACTACAGATAGTGCTTGTAAAGTTCCATGTGCCTCAAAAATGGACACAATGGCAACCTGGAGATACTACCCATGTACCCTGTTTAAAGGTTGCAGCCACTGTTTAGTTTCAAAAAATTATTGCTATGCAGAAATTTTGACCTACGGTTGCTAGATATTTTTCAAGAACAGAGTATCAGTGTAAATCTGAGTATCAGTGTAAAATTTTCCATTTTTTTTAACATTAAGAAGGCTAAATAAACCACCAGTTCATGCCTTTCATGATAATGTCTAGAATGGAGGAAACAAGCTTTGGATAATCCAAGAACATCCATGCAAGTTCTCCTCTCAATAAAGGAATTAGGGGAGAATAGAGGAGAACTCTTTTTCCTCCCAGTTTCTGTTTTCACTTGCCTGCATTTTAAATTGAGTAAAAAGTGATCCTGAATGAGTCTGTTCTATCATATTTCCCTTCACTCTCTTTGAAGTTCAGGGCTCAAAAGTAGGAGATTAGTAAACATTTATCAATTAATTCATTTGTTGTGGGACTACTATTAATTTCTCCACCTCTCAGATTTCTTTATTTCTCCATCTCTTGATTTATTTTTTCTGCAAACACTCATTCAATAAACAGTCACTAAGCACCTGTCAGGCCCTGTGCTGGAGATGGTGAAGAAATAAATAACAAATAGTCCCTGCCTTCGAAGAACTCCTAGTGTAGAGCAAGAGCTGAATATGTAAGCAAATAACTCTTTGTGATGGTATGTAAAAGTTATACCGAGCATGATTAGCTTTAAAGTGGCATTTGCTTTACTTACAACCGGCCACATTGCCACAAAAGCGCTCAGAAGTTTTAAAAAAAAAAAGTGCAGCTGTCAGTAGTGATTAACACAACGGCTAGACACTGTGTATGAGAACGGATATAGGTGGTTTTATAAGGATCATGTGGTTAAGTGGGACACGCATGTTGAACAGAGTCTGCAGACATTTTGCCCAAAACTTCCTTTTGCAGTGTGCACATGTAAATGAGCCTTGCGTGGAAGTTTTTGCTTCCGGAATAAGATTGACTAACCAGTGAAGCTCCTTATTACTCATTTCAGCAATCATTTGCTTTTCTTGATGCAATATATAAAACGTGTACAAAATACAGCAAAGGAACTTAGGTCACCCACGTTAACTTAGGACGTTTCTGTTGACTAACTTTGGGCGTTCTATTTATTAAAATTTGAAAGTCATAAATGCTGGGCTTAAAAGAAAAGAATCTCTCAGAATCTGAAATGAAAATTTAGCATTATATGACAGTTTTGAGAAAAATGATTCAGAGTTCTTTAAAAATTAAACTTCCCAAATGATTCTAGATTGAATTATATCCTGAATACCTAATATCTGCAGATTACTGTTTTAGATGCTATAGAGACAAAAAGTAGGTAAATTAGCTTCTAATCCTTAAAGAATTTGTAGTCCAATTGGGGAAGTAAGCACAAGGCAGGTGAAAAAGAGAACTAATAAAACAAAGCAGCATACAATAAATTTCCAAATGACTAATGCCAATAATCAGAGATATGTGTGCAGTTAGATAACAGTAACTGAGTTAGAGCCATCTAGAAAGAAATTGTACTTGATGTGAGTCTTGCAGAAGGGAATAATTTGGATAAAACAGGAGAATAATTGGTGTATAAAGGAGAAAGAAGAGTGGAGCAAAAACATAGGTGTAGATAAGCTTCAGAGAAATTTAGGAAACAGGGATCAGACTCCCCTGGCTGTAGCAGAGGAACCCTGGGAGGACAGCGAGGACTTGGAGGGAATGAAGGTGGAAGTGAGACAAACAAGAACATGAATGCAAAGCCATGGAGTTCAGACCTCCTCCCACAGGTAACGATGAGCCACTGGATATTTTCTCTTAGCTGAGTCATGTGATGAACCGGGAGGCTGCATGAAGGAAAAAGGCTAGGAGTCATAGTTAGAACTAGGTATGTTGAGAGAGATGTAAGAACTTCATCAGGCTAACAACTTGACATTTCTTCAAATATATATATTCTTTAAATAGAATGTTCAATATTTCTTTAGAAGGATTAGAAGAAACTTTTATTTTATTTTATTTTATTTTATTTTATTTTATTTTTGGAGACAGAGTGTCGCTCTGTCACCCAGGCTGGAGTGCAGTGGAGCAATCTCAGCTCACTGCAACCTCTGACTCCCGGGTTCAAGTGATTCTTCTGCCTCAGCCTCCCTAGTAGCTGGGACTACAGGTGCGTGCCACCACGCCCAGCTAATTTTTGTATTTTTGGTAGAGACGGAGCTTCAGCATATTGGCCAGGCTGTTCTTGAACTCTTGACCTAGTGATCTGCCTGCCTCGGCCCCCCAAAGTTCTGAGATTACAGGCGGGAGCCACCACGTCCAGCCTGGGAGAAACTAACTTTCTATTAGTGTAGATTATATTCCACTTTATATTAAAAACAGATTTATTGTGTTGACTTAGCCTTGCATAGAAGTTTTTGCTTGAATTTTCAAAGGCTTTGTCGTTTTTTCAGAATCAATTATAAAATTCTATCCATATGAACATATGAACATATGGATTTCCAAGTGTATGATCCCTAGCATGAATAGTATATAGCATTTTCACTCTTTTGGAACTTTCTGGTTTTCAGGTTGTTTCCTACTTTTCAAAATTCATATTTTCCTTCTATTTTCCTCTGTGATTTCTTGTAACATTTGGCTACTTGACATAGATTTGAGAATATAAATAATATTTATATTCAGTAAATAGTGCTATGTCATGCATTATTCATTTTCAGAGTTTCAGTGTACTTACTTAGCCACCCACCACCTCACAAGCTGAGAATGACTCTCAGCTGACTAGTTTCAAGTTAGTGGTGTGGCCTTTATGCACCGTAGAGCTTCCATGTATGTTCCCCAAATACTAAGCCAAGATGGGTCAATGTCAGTGAGAATGTATTTGATTTCATTATGTACTTTTCATTTTTCATTACATGTTTATATTAGGTATTTATTTTATATATTTTACTATGTATGTATTTTCAGCCTTGGGCATTGCTTCCTTTGGCTAGAGTAAGACCAAGATTCATTTTGCCAAGTTTGAAAATGGTATAGTTGGAGAACTGAGTGACCTGGCACTTCATTGATTATATAGATATTATATATTTATATGATATATTCATTATAGTATATAAATTTATTATATAGATTATATAGATTTATTATATAGATATTATAAGGTCACATAAATAAATAGCCCAGATATCTGGTTGACCAGCCCTCCTCTTAACCTGAATATGATTACGACAAATCAAACTTCCCCTTTTAACAATTAGTTTACTACAATCTATTTAATAGCTCTGAAATGGTTGCTGCATATCCTATCAGAAACTAGAGTAGGCCACACACTAGAGTTTATATTTGTGCAACCATATTCCATAGGATCATCCAAGCTTAAGGTCCAATTTGGGGGTGGTTTGACATCTCTGGCCTGGTCCTGAATTTATTAAGTTGTCTTTGGGGTTCTTACTCTTATCTGCTAAAAATGCAGGAAGGCAGCAGAATCATCTTTCTTGGGTTCAACATTAAATTACATTTTTTTATTTTTTATTTTTTATTTTTTATTGAGATGGGGTCTTTCTCTGTTGCCCAGGCTGGTCTCAAAGTTCTGGGCTCAAGCAATCTGCCTGCCTCCCAAAGCGCTGGGATTACAGGCATGAGCCACAGCACCCAGCCCCAATTTACATGATTTTACCACATGACCCACAGTACCTTTATTAGGCTGTAAAGTTCTGTAACATTGAACCATTTGAAGAGAAGTGAAATCCATAAGTAATAAGGTAACTTGCTTTACAGAATTAATTTGCAACCTTTTTTTTAAAAAAAAGAATTAGGCTACCTTAGTAAATCAAAATACTCTAAAATATACCTACCCATTTTCTCACACCCATGACCAAACGAAAAACTTTCCAAAAAGTAAAATTCACAAAACAAAATTCTAAACAGAAAGACTAACTCAGGCTTTGTTTTGTGTTTTCATTTTAAAGAAGGATTCTTATTTAAGGCCATAAAAATATACAAACATTATCATAATTAGAAACCTTAGTTCTCTAAGAGGCCATCATAAACAATGTATAAAACTATTCTAGGTTTCAAAACTGATCATATGCATGTATTATATGCATAGAATATTGTGACAAACAAGTCGCAATTCTGTCTGCGTAGTGTTCTGTCAGCTATGGGGAATACATTGGTGTTTTTGTCCACACACGCCAGAGATGAATATGAGAAAACCCACGTCACCGCTGAAAGTATAGACCTAGTTAACAGTCTTAGGGAAGAACCAATGAGAAGTACTTCTGTGAGCCTGCATGCCAAAAGGAATATTAATTCTCTTCAAGTATTGTGATACTTTTCAACCCCAAGATTAAACTCTTATCCACATAATCCTGAGTATATGGGAGAAGGGATGCTGTTTCTCCCTCAAAAGAATGTTCCCCAACTGCTGCTGTCTGAGGGTCTGCAGTGAAGCCTACTGTCAACAGAAATACACTTTGAAGTGCAGGTTGAGCATCACTAATCCAAAATTCCAAAATCCAAAATGTTTCAAAACCCAAGACTTCTTGAGCACCTGCATGATGCCGCAAGTGGAAAATTTCACCCCTGAGCTCATTTAACAGGTCAGTGTGAAAACACAAGGGCCCAACACAGTTTATTCCGTTTCCCCAAGGAAAAAAAGACACCCACTCTGCCCTCTTTCTTTAAATACATCTTTTTCACACATGCCCAGTTTCCCCCACACAAGTGCAACCACAAGGGTAATATCAAAACTTTGTTTTATGCACAAAATTACTTAAAGTATTGTATAAAATTATCTTCAGGCTATGTGTATATGGTATATATGAAACATAATAAATTTCATATTTAGACTTGGGTCCCATCTCCAAGATACCTCATTATCTGTATGCAAATATTCCAAAATCAGAAGAAATCTGCAATTCAAAACACTCCTGGCCCCAAACATTTAGGAAAAGGGATATTCAAACTGTGTATATACATATATATACAGTTAACTATGTCTATATATATAGGCTATATATACATATAAAACTATGTCTATATATACAGACTATATATATATAAATAACTATGTATATAAATATATAATTTTCCCAAGACATAGTTCCAAAACTGTGCATTTGTGAAATGATAATTATGAGATCCTTTCCTTATTACAGAAACACAGACAATCTTGCTATAGTTTGGGTTTGATTACCTTGCATATCTAATGTAATACAGAAGAACACACACAACACTCACCATGAGACGATGTGTGGGCACTGCCATTTATTACCTAGGACACCTGGAGATAGACACTTAGTTTTCTAAATCTCAGCACTTTCATCTGCACCTTAAAGATAATGTTATCTACCTCACCAGTACACTAACCAAATAAAATAGCATATACCAGAATAAACTATAAAGCAGCATGAATTTTCAAAGGTTTTGTTGTTTTTTCAGAATCAATTTTAAAGTTCTATCCACATGAACATACGGGTTTCCAAGTGTATCATCCCTTCCTTTATTAAACATTTGCTAAAACTAATAAAATACTAGGAATATCAGACACCAAATGTGTATTGGTGATTAAATAGACAGAGTTCCTGCCTACATGGAAAAAGCACACAGACAATAACTGAAATTGTGTGTGTATGTATTTGTATATGTGTATTCACAAAATTTACAACTGTAATAGGTGCTACAACAGAATAAAAGCTGAGTTAAGGGAGGGTCCACTTAACAGGCTTAGAGAAGTTCAGCAGAGTCTCTGAGGAAGTGACATTTATGCCAAAATTGGAAGGACAGGAAAGAGTGAATCAAGCATGGGGGTGGGGTGGAGAGATGGGTTAAATGTGTGAATGAGTGACTTCACACTAACGAACATTTTGAACTCAGCCATTTAAGAAGAAATATTCAACAGTGTGCACAACCAAGAGAGCCAGTAGTTATTACAGAAAACAAAAATCACACTTCCTAATTTTCTTTGCTCTTCACTTATTCCCTGAACATCAATAATCAGTCAATATATGTTTTTTGAACTCTTACGACTGACTCTAGTATTTTTCAAAGTATAGTAATGATCCATAGAGATAATTGATTCAAAAAAATATTATGAGGCTCCACCCTATAATTCCTAAATCACAATATCTTGGGAGGGGCTCTGGAATATGCTTTGTAACAAGCATCTCAGGCAATTATGGTAGGCGATAAAATGGGGAAAATGCTGGATTAGGCACTAAACTAGGTGTTACATACAATATCAAAAGAGACACTCATGTATTCTGACCACAAGGTACTCAAAATATAGCTGATAGGTGATAAGACATATACACTTGAAATTATAATTAACACAGTATCTTGTCAGGATACATGCCCAGACAAATGGAACCCATAAATGGCTTAGTAGTCCAGGCGTGAGAGATCAATGAAAATAGCAGCTTCTCAGCTGCAGCAACTAGATGTCCTCCTAGGGTACACACTATAAGGCAAAAATGAGACCAGAACCCTGTGAATTCTATGAAATGCATGAAGAAGCATTAGCTGGGATACTTTGCTGAAAGACCAAGTGACATTTTAGAAGTTCTAGTCATGATTGCGGAAATCTTTGTGCAGCAGAGTCCTGTCCAACTTCTTCAACTACTATCCTAGGAAATGTAAAGGATAGTGCAAAACACATATGGACAGAGCACAGGAATGCCAGGACTGTATCTTCAACCCTCTCCCCCTGTGAAAATCGATTCAGGAGAGGTGATCTGAGTCACTACAAATTCATAATCTAGGAATTCAACCCGTTTTTTCAGGCCTCGTTCTCCCACTCCAGCCAAACGTAAAAAAAGCCTTCAATTATGAAATCAGAATTGCCCACCCCTGTGACAGTTACAGCCTTGGAAAGGATATAGGCTCCAATCTGCACCAAAAAGACTTTGGTTTAGGATAAAACAACATACAAACTTAACTGTCATTATCCATCCCTGTTTCCCAAATTGCTGCCTAGAGTCAGGTACTTTGCTAAGCAGGATTTTTTACCTGGATGCCTAATTCTTCTTTCATGTTTTAATCTCTAGGGTTTATGGGACTTGGTCTGGAGTGAATTTTATGATTTCCCAACCTGCATGCACTTAACTCATTGTTGTGTTGCTTAATTTTGCCAGACTTGACTTCAGGCCTTCCAAATAATATTACTTTCTGGTGTTATATTCTAAGGGCAACAAATATTGACAAAAGAGATGCTCAGACGCAAGTGTAGGATTGAAGAGGGAATAACCTGCCCCACTGCCTTCCCTCTTTTTCTCTATATTTCGATTCTTGCTCCTCTAAGTGACTTGATAGCACAGAATTTTGAGGAGCTTTCCTAACACATATCCCCAACATGCCTTACATGATTATGAGGCTCTGCCCCATAATTATTAAATCACAATATCTTGGGAGGGGCTCTGGAATATGCTTTGTAAAAAGCATCTAAGGCAGTTATGGTAGGTGATGAAAAGGGAAAAATGATTGTTACATAATTGTTCATGTAAGCTTCTGGGTATGTATGCCACCACAACCTCCCATCACCACCAGCCTATGCCCAATTTGAAAGAGCATGAATGAATATTTAAACACAAAGTGACCTGAAATTCTACTTTGGAAAACTTTTCAACAACTGGTTTATTAGCCACTGAGATCTTTTGCATAAGATCACAAAAGTCATCACTGATAATTCTATGCCTTTTCTTGTGTTTCTCCAAAAGTCGGGAATGTCACTATCTCTCATCCTTATGTGTTAAGGCACAGCAGAAAATAGACATCTGTGACTGTTTTTGGCCTTTTCAATGGATAATTACTTGTTCCTGCCACTAGTTCACAACAATGAACCATGTTTATCATACTGTATACTGCTTAGCTGTGTATGTATCTATCACTTAAATTGTCAGCATGTTAGGGTGCAAGGAACATGGGCTTTGAATTTGGAAGGTTTTGGCTTCATCATTTACTTCCTATGGGCATTTAATAAAATTACATAAACACTATTGGTTTTCCAGTTTTCTTCTATTTAATGTAATTAGTAATATCTATTTAATGGGCTTGTTGGGAATATTATATGACAATATTTATAAAAAGGGCCTTGTACAGTGCTGGATACAGAGTAAGTGCTCAAAATGCCACCTGAGCTGATGAAATGAGAATGGCCAGTATGCTCTGGCACTGGCACTTCTGGTAGAACTCATGCTCACAGCAGTGGCTATTTTTATCATATCCTGAAAAGACTTCTCATGTCTCAAAAATTCCTGCCAAATAAATGGATAGTTTGTTCTGCCTTCAGTGCCCTCCCAGTTCCCAGACAGAAACACAATATGAACTACAAATTCCAAAATCCACATTTAAAGTTCTACCAACTGCCAACTAAAACAGAATTTTCCCAATTCCTCCTTTTTCTATGTTCCAGGCAGCTAGTGAGAAGGTGTTGGTAAAAAGTGTGGTTTCCCCTAACACAACCTCATTGACCTTCTGCCCTTTCTAAAGATGTTTTCCTCTTCAACATTTAAAGAACTGTAAAGTTAATTTTTCCCACCGAATAACCAATGACTATATAGGCAAACATCTAACAGAAATACTGAGAAGGAAGAGGAGGATAAATAAATCTTCCCTAGGAAATATTATTTTCATCACAAATTTACCTGGAACACTTTTGATAGACATAGAGCCCAATCTCTCCCTACTAGAGAAATCATTACTTCTGAAACATTAAGATCCCAGAAAATAAGCACATAGTTGGAGCAACATTGGCAAGTGGGTTTAATAAGAACATGTGAAGTAGGACATTATTAGGACATTCCTAGGAAAAGATAAATTGAATTTTATTTTCAAAAGCTGCCTTAAAATTTCTAACACACAAGTCAGAGAGAGTGAGCAGTAAAATATGTTTGAAAGTACAATAACAGATGAACAGTCTAAATTCTAAATTTTAAGTAACGACCAAGAAGGAAAGGCCCTTCCATATAGCTTATAAAGGAAAACAAAAGGCTTTCTACAAAGAGTTAGTTACTGCAAATTAGATGACCACAGAATTTTGACTACTAAGAAAGACAGAAAAGTATTACCAGACAATAGAGATCTGAGGTGAAAAAAAAAAAGAAACTTCTAGAGACTGAAATATGTTTCCACACCTTGCTAATGATTGTCCAAGGACCTTCATGCTTCAAATTGCAGTGATTAATTGTCATTCTTTTTCTTAATCTATCAGCTGCATTTAACACATAGGCCCCCTCCTTATGAAAATATGTACTTTCTTCAGTTGGTTCCAAGAGATCTCACTCTCTAGGTCTTCTCCCTCTTCCTTTCCCCTCCTTTTTGCTGGATCCTCCCCTTCTTCCCAACCTTTCAATATTGCTCCTTCTTCATAGGTGTTCCCACCAAGTCCTATTTATGTGCTGATGTCCTCCAAGTTTATATCCCGGCCTTCCCCTCTCTCCTAAAATCCAGACTCCTGTATCCAACTATCTTTTCAATATCTCCCCTTGGATCTTTAGAGGGCTTTGCAAATTTAACATTTCTCAAAATGACCTCTTGATTCCCACCCACCCATCCAAACCTATGCTTCCTCCCACAGTCTTCACCTTGTTACTTAATGCCACCATTATTCATCTGTTGCTCTACCCAAAAGCCTAAAGGCATCCTTGGCTCCCCCTCTTTCTCTCTCAACCTACATCATCTCCTTCAGCAAGCCCTGGCCACTCTATATCCGGATTTTACTGTATCTGAATCCTAGACCAAGTGCCATCAGTTTTCCCCTGGATTCCTGCAATAGTCTCCTATCTGGTTTCTCTGCTTCCATTTTTCTACCCTGTTCTCCCATTAATCTATTCTCCAAAGAAAACAGGAATTCTTTTGAAAATATAAACAAAATTCTATCATTTTCCTTCTTGGAAACATCTACTGGTTTCCCATCTCACTCAAAATAAAACCCAAGCTCATTAGGTTGGTCTATGAGATCCTCCTTTATCTGGCCTAGTAACAGCTGATACTTTTAACCCTATCAATCTTTTCGTCACCACCCATTACACTACTGCCACAGAGCCTTTAGATTTGCTGTCTTTTTTTTTTTTTTTTTTTTTTTTGAGACAGAGTTTGGTTCCTGTTGCCCAGGCTGGAGTTCAATGGTGTGGTCTCGGCTCACTGCAACCTCCACCTCCCAGGTTCAAGTGATTCTCCTGCCTCAGCCCCCCAAGTAGCTGGGATTTGGGATTACAGGCATCCGACACCACGCCTGGCTAGTTTTTTTGTATTTTAGTAGAGACGGGGTTTCAGCATGTTGGCCAGGCTGGTCTCAAACTCCTGACCTCAGGTGATCCACCCACCTTGGCCTCCCAAAGTGCTGGGATTACAGGAATGAGCCACTGCACCCGGCCCTTGCTGTTCTTTTTGTCCAGATGCACTTCCCTGAGATATTGTTATAACTTGCATTATGACTTTTCTCAGGTCTCTGTTAAAATGTCAGGTCTTCTAAGAGGCTTTTCCTGATTTCCCTTCCTTATTCTCCAACATTGTCCTCTACTTCTTTTCTCTCTCTCATGGCTCATATATCACTATCAGGCATTATATCATTTATTTATGTGCTTATTGTCTTCACCACCATCACCACTAGAATATAAGTTTCATGAAGTCAGGGACTTGATTTGTTTTCTTCTCTGCTATATTCCCAGTGTCTAGAGCAATTCCCAAAAGATCATGGGAACCAGTAAATAATTGTTGAATACAAAAATTCTGAATACAAAAATTACTAATTAAATATGTGTAAGTTATTTGTTAGTAAACTACAAGTTTATATGGACTTAGTCAATCTCAATGAATTATCTTGATTTTACACAGCCTTCAGTTTAATCTCTACAGAACTACCTGGTACTAATAGCAAAGTTCTATTGTCCATTTCTGTCGGTATAAGCAACAAACATATCATTCACAACTAAATGCAAGTGTAACTTACAAAAGTAATAACTAAACCTGGATATTAACAAGTTCATATTGAACTGCAAGTTAATAAAATACTATCAATAAATCCGAAGGTACATAATATCAAAGAACTTAACACTGCAAACAATACAAAGAACCCACACAATGAAAAAGCAAATGAGTACCACTCATGTGGTAAGCAGCCTGAGGTCACAAAATCATGATAGGAAAAGATCAAGTTCAAATCATTTGATTCACCTTCACATGACCAACCTATATATATTCCACAGGAAAAAAGAGAACTTGCTATGGTCATTTATTGCCTCTCTCTAGAGTTTCCAGAAGACAGTATGGGGTCTACTCACTAAACCATTCAGTGACCAGATCCAGGAATAATCATTTGTCAGAGGAGAGGCTCACTGAATGATAACAGAATAAACTCAGGCTAACTCACACACCTTAAATAGAATATAGGTTTCCTAAAGGAAACTATCCATGAATATCAAGTTAAGACTCCCACTGGATTCCAGGAACAAAAAGGCTTTCGCTTTTACTCACTTTCACAAGAGCTCTATGCCATTTACTTCTGGCCAAGGAAGTCATGAGTAAAGTCAAATGCTCAGCTTCCATGACAAAATATTGGGGATTTCTCAGGAATAGTTTCCTTCTCTTGAGCAGCTTCAAATATATTTTAAAACTAGGCACGTGCCCAGAGATACACATCCATACACGCAAATATATATAGACATACGCTAACAAAGATATACGACAAGAGGTTACCAAAGATACATGGGTCATGCATGTATTCTTCTAAGTTTTTTTTCTTATTGTCATTTTCATGTTTTGGAAAGGATAATTAGACATGCCTGGAAATTAGGGTATTTGCACAATTTGGGAAAACTCAGTCATGGAAAAGAGGGTTGTGATGTAACATCAGGTACTCTCTACCTTCTTCTTACTCTTTCACTCATATTCCATAGGCTGAATGGTAGCAGAATCAGAAGATTCCTCCTCTTCAGCTTGGGAACCTGTGAGTGGCCAGTACCAGAGAACTGCTACTGACCCATGCAAACTTTTAGAGCTGAAAATAACTATTAGAGTCAAGATGTCACACGATGTGGTTACGGAACTTGCCTTCTAGTCACAGTGATAAACAAACAAACAAAAAAGAATCAAGTTAGGAGAGTAGTAGAAAAATTCTATGCAGAACTGAATAAGTTGTGTGCATATATATAAAATATATAAAAATATATAATAAAACATATTTCATTTTTTAAAACAAAAATAATTATATCTCACTGAATCTCTGTGATTTCTTTTTTACCTAGCTTCTCTCAGTGGACTAAAGTAAGATCTATAACTTTTCCCTCTACTTATTGAAGACTTTAATTATATATGCATATAAACAAGTATGTAAAAAATATATCCATCATTTATTAAACAAATATTTCTTGAGCACTAGTATGCGGCAGGCACTGTTCTAGGCACCAGGAAAATAGTAATGAACAAAAAGACAAAAATACCTGCTGGGAGTTACATTCTAGTGTGAGGAGACAGGCAGTAAAAACTGGCAACACTATATAGAATTTATATGGTTATAACTGCTGTGAATAAAAATAAATCAGAAAAGGAGGATAAAGGGTTTTGAGAGGTTGCAATCTAAATATCATGGTCAGTGAAAGCATCATTGAGAAGCTAAGATTTTAGTAAAATCTGAAAGAAGTAAGAGAGCAAGTTATTCAGGTATTCAAGGAATATTCCTCCAGGTGGAGGTCACAATTTGGGGGCGGGGAAAAATGGTGCCCAGCACAGTAAAGGAAGATTTGTGAGTGAAGTAAAACACACAAAAAGAAAATACGGTTAGAGGAATTACAGGTCAGATTACTTATAGCCTGTAGGACTTTGGCTTTGCTCTAAGTTAAATAGAAAGTCAATAGAGGATTTTGAGCAAAGGAACGAATAATCAACACTTTTTTTTAAAGGATCACTCTGGTAGCTGTGTTTAGGATAGACTAAAAGTGTGAGATGGAATGGAAAACTTAAAAAGGATGATTAGCTAAGAGGTCATTGCTATAATCCAAACAAAGGATAATCAGTCTTACTTAGAGAAGGTTAGTACCAGAGGAAATGGCAAGAAATATATTTCAGTGATTAAAATTAACAGGATGTACCACAGACTAGATGTGAGAGGCATAAAGATTGACTGTAAAGATTGTAGCCTGAGCACCCGGAAAAAACGGAATTCCTATAAATACACAGAGAGTAGAAAGAATTTACCAAAGGCCAGTTAAGAGTGATGGAAAATACAGACATCCTAATTTTGAGAGGCCAATTAAACATTCAGGTAAAGAGGGGCAACTATATCCTGAATTAAAGGTAGGGATTCAGATAAATATTTAAATATAGGGAATTTTCAGCATACAAACAGTACCAAAACCATAAGAATGAAAGATCACTCATTCATTAAGAATGAGAAAAGAGGAGGGATTTGAGGTCTGAGCCTTGGGCATTCCAAAGTTAAGAAGTGAGGTTACGAAGAAGAACCAGGAATGGAAAATGAAAAGGAAAAGCCAGTGAAGTCAAAGGTAAACCAGGTTTGTCCTGGAAGACACGTGAAAGAACTTGCCAAGGAGGAAGTAATAGTCAATTTTGTCTGATTCTACTCATAGGTCAGGTAGGGGGGTTTGATGATAGATATTGGTTTTAATGACATAGACAAGGGCAGTTTCTACGGAATGCAGAAAACGAAAGCTTTAATGAATCTATTTTATTCACTATTGGAGATGGTAAGCATAATTGTCTCATACTATAAAGAAAGAAAAAATGGTGCAGTAGCTGAGGCAGATAATGAGATAAAGAGATCACACTTTTTTTAATGGGAGAAGTCATAGCATATTTACATGCTGATGGGAAAGATCATGTTAGCAAGGGGAAAATTCCAGAGGGAGGAGAATGGCTGGAGTGATATCTTCCAGAGGTTGGGGAGCTGCCCAAGACTCCAGCATGGATAATTCATCCTTGAGAATAAGAGAGAAAGTAGAATATGTGGGCATGGAGGCCAGAGGCTGAATGGATGAGGTAGTGGGAGTTTTCAGGAATTCTCCTCTAATTGCTTCTATCTTCTCAGTAAAATGAGAAACAAGATTATTACCTGATAGTAAAAGCTAAAAGAATAAAACTCATAACATAATTCAAGGAAAAAACAAAAGGAATGCCCAGAGAGAAAGGACTGATCCCTCCTAATAACCTTATATCTCATTATAGACAAACTTCTGTACAAGGGCTGAAGACAGGACAAGATGCGCTGATGTATAAAAAGTCTAAATCTGCAGCATAATCTGTGAAGAGATGAGGAAAGCCACGTACTCAGAGCCTCACTTAAAGGAAATGAAACAGTAAAACTGAATCAGATTTGGCTCTTCACTTCTGCCTTCAGTGCTGTCCAGACTCAGACATTATATCAGTAGGTTTCAGTTTTACTAACCAATAAGTTCTTTGTGTACTTAAAGTTGGTTGTTTTTTAATGGGGATGTGGAATGGAGGGGTAAATATTTTGTGTTTTTTAATGAGGAATCCCAAACACTAGAGTTTTTTCTTTATATTGCAAAGGCACTGATGCCCCTTCTCACAAAATATTTCATGCTTCAGTATTGGCCTAAAGTTGACCATCTTTATATAAATTAAAATCTTCTCATGTTTTAGTGGTGTTTTAGAAGATCTTGACATGTTACTTTTTGAATTAAAGTGAAACGCATAGCATATGGACTCAACAAAACCATTCTCTGTGAATAAAATGTGTCACATTCTATAATAAAACTATATATAGCATGTTATTCCATATTCTGTATGATTAATTTTAGAGATTATATCTTGAATTCTGCTATCAATCTACAATATTTATTCATTCATTCAACAAATATTTGTTAAGAACTACTATGTGTCAAGTACCTAGTTTGCAACAGTGAATAAACAGATATACTTGAGTTTGTGAAATTTATTATATTCAAGAGACAGAAATATAGATAGTACACAATTAACATAACACCTAAGAAAAGAATTTAATATGTAATAAGATCATAAGTACAATGAGAAAAAATGCATCACAGTAAGGAGACTGGGGAGAGTTTGCAATGTGAATCATGTGGTCAGAGTGGGTCTCATTGAAAAGTTAACATTAGAACAAAGACTGGGAGAAGATGCAGTTGTGAGTCATCTGTGTTCTGCAGCGGGAACGGCAAGTACAAAGGCTCTGAGGAGGGAGGGCGCCTGGAGTGTTTGCAGCAGTGTGAGGAGGTCAGCTTAAAAGCAGAAATGAGAAGAAGAATAGATGATAGGATCAGCTGGCTATGCAATTTGCAGTGCAAAATAAATTTGTGGGGACTCTTGTTAAAATTTCTTTCTCTTTTTTTATTATACTTTAAGTTCTGGGGTACGTGTGCACAACATGCAGGTTTGTTACATAGGTATACATGTGCCGTGTTGGTTTGCTGCACCCATCAACTCATCATTTACATTAGGTATTTCTCCTAATGCTATCCCTCCCCCAGCCCCCCACCTCCCAACAGGCCCCAGTGTGTGATGTTCCCCTCCTTGTGTCCATGTGTTCTCATTGTTCAACTCCCACTTATGAGTGAGAACATGCAGTATTTGGTTTTCTGTCCTTGTGATAGTTTGCTGAGAATGATGGTTTCCAGTTTCATCCATGTCCCTGGAAAGGACATGAACTCATCCTTTTTTATGGTTGCATAGTATTCCATGGTGTATATGTGCCACATTTTCTTAATCCAGTCTATCATTGATGGACATTTGGCTTGGTTCCAAGTCTTTGCTATTGCGAATAGTGCCACAATAAACATACGTGTGCATGTGTCTTTATAGCAGCATGATTTATAATCCTTTGGATATATGCCCAGTAATAGGATGGCTGGGTCAAATGGTATTTCTAGTTCTAGATCCTTGAGGAATTGCCACACTCTCTTCCACAATGGTTGAACTAGTTTACAATCCAACCAACAGTGTAAGAGTGTTCCTATTTCTCCACATCCTCTCCAGTACCTGTTGTTTCCTGACTTTTTGATGATCACCATTCTAACTGGGGTGAGATGGTATCTCATTGTGGTTTTGATTTGCATTTCTCTGATGGCCAGTGATGACGAGCATTTTTTCATGTGTCTGTTGGCTGCATAAATGTCTTCTTTTGAGAAGTGTCTGTTCATATCCTTCTCCCACTTGTTGATGGGGTTGTTTGTTTTTTTCTTGTAAATTTGTTTGAGTTCTTTGTAGATTCTGGATATTAGCCCTTTGTCAGATGAGTAGATTGCAAAAATTTTCTCCCATTCTGTAGGTTGCCTGTTCACTCTGAGGATAGTTTCTTTTGCTGTGCAGAAGCTCTTTAGTTTAATGAGATCCCATTTGTCAATTTTGGCTTTTGTTGCCATTGCTTTTGGTGTTTTAGACATGAAGCCCTTGCCCATGCCTATGTCCTGAATGGTATTGCCTAGGTTTTCTTCTAGGGTTTTTACGGTTTTAGGTCTAACATGTAAGTCTTTAATCCATCTTGAATTAATTTTTGTATAAGGTGTAAGGAAGGGATCCAGTTTCAGCTTTCTGCATATGGCTAGCCAGTTTTCCCAGCACCATTTATTAAATAGGGAATCCTTTCCCCATTTCTTGTTTTTGTCAGGTTTGTCAAAGATCAGATGGTTGTAGATGTGTGGTATTATTTCTGAGGGCTCTGTTCTGCTCCATTGGTCTATATCTCTGTTTTGGTACCAGTACCATGCTGTTTTGGTTACTATAGCTTTGTAGTATAGTTTGAAGTCAGGTAGCATGATGCATCCAGCTTTGTTCTTTTGACTTAGGATTGTCTTGGCAATGCAGGCCCTTTTCTGGTTCCATATGAACTTTAAAGTAGTTTTTCCAATTCTGTGAAGAAAGTCATTGGTAGCTTGATGGGGATTGCATTGAATCTGTAAATTACCTTGGGCAGTATGGCCATTTTCACGATATTGCTTGTGCCAGTTTTCAAAGGGAATGCTTCTAGTTTTTGCCCATTCAGTATGATATTGGCTGTGGGTTTGTCATAAATATCTCTTATTATGTTGAGATACGTTCCATCAATACCTAGTTTATGGAGAGTTTTTAGCATAAAGGCTGTTGAATTTTGTTGAAAGCCTTTTCTGCATCTATTGAGATACTCATGTGGTTTTTGTCGTTGGTTCTGTTTATGTGAGGGATTACATTTATTGATTTGTGTATGTTGAACCAGCCTTGCATCCCAGGGATGAAGCCAGCTTGATTGTGGTGGATTAGCTTTTTGATGTGCTGCTGGATTTGGTTTGGCCTTTGTTAAAATTTCTTAAGAATTTCATGGCAACTAAAGCAGAACCTTAAATCATGCATAAGCCCAAAGATTCTCAGCACAGGGCCCTGAGTGGCTGCACAGGTCACACACCAAAAAAGCAGGCTTTGGTAGGAAATAAGGTCAGGTCAAACAGGTAAGAAAGTAGGAGAATATATTTTGAAGGGCCTTCTAAACTCTTGTAAGAAATTTGACTTTCACTCTGAGATAAATGAGACATAACTGGAAAGATTTGAGCAATTTCAAGTATAGGATCTGTGTTGATATTAGTTTAGGAGCCCAAAGTGGAAGCAGGAGACCACTTGGAAAACTACTGCAATAATCCAGGTAAAAGATGATGGTGGTTTGGCTCAAATGGTGAGAAGTTACAGACTCAGGAACTCACAAGATTGGTGATGGGTTTTATTAAGGGAGAAGAGAAATTTCAAGAGGAATAAAGAATGACTCCAAGGTTTTTGACCTGAGGACCTGAAAAACTGGTGTTGCCATGGACTTAGATAAGAAAGTGTGGGAGAGAGTCCGAAAGGGGCAGTGGTGGAGGGGGAGGGTCAGGAGTTCAATTCTCAACACAAGAGTTTGAGATGCTTAGACACTCAAGTGGAGACAGTGAGTTGGCAGTTGGACACATGAGTCCAGTGTTCAGGGGAGTGGTCAGGCTGAACATATAAATTTAAAAGTAATCAGGAAAGCCTTTTTTCTTCAGTGCAGCAAAAAGTAGAGTTCTCAACACATCTAGATTCTTCAGAAGTTCTAGGCTAATCAAAATTATTTGTATACCCCATTGCTCTTGGCTAATGACACCTGTACTAAAATTTTTACATCCTACTCCATTCATCTTTTATTAAAAAGTCCTTTTTTCTCTATTATTTAACAGTATGCCTTGGCTGTAACTGAACACCAAGGTGTTTAAAATGTGACTAAGAAGTTGAGGAAATCTGTTTGTAAATATCATAATTAGATTTCTCTACCAGCAGTAGACTTTTCTATTTGATTTTGGAACAGACTATTGATTTTTTGCAATCTCCAGACTGGCCTTTTGGTTACATAAATGTAAAGAAAATATCCGTCTATAAAATCTATGATATCATCATTAATCTAAATGCAGATAAATATTCTGGATAATAATAAACATTCTGGTTTAGGAATGTAAACTAGTAGGTTGAGCTAAGGCTGCATATTATTTTTGTCAGTAGGGAAAAAGAACAGTTATCCAGGGGTGAGAAGAACTAGCAATGTGTCTGGACTTCTGCCTGCACCTGGTCAAAGAGTTGGGGGTATTTTTTGTTAGTTTTAGGAGTTGCTATAACATGAAACAGAGGGGCTGCCTTTGCAAAGACATTAGGAATCTCTAGGTACACACAATGCTGTGTAAGGGTCTGACTATCTCAAAGAAATTACAGAGAAGAATGTTTTTCCTGGCTCTGTTCAGAACCTGATCCACAATGCCAGCGTATCTGACAGTGGCAGCTCTGAGAGAATCTGGCAGAGAGTGCTTCCTTAGCAGGATCCTGGTCAACCAGTCAACCAAGAGGCCGAGGAGAGGTGCCTTCAAGGTGCATGAGGTAGTAAACACCAGCCAGCTGGAGCAGTATAGGAAAGAGTAGGGAATGAGGGGCCCCATGGTGAATGCATGTGAGGCACCCTCTGAAGAGCCAAGAAATAAACTTGGAAATGTTTTGCAAGGAGAGGATTGCTATTCAGTAATTACTTCCTTGGAAAGTTGTAGCGTGATAGAGGGTCAGGGTTACTGTAATTTAGTTTACTGATGTATGATGCCATTTTTACCCTCAGTTTGGTAACAGCTGGATGTACACATGTATACTAGTTCTAGTTAGGCACCGAGATATTTGTCAGCTGTTTTCTTTGAAACTAGGTTTCTTTCAATATGGCCCATTGGCTAAGGCCAAGTAATATAGTCCAGTCTATTTCTCTAAGCTGAGTGAACTGCTTTCTATATTCTTTCCAGTCTTCTG
The DNA here is from genome assembly GCF_028858775.2 of Pan troglodytes. NCBI lineage: Eukaryota > Metazoa > Chordata > Mammalia > Primates > Hominidae > Pan > Pan troglodytes. The sequence continues at coordinate 56,639,741 of NC_072398.2, read as the reverse complement.
CCAGGTCCTCTTTTTCCTGCCATCTGTCACAATGAGAGAGATCGATAGGAAAAGAGTTTTTGTGATTAAAATTCAAAACGAATACAGATTTCCATTGCTTATGATAATTAGAAGTACAGTGATACCTAACCACGTAATGACATTATATACCTCACCCCACTCTCATACTCCAAGAAGAAGATGAAAACCCAGACATGTTACTAGTTAATAACTCAGCATAATATGAGTTATAATAATGTACACAGTGCTTACAACTTAAATGTGAACTAGAACTTTTTTTCCTATAATTTGCTTTCAACTTATTCTCGAGTTTGAAGATGACCTCTCTTTGGGGGTTTATGAATGGGTGGAGAAAGGTAAATTGATCCTCACACACAAACAGAAGAATTATGTCTCCTTTTCATGTCTTTAAATATGCAAGTATGTCCTATAGTTTCAAACCAGGTATAACATGACTATTTTTTTTTGTTTTTTAATAAACTTCTTTTTTTAAAAAAATGAAGAAAGCATTTAGTTTTCTAATCTTTAAAGAAATAAAACACTTTAGAATTATATCACATACATATGAGGTAATTTATTTATTCTGATTATTCATATAAAATAGAGTTTTTCAACCCCAGTGCTGTTGACATTGAGGCTGTATGAGTTTTTGTTGTGGGAGGCTATCCAGTGCACTGTGGCATGTTTATCATTATCCCTGGTCTCTAACCACTAGATGCCAATAGCACTTTCCTACCTCACCACCCTGAGTCATTAAAATAAACAGTGTCTTCTGAAGTTGTGACATATCCCCTGGGGGTGCCCTAGTTGAGAACCATTCATAAAGAATCTATTACTTTACAGAATGTAAGAGAGAATTAAATTCATTTTCATAATATATTTTATTATTCAATCATCTCAAGCAACCATTTGAAGTCTTCAACCAAAGGAAGACAACAGAGTTTTGCCAAACAGATAATGCAAGACATCATATTTCCCCAAAATTATTAAATGAAACCATCTACACTATCATTTGATGAAGCATAGAAAATATTAGTTACCTCTGTGTCATATTCATGCTACTCATAGATGACACAGTTGACTAATCAATTTCCTTCAGAAATTCAACAACAGCAAGTATCAGGTGATTTTTGTCCACTCAGTAGAGTCTGTGTCTCATTAAGCTGGGCAACGGGCAGAAAGATTACAGATCGGTACTGGAGAACTCTGTTGGTTTTTAATCTGTTTACAGATAACGGCTTTTACCTTTGTGCGCACTTCTAATACTAGTATCTTTTAATACAATTATCTTTCATGTCAGGCATTTTTTAAAGTTATATGTTGATTGTGTAGATTTCCATTTCAAAGGGGAAAAGCAACGGTTAGAAACTTCTGAATGGAACATAAACAAAACCAGGCATTTTTTCATATTGGTCCATTACACTCCCATCTCTTGCTTGATGCTTGAAGAAAAACTCAGTCGCACAGGCTTCATGCATATAAAGCATTTCTTATGTGGAATATATGAAGAGAAACTCAATAGCAAAACTTACTTTCAAGACTAGATGAATGAGCCACTTATTTCAAAAAATATATAAAAGATAATACCAAGGAAGTCACAGAATTTGATTTGTTCTATGAGTTTACTATGTTTACTCTTGATTGTATTTGAACTTTAATCCTGTCTTGCTGACTTTCTTCCACTGTACACCAAGAGCCTCACAAAGAAAGGAAAATTGGAAGGTTTTATGATGTAAAACCTGAGACATTTAACAGATATTTTTAAACTTCCCCTACTTATTCTACTTTTTTTCTTTTTTTGTTCACTTTGCCCACCTCAATTTATTTATTTATTTTTATTATTATACTTTAAGTTCTGGGGTACATGTGCAGAATGTACAGTTTTGTTACAAAGGTATACACATGCCATGGTGATTTGCTGCTCCCATCAGTCCATCACCTACATTAGGTATTTCTCCTAATGTTATTCCTCCACTAGCCCCCACCCCTTGACAGGCCCCAGTGTGTCATGTTCCCTGCCCTACATCCGTGTGTTCTCATTGTTCAACTCCCACTTATGAGTGAGAACAGGCAGTGTTTGGTTTTCTGTTCTTGTTATCACAAGTTTGTTGAGAATGATGGTTTCCAGCTTCATCCATGTCCCTGCAAAGGACATGAACTCACCCTTTTTTATGGCTGCATAGTATTCCATGGTGTATATGTGCCACATTTTCTTTATCTAGTCTATTATTGGTGGAAATTTGGGTTAGTTCCAACTCTTTGCTATTCTGAATAGTTCTGCAATAAACATACATGTACATGTGTCTTTATAGTAGAATGATTTATAATCATTTGGGTATATATCCAGTAATGCAATAGTTGGGTCAAATGGTATTTCTAGTTCTAGATCCTTCCAAAAAAGAGCCCGCATAGCCAAGACAATCCTCGGCAAGAAGAACAAAGCTGGAGGCATCACACTACCTGACTTCAAACTATACTACAAGGCTACAGTAACCAAAACAGCATGGTACCTGTACCAAAACAGATGTATAGACCAATGGAACAAAACAAAGGCCTCAGAAATAACACCACACATCTACAACCACCTGATCTTTGACAAACCTGACAAAAACAAGCAATGGGGAAAGGATTCTCTATTTAACAAATGGTGTTGGAAAAACCGGCTAGCCATATGCAGAAAACTGAAACTGGACCCATTCCTTACACCTTATACAAAAATCAACTGAAGATAGATCAAAGACTTAAACGTAAGATCTAGTACCATAAAAATCCTAGAAGAAAACCTGGGCAATACCATTCAGGACATAGGCATGGGCAAAGACTTCACATCTAAAACACCAAAATCAATGGCAACAAAAGCCAAAATTGACAAATGAGATCTAATTAAACTAAAGAGTTTCTGCATATCAAAAGAAACTATCAACAGAGTGAACAGGCAACCTACAGATTGGGAGAAAAGTTTTACAATCTATCCATCTGACAAAGGGCTAATATCCAGAATCTACAAAGAACTTAAACAAATTTACAAGAAAAAAAACAACCCCATCAAAAAGTGGGTAAAGGATATGAACAGACACTTCTCAAAAGAAGACATTTATGCAGCCAATAGACATATGAAAAAATGCTCATCATCACTGGTCATTAGAAAAATCAAAACCACAATGAGATACCATCTCATGCCAGTTAGAACGGTGATCATTAAAAAGTCAGGAAACAACAGGTGCTGGAGAGGATGTGGAGAAATAGGGATGCTTTTCCACTGTTAGTGGGAGTTTATCCTTTTTTTCTACACAGGGATACTCAGGTGGTGGCATATCTAAAAAACCTTACATAAACAAAAATGTATTTTTAAAATATATTTTATGCTACTTAAATAAGAAACCAAAAAAGAAAAATGGGAAGACGATTTTCCTCTCCTCCCAGGCAGGGTAGATAAGAAAATAGAGAGGCAACATGAAGTGGATACTTGCAACTCTTAATGAAACTGAACCAGATACTCAAGACAGATGGGCTCCCCTACATCTTGCAAAGCAAAACTTATTTGTTCCTTTTACATTTTCAATTGCTTAATTTGAATTTCTTGGTGCAGGCAAAAGGATCTGTGAGAAATGTTTTACCCTCTTTCATTAAAAAAAAAAAAAAAACTATTCAATAGCAACTGTCTGAAGAAGGGGAGAAAAAAGGAAAGAAAACAAGAAAAGCCACAAAGCCCAGCTGCACTTAGTTTCTGTTCACTTAGTGCAGCTTATGACGTAGGCTTGCTGTATTTTGAATTTGCACATTAAAAACATTCATTCAGAGAGGAAACTGCCTTTGGCATAACCTGCAGAAGCAAATAGCATTCACAGAACTGTTATTCAAAAAATTGTACCCAGAGAGCTATATTTCTTATTTAAATGAAACTTAAGTAGAACCAGGGAGGAGGGGGAGGTGTGTTTTATGGTGGGTAACTTCTGACTTAAAATTTGAATCAGGTTTCATAAACAATTATTGGAATCTGAGAAAAAGTCAAGCATCAAACCCTGAGTAGCTGAGAGTTTGGGGGTCTCACAGCACAAAAAAAAAGGGTGTTGAAAGAGGAAGCCCCGTTTTTGCTCTAAGTGACTTGCGTGATCCCGAAGTTATGTTAGCTTGTTTACCTCCAAGCACACCTTTGGAGTGAGATTTTTAAAGCAGTTCTCTTTGTAACATCAACATTACAATCTATATCCCGAAAACTACCAAGTTTTATATTCCTCCTTCCCCTCACTAGGCCTCCCCTGGCCTGCTTGTGTATTTGCTTCTTAGGGTCTACAGGCCTCTCTCTGAACTAAAGCTCTTTTGAAGTCCCAGACTTCATATCTCCACCCAGGATCTAACTTAGTGTGATAAAGGATAATTTATTTATGAAAAACATTCATGCCATTCTTTTAAACTAGAAGCTTACATTTCAAGGTTATGGAAATGATTTCTAGCTGCCCTAATTTCATGGCATTGGGCTGTCATATGTCATATACCACTGCACTGTTCATAATATTTAGACAGTTCCATAGCAACCTGTAAAATACAGCCTCCAGAGGTCTGCATTCCTCCAGCTATTCATGAAGGATTGGAGGAATTCCAGAGGAGAGAAACCACATTACAGAGCACTGGGTCTGAAATGCTCCCTTTATGGTAGCAATTGCAGGAAACCTGGAGCAAAAACATGTCTTAGGATTTGATGCAGACCTCACTACAGTTTCTAGAAGCATTCCCTTTTCACTTCTAGTTTTCTGACTTTACTTATAAGGTATCAAAAAATGGTTTGATAAAATTAGACTGCTTTATAGCTTATCTTTTTTTCCTTTCCAGGGTAGACAAATAAATTATCAGATTTTTATTACTTAAAATGTGTTATACAAAAATATTAGTGGGCAATACAGAAACGCAAATATTTTTCTAAGGCCTGGTTCTCTTTCCATTTGCTTCTTGAAATTTGCAAGTAAAATTTTCATTTTCCCTACTTTTGAACCAGACCACAAAAACTTACTTTATTACACTATCCATTCACATTAAAATAGAATTTCTACAGTGTCCAGCACAGAGATTTTAAATAAATGTGGTCGACACTCCTTAGTCACTGTTGCCATCTTCACTCTCTCCATCTCTCATTTTCATCAACCTGTAAGATAAGTCACTATTTTCTATCTATATTTCATTCAAAATGTCTTATATGTTTGTAGCTCTCTATTCTCATAGGTACTACTTATCTCCAAATTATATCTCCTCGCGTAAGATTACCATAATAGTCTACCACTTTATGTCTTTTAAAATATTTCCTGTAGCACCTTATAGAACACACAATATTTTGTATATTCATCACATTTGATCCTCAAACAACCTATGTTTTAAGCAAAGCAAACATCATCCCAGCTTCACAGATAAGAAAATGGTCTCAAGAAGACTAAATGACTTTCTTAATCAGTGTCATGAAGCTAGCAAGAGACAGAAACAAAACTTGAACTCAAAACCCTTGAATCTAAATCCCAGTTCCCTAAACTTAATACTGCCTTCTTAAGGCCAAATAACAACAGCACCACAATAAAACCCACTAAAAATTTCAACAGGTCCCTATTTATTAAACACATGTGGCAACTTAGAAGTGGAGTGGCCTTACAGAGTATGAGGTTTAACAATCCTCATTTTATATATTATAGCTCCAGAAGCTTGAGGACTGGGTGATATTTCCAACATTACAGAACCAACGATACACCCCACCAGTTCTTGAATCCACTGACTCCCAGCTACAGCATTTTCTGCTACACTTTTCTGTCTTACTGCCTTAAGTGCCCCCCAGAATTTTTAGCTTTTGATAACATGTCCCAGTAACATGTCCGGCTTTAATTTTACCATCTCAAAAATGTGCCTCTGCTAAAAACAGGTTTATACATTTCACTTTCCAACAGGGGGACACACTGATACAACCTCTGGACAGTGGTCCACATTGCTCACCAAACCTGGAGCAATGTTCCCTTCAGTCTTTCCAAGTACAAGTCCTAGTCAAATTCTACTCCCTGCACAGAGCTGGCATCTCTGTACCTCAAGAAACCTCCCTTCTCCGACTTCTTGCAGTACCTGTAGTTTCTACCACACAGATCTCATACCTGCAAATCCCTTTGAGGTCAGTGGCCAACTGGTCCTATGTTCCTGTCTAATCTCGTTCCCATGTTCTCCTCACTGAGAACAGTTGTTATATGAAATGTTATTTCCTTTTCCTAGAATATCCTTCCACTCTCACATATTAAACTGTCTAGAATATTCCTACTCAGCCTTTGCTTCTCAGCTTAAATGCTGCTTTCTCCATGAGGCCCCTGCTGTCTCTAGGTGACATAGGAAAGCTGTTTTCTGAGTTCCTATAGCATTCTGTACATTACTCCTTCAAACCAGTTATCTGATTTATATTGAAGTTGTCTGCATGTCTGTTTCCTCACTAAAGATTCCTTGTCATAGACACAGTCATCAGCTTTTCTTCTGTACTAAGTACTATTCCCAGGACAAAACTGGCACGTGATATTTGTTAAATAAATCCAAAAATGAAATATTTATTTGCATAATAATGAAGATATTCTGTGTTACTTTAAGCTTAATAAATAAATATGGAGTTGGAAGCTTAGAGGGAAAATGTTTATCAAGAAAGCAGATATTGACTCTCATTGGCCTAGATCTAATTCCTATAGCAAACTATAAAGCAATGTTGGAGAAAGACAAAGTAGCAATTTATTTAGCTATTATTGTTCTTTCAGGGGTCACGGCCTTATACTTAGAGGTAAGTTCTTATATTCCACTATTTTCTAGAATTGGAGCTACTTATCCTTATAATAGAACTGTATTGAACATTTTGCTATTCCTTTAGCTCACCAAACTTTTTTTTATTCTTTATTTTTTATTTTTCTTGTGATAGGGTCTCACTCTATTTGTCCAGGCTACTGCAGTGCGGTGGCATAGGGTTCACTGTAACCTGGAACTCCTGGGCCCAAGCAATCCTCCCGCCTCAGCTTCCCAAGTAGCTAGGATTATAGGTGCATGCCACCATGCCCAGCTAATTTTTAAAAAATTGTTTTAGAAGTAGGGTCTTGCTACATTGAGCAGGTTGGTCTTGAACTCCTGGCTTCATGAGATCCTCCTGTCTCAGCCTCCCAAGGCACTGGGATTACAGGAGTGAGCCACTGCACCCAGTCATAGCCCACCAAACTTTCTTAAACCTGTATTTTCAAATAGACTGTGTCCTCTATCTAAGAGGATGCCCCCAACACACTCCTTATTGGACAACCTCATATTCATCTTTTCATAGACAATATAAGGGCCATTTTTATGACCACTTTTCTGATTCCATCTAGAGATAAATTCTTTCATGCTTCCAAAACCCTGCATGCGCAGTTTTAGTACAGCACTTAACTTTATTTATTTACAACAAGTAAATCCTCTTTTTTCCCCTGTGTAGACTGTGACTACATAAAAGCATGGAGTTCACCTATTTCATGTATAATTTTTAAAGCTCAGCAATGTTTAGCACTTTTCATGGAACAAGCATGTATTCATACATTTAAAAGATGAAGAGGAGAAAAGGAGGGGAGGAAAATGGAAAGACATGAAGATACTTGAGTAGCTAGTATTCTGATGCAAGTTAGTTTCTGTTTATTAGAAGATTTGGAAGCAAGCGGCAAGGTCAAAGCTATCTTCTTATTTCTGTTTGCATGTAAAGTTGTGGAAACATACGGTGTTTCTAGAGTAAACTGTCGGCATCTATTCCACAGGTTCTTGGGTGTCAAGAGTCAATACCTAGCTTGTAGCTATGAGAATCCACTTTCGGGTGTTATTAGTGTTGGAAGGCAGTTGCAATGGTAGCAGTGCCCCACTTCTTAATTCCAGCATTCTGACGCCTGCATAGCAGCTCCAGGAATTGTTCCTAAACTTACAGCTTTAGTGAAGACCTCAGAGGCGGTAGCTTCCTAGTGGAGTCAATCTGGGGTCAGTCCTGAACACCCAGCCTACTATCCTCTCCTTTAACATTTCAATAATTGTTTAAGTACATCATGTCCCGTATTTTTAAAATCCTTCTTGCTTAAAATACCTATAGTGGTAATTTCTGTTTCCATTAGTGCATCCTGACAAAATAAGAGGGAACAAAGGGAAGGAGAGGAGAGAAAAGAGAGAAAAAGAAGTCTCAGCATATAACAACTTAATTTCAATCCCTGCACTGAGAGACCTGACCCACAGTAGCTAGTATGGTTTCTAAGCAGCCTAAGTTCACGCCCCTGGTATGACCCAACCATCTCATGAATTTCTGCCTTAAAAAGCTCATGGGTGTCAAAAGCATTTCCTGTTTGTTCTGGCTAATACCTGATGATAGGCCCCTGATATTTCCTTTTCAGTGCACTTATTAAAAAAGGATTATAATTGTGAATCCTGTCTCTTTCCCTTTGGAGATATATATGCAGCTCCTACGACTTCACTCGCTCCCTGTCCCTACTCCCTCATTTTCCCTTTAAAACACTCAGTCACTTCTGCACAAATCAGAATGGAGTTCAGCTCTTTCTTCTTCTTTTTTTTTTTTTTTAACTTTTTTAGAGACAGGATCTTGCTATGTTGCCCAGGTTGAGCTCAAACTCCCAGCCTCAAGCAATCCTCCTGCCTCGGCCTCCTAAAGCACTGGGATCAGTTCTTTCTCCTGTTGTCAGTAGTTTCTGAAGAAAATCTGTTTTCACTGCTGTAATGTCTGGCTTTATCTTAGACAAGAGAGACTTATTCTTTCTGTTGTTTTTCTTCAACTTTTGTAGGTCAACTGATAGCCAATTAGAGTATAAGAATAATTTTTTATTTCTATAAAAATTTAACATTGGTTCATTTTAAACAATATAGATCATTAAATATCATAATGATTTATTATGAAACCACATTTTCTATATATCTTTTAATGGAGAGATAGTGTTCTCTCTCCAGAATATTTAACCTGTGATTTTACCTAAAGTCTGACAGACTAAATACTTCAAGTACTACTCAGTATTATGAACCAATCCCATAAATATTAGAACTTTCTAGTCCACATATAGTTTCAAAGTAAACACTAATAAACAACATGACTCCAAAATTCATCTGCAGAAACTACAATTTAGTGTAGGAACTATAAACTACAAAATAAACTAACATTAATAGAATCGTTCTTTGGCTGGGCACAGTGGCTCACACCTGTAATCCCATCACTTTGGAAGGCAGAGGTGGGTGGATCACCTGAGGTCAGGTGTTCAAGACCAGCCTGGCCAACATGGTGAAACCCCATCTCTATAAAAATGCAAAAATTAGCTGGGCATGATGGCAGGTGCCTGTAATCCCAGCTACTCGGGAGGCTGAGGCAGGAGAATCGCTTGAACCCGGGAGGCAGAGGGTGCAGTGAGCCTAAATCGCACCACTGCACTCCAGCCTGGGTGACAGAGCAAGACTTCATCTCAAAAAAAAAAAAAAAAAAAAAGAATTGCTTTTGTCAATTGATGAAAAAAGGAAATTCCAACTGATGCTTTAAAAGAGAAATTGCCTGGCGTAGAGAAAGACTGTAAGAGATCTACTCTCTTTGGCCTTCGATTAAACAGAAATATTTCAGAGGAGCTTGAATCCTTTGAAACACACTTATACTGCACAGCGTGTTGCTATCCTTATTTCTGTTACTTAGGTTTTGCATTTTCAGGAAATGAGTAATTTGCCAAACATGCAGAGTCCCATTATTTAGATTCAGTTCTCTTGAAGGGATAAAAACAGTTGTTTAAGAGGGACTCGAAGATTCTTCACATTTTAAGCGTAATATACTTGTAAATGTTTCTCACTTGGAAGAAACTGCTGACAGGTGTGGTTGTGGGTTAAGCTTTAAGAAAGCTTGAGAAATTCCCCTGTTGACTAAGTATCAATTCACTGTAGTCCCAGAGCGATCGCCTCTGGACATCCCCTTTGAACTTTTTTTTCCTCTAAAGGGGTTCATGCAAGAACTGTGATACACTGTATGTTCTTTCCTAAAAAGAAAGTACCTCCATGGACAACTTGAAAATTTCCAGCAACAGTAAACTTATTACCATTTTTCTCATCATTCCTAATCATTTCTAATGAGGAAGTGCAAACAGCTTGGAATCAGGAGCTATAGACTGTGAATGAAAAATGCAAACAACCTGGAATCAAGAGCTATAGATTGTGAATGAGTAGTCTCATTTAATCTCCACTGCATTCACTCCTAGAGAAGCTTGGAAAATTTCTCCACCTTTAAAATAAAATGGTAATTTTTTTCAACTTGTAACCTCATAGAAATAGCACAAACATTAAAAAACAGAATCTGTATCAAAATATGTGAATTCTTTGAGGGACATTAATATTTTTGGCTACAATATTGGGATTATAATGGTAATTATTTGGAAAAATAGTATTACAAAACTTAATACTATTTTTCCAAATAATTACCATTATAATCCCAATATTGGCTATTCCAAGAAATTTAGCTAAAATAGCTGATGGGATTATCCCCACTTTTAAAGAATATTTCACTGAGAATACTAACAACTTCACTCTTACTACTTCCTTTTTTTAAAGTAAAGGCGATCTGAAGAAAGCATAAATGCACAAAAATATTGTACGATAGTCAAAAATAAGAGGGCATAGAAGATGGAATAAGCTGAATGCCTTTCTGGATGAAATCCCTATTGAAAGTCATATCTGAGGTTTGCATCAAAATCATGAGCTGAGATGGTATCCAAGGCAGGAAGGAGCAGATGCAGGCTGAGGAAGGACCTGTGTGTGAGGATTGCCTGAGGACTCAGAATACTGGGTAACTGCATGCATTAGGGAACTTGAAACCACCCACCAGTAAGTACGAAACATGATTTCAACATGTTAAGGTGGCTTCTAATGGGTCTTAGCAGTTTATGGTTTCCAGGCTCCATTTAACTAATATCACAGAGACTTTCATTAATGCATGAAATACTGATGTACCTAATCTCTGCAGTCTTCATAAAATAATGACTCACTTTTAAAGTAGATGCTGGTACTTCTTTGGTACATTTGTGTCTTCTCTTTTTCATGTGGTCAGTGACAGTACTACACACCCCATAGTGGATGGAAAATGTTGAGAAATGTTCTGTGCAAATTCATGCCTATCATCAATTTCCTTGAGTAACAGAAATATGTACTTTATTTTTAATTAAACGTAAACTTTTTTAGCTTATTGCTGTGGAAAGGCTTTTGTTGCCAAATTAAAAAAAAATAAACGAATAGATATATAATAACGGTGTATGATAAATTTTAAAAAATATTTTGCAAGAATATTCAGATTGCCTTCTACACATTCTTTGGCAGGAGTGCCCAATTTCTATTTCCTGGCAATGCTTCGTGTGCAATTGACTTTTCATTTCCCACATTTCCCCATGACTCCACCAACATAAGTTTGTTCAGCTCTTTTTATCTCACATATCACAATACCACCATAAGCACAGCACAAATGGCTGGTGAAAAAAGACACTAGTTGGGACAAAAAGCTTCAAATGCTCCTCTTATCCACAAGAAGAGAATTGAGCCGTCTCTAGCTGTGTATGTCTCATTACTTCTAAAAAACATAGGAAAAAGAGAGCCGAGTTATCACTCATCACTTATCAGATTTAACCAGGTGTTGAAATTAGAAGTCTGTTTACTGCTATGTGATTCACACTATAATAGATAAGATCATGACAGAAACTGGAAATACAAATTAAAGGTTCACCAAATCCATTCCATTTTATTTTAATGCAAACATTAATGAGTATTTTATTTAAAAAAAAACTATGGGACATAAGCTAAACTAGAAGAGGTGATTGTACATAAAGCATGAACCACAGTTATCTTAAGCAAGCCAGTAATGAACATGAACCAAAAAATCAGAAAATTAATATTGGCATGAAATCATAAATGAAATAAATAGAAAAGTGGGCAATTAGAACTCTAGTTTTACTTTTTAAAATATTTTATCTTTTAAAAACTGCATTTTCAAACATAAAAAAACTTGAATTATAACAAAATAATATTTATTATCCAAATTCAATAAATGTTCATTTTTTTCATATTTATATGACAATTTTAAAATAAAAAATATTTGGATATACAACATCTACTTTCCTCCATCCCAGACAGAAATATTATACCATCTCACCTATCAGCTATTGCTATGAAACATGCTGTATAACAAACTACCCATAACTCAGTGGTTTAAAACTACAATCTTTTATTTTCATGGATCTGAACGAAAGATCTGCAGATCTCATCAGAGCCCATTCATGCATATGAGGGCTAGTTGGAAGACAGCCAGTTAAGTTTTGGCTTGGCTGGGGCCATTTCACTCTGTTCCATGTATCTTCCCTTACGACTAGCCTAGGTATGTTCTTTTTTCCTAACAACGCAGAGGCACAAAAAAGCAAGGAGAAATACCAGTCTATTGAGGCCTAGGCTCAAAACTGTCACACTACCACTTCCATCTCATGCTTTTGGCCAAAGCAAGTCACATGGCCAAATCCCAAGTCAAGAGGGGGAAAGAGGCAGCCCACATGTAATGAGAGGGCATATAAGTTACAAGTCAAAGGGGATGAATACAGTAGGGGGTAAAAAATTAGGGCCAAAAATGCAATCAACTTCAACTCCCATTCATGTTTTTATATTAATCCTTTATGTCTATATCTATAATAATTAATGATATTTTTAATTGTTAAGATTCACATTAAAATGATATGTTTTCTTAACCTTGTGCAGTTTGACTTTCTTAATTATTTTGTTTGCAGTGATTACCTAAATTGATCATTAAATTTATACTAGTTTTTACTACTAGTTTTTTAATTCTATAAATGGATTATAATGCATTCCTCTATTGATAAACATGTCAGTTGTCTCTAATTTCTTATTATTAGAAAAATGAATAAAATGAAAGTCTTGCATATGTTTCCTCATGCAAAAGTATGAGAATTTCTCCAGGGTGCATCTAACATAATGTATCTGAGTCTCAGGGTAAATATTCTTTCTACATTCAAGACAGCCAGTGCTGTCTAATAGAAATATAATGTGATCTCCAAATATAATTTTAAATTCTCTAGTTCCCATGTTAAAAAAATATATTATACACGTTTAATAAATTTTATTTAATACAATATATTCAAAATATTATTTCAAAATATTATTTCAAAATATAACCAAAATAAAAATTATCAATTTGATAGCTTACATTTTTGTATTAATTCTTTGAAAATTAATGTGTATTTTATACTTATAGCCCAGCTTAGTTCAATACATTTCTTTGTTGTTGTTGTTGTTGTTGTTGTTGTTTGTTGAGACAGAGTTTTGCTCTTGTTGCCCAGGCTGGAGTGCAATGGCATGATCTTGGCTCGCTGCAACCTCCGCCTCCTGGCTTCAAGTGATTCTCCTGCCTCAGCCTCCCTAGTAGTAGTAGCTGGGATTACAGATGCCTGCAACATACCCAGCTAATTTTTTGTATTTTTAGTAGAGACAGGGTCTCACTATGTTGGCCAGGCTGGTCTCGAACTCCTAACCTCAGGCAATCCACCCGCCTCAGCCTCCCAAAGCGCTGGGATTACAGGTGTGAGCCACCATGCCCAGCTCATAGTTCAACACATTTCAAGTGCTCAATAGCCACATGTGGCTAGTGTCTACCCTATTGAACAGTGTAGTTCTAAATATTACTAAATTATTTGCCTTAGTGTTGATACCAATGTGTGAGCATTCCAATTGGACATCCTTATCAACATTTGGTCTATCAGATATCTTCAGTATTTTGCCAATCTGAAGGGTAAGCCAGAAAAGAACCCTAGTAGAAAAACTGAGGAAGTTTGAGTAAAGTCTGTAGTTCAGTTAATAGTATTAACTAATGTTAATTTCCTATTTCACTAATTATAAAAATCATTATAGAAGATGTCAAAATTAAGGGGAGTGAGTGAAAGTTATTCAAAAGTTCTGTACTATCCTTTCAAGGTTTCCGTAAGTCTAAAATTATATCAAAATAGAAAGTTTTTAAAAGTCACCCCCTAATTGAACTTGAATTTCATTTCCTCCTACAGATTACAGGTATACTACTTCAGGCTTTCCAAAGGACAGTTTTTTATATGCTAACTGAAAGCGTTTTTATTTAAACTACAATAGTAGATGAAAGAATGTACTAATACTACTCTCATTTAATTCCATCTATAATGAAAGGCCCACCAGACAATTTTGTGTCGGTGAATACTGGAAGCAAGGTAGCCTCTGGGAATTAAACTTGACACCGCTATTGTGAGTTCTGCATCTTTTCAATGTTATATCACTTTTCTGTACTGGTCTAATAGCACCAATTTTATTCCACTGTGTCTTAAACATAATTGTACAATTAGCATGCAGCACTTTCTCTACTAGGTAAATAGTAAAAACAATAATAATTCTGCATTGCTTTCAATAGTGTGCATAATGTACTAATCAAATGCCCTAAATTGAATAGATGATGAAAGTTACATTCCAACCCTTAAGAATTTACTAGAGAAGTTAAAGTAATAGATTCTTCCTTTCACTTGAACTGGTCTTTACATAAAATTTTGTCTTTCCCCACATTATTCCTCAGAAGTCTTCATGGTTGCTTCTTAGTAACTAAAGGTTTTAACTAAAAGGAAAAAAGAAAGAAAGAAAGAAGAAGAAGAAAAAAAAAAAACCTCTAACCCGCTTCTGTTGCTGCCCTACTTACAGTTACTTAGAAATCGTGAGCCTCTTTTAAGCCAACAGAAAGCTGCTGTGAGGACAGGCAGAGAGCCCTCTGAGAGTAAGTTGTGTTTTTTTCTTGAGCTTTAAGCATGGACACCCATGCCAGTGCCATTTCCAGAACTGAGAAATTGCACTCGCCTACAGAGCTTTAACCAATTGTACTTTCTCCTCATTCTTTATTCTTCCTCCAGTAGCCTTTAATCAGTACTTATCAAATTCATATGCTAATTTAGCTTCCACTTAAATTCTCAATTTGAACTCACTTTAATAACAAACAGCCAAGTAAATCACTTTTCAAAATTTTATAGTTTTTTTAAAAGTTATTATTATTGTTATTTGTAGAGACAGGGATCTCACTATGTTGCTTATGCTGATCTCAAACTCATAGCCTCAAATGATCCTCCCACCTCAGCCTCCGAAAGTTTTAGGATTACAGGCATGAGCCAACATATCCGGCCAAATCTGCTTTTCAGATGAGCTGCAAAGGTCAAAACATTAGCAACTGTTTAGAGTAAGCATTATAAGGGGCTAATACAGCTTAGAAGTGATAACTGTGCCCTAAAGTATCTCCCTTTAACCATCCCAGTAACTGATTAAAATACACAGGGAATACATGTTATAATCATGCAACTACCCAGGAGGTTCGCTGGAGACAGTGTAGTCAAGAGCGCTAGAAAAAGGTCATCCAGAGAGATGCAGGGGATTTACACATCAATTTTCATTTAATTAATAATTGTATCTATGACTTATGTTGGAATTTTTCAGTCTGAATTTTCAAGGTTAAGGTTTGCAGTAGCATTTCCTCCCTGGTAGAAAGACATAACTTCCAAGCATTAATCATACACTTAGGATGCAGCCTTGTGTCTGCAGCCACAGTGTCATTTTCAAGAACTGCGTGAGCCTTGACTTGAGGCTGTTTGAGCATTGAGCTAAGGCTTCTACTCTGAGTAGTCAATGCTCCAATGGAAGTAAAAGAGCAAGGATCTGTCTGTATCAATGCAGTTTATGACTAATTGTGGTTACTAGCTTTCCTGCCAGCATTTTTCAAAGTTTTACAGCCATTTATTTCAACAAAGAGAAAGGGTGCTAAAAGTCACCACCGCTCTGAAAGAGAACTTGAGAAACTGGAAGACTTCCCCCATATCAGATGTCACTTGGGGAAGTTCAAGAGAAGAATTGACCTCTGAGGACAAAGCAGTTGGTTACTATGCACATTTGCTCATAAGCACAGCTCTGAAGTTCACTGCAGGGGAATTTACCTCAGTTTACAGGACAGGAAGGCCAGGGGGTAGTACTCCAGAAAAACTCACCACCACTTCTCCAGCAGGGTTTTTTTGGTTGACTCAAAACTAAGGCTTTGCCATGCACGTAAGGTTGATGTTTCAAATAGTTAAGGGAAATACCCTACAGAGGTTTTATATTATTTATGGTTAATACTTTTAGTAACAACTGATCACTCTTGGGGGCACCCTTTTAACTGATAAGAGGTTCTTCCACACATTAGTTGCTGTGCCAAGTTACTAAAACATTTTCTAGGCTGGGCACGGTGGCTCACGCCTGTAATCCTAGCACTTTGGGAGGGCAAGGTGGGCAGCTCGCCTGAGGTTGGGAGTTTGAGACCAGTCTGGCCAGCATGGTGAAACCCCGTCTCTACTAAAAATACAAAAATTAGCTGGGTGCAGTGGCAGGCGCTGGTAATCCCAGCTGCTTGGGAAGCTGAGACAGGAGAATTGCTTGAACCCAGGAGGCCGAGGTTGCAGTGAGCCGAGATCACGCCATTGCACTCCAGCCTGGGGCAACAGAGCAAGGCTCCGTCTCAAAATAAATAAATAAATAATAAAATAAAACATTTTCTATCACTTTTACTCAAGGATATATTGTAGGGGCAGATGTTTCTATGGTTTTACTCTCATGGGAAATAAATAAATAAATAAATAAATAAATAAATAAAGTGAAAAAAGAATTATAGTTGTGGAAATTATTGCTATCCCTAGCCATCAATTTGTCGATTATTTTATATAAATTAAATTCTGATACTTATAAATTTTTAGCACATCTTAGAATGGATACCCCATTGGAAGCCCTGGGTATGTTCTGTGGTTCTGTCATGACGGAGCCAATGACCAGGGAAAGAAAATAGGTAAACTGGACAGTCACTGGGGATCAAATCAGACAACCAGGGCTAAAAATCCTAGCCCTAAAACCTGCTAATTGTGTAAACTCAGGCAAATTACTTAACCTTTCAAACCTGTAGTTGCCTCATCTGTCAAATGGAGTTAATTAAGCAGTTCCTTCCTCCTGTGGTCATTGTGAGGATGGATGAATACACAGAAAAGATAGCACATAGTGAATTCTTAATATATGTATCTCTTATTAGATTTGTGAACTTAAGTTTTTAAAAATCTCTGAGGCTAGACATTTCATTCTAAATTAATAATACCCATCTCATAGTGTTGTATTAACGAGAATTGACACGTAAAAAATGTGTATTTTCTAAGGATCTGTGATACACATATTATAATATACATGTTTGAACCTATGTACCTGTCTAGTAAAGATATTTTGATATTCTTGAGGAGAAGCATCATATGTCAAGAGTGAAATGTAGATGAAGTTGATCATTTTAAGCTGTTTTCTAAATGACATATGAAAAGAGAAACAGAGAGAAAGCATAGATACCATACAGTTGCCTGGGCCCACCTGTCAGCATTAATAATAAATACAAGAACATATGACGATATCGGCAAACATGCTTGAGAACTTGACTGAATGTGGATATCCTCCCATCACTGTGTTTTAAGTATATCACGTGAAAAATAATCAACCATTGATTCCTGGAAATGGCCACATTGGTACGAACTGGTATGCAGGGCATCCTGCACAGCTATTTTGTATATCTTTCTTATCTTTTCTGAACCTATTTCCTGCACTGCAAAGAAACTGACACAGGATGCTTATGAAACAAGATTTAATTTTTCAGTCCACATATGTGACAGCTGAACATCGAAAAGCCCCTAGATTTCACAGAAGTAAATTTTAGTATTTTTCTAATGGAAACCCCCATGGTATGCAGGGTTCTTATAAACTGCATTGGAATTATATTATTAAAGTCAGTCACATAACTTCTTACCCAGCTTACTGCCTTCAAAGTCTCTTTTCACATTTTTCACTTTGGCACAAAATGTTGTACTACGAAGTGATCTTGAAACATTTTAACTTGAAAAACCCTTAAATAGTTCTGTAAACTATTACCCAATTCTCTACACCAAAATTTACAAAATGCACTTGAAATAATCATATAATAGATGACTTTGAAATCCAAAAATTAGAGTTATTTTTAAACAGGGATATTCAATGAGGCATTCAACTCACAAGCCAAGTCCCAAAAATCTCATAGGATGATACACTGTCATTCTAATTTCGAACTGAAAAGGCTACCTTCTGAATCATACTTGAAAATGAGATAAATGCCTTAATATGCTGTTAAAAGCTACAGTCTTCATACACTGATAAAAATTGCTGTGAGAAGAACAGCCTAGGGAAAGAAAGCAATTGATTAAGTTGATGGAAGGAGAAATAATGAAACAAAACAAACAAAAAATGTATAGCCCTGGAAGATAATTTACCAGGAAAGACCTTTGATTATGAGCTATGGGCTCCATAAACGTGAGAGAAGTTCCAAATCAGATTTCAACTTGGGAAAGACATAAATGCAAAAAAAGAAGCCACAAGGGTAACACTTGTGACTACCAAAATAGGGGAATAACTTGATTTGAATGAGAAAGATTCTCTCTGTGTGGAAAGGAGTTCTTCTAGGTGCAACATGCTCAATACACTTAGAGGAAATGGCACCTTGAAGTAATGATAGCTTTAGTCATATGAAGCAGCAACTTTGAGAAG
Source organism: Pan troglodytes (assembly GCF_028858775.2). Taxonomy (NCBI): domain Eukaryota; kingdom Metazoa; phylum Chordata; class Mammalia; order Primates; family Hominidae; genus Pan; species Pan troglodytes. The sequence continues at coordinate 56,621,090 of NC_072398.2, read as the reverse complement.
CAGCTTAAAACAATGAAACAAGCATGAATTTGAAGTCGGGCTTAAGTTCTATTCCAAGTTTTGACACTTCTAGTTAGAAAAGTTTATCTCTTTTAAACTCAGTTGTCAAATTTGTTAAATGGGGATAGTGAAATTTGTCTCAAAGGATTACGGTAAAGATTAGACCAAGTAATCTAAAACATCTAAGATGGTTTTATATTTGTTATCTTAGCGTATTTATTATTAGCTATGATTATCACCTTTATCAGTAGTGTAAAAATGCTTCTACACCAGGACCGGGCACGATGGCTCACGCCTGTAATCCCAGCACTTTGGGAGGCCAAGGTGGGCAGATCACAAGGTCAGGAGATGGAGACCAACTTGACCAACATGGTGAAACCCCATCTCTCCTAAAAATACAAAAAATAAATAAATAAATAGCTGGGTGTGGTGGTGCGCACCTGTAGTCTCAGCTACTCGGGAGGCTGAGGCAGGAGAATGGCTTGAACCTGGGAGGCAGAGGTTGCAGTGAGCCAAGATCGTGCCACTGCACTCCAGCCTGGGCAACAAAGTGAGACTCCATCTCAAAAAAAAAAAAAAAAAAAATGCTTCTACACCAAGTCTGAAAGAAAACATTGGCCATAAGTGCTTCCAAGGGTGATTTTAATCGCTGGCATGTATGACAAATGAAAAACTGGCACAGAGAGTTGTGCCTGCATGAGCATAGCAGGAAGTCTCCTGATAATCAGCCTGTTCTAGATCACTTTACTTCCCCTAGTTTATTCCTCCTAGATTACCCCTCGAAGGGTCACTATATTAAATCAGTCTCTTGAAAGTTATTTTTATTTTCAGATGCCTGTACTACAGTAAGATTCTTTTCTTTTTAATTGGTCAAACCACTGCAATACATAATGTGTTATTTCCAACCATGTAAGAAGGGGAAATTGGTATATGTTAACAATATTAATGAATTTCTAGATCTGTCTGTGACACAACCAAACTTGAAAGTTATCATTTGACATAAGTATGCTAACAAAGCAAGTAGTACTTCCTTAATCATTTTTAGGGTTTTGAATAATGGAAAGTGTGGTCTAGAGGTTAGGACAAGTGGTTGGAAGTCATGCTCCCAAGAGCTGTCTCTTGCTCTGACAGTGACGCATTGGTTGACGCTAGACTAGACGGTTGACCAGCTATGAGCCAATCCGTTTATTTCAATTACTTCTTTTCAGCCTCAAATGCCATCACTCTAAAGACAAAGTCTAATAGTGTAACTTTAAAACTACAAATCAAAGTTATTTGATAATCTATATAATCATTATATTATATTCATGAAGAAATGCAATAAGATCAGCATACTAGTGCTCTGCAAGTCAATTTATAGTCAAATAAACATATAAATGAAGAATAAATTTTGATATGAATGAGCTGTCAACATGTAATATCAAAGCAGGAAAAACTTATGGCTAGAAAAGAATTATATCAACATAAAAATGACACAAAAATTATGGTCACTGAATGTAGGCTGTCACCAAGCTGAAGATTTCTCTTTTCAAAGACTTACTTTCCAGGACTCACAAGATTTTAGATAATAAAGAATAGTGATCCCTGTGAGATAGGAAACAACCAAAGTGAGCCTATGATTACACAATTTACTGCCTGGGAAGAGTGTCTAGCCTACTGTGTTGGGTAAAGAAACCCAGGGAGAGTCCAGCAGTCTCTGTAAGTTGAAGAGGCAAAAGCTGGGACTTCAAGGAAACTAAAGCAGATAGAATCTGCAGGAAAAAATTCAAGAAAAGAACATGCACAGAGATAAATGACTGTAGAGTTTGTAGAGGGTTCCACTTCAGTATTCAGTTGAATACTGATTAGCATTTGTTTGTGATAAAACTACCAGGGGCCAAGGAAAAAAATGACTAGAAAGAATCAGAAGGAACAATGCTTAGACATCACACAGGGATGGGATTAATCCCAAAAGCCAGAGTGAAAAACCTAAAATTTAAAAAGTATTAGGGAGAGTACTAAGAAGGGCTTTGCCTCACTACTGGGAAAATTAACCTTTGACAAAATATTGCATTGATCCCACTTCACAAAACTTGATTTGAAAAAATAAAAATATTTTCTAGTAACTGAACCTTATCTCAGAAATAAGGACAAGAATATTTATAGGAATGCGAAGTACCTAGTATTTGAAAAAATAAAATACACAATTTCTGCCAAAAAAAATTGTCAGGCATGCAAAGAAGCCTAGAACATACAACCTATAATGAAGAGGATAATCAATCAACTGAAACTTCTGAAGAAATAATACAGATAATATAATTAGTAGACAAGAATATTAAAACAGTTATTATAACTACATCTCATATGCTCAAGAAGTTAGAAAAAAAGATTGAGCATGGTAAGTAAAGTAATGGAAGATATAAAAAGACACAATCAAACTTCTAAAGATGAAAACTACGATGTCTAAAATTAAAAATGCACTGGATAAGATAAATGTCATATTGGACACTGCAGAAGAAAATGTTACAGAACTTGAAGACACAGCAAAAGAAACCACCCAAATGGAACACAGAGGGAAAAATCACTCAAAAAAAGAAAGAAAGAGAGAAAGAAAGAAAGAAAGAAAGAAAGAAAGAAAGAAAGAAAGAAAGAGGAAAGGAGGGAGGGAAAGACAAAGAAAATTTTTGAAAAAACCAACTAGCAGTGATCTGTGGAGTAAATTTAAGCAACCAAATATATATGTGATTGAAGTCTCTAAAGGAGAGAAGGGGGGAGGCAACAGGAAGAATATTTGAAGAAATAATTGGTAAAAAAAATTGTAAATTTGATTAAAAGTATAAGACCATAAAGTGATATAATATCACTTGAAGGCAGACACTCATATGTTAAGGATGTTAACTATAAACCCTAAAGTCAACACTGATTTTTTTTAAAAAAGAATTACAGCTAAGCAGCCAACAAAAGAAGTGATGTTGAAATCATAAAAAAGGCAGAATTAATCCAAAATAAGCCAGAAAAAGAGAACAAAAAATAGATGAGACAAATAGAAAACAAATAGCAAAATGGTAGATTTAACTACAACCATATTAATAACTGAATTAAATATAAATAATCTAAGCACCCCAAATAAAAAGCAGAGCTCATCAGATTGTACTGAAAAGCTAGGTCCAACTACATAAGGCCTTCAAGAAACACATTTTAAAAATAAATACATAAAATGGGTAAAAATAAGATGATACAGGAAAAATATCATGTTAATACCAACCTAAAGAAAACAGTTCTGGCTATATTAACATCAGACAAAGCAGATTTCAGAGCAGAGAATATTACAGGGATGAAGAAGGTCATTTCATAATGATAGAGATGATTTGATCCAAAGGGGCTAAAATTAAAATATGTATACCACTAATAAGAGAGCTTCAAGATAAAGGAGGCAAAAACTGATAAAACTGTAAGATACAAATTTACAATTATAGTTGGAAATTTCAATATCTTCTCTAAGTAATTGGATGACTAATTAAATAGTTAATTAGTAAAATATAAAAGACTTAACATTATCAACCAACTGGAGTTGTCATTTATAGAACATTCCATATAACAACAGTAGACTATACATGCATGCCTCGGAGATATTGCAGGTTCAGTACCAGAATATCACAATAAAGACTGTATCACAATAAAAAGAGTCTCACGAAATTTGTTGTTTTCCAGTGCATTGCAAAAGTTAAGTTTATACTATATTGGAGCCTATTAACCGTGTGATGGCATTATGTCTAAAAAGCAATGTACATACTCTGATTTAAAGACTTTATTGCTAAAAAATGCTAGCAATCATTTGAGCCGTCAGTGAGTCATCATCTTTTTGCTGGTGGAGGGTCCTGCCTTGACGCTGATGGCTGCTGGCTGACCAGGGTGGTGGTTACTAAAGATTGAGGTGGCTGCAGCAATTTCTTAAGACAAAAGTGAAGTTCGCTGCATTGATTGACTCTTCCTTTCATGAAAGATTTCCTTGTAGCACGTGATAGCATTTTATCACTGTAGAACTTCTTTTACAAGTCAATCATCTCAAATCCTGCTCCTGCTTTATCAACTAAGCTTAAGTTATATTCTAAATCCTTTGTTGTTATTTCAGCGGCGTTCACAACATCTTCACTAGGAGTAGATTCTACCTCAAGAAGCCACTTTCTTTGCTCATCCATAAGAAGCAACTCCTTGTTCATTCAAGTTTTATCATGAGATGGAGCAATTCAGTCACATCTTCAGGCTCCAATTCTAATTCTAGTTCTCTTGGAATTTCCACCACTTCTGCAGTGACTCAACTTCTTCCAAAATCCTGTTATTACTGATATTTTAACCTCCTCTTATGAATCACAGATGTTCTCAATGGCATCTAGAATGGTGAATCCTTCCCACAATGTTTTCAATTTACTTTGTCCAGATCCACCAGAGGAATCACTATCTCTGGCAGCTATAGTCCTGTGAAATATATTTCTTAAATAATAAGACTTGAAAATTGGAATTACTACTTGGTCCATGGGGTGTAGAATAAATGTTGTATTAGCAGTCATGTAAACAGCATTAATCTCCTTGTACATCTCCAACAGAGCTCTTCGGTGACTAGGTACATTGTGAAGGAGCAGTAATATTTTGATAAAAATCTTTTTTCTAAGCACTAGGTCTCAATGGTTGGCTTAAATTATTCAGTAAGCCATGCTGTAAACAGATGAACTGTCATCCAGGCTTTGTTTTTCCATTTCCAGAGCACAGTGAGAGTACATTTAGTATAATTCTTAAGAGCCCTAGGGTTTTCAAAATGGTAAATGAGCATTGGCTTTAACTTAAAGTCACCATCTGCATTAGTCCCTCACAAAAGACTCAGCCTGTCCTTTGAAGCTTTGAAGCCAGGCATTGACTTACCCTCTCTAAGTAGGAAAGTCCTAGATGGCATCTTCTTCCAATATAAGGCTGTTCTGTCTACACTGAATATCTATTATTTAGTGTAGCCATTCTCTTAAATGATCTTCAGTAGATGCTCTGGATAACTTGCTGAAGCTTTTACACCAGCAATTGCTGCTTCACCTTGCACTTTTATGTTATAGAGATGGCTTCTTTCCTTAAATGTCATGAACCAACCTCTGCTAGGTTCCAACTTTTCCTCTGTAGCTGCACCTCTCGGCTTCATAGATTTGAAGAGTTACGGCCTTGCTCTGGATTAGGGTTTGGTTTAAAGAAATGTTGTGGCTACTTTGATCTTCTCTCCAGACCACTAAAACTTTCTCCACATCAGCAGTGAGGCTGGTTTGCCTTCTTATCATTTGTGTGTTCACTGGAGTAGCACTTTTAATTTCCTTCAAGAACTTTTCCTTTGCATTTATAACTTAGCTCACTGGTGCAAGAGGCCTAGCTTTCAGCTTATCTCAGCTGAAAGTGACTCCTCTGGATCTCAGCTAGACAGTGATTCCTCTGGTGGATCCGGGCAAAGTAAATTGAAAACCTTGTGGAAAGGATTCACTATTCCAGATACCATTGAGAACATTTGTGATTCATGAGAGGAGGTCAAAAGATCAGTAATAACAGGCGTTTGGAAGAAGTTGAGTCACTGCGGATGTGGTGCAAATAGCAGGAGAACTAGAAATAGAATTGGAGCCTGAAAATATGACTGAATTGCTGCATCTCATGATTCCTTCCTCACTAAGCCCAGTCATTTCTAACTTTTAATTTAAGGTGAGACTCAAGTGACTCTTCCTTTCGGTTGAACATTTAGCGGCCATTTTGGGGTTATTAACTGGACTAATTTTAACATTGTTGTGTGTCAGGAAATAGGAAGGCCTGAAGAGAGAGAGAGAGATGGGGAATGGCCAGCAGTACAGCAGCCAGAACACAAACAACATTTATCAATTAAGTTCACTGATATGGGTGAGGTTAGTAGCATTCCAAAACAATGATGATGGTAAAATCAAACATCACTGGTCACAGATCACCATAACAGATATAATAATAATGAAATGTTAAAATATTTTGAGCATTACCAAAACAGAACACAGAGACATGAAGTAAACACATGCAGTTCGAAAAAGGTGCAGATAGATTTGTTTAACACAGGGTTGCCACAAACCTTCAGTTTGTAAATCTACACTATCTATGAAGTGGAATAAAGTGAAGTGCAATTAGAGAAGATAGGCCTGCACACCCCTTCCAAGTGCACATAGATCATTTATGAAAATAGAACATATTTTGGGCCATAAAGTGTATCAAACGTTTTAAACGTATTGAGATCCAAGCCATACAGAGTATGTTCTCTGTATCTTAATAGGATTAAATTGAAACTCAGAAACAAAAAGATCTTTGAAAAAATCTCCAAGTATATGGAAACTAACTAACACATTACTAAGTAATCTATGGGTCAAAGAAATCAAAAAGGAAGTTAAGGTGTATTTTGAAGTAAGTAAAAATGAAAACACATCAAAATTTATGGGATGCTGCTTAAGTAGTACTTAAAGGGAATTCATAGCACTAAACATCTATGTTAGAAAACAAGAAATGTCTTAATTCAATTATCTCAGCTTTCACCTCAAGAAAGCAGAAAAAGAAAAGCACATAAAACCTAAACTTAGCAGAAAAAATGAAATAAGAATCAGACCAGAACTCAATAAAATAGGAAATAGAAAATCAAGAAAACTGAAAGCTTCTTTAAAAAGATAAAATTTGTTTTTGGAAATATGGACTGCTCTGTAATAGCATCAATATAAACTAGTAAAACCAACTATTCTATCTGCTCCTACACTCTCTACTCACTAATTATTTTTCTATTGCTGTATGCTTTCACACAAACTCCTGAAAATAAATTACATAATTAGATTGTGTACCACATAAATTGTCAATATTCAACAAATTTTTAGTATAAAACTGGCAATTCCGGCCGGGCGCAGTGGCTCACGCCTGTAATCCCAGCACTTTGGGAGCCCAAGGCAGGCGGATGACAATGTCAGGAGTTTGAGACCAGCCTGATCAACATGGTGAAACCCCATCTCTACTAAAAAAACAAAAGAATATTAGCCAGGCGTAATAGCGTGCCTGTAATCCCAGCTACTCAGGAGGCTGAAACAGGAGAATCGCTTGAAGCCAGGAGGCGGAGGTTGCAGTGAGCCGAGATCGTGGCATTGCACTCCAGCCTGGGTGACAGAGCGAGACTCTACCTCAAAAAAAATAAATAAATAAAAATTAATAAAAATTAAAAAGGCAATTTCATGAGTCATCTAATAGATATAAATATAAACATAATGAAGAATGCAATCTGCACTGTTGATTAATGTCTTAATCATAGTGATTGCTCTGCTGTGCCACCCAGATTCCCCCACTTCAGGACTGTAGCATTCATTCCCCAGTTGCTGAAAGTGTTGCCAACCAACACCTCTTAGCTAAGCATAGCTGAAGGGACCTACTTCCCCTAAGGTCCCAGCAACTTTGTTGGGGCAGCTTGCATCCCATAACTAGTCAGCGAATGATTTAAAGGCACAGTCGCCTTGATTCAAGCTGGATAAAGTCTGAGGGCAGGCCTAGGTTCGATGATGACTGCAGGATTGACTGAGGCCCTCGTTGTGACTGCAGCTCAGCCCAATCTCTCTCTCTGCCCTATTTCACTGACCTTCATCCTCCACAGGTATTGAACCCAAAATGCATGCCCAGTAAACTTCCTGCACACAAATCTCTTTCCCTGAATTGGCTTCTGGTCAACCCACATTGCAGCATTTCTCTTTATCTTCTTCAATATGAAGCAATATGAAAAGTTTTTGCACAGTTGGAGGAAAAACAGAACTAATGTACAAGGACTAGTGTATCTAATTCTGGAAAGTTTTGGTTTTATTTTTTAAAAGAAGCTGAAACATAAATAATATATATAATCATTTTATAAATATATATTTAATAAGCATATGCATAAATAGCACATTCTAGCAACTTAGGCTATTTTCATAAAATGTTTCTCTTAAAAGTTGAATTCCACATAGATACCATTTCTCCTAATTTTATCACTGAGGGAAAAAAAAGTCAGGTAATATTTTCCCAATTTTATAGAGTGAATCAAGGCTCATTTTTGATTACGTTACAAGCCCAGGATATCATAGCACTCTAATCAATATAGTTCCTATTAGAGATATCCATCTTTCTGTTTTGAATGACTTGAGGTGCTTTAGATAGGAGATTTGGGTTTATTTTATTCTTGAAATGTTAATGGTGATTGTTTTCTACTTGCTTGTTTTGTTTTCCTTTAAAGGGGAAAAGGGTACAAATGAAAGTGGAACTAAGGGAAATGGAGACTTTTTCCTCCAATAAGGCCTTGCAGGAGGGAAGGCACAACCAGGCCTCCAGAGAGTTGGAGGGATGAAGTCAGAGCTAGGAGCAGACACAATGGATTAGACCACTAGCAAAGGGAAGAAAGACAGTTTCTCAAGACAGGGTTATACTGCGGTTCAGAGAAACAAAAGCAGGCAGAGCCTGATCATGGGTGAGGAAAATTCTCTGTTATCTATTAACCACCATATATTTGCTATGCGATCTTAAGTAAGTTTCCTTATCCCTTTGAGCCTCCATTTCCTTATCTAAGATATGAGTAATTGTGCATACCTCATAAGATTGCTCTAAAAATGAAGTTTTATCGTCTTCCTAGTCAGACTGCTCAATATGATCCATTTTCTCTGGATCTGGTAGGGGTGTATAAGAAAAAAGTGAATTGTAATAGCCAGACACATGTGACTTGGGTCCTTAGCATGTGGATGGAAAGGTAAGCTCAACATGACACTCAGGCTGACTTTGCTTGCCTTCTTTTTTACATTTGTTCTATTTAAGCATGACTGTATTGTTTCCACATTTTTTAAAAAACACTGCAAGTAATATGAAAACAGTAAGCAGTGCTTTTTCAAAATAACAGTACAATAGTAAAGGCACTATTGCCTGTCAGAGCTACAACAGAGCGCTGCCTGCATATCCTTCTTCCAGGGGCTCAAGAGAAAATCACTTCAGTTTAGAATCCCAGAACATATCCAAACTTTCACTAAATCTATGAGTTCAGAATACTATTTCTGAGAAGGATGTAAGAGGAAGTGGTAGGACTTGGAAAATTAAAACAAACTAATTACGAAAATGTCATATTGTTGAGGACATCAGACAGCTAGAGAAGCAAAGAAAATTAGATGAATTAAAATTCAAAAAGGGAAGATCCCTTCATTGGTGGGCTTAGATCACTGACATTTTCTTTTCTGGAAACATTAGCCACATGCAGGCACAGGCAGAAAGTGGGGTTTCAGACTATGCCGATAAAACTCTACAAGGGAAAATAGATATCAGCAGAGCCTTCGTGGGGCACATGGGTTGATGTTGTATTAGAATCTAGACTAGTCCTACCTTGGTGTGGTTGCTCATGCCTGTATTCCCAGAACTTTGGGAGATGAAGGAAGCAGGAGGATCACTTGTGGCCAGGAGTTCAAGACCAGCCTGGGCAACAATCAAAACCATATCAATGTAAGTCTAAAAAAAAAAATAACAAGGAATGGTGGCATGTGCCTGTAATCCTAGCTACTCAGAAGGCTGAGGCAGGAGGATCCCTTGAGCCCAGTTCAAGGCTATAGTCAGCTGTGTTCATGCCAGTGCACTCCAGCCTGAGTGACAGGGCCAGATCCTGTCTCTAAAAATAAAATAAAACAAAATAGTTCCGAACACACAGAGAGCTTTCTATGTAGGATAACTGCTTTGTGCTTTTGCTGCACAGGAGGGTAGAGGCCTTGCCTTAAAAAGCTGAATGAAATCTCCGTCACTCCACTCGGCTGCCCTTTGCTGACTTTGTGGAAAGAAGCCTACATGCACAGTTGCTGGAGGAAGCAATTAGAAAAAGACCTGGGCAGGCTTTTCATTGCCTCAACCCTTCATATTCCAATCATATAGAAATGATGCTCCAACTAACTAAAACTGGACAGAGAAGAGTGGAGATAATTTAAGGCATGCTGATTTCCTTCCCTTTTATTGCTGGGTGCCAAACAATACATCTCAAAGATGGTAAGTCAAGTCATAGTGGTAAAAGTTTGATCCTTTCTTTTCTCACGTACAAGAAATCTGGAGATCGGCCAATCAAGCTGGAACTATGGCTTCATGATTTCATCAGGAACTCAAATCTTTCTATATTTCTGTTCAGCTACCCTTGGCCTCTGGCATTTGCCCTTTTGAAACCACATGGTAGGTGAGATGGCTGCTCAGACAGAGGGATGTAGGGGAAAGGGCAAAGGGCAAAGAACACAAGCTGGTTGGACCTGCCCTCTTTTAAAGTGCCTGGAAGCATAATTAGCACATAGGAAGTATTATTTGTTGAGTAAATAAAATTAATGAATCCTTTATGACCCTGCCTATACTGGGTTACGCACCACCTTATGTCCTCCCAGAATGCCCAGAATTGTACATAATACATGTTTTTTGTTGTTGTTGTTTTGGTTTTTTTCCATTCATTTTTCTCTCTCCAAAATAAGACTCACCTCTGGATTCTTTTATCTAGCAGAGTGACTAGCAGAAAATAAGCATTTACTAAATGTTTGTTAAACCATTGAACAAATTAATGTAAGCCCCAGCCCTTAACCCCTTTATTCAACAAGATTTTTTAGTACCTTCTATGGGCCAGGTACTATTTCAGACATTTGAGCAAAACAGAGAAAGATCCTTGTCCTCATAGATTCTTCATTGTAATGGGGAAGAGGCAGAAAACTAACATAAACATAATATATTGAATTAAATAGTGGGTTAGAAGTTATTAAGTAGAATGAGGGGGAAAGCAGATGAAGATAGATGGTAACAGGATAAGGAGAGGGCCAATTGCAATTCTAATTACAGTGGTTGCAGAAGGCCTCATTGACAAGACAGCATCTGACCAAAAACGTGAAGGAAGTGAAGGAACTGGCCAAGTAGATATCTGGGGATATTCCAGGCAAAAGGAATAGCCAGTGCAAGAGCCCAAAGGCAAGAATGAGCCTGACAGGTTGAGAAGCAGCCAGGGGGCCAGTGAGGCTGGAGGTGAATGAGGGGAGAGAAGAGTAAATGATGTTCAGTCCAGAGGAGTCAGGAATTAAATAATGTCAGGCCCCACAGACCATTATAGGAATTTTGATTTTTTACTTTGGGTAAAATTGAGAGGTCTTCCAAAAACACATGTTTAAAAATAGGTATTTTTTTCATAGTCTATTAACTTAATAAAGAGACAATGATATTAGCATCTGGAACCGGTTTGGAGAGGCCTCTCCTGTTGGGGTATTGAATTTATATCCAAAAATGACCCCTGCTCAAAAATATACTTTAAAAATGTTTTGAAAACACCTTAGTTTTTTTCCTACTGAACTCTAACTCCTAGCATATAAAAACTAACCTTAGTTTCAATTTCCCCTAAATACATCTCAACTAAGTCATTCCTCATTCTGATCTGTTAAAATAATGTGAAACATTTGTTCAGAAAAATTTTGCTTTGTTTGTAGATCATGACTGAAAGACTATAGATTGTACTTGACCATGGGAGACAGTCCTCAAAAGCCCCAAGAGTTTAACTACTCATTGAGGTGATCTATTTTTTTCTTCTAATTTCACAAAGGTAAACTGTTAACAAAGGTAAAGGTTTCACAGTGAAATTGTCTAGGAAAGGAAAGAAAGAGAGGGAGGGAGAGTGGCAGAAGGAAGGAAGAAAGAGGAGGTGGAGAGGGAGGAAGGAAGGAAGGAAGGAAGGAAGGGTGGGGGGAGGGAAGGAAGGAAGGGGAAAGAAGAAAAATAGTTCAGGTACAAAAATACAAGGGTTTTGGCAGAAAAGGCATATTAAAGAAGTAGAAAGAGGAGACTGAACAGTGTTTCTGAGAAAGAAAAAAGCCTGGATAATGTCCTTCTTACTACATAGTGCTGGGCATAGTTTTAATCATTGGTTAATTATTGGTTAACCATTGGTTAATATCAAGTGTTATATTGGATTAGGCATGGCTAAAATAGACTTTAATTTGATGTAATCATAGGTACTTTTATTCAACTTTCTATGAGATTACAAACACCTTTGTCATACCCTCATCTCATAGCAGTTGTGCAATCAAATGGTTTTAGAGCTATCCACAGCTTCCCAGGCCTTCCTTCTCTAGACCAACTGATATTTGATTTGAAAGTTGGGTATGGTTTCTGCCAGAAAGAAGAGAGAGAGAAAGAAGCAGAGAGAGAGAGACAAAGAGAGAGAAAGCCTCAATGTTTCAAATCTATTTCATGATTACTTCCGAAGTGATCTTTTGTGTAAAACACACAAATTTTCTCATAAAAGAGAAGTGAAATTGTGACATTTTCTATGGTATTATTCTACTGTCTTGGAAACTGCCCCAAATCGGGGAAATTCTGTATAAAGGGGGAAAATCCTAATGGACTGATAATTTTTAGGTCTTCTCAGCAGCTTTTAATTTTCCATGAATGGTGTATAATGATTCATCTAAAAATATGAAAGATAAATTATGAAATGTGACCATCTACAAGGTTAAAGAATGTGATTTCCAGGATTGAAGAGGGTCACATAATTCCTGATACAAGTGCTGTATTCTGCAGTGGTTTCAGTCTTGTTGAGAATCAATCAACAGTTGTTCTACAGTGAACAATGAAGTCAGGAGAGGGACAGATCAATTTCAGAGATTGTCCGGACGTTCTCAGCCCCACCATGACATTTCCAATCCTTATCCCATTCTGGCCTCACTTCCCCGCTTTCATGCACATATCAACCTCCTGCCCTCATTTAGTGCAAGCATTACTAATTGCCACACTTTGTCTGTATTGCTCACTCTTTCACATGGGGCAACAGAGATGCCTCAACCTTGCCTAAGCAAAATGTGAGAAAAGAAACCCCAGGCTAGAAAAATGGAACAAACTCCCACACAAAATAGGCCTCTTAATATTTCTATACACTGTTTTTGGTATGTTAAGATCTTCCTGTTGCAACTAAGAGCCTGGTCTTAAGAGAACCAATATGGGGATAAGCCACAAAGTCACAAATAAAACATCAACTTCAGATGAAACAGAACTTAAAACGTTGCAGTGACTACAAAGAGAAGACAAAAGTTACCTGATCTTCACGAAGAAAATAACAGTTTATAGCAGTTCATAAATTTATATTTTCTGATCTTCCATAGCATCTGAAACAAAACATAAAACAAGATTATGAGTTTGTTCTATCTTTGAGTTCCTACCAAATATATTGCCCTGGTTTTCTGTTTTCATAACACAATAAAAAAAATAGGCAAGACAAAACACACAGGAGGAAAAAACATGGGTAAGAAGAGATTGTTTACACTTCAGGATTCTGCTGCCTTTAGAAGTGCAAAATATAAGCTTCACAAGTTGCTGACAGTCATGTTTCCCCAATTTGTAGCTGACTCTGGTCTATAGCAAATTCACAATTTACAAGCATTCTAAGTCCCCTACCCCCTAGTTCAGTCTTAGCTGATCTTTGAGGGGTTAGTTGTTCAACATTTCCTTTTATTACTTAAAGTACCCGAGGGTATTCCAGTTATCTTCCTATTTACCTAAGCTAATTAACAGTCAATATGGGGCTGCTGACACTTGCAGCTATGAAAATCCTATCTGAAACAACAGACAACTCAATATTCCTCCACAACAGGAGGGAGCTGGATAAGATCTACAGTTGGGAGGGATCAATATCCAGCTATAAGTATCTAAGGAAAAGCAGGAAAATTAAATTGAAGTTGGAAGGAATAGTCTGTGACATTAACATCTGAACATACATTTATACATTTGATTAACATATTAATTTACAGAAATCAACTAACTAAATAAAAAAGCAAATCCAAGACAAGTAAATATTGATAGGGAAAGAAGCAATCTGGAAGATTGGCCCAGTGAATGCAGAGTTGCAGTGGTAAGAGTGGCCCTGCATTTGGAACAGGTGGATTGCCAAATTTACTAAATTTTAGGAAGAAGTCTAGGCAAAGAACTCTAACATCATAAGAAAAATGGAAAACATCCTAGCTATGGTAAATTCTGTCTAAATCTTAATTTCTCTGGGGCTAGTTTTGATTGGTATAGAATTTCAAAAGGAGATCTTCCCATGCCACTACCATAGCTGCAAGTTGCTGATGATCGCCTTTGACTTCTAAACAAAGAAAACTGAAAAGAAGTTAGCTGATTTGATCAAACTCACACAGCAGGAAAAGGTATAGCTGTGAGAATTGACTCACAGTCTTTTGAAATGTGAGATTTCAAAGCAGCAAGATGAACATGTCACTGGGATTCAACAGAATCAAAGCCTTTCATTTATTTTTTAAAATAGAATACAAATAAGATGGCAGACAAGGCTTAATAAAAAAAAAAAAAAACCAGAACAGACACAGAAAACAGTGGAACACCACAGACCACTTGTACTCACAATAATAGTAGTATACTGCTAAGCATGGACACTATCTGTTGACTTAGAGCTACTTTCTCAAGTAGGAAGATTATTACTACAAACAAATGTCCGGTAAGTCTGACACCAATATTTAGTAAAATAATAATAATAAAATATATAGGTATATATATTATATACACATATTATATAAATGTATACACTTTATATATAGAGATATATGTAAATAGACATAAAAGCAAAGCATTAGAAAGGACATGAAGAAAGTGGAGTTAATGTGTTTGTCAGCAATAACTGGCATGGTTTTGGAAAGAACAGAACATGTCAGGAAACCTTGAGAAATTTTTCTAAGAAAATTATATAATTAATGAGGAAAAGCAAAGCAAATAAGTCTCTATTGTTAGCCACCTCGATGTTTAGTAAGAGCAAAAGCAAATGAAATCACTGGAATAGTGTTATTAGAAACTTGGAAAGTTAACAGTCATTTATTGAAGTTGCTCTCTAATATTTAAAACATACCTCTGTATTAGGCCATTCTTGCATTGCTATAAAGAAATACCTGGTACTAAGTAATTTATTTTTTTTAAAAAGAAATTTAATTGGCTCATGGTTCTGCAGGCTATACAGGAAGCATAGCACCGGCATCTGCTTCTGGATAGGCCTCAGGAAGCTTCCAATCATGGCAGGAGGTGACAGGGGAGCAAGAGTCTCACATGGTGCCAGCAGGAGCAAGAGAGAGAGGGTTGTGGGGAGGGAGGTGCCACACTCTTTTAAACAACCAGATCTTGAGAGAACTCACTCACCATCATGAAGATCCTCCCCCATGAGCCAATCACCTCCTACCAGGTCCCACCTCCAACACTGGAGATTACAATTCAACAAGAGATTTAGAGGGGACACATATCCAAACTATATCAATTCTGCCCCTTGCCCTCAAGCCTCAGTTTCTTCTCACATTGCAAAATACAAGTGCCCCTTCCCAACAGTCCCCCAAAGTCTTAACACATTTCAGCATTAACTCAGAAATTCAAAGTCCAAAGTCTCATCTGAGACAAGGCAAGTCCCTTCCCCTTATGAGCCTATAAAATAAAAAACAAGTTACTTACTTCTAAGACACAATGGGGGTACAAGCATTAGGTAAACATTCTCATTCCAAAAGGGAAAAATCAGCCAAAAAAGGGGGCTACATGCTCCATGAAAGTCCAGAACCCAGCAGGGCAGTCTTTAAATCTTAAAGCTCCAAAATTATATCCTTTGACTCCATGTCCCACATGGAAGGCACAATGGAGCAAGGGGTAGACTCCCAATGCCCTGTGGATGTTTAGGGTGCAGCCCAAGTAGCTGCTCTCACAGGTTGGAACTGAGAGCCTGTGGCTTTTCCAGGCACAGTGTTCAAGCTGCCAGTGGCTCTACCATTCTGGGATCTGGAGGATGGTGGGCCCCTCCTCACAGCTCCACCCATCAGTGCCCCAGTGGGGACTCTGTGTGGGGGCTCCAAAGCCACATTTTCTCTCCACATTGCCCTAGTAGAGGTTCTCTGTGAGGACTCTGCCCCTGAAGCAGGCTTCTGCCTGGCTACCCAGGCTTTCTTGCACACCCTCTGAAATCTAGGTGGAGGCTGCCAAGCCTCATTCACTCTTGCACTCTCTGTGCCTACAAGGTTAACCACACATGGAAGCTGCCAAGTTTTATAGCTTGTATCTTCTGAGGCAGCAGCCCTAGCTGTATCTAAGACCCTTTGAGCTGAGTCTGGAGCCAGAGCTACCAGGATGCAGACAGCAGTGTCCTGAGGCTGCACCTAGCAGTGGAGCCCTTGGCCAAGCCCACAAAACCATTCTCCTAGGCCTCTAGGCCTGTGATGGGAGGGATTGCCCTGAAGGCCTCGAAATGCCTTTGAGGCCTTTCCCCCATTGTCTGGGATATTAGCACTTGGCTCCCTTTTCCAAGTATCTCTAGTAAATGGTTGCTCCACAGCTTGCTTGAATTCCTCTCC
Organism: Pan troglodytes; assembly: GCF_028858775.2. Lineage (NCBI taxonomy): Eukaryota > Metazoa > Chordata > Mammalia > Primates > Hominidae > Pan > Pan troglodytes. Next base: position 56,604,714 of record NC_072398.2, on the reverse strand, counting down.
CACAAAAGCTTTTTCATTCCCTATCACATGGCTAGGCTGGAAATTTTCCAAACTTTTTTTCTCTGCTTCCCTTTTAAATAGAACTTCCAACTTTAAGTCATTTCTTTGCTTTTACATATAAGTGTAGGTTGTCAGAAGCAGCCAGGCCCCATCTTGAACACTTTGCTGCTTAGAAATTTCTTCTGCCAGATACTCTAAATCATCACTCTGAAATTCAAACTACCACAGGTCCCTAGGGCAGGGGCACAGTGCAGCCAGGCTCCTTGCTAAGGCATAACATGCATGACCTTTGCTCCAGTTTCCGGTAAGATCCTCATTGCCATCTGAGACCTCCTCAGCCTGGACTTCATTGTCCATATCACTATCAGCATTTTGATCATGAGCATTTAACCAGTCTCTAATAAATTCTAAATTTTCCATCATCTTCTCGTCTTTTTCTGAGCCCTCCAAACTCTTCCAACCTCTGCTTGTTACCCAGTTCCAAAGCTGCTTCCACATTTCAAGTAACTTTATAACAGTTCCCCCCTCCTCAGTACCAATCTTCTGTACTAGGCCATTCTTGTATTGCTATAAAGAAATACCTAAGACTAAGTAACTTATTTAAAGAAAAGTGGTTTCATTGGCTCACGGTTCTGTAGCTTGCACAAGAAGCATAGAGCTGGCATCTGCTTCTGGGGAGGTCTCAGGAAGCTTCCAATCATGGCAGAAGATGAAGGGGGAACAGGTGTCTCACATGGCAGGAGCAAGAGAGATAGTTGTAGGGGACAGGGGCCACACTCTTTTAAACAATCAGGTCTTGAGAGAACTTACTCACCATTGTGAAGACAGCACCAAGCTATGAGGGATTCTCCCCTATGATCCAATCACCTCCCACCAGGCCCCATCTCAAACATTGGGAATTACAATTCAACATGAAATTTAGAGAGAACACAAATCCAAACTATATCACCTTCCTTTCCAAATCCTCTACATGCAGATATTTGAGCACCTCCATCATTTTTGCATTTATGTCATTGTTATGTAACAGAACATTCTATCCCAACTCCAAATAATGTGTCAGTGTTCATTTAGCATAGCTCTCCATTTATTTGGGTTTGGGAATAAGGCACCTCCTTCCATACTTATGAAATTTTATTTGCAAAGCACAGTCTAGAGTCAGACATAACTACTCTCTCTTGTTGAAAGGATTATAAGTGATAGTGTGACATTAAATGAAAATAAATCCAATATGGAATAAGTATACCAGAGATAATATTATTAAAAGATTTCCTCAGTGCTTTCAAGAATGTCTTGGAACACGGGCCTATTATCAAGAACTTAACTGGTAAAATTAGATTTAGGGTGAATGAGGCTTATTGAATCACATAAGCTCAGTTCACTGAAGGTCCCACATACTATTTTCTTGTAAATTCTCAAATTATAGAAAGGAGGCAGTCAGTGTTGACTGAAAGATTAGAGCAGAGTGAGAAAAAGAAACTAGATTCTTATCTTGCTCAGTTGCACTTACTGAGATCATTGAAGTTTAGTGTGTTGCATATATTTGCTCTTATTAAAACCCATCATATTTCTTCACAACAAAATCATAAGCAAGTCTAAAATGTTTAATCTTTTCATTCACACGATATAAAGTTTTCACCAACCCTCTATACACATACAGAGAAAAATCCTTCTAAACTCACTTTTGTTGCAGCTTTTTCAAATTTTCAAATAAACTCTATGAAATTTAGCTGAAACACTTTTAGTAGCCTTATCTATAAACCTTGAAGACCAAGGAAGCTCTGAGTGGTTATGCTAATTCAACAAAGTCATTCAGAGTACTTTTGAAAGTTTGCAAAGCTTTGTGAGTACATATGGGATCCATTTTTCCATGATCCTTCAACATAAAACTGGTCTCTCGCTAGAGACCAGTTTCTCCATTGCAGCCATTTGAACTTTCCAAGGGATGCTAAACACAAATGCAGAAACAAGCAAAGAATAGATACATGTTGATTTTACAGTAAAGACAGCAGTACTTTGCTTCCTTTCTCATACTTCCAGAGGTAATTACTCCTCTGTGTTCTTTTCTCTGTGCATTCCTCTCTGATGGCACCTCTCACAAACATCTGTCAGCCCCACTACACAGTGAACCCCTTAAGACAGAGATTCATTCATCTTTGTATCTGCAGTACTTTATGTGTGATACACTGTAGGGATGCAATTAAACTTTGTTGAATCGAAACATTTTGTTTCAATGGATCAAGCTATCTTTCCACGTCACTGACTTTTCCAGTATGGATACATTTTTATTTTAAAATAGAATATTATACTCATCATTACCCCTTGTCTCACAATTCTAATATCCACAATAAGATTTTAGCAACATTTTAAAAGTTCAAACAACATCAGGTTTAAGGAAAGCACTCCCTATTAGTATTCCAGTAATTGGAGTAATTGAAACCAAATGTTTCCATTCAAATCAGTTCAGCAAAGATTAAAATTTTCCTTATTTTTCCTATCAATATCAACAGCCATAATCTGAAATGTCTTACTGAACCAATCTCCTAGGTATTTTAAAATATAACACTGGGATTTTTAGGGAAGGAAAAGTATTCTGTATGGTACTATAATGATGGATACATATCATGATACATTTGTCAAACTCATGGAATGTACAGCACCAAGAGTGAACTCTAATGTAAACTATAGATTTTAGATGATAATGCTGTGTCACTGTAGGTTCATCAATTGTAACAAATATTTCACACTAACGAGGGATGGTGCTGGAGGTGGAGCTGGAGGCAAGGTGAAAGGTGGGGAGTTGTGGGAACTCTGTACTTTCCACTCAATTTTACTGTAAACCTAAAACTTCCCTAAAAATGAAGTCCATTAATTTTTCTTTAAAAAAAAAGATAACACTAAGACTACATGAAGTATTCCTTTTCCTAGAAACTCGAACCTAGATGTTTTAGCACAGTTTCAAAGAGGGAAAACTGAAACCCAGATCGTGAGACCCACTGTTTTTTCTACTGACGTTTTTGAAATCCTCTACTATTTCAACTAAAGTCATTGATTCAATAAAGTTACAATTTGACAGTTTATCTTTTCTTAGTGAAGTTTACAAAGAGGGGCCAGATAGTGGCACTCTCTTTAAAATTAATAGGGAACTTTCAATGCCCTGCCATGCACTTGTCAGCACTTGCTGATACAACTTGACCAAATTTGCCTTGTTCTGGAACACACAGACTTTGGGTGGATGAGCAAACAGCCTCTGAGAGAGCAGCTGCTTTATTGCATGACTAAGGTGACCTCATCAGCCAATTGTGATACAGGAATTTTGAAAGGACTCCCTCTTTCAAGAGTTTATATTTCTATTCAAGTGTGGAAGCATGCAGTTGTAAATACTTGCACTTCAAAATGTATATTGGGATAGGGGTAGCAAAATGTTGGGAGCATCAGAGCAGTTCCTAAATACACTACAGGCAAAAACTTATTTTGATATCAGACCAGAGTTTCTTAACATAGTATCAAAAAAACACATTATTTCAAAAAACTATTTTCCCTATCTAAAGAGGGTTTAGTTATTTAACAAGTTAGGAGCCCAACATTTCCCAAACTTACTTGGCCCCATAACTTTTGCTGCTGCTCTTGTTCTTTGGAAACTGTCAGTATATTTGGATGATAATACTAGTGGGCTGTTAAAAATAATTTTTAAATCATTTTACTCTAACATAACTTACTCACAATTATCTAGAGGAGTGAGAGGATACTAGATCAACAAACATGAGCAATGTTGAAGATTTTAACAGGAAATTAAGTATGGACTGAACCACAGGAAGTATACAACCAAATGCCTTTATGTCATCTGTCTTTGAGCTTCATCGGTTTCATTAGGGTCACTTCCAAAGTGGCCAGCTCATCTCACCAGTTATCTTTCTTAATGCCTTATGTTATCTTCCCAACATAAAATGATGCTTGTTACATACAATATAATGAGCTCATTATAGTGAAGTTAATGACTGTGTATAAGTGAATTTTATAATATTGTAAATGTGTTTTCTTCAAATATTCTTTATCCTGACGATAGAACCAGAACAGAAAAATTAATACTCCCCTCCCTTTTATCAGCTTTACCTAATACCATCAGAAGCTTCAATAAGTAAATGCTTTTTTGTCCTTTTAAAGGAAAGTATTGTCCTTTCAGGGGTAAAATCCAAGGAGGCTTAAGTTAAACTGGGTACTCTATAAATAAGCCACACTTGTTATATAAACTGTTGAAAGCTTATATTTTACTAACTTCTCTATCCTTATAAATGATTACTCATCTAGTTCCTTGAGTTTTGTTTGTGTTTTAAACTTTAATCTCAATTAAAGCTAAAACTGTTATCTCTCCAGAGATACTGCCAAAATGTGAAAGATCATTACCTAAGAAGTACACATTATTGGTCTATCCAAATAGACTTTTATTTTACCTTGAGCAGTTTTTCCTGTGATACTATGACCTTGGTATCAATATGTTTACAAATTATGTCATATTTGTATACAATTAAACATTTCTTTATTTATGATTGGTTTTAATTAAACTTTATTTTTTCCTAATATGCAAAATATGCAAAAATCAAAGTTTGATATACTAGTTATATTCTTAATAAATATGAAAATAATATTAAAAACCATGCACCCCTTAAAATCATCCTATGTATTGCCAGTCGATGTCTAGCACACACCTTGGAAAATATTAACATGGAAATTTCCTGCCATGGAAATAAGGGATGAGAATTGGAGTGGGAAAATGTGAAGATAGCCTCTTATAACTTTCCCTCCTATCAGATATGTGCAAAATAATTAAACAAAAATTATTTGTTTACTTTGCACTGCTTCCTGCAGAAAAGAAGAGAACTCTTAAAATATTTTGATCAGATGAATTTTATAGTCAAGGACTATCCAAAGCATGGAGTAAGATACAACTCTATGTGATGAATTTCTATGTGAGTTTCTATATGATAAATTAATACGCCAAATGAAACAGTTTATTGAAACATGCAACTTTTTAAAAATAAACAAACATCCTCCAGAACCAAAGACTGATGCTGTTAATGCTTTAGACATGTGACATATGTGTGTGTACCTCTGTATGTTTAATTTTCTTTCTTTCTAATCAAGTGACCTGTTCTCATTTGGTTAAGTTTCAACCACAAGACACCACTGTATGCTTTTTTTTTTTTCAAGATACACGTCACAGCACACCAAGAAAGGGGGAACTTCCAGTGTCTGTGGTAACATCACTTGATAAACAGACTCCTTTAAACAGCAAGTGCCTGTCTGCATTCTACTATATAAAGCAGCAGAGACGTTGACTAGCGCATATTTGCTAAGAGCACCATGCGCGCAGCAGCCATCTCCACTCCAAAGTTAGACAAAATGCCAGGAATGTTCTTCTCTGCTAACCCAAAGGAATTGAAAGGAACCACTCATTCACTTCTAGACGACAAAATGCAAAAAAGGAGGCCAAAGACTTTGTAAGTTTGTTCAGAGTCTCACTTTGTGAATTTTAACAAGTTATCTTTAATGGCAGAAGGATTGAGAATGAATGGAAGAGAGTGTGAGCATTTAGTTTAGCCAGATCAGAGGAGTTAATTGCCTGTTGTGAGTAATAAGTAATATTCAGCTGCATTAAAAAATAAATCTTGATATGGCATTAAATTGGGTAGGAGTTTTTCTCTACACGGGCTCATAAAAATGGGTTCTATCCGAAGATAGCAAAATGTTGTATCAACCATTTTTAGTATTGCCTTATTCCTTAGAGAAATTTATTCTATGTCTTTTTACAAATAAAATGAATTCTGAAGAAATATGAATATTCACTTTTATGTCTTTTGTAGTGGAATGGATATGAAAGCATACCTGAGATCTATGATCCCACATCTGGAATCTGGAATGAAATCTTCCAAGTCCAAGGATGTGTAAGTACACTAATACACTAAACTATCATTATCATTTACAAGAGAAGCCTATGCATTATCTCTATATCCCAGCAAGGGATAAATACTGCGCACAGTAGACTTCATTTCTTTTAAGTAACATGCCAAATAAAATTAGACTATCAGTACCAATGTAAATTGAATACAAATGTGTACACACACATATTGGACTTTATCTATTTGGGTTTTTTCAAATTTTATTGGCAGGTTTTTTTTTCATAACTATAGTAACTCTAAGGGAAGTTTTGCATTTTGTGAATAAATTTTAACATATTTATTAGAACTACAGTTTCAGTTTGTGAAGTTATCAAAGTGTAACAGCCATTCTTATTTCATTTGTGCTTACATTTTAAAAATTGACTAATGTATGTACATTTTGTCCCCTGCAGACTTTCTGCTGCTGAAGTAATGCAATGGTCTCAATCTCTGGAAAAACTTCTTGCCAACCAAAGTAAGTATAACTATTGAATGTTTCTGGGTTCAGCTAAATACTCTAAAAAATTGAATGGCTTCACTAAATATAGTATTCTGGGTAGGATAGTATGCAAAAGGTTGTATTCTAGTTTGTCTGTAGTTACTGATAACTTCAGCATAGTATGCCTCTTAATAATGCTGACTTAGCACTCAATTCTGCCAACTCCTTTTAGACAAATTTGCCAAGACAATTAGGTGTTTTCATAGATCATTATGGAGATAAAATTAAACATTGTGCTGGGATTCTGATATGTAAAAATTTTAAAAGTAAGCCAAATATTTTAATATGTACATTGCCATTTTGAAATCTGCCTAAAGAATGTATTTTTCTACACTTGGATGCAACAAGTATGATTCATTCATCCAATTAATTAAATTATCTTTCATACATTCATCATTCATCTCACCCTTATGTAGAGGACATTGTAGAGGTACCAAGGATTCAAAATCAAAGACAGTCTCTTACTGCCTTGAAGGTGGTTGAGATACATAACATAAATAATTGCATTATTATAACATGATAGTTTTTATGACATAAATATGATAGAAGGATTTTTAAGCACATATAGTCTTGTGGAGATTTTCTGATGAGAGAAGGTAAAGAATGAAATCAGCTTGCCATCCCCTTGTCTTGGGCATTACAATTCTACTGAGATTAGGACCTTTTTCAGAGGTGTAGATGAGCAGTGTGGTCTCTGTCTCTAAAGAGTGAGATTATTCTTTTCTCCCCACAGACACTCTAAGGAGCTTTACTTGGGAATCACATTGTTCACTCTAGCTCAGCTGACTTTGTTTATAATTCAGCTAAACAAATAAATGGTATAGATATGGACCATAAATGGTGCCATATAAAAGTCTCAGTGAATGCTAGCAAACATAATTAGTACATCAGGCCTACAGATCATATATAGGCCTAACATTTTCTGGCTAATATAAATTAGATGGGGAAATTATATTTACTAATTATTGTGATGTTAATGCCTTTTGTCAGTGTTTGCTTCCCTAAAATACTCTCTACTCTGGCTAAGATTTGGCATATATAAAAGATGGTTTTATATTCGGTGGAGCAGAATTTCAATTCGAACAGCGGATAGAAGCAAAACAGTTTGGTAGCCACCATCAAGTAGCAATGTGACTGTGAATGAGTTTGTCTGGCCCCAGATTCCTCTTCTATGAATGAAGAAATTTCAAATGACTTCTCATCTCTACAATCTATAACACAGCTATTTCAGCAGTAGCTGTCTCTTACCTTTGTATGAATAGGAAGCAATTGTATTTTTCTTACAAATTTCTTCTTCAAATTATTCATTTGTTGGTTCATTTAATTTAATTATCTCCCCACCCACCCCTCGTTTCTTTTTAGCTGGTCAAAATGTCTTTGGAAGTTTCCTAAAGTCTGAATTCAGTGAGGAGAATATTGAGTTCTGGCTGGCTTGTGAAGACTATAAGAAAACAGAGTCTGATCTTTTGCCCTGTAAAGCAGAAGAGATATATAAAGCATTTGTGCATTCAGATGCTGCTAAACAAGTGAGTATTAAGCTTATCATCATCAGTTTCTCCATAAAAGACCCTATATGCAGAAATAACATTTAATATATAAAACAAGATAAAATCCTTTTGGGGTATATAATTTTACTTCTACATACTTAGGCATATAAATATAGTTCAGTGCAATGAGAATCTAATTTTCTATATTGGTGAGGGTTTCAGCACAGTAGAATGAAGAGACTGATTTTACAAAACCAGCTGCCATGATGAGGGTGAGGGAAGAGTTAAGGGTATTGTTACTGACCAGAACTGCACGTCAGGGAGTCCTTAATGAGTGCTCTTGTTTTGGATAAGAAAATGCAGATTAGCATAATGTATACAATTGCAGCAGCAAAAGTATTTCCAATTAACAGTATTACCAGATAAATATTCTTGGTCCAAGCAGAAAATATCAACAAAAAGAGCCTTCTTCTCCTGTAAATCTTAAATGCCTACATCACTCTTTGTGATACATGGATCATCTTATGTGGATACTTAAATTTTTCATGTCTGCTTCTTTTGCCTCTCCCAACTATACTATGAGGAAATTTGGAACAAAGACATTTTTGTAATATTTCTTATCTCCTTCGCACCTAGTATAGACCTGATTTTACAAAGGCATTTAAGAGATATTTGAATTGATTTAAATGAGGCCTTAAAATTACTTTCTGAGGTGTTTCAAAAAACAGTAACATCATAAAATTTGCAGTAAATAAAAGTATATATTAGCTAACAAGGTTTTCTTTTTTAGATCAATATTGACTTCCGCACTCGAGAATCTACAGCCAAGAAGATTAAAGCACCAACCCCCACGTGTTTTGATGAAGCACAAAAAGTCATATATACTCTTATGGAAAAGGACTCTTATCCCAGGTTCCTCAAATCAGATATTTACTTAAATCTTCTAAATGACCTGCAGGCTAATAGCCTAAAGTGACTGGTCCCTGAAGGGAATTAACAGATAGTATCAAGCGCAGAAGGAATGTGCCAGTATGGCTCCCTGGGTGAACAGCTTGGCCTTTTTTGGGTGTCTTGACAGGCCAAGAAGAACAAATGACTCAGAATGGATTAACATGAAAGTTATCCAGGCGCAGAGTTGAAGAAGCATAAGCAAGACAAAAACAGAGAGACCGCAGAAGGAGGAAGATACTGTGGTACTGTCATAAAAAACAGTGGAGCTCTGTATTAGAAAGCCCCTCAGAACTGGGAAGGCCAGGTAACTCTAGTTACACAGAAACTGTGACTAAAGTCTATGAAACTGATTACGACAGACTGTAAGAATCAAGGTCAACTGACATCTATGCTACATATTATTATATAGTTTGTACTGAGCTATTGAAGTCCCATTAACTTAAAGTATATGTTTTCAAATTGCGATTGCTACTATTGCTTGTCGGTGTTATTTTATTTTATTGTTTTTGACTTTGGAAGAGATGAACGGTGTATTTAACTTAAGCTATTGCTCTTAAAACCAGGGAGTCAGAATATATTTGTAAGTTAAATCATTGGTGCTAATAATAAATGTGGATTTTGTATTAAAATATATAGAAGCAATTTCTGTTTACATGTCCTTGCTACTTCTAAAAACTTGCATTTATTCCTCAGATTTTAAAAATAAATAAATAATTCATTTAAGATTCTTCTTTCTACCATCTCTTTTAACATCTAAAACTATTATCTAGTGAATACTATATTTTATGTATTAGTTTGGACAGAATTCACAATTTTTCTCTCTGCTATCACAAGGCACAAAATCAAACAAATATAATATGATCTCATGTTCAATAAGAAATTGAAGTCTTTTAAAAAGGGATAGAAAATTTATTTCAAGAAGTAATCTAATTAACAGCATATATTTTATTGTGAGTTAAAGTTCATAAAATCTAGACATATTTTCTCATTTAACATTCATAGCAATCCTATGAAAGCTGAGACTCAGAAAGATTAAGTCACTAGTTCTTAATTTTAGGTAACTCTCAAAATTATCTAGAATGTTAAAAAAACACACACATATCCCTGTTTTGGGGTCCCATACCAGAATGACTGAACCAAATCTCCAAAGGGTAGCATATGGGAATCTATATTTAAAAGAAAGCCCCAAGTGATTCTGAAGATGATTTTATAATCCAGAGTTCAGAACCTGGGAATTAAGGGACAGTCATACTAGCAGGGATTGCCCAGAAGTCTTCCTACTACAACCTATTCTCCTTCCTCTATGTAACACTGCCACCCACTGATCAGAAGGCATTTCCTGAATCACTAAAGTCTGCAACAGTCCTAAGTGTCACCTAAGCAGGAAAAAAGACTCCAAAGTAGGGCTCACCTACAGAGAGAAGAAAAATCATCAAGATGATGCATATTCCTGAATAGCCTGTACAGCTCTTATCTCCCCGTGCACCTGTGCTTTATATTTTATTCAATAATCAGTCACTCACATATCACAATGAAATACGGTTAATGTATGGATAATCTCACTATGGACTGGTCCAGTCATCAGGCACACAGCAATGGTAAGGGGCAATATGCAGATCAGGTACAAACAGAATTATTCTTGAGTTGTCATGGGACAGAGTTTAAATTGGTTCTACTTTATGCTTTATTCCTGCTTTAAGTAAGAGAAACTTGAGAGTCCAGTGATAATAATAATAATGATAATAAGCATCATCATCATCAGTCATCTCTCTCTCAACTCATTCCATCACCAAATTCTGCCAATAATTCTTCTACAATCAGTGTCTGTGGTTAGAACATCGCTTGCTCTTTTTTATTACTCCATCCTAGTACAGGCTTTCATAGTTTGCCAATTCACATGACATGTTCTTTGTCTTCCCAGTGTCTTTTCTTTAATTTATCCTCTGAACAGCTACAAACATCATCTTCTGAAACACAGATTTGGCCACATCATTTCCCATGACATATAAAATGAAGTATACATGACTCCCTCTGGGCTTCAAAACCCTCCCAGTGTAACCTTCATGATATAACTCTCATTACTCAACTCTGGGTATCCTTCCTACCTTGAAGTCACACTGGATTATTCACCTTATCTTATATAATTCCAAGCCTTCACTATCTCCAGCCTTTGGTTATGCTCTACTCTCTAAAATGCCCTTTCCTAACCCATTCCGGTTTTCAAAGTTAAAGCAATTCTTCAAGGTTTTGTTTGTTTTGTGTTGGTTTTTGAGACAAGTTTGCCTAGGCTGGAGTACAATGGCGTGATCATGGCTCACTGCAGCCTCAACCTCCCAGGCTCAAGTGATACCCCTGCCTCAGCTTCCCAAGCAGTTTCCAAGGACTGTCACATTAATTATAGTCCAGGCCTTCAAGACTGTGAGGAGCAAGCAGTGCAACTGTCTAACACACTCACCAGTCATACAATAAATGCTCTGGTTCTTCTCTTGACAAAATGCCAAAAACCATTCGATTTTAGACAGAAGATCAAAACAAGCAGCCTCTTCATTTTGACCAAAAAAAAAAAAAAAAGTCATCCTGGTTGCATAGATTCAAAATAATGTAAAATACTTGAAAAGATAAATTTTTATTGTCACTTTTTTTTTTTTTGGAGATGGAGTCTCACTCTGTCACCCAGGCTGGAGTGTAAGGGTGTGATCTCAGCTCACTGCAACCTCCACCTTCCGGGTTCAAGTGATTCTCCTGTCTCAGCCTCCCAAGTAGCTGGGACTACAGGCGCCCACTACCACGCCTGGCTAATTTTTGTATTTTTAGTAGAGATGGGGTTTCACCATGTTGGTCAGGCTGGTCTCAAACTCCTGACCTCAAGTGATCCACCTGCCTCCCAACATGCTGGGATTACAGGCATTAGCCTCTACGCCTGGCCTATTGTCACTTTTTGTTATGATGTGACTGTTTCATCAGATCATTCACAGAATATAATTAGAGCTAGTGATATCTACTATTTAAAAAATTTGATCCAACTGGACAATCTGATTTTCAGTTCACAGGCTATATTCTTTTGTAATACTAAAGCAATGGCAGTAAACAATAGCATGGCTAAAAGCCAAAAATGTTTTTTAAAATTTACTTTTCTCAAGCTTATTTTGCAGTACTTTAAAATATGCCTATCCCAGAAAGCTATGAATCTATGAAGATGAAAATGTGGGTAATGGTGTCTCATAAAAATTACATATTTACCCATTTAGCTTACATGGAATGAAGTTCAAGTTTCTTTGTTTCTGTGTGCAAACATGGGCTGTATTATACTAGTAGGAATCTTTGACAATCTATTGTTGAAAATAAAAAAACTAAAATTTGTGAGGGAAAAAATATAGTAAAAGGTGGTTTAAAATGCCATCATTATAAATTATTTTATATAGCTATAGAATTTTTGCAAGACTAGGATGAAAACATCTATAAAACAAAAATCAACAGTCAGCTACAGAAATAACTCTATCCTTTTTGTTGAGAACAGTATCTTGAAGCTAAAGCTGTATCATCCCAATAGCAAAATTTTATATCTTACTACATGCCTAAACTAAATGAAACCTTCCTACAAAAAATAGAGACAAAATACAAAACCTTCTATGGATGTTTCTCTGCAGTAAATATTTGACTTGGTATATACTTCTCAGTGGCTCCTTTACTTTGAATATGAAAATAGGACAAAAAGAAAAGACAGAAAGAGAGAGGGAGAAAGGGAAAGGAAAAGGGAGATGGGAAGAGGGAGGGAGAGAGGAGGGGAGCACCGGAGGAAGGGAGGGAGAAGAAGAGAAGAGAAAAGAAAAGGAAAAAGCATTGGTGAAGCATCTTAACGTATCTCATTTGATAATCTGAATGACTGAACTGTCATACTTTTAATATTTTACCTTCTCAAATTGAAATTTTAATCCAAAAAGGATTTTGCTGTAATTTAGAGTTGGCTATATAGACTTACTATAAAACTTCCATAACTTCATAACTGATAGATTAGGCCAGGGATGTCAATCTAAGTCTAAAAGAACCAAATTTAGAAACCTATGGGAACCATGCCTTAATTTGGAATATTGCCCCCATTTAGGGAAGATCCATATGGTACACTTGATGATTGAGAAAGGAGTCAAGCTTGCAGGATTAGGGAGCTGATTTATTTACATAGGAAGAAACAGTGTATTGTAAGCAAATTGTTTTAATTTAGAAAACTTTGTTGGTCATGTTTATTATGTTTTAGAATTTAATGTTTACATCCTCTTCCCTCCCTCTCCTGTCAAACTCATAAGCAGGGTCAGATGTCAGCTAGGAGCCACCTAGCTGAGTATGAACACTTCAAATATTTTAGGGAGCATTTCAAATGAACACTCTCTATGTCACTCGAATGAAAGAAAAACCAGCTTCCTCACTTCTCAAATAAAAACTCTAAGACTTCCTGGAAGATTTTTTTTAGTAAAAAAGCTATTCAAATAATACATTATAATAGACATGGGCTTTGTTCATCCAGGAAAAGTACTGGATTTGCTTTTGTTCTATGTTTAACTTGCATTTTTACTTTTACTTGTCATAATAGTAGCTGGTTTCTTTTGTCCTTTTTTTCTTCCTCTTTTTTTATAGGGAAGGGATGTTACGGTGGATCTTGAAGAACAAATATAACCCAACCAGGGGAGAAAGAAGGTGAGAACATTCCAGATTCAGGGAATAGTCTTAAAAAGTCTGGAAATCAGGAAAAAAAATACTGTGTTCAACAATAGTGATTTATTTAGTTTGGCTGGAATATATAGGGAAAGAGAAAGTATAAGAGGGAAAGCTAAAAAGGTAGTTTAGAGAAGATTCAGAGAGAAGATATAGTCTACTCCAAAAAGAGTGAATTTTTATCTTTTACAGGATAGGTAACCACTGACGTTTTAAGCAAAAGAATAAAGTCTTAATTGTTTCTGAATGTCTACTATGGGGCAGGCACTGTGCTGGATACATGTGTTATCTGTTTAATCCACTTTAAACTTCTTTGAGGTGAGTATTGTTAGGCTCATTTTATTGATCCACAAATGCAGAAACAAGTGGAAAAAAGTATCTAACAACATATAACTAGTGAATGGCAGATCTAAGATTTGAACCTAGGTTTGTATCTTTCCAAAGACTCCCCATTATGTCATGATTCTTCATGGAAGGGAGATGATTTATTTGTGTTTTAAAAAGGGTAATTCTAGATTAACTATGAAAGACACTTGCAAAAGAAGACATAATTGAGGAAGGAAACCCAAATATGAGGCTGGTTTTGTAGCCCAGCAAACGAGAATCTGAGCCTGAAATAGGGCAGTAATCAAGGCAATGGGAAGGACAGGGTGAATAGGCAATACTTGGTGAGCAATTTGCTTCGACGAATAATTAATAGAGAGAATTTAGGATACATTTGAGGTGATTCGGCTGAGCTCCCAAAATTACAGCAATGTCCTCTGCTCTAACATACTGTCGATGAGGTCCTTCCATTACAAATGCTCATTAAACAATTTGGAAATAGAATGTGGTAGCACTGGAGGAAGATTAAGGCACACACTTTCAAGAGTTTCCACATGCAAAATAAATTATGCAGTATTTTCAGTAGACAATGGTTTATTCCAATTACCATATATATGAAACATTCCACGTGTTTTCTCTCAAAGCTCACTTTTAACTTAGACAAAAGCAGAGGCTTGCAAGATACAATCCAGGCTGAGAACAAAAACAAGGATCAAGAAACTCAAAAGAATTGCAGCAAGTAATAGCTGTAAGGTCAAAGCACCTTTTACAGACAGGAAACAAAACCAAAATCTAGGATTCAGGCCAAGACATGAGCAAAAACAACAACAACAACAACAACAAAACTGTCAAACACAAACAAAACCATCATGGTGACCCACAGCAGTAGACAGCGTGGAGGCCTGTGTTGAAATCAACAGTGGGGCAGGAATTCTCCCTCCTCCTGTGGGAGGTGGGTCTATTTGACTGATGGGATGATTGTAGTGCTCACTTCTTGTCAATAGAGAGAAAAATAGGACTGAAGACTTAAGGTAGACAGTCACTCTTTTGGCACATTTTTCAGTTCAATCATCTTTGCCTTAACTCCTCAAAATGAGTGAAAATTTTTTATCCTTTATTTTTACATAAAGAAAAAGAATCAGAATGATGTAAATTTCAGATATTCTCCCATCCCCCTAAACTATGTACTGCTATTCTAGTCCAACCCAGAAAGTGAAAAATTCAGTAGGCTTGGTTTAAGTCAGTAAGATCAACACATTCTGCTCTGGTTTCATCTTTTATCCCCTGCCTTGTAACCCTCAGCATGAATTAGTTATAAAAACAGATTGTACTCCAAGTCTAGTGCTTTTTTCTTAAATCTGTCAGTTAATGAGACAAATGACCCACTATGAAGAAGTAATACGTAGAACACGTTCCCATAGGAAGAGTTAAATAAGATACTTCCTATAATGTTTCTTTGGCATAATTTTGACTAGATTGATTACAATTTATACTTTCTATGGGGGTAGTAAGAAGTGCTAAAGTAGTCTGGAAAAGAGTCTAATTATTAATTGATAACATATTTATCAGTAATGACACCTGCTATGTGCCATAAGCCTCACTAGGTGCTAGACCCACTGAAATGATAAATAATAAAGCAAAAATAAGTTCACTATGCTCTTGGGAAGAAGGAGGCAAATGGATTATAGTAAAATAGACTATAAGCATTATAAAAGAGGTATAAAGGAGAGACAAATAAGATTGTCTGATAGATGATCTGCCTAGGGGTTCTCTTCAGATCCCTAGGAAAAAGTCAAATGGGACTGGTGGCTCTTCCTCCCTATAGTGGGAGACACTTTGCATATCAGCACTGTATGCAACCTCCCTGGGCAACAAGTCACATCAAGTTTTTCTCCTCTTGCAAGCCCTCTCTCTGCTGTCACCAAATCAGCTGGGTGCTGTCTATTTGCTTCCAAAGATCCTATTTAAAAAAACAAGGGGAGGTACTGGGGAGCAGTGAGGGAAAGCTACACCTGCCTCCTCATGGGATGCTGTAAAGCTGAAGAACCATGAACATCCTGCCCCTTCTCCTTCTGCTCCTGTGGAATTCTTGGGGTTTATCTCAGCCTTCCCTTGACAAACAGGAAAAATGTGTTATGAGAGCTCAGAGGAGAGAGTAGTTTGTTCTGTCCTGAAGGAAGTTTATGGCTTCAGAGAAGTAAGAGGTACACAACACAGTGGATTGAATTCAAAGTATGCCAAATTATTTTGTGAACTTCTTGAACATTGGATGAATTGCATTCTCTGTAACTCACAAATAAATATAAACTCTGGTATTATTGGGGCCCAGAAAAGCTGGAATAAGTCAGTCCTACTAATTACTAATATTACTTTGCTCACATCCATATCTTTTTACTTTAGCTATAGTTATTGTCCCAAAATTATTCTTTTTGTTTGTTTTAGGAGATGTGGTAGAGACTGTCTACCTGTTCACCAGTCTTAGGCCCTCTCCCTGGCACCAAGAAGACTACATTTCCCAGCCCTTGTTAAAGTAGATGGCAAATATAGAAACTTCTATGGATGTTTCTATACAGTTAATATTTGACTGGATATTTATTTTCCATTAGCCCTTTTACCTTAAATTTGCTACGTTATCTCAAATTGTAACTTGACATTTTACCTTGAATTATTAAAGCCATAAAACTGAGTTCTACTTGGTGAAATGTGAGCACAAAGGATAGCCACCAGTTCTAGGCCTCGCAATAAGACATCCTAATTGTTCTCTCTTCTCCACCCTCTTCCTTCTAGAAGGAGCACTGCTGGAAGCAAAAGAACTTGACATTGCAAAGGCACATGAAGGAATTACCAAGAAAAGCCATGCATCTCACACTGGCATTTTTATGAGTGATGATAAAAGCCATTGAGATGTGGGAATTATTTGTTAGAGTCCCTAGGAAATTTTATCCTGATGAATACAAAGACACTGATATAAATTTAAATTTCTTTCAAAAAGAAATCGTTCCTTATTTCATCTCTAAAGAGATATGGATCCATCCTGGGAAAAAAAAAAAAACAGGGCCATTTCTCCGTCACAATGCAGTCTTACTTAGTTCCCATATTAGACAGAGGTTATCTCTCTAACCCTGTGATGTTCTTTGAGATAGAGCTGACTGGAAGAGAAGATATAAGCTATAGATGAGAACAATATGTGAAAAGCTTATTTCAGGCACAGCTTGGGAGACGAAATGCCAAAAACAACAAGAAAAAGGGAGGTGAGGGCCAAGAAGCAGGAAAAGAATAAGTGATGGAAAATTTTACAACGGATAAAAAAACTTCGTGAAATCAAGTTGGCCACACAACATGTATTTTCCATTCATTTGCTTTGACTCAATTTAGGGCTACATCCCATACAGACATAAATGCTTTGAGGTTAAAATGGGCCAATCATCAAGTATTAGTCAGAATTCTAAGAAAATATAATGTACAGCTCTAAAAAGCATACCTGTGGTTACCTGGGATTCAGGCAGGAGGTGTGAATTTAGTACATACCAGAAAAAATAGAGGCATGAACTCACAGAGCCAGTTTCCCTAAAGGACCATATAGCTACCTATGAAATAATTCATCCTATGAGGAGAAAGTTTTGTGATGCACAAATTTGACATACAAACAGTTGGACAGAGCTAGCAGAAATACTACTTTAATTATGGCTGATACCTGACACTCATATTGTACTTTGATGAAGGTCCAGAGTCTGAGGGAGAGGAGAGAGCAATAAAATGTATGACAAACACTAAGAGGGCAAACTCCCTGAACATTCTGTGAAGCTTCCAGAACACACAGGAACAGTGTATCATTCAAGAGATGGTAAGACATTCTTCCCACGTGGAGTTAGGATTCAACACTGATAGAACCAAGCCCACTGAATTGAAAATCAGATCAGTCTACAGCTAGAAAGAAGAATTGGAAGAGGTGTTTGCCTCATTAAATATCACCAACACCATTAGCAAACATTTACAGCAGCCTAATTCCTTATGGAAGAAGGGTGGTCTTGGATGGTCTTCCATGGAATAATGTCCTTCTTCCTACCCAGGTTCTCATTATTTGAGAAATAAAATTAAAAGATTAAGGTGGAAGCCAAAATATTACTGATACATGTAGGTCAAAGAACACAGCATTGGGAAAGGGTCAAAGGGGCTTGCTCATTTAATGTAGAATTAGACCAACTCACTATCCAGTGGCAGGTAATGTTAGACTGGGGCAGAGTTCCCATTTGAGGGGCTTCCCATGTGCAGAGGAAGAAAAGTAAAATCATGCTTCTTCCTAAGAAGAAGAAGGAGGCAGAGAGCCTGGCTGAGTGTGACAGGAAACTGGAATGGGGAATAGAAGAG
Source organism: Pan troglodytes (assembly GCF_028858775.2). Taxonomy (NCBI): domain Eukaryota; kingdom Metazoa; phylum Chordata; class Mammalia; order Primates; family Hominidae; genus Pan; species Pan troglodytes. The sequence continues at coordinate 56,586,445 of NC_072398.2, read as the reverse complement.
AAAGATAATGAGTAACAGTTGTGGCCTCAAGATTAAACACGGGGGTGTTGGTGAAGTACTTCATTCCACTGACCTCTCATAAGATTTCCCCAGAAAAAGAGCTCCTCCAGAATCCAACAACAGCTGTTTCCAGATGGATTTGAACTCGCTATATAAAGCAATAATATCTAGAAGATACAAAGAGTGGATGGTATTGTATACAGCAGTACACAATCTCCCTTTAGAACTGAGGTGCTCTACCTCCAAGCATCTGGGAATTTTGACTGCTAACATCTCACCGATTAGTTGTATTCCAGGAATTGCCTTTGGCTTGTGGACGCTGCCTTACCAGGTTTACATCTCCTCTTTGATAGCAGCCTGTAGTCAATGAGTAGTCAGATCACAGTCCAAAGATCTAGCCCCCTTGTCTCAACTGGGTCAGTTCTGAAGAGCCATTCCAGTTCCAAAGCTTCTGCTAGAATCATTTGAGATCTCTGATGAATACGTCATATATTTAAGATTTATTATGCATCTACTTCCAAAACATGAGTTTATCAGGTTACAAACTTAGCATATTACATAATAAAAGAGTTAATTAAATAAGGCAAAATAATCTAAAATGGAGATTTGTTCATTATTTATAAAAAGTATTTATTCAGGCTATTCTGCAAAAAGGGCACTGGGTTAGGTGCTGTGATCAGTCAGCCACATATTCTGCAGTCAATATGACTACTGTTTGATCCAGAGATGGCATGTGCACAGCTAAGTAGAGCATAAGAAGAGAAAAAGCCCATACAGTATTCACAACTGTAATAGATATCCTTTCTTTGATTCCAGAACAGCACTATTAGATAGAAAGAGGTGTTACTATTCCTGTTTTATAGACAGTAAATCAAGGTTGAGCAAGGTAAAGCAATTTACCCAACTAGCAGAAAATGTACTTTTTACCTTAAATCCATTGTTTATTTATTCCATTACGACAAATATTATTTGTTTGGATGATTTATTTGGAGTTGGGCTAAGGAGAAATATAACTGATGCTGATTTGAGGTAAGAGTGCTACCAGTTATCCAAATAGATGAGATAATATCTCAGTGAACATCGAAAAGCCTCTAAAGGACATGGGTTTTATACCAGCTAACCATTTTGAGAATTTGATTCATCTTGCTTGATATCCTTAATTATCTTTTCAAATGTTTTCAAAATATTCAATGTCCCTGGGTTATGCTGGATACAATTTGCTAAATGTATCTTTCAAGCTTCATAGATTAGAATGATGACTTAGTTATTTGCAGACTCACTCCCTAAGTATTTCCACAATTTTGAAACTGCAACTTCAGGGAAGGATGTCTGTTTAGTAGTAATCAACTCTAAAAATAAAGAGCACAGAATTCTCTTTCCAAAATATTGAATTGCAAAATTAGGCTTTTGACGAAGACCCTGCAGCGGCAGGTGAATCATCAAATGGAGAAGGTTTACTTGACTTCTCAAGAGAATTAAAGAAAGAGTATAAAAACAAAGTGGAAAAAAGAAAGAAAGAAAGAAAAAGAATGGCCGGAGGATTGTCTATTCTGGAGTTAGGCTAAGGAGAAATATAACTGATGCTGATTTGAGGTAAGAGAGAATTACCAGAAAGTAGCTGACCAGTGGGACATTATTGACAGCGAGAAGAGATCCACTTGCGCTGGGTATCTGTGGATAGGCTAAGGATCAGTTCTGGGAGAATCAATGCAAAGAGGCAAAAGGGATGCTAAAATTACTGATGAGCAAGACAGAGACCGGGCCAGGATCATGGGAAATACCTAAAAGGGGAAAGTGATGAGCCGGGAAGTGCATGCTGCCACCGAGGAGCCATCTAAGATGCAAAACTGTAGAAACAGAGCGCTTGAAGCATCCTTTTAACTTCTGGTCAGAGATTTGTGGCAAAGTTGTCAAATCCTAAAACTGCCTTATCTCAAAGGTGAGGGGAAACTTCTGGTTCCTGAAGTGACAGTGAGGGAAGGAGAAGGAATAGGAACTGAAACAGGGGAATCAAAAAAAGAAGACGAAGAACCAAAAAGGATTAAAGAATAAAGTCCAGCAAATGCCCCATCATGAAAAGTCAAAGGCAAGATGGACAAAATCAACCTGGTGAATGAAACAGCACATATGGACAACTGTTTTCCTTTTCTCTGCTTTTTTTCTATCTCTGTGTGCGCCTAGGCCACCTGGGCTTTATAAAACACGTGTGTGTGTGTGTGTGTGTGTGTGTGTGTGTGTGTGTGTGTAACTTCATTTTTAGTCTGACATCTCACTAAACTCAATATACGGCTGGCAGCTGGAACCTAGATACGCACTCACCCAGCTTTAAGCTTGCAGACGATGCCAGTGCCCCAGAGGAGGGCAGAGCTGCCCTTCTAGCCTGGGTCCCTGGATGACCTTGGGAAGTAGAGGATGTCTACCTGTCCTATTACTGGCAGGAGATGTTTCACCATTGCCTTTGGAGTCTCTTTGCTACAACCTTTACTCTAGTTAACATGGTAACATATTTATTATTATTGTGTTTTCCCTGCATATTAGAAAACAAAACAACCTGTATCTCAGGGACTAATTGCAGAAAATAGCCACAAGGCAGAACATCATTTAATTAGAATACATGGCAGATGGTGATTTAAAAATTTTTCATTAAAACACTCAAGATGAGGCTGAAAATTTTCAGATAATAATAAAGCTGGTTGATTTCTTACATGCTATTAACTAAGGAAAACTTAAGAAAGAGATAGACAATAGGACCTATATTGATGACTGAGTTTTAAAAATCTATTACTACTCCAGTAAAAGCAACTCCAGAAAAGCATATAATTAATAGAATGTTTTAGCCTATGAGGCCGGGTGCAGTGGTTCATGCCTGTAATCCCAGCACTTTGGGAGGCCGAGGCAGGTGGAACAAGGTCAGGAGTTTGAGACCAGCCTGGCCGATATGGTAAAACCCCGTCTTTACTAAAAATACAAAAATTAGCCAGGCATAGTGGCACACACCTATAGTCCCAGCTACTCGGGAGGCTGAGGCAGGATATGGCTTGAATCTGGGAGGCAGAAGTAGCAGCGAGCCGAAATTGTGCCACTGCGCTCCAGCCTGGGCAACAGAGTGAGACTCCAGCCCAAAAAATATAATGTTTTAGCCTATGTTTGATAATCAGTTATTCTGGTGTGCATGACTGGTAGCTGTGACCATAGCTGGACGAACTTGAACAGCTAACACTAACTGAATTCTACTAAAATAATGTCCATTACAATTTGATAAGTTTAGAACAATATTTGCCAGTATTTTGCAGTGACTTGAGAAATAATAATGATAATCCTCCATATTACCCGGAAGGTCTGGTCTCTTTCTCCATATATCCTACTAAAAAGTATTAGATGGCTTATAGGATTCACAAGTGTTCCAAAAATAAGTTTCAGGTGAGCAAAAGTATTTAATCCCTCAGCCCCCAGGCCTGGTCAGGTTGGGCATGAGGTACCCCAAATCCCAGGGCTGGCCTATCACCCTTGACAGTATGCATCACAGTGATACGAACACATTTTATTTTTTTATTTTTTAATATGAACCATGATATGAAAAGGGTAGGAAGATACCGACTTAGAGTTTTCTAAACATGTCCCCCAAATTATTAAGCTTTTTTAAATAACTATTTTCATTTTCATACTTTATATCTCCACATCATCTATCATCCTCAGTGATATACAAGTGACCTTATGCCAAATGTTGTCTATTTTTGAAACAAATGAAAATACTAACTGAAAGTTATTCTTTTTCCCCCCTTGAAGTGGCCTCCTCAGCATTACTTTGATTTTCCTTCTTTTCTGCATGGGCCATAATGCAACAGAATAGATCATCCTTTTGACAAAAATTTAAAACTAAAAGCCTTTCACCACTCATTTCCCTTTCAGACAAGCTCACTGGGAACCACATAAAGGGAGATTTTTGCGTGACTCCTCCTGTGGTCAGAATTCAGCCCCTTTCTTTTACAGTCTTCTTATGGTTCAAGAGTTTTTTCTAGGAGCTGTGGTTTCTGTTTCTCTCATTTGGGCATTTGTTTATCCAGTTTCTGAGGTAGGATGATGTTGTATTTCTGCTAGGCTCTTTTCCAAAGATGAATCTCCTTGGCCTGGGTTACTTTCCTTTTCCATTTATTAAAATGAACCCACGCCTCAGCCTCTAGAACGTAATTATGACAGAAACAGTTTCTAATTACAGCAGTTCACATCTATTCCAGGACGATGCCTGACTTTAACAACTTTGTTTACTCACATAAAGCAAAAGCTAAATCCTTGCTTTTAGTTCTATCATTAAAAAAAGTCACTGGTAAAATGAAGCATCTTCCTTTAATGCTCTGAAGTCTAAATTGAGAATATTTACAAAAGTCTCTGAGGGCTCCTGACCATAGGAAGGACATTACTCAGTCAACAAGGACCTATTAAATATCTGTTCTACTCCAATAGTGTCTGAGAGGAAATATGAGGCAGGAAAGCATTATAAATGGGCTTTCTGCCCAACTAAGTGATTTCTCATCCACTCTAGGAGAGGGAAACAAAAAGCCACACTATTGTATTCCACTATCTGGAATCTTAGAATGTCATATCTAGAAAGGAGATCAGAAGTTGTCTAACCTACTCTTCCCATTTGTAGATTATGAAGCCCCAGTGCAAAGAGATTAAATGGTTTATTCTAGGACACCCTAGTAATAAAGTCACAAAGGTAAAAATAAAAATGAGTAGACAGAGCACAGGAGCCTGACTCAGATGCAAAAGTTTCGTAAACTGTCCCATGCTGTCTCCCTGATTCTCTTGGTCCATTTATGTAACTGTAACAGAGTAGCTGAGACTGGGTAATTTATAATGAACAGAAATTTATTTCTTACCAGTCTGGAGGCTGGGAAGTCCAAGATCATGATGTAAGCATCTGATGAGGGCTTTCGTCCTGCATCATCCCATGGCAGAAGGCAGAAAGGCCAAGAGAGGGCAAGGACAAGGGAGAGAGAAAATAAAGAAGGGTCAAACTCCCCCTTTTATAACAAACCTACTTTTGCAATATCTATATTAATTCATTCACTCAGCTCTCATGGCCTAATTACCTCTCATTAGGCCCCACTTCCCAAAACTGTTGCTTTGGGGATTAAGTTTCCAACACATGATTTTGGGAAGACACATTCAAATCATAGCACTGACTAAAACTAGTACAGAAAATTGTAACATGGTAACTATTTCAGTAATACTTTGGAAATACAATGCTCTAGTAATATTTCAGTAATGCAATGCTGCAGACCGTTGCCTGTTTTCATTAACTACACTAGAACAGAACAGTTTACTGTGTTCAGAATTACACATCCATAGCAAAGCTATGACTTACAAACGTTCTCAAGGTAAATGTGTCAATAACACTATATGAATTTTTGAACAATAACTAACAGAGCCTCACTGTGTATCTAGCTAGTGAGTCTTCTGCATACCAGCATCAGGTAAATTGCTTTATTCCAACTCCTCGTAACCGTCACTAATAGCCAATACACTGATATACCACTTAGATATTTCCAATTATCTCATAGTCTATCTGTGTAATTTGATGAGCTATTATCCTCAAAGCTAGAAAAAAAGTGAAACTCTACTAGACATTTCTGAGAAAATTGCTGCCAGTAATTTGAATGTGTTGCATCGACTAAGTGAATTGAGCAAAATTTCTCTTCCCTTTTACTTTTCCCTCATCTTTATTCTACTTTTCTATCATTTCTCACCTTTCTCTCTACCTGCCCTTACCCTTAATCAATACCTACTTTGATTCATTAGGAAAGCATTTTTCATTTCCACAGCATTAAATTGTCCACCTTCAGAGCATTTAATCATTACCTGTTTTTCAAAATGACTTGTGGGACCTACACCTAAACACTGCAGTGAAAAATGGTCTAGATCTTCTTTTGTGCCCCTGCTCTCCCCAAACACAGGCTTATCATAGCACTGCTAACATATATTTGTATAATTTATTTAAATGATACTGCAATGGACTGTAATATCTTTGAAGGCAAAATGTCATATTCATTTTTGCATCTCAACTCCCTATCATTCCTGGCAAATAAGCGTGTTTGCAAAATGAATGATAATATCACTCAATTCATCAATAACCTTTAACAACAGTGTTTACTATAATATTTGGGTTGGAAATGTGAAAGGAAGACAAAAACTGAACAGTCCCTATGGGTAGCTAAAACAGAGGAGAAAGGGAAAAAACATTCTCCTTTGGTTCAGTAGCAGTTTTCCATGGAATAGAAAACATTGCAATCTTTACTCAGGTATTATATGTTTTTCTGGATGAAAGTCTTATTTTGGGTTGCATTATTTTCATCATTTGCAATAAATGTATGCCCTTTTAATGAGACTTTGTGTTTAATCTTATTGTTCTCTTACCATAATTATCGAATATCCAATAGAGTTTTTCCTCAGAGCAGATTAGAATCATAGGGGACAGAAAGAATATGGGTGGAAAAGAGAAGATGTTCTGCATAAGAAGGGGTACAAAGTTGCTATAGCAGTTCTTGAAAGAAACTGATAGCTACAAATTGAGAAAAGAAAGAAAGAATAAAGGAGAGAAAGGGGCCAGAAAACTCAACAGGGGTAGGGAGCAGGAGGGGTAGGGAGCAGGAGGGGTAGGGAGGAGGAGGAGGTAGGGAGCACGAGGGGTAGGGAGGAGTAGGGGTTAGGGAGGAGGAGGGGTGGGGAGGAGGAGGAGGTAGGGAGGAGGAGGGGTAGGGAGGAGGAGGGAGGAGGTGGTGCAGCGATGGGGCATGCGCATGTCTATTGCTTCGTTTGAGGTTATTTGTCTTGTTATACTGTAAAGCTCTTCATTTCATCCAATTTCCAACACACATACACATAGTTGGGTATATTTCCCTTCATAACATCTATTTATTTATCTAAGAAATGTTTTGTGCGGATGGAAACACATTTTTTAATTGTTGCTAATTAAGAGAGGAGGAGACTAAGCTTATCTAAGTCAAGGTGTTAACGATTAAGCAAAGCTTCTAATGAAACAGGAAAAAGAAACTTAAGAAGCAGTGGAAACCATGAAATATAAGCTCTCCAGCTCTCCCTCCTCCCAGAATTCACAGAACACTAGGTATGATTTTTTATTTACACAGGCTATGAATTGAAGTTTCAGGGTTATTTTTACCTAGGATGTAAGCAAGAAGAAAGCCTCAAGAGAAATGAATTACACATAGTTCCTAAGAACAAATTCTCTAATATGAACTGAAATACAATTATTAAAAGATGGTTCCAGAGAAACATATAGATTGATGCATAGAAATTTTACTAAACTGAACTCAGAACTCTCCTTGACTTTAGATATCCAATCTGTGTTTTCCTTACTTTTAAAGACACTTAGAAAATGTATCTAAGAAAAGTTGAAGATGTTTCTGGTTGTTTACAAGAAACTGTTTCAAGTGATGAATGACAGAGGCTAGACTTCAATCCCATTTGCGACAAGAACATTTGTTCTCTTTCTTCAGTGAGTGATTGTGAAGTGGCAGAAAGAAGTGGGAATTAAATCTCAACAAAAGTGGCTTTCTTAATTGTGTCTTATGAAGTATAGATTTCCTAGAAGTGGTTTTCATAATAGAACACAATTTTTGACTTCATGGAAATCAAAGCATCACTTTAAATCTCTCAGAACTCTATGATTCCTGTTGGATATTTCAGACCCTCAAAATTTAATCTGGAAGTTAAACATAACAATTCATAAAAGAAGTCCTTTATTGTCTGCCAAAAAAATTTTTAACTGTCAATTTTATTATTTTGGAAACTTTCTTCATAATATAAGTGGTGATCACGGTGGCTAGTTTTAGGTGTAAGCTTAGCTAGACTATGGCACAGAGTTACCCAGCCAAACAGGAATCTAGGCATTGTTTTAAAAAGGTACTTTGTAGATGTGGCTAACATCTACCATCAGTTTAAATAAAGGAGATCATCCTCAATAATGTGGGTGAGGCTTACTCATCCAATCAGTTGAAAGTCCTTAACAGCAAAATTGAGGTTACCCTCAGGAAGAAGAAATTCAGGCCGAAGACTGCAGCATCAGCTTCTGCCTGAGAGTTTACGGTGTGCTTGCTTGCCCTACAGATTCGGACTTGCAAACCCACACAATCACAGGAGCTAATTCCTTGAATATATTTATTTCATAAACAAATATATATGTAATCATACATATATAATCATATATTTTATATAATGTTTGTGTCCTACTAGTTCTGCTTGTCTGGAGAGCTCTGACTGATACAGTGGACAAATGCTATTGACAATAGGCTTGCATAATACTAACAAGAACAGACGTGAGAGAGATGGTTATCCTAGCACAATAATGTAATCATTAAGTTTTTTAGATAACAGACACATAAAAATATATTCTTGAGCTGAGAAAAATAAAAGCCAATTAAAACACGAAGTCAAGCAATATGAAAAGATGCTAAAGATAATTTGATTACTACCCAGCCTACATCTTAGGATTGTATGGAACAATAATCATCTTGGAGAAAAATATGCTACTTCATTTAGTATTAAAATACATGTCTTCCTTCTCCCCCTAAATTATAATCTCCTAGAAGGCAAAGAACACATCTTCATTTTAGAATGCCTTACTCACAGTAAGTACACGATAAATGGTTGCTGGATTTAAAAAATGAATAAATTTGTATCCTGAGTATTAGTTACTCAACACCTATTGACTAAATGCCTCCTATGTTCCAGCACTGTGCTAAGTTTTGGGAGCACAGTGGTACATACATTAAGTCCTCCCCTCATGGAATTGTGCTGTGGCTTACCTGACCTGGTGACTGACACAGGTGCCTAGGGATGGCATTGCCCAAGTATCATTAAAAGGCTGCTGCCTTTAGCAGTTCTCTGCAAATCTGATATGCTAAGTTCAAACAGAAAATGGGTAAAGGGTGATGAAGTGATTTTCTCTTGATCAAGGCTACTGCAGAGTCCAATGATGAGAATCAGGCAGATCATCTCTTTTACATATAGGTAATATAACTGCAACAATAAATAACACATTTATAGAAAAGTGAAAAAAGAGAAAAAAAAGATTATCCTGATTTATGTCAAACTCAGAAATTAGCAGTTTATTTCCCAGAACATTTAGTTTGCTTTCTTAACTATTATCTACTTAAACCATTTTGTAGAGACAATATGGAGATAAGGACATGGCCAGAGTTGTCAGACAGACCCAAGCCTAAAGCCTAGCATCACCACCAGCTATGTGACTTTGGACAAGTTGCTTCACATAACTGAACCTCAGTGTTCCCAAATATAAAATGAGAACAATAACTGACTGCCAGCCTGCGTGTGTAGGTGTGTGTGATCGTGTGACAAATACAGTACTGTGAGTAAACCTAGCAGCTCAATGCCTAGCATTTGGAAAGTTAACAATAAATGGTAATTAGATTTGATACAGTACTTCACATTTTAAAGCTACACAACCTCTGGGATGACAATTCCATTAGCAAAGTTACCGCTTCAAAGGCACTTCCCTTCTTGTGACTTTCAGAATGTGCTCAAACCATTAGTTTTTCCAAGAGAAAATCTCCAGTATGTTATGGAAACGCTATAAAGGGGAATTTCCAGGAAAAAAAAATAAATATAGGTACCATTAATAGATGTATATAGACTCATAAGAACCATAGACTCTTAGACCAGGAGGAAATACTGAAGATCATTTAGGTCTCATTTTATAAAATTTAGAAAAGCAAAATAACCTCTTCAAGGGCCGTAAGTAGTTAATGGTAATGTGAAGACAACCCATCAGTTTTAGAGATAGACCATAATCTACTACCTATAATTTGTCTCCATACTTTAGGATTATTATTTTCAAAGGGGTCAATGCAATTCCCAAAACAATAGCTAATTCTTAGGTTGTCTCTGTAAAAATTACAAAGACAATCCTTTTTCCTCTATGATAACTCATACTATTCACAGCCATCTGTGTACTCTGACTTTCAGAGACAGTTTCTCTCTCCAGGATGCTGCTCACTACATGAGAGGCACAGGGGATTGTAAGCGAGTGGCCAGTCCGTTTGTGGTTTACCATGTGCCAGATTCTGCCTATGCTTTCTCATTTAATCCTCACCCACAACCCTTTAAAATGCATGCTTTTATTTTCAATATTGTCCATATGGGTTAATTAAGGCTTATCGAGGTTAGGTAATTTGTTCAGGTTCACACTGCTACCAAGTAGGAAAGCAAGATTTAAAGCTCTTCTGTCTGACTCCAGAGGCCACGGAGATATTGAGAGTTTCTTGACACCACAGATTGCTAAATTCTTCCCTTATATCTTATATTCTGATGTCCAGGCTTCCCTGCCTAATCCATGATAAATTATGCTGAATGCAAGACTTGGTTCTCTAGCTGGTTGATTGGAAATTATAGTCACATAAACCAAAAGAAGAAACCAGCCCAGAGTTTTGTGGTGATACAGCTGAGTGGCGGGTATGGATCACCCCTGGGCCTTGTGCTCCTGCAGATGGATGAATCAGGAGTGCAGCCTCTCTGGGGTGTAAACAGAACCACCCAACAGGAGGGCCCAATGTCCTGTGGGACCTGAACGGAATAAAAATGTTCAAATCTGTAAGGAAATGGCATTGCCCAAGTACCTTCAAACTGCCTTTAGCAGTTCTCTGCAAATTTCGTATGCTAAGTTCCAACAGAAAATAGGCAGATGTGTGATGAAGTGATCTTTTCTTACTGAAGGCTACTGCAGAGCATAATGATGAGAGTCAGGCAGAGCATCTCTCTTATACATAGGTAACATCAATGCAACAATAAATAACACTTATATAGAGCTGTTCATTTGAAAAGGGGTACAGAAATTGAAATCAGAAATTCGCTTCCACCTCACATTAGCCATATAACCTTGGGCTTCACAGTGACTCTGGATGAACTTTTGTGTCTTTTTATATGATGGAACTGGTTTCATTTACTTTTATTTATGGATTATTCTGTTATGTCTACCAAATAAGAACGTTTGGGACATGGATGGGAAAGATATAAAATGCAATGCAAATATCTGATATTGTTTCTAATAACTAGCAGAATTTGAAAACAAGGTTTTATTACATTTTTAAATGAATGTTCATAGATAATTTATTGAGATTGATACAAACCACTCAAGATCATTGCTGTCACTCAGTATTAAAGGAAAGCCCTCCTGTCCAGAGCCCATCACCCACCTCTAAGTGGTAGAATGTGGAGAAACTTTTAGACGTGATCCTTCCAAGCCCTGTGATTATACACCTTGGAAAATAAAGGTTGCTGAAACCCACATAGCTTGCCCAAAACAAAAGGAAACTAGAGTTCAGTTCTCTGGGGGTGCAGTCTGGTGCTTTTAAGGTTTTTACCTCTTTTCTATATTTTGATTATTAAAATATAATTTTTGTTTAAAATAATCTAAAAGAAATTTTCATGATTTTTTCCAGTGGTGTATAATGGACCAGACAGCATTTTGAAAGCATCACAGGATGATCCAGATGAAAAGATAACTAACCGTCAGAGCAGCTTTGAGAGGTAAGATCACAAATCAGCACCCAAAAATGACAATCATTAATTTTGTCACTAAATGACATAACGATAAACAGTATGACTCTTCCATTTTTTTCTGTGGTTATTCAAGAGGTAAGAAGGGGATCCCACCCTTAGTAAACTTCTGGGGAAAAAAAGAGACATAATGATGCATTTTTTTCCCTCAAGTTTATTTATAGTCCAAAGATGGTAATAAGCTTCTTAAGGGTGTTAATCACCCATGTTTCCTTCTTAAACACTCTTATTTTTACTTCCACCCACAGGAAAAAAAAAAAAACTTTTTATAAATAAGATTAGTCACTGAATAAAAGGAAGTAACTAAGGCTAGTGATTGCTTAATTATTTCATGTGTTAAGAAACTTTAAATTACTCCAAGAGATTAAAAATTCATAACTGAACATTTTATGATTGTAGACAAATTTTTGGAGTTGGAAAATACCTAAAGAGAGTCTCTCCTTCAATCTTTCACCTGAACAAAATATAATCTCTATGAAATTCTATACAAAAAGCCATCTGGCAGCTACTAGAAAATATCTAGCAACAAGACTCTCCTTAATGGGACATGGGGACTAGCAGTTGGGAAGCTCACTTCATTTACATACTGGGTATATATTTATGTAAAATAATAATTATTTAGAAATCTGACCCTCTATAACTTCTACCATTTGGTTGCGTTGCTGTATGCACCCACAGTATCCCACATAACTCCCTTCTCAGCATTTGTCTGTCTTTTTAAGTATTATTATCTCACGCTTCAACTCAGAGAATGCACCTGTCTTGTTCCTCCCTCTTTCTCCAGCACCTAACATACTGCCTAGCAATCGATGCTTAATAAATATTTCTTGATTCAGTGCATAACAGTTTAAGTAAATTTCCTAGAGATTTGCAGAATAAATCAAAGCATTTTTTCACGTGATACCCTTTTTATGTTATGTGATATTTAACAGATCTCTTTTCCAGAATCAAAAACCCCATATTTTGTGGCCACTTGTGACCTGACTGGTCCCAGAGCCTGCTCTGATGAAGTCATTGTCTCCAGAATATGACTTAGTCAAAATCCCCTTCAAGGTGTTACAAAGATTGAGAACAGAGGACTCCAGCAGAATACAGTGAAACTGTTATCTCCTTTAATCCCACCTCACTGCCAACAAATGCTGTTTATGCTTGTATCTCTTTCCTATTTAATCACATAATATTGTTTGGACTATATTGCATTAAGGTCCTATTCACTTTCACATGAGTTTATTTGAAGGATGCTCTCCTCATTGTTTGAAACTAAATATAAGATTTGAACTTTTTCTTGCTAACTTTTTCAGTTTATATTTCATATTAATAAGAACAGTGTTTATTCTTGATACTCTCATTTCACTCTCAAGATGCCCCTACCCTCCCACACATTAACCACAATGTTAGTGTCATACACACCCTGGAAAGGACTAGAATTGAAGGAAGTGATCATGCTGATAATACAGAACCAGAGTTTTTAAAATTTACCTGAAATTTTAGAGAAAATAGTCCCTATGTCCAGCATGAATGTGAGCACAGTTCTATGTATAGCAGCCCCAAGGTAATGACACAGACATGAATCATCTGACACAAATCAACACAAGTGGCAACTTCTGATAGTTTTGAAAAGTTAAAGCTTTTTTACAGATGATAGCCAAGTAAAGAGTTTTTTCAAATCTAAGCTATTTTTCCATTAAATCTGCATTACCTTTTTAATACCCACTTTTGTTCTAGATAGCCCAATAAGAATTCCCGATTAAAGCCAAAAACTTTCACTAACTCCTGTTCTCATTGCCTTTATCCAGTCTATTATTAAATCCTGTCGTGTCATTCTACAAAGTGTTGTAAGATTCTTCTTTATATTCTTGGCTTAATTTATTTAATAAACACTAATTAAGATCTTACCATGCATTTGTTATAGGGGTACAACAAATCTATTTATATTCCCATCTCATTCTAGAAGGTAATGTAAGTGAATTATAAGGTTACAAAAAAAAGAAATGGAAGGAAGAAAGGAATACAAATAGGAGCAACTGGCAAATGGGAGAAAAATAAGACAAAAGCCTAAAATGGACTCAAGAATGAGGTTTAAAATCCAACGCATGAAGATCTATAAATTTCCTTCAGCCGAAGCAAAGTTAACTTTACATTTTCAGACAGTCAAGGCAAAATGGAAAAACCTGATTAATTTCAAAATCAAAAGTGTTTCTAACATAAAAACATAGAATTGCTCAGAAGTACCATTCTCCTTAGTCCAAAATGCAAAAAAATGTTTTCCTTCAAAGGGTTTGTATAAAAACAATATCTTCCCTCTTAAAAAAAATTGATACCCTGAGTTTCTAACTACTCTCCTATTTATTTCTCCTTGCACGCAGACACTCTCTTGAAAACAATAGTCTACCCTTGCTGATTTCATTTACTCACTTCGTATTCATTTTTCAACTCACGGCATTGAAAGTCTCATCCTTATATCTTCTCTGAAACTGCCTGGCAAATGAGGTTAAGTGCTCCATAACTTCACACTAATATTTGCTACAAAATACTCACATCTACTTCATGTATATCTGGTTTCTCTCTTTTTCAAGCTATCTTGCATGTTATAGCCAGAACCATTTGCATTAAGAACTGACCTAATGTGGTTGCTCTTCTGCTCTAGGACCTGCTGAATAGCAACCACATCAAACCTGAACACTTTCTTCCACTTTCTCAGGTTTTCATATTCAACTCCCCACCATAATCTAACATATACTCTCAAGTTAAATCATGAGGAGTGGCACATTTGACTCCTAATCCCTATATGTCCCCTATCTTTGAAGCCTCAGTATCCCCATTCACATGTTCAGCCCAGTCTCTAGGCTCTGAACAACACTGTACTTGAAACAGGGGAATATGAACATTCTTCTGTTGATAATTTCACTGGCAGTATGTTGCTCTGGTCTTGCTGCTTGCTTATATTCCAGCCTTGTAACTGAGTAACTTTCATTTTTTTTTTTTCTTACTAGTATCTCATACGGACTTAATTTACTGAGTAGCCAGGCACTGATACTAGGCCTTCACTAACTGAGCTCCACTAATTTGTTGCCCTCCTGACTGTCTGTTTATTGACTGTTGCTTCAAGCTCCACTGATAGGTGGCCTTTTACCAACTGGCTTGTACTTGTTTTGGCCCCTTGATTAGAATTACCCACTTTCCTTTCTTCCAACAGTCAAACATCCTGGTTTCACATGCTGCCCAATGTGTTCACTTTCCAGATGACCTTGATTCCATGTCCTAGAGATGACCCGGACCAGAGCCCATTGATTGTAGCTCCTGAAGTTCTGCAGTCTGGCTCATCTTGTAAACAGACAAACCCAGCCTCCTCATTGTAAACTCCACAGAGGTGTTTATTCTACTCTCATGTATTTTGCTTGTTTGTTTGTTTTGTTTGCTGTCTTCCATTTTTAGAATGCTATACCTCTTTTCTCCAAAGCCAAATCGATCCTTCAAATCCCAGTTCAAGTCCCACTTCAAGAATATTCTAGTTTTTAACTAGTGCATCATCTCTGAACAATATAATAGCTCAAATCTGCACTATATAATGTTTTATCCTTCTCTACTCCCTCAACTTCAGGTATATAATGCAATTGTTGCTAACAACTAGGTAGTTACAAAACATATATTTGATTCAAATATTAATTATATTTTAATACTCAGGAGACTTCAAAATAGGAAAGTTATGTGAGACTTTTATAAAATAAATTACAAAGTATTGGACTATAAATTTAACCCCAAATAGATAGAGATAGATACACAGATAGATAGAGCACTTACATGATGCCAACCATGTAGAACAATTTAGTCACAAGCTTTCAATCATCTTCCAACATAAATTTTATTCTGCTATTGAGGTATTTCTAGGGAATCTATGCTAAGAAGACCTAAAGACATATTGGAAAGAGTCAAATGTCAATCATATAATGTAGGGAGGTTTTGGATGAACTGCTTTAGGCTATATTCTCTCTCAAGAGGTTACAATGCCTGTTCTAATATATGATGTTGTCAATTTCTTATACATTTTTAAAAGTATAAAAGGATTTAGCATCGTATGCCCAAACCTGCAACGAACTATATTTAGTATTTTTTATTAAAAATATAAACTATTAAAAAATTTTTGATGGATTAACAGAAAGGAACTATGTTTACAATACAAAATAAAAGGAGATAGCCAGACTAGATCTCTAGAATCTATCTAGTTTTATAATTGTAAAATTCCAGGAAACACCAAATCATGCTGACAATAGATTCTTGAGATAAATTTCATTTCAATAATGTATAGATTGTATGCAAAGAAATGGACCTGGATAATGCTTTTTGATGGTTTCTAACTTTATTCCAAGTCTATAGTCTTTGTGAGTAGAGGACTAAATTGAATCTGGGCTCCACCAAGAAAAAAATAGGTGACCTAGGACAAGTCATTTAACTTCTTTAGTTTATTTACTTTATTTATTTAGTTTATTTATTTAGTTAGTTTATCTGTATTTACTTATACAGATAACAATAATAAATGCCCTGTCTTCCTCAAGATCATATTATAAAAATTGTGTTAAAAAACTTATATCAAAATGCTTTACAAGTAATGTTTTACATAAAATTTAATTATTATGAATAAATAGAACCTTTAAAAACTAAATCTTTCAAGATTATATTCATTCAAATGGAAATAGCTAAATTTGTGCATGAATATCAGATGACTTCTTCCTGCCTTGGTTACTAATGAATGGCCAAGCTTGTTTCTATAAATAAATGGGCACTGGCATATTTTTTAAAAAATACATGTGGCTCAAGATTAGACTTCTTCCGCTTTGTGGTATCACATGTCTGACCACAGCAACTATTTTAAATCATGGTCTATGCTTTTTAATGACATCTAACTCCACACAAAGAGTCATCATTTTTATCTAGACGTGTGTGACGTGCTTCATTGCAATGTGTTTTTTTTGTGTGTTGTTGTTTTTCTCTTTATCATTTTAACATGCTTTTCTATAATACTTTGGTAATCTTGAAAACACTCAGGTCACCTTACAACATCAAGACAGGCATAGACCACTGTTTCCTTAAGTCTATAAAGTTTTGTTATAAAAATTGGGTAGCCAGCTGTTCTTGGCCTAACATTAATCTAATAAAAGTGTTTCCAAAGAAAGTTTATGGAATGAAAATTCATTGCTATTATTTTCAACTTTAATTGAATTTTTAAATAAAAACACTAAAAACTAAACAATAGTATTGAATACTACTATTGGAATTCATAGCTGGGCATGGCAGTGCATGCCTATAATCTCAGCTACTCAGGATGCTGAGGCAGAAGGACTACTTGAGGCCAGGAGTTTGAGACTAGCCTGAGCAATATAGAAAGATCCTATCTTACATGAAATACAGAAAGAAAGAGAGACAGATAGAAGGAGGAAGGGAGGGAGGGAGAGAAAGAGAGTGAGAGAAAGAGAGAGGAGGGAGGGAGGAGGAGGGAGGGGGAAAGAGAGAGCGAAAGAAAGAAAGAAAGAAAGAAAAAGAAAGAAAGAAAGAAAGGGAGGGAAGGAAGGAAGGAAATAGAGAGAAAGAAAGAAGAGGGAGGGAGGGACGAATGAAGGAAGGAAGAAAGGAAAGTAGGAAGGAAAGAGAGAAAGAAAGAAAGAAAGAGAGCAAGAGAGAAAGAAAGAGAAAGAGAGAAAGAAAGAGAGAGAAAGAAAGAAAAAAGAAGGAGGGAGGAAGGAAGGAAGGAAGGAAGGAGGGAAGGAGGGAAGGAAGGAAGGAAGGGGGGAAGGAAGGAGGGAAGGAGGGAAGGAAAGAAGGAGGGAAGGAAGGAAGGAGGGAAGAAAGGAGGGAAGGAGGGAAGGAGGGAAGGAAGGAAGGAAGGAGGGAAGGAAGGAAGGAGGGAAGGAGGGAAGGAAGGAGGGAAGGAGGGAAGGAAGGAAGGAAGGAGGGAAGGAAGGAAGGAGGGAAGGAAGGAAGGAGGGAAGGAAGGAAGGAAGGAGGGAAGGAAGGAAGGAGGGAAGGAGGGAAGGAGGGAAGGAGGGAAGGAAGGAAGGAGGTAAGGAGGGAAGGAGGGAAGGAAGGAAGGAGGGAAGGAAGGAAGGAGGGAAGGAAGGAAGGAGGGAAGGAAGGAAGGAAGGGGGGAAGGAAGGAAGGAGGGAAGGAGGGAAGGAAAGAAGGAGGGAAGGAAGGAAGGAGGGAAGGAAGGAGGGAAGGAGGGAAGGAAGGAGGGAAGGAAGGAAGGAAGGAGGGAAGGAAGGAAGGAGGGAAGGAGGGAAGGGAGGAAGGAGGGAAGGAAGGAGGGAAGGAAGGAAGGAGGGAAGGAAGGAAGGAGGGAAGGAAGGAAGGAGGGAAGGAAGGAAGGAGGGAAGGAAGGAAGGAGGGAAGGAGGGAAGGAAGGAAGGAGGGAAGGAAGGAAGGAGGGAAGGAAGGAAGGAGGGAAGGAAGGAAGGAGGGAAGGAGGGAAGGAGGGAAGGAAGGAAGGAGGGAAGGAGGGAAGGAGGGAAGGAAGGAAGGAGGGAAGGAGGGAAGGAAGGAAGGAAGGAAGGAAGGAAGGAAGGAAGGAAGGAAGAAAGGAAGGAAGGAAGGAGCTGCAAACCGGCATGGACCAGAAGCCTCTTAGTGGAGATCTCTGTATTGCTTGTCTATCTGGGTGGTGGGCATTCTGCCTACCCTAGACTCAGTCTCAAGCAGGGAGGCCAGTATTTTTCATACTGGAATTCCTACCTAGACTGTGTCTCTAATGGATGCATGTACTTTGCCACTTTAGTTACTTACTGTATTAATGAAGAAAATGTGACAAAGACTCATGAATATTTGGTCAGTTGTATTGGTTAAAAAGTCATTACTATTGTGGGTTTATGAGTTTTTGACAGTGTTTTAGAGTATTCAAAGGGTTTAACACATGCAGTACATTGTCCCAGATAGAGCATCTACTTGAAGACAAACAGAGCTACATTCAAATCCTATGAACTTCAGCAACTTAATTATTTGTATTATCTTGGGGAAACAGATAATAATAGTGATAATAATAAAAATAGAGAGAAAGTGAGGAAAAAAGAAATAGAAATCAATCAGCAATAAATACTAAAATAAAAATAATAGGGGTTAAAGGCATAGAGAATATGGACATGGAGAAGGTTTACATAAGTGTGTTCAGGGAAAGTCCCTGTGATGAGACAATGCTGGAACCTGAAGGAACTGGAGAGGTGAGCTTTGTGTTTTTATGAGAAGAGCATTTCAAGGAGAATGGAAAACAAGTACAAATTGCCCAACCTGCCAAATGGGATTTATCCCAGGGGAGGAATATTACAAAACAGCCAGGTAGTTCTAAGAATCCAGGTGCTGACAGAAAGTGCTGGGTACTTGGCAACATGGCAAAACTCTGTCTCTACAAAAAACACAAAAAATTATCCAGGTATGGTGGCGCACACCTGTAGTTCCAGCTCTCTGGGAGGCTGAAGGGGGAGGATTGCTTGAGCCCAGGAGGTCAAGGCTGTAATGAGACAAGATCGTGCCACTGCACTCCAGCCTGGGTGACAAAGAGAGATCCTGCCTCAAAATAAATAAATAAATAAGAAAGTTCTGGGTAGAGCTGAAAAAGCAGCATATTTGGCAGAGATTCTCCACCCCATCACAATGCAGGCATAGCAGAGAAAGAACTACACGGGGTCTCTAGACAGCTGGACTTGGGAAGCTGTAGAAGGCGCCACTGCTCGAGCCATGGAACAGCATGGAAATTGCTAGAGGACTGGACTCAAAAGGGTTTTCGTCAGAGACAAGGAGCATTCAGCAATGACCCAACTGGGCCAGCAACTGAAGACTCTACAGGATCAGAGATGACAAGGCCATCAGAGTAGCTCAACCAACAGAACAAGAAGGTGGTGTGGAGGGACTCCAGCATAAACAGAGGATGGCAACCAGGTGATCTCTTCCTGCCTTAATACCACAGTTATGTGGAAACCCCAGAACAACCAGGTTTTGAAATTAAGTAAGAGGAGATGAGAAATTTTAATTTTTTAGATACATAGGTTATTGAATTGATATTCATATTTCCTCAACTGTTGAGGGCAACAATAATGCAAATATATATATGTATACACACACACACACACTCACACAAACATACATTTGGCATGGAATACATACATTGCAGGCCAAAACATCCTTTTTATTCCCTATTCTTCTGTGCTTTGGGATTAAGGTTATCTAAACTCTGGATATATCATCAATCATGTATACACCAAATCCTGAATGTGCTAGGTAAATAAGACTCTACTGTAATTAAAAACATAAATAACTGTTGTAAATTTGCTATCAAGAAGTACAGAGTGTCTGTCATGGGATTATAAAGCAAGGCTATCTGAGCTCATCTGGAAGATCAGGGAAGGCATTCTAATTTGGTTTGCTGAGTCAGGGAGCCGCACCACAAGCCTGTCAAGTAGGTATTATAGGTATCATTATAGTTATTTTGCAGATGAGGAAAAGGGAGATAGTGTTTGCCTCTGGGGAACGTCAGGCACTGGGGTGCTAAAGAAGTGTCACAAGCTTTATTTAGCCTTATCTGCAATTGTTTACATTTCATAAAGAAAATAGTTTTGTGTTTTATTTGTGTAATTAAAAATTCATTTTTACATAAGTTTAAGTAACTCATGCTGGAAGTCACCCAGCAACTAAATGCCAACACTGGAATTTAACTCATTTCTATCAGGTCCCAATGCTCCTAACCAAAATGCTCTAAAAAAAAAAAAAAAAAAAACCACCCCATTTCCAACAATAAGACAATGGGTATGTACATCACAGTAAAAATATACATATAATGAGATATTTGAATTCAAGGTCTGAGGTTCAGGTGCTTTTAATGTACAGAGTAGGTCTCCAACAGATCTGCTGGCATTTGCAACCTATTACTGCTGATGGGCAAGTACTCAGAGCCCTTATTTGTGTTCATCCACTGTTCTACATAAAACTTGTGACATTCCCTGGCTACTGGTGCTATAACTTGTGTATGCTGCTCTAAGGGATGAAGAAAAGACACGACACTTAAACAAACCCAAAATAAATATCAAGGGCAGCACCTGGGTCTTTGACATCTCCCTAATGGCAGAAATCTTCCCTGTTGTCAAATGTACACACTCTCATAAACCATACATTGCACACACCACCACCACCACCACCTCCGCCTCCACCACAACTGCCACCGCCATTTTATCCAGCTCATCATAGGCAGAAAAGAGGGAAATTTATGGATAATTTGGAAAGTAAGAAAGAATGATAGGCCTTATTTTATCACAATGTAGGCATCGTGTTTTTCTGCTTTGGAAATGGGAAGTATATAAGTTAGGAATTCTTTAATATTACAGCAAAAATAATGCAAGACAAAAATGTAATTAAGCATGAAAGGAATTTATGTATTAGAAGACTATTGGATAGTTCTCATCATCTCTAGGAGGCCCAGAAGTTGGAAACCTCCTCCCAAATCCTGCTGCGAAACTGTCCCACAAATTGGCATCACCACCACCGCTGGGCACACACACTGCTGCTTTCAGGGCCAAAACCCCAGACACCAAGCACCATCTGCTGCTACTGGATCCCACAGCACTGACGTGGGTTGTAGCTGTCACCTCCTCACCGCTCTCGCCGGCAGCATTCTGCAGTTCCTCTTTTTCATGTAACTAACTTTCGATTCACATCCTGCCACAGACACATCTGATTGGCAGGTACTATGGCATGTGCCCATGTCATAGCTAAAAGAAAGGCTGAAACATTTGTAATTTTTTATTTATGTAATGGGAGATGGGCTCCATATTATAAGGTAGGGGATTCTTCAAGAAGTTTCGGTACTGAGAAATCAAATTGAATGACAAACAGGAACCAAAAAATGCCATGGTAGAGATGAAGAGAACCCAAAACCTCTTTTTCTGTCCTTGTTTCCTTTTCTGAAACAAGTGACTAAATACTCAAAGTCCATGGGGAATATGACAGATCCATTCTAAAAACTCACTAACACCTTCATGTTCAGCCAAGAACCAGCAAGTTCACATCTTACTTGAAGAAAACAAACCTTTGTATAAGTTGGAAGCATAGTATCACAAACTGGCATACAGGGGTAAATAGATGCCTGATTTGCTTCCAGTCAGCCAGGCCCAATAATGTCCTTCAAGCCTGCAGAACTATTGCCTCTGATGTTCCTCCACCACCCTGAAACAGAACCAATAGCGGCTGATCTTGTGTCTACCCGCAACCTTCTCTTTCGTGACAAAGCAACATGCAAGTGGAATCCCAAGGTAAGACAAATGTTGTCATTTTAGTTAACATTGATTAAACATAGTGTTTACGTCACTAAAATCGTCAGTACTATAATCATAAGATCTTATTCATGGGCTATGATAATAACTATGTGAAATCTATTTCTGATTAATCTTTCCACCTAGTGCTTAAATATAGAATATTACTATATTCAATACAAATATAAAAACATTTGATTTATATTTATTTAAATATATTTTTTATCCCTAGTATATTTATTAAATATATTAATATAGAGTTATGTATCTAGATCTATAAAAGGGTCAATATTTCGGCAAAAATTTTGCTATTAACTTTTCAAGGAAATTACATACTGGCTTTTAATTACAATGGCCTATGATGACACCTAGTGGCTAATGGGCATATTTTGAAATCCCCAATTTGACCAATATAAATGATTTTTAATTTTTTTAAAATAAATACAGTGATAATGTTTCCTTTTGTGGATTTTGGCACATTTTTAAAGTAAAATAAATATATCAAATTTCTCTTTCCTGTCACAAAGAAACTCTGAAAAAAGTTAACTGTAATTAAGAAAGACCACTTTTTAAAAATTGTACTTACATCTTCAGATAATATATTAGCTATCAATCATAGTTAAAAAGGAAGAAAATAACATTATGCAAGTTCAAAGTGAATGTAGGCATTGTAATCAGTTAACCCTCTAAATTTATAAAAATGTAAGGCAGAATCACTTAACATGAAATTCCTGGGATGGAAATCATAGATTTATAGTCCTGATTGTGCCTCAAATTAGTTGTGTCCTTGAGCAAATTGTGCAATCTCTCTGTGCCTCAATTCTATAATTAGTAACATGAGAAGGTCAGAATTTACAGGCCTTTTGAGCAACTTCTTATGTGAGACTCTACAAATTGCTATCAGTCACATGGCCTTCCTCATCTAGGCACCTGTTCCTAACACAACAGAATATGAAATGCTCCATTCTGAATTCAAGGTTTAATATATATCAGCTTTTCTGACACATATATTTTCTTTTAGATCATAAATTCATAATATGTACTTAATATTTAATTCATTTATAGTCCCAATCTTGAAATGTTTGGTAATTTCATTAGCTATTGAACAAAATGATATTAATTTTGAATGTTTCCTCAAGTTGCTTCACTAAAATGAAAAAGGAACCACTAGCATCTTTCCTTAATATTTAATAAGCATATATTTTTCACTTTATTCTAGAAATTTATAATTTTGCATAATTCTATTAAGTCTTCTCACAGACTTCCACTGTCTACATCTGAAGAGCTCTAGTCCTGATAGTTTGAATGTTTGAACTCATTTTATAGTTATCCCTCCCTCTCCGCACTAGGCACCCCCAACAAACACACACACACACACACACACACGTAAATTCTTACTATCTTTGTCTTGCCATCTTTCTCTTCTTATATTTCAGTTTTCATTTTTTTCTTTTTTTAAAAAAAGTTGATTATTAAATATTTCAAGCATAGAAAAAATTGTAAGTCAATATGTAAAACACCCATGGATCTATCACTTATTTTTGTAATCTTAACATTTTGTCATATTTTATTTAGTAAAAATGGAATACTGCACAGACAATTAAGACCCCATATACCTATCCCCTGCCTCCATCTCTATCAGAAATCACTATCTATATTTAGAGTTTATAATCCACCTGCATGTCTTTATATTTTTATTACATATAACCAGGAGCAATACATGTACGGGTTTACATGTTTTAAAACATTATATAAATGTTTATATAAGTAAATATTCTTCTGCAATTTGTTTGTACAGAAGTTGTTAATTTCAATGTAGTAAAATTTACCAATCTTTTTCTTTAAGTTTTATACCTTAGTTTTTCTTTAAGAAATCTTTCTGTAGCTCAGGGTCATAACAGGTTCTGTACTAATTTTTTAATTAAATCTTTAATATTTTTGCCTTTAACCCATTGTTTTGGGTATAATGTAAGGCTGGTATCTAAGGTCATGGGCTTTTTTTTCTATATAGATAATCAGTCATCCCAGCATCAATCTATTGAATAATCCATATTGTGCTCTGATTTTCTCCTCTGTAGTATTTTATTTTTCCATATGAGTAGGGCTGTTCTGTGCTGTACATTTTTCTATTTGTCTTTACTTGCACAGATATTATACCATTTTAATTTCTACAATTTTAGAGTAAACCTGGATATCGGTTCTCTCCACCATTTTGGAAAGTGTCTTAATCATTTTTTACTCTTTTTTGAGGTATGAATTATAGCAAGAACTTGTCAAAGTCAAAGGAAATTGCTCTACTGTAATTTTGCTTGGAATTACATTGAATGTATAGGTTAATGAAGACAGTTATATTTATAATATTTTCCTCCATGAACATAATATAGCTCCTTATTTATTTAGGTTCTCTGTTTCATGAAACTACTAAGTTTTCTCTAGAAACTCTTGCACATCTCTTGTTAAATTTATTCCTAGGTTCCATATAATTTTATCACAATTTTAAATGCTATGGTTTAAGCTATATTTTATCTTTGCTTATGCTATATAAAGAAAAGCAGATTATTTTTACGTGTTAATCTTGTATTTCAACAGCGTAATTAAACTTTCTTTAGTGTCAAGTAATTTGCCTATATGTTCTTTTTAGATTTTCTTACTAAGCTGATAGGCCTTCCCTATGACAATAATAATTTTGTCTCTTCACTGCTAATAGTTATACTTGTTTGCACTTTGCACTAGGTGTGGCCTCCAGCAAACATTTAATAGAAACAATGACAGTAATAGGACAATACTTCAAAGGTTTTATTCTTAATATGACATTTGCTGTAAGTTTTTGGTAGAAACTCTTCACAGGATTCAGGGATTTCTCCTTTATTCCTAGTCTTCTTTATTGTAAATCAGTATTGCATATTTATCAAATACTTTTTCTGCACTTACTGGGATAATCACATGGCTTTTATCTATTAATGCGATGAAATACACTAAAATATTTTATAATAGTAAAACTTCTTTGCATTCTAAAACAAGCCCAATTTAGTTCTAATGTATTCTTTTGCATATTAAAGATGAGCCTATAATTTTCCTTTCTCATGTTGTCTTTCTTCAGTTTTGATATAGAGGTTTTACTAGTTTCATAAAATGTGTTTAGAGATACACGCACTTTCTATTCTTTGGAAACTTTATGTCATATTTGGATTTCCTGTTCTTTGCATAGTTGATTAAGGTTCCTCTAAAATTAGCTGGAGCGGGATTTGTGGTTTTGTGAGTGTGGATGGAGATAGGGGCATAGGAGGAGGTGTGCTGATGCACTAGGAGATGAAAATATTCAAATTTTCATTTAATTCCCATAATAGTTAAAGATCTATTCAGATTTTCTAATTATTTTTTGTCAGCTAAGTGACATTTTTGTAGAAATATGACCATTTATTTTTTGGTCATAGTATTCTCCTGTGATTCTGTTTCATATCTATTAGAACTGTAGATCTGTAGCCATGACCTTTTCTTATCCCTAATATTGTTAAAGGTCATCTCTCTATTTCTACTATATCACTTTTGTCAGAAAGACTTCCTTATTTTTACGTAGAAACAAATTTGTTTCTTAACCCTTTTTGTATTCCTTTTCTATTAAATTATGACAGTTGTTTTTATTTCATTAATTTGTGCTTTTACCTGTGTACTATTCCTTTCCCTCTGATTTATATGTTTTTTTGGTACTGTTTCCCTATCTTCTTTGTTGATCGCATAGCTCATTATTTTGCAGTTTTCTTTCTTTTTAAAATATAAGCATTTAACTTTGGGAGGCCGAGGCGGGCGGATCACGAGGTCAGGAGATCGAGACCATCCTGGCTAACACGGTGAAACCCCGTCTCTACTAAAAATACAAAAAATTAGCCGGGCGTGGTAGCGGGCGCCTGTAGTCCCAGCTACTCGGGAGGCTGAGGCAGGAGAATGGCGTGAACCCGGGAGGCGGAGCTTGCAGTGAGCCGAGATCGCGCCACTGCACTCCAGCCTGGGCAACTGAGCGAGACTCCGTCTCAAAAAAAAAAAAAAAAAAAAAAAAAAATATATATATATATATATATATATATATATATATATATATATAAGCATTTAATGTCATATAAATTATCCTTAAAAAAATCATTTTAGGCCTGGCACAGTCATTAATGCCTGTAATCCTAGCACTTTAGGAGGCCAAGCTGGGGGGATTGCTTGAGGCCAGGAGGACGAGACCAGCCTGCGCAACATAGCCAGACGATATCTGTACAAAACTTTAAAAAAAAAAATAGTCATGGTGGGCCGGGCCCGGTGGCTCACACCTGTAATCCCAGCACTTTGGGAGGCCAAGGCAGGCGGATCACGAAGTCAGGAGATTGAGACTATCCTGGCTAACACGGTGAAACCCTGTCTCTATCAAAAATAGAAAAAATTAGCAGGGTGTGGTGGCAGGCGCCTGTAGTCCCAGCTAGTTGGGAGGCTGAGGCAGGAGAATGGCATGAACCCGGGAGGCGGAGCTTGCAGTGAGCCGAGATCGGGCCACTGCACTCCAGCCTGGGCGACAGAGCGAGCCTCCGGCAAAAAAAAAAAAAAAAGTCATGTGGTACATGCCCTAGCTACTCTGGAGGCTGAGGTGGGGGGATTGCTTGAGCCCAGGAGTTCAAGGTTACAGTGATCTATGATAACACCACTATGCTGCAGCCTGTCTCTTTAAAAAAAAAAAAAAATCACTTAAGCATTCTCCCACAAATTCTGATACACGACATGTTTATTATCTTTTATTCACATTTTCCAGTTCCTATTTTGATTCCCTGTTTGATCCATTCATTATTTAGTGTGTTTTTGTTTTATTTTGTTTTAGTTTCTAAATGCATGAGGAATTTTTAAGACATCTTTTGAAGATTAAATTCTATTTTTTACATTTTATTGTGGTGTAAACACTTAACATGAAATCCACCCTCTTAACAGATTTTTAAGTGTACAGTACAATACAATACAGTGTACTGTTAGCTATAGGCACAATGTTGTACAGCAGATCTCTGAATTTCTTTATCTTGCATAACCGAAACTTTATATCCATTGATTAGCAACTCCCCATTTCTTACTTCTCTCACTCTCTGAAAACCATCACACCATTCTCTGCCTTTAGAAGTTTGACTCTTTTAGATAGATTATTTCTCATAGAAGTGGAATCATGCAGTGTTTGTCCTGTGACTGGCTTACTCCCCTTAACATAATTTCCTTAAGATTCATCCATTTTGTTGCATGTTGCAGGATTTCCTTCTTTTTTAAGGCTAAATAACATTCCATTGTATGTATATACCACATTTGCTTTATCCATTTTCTCAGCTCTTTAGGTTATTTTTATATATAGGCTATTGTGAATAATGCTGAAATGAACATGGAAATGCTAATATCTCTTTAAAATCCTGATTTCAATTTTTTTGGTTAAATACCAAATTTGCTAGATCTCATGGTAGTTTTTTTTAATTTTTTGAGGAAACTCCTTACTGTTTTCCATAGTTGCTACATCATTTGGCATTCCCATCAACAGTGTACAAGGGTTCTGATTCTTCTACATCCTCACCAACACTAGTCTTTGGTTCTTTGACAGTAGCCTCTTAACAGGTGTGAGATGACATCTCATTGTGGTTTTGACTTGCATTTCCCTGATGATTAGTGACACTGAGTAGCTTTTCATATACCTGTTACATGTTTTTATGTCTTCTTTGAAAATATGTCTATACAATTCTTTTTAATTGGGTTTTTGTGTTATTGAGTGGCGGGATTTCCTTACCCTTAAAACCCACAAAACTATGGCATGAATATACACATAGCAAAGTATAAAGTTTATTTTTAAAATACCTACTTTATTCCCACTACAAGGATGCCAGGACACTTTAACTCTCATGAAGCCCCTCTTAACCTTCTCATTATTGTTAGCAGCATTTTAGTTCCACTTTTTTCATATCACTGAAATTATTATTATTGTTCATACAAACAATAGTTGTGTATGTAAAACTCCACGTGTACCATTTTCTCTGTTCACCATTTCTTTTTTGCATCTCAATCTCCCTGTAGCTCTAATTTTTTTCTTTCTTTAGTATATGCATTTGAATCTTTCATTGAGAATCAAATAGTACGTATAGAACTTTAAATATATACAGAATGTGTAGTTGTTTTCTCTTAATATTTGAATAAAATTTTCCATTATTTTCTTGTTTCTGTTTTTGCTGCTGAGGTATCTGCAATTATTATTTCAAAGCAATCTTTTATTTAAGTCTAATTACTATTAATTTTTTCTCTTTTACTTTGGCAAAATTCTACAATTTTATCATGCTGTATCAACATGTGGAGGTACTGATATAAAGATAGATGTATAGATAGATAAACGGATGGATGGATAGATAGATAGATAGATAGACAGATAGATAGATAGATAGATTTCTGCTCAGGATTTAAACATAGTGAATCTTATTAATCTTTTATTAGATATGAAAATTCTCACCAAATTACCTTACATACTTAATCTTATTATATCATCATGCTATTTTTTGAATAATGTTCTTAGGTTCATCTATTAGTTCACAAATTCTTCCTTTAGCCAATCTGTTGCTTAATCTGTCCACTAGTTTGTTTTTTAGTGATTATATTTCTTACCTCCAAAAGTCATCTGTTTTGTTTTCACATCTGCTTAATCTTTTGAAATAAGGTTTTATTGTTTTCAAAATTGAGAATCTTTTTTTAAAATAGATTATTCAGTTTAAATATTTTTGTTTTATAGTTTCTATTCAGCAATTCTATTAGCTGAAGGTCTTAGGAATCTAATCTCACTTCTTTTTTAATCTGGTATGTTTTCATGAGGGTTTGTTTGCTTGTGTGTTTGTAAATTTTGGATATTAAGCTCATCTTCAGCATAGATTTATCCATAGGAGTCTTGTGTGGCCTGTGTTTACAGATGTCATTCCAGGGATATATTGTCTGCTTTCTGCTAGGTGCCCCAAGGATATTACCAGCCCAAACTACTTTTTACATTGATTCCTCACTTGAGAATTTTAGGAGCTCATGGATAGGGTAAATTTAAATCCCATTACCATGATTACAAATTATCACAGAAGGCTTCATTTTTTTCATCTGCAGCCCAGGGCCAAGAGAGCTAAGCTTTCTTGTTGTCTCCTATGCCACTGGAAAGATATTTTCTAGTTCAACCTATTTCTGATGGTTATCCCTCTGAAAAACACAGATTAGAGGGTTGGTGGATCTCAATACAAACTTCCCACATGTACAGGCATCATACCCCAGGTGCTAGCTTCCTTCTTTTTCCTTAACCAGGAAAGAAACAAAAAAGATTATTTGTCAGGCTGAGTCACAATTCCAGTTTTCCATCCTACCATTATGATTTTCAATTCCCACTTTGTATAGGAAATTGAGAATTTTCCTTTCTTACTAGTAAGAGCAACCATGAATTTAAAATAATTTTAAAACTATTTTAGCCAGAAAATCTCTTTGTTTTGTAATGGAAGCATTTTCAGTTACTTGGTTGGTTCAAAACATTGCTGGAAATAAAAATAGTCACCTTCTTTCCCATTCATTTACAATCTCCTTGAGTTGATAGCAACAGTGTACATAAGCTAGGAGTAACTACAGATAAAATACTGCTTTCCATTATAAGTGAAAACACTGTTCTCAAATAATGGCCATGATCACTAATCTTTTAAAGGTATATATAGTGAATTGGCATTATCATGGGAAAATATTATCAGCAACAAAATAATATTAATAGAATTTATCAATTATTAAGCACTTGAGATGTATTAGTTATTACTAATCCTTATAATAATTTTCCTCAGAAAACTAACATTTATAATATAAAGTAACTTGTTCATAATCATGCACATAGTTTGATGACTCAGTTGGGAATATAGATCCTTCTCTTTCTAACACCAAAATTGGTTATCTCTACATCAAGGGCTTCCATATGTCATAATTGACCATGATTCATGTTGCTTATTTGGGATTTGTTTATCTAGCAACTCTTTAACTCAAGCTTGCCCAAGTAAAACTCTCTATCTTTGTCTTGTTCGCTATATTCACGTCTATCAGCATGTATATGCAGAACTTATTTAATCTGTAAACCTGCCTAAATTGTTGCAAATAGAGATTAAAGTCATAAAAAATATGCAAAATGCAATTAAGCATACAGACTGTGTCTTATTTATCTGTATAATCTACTGTTTCACATAGTACATGACTTTTTAATACATAAAGTCAAAGTGATCTGAAAATACTTTAATTCCTAATATTGTAAATATTTAAGTGCTTCATAAAGTACCTTATAGCTTACAATAAAATATATTATAAATATAATCTTTCTTATAAATATTGAAACCTCAGTCCTTAGCACTATGTCTATAAAAACCTGGAACATTTATTTTATGTAAAAAAAAAGAGAACAGCTGAATTTTAAGATTTAAAAATTTAAAACCATAATCTGTCAAGTAATAAATGTGTGAAATTTCACTGGGGCCTGTTGTGGGGTGGGGGGAGGCGGGAGGGATAGCATTAGGAGATATACCTAGTGTTAAATGACGAGTTAATGGGTGCAGCACACCAACATGGCACATGTATACATATGTAACTAACCTGCACGTTGTGCACATGTACCCTAAAACTTAAAGTATAATTTAAAAATATATATATAATAAAAAAATAAGTGTGTGAAATTTAACAAATTTAAGTGTGCAAAAATCTTTATTTTTTTAAAGTGGACATATGTTCTGTCGGTAAGTTTAGACTTGCTATGAAATAAACCACAATGTAACTTAAGCCATGTAGTTCCGGGAGGACTGTGGCATCTTGATGTGATCCATGGCAATAACCAAAAAATAGGACACATTTCTGTCATCCCTCACCCTCCTCCACTTCCAGGATTGGCCTGGGACAGGAAGGTATAGCCACCCTGTGTTATAACTAAGTAACAAATATTAGTTTCCTGAGGAAAATTATTATAAGGATTAGTAATAACTAATACATTCCATTGCTTAGTAACTGGCTCTCATCTTCTCAGGAAAGAAGCTTCTTGCTGCTACTCAGACTTTTTTTCCCTTCTCTGATACTAAAACTCTTTATTTAACCTGGGAACAGAGGTGGAAAAATTTCTACTTGCCCCCAAAATTTATATTTGATATTCTGATTTAGGCATTTGAACTTTGAAAGCCCAGTAATCCTATTTTGTTGTTGTAGTTGTGTATCACCTGCACGCTGTGTATCATCCTTCCCTGAAGCAGTGGAAGCTGCAGGTCTGGCTGCCCAGATGTTGGGATAGGTGGGAGTGGTAGAGTGTGGAAAGGTAAAGAAATTTTTAGAGAAATAAAGTGATTTGCCTACTTGATCTACCAAGAAAAGACAAGTCGTGGAAGCCAATAAAAGTTGGCTTAAACAGGAGTAAAGATATTAGCTTGAAGCACATAAAGTTATCCATATGCTACCATTTTTACCTTATAAAAACACAATTTCATATGGTTCAACCTAATAAAAGTGTTATGTTATGAGTCAGTTCATCTCACATAATGTATTCTCTCTTCAGCAGAAATCAAGGACCATTCTCAATCTTTATTTCCATGTTAAGGAGGAATATAATTTCCTTCATAATGCCATCCTAAGAGACTAGGGTTGTCAACTGTCCATCATCAAAGAGTTTTTCCATTTCATTATAATGTAAAGGCTATTTGGGCAGATTGTGAAGCCTAGGGAGTGGTACAGTATACTTTGGGGTATAAGAGTGTACACATTGAAGCAAGATGGCCTGGATTCTAACGCCCAATCCACAATCCACTATTTGCTAGCTGTATGACCTTTTTATGCCCCAACTTTGAAACATCTATAATGCAGGGATAATCACAGTATCTATTTTATAGATTTGTTATGAGAATTAATTAAATTATTTGTAAGGCTTACAGATCAGTGCTTAGTATATTCTATGGCAAATGAGTATTTATTATAATTGTTGTTATTATAATATATTATGGGTTGAATTATGCCCTCCATCCTATATTTGTATGTTGAAGGCAAATCTATAGAGACAGAAAATAGACTAATGGTTGCCTGGGACTCAGGGAGGGTGGAGAGTGGAAGTGGATATGTGGGATCTTACAGGAGTGATGGATATGTTCTAAAATTGGATTGTGGCGGTGGTTGCACAAATACTATATATTTACACATAAAATCTCAATTTCTACAAGAAGGATGAATGATTTTATGGTATGTAAATAACTCCTCATGAAAGCTATTAAAATGACTTATTGATAATTTTTCATTAAAATATATATTGATACTATTTGTATTTTCATAGCCAACATCATGAAGCTGTAAACATGTAAGGCAAATAGAGAAGCTTAGCACTGTGGAAAAAGCTGTTGCCATAGCACAGCTAATTAACATCTTTAACATCCCATTTTTTTTCTATTAGCAAAACCATCTCTGGACATCCTCACCATAGAAACATTCCTACTCTTTAATTATGTGTGTTACTTTATTGTGTTTTATAGTTTTCATCTAAGGAAAAACTGATTGATCCCACTATGGGACTGATTGCCTAATATCCAGACAGCATTCACTGTCTTTTATGTTCAGGATATTGCCACTTGAGAAAGGATTATTTACTGTGACAAATCTTAAATGGGAAATGAAGCAAAATTAACTGGTAAAACATTTTCTGTGCCAGAGTCATATGTGCGTTGCAAGAAGGAAAAACAAACTTCCCTTGAGAGTGGTTTTAATTATTCACAGTCTCTGACATGATTTCAATATAACCCAACACAAATGCTGGCTGATTTTTCTTTGCCAATTTTGGTGTGTATTACAACAATCCCCTCCACTTTTCAGGGGAGAATGCTTTCCCTTTCCAAACCTCATGGAGTCCATACTCAAAGCATTCTGACTCCCCAAGAAAACTACATCAACTGAACAGAAACTTAAATTAGTTGGGGCAGTTTCCTATGAATCCTTGCAAGCCCTTTTGGATCCTTTCTTGGAACAAACTTTTAACCCATTTATGGGACCAGATAAACACACTTTAAATCCCCAGGCTCATGGACTGCTGGCCACCTATATTTGAAGTTTTTGCTACTCCTCTAGCAAAACGCAAAGTCCTATGTGACCTTCTCAATATTATCTTGCAAAATTTTTTTATTATACTTTAAGTTCTAGGGTACATGTGCACAATGTGCAGGTTTATTACATAGGTATACATGTGCCATGTTGGTGTGCTGCACCCATTAACTAATCATTTATATTAGGAATATCTCCTAATGCTATCCCTCCCCTCTCCCTCCACTCCACGACAGGCCCTGGTGTGTGATGTTCCCCTTCCTGTGTCCAAGTGTTCTCATTGTTCAGTTCCCACCTATGAGTGACAACATGCTGTGTTTGGTTTTTTGTCCTTGCGATAGTTTACTGAGAACGATGGTTTCCAGCTTCATCCATGTCCCTACAAAGGACATGAACTCATCCTTTTCTATGGCTGCATAGTATTCCATAGTGTATATGTGCCACATTTTCTTAATCCAGTCTATCATTGCTGGACATTTGGGCTGGTTCCAAGTCTTTGCTATTGTGAATAGTGCCTCAATAAACATACGTGTGCATGTGTCTTTATAGCAGCATGATTTATAATCCTTTGGGTATATACCAAGTAATGGGATGGCTGGGTCAAATGGTATTTCTAGTTCTAGATCCTTGAGGAATTGCCACACTCTCTTCCACAATGGTTGAACTAGTTTACAATCCCAACAACAGTGTAAAAGTGTTCCTATTTCTCCACATCCTCTCCAGCACCTGTTGTTTCCTGACTTTTTAATGATCGCCATTCTAACTGATGTGAGACGGTATCTCATTGTGATTTTGATTTGCATTTCTCTCACAGCCAGTGATGATGAGCATTTTTTCATGTGTCTGTTGGTTGCATAAATGTCTTGTTTTGAGAAGTGTCTGTTCATATCCTTTGCCCACTTTTTGATGGGGTTGTTTTCTTCTTGTAAATTTGTTTGAGTTCTTTGCAGATGTTGGATATTAGCCCTTTGTCAGATGAGTAAATCGCAAAAATTTTCTCCCACTCTGTAGATTGCCTGTTCACGCTGATGGTAGTTTCTTTTCTGTGCAGAAGCTCTTTAGTTTAATTAGATCCCATTTGTCAATTTTGGCTTTTGTTGCCATTGCTTTTGGTGTTTTAGACATGAAGTCCTTGCCCATGCCTATGTCCTGAATGGTATTGCCTAGGTTTTTTTCTAGGGTTATTATGGTTTTAGGTCTAACATCTAAGTCTTTAATCCATCTTGAATTAATTTTTGTATAAGGTGTAAGGAAGGGATCCAGTTTCAGCTTTCTACTTATGGCTAGCCAGTTTTCCCAGCACCATTTATTAAATAGGGAATCCTTTCCCCATTGCTTGTTTTTGTCAGGTTTGTCAAAGATCAGATGGTTGGAGATGTGTGGTACTATATCTGAGGGCTCTGTTCCGTTTCATTGGTCTGTATCTCTGTTTTGGTACCATTACCATGCTGTTTTGGTTACTGTAGCCTTGTAGTATAGTTTGAAGTTGGGTAGTGTGATGCCTCCAGCTTTGTTCTTTTGGCTTAAGATTGTCTTGGAAATGTGGGCTCTTTTTTCGTTCCATATGAACTTTAAAGTAATTTTTTCCAATTCTGTGAAGAAGTCATTGGTAGCTTGATGGGGATGGCATTGAATCTATAAATTACCTTGGGCAGTGTGGCCATTTTCACAATATTGAATCTTCCTATCCATGAGCATGGAATGTTCTTCCATTTGTTTTTGTCCTGTTTTATTTCGTTGAGCAGTGGTTTGTAGTTCTCCTTGAAGAGGTCCTTCACATCCCTTGTAAGTGGGATTCCTAGGTATTTTATTCTCTTTGAAGCCATTGTGAATGGGAGTTCACTCATGATTTGGCTTTCTG
Organism: Pan troglodytes; assembly: GCF_028858775.2. NCBI lineage: Eukaryota > Metazoa > Chordata > Mammalia > Primates > Hominidae > Pan > Pan troglodytes. The sequence goes on along the minus strand of NC_072398.2, from coordinate 56,551,606 downwards.
TTTGTCTGTTGTTGGTGTATAAGAATGCTTGTGATTTTTGCACATTGATTTTGTATCCTGAGACTGCTGAATTTGCTTATCAACTTAAGGAGATTTTGGGCTGAGACGATGGGGTTTTCTAAATATACAATCATGTTATCTGCAAACAGGGACAATGTGATTTCCTCTTTTCCTAATTGAATATCCTGTATTTCTTTCTCTTGCCTGATTGCCCTGGCCAGAACTTCCAACACTATGTTGAATAGGAGTGGTAAGAGATGGCATCCCTGTCTTGTGCCAGTTTTCAAAGGGAATGCTTCCAGTTTTTGTCCATTCAGTATTATATTGGCTGTGGGTTTGTCATAATAAACTCTTATTATTTTGAGATACGTTCCATCAATACCTAATTTATTGAAAGTTTTTAGCAGGAAGGGCTGTTGAATTTTGCCAAAGGCCTTTTCTGCATCTATTGAGACAATCAGGTGGTTTATGTCTTTAGTTCTGTTTATATGATGGATTGTGTTTATTGATTTGTGTATGTTGAACCAGCCCTGCATCCCAGGATCCCAGGGATGAAGCCCACTTGATCATGATGGATAAGCTTTTTGATATGCTGCTGGATTCGGTTTGCCAGTATTTTATTGTGGATTTTTGCAATGATGTTCATCAGGGATATTGACCTAAAATTCTCTTTTTTTGTTGTGTCTCTGCCATGCTTTGGTATCAGGATCATGCTGGCCTCATAAAATGAGTTAGGGAGGATTACCTCTTTTCTATTGATTGGAATAGTTTGAGAAGGAATGGTACCAGCTCCTCCTTGTACCTCCTGTAGAATTCGGCTGTGAATCCATCTGGTCCTGGACTTTTTTGGTTGGTAGGCTATTAATTATTGCCTCAATTTCAGAGCCTGTTATTGGTCTATTCAGGGATTCAACTTCTTCCTGGTTTAGTCTTGGGAGGGTGTATGTGTCCAGGAATTTATCCATTTCTTCTAGATTTTGTAGTTTATTTGCATAGAGGTGTTTATAGTATTCTCTGATGGCAGTTTGTATTTCTGTGGGATCAGTGGTGATATCCCCTTTATCATTTTTTATTGCATCTATTTGATTCTTCTCTCTTTTCTTCTTTATTAGTCTCGCTAGCGGTCTATCAATTTTGTTGATCTTTTCAAAAAATGAGCTCCTGGATTCACTGATTTTTTGAAGGGTTTCTTTGTGTCTCTATCTCCTTCAGTTCTGCTCTGATCTTAGTTATTTCTTGCCTTCTGCTAGCTTTTGAATGTGTTTGCTCTTGTTTCTCTAGTTCTTTTAATTGTGATGTTAGGGTGTCAATTTTTTATCTTTCCTGTTTTCTCTTGTGGGCATTTGGTGCTATAAATTTCCCTCTACACACTGCTTTAAATGTGTCCCAGAGATTCCGGTATGTTGTGTCTTTGTTCTCATTGTTTTCAAAGAACATCTTTATTTCTGCCTTCATTTCATTATGTACCCAGTAGTCATTCCGGAGCAAGTTGTTCAGTTTCCCTGTAGTTGTGCGGTTTTGAGTGAGTTTCTTAATCCTGAGTTCTAGTTTGATTGCACTGTGGTCTGAGAGAGAGTTTGTTATAATTTCTCTTCTTTTACATTTGCTGAGGAGTGCTTTACTTCCAACTATGTGGTCAATTTTGGAATAAGTGTGATGTGGCACTGAGAAGAATGTATATACTATTGATTTGGGGTGGAGAGTTCTGTAGATGTCTATTAGGTCCTTGGTGCAGAGCTGAGTTGAATTCCTGGATATCCTTTTTAACTTTCTGTCTTGTTGATGTGTCTAATGTTGACACACGGGGTGTTAAAGTCTCCCATTATTATTTTGTGGGAGTCTAAGTCTCTTTGTAGGTGTCTAAGGACTTGCTTTATGAATCTGGATGCTCCTGTATTGGGTGCAAATATATTTAGGATAGTTAGCTCTTGTTGTTGAATTGATCCCTTTATCATTATGTAATGGCCTTCTTTGTCTCTTTTGATCTTTGTTGGTTTAAAGTCTGTTTTGTCAGAGACTAGGATTGCAACCTCTGCCTTTTTTTTGTTTTCCATTTGCTTGGTAGATCTTCCTCCATCCCTTTATTTTGAGCCTATGTGTGTCTCTGCAAGTGAGATGGGTCTCCTGAATACAGCACACTGATGGATCTTGACTCTTTATCCAATTTGCCAGTCTGTGTCTTTTAATTGGAGCATTTAGCCCATTGAGATTTAAGGTTAATATTGTTGTGTGTGAATTTGATCCTGTCACTATGATGTTAGCTGGTTATTTTGCTCATTAGTTGATGCAGTTTCTTCCTAGCATCACCAGGCCTGCCCTACAAGGGCTCCTGAAGGAAGCACTAAACATGGAAAGGAACAGCCGGTACCAGCCACTGCAAAAACATGCCAAATTGTAAAGAATCTTGGCTTTCTTATGGAAAGAGACCATGTCTTTATACATCTTCAAATAGACAGCACATAAAACTGTTAAATGCTGCCCATTTTCCAAGGACCTTTGCAATGCTACCTTGGCAGTAATATACTTCTGATATCCACAAACAAATCTAATTTCTTATTCCTTTTATATCCTCTATAGATTGTACAACTTTGATTACATTTATTATGTTCTCTTTCTAGTAATTTGATTACTCTTATTACCAATTTTACTGTAAGCTTGTGAAAATAAGAGATATATGATACTACCTGCGTTCACTGTTCTGCCCCAATCCTCAATCCCACTCAAAATCATTCTCAGAAAGTACTTGCTTGATAATGTCAATTAAATCAGATAGTAATGGTTATGCCATCCTTATTTGTAACTACAACATTGAAGTATATCGTATCAATTCAAACTGCAGAAATAATGAACAAACAATATTTTTCTGGTTTATTTAAGGAGCAAGAAATATTTGTAGTCAATGAAAAGAATTTCTCTGTGAAAATTTTGAAGGGGCTAACTCTCTCTGCCAATACTCCTTTGCCAATATATCTACAAACTTCCCCATCTCTCATGTTTTGCAAGTTCCCATCAGTATCTGTGGTGACTTTTATATGACTCTACCTTCTGATACACAAAGCAGTGTGGTATAGGAAATAAGATATGTGCTTTGAAGTCACATAGTCCTAATCCCAAATTACACAACTCAGGTGAAAGACCTAAGTATGCTGCTTACCCCATCTGAAGTTTAGGTTCCTTTTCTCCAATATAAAGACTGAAATAACAACTTTATATGGTTGTTGTGAAGATCACGTGAGAAAATGTGTTTAAGGCACTCTTTACAGTGCCTGTCATATTAAAGGTACTTTAAAAAGTTAGATTAAAAGTATTGATTCAATTAAACAAATATTTATTAAGTACCCACTGAAGGCCATGCACTAATTTGTTCCAAGGACCCAATAATGAACAAGACAGACACAAGGCCTATTCTCAAATTGCTTAGAGTCCAGTGAAGGAGACAGACAATTCAGCATGCAAATATTGTACCTGGTGATAAGCACAGTAATGCAAAAATAAAGACAAGAGTGTCTTTAGGGTACAAATGAGGAGCACCTCTAAAATCAGAAGACTCATTATTCCAATAATTTCAAATTGCCACCTAAATTCAAAAACTCAGTATATACAAACTGTGGTCATTATTAACAATAAAATCTATTGGATGATTCAGTGATGAAGGAACAATGCAAGGTACCAGCTACCATATAATCACCTTACAGAATTATCATGCCTTCTAGGCTATACCACATTCTAGAATCCACAAGCACACTCTTGTAGAGAAACAGCAATCAAATCTACAAACAAATATTTTTCCTTTAGATATATAGGAAAGCCTCAAGATAAAAACATGCTCAATACACAGGTCATGCATTTGCATATTTTTCTACTTTGGCAGCAACTGAAAATTCAGTGTGAAGAGACAGGGACTAATAAGTAGTTTCTGCAAAGCAGATGCCCTTGTTGTGCTTCTAAAGCCTGGTTTCTGTATTTTTTAAAATAGCATGCTAATTTTAAAAGACAAAATAATAAAAGACATACAGGGTTGTGAATGGAAAAGTTTCAAAACTCACAAGGCCAATTTCTCGTTATAAGAGGTCCCTGGGGAGAGATAAGAAACTGGTATTTCACTTGTCAAACAGGAACTTGTGTGCTATTTTATACTTTGCTTTGCTTATAGCAACCTTAGCAGACCATGAATGTTATAGAGGAAGAATGCTATAGGGGAAGAGTTTAGGTAAATTAAGTCTAATGGCTTTGCTGCTTAACGTAAATGACAGCAGTTGACAGTAGGGCCCTGAGTTCATTTCAGGGGATAGGCTCTATGTCTCTGAAGAGGGTTGGCAAAGAGCTGCAGGATAAAGGTGACACCAGGCTACAGCAACTTCCCCTGACTGGCATCCACCACACTCCTTGGACTTCCACTCTGCTCTTCTCTGCTCCCAGCAGAGGGGTGAATGTATATGTTCTGACTTTTGCTTGCCTTTAGCCTGAATGCTACATGACTTGGGCAAGTTGTAACCTAGAAAAACCTTTTATTTCCCTTAGGTGTCCTTCCATTTCTAGTCAGCTCTGCTTAAGTTGATTTCAAATATTGTCCTTTCTTATAATCAAAATATTTTGCTTGGGTATGTCTCCCAGATAGTTAGCAGATATATATGTCACTATTATATTTCTATAAAAATGGTACCCTCCTAGCTCTTATTAATTCCCCATTCCTCTCACCTGGATTCTGTGTAAGAGTGTGTATACTCTCCAACTGAGAGATTAATCATGAGGAGGAAATTAAGTCTTCTATGTCATCAACTGGAAAAAAAGATAAAATTAAATATCATTAATTAATTTAAATAATACAAAAAATTTCTCACTTTAGTTCACTGATTTTCCTCTGCTTATTCACAGCTGTAGCATACATATATATATATAAATAATTATAAATTATCTCTAATGTGCCAATATAGGACCCAATATAGCTATGATTGGGTTCATAATGGTTCCTTACAACAAAATCTTAATGTTGTAAGATAAATATCTTTGTAATTAGTGCCCTAGATTTTGCTCAGTGAGGATAAAATGGGACAGCATTCACTAATGTTCTGGAGTCTGTTCAGAGATGAATAGTTGCCAAAAACTACTGGAAGGTTGAAGACTTCCTAAAGTTTATCTAATTAAGGGCCATATGACATTAAGTCTCAATTTCCTCTTCTGAAAAATGAAGATAATAGAATCTGCCTCTCAAGGATGTTAAAAAGATTAGGTAAAGTTCCTAGCTCATTGTGCCCATTTCATGCTCTATGTAAACGGTAGTTATTGTTATTATTACTTTGACTAATAAATACTTCATAATAGTGTTGGGTGCATCTATAAACACAAAATGAAACAAAACTCTTTAAGTATAGCCATAACAAACCTATATGATAGCAGACAAAAACCCTGACCCAGCAGCTGACACGGTCACTAGATATGACTCTACATACTCGGCTGTGAAACCTGGGCCATGCACAACCCTTCTCTCTTTCGATTTTGTCATTTGAAAATTTAAGGAGTCAACCTAAATTGTTTGCAATGCTCCCAGAGCTTACAAAATATCATTTTTGTGAATCCTCTAGATTAAACAGTGCCCATCTGCAATATCTGAGAGACTTAATGTCTTGTGTCTGAATCCATCCTTAATTTTGTCAGGAAATAAATATAACTAGATAATATACTAGAGCTTTTCTGGGGAGGAGGAGCTACTATATTTATTTCTCTAGAGAACTACAAACTAGAACACCTGAACTCCTAAACTCCAAACCATATCTTCCTAGGCAACTCTACAGGACTCCAAATTGACTTATTTCTGTTGAAAGAATAGGCTACTGTAGCAACTGATAAAGAGCCTATCTCTCAGGGACCCAGAGAGCACTTGACAGATACTATCACATTAAAGCTGTTTGTTGTTAGAGGAAAGCTAGTATGGAAAATCATTCTGATAACTAATCTGGAACACTGACAGCCAAGTGACTTTGTCTTCAGTGCCAGTGAACAAGGACAGTGCAACTCTCTAAATTCTATTTATTCATCAAGCCTCCTAATTAGATCAACTGCAATTGCCCAAGCAACTTCAATGACCCTTGTTAGAGATTTCTCACCCAGCTGCTACTGCTGTGCAGTAGGCTTCTGAGACCCCAGCCCTGACTCTGCCTCCCTCACCACCACCTCATTACTCCTGCCTTGTGAATCTCAACAGTGTCCTTTATTCACCCAGGAACGTCACCATCAGCAACAATGTCAATGCCTCTCCACTCATTGCAACTTCACAGCCAAATGCCCTCGTGACAGTTTATCCAACTGTTAGGAGTATTATTTGAATGCATTCCTCTAAACCCTTTAATAGAGAATACAATTTTCCACAACCCAAATTAAAATGTACACAAAATTTGTCTTCTGGTATCTATCCCTTAGCTTTATGTCCCCTTCCAGCAAAACTAGCTAAATAATTTGTGATGCCCAATGCAAAATGAAAATGAAAGGTCCTTTGTTTCAAAATCAAGAATATTAAGACAGTGACAACAGAGCCCTAAAACCAAATTCTGGCCCTGTGTTACCATGGGACATGTCACATGCACATGAAGCTAGACCAGTCTCTCTTATTCCTGAGTTCTAAACCCTTCTAAACATGTGTACCATGGTGTCTTCATCAATCATGAAGTGTTTCCTCTCTCCCCACAGCAACCTCCAGTGATTTTTTGCCAATCCTTTGGCTCCATTGGTTTATATCATGGGCTGTTGCCATTTGATAGTCTCATGTCTCAACCTCTCAGAGACCAAGCTACCTACTAATTAATTCACTAGACTGATTGTACCTGGAAGGTCTTCTAATCCTCACATTCCCATTTCAAGTATGGCCTCCAAAATCTCTGTTGCATTTTTATTGACTAATGCATCACCTATTGGCCAAGGGAATCCCTGTGTGTGTGGACTGTGTGAATCTCAGTATCTTCAAATAATTTTGCTTGTGGTCCACCTTAGAATAAAGCTTGACCCTGGGCAAGGTCTTCTTGACAGAGTAATCAGTTTATTTTTTCCAGAATGACAGATAAAATGTTTAATTTCCCATTATCTAGGCCCTATAAAACATCTGTAGGCTAAGAGCAGCTACGCCAATTAGCAGAAGTGACAGCCTGAGTCAATGAACTGCAGCCTAAAAATAAAGCCACATGGTCCCTTTGGTCCCTTTGAAACACTGCTTGACTTGGAACAGATCTAAGTGGAATATTCCTTAGTTACCACTGTTTCACAATACTTTTTTGACCCCTTTTTCTTAGGCATGTTTGATTTTCCAGTGTATTTCTAAACATGCACATAAGCAATTTAAATGTTTCCCCGGGCCTTGGCAGAAAGTGAAAATAAAATAAGAAATATATTATTAAGTACATTATTATTTATGTTATCAGATAAAACAAGTGTTTTTGAGCTGCTGGAGTTCTTTGTTTAGAAAAGCTTGGGTGTTTTTTTAATTATCATCAAATTCAATATGCATAAAATTCATAAAGCAAATTCATAAAATGTATAAAGCCAATGTATTTTGCTTTATGTCATGTACTTGAATACTGGGCATAAACTGAATTTCAGACATTTAAACTAGAAGAATTAACTAATGGAATTCTTATAGAATTCTTTTGTAAAATAAATCATTTTCAATGATAATAATCATTCTTTAATCTATATTTTCTTTCAGATATTTCATTATAAGAAGGCAGCATATATCATGTGTCTTTAAAGAATGATGCTCAAATTGCATCATTTGAGGCAGAAAAATTAGATTCAGAAGCATAATATTCCATTTACTCAACTCAAATAGAAACCATGTTAATAACACTTAAGAGAAAAGACCAGAGTCTCAACATGGAATAAATTACAGTGAATAAAATAAAGCAAGAGTAGGGGAGAATTCGTGTAACCACAGCATCTTGTCACATGTTTTTCTAGTAGAGAAAGAAGAAGAGGAGATAGATACAAAGACACATGGGCCTAAAAACTTTAGGCTGTTACCTAAACTGAGATAAGAATGTAAGATACACACAATTATCTGATTTTCAACCAGAAGTAAGCCAGAAAGGGAATGAGGACCTTAAAGTACACAGAACGCAGGAGTTAGGCAGCCTGAGTTTTTGACTCAGCTATATCTCAGCTACTGTGTGGCTCAGGGCAATGCACAAGAGATCAATTTCTTTCTTCATTACATGAAAGCTTTGAACTAGATTATCTAAATTTCCTTTAACCTCTAAATGTCCGTGATGGAACTTCTGCTTTAAAATGGGGTTGGAGAAGCAGTCTCTGAAACAAGCTCTTCCACTTCCTACACAGACAACCAACATTTAAATATAAAAATACCTTCCTTATTAGAAAAGTTGCCTTCACAAAGCTCTTTGGCAAAGGTTATAAGGAAAGCAAACAATCGATACAAATTTCACATTTCTATTTACTTTCTGCCTACTCACTTGGAAAAGCAATAAGATGGAATAAATTCCCACTGATCTGGGGGAAAATATAACTAGAATGCCATTTTTCCTAAGTTCCTTTGTTTGGAAGTTTTTAAAAGAGTTAAAACAAGCTTCATGGTTTATTAGATATTATTTTCTGTAGTGTTTGAAAATGTTATGGGGTAAAAAAATGGCATGTGTTTTTAATGCCCTGAACATTTTCTTTTTCAAACAAGTCATCCTTCTTGTGTCTCGGTCCCCATTGTTCTTCTTCCCATTCTGCCCCTTTGCTCAGCTTCATCTGTAAAAATCATTTGTGTAATCTCTATTGGCCCCACGCTGTACATTCAGGATGCCTTATGTAGTTCCAGGCCTCCAGGATTATATTTCTTATAACACCAATCACTCTTCATTTTCCTTTGGATGTTATTTTCTTTGGGCAAAATTATTTTTCCTTTGTGTAAAAATGTTTTAAGAAAATATTTTCCATATCTGCAAAAAGCATGTAGTTGATGCACTAGTTTTACAGTTCTTAAAGCAACTCCTCAAATATTCAAACTTGAGGGGGAATTAAACAACACTTTTTGTATGGAGGAAAGCATACCAAAGTAGATTTCTGAAGCTTCTGGGATTGCAATTTTTAAAATTCTTTGCCTTTTCTACAAAACTAAACTTGTTTTATCTAATCTTATTTGCATTATCATATCTTTCAGAAGTTTTAAGATATAGTGTCATAATCCTAAAGAAAAACATTTGCCTTGTATTTTATTCTAGTTCCTTGTTTGACTAAGTCACAAGGACACCATTGTTTAAATTTGCATGCCTCATAAAAATATATATTTGTGTAAATTATACTTACAAAGCATCTCCAGATATATCTCATTAACCACTACACAAATTATAGGTTACAAAAAGGTTACAGTCAGAGAGGCAGAACTACTTCTTAGGAAAGTATGAGATATGGGAAGCTTGTACAATATAATCCTTCCCAAACTTCACCCTATAATTTTTATCTAAGTGAAAATTGGTTAAAATGAACATTAGGGTAGTTTTTAGCTTGGATAAATCCTGTTGGGAAAAAAAAAACTATATCCATCTATTCTTTGAATATTTATTGAGCATCTACTACATCAGTCTAAATGCTATGTCCACATATGCATTTGAAGCATGAATGAGAAAAGTGGGAGACTCCTTTGGTAAAGCAGGGAGAAGGAATGCAGGCTAATTCTGAGCTCTGCGCTCTTTTAGTCTCTCCTATCAGCTGACTGAGGTACCTATTTCTTTTAAAATGTTCCCTGCCTCTGATTCACTACCTAGCCATCTACTGCCCTCAATCACCAGACACCACGTAAGTCCTGAGGATAGATTCGTTTCAAGAATAAGACAAAAAGTATTTCAATGGTGATCTACAGAAAAACCATTTTAATTTCTGTGATAAGAAAAAAAAACCAGAAATGTGGCACAAGTATGTTTGTTCTGTACTTCTATAGTAGAAAATTTATATACTTTGCACATGGCAGAACAGGACAGCCTTATCTAAAGAATAAGGGATAGTGAGTTGATTAGGTGATTGGAAACAGGCTTCAGCTTTGCAACTGCACATCAGTGGGCCTTGTATGTTCAAAGCATTCCGCATCTAAAGAAGCAAACGATGCTTTCCATCTGTGATAACAAGGAAATGCTAAAGTTCCAATTTCCTTGACATTTTATTGCATTTACTTTTATCTAAAATGAGTATATAACATTATCTTATATAAAAGGAAAGCATGGTAGACGAGACATATCTTGAAAATCTTCTCTCTACCAGACATCCAGAAATGCTAGAAAAAAATATGTAACAACCCCATTTAAATGCATAGGCAAGCTTGCAAAAACTAAGAGAAATCAAGAAAAAAACAGAGGGAATCCTAAATCAGAGTGATAAACTGGCATTTAAAGTTTAGCTGAGTTCAGCATTTGCTAATCTCAGTAACCTAGAGATCTGGCTTTTAAGATTTGTTGCAAGCCAGGAAACAAAATCAAAGGCTGTCCTAATATGAGCCGGGGGCTCTTGAACTGCTATACCTTCAGTGAAACAGCAGACAGAAAAAAAACAAGTCACCTACAAAAACTGATGACAGGAACATGTCTATTTCAGCATAAAACCAGGTCTGTAATTTAAATTTACCCTACCTGTGTGGTCCAGGAGACCCAAGCTAAGAAAATAACAAAGCAGTCTTGTGTTAGAGAAGTGCCTGGGCTGCCTGACAGAGCCAGTGCAAATCCTCTTCAAAGGGACGTGCCCTTAACCCCATCCTTAGAGAATTTCACAGATCAAACAATGTGAAAGTACAAAAGAGCTAATAGACTCATCTCAGTGCAAATTAAACAACTGTGGAGTGTCTCCTTTTTTTTTTTCCGGGAAAAGAACACTTTCCTATGTTAATGTTACCCCAAATACACGGGTGGAAACAATAAGATTTGAATGAATTCCCCAGAATTTAGTCAGGAAGGACAAGACAATCCACCAAGTGCTCAGAAGAAAATAGAAACCGAGTAGGACCACTGGTTTTTTCAATTACATGCTGGAGATCTGAAACCTGAGAGCACTGCCGACTTTCTGGAAGGGCCAAGAGAATGGATTTAAAGCAGCTACCAAAAGGGAACTAAGAATGATTGGGAGTTAGTGACTAAACTTTATAGCATAACAGGACCATGATTATAATTAAAGACATCTTTAAAGCAAATCATCTGAATAAATGCACACAGAATTGGTAACTAATTGCTACTGAGGTTTATTTTATGCTAACAAAAGTGTTGAATGCTCAGTAATCTCTTCCTAATTTTTGTTGTCGGTATATTTTGGGTTCACACAAGTCAGAAACCAAAGTTAGATTGTTTCTAATTGGCAGCAAACCAGAGGGGACGGGAGACTGGTCAAGTCTCTGAGTCGTCCACTCCAAGATGCGGACAATGAGTGTATGAAGACAGACTGAGAATGCGCTGCAAAGAAGCTTGGAAGAAAATGAAGGCAGAGAGGACAGACCTTCAGGCAGGCTAAGAGGGACAGATCAGCGTCCATGGAAAGCAGGAGCAGAAGCCAGTCTTCTTCCAAACACTGGCACAAACCACTGCCTACTGGATACATTTCACCAGACAATTCACCCCAGTGTCCAAGAGTTTATCTTGCTTCTAGAATATATTGAAAAGAGCCACCCTCTGAACAAATGGCAAACACTATATAGTATAAATAGGATGCACTGAAAATAGTAGGCTTATTTCTTAAGCTGTCATCACGAACATTAACCAGTAATTATATTTCTCCACTTTTTGTAGAAGACATAAACGGCAAATTCTGAATTTATAATTTCTAATACTTCATTTTTCTCCTCTTGTAAAGTTCATTTTGAACTTTCAACATAAAAATATTAAATATTTTTAATTGTGCACATTTGAACTTGTGTTACTTTGGACTTACATTGGCTGAAATTGAAATATAGTAAAAGTGCTCTAGAGTAAGCAGATCAGTTCATCAGAAGGACAGCCTTTCAATGGAAAGGGCATTCCCAAGCTGCACCAACGAAAGCATAATCCTGTTACCTGCCCTAACCTCACAGCTCTGAATTAGTCTGATCCACCTATGTGCCGTACAAAGCATTATATTGCTATGATTTCATAAACTGAACTTGAACTACACTTTTTCAGAGAAACAAAACCATGTTTAGAAATCTGCCACAAATATCTACACATTGCTCTTGAATTCCTCCAGGAATTTCCACCTACTCGTGCTGTTACTCTTCACTCTATGATTTATTTGTTTTTCAGTCCCTGTCGATACTTAAGTTTTACTCTGTAGGGAGATTCTCATGTTTGACTCCATTAAGCAAGCTTTGAAACTGACACTCGCACAGGGTGTTACTTCCAGAATCTTCCTGCCAGCTCCTTGCATCCACACCATGAGAAAGAGCAAACATTCCAAATCCCAAAAAAATGAATTATTTGGGGTGAGGAAAAGTCTTGACTATGACACTGAAGATTTCCTGAAGAGATCCAGCATCCAAAATGTCCTGAGTGGGGAGGAAATCGCACAACTAGCACCCAGAGAAAATGAGTGCTATCCACAAACAACCCAGATCCTCCCAAGCTGAGGCTAACCTGCCCTTCACTTCCTACATTATTGCTACATCTACGCAGCTTCTGACTTTCCAAAGTTTACTTTCCTTTTCTAGTCCCAAACTTATCTCTCAGGTTTGAGAAATTCAATTTTCTTGGGTTTGAATCTCAAAATTATAAAAGACAAGTAAGGTTAATCTTCTATCTCATTGGGCCCCTAAATATTTTAAGAAACACTCCATCAACCACATTTTGATCTTCTTTACTGCTGTTTTATTCTAGCATTTCTTTACTCCTACCTCTCTGTTTCTCTCTCTCTCTCTCCCCCCAACGCCCCCCACTCCCCCCTCCCACACACACACACAATTGGAGTAAATCCAAGACAAGGGCATTCACAATCTTACCATATTCTGTATTCATTAGACCTTATCTTAAGCACTGTGTTCAATTCAGATTTTGAAGGCATGTTAACAAACTGTAGAACAACGGAGTCCAGAACTGCTGTAGAGGACCAGTTGAAGGAACTAGAGAGGTATAACTAGAAAAGATACTTTTTTAGATCCTTCAGTTGTTAAAAGTCCCTAGTAATCTATTACAAACATTGATTTTAATAGTTCTCAACCATTTGCTAACATGTGTTTGCAGTGATGTCCTATGTGTTTGTACTTAGTTCTCTGTCTTTTTTAAAAGGGAATTTTACTTTAGACTATACATTTTCTAAAACTAGAAAAATTATTTTGGAGAAAAAGATTTGAGTATTACTTTGAAGATTTCATGAAGCTGCTGCTTCCAATCATCTGATCACTTCAGATGGTCTGATAATGTTAGATAAAACCTCTTTATCAGTAATGCACTGGAGTCCTACAGCACTACTTTCCATATTCAACAAAACCTCTCTTTGCATAGATACGTGTGTGTAAAAACAGAACATTCATACTGAGGCCAGAGTGCCATCGAAGGTAATTATAGAGACAGTAAAATCCTTTTACTCTGGGAAAAATAAAATGCTGGGTGTCTCACAAAATTTCAGAACCTGATTTCAAACGGATCATAACAAAGAGGAGATCAAATTTAGCATGGTGGACTGCTCGACAGGATATATTTGTAAGTATGAGATTCTATAAAATAGTTGATAAATACAAGACTATTGGCTTGCTATAAATGACTAGCAGATGCTGATTTCAATGGTAGAACTTCTGGGAGTGTTAACAGAGGTTTTTCTAAGAAAAAAAGACAAACTAACAAACACATATTCTTTTGCCTGGCTTTCTATATTTAAAACAAAACTTAGAGTCACTCCTTATATAAATAAATATTCTAAGTTGGGCAACAGAGGAAATGCTACAGTTTTAAAGTATATTATTTCATTTTATGTTTTTGTATATATTTTCATTTTAAATGTATTTCATTTTATATGTTTAGATAAAAACATATTATAAAATCAGACATAGCTGAATTATTTGTTTCAAAAATCATGCATTACCAAATTATTAGTTCCATCACTTTGTTAACTGTACTGAAGCCAGGTGTGGATTATTATAAGGTTTATCTGAAACATTGTTAATCTTGATTTTGTAGAATTTTTTTATTCTTTTATGTTATGCTTAAGCACAACTATGCACAAATTTCTTGAATTTTTTAAAGGACAAGAAATTTGTGTGCTGTGGTCAACAAAAGCTCACTAAAATATAAATTGCTCCAAATTTTACTAAATTTTATGTAACATGCTATATCATAAAATAAAGAAACATATTTAAATGCAGATATATGTAAACAGACAGAATTGCTTTAAGAAAATTTATTTATTTTCATAATACTTTAAGATTTCATTTAAATAATGGAGGAAACAAATCTAATTCTGGCATACTACTAATACAACTCAATCCATTACTTTAAGATTTCATTTAAATAATGGAGGAAACAAATCTAATTCTGGCATACTACTAATACAACTCAATCCATTACCAATGCATTTATAATCACTCTGAGAATTAGATTCTATCAGTGAAATGTATTTCTTTCAAATAATTATCAGGATAAAACAGTGGAGGCAAAATCATCGTGGAGACCTAAACTTGTTCTAAACACTCTATGTTTCGATTGTAAAAGTACACACTAGTTTTACCAAGAGGGTATTGAAAAACAAAAAAGGAAAGCAAATTAATACACAATATTAAGAAAAATATAGATTATTTAAATAAAAAGTAATGGAAAATTACAAATTAAAACAGTAAAGAAATTTTTATAATAAGCCATGATATTAACACAATTTTAGATAAAGAGTTAATAAATAAAAATGGGAATAACCATAATCCAGCATTTCCGAGGTGGAAAAAGTATTTACTTAAAACTTAAGAGCATTTACAGTAATCTTTGCCAAATATGCATTCTCCAGGAAACACACAATAATCTTTTTGTTTTTGTTTGGTTTTGTTATTATTTTATTTTTAGGTCAATGGAATGTTTCCACATGTTATACCACCAACATGAGAAAAAAATGATCGTTGTTTATTTGAAGCTTGGTGAGTTTATCCACAATTTAAATCAGTTCTACGTCACGCCAATTTAGATCACTCTTTCACTGGGAATTCTCTTTTTGCCAAAGTAGATTTGTAGTTCTATAAAATATTTAAAGTTATTTTTTATTTTTATCAGTATTGACTACTTGAACTCTAATTTTAAGGGTACAACTAAAGATGCCCTTGGTTGGATTTAACTAACAAAATAAATTTATCAATAGGATGTTTTAATCAAATCCTTATCCTAAAGAAGTTTACTTTTGTAAAAAATTAGAACATTCCCTTTATGGAATTACCAAGAATATTTCTTAGAAGTTCTCAATTGTAAATGTGAGAGGATTTCATTCTGCCACTCTATATTGGTGCTATTAAACTGTCGATTGAGATGTATTATTTAATGATAAATATTGTTGAATGTAGGATTGTAGATACTTCTTTTTAAACCACTGGTTATTTTGCAAATTCTTTGTCCTCAGACTGTGAATTATATTTTCTTATTTTATCAGATGATATTCTAAGGCTGCCTTTTCTCTTCTCATTTTAGAGGTATGAGAATTTTAATTTCTACTTCTGAGCATCTGCCTTCCATCTTCCAAAATTACTTTGGAATATTTTGTCATTATTTTTCCCCTTGTTTAATCTCCTTTTTCCTTCAGTTTAAGCCGTACATGTTCCTTCACTATAATATTATTAGTGTTTGTGTTGGAAGAGATAATAAACTCAGGTGGTCAATCTGACCTTTTGTACCTGAAGCTGGGTTAAGTATTTTTGAATTTATCTCTTTGTTTCAATGTAGAGAGTGTTATAAGGATGCGGGTGGGGGGTTCTGTGATATTCCAACAAAATAGTGGTACATGGTACGTGTGAATCCAGTAGTAATCAATAGAGAGAAACACAAACATGTGGATGGACTTTCAGTCCCAGAAATCTTAGAATACAGGTGGGAAGGCAGCAGGCTCCAGGCACAGGAGCAGAACTCTAGTCACTGGAACAGCGTCCAGTCTCCAGTCCCATTTCCTAAAGGACAGGAATACCAGAGAACTTCTTATAGTCTATTTATTCTATGCATAACAACTCTTAGGGTCTATTTATTCTATGCATAACACATGTCATACACAATTCTGTCACTGAATATTTTCTGCAATTTAATCATTGATGCTTTTATGACATTATATTCTATTTGTATTCCATAATTTAATAAATCTGTAAATGTTTGACTTAGAATGCTAACCAACATATAAACAACTACTTATATGTAATCATCAAATAATATTCGAATGTAACAATTTAGGAAACTTAAAGTCTAGTAGGAGTAGATAAATCAGAAATATAAATAACATTATATCTATATATATTGCTTCTTTTTCAATGTCACCTAACTAATAAGTTGCTTGGACCAAAGAACCCTCACTGAATCAGTCATGTAGCTGAGCACAGGGCTACTATTAGTGTACACAGAGTCTTTGCTGGAATTATTAAAAAGTAGCCTTTTCACCACATGGATGAAGCCCCACTTGGCTTCACACCTGGCAAGGGGAGTGTGGTTGGATCTCAGCCTTGTCTCTCCTTTTGGACGAGGCATCTCCATAGAGAGAACAACCTGAATAATTGCATTTAAAGGGAAGCTGTGGCTGGGCTGTCCTCTTGTCCCTTTTTTCTGTAACACTCAACCATGCCTGAGCTCTTCTGGCAGCCCCAACCCATCAGTGTGATACACACACCCAGATGTCTGTAAATCTCTGTTGTAGACCCAACTAATTCTAAAGCTGGGACTCAGTGATTAATATAATGTGTGAACAATCGAAATATAGAAACATGGGAACAACAAAAATGAAGAGAAGGAGGATTTGCAGATTATATATTGACATGTTGAAGAATGAATAAAGTTAATGGGGAAAACTTGTGAGATCTGAGATGAAATTTTAAAAGAGGAAGAAATGCGGTCTAACAGAATATATGTTTCCTGGTACATACAAAAGAACTTAGGAACTATTTCATTTTTCTAATCTTTACAGTTCCATTTTAGAGAAAAGGAAAAGGAAATGAGAATCCGAGGTTTAATTAATATGCGCAAGGTCACACAGCTAATAAGAGCCTGACCTCGAGCATATGTCTGTCTGGCTTCAGGCCCCAGAACTATTTGAATATACTCTGTCAACTTACAGGAGCTGTGGGAAGCCCCTAAATTCTAGTGCATCCAGAAATTACTTTACCTTCACTATACTTCAGACCTTAGTGGGTGTTGCATACTAAGACCATTCTGCTTTTGCCAATTTCTTTAAATTTATAAAAGAAAATATGATAACCCATTAATAGACATACATTTGAGTTACAGAAATCACCACAATAAAAGGTCTGAAAATGTGTACACATAGCTCCAATAGATCAAGTGAGAAGACAGTGGGACAGAAAAACTATTGCTAAAAATAGAGGGTAGGGGAGAAGTCAAGTCTCAGTACAAGATAGGGATGACTAATAATACTCACAGAGAAGACACGTGAAGGAAGTAAATTTTTTCCTATCCTCCTACTTAGAAGATAAGCTGCGAGTCATTGTGTAACTACATTTTATAGGTGATCACAGAGATGAGGAATCTTGAAACTCGAACTAAGTAGCTTGAAATTTGAACTAATGCAGTTCAAGGTCCAATTACACACAGGACCAGCTATTGACAGTCAATGTAACAGTTTTTTAGTCTCAATTAATTTCAGTGTTCATTTTCAGTCAGATTTTTCTTTCTCGAAAAAGGTTTTTATTTTCATCACACTGCTGTTTAAAGACCTCAGTGGATTACTTCTACTAACAAAATAAAGTCTAACATCTTCAGTCTGGTATTTAAGGTCATCTAGAACCTAACTATGCACACAAACATATCCCTTTAATAAACTCTCCCTTTTGCTTAAGTATTGTGAATCTCTATTTGCAATCGGAAGAGTCCTAATAGGTGAATTAATCTATTCCCCTTCCATTTTCTTCCTTCCTATAGATACAAATAACTTTATTGCTTCTTGGTCCTCCTCACTTATAGTAGAGACTTACATAGAAAATGAAGTTGATCAGACCACATTTCTCATATGTTCTTATCTCCAAACCTGCAAATGAACTTGAATCTATACCTATATTTTCACTAGTTACAAGAGAATAGTAACTATTTCCTGTATTTTCACTTCTCCAATGTCTCAACTCCTACATTCTGAATTCTAGCCCCTCCTTCTTCTTCAGGAACCTGAAATTCTATTGGTTTTCCTTCTTTCTTCTGTGTTTTCAAACTCTGTCTATGTACCTTTTGCCAACTTTAGAGTATGTCACTCACATTGTAACTTGACTTTATTGTAACGATGCCTCCTAGAGAGACATGCAGGCCAGAATCGTCAAATGACAAGAATCTGTCTCTCTGTCATTATTACGTCTTTCTATCAACAGCTTTCAAGGAAGAAAGAGAAAAAGAGAGAGAAAGAGAGAAAGAAGGAAAGATGGAAGGAAGGAAAGAAAGAGGAAAGAAAGAGAGAGAGAAAGAAAGAAAAGAAAGAAAGAAAAGAAAAAGAAGGAAGGAAAGAAAGATAGAAAGAAAGAAAGAAAGAAAAAGAAGGAAGGAAGGAAGGAAAGAAAGAAAGAAAGAAAGAAAAAGAAAGAAAGAAAGAAAAGAAAGAAAGGAGGGAGGAAGGAAGGAGAGAAAGAAAGAGAGAGAGGGGAAAAGGGAGGGAGGAAGGGAAAGAGGAAAGCAGGGAGGAAGGAGGAGAGGGAAGGAGGGCAAACAGAAATTACAAGCAGCCTTTCATTTGTCCTGGGCCTCATTTTCTCTTGCTTTCCTCCTTGTTTCTGTCCTCCCTGCTCCACTGAAACCACTCTCAGCAAGGTCATTAATGAGCATCTTGTGAACAAATCTGACATTTTTTGATCCTTTGCTCTCTTAATCACTTCCCAGCTTTTAACACTCCATTGGCCACTCTTTCCTTTTTGATAAACTCATTCCTTGGTTTCTGTGATACTGTGTTATTCTGATGCAAGCTCCTTTTACACAGCCTTTCTCTTAAATATTTGTGTTCAGAAACTCATATTGGGCTGTCTGCTTTTTACAGTTCACACCGTCTTCCTGGACCATCTCGTCATTTTTTTTGTTAGAGGGGGCTCCTCTTATGTGTGTTATGAAAACAGCCCACCTTTATCCTGAAGCCAAATCTCTCACCTCAACTTGCTCTCTTCTGTCTCACCTTACATATCCAACGGGTCAACAAGTTCTAATAGTTCTTCCTCTAAAATGTCTACAATCTCTCTCCTTCCCTCCATCTCCACTGCCACCTTCCTAATCATCCCTCACCTGAACTCCTGCAGTCACACCCTAACTGGTCTCCCTGATGACACTCTTGCCACACTGCAATTCATTCTACTCACAAACCCATTTGAAATCTTAACATGTCTATTCTGAATTTTAAATCCTGCAATGATTTCCCAGCTTCTTACTGTGAAATCCACGGCCTGTGTGGCTCAACGTGCTCGGCCTCTGCCTAGCATTACAAATTCTCCCACCACTTTCTTGCTGCAGTGAACATTTTTAAACATGATTATTGGTTCAATCTTAACTCTGTAAGCCTCTCAGCTCACTGTCTCATTCTGTCTGCCATACTCTAAATTCATGTGGAACATAATTCCTTTTTTTTTTTTTTTTTTTGAGATAAGGTCTTTCTTTGTCACCCAGACTGGAGTGCAATGGTGTGATCACGGCACACTGCAGCCTCAACCCCCTGGGCTCAAGTGATACTCCCACCTCAGCCTCCTGAGTAGCTGGGACTACAAGTGCACACCACTATGCCCAGCTAATTTTTTTTTTTCTTTTTGTTGGAGAGACAGGGTCTCTCTATGCTGCCCAGGTTGGTCTCAAACTCCTGGGCTCAAGAGAGCCTCCTGCCTCAGTCTTGCAAAGTGTTGGGATTACAGGCCTGAGCCACAGTGCTGAGCCTAAATTCCTTTTATTTCCTCAATGGGACATAACTCATTGCCTCTTAATCTTTGCTCAAGTTGCCCCTCCTTCACTCAGCACACTCGTGGATATCCTGCTGGTTCCAGCTCAGATGTTACTTAACTGGGCTGCCTTCACTAACCCCTCAAGTCTAGTTAGGTTCTCCTCCTAGGTGTATTCACAACCCCTGTACTTCCTGTATCCAAGTCCCCAACACATTTCGGGATTTTTTGTTTTTGTTTTTTGTTTTTGAGATAGGGTCTCACTCTGTCGCCCCGGCTACAGCACAGTGGTACAATCACAGCTTGCTACAGCCTCCATCTCCTGGGCTCAAGTGATTGTCCCACTACAGCATCCCAAGTAGTTGGGACTACAGGCATGAGTCAACATGACCAGCTAATTTTTTTTACTTTTTGTAGAGACAGAATCTTACCGTGTTGCCCAGGCTAGTCTAGAACTCCTGGGCTCAAGCAATCCTCCCCACTTCAGCCTCCCAAATTGCTGAGATTACAGGTATCAGCCACTGTGCCTGGCCCATCACATGTATTTTAATTGCTTGTCAGTGAGGACAGAAGAGGACAGACAAGATGTATATTGATCACAGGCAGCCAGAACTTGGCACATAACAAGTATTCCACAGACTTTTGAATGAATCGTAAAGACTGATATAAAAATTCAGTTTATCCTTAATAATTCATTATATATGTATGTATATATGTTTAAAAAACCATTTCCAGCTTTAAAATGTGGATTTAATAACTCTTAACAAATTTGTTAGTTGTTTTTTTAAAGTCCTGAGTTAAAAACCTTCTATGATATGTATTGTTATGTAAAGGTGCCTGAGATGAATAAACTCTAACTGAATTTTAAAGTCAAAGTTACTGTGCCCAGAGTAGATAAAACCAGATAAGCAGCACCCTTAAAATTCACTCAGAAGGTGCTTTATTTTTTATTTGGCTATTTACACTACTTTACTTGTCCAGTTAAAATAAGGCTCTTTTTTAATACATTGAGAGAGCTTTCTAAACACAAGAATTGTGGCTGGGCACAGTGGCTCATGCCTACAATCCCAGCAGTTCGGGAAGCTGAGGTGGGCAGGTT
This sequence comes from Pan troglodytes, assembly GCF_028858775.2. NCBI lineage: Eukaryota > Metazoa > Chordata > Mammalia > Primates > Hominidae > Pan > Pan troglodytes. The sequence goes on along the minus strand of NC_072398.2, from coordinate 56,530,499 downwards.
GTTTGGGCCCAGGAGTTTGAGACCAACCTGGGCAATGTGGTGAAACCCCTTCTCTACCAAAAATACACAAAAATTAGCCAGTCCTGGTGGCGCATGCCTGTAGTCCCAGCTACTCCAGAGGTTTAGGTGGGAGGGTCACCTAAGACTGGGGATGTCGAGGCTGCAGTGAGCCATGATCATGCCACTGCACTCCAGGCTGGGTGACAGGGTGAGACCCTGTCTCAAAAAAATAAAAATAATAATAATAATTGTCCCAAAAGGGAAGCCTTGGGGTTGGTAAATTCATTATCGGTAAGTTCTAAATGAAAAGATCTTTTTCAGAGATTGGTATTTTTTAAACCTCATTGTTTAATAAATAGGCCAGTTGAGTAAAGTCATTTACAAATCTAAGCACATATATTTTTATAAAATATTTATGAGAGATGAGTCATTTTATTCTCCTCTCTCCTCCCAACTCCCCCAGTGACTGTATTCCATTAACTTCAAGAGCCCATCTTTTTTTATGATTTATAATATTGTATGTTCCTTAGAAACTGACTCTAACATACAATTATTTTAAATGACTAAATTATACAAATATATACTGTATTTCCTTAGAAAAATGAGCAGGCGGAATTGTTGGATTTGTAAGATGTGCAGAGATGAATCTAAGAGGCCCCCTTCAAAGTAAGTAGCACTTAAGTTTCTATGGTAACTGTAAAGTATATTTATCAGATGATAAATAGGTACATATTTATTAAACTGCTATTGTAACATATTTTGTTCAGAAAGTAAAATTTGCATTTACACATGAGTCATTTCACCAGAAGAGCAGTCATATGTTACTAAGATTCTTGTTTTCATTATTCATGGTTTACACTTGAGAATTCAGCAAGTTAAATGCTTTAGAATCTATTATGAATAGTCTCTGTTCTTTTTAAAAAACAAAGAATATTGTTTGTGTTAAAATGAGATTCTTCAATCCAAAATATTTTCTTGGTTCCAACCCTCCACATACGAAGTGCCAGAAAGCTTCATCCCTAGATAAAGAAGGTGAGACTGGAGGAGGAATCAAATGTTAACCAAGCTCCCAAGTCTCTTCCTCCACACTTTTCTATAACTCAAAATGTTGCCATTTGGATGAGAACAGTGAAAAGAATAATGCCTGAGAAAAGTAACAGACCATTGCATTGGATTTCCTCACCTGAAAGAATTCCCAAAAGTTGAGAACCCCTGTTAGATTAACCATGAGTGCCTAACATAGTCCATGTCCAGCCCTCAGTTCTGGCCACACCTTTTTGTATGGTCAGAGCCCCTGGCATGAATGCTCTTTCACTAAAATACCAAAATGTCCAAAAAGGCTTACAAGCTACTGTGTGGCAAGGAGAAGGATGCTGCAATGGTGGTCAGAGGAGAGAGTAAGACCCAAAGCTCAGCATTTTAAATGACAGTGAATGCTACTGCACTGCACAGGTGCATCCAAGGACAAAGGTATAATCTGCTAATTAAGGGACAGCTCTCCTTTCTTTGAATGATTCCCATAGAGGATCACTGCCAGAGCCCGCATTTCTTCTATCTGCCTTACAGATTCACCATGAGAAAAGGGGAAGACCAGAAAAATTAAAAATCACATTCATGGAAAGCTGCCAGATAACAGTTATTTAATAGGTACTTGGCATTCATGACCTAATTTAATTTTCATTATAACATTGTGCGATAGACGTTATTATCCCTATTATATAGACAATAAAATTGGGGTTTGAAGATTTTAAGTAAGACCAAGGACAATTAAGTATAGCACTGGGATTAGAACCTAGGACTGTCAGAGACTCCAAACATTCTTCATTCCTTTGTCTACAACATCATGGTATCTTAAAATGCTTTCATATCTGTTTGGTATCCACTGCCCATCCGCCCAGAAGAATGGAGAGGACACAAGGGAGAACTTGTATCAGGAAAAAAGGTATTTCAAATAATCCTAATAAAGGCACCTGGATAGCCATGGGCCAGCATTAAACTTGTGAGAACCTCCAAAAAAATTATAAGCAAAAATGGGGTTCAATTAAAAACAAATTGTATTTCCCATTTTTACCCCCAACCATAATTACTCCAATCATCTCTCCCCATAAATCTCATGAGTCTTAGAGACAAAAGAACTCTCTTACCAACAATTATCGACACTTAATTTTAAGCTAACCCAACACATTGATGACTCTTCACTCGTGTTGTAGATTTTATTCTTCCCTATATAATGGGAATGATTAGAACGGACAGGCATTCAATAAACCTTGCCTAGCTCTTTCCATTTCACCAGATTGAAAAGGTTATTTTAGGTTACTTTTTCTAAAGTTTTAACAAGAGAAAAGAACAATGACTCAGATACTATTTCATGGAAATGTTTTTTGAAAGCAATCTTAACACAGTACACTGTTAAGCCTCAGTACTGATGCAAGCAGTCCATCCAAAACTGGCAAGATCCGTCTGAATTTTTAGAAAACAAAAGATATCTGACCTTTTAAGGACTCCCAATATTTTTCCATGTTCTCGGATATTTTTTAATCTCTTTAACTAATCCTCCTTCATTGTGTTAAGAACCTGCTAATGCTGATGGCTGTTCCTGCAGCACTAACTTTTAGGCTGCTAATTTTAGGTATAGCCAATGGACAGTGCTTGCGTGTCTATAGCCATCTTCAATTATCTAGTTGTTGAAAGCAGAACAATTAAGAATGCACCATAAACTGAATGGCAATAAACACATTGCCTATTTCTGTTTTATTTCCAACTTTTATTGTAAGTTCATGGGTACGTGTGCAGGATGTGCAGGTTTGTTACATAGGTAAATGTCTGCCATGATGGTTTGCTGCACAGATCATCCTATCACCTAGGTAGTAAGGCCAGCATCCAATAGCTATTATTCCTGATGCTCTCCCTCCTCCCACGCCCCCACCCTACAACAGGCCCCAGTGTGTGTTGTTCTCCCCTATGTGTCCATATGTTCTCATCATTCAGTTCCCACTTATAAGTGAGAACAGGCAGTATTTGGTTTTCTGTTCCTGCATTAGTTTGCTGAGGATACGGGCTTCCAGCTCCATTCATGTCCCTGCAAAGGACATGATATTGTTTCTTTTTATGGCTGCATAGTATTCCATGGTGTATAAAGTTACTTGTATTTGAGAATACAGTCATTTGCCAATTCACCTCATGAAGCTCACCAAAATGAACAGAGTTCTGGAATCTTTCACAACTATTTTCTAAATGGTAAATGGCTTTGTTTATACTGTTTAGGTAAAATGTAACTTGACATAATACACCTTAATAAAAATTAAAACTGATACAAAAAAAATTCTAGCAAATAGGAGACTGAGAAAATACTAGCTTTAGGGTTACTAACTGTATTATGTGAGTGCATGCAAATAGGTTTTGTGGATTAACTCTAAGATTCTAATAGATAAATAGGTAAACACTTGGCTGGTGGCAGCGGCAAACAGTGCATAACCCTTTTAAAAGCAATTTGGCAATCTGTACCAAAAACCTTAAAAATCTGCCTCTTTTAACCAACTTTGATTCTACTGCTAGTGCCCTGGAATTACTCTAATCATGTGGCCATGGCAAGCCTTAAACACAGCTGGGCTACATTTGAGATTTTATGGTGAAAAATGAGAGAAAATCAATATGCTGTTTGACAATAATTATGTAAACTATGGCATGCCCCCCTTGTAGCATATTTCACCATCACCATAAACAATATGACTATCAATGATTATACATTTGTAATTATAAATTATAACACTACAAATGATTAATACAATTATGATGACATAAAATGCATAAAGTATACACACACATAGTGTGATTACTTCTTGATTAAAAACACACAAATACAAACATAACAAAAAGACTTTAAAAAACTACATCAAAATACTAATAGTGGTAATTTATTAATAGGGAGATTATAGGACTATGGTTCTGAATAATATTTATTAAATTATATTTTCAAGTCTACACTATTTGCACAATTTTTATAATTTAAAAAATTTAAATAGTAAAAATAAAATGTAAAATATCACAGGAAAATAACTTTCCAACCAAAACCACACACAAATGGAATGTAAATATATTTTGGTGTCATTTTCAAGATAATATAATTTTACTTAGTTCAACAAAAACCTTGAGAATATTTAGCCCAATCAGTGCTTTTTGTTTCTTTTCAAAGCCTTACTTTGGAGGAAGTATTACAGTGGGCCCAGTCTTTTGAAAATTTAATGGCTACAAAATGTGAGTATTGCGTATCTGTCATCTTTGAATAACTAGCGAGTTCCATTCTTAGAGGTAAAGGTGGGGGTGCCAGATGATGAATGTATGCTATTCTTCTCACAGCCTTCTAACTGGCAACTGACACAGTTAAAAAAAGAAAACCTGAAAATAGTTTGTTATGTCAACCACTATTATTTTCTCTGGTGTTAATTAAAACAAGATTAGTCACTGTGAATATTCTTCACAAGTATATGCACAAAATCCCTTGGAAAATATGCTTAAGTAGTAACGCATACCATAGCCTTCTAAAGTTAGTATTAAACAAAAACACTTAACTCGCTGTTCTTGCTGCCTTCAAAAGTAAGAATAAATTTGAGTCTTGCTGTTCTAAAACTCCTCCCCAAAGTTTGTTTCAACTTTTTCAGTGTCTGATTTAAGTGGGACTATACATGGGTCTGAATATAGTTGTAGGTAAGTATCGACATTAACATGGTACAAATAAGAGATACCAGCAATGGATGTGACAGAGACAAAGTCATGGGGCTCAATGCAGGAAAAATAAAGGAGGACGTGCATTCAAAAGAATAGTCAATTGCGTTTGGGGTCAGAAAAGCTGGTCCGTTGTAGAAAATGATAAAACCAGAAGACTGGTACAGAAAAAAAATGTAGGGTGTAGACACAGAAAATTCTCCTGTTGAATTTGGTAGTTTTTTTTAAATGGAGTTGGTTCCCCTCAATGCTTGTTAATTTTTGCCTATAGACCCATCTTTTTATTTAAGATCCCATTTTAGCCTCTCTGTGAATGTTTTATCTGTTTAGAGCTATGGACTATGAAGGAGAGTTGGCTGTGCTACTTACATGCTTTAACTAGTGGGGTATACCAGTGGCTATTCTGGGCAAGGTACCTCCTGTTCCTCATGGGGGTTGCCATACTCCTGAGGCACTACCTGCTCTTTCTGACTCAAGACCCTCTTTAGTATGGACTCGGTTGTCACTGCCCAGCCCAGAGGGTAATGGCAGTAGGTGTAGACACTTGGCTACTCCTGCTGAAACACGTTAATCAACCATTCTGGCACTCACTTCTGCCTCATCCCTAGGGCTGGATCTACCTCTACAGGATTGGGTCACCACCTGAGCTCTCATCTTTTGTAGCATGCCTTTCCAATGGGCATTTGGGGCCATAGTTTCTTTCTTTGATGCAATCGCCACTGCCTTTCACTTTTCAGGTATTCCTCATAGTTTATAATCCAATTTGCCAGCATGAATGTGAATTTTAAACAAATATATCTTCTGGGTCAATGTTAGAACATTGAAATGGGATGAAGAGACAAAAGTGCATATTCAGTTAACTATATTGTAAATTTTTGTCCCAATCCTCTGTAATACACATTTTGCCACCTTGCTAGATTGATCTCTTTCTTGGAGTTTCATACTCTTCATCTACAAAATGGGAATAGTATCACTTATCCTTTCAGGTTTATTGTGCAGGTGAGATACAAAACATCTAGCTCAATGCCTAATATAGATTAAGCACACAATAATTGGTAGTTTCTTTTAATAGTAATAAAGTACATGTCTTTGAATATCATTCTTTTTTCTCTGCTGCCTACCAACAAGTCCAAAATCTTGGTATTTAGTACTCTCTACACCCTAACCCAAAACATTTTCTAAAATTTGTCTCTAGCTATGCCCTGTCACATAACATGCCCTCCACCAGTGTGGGTCACTTCATTTTCTACTTGTACATCTATGATTCTTCTGCTCCAGGCTTTTGTTCAAAGTCCTTTTCATCTCTAGTTACTCTGCTCATGTTTGAAAGTCAAATTCAAGTGCCACTTTCTCCAGAAAACTGCTGAGTAATTTCTCCTTTATCTTCTATTTTGTTAGTATTAACATTTATTCTGCTTTTAATTGTAGCTAGTTTGTGTATTGGGTTTTTTATATAGTGGCTTTCTCCCTAGATTATAAATTCCTTAAGAGCACAGCTTGCCTCTCATTTACCTTTCAAACCCCTGAGAGACTGAAAATGTGCTTTGTACCCAATGAGCATGCAATAAATGTTCCATGAATAAACACAAGAAAAATATTAGTGAGAAAAGTTCAAAACACCAAGCTATATTATGTAAGTTTTTGTGCCAGTCCTGGAAGCCTTATAAACAAAATGAATAGGCTTAATTATTTGGCAAGGATTTCAAGTGGTCATCTGCCTTGCTAGAATCAGCAATTTAGAATTCTAGTGTCATGAGAATAAGCAAAGGCTCTAGCAAAGATGAGAATAGGAAAACATCATACTGCTCTTTATAAAAGCCAGCAAAAATAGGGTAAGAGCCTTTCCAGAAATCATATTACTATGAAGTTCACGTAAAAATTCAACAATCACATAATAAGTAATAAAACGAATCATTCTATGGATGATCCACCAGTAAGACAAAACGAAAAATACAAATATTAAATGTGCCAGAGAATAAAAATGTGTTTACATTAACCAAGGACATTAGTCACATGCATGCTGTAGCTGAGATATGCAGATGCATATTTTACATAGATTAAAACATTATTTCTAAGGACAGTAGCTCAGACATACACATGAAAAAGAAATATATCAGCCTGGGTCTCAATAGATGAACCGAAATTGGTTTAGAGACGTTTTAGGGAGCCATTAAGTCATAGTCATCAAAATACAATTAAATTCAACATCTCAGTGGGAAAAGGGGATCCAAGAAAACCATCAGTTTGAGAACAGAACTATGGCAAAATCCACAAGTTAATTAGAAATTAAGAATGTTAGCAACTTAGATACCTTTTAGATAATGCTATTTAATGCTACATTATTTGCAAATAATTTTTTAAATATGAAAGATTTTTTATTTATATATTTAAATATCAAAGATTTTCTTGTTATTTATATGAAACATAATGTAACCAAATAGAACTAAAGTAGAGAGACTAGCTAGAAGGCTGCTACAATAATTCAGGTAAAATTGGAACTCAGTGGGGAAGACAAGGCTGGGGGTAATTTGCATATAAATGCTAACAAAACCATAGGGCTATGAGACCACTGAGAGGGAGAGTTCAGATAGAGGAAAACACACCCAGAGATGAAACTTAGGTGTGTGCTACTTCCAAGTCCAGGTAACCAGAGAGGTCAGCAAAGTGGATGGAAAAGGAGCACAAAGTGAGGTAAGAATGACGAAAATAGTGCATTCTTGTGGAAGCCAAAGAAGAGAGTGTTTCAGGAAGGAAGCTGTGAATTGTCAAAGACTGCTGAGAAGTCAGCTGAGGTGAGGAAGGAACAGTGACCACTAGACATGGCAATATGGAAGTCAACAGTGCCTCAACAAGAGCAGTTTCATGGGTATGGTGGAGACAGGTAAAACCAGAGGAAGCGATACACAGCATAAGGAATCACTGACATAAGTTTTGCTGTGGAGTTCTGCAGAGAAAAAAGCAGAGACTGGAAGTGGGAATGAGGTCAATACCGAAAGTTTGAGTCAATAGTTGTTACTAGTTATATTTGGGAAATACAGCAATATATTTGTAGGGTGATGGCAACCATTCATGGGGAAGAAACTGATGACACAGAAGAGAGTGGAGATACTTATAAGAACAATAGAGGAATGCAAAGTAGGAATGCAAAGTAGGAAAAAGCAAAAGTAGGAGGGAACCAGAAAAATAATTGTTTGGCCATCCCAAAAAGGAACAGGGACACTTGCCTCTCAGGAGAGAAGTTATAAAGGAGGAGTACAGATGGAAGTACTCTGGTTATTTCTGGAGAGAAGACGGTGAATATCCATCTGATTAATCTGTGCTCTCAGTGAAGTTTGAGGGAAGGTCGCCAGTAGATTGCTTAGGAGAGGATGTTTTAGTATGTTTTAACATAACAACGGAGGAGGTATAAAATAGTTTCTGCAGATTTAGAGAACCATGATACTATGGAAGGCTCATTGGTTGACTGGGCAGTGTTGAGTGTCTGTTTAAAATCTGAAGTTATGATTTCAAATGCGAGACCACAGTTGTATATTTTTCTCTGGCTTGTTCAGGTTGCCCCAGCACACACGCAGAGCAGATATTAAGCCATTCCGGATAAGCAAGTGCTCTGAATCACAGAGTTTGCTTCAATCTTTTGATCAAATCATCTTTGAATGTACTATTTTCCACCCTTTCTAAATTACCACAATCCCATGCAGACCACCTTAGAAATGCCAGTTAAACAGTGTGGGATTGTCATACTGCTGAAGGCAATGAAGGCCGCTCCATATCATGAACCATCTGTGTGGGCTGGTGCATCTTCATCAGCATCATGGCACAAAGCAGGCAGTAGAAGTTACTGATGGTTATTGTTGCTCCCTTTTGTACATCCTGATCCCAAAGACAGAGTCATTCTCTCAGCTTTTTTCATCTGTGCAAGCTCCTTTGCTGCACAGTGTGATTGGCAGTTTCCTACACTATCACTTATTCTAATCTCTGCTAACTACTGCTGTTGCCATGGTTCCCTTCATCAACCCTTATATTACCTGCACTGCCTTGCCTCTACCCTTTCCACTTAGCACTTTTTGTCTTTTTTAACTTCTCATGCACTTCTTCACCTTGCAAAGGGGAAAAAAAACCTCGCCTAGAATAGACATCACTGTCCAATTAGTACATTTTTTTTTGGTATTGCTTTCAGAAAACCAAAAAGCAATAGCATTTCAGATATAAACCTGTGGTCTTTAGTGCTTCCTAGATTTTCAATAACTAAGGTCTGCTTCTTCACTTTTCAAGAGCCATAGAGAGTCATTTTAAAACAGAAACATGAGGGATCCAAAAGCCCAAATTGACATGTGTTTATTCAGTGCCTGCTATATAGCAGGCAGTGTTGAGGCATGGGGTACATGAAGATGAATAAGCTGCAGTCCTGATTCTCCAAGGGTTCTCAGGTGAATGGGAGGATAATGGAAGGAAACCACGCAAAGAGGGGTGGCCTTGTCACCTGGGCAATGGGAAATGTTGAGGGGGATAAATAATAGATTTTTGCTTTAAAGATTTTTCTCTAATAAAAGTACAGAGGAAATTGAAAGCAGGATCAGATAGATGAATTGAGGCTTCTTCAGATTCAATGGTTTACAAATATACCTCAAAATTCATAAACAAAAATAATACGTAAAAGAGAACAGAACGCAATAAATGTAACAGAGATAGTGTCTTCAGTATATAAAGAGATCTGAAAAATTTAAGAAAACACTAGCAATGCAAAGAAAAAACAGACAAAAGATTTGGAATTCACAGGAAAAAAAGAAATGGTCAGTAAAAATGCAAAACTGTTTAAGCATTATATTTTAAAAATACATATTTAAACAATTACAAGTTACTGACTTCACCCCATTAGATTGCAGAGGGTGGAGTAAGTCAACACTGACACTGCCATTGGGAATGAAAAATAATGAAATCCTTCTGAAAGCAATTTTACAATATGTATCAAGAGTCTCCAAAAATATTACATCTTCAATCTAAAAATTCTATTTTAAATCAATTATTTTCCCTAAGAAAATAGAGGTGAAAAAGTTTATAAGCCAAAATATTCAATGTAGGATAACTTATAACCAAGAAAAGGGGAAACAATCTAAAACAATAATAATAGAGTGGCTAAATATGTTATGGCCTACCCCATCAACAGACTATTATATGATCATTAAAAATGAAAAAGAGAAAGTGTTCGCTATGTGCTATTAACTATGAAAGAATAAGAATGATACAAAATTGCTTTCATATTATAATGCCCATAGGATCATTCCAGTGTGTATCTGTGTTTGTGTAGATGAATGAATTCTAGTTAGGTAGGCAATTGTTCATGAACAAAGGATTAAAAGAATAAAAGGAAATATATCAAATTGTTAACAGTAGTTATTAATTTACTAGAAGTTTTCTGCATTAAAAACGACCCACAGAATTGAACGAGAACACTTGGACACAGGAAGGGGAACATCACACACCGGGGCCTGTCATGGGGTTGGGGGAGCGGTGAGGGATAGCATTAGGAGATATACCTAATGTAAATGACGAGTTAATGGGTGCAGCACACCAACATGGCGCATGTATACATATGTAACAAACCTGCACGTTGTGCACATGTACTCTAGAACTTAAAGTATAATTTAAAAAAAATTATTGATCCACAGAGGACTGATTCCATGGATATGGAACTCAAGGATTCAGAGGGCTGACTGTATGCCATTATGGAATATTTTCCTCTGAAGACAACAATATATTTACACATTTTATTTTTAGCCATAAATAACAAATATTAATTTAAATAGAAAATTTAAAAAATACATTAAAATAAAGGACCATAAATTTGAAAAAAAAAAAGACCCACAACTCTTTAAGCTGTGTTTATAATATTAGTAATATTAATATTAACAACAAAGGTAGAAGAAAAATCAGAAATTATTAACAGCATAGAAGCCACAACAGAGAATTTTAATAAAACTGAAGCTTCACTGTAAAACTCCACACATACTATGGTAGAATTATGAAGTACATTATCCCCAGTGGTACAGATTGAAAATAAAATGGATTTTAAATTGGTTTAGAGGCATTTCTAATGGTACTGCAACATAGTGCACCCTTGGGATTTCCTGCCTGGTGTAAGCCTTGCAGTCTTACAGAAAAAATAATTCTGGAATAGATGGGCCACTGTTCTGACTCAGCCATGAGAAAGCCCACATTTCCCTTCTGCATCAAGAACACTGGCATGTGTCACCTTGTGTGTCATAGAAATACTAATTTTAGTGACTAGTTTTAAAAGAACAGGCTAGAGATTCCCAAAGGCACCACTCTCACTTTTTAAGGGAAAAGTATACACTATGTATGACATAAGCCATTTCTTCCATCCTCCCAATTTAAATGAGCAATTCTGATGTTTATCATCTTATTCACTCTGTTCAAGCAGAATCGCAGTCTTCTGAGCATAATGTTCAGGAATGAGTATCATTTAAAACTTCAGAACTGCCTACATTGCCTGATTTAGAAAAGGCTTTTCCACCTTGTAATTCACTTGTTGTATGAATCAATCGAAATTCTAAAGAGAGCAATTCAGTTCTGACTTTAATAATTACTAAGATTCCTGGAACACTTTTACACAAATACATTTTCAGCCGCTAGCTTGAGTAACTTGCAGCATATTCAGACAAAAGTTAGCCTGATGCAGACAGAATTCTGTAAAGTATGCCAATCACATGAGTCCACTCATTCTGCATGCTAGAATTATATCTGAAATATATAGCGAAATCCAGTTCAGCTTTCGCTAGTCATCACATGGTAACAAGTGACATAAAATCCTAGTGATTTACATTAATAAAGGTTCACTTCTTTTTCATGATACACAACAGCTAGGGTCAGCTCCAACTCTATTCCATGTCTTCATTCCAGCCTTCGGGCTAAAGGAGCAGCTCTTTTCTAGAATATGCTCTTCTTGTGGTGGCTGTGAGACATAGGAAATAGAACCACATGATGGTTCTTAAACCCTCTGCTTGAACGTGTCCATGGCACTTTTGCATGTATTTCATTGACTAACACAAGTTCAATGGCCAATGCTGACATAAACAGGACATGGAAGTATAATCCCCCTACACAAAGGTCAGGAAATAACTGAGGAACAATACTACAATCTGCCACATCAAGTATCTGAAATATACCATATTTTTAATAGTATATATAGAATACTGTATATCTATGCAGTATATATAGAATACCATATATCCATGCAATATATATAGAATAATACAACTGGATCTATAATATGTGTATTTATGTGTGGAGAGATAGATAGATAGAGGAAACAGATCGTGAAGACAGAAAAAAAGATAGATGATAGATAGACAGACAGATAGATAGACAAATAGATAAGGCAATGTATATATGGCTTCATGAGCAAAGGACTTTGGTATGACAAGAATTGTAGAACCATTTGGCCAGCCCAAAAAAGAAACAGGGATACTTCTTCCAATCCATCAGGAAGAAAGTTAAAGAAGCCAGATACAGATACAGTTGGTTCTAAAATGATAACCTATAAACATTTTACTACATAATTAAGCTAAACATAAACACAAATTCAGAATACTAGCTTAGAATCTAATATTAGTTTCCAGATCATTTTCCTACCCCTACCTACTCATCCACTCAACCCATCCAAGTAGCCTGTGTGACGGACTCTCATTCCATGAGCCACAGATTTTTATCTGCTATCTCATTTTCTTTCTGTTCCATAGCTAAGTACAAACCATATAAATATTGGCTTCCAACTTTACTTGTTAAGCCAGAAACAGCTTAACATTCTGTTTTTTTTATTTGTTTATTTGTTTGTTTGTTTTTTGTTTTGCCACCATTCAGCTGTCTCTTTAGGAACTGGAGTACCAATTCCTGCATCTGTGTTCTCTGTTCCAACCTTTCTGTGCCAATGGTGAGACAAGACACAACTTAGAGTCACGTCGGTGTGAAAATCAACTTCTTGTTTGAAATCTAAGTTAAAATATATCCCCCTCACATTGGATAGGAATATCTAATCTATATCATTTTCTATGTTACATTTATATAATGCCTCTATCTCAACTGTCCTCTTAACTCATCTCATGTTATGTCCTTGTTGAACCGTATCCCATGCAGTGTCCTGAAGGCTGCATTTGCTCACGTGATAATAATAGTCCATGTTTCAATTTTGAGTATTCCTAGGATGCAATATTTATATTCAGCTTTCCCCAACTCCAATGCCTCCTTAGAAGAGATCTACTTCTATTTGAGTTGTTTTGCTTGACGACAAAATACTTCGTTATCTTAGTTCCTATATCACTGCTAACAAAGCCAAGCTATCAAGGAGCCTGGCTTTCTAGTGCTGGAAAACTTGATCTGATCTCTTAGATGAAGATCCAGGAAAATATGATCTTACTCATCATTTCCATTCCATCTGGCTACCATTATTTCTCATAATAGTAAATGATATTGACCAAGATAGTGTTAATCAAAATCCTATGCTTTTGGAGGTGATAGATATGTTTATGGCATTGATTGTGGTGATGGTTTCTTGGGTGTATACTTATCTCCAAATTCATCAAGTTGTATTAAATTATGTACATCTTTTTGTAAACAAAATATCCTAATAGTCTCTAGGTGGTTATTACTCAGTGTGCCTACACAAACATTTCTTTTAACACCAATTGAAAGTTACATTGTTGTTTTATCATTTAGCAATCCAATTCCTTGGATATGCGAAGAGAATTTCTAGTCTAGTCTAGTCAAAAAAAATTAATATCTTGAACCTTGAGAATACTTGGTCCTCCCAAAGATTCCAATTAATATGTTAGATTTGTGAGAGCTCACCTAATCCTCTTTTTCAAATATTACTACCTACAAAGTAATGTCTCAATTGGAAAAGCTCCTCCTTGGCTTATCCTTATCTAAGCACTCCAGAAAGGCAGTTTAAGATCAGAGTTGAAGATAAGAATCTCTGGCATCAAGTGTTATGTGATGGTTACGCTGCACATAATCCCTGTCCTGTACTAGATTCTGAGATAGTTTCCAGCATCGCATCTGATTTTTCATTCCTTGTCTGGTCCCTTATTTCTGGCTTGAACCATAAACCATGAATATGAAGTTGAATTCTTCATCTATCTGTGTTCTGCTCTGATTGGACATTGAGAAACACTCCAGGGTGTACAAACTAATTAGAGTATCACTCTTACATGGCTTGGATATTTTTCTCCTGACCTTGACCTACAAGTTTACATTCAAAACCCTGCTCTTACCCTACAGTTTGGCATGAGGTCTTAGATTTTTCGTGTCAGCTTCATGATTAGAGCCCCGTCCTCCTGAGCAGCTTAAGTCCTTTTCCTGGGCTCTGTGATGTCTCTTGTCCTATCTGTCCTAGACTCATCCACACTGGTGGGCATTTTGCTCTGAGTGACTCAGAATAAATGGATGACATCACCAGTGATCAGCATTGTCAAAGCACGCTTCAGATGTTAGCTCTAAGTGTGTGATAGACATGAAAATTGATATATAGAGATAGATATAAAATATTTACTTGTTAAATAATTTGTGAGTTTTTAATCAGGCTTTTTTTAAACTGTATTGCTTAGATTTTTTGGTGATTTTGACCCATGAAAATAAACTGATTTCTCCTCTACTTTTAGATGGTCCAGTAGTCTATGCAGCATATTTAAAAATGGAGCACAGTGACGAGAATATTCAATTCTGGATGGCATGTGAAACCTATAAGAAAATTGCCTCACGGTGGAGCAGAATTTCTAGGGCAAAGAAGCTTTATAAGATTTACATCCAGCCACAGTCCCCTAGAGAGGTAACTACCTGACAATGACAGGAATGGAAATCAGTTCATCCCTGCAAGGGCATTAATATCTGTCAAGCATCCATAAGTGCCAGGCACTTTACATCCAGTATCTCCTAAAATGCTATAAATTCAGTATTGCTAACCTTATTTTACAGATAAGAAACCTGAGACTCTGAGAACTTGTCCAGTGTCACACAGCCATTAAGTGGTAAAGTTAAGATTCAAAATTAAATCTATCTGGCTCCAAAGCTTCTCCCCATTAAATTATCTTAATTTCTAGGAAACTTAAAAAGAAAAAAAGGAATCTGTGGCGAAAGCATTGGCCTTCCCAGCAGGAACTATAAATACCATGAAGAGACATTTGAGAATCCTGTGTTGTTGGGCAATGAGAAATAAAAAGTCTGTTAAGGGAATAAAGAGAGAGGACAGTATATGAGATTTCTATCGTACAGGGCAAGCCTACATTGTGGACATATTCCAGAACTCTTATCTGGAACATACTTGGTTTATTGAAATAGCCACTTCTCCCCTCTATTTATCCACTTCTCTTCATTTTCTTCCCATTTCAGAGCATATTCAGTTAAATCAACATTTGTGACTATTAAGGAAGATAAATTTTTAAAAAGCACCAATTTCTCTTTTCTTTAAAAAGACGTTTGTCTTACAAACTTCCTGATTTGTAGACTGCTACTAAGAAACCACTGCATCTTCCTGAGTAAGCCATGATTTCGGAAACTTCCCTGGCCTTGAGCCTCATATTTTTCTTTTTTGTTCCTCTTGGATGTGGAGTTGGATATTTACTTTTAAAAAAGCAAAATGTTTATTTTTTATATATCTTCTTAGATGCCTATAAAACTACAAAGAAAATTACCCTATTCCACTGAAAAGGAGAGCAGGGAATAAATTAAACCTTTCTACTATAGGTGCCTTTTTCTTAACTATGCTTACTTATGCTGTACATGTAATTTCACTTTTCAGATTAACATTGACAGTTCGACAAGAGAGACTATCATCAGGAACATTCAGGAACCCACTGAAACATGTTTTGAAGAAGCTCAGAAAATAGTCTATATGCATATGGAAAGGGATTCCTATCCCAGATTTCTAAAGTCAGAAATGTACCAAAAACTGTTGAAAACTATGCAGTCCAACAACAGTTTCTGACTACAATTCAAAAGTTTAAATAGAAAACAGTATATTGAAAGTGGTGGGTTTGATCTTTTTATTTAGAAACCCACAAAATCAGGAACACAGTACAAATAAAACAGAAATCAAACTATAAGTTGACTTTTAGTTCCTAAAAAGAAACATATTTCAAAAGCAATGGAATCTAGAATTCTTATAACATGAATAACAAAATGTACAGCATACCTATGTAGTTCAATTAATATATAAGGAAAAGGAAGGTCTTTCTTCATGATACAAGCATTATAAAGTTTTTACTGTAGTAGTCAATTAATGGATATTTCCTTGTTAATAAAATTTTGTGTCATAATTTACAAATTAGTTCTTTAAAAATTGTTGTTATATGAATTGTGTTTCTAGCATGAATGTTCTATAGACTACTCTAAATAACTTGAATTTATAGACAAATGCTACTCACAGTACAATCAATTGTATTATACCATGAGAAAATCAAAAAGATGTTCTTCAAAGACATTTTATCTATAAAATTTTCCTACTATTATGTTCATTAACAAACTTCTTTATCACATGTATCTTCTACATGTAAAACATTTCTGATGATTTTTTAACAAAAAATATATGAATTTCTTCATGTGCTCTTGCATCTACATTGCTATAAGGATATAAAATGTGGTTTCTATATTTTGAGATGTTTTTTCCTTACAATGTGAACTCATCGTGATCTTGAAAATCAATAAAGTCAAATATCAACTAAAGACTTACATTATCTTTCTCAAAGACAAAATAAATATATTTTCCAGTACAAATTTCAAAAGGGCTAAAGTTGGTATACAGTGAGAATATATAATATTTTTATTTTCCATAGTTTTCCTGGAAAGTGTAGACAATTTAACACATTCATTGGATATTACCTTCCTATCATTTCAAAATATTAAAAGAATCCAGATTCAACATCCATAATCAGAAGCTCATCGTAATATTTACAAGTGTGAAAGTTGATCTGTTCCATTTTGTAATTAAAAGGGAACAAACTAGAAATTTCAAGTCTTGTATTCCTGAAGGAAGAAAACATTCAAAAATGATTTTTCCCTCTTGGAATTATTTTAAAGTATGCATATTTTCTCTTAGTTTTGAAAAGTGGCTTAAAATAGACTTATTTTACCCTTCTGCAGATGCAAAGTTTTTCTGTCTTTCTAGTGATTCACTAATTGGTTTACTACTGAATTATTTATTCCATGAGTCATTACATTTTATTGTTACCAAGAAGTGTAAATTTAATTAGAGTCAGATGCTTCTGTAGTTCATGAAATCACAGGCGTTTTTCCGTAGCACTGTCCACTTTTAAAAGATGAGCAATGTGAGTAACTACACAGCCAATCATAGCATAGGTGCTAAGAAGCGCTAAGTCACTAAACCACCTTGCCTCCAGCTCTGAAACCAAAAAAGCCTAGTAAAAAAAAAAAAAAAAAATTTTTTTTAAAGTGAATAAACAAAGAAGCATTGCTGATATGATTTAAATACACTTTAGTTCTGCACAGTGGAAACAATACTGAATTCATTGTTAAGAAAGTTGGGTTTCAGTTCTAGATTTCCCAGGTTAACTATATAAATTTCTTTAGGTCTAGGTAAGCTATAGAAAATTATACAAATTACTTATTCTCCCTGCTCCTCAGTTTTCTCACCTTTAAAATGAGGTGATTAAAATAGATAATACCTTCGTTCCTTTCCAGCTTCAAAATCCTGACTACCGTCAGTACTTTTTTTTCTTCCTTTTTTTTTTTTTTTTTTTTTTTGAGACAGACTTTTGCTCTGTCACCAAACTGGAGTGCAGTGGCATGATCTCGGCTCACTGCAACCTCTGCCTCCCAGGTTCAAGCGATTCTCCTGCCTCAGCCTCCCAAGTACCTGGGACTATGGGTGCGTGCCACCATGCCCAGCTAATTTTCCTATTTTTAGTAGAGACAGGGTTTCACTATGTTGGCCAGGATGGTCTCAATCTCTTGACCTCATGATCTGCCCACCTCAGCCTCCCAAAGTGCTGGGATTACAGGCGTGAGCCACCGCACCCGGCCAGAAAGTACTTTTAAATTACTGAGTTCTTCATTATCTGAAGGGTTTTGTGTGATATTCCATTGCCTTTCCTCTGATTTCATAAATGTAATACAATGCCACATATTCAAAACAGAATTTTGCCACAAAAACACTCTTCTAAGATCATGTCTTCAGATGTTTGTAAATCAGGAACTATCTCTGGCCTTCCCACTTGCTCCCTTAACTTAGGCCTTCCCACACCCTTCACTGCTGAAGCTGGTGTTCTAGCTCCAAGAAAAGCCCTCAGAGATTGTAGAAACCAGTATGGAGGTTCCTCAAAAAATCAAACTTCCATATGATCCAGTAATCCCATTTTTTCATATTTATTCAAAGGAATTGAAAACAAGATCTCAAAAAGATATCTATACCCCCATATTCACTGCAGCATTATTCATAACAGCCAAGAACTAGACACAAACTACATGTCCTTCAGCAAATGAGTGGATGAAGAAAAAGTTATACACACATACTCAATGGATTATTATTCAGCCTTAAAAAGAAGGAAATTCTGCCATTTGTGCTACTATGGATGGAGCTGGAAGACATTTTGCTAAGCCAAGTAAGCAAGACACAAAAGACACCATGATCTGGGCCAGGCGTGGTGGCTCACACCTGTAATCCCAGCACTTTGGAAGGCCAAGGCGGGCAGATCACAAGGTCTGGAGTTTGAGACCAGCATGGCCAATATGGTGAAACCCCGTCTCTATCAAAAATACAAAAATTAGCCAGGCGTGGTGGTGGGTGCCTGTAGTCCCAGCTACTCAGGAGGCTGGGGCAGGAGAATCACTTGAACCTGAGAGGCGGAGGTTGTAGCAAGCTGAGATCACACCATTGCACTCCAGCCTGGGCGACAGAGCAAGACTCCGTCTCAAAAAAAAAAAAAAAAAAAAACACCATGATCTGAATTTTATGTGGGATCTAAGGAGGCAAACTCATGGAAGCAGAGTAGGATGGCAGTTGCCAAGGGCTGGAGGGAGAGGGAAATGAAGATATATTGGTCAAGGGGTACAAAGTTTTAGTAACGCACGATGAATGGGTTTTGGAGATCTAACGTACAGCATGGTGACAATAGTCAACAATACTGTATTATATACTTGAAATTTGCTAAGAGAAGAGATTTTAAATCTTCTCAACACACACATGCACACACACAAATGGTAACTATGTGGAGGGATAGATATGTTAATTAAATTATGATGGTCATTTCCCTATATATACATATATCAAAACAGCAACTTGTACATCTTAAATATACACGATTTTTATATATCAATATCTCAAAAGCTGTTGAAAGAAGCCTTCATAGACTATCCTATCATTATAAGATGTAAAAGTTTCATGAGAATAAAATTTTTTTTATTATTATACTTTAAGTTCTAGGGTACATGTGCACAATGTGCAGGTTTGTTACATAGGTATATATGTGCCATGTTGGTTTGCTGCACCCATCAACTCATCATTTACATTAGGTATTTCTCCTAATGCTATCCCTCCCCCCAGGCTCCACCCCCCAACAGGCCCTGGTGTGTGATATTCCCCTCCATGTGACCATGTGTTCTCATTGATCAATTCCCACTTATGAGTGAGAACATGTGGTTTTTGGTTTTCTGTCCTTGTGATATTTTGCTGAGAATGATAGTTTCCATCTTCATCCATGTCCCTGCAAAGGACATGAACTCATCCTTTTTATGGCTGCATAGTATTCCATGGTATATATGTGCCACATTTTCTTTATCCAGTCTATTATTGATGGACATTTGGCTTGGTTCCAAGTCTTTGCTATTGTGAATAGTGCCATAATAAATATATGTGTGCATGTGTCTTTATAGCAGCATGATTTGTAATCCTTTGGGTATATACCCAGTAATGGGATTGCTGGGTCAAACGGTATTTCTAGTTCTAGATCCTTGAGGAATCGCCACACTGTCTTCCACAATGGTTGAACTAATTTACACTCCCACCAACAGTGTAAAAGCATTCCTATTTCTCCACATCCTCTCCAGCATCTGTTGTTTCCTGACTTTCAATGATCACCATTCTAACTGGCATGAGATGGTATCTAATTGTGGTTTTGATTTGCATTTCTCTGATGACCAGTGATGATGAGCATTTTTTTAATATGTCTGTCGGCTGCATAAATGTCTTCTTTTGAGAGGTGTCTGTTCATATCCTTTGCCCACTTTTAGGTGGGGTTGTTTGTTTTTTCTTGTAAATTTGTTTAAGTTCTTCGTAGATTCTGGATATTAGCCCCTTTGTCAGATGGATAGATTGCAAAAATTTTCTCCCATTCTGTAGGTTGACTGTTCACTCTGCTGATAGTTTCTTTTGCTGTGCAGAAGCTCTTTAGTTTAATTAGATCCCATTTGTCTATTTTGACTTTTGTTGCCATTGCTTTTGGTGTTTTAGTCATGAAGTCTTTGCCCATGACTATGTCCTGAAGTGTATTGCCAAGGTTTTCTTCTAAGGTTTTTATGGTTTTAGGTCTTACATTTAAGTCTTTAATCCATCTTGAGTTAATTTTTGTATATGGTGTAAGCAAGGGATCCAGTTTCAGCTTTCTATGTATGGCTACCCAGTTTTCCCAGCACCATTTGTTAAATAGGGAATCCTTTCCACATTGCTTGTTTTTGTAAGGTTTGTCAAAGCTCAGATGGTTGTAGATGTATGGTGTTATTTATGAGGCCTCTGTTCTGTTCCATTGCTCTATATCTCTGTTTTGGTACCAGTACTATGCTGTTTTGATTACTGTGGCCTTGTAGTATAGTTTGAAGTCAGGTAGCATGATGCCTCCAGCTTTGTTCTTTTGGCTTAGGATTGTCTTGGCTATGTGGGCTCTTTTTTGGTTCCATATGAAATTTAAAGGAGTTTTTTTCCAATTCTGTGAAGAAAGTCAGTGGAAGCTTGATGGGGATAGCACTGAATCTATAAATTACCTTGGGCAGTATGGCCATTTTAGTGATATTGATTCTTCCTACCCATGAGCATGGAATGTTCTTCCATTTGTTTGTGTCCTGTTTTATTTCGTTGAGCAGTGGTTTGTAGTTCTCCTTGAAGAGGTCCTTCATATCCCTTGTAAGTTGGATTCCTAGGTATTTTATTCTCTTTTTAGTAATTGTGAATGGGAGTTCACTCATGATTTGGCTCTCTGTTTGTCTGTTATTGGTGTATAGGAATGCTTGTGATTTTGGCACATTGATTTTGTATCCCGAGACTTTGTTGAAGTTACTTATCAGCTTAAGGAGATTTTGGGCTGAGACGATTGGGTTTTCTAAATATACAATCATGTCATCTGCAAACAGAGACAATTTGACTTCCTCTTTTCCTAATTGAATATCCTGTATTTCTTTCTCTTGCCTGATTGCCATGGCCAGAACTTCCAACACTATGTTAAATAGGAGTGGGGAGAGAAGGCATCCTTGTCTTGTGCTGGTTTTCAAAGGGAATGTTTCCAGTTTTTTCCCATTAAGTATGATATTGGCTATGGGTTTGTCACAAATAGCTCTTATTATTTTGAGATACGTTCCATCAATACCTAGTTCATTGAGAGTTTTTAGCATGAAAGGCTGTTGAATTGTGTCAAAGGTCTTTACTGCATCTATTGAGATAATCATGTGGTTTTTGTTGTTCATTCTGTTTATGTGATAGATTACGTTTATTGATTTGCATATGTTGAACCAGCCTTGCATCCCAGGGATGAAGCCAACTTGATCATGCTGGATAAGCTTTTTGATGAGCTGCTGGATTCGGTTTGCCAGTATTTTATTGGGGATTTTTACATCAATGTTCATCAGGGATATTGGCCTAAAATTCTTTTTTGTTGTGTCTCTGCCAGGCTTTGGTATCAGGATGATGCTGGCCTCATAAAATGAATTAGGGAGGATTCCCTCTTTTTCTATTGATTGGAATAGTTTCAGAAGGAATGGTACCAGCTCCTCCTTGTACCTCTGGTAGAATTTGGCTGTGAATCCATCTGGTCATGGACTTATTTTGGTTGGCAGGCTATTAATTATCGCCTCAATTTCAGAACCTGTTATCGGTCTATTCAGAGATTCAACTTCTTCCTGGTTTAGTCTTGGGAAGGTGTATGTGTCCAGGAATTTATCCATTTCTTCTAGATTTTCTAGTTCATTTGCGTAGAGGTGTTTATAGTATTCTCTGATGGTAGTTTGTATTTCTATGGGATTGTTGGTGATGTCCCCTTTATCATTTTTTATTACATCTATTTGATTCTTCTCTCTTTTCTTATTAGTCTTGCTAGTGGTCTATTTTGTTGATCTTTTCAAAAAACCAGCTTCTGGATTCACTGATGTTTTGAAGGGTTTTTTATGTCTCTATCTCCTTCAGTTCTGCTCTGATCTTGGTTATTTCTTGTCTTCTGCTAGCTTTTGAATTTGTTTGCTCTTGCTTCTCTAGTTCTTTTAATTGTGATGTTACGGTGTCGATTTTAGATCTTTCCTGCTTTCTCTTGCGGGCATTTAGTGCTACAAATTTCCCTCCACACACTGTTTTAAATGTGTCCCAGAGATTCTGGTATGCTGTGTCTTTGTTCTCATATTGCTTTCAAAGAACATATTTATTTCTGCCTTCATTTCTTTATTTACCCAGTAGTCATTCAGGAGCAGGTTGTTCAGTTTCCATGTAGGTGGTTGGTTTTGAGTGAGTTTTTTAATCCTGAGTTCTAGTTTGATTGCACTGTGGTCTGAGAGACAGTTTGCTGTGATTTCTGTTCTTTTATATTTGCTGAGGAGTGTTTTACTTCCAACTATGTGGTCAATTTTAGAATAAGTGTGATGTGGTGCTGAGAAGAATGTATAGTCTGTTGATTTGGGGTGGAGAGTTCTGTAGATGACTATTAGGTCCACTTGGTGCAGAGCTGAGTTCAAGTCCTGGATATCCTTGTTAATTTTCTGTCTTGTTGATCTAATATCGACAGTGGGGTGTTAAAGTCTCCCATTATTATTGTGTGGGAGAATAAGTCTCTTTGTAGGTCTCTAAGGGCTTGCTTTATGAATCTGGGTGCTCCTATATTGGGTGCATATATATTTAGGACAGTTAGCTCTTCTTGAATTGATCCCTTTACCATTATGTAATGGCCTTCTTTGTCTCTTTTGATCTTTGTTGGTTTAAAGTCTGTTTTATCAGAGACCAGGATTGCAACCCCTGCTTTTTTTGCTTTCCATCTGCTTGATAGATCTTCCTCCATCCCTTTATTTTGAGCCTATGTCATCTTTGCATGTGAGATGGGTCTCCTGAATACAGCACACCAATGGGTTCTGACTCTTTATCCAATTTGCCAGTCTGTGTCTTTTAATTGGGGCATTTAGCCCATTAACATTTAAGGTTAATATTGTTACGTGTGAATTTGATCCTGTCATTATGATCCTAGCTGGTTATTTTGCCTGTTAATTGATGCAGTTTCTTCATAGTGTCGATGATCTTTACAATTTGGCATATTTTTGCAGTGGCTGGTACTGGTTGTTCCTTTCCATGTTTAATGCTTCCTTCAGGAGTTCTTGTAAGGCAGGCCTGGTGGTGACAAAAACTCTCAGCATTTGCTTGTCTGTAAAGGATTTTATTTCTCCTTCACTTATGAAGCTTAGTTTGGCTGGATATAAAATTCTGGTTGAAAATTATTTTCCATGAGAATGTTGAATATTGGCCCCCACTCTCTTCTGGCTTGTAAAGTTTCTGCCAAGAGATCCACTGTTAGTCTGATGGGCTTCCCTTTGTGAGTAACCCAACCTTTCTCTCTGGCTGCCCTTAATATTTTTTCCTTCATTTCAACCTTGGTGAATCTGACAATTATGTGTCTTGGGGTTGCTCTTCTGGAGGAGTATCTTTGTGGTGTTCTCTGTATTTCCTGAATTTGAATGTTGGCCTGCCTTGCTAGGTTGGGGAGGTTCTCCTGGATTATATACTGAAGAGTGTTATCTAACTTGGTTCCATTCTCCCCATCACTTTCAGATCCACCAATCAAATGTAGATTTGGTCTTTTCACATAGTCCATATTTCTTGCACACTTTGTTTCTTTTCACTCTTTTTTCTCTAATCTTGTCTTCTCACTTTATTAATTTGATCTTCAATCACTGATATCCTTTCTTCCACTTGATTGAATAAGCTATTGAAGCTTATGTATGTTTCATGAAGTTCTCATACTGTGGTTTTCAGCTCCATCAGGTCATTTAAGCTCTTCTCTACACTGTTTATTCTAGTTAGCCATTCATCTAACCTTTTATCAAGGTTTTTAGCTTCCTTGCGATGGGTTAGAACATGCTTCTTTAGCTCGGTGAAGTTTGTTATTACTAACCTTCTGAAGCTTAGTTATGTCAACTCGTCAAACTCATTCTCCATCCAGTTTTGTTCCTTGCTGCCGAGGAGTTGGGTTCCTTTGGAGGAGAAGAGGCTTTCTGGTTTTTGGAACTTTCAGCCTTTCTGCTCTGGTTTCTCCCCATCTTTGTGGTTTTATCTACTTTTGGTCTTCGATGTTGGTAACCTATGGATGGTTTTGGTGTGGATGTCCTTTTTGTTAATGTTGATGCTATTCTTTTCTGTTTTTTAGTTTTCCTTCTGACAGGCCCCTCAGCTGCAGGTCTGTTGGAGTTTGCTGCAGGTCCACTGCAGACCCTGTTAGCCTTGGGTATCACCAGCGGAGGCTGCAGAACAGCAAATATTGCTGCCTGATCCTACCTCTGGAAGCTTCGTCCCAAAGGGGCACCTGCCTGTATGAGGTGTCTGTCAGCACCTACTGGGCGGTGTCTCCCAGTCAGGCTACATGGAAGGCAGGGACCCACTTGAGGAGGCAGTCTGTCCATTATCAGAGCTTGAACGCCATGCTGGGAGAGCCACTTCTCTCTTCAGAGCTGTCAGGCAGGATGTTTAAGTCTGCAGAAGCTGTCTACTGCCTTTTGTTCAGCTATGCCCTGCCCCCAGAGGTGGAATCTATAGAGGCAGTAAGCCTTGCTGAGCTGCAGTGGGATCCACCCAGTTCAAGCTTCCCTGCCGCTTTGTTTACACTGTGAGCATATAACTGTCTACTCAAGCCTCAGCAATGGTGGATGCTCCACCCCCTGCCAAGCTCCAGAGTCCCAGGTTGATCTCAGACCGCTGCATTAGCAGCAAGCAAGGCTCCGTGAGCATGGGACCTGCCAAGCCAGGCACGGGAGGGAATCTCCTGGTCTGCCAGTTGCTAAGACCATGGGAAAAGCACAGTATTTGGGAAGGAGTGTACCATTCCTCCAGTACAGTTACTCACAGCTTCCCCTGGCTAGGAAAGGGAAATCCCCCAACCCCTTGCACTTCCCAGGTGAGGTGACAACCCACCCTGCTTCAGCTCACCCTCCATGGGCTGCACCCACTGTCCAGACAGTCCCAATGAGATGAACCAGGTACCTCAGTTGGAAATGCAGAAATCACCCATCTTCTGTGTCGATCTCACTGGGAGCTGTAGACCGGAGCGGTTCTGATTTGGCCGTCTTGGAAGCCAGGGCAATATTAATACTCTTTACAGTATTTAAACTTCACTGTATTTAAACTTTGTATTTGTATCTTTACTGTATTTAAACTTTAGTGATAATATGTATAAAGTGTTAGAACCTGTATGATTTATAATGGATGGGAGAAAATAGGGTATCATTAAGATTCTTGGAGCACTGAGTAATACTGTTCACTGCTGTGGAGGCCAGAAGGTAACAGAAGAATATAAATTTCTTAAGACTACAGCCATATCTTATTTTGCATCATATCCTCACTGCTAGGTAGAGGACATCGAAAGTATGACACTCAAAAAAATAGATAAATGAATGAGTGAATGAGTAAATAAATGAATCAGTCAATTCATCATCAATGAGAAATGAATAAATCTGGTGTCAGATCTCCTTTACTCTGTAACTCAGCACTGCCAACTTTTAAAAAGCAATTCCTGGATTGCTCAAAAAATGTAAAATTTCAGGATAATACATGTATAAAAATAGAGCATTATGATCTGAATTTTAACAACTGAGCAAATCTTCTATCCAATGCATAGAAAGACTGGACAAACAAAAGATCAGTTCTACTAAATATTGTTGATATCGGAAAGAGTGAGACAATGCAAGCCAAATAGGGACAGGAAAATATATACGTTAGTGAGTATGGTGCGCTAATTGAAGGGAGAGCAGGCTTTAAAGCAATGCTCGGTTATCTCATCAATAAAGCAGTGATAATTCCGGTTGTTTTCATTATTAACAAATATATTAAATTTTCCTTGTTTTTTTTTTAACAATTTCTAATTCCTTTTCCAACCAAAAAAGTTCTTGGTTTTCTTTACCTAAGTCAGGAAGGTGAGTTGAATGAATATGTGAATAAATGTGCTTATCAAATTTTCTTTCAAAATAATTTCTAAAAGCTGAACTTCTAAATTTTAATTGACTTCCATTTAATATTTCTATCAATTACAGAAAGACAGCTTTTCACATCACTATCATAGCAGATTCTTAGCACTTGTCAGACTATTTTAGAGGAAAAAACTCACATCCTTTTCATTTTCTTTATTCAGCACATAGCACAGGATAAATGTTCTGTACAAATGGATAAATATTCTATACTTTTGATGAAAAATAAAATACCTAAAATACTTAAGATTATTTTTCCAAAGAATTAAATATAGAAAATTTTTGTTGAAGGTATTTAGTTCTACTATGAAAAATGTTTCTTGGCTCTCAAATTCAACTGAAATGTCATTACTAATTTGAAATGCTTACAAACTACATGATATGAAAATGAGTATTAACTAGAATTCCTACTAAGAAGCAACAGGATTATTATAGGCAAATTGTCCATATTGAAAGTAAACTACCATTATTATTGATCTAAATATGAGAAATTTTATTTGTGATATTCCACACAATAAATATTGGGAGATTCATTTCCAAGATAGAGAATTAGCTGTAAAAGAGAATATTTTCATTAAAAAGTATATGATTGATTGAGGTGAACTGTTGTTAGTTGTGGAAGGTGTTACCACAGTAGTCTAATTTTACCTAAGCCACTTGATTTTATTTATTTTCTCTTTAAAATACCAGTATAAAATACAAGTTGAAGTCCTAGATATCTAAACTTGATGATTTCTAGCCACTATCGGCAGAAAAAAAAGTATTTCCACATTTCAGATTCTCCTCATCTCACTCCATCAGTGAATGAGTATCTATCTATCTATCTATACACACGCACACACACACACACACAAATATATGGGCAAGTAGGAAATGTTACACATATGGTTTGGCTCTGTGTCCCCACCCAAATCTCATCTTGAATTGTACTCCCATAATTCTCATATGTTGTGGGAGGTGCCTGGTGGGAGATAAGTGAATCATGGGGGCGGATTCCCCCATACTGTTCTCATAGTAGTGAGTAAGTCTCATGAGATCTGATGGTTTGATAAAGGGAAACCTGTTTCGCTTGGCTCTCATTCTCTCTCTTGCTGCCACCATGTGAGACGTGACTTTCACCTTCCACCATGATTGTAAAGCCTCCCCAGCCACGTGGAACTGTAAGTCCAATAAACCTATTTCTTTTGTAAATTGCCCAGTCTCAGATATGTCTTTATAAGCAGCATGAAAACTAACTAATACAACATGCATGGCCACAATACACATGCTTCAAGCACTTTCAGAACACCATGGGTCTTTCTCATTCAAATTATACAAAATCAGCCTAATATGGACATAACTAGTAAATGACATCAGAATCATTAGCATTCTTTACTACTTATTTTTCCCCTTGAATACATGGATATTTGTACTCCAAAACAGAGTAAGTCTAGAGTTTTCAGTTTTGCTTAATATTCTGATTTTACCTCCTAAATACAGGCTTTCTGTCCTGCTCCCTCAGCACCTCCACATCATGGTGAACAAAGAAGATGCCATGTGGTGTCATGAAACAAAAAGCTTTGGATTGAGGTACAAAGCAATTAGATTAGCATCTGTTCATTCACCTGATGTTCTTGTACCTTTAGGACCAGTAGGCTTCAGCTTCCTCATCTATAAAATAAAGTAGGATGAGATGATTGAGTAAGCCACATGCTATCCATGTTTTGTTACATCCCATTACTAATGTGTTCATCATTTTCTTTTCTGTAACTTGGACTCATTTTCAAGAGTAATTTCTCCAAAAATTGAAGTTTTCATGAGGAGTTTAATAATGATCTATTTATTATATTTTGCATTTACCCCTAATTATAAGAGTTCTTCTGAAGTGTTTGACTTAGAAACAGAGAAGTTAAACTTAAATTGTATCTGCACGTAAGTGCTGTCTGTCCAAGAATACTGTATGGAAGTATGTGTTTCTTTTTACAAATAGTTAAAATAATTTCAGATTATTTTAACTTAATAATATTCTAAATATTGCTAATTTTTCTAAGGGGATTTTTTTAAATTATTAAATATTTTATTTCATTAAAACAATTTTAAATGATAGTTATCAAATGGCTACACGCCTATATTCATATTAATGCATTTTGACATATTTGTTTTATCCTTAGTACTTTAATATTTTTGAGTTAAAATCATATTCTTTGACTTCCAAGATCAGAACCTGAATATATTTATGATTTTAAAAAAATTTTTGATATATACTTCCAGACTCTGGAAATGTGCAAGATAAGCCTCCATTGTCCCTGTGTAGAAATAAAATCTTACCTTCTCCAAAATAAGATAGTGATAGAGATTTGTACAATTCAGAATTCAAGCATCTTGCCAGATATGAACACTTCCCTATTTATAATTCATCAGTCACACCATGATTTCATCAATTGCAAAGAACTTTTTATGAATTTTAGAAGAATTTACTGTGAAAAAGATATATAAAGCTTTCTTCAGACACATACAACATTGCAATTTGAAGAAAATTATTATTTTCTTCACCTCACTGCCCAAAAATATTTTCACCCCATGTAGGGCTGCAACTTTCACCTCTTGTCATAGGTGAAAAATTGCATCAAAATCCGCATCATGAGAAGTGAAACACTAGTGCTAACACTTTAGCCGTTGCCTAGCAGAAAGCAAAACCTGGAAAAATAGAATGCAGGAATATAGGGAGCACAGGAAAATATGTAGGCTCAGTGAACAAAGATAGTAGGGAAACTAGAGGTTATCAGGTACTGAATAGGACTTGGGGAACAAATGGAAAGGGGTTGCTTATAAAAATCTCCCTAAGATGCTTATGGAAAACCAAAACAGGGCTTAGTTTAAACAGTCAGGTGTTCTAAATTAATAATTATACATTGTAGTAGAATAAAATAAGATTTCTATAAAAATAAAAGAGCAAGTATTACATTCCTCATTAAGTAGTATTTATAGAAGCATTCCTTATAACAATCTACCCAGCTCCTACTGAGTATAGACATTGTACACACAAACATTAATTAGGTGGTGTTTCTGTTCTCAAGGGCATGTAAGCTGATAATTAAAATACAAAATAATAGTAGTCAAGTAGACCTGTGTAAAGACTGCTGTGGAATCTCAGCAGAAGCATCTACCTCTACCCAGTGGAATTTGGAAAGAGAAGAGGTTATGTTTGAGATGAATCTTGAAGAATAATTAAGAGATCACTCAGAGAAAGGGGAAAGCAGTGTGAATTGGAACCAGAGCTGGAAAGGGAGAATCTTGTAACAATTCGAAATATTTCAAAGAGGGTAGAGGCTTTGAAATCAGATAGATCTAAGTTCAAAGCCTGGCTTTAACACTTAACAGCTATGAGAATTTAAGAAAACTGCTTAATCTCACTGAACTTTGTTTTTTCTTCATCAGTAAAATAATATATAAAAATAGCATTAATTGCTGTTACCTCATGGGCTTCTTTATATAAAAAGTGCATATAAAGTCTTGACTCTGTGTTCAATATAATTTAACTGTATTATGAGTTATCACAAATCCCAGATGAGAGACAATGATAGTCTGAGCTAGGAAAATGAGGAAAAGAGAAACAATTTGAAAGAGAAATTATAAGCTCAGCAAGAAGGGAGAGATCAAGGTTGATCCAAAGTTTCTAGTTTAAGCAGCAGGGTAAGAACTGGTGCTATTAACTGAGCGAAGGAGATCAGAGGGATGAGCAGGATTCAGAGGGCATGTTGCATGTGAGGTGCTGCCATGCCATAAGTGGGATTCCAGAGAGAGGTAAAGACCAGAAATGCAGAACTGGGAACTGTTGGCATGATCAAGGCACTGGCCAGATGAGATCTTACAAGGAAACTGCAGAACAGAAAGTGAAAATCCAAAGGACTCAATCAAAGCTTATGAAAGAATATAATAGATTAATGACTCCTCAATTCTCACCATAAACTCTTCATGATATTTATAGTTATAAAGATCATTTATGACATTTTACCCTGTAAAAGGTATTGAGCTAAGTGTTGATACAGCATTCATTCATTCAACAAGTAGTTATTGAGCATCTGCTGTACAACAACATGGTTATCAGAGATGGGGATTCACCAACAAGCCAAGCAAAACACATGTTTGCCCTCTTGGAGCTTAAATTGCCTTTATGTAACAAAAAGGGTAGTCAACTAAAGAAAATCACATCAATTATGATAAGTGCTGTAAAGAATGAAAATAAAATAAAACAGTAGAGAGTGGCAGGTGTGAGAACTCACCAGAGAAAGAAGTTAGGGGGCCCTCTCTATGTAGTTCATATCCTCCTCTCCTCTTGACAGCCCTGATCAAGAATGAGGAATCTGATGCTTTGAGAAGTTAAATAATGTGTGTGTGTGTGTGTGTGTGTGTGTGTGTGTGTGTGTGTGTGTACTTAACATGAGCACTACTCTCTTAACAGATTTTTTATGTGTACAATACAGTATTGTTAACTATAGGTACGATGTTGTATGGTAGTTCTTTGGAAATTATTCTTTTTGCATAATTGAAATTTTATACCTATTGATTAGCTACTCCCCATTTCCTTCTCCCCACAGCCTTTGGAAGCCACTCTGCTATTCTTTGCTTCTACAAGTTTGACTATTTTAGATACAGCATATAAGTAGAATCATGCAGTATTTCTTCTTCTTCTGTAACTGGTTTATTTCACTTAGCATAATGTCCTCAAGATTCACCCTTGTTGTCAAATATTATAGGACTTATTCTTCTTGTTTTTGAGACAGAGACTCACTCTGTCACCCAGGCTGGAGTGAAGTGGTGAAGTCTCTGCTCACTGCAGCCTCAACCTCACTGGCTCAAGCGATCCTCCCACCCACATCAGCCTCCCAGGTTGCTGGGACTACAGGCAGGCACCACCGTGCCCAGCTAATTTTTGTACTCTTTGTAGAGATGGGGTTTCACCATTTTGCCCAGGCTGGTCTCAAATGCCTGAGCTCAAGTGAACCACCCACCTCGGCCTCCCAAAGTGCTGGGATTACAGGCATGAGCCACCATGCCCAGCCACTTTCTTTTTTATTAAGGATGAATAATATTCCATGGTATGTGTACACCACATTTCCTTTATCCATTTATCCACATAGACATTTAGGTTGTTTCTACATCTTAGCTCTTGTAAATAGTGCTGCAAAAATGTGGGAATGCTAATATCTCTTTGAGATCCTGATTTCAATTCTTTTGGATAAATGTCCAGAAGTAGGATTGCTGGATCATATGATAGTTCTGTTTTTAATTTTTAAGGAACTTCCATACTCTTTTCCATAGCAGTAGGACCAACAGTATACACGTACAAGCGTTCCCACCAACAGTAAACATGTATAAGCATTCCCACCAACAGTATACACACACAAGGGTTCCAATTTATTCACATCCCCAACAACACTTGTCTTGTTCATGTATATATTAGCCATCCTAACATGTGTGAGGTGATTTTATTGCGGCCTTGATTTGTATTTCCTTGATGATTAGTAACACTGAGCATCTTTCCATATACGTGTTGTTCATTTGCATGTTTTCTTCAGAGTATCATACTGGAATAAAGACAGACATCTAGAACAATGGAACAGAATACAGAGCCTAGAAAGAAATCAATGTATATATGGTCAACTGATCTTTGACAAAGGTGTCAAGGACACACAATGGAGAAAGAATGATCCCTTCAACAAATGGTGAATATCCACATGCAAAATAATGAAATTGGATTCTAATATTATACCATACACAAAAATCAACTCAAAATGGATTAAAGACTTAAACAGAAGACTTAAAACTATAAAAACCTAAGAAGAAAACATAAGGGAAAAGCTTCTTGACATTGGTCCTGACAATTATTTTATGGATATGACACCAAAAGCACAGGCAGCAAAAGCCAAAATAGATAAGATCTTATCAGGAAACTGTGCACAATAGAAAGTGGAAACTCAAAGGATCCAATTATGTTCTCTTAGGAGAGAACATAACATATTAATGACTCTTAAATTCCCATTGTAAGCTCCTAATAATATTTATAATTCAACTAAAAAAACTACAAATCTCTGCAAAGCAAAGAAAATAATCAACAGAGTGAAAAGATAACCAAGAGAATGAGAGAAAATATTTACAAACCATATATCTCATAAGGGATTGAATATATATATATATATATATCCTACAACTCAATATCATATATAGATATATATAGATATATATACTACAACTCAACAGCAAAAAAAAACTAATAGCCTGATTTGGAAATGAACTAAGGACTTGAATAAATAGCTTCTTTAATGACTCTCAGCTAGAACTACAGTTTTCATAATTCCAATCCCTTATATTAAGTACTGCCTTCCACAAACACACTAAATGGAAAATAAATGTATAATGATCTAATATAAATAACTGTGTTCAAATTTAAAATGCCATTACCTATACAAACTAATTTAATATGGATGTTTGTTATTACACCTCTCTCTAGTTACTGCTGCTAATAAACTTATACAAATTAGTTCAAAACATCATTGATCCTTAGGTCTCAGAAGATTTACCTGGGAACTGATGTGATGATGCCCAAGTTCCAGTACTAAAATGGAACACTTTCTCTTTAATTAGCAAATAGGTTGCTTAAGCCAGGAAGTGAAAAGCACATATTGGGTAGTGAGTTATATATTTATTAAAGGGAGAAGAGGCAAAGGTAAAGGAGCCAAACTACCCGCTGTCAAGAGGTTGGAGGCCATGGTCCAAACCATGCAGCATCCCAGCATGTCACTTTTGTCTTGGATAATAAGTAAGCAGAGGCGATCCAGGGTCAGGGCTGTGAACAGTCAGTACCAACTGGCTTCTTCACCTTCAGTTTGAGGATGAACGGATGTGAGCAAATAGCAAGAAATGCCATTAGAAACACCAAAAGTGAAAGAAAAAAAATACTGAAAGGATCTGGGATGTATGGCCAAAGAATTTAGAGAAAATAAAGTAGAAAATCATGAGCTCATTTTATTTAATTTTAACAAGCAGCATCTTACTCATCTGATGTCATTTTTATCTGCCAGCCACAGAGGCAGCAGCATTTGCCAATTTCTGAAGACACTACCCAGTATCTGGCACCTATCACTGTTGCCTTGTCCTATGATCTTGCTTAAAATGAAGAACTAGCCACTTCGGGCTTACATAATTTATCTAAGTATAAACAAATATGTTTATAAAAAGACTGGCCCAGGGTCATTTTCAAATTTTAACGGTTTAAGGACAAAGTGCCTCCCCAAATCAATGAAGTCTTCATAGTTCATGAAGAATATTGGTATACATTATTTAACTTGAGCCTCAAAACAGTCCTAGTAGGAAGGCATTTTTATCCCTGATGTATAGAGGAGGAGAGTAATGAAACCTAATGAGTAGGACCTTTGATTTATATGGACCAGTGGCTGAGTGGCAAGATTCAAGCACACAAACAAAAATCTGTTAACAGGGTGAAAACAGAACCTGCCCTGCAGGAGTGCTGCCTCAATCCAGGAAGCTGATGGACATGCATCCCCAGACCACATTACCTGGTAGATAATTGTCATCCTAAAAAGATGGTTATTAAAAAAGAGCACATTTTAGAAAGTAATGGCTTGTAAGAACCAAAATGGATGAAAACAATCGTTAGGATACAAGAGACGTATTGAAATATGCAGTAAAGTAGGCAGAAAGGAGTATCAGCCTTAGATGTCAAACAGTATTCACGGATCCAGTGTGTCTCAATTTATTAAGCTCAAATTTATTCATTGCTTCCTTAGCATTTCATTAAATACTTAATAGGTATGATGTATTGGGCTAGTTGCAGGCAATATGCAGTAGGCAAATAAAATATGGTCCAAACCCTCAATGTGCTTAGACATTAGAAAAGAGAGGAGATAAATGAACAAATAAGCACAATGCAGAGTGTTGTGATGGTAAATAAGCAACGTTTTTAATGATAAACATCCTTCATTAGAGAACTTTCATTCTTAATGAGGAAAGGAAACTTTTCAATACAAGAAAGGAATATGCCAGATCTAGAAACATACTTAGTTTGAAATTTATACTTTAAAAGGAATCGTGTAAAGAAAGAGGTGGGAAAATCTACTTGGCAATTTGACTGCTTGACAGGATTACAGCTCATCTTGCTGCTTCTAATTAATAATGCATTTTGCTATATTATTAGACACTTAGACGTGTTTCCCTGGCAGCACTTGTAACTGAGTTCTCACAGGCCTCTTATGGTGAGAAAAGAATAAAAGATAGCTAAGGTAAATATAGTCTGTTTTACGCTGTAATGCTGTCTGATAGCACCCCAGCCCCTTGGTGATTCATATGCAAGTTACATCCCAGGCAATTCAATCTAAAATTGGAGTGCATGTGCTAGCAGTTTTTATGTCTCAGTTTGGCAGTTTCTATCTAGAGGTGCCACAAATTAATGTTATTATCAGCTTAAAAGTTTGGTGAAAAGTGTTATACATTCTTATTCTTTGAGAGGTGAGAGAGAGAAAATAAGATTCCGAGGTTTCATGTACAGGAAAAAACTTGGAAGCTACTAGGTACCAGGCACGGTGAATAGTCATTTTGCTTTTCTTATCTCATTTAAGTTTCACAATAAATATGTAAAGAAGTTATTATTAAGTACATGTTTTTAATCTTGAAAAAACTGGATTCAGAGAGATTAAAAACTTGTTCAAACTCAAAGAACTAAGAAACCATGCTGAGACTAAAACTAAACTTTCTGACTCCAAAAGTCACCCTTTCCCATAAATCAAATGAGATTTTTGCTTTAATTGCACCTGTTTTTTTCAATCACATGCACAGAGGGTAGCCTCTGACATTGAGGGGATACTTGCATGACTAATACTGATTTTCTTGATAAATCTTTAAATAGCTATTTTCAACATTCAAATGATATCATGAAGATGGTTGCAGTCATCATCTTAAGGATATGCAAGTTAGAAAATTCTTTCTATGCAATATTCAAGCAGCATTGATATGTACATTCCAAGAAAAAAATCATAAAGGCTTAATTTTAAAAGAGATTACTGTCATCACCGAAAGGCAGGGAAACTGTTCAGGTAACACTGAAATGAATCATCATTCAAATAACAAGACGACATTCAGAAATCATCAGAGCATCTCTTGCTTGCTAGCATCTCTTGTCCAGAGTAGTCTCTTGCCCACTGAAACATCATCAATCATCTATGTTTCCCCGGCCTAGAGCTCCTACCTGAACTCCAGACCTAAACTGTGCAATACTACCACATATCAGAACCACCATTTATTGTGCACTATTTTTTTGCCAGTTATTGTGCTGAGATATGCAATATGTTACCATCACTCATCCTCAATAACTCTTTAGGGTAGGTAACCTGAATCTCATTTTTCTGTAATGTTTTCTTTCCTGAATGTAACTGTTACTCCCTGAAGTTACAAATCTAAGAAGTGATGGAGCCAGTCAGCAATTCAAGCCCAGGTCTTTCTGATCCTAAGGCTAATTCCTGTTACTCCAGTCATCACCGCCTCTCAGTATAAGCCCTGATTCCCACTTGTGGTCCTGATGTTCCTTTAATGTTTTTCATGTCTAGAGCTGAGTATACTTTTTTCCCTCACTTGACATCTCTGCTTTCTTTCCAGCCTATATTCTTTATCAGTATGAATGGCATCACTTCTCAACTGTAATATAATTGGATGCTCACTTGTCTGTCTCTTACACTAAACTATCAATTACCTGTGTGTGCCCAGAACCTATCACAGAGCCTGAAAAATAGTGTAAAACTCACTTAATGTATAAGTATTTGCTAAATAAATGATGTCACCCAGCTACCTTAGTCAGAACCCTAGAAGTCACCTGAGATTCCCTCCTGTCCTTCGGCCCCCACTACCAGTTAGTAACCAAGTCCAGTCTGTTCTATTCTAAATGCCTCATGAAGCTGTCCTCATTCTTGCCTGGATTTAGTTACCTTCTGCAAGATGGAAACTCCTTGTCTCCAAGGTAACTCACGTCCATAACATTGCTTACCAAATATGATTAGAGCTAAAACCTCTTTAGGAACTCCAATGTCTCTAGCATGATGAATATGTCTCTCCAAATGTCTTAGTTTTGTTTACCAGTCTAATCTCATTATTTGTTCACTCTCTAATGTTCCTCCCTCTCTCCATCCCTGTCTCTCTCACTCAGACACATTTACAAGGCCTTTAAATTCACATGGCCTCTTTTCACTGTGCAGTTTACACTGCCCTTTTTCAATTTATTCACTTCAGAAATTACTAATTACAAGACCAGTCAACAGTTAAGCATTTATCATCCCTTTAAAGTCACAGTCTTCCAGTATTTGTACCTCCACAGAGAACTTCTAATCATTAATATATGTGTAACTAATTTCATACATTCCAAATATGGAAACTTCTGGATTGGACAAATTATCACCTAGTATTTTATCTGTTTTTATTTTTGTAAT
The DNA here is from genome assembly GCF_028858775.2 of Pan troglodytes. Lineage (NCBI taxonomy): Eukaryota > Metazoa > Chordata > Mammalia > Primates > Hominidae > Pan > Pan troglodytes. Next base: position 56,493,867 of record NC_072398.2, on the reverse strand, counting down.
TCAGATAATCTGATTCTTATGACTAGGAAGCATTTGTAGGAAAAAAGTGTATGTGATATTAATCAAGTTTTTTTTTTTTTTTGCATTTCTATTTTGTCTGGAGCAAACAGTAGCTCAAGTGAGCACTTAAAAATGGCCCAGAAAAAAAATGATCGAAGTCTTGGCTTTTGAGTTCCAAAATAAAGTCTTAAAATTTACAGAACTGATAAAGGTCTTAAAAGCCTTTTATTTGCAAGTGAAAAGTTCTCTACTTTAAAATGGTTGTCTTAAAAAAACACGCATAAAATTTTTGTCATTAGAAAAATTAATTTTAAAAAGATCTCTAATAATAAGGAGATATATTACTACAAAGTAGTCTTTACTAAATTTTTTTAAACATTTTGTCTTTTGCAAAGTAAATTTTAAGTTTTTTTCCTCTAGGTCATAGTTATTCATTTATCTTTCTAGTTTTTCTACTTTATTTTGCCAATAGAACTTTAGAAAACAATTCATCAGAAAAATCTGCTTTGCTTTGATAGAGATCCTAGCACTCTTTAAAAAACTGTTTCTATAAATACACCTGCCTCTTCCAACTCTGTACTATTCCTTGTTAGATTTCCCCTAACTGAAATTTCTCCTCCTCTCTCTTTGCTTAAATAAATTCTGTTCCTCCCCAAATATCCATCTCAAATCCCATCATATTTTCCCAAAGTCCTCCTTGATCACTCTGAGTTAGGAAACTACCTGTCTTTCATCTCTGAATGCATGGAGCAAGCATTATCAATGCAGTTCATGGGCCATGAATCTCATACTGTTTTGTCATAATTCTTCCTTCTTGAACTACTTTATAATATTTTTATTATCACATTCTTTTCAAGAATAGTACCCTTAATTCTTCAAATAGATTCTAAATTTTTGGAGAGAACTGACTGTGTTATTTATCTTTATATTCACCAGAGACCACATCAATGGTTTGCCAGGAGTAAGTGCTATAAGCACATTTGATACAGTATTGTATCCTTTAGTGATGACAACAATATGGTAATAATTATATCACTTATTAAGCATTTACTATGTACCAAGCACTGTGCAAATCACTTCATGTGGATTATCACATTTCATTCTCTTAACAAACCAATAAATTCTGTTCTATTACTACCTTTAATGTATAGCTGATAAAACTAAGACTTTAGAGGTGTTAAGTACTTTATTCCAGGCCACACAGCTACAAGTGGAAAACCCAGAACTTAGTTTGGTCCTCCATACTAAATTTTTACTTGTAGGAATCTAGTACATCCTCAGGTAGACAAATTTTATTATCTGTTTCTTGATGTCATTGTTTTAGGAAAAGCATTCCTTACCAATAACAAATCTACATTCAAGTAACTATGTCACCCAAGAGCAAAGAGAAGGCTTTCTGATGTAGGTTTCATAAAGTAAAAAAATGGATGATGTTGAAGTTGGCTCACGGTTTTAATGAAGTAATATACATTTTAAGGGAAAAACTAAATCACACTAGAAGAAAATATAATGCATCAGAACTCTACAACAAATAATGATGATTTCATAAACACTAGACAAAGATTTCTGCATATCAGAGCTAGCAATGATCCTGAGAAACAACTAGGCAGTTAAAAAGTACAACATGGTATGAAAGAATTATTATCGAGTAAATCACTAAGACAGAGTAAGTGTTTCTGAAAAATCTTCCAGTAGAATCTGGAATTGGCAAAATCATCTACACGTGAATCATAAATAATACAAGGACAAAGAGATTATAAAGTACTTTAAGTACAGTACCATCTGCTCTTGATTTACTGCCTCTGAAAAACAAAGAACCCTTACAAACAAAGGGAGTATGGCATGTTTGAGGAATTGTAAATAGGATGTCTAATAAGTCATTGCTAAACTTAATGTGTACAAAAATGAATTTTTGATCTTTGCCAAAACCTATTTCTCTACAGTTTTTTTCATCTGAAGAAACATTATCTACCAGTGATTTGGGCCATGAACTTTGATATTTTCCTGAACTCTGCTCTTCCTGTCTTGCCCCATATGCAATTAATCAGTAAATCTTGTCATCTCTTCCTTTGACATACATCCTGAACCCTATCACTTTTCACAGCTTGACCGACCCCCGAGCCACTGTCTTACTGTGACTGGACCACTGCAATAGGCTCCTACCTGGCCTTCCACCTCCTACTTGCTAATCTTCCCCAACATCATGCATACTCAGGTACACACAATTCAGAGTGTTCATTTGAAAATGTGTCAGATTATATTAGCCTTCAAAATTTTCCAGTGATTTCCGTCTCACTCAAGGAAAAAAATCAAAAACCCTTACCACAGTCAACTGGGTCTATCAGCACCTCACCTCCCCTTGCAACTGCCACCTAATTAGTCTTATCTCCCACCACTCTCTCCTGCTCCAACACTACCAAAAACAACCCGTCCCCCTTCCCTCTATTCCGAACACGGGGGCTCCTTTTTCTTCCATGAACTAATCATTTTCTTTTTTTTTTATTATTATACTTTAAGTTCTAGGGTACATGTGCACAACCTGTAGGTTTGTTACATATGTATACATGTGCCATGTTGGTGTGCTACACCCATTAAATTGTCGTTTACATTAGGTATATCTCCTAATGCTATCCCTCCCCCCTCCCCCAACCCCATGACAGGTCCTAGTGTGTGATGTTCCCCACCCTGAGTCCATGTGTTCTCATTGTTCAATTCCCACCTATGAGTGAGAACATGCGGTGTTTGGTTTTCTGTCCTTGCGATAGTTTGCTCAGAATGATGGTTTCCAGCTTCATGCGTGTCCTACAAAGGACATGACCTCATCCTTTTTATGGCTGCATAGTATTCCATGGTGTATATGTGCCACATTTTCTTACTCCAGTCTGTAATTGATGGACATTTGGGTTGGTTCCATCTTTGCTATTGTGAATAGTGCCGCAATAAACATACATGTGCATGTGTCTTTATATGGGCATGATTTATAATCCTTTGGGTATATACCAAGTAATGGGATGGCTGGGTCAAATGGTATTTCTAGTTCTAGATCCTTGAGGAATTGCCACACTGTCTTCCACAATGGTTGAACTAGGTTACAGTCCCACCAACAGGGCAAAAGTGTTCCTATTTCTCCACATCCTCTCCAGTACCTGTTGTTTCCTGACTTTTTAATAATAGCCATTCTAACTGGTGTGAGATGGTATCTCATTGTGGTTTTGATTTGCATTTCTCTGATGACCAGTGATGATGAACATTTTTTCATGTGTCTATTGGCTCTATAAATGTCTTGTTTTGAGAAGTGTCTGTTCATATCCTTTGCCCACTTTTTGATGGGGTTGTTTGATTTTTTCTTGTAAATTTGTTTAAGTTCTTTGTAGATTCTGGATAGTAGCCCTTTGTCAGATGGGTAGATTGCAAAAATTTTCTCCCATTCTGTAGGTTGCCTGTTCACTCTGATGGTAGTTTCTTTTGCTCTGCAGAAGCTCTTTAGTTTAATTAGATCCCATGTGTTAATTTTGGCTTTTGTTGCCATTGCTTTTGGTGTTTTATTCATGAAGTCCTTGTCCATGTCTATGTCCTGAATGGTATTTCCTAGGTTTTCTTCTAGGGTTTTTATGGTTTTAGGTCTAACATTTAAGTCTTTAATCCATCTTGAATTAATTTTTATATAAGGTGTAAGGAAGGGATCCAGTTTCAGCTTTATACTTATGGCTAGCCCATTTTCCCAGCACCATTTATTAAATAGGGAATCCTTTCCCCATTTCTTGGTTTTGTCAGGTTTGTCAAAGATCAGTTGGTTGTAGATGTGTGGTATTATATCTGAGGGCTGTGTTCTGTTCCATTGGTCTATATATCTGTTTTGGTACCAGTACCATGCTGTTTTGTTTACTATAGCCTTGTAGTATGGTTTGAAGTCAGGTAGCATGATGCCTCTAGCTTTGTTCTTTTGGCTTAGGATTTTATTGGCACTGTGGGCTCTTTTTTGGTTCCATATGAACTTTAAAGGAGTTTTTTCCAATTATGTGAAGAAAGTCATTGCTAGCTTGATGGCAATGGCATGGAATCTATAAATTGTCTTGGGCAGTATGGCCATTTTCACGATATTGATTCTTCATACCCATGTACATGGAATGTTCTTCCATTTGTTTGTGTCCTCTTTTATTTCGTTGGCAGTGGTTTGTAGTTCTCCTTGAAGAGGTCCTTCATATCCCTTGTAAGTTGGATTCCTAGGTATTTTATTCTCTTTGAAGCAATTGTGAATGGGAGTTCACTCATGACTTGGCTCTCTGTTTGTCTGTTATTGGTGTATAGGAATGCTTGTGATTTTGGCACATTGATTTTGTATCCTGAGACTTTGCTGAAGTTGCTTATCAACTTAAGGAGATTTGGGGCTGAGACAATGGGGTTTTATAAATATACAATCATGTCATCTGCAAACAGGAACAATGTGACTTCCTCTTTTCCTAATTGAATACCCTTTATTTCTTTCTCCTGTCTGATTTTACCCTGGCCAGAACTTACAACACTATGTTGAATAGGAGTGGTGAGAGAGGGCATCCCTGTCTTGTGCCAGTTTTCAAAGGGAATGCTTCCAGTTTTTGCCCATTCAGTATTATATTGGCTGTGGGTTTGTCATAAATAGCTGTTATTATTTTGAGATACGTCCCATCAATACCTAGTTTATTGAGAGTTTTAGCATGAATGGCTGTTGAATTTTGTCAAAGGCCTTTTCTACATCTATTGAGATAATCATGTGGTTTTTGTCTTTGCTTCTGTTTGTATGCCGGATTAAGTTTATTGATTTGCATATGTTGAACCAGCCTTGCATCCCAGGAGTGAAGCCAACTTGATTGTGGTGGATAAGCTTTTTGATGTGCTGCTGGATTCAGTTTGCCAGTATTTTATTGAGGATTTTTGCATCGATGTTCATCAGGGATATTGGTCTAAAATTCTCTTTTTTTGTTGTGTCTCTGCCACACTTTGGTATCAGGAGGATGCTGGCCTCATAAAATGAGTTAGGGAGGATTCCCTCTTTTTCTATTGATTGGAATAGTTTCAGAAGGAATGGTACCACCTCCTCTGTGGGATCGGTGGTGATATCCCCTTCATCATTTTTTATTGTGTCTATTTGATTCTTCTCTCTTTTCCTCTTTATTAGTCTTGCTAGCGGTCTGTCAATTTTGTTGATCTTTTCAAAAAACCAGTTCCTGGATTCATTGATTTTTTGAAGGGTTTTTTGTGTCTCTATCTCTTTCAGTTCTGCTCTGATCTTAGTTATTTCTTGCCTTCTGCTAGCTTTTGAATGTGTTTGCTCTTGTTTCTCTAGTTCTTTTAATTGTGATGTTAGGGTATCAATTTTTTATCTTTCCTGCTTTATCTTGCGGGCATTTAGTGCTATAAATTTCCCTCTACACACTGCTTTAAATGTGTTCCAGAGATTCTGGTATGTCGTGTCTTTGTTCTCATTGGTTTCAAAGAACATCTTTATTTCTGCCTTCATTTCATTATGTACCCAGTAGTCATTCAGGAGCAGGTTGTTCAGTTTCCATGCAGTTGAGCGGTTTTGAGTGAGTTTCTTAATCCTGAGTTCTAGTTTGATTGCACTGTGGTCTGAGAGACAGTTTGTTATAATTTCTGCTCTTTTGCATTTGCTGAGGAGAGCTTTACTTCCAACTAAGTGGTCAATTTTGGAATAAGTGTGATGTGGTGCTGAGAAGAATGTATATTCTGTTGATTTGGGGTAGCAAGTTCTGTAGATGTCTATTAGGTCCACTTGGTGCAGAGCTGAGTTCAATTCCCGGATATCCTTGTTAACTTGGTCTTGTTGATCTGTCTAATGTTGACAGTGGAGTGTTAAAGTCTCCCATTATTACTGTGTGGGAGTCTAAGTCTCTTTGTAGGTCTCTAAGGGCTTGCTTTATGAATCTGGGTGCTCCTCTATTGGGTGCATATATATTTAGGGTAGTTAACTCTTCTTCTTGAATTGATCCTTTTACCATTATGTAATGGCCTTCTTTGTCTCTTCTGATCTTTGTTGGTTTAAAATCTGTTTTATCAGAGACTAGGATTACAACCTCTGCTTTTTTTGTTTTCCATTTTCTTGGTAGATCTTCTTCCATCCCTTTATTTTGAGCCTATGTGTGTCTCTGCATGTGAGATGGGTTTCCTGAATACAGCACACTGATGGGTCTTGACTCTTTATCCAATTTGCCAGTCTGTGTCTCTTAATTGGAGCATTTAGCCCATTTACATTTAAGGTTAATATTGTTATGTGTGACTTTGATCCTGTCATTATGATGTTAGCTGGTTATTTTGCTCGTTAGTTGATGCACTTTCTTTCTAGCATCAATGGTCTTTACAATTTGGCATGTTTTTGCAGTGGCTTGTACTGGTTGTTCCTTTCCATGTTTAGTGCTTCCTTCAGGAGCTCTTGTAAGGCAGGCCTGGTGGTGACAAAATCTCTCAGCATTTGCTTGTCTGTAAAGGATTTCATTTCTCCTTCACTTATGAAGCTTAGTTTGGCTGGATATGAAATTCTGAGTTGAAAATTCTTTTCTTTAAGAATGTTGAGTATTGGACCTCACTCTCTTCTGGCTTGTAGAGTTTCTGCTGAGAGATCTGCTGTTAGTCTGATGGCATTCTCTTCATGGTAACCCAATATTTCTCTCTGGCTGCCCTTAACATTTTTTCCTTCATTTCAACTTTGGTGAATCTGACAATGATGTGTCTTGAAGTTGCTCTTCTCGAGGAGTATCTTTTTGTCATTATCTGTATTTCCTGAATTTGAATGCTGGCCTGCCTTGCTAGGTTCGGGAAGTTCTCCTGGATAATATCCTGAAGACCATTTTCCAACTTAGTTCCATTCTCCCCATCACTTTCAGGTACCCCAATTAGACGTAGATTTTGTCTGTTCACATTGTCCCATATTTCTTGGAGGCTTTGTTTGTTTCTTTTTACTCTTTTTTCTCTAAACTTCTCTTCTCACTTCATTTCATTGATTTGATCTTCAATCACTGATACCCTTTCTTCCATGTGATCAAATCGGCTACTGAAGCTTGTGCATGCATCACATAGTTCTTGTGCCGTGGTTTTCAGCTCCATCAGATCATTTAAGGACTTCTCTACACTGTTTATTCTAGTTAGCCATTTGTCTAATCTTTTTTCAAGGTTTTTAGCTTCTTTGTGATGGGTTTGAACATCCTCCTTTAGCTTAGAGAAGTTTGTTATTACCGATCGTCTGAAGCCTTCTTGTCTCAACTCATCAAAGTCATTCTCCATCCAGCTTTGTTCTGTTGCTGGTGAGGAGCTGCATTCCTTTGGAGGAGAAGAGGCACTCTGATTTTTAGAATTTTCAGCTTTTCTGCTCTGGTTTCTCCCCATCTTTGTGGTTTTATCTACCTTTGATCTTTGATGATGGTGACATACAGATCGTGTTTTCATGTGGATGTCCTTTCTGTTTGTTAGTTTTCCTTCTAACAGTCAGGACCCTCAGCTGCAGGTCTGTTGGAGTTTGCTGGAGGTCCACTCCAGACCCTGTTTGCCTGGGTATCACCAGCGGAGGCTGCAGAACAGCAAATACTGCAGAATGGCAAATGTTGCTGCCTAATCCTTCCTCTGGAAGCTTCATCTCAGAGGGGCACCTGGCTGTATGACATGTCAGTTGGCCCCTACTGGGAGGTGTCTCCCAGTTAGGCTACTCGGGGGTCAGGGACCCACCTGAGGAGGCAGTCTGTCCATTCTCAGATCTCAAACTCCATGCTGGGAGATCCACTACTCTCATCAAAGCTGTCAGACAGGGACGTTTAAGTCTGCAGAAGTTTCTGCTGCATTTTGTTCAGCTATGCCCTGCCCCAGAGGTGGTGTCTACAGAGGCAGGCAGGCCTCCTTGAGCTGTGTTGGGCTCCACCCAGTTCGAGCTTCCTGGCCGCTTTTTTTTTTTTTACCTACTCAAGCCTCAGCAATGGCAGACGCCCTCCCCCAGCCTCGCTGCCACCTTGCAGTTAGATCTCATACTGCTGTGGTAGCAGTGAGTGAGGCTCCATCAGCGTGGGACCCTCCGAGCCATGCGTGGGATATAATCTCCTGTTGTGCCATTTGCTAAGACCGTTGGAAAAGCACAGTATTAGGGTAGGAGTGTCTCGATTTTCCAGGTACCATCTGCCATGGCTTCCCTTGGCTAGGAAAGGGAATTCCTCGCCCCTTGCACTTCTCAGGTAAGGCAATGCCCCTCCCTGCTCCGTGGGCTGCAGCCACTGTCTGGCAAGCCCCAGTGAGATGATCCTTGTACGTCAGCTGGAAATGCAGAAATCACCCATCTTCTGTGTCGCTCAAGCTGGGAGCTGTAGACTGGAGCTGTTCCTATTTGGCCATCTTGGAACTTCCCCAAACTCATCATTTTCTTCCCTCTCTACCACAAGGCATTTGCATTTGCCAATCCCTGTGCCTGCAATGCTCTCAGTTCAGTTCTCTGCTCATATGCCTTAGGGAGACATTCTCTGATCACCCTATATAATATAGCAACATTGCCACTGCCATCTTTTTCTATCTTCCATGCCTTATTATTCTTCAAGGCACTCATCACTCCCAACACGTTATTTTTTATTTTCTGTCAATCTCTATTAGATACAATCTCCCCAAGAACAAGACTTTGTTGAGAAGTATGCAAAATGACCAGCTAAGTGTGTGTTTAAAAAATAGCCTTAGCTCCCAAAATACTAGGAAAACCCTGTAAAAAGAGCATAGATTTTGGTTATCCAGATTTGGATTTTTACTTGTATTCTATAACTTTTTTCCAGGAAATCTTACTGTGTATATGTGAGATTTATAATATAGTATAAGATATAAGTAGATCATAAAAGTCACTACAATGAAACTAATTAATCATCTCAGATAGTTACATTTTTTTGTGACTAGAGCAGCTAAAAATCTACTGATTTAACAAAAGTCTCTATTATAATTTTATTAACTATAGTTCTCACATTGCACTAATGATCTCTAGACATGTCCATTCTACATATCTCCTACTTTGTATCCTTTGAACTATATCTTCCCATTTCATCTCTGCCTCTCCATGCTCCTGGTAGCCACTCTTTCATTCTGTATCTCCATCTATTTGAACTTTAAAAAAAAAATTCCACATATGCTAAGTGAAATAAGCCAAACCCAGAAAGAAAAATGTTGCACAATCTCATGTATATGTGGAATGTAACACTTTTTTACCCTTGCCAAATTTAGGGAAATTAATGCCTGTGAGCCTCCATTTTCTTATCACTAGAAAAGAAAGGAAGTATGAAGGATGTAATGAACTGGGACTGATGAGGACAAAGGCTAGGGATTAAAAGTAGGAATCATGGTTAAAAATAATTCACAGAGTTGTGTTAACCAAAAATAAAATTCTAAGGCCCCCGCAACTATCTGAATGGACCACTCTTGGCCAAGGGCATTCCAAAGTTAACCTGAAAAAACTAGTTCAAGCCACAACAGGAACTGGGAGCTACACATGCCTCATTATACCCTCTTCCCTTTTGGAATTACTGATAGAACAGACTCTTTTAGTCTGATAAGAAACATTTACAGTCTATTCTCTATGAAGCCTGCTACCTAGAGGCTTCATCTGCATGATAAAACATTGGTTTCCACAACCCCTTATCATAACCCAGATAATCCTTTCTATTGATAATAAATCTTTCAACCAATTGCCAATAAGAAAATTTTTAAATCTACCTATGACCTATAATTCCCCCACTTCAACCTGCCCTGCCTTTCTGAACCAAACCAATGTACATCTTATGTGTATCAATTGATGTCTCAGGTCCCCTAAAATGTACAGAACCAACCTGTATCCCAACCACCTTGGGCACATGTCATCAAGACCTCCTGAGGCTGTGTCACAGGCACGTCCTTAACTTTTGCAAAATAAACTTTCTAAATTGATGGAGAATGGTCTCAGATACTCTTGGGTTCACAGTTGCTATAGTTATATTGTTCTCAGTAACATATGTAAAGTATCTAACAAACTAACCAGCCTATTATGGCCTTCAATAAATGTTCACAAAAACACATTTTTGTTTCTATTGTTCCCATTCTATTTTCTGTAAAAGGAAAATTGCAGCTGCCTAGAGAGTGTGATCACTCAATACTGTCATCTGACAGGTACCAAACACAATATTGTTTAGTCTGAAAAGTGAAAAAGAAACAAATACAGGCCTCTTAGTTTACATTTTAAAAAATAATCATGTTAGATGTTCATCTATACCTGGGGTTGTGTAGAAAATATAAAATAACCTCATACAAACCAAGATTCATATGGGCTTCATTATGTTCTGGACTAAATCTTCACACCCATATCACACCTAGACTATGTTGAGGTGTTTCAAGGACCAATTTTCAGGATAATTTTATTTCTGTAAATATGTTTATGTGGATAGTATCTACTTTAGTACTTAATATTTCCTGGAAGCTCTGATTATTTAGAAAGAAATGAGTAGACACTGGGTCAATAAGCCCAGGTTAGTGTCTTTTTCCATCTAATGTTTTAAGTATCTTTGATCATTTTCTGATAACAATTCAAATTAAATGCAAACAGTCATGTAGCACACAACACCCATTATCAAGTATTTCTGCCAGCTGAGAGGATAAATAATGTAATGAGACACATTAATTATTTGCTTTCTACCAGCTCTAATTGATTAATTTTGACTGGTACATCTTGCTAATGTAATGGAGTACAGTAAATATTAGGGCTTGTTATTTGTTCCAGGGCTAGGAAATCACGGTCTCCAATGACTTGCCCCATTTGTAGCTTTCTCTGCAATCTGCCAAAGTGTATTGATAGAGCCAAGTTAATCTCTTTACCAAGTGAATTTCCATGTAAATATCACACTAGGAGACCCATTATCAAGTCAGGTGAGTTCACTGAGTTTTCTGTCTCAGAAAACTTGACACACACAACCCCCCAACCCCCAGTTTTATATACAGCCAAACCCATGAAGGTACAAATAAATCCTAGCTACATATGTACATAGTTATCTTCCTACTTAAGAATATATCATTAAACCATGGTTGTTGTTCTAAGTAACCAAATACCTTTATGTGAGTCCATGAGTGATTGTACCAGAAATACTGAAAATACTTCCAGTATTAGATTTGAAAGCCTTGAACAAAATGTGAAGAGTTTTAAATCACAGCCATTTACAGGAAATTACCACCAGAGGAGTGTTTCTCCAACTTTTTATTATCCCCCTAAGGAGTTTTTTAAGAGTTTTTTCCCTAATTGCCATTTCCCCTTGAAATTTTAATACCATGGATATACTGTATGTCTGGTTATGTTCTATGGCCCTTTGAAGGGCCACAAACCATTGTAACATCTAAGGCTTTGTTTTGTTTTGTTTACTTTTCCAAGAACCAGTTTTTACTTCTTGGGGGCAGTATCACTCCTTTTGAGAATGCATTTACTACAGCCTTCATTCTACTGACTCTTCATCATTGTCTAAGTTACATATTCTCATTCAGATACATCAGCCTCTCTATATCTCATATTTCTCATATGAGCTGGTGAAATAGGCACACACATCCCCACCACGTCTAAGTCCACCCCACAACAACACATCTAGTACAAATGTACTTTATCCCTTTTCTTCACCCCCCCAGCCCCCACCAATTAATGCATGCTGAATCAGGCTCAAGCAACATTAAGGCAATCTTGAAAAAAGAAAGAAATCTCAAAAGAACCATATAAATTGTTCTTTGCAGAAAGACTGAATGAATTTCAACCTGCAATCTACATACTTTAGCGAAGTACTTTACTTTTCTGAGCTTTAGTGTCCATATTTATTAAAGGGAAATATCAATAGTTATCTCTTACCTATTCAACCAACAAATATGTGCTAGCTCAGTTTGAAAGTCCTCATGGAGACAACTAGAAGCACTTACTGATCAAGAAAAGGTGAGGTTCTTAAAGTTACTGCAGCAAGCAAAAATATTATCTTTACAAAGTCTTAGAATATCCAAAGAAAGAAAATTTTAAAAGGGTATATAGGGTCATAGAACCTATTCTGAATGATTTTGAGGTTGTATTAGTTCATTTTAATGTTGCTGATAAAGACATACCTGAGACTGGGCAATTTACAAAAGAAAGAGGTTTAATTGGACTTACAATTCCACATAGCTGGGGAGGCCTCATAATCATGGCAGAAGGCAAGGAGAAGCAAGTCACATTTTACATGGATGGCAGCAGGCAAAGAGAGAGAACTTGTGCAGGGGAACTCCTCTTTTTAAAACCATCAGATCTCAAGAGACTTATTCACCATCACGAGAACAGCACAGAAAAGACTCGCCCCATGATTCAATTACCTCCCACCAGGTCCCTCCCACAACACGTGGGAATTCAAGATGAGATTTAGGTGGGGACACAGCCAAACCATATCTTTCCACCCCTGGCCCCTCCCAAATTTCATGTCCTCAAATTTCAAAACCAATCATGTCTTCCCACCAGTTCCCCAAAATCTTAACTCATTTCAGCACTAACTCATAAGGCCACAGTCCAAAGTCTCATCCAAGACAAGTACCTTCCACTTATGAGCCTGTGAAATCAAAAGCAGGTTAATTACTTCCTAGATACAATGGGCATAGTACAGGCATTGAGTAAATACAGCCATTCCAAATGGGAGAAACCGGCCAAAACAAAGGGGCTACAGGCCCCGTGCAAGTCTGAAATCCAGCAGGACAGTCAAGCCTTAAAGTTCTAAAATGATCTTCTTTGACTCCATGTCTCACATCTAGGTCACATTGATGCAAGAGGTGGGTTCCCATGTCTTTGGCAGCTCCGCCCCTGTGGCTTTGTAGGTTACAGCCTCCCTCCCTGCTGCTTTCACAAACTGGCGTTGAGGGTCTGCAGCTTTTCCAGGCACATAGTGCAAGCTGTCAGTGGATCTACCATTCTGGGGTCTGGAAGACAGTGGCCCTCTTCTCGCAGCTACACTAGGCAGTGTCCCAGTAAGGACTCTGTGTGGGGTTCTGACCCCACATTTCCCTTCTGCACTGCCCTAGCAAAGGTTCTCCATGAGGGCCCACCCCTGCAGCAAACTTTTGCCTGGGCATACAGGCATTTCCATATATCTTCTGAAATCTAGGAAAAGATGGCCAAACCTCAGTTATTGACTTCTATGCAGGGAACTACAGGCTCAACACCACATGGAAGCTTCCAAGGCTTGGGGCTTTCACCCTCTGAAACAACAGCTAGGGCTGTACCTTGGCCACTTTAGTCACGGCTGGAGTGGCTGGGATGCAGGGCATCAAGTGCCTAGACTGCACACAGCATGGGGACCTGAGGCCTGGCCCACGAAACCATTTTCTCCTAGACTTCTGGGTCTGTGATGGGAGGGGCTGCCATGAAGACCTCTGACATGTCCTGGAGACATTTTCCCCACTGTCTTGGGGATTAACATTTGGCTCCTCGTAATTTATGCAAATTTCTGCAGCTGACTTAAATTTCTCCTCAGAAAGTGGGATTTTCTTTTGTATCATATTGTCAGGCTGCAAATTTTCCTAACTTTTATGCTGTGCTCCACTTATAAAACAGAGTGCCTTTAATAGCACCCAAGTCATCTCTTGAATGCTTTGCTTCTTAGAAATTTAATCCACCAGATACCCTAAATCAACTCTCTCAAGTTCAAAGTTCCACAAATCTCTAGGACAGAAGCAAAATGCCACCAGTCTCTTTGCTAAAAGATAACAGGAGTCACATTTGCTCCAGTTCCCAACAAGTTCCTCATCTCCATCTGAGACCAGCTCAGCCTGGATCTTATTGTTCCACAGTTTCAGGTATCTTTTCAGCAGCTCCCCATTCCTGGTACCAATTTACTGTATTAGTCCATTTTCACACTGCTGATAATGACTACCTGAGACTGGGCAATTTACAAAAGAAAGTGGTTTAATTGGATTATAGTTCCACATGGCTGGAGAGGACTCACAATCATGGCAGAAGGCAAGGAGGATCACGTCACAAATTACATGGATGGTGGCAGGCAAAGAGAGAGAACTTGTGCAGGGGAGCTCCTCATTTTAAAACCATCAGAAAGGATCCCTGAGAATATTCACTAGTTTCCAATGTTAGGGCTTGAAGGTAAAAGTAGGGTTGAGGTAGTTTAGCCCATTTTCATTGACTTTGGAGGGATTTGTAGATTGTGTCTCAGATAATTTTAAGACCCAGTGAGGTACTGCAGCAGTCTTTCAAAAAATTTTCAGGAAGACCCTGTCTCACCCTTGAGTTTGTGAGGGCAAATGTGAGATCAAGGAATAAAAGCTATCAAGGTTATAATCTAAAAATTATTAATCTACTTAAACAAAATTGTCTAGGATTATAATCAGCAGAAATCTATGCCCTGGTTTTTGTAAATGTTGCATCTTAGTAGGTTTGAATATCAGCGATTCATGTTAAGAATTATGCCTGGCTGGGTGCAGTGGCTCACACCTGTAATCCCAACACTTTGGGAGGCTGAGGCGGGTGGATCACCTGAGGTCGGGAGTTCAAGACCAGCCTGACCAACATGGAGAAACCCCGTCTCCACCTAAAATACAAAATTAGCCAGGCGTGGTGGCACATGCTTGTAATCCCAGCTACTTGGGAGGCTGAGGCAGGAGAATTGCTTGAACCTGGGAGGTGGAGGTTGTGGTGAGCCGAGATTGCTTCATTGCACTCCAACCTGGGCAACAAGAGCAAAACTCCATCTACTTAAAAAAAAAAAATCATGCCTGTGTGATTTCCTTGATACAAGCCTTTGGATGCCAAAGGGCCTGACTCCTACACTGCCCCTGCAGGCAAGCCACATCATCAGGAGTTGCAACCTAGAATTTTTGAAGTAGTAAAAATTAAATTATTGAAGAATTATTATGGTAGCAAAAGTTAAATAAATCTGCTCAGAAAACTCAAACAGGTCCAGGAAAATAAGGCAGTTTAACTGATGGAATTATGGTTTTGGCTCTATGTGGCTCAGCTTTGACAGATCCTCAGCACAGATCTTCCATGAGCCAACAACTCCTACTAAATTCTTCCCTCTCCTATCTCAAATCAGGCAGGTCCACATGCATACTTCTCCCTTCCTGATGAAAACTGGCTTCGTCTCCAGCATACCCATTTTAGAAATCGCCATCACACAAGGCTCACCAGGTAAACCTGCACTAATCTGTCTTGAAAGCTTAGGCCCATCACTTACTAATGTTATGACCCTAAGTCAGCCCTTTACATTTTTGGTGCTTGATTTTTCTCACCTATGAAATAGAGGTAACAATAGTATCTAACTTGTACAATTGTTCTGAGATTTAAGTGAGAAAATGCATGAAATGAGTGTAGCATAGTAACGAAAAAATAGAGAACTATAAATTTTAGCTATATTGTTATTACCATTCCTTCAACACATCTCTCCAATTTGTCTCTCCTCAATTGCTCCTGACTCCAACAGAATCGTGACTTTTGTCACCTCACACCTTTTATTTTAACAGTTTTCTCACTGGTTTTCTTACCCCTTCGTTTTCCCTCTTCTTAATCTTAAACATAAGTAATAAAGTATTTCCTGCTCCAAATTCCCATCATATCAACTTCCTGGATTACACACATTCTTCTACCCCTCTTTTGAGGTTTTTTGTAATCTGAATGCACTAAACTAAACTAAGAACATTGTTAATTCACAAGTATTGGATTCATTTTGGTAGCTTTCAGCTGTAACCAATGGTTAGAAGAAGATGTATCCTGTGGGTCTTCTCTCCCACAGCCTGGCCACTCAGAATACACCAATGTGAAAGCAAGACTCAGAGCTGACTCTGCTACTTATGCAAATAGTCACTTTACCCCTAAATTGCCATACCACCAGTTCTTTAAGCTCCATGAAGGCTCATCTCTCTTAGCTTTTCAGGTGTCCCAACAGTGGTTGCTCTGGTTTGAATGTTTGCGCCCCACGAAATTCATATGTTGAAATCCTAACCCCTAAGGTGACGGCATTAGGAAGTGGGGCCTTTTGGGAGTCAGTAAGGCCTTAGGCAAAGCCCTCATAGGTGAGATTGGTGACTATATAAAAGAGACCCCAGAAAGCTTCCTTGCTCCTCCCACCACGTGAGGACACAGGAAGAAGGCACCATCCGTGAGAAAGGGGGCCCTCACCAGATGCCAAATCTGTCAGCACCTTGATCTTGTACCACTCAGACTCCAGAACTGTGAGAAATAAGTTCTGTTCTTTATAAGCTACCCAATTTACAGTATTTTCGTCTAATGTACTTTAACTGAATGGACTAAGATAGTGGCCTGCGTGGAAAACTCACCTGAAGCAGATTCTAATAGAGGAATTTATCCTTCTGTTCAGTGTTTCACAACAATATCCTCTGATAAACAACAGAACACAGGAAAGATTCAGAATTCTAACCTATGATGCCTTTCCAAAGGATGTAATTTGTTGGGCTTACTAGATTGCTCTGTCTTGTTTAAGCACCAGTTCCCAAGCCTATACAAATTTCTAGCCTGATCAGCCCTCATTTCACAGATTAAAAGTAATATCTAACACCCATTATACTAATTAATAAGGCAACTGATATTAATGAAAATAAAGACATTGAAACCTTCTGAATGCCCAGGCCTCTGGTCTTTGGGCCTCTACTTAGAAATTTTCATGTACTAACTAATCATCCCTGGAGTGCATATTCCTGATTAAGGTACCTAACATGTTAACTAATGGACTTTAAAGTATAGATTAAGTTGACTACCACCTTCTATGCTGGGTATTTTAATAGTAAACTGCAGGCCAGGCACGGTGGCTCACACCTGTAATGCCGGCACTCTGGGAAACTGAGGCAGGTAGTTTTCTTGAACTTAAGAGTTCAAGACCAGCCTGGGCAACATAGCAAAAACCCTGTCTCTACAAAAAATCCAAAAATTACCCAGGTACAGTGGCTCATGCCTGTAGTCCCAGCATTTTGGGAGGCTGAGGCAGGTGGATCACTTGAGGTCAGGAGTTCAAGACCAGCCTGGCCAACATAGTGAAACCACGTCTCTACTAAAAATACAAAAAAAAAAAAAAAATTAGCCAAGTTTGGTGGCAGGTGCCTGTAATCCCAGCTACTTGGGAGGCTGAGGCAGGAGAGTCACTTGAACCCAGGAGGCGGAGGTTGCAGTGTGCTGAGATCGAGCCAAGGCACTCCAGCATGGGCGACAGAGCAAGACTTCATCTCAAAAAAAAAAAAATAGCTGGGCATGGTGGCATGAGCCTGTATTCCCAGCTACTTGGGCTGAAGAGGGGAGAATCACTTGAGCCAGGGAAGTTAAGGTTGTGGTTAGCCAAGATCGTACCACTGTACTCCAGCCTGGGCAAAAGAGTGAGATCTGTCTCAAAAAACTCCAAAAACTGCAGAATATAATATCTAACTTTACCTCCCCCTATTTCCCAACACACACATTCATCTAGAGCAGAGTTTCTCAATCTGGGCACTACTGATCTTTTGGACTGGATAATCCTCTGTTGTGAAGGGGTGACCTGTGCATTATAAGGTGTTAGAACACCGCTGGTGTCTATCCATGAGATGCCAGTAGCATCCCTCCCCAGTTGTGATAAGCAAAACGTCTACAGACATTGACAAGTATCACATGCTCTTAAAATCACCCCTTGTTGAACATTATTGCCCTACAGTGTGGCTGACCCCCTAAAGCCGTCCCCACTTACCAGGATATTTTTCTTTCTTAATTTTACTTATAGTGGTCCCCAGTCTTAAAAGATACCTTCTCCACTGCGCTACTCAAATGTGACCCATGCTTTAAGACAAGACAGCACCAAGAATTTCAAAAAGCAAATGAAGCTCTCAGAAGTGATTTATTTGGACCACGTAAATGTGGGCTACAGATTTCTATAGACCTCACAGCTCTAGGGTATTACACTTTCTCATTCTTCCTACTTATCTCATTTATGTTATCTGCCTGGCCCTATGAGAATTTACATTAATACTTAATAATAAGTTTTAATTCATAATAAGCCTAATAAGCTTCATAATAAGCCTAATGAGCTTCATAATAAGCCTAAATCATCCTTCCAAGAAATTGTCCACTATGATGTCCATATTGACCTCTTCCTTTTCAGGAGAAGTTTTATGCTATGAAGAAAACTAAAAAAATTCAACACAACTCGAGTACTAAAATTTCTCACAACTTAATGGCTCCTGTTAACAGAAGCAAAGTGTTAAAACAGTGTACTAAAGTCAGCTGTTCTTTAAAATAGTCACAGAAATCATGTTATCAGACTGGCAAAAAAAAAAAAATGCTCACCTGGGTCAATATGAGCCATGCTGCAATTTTTGAAAGACCAAAGACTACATAAAACCGAGTTGTTTTTTTTTTTTGCTGTGTCACCCAGGCTGCAGTGCAGTGATGCAATCTGGGCTGCAACTTCGCCTCCTGGGCTCAAGCAGTCCTCCCACCTCAGCCTCCTGAGTAGCTGCGACCACAGGCGCATGCCACCACGTTCAGCTAATTTTTATATTTTTAGTAGAGACGGAGTTTCGCCATGTCGCCCAGGCTGGTCTCGAACTCTTGGGCTCAAGCGATCCACCTGCCTCAGCCTCCCATAGTGCTGGAATTACAGGCGTCAGCCACCGCATCCAGCCAAAGACAAGGTTCTTAACAAGTCTTGTGTGAGTGTTCTTTTACAAAGCAGATATAAACCTGTTTGTAATAGGCAAAGGGTATATAAAGGTGATGATTTTTCTGTGAACTACTAACTCTTTTTTTTTTTCTAACTCTCTTTAGTTCCTAAAAATAAACCCTATCATATTAAATCAAGAACATCATAAGTAAATGTTGGCAAAATACAGTTAGGTGAACAGTGGCTGTTCTCAGCAAGGCTCAATAAACATAGTAGGAGTTATAACAAATTAATGATTAATAAAGCACAGTGAAAATGTAGTGATATATCTGTGCATATTTATAAATGTGGGTTAAATTATTTAAAAGAGATTCTACCTGAGTCTAGTTTATAACATGTAAGATTTTAGTTTTCTCTAAAATACAATTGAGATAAAAATTTAGCAATACTTTATTAAGATATGACCTTCATATTTATTTTATCTCAAAAGTTTTTTAACAGGACAAAAAGCACTTTCCAAACTGAATTATATATATTAGGAAAGTCCATATATGTGTGAAGATCTTTATTAACTATCAGGATTTTTGTAAATATAAATTATGTCCATTGATTATCTCACTCCTTTAGTTTTCCAACTGAAATAGTTCTACTTCTCCTTTTTTCTATGATTATATCAAACACTTTACAGTGCTTCAGCAAAGCTATACACCCCCTGCCCCAAAAGGAGAAAATTTCCTTTTAGATAATATGGCATTTTTCAAAAGAAAAGGGAAGGACAAAAGAACTTAATACTTATCATGTGCCTACTGTGTTCAGTTCTATGTAAGACGCCTTCAAAAATTTTTATAACCTTACAATAATCATCAGAGAGAGGCAGTATTACATTCAGTTTATAGATAGAAAAATGAAGTCTCAGAGAATTTAAGAATATTGTCTAATCTCTTAAATGGAAAATGTTGAATTCAACTCAAGCATATCTGACTCCAGTCTTTGGTTTTTGAACTATTCATACTGGTCATCAGTTTTCTCCTTCTTTGCAAAAGAATCTTGCCTATATTGGTCAGTCGGGTCCACCTAATTCAGTTATCTGTATATTAAATAATACCCCAAATATTCCCTTTTCCAGCATTTTATGATACCCAAAACTTTAATTGATAATGAAAATAAATAATCCTAAGTATTAATAAGTTACATATTGATATGTTTAGAAATATTTCTATATATATGAACGCATTAAACAAATAGGTCATATGCATAGCATTCATGATAAGTATTTGGTAGATAAAAATGAGGATCTGAATAAACTTCCATGTCCTTCTCACAGTGGAACTGGTAAAACACTTTAGCTGGTAAAACAGTAACTGGTAAAACACTTAGCCATACTAATGGCTAAGAAAATAGTCTGTTCTGGTGTGAATTTCTCTTTTATTTAGCATCTTGTTTTTCTTTAGTGGGTAATTCACTGGTTTTGTGCAATCCTAATCTACTATGAACATTGATTTCTTGAGTATCCAGATATTATTTTCAGAATCTAGTTTTTCACATGCTGAAAGTTCAAGTTTGAGATCCATCATTACATGGCAATAATATTTACTCATAATGAAAATATTTGCCAGTCACTATGTTAAATATCTTGCATTTACTATCTTATATCCTATTTACAAAACCTTGCAAGGTAGATATTTTTACTTCCTTTTGTAGTTGAAAAAACTCAAGCTTATGGGGATTTTGTAAATTCTAAACTCACACAGTTGGGAAATGGTGAACTGTAATTCAGATGCAGACTGTCTAATTCTAAGCTGCATACTCACCCACCTTACAGCTGAGGAGGGAATGTTGTTCTAATAACAAGCTTTGCAAAATGTCAGCTGCATGCTTTACATGCTAACCAAGATTACATTCTTCCTCTGTTTATGTGGTTTTCTGAGCTCTGGGTAAGGCAACTATTCTCTGTGCCACAAAAAAAGTGTTTTATTCAGTTTTTTCTGAAGGAAATAAGACTAATGCTGTTTTCTATGGAGAAAAGCATAATTTCCAAATTAATGATTAATTTGAAAATGGATGATTCATTGGGCAAGCATTTCCTATACCACAGCATTACATGTTTTCCAATTACAGTGCTCAGGGGAGGTTCTTAGTTAATTCTTAGTTCTATCTAAATAGAAGTTATATTTTTATTAATTTATCAGTTTTATCAATGTATATATTTTATACAATTTATATATTTAATTAAGTACTACAACTTACATAGCTAACATCACCTTAAGAGCATAATATAAAATAATTTTAGCTGTATAAAATAAATTAACTGAGTTACATAGAACTTAATTTCACCTTAAGTCCAACTTGTCCTAAATTGAAGGATATTAAAGAGCCCTAAAAATGCTTTAAGTGGTGATTTGAACTTCTAATGGAAAATGTTATAATTTGCATACTGAAAAATATCTCATTGTACAAGGATAGTTTCTGTGACCTCTTTTCAATATGCTATATTGAGTTTCTCAAGAAAAAGGGGGAAGAAGGATTTTGCTAATCTGTCTCTATATCTCACCTGGTTCCTGCTGAAAGCAATGACAGGCACTTGTAAAAATATAATCCTAAAATATTATGAAGCTAGCTGGCCTACCTGAGCTCCAATTCACAAACTCAATTTTCTCAACACCTTCTAAAACCAACTATACTAGCTAATTTTCAAAGCAAGGAAAATTTAGTCTGACAGTCTATATGCCTAGAGGAATCATCATGCAATAATTATTGGGTTTGTAGTACAAATTTACCCAGTGGATATTGGGTCAATTTTTCTTTTCTAAATATTTATAAAGGAGTATGTTAGAAGTCACATATAAGGGATTTATCATAATACAACATTTAATAGACATGTGGGCATGCTTTAGCCAAAATGTACATACTTGGCTAGGGATGAATACATCTACTATTTACAGTTAAATATTTCCTCTACCTGGAGAGATTCCTGTGCTGGAAGGCATTTTAGAACATACAGTATTAATATTATTTCTAAAAATAGGGTGAGTAGAGTGACAATCTTCTAAAATCCCTGCCAGGAAGAAGAGAAATGCTAAATATAGATTGAGGAATCCCATCTTATTTGGGAGACTAAATCATATCTGTATAAATTATTGGAGGCATAGCAACTTTCCATCACAAGCTAGTTAATTGTTACATTTTCAAATTCTATACTTCCTGTGTGTTACTTTGTAATGCACTTTTGTAATCACGGTATCTTTCACAACCTTTTCCAAGTTCCAAACCACTTCTATTTACATAACTTGATAAAGATCAGTAAAACTGACTCACTAGCTAAAAGAGATAATCATAGGGTAATAGGCAAAACAAGATAAAAAGCAGAAATTCAGTGTATTCTAATAAAAAAGAAAGAATGCTCGTCTTTGGTTTCAAAGCACTAAATTCAAGTGTCATATAGCATAAATTTAATACTTAATGTTCTCCTATAACTTTACATTGTCTTTCTCATGCATGAATATATGTCATCTTTATAGCCTTCCTTGAGGAGAGTATTATTGTTATATCTATTTTATAAAGGAGTAAACAATAATTAAAAGAATTGAAGTGGTTCAGGCATGGTAGTTTATTGCTGTAATCCCAGCACTTTGGGAGGCTGAGGCAGGCGGATCACTTGAGGTCAAGAGTACAAGACAAGCCCAGCCAACATGGTGAAACCTTGTCTCTACTAAAAAATACAAAAATTAGCTGGGTAAGGTGGCAGGCACCTGTAATACCAGCTACTTGGGAGGCTGAGGCAGGAGAATCGCTTGAACCCGGGTGGCAGAGGTTGCAGTGAGCCAAGATCACACCACCACACTCCAGCCTGGGCAACAGAGTGAGACTCTGTCTTAAAAAAAGAATTGAAGTCTTTCACAGGAATTAAACTCAAGTCCCAGACTAGATCCTTTGCACTTTCTAAGGCAAGCCCCATCAAAAAGCCCCATCAAAAAGGAGCATAAAGCATTGCTTAAGAATGGAGATAAATCAATAAAGACACAAATCAAATTGCACTTTAGGGAACACAGCTGTTGTATTCTATGATTATTTTGTGGTTCTATAAAACAAGATTATCCCCATATTTCTTCATATGCCAGTCTAATAGTAATAAGTTTTGCCTGTTTGATTATAATTAATTCTATTAAATAATAGATTTCATTCCACTCTTTATAGATTTCTGTCTCAATGATAAACATGTTACCCTCATATTTGAAAGTTTACAATTGCTGAGTAATACAGTAGGTGATACATTCCAAGACCCCCAGTAGATGTCTGAAAACATAGTACCAAATCCAATTGCTGTCAATCAATCAAAACACATTTCTGTTCATATATTCTACCCACAAATTTACTGCCTGTTCCATCTTAACTAAGCACTTATCATGCACTATGGCTGCATGCACTGCAAACTTTTGTAGTTTGAGGTGCGATAGCACAACTACCATGAATTTCTTTTGCTTTCGTCACTATTTCGCAGATGGAAGATTTGTTCTTAGTAATCTTAGCAACCTCAGTATATGACTTTGTTTTCTTTGCTTATTGAGAACTTTTACATTTTCTCTTAAAGGAAGCATTTTGCAGCTTATCTTTGGCATATTTGAATTGTCAGCATCACTACTCTTGTGCTTTGGGACCATTATGAAATAAAATAAGGCTACTTGAACACAAGCACTGGGATACCACGACAGTCAACCTGATAGACCAAATGGCTACCAAGTGACTCTCTGGTGGTTAGCATATATGGCATAGATACACTGGACAAAGGGATGATTTACACCCCAGGGAGAACAGAGCAGAATGACACAAAATTTCCAAATGCCACTTAAGGGCATACAATTTGAAACTTGAAAGTTATTTCTGGAATCTTTCCATTTAATATTTTTGGACCACAGTCGACCACAGGTAAGTGAAATCATGAAAAGCAAAACCACAGGTGAAAGAGTGCTACTGTAGTCATTGACCATAGAAGAAGCAGAAAAACAAGGCCTGTCTTAAGATTTTTAGCAAAAATCTTTTTTCATATATGCAATTTTTTTGTATATGCAATGTTTTTGCAATTGCAATATATGTAATTCTACTCTCCCGCATCTCTAGGTATATTTTAGCAATAGCTATATCACAAGGTCTAAATAAAGTCTAAATCCATCAATAAAATTAACACAGTCATCTATCTGCCTTTTTATTTTTATAAAACTGACATGATGGAATTTAGGCCTTACACAGAGATTTCTGGAATGCCATGAACCTTAACAATTTGATTTTTAATTGATACTAACAGGATGCTGTTGCAGTAAAATGCAGCATGACTGACTACTTGTTATTTGGTTGTTGTTGTTGTTTATGTCTTTTATTGACATAATGGTACATATTTTGGGAGTATATGTGACATTTTTATACATGTACACAATACTTAATGATCAAATCAGGGCAATTGAGATATCCATTTCCTCAAATATTTATCTTTTCTTTGTGTCGAGAACATTCTGACTTTTCTAGCTATTTAGAAACATATGACAAATTATAGTTAACTATAACCTCCCTACTATACTATCAAATACTAGAACTTATTCTATCTAACTCATAAAAATGATATTTTGTACCCATTAACCAACTTCTCTTCATCCTCCTACCCCTATCATTTCTAGCCTCTGGTACCACTAATCTACTTCTTAACTTTATGAGATCCACTTTTTAAACTCCCACATATAAGTGAAAACCTGTAACATTTGTCTTTCTGTGCCCAGCTTATTTCTCTTAACATAATGACCTCTTGTTACATCCATGTTGCTGCAAATGGCAAGATTTCACTCCTTTTTATATAGCTGAATAATATTCCACTTGCATATGTACCACGCTTTCTGTATTCATTCATCTGTTGATGAACACTTGGATAGATTTTATATCTTGGCTCATGTGAATATTGCTGCAATAAACACATACTTAATTTATTTTTGAAAATAGATCAGATGGATCTATTCTCTTTCACACCTGAAACAGTTTGAGTAAGCCACAAATTAGTACTTTGAAATTACAGTTTGCTCCTTTTTAACCTCTTCTGTATTAACTACCTCATCTATATTCCTACAAACTCATGTGTATGTATACACACACGGAATCTGATTAATTGTCTAACAATTTTATCTGAACCTCAGTACTTTTCTTTCTTCTTTTTGAACAATTTCATCTCCAATTGTTAAATCTTCACCATCTACTTTTAAATCTACATCTCTTGCCTTGTGTGATGATTAACTTTCTGTCAACTTGACTGAGCCACAGGATGCCCAAATATCTGGTTAAATATTATTTCTCAGTGAGTCTGTGAGAGTGTTTTCCATAAGAGATTCACATTTGAATTGGTAAACTGAGTAAAGCAGATGGCCCTCCTCAACGCGGGTGGGCATCATCCAACCCATCCAGAGCCCAAATAGAACAAAAAGATAGAGGAAAGTTAAATTCAATCTCTCTCATTCTCTCTCTCTCTCTCTCTCTCTCTCTCTCTTTGCCTGACTGCTTAAGCTGAGACATTTGTCTTTGCCTGCCCTTGGACTGGGACTTACACCATGAGTGCTCCCAGTTCTCAGGCCTTTAGACTCAGACTGGAATTTACATGCTTGGCTTTCCTGAGTCTCCAGTTTGCAGATGGCAGATTGCCTGCCCTTGGACTGGGACTTACACCATGAGTGCTCCCAGTTCTCAGGCCTTTAGACTCAGACTGGAATTTACATTCTTGGCTTTCCTGAGTCTCCAGTTTGCAGATGGCAGATCATGGGACCTCTCAGACTCCATAAACACATGAGCGAATTCTTTATAATAAATCTCATTCAACACACACACATATGTGTGTGTGTGTGTATATATATATATATATATATATACACACAGAGAGAGATAATAGGTAGGTAGGTAGGTAGATAGAGAGATAGATAGAAAGTAGAGAGAGAGAGAGAGATAATAGGTAGGTAGGTAGGTAGATAGATAGAGAGATAGATAGATAGAAAGTAGATGTATGGATACAGGGAATGAATGTAATGCCTTGCAAGATGAAGGAAGGAATCTGAGACAGGTGGTAAAACATATGTAATAGGAATAATTATTAGTTCACAGTAGAGACCAAGGGAAAATCAGGAGACTATTAGATAAAGCTGAGACGTTGTTTTGAGTCTATAGGGAAAGCTCTTGAATACCAAAATAAGATAGTTGAATACTCAAACGAGATATTTGTATCTTACCTTTTGGATGTTGGGACCATTGCAAGTTTTGGAAAAAGTGAAATAGCCGAATTTTAATTTATAGAATGTAACCATGACATCATGAAGGATAAAGGAATGGAGAAGAGGCCTGCGCTCAAGGTGGATGAATAGTAGGAAACTTGGTGAAGTGAGACGGGAAATGGTGAGGGCTGAATTAGGGAAGTGACAGTGGAAATGGTGAGAAAATGAAGGCAAGCAACACTGTGGAAGTAGAAGTAATGAGACTGGAAATTGATTAGATGAGGAGAGTGAAAGAAGGGAGAGCAGAGAATTTGAAATTCTGAGATTTCAGACATGTGCAGTTGAGACTATGATAGTGCCATAAAATGAAATGTGAAACACAGGAGGAAGAGTGGATATGGGGAGGAGAGGAGGACTTTGATTCTGGATATGAGACATTTGGTCTGCTTCTGGGAATATTCATGTTATGGAGGTCCAGCTGAAAACTAGACACATAGATCTGGGGTTAAGGAGAACATATAAAGAGAGAGAGAGAGAGAGAGTGTGTGTGTGTGTGTGTGTGTGTGTGTGTGTGTGTGTTTATATATGTATTCATTTTCTCCTACCCTCACATTTTGAAACCCTAGCTAACTAGAATGTAATCTAAGAAACTCTCCTCAATTTCTTGAGTCAGAACGATTGTCTTTTTCCTCTTTTCTTCATTACTCTTCATTTACATCTCTGCCATGGTACCTATTTACATACAATTTTAAATGATATGAGGTACAGTTCAATTCACAGACATTCATTGATGGCTTCCTCTGTACCAGGCCAGTACTAGGAGGAAAAAAATGAGTCAGACAATGTCTCGCCTCAAAAATTTACAAACTAAACACTGAACTATGGCAGGCAGATTTGACACCATAAAAAAGATACAAACAAGGTGCTGTGAAGGCTTAAATGAAGTAAATCTTTATTATGTCTATCTTTTCCACAAAAGGTCAAAAAACATTTCTCATTCTCTGTCTCTCTCTCTCACACACACACACCCCACAACCATTGTGTATGTCATGGTAAATATTTTTTGATGCTAATTCTTTAACTCAGTAAGTCAATCAAAATAGATTTACTGCATGTTATAGACTGAATTATATTCCTGCAAATTTCATATGTCGAAATCCTAAAAAAAAAACCACCCAATCCCTAGTACCTCAGAGTGTAACTATATTTGGAGATATAACTATACTTGGAGATAGCTACACTCTGAGTTACTAGGGATTGGGTGGGTTTTTTAGGATTTCACATTTGAATTGGTAGACTGAGTGAAGCAGATGCCCTCCTTCAATGTGGGTGGGCATCATCCAACCCATCAAGAGCCCAAATAGAACAAAAAGGCAGAACAAAGTTAAATTCTTCTCTCTCTTTCTCTCTATCTCTATCTCTGCCTGACTGCTTGAACTGAGACAGTCATTAAAGAGGTGATTAAGTTAAATTAGGTGGGGCCTTAATCCAGTTTGACTGGTGACTTTATAAGAAGTGGAAATTTGGACACACACACAGACACCAGGGATGTGGCATGCAGAGGAAGACTAGATGAGGACTCAGCAAGAAGGCAGCTATCTTCAAGCCAAGGAGAGAGGACTCAGAAGAAAAGAAACCTGCCAACACCTTGATCTTGGACTTCTGGGCTCAAGAACTGGAAGAAAATAAATGTCTATTGTGAAACTAACACACAGACAACTATCTAGAAAATAAGAACATAATTTAAAAATAGGCTATTTAATTTATATAGGTTTATACATTGTAAAAGCAAATATAACCCTCTGACTGGGTGAGGTTTACATAGCCACAAAGGAGAGTTATGACATTGTGTATGTTGAAACACGGGCTGTATCAGGAAAGCCCTATCATTTTGCCACAATGTACTTCCTTGTTATTTATCCCCTACACTGGGCCCTAAGTATTTAAGTTGCTAATTGTGTTTGTTTGTTTGCTTAATCTGACAAACACAATAAAAATCATTTTCCCATATACTGTAGAAAATGTGTGTGTGTGTGTGTGTGTGTGTGCGCGCGCGCATGCGTGTATGTGTATACTTGACTGTACATTCCATCAAGGTGAGATTAGCTTGACATTTCATTTAATCTATGCCATCATAATGAAGATAAATGCATCATTCTAGTAGGCATTTTAAAACACTGGAAGTAGCTTGAATAACATCCCCTTTTGTAACTTTCTTGGTTATTAATAGTTTTATGCTTTGTTTCCAGTTTGAGCTCATCAGACCACTAAAATTTATACTTTACATAGATCTGAATTTGAACTTTCTTTGAGAGTACATTCCCATGAAATCTTCCTAAATTGATGATACATGATAATTATTAGATTTTTTTATTGCTATGACCTTTTCTTTTTTAGACAGGTCTCACTCTGTTGCCCAGGCTGGAGTGCAGCAGCACAATCTCAGCTCACTGCAACCTCTGCCTCCCAGGTTTGAGGGATTCTCATGCCTCAGCCTCCCAAATAGCTGTGAATACAGGCATACACCACCACACCCAGCTAATTTTTGTATTTTTAGTAGAGATGAGTTTTTGCCATGTTGGTGTTGGCCAGGCTGGTCTCGAACTCCTGACCTCAAGTGATCCTCCCACCTCAGCCTCCCAAACTACTGGGATTATAGGCGTGAACCACCGCACCTGACCTACTATGTCCCTTTAAAATATATATGCATAACTTTCAGGTTTCTTGTTCAATTAAATAAATAAGTACAAACCTACTGCTTCATTGCACAACCTATGTTATAGTCTATGCCATAGAAAGAATGTTAAACAATGTTACTTATGGTGAACAAAATATAAAATATAACAAATTAGTTGTAAATAAAATTAAACATAAATTATAAAATGAATGATGTTAAATTACCATTAGGATTTGACAAACTACTAGACTTAGACACTGTCTATGATCATTGAAAATAATGAGGCATACTCACTCATGAGGTTCAAATCAGAGGCCAAAACTTCATTAGCACCATGTCCTGGCTACACAGGACAGATGTTTATGAGCAGCAAATACCACTGTCAAAATTCTCAATTGACTTTGCAAAATTCATTAGTTGATATAAATTATTAAAGAAAACACAAAACAAACAAACCTAGTACCACTGAATTGACTGTTAATTCCCTTTCTTAATTATAATAGTTGTGCATAAAGCAACAGATTTAATTGCCACACCATTAATTTATCTCAGTCATTAAAGCAGTATAAATAAAACCAGGTTAGCAGTTAAAGCAGTTTGTTCAAATGATGATGATCCTTCCAATTAAGCTGTCAACTAATAGTAAGAATATTCATGGGATGCACATTTCTCCATTTCTAAATGAAGCTGGTCAGGGCCATTCCAAAGGGTTCTATGGGTTTTTCTCTGCACATAGGCACAAAGTCAAGCTGGTGAGTGGGGGCTGAAAGCCAGCCTTAGCCTACTCCCTAAGCCATGCATCTATTGGCCTTTGGGAGCCCAGAGGAGGTGCTTTTGAGTAACACACAAAGGAGCCCTTGTGCCCTGTCAGCCTTGAGGCTGCCTCTATTTTCTTTGATTGAATGATGCTACAAATTCCACCTATTCTTAGAATCCAGTGTAACAAATATCTAAATAGAATATGACTCATGAATAATTTAACCATAGGATTCTTTTGAACATGATTTAAACATTAACAATTTAAAGTAATTTTAAAAATTGTATGACTTTTTAAAAAGATAAATTTTACCTTCTAAATATTTTCCAAACCTTAAACTGTCAAACTTTGATTTCACAAATTAGTAGAACAGAAAGGCAATTTGTGGACTAAAAAGATATTATCTCAATGACAAACTAATCATCTGAAGATTGCTCAAAATTAAAGATCAAGAAGTAATCTCTGCCCTACATTTTCTAACATTTTGCAACAAACTAAGCTTCTCAACATTTGAAACAAATAAAGCAACAGAGTATCAGATTATGACTGCTACTTTCCTTCTATCTATGCCCTTTATGATGAGAGCTAACCATGAGAAAAATTCAGAATCACGAGAATAAACTATGTGCCAATTAAATATTAAGATAGTTTTAAAATGATACTTCATTAAAGAAGTAAATGGCAATATTTCTTTTTTTCCTTCAACTTTTAAGTTCAGGGGTACATGTGCAGGATGTGTAGGTTTGTTATATAGGTAAACCTGTGCTGTGGGCAAATAGAGATACTTCTTTTCAGTCATTCCTTATTTTGAAATTCTTTTTTAAAACTGTTAATCAGGTTAATAATCTAAAGAAAAAGTTTCCAACCCTTTCCTGGATAGTAATATTTTTTGCAAGGAGAAAAAAGTGGTTGTCTGAATCGCCATTCTACATTTATCCAAAGGGTACATATCATTTTAGCATTCGCTATATAACTTGGAACAAGTAAGGAAAAAGATTAACTACTTGTGACCATAGCCCTTTAGAAGCGTTTTTGATTCCCTCGGAAACTCAAATTCTTGTGATATATCAGAATTGTTATAAGAGTAACCGAATAACATTTTGTTTCTTTTACTCCTCAGCCCTACTGAATTTTGCTAACAAGTTGGAACTTTGAGTTATTTTGGCTCAAAGAGCATTTTTTAGGATGGAGGTACATTGCTTATTATCCTTTTATTCTTCAATTCTCTCTTGGGCTTCCTAATCACAAAACATTCGTTAAACTACCATTCTCTTTATTATTAACAGATCAGGTAACTTTAAATATTTCTGTATTCTTAAGCAAAGGGAAAGTGGTCATTGTGGGCACCTGTATAAATGTTAGTTTTTAAAGCTTCATCAGATAGAACCAAAAATAAACTACAGAGTGTGGACCACATCTCAGAGGTTTAATTAAAACTCAATCAATCACGTTATATGCATTGAGTGAAATAAATGATCTGTGATAAAAATATGTGTTCATATGTTTTAGCCAAAAAAATAAAATTCTTGCTTAATTAAAGCAAAAATTCTAATGAATTCAAGTGTATATTTATATGATGCTATTTTAAAAATAGTAATGATGCAGCTATTATTTGTGTGAGTTTTTATCATATCAAGAATACTATAAATATATTCTGGTACACATGTCCCTTTGGTTTTATTTTTATTTTCTTAGCTAAGGATAATAACATTATTACCCCTATAAAAATTGTATACGCTCATTATAAGTAACCAAAAATAAAACAATGTAGTACAAAAGAAAATATTCTTAAATCCCTTAAAATCTTAACATTTAGAAATTATTTTCTGAAAGTTTATTGATTAACACTCTGGACATTTTTCCTATGTACAGAGAGAGAAGAAAAGGTAGAAATATATATAGATAATTGATTGTTCCACTTGTTAAAAAGATAAGTCAGTCAAGTTGCTAAGTAAATTTATATTAAACTTACAGCCTGGAAAATTGTCTTGAAAGATAAATATTTTAGTTTCAAGAGCAAGGCACTTAAGAGACACAAGAGTTTTTTCATTTTCCAATGATCTGGACTTCGAGATGCAAGAGGCAAAGCCATGAAGAAACAAGGCATAAAGTTTGTACCATAAACAGGAAGTTCAATTACTTTTGAGAAACTGAATCCTGCCAAGCATCATGTGACTGAGCTTGGAAGCAGATCCTTCCCCACTGGAGCCTTGAGATGACTGCAGCCCCCAACTAACACCTTGATTGTGGCTTTCTGAGAGGCCCTGAGCCAAAGGACTTAACAAAACTACACCTGAATTCCTAATCCACAGAAGCTGCTAGACGGTAAATGTTATTTAAGCCATTAAAGTTTGGGGTAATTTGGTACATAGCAGCAGATAACTAATCTATCATCTAGTACATCAAAACCTAAAATGAGAAACTGGAATTAAATAATTAATATTGAATTAAAATTCTATCTCTTATAGAAATGTATGCATGGATTGGACTCCCTGTAATCATCTTTATATTCTTATTTTTTCCATTTCATTTTAGATCATTTCCTTAAATCTACTTACCATTTTACTGATTCTGTTTTCAACTGTGTATATGTTCTTTTCATTGCTTCTAATATGTTTTTCTTCTCCATTATGTTTTCTTTTTTATTCCATTTTGTTTATAAGTTCTTCCAGCTTACTTCCACCTCATTCTGTTTTCTTTATGATATTATTTTGGAGATATTGTATTCTCTGCTTTGTTTAAAATACAGGAAAATTCTTTATCTTAACATCGTTCAAAAATTATTTTTTATGTTATTCTGGGTAATTCCCCTCACAATATATGTTCTTCATCTAGTTTTAATTATATTCATTTCCTCCTTTTGCATTTGTATGCATAGGTACTGTCCTAGTCATTTCTAATTATTACTTTTTTAATAAATGGATCTGCTATTTGTTCTAAAACTATATGAAAGAGGGGTTAGAATAGGTAACAGGCAATGAGTGTTCTGGGACATTATATAGCCTCTATTTAAGACTGAAAGTATGTGTGCTCCCAAAATGCATACACTGAAATCCTAACCCCCAGTGATAATATTAGCAGGTGAGGTCTTTGGGAGGTGAATAGGTCATGAGGATGAAGTCTTCATGAATGGGTTGACAGCTCTTATACAAAGAACTACAAAGAGTTCTCTTTTCCATCCACCACGTTTCCATCCACAGACAGAAGACAAATATTTATGAACCAAGAAGCAGACCCTCATCACATATGGAATTTGTTGGCACCTTGATATAGGATTCTCCATCCTCTAGAACTGTGAATAATACATTTCTGTTGTTTAGAAGTCACCCAGTCTATGGTATTCTGTTATAGAGGCCTAAATGTATCAAAAGACAGCCTCCATTATTATACATTGTCCCCAACAATACCTACCATCTCACTAAAACTGCTATTTTCTCTGCAATGGGGGCACATCTTTCCTCAATTTTTAGCACTCAAGTAAATAGTGTGGCTTAGTGTAATAAAGACCCTCTTTAGCACCCCCTTCATCCATTTCACTTCCAACAAGAAGCCTAGTTCCCAGGTAATAAAACGTCATTTGTCCTGGGATCTGCCTCACTTGGTATTCCTTGGTGTCAAATTGGGTCACTCTAGGAACAATTCTAGTTTTCCTTACATAAAAATTACTGAACGCTCTTTTCAGAATTGTAACAATTTTTTTAAGACAAATATGTAACTTCCTCAAGGTCCAAGCAAGTATATGATGGCTTACAACATAATCTTCACAATATATGACCAATAAACAGAGTTCACAGTTTCTAATTTGGAATTGTGGCCATTTTTCAGGTCCTTTTTTTCTCTAGTTATAATTCTTTTTATTGACTTAGTTGATTTTGTAGGAAAGAAATAAAGTAAAAAATTCCTTGATTCCATTATCAATAAATCGAGTTCTATTCTTAAAAATTAAAAAAAAAAGAAGGTAAAGCAAGATGGGCTAATAGAAGCCTTCACCAATTGCCTCCCCACCCATACATACACAGGAACAGTAAATTTAACAAGTATCTACACACACACAAAAGCACCTTCCTAAGAACCAAAAATCAAGTGAACAATCTCACAGCACCTGAGATCACTGGTGCTGTGATCACTGATGCTGTGATAAATTTGTATCACTGAAAGAACCACTGAAGAAGGTAAGAAAGACAGCCTCCAATCACCGACACCATCCTGCTCCTATCCCCCAGCAGTGGCCGTGTAGCATGGAAAATTTGGGGGAGGGAGAATGCATTGAGTGTGGGACCCTGCATTGAACTCAGTGCTGCCCTGTCACAGCAGAAAGCAACACTAGGCTAAACTCAGCCAACAACTCACCCATGGGAGAAACATTTAGACCAGCCCTAGCCAGAGGGGAATTGCCACTCATCCTGGTGGTTGGAACTTGAGTTTTGGCAAGCCTCACCACTGCGGGCTAAAGTGCTCTGGGGTTCTAAATAAATTTAAAAGGAAGTCTAGGCCACAAGGACTGCAATTCTGAGGCAAGTCCTAGTGCTATGCTGGGCTCAGAGCCAGTGGATGTCAGGGGTATGGAACCTAGTGAGACATTTGTTGTAGGCAGCCAGGAAGGCTAACGGAGTGCTTGTGCCATGCCTCCCCCGATCGTAAGCAGCACAGCTCGTAGCAACAAGGTGCCTCTTTCCTTCTGCTTGAAGAGAGGAGAGGGAAGAATAAAGAGGACTTTGTCTTGCATCTTGGATACCAGCTTCACCACAGAAAAATATGGCAATGGACAAGAGTCGAGCAGCCTACCTCTTGGATAACATATCTAGACACACCCTGGGCCAGAAAGGAACCCATTGTCTTGAAGGAAAGGACCTAGTCCTGGCAAGATTCATTACCTGCTGACTAAACAGCACTTGAGCACTAAAGAACCAGCAGCAATACCATAAATAGCATGTCGTGGGCCTGGGGAGAGATTCTGGGATGTGCTGGCTTCAGGTGAGACCTAGCACATTCTGAGGTATGGTAGCTACTATGAGAGATTCCTTCTACTTGAGAAAAGCAGAGGGAAAATTTAAAGAGGCTTGGTCTTTCACCTTAGTTACCATCTCAGCCACAGTGAGGTAGAGCACTATGCAGGCTCTTAGGGTTCCTGATTCCAGGACTTGGCCCTTGGATGGCATTTCTGGACTTGCCCTGTGCCAGAAGGGAGCCCATTGCCCTGAAGGGTAAGTCCCAGGCCTGGCAGCATTCATGACAAACTGACTGAAGAGCACTTGGACCTTAAGTGCACATTGGTGATAGCCTAGTAATACCTACCATTGGTCCGTCATGGTGGTGACCACAGCAAGAGGCTCCTCTGCCTACGGAAAGGAGAGGAAAGAGTGGGAAGAACTTCGTCTTATTCGGTAGAATAAAGAAGCAGGTAGATTTCTTAGGTTTTTGACTCTAGTCCTTGGCTTCTATATGGCATCTCTGGACCCACCTGAAGCCTGGGAGAACTCACCACCCTGAAGGGAAGGACATGAGCCCGGCTGACTTCACCACCTGCTGATTGTAGAGGTTTAGGGCCTTCAGCAAACATAGGCAGTAGCCAGGGAGTGGTTATGTCAGGCTTTAGGTGAGACACAGTGCTGTGCTGGCTTTATGTATGACCCAGTACAGTCCCAGTGGTGGTAGCCACAGGGGTGCTTGTGTCATTTCAACCCCAGCTCCAGGTGGCTCATAACAGAGAGAGAGAGAGAGACCTTGTTTCTTCAGGAGAAAGCAAGGGATGGATGGGGACAAGAGTGTCTGCCTGGTAATCCAGAGAATTCTTCCTAACCTTATCCAAGACTGACAAAGTGGTACCTCTACGAGTCTGCAGGAACCATAGCATTACTGGACTTTGAGTACCTACTGATACAGATATGGCATAGATCACAACACCCAAGTCCTTTCAAATACCTGGAAAGCCTTCCCAAGAAGGATGGGTACAAATAGACCCAGACTGCGAAGACTACAATAAATGCCTAACCTTTCAGTACCCAGACACTGAAGAGCATCCACAAGCATCAGTACCATCCAGGAAAATATGATGTCATCAAATGAACTAAATAAGGCACCAGGAACCAATCTTGGAGAAACAGAGATATGTGACATTTCAAACAGAATTGAAAATAGCTGTTTTGAGGAAACTCAAACAAATTCAAGATAACACAGAGAAGGGATTCAGAATTTTATCAGATACATTTAACGAAGGGATTGAAATAATTAAAAAGAATCAAGCAGAAATTCTGGCATTGAAAAATGCAAATGACATACTAAAGAATGCATCAGAGTCTCCTAACAGCAGAATTGATGAAGCAGAGGAAAGAATTAGTAAGCTTGAAGACAGGCTATTTGAAAATATAGTCAGAGAAGACAAAAGAAAAAAAATAAAAAACAATGAAGCACACCTACAAGATCTAGAAAATAGGCTCGAAAAATCAAATCTAAGAGTTATTGGCCTTAAAGAGGAGGTAGAGAAAGATATAGGAGTAGAAAGTTTATTCAAAGGGATAATAACAGAGAACTTCCCAAACCTAGAGAAAGATATAAATATCCAAGTACAAGAAGGTTATAGAACACCAAGCAGATTTAACCCAAAGAAGACTACCTCAATGCATTTAATAATTAAACTCCCAAAGGTCAAAGATAAAGAAAATATCCTGAAAGCAGCAAGAAAAAATAAACAAATAACATAAAATGGAACTCAAATAATTCTGGCAGCAGACATTTCAGTGGAAACCTTATGAGCCAGAAGAGTTGCATGAAAAATTTAAAGTTCTGAAGGAAAAAAACTTTTACTATAAAATAATATATCCATTGAAAATATCCTTCAAATATAAAGGATAAATAAAGACTTTCCCAAACAAAAATTGAGGGATTTCGTCAACACTAGACCTGTTCTACAAAAAAAATGCTGAAGGAAGTTTTTCAATCAGAAGGGAAAAAATGTTAATAACCAATAAGAATCATCTGAAGGTACACAACTCACTGGTAATGGTACACAGAATATTATAACACTGTAATTGTGGTATATAAACTAATCTTAAGTAGAAAGACTAAACAATGAACTGATCAAAAAAAATAAATACAATAACTTTTCAAAACACAAACAGCACAATAAACTATAAATAGAAATAACAAAAAGTTAAAAGTGAGGGGACAAAGTCAAAATGTAGAGTTTTTATTAGTTTTCATTTGTTTGTCTCTGCACTCAGTGTTAAGTTCTCATCAGTTTAAAGTAATGGATCACAAGATAGTATTTGCAAGCCTCATGGTAACCTCAAATAAAAAAAACATACAACAGATACACAAAAAATAGAAAGCAAAAAGTTAAATCATACCACAAGAGAAAATCACCTTCACTAAAAGGAAGATAGGAAGGAAAAGAAGAAGAAAGGGAAGACCACAAAACAACCAGAAAACAAATAACAAAATGGCAGGAGTAAGTCCTTACTTATCAATAATAATGTTGAATGTAAATGAACTAAATTCTCAAAAGACATAGAGTGACTGAATGAATTAAAAAAAAAAAAACAAAACTAAGACCCACTGATCTGTTGCCTACAAGAAACACACTTCACCTACAAAGAACACATAGACTGCAAATAAAAGGATGGAAATAGATATTCCATGCCAACAGAAACAAACACACACAGAAAAAGAGCAGGAGTAACTACACTTTATATCAGACAAAAGAGATTTCAAGACAAAAAACTGTAAGAGAGACAAAGAAAGTTATTATATAATGATAAACGGGTCAATTCAGCAAGAGGATATAACAATTGTAAATATACATATATACATATATATGTACCCAACACTGGTGCAAATAGATAAAGCAAATAGATAAATCTATTTGCAAATAGATAAAGCAAATATTATCAGAGAAAGAGAGAGAGCCTCCAATACAATAATAGCTGGTGACTTCATCACCTCACTTTCAGCATTGGACAAATCTTCCAGACAGAAAATTAACAAAGAAATATTGAACTTAATTTGCACTACAGACCAAATGGGCTTAATTGATATTTACCAAATATTTCATCCATCAGCTGCAGAATACACATTCTTCTCTTCAGCACATGGGACATTCTCAAGAGTAGGCCATATGTTAAGTCACAAAAATATCTTAAAGCATTCAAAAAATTTGAAATAATATCAAACCTCTTCTCTGACCACAAATGGAATAAAACTACAAATCAATAACAAGAGAAATTTAGGAAACTATACAAACACACAGAATTAAACAATATGCTCCTGAATGATCTGTGGGTCAATGAAGATATTAAGAAGGAAATTGAAAAATGTCTTGAAACAAATGATAATGGAAACGCAATATACTAAAACCTATAGGATACAGCAAAAGCAGTACCAAGAGAAAAATTTATGTTTATAAGCACCTACAGCAAAAAAAGAAGGAAAACGTCAAATACATAGCCTAACAATGCATCTTAAAGAACTACAAAAGCAAGATAAAACCAAAGACAAGATTAGTAGAAGAAAATAAATACTAAAGATCAGAGGAGAAACAAATGAAATTGATATAAAGAAAACAATACAAAAGATCAATGAAATGAAAAGTTGTTTTCATATAAGATAAACAAAATTGACAAACCTTTAGCCAGATTAAGAAAAAAAAGAGATCACCCAAATGAATAACATCAGAGTTTAAAAAGAAGCCATTAAAACAAATAACACAGAAATCCAAAGGATTTCTGCCTACTATGAGCAACTATATACTAATAAGTTGAAAAATCTAGAAGAAATGTGTAAATTCCTAGACACATAAAACCTACCAGGATTGAAGCATGAAGAAATCCCAAACCTGAACAGACCAATAACAAGAAACAAGATTGAAGCCATAATAAAAAGTCTCTCAGCAAAGAAAAGCCCAGGACCTGATGGCTTCATTGCTAAACTCTACCAACCATTTAATCCTTTTCCCATTTGCCCAAAGAATACTCACTAGCAGCACCTGCAGCTACAGTGTTTACCCTGAAATTTTGCCACAAAATATCTTGCTTTCATTATTATTTTTGCAACACTCTAGCATATCAACTTTGGAAAGAAAAAATGTCATTCTATTTATAGCATTCTGGTTTTAGTAGTGGTATTTCCATTTACAAAATAAAGTAATTCTTGACTGCTAAAAATGTCAAAACCTAGAAAACATGAAATTCCTATGCATGATGTTCACATCATTCTTGAACAGTTGTTGGCTGAAGATTTATCTGATGAATCTAATTATTCTGAAATAGATGATTCTGACAATTCAGACTATTCTGATATTAGTTCTATTTACAAATAACTCCATGAACAGGTTACATATTTTATTTTCACCTTGAAAATTAGTCAGATTGTCTTCAGCCTCTGAAAGCATGTTTATGTATAATAAAATTAAATGAGCGCTGGCAGTGAGCTGCACTTTTCTTTTTCTAAACAGGTAAAAGATTTAAAAAGAACTAATACCAATCCTACTCAAACTACTCTCAAAAATAAAGGAGGAGGGAATACTTCCAAACTCACTCTGTGAGGTCATATTACCCTGATGCCAAAACCATCAAAGACACACCAGAAAAAAGAAAACTACAGAGCAATATCCCTGATGAATATGGTTACGAAAATCTTCAACAAAATACTAGCAAACCAAGCTCAACAACATATTTAAAAGATCATTCATCACGAGCAAGAGGGATTTATCCCAGGGATGCAAGGATGGTTCAACTTGTAAGAGCTCTCACAAAGTCAGTCTTTAAAGACTAAAACAAGTCTCTTCTTCTTCAAATGTACAGCCATCAATGTAAGGCAACAAAAAACATAAAAATCTAA
Source organism: Pan troglodytes (assembly GCF_028858775.2). NCBI lineage: Eukaryota > Metazoa > Chordata > Mammalia > Primates > Hominidae > Pan > Pan troglodytes. Next base: position 56,454,756 of record NC_072398.2, on the reverse strand, counting down.
GGAGATATAACACCATCAAAAGACTTCAGTGACCGTAAGTAAATGGAGATATGTAAACTATCTGACAAAAAATTTAAAATAATTGTTTTAGGGGCATTCAGAGAGGCTCAAAAAATACAGAGAAACAATTTCATGACATCAAAAAAAATAAAATAAATGACCAAAATTAGAAATTTAGCACAGAGATCAAAATTTTTTTTAAAAAGCAATAATTCTGGAGCTAAAAATTATAAATAATGAACTAAAAAAATAGAAGGCATCAGTAGCAGAACTGATTAAGCTGGAAAAGAATCTGTAAACTAAAAGGCAATTTATTTGAAAATATGCAATCACAGAGAAAATATGAAAAGGAATGAAGAAAGCTTATAGGATTCACGGGACAGCATTAAAAGAGCAAATGTTTGAGTTATAAGAGTGCATGAAGAAGAGAAGGACAAAGGGGTAAAAAAATTATTTTATAAAAATAATTGCAGAAAATTTCCAAATTTGGAAAAAGTTATAAATATTCAGGTACATGAAGGTCAAAATTCTCTAATCAGATTTAATCCAAACAAGATTACACCAAAATAATCAAACTGTTCAAAATCAGGACAATGAGAGGATACTGAAAGCACCAAGAGAAAGGAAGTAAAAACATATAAGGGGATAACAGTAAGGCTAGCAGTGGGTTTCTCAGCAGAGATGTTAAAGGCCAGGCGAGAGTGGGATGATATATTCAAAGTGCAAGGAAAAAACTGCCAACCAAGAATTTGGTGCCCAGCAAAACTGCCCTTCAGAAATGAAGAAATAAAGACTTTCTCAGGCTAAAAGAAGTTGAGGGAGTTTACCACTACCAAACCTGTCTTATAAGAAATGCTTTCTCATCATTTACCTCCGACTTTTAAGTGACAGCATGCAGTATTTGGTTTTCTTTTCCTGCATTAGTTTGCTAAGAATGATGGCCTCCAGTTCATCCATTTTCCTGCAAATGACATAATCTCATTCTTTTTATGGCTGTATAGTATTCTATGTTGTATATGTATCACATTTTCTTTATCCAGTCTATCACAGATGGGCATTTAGGTTGATTTTATGTTTTTGCTGTTGTGAACACTGCTACAATGATCATACGTGTGCATGTGTCTTTATAATAGAACAATTTATATTACTTTGGGTATATACACAGTAATGGGATTGCTGGATCGTATGGTATTTCTGTCTTTAGGATTTTGAGGAATCTCCATACTGTCTTCCACAATGGTCAAACTAATTTACACTCCCACCGACATTGTATAGATGTTCCTTTTTCTCCACACTATGTTTTTTTGTTTTGTTTTGTTTTGTTTTGTTTTGTTTTGTTTTAATGTGGTCCTTAATTCTGTCTTTTTTTTTTTTTTATACTTTAAGTTTTAGGGTACATGTGCACATTGTGCAGGTTAGTTACATATGTATACATGTGCCATGCTGGTGCGCTGCACCCACTAACTCGTCATCTAGCATTAGGTATATCTCCCAATGCTATCCCTCCCCCCTCCCCACCACAGTCCCCAGAGTATGATATTCCCCTTCCTGTGTCCATGTGATCTCATTGTTCAATTCCCACCTATGAGTGAGAATATGCGGTGTTTGGTTTTTTGTTCTTGCGATAGTTTACTGAGAATGATGGTTTCCAATTTCATCCATGATGAGAAAGCATGGACACAGAGGGGAACAATACACACTGGAGCCTATTGGAGGGTGGAAGGTAGGAGGAGGGAAGGGATCAGAAAAAATAACTAATGGATGCTAGTCTTAATACCTGGGTGACAAAATAGTCTGCACAACAAGCCCCTCATGACACAAGTTTACTTATGAAACAAACTGGCACATGTACCCCTTAGCTTAAAAGCAAAAAAGAAACAACATAAAATAAAAAATTCTGATGGAACTGTTTCTAAACTCTGCTATAATAAAAGTTAATTTTTCACCTGTAAAAAAAAAAGAAATGCTAAAAGGAATTCTTCAATATGAAAGAAAAGAATGCCAATAAGTAACATGAAAACATATGAAAGTATAGAACTCACTAGTGAAAGTAAGTACACAATAAAATTCAGAATACTCTGATACTGTAATGAAAGTATATAAGTCACTTGTGTCTTTAGAATAAAGTATAAAAGACACAACTGTTAAAAATAATAATAGCTGCAAAAATTTGTTAAGGGTAACAGTATAAAACTATGTAAATTGTAACATTGAAAAATTTAAATGTGGGGGTGGGGGTGGAGTAAAAGTATAGAGTTGTTTTTTTTTTTTAAACATAATCAGGTAAGTATTATCAGCTTCAAATAATCTGTTATAACAAGATGATTTTTAAGTCTCATATTAACCACAAAGCAAAAAACCTATAGTAAATACACAAAATATAAAAAATAAGTAATAAGTGGCCGGGCGCGGTGGCTCATGCCTGTAATCCCAGCACTTTGGAAGGCTGAGGCAGGCAGATCACACGGTCAGGAGATCAAGACCATCCTGGCTAACACGGTGAAACCTTGTCTCCACTAAAAATATACAAAAAATTAGCCAGGCGTGGCGGCGGGCGCCTGTATTGCCAGCTACTCAGGAGGCTGAGGCAGGAGAATGGCACAAACCCAGAAGGCAGAGCTTGCAGTGAGTTGAGATCACGCCACTGCACTCCAGCCTGGGTGACGGAGCAAGACTCCATCTCAAAATAAAAAAAAAAAAAAGTAATAATCGAGGGATCTGAGATAAAGAAAATTAAGTGTCCAGAAAATTAAATCATATTTTAATGTTACAATAGCCAGAAGAGAGAAAGTTCATATTTTTTAACAATAGTACCCTTTTCACAAAAGTGCACACAATATTTTTGTGAGTCAGCTTTATGTTGTCTTGAGAATTTAAAGGAACATTTTGACCTAGAGTACATAATATCTTAAAACTACATCACAACTCAATTTTTAATGCTTTTTATTAATCTTCTATAAAATGGTACATTTCTAAAATAATGACAATGTTTTAATTAATGGAAGGCTTTCAATATTAATATTTATTATGGTTTCCAATTAAATATTTTCAAATGCTTAATATTTTTATTTATTCTCTTTTTATAAAACTAACTTCTCGAGTTTCTATTATTCAATACTAGATTATATAATCAAGCTTGAAACTAATAATCATGTCAGCTTCCTGGAGTTTATTATAATTAATTTTTAAATACACTGTGCCAAATGTTAGAATTGTTTAACAGAGAAAGTAATGTAATAAAAATGCTGAACTAAATATCATCACTAATTCCAAATCAATAATGGAAAATAATTCCAAATGACCTATGAATAGTGTCACTTGTGATTAATATCTGGTTTTTCCCCTGATTTTTTTTTATCATGCCCGTAAGGTAATAAGCCAGAAACCAGACAGCCTTCCCCAAAATATCACATGTTCCCCAAAACATGGGAAGAAATTATTTGTTACGGACTAAAAGTTGCCCCACCTTTGGTATTTGCCCTTAAATTGCTTCATTTTTCATCTGTTATAGTAGATCAAGTCAAGTCCAATTATGAAGACTTCATTTATCTAAAAGTTCCACTGATTATTTGCTGCTGTACATGTGACTCAAGAACACATTTACTTAATATCAAAACTTTCTCTGTTTCTCATGTCAGAAAGTACCAAGTAAGGAAATGGAAAATCATAATAGTAGGAGACTGCTTGCCAAAATTAGCGAATGTGAATTACAATGACACTCCAGATCCAAAAATAGACTGAATTTTAATTATTTCCTTTGAAGGAAAATAAAATAACAATGATATCTAAATATATGTCTCAAATAAGGCATCTGTTTTCAGGAAATAAGAAATAATAGAGTACTATTTGAAAATGCTTCCTGGTACCCAGTCAGGCTGTATCATAAACAACCACATTTGGAATCTCTGCTTCAGGCGTTGCAAGGAGCCAGAACAGAGTGAACTTGTCAGAATAGAGTATCTACATCTCCTATTCTACTCCTTTTATTCTCTCCACATAAATAACACACACAAGAAATTTAGATCTCACAAATAGGTGCTAAAAGGGTCAGCTCTCAAAAATATGCATTTTATCATAAACACTGCATGGTTTTAATTCCTACCAACCAACTCAGTTCGACATTGAACCAGTCTTGACGTAATATTAGGGGAGTTAAATTATTCTTTGAGCTTCACTTCTGCTCGGAAAGATTGAAGAGTCTATTCATGACAACACTTGATATTGTTCCAAAAAAAAATTTTTTTTTTTTTAGACGGAGTCTCGCTCTGTCACCCAGGCTGGAGTGCAGTGGCGCGATCTCGGCTCACTGCAAGCTCTGCCTCCCGGGTTCATGCCATTCTCCTGCCTCAGCCTCACGCGTAGCTGGGACTACAGGCGCCCGCCACCACGCCCGGCTAATTTTTTGTATTTTTAGTAGAGACGGGGTTTCACCATGTTGGTCAGTATATTCTCGATCTCTTGACCTCGTGATCTGCCCGCCTTGGCCTCCCAAAGTGCTGGGATTACAGGCATGCGCCACCACGCCCGGCCCAAAATTGTTTTCTATTCCTCCCTGTGAATGGATGCCGTATGGACACCAAGCTGCCATGCGCACCTCTTGAGGCACACACTGACAAATGGGGCTTATTCCTCAGAACCAGACAACGATCCAAAACGTATTCAAGCTAGTGTCAACTTATACCATGGCTGCTTCTCACAAGTTTATTATAGAGTTATGGTCAGAGTTCCTGTTGAAAAACTTCATAAAGTTGTTGCTTTCTATTGTCGATTAAATCCCCACAAGAAAAAAAAAATAGAGAGTAAATTCCCAGCTTGATAATTTCACTAACTTTTACAATGACATTCTCCAGAATGTATATTAAGACTGTAGCCCAGTGTAACCGCCTTTCCACACTCCAAGAAAGTATCCAAATAGTGTACAATTGAAGGGCTTACGCTTGCACAGGCCTGGGTACAAAGCCATCCTCTGGAGTCCGGCTGCCCAGTTCAAATCCTGGCTCAGAAAATGACCAGTTCTGTGACCATGAGGAAGCTCTTTAGTCTCCATACCTTGGTTCTTCCAAATGTATGGGAAAATGAGGACCATAATGGAATTGTTCTGAAGATTAAATGAAATTGCCCACATAAAACCATTAGTAAAGTGACTGAAACAGCACAATGTTTCTCCCTCATGTATCTTTTTCATTTTTATTCTACAAGTCTTGCCATAAAATCTATGGAATACAAGATGTACAACTCAAGTTATGTTGTATGTGATTAAATTGGCAAACTAGAGGAGGCAAAATCTGCATGATTCTTAACTAATTTGGTTCTTTTAAACAAATACCAAAGTGTACTGTCTATGGAGGAACTCTAAGGGGCAAAAGCAACTGCTTTCTTCTGTGTGTACTGGAGCTAACAGAATGCTTCAGGATGCTCAGTCATACTGGGAGAAACGATGCATTCAATAATGCTTTTCTCAAAAATCAGAGAAAACATTTGTATTTTAAGTGGTATCCTAAATCAATTTTTGCAGCGTATTTTTAATAAATCAGCTTTGAAAAGCCCTCTATTGTTTAAATAATAGACAATATGAGCCCTGTGCTTACCAAGACAATCATTCACTTATCTACCAGTTTAATTTCAACATCATAATTATTCTGGCATTAATTCAATAGAAGCTCTTTCTCCTTTACATGAGGTGTGATACTTAAATCTTACTAAATTATAACAATAATTAAAATAGGGAAAAATATTGTATACTGTCAACTTATAATAAATACACTAAAATATCAGTTACTTGTCTATCTTTTTTTTAGAGGTAGGGGTCTCACTTTGTTGCCCAGGCGGGAGTGCTATGGATATTCACAGATGTGATCACAGCCTATTACAGACTGGAACTCCTGGGATCAAGTAATCCTCCTGCCTCTGCCTCCCAACTAGCTGGAACTACAGCATGCCACGGCACCCAGCTATGTGTGTCTAATTTTTAATGGCCCATTGATGAGTAAATTCCATGTCATTGTTCCAGCAGATCCCTGAGTCACTGTAGCTTCATGACTGAGAATTAAGGCCAAGCCAAATTCCTCCTAAGACACTACATAATCGCATGTCTGACCCTCTCCCCAAACTGCAACATATACAAATGATGAACTCAAGAATCACGGCACTCTCTGCTTAAAGATTACCATAACCCTTTCCAAATTAACAGCATGCTCAAATGTTTTGCAAAATTCTAACACAATGAAACCTACAGAGGCTCATTCATATTTTTTGTGAAAAAAATAATGTAACAAATTCCAGATTATGAAAAGAGCATGAGACTGAAAGACCGAAAGTTCAAATTCTAATCCCAGTTTATCATTAACTTGATGAGTGACATTGAGTAAAAGCACCTGACCTCGCTGTACCTCAACTTCCCTATCTTAAAAGGTGAACATTATAGTACTTGTCCTACTACTTGACCAAATTAAATATAATAAATCATATTTAATTTACTTTCAAATATATATATATTTCAAGTATATATTTTCAAATCATGCATACATTTGAAAATTGTGTTGTACAAATGTAAAATATTGCTGTCAATTTTCTTAGAACATTTTCATTCCCTCTATAACACGTCTCTGTTACCAACCATATCATTGCATGATGTTCTCCTAAGAACTCTTTATTCTTACCAATGACCCCAAGAGTTGTAATGCTGCATTGTAAAAAATTGCCGTTTAAGGATATTTTTAAAGTAACAAATTGGCATTTCAGCCATCTATCTATAATGTAATATGATATAATATAATCTTGTTGTTTCCTGCTTTCTGTAAATATTATCTTCCAGCATTTCCTGGAAAGGAGTATTTAATTTCTAAATTTTACTGATTACAGTTGTATTTCACAGAAAAATGACATAAGAGAATACAGAATTAGCTTAATATGAAAATGTTTTCTGGGCCAGGGATTTGGATCTCAAGTTGCAGGTGTGAAAATTCTCATTTTCTTTTTTGGTTTTTTGTTTTTTCAATGTCTTATTCTAACACACCAAACATATGTATGAAGAGAAAAAACAGGTAAATAACAGACAGTATGGTAGCAAAAGCCTGGCTTTGTAGCTGCTGATTTCAAGTCTGGCTTTACTACTTACCAGCAAAGGGTAAATCATTTCACCTTGCTTAATCTAAGTTTCCCCATAGGTAAAATAGATACACATTTTATATAACAGTTATAAAGTTTAGAAATACAGCCAAAACATCTAGTTTTCATAAAGTTGGGAAACAGTATCATATGATATTCCAAATGAAACACTGAGCACTTATGTGTTCCAATGAAAAGAAACCTTCTTTTCTTCAGGCTCCAACTCTCTTAGCCCTTTAAGCTTCAGCATCTTCAGAGTTACTTGTTCATATCCCAGGGTTGATGCTCGTTATTCTTGACAGCTGCAAAAAGAGCAGAAACTGCACCACCAGGCGTGGTGTCTCACGCCTGTAATCCCAGCACTTTGGGAGGCCAAGGAGGTGGATCACCTGAGGTCAGGAGTTCGAGATCAGCCTGGCCAACATGGTGAAACCCTGTCTCTACTTAAAAATACAAAAATTAGCCAGGCGTAGTGGAGGGCACCTGTAATCCCAGCGACTCAAGAGGCTGAGTCAGGAGAATCACTTGAACCCAGGAGGCAGAGGTTGCAGAGATTGCACCATTGTTACTCCAGCCTGGGCAATAATAGTGAAACTCCCTCTAAAAAAAAAAAAAAAAAAAAAAGCAGAAACTGAGACGGATGATATTCTGGGAGGAGGACTTAACTTCTTGCTCAAATACTGACCACTCCAGCAACAGGTTTCCCATGAACTACCATATTTTCCTGCCACCTGGGAATTAGCACATCTCCATTTTGCTGTGGGGGTCCAATCCTGAGGTCCAGCAATTGCTCCCACAGAGAAAGGAGAGAGCTCTGAGTTATAATCTGTTAAAAAAAAAAAAAAAAAAAAAGCAAAGAATAACAAGAAGAGAGGTTGGTGATCTAGGAACAAGGTCGTTTGTGACCCAAAGTGACCTTAGTGCTGTGTAATGACATGGCTGTTGCTACAGTGACCATCTGCCATAAAGATGAGGCTTGGCAAAGAACATCTCTCGGTGCCTCCCATTTCATTGTCCCAAAAGTAGAAGCTGAGTGTCATCATTTGTTAAAATTGGGGAAGCCTCCGAGGTGTGGGTTCATCAGAACAATAGCCACTGTTGCCTGTGGTCACAGTCACTGAAGCTGGGGTCCTGGTCACTACTCCAACAGCTAGGAGGCAACCCCTAGCAATTTCCTCAGGATATAGTAATTCCTCAAGGTTTGATAAATGCTCCTTCTCTAAAAGACAGGTTCAGACAGGAGCATTTCATGACAAAATTGGCCTGAGTACAAAGTGTGATAAGGCCTTTGATTCACTATCAAAGACACTCATCACCTCAGAACCAGTGCTTCCTTTCTACCTTAAGCTCGTGAGGCAGAGCCTCGCCCACTGGCCACATCCAGTCCAAGGATAAATTCACTCTCAGGATCCTCACTGCTCTTTCTTACAATCAAGCTGCAATAAAGGTTACATGAGTTCATTAAAAATGTTAAATAACTTTGGATTTCAAAAGGATTGAATCAGTGTGGGCCCCTTTCCTTGGAGAAAGCTCCTCTACATCTGTGTAAATTTATGGATACAGACGAATTCTAGAATGGAGGGTTTCTTCCAGTGCCCCCCAGGAAGCAACTAAACTCTATAGTCCAACAGGTACAAGAGAAGTGGAGTAAAATCTACTCCCTACATTCTAAGCAGATACGCTGGCACAGCTAAAATGGCTTTTTCAAAGACAATATATATAAAATGTCCTGCACATCACACATAAGTGTTCAACAAAAGGTAGTTATTGTTATTAGAAACATAATAGCACAGTGTGCAGTTTCTGCTGGGCACCTCCCTAACTGGATATAGGAATAACCACGTAGAATGTCAATCAGCATTTAGTTTTCTTTCTTTAGCCTCCTACATATTAATTGAAAAATCAGAGCTGAGATCAGTACAACACAGACTTTTATAATAGTCCAAGTTAAATTCTTTCTATTTTTCCCCATCTCTAAATTTTCCTTTTGCAAGTACACAATCATAATGTGTTGACTAATAACATAAAATGATAACAGTGTGTCTTTTTGTCAGTAAGCAGAACTGTTCTGCCTGTAAAGATTCTTGAAAAAGAAAAAAAAAGGCAAAGCTCATAAAGGTAGGATAAATTGAAATCAAAGGCTTGTAGCTTGTGTATACCCTCCTCAGTCCCTTACAACCAAAACAGAAGACCACACACTTCTTTTAATCCTAGGTCTAGAGGCTGAATCCTAACTCCCTTTCATTTGTCCAAATAGACTGGAAGACAGAAGGTACTCAATAATAAAATATGCTTAATCAATTGGAATCTAACTGGCATCGGCATTCCAGGCTCTGGTCCACTCTGGAGATATAGAAGAAAGTGGATAACAAGGACATATACCAACAGCTCTGGTCCACTCTGGAGATATAGAAGAAAGTGGATAACAAGGACACATACCCACAGCTCTGTTTCACAAAATGCATAAAATATAATAATAATAACAGCTCACACTTACATAACACTTACTGTGTGCCAGGCATTGCTCGAAGCAGTGTGTGTGTGTGTGTGTGTGTGTGAATGAGTGTGTATCATATAATCTTGACAATTATATGAGAAAGTTGCTTTTAATTCCCATCTTTACAGATTGGAAAATCAAGGCTCCTAGGTCACACAGCTTAAAAATGGCAAAGCTGACATTTAAACTCGGGCCATCTGAGCTTTGGAGTCTGTGCTTTTAACCACTACACCCTACCACCTAAAGTGGACATTTACCCAAGAATGACATCAGTTGGAAGGCCCTCCTCAAATCATTTCCCCTGAAGTGTCACCAGAGAAAGTTTTACCATTTCTGAGGACAGTGGTGGTGTTGTTATCTCCTCTTCCTTCAGGTGATCCTGGGGCCTAAGGATTTTTCAGATTTGCAGTGTCTGCAGTTCACAGTGGCAGAGTTCTTGTGTGACTCCATGCAGTTCAAAGATTGAACTGGTCACTACTTAGGCATCAGTACAGTTTTGATGAGCTTTTCTGTGGGAAGCACTGCACTGAGTGCCAAGAACTTACAAAGGTAAAGGGAGAGAGGTCTTTGTGCTCAGACACAGCTGTAGACGCAATTGTATCCCTGCAAAAATCTGTAAGTTGAAGCCCTAATTCCCAATGTGATGAGAACTGGGATGGAGTCTTTGGAAGGTAATTAGGTTTAGATGAGCTCCTAAGGGTGGGATCCCCATGATGGGATCAGTGCCCTTATAAGAAGAGATACCAGAAAGCTTCCTCACTCTGTCTCTCCTTGTGCCATATAAGGACGAAGCAAGAAGGCAGCTGTCGGCAACCTAGGGAGAGAGGCCTCTCCAGAAACTGACCATGTCCATGCCTTGGACTTCTAGTCTCCAAACTGTGAAAAAAACTAATTTATGTTGTTTAAGCCACCCAGTCTATGGTATATTGCTATGGTAGCCTGAGCTGACTTAGATAGACACTGACTTAGATGGGACAGGACAGACACTTATATCTGGGTTCATGAAAGCAATTCAGACAGGATGAAGAAGTTGTATATAAAGATCCTATATAGAAATACTTATGCCCTTTAATAGAGAAGGTTTAGTGTACAGATAATAATTATCATATTACTATTGCTACCAATTACTAATATTTAACACAACATCTTCTCATTTAGTCCTCAAAACAATCCTATGAGAAGCTGAAATCTAGAGAGACTAGGTAATTTCCCCAGAGCACACAGCAGTAACTGGCTGACAGAGTCAACCCCAGCTATGACTCCAAATCCCCTGACTCCACTCTGGCATCATGCAGCAGGTGGTAAGGCAGGACTTTTGTAGCAAAGCTTCCAGCACTGCTGAAATATAGCAGGTAGAAACTTAGCAAACAAAGCCTAGATTCAAGCCATCCAAAAAAAAACACAATAGGGCACTTATTTTTAGCTCCTGCCAAGACAAAGGAAAATAGCAGCTTCTTATTTGTGAAATGATTGTCCCTTTTGAATTAATCCAATGTGAATAAAAAGATAGCACCAAAGTTGGACTTGGATATTGCAGCCAATCTCAAAAGATTCTGGAGGGGACTTTGTATGATCAAGGATAGTCTTAAATCACAATCCCTTTCAGGTAAATGTGAAAACTGGGAATGCTTTAATGCTTTAAAATGAATAACAATACATTTCACAGATTTTAGATTTGAAATGCACAGCACTCTGTTCTCCCTGCTCTCAGAAAACCTGTGCTCTGAAGTGAATTCACCAAGGGCTAAAAAGTTCAGTAACACCTACTGAGTTATTGCAGAACGGCTTTTTTTTTTTTTTTGTCTGAAGCTCTCTGTTCATTGAGCATTATATTCTCAAGAACAGTGTAATATTAAAGAAAAATTGTCTCACAAATCAGTAAAGGCATGTTTTGTCAACCATCTGGTAAGCTGTTAAATGGATGCTTTTTTTGTTTTTTCCTTTTTCCAGCCAAATGATTTCAACACAATCTACTACCAGATGTCTTCTGTTTCTGAACAAATGATGACAGGAAGCAATTTCTGTCTCTCCACAAAGGTATAAATAGCAAATAATCTTGGCTTCATTTAAAGTGTAATGCAACAAACTGTGGGGCCCTGAACCCAACATACACTATTCAGTTTTCTTATGGACATTTTTTATTTCCCAAGATTATTTCAAAGAATAAGAGAAATAAATGATACATTCATAGATAAACAGATGATAAATGTTGGCTCTATTTGTTTTGTTATAGAAATAAAATTTTACCTCAGGAATTATAAATTGTGTTTATAGAGTAGAATTCAATATTACAATGAAATGTGCCATAAGAAAATGTTCAGCTGGTTAGCATTTAAAGATATGCATTACGGTTGGTGCTCTGCAAGCTAATTATGCAAAGCCCAAATTCATATTAATAGTGTAATTTTTATTTTTCTAAAAACTTACTTTAATGTGTCAAATGACATATCCCTCATTGTTCTAAAAGAATTTAAAGTAGATTGCAACAAAAGATATAACAAAGAAAAACAGAAAATGTCCAGGCAAAAAATTAAAAGAAGATGCAAATATTTTGACTACAAATAACATCATTGCTGCCACTGGAATTTAAATTGGCTCTGCACATTTTCTTAATAAGGCCAAACACATAGATAGATAGATAGATAGATAGATAGATAGATAGATAGATAGGTGATAGACAGAGATAGAACATAGTAAATTTTATGCCTGTTCTTATACCATTGTTGCATAGGAAGAAATATATTAACCCTTCAGAGAAGAAGAATTCTGGCACTAAATTTAAATCAAAAGTTATGGGCAAAGGGAAGGGAATTGCTGAATAAAAAATCAACATATTCTTAAAGCCCCTTTGAATAATTTTCAAAATATCAACCAGAAAGTTTCTACACAGATAGACCAAAATGACAACTTAAATATTCCAAGTGCTTCAAGATGACAGGATCATCTTCAGAAGATGCTGAAACAAAGACAGGATTGATTTTATTTTCTCAGGGCTGCAGTGGATGAGGATCACAGACAGGTGACTACAGGATCCAGGTAGGTAACAGAGACTATGGATTCAGCCAGAGATAAAACAACAGAGATGTGGTAAGGCCTCTGGCAAAAAGAGAAAAGGCAGGTACCAGCAGAGAGTATGTGCCTAACTAACCCTACAAGAAACAGGATGCTAACAGCACATTCTCTGGGAGGAAATTCAGCTCATAGGCGGTGTGATTATGTTCTGAGTTGCAGGAAAATAAAAATCACTTGCAAAATACTTCATGTCAGATACATTATTGGTAATAACACACAACATCAAAATGAGGTTTTAAGCATGCACAACTTAAAGTATCCACACCATGAAGGATGTAGTAGGTCATGGCAAGGTAACACTTCGGTAATTAGAAAAAGCCAGATAAGTTAACCAATATTATACCTTTAAATATGTGGAAGAGCTGTGGAAGCCATTAGGACTAGATACACTAAAATCACAAAAAGGGCTGGGTGCAGTGGGTCACAACTTTAGTCCCAGCTACTCAGGAAGCTGAGGTGGGAGGATTGCTTGAGCCCAGGAATTCAAGTCTGCAGTGAGCTATGATAGCACCACTGCACTCCAGCCTGGGTGACAGAGTAAGACCCTGTCTCAAAAATAAATAAATAAGTAAAATCTGATAACATGACTTCTGGTTTGAGAAAAGAAAGCAAAAGAGCTAGGCCGAAAATGTCCTATGGTGAAACTGAATCTCCTGTTATTTTAGGGCTGAGAAGACACACCCCCAAGTACTTAGAGAAAAGCCCAAGGAGGTCACACGGAAGAACAAGGATAGCCCTGTCCTGGAAAATACTCATGTATCATGTGATCTAGTATTTTATCTCTGAAAATAATGTCATTTTCTTTGGTAACCCCCAAATTTAGGAATACAACCCAAATATGATCTTCCTTTATAAGCCAGGATAGGTCTTCTATATGTGGATTTATTTAAATTATTAATACATTTGTGTTTTAAACCTTGCTACCACTATAAAAATTTGGTCACCAACAACATTATTTTCTAATTTCATTTATTAGCTAATTCAATTTATAACAGTTTTAATCCAGTCACTTCTAATTTCTACTTTATTGCTGCAAGGCCTTAAAATATTTAATGATTCTCATTGTATCTTTTTTTGCATCTTGTTGAAACTTCTTTTAAAATACATAGTTAACATACAAAGATATTTTCTGTGTTAAAACACTTTTTAATAGATATCCTGTGACCTTATCCAATATTACTGTCTTCCTTGGAAGTAATCTGGTGTGAATACTTCCAGGCCTTTTAAAAATACATTTAGAGTTATGTAAGTATACTTGAAGGAATATTTAATTTCTTATATGAAACATTTATGCTAGCATTTCATAGTATGTTGCAACTTGGTTTATTCAAGTCAAAATACAAACTGCTTATCTTAGTCAGTTTGGGGTGCTATAATAAAATATCACAGGACTAGGTGGCTTAAACAACCTTTATTCCTCGCAGTTCTGAAATCTGCCACCATAACCAAGGCGGCAGTAGATCCAGTTTCTGGTGAGGGCCACTTCCTGTTTGCAAATGGCTGCCTTCTCCTTGTATCCTCACCTGGCAGAGAACAGAGAGAGAGAGAAATTCTATGCCTCCTCCTCTTTACAAGGGCACCAACTCTATTATAATGGGCTCACCTTCCTGACCTAATCTAATCCTAATTAGCTCCTAAAAGCCCCACCTTCAAATATCATCACATGGAGGATTGGGACTTCAATTTATGAATTTTGGGGCCACAAATGTTCAGTTTATAACACTCCTCATATGGATCCATGCCTCTGTATTAAATAACAAGAACCCTTGGATAGAAAGTGATCTGTGTCAAGTAAGAAAACAATCATCCACCCTGTAGAATCTTGGTCATAGAGAGAAGTTCATTCAGTCTATCAGTCTTTCATTTTAAAAAAAGTTTCTAATTGTATTTCTTACAGCTGTTCTTCGTGTTGTCTATTTTCACTAAATATGTTGTTGTCCATATATTTCTTGTCCTTTTTGGCTTTTATGTTGGTCACCTGCCTCTTCTGGCTGCAAGGCCCTTTTTCACAGCAACACATGTTTAAGCCCACAGGGCCTTCAAGAATTGCTCAATGACCCTTTCTCCAAAGCCACTTTATTTTTCCATTTGAAAATGGTGCTCTCTTGGAAACGTCACTAAAACTTAAAACTATTTCCCCCTTGAGTTAGAGATTCACTCGTTTCCCAGCAATCCCCTCCCCCTGCCCCAGTCCTCATGTTCCATGGTCTAAGAAATCCCCCTCTTGATGAACTCCCATTACATTTCATATGTTCCCCTCTGTGGAATCAATAAAAAGTCTACCTTGTATAACAAAGCACATTTCACAAACTAGATGGCAGAGGGAAGGCCCTCTGGCTACTTGGTTAGGACTCACAGATGAGCAGTTTACTTGAAGGTACTATGACATTAATGCTTACTATTTTTTCTTTTCTTTTTTTTAACTTTCCTTGTCTCTTCTCTGACAGTTCTGCAACTTTATTGAAGTATAATGGACATGCAATAAACTGCATGCATTTAAAATGTAGAATTACATGTTTCGAAATATTTATTCTACTGAGAAACCAGCAACACAATCAAAATAGTGAACATATATGTTCACCACCCTCAAAAGCATCATCATTCCCCTTTGTATCCCTTTTGTTCATAAATTCTTTCTTTAATTAGATTGCCATACAATTGATACATTACAGATTCTTTTAAATATTCATGATATTTTACTACTTCAGGCTAAACCTTGCCTTAATTAAATTTCATCAAGGCCCTTATCTTCCACCTCTCATTAGGAATTATCTTATTCCCTAAAATACTGTTTTTCAACCTTTTTTTCCTACACAACCCATTCCCATCAGTAACTCTTCTCACTACATAGCCTTATAATAAAAACGCTTACTCTTAAATGTGACTCAACTGACAGAAAGATCTCAGCAGATTTTTTTTTTTACATAAACACTTTTTTTTTTTGAGACAGATTTTCACTCTTGTTGCCCAGGCTAGAGTGCAATGGCGTGATCTTGGCTCACTGCAACCTCCGCCTCCTGGGTTCAAGCAATTCTCCTACCTCAGCCCCCCAAGTAGCTGGGATTATAGGCATGCACCACCACGCCCGGCTAATTTTTGTATTTTTAGTAGAGTCGGGGTTTCACCATGTTGGCCAGGCTGGTCTCGAACTCCTGACCTCAGTTGATCCGACCGCCTCATCCTCCCAAAGTGATGGGATTACAGGCGTGAGCCACTGCACTTGACCTTAGACACTCTATAATAAAACGCAACTCTATAAACTATCCAAACATAAGAATTCACTATACTATGAATGTGATATTTTAGAACAAGATGGCAATAATAATTTTTCGACTTTTAAAGAAATGAATTCCTAGACAAAACAGACCTATTAACAGTTCATAAAATAATTCACTCAACAGGTACTAATTTCTACCACCACCATCACAAATAAACCCTGCCTAGAAGATCACTGCCAAAGAAAACTTCTCAACCATTACATCATCCATTATATTATTGTAACTATCCACCTGGAGTGTAAAAACTTTAATATTCAAGGAACAAAATCACTTGAAACAAATCTTTTATGATCATACATTTTTAAATCAATGGCCATTATAAAAATTGTAGAATGGTTTTCATAGGGAGCATCACATAATGATGGTGTAATTCACCAAGCCTTACAAAAGGACAGCCTACAAGGTACGGATGGACTTATGCAGATTTTACCAGATGATGGCAGGAAGGGTCATTGTAGCAAATCTCTGGTGATGCATGAATTGTGACAATTCCCAGTTGTTAGATTTGAGGAGGGGATAACTGTGTGTGCGTGTGTGTGTGTCTGTGTGTGTGTTTGTGTGTGTGTGTGTGTGTGTGTGAGAGAGAGAGAGAGAGGGAGGGAGGGAGGGAGGGAGAGAGGGAGAGAGGGAGAGATGGAGAGGGAGAGAGGGAGGGAGGGGGAGAGAGAGAGAGAAACAATGAGTTTTTTGAGAGGCTAAAATATTTTTAAACAATTTAGAAAATTTCTTAATCTAGAAAATATCAGCATGGGACTGATCATTTCCAGATTAAAAAATGTTCTAAATTGTTTAAAACATGCTCTTCCACTAAACTCTAATTCCGAGTTGATGGGCTTACCTTAAAATTCTGAGGGTACTCACACAGCTACTTGGCACTGATTTCAGAGTGAGTTCTTGTTCCCAATTTATGTTTGGATCTCCCACAGTGCAGAGCCTTTATCAAACTTTTGTTGGTTGAGATGTAAATGGAATTAGTAATGCAGAGAACAAGCTCAATGCTGAACACAAGCATATAAACTAATGAAACAGGGCTGTTGCTTTCAAAACAGTCACTTCTGTTTCATTTGCTCATTTATTAATTGTGAGATAGTGTGGCAGTCACAGACAGAAATATATGAAGAAAAAAGCATACCAATCAGTGGCAGAGAGTATAGTCGTAATGGCATGGCAGAGCCAGACTGTTTGGGTTTGAATGTTGACTCCAACGTTTACAGATAAACTTAGAAAAAATACTTCATCTGTGTTTCATTTATAAAATGCAGATCATACCAACACCTACTTTACAACATCATATTGAGGATTAAATAAGTTAACATAACTAAGGTGCAAAGAATAGTGCCTGACATAGCACAGCATTATGTAAGTTCTAGCTATTATTGTTCTAATATTTCTTTTATATTAATTTGGATTTAACATTCAAATAATTAGAAAAAAATAGGTAGATATGAGATAACTTGTGCCCTGAGTTGTAAGAGACAGAAACCCAAGTGAGACTGGCTTTTTTTTTTTTTCTTTTCTGAGACGGAATTTCACTCTTTCGCCCAGGCTGGAGTGCAGTGGTGCGATCTCCGCTCACTACAACCTCCACCTTCCAGTTTCAAGCAATTCTCCTGCCTCAGCCTCCTGAGTAGCTGAAACTAAAGGCCCGCCACCATGCCTGGCTAATTTTTGTATTTTTATAGAGGCGGGGTTTCACGATGTTGGCCAGGCTGGTCTCGAATCCCTGACCTCGTGATCTGCCCACCTCAGCCTCCCAAAGTGCTGGGATTACAGGCGTGAGCCACCATGCCTGGCTGAGACTGGCTTTTTTAAAAAAAGGAAATTATGCTTAGAGAACTTGAGGAAGTTATGTGTCTCATGGATTAGCCTCAGTAAACAGTGAAACCAAGAACAACTCAAATACCATCATCCTCTCTCCATCACTTTCTTCAACATCAGCTTCATTTCTCTTTTTCTTTGCAGAGTGGTTTCTTCCTCTCTGAAATTTTAACTAGAAAAATGGGGCTGACATACCAAGAGCCTTACATTCCATATTCTGTGAACTCAGAGACTGGTATACTTTTCTCAGTTCTAGTTAAAATATAGTCATATATTGGTTAACAATGGGAATATGTTCTAAGCAATGTATCATTTGGCAATTCCATTTCTGTGTGACATCACAGAGTATATTCACACAAACCTAGATGGTATAGCCTGTTACACACCTAGGCTATATGGCATAGCCTACCAATCCTAAACTACAATTATGTATAGCATGATACTGCACTGAATACTGCAGGCAACTATAACAGAATAAGTATTTGTATCTCTAAATATATATAAACATAGAAAAGGTACAGCAAAAACATAGCATTATCATCTTATGAGACCACTGTTGTATTTGCAGTTTGTCATGAACCGAAATGTCCTTATGTGATGAGTGACAGCACCTTCCCAGGGAAGGCCTCCTATTGCTCATTCCTGAGGCAGCTCCCCAAGGTCCAGATGGATGAGGAAAGGAATAGCTCCCAATGTGACGAGGGCTGCAGGGTGAAGATTGTTCTTTTGATAATGATACTAAAGTTATGTAAGAAAGCATTCTTTCTTCTTAGATCTGTATAGTGAAGTATTTGGAATAAAAAGTAGGATGTTTAATATTTACTTTTAAGTATCTTAACAAAGAAAAAGCAAAGATAGCCAAAATTTATGGTATATATACACATGGGAAAGAAGCTCCCGAAAGCAAAGGTGCTCAAGTAGCTCCAAAATTACTTCATTATCTTGAGGGTTTATTGTTAACAGGTATAAAAAATACTGTTCTTTTTTATCCATAGAAAGAAACCAAGGACACTCTCAAAATGACCCCAACTTAATTTTCCAGTAGTTTTTAAACACCACACCTGAGACAAACCAAAATACTCACTCTTCCGAAAGAAGATAAGATGGCATGCTGTTCATATCCTGCATCCTTTTGTAATATCCCCTGCTCTCATCTCAACCTCTGAAGATCCAAACCACCAATTAAGGTCCAGGTGAAGTACAACCGTGACTATGAAACAGCCCCAGCTGGAGGTCATTTCGCACTGCTCGACTCCAAGGGTATTAGCACTTTGGTGAACATTGGAATCACCTGGGGTGCTTTAAAACGTTTCCAATTCCAGAGCATTCTTCAACATCAGTAAAAATGTTTTGACATATAAACAAGATAATTTAAGGGCAAAAATAAAGTTCTCCCTCTGCTAGCTTTCCTCAATTAGCTGTTCTCTTTAAGCTCGATAAGACTCCAGGAGCAAAAGAACATCTCTCAACTTCCTAACGCTTTCCAGCACTTGGGACAGGACTGTAGCTGAAATGTTATGGCTGTGTATTACAAACTCAGAAACGGGGTTTTAATAAACAAAAACCACTTTATATGCTGTTTAAAAACGTGCTGCAATCTGTTAAACATGTGGCTATGTGTGTGCATCTGTGCGTGTATTTTTTAATGACATTCTTGGAACTTGTATTTTCATCCGAAGAACAATGTTTTCTTCAAAATAATTCCTGGTGTATCATAGAGAAGACACTGTGTTATCCTCTTGCGTGTCCAGCTTTAAGTGCAATGTGTGACACACAGAAGTGGCTCAACAAATAACCCTCTAAAAAGGGAATGAGCTGATGAATGAAATGAATGGATGAATGGAGTGGGAGAGAGGTAAAATCTTTTTGATTTTATTAGTTGTAATTCAAAAGTTACCACACAGGGGATTAAAAAAAAAAAAGAAGGGAGAAAGAGTAGTGTTCCAGATTAAAACTTGGGCAGGAAATCAGTGTTCTAAATTAAAAGCAACTTCAAAAGCAAATGCAAAGGGGTGCTTAATTAGATCTTGTTTTTTTTTTTAAAGCAGCTGTATAAAGCAATATGGGACAAGTAGGGGAATTTGAATATGTGCTGGGTACTAGACAATATGAGACAATTGTATTAATTTTGTTCTTTTGATAATGATACTAAAGTTATGTAAGAAAGCATTCTTTCTTCTTAGATCTGTATAGTGAAGTATTTGGAATAAAAAGTAGGATGTTTAATATTTACTTTTAAGTATCTTAACAAAGAAAAAGCAAAGATAGCCAAAATTTATGGTATATATACACATGGGAAAGAAGCTCCCGAAAGCAAAGGTGCTCAAGTAGCTCCAAAATTACTTCATTATCTTGAGGGTTTATTGTTAACAGGTATAAAAAATACTTTTCTTTTTTATCCATAGAAAGAAACCAAGGACACTCTCAAAATGACCCCAACTTAATTTTCCAGTAGTTTTTAAACACCACACCTGAGACAAACCAAAATACTCACTCTTCCGAAAGAAGATAAGATGGCATGCTGTTCATATCCTGCATCCTTTTGTAATATCCCCTGCTCTCATCTCAACCTCTGAAGATCCAAACCACCAATTAAGGTCCAGGTGAAGTACAACCGTGACTATGAAACAGCCCCAGCTGGAGGTCATTTCGCACTGCTCGACTCCAAGGGTATTAGCACTTTGGTGAACATTGGAATCACCTGGGGTGCTTTAAAACGTTTCCAATTCCAAAACCATCCCTCCAGAGACTGAGATTCAATTGGTATAGACTGGAGACAAGAAACTTGAATTTTAACTAAATGCCCAAGGTGAATTGAATGCAGGTGCTCTGAGAACTTCATACTGAAACAAATGCTTAAGTAAACACATTTTTTAACCTTTTTGTTTTAAGTGCATGTTCTTTCCACCATATATTTAATGAGCTTAAAAACAAAAATCACAATTTACAGGTTGTGTTGCTCCCAAGAATCTGGCACAGTATCCTCTCATATAAGGCAATATTAAATATTTGTTGGAAAACGTTACAGTTAGCAAGAAAAGAGTACTAATTGTCCCTAAGAATTGATATTTATTTAAATATTGTTCTATTTCAGTTTTAAAAAATATTTAAATTTGTTGCACTAGTACCCCTAGGTTTTTTTAAAAAACTCCTCATCACACTTATAACTTTAGGTTGTAACTGAACTGCAAATCGACAGATGAATTGATTTTTTAAATGTGTTTTATATATATATGTATATACATATATATACACACACATACATATATACACAAATCGGCTTTTTAAAAAAAGGAAATTCTGTCATTTGCAACAACCTAGATGAATCCAGAGGACATTATGCTAAGTGAAATAAGCCAGGCACAAAAAGACAAATACTGCATGATCTCACTTACATGTGAGTCGAGCTCATAAAAGTAGAGAGTAGAATTGAGGCAGGAGAGTAGAGTCTGGAGGCAGGAAACTTCAGGCGTTTCACGCTGACTTCCTAGAACTAAAGTGAAAGGAAAACCCTAACTTTCCATACCTAAGTAACAAAGGAACCAGAAGTTACTCCCTTTGCAAACCCCCACCTTTTCTGCGGGGCAGATGGGAAATTGAAAGTACCTCTGATTTGTTGCTTTTTGCAACCAATCAGATGTTTGCATAGGAGTGTAACTTTGTAACTTCACTTCAGCCTCTTTGGTTGCTGTCTACAACCAATCAAACTGATTGCCGGCAACTACTTCATTTACGTGAGATTAAACACCAAGTTGCCAATGGGAAACCTCTAGCCGGTATTCTGTATCTGGGCCCTTGAGCCGGCTGCTCGGTGGCTCCCACAATGTGGAGTGTACTTTCATTTTCAATAAATCTCTGCTATCGTTCTTTCGTTGCTTCGTTTCTTTGCTTTGCTGTGTGTTTTGTCCAATTTTTTGTTCAAAACGCCATGAACTTGGACAATTTGCAGTCAAGACCCCCTACTGGTAACAGAATGATGGTTACCAGGCTGGGAGAAGGGGCTGACCAGGGAAAGAGGAGACTTTAGTCAGCAGGTATAAAGTTTCAGTTATACAGGAAGAATAACTTCTGATGATCCATTGCACAGCATGGGGACTATAGTTGATAATAATGTACTTCCCACAAGAGTAGATTTTAGAAGTTCTCACTACAAAGAAATAATAAGTACAGGAGGTGGAGGATATGTCAATCAGCTTGATTTGATTATTCCACAATGTATGCAGGTATTGAAACGCCACATTGTACCCCATAAATATATATAATATTATTTTCAATTAAAAATTTTTTAAACCGTAGGTCATATATACACACACACTATTATGGTCAAGATTTTTACTTGTGTTTTTTTATACAGTCATATATTTACAATCACTACAATTTAGATAATGGCTTATCAGCCTTTCACAGATTTTTTTTTTTTTTTTTTTTTTTTTTTTTTTGCTGAGTGTTTCAAATTTTCTTTAATAGCATTATCATATTTTTGGTAGATTTTAGAAATTGTGATAATTTCTTAAATTATACAGAAAATGTGTGTGTATATATATATACATATAAACATTGTAAATATATGTACAAATTTCCTCCACAATTTAAGAAATCATCATAAGTTTTAAAGTCTACCAAAAATGCATACACACATATATTTGTATATATGTGTGTGTACAAAGAGAGAGGAGTTGACTTTAGCTAATTAATATTTGATGTAAATGAGGCAATGACTCCAAAATTAGCCTCCTGGTATTTACACCCTAAATGTCACCAGCTGGCTCACAAATAGCAGTTGGCTTGGACATCAGGAAACTAGTGAAAGGCATGTAGACAAATAGAAATTTATCCCCATCCTTCCATTTTTTTCCATGTACCCTTCATTCTTAGTACAAATGTTGACACCTATATTACATCTACATACAATATAAACCATCAATAAAATATAATAATTTTCCCTTAAGCAGGCATATATATTTTTAAAAATTAAGAAGAGAAATATAAAAAAATATGTTATATATTTTTTAACATACTTCCTCTTTCTAGTGCTCTTCATTTCTTCCTGTAGATACAGGTTGGCATCCCCATATTATTTCACTTCACATTAAAGAACTTCATTTTAGCATATCTTGTAGTGCTGGTGTGTAGAAAATTTCATTTTGTTTATCTGTAGATGTCTTTATTTTTGAGGAATAGCTTCACTGAACAATAGTTCTTGTTTTGCAGCTTTTTGTTTTCCTTCTGCACTTTGAATCTATTGTTCCAATGTCTTCCGGATTCCATAGTATACCAAGAAATCAGTCATCGTTACTATTATTTTAGGAGACAGGGTCTCACTCTGGGCCCAAGCTGGAGTGCAGTAGTATAATCACAGTTCACAGCAGCTTAGAACTCCTGGGCTCAAAAAATCCTCCCA
This sequence comes from Pan troglodytes, assembly GCF_028858775.2. Classification (NCBI taxonomy): domain Eukaryota; kingdom Metazoa; phylum Chordata; class Mammalia; order Primates; family Hominidae; genus Pan; species Pan troglodytes. Next base: position 56,431,583 of record NC_072398.2, on the reverse strand, counting down.
CCTCAGCCTCCTGAGTTGCTGGAACTACAGGTATGCCCCACGCCAGCTAATATTCTTTATTTTTTTGGAGGGATCACTTTATGTTGCCCCAGCTGTTCTCAAAGTCCTGGCCTCAAGTGATCACCCGTCTCAGCCTCCCAAGTAGCTAGGATTACAGGTATGAGCCACTACACCTAGAAATCATTATCTTATCAGTAATTTCCCTATATGTATCTCCCATTTTTTTTCTGGACTTGCTGCTTTCAATATTTTTATTTTGGCATTTTGATTATTATGTGTCCAGGAGTAACATTCTCTGTTTATCCATCTTCATGTTTGTGGAGTTTCTTGAAACTGTAGATTAATGTTTGCTTAAACTGTGGTGTTTGGGACATTGTTTAGTCAAGTATTTTTCTAATTCCCTTCTTTTCTATTCTTCTGGAATTCCAATTACACATATCTTAGACTGCTCCATAATGTCCCAGAAGTTTATGACGTTCTGTTTATATTTTTTACCTTCTTTTCTCTGTTCCTGGATTGTGTAAATTCTATTAATCATTTTTCAAATTCACAATTTTTGTCTTCTTTTACTTTCACTCTTCTGTTAAGATTATCTAGCATTTAAAAAGTATCAGTTACTGTACTTTTCACCTCTAAAATGTTGCATTTTGATGAAGTTACCATTTCTCTGTTTAGAAATCATTCTTTTAAGTATTTGACCATATTTTCTTTAATTTTAAAATGTATAATCACTGCTTAGAAGTCTTTTTCTAGTAAATTCAACACCTGGGCCAACTCAGAGTCAGTTTCTATCAACTACCTTTTTTCCCTAAGCATGGGCCACAGTTTCCTGGGGATTTTTGTTTTGGTTTGGTTTTCATTTTGCATGTCTTAGAAATTTTGGTAGAAAACTGGACATTGTATATAGTATGTTATAGCTACTTATAATTCTGTATTGTTCTTCTAAGAATTATTGGGGTGTTATTCTAGTACACAGTTAACTTGCCTGGATTCAAACTAAAAATACTGCATCATCCTATGTTAGGTAGCCTATGGCGTCTTATAGCAGCAGTTTTTTATTTGTTTTTTGTTTTTTGTTGTGGTTTTTGTTTTGAGACAGAGTCTCGCTCTGTCACCCAGGCTGGAGTGCAGTGGCGCTATCTCGGCTCACTGCAAGCTCCACCTCCTGAGTTCACGCCATTCTCCTGCCTCAGCCTCCCGAGTAGCTAGGACTGCTGATCTCTGTAAGTCTTTAGATTCCTGCAAAGTTCTGTGGTAAAGTCAAGGATTTGAGCAGAGATGATTCTCAGTCACTCTCTGGTTTGGTGCTTCTATTAATTCCTCTCTAATTTTAAACAGCTCTGCTGGCTTTCTACTCTATATAGTGATATTCCAAATCCACCCAGATTCAGCTTTCTGCCATTTGTGCTGTGCACAGCCAAGAAATGCATTCAGTTAAGAAAAGCTTCCCACTCAAATCTGTATACCAATATTTTTTAAAGTGGATTTCTCTTTAGTATCTGCTTGCTTTTTCATTAAGCCTCCTCTCTGTACATATGTAGCTCAGTAGTGAACCATGAATTTACACAGCTTATGTTCTGAATTTGTGTCTTACTTTTTCTGGGGATTTTATGCTGTCAGGATTTTCCTTTAAATTTCTGGCTACTTACCTAGTCCCATATTGATCTCAGCATCATTAGCTGGTAAGGCTGCAGTTTATTTTCACCACCATTTTCCACAGCCATATCTGTGATAACTGATCATCATTCTTGGCCCATAATCTGCAAACTGACAATTTAAAACCGTTGCAATTGCAAGTGTTCAAAGCCATTCCAGTTGCAGGCTTCTGTTTGCTTTTCAATGGTTTTCAGTGTCTTTTCAGTCCAGCATTTTACAGTTGTTATCTGCAACTACTTTACTTCTCTGTCATTAATTACAATCTTTTTTGACCTATCATTTATCACACATCTAATAATGACAAAATATGTACTAATAAGTTAAATTAAATAGCTAGCTTATTCAGCACAACAATTCTATTAGATTTCTGTTAAGATTGAGCTCAAACAAGTTAACTAACGTACTCAACATCATTAACTAAAAAATTCCAGGACTAGGAATTAAATCCAGGATTAGGAATTAAATCTCTCTGCCTCCAGCATTATTCAGTAATACATTTGCTATAATCAAATAATAATAACAGTTCATCTTTAATGCCCTTTTGCTATGTACCAGGCATGGTACTCAAAAATTTAGACTTAATTCTAATTAATACATTTAGTCCTCACAGTAAGCCTATGAAATGGGTACTCTTATCAACTATTTTATAGATGAGAAAACATTAGCCACAGCTTAGCTTATTTGAAGTCACAATAATATTAACTAAGTAAGAGCAAAAGCCAAGATTCAAATGTAGATTATTTTACTACAGACTGAGAAACGAATTAAACTAGGAGCCTAAGATACTTTCTGGAATTGAAATGATACATTATATATACCTATAAAGATAATTGACTATAGCTTCCTAAACTACAAATTGTCATAAAAATGACATCTGTCCTATATCAATTAGAAACTGGTATTAAAATTGAGCATTATAAGACAATAGAATGTCTAGAGCTTTTAATACATTGATATCAATATTAATTGATAGACTTCAAAAGCTTCATAATTCATTTATTCAAATAAATAGACTTTAAAACATTGGCTAAACAATGACTTTTTAAAATCTATAACACGTGGAGCTCTTTAAAAAATAATTTTTGTTTTATATCCAAGTGATTACTTTTATAACAGCTGAAAATTATTTCCTTAATAAGATATGTACCAAAAATATTAATAATTTAAATGTTGCTTTTGTATACAGTCCTTCCAAACACACAAGCGCCATTACCAAAATCAACATTACCACTTTACTATTTTTATTGCTTGTTTACCAGAATTTCACACATTGGTTTTCCAATTAGATACCTAAATTCTATTGTTAATCCTGAGTCATTCTACAAGTGAAGATAAAATTGAGAGAATGATTATTGTCATGTAACTTAACAAATGTTTTTTAAGTAAACTTAATAAAAGCAGTTACTTTTGAGAAAGCCAATTTTAGGCAATAAACCTACATAGAATCAACTTGTGGAAGATGCAGTGATCTATACAAATCGAGAACTAGGGAAATGAAAACTATCTTAAGGTGATTGCTAAATTTAGATCTCCTAGAGTAGACTCTTTAAGTGAGTTGGAAACTCCCAAAGGTAAGTTTATCTGTTTCAAGTAACTATTTTCCTAATGCAAATGTAGCTACAGTTTTCATCCATGGATTCCACAAAATGATATAATCACCTTTTCCTTTGTTCCACCAAAGCCCACAAGGCTGATGATGGTCAGATAACTTATTTCTATAATTACCATATGCTTTGACTTCCAATAAGAAAATAACTGAGAAAACCAGGGAATAAATACAAAGAAGTGTTACACCTGGGGAAAGTATTAGTTAAGCTTCTTGGCCCAGTAGGCTTTAACAACAACAAAAAAAATCACAGCAAGCAATCCTCCAAAGAAATCCACTCTAGTTATTCCTTACTGCAAGTAAATCCAAACCAAATTAACAAGGGCATTGACTCTAAGTAAGGTAGCTCTATCTTAAAGTAACTAATATTTTGCGATGTGATGTATAAAAGACAATACAATAGACAAGACCTCTTTAAATTGTGAGTTGGCTGAAATTGGACTATTTCCATTTCATTTCCTGAAACACAACATACATTTCATTATTGCAAGTAATTTCTTTAAAAACATCTAGCAACACATTAAAAAATTTATAAGCACTTCAGGGTATTTTTCTCAGCCATTGAAAAATATCTAATTAAATACTGTCATGTACAACATTCATAAAAGAAACATGAAAATAGTCCCTCAAGCCAATTATGTTCCCTTCCCTAGAACGTTTTACCCTCAGAAAGTTCTCAACTCATCTGCACCAGGCCATAGTTGTTGATATCGCTAAAATAGACAGTATTACTAATTGTCTCTCAGTAATAGACTCTTTAAAGTTGAAGGTCCTTCTAGATACAAAGAAAGAAGTCATACTGAGAAATGTAGACACAATGAAAAAACAATGAGTGAGCTACCTTTTCTGAGCAGAGAGCATTTATTTCTCAGTATCTTCTTTAATCACACTATGTGGGTGACCCTCTAATTTATCAGTTCATTAACCTGGCCAATGAACTGGCCAGGACCTACTAGTCCTGAATGAATAGGACCTACCGGTAAAGACTAATTTTGCATTGGGCCTGTTTGTCACTGTACTCTTACTCAAGGAAGAAAAGCTCAAGAGCTTTGACTGTTTCTGAGACATAAGAGGAAAAGGAAGAGCAGAGAAGCAGTTGATAGTTGAAATGGGATATTGGAATGTACTGCAAAAACAGGATAAACTCTTAAATTTGAATTACAATATCTCACGTATAAAACTTCCTGTAATGTTCAACTAAGCAAAAGTCACATTAGGCATAATGTCACCAGCATGTTACCAGATGCTCAAGTTTTTTTCTCATCACATTTCAAGGGATTTTATAATGAAAATGCTTCATTGTTTAACATAGAAATCAGTAGGGAATCCTGTTAGTTTGCCTCATAGAAATATATAGGATTACTTCATAGAAATATATTTTATAGACAACTCCATCATAACAAACTATTCTACCAAATAAGTGATACCTTTTCTACTATATACTACATATACTTCCTTCTCCTTTTTCCCCCCACCCTGAGATGGAGCTTCACTCTTGTCGCCCAGACTGGAGTGTAGTGGTGCAATCTCAGCAGCTCACTGCAAAGGGTTCAAGTGATTCTCCTGCCTCAGCCTCCCACGTAGTTGGGATTACAGGCACCCACCACCATGCCTGGCTAATTTTTTGTATTTTCAGTAGAGACAGCATTTCATCAAGTTGGCCAGGCTGGTCTCAAACTCTTTACCTCAGGTGATCCACTCACCTCGGCCTCCCAAAGTGCTGGGATTACAGGTGTGAGCCACCACGCCCAGCCTACATATACTTTCATTATTATTTTTCACAAACTCTACCTCACTTTAACACATTTCTGAAGTATTACATCAACTAAAAGAAATACAGAAATTCAATCTGATATTGATCTAAAATTTTGTTTATATAATTCGTAGGTAAAGAAATGAGAGTATACTCTTAGCATGAAGTACATACAAGTACCATATGAGGTCTAAAATCAACTTTTTCCTTCCGCTCACTTGCTGGGTCTCCTGACTTTGATCAGCATTTAAGTGAGTAGGATACCACCTAAGTGAGTAGGATACACACAAGATATCTGAGAATGAATGATCTTCCCTGTAACTGCTTTGAATCCCTGGAATATACCCTCTTACTCAGTAGAAAACAGTTTTAGTGTGTTTCTTTAATTGTTTTTCAAGCTTTTCATTTGTTTTCTCTATCAAATGAGTGGCAAACTCAGGGTTCTTTTCACTTTATTTCTCACCAAATATGACAAAGTTACTCATATCAAAGCTAAAAAGTAATATTCTCCCATTCATCACAGCCCTTTAAGAGTAACACACTTTTTTGAATTATCCTAAGATGAAATTTCAAAGACAAAGGTCATGCAATTTCAACTGTGGTAAATACATTTAGCAAAAACTCTTGGAATACTTGTCTATAACAAAGAATAATTTCAGAAGAACATGAGTTTAATTATCATGTATATCACTCAAGTGCAAAGACTCAAAAATATATTGATAATCTGAAAGGTTTTTCTATACAAATTAAAAAATAGCTACTCATAATATCATATAATTTCTATTCCCAGTAAGCATGTTCTGTAAAAATAAAATATTCATGGAGTGTCTGTGGCTCCTCTTTGTTTAAAAGCAGTTAGAATAGATATAAGACACATTATTTAAAAATATTGTTTAAAAGAGGAGAGCATATGAATACAAACATTTTTCAGATTTCATTTTATTCATAAATTCTTGAATATTTGACTTATCTGAATGTCTTCCCAAGGGAATCAGGTGGTATTACCATAATCAAGTAACGATTTCTCAATAAGTAATCCCAGCAGGAGAGCTAACAGTCAAGATTTCCTATCTGGTGGTGAAATGGAGAGAGTTAGGGATGTGAATCAGAGATGAAGTTCTGAGCTGAATCACCCCCAGTGAATATAAATGAGGCCTCCATCTGGGATTTTAGAGTATATTATTTCCTTCACTACCATGGGTTTACAGTTTAACTCATATCCAGCCAGATGTATTTAATTCATATCCAACTAGATGACAGGCTAGTTTTTACTTCTATAATTATTAACAATGATATATACAGCCTAGAATTAATCCAACAGGAAGCTCTGGCATTTGAGTAGAGTTAGTAGTCCATGTGCATTACTGATATATCCACAAATAATATACTACCACCAGCTTAAGGGCCAGAAAGCATTTTCAACACAAATTGTTACATATGTCTTTAAGAGTCTTTAATGTTTTAATTCTAGAGTGGAACGTAAGCATATTTGCCTATGCATGAATAGTCTTCCCTTTATAGCCTTTAGATACTGATTCTTCACATACGAAGACACCCCAATAGCCTAAAACAGGCATTCAATATGGAAATGTTTTTTAGCAGAAGTTCTGCCTACCCACCCAATTAATAACCAATTCACCCCAAAATGAATCAGAAATAGACTTAGGAGGGAAGAATATTTTATCTGCCAAAGCAATGCAATGTGCTTTTGTTTACACCTTTTTGTTGATAGTTACCATGCAACACAAGAGGCCACAGCAGCCCCTGAGGAAATAAGATGAGATTAATCATATATGATGAAATGCTGACACTATATTACATAATATTTCAGTGCTACCATAGATACACCCATTTTAGCTTCAGATGAATAAAACATTTTGCTCCATATTTATAATGATAAGTAGTAAGACGTTTTAAAGGGATTCTATAAGAATGGTATCAAGGTTTTATTGGCAAAGGTCATTAAAAATTGTTATATACACAGCCATTCTACTCAACTTTGCTATCTTTGGTACAGATGGACTTCTGTGGTTTTAGGTCTTATTCATTCATTTATTCTTTAAAAAATATTATTGATCTATGACAATGTAAACATACTTTGCACTGAATAGGATTTTGCCTAAGGTTTATCCTATACAAAGTCTATCTTATGATTACATTAATAAAGTTTCCCAGAGTTGAGGATGTTTCAGTGTTTCCAGGGTAAAAAATTTGGTAACAGGCCGGGTGCGGTGGCTCATACCTGTAATCCCAGCACTTTGGGAGGCCGAGGCAGGCAGATCACGAGGTCAGGAGATCGAGACCATCCTGGCTAACACGGTGAAACCCCGTCTTTACTAAAAACACAAAAAATTAGCCAGGCGTGGTGGCAGGCACCTGCAGTCCCATCTACTTGGGAGGCTGAGGCAGGAGAATGGCGTGAACCCAGGAGGTGGAGCTTGCGGTGAGCCGAGATCACACCACTGCACTCCATCCTGGGCAACACAGCGAGGCTCCAACTAAAAAAAAAAAAAAAAAAAAAAAAAAAAATTTGGTAACATATTTAAGGCACCCGTAGACAGAATATTTCATGTCACTGAGGTATATTAATAAGTAATTACTTATTACAGAGAAAAATATGTTTCTAAAAAAGGTAAAGAAACAAATTATAAATCTATGTAGAAGTACACTGATATGTGATTTTCTGTCTTCAATGAACAAATACTTATTGAGATTCAACCAAATGCAGAGCACTATGTTAGAAGCCATGTGCAGGAGACGGGCAGTGTCAGGGAGGTTGGAGAATATAAATCGCAATCCTCCAAAATTCCAAAAGAACTTAAAATCTAGAGGAGGAAAATATTAAAATGGAAGAAAGGTTAGCTCCTAATTTAAGGTAACATTATTTAATAAATAAGAATATGCACTTTAATCTAGGTTTCACCAGTTTAAGATGGTGGCCTACATTTAAATTATTTAAGATGTTTACCAATCAAAATTAGGATAACAATGGTACCTTTTTCTCATGAGGTTTGAGGATTAAATGAGGAAATAATCTTAGCACAATGCTTGGACTTAGCATTCAGGAAATGTCTATTGTTATTTGATTCCAAATGAGTAATACATACAAGAGGAGAAGAACTTGGAAATGGAGTAGAGGTAGAGGTAGTACACAGCAGAACAAAAGAAACATCAAGCATGGGGAAGGACTTCAATGGGAGCTTGAAAGACAGGATATAAATAGGCAAAGATAAACAGGGTAGTACTACAGTCTGTTGGAGAGGAGTAATAGAGGACAGACACAAATGTCACGTTTGCTGAACCAATCTAACTAGAATAGAAGGTGTGGGTTGCAGTTTACTAGGACGTAATATTGTAAACAAGAGTGGAGGCCAAATTGAGGCACTTTGAATAAAAAGGCTAAATGATCTGCACTTCACAGGTAATAGGGAGTAAATTGGTTGCTGGTTTTGCATATTAATCAAAAATATTCATGTTCAGAGACTGTCAAAGAAATATAAATAAATAGTCCTACTGATTTACAGAATCTAGTTTTTGGCACCATGCTTTCAAAAATAAAATCTAAGATATTAAGGGAAAGAACTGACCCTTTTAGAAACATGTTTAGATTTTATAAGCCATGCATCATAGTTATATATCTGCATCTTCACATTCCATTTTCAGATAAATATATAGGCTCTTTGACTTTCAATGCAAAAGTTAATAGCTAATCTATTTTTAACTAGGATAGCAAGCATGCTTGGCCTACTGAGTTCTGTAAGTAGAGAAGAATAACACAACAGTAAACAGAAATTACTTTATGAGTCAACTGTGCATCTAGTCTTGAAGAAAATGGCTTCAGTATTACATCACTCCAATTAATTCTTCAGATCTCATTAATTAGATAAGCATGCCAAATTAAGTTTCATAATACTTAGACTGATTTTAGGGCATGCCAAAGATTCTTATGTATGTTATGACTTCTGAAATATTAAAAATTTTTAAATGGAATTTTCTAGATTTAAAATTATAAAATTCTTTAAAGTTTCAAAGTCAACACAGACTTACATGTACTTCATTTCAAATTTATAATAGTTTTGTCTGTGATTAAAAATATTTAACTGAAGTCAACTTGATGAATTAAATAAGACTCATAAGATTCAAATGTATGATAATAACATAAATTACACCTTAGGAGGGCATGGGGACTGAGGGATCCATATATTAATAGCGATGCCTACAGACAAACTGCTTTAACCACTAGGGGAAAAAAATGAATTGCTGACTCTAAGAACCAGAAGAGTATTTGAGGAGAGACACTTTCTGGCAGAGTCCCCTCAAATCAAATCATTCAGATGACCCAGTCATTCTACCAGTGATGTCAGCCCTGCTTAAAGATAAAGAAACTTTTTCTTTTTTTTCTTTTCTTTTTTTTTTTTTTTTTTTTTTTTTTGAGATGGTGTTTCACTCTGTCACCAGACTGGAGTGCAGTGGCACTATCTCGGCTCACTGCAACCTCTGCCTCCTGGGTTCAAGTGATTCTCCTGCCTCAGCCTCCTAAGTAGCTGGGAATACAGGCACATGCCACCATGTCCAGCTAATTTTTGTATTTTTAGTACAGACGGGGTTTCTCCATGTTGGCCAGGATGGTCTCGATCTATTGACCTCATGATCTGCCCATCTCGGCCTCCCAAAGTGCTGGGATTACCTGCGTAAGCCACCACGCTTGGCCAATAATGGAACTTTATCCCTATCCCCAATCAGGTATGACATAAAAGACAATCACCAATTAGGTGCTGACTCATGCACCTTAATAAACAGCTGAAAGATGTGTATAGGAAGGACCTCTCTTCCTATTCAGTTCAGTTCTGCAAACATATACTCAAAATCCAAGGGCAGTAAATAAAGCACTCCATGTGGTAGTAGCTGCAGACTTCAGCATGGCTGTCCAAACACAGAGACCTGCTGCAACCAACTGCAGCCTACCATGCCCGAGCCCCCCAACCAATGGGCTCCCTTGCAGCCCAAGCCTCCCCGACGGCCACTGCCCCCTGCTCCCTGGCGCCTGGTCCCATCCACCACCCAAGAGCTGAGGTGTGCAGGCATGTGGAAAGAGACTGACGGGCAGCTCCGCCCACAGCCCTGGCGCGGGATGCACTAGGCAAAGCCAGCTGGGCTCCTGGTGGGGTGGGGTCTTGGAGAACTTTTGTGTCTACTGGAGGATTGTAAATGCACCAATCAGCACTCTGTCTAGCTCAAGGTTTGTAAATGCACCAATCAGCGCTCTGTGTCTAGCTCAAGATTTGTAAACGCACCAATCAGTGCTCTGTGTCTAGCTAATCTAGTGGGGACTTGGAGACCTTTTATGTCTAGCTAGAGGATCGTAAATGCACCAATCAGCACTCTGAGTCTAGCTCAGGGATTGTAAACGCACCAATCAGCACCCTGTCAAAACAGACCAATCAGCTCTCTGTAAAATGGGCCAATCAGCTCTCTGTAAAATGGACCAATCAGCAAGATGTGGGTGGGGCCAGATAAGGGAATAAAAACAGGCTGCCTGAGCCAGGAGAGGCAACTCACTGGCGTCCTGTTCCATGCTGTGGAAGCTTTATTCTTTCAGTCTTTGCACTAAATCTTGCTGTTGCTCACTCTTTGGGTCTGTGCCGCCTTTGTGAGCTGTAACACTCACCGCAAAGGTCTGCAGCTTCATTTCTGAAGCCAGCGAGACCATGAACCCACTGGGAGGGACAAACGACTCTGGATGGGAGGAATGAACAAATGCAGACTTGCTGCCTTCAATAGCTGTGACACTGCGAAGGTCTGCAGCTTCACTCCTGAAGTCAGTGAGACCAAGAACCCACCAGAAGGAAGAAACTCCAGACACACCATCTTTAAGAACTGTAACACTCACCGCAAGGGTCCGCAGCTTTATTCTTGAAGTCAGTAAGACCAAGAACCCACCAATTCCGGACACACAGCCATGGGAAAAGGATGGAGTTATGACTGATACAAAAGGAATCGTTCATCTCTGCAAACTAATTTTAGTTCATCTTCGTCTCGATGGCCAAAATCTCAATAAATCCCTGGCAGGTATTATGCGTGAATAGATGGCACTACATGACAAAAGTTGAGTACCACTGATTGGCAAGGTAGGCAATACTCCATAATTCTCCTGTGTGCACAGCAACTACTGTTCCCAAAAGTCTCTCCACTGGCCCAGGAGTATGCTCTTTAATTCAGTAGCACAGAAATTTTGCAAGTGGTTTCACTGAATAGCGGTAACCTGGCAGGGGTCACCCCAGTATCCCTAGTCATATGGTAGTTGAAACCATATAAAATACTGTTCGATTTTTAAATTTCAAGAGTGTAATGACAATGTCTTATAATCCATTGTAACATTCAACACAATCTTTAATGTGGAATGTTTATTGAATAAATAAGTGAAAAATGAAAGAGACTGGGGAAGGTAGGACTTATTTGGAATAGTTAGACTAACTAGATTGTGAATTTTACACTGGGTTGGCATCAGGATCTTTTATGCGACTGAAATCTTCCAAAGTAGCTAATGGGTAAAAAGCAAATGTGCAATTGATTGAAGTTTGGAAGAGAGACAGAACAGGCACTCCCAGCCCATCTCCTCCCATCTCATTTACTTCTACCAATTGTCCCTTGAGGGATCTCCTAAAACCTTCAGCATTTATCAGAGCACAGGTTAAACAAAACCATGCCAAACCAAATTCTATAACTACAAGAATAAAATTTACTTGGTTTATCACTGTAATTTTTTTTTTTTTTTTTTTTTTTTTTTTTTTGAGACGGAGTCTCGCTCTGTCACCCAGGCTGGAGTGCAGTGGCGCGATCTTGGCTCACTGCAAGCTCCACCTCCCGGATTCACGCCATTCTCCTGCCTCAGCCTCCCAAGTAGCTGGGACTACAGGCACCCGCCACCACGCCCGGCTAATTTTTTATGTTTTTAGTAGAGATGCGGTTTCACCATGTTCGCCAGGATGGTCTCGATCTCCTGACCTCATGATCCGCCCACCTTGGCCTCACAAAGTGCTGGCATTACAGGTGTGAGCCACTGGGCCCAGCGGTTTATCACTGTAATCTTACCACATAGGTACTAGCTTTTAGTAAGTGCTCAGTAAACATTTACACAATGAATGAATGCAGGGTTATGACATTTAGAAAAACTATTCAAGGAATTTATAGAAAGATTCAATAGTGAACAATTTATTCACCCCAAGATTCATATAAAATTGCCTTTAAAAACTACAAAGATATAAAGAAAAATATTCTCAAAACGCATTTGTAGAAATTTTATTTTACTTTAGTAATATGATATTCATTGGGTTGTGAGTCTAACTACGGAAAATAAATAAATGATTCGTTTTTAGAAGCAGCTATTCTGTTGTGTTCACGTAGACTGAATATCTGGGATTTATCTGCAAACTCATTTATGCTCATAGTTAGCTTGAGATTGAGCATGCATTATTTGTTGTTCTTTTAGAGAGTTTTGTTTCTTTGATGACTGGCTACAGCTGTTTAAATGATTCTTTCCTCAAGTTCCTGATACTGCTTTGTTCCACTTTTATATTTCCCTTGTACTACTCAAAATTAATCTTTATGTTATAGGTTACAGAATGTTTTCCCCAACTCAGGGCATTGTACTTATGTTTCACTTAAATGTAGGTATTCTTGTTTCAAGGTTGCTAAAATGCAGAAACTTCCTAGAAGCTATTCAGTGGCGTTTCTTAATTAGAACAATATATACCGGTTCTTGTGGACAAAGAACTGTATAATGTTTGATGACTTAAATTTTATTGAATATATAAAGCAACTTATCAAAGGAGAAACAGTTTCTCACTGAAGACAGACAAATGTCTTTCACAGTGAGCTACCCAACCAAAAATCCTTTTTCAGCAGAGCCTCTTGGATGTTTTCATTTACTTGATAATAGAATTTTATAAATAATGCAAAGTGGTTCCAAAAGTTTCATTGAATTTATGTATACAAAAGTTTACCGTATAGGACCAATATTGTTCATAATTTAACTTTGATAAAGTTTATTGAAAACATTAGGCCAGGTGCAGCAGCTCATGCTTGCAATCGCACTGCTTCCTGAGGCTGAGATAGGAGGATTGCTTGAGGCCAGGATTAAAAGACCAGCCTGGGCAACATAGTGAGACTTCTCAGCAAACTATCGCAAAGACAAAAAACCAAACACCGCATGTTCTCACTCATAGGTGGGAATTGAACAATGAGAACACATGGATATCACACACCGGGGCCTGTTGTGGGGTGGGGGGAGGGGGGAGGGATAGCATTTGGAGATATACCTAATGTTCAATGATGAGTTACTGGGTGCAGCACACCCGGGTGCAGCACACCCGGGTGCAGCACACCAACATGGCACATGTATACATATGTAACTAACCTGCACGTTGTGCACGTGTACTCTAAAACTTAAAGTATAATAAAAAAAAAAAAGAGGGAGAGAAAAAAAAAATTAGCCAGGCTTGGCAGCACATACCTGTAGTCCTAGCTATTTGGGAGGCTGACGTGGAAGATCCAAAGCCCAGGAGTTGGAGGTTATGTTAGCTAGGGTTGCACCACTGCATTCCATCCTGGGTAGCAGAGCGAGACCATGTCACCCCAAAAAAAAAAGGTTTAATACTTTTGAGGCCTGGTGGCAGGTAGAAAGAAATGAGTTCTATTAGAGAATATCTCATTTGTGACTCAAGGTTTTTTTTATAAGTCATATTAACTTTTACTTTGATTTCAGCAATTTCATGCAAGAGAACATGTAAGCCATGGACTTAGGTCTATAGTCTGGTCATATGTTCCAAAAACATAAGGATATTCCTAGGATTGATGCACTCATTTCAAAAAGTAAAATTCTAGAAATTTAAAGATTCATTTTCCTTTCTTCCTTCAAAGATGGGTATCTGAGAATTCAGACAGCTTCTAGTTCAAGAAATATACCTGCAAAACATTGAAGATAATTGACACTCAAAATTTTCCACTATCTTTGAAACTGTGGCTTTGTTTTCACTGGAAACTGTTGAATTTTTCTAAAATCTTTTGTTCCATTGGAGGTAGAACATTCAAGTGATGAGAGAAAATTCAACTTTCTAGTAGCTCCTAGTCAATCCATACACCTAGTGTCAGCCTGAATACCTGCATTTCTTTGAACAAATTAGTTGTTTTTTTCTCTGTTGCTTAAAGTTCAGTATGCTCAGATCTTTGGTCACATTAATATGAAGTACTATTTAGGAACCACTCACATATCCATCAAATTGGATCTCTCAAAATCCTTTGACAAAAAAAAGGACTTGATCTGAAAAAGGAGCTTAATGAATATCTTTAATAAGGAGATAAGAACAAAGAGATTTTCACACCTGATCAGTTTCTTCGTCCACATTACTAATGTGGCAATGTTTACTGCATACATTCTGTTAATGCATAAGGCAATGGAAATTATGCACAAAAATAATTGTCCTTAGGTAAATGATTAAAATATTATTTTCTTTTCATTGTGAGTGTTCTATCTTTAGGAAATGAACTCAGTTTTTATTGCTTTCAAGGTGATGATTTTACTCATGGTTACAATGTTAGAAAGTTATATTTATAAAAAGTTTCAGGGCTACATACTTAAGATTTGAAATGTTTATTGTGTGTTAATTATACCTCAGTAAGAAAAAGAATATGTTCAAATCCTACAGCAGCCAGATCTTTGCAAAGTTAATATGGGTCTCAGTTTTTACATATATAAAATAGTGATTATAATGCTACATGCATCTCATGGTTACACAATTTATATAACCATAGGAGGAGATATTTTCTATACAATAAAAATTATGTTAACACTAAAGCAGCTCCATTGTCTGGGTATATACCCTGGGGTTCATTATCATGCGCCAGTAAAATTTAGGACACGGACACACACGAGGAGTTTAGGAGCAGAGGTTTAACAGGCAGAAGAGAAAGAGAAATAGCTCTCTCTATAGAAAGAGGGGTCTCCAAGTGGAAAGGACCAGCAGGTGGTGGATGCACCCGAATTTTATAGTCAGATTTGAGGAAGTGGTGTCTGATTTACGTAAGACTCACAGATTGGTTTGATGAGGTATGACGTTAACATAGCATGAGGAAGGCTGGCCACCCACCCTAATCTTATTATGCAAATGGGCTTTTCAGTTGATCTGCACCATCTTGTCTGCTTCTTACTGTATATGTAGCTGACAAAGAGAAGGGAAGATGGAGCCACCATCTTGAACATGTCTAGTCCTTAGTTTCTGCCTGGCATTCACCTGTGAAAGCTCCCAGCTTGCTTGTCTTGTGTCTGCAGCCCGACTTTACAGGCTGCTCTTTGTTAGAAAATGATTTTGAGCTGCTTTCATTAAAAAGGAAAGCCTTATCGAGGACTCCCATACCCTTACTATCTGCCTAAGTGATTTCTTCTTAACTCCTATATCAACACTAGGTACCACTGAACTTAAGAAAGTTTATATACATTTTTATTATTTTCAATTGCTTGGAAATCTCTGCATAGTTACCATCTTCTTCCTGCTTCCTTTGTCCTGGCTGTGGTAATGCGTATTGCTGCAAACCTCTTCAACACCTATTCAGCTAAGTAGAGCTTGGTCTGGCACCTGAAGTACTCTTGAGACTTGAGGCTGCTCTGCTGTGAGGCTGAGGCCAGAGTCTGAATGCTGGGCAGGCCACCAGGAACCGTTTTGTCTGCCTTTTCAGAAAACAAGCATTGACTTTCTGAGCCCACTTGAATTTCAATATAGACTTGTAATAGAAAACCCTTTTTGCCCAAGGGTTGTGTCCTAAATGGTACCTCAGGTCTTTTCATCTTGTATTCTCAAAAAAGAAAAAGAATAAAACCTAAGTAAGTTGGAAGGCTCCCCTGGTGACAAAGCTTTAGCTTTCTCTTCTTCCTTTAATTTTGAAACTGGAAACTATTTTGAAAACAAGTTTGTGCTGAATGCTAATGATTATGTTTTACTCTAATATTAAGATTTGTAGTAACATTCTGATGACTAGTATTAATGACTTTCTTTTCTTAAAAAACAAGTCCTAATTCACTCTGCACAATTTAAAACAATGATTTACATGTAGTAGAACCAGTTTTAAAGAGACATATGCAATTATTTCTTCACAGAGTGTTAACATTTTAAACCTAGTCAGTTTGTAAGATAAGCCTCTCTCAAGTACTTTCTTTTGAGCAAGATAAATGCACCTTCATAGAAAAACTTCTATAAAGTTTTCTATAAACTTTATAGAAAAACTTCTCCATTGGAAGCTTTAACAATATTTTCCAAATGGTTTTCCTAATCATCAGTTTAATTTTATGGACTGGCCATTTATGGGACATTGCCAGACACCGTTAGAGTGTTCAGCAAATTACAGTGATTTCATCTTAAAGCTGAAGTCAGAGAGCCAATAATCTTTTTTCTTTTAATAGACTCTCTCTTCTGGAGAAGTTTTAGATGCATAGCAAAATTGAGTAGAAGGTACAGAGATTTCCCATATACACCCTGCCTCCACAGCCTCCCCCATCATTTGTTACAAGTGATGACGTACATTGACACATCATTATCACTCAGAGTCCATAGCTAACATTAGGGTTTATTCTTGGTGTTGTACATTCTATGAGTTTAAATACATGCATAATGACGTGTATCTACCTTTATAGCTTCATACAGAGGATTTTCACTGTCCTAAGAATTATCTGTGCTCTGCCTGTTCTTTCCTGCCTCACCCCTAACCTTTAGCAATCACTGATCTTTTTACTGTCTCCATATATTTGCCTTTTCCAGAATGTTATGTTATAGTTGGAATCATACAGTGTGTAGCCTTTTCAGATTAGCTTCCTTCACTTAGTAATATTAATTTAAGTTTTCTCCATGTCTTTTCATGGCTTGACAGTTCTTTTCGTTTTAGCACTGAATAATACTCCATTGTCTGGATGTACCATAGCTTATTTATCCATTCACCTACTGAAGGACATCTTGCTTGCTTCCAAGTTTTGGCAATTATGAAAAAAGGTACCATAAACACCCATGTGCAGGTTTTGGTGTGAACATACATTTTCAGCTTTTTTGGGGTAAATACCAAGGAGCACGATTGTGGATTTTATGGTAAAAGTATGTTTAGTTTTTGTAGGAAACTGTCAAACTTGTAATAGAAAATCCTTTTCCAAAGTGACTGTACCATTTTGCATTCCTAACAGCAATGAATAAGAGTTCCTGTTTCTCCACATCCTCACCAGCATTTGATGTTGTCAGTGTTCTGGATTTCAGCCACTCTAACAGGTGTGTAAAGGTATCTCATTGATGTTCTAATTTGAATTCTCCTGTTGACATATGATGTGGAGCATCTTTTCACATGCTTACTTGCCATCTGTATATCTTCTTTGGTGAGGTATCTGTTAAGGTCTTTGGACCATTTGTTAGTTGGGTTGTTTGTTTTCTTATTGTTGAGTTTTAAGGGTTCTCTGTGTTTTGGATAATAGTCCTTTATCAGATATGTGTTTTGCAAATATTTTCTCCCAGTCTGTGGCTTGTCTTTTCATTCCCTTGATATTGTCTTTCACAGAGAAGTGATTTTTCATTTTAATGAAGTTCAGCTTTATCAATTCTTTCTTTCATGGATCATGTCTTTGGTGTTGTAAATAAGAAGTCATCGCCATATCCAAGGTCATCTAGATTTTCTCCTACATTGTCTTCTAGGAGTTTATAGTTTTGCATTTTACATTTAGGTCTGTAATCCATTTTGATTTCATGTTTGTGTAAGGTCTGTGTCTAGACTCACTTGTTTAATGTGGCAGTCCAGTTGTTTGCGCACCATTTGTTGAAAAGACTATCTTTGCTCCATTGTATTGCCTTTGCTCCTGTGTCAAAGATCAGTTGGCTTTATTTACATAAGTCTATTTCTGGGATCTCCATTCTGCTGCATTGATCTATTTGCCTATTCTTTTGTCACTATCACACTGTCTTGATTATTGTATCTTTACAGTAAATCTTGAAGTCAGGTAGTGTCAGACTATTGAATGTCTTCTCCCTCAATATTGTGTTGTTATTCTGGGTCTTTTGCCTCTTTAAATAAACTTTAGAATAACTTGCTGGGATTATGATTTAAAGTGAACTGAATTTATGGATCAAAGTTAGGGAGAACTGACATGTTGATGGTATTAAGTCTTCCTATCCAAGAACATGGAATGGTGTTCCATTTATTTAGTTCCTCTTTGATTTTTTTCATCATATTTTTAGTTTTCCTCATATAGATTTTGTGCATTTTTTTGATTTAGCTATATACCTAAGTATTTTTTAGACGCTATTATAAATGATATTGCATTTTTATTTCAACCTCCACTTACTAATTGCTGGTAAGTAGGAAAGCAGTTGACTTTCATATATTAACATTGTATCCCACAATCTTGCTATAATCCCTTGTTATTTCCACGAGGATTTTTGTTGATTCTTTTGAATTTTCCTCATAGACAATCATATCATCTTCAAACAAATACAGTTTTATTTCTTCCTTCCCAGTAAGTATACTTTTATTTCCTTTTCTTATTTAATTTCATTAATTAGGATTTCTAGTATGATGCTCAAAAGGAATGTTAAGAGGGGACATCCTTATTTAGTTCCTGGTCTTAGTGGACAACCTTTTAGTTTCTCACTGTTAAGTATGATTTGAGTCGTAGAGTTTTTTGTAAATATTCTTTATGTATCAAATTGAGGAAGCTCCCCTCTATTTCTAATTTAACTGAAAGTTTTTATCATGAAAGGGTGTTGGATTTCATCAAGTGCTTTTTCAGCATCTATTGATATTATTATGCCATTTTTCTTCTTTGGCCTGCTGATGTGATGAATTACATAAATTGATTTTTAAATGTTAAACCAGTGTTTCATACCTTGAATAAATCCCACTGGGTCATGGTATATAATTATTTTTATACATCGTTGGATGTGACTTCTAATATTTTGTTGAACCAATGATTTTTCTGCATAAATATATTAGTTTCATCAAAGGGGAACTTTTAAGATAATTTAAATTCACTTATTTCCTAACATACAGCATTTTCAAATATCTATTAAAAGCTATTTACATCATTTTTATTTTCTCTTGGCTATTGATTTTTTGAATAGGAAATAATGAGTTATTCATGAATTAAAAATTAATATTAGGTAATATTTACTGAGTCCTTACTATGCCATGCACTATGCTAAACTAAATCACTTAATCCTTAGAAAAGCACTATAGGTATGCATTACTATCACTAGACCTGCTCTACAGATGAGGAAATTGAGGCTCAAAGAGGTTAAGTAACTCATCCAAGGTTATACAGATCCAGTCATTTGCATCCAGGCAGTATAGCTCCAGAGAGCCTACATTTAACTCTATGATTTACAGTTCAACAAAATCATCCACCACTCATTCACAACTCAGCAAGATAGTTTCCCGACAGATAAATCAAATAACAAATTTGAACGGCACAAAGCATCCATGTGTTGCTTTCATCTTTTCATCAGCATTTCAAATTATTTCCTGGGTGACCCTCACGTGCCAGGCACTGTTTTAGCAACTGCACAAACAGAGACTCAGACAAGATCCCTGTCCTAACTTCTTTCTAGTAGGATCAGGAAGTAGAATGGTCAGGAAAGATTTCTTTGAGGAAATAGCATTTGAGCTGAGAAAAAAAAATTGTCTTTGGAAGACTATTGGAAGAAACTAGCTATACAAAGAGCAGAGAGATTGGGATTTGTGCAAAGAAAATATAGTTATGAAATCCTCGAGACAGGAAAGCACTTAATTTGTACAAAGTACTGAAAGGACAAAAAAAGAAAAAAAGGTGATCTGTATGGCTAAAATCTAGTGAATAGACGTATATGTGGGACATGCTGAAGTTAGCAGGCAGAAAAGCAAGCTCAGACATGGCCATGTGGGCAAAGTACAGATTTTATTCTAAGCACGATGGGAAACCACTGGAGGGCAATAAACAAACAGGGTGACATGGACCACTCTGACCTGTCTGTGGCTTGTAACAGAGCCACAAGTAGAAGCAGAGAGATCAGTTAGGAGTTTATGGTAATCTAAGTGGAGTGGTTTGAGTTATGGTAACATAAGTGAGAATGAAAGGAAGGAACAGTTTTTGAGAAATATTTTGAGTGTATATTGACAGGTCTTTTGGCTAAAGCAACTGAATGAATGGTAGTAACATTTGCCGAAATTGAGGAGCTTCAGAAAGGAACTGGATGGGAGAGGAGGCAGGAAGGTTGGAGGATGGGGAGAACAGATGAAATAGTTCTGTTTGGAATGTGTTGAGTTGGAAACGTTTAATTCACATCCAAATAGAGATTATTTACATCAAGTATTTCTTAGTCTTTGACCTTGAAGACAAGGCCTGGTGCCCACTGCAATGCATGAGCTCAAACTATATTTCTAGCTCTAGTACAGATCAAATGTATACTTTAACACAAGTGGTAAAGTTGATAGAAATTTAGTCTCAGTAGAGCATAGCTGTTTCAAGACTTATAATTATTTGAAAGCTATTTAGATGATGTGGAAGGCTGAAATGTTTACATAAATTAAAAGAACTAATAATCTGTATGTTCTAATCACTACCTGGAGAGGGCCTTTAGAGCTGCCCAGCAACGATACTGTATTTTCCTAATTATTCACTCTCCTACTCTCCTAACTGCTTTTCTCTTTTCAAATTTTTTTTTTTTTTTTCCGAGACAGAGTCTTGCTCTGTCACCCAGGCTGGAGCACAGTGGTGCAGTCTCAGCTCACTACAACCTCTGCCTCCTGGATTCAAGCAATTCTCGTGCCTCAGCCTCCCGAGTAGCTGGGATTACAGGCATGTGCCACCACGCCTGGCTAATTTTTGTATTTTTAGTAGAGATGAGGTTTGACCATGTTGGCCAGGCTGGTCTAGAACTCCTGACATCATGATCTGCCCGCCTCAGCATCCCAAAGTGCTGGGATTACAGGCGTGAGCCACTGCACCCAGCCCTCTTTTCAAATTTCTAACAGCTCTTTCTCGCTCTTACTCTTAGATGATGACCTTACTTCCTGTTTCTCTTAAAAGAGAATGTTCCCCACCACAACAATCCACCTAACTCTGTCTGTGCCCATATTTCCTTCTTTCTCTCCAGTTAAAAATCTAGAAATGTCTCTATTCCTAGCAGAACTAAATTAGATCCCCCTCCTCTGTGGCTGCCCAAGGACTTTTCCCAGCGTTTCTCCACTTCCTGTCCTCTATCACTGATCCTTCCTTTCATGCTGGATATGTATATCCTATCATACTAGAATTGTAGATCACAACATTAAAAGCATGCTCTCTGGAGCCATACTGCCTGGATGCAAAAACCTTTAAAATGTTTCATCCGCTCACCAATATTGCTATTTTTCACAGCCAAAAACAAAACAAAAAAGTTGCCTGCCCCTTTTACTGCCAGCTACAGCAACAATTCTTTGCTGTTTGTAGCAAACTCCTAAAATATATATTCAACATCTCCAGTTTTTTTTCCGTTTACCTCTCATTGTCCTAAATACACTCCAAATTTTGTCCCTACCACTTCTTTACAGATTCCTCCTTTGGTCCCCAATGTCTTATCCTCAGAATGCTTCTTTTCTACCTGCACTCAATCTCTTAGTGATGGCTTTGATTACTATCCATGTGCTGTCAACTCCCAAATATTTCTCTCTCTCCCAACCTCTTTCTAGACTTATCCAACTGCCTACTCAACCTCCTCATTTGGATGTCTTACAGACATCTTACATCTAATATAGCCAACACTGAGCACCAACCCCAAACATTGATTCCCAGCCTCAAACCATTACCTCTATGAATGGCAACTTTATCCTTCCAGTTGCTCAAGTCAAAAAGCTGGCATCATTCTTGATATCTGTGTTTGTCTTACACACAACACTCAACCCATTCTTGTCTTCCTCTTATAGCTGAGGCCTAGAGAAGCTAACTGACTTGCCCATGATTCCTCAGCTAGCAAGTTACTGCCAAGATTCATTCCAGTGTTAAACTCCTCTCCAGTGCTAAAGTCTGTGCCAACTAGTGAACAACTCACCTTTAGTCTAGCTTGGACACTAGCCTAAAAATGAGTCATCTAGCCAATCATAAAAATAGAAAAGAAATAGGTATGGTGTTTAAATATTCCAAAGAGTCTCTGAAGTGACTGAGTTGTAACTTTAAACTAATATATGGCCTATCATATATTACATTTGCAAAGCTGGTAAAAGAAATGTGTTCTGCAATTTGTGAACACACTGACATAGGACAATTTATCAAAGATTTAGCAGGGGCTTCTTTTCCTTCCTGACTTCAGATAAAATTGCCAGGCACAAAGCCTTCTGTATCACATTGTCTAGACTTCAGATGAGCAGATTTCCCAAAGCTCTTACCAGAAGTGACTGTCAAAGATATCCTCTGATCTTTCTTACTCAGCCCGTCTCTTTTCACATGACTCCAAATTTGGCAATTGTCAGCAGATGTATGAAGTTGTGGGAAGACACCAATGACCCATCTCATCTTCCTTCCCTCTGCAATTCTCAAACGCAAGTAATATCAGCTTGTCTGAAAGATGTTATCTGTCCAAATAGTTTTGATTATTTGCCCTCAGTGTTTTTGTTACACATATTTTACATGATGTCAGAACATAACATTTTCAGGAAAAAAACAGCCTAGGGAATCCACAAAGTTCACTGAGCATAAACATGGTTTACTAGCATCATACTAGGTCAGTTCCTTTAAAAGAGGCTACCTAGAATATTTAGTGGCCTCTCTAAAGTTTTTTTGCAGCATTTTGTTTTAAAATGCCAGGGTTTAGCTTCATGATCCTTTGGGCTTTTAAAGAATAGTTGCCTTCATCTTTTAAGGATGGCAGTGGTATATTGGGAGAATATATTTTGAGAACAGTCATTTTCCTGGCTCAGAATCCTTCTTATGTGGTGTTACAAAGATTGGTGATATTTTTGTTATGATTTTTAATAATTCTAACAATTTCTTCATTCCCTTAACTAAAAGAATCTGCCATCTCCATTCCTTCCCCACCATGTTTCAAATTTGCTTATTCACCCTTAGAAACAATACTTCTCTGTTAAAGTCACATTGTGTGACAGTGAGGTTTCAAGAGTTCTGGTTAGGCATTTTGTAGAATGGCCTTCATTTTGCATTTGCCTCACATTTTCTTATGATTACACTGAGGTTATGAATTTTTCCAAAGAACCCCACAAGGTGAAGCATTTTTCTCATTGCATCATGTCAGAGGACAGATGATATTAATGTGATTTATCTCTGGTGATTTTAACTTTGATCACTTGGTTAAGACTGTATCTGTCAGGCTTCGTTCTTATGTTTTTCCCATACTAAATAACAATTGCAATGCTTACCTATGGTGGACAGTGCCTCCTGAGTATGTTCTCTTTGATGATTTACATTCAGTTCTTATGAGTACCTGTCTGTGGCTGTCAATCCTCTCCATGAGCTTGAATGTACCTGCCTCCTCCTCAAAGCTACATGTATGTTACTTCAACATTCCTTTAAGGGGAAAGAAAAAGTGGTTCTTTCACAAAGTTTGTGTGAATTGTCATCAATATTTGACACACATGCCTGCTCAGCAGCCTCAAGCTAGACAGCATGTATGTGGGAAGGAGCATGGCACATAGTTGGAAGTACTTTGTGTTTGCAAGTTACATTGATGCTACTGAATCTAAACATTGAGACCTGGACCAACAAGCCAAGAACCATCCCATGCAACTCCCAGTGCAGATAGCTTCTGCATATTAATTAGTTGAGCATTTACAGCACCCCTAATTAGAAAGCTCTATCACTTTTTATAGCTAGTACTTGGCCAGGCAGTGGTGATGCTTAATGTTGTGAAGGATCTCGTAACCAAAGTGAAAAGTCCCAAATCAAGGGAGTCTCCCACTTTGGGCAAACCTTCTCAGAGACTAATGCATAAAGATATAGAAATCAATAAATTTCATGCCCAATGTTTAGGTTACTTAGTTAGCAATGCCTTAGAGGTTATCCTGCCTATCATTTCACCCTGTGAAGAAAATTACTACTCCTTAGTATTTTTTTCCACATAAAGAAGTTGATTTATGATTTGATTTTTACATGTTGTCTGCAAATTAACGTATGATCATGAGGATGGATGTGGTGGCTCACATCTGTAATACCAATACTTTGGGAGGCCAAAGCAGGCCAATCACTTGAGGCCAGGAGTTTGAGACCAGCCTGGCCAATGTGATGAAACCCTGTCTCTGCCAAAAAATACACAAATTAGCCGGCTGTGGTGGTGTGTGCCTGTAGCCCCAGCTACTTGGGAGACTGAGATGGGAGAATCACTTGAACTTGGGAGGTGGAGCCTGCAGTGAGCTGAGATCGTGCCACTGCACTCCAGCTTGGGCAACAGAGTAAGACTCTATCTCAAAAGAAAAACTATGTATATAATCATAAGAACAGGCACAAAAAATCATATTTATAGATAACAATTATACTTCCATTTGACTTTTCATTTAGGAAATTTATCCTTGTGCTATTAGCATAAATGATAGTTTTTCTAATAAGAAGAAATTAATTTTTGAGGTTTTATTATGATTATAAGAGGAATTCTTACCTTTTCTCTATAGAATTGGAGATTCCAGCTGCTATTATGGAAGCATGGTTGCAGTGGGTTTCCAATGACTTATGGTTCAACATAGAAATGATATTGTTGTAATTGGTTTAGAGTTTCTTTTCTTGCAGAAGGTGCTGTCACTGCCATATGGTGCTGCTGTGAAAACAGGAAGATTAGATGCTGACTTTATTCACTGCAACAGTGATATCTCTTCTGATCAGATGGTAGCTTCTCAGAGTGTACAGGGAAAAGCAAAGTCTCAGATCCCAGGGTTAGTCTCAGCTGTGTTTGTCCCAAGTCACTGTAGCTGTGGCCTCCCAATGTTACAGCTTTTTATTTTATATTTAAAGTCTCAGTCATTAATCCCAAAGCATGTACACAATGCTATAGTGGCTGAGTCAGACACATACAATGCTTAGAGCCATCCCCGCCCCAGGAGAGGCTGTCACCAGTTCAAACTCCTGAATTCCTCATCTCTCATTTCAGTGAAGAGAGATGTTCTAATGATGTTGAACATCAAAATAAAAAGTAGTTGGGGTCTTAAGCTCTGTGCAAATTTGAACTGACTTTCTCTAATAGACTTTTTGTCCCACATTCTAAAGGATATGGTGTTGGGATGACTTTTATCAAAGCCTAAACTTTTTGTTACACCATGATATTAATTTAGACTTTCTATTCTATTTTCTAAATTACTTTTCTTTAGGAATTTTCCTTATTTTGCTGTATGTTATAAAATGAAATCTCCATAGTCATCAGTCTATAGATTAAGCAAAACTTTCTCCCCTTTTCTTCATTATCCTTAGACATTATGTTTACCATGTTCAGTTTAAAACACCATAAGCAAAACTACCTTAGTATATAATGGACTGAAGTGAAAAATATACTACAGAGAAATTCTCAAGGACCATCTCAGAAATTTATCTAAGGAAAAATGGAAAAGGAGATTGTAGGGGGAGGGGGATTGGGTTGTCATGTGTTTAAAGGTACAGAACAAAGAAGGTGAGAGGCAGCTAATGGTCTCTATATCGCCTCCAACAGGGTCACGGAACAATGGCAGTTCTGCTGGAATTGTTCAGAGGAGGTTATTTGCCTGGCCTCAAGTTTTAGTGTCAGCAGCACATGAAAACAAGCCTCGGCAAAGGAACAAATGACCAAGATGCTTCTAGTAAGGACCTTGATGAGGATGGAAGTGAAGACAAAAGGGAAGCTATGAGACTTGAAATATGATGCACCATTCCACAGTTTTGAATGTGGTCCTGTGGGAGAATAAAGACTGTTGTTTATTTACATTAATTTGACAGTCACAGATTATTTAAGAGTTCTGATTGCCTGCATGCAATCATGCATGCATTTGATAAACACACCCTGAGATATTTGGGCTAAGTCACCTTCTTAATCCAAGTTTGTGGTAAAAGTTTATCCTGTATTTTAGATATCCTTAATAACTGAGAAAGACTGATTATGGCAAGAGGTATTATTCGATGCAACTAATGATCAAGGAATTTAAGAAGAGGGTGCAGATAGAGATTCTTTACATTAACTTGTAGCAGTAGCTTTAAGGAATTCTTTAGATTTAAAGTGACTTCTTTCACAAATAGGAAAGTAAAGGACAGCAGCCAGAGGTCTAAATGTCATTTGTTCGAGAACAATATACAAAAAGTATCAGAAATCAGTTTCTTTGCATTAAGAAGTATATGTGATAAGGTGAAAGTTTCTTAGATCTGCATATTAAAAGCAATGGCACTCGGTGCCAAAAATGACTATGTATAAGGCAGAATCTTATCAACTACAATAAATAGAACAAAAAAAACATGAAAGCATAACTCTAGTTGGCATCAAAATCTACTAGGCTAAGTCTATAAGCGCAAATGTGTATGTTAATTGCTAATATGTCTCACTTAGCTGAATGCGCCAGTATGTTCGGAATCCAAGTCATTCAGCTCTGCACTACTTCAGTGAAGCTGAAGTGGTTGCAGTGGAAGCACACACTTAGGTCTCCCAGGACAACCAAAAACACATGCACTTGCCCATCATCTTGATGTTTTCCTAAAGAAATATAACCCCTATTTAAAACAGCCCTTAGGTCTAATGAAAATCTATGACATATATATTCAGATATATGTAAGGCTGCATTTTCCAGCCCAGCACCTTTTCCCAACATAAATCCCCAAAGATTTTAACTGCGTTCCTTTTTCAGCATAGAAGAGTTATGTTCTTAATTACTGGCATTGGAACAGTGATTTTTCAGGAGGGAGTAGGGAGTGAGAGAGTGGAAGGTGAAAGAAGGCATATTAGAATTACCAAGGGAGAATTTTCAAACTACCTCACATCCCCACTTCCTGACTTTGGGAGTCTGATGTGTGCCTCAGGAGTCTTGGGACCTAGGGGTGTGGAGAGGGGGATGCAGCTTGTTGGAGCCTCTGTGATCCAGTTCTGTTCCCACACCTTCCCTCATTTAGAATTCCTGAAGTGAAGGAAAACACACTTCTTTGAAATATTTTTTAAAGGTGGACTCCTGAGGGAACAAATAAAACAAAGTAATCAGCGGAACAGTCTCAATGTTCCTGACTGAGATTGAACCAAATGATCCTGAGCATTCTTCTTCACACCTTTGTTATCTCAGAAAAGAACAAGCTGTAACAACTTTCTCCCTTGACCGTCACATTCTAGGTAACAATGTCTCAGAATGCTCAATGGTACTGGAGGGTTTATGCTGAATGCCTCTTACTGAGGTCTTCATCAAGTATTAATGCAAATAAAAATTTTAATATTATTATCTAAATATAATGCTCTAAATCTCACCCCCAGGGTTTCTCTTCTTCAGGTAATTTTACTTATTCATTGAAATAAATTAAAACATGCCTATGGTACACTTTATAGTATCAATGTTTGTCAAAAATATTTAATTAATTGTATTTTATTCAATTGTGTAATTTGACTCCCAAGCTTCAGTATTGATTCAGCCTCCAAAATATTTTGAATTATACCTTTCCTCAAGAAACAACAGAGGAAGGAACTTAAGTTTCTATCAACACAGTGGAGAAAATGTGGTACATATACACAGTGGAGCACTATTCAGCCATAATAGCAGAATGAGATCCTGTCATCTGCAACAACATGGATGGAACTGGAGAACAATATGTTAAGTGAAAAAAGCCAGGCACTGAAAGACAAAGTTCACATGTTCTCATTCATTTGTGGGAACTCAAAATGAAAACAATTTAACTCATGGAGATAGAGAGTAAAATGTTGGTTACCAGAGGCTGGGAATGATAGTGGGGGATGGGGTGGAGGGAAAAAGTGGATGGTTAATGGGACAAAAATGTAGTTGGAGAGAATGAATAAGGTCTACTATTTAAAGGCTGAGCATGGTGGCTCACACTTGTGATTCCAGTGCTTTGGAAGGCCAAGGAGGGAGGATCGATTGAGATCAGGAGTTTGATACCTATGCCTAGGCAACATAGTAAGACACATATCTACAAAAGGAAATTTAAAAGTTAGCCAGGATTAGTGACATGTGCCTGTAGTTCCAGCTACTCAGGAGGCTGGGGCGGGAGGATTTTTTGAGCCCAGGAACTAGAGGGTGCAGTAAGCCATATTCATGCCACTGCACTCTAGCCTGAGTGACAGAGCAAGACCCTGTCTCTGAAAAAAATTAAAAATCAATCAATCAATAAACCTAGTATTTGATAGCACAATAGGGTGATTACAGTTGAAAGCAATTTATTGTACATTTTAAAATGCTAAAAGAATAAAACTAGATTGTTCATAACATAAAAAAAGGACAAATGTTTGAGGTAATGGATACCCCATTAACCCTGATATGATGATTACACATTACATACCGCTATCAAAATAATTCATGTACTTCATAAATATTTACACCTACTATGTATTCATAAAAATAATAATAATTTTTTATAAAGAAACAATAGAGCCCAGGCTGTTGTCTGGAGTGAATCACAGACATAGGATCTAGGGAAAGACTTAACTATAAATAAATACATACATACACATAAATACTAATCTTTTTAGATATATAAAGAAATATGTAACATATAAATAGAGGCATCAATTTACATAAAACAAAATTACAATAGAAATGTTTATATATACAATAGTAGAGGGCTGTATGCCATTGTGTAATGATATTTGGCCATATACGAAGGAAGCAAAGAACACTATTCAATAAATAATGCAGGCACACATGCACACATGCATGCACACACACACACACACACTCACACAAGATCCCTACCTTAAACCATACACGAAAGTAAATTCCAGGTAGATTTTAAAACTGAATATAAAAACATCAAACTCTACAGACTTTAGAAGAAAATATTTAAAAATTCTTTGATAACTTCAAGGTAGAAAATATTTTCTTAAATAAGACCCAAAAATCTACAACTGTAAAATTTTCTTTTACATTCAATTACCTAAAATATTAAAAGTCAATATTAAAATAATAAAATGATAAGGCTCAGAGTAGAAGAAATAATTTGCAACTCATATAACTGACAAAGACAGTACAGAATATATAAAGAACATCTTTATACGATAAAAATCAATATGAAAAAAGACAACACAAAGGATACAAAGTTTCACTTATGCAGCATGAATAAGTTCTGGAGATTTGATGTATAGCATGGTAACTATGGTTAACAATACTATATTGTATACTTGAAATTTGCTAAGAAGGTAATCTTGTGTCTTCTTCACAAAAAAGGGAGTAACTCTGAAGTGATAGGTATGTTAATCAGCTTGATTGTGATGATCATTTCATAATGTATACTTATATCAAAACATTAAGTTGTATACCTTAAATATATAGAAATATTTTTATCAATTATACCTAAATGAAGCTTTATAAAAAGACAAACAACAAAATGGAAAAATGAGAAAATGACCAGATCAGTCATACAAACAAAAACCTAAATTGATAATAAACGTATGAACACATGTTCAACTTTGCTAATATTTATGGAAATAAATATTAAAGCTACAGTAACATACCATTTAAAACCCATAAGGTTAAGGGAAAAATTAAAAAGACTGATAATACGAAGTGCCTGTGAAAATGTAGAGAACTGGGAACTCTAACAAACTACTGATGGGAGTTTAAGTTGACACAAGCACTTTGGACAAGTTTGTGTGTGAAAGATGTACTCACCATAATTAGGGGAGTCAGAGATCACCTCTAACCATCTTTAAGTTCTTACATGGGCCCTTCAGCTGAATCTATAAACCAAATTGACACCAGGCAGATTAACAAAACAAAAGCATACACATTTTATTAGTTTTGCATGTACATGGAGACTTCACAAAAGAGTAAAGTCCAAAGAAGAGGCCAAAAAAAGATGCTTCTATACTTTTTAGAGAAATAATGAGAAATTTGAGAAGAAATGACAGGACAAAGGAAATCTGGCTAGGGACAGTAACAGGTTCACTGTAGCCGCCAGTTCCCAGTCTCTGGCGATAAGGGCTATTTTCTAGCTCTGGTACTGGGAGGGTACTTCTCCCAGAGGAATATTTATGGCTTGCTGCCTGCAGGAAGAGACAGGTCAGCTAGACCTTTCTGAAACTATCATTTCTCCAATGTTTTCAACTCAACGTAGTCAATATATTAAGCCAGCATATTTCGGGATGGTATATCATTCAGTCCTTCACATACAACCACAAAATTCCATTCAATATGTATCTTAGAGCAGTGGTTCTAGGATATATGTGTGGCCTGAAGAACCCTAGAGGCTCCCTAAGACTCTTCTTTCAGGGAATCTACAAGATCAAAACTATTTTCATAATACTAAGATTGTTTTGGTTTTCCACATTCATTGCTTCACAGTGTACAATGAAGTTTTGCAGATGCTACCTGCTGTACACACACACACAGACACAGACACAGACACATACATACATGCTAAACACCATCTCTTAAGGGGAAGGAGGTGAAATAGCATCAGAAAGGGCCACATGGAACTGATTGTCTTGTAACCCTGAGTAGATGTAAAATGTTCATCATCAGCTTTACAAATTCTATTTTCTGGATCACATATTAAAGAGATAAAGTCTCCTACTGTGTATTTATATAAATAAACTATATTTACCAGCCTCACATTCTTATATTTAACCAACAATCCTGATAGTAATCATAAATTCTCCTATGATAGCCTTTGGCTTTTTGACATGAGAAAAATGAAAGGACTTCCTCCGCTGAGGAAAGGTACCTCAGTGGAGAGAAAAGCACAAAAGCCATGGATGAAAAGAGTCTAGATTTTTACAACCATGCCTAGTGCTCATCCACTGGCCCAAGCAATTTACATGACATCTGTGAACCTCCTCCATTCCTTATTTGTAAAATGTAGATAATATTTCTTAGCATTATGAGGGGTACCTAATGTGAAAGGATTTTTTTTAAGTTAAGTAATGGCCTTTGGAGGTAGAAGATTTATTCATCTCTTTGGATTCCATGTTAGTCAACATAACGCTCCTTTCCATTCTCTCGTGACTCCCTTATAGTGGCCCAGGGAGGGTTCATAGTAGGAGTCATCCTTCTCAGGTGAAGGCAATAAAGGGTATATTGCCTAAAGAGAATTTTAAAACAATAATAAAACCAACTAAAAGTCCAAATGCTGTTTATTATTACCACAGGCTGCTGATTGTAAATATTGCCAATGCTGCCACTGCTCTTATACACCTTCTTCACTCTGTAGGACTCAGCAAAAATGCTGGCCTTTTTTTTTTTTTTTTTTTTCTTTTTTTGAGACAGTCTCACTCTGTTGCCCAGGCTGCAGGCTGGAATGCAATGGTGTGATCTCGGCTCACTGTGTTCAAGCAAGTCTCCTGCCTCAGCCTCCCGAGTAGCTGGGATTGCAGGTGCCCACCACCATGCCTCGCTCATTTTTGTATTTTTAGTAGAAACAGGGTTTCACCATGTTGACCAGGCTGGTCTCAAACTCCTGACCCCTGGTGATCCACCCACCTTGGCCTCCCAAAGTGCTGGGATTTAGGCGCGAGCCACGGCGCCCAGCCCTGCCCCTATTTAAATACAGCATCTTGCATATTCTGCATCTAACTCAGAAATGAAGAAAACACACAATAAAGCTAAAAAATCCATTGTTACATTCATGACCTCAAATCTTAAATGGACATTCAACACTGGTGGGCATTGCACTACACTTTTCTGGTATATTTGTTCCCCTACTATCCAAATTACTATTTCACACATTTTTCTTCCTTCTCAAATATACGACACTCCTGACTATCCCTCTCAGTATTTGCTAATGACCTCATACCTCATTAAGCAAGGAGAAAGAATGCAATGGGAACGCCCTCATTTTCCTACCATTAAATATATCTTTCCTACTAGTAAATTCTACCTTTCCTCCTCCTCTCCCAATAGATGAGGTATTCCTGCTCATAGATGATTGTCCCCTTGTGCTCTGGATCCCCTATGACTTTTTCAAGGACTTGATGTATATAATTACCGCCTATCTGTCAATTGGATTATTATACCTAATGGAAGAATGGATGGATAAATAGTTGGATGGATGGATGGATGGATGGATGGATGGATGGATGGATGGATGAATGAATGGAGAAAGAGATGTTCCCTTGTTCACACCTCCTTTGCAGCTACAACCTAATTTCTCTGCTTCCTTTCCAAGAGAAACATCCAAAGTGATGTCTAAAGTCATACTCTCCATTTTCTCACTTCCTATTCTCTCCTCAACTTGATCTAACTGGACTTTGTCCCCACCATTCCACAGAAACTGTTCTAAGCAAGATCATCAACAATCTCCATCGTGTCCAATCCAATGTCACTTCTCTACCCTTAAGCCCTCAGCAGCACACAGCTACTATAATACTCCCTTCCCTTTGAAGAATTTTCTTCTTTTGTAGCATCACATTGTTCTGGTGTTCTTGCCTAACTAATTGCTCTTTGTGAGTTCATTCTTCACATCTTTAGATACAACCTTTATATTCATTCTCAAAAATCTATATTTACAGCTCCAGCCTCTCCCTTGAATTCTCTGTCTAAAAATGGCATTCATTTCTATTTTAACATGTCCAAAACAGAATTGTTGCTTCCCTGCCATATATGTTCTTCCACCATCTTCCCTTCATCAGCAAATGACACAATAGCTTACCCAGTTGCTCAAGCTGGAAACCTAATGGTTACCTTTTTTCTCACACCCCAAATTAATCTCATCAGCAGCCCCAAAATATATCCTAGATCTAACCATTTCTTTCCATTCTTTATCATGGTAGTCTAAGCCATTATCATCTTTACCTTGGGCTGCTGAAATTTCCTTCTGTTTGCCCATCCGTCATTCTTTTACCAAAAATTCTATATTCTACACAAAAGCAAGAATCAGTTTGCTTTCGTGTAGAATATAGAACTTCATAAGCAAGCTGACTTGCTTACAAAATGCAAATTAGATCATGTTGCTTCCCTGGTGAACATCCTCCCATTACTTTCCATTATAACTAGAATAAAATCCACAACCTTTACCATTGCCTAGAAGCCCTGCACTATCTGGCTCATCTCCACCTCTGTGATCTCATCTCCTACTGCTCTAGCCATTGCTCAACGCATTTTAGCAATACTGACCTTCTTTTTCTTTCCTGGATATGACCAGGACCCTTTTCCTTAGAGGGAGTTTACATCCCAGTTTCCCTGAGTGGTCCAGGTTTTTGCCTGTTGTTCTGATGTCCTATTCACTTTTGCATTTGCACTTGAGCATTTGTCTCAGACTCATCTTTTGTTTTAAAACTAAGGCTTATTAATTGTTGCATTAAAATAAGCCAAAATGGCTTTGGTAGATCTTCCCTTTGTACTTCCAGTGGCTACCCTGCTGTTGTCTAATAGTGTGTGAAACATGTGCAGCAAACTGAGTTCTCACTCTAACAAATTGACTAAATCTGAAAGGTGACTATCAATAAGCATTCTCTTTTTTCAGATGCTTTCAAAGGAAAAGTAACAATCAAGTTGGACTCTTCCTAAAGTAAGGCACTGGGACAGAAGAGGGTAGGAAGAGCCAAGTGTTCCAGGTCTCTGGGGGTGGTCAGAGATGTAGTAAATCTCTCTACCTCTGGTATACTAGCCAGTGGGGCAAGATGTTGGAAAATATCCTGTGGATTACTGGGCTTACCTTGTCTGAATGTTGGAGTCTCCTTTAGCAGTGCTTTTAGGGTGAGATTGTGTTCCTGTTTGTAGAAATCTAGTAAGAAACATCTGGTTCTATCACAGACTGTGGCTAATGACTTTCTACCCTGATGCAGCCCTCTGAGGAACTACTGTGTGGATTGGCCACAGTCTCAGTGAAAGGACATTTGCTCTGGTCTGCCCAGACTCACCTAGGTTTCAGATGTAACACCAAGAGCAGCAACATTTGCAATAGCAACTCAGAATGATGCCATTCAGCCAATTCTCTCAATTTTCTGGAGATAGAAACTTGGGACAGTCTCATTAGACTAAGTAGATAATCCTGGGGGTCCAAAGGGATATCTGGTGATAGGGGGAAAAAAGGAAAAAAAATAGGCTGCTGCAGATTGTGAGATAGAGATAGAGTCATATTCGTTTTATATAAAATAATATAAGCATTTTTTTCTGAACTCTAATCTGAGTCATTTCACTTATATGCAGATCTCCAAAACACGTAATAAATCTGAACACATTCAATGCTAGTGAGAGAATTTCTACAAAGCACTCGATGCCTGGTAGATGCTGAGTAAACAGTAGCCAATTTCACTGAGTACCTAGGTGGTACCCAGTATAAAGAAAGTCCTAGAAGTTCACAAGAAGTTACAGACCCTGTTTCATGCACTCTTGAAGTTGACATTCCACTTTGATTGTAACTTAAATACATATACATGTGAATAGCAACAAAAGCTGGAATGTGATTAAGTCTAAAAGTAAATATTCCAACAATAAATGCTGCAGGAATTAGAGGAAAAAAGGCATTATTTTGAGCTGGGTAATACCTTTTTTTATAAAAATTATTGAGCTCGTGATTGCAATAAGCTATACAAATCTTAACCATCAAAAAATTAATGTTAACAACATGTCTAAAAATAAGTATGTAAGCACTAAGAAGTTTAATGTCTTCATCTATTCTTCTTTTCCTCTTAAGAATAAATAATTTACTGTTAGAAGTTCAATTAAAGAACATGCTGAGAAAGAGTAGGACCCTAGAAAAAAATAAGATGGCCATTCACTGAGGCCCACATTTATACGTACCTCAGAAAATTGCTCACTATCTGGGGTCGCTGGCACACATACCATGTAGGACCAGAAACTGGATCTCACCAATGTCTCAGAGTGATAAAACTCAGGAATGCTAAGTTATGCAAAACAAACCCATATGAAACGAATGCTAATGGATTACTTCACACAGATAAATGTAATTGTCAGTCAAATAGGGGCATTGGCCTAAATAGTACAGTCTTTTTTTGGACACATGCTTCACGGAAACAAAATTTTCAAAGAAGCTTGGTAAACCTAGGCTCAGAATGGGAAGCAGGTGCAGTTAATTTTATTATTTGGATGTTTGATAATAGCAGGTCTAATGGACTTATGGGTCCATCTCCTTAATAAGGAAGAAGACACAAAATAGTGCCATAACTTATGTTGAACTCCTACAATGTAGTATGGCTCACAGTAAGCATTCAATAAATATTTGTTGAAGGAATGAAAGTTCCCCTGAACACTGCTTGGATAGGTATTGCCAAAGTTTATCTTTTTAAAAAATTCTAATTTCCATTATTCTAATCAGGACATTTTTCATGATATATTAGTACCTTCAATCCCTTATAGTCAAGACTCACTAATTTCAAAGCCAGTTGGTCTTTTTAAAGCAAAGTTTCTCAAACTTAGCACTACTGACATTTTCTACTAGATAATTTTTTGTTATGGCAGGCTGTCTTGTGCCTTGTAGAATGTTTAACTGCATCACTGGCCTCTATGCCCCAATGCCAGTAGCACATACATACCCTCTCCTGTGTCTCCTGTTAACATTTACCTTTGAAATGCATGATTGTATTTTGTTTCATGGTTTTGACATAGTTCACTTCAATAAGACTAAATGAAAATAGGATTGGCTTGGGGTGGGGTAGGGTAGAATAGAAGGAGGAATTTGAGAAGGAAAAACGAGTAAGAACATGTAAGTCAATCAAAAATATCTCCAGGCATTGCCTAATATCTTCTAGGGGCAAAATCCGTCTTGTTGAGAACCAGTTCTTTAAAGTGACATCTCTGCTCTGATCTTTCAAGTACTAATTTCAGAATTTAACCATCAAAGACAAAGTCCATGAGTTACTACAGTCATCACCGTTGTTTCTCCCAAGCTCCACTTTAACCCTTATTGTCAATGTCACCAGACCATTATATAGATGCCATATTACCAGTAGTAGTCTCAAGGGAAAGAGAACATAAAACAATTAGGAAAAAACGTAAGTTCCTCACTTCCACTCACCCCCACTCAAATACCACCAAGAGTCCTTGGAGATACAGTGAAGGCAGGTAGTTATTTTGTGAGTGTGTCTTACCAGCACACTTGGTGAGCTTTCATCCAGTGGATAAGTAGCAGCAAAGGAAAGCAAGCAGAAATCAAATTTCAAAAAGAAGCAACATAAAGAATTTTGACTATATGGCCATTCCTTCATAACAAAGATTGATATGATCAATAAGTTTTCTTTAACACCCATCATGCTTCTCTTACATCACACTGTTCTCCACCAAACCTCTTTTCCCATTTAGCCTTTTTTTTTTTTTTTTGAAACAGAGTTTTGCTCTTTTGCCCAAGCTGGAGTGCAGTGGCCTGAACTCGGCTTACTGTGGCGTCTGCTTCCCCATTCAAGCAATTCTTATGCCTCAGCCTCCCGAGTAGCTGGGATTACAGACATGCATCACCATGCCCAGCTAATTTTTTC